>NC_059140.1:58444400-61083567 GCF_020740605.2 Lemur catta
CTGGGCTTGTTCTAATGCTTCATTTCTGTGCCATTATCTCCACAAATCATTGAAATATTCCAAAGATTCCAATAGTCAAGAATCCAAACTACATTTCTCAGACAACCTGTTCTATCTGGAAGCAAGACAAAATCCTCTGTCAAATAATGAGTTCTTATTTTTAGCCAAAAATGATGGCCACTGACCACATGAGTAGTTCATATCATAAAGCCGCAGTCCCCAACCCCAGGACTGCAAAAGGTACAGGTCCATGGCCTGTTAGGAATTGGGCCACACAGCAAGAGGTAATCAGGTTAGATTCTCACAGGAGCCAGAACCCTACTGTAAACTGCACATGCGAGGGATCTAGGTTGCACGCTCCTTATGAGAATCTAATGCCTGATGATCTGAGGTGGAGCTGAGGTGGTGATGCTAGCGCTGGGGAGTGGCTGCAAATACAGATTATCATTAGCAGAGAGGGTTGACTGAACAATTAAATATAATGTGCTACGGGAGGCTGAGGCAGTAGGATTGCTTAAACCCAGGAGTTTGAGGTTGCTGTGAGCTAGGCTGATGCCACGGCACTCACTCTAGCCCGGGCAACAGAGCAAGACTCTGTCTCAAAAAAATATATACATATAATGTGCTTGAATCATCCTGAAACCATCAACCCCACCCTGTTAGTGGAAAAATTGTCTTCCATGAAACCAGTTCCTGGTGCCAAAAGGGTTGAGGACTGCTGCCATATGGTGACTGGCCGTTTGTAATTCTACCAAGGCAATTAACAAGGAGCATGAGCTTTTTTAGCATGGTTTTCTGTATGTGCTATGGCTCAGCACACTTGCACCACTTTCCTTTTCATTTGTTAATTTACTATGCATCTACCCAATGAACAACACTAAATAAGACACAGTCCTGCTGGGCACGGTGGCTCACACCTGTAATCCCAGCACTTTGGGAGGCAAAGCAGGGAGGATAGCTTGAGGCCAGGAGTTTAAGACCAGCCTGAGCAACATAGTAAGACCCCATCTACAAAAAATAGGAAAAATTAGCCCAGTGTGGTGGCACATGCCTGTAGTCCTTGCTACTCAGGAGGCTGAGATGAAAGAATCACTTGAGCCCATGAGTTGGAGGCTGCAGTGAGCTATGATCACGCCACTGTACTCCAGCCAAGGTAACAGAGTGAGGTCCTGTCTCTAAAAACTAAAATAAAATAATAAAATAAAATAAAAATTGCATTAATCCATTCATGAAGGCAGAGTCCTCACGACCTAATCACCTCTTAAAGGTCCCACCTCCCAACACTGTTGCATTGGGCATTAAGTTTCTGACACATGAACTTGAGGGGACATGTTCAAATCCTAGCAATATGCCTCTCACTCTTGCACCCTTGCTGCTTTTCCTGCTGTCTTTGCATCACTCTTAACCATCATCATGTAAACACATTACCCTAAAATTGTTGAAAATATGCCACTTTAGGAGAATGTGCTCAGAGCATACAACTCTCTCTTTACCCACCCTTCACCCCCAACCCCAATCAGCTCCTATGTATTATTTGTCGAGAATGCACGAGGGAGACAAGAGCACGCATTTCCCCCACTCCTCAGCCTCTCCTCGGTGTCCCCAAAGCATCAGCACATCACTCCCTCCCAAGAGTCCCTCTGTCCTCAAGGTTCACCTTCTTGCCCGCTTTGGATCCATCCTCTCTTCCCCCAGCTTGTGGTCATCCCTGCCTGTCTCCCTTTAGCTCCAAACATCTTTCCAGCCTTGCGGAGGGAGTGGGGACCTGTCCCCACTCTAAGTCCCTTTATCTCTCCTCCTCACATTCTTCCCCTCAGTGCCACCGTTCTTGAAAGGATTGTCTGCATTTACAACATTCACTTCCTCCCCACCCACTCACCGTTCTTTAGTGTTTTATTCACTCATTTCTTAAACAGTTAATACATGTTCACAATACAGAATTCAAAACGGTCCAGAAGGTAAACAGCGAGGCATCTTCCTGGCACAATCTCCCCAAGCCCCACATCCTCAGAGGCAACCCCCACTCCCAGTATCTTGTTTATCTTCCCAGAGGGCATATGTATGCATATATTCTTGTTTGGACTTCTTCAAGCAAACGGAGGCATTTATACACATTTTCTACCCTTTGGTTTTTCGCCTTAAAATATCTTAGTGTTCCACATCAGTATATCTAAAACTACCTCATTCTTTTAAAAGGCTGCCAAAATCCCACTGCGAGGCTGGACCATAAATTCTCTACTCTGGACATCGAGGATATTACTAGTCCTTTGTTCTAACAACCGTGCTGCAGTGAGTGTTCTTGCACATACAGGATTTTTCCACCCTTGTGAGTGCATCTGTAGGATAAATCCATAGAGGTGAAATTGCATTTTGCATTTTGGAATTAAATTGCTCTCCATAGAAGTTGCACCAATTCACTCACCCACAGCAGTATATGGAAGAGCCTCATTTCCTTTCATGCTCTCCAACAGATTGTTTTAACAAATGTTTTTATTTTTTTCCAGTCCAATAGGTGAAACAGTATACTTTTAATTTGCATTTCCTTTTATGAATCCAGCCAAGCATTCTTCTTATGCTTAAGGGCCATTAGTATTTTTTCTGCTGTGAACTGTGTTTTCTATCCTTTGCCTATTTTTCTTTTCTTTTTTTTTTGGTTGTTTAAAATAATTTGATATCATCATTTAATATTTGGCTTTGATATCTGAGAGAAGAAATATTTAATTTATTACATTTTTAAAATTCTCATCTTTTATATGTTCCTTATCTGCCAAAGTGAAGAGCAGGATTTAGAAGTTCTGGGCCCTCCATCACTTAAGGAAAAAATATTTTGCCAGAAGGCATTTATGGAACATGTTTTAGATGAAATATGCATATAAAATGCTTGAAAGTTACATGCATTAATAGTATAGCAAATAGTTTTAAGTCGAACACCTGTGAAATCGCTTCCTCCATCCCAATTCAGGTCTAGAAATTCTAAAACAGTTCTGTTCTTTGCTCACTTTTCTGTTACATTTTTGGTCTTTTAGTTTTCCTAGGGAAATTCTATACAAGAAAACCAGTTCCTTGTCTGTGATATAAGCAGCAAATATTTTTAGTCATTCTTTAACCCTTTGCAATGTCTCCTGTGCCCAATAAAGCAAATGGAACTGCTGTCTCATTGGTCCCTGTGCCCTCCTGGTTGTGAAATCCGAAGGCCCTTCTCTGTGCTCATTTATTTCAGCATGTGACACTGCTGACCCGTCCTTCTTGAACTCTCCTTTTTAAATTCCATGTGCTACTTTATCTTGGATCATCTCCCACTTCTCTGATTCTTACTTCTCTTATTCCTTGGCCAGAAATTCCGGTGACAAATGCCCTTGGGAAAAGAGTTCTTTGAACTCTGCCTCGGCCGTGTCCCAGGGAGCTCTTGCTGGAGGTTTTCCAAGCACCTTAAGTCTAGTGGGATGTGCAGACAAGTATCGCCATATCTGAGTCCAAGGCGGGTTCAGGATGTCTCCACTGGCGCCTTTTTTAAAAAAGTCCCTACATCAAGTTCAACATGTCTAAAAACTGCTCCTTCCACCTTCGTTGGATTCCTACCACTCTCCCCATCCTCCTAGCCCTGAAACCCAGTCTCTCCGCAACCAGGAGTTGCCAAGTACTAGGGGTTCTCCAGTGGAAATCTCTCCCCCACTGCTCCCCTCCTTCCCAGCCTCAGGTCATCATCCTTGTCACCTGTCCTGGCTCTCATCAGTATCCCCTCATAACCCTGTCTTCCATGATTCTTGAACACTTTCTCCTGCTGCAGTCCTGCCTAAGCAACCTCCCTCTGCCCCTTGCAGAGGCATCGGTACCGCCCATGCACCAGGGCCCCACAGTCCTCAGCGGAGGGCTCCACACCAAGCTAGAACCCAACACAAACTAAGGAAGCCTGAGTCCCAATGAGGTACCCTGTCATCCTAGTACTGGCAGGCGGCATTTCCAAAAGAGAAATATATATATATATATATATAAACATATATATATATATATATATATGTATGTTTTAGTTATCCCTTTGGACACATCAGTGTTTGGGCCTATGTGTGCTTTGTCATTGTTTTTGTTTCCTTGTTTAACTTATTCGACCAACCAGAATGACCTTTTATTCTGTTCTCCCCAACGCCTCCCCTCCAGCCCTCCTCTGGTTAGCTTTCATTTGTGCTGCAGTTGTACCCACTCCCTAGAGAACTGGCAGCAAGGGGCCATCCAGCAATGTCAGGCCAGCCTAAGGGAGGTCTAACCGTGGCACTCTTAGGCCGGTGTCCCCTATCCACCTGTACCACCCTGCTCTCTTCTCAGCGCCGTTCCATCAGCACCACCCCCGCCCCCAACACATATAAAGGCCCTGCAGGAAATGGCCTCCATCCAGGTGTCACAGCAGAGCCCCCTGACATTCTAAGCGATCCTCTGATGGATGGCTAATTGCCGCGGCGTCTCTTAGGGTCCCAGAACTCAACATCCTGATGCGAGGATGCGACCACCCTTACACAGTCAGATTGACTGCGAGGTTGTTTGGGAGCCAGGAGGGAGTGGGGAAAGGGGCATCCGGGAATGCTAGACCAGCTCAGACTGCTGCCCGGGGCGGGAGGGAGAAGGGAGGAGAGAAGTGAGGCCCTGGAAGGGGTGGGGACCGCGGGGCTGGCCCAGGCGGGACCGTGCTCCGTGAGTGCGCGCTGGCGTTGAAGTGCCCGGCACGTCGGGGCGGCGGGACAGAGCCCAGGGCTCACGGGGACTCTGCGAGTGCCTCGCTCCTCCCGCCGCAGCCATGACGGGGACCTCCGACAAAGTTCCCATTGCCCTGGTGGGGCCTGAAGACGTTGAGTTTTGCAGCCCCCCGGTGAGTACGGCGCGGGATTCCAGTTCCGCTGCCGGATTAGTCCCCACGCGGGGCCCGGGCAGCGCGTGAGTGTCTGGTTCCACTGGCCGGGTCAGGGATTTGTGCCACCGAATGTGTGTGTATGAGGGGGAGTCAAATTTGGGTCCCAGCTGTGGGTTGGGGCGGTGCCCCGCGCGCGCGGATGTGCAGAGGGCACGCGACCCCCAGCCGGGTGCGGAAGGGGCACCTGGGCCGGGCAGAGTGCGGTTCCGCGGCGCGACGGGCCTGCGCCGAGAGAAGTTTGCTCGTGGCACGTGCACGCCTGAGTGCCAAGGGCCCTCGGGAAGACGCGCGGCGAAAGGGGCACCCAAAGGAGCCCAGGGCGAGCCGGTTCCCACCCCACCGCACCCCCGATTCCCTGGGGGCGCCGCGCTGGGCCCCGTGGGCGCCGGGACCGCGGGGTGCTGGCCGTGCGGACGTGACGGGTCCCTCTGCCGCCCCGCCCGCAGGCGTACGCCGCCGTGACGGGGAAGCCCTCCAGCCCCGCGCGGCTGCTCAAGGTCGGAGCCGTGGTCCTCATCTCGGGGGCGGTGCTGCTGCTCTTCGGGGCCATCGGGGCCTTCTACTTCTGGAAGGGGAGCGACAGTCACGTAAGTCCGGGGGGCTGCAGGGCGGGGAGGTGCTGCGACCCCCGGGGTGCGCGGGGCGGCGGGGTCGCGTCCCCCGCCACCTCCCCCTAGGGGGCGCCAGAGCGCGGGGCGGCAAGGTGGCAGCTCCGGGCCCGACACCCGGGTTACTCTCAGCGTCCCGGGCGCCTTCTCCCTTCCGTCAACCCCGCTGTGCTGCCTTCTGCCCGTAGACCACTTTGTAGAAAAGCAAGGCAGCGTTTCACGGGAGAGTATCACAACACAGAGTGGCGGAGGGAAGCCGTCCTCAGCCCGTCTCGGCCTGGCGCTTCCCCCGGCAGTTACGTGACCGTGACCGTGACCGTGGGTGAGGGCCCGCGCCTCTCCGGCCTCGCCCTGCTCATCCTTAAAGGAGGAAACGGACTGAGTGACCGCCAAGGCCTCTCCCAGCTGAGAAAGGCTGTGAATTTAGGATCTAGGACAAAGATGGTGAATATTCAGACCCAAAATTGAGGATGAATTTTCGCCTTTCAGGAGGTCTTTTTGGTGACCTATCCATTAACACTCCCTTCTCTCCCTTCAACAACAACAAAAGGTCTAACTTCCTTAAAAGTGGCAAATCTCTTGAACAATTAAATCCTGGCCTAGTCTTCACATGTAATTTAATGGCAAACGTTTCACTAACTGCTGTCCCACTTTCTTTGTATGCAACTATTTGTTTTAAAGCTCCACGGGCTCTCAAGGAGTATAAAAACTCCCTCCAACTTGACTGGGCAGAGTTCCAGCGTGTTCTCTAAATACTCTAAAAGTGTTCACCTACGTAAAAGGGGGCATTTTATCTTGATGACCATTGCCAGGTCTGGTATAAGCTTATTTCGACTAATGGAAAAGAATTCCGTCTCCAGGGCACACACAAAGGGCTCTTTCATAATCACTGTCCTCCGAGGATCAGTGACTGCTGTTTTTTCCCCTCTCTCCCACCATGAAATTCAAAGCATGAACGAATTCCAGTACTTACAGAAAATGGTGCTGAAAGCAATTCAACCATTTTACACATCACGTCTTCTGCAAGTCACTGCATAATTTGTATTTTTAACTCAAAGGCCTAATGTAGATAAGCATGCCATTTAGCACTGAGTCTGTTTTAGAGACTATATCAAATTTACAAGCATCGATTTGTAAGATCAGAATTGCACTGTATTTTGTGTGTATTTGAAAAGTGCCTTAATGTATTTGTATTTAAATATAGAAGCTGGGCCAGATGCTCATATTTGAAAGCAGCAAATCTGAACATGGAAATGATTTCAATATCTACATCTCCATTAATAGCAGGATTTAGATTGTCATCCCTTTGGGAAATTTTATGGTATTAGAATGTAAATGCTATCTTCTAGATAACAAAACCATAATGGTATAGGTCATATGGGGATAGCTTTGCTTTTTTTTTTTTTTTGGTAAAGATTCTGTCATGATATATATTAAGATGAATACCATTTGGCGTTTAATTATTCAAGGCAAACATAGCTAACTGACAGGCTTCTAAAAAAGAGAGATTGAACAATCATACTGAGTAAGCAGGGCTCCCTTTCTTCATACCCTTTCCTTTACCGCAAGATGGTTGGTTGTCTGGTTCAAGAGAGCAGTATTAAATTTTAAGAATTCAGAGAAATAGTGAATCACATTTTATTGCCAACAATCAAAGTTATTGCTATTTCCTATACAGACAGGGGGATGAAGAAAATCACGATTGTTTTTTTCTCCCCCACAATGTTCTGTGCTGATCCATATTACTTAAGTCTGAAAAACAAATCACAAGACACTAAATAGAGTCGATTTGGCACCATCCACGCATAGCACGTGCATGGGTCTGCTTTCCTTGAATACAAATCGAAATAGCCCAAACAAAATGCAATCAAAAAAGGCAAGTCTCTGTCAAACAGAAAGGCTTGTCAAACCAAATGGATTATCTACTCTTTGGGGATTGTCTGTGACTCAGCTGCTCTGTATTGGTTAATAAAGGAGAACCCGCTGTACTTCATCCCTTATCCCTTTCATATGGGTAAACCCCCTTAGGACAGGTATGCTCAAATTTCCTCAGAGCACTATGAAGCACCGAAGTACTAATAACCAGGGGACAACTGACTGGGCTCGAATATTGCAGCCATTTTTCATCCACATTATTATAAATGGAACAAGGCATTGAAATATGAGAAATTTCCACCCATGTGAGATAACTGACAACCTCACCCTGTGGGACGAGGGAAGGAGATCATTGCTGGGGGCCTTTCTTCTCAGACTAATTTTTCTAGATGTTTTCCCAAACATTATGTAATTAATCTTATAGAACCTAAGCCTTATTAAAAACTCATTAGCAAATATCCTTGGCTATAAAAGGCACCATATTGAGCAGAATTTTGGCAAATAATAAACTTCATTGTACTTGGATAGAAATAGCCTTAGGTGCCAACAGCTCCATGGACTCAGAGCAGATAATGTAATTGCTGCTCCAACAGCCCAGCCTCCTGCCCAGCTCAGAGCCCAGTACCTTGGAAACCATGGGCTGCATCCTGCCCCTCTTCATTCCCCATCTCCTCAGGAGGGCACAGGCTTCTCACTGCTGCCCCTGTGCAGAGAGGATACTGCATATAAAAGGTGGGCTGAGGCTACGCTACAAAGGATGCAATACCTATTATAGTCAGGGAGCCTGTTGAGGAGGGAGGTAGCAAAGAGTGGTGGTGGAAGAAAATGAAATTAGACCCATAGGCCGCTCATCTAGTGTTACAATCCTGTGTCCTTAAAAACTGCTACAAATTTGCAAATGGTTAAGTTCGTAAATGTTGCATTGCTTTGCCAGTGAAAGCTTATCCTGTCTGCCAGTCTCCTTTTGACAGTCATCACTGACCCATGTGCATAGTGGCTGCTCAGGGAGCACCTGGACAGAACAGGGCCTGCTTGTTTTTTGAGACAGAATCTTGCTGGGTCATCTGGGCTGGAGTGCAGTGGTGTGATCATAGCTCACGGCAATCTCAAACTCCTGGGCTCAAGCTATCCTCCTGGCTCAGCCTCCAGAGTAGCTGGGACTACAGGCATGTGCCACTGTGCCCGGTTAATTTTTCTATTTTTAGTAGAGACAGGATCTTGCTCTCGCTGTTGCTCTTGCTCAGGCTGGTTTCGGACTTCTAAGCCGAACCAATCCTGCTGCCTCGGCCTCCCAGAGTGCTAGGATTACAGGTGTGAGTGAGCCACCGCGCCCAGCCCAGAGCCTACTGTCTAGACCTTACCTGCAGAGAGCACTGGCCAAACCAAAGAAAACCTGGGTGATCATAGGGACCACCTGAGGGGCAGAGTGAAAACAGATTGGTGGGCTTTGCTCCAACTCCACTGCATCAGAACCCCTAGACAACGTTCTTATGATCAGACAGGCCTTGGAGACAGCAGACTGCAGGCTTGTAAGTTCCTTAGGAGAGAGGGAAGGAGGGGCAGCACGAGACAGTTGAGCTGAAATAGGATGCCCATATTTTCTGTCCCTCTAATGGATGCTCTTGCCTCAAAGCGTGCTAGATAGCAAAGCCATTTCTGTATCTCTGCTGATAAAATAAAATAGTGCTCTGTGGGTCCTGTAATAATGAGTTTTCTGCAAGTAATGATCCAGTTAACAACAGATACTTTTTCCAGTGTTTGTCCATGTAGCAGTCACTCTTCATAATGAGGGAGAAAAATCAGACTGGAATTGAATCTGATCTGTGTGCAGTTTTGACTGGCTGACCTGACATTAAGTAGCAACTGTCTTTCATCAGTTCTCATTTCTTCTCCTTTAAAGATTTAGATACACACATACGTATGTATATATGTGTGTGTGCATATGCGTATGTAATTTATATGGTATATATAAGATATATATAATGTATATAAGTGTATGGATATAGATCTGCCTTTAGGTCTGAAAAAGAAAGGAAAGAAAAGAAACCCACTTCCTTGCCCCGCCACGCACAGACAGGTCTAGCAGGGCAGCCGCACGTGGAGCAGGAGCAGCATGTGAATTATTCTTAAACCAATGCAGTAATCAGATGTCTAAGCTGAGAGAGCCCTTTGGATCAGCTAATTAGTGGCAAACTTAAAAATATTTTCTGAAGTGTTGGAATTTTTCTTTCTAACAAAATGTTGCTCAGAAATGCAACACATAAAACAAAGAAAACGCAGAGCTGCCCTGCTTAGACTGCGGGTGGGCAGAGGAGAAAGGGGCCTCCCAGTGCTACCCTCACCTCTGGGCCGTGCCTTTGATACCCCAGGGCCCTAAGGACATAGATGCAAACCATCTATGAGGTCCAACTTCTTCATTCTACACTCACGGCAACTCCTAATACGCGGGGAGAAGTGGTGTGGCCACCTGTTTTTCTGATTCCTGGACCAATGCTCTTCTGCGGTGCTGGGTCCCTCCCCGCTCCCACACACCCACATGTGTCATTATAACAAAATGCCCTCGAGCACCATATGCCTGTCCCATAAAATCGTTAGGAAAGTAACTGCTATTCTGAGCTAGAACAGATGGGCACATTGACCTTGCTCTCTCCAGGTGCTGCTCTGTATCAAGTGTTTCCTACTCCTGTCTGCAGACCTTACTATATGCCACACTCCACGCCTAATCTTAACCAAAGGCTTAAAAATCTTGTCAAATTGAGGTGCCACCCACTGCAGACTCCCACTTCAGCTGGGAGCCTAGTCAATTGCCATTCATCCATCAATGGTTCTCAATCCGGACACATAATAGAATTGAGCTTTAGAAAAGAAAGACCTATGTCCAAGCGCCATCCCCACGGGTTCTGATTTGATTGATCCAGGGTGAAACCCAAGCATGGTACCAGGAGAGTCTACCCAATTGCTTCTGATGTCCAGCCAGAATTGCGAATCACTGAGCTATTTGAATAAGTGTCAGAGACTATCAAAGGTCTTACTTTTAAGGTGTTTTTAAAGAAATCATTGTATTAAGTGATTGGGGTATGCATAAAGTGCTCATATGGAAACATACCGCTGTTAAGGATGATACCGTGTATCTCTGAGAAATAGGGAAGCTACCCCATACACTGCAGGTCTAAAGATAAGCCCTGAATTGTTCAAAAAAGGAAGCATCGCTTAACTCTTATGTTCACTTCCAGATTTACAATGTCCATTACACCATGAGCATCAATGGGAAATTACAAGATGGGTCAATGGAAATAGATGCTGGGAACAACTTGGAGACCTTTAAAATGGGAAGTGGACCTGAAGAAGCAATTGAAGTTAATGATTTCCAGAATGTAAGTATATTTCACACATTTAGAGAGTTTAACCAGGGAAGCCTGGGGGACTTTTCTATAATAATTCAATGAGAAGCAGCATTTCTCACACATATCCGAATGGTAACTGTTCTTTATAGCAGCCGTAGAGCCACTAATCCACGAGTCGTGTAGCATGTTCTCTTGGAGAAAGGACCACTCTTTGTCCTTTATATTTGCAAAAGAAAAAACAATACCTCAGTGATAAAATACCAAAAAAAAAAAACCCCAAAAAACAAAAATCCCACTTTTATTGAATTTAAGTACTTAAGGAATTAACAACTTTAAAAAACATTTTACTTCTAGGAAATTCAAAATGCAGCCCTAAAAATTAAAATAAAGCTCGATTTTTAAAAATTAAAAAAAACCCATAATACCACACCATTGAAAAGAGCAAGTTTTTCTTAGAATATGTGAAGTCTTGGCAGAAAGACTTGAAGGAACTTTTTCTTTCCAAGCAGTTTTCTGTAACACAGTGAATAAAATGCTCAAACTCTCCTAGAACATTGCAAGATCTGAAATCTGAACTTCTAAAGAGGAAGGAAATTTTAATGACCTAATAATCTCATCGACAACATACCTATCTATTTACATGCTTTTCACAGTTCTTCCAATTTCCCATTTAATCTGGAAAATTAGTGTGGGCAAATTCCCCTAATATAGCATATGTTTTCTGACCATGGCTTATTACAGATAAAACATTCTGATCTCTTTTGAAAAGGAAACTGTTTTGTTTTTATTTATTTATTTTTTTTTTACAAAAATTTAGGCTAGGTACGGTGGCCATAATACCAGCACTTTAGGAGTCTGAGTTGGGAGGATCACTTGAGGCCAGGAGTTTAAGACAAGTTTGAGCAAAATAACAAGACACCGTCTCTACAAAAAAATTTAAAAATTAGCTGGGTGTGGTGGCACACTCCTGTAGTCCCATTTACTGGGGAGGCTGAGGCAGGAGGATCATGTGAGCTCAGGAGTTTGAGGTTGCAGTGAGCTATGACTGGGCCACTGCGCTCCAGCCTGGATGACAGAGTGAGACCTTGTCTCACCAAAAAAAACAAAACAAAACAAAAAATTAATTTACAGGTTATCTGAGACATTAAGCTATGCAGCTGTGCTTCAGAGTACACCTGCAAACCAAAGTGTCACTGCAGGTCTGATTTGCTGTTGGTCAACATAAATATCTTATTCTCTTTCATGTTTCACAGTGAGGAAGAGGCATCGCTATTTGTGTCCCCTATTAAATCTCCAGATGGAGAAGGTGAAACTTCACAATGAAAAAAGGGTCTGAAAAACAATGTCTCTTCTGATAGTTTATTAGTCCACAAACATCTCATCGACCCATCTTCCTCTGATTGATGAGAAAAACTAAAGATGCTTTTCATCCGTGTGAAAGGACTCCTCCCTGTTGATACCGAAATATACTTCACAAGTCCTTTTGAATACCCCACAGATTCTAACATTAGAGTCCCTGTGGTGTTAGACATTTGATGATGACAGGGACTGGCTGGGTTCAGAGTGGTCTCTGCCCTGGGGCTCTGCAGCCCCGTGTGTGCCCTGCTGCACTTTGTTTAGTCACAGCTCTGCAAATGGTTCCGGTCAGTGCACAAGTATAATTTCTCTGGACCTATTAAAGGCTTTTACTGCAAGACCCGGGACAGAGTAAAATCATTTTTTCTTTATAGTACTCAGTATAAACTTATAAAATGTGACTCCCACACACACATCATTCAATACAGAAGAAAATTGAATACCTACGGTGTACCACACTATCAAGATATGCAAAGGGAGCTACAGAGATGAATAAGAAAAGATCTATCTTCCTCGAGATGTTCATGTATCAAGAATATCCTTTTAAAATATTTCAATCCTAGACCTATATTTCTGTTTTATAATCTTTTGGTTCTTTCTAATAATGGTATCGATTGTGTTTTGTTCTCATAGACCAACAAGGCCACAAATATTTTATAAACTGATCAATTCTCTTTGATAGCTTCCACATTTCTCTAAGTCAGAACAGGTGAGGAGAACATTTTTTTGATGGATAGAACCTGTTATGGGTTTAAACAAGCCTCGACTTCTGAAAACGCATGAATCAGCCGCTGTGGTACCTGTGCTATTACTCTCTCCTATATTTTAAGCCATAAGTCAAATTCAGGAAGCATTTTTTGGAGGCCTACTGTGTGCAAGGACAAGGGACAGTGCTAAGCATGAGGAATGCAAAGGTGATTGACACTTCCCCCAAGGACCTTTGAGTCCAGTCCAGTAGGCAGACACACACACACACACACACACACACACACACACAGAAATAGCTTCAGGTGTCTGGGAAACATGCTGCAGTGAACTGTGAAGAGAGTGCATGAAGCACAGAGAAGAGGCATCGTTGTCAATTAGGGAGTTGGCGCAGATGTTACAGTGGTGGTGACAACCGAGTCAAGTCCTGAAGAATGATTAGGATTTCAGCTGGCAGGGAGGTAGGCACAGGGCTTTCCAGGCCCAGGGGAGAACAGGGAACACGAATGTGCAGGCCTGCTCCAGAGTTCTAAACAGCCCAGTGCAGTCCAGCGTGGGGAAGGGAAGAAGATGGGTACAAAGGTGAGGACAGATTTTGAAAGGTTCTGAATTGCAAATGAACAATCCATTCACCCAGGACCCCACCAAAATTTTAGTAGAGCCCAGTGGAAAAAAAAAGAACCCCCTGAAAAAAAGTGCTCCAGACTCTACTCTGAGAGATACAAAAACTGGGTTAGCTTGTGGTATATGAGCTACATTCTAGGTTATACCCTCACGAGTATCAGAGCTGTTGGTTTAAGAGCCCTTTGGACCTAATGCTCTGCTTACTTAACAAAAATCCAGATTAGAAATTACCAGGGAATAAACTGGCGGGTATGTGGGTGTTTACTGTACGATTCTTTTAGCTTTGTGAATATTTGAAATTTCTTATTTAAAGAGCTGGAGAGAAAAAGGATAGCATGACCTACCTAGTAGGTAGGTAGATTATTGATTTCAAAAGTCAATATAGCCCCCAACTATAATATAAAGGGGAAAATAAAATGAAAGTAGTTTATAGTAAAATACAGACTTCATATGTAAATGTTCAGCCTGATATTCTAGAAGACATAAAATCAAGCACTTGCACCAGTAGTTGAATGACTGTCAGTGCCACAGCCCAATATGCAGACAGACACAAGTGTGTGGGCAAATTAAATGCCTTGTAATTTTCTCAAATAATGAAGAAAATACTGTTTTCTTTCCATTTTCACAGTAGTTGCATTTCTAAGAAATTTGTACATTAAAACTATTCCAAAAATCCCAATTGCAAAAGTACAATTTTATATGTAAAACAGTGTTGGGTCCTAGGCACAGATTCTTAGAAATGGGTTTCTTCCCTTGGATCCAGGAGAGTTGGTTCTTTGGGACTGTCCCAGGCTGTGCAGGACCTGGCATCCCTGGGCCCTGCCCAGTAAAGACCAAGGGTACCCCCAATCTTTGTGACAACAAAAACTCCTCCAGAGATTTCTAATGTGCCTTCATAGGGGCAGGGCCCCTTCTTGGGAAGCTCTGGTTGAAGCCACAGAAATCGATTAGCTCCCCTAGAAAGAAAAAATGTGCAGCCAAGGTGAGACTGCTTGACTCTTTGATAAAAAAAGAACGTTAGATCATTGGAATCCTCACTCATTGCCTTTGCTAGCAAATTTCTCCGTTATCACTAGCGTCTAAGGCCTTGTTTGTTTGTTTGCAAAAACAGGAGGTTTTCTTGGTTTTCTTCTTCTTCTTTTAGTTCCCTCTGTTTCATCTCTTAATATATCTGGCTGCTTGATGTGGATTTGTAGCTAGACATGGTGGTTAATATGTGTGAATTCCTTCCCACAGGCCTGGTCCCTGTGGGGGTTTCGGTTCTCTCTGCTGTGTGTAGACTGTCAGAACTAGCTCAATACAGATTCACATTCGCTGTTGTGAATCCTTCAGCAGAATCGACTCTCTCCTTTGGGGATATGGTAACGGCTGTATGGCGTTTCCTCCCTCGAATCTCACGTTCAGGGGACATGAGTGTTTGAAGTTAAGAGAACATATCACATAGGGAGGCAGTCATCTCCCTCCCCTGCCTTCTGTTTTCCAACTCTGAGTGCTAGATTGACATGCGGAATAACAGCAAGGGGACCCTTGGGAGGCAGCCTATTAGAGAACAATGGGTCCCAAAGTGTGTTCCCCAGGCCACCAGCAGCGGCAGCACTGGACAGCTTGTTAGAAACGCAAATTTCAGGCTCCTCTCTAGACCCACTGAATGGGAAACCGGAGGTGGGGCCTGGCCCTGTGTTTCATTTAACAAGTCCTCCGGATGATTTCTTTTAATTTGCCTTTTTAAACACTGTTATATACTATTTATGGGGTAAGTGTGATATTTTGTTACAAGAATAGAATGTGTAATGATCAAGTCAGGGTGTTTGGGGTACACACCTCGAGTAATAAATACACCCTGCATATTTATCATTTCTGTGGGTTGGAAACATTTCAAGTCCTCTCTTCTAGCCACATTGAAATGTACAATTGTTGCTAACTGTAGTCACCCTGCTCTGTTATGGAAAGTTGGAACTTACACCTTGCATCTAACTGCATGTTTGTACCCGTTAATCAACCTCTCTTCATCCCCCCCACACCCTTTCCAGCCTTTATTGGATTCCACATATGAGTGAGAACATGTAATATGCGAGTGCAGGTATCCCTTTGATCCACTGATTTCTTTTCATTTGGATAAATACCTGGTAGTGGGATTGCTGGATTGTATGGTAGTTCTATTTTCAGTTTTTGAGAAACCTCACAAAGGTTCTCAAAAGATGTTGGCCAAATTAATTAATTCCATGAATTTAGAATTTTTGTAAGTTACTGAGCCAAGAGTAAATAATAAAGCTTTCTACAGCTCCAGGAGCTGAACTTTGCTTCTAGACCTTACCCAAGGACTTGGATGTTTTGTTTTTTGTCCCCTGTGAGAAATAAACAGTGTCTCCTCCTCAACTACTTAGGGACCAGCCTCCCTAATGACTGCTATGTTCAAAGAAGGCTGCATGGAAAAGGTGGCATTTCATCTGAGCTTGTGGGTATCGATGGAGTTATTAATATATTGCATCTCAGCTCAAATATCACCACCTCATAGAGTCACCTCCCCTGATTACACCATCTATGGTAACATACCGTCATTCCTGTCCTTCTCTGCCTTATTTTTCTTCATAACTCTTATCACCACCTGACTTTGTTTCTATTTTTTGTTATTGCAAATAATGCTAAAAGTTAAGCTCTAAGAGAGCAGGGATTTCATCTGTTTTGTTCATCCCTATACCCAACACCTGGAACAGTGCCTGGGACACAGCAGACACTCAGTAAATTGAACAAATGAACAAATAGATGGATGGATAACGCTTTATTTCACAGGGCATCACAGGAATCCGCTTTGCTGGAGGAGAGAAATGCTACATCAAAGCTCAGGTGAAGGCTCGCGTTCCTGAGGTGGGCACCGTGACCAAACAGAGCATCTCCTCTGAACTGGTGGGTACTAACATGCTCTAGACAGCAAGAGGGTTTGGCAGACATTGTTCAGAGGCACAATCCCTTTGGCCTCTAGTTCCTGGATCAGTTCATCACCAGAACCTAAGTTCTATTTCTTCTCTGCCAAAGGAATGTAAACTGTTTTTGTCCTTCTGGTTCCAAGGGATCATTCTTACATGGTATAGTATGTTTAAAGGTTTTGGGAAGCCATATTTTAAAGTGTATAAAGGGGCTTGGTACTCACACGGCCCTTCTTTGCCTGATGTTAGGGAACTATCTCATCAGTGGTTAAGACTTCACAATAAAGGTAAAGAACTGCACAAGACAGAATCTTCATTAAAGGGGTCTGAGGAGGCCAGACATGGTGGCTCACACCTGTAATCCTAGGACTTTGCGAGGCTGAGGTGGGAGGATCGCTTGAGGCCAGGAGTTTGAAACCATTCTACGCAACATAGCAAAACCCCATCTCTACAAAAAAGTGGAAAAATTACCCGAGTGTGGTGGCTCACACCTGTAGTTCTAGCTACTTGGGAGGCTGAGGCAGAAGGATCGCTAGAGCCCAAGATTTCGAGGCTGCAGTGAACTATGATGATGCCTCTTCACTGTAGCCCAAGCAACAGAGTGAGACCCTGTCCGTACCTCTTAAAATTTTTTTTAAATGAAAGGACCTCAGGAGGCTTCTAGCTTCAGCCCCACTCAATGTAGGAATTCTTTCTAAACGTCCCTGACAGCTGATCACCTGGCCTCTGCCACAAAGCAGCGACAGAGGGCTCCCCACAACCAGACGCACGTGTCAGACAGCTTTATGGGGGGTGGTTCTAATCGTTCTGCCCCACATTGAGCTGAGACGGCTCCCCCTACAATTTCTTCTCATTGGTTCAAGTTCACCCCAATGAAGTGACACAACATATATCTAATTCCTTTTCTGTGTGTCAAATCTGTGAGATTTTTAAACAGAATTGTTCCATTTATTATTAATAACTTGCCTTTGAGCTTGATTTTTTAAAATTTAAGAATTGCACGCAGAGTTCTAAAGACACATTTAACAATAATACCTTACATTTTTATAATATGTTGGGGCTTACAAATTGGTCACATTCATTTTTGTCTTCCATTTGCGTTGTGGCAGGGTAGGGTGGAAAGAAAATGGATGTTAGAGTCAGAAAAACATGGGTTCAAATCCCAGCTCGGACCCTTGCTAGAGATGTGGCTTCAATTCCAGGAGCCTGTTTTGTCATCTGAAAGTGGGGGTGTGAATACCGTGCCCATGGCCCTAGAATCTACTGGATGATGACTACAGGGCTGCTGCTCATTGTTGTTAATTTTATTATGACCACCTTTGATCCTGCCAGTGTCTCTCAGAGGGAGGCGAAGCATGTATCAGCTCCCTCCAGGCAAAAGAGGAGAAACGTGGGTAATCAAAGTGCCTGGAAACTGCCTGGTTGCTGGTTCCACGGGAGCAGCAGCGGGGTGGTGTCTCAAACAGAGCACAACAAAAGCTGTCAGATTTTAGAGCTGGCTACCATGTCCTCTGTTCTCTACTCCCAGTTTGCCCAACATTCATCCTGTGAGATGTTTTCCAGACTCTCCTTTCTCCAGTCATTCTCTCCTGATCATGCTCCAGCTTGTTCCTTACAAGCCGAACAGCCTGGCATCGAAGGCCGCGCTCTCAATGTGAACTCACGAACACCAGCTAGAAAAATGGGCCCCGACCTCCTTTGTTCTGACCCATGAACTTCTCTTCTTGCATTACTATTTTTTATAGTCATGTCACCTAGTTTCTGTCCTGAAGACTTTAGTGAACTATAATCCTTGCCATTTTCCCCATCAATGGGCATGGAACTAGCTTTCCTGCCTTCCAAAGGACTAACTCCCCAATGACAGCTGACCCAGATCTAATCATAAGTTCACAATATAGTTTGGGTTTTTTTCCTGATATTTAAAAATAATACTTTGTCACTGTAGGAAATTTGGGAAATACATAGAAATATAGAGAAGAAAATCACCTACAACTGCATAATCCACAGATAGCTAACGTTAACGTTTTGGTGGATTTTCTTCGTGTGCGTGTGTGTGTGTGTGTGTGTGTGTGTGTGTGTGTGTGTGTGTGAGAGAGAGAGAGAGAGAGAGAGAGACAGAGAGAGAGAGAGAGAGATTCTTTTCATAAGTGAAGTTACACTGCCATACATGCTTATTATCACAACTTTAGTTCTTCTAAAATGTAGATTATAATGGATATATTATACATCATATGATTGTAATTTTATGTCTTTTATTCTTGAATACTTCAGGTATCTTCAATTTTTCACTATTTAAAATACAAATAATTTAAAACAACTATTTTTAAATACAAAAATAATTCAATATGTGAATTATTTTTGTATGTAAATCTTTGCATCTGATTCTTAGGCCATAGAGGTAGATTATTTGTCTTGTCTTTTAGTTGTTTATGTTGTGTGTGATGGTGGATTCTCTGTGGACAAAAACGAATTCAGACAATATATTTGTGTGAATTAGGAATGTGTTTGGCTGTCAGTAGCAGAAAACTACACTTAGAGTAACTTAAATAAAGATTTCTTTTTCTCCATGGGGAGCAATGTGCAGGTAGGCAGCTGCAGGCATGGGCTTGGTGGCCAGCAACTCTGTGATTTTTTTTTTTTTTTTTTAGTATTTCCTTCCAGCTCCAATTGTGGTTGGCAGTGTTCAACCTCTTCCCAAATTCCTTACTTGGCATTCAAGTAGAAAAAGTCAGGAAGAAAGAGGTTGAATGGTGCCAAACACGACTTCCCTTTAGTCAGGAAAAGCAGCAGGCCTCCCAGCCCCCCTCGCACAGTAGGCCTAGGTCTCACTGGGTAGCCCCGATCGCCCAGGCGGCCCCGGCCACTGGACGGTCTGAGAAAGCAGGTGTCTCTCCTGGGCCTGGGCACATTGCTGCTTCCAACCAGAGCAACACTGCACTGCAATAAAGGGAAGGAAGGGAGGAGATTGGGTAGGCAACTGAAAGTACGTGCCCCAAGATCTATTTAACATTCTTAGCTTGGAGAATGCATCTGTATGCATTATCCCAATCACCCCACTCTTCCCCCACACACTTTAGATTATGATGGGATAGATTTATGCACCACTTGCTCTCATAAATTTTTCATCAGTTTTGTATAACTTTAAAAAGCTACTGTACTCAAAGAGCATTCATTTCCTGGATGGAGCCATTTAATTTAAGGTAAATAACTGGATTACCTGAGTGTTCGTTTCCTCCAATAACTTTAAGTTGTTTTAATGCAGCCGTAAGCCTGAGGGAGAAAGCATAAATGAAGTGCTGCTTTTAGCTAAAAATAAGGAGAAAACATTTTAATTTCTCCAAGCTCTTGCAAACTAATAAATACATGAAAGGAACAACCTGGCAAAATAAATTTGTCTCCTGGGTTAGCAAACCATTCTCAGCATCTCGCTGTGGAAGAAAATCCTGGGTTTAGCTTTGAAATCTCAGTGGGGTGCTTGATGCGAGGAACATCTGAAATATGTGTTGCTATCGCTGGGAAGTGGAGAAATGGTTTATGTTAAATAATACTTTGAACTGAAGACATTAAAGAACCAATCACTGGCTTTTGCCATTGTTGTTCTGAAGCTGCAGAACAAAACCCCACAAGATTTTCACTTCAGATGAAGGGTTCCTCTCTCCTTTATAGGATTCCAGGGTCCATTCAATCACTTTTCCTCAAAAACATCTTTGATCGAAAATATCAGATTAACCTAAATCTCAGAGTTGGTATCAAGTAATTTTCACTTCAACTCAGGACACTCATTTTCACACATTACAGCTATCCAAAGGCCGGGCATCGGGAGGAGGTGAGCTGAATATTGTGAAGGAACCTACAAGGAGAAGAGATTAGAACCTTAAAGTAGATGCATGTGTGCATGTGCACACACACACACACACACACACGCGCGTGCAGAATTCTCATTAATTTTTTATAAGGTAAAATAATCCTGTAGCAACACGTGACTCTTCACATGCAGCATGTTCCACCATCCTCTTTGCTCAACTGCATTTCATTTTTACTTACTTACAGGAAGGCAAGATCATGCCAGTTAAATATGAAGAAAATTCTCTTATCTGGGTGGCTATAGACCAGCCGGTGAAGGACAACAGCTTCTTGAGTTCTAAAGTCTTAGAACTCTGTGGCGACCTTCCTATTTTCTGGCTTAAACCAATATATCCAAAAGGTAACGCTTTAAATTATCTCAATGCTGCTTAAAATTCTCCCTGTTCCGGTGAGTTTCCTACAGTCCCATCCACAGGCCTGAGCGTGTCATGAGGGGCAGAAATCAGGATGCGTGTGACAGTGTCTCAGTAATTAGCATGAGAGATGAGGGAGAAGGAAAACGTCAGCCCGTGACTGCTGTAGGGAAGGGAAGGAGCAGACGGGGTAGCAGGAGGCAGGTGGGGACGACAGAACACCGCTGCATTCATTACCTGCCGCTTTTATTTACGACACTCCCACTGCTTTCCGCTCTGCCCCTTAATCTCAGTTGTTTGCACCTTCCAATTTTACATTTTTTTATTTCTAAGGCATAGAATCAAGGGACTAAGAAGCTGTCATACAACTGAATCTTGATTATGTTCAAACCCAGAATTATGGGACAGCCAAAAGCTGCTGTGGGTATAGGCCGCGATTCCTCAAGTTCAAAGCTTAAGCACCAGCTTCCAAGTCTGGGGAAAAGAAATGCAGGGTCCCTGGGGTTCAGAGGTAGTTTGGAGCATGCCTGTGAGCTGTTTCCAGGTGACGAAGGGCAGGTGAGTCCTGTGGGCCTCGCTCTTCCCCCTGAGTTTCTCCTGTCCCCAGAGGCTCTCTCCCTCTTCACTTCTACTGCGGCACCACACTGGCCTCCCAAAGGCCTATTTTGTAGCTCTGGTTCAAACGTGGAGAAAAAGGCCTTTCTCCTAGCCCAGCCGAGACAGGCTATGTTTTCTGAAAGACTTTATTGAACACCAGGAGAGAGCAGCATGGAAATAAAACACAGGCATTAAAACCACTAGGCTTGGGGGCATGGGGAGTAGAATGGGCAGTGTGTAGCAGGTACACAGTTTCAGTTTTGTGCAAGATGAGAAAAGTTCTAGACTGGGCACAGTGGCTCACACCTGTAATCCTAGCACTTTAGGAGGCCAAGGCGGGAGGATGGCTAGAGGCCAGGCCAGGAGTTCAAGACCAGCCTTAGCAAAAGCGAGACCCCCATCTCTGCTAAAATAGAAAAAATTAGCCGGGCATGGTGGCGCATGCCTGTAGTCCCAGCTACGCAGGAGGCTGAGGCACGAGGATCGTTGAGCCCAGGAGTTTGAGGTTGCTGTGAGCTGTGATGACACCACTGCACTCCAGCCCAGGTGACAGAGAGACTCTGTCTCAAAAAAGAAAAAAAGAGAGAGACCGAGAAAAGTTCTAGGCATAGATGGTGGTGATGGTTGCACAGCAATGCGAATGTACTTCATGCCACTGAACTGTACACTTAAAAAGGGTTAAAACAGTAAATTTTGGTAGGTAAAATTTACAATAAAAAAAAAAGCCTCACCAAGTTCAGAGAGGGCAAGTTTCTGATTCTGCCATGACTTATTCTTAGGGTTCACAAGTCCTATTCTGTTGCAGAGCCTGGAGGCGATGGTTACCCTCCAGCCCGGGCCAGGCAGATAGGAGACAAGTTACAAGCCACTGGCAGTAGCCGCCTTGTGCCTGGGCTGAGAAGGAGCCTGAGCACAGGCAGGCTGGGTGAGAGCGAGAGAACACACGATCAGTAAGTAGGCAGTGTCTGTCACAGGTGCCGGGGGCTGGAGAGGGGGCTACCAAGGAATGACTGTGCTTTTGCTGTTCCTGTTGTTGCCCCGTGCGTGGTCACAGCTCACAATTCCACAGCCACTTGCCACGTTCTGGCTTTCCCTTCCCCACCCTCCTTCACTGGAGGGGCCTGCTCGCTTCCCACCACCCGGACCTCCCTCCCTTCCCAGCCAAGGACAAGGGTCTGCCCCACTGCCACCTGGGTCCTCCGTGATCGCTCCCTGTCTGAGGATAAGCCTCTCACCCGGAAAGCTCACTCACGCACTCCACAAGCACTTCCGAGGGCCTGTTGTGTGCCATATACTCATTCCAGGCATTTGAGATGCATCAGCGAGCAGAATAGACAGGGATCCATGCCCTCAGGGAGTTTTACATGGTAGCAAGGGGAGACAGCAAATAAACACTAAATTAAAATAAGAAAATCGTATCATAGGATACAAGGTGCTATGGAGAAAGAACAGTGCAGGGCAAGGGGGCGGGGAGTGGGCGTGGAAAACAGACTAACTGGCAATGCTAAGATGACCGATACGCTGAGAGACTTCAGCCTTGGGGAAAGAGCTTGTTCCCCACATCCCAGATGTGGCTCGGTCCCTCGCAGCCCAAGGGCATGGCCACATTTTAAGTAGTCAATCATCACAGCACCCATACAAGATTTACACATATTATATCCGCTGAATAACTGGAAACCACTTAAATACTCCCAGATTTAAAAAGGATTACATACATGTTGGTATATCCATAGGATGGAATATCATAGACATTAAAAAGGAAGGATTCCTCCCATCTCTCGTAAGTACAATAATATTTTACAACAAAATCAAGAAAATAAATCCCCTCTGATGATGCCTGGCTCCTCCCCCCATCTAATTCTAATAAAAGCCACACACACACACACACACACACACACACACACACACACACACTCCAGGGTCCAGCAGCCCCTGTCCTTGGCTCTTGAAGGCCGCAAGTCATCAGTGCCACACAGCTGTGTTATCAGAGACACTGTGAATGGCCGCTGGACACAGGTCGGAAGGGAACGGGGGAAGCTGATGTCTGCTGAGCTCTGACTATGTGCCAGGCACGGCACTAGAGCATCACATTTCATCCTCATTTAATCTTTACCAGCTGTTGGGGTAACTACTCATATTCCCATTTTGCAGATGAAGAAACTAAGGTTCACAGAGTTTAAGTCATTCAGCTAGTTAAAAGAAGTAGAGTTGTAGCTGGGCACAGTGGCTCATGCCTATAATCCTAGCACTCTGGGAGGTTGAGGCAGGAGGATCGCTTAAGCTCAGGAGTTCAAAACCAGCCTGAGCAAAAGCAAGACCCCATCTCTACAAAAAAAATAGAAAAATTAGCCAGGTGTCGTGGTGCACACCTGTAGTCCTGGCTACTTGGAAGCTGAGGCAGGAGGATTGCTAGAGCCCAGGAGTTTGAGGTTGCTGTGAGCTATGATGACACCACTACACTCTAGCCTGGGAGACAGAGTGAGACCCTGCCTCAAAAAAAAGAAAAAAAAGAAAAAAAGTAGAGCTGTGATTGAATCCAGTCTCCCTAATGCCTCTCCAACTGCTATCTGTGGAAGCCATCTATGGCTTTAGAGCACATCACAGTTCTCATAAATAACAAAGCATGATATAATCATCATCACCTAACATTTGAGTGCTCATTATATGCCAAACATTATGCTAAAACCTTTAATTTTTTTTTTTCAGAGACAGGCTCTCTGTTGCCTAGGCTGCAGTGCAATGTGTGCTAAAACCTTTAGACACAGATTCTCATTAATTCTATCACTACCCTGTGAATTAGATAACTATTAATATGATATCCCCATTTTACAGATGAAGAAACTGAGGCTCAGAGAGACACCAAAGTCCAAGTGGTGTGGTACTTTCCACCTTTGTTATACTCGGCAGCCACGGGCCCTGCTGCAGGACCTGGGAGGCCACGTGGTAAACTAGGGCGGTGGGTTGGAGGCCGGAGTTCACATTGCCCTCCTAGCTCTGCCACCCATTCTGTGATCTTGGCCAAAAATCTTGGTCTTTCTGGGCCTTGATACTCTCATACATAAAAGCATCTGCTTTTCCTATCCCATAGGATTTTTTTTAAAGAACCTACCAAGGTATTATGTCCCTTGCAAACTGTAAAGCTTTATACCTATATAGTCACTCCAGGAGGCATACCATGGGCTGCAGGTAACGGAATACCTGATCTACAGCGGTTTCAACAAATACAGGGTTTTTTTTTTCATATACCCAGAAGTCTGGAGATAGGAGGTTGCTGGCATGATCTGCTACTCAGTGATCCCGTTAAGTCTCTTTCTAACTTGCCATTTTGCTGTCCGTAGCATGCTGGCTGATCATCCCTGTGCCTGTCACTTCATGGTCACAAGTTGGCTCTTGTAGCCAGATATCACATCTACGTTCAAGAAATGAAAACAAGACAGAGGAAGCCTGTCTGTCTCCTTTTACCAAGAAAGCAAAAGCTTTCCCCAAAACAGCACTAGCATATTCTGCTTATGTCTGGCTGGTCAGAAACGTGTCACCTGACCACTCCTAATTGCATAGGCGGCTGGGGAAATGGATGGTATTTTTTCTCAGCCCCTAGGGTGAAGGCAAACAAAAAAAGGGGGAGAGGGGTTGAAAATGGATGTTTGTCGGCCAGGTTACAAAGTCTGCCTCAATTAGCATTACAAAACCAAATTTGGGTTAACCGTGTGTTTAACTACTAACCCAAGACTCTGAAACATGCTTTATTATTACAAAAATCATCAGTACAAAAATTGTGAAGTATCTGATCACGTATATGTTTTGATATCCTTTTGGTTTCACCTGGATAAACACAGATCTAGCTTCCGTAATCATTCAAATAAAGGAATTAATTTACAGCTATTTTTGCAGAAATTCAGAGAGAAAGAAGAGAAGTGGTAAGAAAAATTGTTCCAACTACCACAAAAAGACCACTCAGTGGACCACAGGGCAACCCAGGCCCTGGAAGACCGAATAATGAAACTAGACCCAGTGTTCAAGAGGACTCAGAACCCTTCAACCCGGATAACCCCTACCACGTGCGTACTGGTGTTTTCATGACATGCTCAGACGAACGCATTAAACATAGTGCTGAAATGGTGTTTCGACTTGAGGTTTCAAATGAACGTCTAGTATTCAACTGAGACTTTTTTCAATTATTTTAAAAATACACCTATTTGTTGCAAGGTTTATAATTAAGGGTAAGAACGCTTAAGCATTGCCTCTGTAGTGAAGTCTTGATTGGTTGGTAACTGTTATTCAAAGCTGTTTTCTATGCTGTCCTTTTTGTTTTTTTTTTTTTTTTTTTTTTTTTTGAGTCACAAATCTATGAAAAAAAATTCCTATCAGGAATTTGATTATTTAAAAATGTTTCCAAGAGTATTTCCTAGAGGCAACACACAGAATGCAAGTATTCTCTTTCCCCCTCCATATCCACTGTATTCCTCCATTCCACAGACATTCGTTCAGTCCCTGCTCCTTCCCAGGCCCTGTGCTTTAGGCTGAAACCTTGAGAATTGATGTTTAGGAGGGTAAACACTAAGGTACTAAAAAAAAAAAAAAATCTTCCAGGAAATATTTACCACTACTATAGTTTGCAGGGAGTGATGGTAGAAGAAGTATTTATTTGTGACTAGTTTTTAATAAAAAAATACATCCACATATTTTTTTAAAACAGTGTAAAAGGATATATATAATGAAAAGTGAGTTTCCCTGCCACCCAGAAACCCTCCCCAGAGTAATCTATTAACAATGATTGTTTGCCCCGTTTCTTTGTGTAAGTACACACACATACAAATTTTATTTTTATTTATGTCACTGGCAAAGGGCTGCAGAAACACACAATTTTGAACACAAAGTTTCTATACCTTGCTTTCTTTTCAGTTACAATACATTTTGGAGATTGTTCTATATCTCCTACATAGATCTGCTTCATTTATTTAAAAAAGAAATGGTGTAAGATGACATTTTGATGACATAATTTGAACATAGGCCATATCAGGTAGTGTTAAGGAATTAATTTTGTTAGGTGTAATAACGGCAGTGTGGTTGTGTAGGAAAATATCCTTATTTTGGTGGTACATTCTATTTATGGGTGAAATGTCAGAATGCCTTCAATTCTCTTTAAATTCACTTCAGAATTTACAATACTTCAAGGAGAAAAAAGCAAACTTGACAATAGGTTAGCCATTGTTATATCCAGATGATGAGAGTATTGGTGTTCAGTATACAATTTTCTCCCGTTCCAGTATTTGAAATTGCTAATACTACCCCCTCCCCCAATTAAGACTTAAAAAAAAAAATACCAGAATCGGCTACCTCCAGGAAAGAGGCTGAAATTGAATCAAGAATTTACATTAAAGGTAAGGGATTCTTGGCAATGTATTCAATACCATATTAAAGCAGATACAGAATCTCTACCCCTAGAACTCCTTGAAAAGGAAACCAGATATGCGAATCAGGCCGGGGACAAATTCCCTCTTCTGTAATCTCTCCAGCAGCATGGAGATTTTTACTTCATCAATAACCTTGTGCTTATGTAACTATAATTATGACACATAGAAACTAGAAGGTAAAGTTTAAGGTCTTAGATTTTTACTTATTTTTATACAGCCTTTTCCTGAGGCCCCTTATGTCCTCATGGAAATAACATCCCTTTCTGTTGCAGAAAGGAAGCCAGGAGAAATTAAGTGACAGTGCTCCCAGAGCCAGTGCAACTGCAGTGAAATCTGTCTTTTAGTATAGACGAATGAGTTTCAAAATGTGCTCCCAAGAGCCCTGGAAGCTGTTACTACAAGAAGGCACCAGTGATCCACTGTTTTAAAATTAGCAGTGGCAGAAATGCTACTTTTGATCATTATGCTTCCTTTTTGTATTCTTATTTAAAACAAGTTGAGCCATTAGTGACTGGTAATCATGGCTTATTAAGCATGGAGAGACCTGGAGTGGCAGTGTGCACTTGTATTCCCAGCTACTTGGGAGGCTGGGGCGGGAGGATTGCTTGAGCCCAGGAGTTGGAGGTTACAGTGAGCTATGATCGCTGCAACTGCACTCCAGCCTGGGAGACGGACTGAGACCCCATATTTGAAGAAAAAGGGCATGGAGAAACTTTAGGATATTGTTAAAAACAAAAACACCCCCCCCACCACCAATTCTGCCAGTGACAGATTAGGTAGGTGAAGATTCCTTGATGTCAGAAGGAATTCTGAATGACAGCAGGTTAACAAGATTGAAAACTTCTTATAGCAGATTATGCTGACTTCTTGTAGCAGTGAAAAAATTCAAGGTCTTATTTAAAAGTAACATGCATGCTATAACCTCATTATAAAGAAAACACAAACAATTCTCTTTTATTTCCCAGCAGCAGGAAGGAGAAAGCATGACATTCGACCCTAGACTGGACCATGAAGGAATCTGCTGCATAGAATGTAGGCGCAGCTACACCCACTGCCAGAAGATCTGTGAACCCCTGGGGGGCTATTATCCATGGCCTTATAATTATCAAGGCTGCCGTTCAGCCTGCAGAGTCGTCATGCCATGTAGCTGGTGGGTGGCCCGTATCTTGGGCATGGTGTGAAATCACTTCATATATCATGTACTGTAAAGTAAAAATTAACTGAAGAGACAACCAAAGAAGCATGAGGCATGTTGATGCCGAAGGGATCACAAAGTATTTTTATAACTCAACCTAAGCGATGTTATTTGCTTTCCAGAACTTTATTAATTGTGCAAATGTACCGAAAGGGTAGTTCAAGTCTAAAATGCCATAATAATTCTTTTATTATTTGCCATTTTTTATTTGCTTTGCCTTGCCAGTAAGGCCTGCTTCTAAGTGTTCCCTAGCTATTTTGAAATAAAGGTGAAAAATTATTCACAATTTGTCAAAGATCTCAATTGTACACTTGAGTTTCCTTTAATCGTCATGGCCAAAATAAAGTTCTGTTATTTGTACAGAATTCCTCAATTGTTCTTAACCTTTGTTCTTTCCAGTCTTGTAAATGTGTCCCCAGAGTTCCCAACTAAAAACACAAATAAATGAAAGGGCATATAATGGAATCTACCCGAAAGCAAGCATTTTAAGCCTCAATATGGAAGCTCATGGGGAGTTTTTTTTTTTTTTTTTTTAACTATATGACATCCCACTCTATTTAGACAGGGGAGTTCTTTATCTACGGTATATGCTGGCATGTGATTGACACGTGGCTAAACTTTGTTAAGAGTCAGCTCCAGGAAAAGAGTGAGCATGATGATAAAGAAGAATGTAGAGGAAGATAAATCAAACTTGGAGGGAGAACTTTATTGACATTTTGAAAAGCAGGTCTTCACACCCTTTTCAATCTGTTTTCAGTAAGTGGTCACTGGGTGTGAAGCAGCATAATGATCTTTCCCTTTGTAGTACAAATCAGGCTGCTGATGTAGTCCAATTACCAGTAAGTTACTCATCTATTTATAGGGCTGACAGTCAGTGTTGCTTGGCAGATACAGCTGAGGAGGAATAGCTTATTTATTTATAATGACATAAAGAAAGTCTCTCAGGAACAAGGACTGTCTTTAGGAATTGAAATATTAGATCAGGAAGATGAGCAGGTATTTCATATTTTTGACATTTTAGTTTTGAATCCCACAGTTTGAGAGATAAACAACTTTCCTAGGAAAGTAAGTCTTCCAAAACACAGGATTCTGAGATGACAGAAAGGTCTTGATGCCATGATCACACTATATTCCCATATTCTGAATACATAATAGTCTATGTCTGGTGTTTGTCAATTAAAGTCTGTAAAATGATACAGAATTTTACAAACCTGCTTATCAGATGAACACTTAGATGCCTCCATTTAATGGGAATATGCAACAAGCTAAGTCTCTGGAGAACAAAAGGATGAAGGAAATACACACTCTACAATGACATGTAATGGTCACACTGTTCTCAGGCAGCAGCTCCTTCCTGTAGTTATGAATTTTACATGTTTAGTCTTTAAGATGGTTGTCACTCTATTAACTAAGCATATACATGCCAATGGTTTTGCACACCATACTCCACCCCCACAGCTCAGCAACCTGTACTGGGTTCTAGAAATAAGTAAGAGAAAGACTTAGTGGTCCCATTCCAGAAGAGCACATGATCTCACAGGGTTCAATACACCAAAACTTTGATAAAGATAGAATCAATGGGCTTCTTGGAGAATGCCTACTCTAGGTTTTCAAGGATGAACCCGAGTTAGCCAAATGAAGGTGACAGAGGACGTGCATTTCAGGCAGAGGGAGTAGTTTGGATAAAGCCAGGTGTGAGGCTGCATGGTACAAGCAGGGAAACAAAGCATTCAGCTTAAGGTAGGAAATACCAGGATGGAAAGGTAGGCACAAGCTTTATCCTACATGGCATGTTAACTTGTGATTTTGTGTGTGTGTGTGCATGCGTGTGTGTGTATAGGAACCAATGAAAGGCTGCCAGCAAGGAGTTGTCTGGCTGGCTAAGTTTCCATTTTAGATGGCTCACCTAGGTAGTTTTCCATGTGAGAAGTGAGCAGGTGCCAGACAGGCCAAAGGGGCATGTTAGCAAGGAGGACAGCACTTCATAAGGGAAGGCTGCCTCTTGAACCCTTTTGAAAGCTCTATAATTAGCTGACAATACAGAAAATGAATAATTTACTTAACAGATAAAGGGATCATGTTATGTTACAAAAAGTCACTAATCAAAGATGTCAACAGAAAAAAAACATCTGAATGTTTTAAGGACAAGGGGAACTCAAGGTTGGATTAAGGGTAGGAATGACAGAAGTGAGCCAAATTGTGTTCAAAGAAGAAAACTAAGGATGTTTTTTGAAAGAGAAGAATCAAGGGGACAGAGGAAGCATTCAGTAAAGGAAGAGAGGACACTGTGGAAGAATACAAACTTCTTCACAACTTGGTACCGGTCATCCAAATTACCTTTAGCCAAGCCACTGTAAAAGTTGCAAACACAGCCCAGTGCCCTGCTGAATCTTGACTGAAATGTGTGTGTACACATGCATGTATTATTGATATTTCAGTATTTTACAGATAACTCATTCTCAGTGGTGGTATAAACCAAGCCTTATGGAACATCTCAGGTTAGATCTTGAGATCCTAGTTGACTCAGATTGGAAGGAAGGGATACTGTAGTCTTAGATGTGACAGTTGCCAGTCAGCCAGCACATGGAAAATGAAGAAAAGGCGTTGCTGAGTTTCAATTATGTGTGGTTTTCTTATGTGTGTTTTTTTTCCTGTTACTTACATATCTCATTGAAATATGCCAACAAGCTTCCACTGCAATTTAAAAAACCTGTTAACCTCATCCTTATACATCCCCCTTCCACCACTGCCTCAAATAACTGACACTAGTGAAAATAACCATTTAACCCACTCAACAGTTTTTTACATCAGATTTTATTGCACTCTGAAATACAAGCTACATTTTTACAAAATAGAAATTCTTTTTGAGAGTGGATTGATTTAATTTCTATATAAGCTAAATATGTTGATTTGTTTTATGAACATGTATTTTATAGAAAGGGTCACAATTTTTTAAGTTAACTGATTTTATTGAGGGGGTAGGAGAGAACTGACAAATCTACATGCACAGGTAGTCCTAACAGCGTATGTCAAACATGAAGGTGTAAATCTGAGAGTCAATAATACAAACTTCAGCACAAACAGTTTACAGGCAGAGTGTTTGGTGTTTATAAAAGAAAGCTGAACTCCTTTAAAAAGGCTCTTGTACATATATGCATGCTCATAATTCTATTAATATATGCATATATAGGTGTGCTTTGTTTTTAGAAAATCCAATACAAATCAAATTTACAAAACAGATTCAGTTAGTGTTGACTGACTAAAGGACTCACCATAGGTTTTATTTAAACTGCTTACATTCAAAAGTATTCAATTTACATATACAAAGGTACTTCCTGTGTAAGGTAAGTACATCTATAAATAAATACATTTATGCATGTTTAATCTAAATGTAGCAAACAGCTGAGGCTACTTTCTAAGGTGTTTGGCTTAGTGAACCTTTTTCACATCTTAATAGTTTTTAAATCAAATATATAGGAGTCAGTCTTTACCAGGGTATATGCAATCACCACAGAGTGATAAAATCAGTAATGGGACTGGCAATAGTAGGCCCACTAAGCTAATGTCAGCCACTAGTTATAATAAAACACCACATTATTAAAAACCATTTAAGAGGTTTACCCCACTAAATTCCCTCCATGAGTTTAGTAATTTACAGATGTTATATGTCATATTCCTGATCTCACCTTTGTGCTTGCTCCTTTGCAAAAATTCTCTTCACACTAAATTCCTATAATTGAATCAGAGCCCCAGAAAATTCAGCCCCTTTTCTATTCTCTGTACATGGCTGCAAAAATTCTAATAGCAACAAGATAGTTTGGAAGAAATACCTCTATATATTTTTTTTACCAGCATTGTATTCACAAATGTACTTGCCACTGCTTTCTTTTAATTGTAGCTAAAAAAAAAAAAAAGCTTGTGGTTTTCCTGTCTTTCAGCCTTCCAATTGTTTAATTATTTAATTGCTAAGAACTTTCTTTTCAGTTGCCTATAATTCATTAGCCTAGACAATTATCCTTCTTTTTATAATAAATTTGCCTGACACCAACATAGTTCAAGTCCTGTAATGAACTAGTTAAACATGAACTTTCTCTTAAGAGAACATAACGCTTTTAAAGGCAAGTGGTTTCTTTTAAATTGAATCTATATTTATGCCAGTTACTTACTGAGGTAACTCTAAAATTAAGTAGTTAAAAAGATCTCCATGGGATGTACCCTAACACACATCTATTCTGCCTACTCAACCAGTACTATAACTTTTAATATTCACTTAGCACCTATGTGTAATGAAAAAAGGCATCATCTGAGAATATTCCAGTTGCTAAGGAAGAAACAGTGCCTCATTATGAATCAGTATTATGCCATAGCTCTATGAATATTGAGTATTCTATCTAGTATCCTCTGCTTAATCCTAGTAGTATCTTAGCAGTGGTAAAGTAGTGTCTTCCCAAAATAGTTATTCTCAATTTGTTTCACTTTGATTCAAACAGATTTTCTTACATCATGTGCAGTGCCAGTTACATGGACTCAAAGACTTAATAAAAATGTTCCCCAAGGTTCCAACAAGGAGGAACTAGTCACTGAGCATCTCTCCTCTGCCTTTTTATTTCTATGTTAAGAAGGAAACAAATGCTTCAGAGGAGCAAGCCCCCAAGATGCTTTTTTACTCTTTCCTAAAATTTATTGGAAATAAGGCATTAAGAAGTGATTAGTGCTAATCTTACTTTATTTTTTTTATTTTATTTTTTTTGAGACAGTCTCACTCTGTCCCCCTGGGTAGAGTGCAGTGGCATCATCATAGCCCACTGCAACCTCCAACTCCTGGGCTCAAGCGATCCTCCCGCCTCAGCCTCCTAAGTAGTTGGAACTACAGGTGTGTGCCACCACGCCCAGCTAATTTTTAGTAGAGATAGGGTCTCACTCTTGCTTAGGCTGTTCTCAAACTCGAGCTCAAGCAATCCTCCCGCCCTGGCCTCTTAGAGTGCTAAGATTACAGGCGTGAGCCACCACGCCCGGCCAACTCTTTATTCTTTACTCTTTGAAATCACTGTGTTCTAAGAGCAATCCCCCAGGTCACCTGCTTCAAAACCATCAGTTCATTAAAACATTGCTCTACTGGACCCTACTCAAACCTGCTGATACAAAATCTCAGGAGGGAAGCCAAGAAGACCTGTATTTTTAAAAACCAAGTTTCCCAGGTGAGGGTTATTCACCAGTAAGTTTCAGAACTACTACCCTATATATATTATACAAAATATCTGTCTAATACTATAATTTTAGTTGCCTGATATTTTGGGCAACTGTCAGGTCAGTAAAGGATTAGGGTAAATAAGTTTTAAAAGAGTAAGATTCTGACTCTATCACCATCTGTGTGAGTTATGTTATATAACTGTTATGAAGAAAAAAGTGTAAGAGATAAGAAGATTGAGGCTTTAAAAAAAAAAGTGTATGAAAGCACTCTGGAAAAAATGCATCAGTAAAACCAAAGGTCTGGGTTAGATAGTATTTAAGATCCATTCTAGTTCTAGAATTTTCATTTTTCTTTGTTTTGTTTCCTCCTATCTACAGGAGATGGAATGCAAATACATTCCATTAAGAGAACAATAGGTTCCAAAGCTACCTCTAGTTTTGGCAGATGGCCCATAAAAACATGCTGATTTTAACAATTCTATTATATTAAACATAAAATCCTACACTACACTTAAATTTTTAAGTCCCTGCTCACAACTAGTCATTCTATTTAATCCAATCTTGTCTCAGTGTGTATACTCTGCTATAACTGGCCTTACATTCTAGAACAAGAAATAACTTTGCTACACAAAGATTATAATAGCATGTGCTATTACCTACAAATTAATGTGTAAGGAAAGAAAAGGCAGAAATAAGGTAAGTATTGACACTGAGGGCTTCCCATATACCCATTAAGTCATATAGCATAACTCAAATACACATCAATACCATCAAGGTATTTAGAATAAAACTGCACTGCAATCCCTGTTAGATGTATAACTTCCAGTTTTCATTCTAATACTGTCAAGTGTCAACACTTAACAGTAATTGCACTGACTAGAAGAAGAAAATTTTTTTGCATTGATACAGCCAAAGTGGCAAATTTATCTTACCCATTTTTCCCCCATTTCCCAACTCCAGTAAAACGACAGTAAAGGAATAAAACAAATATTACCCCTGAAAGACAAAAAGTATGGAAGAGGTTAGTACCGTACTCCCTAAGAGCAACACTGGGTTTCACAAAGGAGCAATGCTTTCCAAATGCTGAGGGAACGTTCTTTTTAACCTCAAATTCTACAGCCAATTGAACCATCACTCAATGTATGCTCACGTATAAAGGTGATAAAGACAATTTTGCTCACGTAAGAGCTCAAGTATATACACCCCTGCCACCCACTTTCTGTGGAAGCTATTGGAGGACACACTGCAGCAAAACAAAAGCAGAAACAGGAGAATGGTGAGGGAAACCCTACTAAGAGACCCAGATGAGAGTGCTACAGAGACTGAGATTTGGGGGGAGGGGTGCAGGGAGGCCATGGTTGGCTCTGAGGACTAGATGGAGAAGAGAGCAGGAGACGGATGCTTTTCACTGCAACATTTTTAGTACCATTTGATTTGATTACATGTACATTTGATAAAAATTTGATAATTTTTAAAAAGCATGACAACTGATAAAATTTTGACAGCACAGTGGACAAGAGGATTTCATACGAAGCTGGGACAAGCCCTGGCCCAAGCCACTACCATCTCACCTATACTACCCGCAAGGCCCTGCATGGTCTAGGACCCCCACTTTCCTCTCTCACTCATCAGTGATCACAACCCCAAGTTCCCCGGCCTCCGGCTGCACAGTGTCCTCAGCTTGCCACGAACACGTGAGGCGCACTCCTGCATCGGGGCCCTCACATGGGCTCAAAATAGCCTCTGAACGTTACCTTATTTATTTTTTAATTCATTTTTAAATTTCAAAATATTAAGGAGGTACAAATGTTTTTGGTTACATGGATCACGTTTGTACTGCTTGAGTCATGGCTGTAAGTGTGCCCATCACCCAAATAGTTAGTGTTCACTGCACCCGTTAGGTAGGTTTTTGCCTCCACCCCCCACCCCCCTGCTTGATTTCCAATGACTTTTACTTCCCTATGTGCACATGCGTGCTCATCAGTTAGTCCTTAACTAATTTAGTTAGAAAGTAAACTTCAGTCCATTCTTTCAAAGACATACATTTTTGTTTTAAAATAATGAATACAATTATTAAAAAAAAAAATCCCACCCAATCAGGACCCCATCCTCCAGAAAGGAATCTCTAAATAGTAAAACAAAAAATACTTGGATACCATACTGGTTTTGATTAATTATATAACTGTTATTCCCCCTAGTAATATAGACAAATTTAGCTCTCATGGTCATGGGTTAAAAACTTACTTAATTACTATTCTGCCAGGCACGGTGGTGCACACTGTTACGTCTCAGCTACTCAGGAGTCTGAGAAGGGAGGATCACTTGATCCCAGGAGTACAAGGTTGTAATGTGCAATAATTGTGCCTGTGAATAGCCACTGTAACACAGTAAGACCCCAATGTCTTATAAAAAATTAATACTCATATAATTGATGAAATCAATTTTAAGGGCATATTATTAATAAAAATATATTTTTATAAAACTATTGTTTGGAGTGAACAGTTCTAATACTTGAGTACCTACTATGTGAAGGGCACACAGCTGTGTATCAAAGATCCAAAGCTTAAGCAAATAACACTGTCACTGAGCAAGGTACACTAGGTAAAACAGACATAGCTGCAACTAACCCCAAAGCGTGACAATGTGAGAGGTACCATAACAGGGGTACAAATAAGGCATCTCCACATCACAGCCAGAGCAGAAAAGCATTCCAGCAGAGGGCAGGGAGTGGGGAGGTTCCTAAGAGTGCCAACATTCTAAGTGACGATTTACATAACAAAGAGAAGAAAGGAAGGGCATTCCATGCAGTGATAAGACCCTGAACAAATGCATGCATGCAGCCATCCAATTTTGAGGGCCTATTCTGTATGTACCACCAGGGGCTGCAGATAGAAAGATGGAAGCCATTCCCCTGCCCTCAAAAAGCTCAGTCACGTGGAGGAAGAATGAGTCAACTGTGATGCAGTGACTTGATAAAGAGCTAATAGATCAGCATTCTCAAACATGCTCATGAGACATGTGGTTTTGCTATGAATCTGTAAAAGCATCCAATGATGCCTCAAATCATAAGCAAATAACCCAATCCAACTGCCATAAAAATCAATCCGTGACAAGAGTAGCACAAGATTACACAGCTTTCCAGGAGGTAGCACACGAACAGTTTTGACACGTAAGCAGGAAACTGAAGATTTCTAGGTGGGGTGGAAGGAGGAATGAAAATAATGGCCTATTCAGACACAGCAGGTCTGCAATCTAAAAACAAAGAATGTACAATAGAAATTACATGTGCCCCCAAAAGCCTAAAATATTTACTATATATAGCCCCGTACAGAAAAAGTTTGCTGATACCTAGAGGATTCTTGTGTGGCTGAAGCTTTGATACACAGCAAAGCAGTGACAAGAAATGAGGCTAAAAACTTTAGTTGGGGTTGAATTATGAAAGCTCTTGAATAGCAGGTAAAACCCAGACTTGTTACCCTCCCTCTGAGGAATTCCAACACTCAATAGGACTGAAGGGGGGGGGGGAACAAATCAAGGACTTTATTTAAGTAGCATTGATTATTTGTTCTCTAGGCCAACATAACTGGCATTACATAAAATTTATTGATTGTGTACTTTGAGTCAGGACTTAAGTTAAATCCTCACAATCCTGAGAGGTAATTATCATCTAGTGTTATAGATAAGACAAAAAGTTCAGATGGGTTAAGTCATCTGCCTTCAAAAAACATAATTATTAAAATATCAGACTTGGATCAGAAAAAGATTCTAGATTCACTAGAGTAGTGCCCTTTCCACTACAAAATAACGACTGCCTCTGTGGGAGAGTAGAAATTTAAGAAAAGAAAAAAGAGAAATAGAAATCAATTGCTTTGCAACTTACAGTAAAATAGTAAGGCCAAGGAAACAATGCATTGAAAATACGCATTCAATTTCTTAGCATATTTCATACCCTCTAGATATATATCCCTAGCCTAGGCTAGGTAACTTGTAAATGTGTTCGCTTTTACTCAATTAAAGCCACAGAAAAGGTCAATGCTAGAGTACAGATGATCAGCAAAAAGTGGTAGCTAGTGGGAGCTCCCCAACTGAAAGTGAGTTTATCATAGTAGCGTCCATACACTTATCTTTACTCCACACTGATTCTTTCGAGGGGAAGGAAGGGCAAATAGGATTGATGAACTCTTGTAAAAACATCTATCAGCTTCTCTTCACTGACAGGAGTAACAAGACAGAATTTGCGGTTTACAAATGGTGATTTTGTATCTTGTTTTTTTAAATCCTAATTGTTTTACTTTCTGTTTTGAGATATGAAGTTAAAACAGAATTAAAATCAGAGAACTTCTTTCTGAAAGAAGCCTCGTAACACTCTACATACAGCTTATATTTTCTTCTACTATTGTATTTCGATTCTTTTGAAAGTGCTAATAACAATATACATTTAAGCTGTTTAAGTAAATTAAAATGATTCAAATTTATTAAAAACTTTTCTGTGAATTCTTATGCTCTCAAAAGTACAGATTTTATAAATTATACTAAAAATTTTTAATTAGGTGATATACCTTCACTCAGAAACAATCCCAAATCTTGAAAGACTGAACCTATAACACACAAAAGGCTTTCTCCAAGATTTAAGCCTCCTGGCCTAAATGCATGATCTTACTCATCTGATGCTACCTGTAACATTAAGCACTGCTCTTTGCAATTCACATAAACACACACATAATTCTTTATTCAAAACCCTAGAGGCCAATGTGCTTCTGAATTGAAAATCTTGGATTTTAGAAGATATACCATTTACAGTGGTGCCCCCTCATCCATGGTTTCACTTTCTGCAATTTCAGTTACCCTCAGCCAACCCCAGGTGGAAAATAGGCAAGTATAGTATGGTAAGATTTTGCGAGAGTTAGACCCCCATATTCACATACCTGTTACTATGTTGTTATAATAATGCTATTTTATAATCTCTTACTGTGCCTAGTTTATAAATTAAGCTCTGTCATTTTATCACAGGTATGTATGTACAGGAAAAAACGTATCTATAGGGGCATCCACTGAAGGTAATGGAAGGTATTCCCCACAGGGAAGGGTGTACTACTGTATTATGTAACAACTTTACCAGGATCTGTGCTAGCATTCTTTAACTGAACATTAGTATTTCTACAGCAAAATGAATTATTAGTTATTACTATTCATATTGTAAGTTCAGATCAGGTTTTGTACCACGTGTCATACACATGCATAAAAACCTTAGTATTGTGAGCCTTTTGGATTAAGATAAATATTATGAAATTATACAAACCCATTCAACTCGTAACAGTGCCTTAGGTAGACACTATTATCATCCCCACTTTATAGATACAAAAACTGAGGCACAGAGATATTAAGCACCCCCCCCCATTGTCACACAGCTAGTAAGCAGAGTAGCCAGGATTTGATTCCAAGCAGGATGGGCTTCAGAATCCAGGGGTTTAACCACAGTGCAATACTGCCTTTTAATGTGCTTAACTAAAGCAATAAGCATATAGCATGTGGAATAGTACTGCTATTATTCAGAGCTTTTGTGACTGCATTGCACAGTATAGTTTTTAAAAACCCACAAATAGGCATTAAGGACCATTTTCCTAACTCCTTTCTGATAAACTAAAAATTGCCCTAAGGCAAATTATACTGTTATTGAAACATCTTTTTGTATAACTGAATCCTGGAATCATAACAAAAAATAAAAATTAAATAAAACAAGTATCATTGTAGAAGTTAAAAATACAAATTTGAAGGCCCAGCACAGGTAATATTTAGAAGACTCCAGACAAGCCAAAATTCAGAATACAGATAAAATGTAACATGATTGGGAAAAAGGAACTAACCTAAATCACTCAAATTTTTTTTAAGAAACCAGTGATATACAAATCCTAGCATAATCCTAGGAATAAAACCTTGAAACAATCTCAGCATTTGTACAATGAAAACGGGTATGAGAGATCCCAAGTTAACAAGATTTTGATCAGCATGATGTGCCAGTCTTACACTGGCAACAGCTGTTAAGGGAATCCTGTTACTCTGTAATGATCTGGACTTGAGAAAAACAGTACCTTCAACACGCATCAGACTACTTGTTCGCATCACCTTCTGTAAGAGGCAAAAGGTTTGGATTCCTAATAAGCTTTCCTACTTAAGAAAGTGAGGAAAATATTTTAATCTTTAGGAATATACTTTCCCAGCTCATGTACAAGAAGAATCAAATAATTCTTCCACCTTGCACATTCTCAACTTCATTTTCAGATAGCTGATTTAGTGATAAAATCATTCATTGCACACCCAATTCACTCACCTGAAGAGGGAATCACAAGTAGTTCCATCATTTACCAGTGGAGTGAATTGGGGCAAAGAACCTAACTTTGGCCTCATCTTTCTGATCTGCAGTAATGGGATGCTATCACTACTTCAAAGGGCTATTATAAATGAGGTAGTGCTACCCAGCCCATAAAAATGCTAGTAGACGGTAGCTACCACTGTTTGCTTTAGTGAGTTAGCAATATGTATGATTTTAGCTGCTTTGGGGTACAACTTCAGCAAGGTAGGAAAAGAAGATAAGAGTTAAATTAATTTCAGAAGCAAATCATAGGGATGGCCCCAAACAGACAAGATCAGGTGCGTTCACAGTGATATGGCCATAGACGATGGCCCCAAACAGTAACATGTGTGGGTAAAATCAGTATCTCCAATTTGCTCACAAAGTCCCGCAATAAAATCTCTTGGTATGTGTAAAATGATCTTACAATTAAAAAAAAAAAAACAACACACAGTTGAAGACCAAGCAAACCAGATCAAAATATATGATTCCTGTTATTTGAAACTACATATGATCCTTTCTTGCACAGAAACCAGTATATATTGCCCTTTTAGCTTTTTCATCTTTCTGCTCTGATTCCTCTAAGCAAAAATAACTAAAATTCATTTTTTATTTTATTTTTTTTTTGCAGACAAGGTATGTTGCCCTGGATAGGGTGCAAGAGCATCATTGCTCACTGCAACCTCAAACTCCTGGGCTCAAATGATTCCCCTGCCTCAGCCTCCCAAGTAGCTGGGACTACAGGTGTGTGCCACCACACCCGGCTGGTTTTTTCTGGTTTTTGTAGAGATGGGGTCTCACTCTTGCTCAGGCTGGTCTCAAACTCCTGGCCTCAAGCAATCCTCCCATCTCGGCCTCCCAGAATGCTAGGACTATAGGTGTGAGTCACCATGCCCAGCCTGAAATCCATATTCTTATGTGGCTGCAGTAACAGGCTGAGCATGAAGGTACACTTCTTTGGAGCTACAGAGAATAAGTAGCTCCAGTAACTAACAAAAACAAACACACCATCCAGAAATTTTCTACCTACTTTTGGTAGTATCTGTAATAGCCACAGGTCAGAGAGATGTACACTAATATGGACAGGAAAGATCCCAAAAGAATTGAAGTGCATTAGGCTGACCAGATGGTAAATTAATACACAATTTTATTCTGGGTCAGTGACCTATTTCAGAGATCAACTACCCAATCTGATATGTGGTAACTGGGGAAGAAGAAGAGGAAAGTAAAATGGGAAAGAATAGCCAAAAATATGTTAGTAGTGGACAGCATTAAAATTTCTACCTAAACTATTCATAATAGCATAGTGATAGATCTCCATTTAAAATGTTTACTTGAAATTCACCTAGAAAATTTACCTACAATAGTCCAATTATTTTCCCTTGTCCTGTACAGTTAGCCTGTCAAGAAAATATGAAGTTTTTCCAGACTTAGGGAGACAATAACAATAATGCTTCAATGTTCTGCAGTTAGTGAATATCACAGATCTAAAGAAGGAAAATGCTAAAAAAAAAAAAAAAAAATTGTAGTTAACACAAGCCATCCTCTCTTCTCTATTCCATACAAAGACAGAGAAAATAGATTATGTTAAAAAAGTGGCAAGTGTCAATGCTGAATGGGTATTAAGACTTAAGACAGGAAATTATCAAAACTGACTTTGATGTTTCAAACTTGTGGTACAGCTATCTAAAGTGATTACTAGATAGCAGAGTTCAAAGATGATTATCCCATTCAAGATTCTTCGAAGAAAGTGGGAGAATTCTGGGAAGTCATCAAGTTGCACATTATTACAGTAAGCAGAGCAGATGAAGTCTCTTGAATTAAGAAAAAAATGTATTCCAGGACTGAATCTTAAAAACAAAAAGAAATGCTAAGAGAAAATGATGCACATTCTGAAAAAACAAAAGGCTAAATAGAGCACTAAGAGAACCAAAATTGGAGAAATGAAAACTGGAAAGAGACCAATCAACAGCTACATTGGGATAGCAGAGAACAAGGATATAATTAAGAGACTGTTAATCACAATGAACTTTTTGTTAACTTTCTGGAGGCTTACAAGTTTCCATTATTTAAAATGGTGAAACAGATGCAGTACTTTTGGGCAGCAATCTACCCTTTTTCTCAAAATTCCCTAGATCTATAAATCTAATGTATTTAAATCAGGTGCATTTTATAATGCTTTTTGTCATATATATTAGGAATTCCATTTAGACCAGCAAAATCCTGAATCCCACGACACTAAGCAAACCTAGTCAATAAGTAAGCATATTCTAGATAATGGATCCTTTAAAATACAAGCAAAAATAGTAGATTAAAAAAAAAAACTTCTATTATACTAGTGTAATTTTTAAGAGAGAAAAAGTTGCAAAAATATTTCCTTATTTAGAATATGGACTTTTAACTCTAAGACCCTATAGATTATAAAGGAACTAAGACATAACGGTCTGAATCTGCTGAAGCTAGTTAGTGACAGAGATGTGCCAGAGCTATGGATTCTTGTCTCTGGTGTAGTGCTATACGCAACTTTGCTTCTGTACCAATAGTCTCCCCAGCCCAGCCCAGCCCACCCCACCCCTGGTTTAAGATTAATGGTACTGAGAAAATTCAACATACAGAATACAAAAGTCACGATCCTGCTTCTCTAAGGAGAAAATTTTAGAAATCCACCCAAGCAAGAACTTAATTTTGCCTTTTTTCGGTGTTCAAGAACAAAGTACCTTGTAGTTCTAAGTGGGCAGAAGGACAAATGAAAACTTCAGCACACTTAAATAAGCTGTAACAACAGGTTTGGGCACTATCTGGTATTACCTCACTGCCACTTTCTTTACGAACTCCCCTACAACTCATATCAAAAGGCCTAGAAGGAAGACCTGAATTCCTACTCTTTCAGAAGCTGAAATGATGGGATTTTTGCCTTCCATTCACTCTACCCTCAGCTCTGAGGGTATAGAGTAGAGCCTCACCACAAAATTGTTAGTGACACCTAACAAAGCAGAGACCAACCTCTGAGGCATTATGGCTGAGAAAACTATGGTCAGAAAGATCTACAGGCTATCCATGGCCTATACTTTATCACAGCTGAGACTGTAAAGAATTTTAATCACAGAACACTTTTTGTGTCTCAAAACTATATTTATAATGAGTTTATTAGCATTCAACCATTTCATAATTCCTTCACGAATGTTAATTTTCTCTCTGCTACATTATAAACTCTTTAAAGTTAATAACCATTTCTTTTACTCTTTGTATTCCCATGGTATCTATATATTCTAGGCACAAGGTAAATACTAAATACATACATATTAATATATTCTCACAGCAGCTCCACAACCACTGAAACCCAAGCAATCATAGGGATGTGAGATTTTCTAATAAAGGAAAAAAAACATACAAAAACCTCCCACCCCAGTGCTGTACTTACAAGAATCCTGCTGTGGCAAAAGCAGCAAAAAGTGGAGCTGGGCTTTCCTAGATTCTTCTTTGCCCCAGCTTTACAGATTATCCTCAATTGCAGTGTGTCAAACTCAGGTATTTATGTTTTACACAGAGATTCACAAAGTAAGGACCAAAATATCTCAGTGCAATTATAAGTTACAAATACTTCCCATAAAAAGAACTAAATGGGAATTCCCTATGATAAATAATTTCTCAAAGTTCTCATTAAAAACTTAAGAAAAAGGTAAACAAACCAAACATCTTCATAGAAAAATTGTATTTACAACTCCATTCAAAAGCAGTTTTTAAAAGCAAACACAATATAATACTGAAGTTGAAAAATCTATGCTCATCCAAAGCTGCCAGGTCTAATAAATTATTAACAGAATACTGCATCAAAAATAAGGCAATAACCCAAAATATACCATTAAAGATTTCTCCACTCCCACAACTAGATAGAATTAATCAATCTATCTAGTAGCAAATGACACTTCATTCAGTTTCAGCATGTCTAAAATCCTTAAGGACAGAAGTGATAAAATGTGATCTTCATTCTTCATTAGACTCTTAGAACACTTAAGGGAAAATAATTTTTAAAGCACAAAGAGGTAAAGAGGTATAATCTTTCAAAAAGATATTCAATGTTCAAAATTCAAGAATGCAATATCAATACACAATGGGCATCAGGTGAATATATGCAATACAGTAAAAGCAAATTAATTTATTTAGTATTTTTTCCATTCCATATCATCAGGAGGGTTGATTTCAACTTTCCTTTTACCTACATCAGACCAGTTGGTACTCAAAACTGTACCACCAGACTCCATCTGCAATAAAAAATAAAAGTAGATCAATTTCTGGACCACAGAATATTTTCCTTAAAATGCTACAAGCATAATCTCAAATACAGGCTTATAATATATAGCTCAACATAAACTCCATGGTTTATATATACATATGTGTGTGTGTGTGTGTGTGTGTGTGTGTGTGTGTGTGTGTGTGTATAAATAAAAATAACAGAGGCTAGGGTCAGTGGCTTACACCTGTAATTCTAGCACTCTGGGAGGTTGTGGCGGGAGGATTGCTTGAGGTCAGGAGTTCGAGACCAGCCTGGGCAAGAATAAAATCCCGTCTCTACTGAAAATAGCAAAAATAGCCAGTTGACTAAAAATAGAAAAAAATTAGTCAGGTGTGGTAGTGCATGCCTGTAGTCCCAGCTACCAGGGATGCTGAGGCAAGAGGATCTCTTGAGCCCAGGAGTCTGAGGTTGCTGTGAGCTAGGTTGATGTCACAGCACTCTAGCCCGGGCAACAGAGTAAGACTCTGTCTAAATAAATAAATAAATAAATAAAATATATAATAGATTACACACAAAATATATAGCTCAATATAAACTCAAAACAATATTTTTATTTAATCTTAGCCTTTCCAGAGTGTTCCACAAAATCTGAAAAGGAAACTCAGGTAGGAACATCATGTTCACATACACTGCCATAAGGTACCATATCCCCCTCTGATAATCAAAATAAAGGTATATGTGAAAAAACTACCTTCAAGTGAAAGTAAAATTGTTAATAGTTCCCAAAGAAAATGAGTGTTGTAATCTCTTTTGCTGAAGACAGTAAAGCCCAGGCAAAATAAACTATTTCTATACCAGTTGAACAGAACTTTAAAGGGCTCTACTGTATACTTCCTCTGTGCCAAACACATGCAAGCCTACTCTGAATTTTTTTAAAAATCAAGGTACATACATGCAAGTACACAAAGTCTGTGTCTCAGTGAAGAACTGATTACCTATTTACCATTTACTGTATATATACCACCTACCAACAACTCTAGTATATTCATAAATATATTTATAAAAAACTTCTGGGCATTTGTTATCTTAATGCAGTAAGAATTCACTGACTTGGATCATGGCAAAGACCAGTGTAAATTATTAAAATCTAAATATTTTTAAATAATCAGTTGTGGTTTTGGCAAATGTATAACGTTACATACCCTACTATTACACTGGAATCTCAATGTAACCCCACATCCCACATGCTCTGCCAAGCTCCCTTACATTGCAATGCCCTTCTCCATCCCAGTTCCTTTTGTATCTAGTTATCCTCCAAACATGAATAGTCACCATCTCTCTACAGCCTTCTTTGACCTCTAATCAGGACTCGATTCTTAAGAGAATTTGTCTTCTGTGTGAGCCTGATTACCATTAACATAACACATATCACACTGCACTGTTGAAATTTAACGATTTGCCTTGTTTTATCTGCTTTCCACACTTCAACTAAAGCTGAGAGCTCCTCAAAGGCAAGGGGTATATTTTCCTAATATTTACATCCTACTTCTAAGCACAGTGGCCTGGCACACGGTGGGCTTCAAATAAAATGACTGAATTAAATGTGGCAAGTCTGTATAATAAACCACCCCTAAGAAGACCTTCAGTTACAAACCTGAAAGAAATGAATTTAGTTTATAATCTGACCATATTCACTGATAACACTTATTTCCCCCTTTTTTCCTTACAGACTTGCAAGGCAATTTAGCATTTCCCTCTGAATATTTTGTACATATTAGTCTTTTGTCACAATTAGGGAAATCACAGAGGACAAAGTCTATTTAGTTTCTTTTGTATTCCCATAGGACAGAAGTGAGCCCCTGGTATGTTTCAGGTCAATGCTGCCACACAGACACCTTGTTTTATGGGTACAAATGGTTTGCTTACAATTATCAAAGTTTCTATACGAAAATGGATACAGATTCATTAACACATCTTTGATTTAACATACTGCTCTTTCGTCCTGCACACTTTTAAAAGTCAAAAGTGAAATTGACTTCCCTTCTGGGAAGATCGAGTGTATGTATGTATTTTGCCTATTCTTCCCACCAAGTAAAACTAAATATCCTGGACCGTACACAGATAAGAAGGTAAGAAAACTCTGATGTCAAAGCATTAGGAAAAGACAGCCCAGTAAGAAAAACAATTTTTAGACAATAATCACTCTATTCCAGCTAAACACCACAGAAAACAATGTGGCCTTCATCCCCACCAGGCCAGCACTTAAGGACCTAGAAGGCCCCAATGTGGCCTTAAGACCACAGGTTCCAGACTTTCACTTTGGTGTAGTGTCAGTGGACACTACACCCTCAGTAGTCAACAGAACTCCCATCCAATCCCAGCAGTAACAAGGAGATACCCTGGAGCATTAACAGAGGTCAACAGGGTACCTGGGCATCTATCTCCGCCTGGAAATAAAAAGGTAGCACCTTGCCTTCCCCTGCCAGACTGGTGTCAGAGAAAGCCAACTAAAACAGAAGATTTAAATATGATACAGAGCGTCAGAATATGAAAATTTCCAGGTTTCTACTGAAAATCACTTGTTACTGGTGGAAAACACCAAGAACGAGGAAGATCTCAAATTAAATAAAAACAAAAAAAGGTAATTAACAGATGCCAGCATTAAGATGACAAAACCGCATGTAAAAATTACCTGACAATGGTTCATCTGAAAAAGATTATCAGTCATAGTAAAAATGCTTCAACAAGAAATTATAAACTCACTTGGAACCTATGGGGGAAAAAGCTTCCACAAAGAAACAAAGATATAAAGAACCAAATTCATGTTTCAGAATTTAAAAATACAATAATTAAAATAAAAAGGTCATGAATGAACTCAAGAGCAGAATAGAGGGGACAGAGAAAGAAGCAGTGAACTGGAAGACAGAACATTATAAATTATCTTACATGAATGACTGAGAAAAAACAAGACTGAAATAAAATGAGTAGAACCCAAGGGATGCATGGGACAAAAGAGCTAACATTTATGCCATCAGGTCCAGGAAGGAGTGGACAAGGAAGGCAGGTCTGAAAAATTACTCAATGAAATAATGGCTGATAATTTCCCAAATTTGGCAAGAGACAGACAGACATAAACCTGTAGATTCAAGAAACTGAACAAACCCTAACCAGAATAAACCCAAAGAAATCCATGCCAAGACAGAAAGTCTGTCACCAAGAGACCTACCCTAAAGAATGTCTAAAGGAAGTTCTCTAAACAGAAAAGAAACAATAAAAGATGGAAGCTTGCAACATTGGGAAGGAAGAAAGGTAACTGAAAATATGGGTAATGCAAAAGGGTTTCCTTTTGAGTTTTCTAAATTATGTTTAACAGTTGAGTAAAAACTGTAACACTATCTTATGTGGTTCTAAATGTTAAGTAGAGAAAACATTTAAGACTATTATATTATACATGAAGGAGGGTAAAGAGACATAAAGGCAGGTGAAGTTTCTATACTTCACTTACGAGCTAATAAAATGACAAGTCCAGTAGACTGTGACAAGTTATGCATATTTAGTATAATATCGAGCAACCACTTAAAAAGCTATCCAAACAAGATCCACTAAAAACACCATAGACAAATCAAAATGAAATTCTAAAAACCATTCATGTAACCCACAGAAAAGCAAGAAAAAACAAAACCAGAAATAAAATAGAACATAAAACAAAAAATAAAATGGTAAACTTAAGTATTAACATATCCATAATTACATTAAATATAAATGGTCTGAATACAAAAACTAAGAGATTGGCAGAGTGTATTTTAAAAAATGACCCAATTACATGCTGTCCATAAGCAATTCACTATAAATAGAATGATATAGGCAGGTTGAAAATAAAATGATGGAACAAGACACATCATGTTAAAAAATTAAAAGACAGCAGAAGTAGCTATATTAGTATCAGCAAAGAAAATTACCAGAGCTAAAACATGGCATTAAATAATGATAAAAGGGCCAATCTACCATGAGGACATAACAATTATAAATGCTTATGCATCAAGCAACATAAGTGAAAGACGTGAAGTAAAAACTAACAGAACTGAAAAGGAGAAATAAACAAATCCATAAGGATAGCTGGAGACCTTTTCTCAACAATTGGTAGAACCAAAGGACAGAAAATCAGCAAGGATATAAAGAATTCAATAAGATCATCAACCAACAGAATCTAATAGACTTTTATAGAACACTACATCCAACAGCAGAATACACATTCTTTTCAAGTGCCCATGGAACATACACTTTGAGAGACCAAATCCTGGACAGTAAAACAAACATCAATAAACTTAAAATAATTCAAATCATAACAGAGTGTGTGTTCTCCAACCACAATGGAATAAAATTAGAAGTCAGTAACAGACAACAGGAAAGTCTCCAAACACTTGGAAACTAAACAACACATTTCTAAATAATCCACAAGTCTTAAAATTCTACATAATCTCTTCCAAAAAATAGAAGAGGATGAACACTTTTTAATTAATTTTATTAAGTTAGTAGTACCCTGATATCAAAACCAGACAAAGACACAACAATAAAAGAAAATTACAGACCAATATCCCTCATGAAAATAGACACAAAAATCCTTAACAAAATTAGAAAATAGAATTGGGCAATATGTAAAAAGAATTATATACTATGACAAAGTGGGGTTTATGCAACGCTGGCTCAATACTCGAAAATCAATCATATTTATCATAAAATCATCATATTAACAGGCTAAAGAAAAATCACGTAATTATATCAATCAACACAAACCATGTGACAAAAAGTCAACATCTATTCAGGTTTTTTAAAAACTCTGAAAAATAAGAATAACAGACCTGAACAATGTACAAAATATTTACAGTTAGTATTATACTTAATGGGTAAAAGACTAAACTCCTAAAATAAGTGAGTTCAGCAATGTCACAAAATAAAAAAAAATTAATAAAACTTAACTGTATATCTAGATACTAGTAACACATACATGAACATCAAAATTAAATACACAACACAACTTACAATCACTCAAACAAAAAAAGATTTAAATACTCAAGTATAAACCTAACAAAACATGTAGAACTTAAAATGTCAAAAACTGCACAATGCTGATTGAAAAAATCAAAGAAGATTTAAATAAATGGATTGGGAAATTCAATACAGTAAAGATGTCAATTTTCTCAAGTTGATATAGAGTTTAATGCAATTCCTATCAGGATTTTTCTGTATATGGGAAGACAAAAGAATTAGACTAACTAAAAATTCTGAAAATGAAGAATAAAGTTGAGGAATGAGTCTGTTCAATGTCAGACTTATACAGCTATGGTCCAAGACTGGGACTGACAGAAGAACACACACAGATAAATGGAACAGAATGGGGAATCCAGAAATAGACTCACACAAATACGCTCAACTGATTTTTGAGAAAGGTGCAAAAGCAATTCAACAGAGGAACGACAGCCTTTCAACAAATGGTATCAGAGTAACTGAACATACTAGTAGCCTCCGTTCCAAAATGGAATCTTGACTTAAATCTCACACTTTAAAAACTCAAAATACATCATGGACTTATAAATATAATATGTAAAACAACACTATTTTTTATTTTTAAAAAAATAGGAGAAAAAGCTTTGAGATCTAAGACTAGGCAAAGAGTCCTTAGACTTGACACCAAAAGCATGATCCATCAGTGGAAAGACTGCTAAACTGGACTTCCATCAAAATTAGATACTTTGGCTCCATGAAAGACCCAGTTAAGAAAATGAAGAGGCTGGACGTGGTGACTAACACCTGTAATCCTAGCACTTGGGGAGGCCGAGGCAGGAGGATTGCTTGAGCTCAAGAGTTGGAGACCAGCCTGAGCCAAGAGTGAGACCCTGTCTCTACAAAAAAAATAGAAAAAAATTAGCTGGGCACGGTAGTGAACACCTGTAGTCCCAGCTACCGAGGAGGCTGAGGTAAGAGGATTGCTTAAGCCCAGGACTTTGAGATTGCAGTGAGCTACGATGACGCCACTGTACTCTAGCCTGGGCAGCAGAGCGAAACCCTGTCTAAAAAACAAAACTACAGACTAGGAGAAAAAATATTTGCAAACCACCTATCTGACAAAGATTTGCCAGATTAGTGATCACCAGGGACTAAGGAGGGGTGAGGATGAGGGGATGAGGGGAGTACAGCTATAAAATGACAATATGAGGGATCCTTGGAATCCCTGGAAATGTTCTGTATCTTAACTGCTGACATCACAATTGTGATATTGTACTATAGTTTTGCAAGATGTTTCCTTCTGAGGAAACTATGTAAAGGGTACTAGGAATCTCATTTCTTACAGCTGCATGTGAATCTATAATTATCTCAAAATAAAACGTAGGCCAGGCCCGGTGGATCACGTCTGTAATCCTAGCACTCTGGGAGGCGAAGGTGGGAGGATGTGAGGCCAGGAGTTCGAGAACCAGCCTGAGCAAGAAGAACAAAACTTTGTCTATACAAAAATCAGAAAAATTAGCAGGGTGTGGTGGTGTGCACCTGCAGTCCCAGCTACTCGGGAGGCTGTGGCAGCAGAAGCAGTTGAGCCCAGGAGTTTGAAGTTGCAGTGAATTATGATGATGCCACTACACTCTAGCCGGGCCAAAAGAGCGAGACTTTGTCTCCAAAAAACGTTTAATCAAAAAAATTTTAAATCACTAGCGAAAAGCACAATCATGACCAGTTATGTATATGGAATATCTGAGCCAGAACTACACTTATTAACTACGTATCAAATTATTAAATAATAATTTTAAGTTTCAACTCTGAATATGAATCCCTTAAAAGAAGAGAGTAACTTTTCCAGAGCTACTAGTAAAAGTCATATGCTTGTATCTTCTTCTTTTTATAGAGATGGGATCTTGCTATGTTGCCTAGGCTGGTCTAAGAATGAAAATCTCAAAATTTAAGGCCTAACTCAAGAGGTACTTATGCTGTCCTGGCAAAAAGCTTGAATTATCTTAAAGAGGAATTATTAAACCAATAAATACTAATGTGTACCTTCTACTTGCCAAATACTGTTTTTGAAGTTTCTCTTCTATATGCTCCATCTCTGACATTGGGACTACGTATGATTCCAGAAGGTGAACAATGGAAAATCATCCAGCTACTATGTTATATTCAACTAAGATAACTCCGTATCAATCACTGTAACCTTGGTATTTCTTAGCTTTCCAAGCTTTAACTCACTGATAAAAAAATATTTATTCGGAACAAACCACTTGTTTTTCACGTCTTCCACAAGTATTCAACTTCCTCAACGATTACTCTAAGTTTAGAGTAAGAAGAATTGCTCAGAGAAAGCCTATTCAAAGGGTCTCCCAGCTGTAGTACATGCAATTTGGTCTCACATTACCTAATTTTTCTTTTAAAATGTCCAATGTGCTCTCATAATATTTGAGAAAAAATTTATGTTCTTACAAATGATTTGTTCATGGCACGTTTAACTTCATCAGAACCATCTGAATAGATCTGCTGAAATAATTTGTTTAAAGCTGCATCTCCCTCCAACTTCTCATTCTTTTCTTCTTCTTTGATCTCGCCAACCAATTTATCCCAATTTCTTGTATAATGAGATGATGATGGATATAGATTCTTTACATCTATGAAGTAAAAAGAGGCAGAAGTGATTAATCAACATGTTTTGATTATGTCAAGAATATGTAAACTTTGTGATCATGGTGTACAGAACATCTCAGCTAATAGTTTAGCTCACTGAATTTTATGTTTGCAGTAAGTATCTTTCTGATACATACATCAATAACTAGATTTACATTTTTAAAAACTGAATCAGCGTAATGTAAAATCTGGGAATTTCTTTTGAGCAAAGTTAACTCAATAAAGCACAAACTTCGGCACATCACACAAAATTAGATTAAAAACAGATTCTTCATGGTAACGGGAAATTGGATGAAAATATGCAGCAACTTTTATAGTTACAGAAAAGTTACAAAAATAGTAATTCTAAAAATAAAAGTTCTTTCTTAAAAAAAGATGCTTAAGAAATTTATCTTTTAGATAAGATTTTAATATATGTTAAGCTGTGGCTTTTTAAAAGGTATTTATGTATTTTTCTGAGTAGAAATAAACTGAAAATATAATCATTCATATTACAGTGAGTTAAGACTCCATCCTCTCCCCACATTAAAAACATAAGATTATTTCAATAGGCAACAACAATAAGGAATTCCTCAATGTTAAAAAATACTACTTGATAATCTAGAGTTCAATGCCCACATCACGCACACATAGAAAACAACAGTATTTGTAGGGCACACTGGGGAAAACAGAGGCTGCTTGCAGCCAGAGAGGCTAATGGCCCAGAGGCTCAGGGCATTGACAAGACTGCTCCAAAGACCAAGGGCACCAAGATCTTGGCACAGAAATAATTTAAAAATAACAAACTGACCTACTAGCTCTAAGAGCAGCTCTGTTCATGGTCCAATGGAAATATAATAACAGGCACAAATGTGAGCCACACATATAGTTTTAAATGTCTTATAGCCACGTTACTAAAACAAACACAAAAATCAGGTGAAATGCATTTTAATGCATTAAACCAACTTTCTCCCTGCCCAACCCCCTCAAAACAAAATTAAAAACTCCAACACCACCCTGCAGTTTTATTAAGGGCAAGTATATTGTTTTAAAAATTCTACCCAGCTACCCTCTACTAGAAATCCCTCTGTATTTATACATTCACACTAGTAGCCAAAGAAAACAAAAAATGCATGCCATTATAAGTTAAGAGCCTGGGAAACATGGATTTAATTAATCCTAATGCTGACTCCCAGAAAGGATGGAAACAGAGGTTTTTAATCTCCACTTTACAGATAAGAAAGCGGGCCCAGATAGGTTAAGTGACTTGTCTTTATCTGTAGCCTTCAGCTTGCAGTACATAGGAATCTGACAAGCATATTAATTCCTTATAAAAACATAACAGGACAGGAAGAATTGCACCTTGAATATCTACAGGTGTTAAGTTTACAAAAAACTTGATAACTATAACACTAAAAAATCTTGATCTTTAATCTCAGAAAAACTTTGACACCTGGAGATGAACTGAGAGATGAGTAATCTAACTTCCTTGATCATTAATTACAATGTCAAATAACTATACAGATATGTCAGCAGAGACTGCTTCCATTGTTAGAAAATGACACAACAAGCAGTATCACACAAGGGGTTAAGAGAGGAACTGATCCAGACTGTGAAGACCTGGATTTTAGTCCTACATAACAAGACCTTCTGGGTGACTTTTGGCAAGATGCTTAATCTTTCTGAGTCTGTAAAGTAGGAGGAATATAATATGGGCTGCCTATTATGTAGGGCAGTTATTAGAATTCAGTAAAATACTACATTTAAAGCAAATTAAGAAAAAAAAAAAAAAGCTCTGTGCTATCTACAAACCTCAGTCCAAAAATCTTTAGGATTCAGTATCAAGAGAAGCATACAACATCTTTACTATGTTTTCCAAGTAAAGTATGATGCAGACACTTAATTGAATACCCTAAATATCAACTAGGACTATTTCTGTCCTTAAAAAGTATCTGTTGCTGTCAATATCCCAGTTTTGCTAATATACTATAGACTAGTTAAGCTGTTATCACTGGGAGAAGCTTGGTAAAGGGTACATCGGAACTCATTTCTGCAACTTCTGTATGAGTTTTAAAATGTATCTCAATAAATAATCATGCACACAAATGATGTGCTGAATAACTAACTTGATGTTTTCTAAAAGATGCTACAAGGGAATATGTTTTAAAAGGGAATATGTTATAAAAAAAGTCAAAATCTCCAAGTAGCCAAGCCAAACTGCTAGCTTGTTTCAGTTATCAAATCAAACCATTACCTCTAATAATCAAAAAGAAATTTCTCTCTATTCATTAATGAGGCTATTGCCATAAACTATAACCTTAGGTTGTAGTTCTAAGAGTGACCTGCAAATTTATCCATTTGAAAAATGCTTATCTGCTTATAACATAGCTTAAAATTGACCTCAAAGTTGTCTGTCTTAACCTAGTTTTCTACCCTTCTTGTAGGCTTTTCTAAGGCCTTATTACCTGTTTGTATCCATCTCTAAATCAGCAATATAGTGAAATAGGCTAGACACTTTACTCTGTGAAGCCCTGAAATTCCAGGAAACTAGAGTTGACAATATTAGAAGGAATAGTAAGAAATAAATCGAGAGGGGGAGGGCAGAGAGGGAAATATATCAGCAGGATAAATTAATTAACTTGCTGCCCAAAAAGCAGCAACAGGAAAGGCCAACACACAAAAATAAACAATCTCCAACTGATGTTATAAACTTGACATGGTAAAGAATAAATTCCAAGTCCCTCTAGGATTTTGCTGCCATTTGTATGTATTCTTAGGAGCTTCAGAAGTTTGAGCCTTCAGAAGAAAGACTACTTTGTATTCATCACAGAGCAACCTTATTATACTCCATGTATCTTAACTTGGGAACATAAATAATGAAAGTAGAAAGAATACTCATTACTATTTAATTTCAATTACACAACACAATATGAATTTAAAGCTCATCAAGACCAGAAAACAAACCTGCTATGAACTGTTTTGGCTTAGACACATCTCCTTGCCCCTCTAGTGTTTCCCATCGAACAGCCTCTGGCTTTTTCATTTTAATTTCAATCTGGAGGAAACGCCAAATAAAATCCATTATTCAATGTAAAATACACAATACAGTAAAAAATGCAATTGTCTTAAGTCATCAAAGTTTTATAAGAATTAAAAGTGTCTTGAATAGTTTTCTTAAATTATACAAGGTTAAATTTGAACAACTATGAAACAATTTATTTTGTTTTTACACTTCAAATTCACCCTTCAAAAAACAACATACAGACTATACAAGCTACAATTAAGAAGAGTCTTGAAATCTATGCTTTTTTCCTTCTAGAGCAGTGTTCTCAACCAAGAGGATTCTGCCACCCTGGGGATATTTGGCAATGTCTGAAGACACTGCTGGCTGTCCTAACTAAGGAGGGGGGTGGGTACTGACATCTAGTGAATAGAGACCAAGTATGCTACTAACCATCCTATAATGTACGGGGCAGCCCCCCACAACAAAGAATTATCCAACCCAAAATGTCAATAATGCCACCACTGAGAAATCCTGTTCTAAAAGAATTACTGTATTTACATGTACATTAATTTGTTTTAGAATGGAGAAATTTCATTGTATAAACATAATCAATGCTGACATTTTTACATTCATTCATTCAACGAATTATTACTAAACATCCACTATGAGAAGTATAGTCTTCAGGACTAGGGGAGATTTTAAAAATATTAAAGACACATTCTTTGTCACTTGGAAGTATTGAGACACTTCAAGAGAGTTAGTGAAGAGGCAAATAAATGTTCTACAAGCTCGAGAGAGATCATACCTGCTTGTGAAGAGGAAAGATTCCACAGCACCTTGAAGGGCTTTGGGGGATAGGAGCAAGAGTGGAAGGGGTGGGTCTATAGAGGCAAAAGGAATGGCCTAAACTTGGAGCTCTAGGGTATGAAAGGACACAGTGCATCAGGGAGTACAGAGAAAACCAATTTGCCTCAGGTCCAGGATTTATGTCAGAGCAGTGAAAAATACAGATGGAAAAAGAGGTAGAAGGCTGACTATGAAGAGCTTCACACTAAGTTCACTTATTAAAATGAAAAGTTAATGGCATCCTAATAGCATCTAAATCAAGGCTGGTCCCCTAGAGCCTACCCTTAGCCCTAACACACACTCACACAGCATTTATACATAACCTTTTGTTTTCCTTATTCATGTAATGCTCTCACTCCCATTTTTAGCCTGGCAAAAATCAGCACTTTTAGTGCAAATATTAAAGTATACACAGTAATAAACATACGAATCAAATTAGCATTTTATATTCCAATATTTTATCTATGAAAAGGATCATTACTCTTGTAAATAAGAAAAAAATCAAAAGACAGATTTGACCAAAAAAAAAAAAAAGGCCCCTTAGCTTCTTTATATCAGATAATTCATTTGAACCAGCAATTTCTGGTAATCTTTCTACTTTCTTTCTTTTTTTCTTTTTTTTTTTTTTTTTTTGAGACAGAGTCTCATTTTGTTGCCCGGGCTAGAGTGAGTGCCGTGGCGTCAGCCTAGCTCACAGCAACCTCAGACCCCTGGGCTTAAGCGATCCTACTGCCTCAGCCTCCCGAGTAGCTGGGACTACAGGCATGAGCCACCATGCCCGGCTAATTTTTTTTTTTTTGTATATATGTTTTTAGTTGGCCAGATAATTTCTTTCTATTTTTTTAGTAGAGACGGGGTCTCACTCTTGCTCAGGCTGGTCTCGAACTCCTGACCTCGAGCGATCCACCCGCCTCGGCCTCCCAGAGCTAGGATTACAGGCGTGAGCCACCGCGCCCGGCCTACTACTTTCATTTAGAAAGACAACACTCAAAATTTGTATTTTAAAATACCTTAACAAAGCCACAACGGAGAAACCTGCTAATATTTTTAATCAGACATGGAGTGATGGTACCTGGAATATGTGGTCTATGAATGTCTATTTTTATTTAAGAGCACAGAAATGTAACAATTGTTTTCATAATTAAAAAAAAAAAAACATGAAACCATGAAATAAATGTCACTGGGGCAAGAGCAAAGAGTATAGATAGTATCTTTAATGTAATTTACATGCTTAAATTCTATATATATAAAAATAAATACATCAAAACAATCTCTAGAATTGTCTAAAGTGAACTATGATTGATTTTTATAAGGTAAAATACTACCAATGTTTTCTCATACATAGTATGAAGTGATAGTACTCTGGTTACTTTGTCACCTCTGGGATATTTATCAAAAGGGGAGAGAAATCCAAAGACTAGCAATGACATGGCAACAGTTACTGAAAAGCGCTATTAATGTGATCCTAAATTTAAAACTGCACCTTACTCCTTTAATTTTCAATTCTTCTGGAAATGAGGGCCTGGAAAGCAGTGTATACATCATCACACTAAACTTGGCCACAGCGCACCAAATATTCACACTTCATGTTCCTGTACTATGTATGCACTGTCTATAAAAAGCTCACTGTTTCAAAGAATAGCACAGATTAGCACTCACATCTACTGAAAGCTACTATAACCTGAGTAACTGTGTAGTATGAACAAAGAGGACTTTATTTATAAAGCCAAAGTCAAAGCTCTTAGTAACAACCTGTTTCAGCCAAGACAAGCTGACCTGAACTTAAAATTATACTTAACCCATTCGTTAAAACAGCTGCATGTAATAAATGATTTTTAAAAGGTAAAAAAAAAAGGGATTTCGAGGACCAATTTTCTACGAATTCATTTTTACACCTACTTCACATTCAATGCTTGAACATGGCTTTTTAAAATAAAATTTTAAGCCTTGATGATTCCGGCAAATAATTCTGGACTTATCACCAGTCCAATTTCAGAGATTTCTATTGCCACCATTAATAAACCACTCTATTTTCATTTAAGTCAAAAACACCCTAAAAGTTAACTTAAAACTGATTGTTTGTTGAATCTTGCTCTCATAACGCATGGGGAAGGTTTTCATGGTGCCATAGTAACCCAAAGCCGTATCCACAGGTTATTAATAAGAATCCCTACGGTGCTGGATCATTAGCTCTTAGCATTATATGGATTACCATCCACTGTTAGGGTCTCCTCTGCATAGCAGAGAGTTTATTAATTTTATCCAATGAAGGAACTTCAGATTTAAAGAGAAGTCATTACTCCTAAGCAATCAAGTAAGAAAGATCCAACTTACCACTACACACTGACATGAAGGGATCTTTCCCTGAGACTAAATAGCTGTGGCAATTTATTGGCAAACTTTTGAGAATTATATGCTTCGAGGTCTGTAGTCATTAAATAATGGTTCCCCTAATCTTCAGAATGCAGCCTTCCCAACGTTCTCTTACTCAGTTCTTTGCACATTTTTTTTATTTTTTATTTGAATATATTCATGCAGTACAAGTGCAATTTTGCTACATTCATATATTGCAATGTAGTGCTTCCACGTTTCTGCATATTTAATTGATGTATCAAATCCCTCTATCTTATAATAGAATAGCTCAGTCTTCCTGAGGCCAGACTAATACATCTACCTTCTTTTATATTCAAATCATTTTTTAAAATGCAAAAGATGGTGATGAATCATCTCATTTCAAACATTTACTGAAGTGCCTACTCTGAGCCAGGCACTGCACTGATATATAAGGACAGAGCCTCTGTTCTTCCTAAATTAATCAAGAGACATTCTCATAAAACAATTCTAGTATGTGTTATGTGTATGACAGACTACATACTGGGAAATATCAAGTTACCCAGAAAGAAGTATGCTAAAATGTCATCATGGTGAGTCTGATTCTCCTTTATCTTTTCTAAATTTCTGATGATATGCTATGACATGTATTTATTGCTTTTATAACCTGAATAAAACTCTCATCAGGATAAAATAATAAAGACAACAGCAGTAACATTTACTGAGCACTTATTACATACCCTATGTACTAAGTGCTTCACATACATCATCTCACTTAATAGAACCACCACATAAAAGGAGATTACTTATCCACATTTTAGAGATGAGTGAGTCCAGGGATGAAATAACTTGCAGGAAATGCCTTTTGCGGCTAGAATTTTTACTTATTTCCTGAGAAATAAGCAGGGGTTGAGAACAAGACCAAAACAAATCAGCTGTGTAATTAGAGAAGAGTCACAAACAGGTGCCATTTGTTGGATACATGAGCATAAACAAGTAACTTAATCTCAGTGAGAATAATAGGGCCTACCTACTGTACAGGGTTCCTATGAGAATTAAATGAGACTACATATGAAAAGAATATAGCACTTGGCCGGGTGCAGTGGCTCACGCCTGTAATCCTACAACTCCGGGAGGCCGAAGTGGGTGGATTGTTTGAGCTCAGGAGTTCGAGACCAGCCTGAGAAAGAGTGAGACCCCGTCTCTACTAAAAATAGAAAGACATTATATGGACAACTAAAAATATACATAGAAAAAATTAGCTAGGCCTGATGGCGCATGCTTGTAGTACCAGCTACTCGGGAGGCTGAGGCAGGAGCATCACTTGAGCCCAGGAGTCTGAGGTTGCTGTGAGCTAGGCTGACGCCACGGCACTCTAGCCTGGGCAACAGAATGAGACTCTGTCTTAAAAAAAAAAAAAATACATATATATATATATACACACACACACATATATATATATATATATATATCACTGCGTCCAGCAAATAACTAACAAATGAATGGTATTATTATGATCTTCATCATCATTATAGTCACCTGAAAAACCCGGGTTTTTCATCTGAGTTCAGTTTCTCTCCCTATAAACTAGAAATAAAAATACCTATACCATGCAGTAATTTTGAGAATTATATAATACATAATATAGCATCTGGCATATGATAAAACAGTCAAAACAACTATTGTAACTCTTCACAGGTCAAACAATATGGGACTGGCTAAATAAGCTACTGTACATGCATACAATAAAATACTTTGCTGTAGAATATTTAAGGGCATGATAAAAATATCCACCATGCATGATTAAGTTTAAAAAGACAGATACTATGAGCCAGGTACAGTGGCACATGCCTCTAATCCTAACTGTTCTGGAGGCTGAGGTGGGAGAATCGCCTGAGCCTAGGAGTTAGAGACCAGCCCGGGCAACAGAGTGAGATGTCATCTCAAAATAAAAACAAACAAAAAAACCAGATACTATGTACAGTAAAATCCTTCTTTTAAAAATATTTTTACTTCCCATGATTCCAGGCCTTCATGTTTTATATTGTATGACACAGAAAAATTACTTTGACTAAAAATAGGACTATAAGAACATTCTGCAAGGGCAAATTTACCCCAAAGGACTGAGCATTCTTATTCTTAAAGGAAATAAGTATGAATTTTTAAAATGAACATAGTATAGCTACTATTCACAATTGTGACAAGAGAAAATTGTCATGAAATTAACAAGATGGGATGAAAGAAACACTACAGTTTAATTTTTAAAAAAAATGGGTTAACAGGTGGACATGAAAACTTGTATTTAATAAAACGTAGAAATAACTATCAGATACTGAAAAAATATAAATTCTGCTCAAAAACATTAGATATTACATTGTGAAATATTTAGTTAGGTAATGCTATTTTGGCTGGGCTCAGTGTGGCTCACACCTGTAATCTTAGTACTTTGGGAGGCTGAGGCAGGAGGATTGCTTGAGGCCAGGGGTTTGAGACCAGCCTGAGGAACATAGCAAGACCTCATCTCCACAAAAACAATACAAAAATTACCCAGGCATTGTGTCATGCACCTGTAGTCCCAGCTACTTGGGAGGCTGAGGCAGGAGGATTGCTTGAGCCCACGAGCTGGGGGTTACAGCGTTCATGTTAATTTGCTCCTGCCTGGGCAACAGAGCAAGATACTGTCTCTTTAAAAAAAAAAAATTCTTAACAGGTCCCACATACAAATTTTAGTACCCTCAACTATTTGACCTTCTGAGTGGTTTCCCAGAAATGGTGGATTTTCCCCAAGACAAAGGAGCTGAGATGCTGAAGGCCCCAGGGCAGACTTCCTGAAGCCAAGATTCACCACCCCTCCCAACCTGCCCCCCCAAGCAGGTAGAGTTACACCCCAAGGCAGGTGGCCCTTCCCTTAAAAGCCCAATATCTCCCTTAGAGAGGGGGATTTGAGGCAGTTTCTCTTGCTCTCATCGGTTGTCTTAAAAATTCCTTTCTTCCTTGGCAATTCTCCTTGTCTCAATTATTGGACCTTAGTGCAAGGAGCAACGGGACCTAGGCCGAAAACCCCTTGCAGTTTAGACAGTTCATTAATTTAAGGGCCTTACCTCTTCCTATTTTCATCACAAATTATATTTCACTCAAATTAGTAACACTTAACCATGGCTATAGGTGGATATGCAATATTAATTCAACCTTGAAGGTGTGAAAGAAAATAGGATTCTCAAAAGCAAACAGCCCTCTTAAGCTGCAGATTTTACAGAATCTCTAATTTTAAGCAGATTCTCCTAAGCAAAATGTACCCTTTTTTCAATTCACACAGACTCAAGACATCTCAATAGGAATACATTCAAGACATTTAAACACATGAAAAACAAATTATTTCAGTACTCTTCCCTGTCAGGGTCATCACTAAGTAAGCCTCAGTAACCCAGATATTTTATTTTCAGTATTTTAACACTGTCTCCCTCTGCTGTACAAAAAAAGAATTCAAACATTTCATCATTTATTTCTCTTAAGATACAATTAAGAAAAATTCTTCCAATGTTTCCTATGAAATACAGCTTAAAAGGTAGAAGTTTTATATACATGTACGTATAAAAATGTGGATCTTCCAGGGTCAAGACAAGAAAAATAAGCATCCTTTACAATACATCCTTAGAATCTAAGTTCTTCAAATCAGAACTTAGAAAAACCTAAGCAAAGAAGTACTAGTTTTGGTTGGCAGTCAGAAGTAAAAGTATTGTCTCCTGGGCTAGGCTGAACAATTTAGTACTTGGGGAAAGCACTTGAAGTCCTTGAACCTCAGTTTTTTTCCCCCTACCTGTAAAACTAAGAATAAAAACATTTACTCCACCAATGTCATAGGTCTAACATCAGAATCCAACTGAGATTCATTAATCGAACAAATATTACTGAGCACCCCCTATGTACAATGCACAGGGAGAGAGCTGCCAAATTTAGCAAATAAAAATACAGCAAATATTTACGCTACAAAATTATGCACTGTTTTTCTGAAATACAAACTTAACTGGGCATCCTGTACTTTTTTTGGCAACCCTAACTGGGGCACACACAAAGATACAAAGACATGCTTCTTATCCTCAAAAGACTTACATAGGTACAAAGAATATAAAATGTATATATAAGCAAGGAACTATACAAGGAAGAAAAGTGGTTACGTAGCATTTAAAGGAAAAGGGACAAAAAAAGCAAACTGGGAACACATTAAGGTGGGTTGAGGAAGGGTTAAAAACAAGAAACACTAGAAGGAGAATAAAAGCAAGAGATCAGACTACTTAATTACATCCTCAACTCTAGCCATACAGATGTGTGCATTTAACACACATACTATGTTTTTCCACAAGTACATGGGGTAGCTCAGTAATATAAGTTCTTAAATCATTTATCATCTATTCATTCATACAAATCAATTTACATTTAAATTACTTCAAATGGACATGGATTAACAATCTCTTGATAGAAATATACAAAAAAATGAAACTCATAATTTTCTGACCTGCCTCATTCTCAAATCTTCCTAGAGTTTTGTGCTTGATTAAATTCTATTAAGCAAATTCCTCACTTACGTGGATAGGGCCAGTGACAGACTAAAATCCTGATAAGATTTCATCCCTTTTCTCACTTTGTATTGTCCCAAGCAGCTGTTTCATAAATCTGCTTCATTAACTACCAGCTTTGTTCTTGGCAATCTTCAAATAAATAGGCAGATCTTTTCTAATTAGATGCAAAAAAGTACTTCTATACTTTGCACTTCCTGCTCCAATCCTGTGCAGCTGTCCTCTTCTTCCTGCAGGCCCAGTCACCATTCTTCATGACACAAGCTGACCCTGATCCTGTACCATGATAGGAAACCTCACATGTTCTTACAACTTAATAGCATACATTGTAGGATCTGTGTATACAAAAAGTGTAATGGAAAAAGCCTACCTATAGCATTCATTCCCATTAACTCATTTATCAAATACCTACACACAATTTTACAGCCGAAAGGCTTTCTTTTGGAGCTTATTTAGTCTATACCCCTCATTTCACACATGATGAAAATTCAGTCCTATAATCATTTTGTGATGAGACTAAATTCACAGGACAAGCAAAAAGTCAGAGTCAGATTTGATTTTCAGTTCAGTACTTTCCCACTAAGTTGTACCACTACCTGTATCTTTTGAGTGAGAGTTGAATATTTGGTGAATATTAATTTCATTGTATATTTTTACTTCTTTCTGAAAATATAAAGGAATCTAAAAATTACAGTTACTGAAACTATAAATTATTATTCCCTCATAGTAAAGTAACCTAAAATTCAGCTTAATTAAAAAACAAAACAAAAAAGCAGATTCATCTTCATAGTGGTTTATATTTTGAAATGCATGAGGTAGGTGAGAAAAGTATTTGTACATCAAACGGACCAAACGGACAAGGTTCAAGAGAAAAGACATTGTCAGTATCCAATCTTAACAGGCTAATTTTTATATCTAGCCTTTTTTTTTAAATCCTCTTTAATGAAAAGTATTACTTATCTTAATAAAGTCCACAAATATCACACAAGCTAAGCAGATATTTATACTTCACTGTACTAGTATTCTGGGGGTAAAAGAACTCTGGTACTCAAAAATTATCATTTTTATATACCTGTCCCTTTTAATTTAAAGATACGTGGCTGGAAGGATGTATAAGTTTATTAATCACATGGGTAATTAGTTCACCAGTATTTCTATATTCTGAAAATATTATTTGTGATAACCCTTTTGAACTGTCTTACCTTTGTTGAAAGTACTTTAAATGTGCTCTGTTCTGGTATTATAGGATAAAGAAGTCTGAGTTTCAAATTGTAATCCTCTCCAGATGGAAGTTTCACCAAAGCAGACAACTAATGAACATAAAATAATCACATTTTGTAAATTTATATATGATGGGTAAAATACTTAACGTGACTAATATAGAACTTCAGTAATGTTGCAAATTATTTTAAACACTTTAAATGAAATGTCAAAATAATCTTTTTTTCCCAAACTGGCATCCTTCAGGTGATTTCTCATATACATAATTAAATAGCAGAAAAGAATATGTTTCATAATATTTATCACATATTTAACATTTAAATTTCAAGAAAACAATACAAGAGTAAAATCATAGAGTATATAACAAAAAGAAACTACTCATGTACAAAACATAATTCTACCACTACCACTCAAATTATCTATCATGAGGTTCTCTACTAAATGATTAGAAACCAAGTTATTAAAAGTCATACTCATTTAACATGGTTAGTAAATTCTAAGACATGCATAAATCAAAGAACTAGACCTTTTTCATGAAGTATACCACACAAGTATTACCAAATCACATCATCTTACTAATGTCAACCAAGTTCTGTTTTGAATTCCACATTTAAAGAAAAAAGTGTATACCTAGCTATAATCTACAGCATACACATTCTTATCTCAAAACTTAAAATGACTCAAATTTAAAAGCAATCTTCAGATTTTATTCAGCATTGTCCATATTATCTCAGGAAGAAATGGCATATATCTGATAAACTGCTTTAGATTATTCTACAATATGCTAAATTTGTAAATAGAATTTAATCTCAATATAAAAAATGGTTCCAAGACCTCTTTTTCTGAAAATTCCACATTTACATCATTCTTCTGAACATTCTTGATCATAAGTGTAACGATTACTTGAGATTCTGTTTGATACCAGTCATACCTATTTAAGAAAAGAAAGAAAAACTTAAAACAGTACTTTTAGTTTTCTTAAAGTTGTTTGTTCGTCAAAATAAAAACTAGTCTGAAAAACAAGAGCTCCACCTTGAGGAACAAAATAGCAAAGTAGCTGTTGATTAACAGAAACAATTTTCTCTAATTTTTCTTGGTCTGTACTAAAGGAAAAAACCCAGTAAGGTAGATGATGTCCAAACTTTCACAGTTGACCTAAATACTTACATGATTTTCTGGGTTCTGACTTACATCTCTAATATTGCTGTGCTCAAGCTAATACTAAGATGAAATTTGTTCGAAACTACTAACAGTTATATACCATCAACAGAGCTTTATACTCTCATTTCAAATGAATACTAAAGATGAAGCAAACATTTCTATCCCTATTTTATGGAAGAGAAAACTTAAGCTCGGAAAGGTGAAGCAATCAGCCAGTCACCAGCAGTGGTACATTGGACCTAAGTCAGCCCGAGTCAACACTCCAAGCTCCTCTAACTGAAGCTGGAAGCAGACTTGAGTAGAGGGAACAAAAGCAAATGAGCCAAAATTAAAATAATAGAAGTTTAACTCACTGTGTCAGGCACAACATTATATATAATACCTTCCTACAATCTGAAGGTACATGGGAAGACTAATGTGTCTAGAAGATTCTAATTATGTGTACCTTTTGAACTGAAAGCTCTAACAACATAGGAATCCTCACTTTCAAATTAGACTAGACTATAAGTCTAGTCCATGAAAGCAGAGCTATTTATCTATCCTGCCACTACTACATTCTCAGACCAAGCACAGTGCCTGCTACACAGTACATTTATAAAGTGTTGGATTACTTTATGCTCCAGACACCTTAATGGTTAAGTGCCCTACCCCTGGTGCTGCTGCGACTAGGGCAAGTCAAAGTTCCTTGTCTACTAGATACCTGGAGTTTCATCCTGTATCATGTATCCTGTAACATGAACAAATTGTTTCAACCTTTCCAAGCCAATTTAGGTAATTATATCAAAAAGCAACCTTGATTAAAGAAATGAACCTCAAGAGCCTCAGTTTTCCTTTGAAAATAAGTGAGGATGCAAAGCTCCAGATCAATGGCTTGTGTTTCTTTCTGTTACAGTCCTAAGAATACAAGTTGTACACATGGCTAATGAATAATTAAAAATAAAATCAAAGCCCTGCCAACTGCTTATTCATTATTGCAACTGCTGCCTTCAGCAATATTAACTTTTAACTCACACACAATGTTCCTATGAAAAATTTACTCCAAATATAAAAGACAGGGCAAGTTACAATTCTGTTAAGCCTACTACTAACCTATTTACCTGTGTAATAACATCAATTTAACTGGAAAAAACTCTCCTTCATATATGCAAAAGTGACATAATATGGAAGCAAGTGAAGTAACTGTAATGATGAGAAATGGTATGAATTTAACATAAGTAAAACCACTAACACTGATCCTTAAAACAGTCTCAAAATTAGTTTTACATAGTCTATAACAATTTTAGAAAACAAAACAAGAAACACTTGAAATCATACGGTATGGTCTTGCTTACTATTAAACTGCAGGGCTTTCCCCCCTTTAGGCTTATTTATCATGTATTATTTCATGAAAAAGAAACACTTACTTGATTTTTGACTGATGAGTCCGCTGAGATGCAGACTGATTTTGGCAAATTGAAAGAGAAAGATTTTTACAAGTTAGTTTAGCAAATGGTATATTAAAATGCATGTATTATTAATTTACCTAGCAATAACGTTATTTTGATATGGAATAATTACATGAAAACTTTCTTCAAAAATAAAACACAGTAACTATAAAATAATACATCTTCACCAAAAAAAATCAGAATATTCAGCATTTTAATAATCTTATTAGTGTCAATTTCAAAAAAGGTTTTTCTAACATAAAAGTTTAAACGACAGAAAACTTTCTAAAGGTATGGTTGGAAAAGGTTACTTATATAAAATGTCCAGTTCTAAGATTCATGAACTCCCTATGCTAAAAATAACATTAACCTTTTGTTTTGTTTTGGTTTTTTATTATCATTATTTTGAGACATAGTCTTGCTCTTTGGCTCAGGCTAGACAGCAGTGGCATCATCATAGCTCACTACAACATCAAACTCCAGTGCTCAAGCGATCCTCCTGCCTCAGCCTCCAGGTAGCTGGGACTATAGCATTTATGACCATGCCAGCTAATTTTTCTATTATTTGTAGCAGAGTCAGCCTTCTGAGTAGCTGGGATTATAGGCTACTGTGAGCCACTGTGCCTGGCAGCATGAATATTTTAAAAACCATTTTAAATTTCACTTGACCAGCCTAAATAAAAAGAAAAAAAAAACATTTTTAAGAAATGGAGCATAACTTTCAGGCTTAACAATGATGTCAAACACTGCTCTGGACACCTGTAAAGGCACATTTCCATGGTGGCTTCCTAATAATGTCTTACTTCATTTATAGCCTCTCTGCAATATACATACATCATCCATCAAGAAAAAAAGTTAACTCCTGACCAATCTACACTTTCCTAAACTACATATGCACCTGTTAAGACTATAAATCTAAAGAACTTGTGCTGAGTCATAGGTGGCCTCTAAGCCGTCCCTAAAGGTAAAGGGAAGAGCTGGGGTTTGGAGTCACACACAGTGCCTTGTGCCTGAAGTCCCAGCTAGTCAAGAGGCTGAGGCAGGAGATCACTTGAGCCCAGGAGTTCAAGGGCAGCCTGGGCAACATATGAGACCTGAGAAATAAAATAAAGAAAAGAAATGGGTTTTGGAGCACGGAAATAAGTAAACAAACCACTCTAGAAATCTAACTCAGAATAACCCTCCAGTATTGAGGATTGAGAAATACCTGAATCCAGACCGCATCAAATAGAGACTCTAACCAGAACAGATTATTCTAGTTCATCCTGGTACTGGTATAAAACTAGACTGATCCAGAGCAGTGACAAAATGCACAAAGGTCACACAACTTGTTTGTATACAAAGTCCTTTCTTTGTTATCCAAATGTCATTCTATTGTCTTCAGGCCTAGTCCCAATCTCAAATAATATAAGACCTGAACAAAACTACTATCAGGTGAACAAAGAAGCCAACTTTCAAACTCCTCCTCAATCTATTCCCCATTTACCACCCCTAGGAATATAGGCAAGCATTAGAGGTAGAGACAGCTGGACAGGGCTCACTAATGGAGATGTTCAAAATCCCAGTTACTACGTATGCACGTGTTGCCTGAAGTTCACAATAACCTGCCTGAAGTAGATCAGCTTTATTAGCTCCAGTTTACACATGAAGAAATCTCAGGGAATAATCTCAGTATTACAATGGGAATTTTGGAAGACAAATATAAATCTTCCTTGGGAAATGAAAGAGATTCAAAAAGGTTAAGTAACTGCCCATAAAGAGAGTTAGGACTACACATGTATCTCCTCCCAATTCCTTGTTATTTTATTTCTTGATTAATACATAGACACTGGAGAACATTATGTTAAGTAAAATAAGCCAAGCACAGAAAGACAAAGTTCACATGTTCTCATTCATGTGGGAGTTAAATACTAAAAAACAATTGATCTAATGGAGACAGATAATAGAATAATAGTTACCAGAGTTTGGGAAGAGTAACAGGAAGCAGAGGATAAAGTGGGGATGGTTAATAGGTACAAAAATATAGTTAGATAGTTACATAAAATGAACAAATTTGATAGCACAACAAAGTGACTATAGTCAACAATAAATTACAGTATACTTTAACTAAGAGTGTAATTGGAATGTTCCTAACACAAAGAAATGATGTGGGGAGTTAGCTACGCTCCCCGCAAAAGTTTGGGTCCCTGAAGACAGGGGTCGTCGTAAAGGATGAAAAAATAGTAGGAAACAGAAATAAAAATAATACACAGAGCCAAGGACATGGTTTATAAAGTAAAGATTTATGAAGCTAGATAAAGCAGGATGCCCGGAGGGTTACATCTCTTCCTGCGGAAATGCAACCAAGACTGAAGTTTTACACAGATACTTACAGCACAGGTACAGGTTTCGGCTGCCAAGGGTAATGGGATTTACATAACAATAGGTAGTTTGGTTTAGGGTCAAAGTCTTCTAAAAGGCTACTACAGATCCTTCAACTAACTCTATCTAGGTGAACAATGAGTTATAAAATCTTCTTAGGGCAAACTTCTAAGTTTTATGATAAGGCTATTACTTCAGTAAAAACAGAGACATCTTGGCTTTGGTTATTGTGTGTATTAGAACAGAGATTTCAGAAGTCAAACATGAGCTGTCTCTTATGCTATTTACTTTAACCGCATGGTTCCGTCTGGGCTCTGGCAGCATATCTTATGATCAGCTCTCATCGGTGGCCTGTCTTTGTTGATCAGCTCTGGCATCCCATGGCTCTAGGCAAGACCTGCTTTGTCTTTCAAAACAGGTGAGAGCCACAGGCCCTCCTGAGGCCAGGCACCTTTTGATACGCGAACTAACACGTTTACATACTCCTTTAAGGGCAAAGCCTTCCAAGACTTCTGAAATTATATCTGTCTCTAAGAATATATGGGGCATTTCTATAAATCAATATTTCTTAGGCTCAACAAAATGATAAATGCCTGAAGTGGTGGATACCTCAATTATCCTGATTTGATTAATTCACATTGTATGCCTGTATCAAAACATCACCATGTACCCTATAAAGATATACAACTATTATGTACCCATAATAATTAAAAGCAAAAAAAGTAACCTTTCATATTTGTTTAATCTAAAAAAACACAGACAACTGCTGCTAAAAAGGTATTAGCCATATTTTACCTGTGCTATTATATAAACCTAAGTTGATCAAAAAAATAAAAACCACTTTTATAACTCCACCATAATTTTTAGTAACTAAAAAGACCTGAAGATCTTCATGCCCAAAACAACAAACATAACCACTGAACTGGAGGTAAATATTTCCAATTTTACTTAACTACTGTGTCTTACCCTACCAGAAAAGTCCTACAAGTGATTCCAACTGTTTAACCTAAATAAATGTGATGACTTTTTAGTAAGAAAAAGAAATAATTATCCTGACTATACTAAAATGTAACATATCAACTTGAACCACACTAAATTCATTAAAATAGCCTAATAACTTTCACAACTATAAACTTCTATATTTATTTTACAAAAAGTATTTTATTTCAGTTACTAAAAGAACTAGTATTTAAATGGAATTGCATAATATTTAACTGAGAGATAGCTTAACCCAAGTCCCATCTCAAATATATTTGGTACTTGAAATTTAATAAAATTAAGTAAGAACATGAAGGATAAAAACTTTGGACTTACCACCTCAGATTCTGATCCTATTAAAACAAAAAACGAAGCATTTTCAGATAAGAGTACATTTATAGACAAAGTTACAATACATGATTTCTATGGCTCAAATGTACTGATTAAGCTAGCCAATTCTCCTAACTTTCAACTAAAGGAAAGTGGTTGAATTTTGCATCCTGGAATAATTTTAGGCTCCTTAGTAATTTCTTACTAGTAATATGCAAGCAAATCCATCCAAATCTCCTTTTAAACATAAGAAACTAGGCAAAAATTAATACATCTTTGGAAATCCATATCTAAGGGAACATGTACTACCTAAATCATAAATTATAAAGTTAAAAACAAATTTGTTTAAACCAAAAAATTTCAAACGTTCACTTCTTTTTAAAGAACATGGGAATCTACATACCATTCCGAGCTTCTTGACACCTTTTAATCCAGACATCGAAATCAGCATCTGTACCTATAGAGAAAAAACTGACTGTAACATCACTCATATGCACAATTTAACACATTCATTCAACAAATACTTACTGAATACCAACTATGTTCCAAGCACTGTCCTAGGCACTGGGGATTCAGTGAAAAAAACAGACAAAAACAACTATCCTGATAGAGCTTACAACACCTCTGTTATAGCTATAAATATTCTAATAGGTTCAAGATTTAGTTGTTTTTCCTGGGAAAAAAAGTCTTTTTTAAAATTAGTTTCAACCTTACTAGTTTCCTAGATAATCTACATTTCTGCCCATCTTCCTATTTTTTGGATTTTTTTTTTTTTGAGACAGGGTCTCGCTCTATCGCCTCGGCTAGAGTACAGTGGCATTATCATAGCTCACTGCAACCTCAAATTCCTGGGCTTAAGTGATCCTCCTACCTAAGCCTCCCAAGTAGCTGGGATTACAGGCATGCACCAATATACCTGGCTAATTTTTCTATTTTTTGTAGAGACAGGATCTTGCTCTTGCTCAGGCTGGTCTCAAATTCCTGACCTCAAGCAATCTTCCTCCTGCCTCAGCCTCCCAAAGTACTAGGATTATACCCCCTGTTCTTAAAGGAGCTTCCTCTCATACAACAAAAATCAGACCTGATTCAGATTCCCTGTATGTCATCAGGGTAGGAAGGAGGTCTGGTAACTGGCAGCTGAGATGAGGTCCAGAAGCCCTTCCTGGCCCCAGCTCACTCTTCAATCCAGCTATCTATTTTGTCTACTATTCTCTCAAAGGCTTTACTTGTTACCATATCTTTTCTACCAACAGCAAGAAGCATCTTTGTATTTTGTGAAGTTTTGCTGTATCTCCAAGTTACATGAAAGGCAAGAGACTACAGATGATGAACTGTATATTTCATCATCAGACAGCAATGCAAATATGTACACATGGACATATTATTCACTTCTCAAGACCCAGAACGATGATTACATCTAAACAGTCACAATGCATAGTAATTTACATTAAGAAAAATAGGGCCAGGCGTCATGGCTCATACCTGTAATCCCAGCACTTTGGAAGGCTCAGGCAGAAGGATCACAGGGATTTAAAACCAGCCTGAGCAACACAGCGAGAATTGGTCTACACAAAAAAACTAAAAATTGGCTGGGTGTGGTGGTACACACCTGTAGTCCTAGCTACTCAGGAGGCTAAGCCCAGGACCTCAAGATTACAGTGAGCTGTGATCGTGCACAGCACTCCAGTCTGAGCAATATATAGCAAAACACTGTTTCTTTAAAAAAAAACAAGTAAAAGTGCTCTAAATAAAAGAGTTGACTAGGCCGGGCGGGCTAGCTCACGCCTGTAATCCTAGCACTCTGAGAGGCTGAGGCGGGAGGATTGCTTGAGGTCAGGAGTTCTAGACCAGCCTGAGCAAGAGCGAGATCTTGTCTCTACTAAAAAATAAAAAGAAATTAGCTGGACAACTAAAAACATATAGAAAAAATTAGCTGGGCATGGTGGTGCATGCCTGTAATCCCAGCTACTTGGGAGGCTGAGGCAGAAGGATTGTTTGAGCCCAGGAGTTTTAGGTTGGTGTGAGCTAGGCTGATGCCACAGCACTCTAGACAGGGTGACAGAGCGGGACTCTGCCTCAAAAAAAAAAAAAAAAAAAAAGAGTTGACTAATTCAAACTAACTGCAGGCAAAATTAATCTGAAAAGTAGAATAATTAAAACAAAATTTTCTGATTTATAAAGAAATTCAACTATATAGGCCTTAATTAAAAATTTAAATATACTCTCACACTTCATTCTAGTGGTGAACTACTATATCAAAATCCTAGACTTGAATACCCTATTATTCAAATAATCAGTGAATAAAACCAAGCTTCCTACCATACAAAAGGGGGAAAATGGTAATATTCTGCGTTAATGTTTCACTTTGTCTGATAAGAATGGAAGCCTAACAGTTTAACCTAAATTTTTCCTGGAATTAAATTTAAAGATAAATTTGTTTTTACATTAAATATCCTCAATAGCAATTTTACCAAAGAGGCTTTCTTCAGAAGGACAGTTCTGAAATAAATCTAGCATAAATTTCAATGGCATGATATTAAGATACTACTCAAGGAAGGACCTGAGGCAGGAACTTTCTGTTGCTCTTAAAAGCTAAGGAATAGGGTTTAGAAATGTTGAGGATGGAATGACTCACATCTCTTCAAGGTTTTCAAATATGTATCAAGGCATGACATAAAGAGACTTTTTAGAATCTGCTAAGACTGCATATATGCTGTGTTGTTAACTAAATAGCCACATTATTCATGTACTAAATTTGGTATAAGAAAGTTTGAGAAGCCTATTGCCCAGATCTCTTCCTTCCTAATTTGTAGCTTGCATTTGCGTAGTCGGGCCTAAAATCCTTTCCTTTGAGTAGGTATACAGCAGAAAAGCAAACATTCAAAGCAGCACAAATTTTTTACAATTTAATATACGATACGGGCCGGGCACAATGGCTCACACCGGTAATCCTAGCACTCTGGGAGGCTGAGGTGGGAGGACTGCTTGAGCTCAGGAGTGTAAGATCAGCCTGAACAAGAGCATGACCCGTCTCTACTAAAAATAGAAAAATTAGCCAGGCATCGTGGCATGTGCCTGTAGTCCCAGCTACTCAGGAGGCTGAAACAGGAAGATCCCCTGAGCCCGGGAGACTGAGGTTGCAGCAAGCTATGATGATACCACTGCACTCACCCAGGGTGACAGGGTAAGACTGTCTCAAAAAAACCCCACCAATAACAAAAAAAACCAATACCATAAAGCAGGGTTTTGAACCAGATATATTTTTGCTATGGGGGACTGTCCTGTGCATTACAGGATGTTTAGTAGCATTCCTGACCTCTACTCACTAGGTGTCAGTAGCAAATCTCCCATCCATCAGTAATGATAATCAAAAATCTCTTCAGACATTGTCAAAGTCTCCTGGGAAGTAAAATCATTCCCAGTTAAGAACTACTGCCTTAGAGAATCATAACACCCTATCATAAAAATAAAATGAAAATAAAATCAGGATTATGAAGTTCACAACTTTTTTTTTCCCCCCAGAGGCAACGATCCGCTCTGTCGCGTAGGCTAGAGTGCAGTGGTGTGATCATAACTCACTGCAACCTTCAACTCTTAGAATTGTCTCAGCATCGTCAACAGATGGGACTACAGGGATGCGTCATCATCCCCAGCTAGTTTTAAAATTTTTTTGTAGAGACAAAGTCTCGCTATGTTGCTCAGGTAGGTCTCAAACTCCTGGCCTCATGTGATCCTCCTGCCTTGGCCTCCCAAAGTGCTGGGATTACAGGCGTGAGCGGCCACGTCCCATCTACAATTTTTGTACGGGGTTACTCACAACCTCTTCTAATATTTTGAAGATTTTTATTTTATTTTACTTAGTGATAGAATTTCACTCTGTTGCCCAGACTGAAGTGCACTGGTGCAATCACAGCTCACTGCAGCCTCAAACTCCTGGGGATCAAGCTGTCCTTCCACCTCAGCCTTCTGAGCAACTAGGACTGCAAGTGCACGTCACCATGCCCAACTAATTTTTTTATTTTTGTAGAAATGGGGTCTTTCTGTATTGCCCAGGATGGTCTCAAATTCCTGGCCTCAAGCAATCCTCCCACCTCAGCCTCCCAAGTGCTGGGATTACAGGTGTGAGCCACTGCACCCAGCCTTTTGCAAATTTTTAAGTACTTAAATCTCACAATTTCTATATGTCTAAATATCCATATTACTATAATTTTCACATATTCCTCTCAAAAAGATGACATTAACAACACAATACTCTCAAAGCTCCATGTTTCTTCTGTTCCCGCTCATAATTTTTACCTAAACTTACACTTCACTTCTCCATAAGACTTTTTTATAAGACTTTCCACCTCAGCAATCTGAATACTTAAAATGAACAGACTTCTGAACAAGAAAGCAAATTAAATTTTCACTTCTCCATTAAAAAAAAACATAAAGCTAGAGCACATTACAGTGTTTATACAGTTTTTAGCTCCTAATGGCAAAGTTGTGATTTAAATGCCGCAAAAAAAGGGCAAATTTAATCAATTTTAAGTGATCTCAAATTCTGCAAATCAATATGTCATTACAACAAGAAAAAAGTGGGTTCCTACAAGTATCTTGAGATTAACAAAATTCAGCTACAGAATTTAAGACATAGATTAAGTATAGTTCTAATACTTACTATATAATTTTTGTCCTTCTGTAAAAGTTTTTAGAGCAGCAGCATAGTTTTTTTCATGGTATTCACATATCCTGCGTGAGCACATTAAAAATAAATTAGTACACATAAGATCATGAAAAATCACTTTCTTTCTAAATAAAAGTCTTAGGATTTTCTGTTGTTAAAAGAAAAAAATTATTTTATTTAAATGTTAGTAAGCCAAGAGAATCTCTAAAATGCTGTAACATCTAGTACAATCCCCATTAAAATTCAATTTGGGGACTGCAGAAGAAATTTGATTTTAATTGTACATACTTGCTTTCTCCAAAATATAATTATATGAAGGAATTAAAGAAGTTTTTTGTTTGTTTGTTTTTTTGAGACAGGGTTTCCCTCTGTTGCCCAGGCTGGAGTGAAATGATCCCATCACAGCTCACTGAAACCTCAAAGTCCTGGGCAAAAGCAATCCTGCCCTAGCCTGCTGAGTAGCTAGGACCATAGGCACGTGCCACCACACCCGGCTAATTTTTCTATTTTTTTGGAGACTGGGTCTTGCTCTTGCTCAGGCTGGTTCCAAACTCCTGAGCTCATGCCATCCTCTGCCTCAGCCTCCCTGAGTGCTAGGATCCCATTCACGCCTGGCCTAAAGAAGTTTCTTAAGGAATAAAGTCACACTTAACGAAACAAGCTGGAATACAAAGCAAACAGATATAGGCATTAAATGTAGCCTAGCCAGCTTGGTTGAGAAATAGGATGTTCTTTAGTCAGTTAAATACAGTAAATTCCAAATGATGAATAAAAAAGGGATATGAAATCTATCAGTTTCATCTATACCTTGCAGTTACTTCAATTATCACTATTTTAAAACACACTAACTATAGATCTCCTATCACATACCGTGGTTAACATAATAATAGAACTGTAAGTTATATTTAAAATGCAATCATATCTCAGCTATAAAATGTATAAATATAGAATTTTACCACTTATATAAAGCTTTCAATGGACTCATTCAACAATTTCAACACCTACTATCTATAATCCAAGCGCAATAAGAAGAGTAATTATTGCATACCCTTTTCTCAGCATAGCAGTAGAATTATTTGGATTGAGTTCAAGAGATTTCTTTGTATCAGCGACAGCATCTGCACAGAAAAAGATGGGGTTTTTTTGGCAGTTATTTAGAAATCCTAGCAAATACTACACACAAAATTTGAATCTGATTTTTAAGTTTTCAAGTTGATGGAAAGGCCAAATGGTTTTTTTAGTAAATTAGGACAAGCTAATCCAAGATATAATTCCAATAAATAATACTCTTCTACCTTCCTCTCAGCCTAATATTTAGCTTCCTTCTTAAAGCTCTTCATGTGTCACAAAGTTCTTTTCTCATTAACATCATTTATGTATTGTGACTCAAGGTATTGCGTTTTTCCCTACCCAGATTCTTGATCAGAATAATTTTTCAAGTTACATAACACAGAAATATTCCTTTTTATTAAAAAATGCTAACGAAACCATTTCACTGAAATGTTCTGTGAAACAGTAAATGTAATGTGATTCTTTACTAGCATACCCAATAATTAAGAACAAAATCTGTATAAATTCTCCACCCATTGAAGAAGAGACACCCATAAAATTTAAGTGGGTATTGTTTAACATAATTTTTGTCACACTTCAGCTACTTTACCTCGTATGAACAATTCAAAAATCCTCAAAGATAACCTCTACTTTTATTTGATGAATTTTGTCTTGTGTAAAGTTCATAAACAACTTAAGAGGAGATAATACACTATGTAAAAAAAGTTACCACAGTAATTTCCAAGAAGAATGTGACAATAAGCTCTTTGACAATAATATTGTGCATCATCTGGTTTCTGTTCCAAAGCCTTAGTCAGCTCCTACAAATACAAACATGTTGAGTGTCAATAAATGTTTTTAAAAAGCTATCGAATTATAATTACAACTATTTTTAATCAAATAATCTACTATCATAAGCTATTTGGAGGAAAGACAACAATGAAACAATCTTGGAACTTTCCCTTGAAAGAGGATTAGTATCTCCCCTTCTCCTTCCCCACTCCCCCAAAAGCACACAATTTAATATAGTATCTATCTACTGTAAAGCACTTAGCAGTTCCTGGCCTAAAGGAGGAACTCAATAAATGGTAATTATTAACACCTCATTTATTTCAAAGAGTTTAGTTGATAAACACTGACCATCACAGATATTCTCCTTTTAATTTGGAGACAACTCAAAAGACCATGTACAATTAGAGACGCCTAGAAAATGTGAACTTGTGCAATTAAAACAAAACCTGAAGTTAAATCCAGAGCTCTGCTTTACAGAATCAATAAATACACAACCAAGCTTACCTGTCCCACTCCTACCCTGTCAATAGCAGACAGCCCTAATAGATTAAAACATTCTGTTCAAAGCCCAGATATAAGCGTTAATGTCAGAGAGAATAAAACTTTTCCATCCTGGACAGTCACAGTATATAGGTGATAGCTGGAAAAATAATGATGCAAGAAAAGATCACACAATTAGTGAGACCAAGGGCAAGTGCAGGCAAACAGGAACACTTTGATTCTGTGCCCACTGCCCACACACTCTAGAGATTTGGTAGTTTTATCAAAAGGTAAAATTATTTCAATAGGCCAGGCATGGTAGCTCACTGTTTAATCCTAGCACTCTGGGAAGCTGAAGCTAGATAATCACTTGAAATCAGGAGCGTGAGACCAGCCTCAACAAGAGCGAGCGAGACCCTGTCTCTACCAAAAATAGAAAAAATTAGCTGATGTGGTGGCGTGTGCCTACAGTATCAGCTACTCTGGAGGCTGAGGCAGAAGGACTGCTTGAGTCCAGGACTTTGAGGTTACAGTTAGCTGTGATGATGCCACTGCACTCTAACCGGGGCAATGGCATGTAACTCCATCCTAAGTCAAAGAGCATCTGAATACATTGCTTTGTGAGAATCACACTACTAGGTAAAAGCGAAGTCAATGATATGTGGTTACTGAAAGAATTTTTTTTTCTTTTTCTAGAGACATAGTCTCACTCCATCACCCTGGTCCAACTGTCATCAAGGCCAGTGCATTTTACATCAAATAATTCCCCTCTACGCCCTGAATCACTGCCCTAGATTCAGTCCTCTTTTACCTGGTCTGTACCACTATGTGTCTGCTATCCATTATCACTTTGTCTTCTCCAATCCACTCTGCAACTCAGAAAATTTCACTTCTTTTCTCCAAATTCTTCAGAGATCTCCATGATCATACGATAAAACTAAAAAGCATCTCCTAGGATTTAATGTCTTTGATGGACTTGGCTTTTCTCTACTTGTTTAGCCTTTATCTCCCCAAAATGTGCCTCCTTCCATGTTATGTTCAAACAGACTAAACAACTTTTATTTTGTTATGGAGTTCTTACCATGTGCCAGGTACTGTACTAAGCATATAATAGAGTCCCTCACTTACCTTCATAACTCTTTCAGGTAGGTCCCATTTTACAGATGGGAAATCTGTGCTACAGTGATGACAGAAACTCTACTGAGGATACAGAGTTATCAAACCAGGATTTGGACCCAAGACTCTCTGCCTCCAGAGCCTGGGCTCTTAAGCAACCATATGTAGTGGGACTCAAAAGATTCTCAAACTTCACGCATTCACGCATTTTCTCTCCCTACTGAATTGCAACCTCCTCTACATAGTTTTGTGGTTTTTTTTTTTTACTCCCCCAGTCAGCCTCTATTCTATGCTCCTTTATACACAACCCCATTATAGTTATCTTATATTTTTATCTTTAGTTTCCTAGTTCCCAGTTATAGCCTTTGCCACTAATGTAAACCGTTGAATGAAAAATATAAAACAGCTTAAGTGCTACCAATGGTTTCCCCTTTATTCCTAATTGGATGTTTTCATATAAAGATATATACATTTTAACCAACATAGTATCACGTGACCTGAATTACAAAATGGCTACTGTTAAAGGAGCCCTTAAAAATACAAAGGGACACACACTCATTCCTAATCAAGGTTTCAGCCCTATTTATCATTAGGCACTATTTAATAATTTACATTTACCTGTTCATCTTTGTGAGGTTATCTCAAGGTTTAAAAAAAACATTTCCTCTTAACAGAGCTGGTTCTTATCATGATCATCCTCACCACACCCAGAGTTTCTGATTCCAGGTCTTTGGTGGATCCTGAGAATCTGCATTTCTAACAAGCTGATACTGTAGCTGGTCTTTAGATCACACTTTTGAGGACCACTGTTATATAGCACTAGACTAAGAGTCAGCAAACCTGTGTCCTGCAGCCCCCATTCTGCCTCTAACTGGCTGTATACATCTCCATGACAGATCATTTGGATTTCTCTGGATTTCAGTTTTCATCCGTATGTTGTAAAAAGATGGGTAAGAATATTCACTAGAAACAACCCAAATGTTCACTAATAAAGTGTGCTGTATTTCTACAATGGAACATTACACGGCAATGAAAAAGAAATATCACTTCACACAATATGTTGTATACTCACATAATAATTAGAGCAAAACCAGAGTAGCTACACTCAACAAAGCACCTACTGCATACTTCTGTTCTTGACTGCAAGAAAAGCAAAACTGATGGAGACGGTGGTCAGAACAGGAGTCAGCTGGTGGGTAAGGGGAATTACTGGCTAGGAAGGAGCACGAAGGAGCCCTGTGAACAAGCCTTTATCTTAATTTGGGTGGTATACATACATGTAAAAACTCATCAAATTGTAGCCTTAAAATTTGTGTTATTTATATCACATATCATACCTCAACAAAAAATTAAAGTAAAATAAGCAAGATGGAAAGCAATAATGAAATTTATTACATTAATATCCTTTAAAAAGCAACCTTTCTTTTATTTTTCATCTGACAAAAATACCATTCAGAATAAAAGCAACTTTTATGTAAACTCGATTTGCAAAGGAAGCATGGGGCCTAACAGGACCATAACAGATGTAGATTCAGAAAATTAACAGCTGTCTAAACACAGATCAGTCAGCAATATACGACTTAAGAAAAATGCTCTGGGCCAATTATGTTTTGCACTGAAACAATACAAAACAAAAGAAAACAAAAAAAGAATTTCCCAGTTGGTAGCAAGGCAGAAATATTTGTGAATTGTGGCTGTAACCCAATAATGGTGACACCCTAGAGTTATGATACCCAAACACCTGCTATCCCCCAGCTCCTAACTCTGTGAGGCCACCCTCATTCTTGGATTTTCATAACCTTCTATGGATTGGGTACGCTGGGAGGCAGTTCTCCATGGGCCTCTCATGTGTCCAGTTGTCTTCTGAACAGAGGTACTGGTCTGGAGAATGAAGCCTTTATTCTGGATAATTTTTTCCAGGATGTTTGTATAATGAACAGCCTTGGTAGATAGCGATAGTGTGTCCCTTGTCTACAGCCAAGGGAAGGTTTGTTCGCTATCCAGTAAAATAAAGATAATGTATCCCAAGGGGGCAAAGATCAGGCAGGCTTAGGCCCATTATAAAAGATTCAGATTCCCTGTGTCCTGGGCTCCTCATATAATGTAACCCACTGCATATACAGGTATTACCTGGCCGCCTTTGTGTCATCCTGTGGGGTCTGGGGAACTAACAAAAAAATGCTGATACTCTGGCTTCTGCTACTGTAGGAATTAATAAACTATCCTTTGCTTCTGGGGAAAGAAAATGAATAGCTATCTGACAAAGAATTGAGGAGAAAAATTATCAGTGCTTCCTATAACATTATTACAGTACTGACCCCAGAAACCTTACTCAATCTCCTTATTTGAAGGCCTATGTGTCCACATCCAAAAACACACCAAGAGCTTAAGAGCTTTTATGTGACCTAGCCCCTGGTTTTCTGTAGAAGCTTATCTCCTACTCCTCTTCCACTCCACTCTAATCAAATGGGCCTTTTTGCTGCTCCTTGTGCAGGCAAACCTCATTCCTACCACAGGATCTTTGCACTGGCTTTTCTTTCTGCCTGGAATGCTTGTTTTCCACAGCTTCCAAGCTCACTCCCTTGTTTCTTGAGGTCTCCATTCAAATATCATCTTCTGAGAGAGGCTCTAGTACCCTGTGGCAAATTTTTTAGAAGTCATAGCTAAGAAAAAGGCTCTCTTGCCTCAAATTGCTAACCTTACTTATGTTAGACCATGACAGCATAATAAGAGTTTCCTCTTTTCTGTGCTTGAAAGCAAGAAACTTCTGACTAAATTCTATGACCCACAGAATGGTGTATTTTTACCTTGGTCTCTTTCTTATTATTTAATTCTTGTTCTTTTACAGACAGCTTTATAGTCCGTCTTCCACCGCACACGTACGAAAAGTGCTTTCTAAATCAGTTAAGTATATAAATAAAACTTTAACCCATAGCAATAAGCGTGTTTGCACACAGCAACTCCAAAAATTTTTTTTGAAGAATAAACGAGTGAATAACGAACAATGACAAGACACCTGGAAAGTTTCAGGGAAATACGGGAAGAGGTTTTTGTGCCACTGCACTGAGTTCATACACATACTTAACATACATAACAATGTTACATTACAGCGAGGATGACTGTCAAATAAAGTGAATAAATTTCATCAAACCCAGACTTCAGGCCGGGCATGGTGGCTCACGCCCATAATCCCAGCACTCTTGAGAGGCCGGGGCAGGAGGATTGCTCAAGGTCAAGAGTTCGAGACCAGTCAGAGCAAGGGCGAGACCCCTTCTCTACTAAAAACAGAAAAAAATTAGATGGACAACTAAAAAATATACAGAAAAAATTATCCAGGCGTGGTGGCGCATGCCTGTAGTCCCAGCTACTCGGGAGGCTGAGGCAGGAGGATTGCTCGAGCCCAGGAGTTTGAGGTTGCTGTGAGCGAGGCTGACGCCACGGCACTCTAGGCCGGGCAACAGAGTGAACCTCTGTCTCAAAAAACAAAACAAACAAACAAACAAAAACCCACACTTCATTTTCTTCTTGTAGTCGTAACTGCCATTAAAAAAAAATCCTTTCGGGCCATCTATGCATCCCCTAGGAAATAAAATGGAAGTGGTTTTTCTTAGGACCTGCAGGGAGGCAGGAGTCTGGGAGTGGAAAGGACAAAAACAGGGGTCTGGGGGACAGGGGCCACTGCAGAACGCAGAAAAGAGACCGAGGAGCTCAATGTTGGGGCCGACACACAATCAAAACAGCAACCCCGGTCCCAGGAACGCAGTGCCGGGAAGAGGCGGGGTCAGCCAGGACCCGAAGCAGCCCCTCCCGCTAAGGAGAGTGAAGGAGGCAGAAAATGGGCTCTCTCACCTCTAACGCCGCCTGGGGATCCTCGTCGATCAGAGCATCTGAGCAGCTCTGGAAAAACCTGCCAGGAAAACAACGACTTCAGCAGGGCTCACTAACCAAGTAAGGGGGATAAAATAAACAGCACAGGGAATAAAAAACACGCACCTCTGGGCTGTTGCAGTACCTGCTGCAGCCGCCGCCATCCCCGCTAGTCACAGTTGCTGCCGCTGAAGCTGCTACGACCGCGGTTATCAGCTCCGCCACCGCCCAAGGGGGAAACTTCTGGAGAAACACCAATCGAGCTTCCGTGCTAAGCAGCCAACGAGCAGCCACGCAGCGTGCGGCTGGGGGCAGGGGAGCCGAGCAGCGGGCGCGGGGCCTGCTGGGACGGTGGAGGACCGATTCTCCCAGCCCGGCCCTCCATCTCGTGACCAGCGCTCCCAGCCCCCGCCCCTCGCAGCCATGGTTACGGAGGCCTCAGGTATACACGTTCGCCTCTTTTCCACCGCGCGCCGGCCTGCCAGCACTCCGACAGGGCCTTCGGCAGTAGCCCCACAAAAGCACTTGTGTAACATACTGTTATCCTTCAGGAACGTGTAGCGATTAGGGGTGTATTCATGTCTGTTAAGAACACAAGCCACATCAGGCTCCATTTTCACTAGTTTTCATCATGGCTGCGGCAGGCAGCCAAGGCTTTTGTAATTCGTGACGTCACTCGCGGCTGCGCGATCTTTTCCAGGAGCAGAGTCCCGAATGGCGCGTCGATTCCCGCGATCGTTGTGCTGGGAACCCTAAAGGGCTGGGACTCACCGGAAGTCGCTTTGCCCTTACAGGTGGTGGCGAGGAAGGAACCTTCCGGTTCCCGGGTGGAGGCGCCCGCTGGCGTGCCGTTGCGTTCCCCAGAATGCCGCATCCCCGGCTTTCTTCCTAGTCGCTTTTCGAGAACGAAAAGAAAAGCCGTTCCCATTCGAAGGCGCTGATGGGACGAAGGTGGCCTAAAGTTGTTTCATGCTGCTTTGTTTCCCAACTTACTCGGTCAGGTTCTCTCTCACCGCCCTTTGACCTATGCAGATTAGATAGAGGAAGCTTCCAGCACGTTCCAGGGATGGGAGGAGCGCGGGAAGCTGGACGAGCGAGACGGAGTCGTTTGTCTAACGTTATGCCAGTACCACGCTGTCTTAATTAATGTAACTTTATAAAAAGTCTTAAAGTCTTGTAATTTTGTTCTTCAAGATTCCCTTGGCTAGTCTAAGTCCTTTGTATTCCTTGAAAATTTTAGAATTTGCTTGTTAGTTTGAAAAAACCTACTAGGATTTTTATTAGGCTCGCATTGTATCCATGGATCCGTTTGGGGGAAAACTGACATATATTAAGCCCTTCAAGCTATGAATATCATTCCCCCCTGCCATTTATTTAAGTGGTCCTTGATTTCTGGCAATGTTTTGTAGGTTGCACTACAGAGGTCATACGTATCTTTTATTAGATGTATTCTTGGGCATTTGGTGTTTTTTATGTAATATTAAATGGCATTTAATTTTTTTTATAGTTTTGTTAGTTGCAAGTATATAGACACTGTTGATTTTTACTTATTGACCTTATATTCAGCCATCTTGCTAAGTTCCCATATTTCTACTACTCTGCAGATTCTTTTGGAATTTCTGTGATTACAGTCTGTCATCTTTGAATAAAGATGGTTTAATTTCTTCCTGTGTGATCTTTATACCTGTCCCTGGCTATTATATCCACTACAGTGTTCAATATAAATAGTGATGATGGACTTCCTTGCCTTAGTTGGAACATAAGGAGAAAAGCATTCAGTACCAAATGATTTTTCTGCCTTTATTGAGATGTACATACGTATTTTTTTGATATGTTACTGTGAATTACGTTGGTTAATTTTCAAATGTTATCTAAGGCTGGGAGTGGCGGCTCATGCCTGTAATCCCAGCACTTTGGGAGGCCAGCGCTGGAGGATTGCTTGAGCCCAGGCGTTAGAGACCAGCCTGGGCAATATGGTAAAACCCTGTCTCTAACTAAAAATAAAAAATCAGCCAGGCATGGTGGTGCTTTCCTGTAGGAAGCTGAGGCAGGAGGATGGCTTGACCCCAGGAGTTAGGGGTGGAGTTACAGGTTATAGTGAGCTATGATCCAGCCACTGCACTCCAGCCAGGGTGACAATGAGATGCAGTCTCAAAAAAAAAAAAAAAACTAAATGGCCAATATGCATATGAAAAGAAGTTCTGTATCAGGGATATAAAAATTCTAATTAGGTATAAAAACTCCCACCAGAATGGCTTATATTTAAAGGACTTCCAATAGCAAGCATTGGAAAGGATATGGAGCAACTATAACTTTCAAATATTGTTGGTGGCAGTATAAATTGATTAATCACTTTAGAAGACTGTGTGCCACTATCTCCTAGAACTAGTCATACACATGCCATACTACCCAATAATTCTACCACTGGGCATATGCCCAATAGGAAAGAGTATTTATGATCATGTACAAGAATATTCATTGCAGCATTATCTACAGTAGCAAAAACTGCAAATAATCTAAATGTCTTTTCATAGGAGAAAAATACCACACAGCAACGAGTAAGAATGAACTATCACTACATACAACAATATGGATGAACCTTGAATACAGAAGTTAAGTTCAAGAAGCCAGAGTACATCGTGATTGATTCCATTTATATGAAGATACAAAACTATGGTGAGAGAAGGCAGAGCAGGATTTCCGGGAGGAGGTGGGGTGGAGCATGGCATGGATGCTGGGAAATGTTACATATCTTGATGTGGTAGTAATTATGCCAGTGTATTCACATGTAAAGTGTATTGAGTTCTACCCTTAAGATTTGTGCACTTTACAAAGTTATACTTAAATAAAATAGAAAAAAGGTTTAAAACAAAATCAGCAACCAATTTTGAAATGCAAAAAGCCATGACATTTACAATAGCATCAAAAATATTAAATAGTGAAAAATCTGACAAAAGATGTGCACTGTAAACAAAACGTTGCTGAGCGATGGTAAAGAAGACTAACAAATGAAAAGCTACTTTATGAGTCAGAAAACTCAACACTGTTGAGATGTCAGTTCTTCCAAGATAGACTTAAAGACTCAAAATGATCCCAATCAAAATCCCAGAGGTTTTTCCCTTTTAGAAGTTGACAGACTGATCCTAAAATTCAAACGGACTTAAAATAGCCAAATCTACTTTGAAAAATAACAAAATTGGAGATATGACACTACCTGATTTCAAGACTTGTCAACCTGTGGTATTAGCACAAAGATAATACAACAGAATAGAGTCAATAAATAGATCCATAATGTGTATGGACAACTGATATTCAACCAAGGTCCACAGATAATTCAGTGGAGAAAAGATGGTTGAAAAGGATAGTCTTTCAGACTTCTCAGTTGAATAGTTTTTTCAACAAATTAGATATACATATGCCAATAAGTGAGTTTCAAAACATATCTTACACCATCTACAGAAATTAACTCAAAATAGATTATGGACCTAAATGTAACTATAAAACTTCTAGAAGAAAGAATATCTTTGTGATCTTACGTTAGGCAAAGATTTCTCAGATACAACACCAAAAACATGATCCATAAAAGAAGAACTATATAAATTAGACTTCAAAATTTAAAAGATTCTGCACTTTGAAAATATTTGCAAATCATATATCTGATTAAAAGCTTGTATCCAGAATATATAAAGAGCCCTCAAAACTTAGTAGTCATTAGTTATTAGGTGAATGTACAATAAATTAAAATCACAGTGATATACTACACACCCATTAAAATGGCTAAAGTGAAAAAGACTGACCATGTTGACCAGGATGTAGAGCACCTGGGAGACTCATATAGTAGTGATAGGAATATAAAAAGGTACAACCATAATATGACTCAGCCAGACAACTGCTTCATATTTACCATCTAAGAGATATGAAATACATGTTTATAGAAGCTTTAATGGTAATAGCTGAAAACTGAAAACAATCCAAATGTATATCACCAGGTAAATGGATAAACAATAGGATAGCTATAGAATGGAATACTACCCAGCAGTAAAGGGAATGAAGTCCAGATAAACATAACATGGATGAATCTCAAAATAGTTATGCCAAGTGAAAGAAATCAAAAAATAGTATGTGGTATATGATTCCATTTATATAAAATCCTAGAAAATCTTTAATCTATAGTGCCAGAAAGCCAATCAGTGGCTTACTGGGGAGGTGGGAGCAGGGTGGAGACCAGGCTAGTAATGGCAAGAATGGAAGTGGCTACAAGGGGACAAAAGGAAACATTTTACAGTAATAAGTATGCTCACTATCTTGATTATGGTGATGATTTTACAAGTGTATAGATATCTAAAACTTTAAACTGTACACTTTACATATGTGTGGTTTATTGTAGTCAATTATAGCTATATAAAGCTATTTTTTAAAACAAGTTTGGAGCTGTAGATAAGGAATGATAGTTATCAGTGTACAGAAGATGGTGGTTAGAAACAACATGAGCATGAAAACAAATGAGGAGAACATGTAGTTTGTTCATGTATTTAATAAATCTTGAGTACCTACTATGTGTAGGTATTACAGTAGAGACTGGGGAATACTGAAAGGACTGCAACCTTGGTGCTGTATAACCTAGTTTTGAAATCACACATATCAACAGTAAATTATTATAGTGTCATACATGCCTAATGGGAGAAATGAAAGGGTTCTGTGGGAGCAGTGGGAAGATTTTTACAGCTCAGAGAAAGCTCTCATAGAAAGTAATGTCTAAGATGAGGCCTGAAGAACAGGTGGGAGTTAACTAGAATAAGATAAAATGTGCCCAGCAGAGTGGTCTGGAAGTAGAGCTAGCAAGGCGATTTGGGAAGTATAGCTTCAGAGCTATTCATTTGTATAAGCTCCTTCAAATCTTCTATCTAATTTGGTCTTATAATTGTACATTTTTCCTAAATAAGTCCTCCCCCCTACCCACCAAATTGTTGAAGTTCCAGCCCCAAAAAACCTGGATTTGCCCTTAAATAGGCCTTTCTTTTGGGCTACTCAGAAATTAGTCCTTTCTTATGTTTGGGGAATTCCTTGGGTCTTCCCGATGAGCCAGCCTCCTTCCATAGAAGCTGAAAATGCCAAACCAGTAGAGAAGCTGAACTTGCTTTCTCAACTTCCCTTGGAATTAAAGGGAGTTAAAGGCATGATGGGCACTTGACCTGGGCTCTGCCAGTCACATACTTTTAAATTGGTAGTTAGTTGACAACAACAAAACAAGAAATGACCTTGGTGAACTCTCTCTAGATGCAGTAGCCCTTATGTCAAGATCAAATTCCTGAAGCAGCAGACAGTGGTACAAAGTGTTTTAGTGCTTGGCAAAAGTGATTACAGTTTCCTCACTGGACCAGTTGTGCAGTATAGTTTTGGGATTTATTCCTAGCTATGTGGCTCAGGTTGATGGCAATTCTCTAGTCCTTTTGGCCATTCTCTGAGCAGCACACTATTCTACTAAAATTCTCTTATGCTGGAAACCAAAATCCATCTCTGTTGCTTATAGCTAAGAACCCAAACTGACAGACAATTGGCTATTTGAAAGTGGAATGCTACAAATCAGACTCTAGTATGAATAACTGGCCAGTTGGAGAAGGCAGGATGGAAGGCATTGAGGACACACTCTTCCAGGCTGGGAAAATGGTGACCCTGAGACAGGTCATCAAACTCACACCATCAAGAAATGTGTTCTAAAGCTGAGCAGGCCTGGAAAGAGTATTCTTCCTAGTGCTCATGTCAGATGTAGCTGTTGAGGACAAGAATCCAGGGAACCACAGCTGACCTGAAAAAGAAGATAGTACATCACCCCAGAGATCCTAGACATGAAGTTGGATAGATTAACTGGATGAGACTGGCTGATTTTGGGGGAAAGAAGTATGTTTTTCATGTAGGCATGAGCATTTTTGAAAGTGTATGTACAAGAAGGATGTATATGAGTAATACTAGAATACATCATTCCTCCCTTCCTCCTTGCTATGGAGCCCTGATTCTGTTTCCCCAACACATGACTAAGTCATTTATGATAATCTCACTTCATTGGCTAGCAGTATGGGTTAGGAAGGAGTATATGACCAATCTAGCCAATGAGCATGAGAAGAAGGCTGCTCAGGGTCTCTGGGAAAAGTCTCCTTATTGATAAACAGAAACATAGAATGAACTATCTTTAGTAGGAGCCATCCTGGAAGACTAAACCAACATCCTGAGGAATGTTAAAGCAGAAAGATGGAAGAAACTTGGTTCCTCAGTGTTACTACTGAGCTCCAGAATTAACTAACCCAGAAGCTTCCGATCTCCAGACTTTTATATTAATAATTTTGAGTTGGGTTTTTCTGGTTTGTGTTTTGCAATTAAAAGCATCATTATTCTAATTAGTACTATGACTCAGAGTGTAGAATTTGAAGATTAAGCTGGTGAGATAAAGAAGAGGTGAGACCATGCAGAGCCTCAGCTGCATCCAAGGAGAGTAAGCAACCACCAAAGGCTTGACACAATTAGATTGGCACTCCTGTTGCATTGGGAACAGACTGGAGGGGGACAAGGTAAAGACAGAGAATGAGAACAGTAACCTTTAGGTAAAACTGGGGGGACTCCATCCTTTGAAAAAGTCTCTGGAGCAACCCAAGAAGAGCATTAAGAGATTATTGTACAAGCAGGAGGATAGGAAAGAGTTGGGCACTTTGGGGTGGGAAAAAGTGAAGGCAGTAGAAAGTTTAAAGAAAAAGTGAGTTATGAAAAGTTACCAATTGCTGGAGAAGTTCAGGAAGAGAAGGAAAGATGGAAATTTGGCAATATGGAGATTGGTTACTATTAGTGACCTTTGCAACGATAATTTTAGGGTAATAGGGCAAATGCAATACTACAAAGATCTAAAGAATGAATGGAAAGTGAGGAAGGCAGCAAGTTTATAGGTTAAGGACAGTGACTATAACATCACAGGTCCTTCCTTAAATACTGTTGTCAATGATTTGGTGTGCAGAGGCCACATACGAAGAGCCACGTCATGTTCAGGAGTTCAGTGTGACTAGTACATTAGGGGAGACACTAGTAGAGAGAGTCAAGACAGCTCTAGGGACAGATCCATCAATAGGGACAGATCACGTAGATCCTTGTAAACCCTGTTCACAAGTTTGTATTTTCCTTACAAGAAATGATGTTAGCTTAAACTAGAATAGAAACATGAAGATGAAACGTGACAAATTAGAAGCTCTTTAGGAGGAAAATTACCTGGACTGCATGATTGATTGGATGTGGATGTCAGATGTGAAGATAGGGCAAAATAGGTCCCTTAGTAGCTGATACTTAGTCAAAACCTAAAGATTTACTTGTATTAAGCTTTTGAAATTTTAAGGTTCTTACTACATGAATTTTAGGTTTCTTCTACCTTTACAATTTCAGTGTTCATGGTAATTGTACACTGTTCCAGTAACCTTAAGTAGAGGTATCTCTAAAAATTCTTATGCTATACTTTTTAAAGTAAAAAGAAAAAAAAACTAAATGAAATCTAAATGGAGTTACTCATTATTATATAGTTTATCTAATATCCCCATGATAAGGATAATTGATATAAAATACTGCAAGATGCTTAATTTTTAAAAAACCACTACATACTGTATGCTATGCTTTGAATGTTTGTCCCCTCAAAAACTCGTGTTGAAATTTAAGTGCCAAGGGAGAGATGGAGCCTTTAAGAGGTGATTAGGCCATGAGTACCCCACCTTCATGGGTAAGTTTAATGCCTTAATAAAAGCACTTTGGGGTTGGTCCAAGTGCAGTGGTATTTACAACTAATTGATCGCCACCAGTTACAGATTCCTTTGTTCCTTCTCCACTCCCACTGCTTCACATAACCAGCCTTAAAAAAATAAAATAAAAAGGCTTTTGAGAATGGGCTTTCTCTTTGTCCTTCTGTCTTCTCCCATGTGAAGATGAAGGTTTGGATACAGTATTAAGGCATGATTTGGAATCAGAATCGTCAGACTTAACTGGTGCCTTGATATTGGAGTTTGCAGTCTCCAGAACTCTGAGCAAATAAAATTCTCATTATAAATCACCCAATCTCAGATATTCTCTTATAGCAGCAACTAAACAAATGAACGAAGAGTGTATATTCACTATTTATGTAGTGAAAAGCTACAACACTTACCTAGTTAAAAGGTTTTATTTAACTGGATTATGGGGTACTAATATAATATTACATTACCTTTAAAAATCACATTTTGGAAGAATATTAATAGATGTGAGAAAATCAATAAGTCAAAGATATTGCTGGGTATAAAGTTATCAGATTACAGAGATTTTTCTTTTCTTTTTTCTTTCTTTCCTTTTTTTTTTTTTTTTTTTTGAGACAGGATCTCACTCTGTCACCCTAGCTAGAGTGCAGTGGTGTCATCACAGCTAACTGGAGCAACCTCAAACTCCTGGGCTCAAGCGATCCTCCTTCCTCAGCCTCCAAGTAGCTGGGACTACAGGCATACACCACCACGCCTAGCTAATAATATTTTTCTATTTTTAATAGAGATGGGGCCTTATTCTTGTTCAGGCTGGTCTCAAACTCCTGACCTCAAGTGACCCTCCTGCCTTGGCCTCCCAGAGTGCTAGGATTACAGGTGTGCATATTTTCTTGTATTTTTCTATGTTTTCCAAGTCCAAAAACTGACATATTAATAGTTTCTAATTAGAAAACTTTTTAAAAAGTGTGTTTAATAAAATTACCGAGAACATTTTATTTTCTAATTTTTGGAATTTAGACATCATTGTGTGATGTCTAGAAATTGCCATCTGGCATGGTAGAAAGGAAAAGTGAGAGATGACATCCTACAATTCCAGTGGAGTTTGTTATATAAACATTTAGTAACACTGCAAATACTAAAGACATTCTCTATATACTTGTTCTTTAAGAAACATTTGCCTGAAAACAGAAACATCGAGAATTTTTACATGATTTATTTAATAATAAACCAATTAAAGATACAAAAAATGTTTAGAGGATTCCAAAATTTAAATTTTTGTTTAAATACAAATTCACTCTGTAATATGAAAACATATAACATTAGACCTCTAAACATAATGATTTTTTTCATCTACAAAAATTTTTCTTTGCTATACTAGAAAATTGCAGAAAACAATTTTTCTTGTGACATTAAATGTACATTATTTACAGTTGGAAAAGTAATCTAAAAACTATTTCCTTTCAGAAACTTGGATATATATGTTATCTTTGTATGCAATTGCCCTCTCTACCCCCAATAAGAAATTATTGAAAATAAAAAGCAATTATGCTTTTATGACAACTGAATACTCAGCCAGATTAGCCCAAGGCTCAAGTTGCTTTCTTGGCCCTTAAGAAAGAGCTTTCACTCTCTTAGAATAGCAGTATATTATTTAGCACTCAGTAATGTAAGTTTACTAATAGACCACAACACAGTGATCTAAAGAGTTAATGAACAAACTATTTAGGAAGAATTTGTGGTAGATATTACTGAAAACAGGAAAATGAATTTTGTGGGGTCACATTTTCTCTGCAATATTTTAGCTATTCTTATATTAGGAAATAACCTGATAATGTTTAATGTTTAACTGACATAACTTTAAAATATAGGTGTCAGAATAAAAAATTTAGAACTAGAAGGGAATTTGGAGATCATCTAGTCCAGTCCAATGCATCCCTTCCTTTTATGAGAAGAACTAAGGCCCCCCCAAAATGAAGTGGTTTGCCCTAGTTAGTTGGAGTGCCACTCTTAGGCTGATGCTTTTATACTATCCTGCTTCTGAAACAGGTTCAGCCATATCATGGGCATATTTCAATTTTTAATGTTACTTTACATATTCATAGTTCATTATACAGTGCAGCCAACTAAAGTCAACCTAAGTGACATCATAATTTTAATTATGCATAAAATAGGTTTCTTACATTTGAAAGAGTCAAGACTTAACTTATACAAATGGAATGAAAATAGTTCCTATATAAATTTCCTGCTGCCTTATCTTTAAGGATTGTATTTACAAAAGAATCAGAAAAGCTAATACAATCTAAAAATTAGGAAAGAAATTTTTAAAATGCTTATGATATAGCAACTGAAAAATAATCTCAAAAGAACATCTTCATAGTATAAAATGCCTGTTCCTTCACAACTGAATTCTGAAACATTTAGAAAACAAAGAGAAACACTTGAGTTTTTCTCCCTCACTTAACAAAGTCAGAATTAACTCTAAATTGTTTTTAACAATTACAAAAATTAGAAACCTCTGTAGAATTTATCTCAGAATCAACCAGATAGTTAGGCAAACTATCGTTCATAACCTTTGGTATATTAACTAAAAAGAGTTGGGTTCCAGCAGTTCATTTTGTTTCACAGCTACCTGAGAAGGAAATCCGTTGGAACTGGACACCACCATCACATAAGGCTGTGGCTGGTGCTCAGTTTTCTCAGTGTCTTCTTTCAAATGATCTTCAACCTCCTTTTTCTCTGCCTCCTGTATAAGAGTTTTTGTTTCTTGAGCTTTGATAACTGAAGTGATTACAGTGCCAGGCGGGTGAGCAACCAGTTGTGAACTGCGAGGAGAAAAGGTCACCACAGGTGTAGTAGCACTGAAGGATGGAGATGAAGCCACACTGACGGTTCCATTGCAAATGGACTGAACGTTGCTAGTAAGAACCTGCTGCACGTGGGCAGGGCTAAAGACAATCGAAGGAGGAGAGCCCGGCTTCTGTGACTGTAGCATGACGTTTTCTTTCAGTACTGTCATGGGCTGTGATGATGGAATGGCTTGCAAGATAAATTTCTGAGATCCAGCACCTGCTGATGGATCCGTGCTGGCTATAACCGTTGTGAGTGGCACCGTCTGGAGTGTTACCGTATGCAACTGCTGATTCCCAGGAGACACGACCACTGGAACTTGGGTTGGAGCCTGTATAGTCCTATCGAAATTATGAAATTAAAATGAGAAAATTAGCATACTCTACATCATTTAAAACTTTAACACTTGAGAAGTCATTCTGACAAAATACGACTTATACATTTCAAATGCTACTTCCCCTATTTTCAACACAACATAACCAACATCATGCCCGACCACGTATTACAGAGATGCCTAGCACAAAACTCTCTGGCCATTAACTAAGATACCACCTGGTGATGCTATGGAAAAAATGTCTGTACCTAGTGCCACGTTAGTATTTACAAATAGGGAACTAATTTTGTTGGGGAAGAAGGATATCAAAATGCTTAGCAAGGAAGTTATATATGAGCTGCAAGAAAGAAAATTAGGAATTTAAAAGAAAATCCATTTGAATCACTCTTGCTATTTTAATATTTGAGGGACAATGTCATCAACATCCTCATCCACAACATTTACCAAACTTCATATAATTGTTTTCAACCAGACTTTTTACATATAAAGAGGAAAAACAGGCTGGGCTCAGTGGCTCACACCTGTAATCCTAGCACTCTGGGAGGCCAAGGCGGGAGGATCACTTGAGCCCAGGAGTTTGCAGTGAGCTATGATGACATCACTGCACTCTACCTGGGCCAATAGAAGGAGACTGTCTCGGGGAAGGGGGGTGGGAGATAAAGAGGAAAAATGCTCAATTAAAAAAAAAAACCCTGTCTTAATTGTACATACGTGTGAAAGAATTCTTAGAAAAGTATTAACAGCTCACAGTTCATATCATATTTACATAAAACAAGTCATAATTATAATTAACTCGTGAGGGTTCTTAGGTTGGCAGAGAAAATAAGGCCAAGCTTTGGCAAACTCGAATAGAAGCATGTTTTAGCAGTTTTCTAGGCTCAAACAATTTTCACAAATATTAGTCATAAAGCTACAATTTAACTTTTAAAATCCTTTAACACAAAATCCAGTTTATGTAAGGTTGTTAATACCACTTATCGAAGAAAAAGTTACATAAATATTATGAGTTAATCTAACTTTAGAAGTTCACAGCTGTCAAATTTATAGTTATGGCCATTGTTAATACAAATAAAACAAATGCAGTTGAAAAATCTCAGCATCTGGATCTCAACTGTTTCCTCTGAATTGTGTATTTTTTAAAAGATACTTGATTGCTACTTCAGATGGCTAACAGCTAGATTAGTCCCCATAAACCAAATGTTATACATTACGGATTACTAAAGCTAAATTTTAGTAAGTTATAGTTATGTAGCCTGTTTCTCACATATGAGAAATGCAATTCTGGAGGAGAAAACAAACTGGCTAGGTGGAAAGATGAAGATCCAGTGCAACTCAGGTTAAGTACAAAGGAAGTGGGAAGACACAGGATGACTAGAGCCCACCCATTCATATAGGATGCTGCTTCTCAAGTCACCACTGTGAGCATCAGTCTACGGCAGGATATTAACAGCTGTCTTGAAGGACAGAGCTAGAAGAGAGCATCATGAGTTGCGTAATGAAGATTTAATAGGTAGACAGGGTATGGCTAGGAATAAAGGCCAGATGTGCTAAAATTACTGGGCAAGCAGGGATGAGTTGGGAGGAAATAGAGTCATCATGGGAGCTGGGGAGTTTTTCCAAAATACACTGTGCCTCCCCGCTTCTTCTCCTGCCCACCTGACTCAGGGTATCTTGGGTGAAATATCAATCTGGGTATGATATCTGACCCTACAGCCAGATACCATTTTTAAATTTAAAAAACTCCAAGGGCTTCCCATGCGAAGAGTTTGCTTATATGTACATATGGATAAAATAGTACATTGCATATAGTCAGCACTCAGATTGTATATATAAATATGTATAACCTTGCTGCCCTATAAATATTATCCCCTTTTTATACATATGAGAAAACTAATGCACAAGGAGGTTGAACAGCTTGCATAAGATGACCAGTTAGATAAGAAAAGAGCCCAGCTGACTGCAGAGCCTATGTGCTTACTCATTACAACATACTGCCACCTCTTATGTCCCAAATAACTTCAGCTAAAGATGAATATTTACTACAATATCTTTATACTATGGGCAGTTAAAACTCTTTATACACACCTCTCCCCTCTTTCCTTCTCTCTAAGGTGTGGCACAAGGAATAATGTACTTGGAAATTTTCCACATTGCTAATCAGGGACACCACTAGGTCTTCCATGCTTTTGTTCAAATTAGAAAAAGATGTCCTTTGCCTCATATATCCGACTGCCATCTGTCAGAAAATATATAGACTTACCTAGAATATCTACTATGTAAATATATTGGCTTATCTGTACAAATTCTAGAACAATTTTCACTAATAAAAATTTAGAGATTAAAGAATAAAGTTATGAAGCCTTCCCCAACCACAGTATGTTAAGTTCTTTTTTCTTAGTTAATGATTAAACCATCAGTTGTATCTGATTATATTCTATAACAGATTATTATAGCTGATTACTTATTAAAACTCTCCTAAGCTGCTTGTAAACAACTGGTATGACATTGGTAATTTATTATTCATCAAAATTTCTAAGGTTAAGAAAGATACACAACATAACATTAAGCTTTTGTTGAAGATCTATTTAAGTGTAAAATTAAAGGATACACAACCTAACATTAAGCTTTTGTTGAACATCTATTTAATTGTCTCAGCCACCTGTAAGGTTAAATATTATCTAGTAAGTGGGAAGGTTGGAGAGCTGGAAGGTTGTGCCTACATTCTTCCTACTCCATTACACTGCTTGTAAGGTAACCTACACGTCATACATTTTTAGAGCATAATTTATTTAAAATACCCTAAGATAAACCATTAATACTTAAGAAAGTATTCTAGAGAAAAAAGTTATGGTTGGTAAGTGGATTTCCAAGTTTACCAAGGGACAATTTTCAGAAAACACTTTACTAGAGATTTATTTGTTTTTTTTTTTAATCACAAAAAACCCATGTAGACAGGTTTATTTTTGTTGTTTCTTTGACTAACATGAAGCTGGAGTCAAATTAAAATTTGTAAAAAAACTGAGCACACATACCATAAGTCTATTAAGAAAAGTTTAATTGATTCAATGTACATACATGCAGTTATGTGAGATGAAAAGAAATGAGCGAAGGAAAAAAATTATGTTGCTGCCTCACTGTAAATAACTGATAGTTCATGTGAATTATGTAAATCAGTAGGCAGTAAGGCAAGTCATTAACCTCACTGCTTTGGGCTAAACTGCTTTTGCATTAAAACACTAACTATCTCCACCACTTACTAGATGTGACCAAACTCCTTGGCCTATCCTTGCTTCAATTTCCTCATCTATAAAAGGGGGACATTAATGTGTGCCACCATGCCCAGATAATTTTTAAAAATTTTTTGTAGAGACAGGGTCTCACTATATTGTCTGGGCTGGTCTCAAACTCCTGGCCTCAAGGGATCCTCCTGCCTCAGCCTCTCAAAGTGCTAGGATTATAGGTATGAGACACAGCGCCCACCCTACAAAAAAATTCTTTAAAAGACCTCTGATTTTATTAATAAGTAGTAATAAAATCAAGAAAGATATAGCCAAACTACTGTTAATTTTCTTAGGAGTGATAATATGGTTATTTAGGATAATGTCTCTATTCTTATGAGTATAGACTGACACTTAATTTTTCATAATAAACGGTTGGATAATCATAAAAATGCAAACAAAAAACACTAAACCAGAAATTACTTAGTCTAATAAAAAACTATTCTAATAAATAATATGTTAAAATTTCAGAGTGATGTTTGCTTGAACAATTTGCTTGAAATTTAACATTTTTTCTTTCTTTCTATACAATGGAAAGGAACAAGACCATAGCAAAACCTGAGCAATGATATTCAACAGCTATAAGTCTTCAGAGACTGTTCCTATTTATTAGCTTTTGCCTTTCCACATCTAGTAATTTCAGGGAATAAAATGCATTCTATTAAAGGGTTAACTGCTCAATAATAACTAGAATTTTAAGGAGAAAAATAAAAGATCTAACCAAGTAAGAGAAGAACTTTTTAAAAATTGATTAAGAATATGTGTATACATATAAGCATATAAATATAGGAATGATTTACTATAAGAATGTATGTTTTAAAGTTTGAAAAAGTTAAATTTTGTATTTCTTCATTATACTAAGTAGTCCACTTAGAGAACTCATTACCCTAAGAGGAGATGAGAATGAATACAGACACTACTTCAAAATAAATTCTATAAATATAAACGTATCTGACACATTACATACAATGTTAGGTGCTAGGAAAATGGCAATGAATAAAACATGGGTTTTAAATACATAGGAAGAGACATGTATTACAATAAACTGAAATACCAGGTTTATGTAACAGACTGAGAAACAGGCAAGGCTTAGTCAGCTTTATCTGAGAGTAAGGAAAGAATTATCAGTAGAGGGTGAGAGCTGGCAGCTGAGGCTACAGAAATTGGACTGCACTCTCTGTGCAACATGGATCTAACAAAAGCAGCAAGAAGGCAACATAACAAAGCTACTTTAGAAAAATGACACATAATAACATAAATATATAGGTTGGTCTGAAAAAAAAAATATTAGAAGCAGAGTCTGTGGAACTCTCCAGGACCCTGGAAATGAAGAGTCTGAAAGGTACACCAAGGACAGTTGAAAAGCCAATGGGAGGGAGTGTAGCTTTGAACTTTCCTGGCAAGTCTTACAATGTTTTAATATCTGGCATTGAGTATTAATCAGAAATTGATATTCAGAGTACTACAGTATCCAATACAATATCTACAATTTAGTATCTTTCAAAACTAGAAGTGTTTTTTGTTTTGTTTCTTATAGTCTAAAAAGGCACTTTTGAATACAGATGCTAAAAAATTCCACTGAATCACTCCAAGAAGGGGGTTTCAGTGACTAACTGGCTATTGTGTATCTCCTATCAACACAAATAAACACAACAAACAGCCTAGAAACCAATGGGAGGAACCACCCACTCTCAACTAGACAGTCATCACACATAACCAATAGGGCCTAAAAGAAAATAAAACATTAATAGGAAAATAGAGTGACAGCTAAATAAGTACCAGTTTAGCATCCAAAACCCAAAAATCTGAAATCTGAAATACTCTAAAATCCAAAACCTTTTGAGCACCAACGTGACATTCAAAGGAAATGCTCACAGGAGCATTTCAGATTTGGGATGCTCAACCAGAGTTAAGGATAATGTAAATATTCCAAAACCTGAAACAATCCAAAATCTGAAACACTTCTGGTCCCAAGCATTTTGGATAAGGAATACTCAACCTGCACTACTTTAGTAACAATCCAAATAAAAATGAAAAAAAGTCATCTTTGCACTCCACTTGCAAATCATCTGAAGACTTAAAAGAATTAGATTTTCACAGTGTCAAAGAGTTTAAATTGACTATACGAAGATGACCGAATCATCCAAGTTGGTCTTGATTCTAGGTAATATAACTTACTTCAAGATCAGTTGAACAAAATCTTAGCATTTATATTCTGGAATATAAAAATGTAGGATTAAAATCTACTAATTAAAATAATCAAAGAATCATTTTTATTGGCTTTAGAAGGGCTCATATTTTATAATTAATGTTCTAGACATGAACGAATGACAATATAAACAGAAAAAGGGGGTGCTGCAAATATCCATCCAATTTTCTGACTTCCTTTATTGCACCCATTCTAAATCAGCTGAGACGAGTCTCAAATTTCTACAGAAGACTGGACCCAAAGCGTGTAGGATTCTCTCGGTCAATTTGTTGTTTAGCATCTTTCCTGGGGCTCTGAGGCAAATCTGATTTGAGTACACTAACACAGCTACTTTTCCAACTTCTGCCACTCTAAAAGCCTGAAAACCAAGACTTTAGATTCTTGGCCTCCCTACCTCTTTGAACTTTAGAACTGTTCCAAGATAGGATCTTCCCAAGGAATAACATTTATTTCCTGAAACTCAATGTACTCTTACTGTCATAATATGTCAATTTATGTTGAATTTATATAGCTTTTGACTTGATTTGAATAAAGATATGAAACCAGTCTCTGGGTTTTCTCACATTTAAATCACTCCTTAAATAGATCAATCCCGTTATATGAAGGTAAAGTAGACTAGACTTAAATTGATCGAATAATGTCAATAATGTCAAGGCTGAAAAATAAAGAATCATTGATATAATCAGAGGACTAATGTAATATATATTGCTCCTGAAACGATCTGTTGACCACGAGTTCTAGCTTGAAATCTATTTTTATTTTCACTTCTGAATCTTTTTTCTCCCCTGATAAAATAAAGCCCATGTCATCAGATGAATCTTTATACACTTAAACAATGGCTCTAGTCAGAAACAGCATGTAGTGATATGCACTGGCAGCTTTAGTTTTCTTACCTAATACTCTGAACGGAAGAATTTAATGTTTCATCCTGCATGCTACTGGTTATGGGTGCTTCTCCTTCTGGGACAGCTTGTACTGGCTGTACTACATGAACAGTCCGGAAGAGCTGGGTAGGATATGGAGGCTGTGAGGGTTGCACTGTCCTCAAAACTTCTGATGGCTGTGCAACTTCCACAGGATCTTTGGGTTTTGTAGCTTTAGAATTCCCTGGTTTTAGAACTGTAGTGGCTCCTCCTTTTATCCCTGGACTCGAAGGTACTCTTGACCGGCTTGCTTGGTTCCTACTTGAAGTGGTTGTTGAGGATAGTGATGGATCCGAAGATTCTACACTGGAACTTGGATCCTCATCATCTATATATATGAGATCTTTTGGCATTTCTTTAAACTGATACACCAGGCGCTGACCTTCCACTTTTGCCAGAATACCCCTTTGGTAATAGTACCTATTCAAAGCAGACAATTTCGTCAGTATTTTATTCAATCAAACATAAAATAACATTGAACAAATCAAATTTTCCTAATGATAAAATTTAAAAGTTGGGATCAAAACAAGTGAGAAAAAAATTTCTAAATGAAGGGCAGTTATTTTATATAAGATATACATACATTTATGCACAGATAGAGAAAAGTCCTTATTACCAACTAAATCTAAAACCAATTCTATTGAGGGAACTTTTGATGAAGTATGTGGAATCCTCTGCCTTTCACTTTTCTTCCTTCCTCTACCCTTCTGCTAACTTGCTGGGATAATCAAATCTACTACAAACCTTAAGAAACATTTTTCCCCTCCATAGCTTCCTATCAACATTCCTACCAGTTTAAATTTGATTCAGTAAACTTAATTCAGTGTATAAGATTTAATGATGTTAAAAAAAAGATTTAATGATGTACAATAAAAATAATCCAAATTTTGTCATCAATTTTTATAAAATTAAGAACCTAAAAAGTATAACTTAAAAAAACTAAAAACCATAACTAAATAGTTCTACTATAAGATTGCCAAATTATACATACCCTAAAACTTATTCAGATCATTCCTATTTCTAGTAAATCTTTCTCAAATACATCCATACCTTGAAGAATAAATGGCACTATCACAGAAAAACAAACTAAAAATGAGCTTAAGAATAAAATGGGGCTAGATATGGTGGCTCACACCGATAATCCCAGCACTTTGGGAGTCCTAGAGGGGAGAATCACTTAAACCCAAGAGTTTGAGACCAGCCTGGGCAACATCATGAGAACTCATCCCTATAAAAAATTTAAAAATTAGCTGGGTGTGGTGACATGTGCCAGTAGTCCCAGCTAACCGCTACTCAGGAGGCTGAGGCAGGAGGATCACTTGAGCCCAGGAGTTGGAGGTTGCAGTAAGCTATGATCACACCATTGCGTTCTAGCCTGGGCGACAGAGTGAGACTCTGTCTCTAAAAAAGAACTGGAAAAAAAAAGAGTAAATAAATAAAATGGTTCAAAATTTTCACTGTCTAGTATTCCTGAAGTATTAATTTATTCCACTTCTTACTAAGTACCTGCATTACCACTATTGGTACTTTGCTGAATTTAAGTTTAATAGCTTAAAACATATGAACCCGATGGCCTATTGACAACTGATGATAGACATTTTCTGATCCTTCCCCTCTTTTTTTTCCCCCTTTGTAAGAGACAAGGTCTTGCTCTATCCCCCAAGCTGGAGTGCAGTGGCCAGATCATAGCTCACTGTAATGTCAAATTCCTGGGCTCAAGTGATCCTCTCGCCTTAGCCTGCCTAAGTGCTGGGTCTATCTTGCCACCTCGCCTGGCTCTCTGATCTCTTTGTAAGTAAGACATCTGTTGTTTGCAATGAAGTTTTTTGGGGGGGGAAGGAAAACATTTTCCCAGATTGGAATAAGATTTCAATTTAAATGCACACTGACTTCTATAAGTATTGTGGTTTTGGCACTTTGATAAATAAAATTCACCATTTCTTTAATCCCTTAATTTTTAAAGTTACCTATTTTTTGGTATTTATGAAATGATATTCTTAACACAATAAACTACAAAAACTTCACATACCTGAGTGCTCGTCCCATGGTCTCATAATTCATATCAGGTTTGTTTTTGTGCTTCCCCCACAACCGGGACACTGCTTTAGAATCTACCAATTTGAAAATGCCTTTCTCCCGCTGGGTCCATTTGATATATTTAGGACAGGTAGCTTTGTCCTGGAGCAGTGCCAGTAAAAACTCCCAAAGATAAATTGTGTTTCCTGAAACAAAAACAATTTCTTTTTAAATGACCAAAATTTCATGTAAAAGATACAATGAAACACAATAAAAGTCCTAGAAGTTCCATCTATAGTTATACAAAAATATTACATAATTCAGTTAGTATTGGTGATATAGTTCAGTTAGTAATCGTGATATAACGGTCATAATTTTTAAGGTCTAAGAAAAATCTTTTTAGTCCAACAAAGATGTCTAAACAAAGCAATCTTGTCAGATTTTGATAATTTAGAGAGAACATACTTTGAGACAATTTTTTTCTGCCTCTTTAAAAACTATCACATAGAAGAAACATGAAAGAGTTATATAAAACCTTTCAATAGTTATTCTTTCTGTATTAGAACCAGCAGATCAGCCATAACAGTGTTTTCAAATGTGGGCAAGAGTTATGAAAATACTTGAACTCCAAGACAATGTAATAAAGTAGTATGAACTGAAAATCTAACCTGGGCTGAACTCTTCTACGAGCCTCATTATTAAATGAAAGGAATGGATTATTTTAACAGGTGATAGTCACTCAAAATAATTTCTTTGATTACTTTATTATCAGTCTCTTTTTTCTTCTGTTTTGTTTTTGAGACAAGGTCTCCCACTCTGTTGTCTGGGTTAGAGTGCAGCGGCACACTGAAACCTCAAACTCCAGGCTCAAGAGATCCTCCTGCCTCAGCCTCCCAAGTAGCTGGGACTACAGGTGCGTACTATCATGTTTGACTAATTTTTTAATTTTTTTGTAGCCATGGGGTCTCACTATTGCCCAGACTGGTCTTGAACTCCTGGCCTCAAGCCATCCTCCCACCTTGGCCTCCCAAGTGCTAGGATTATAGGCATGAGCCACTGTGCCCTGCATTACCAGTTTCTTTATAGAAATTGGCAACTGTATCTAATAAGCATGTGGCAGCAGTAAGATCCATTTCAACATATCAAGAAAGCTGGTAGTTTCTACTTATAATATGCAGATGCTATAAAGCTGAGCCTGGTACTGGTCTGTGGCCTGTTAGAAACCAGGCTGCATAGCAGGAGGTGAGCGGAGGGTGAGCAAGCAAAGCTTCATCTGTATTTACAGCTGCTCCCCATTGCTCACATCACCGCCTGAGCTCCACCTCCTGCCAGATCAGCGGAGGCATTAGATTCTCACAGGAGCACAAACCCTACTGTAAACTGCGCATGCAAGGGATTTACGTTGCACACTCCTTATGAGAATATGATGTCTGATGATCTGAGGTGGAGCTGAGGTGTTGCTAGTTCTGGGGAGCAGCTGCAAATACAGATTATCATTAGCAGAGAGGTTTGACTACACAGTAAATGTAATGTGCTTGAATCATCCCAAAACCATCCCCCCCCCCCCCCCCCCCCCCCCCCCCCCGTCCATGGAAAAATTGTCTTCCATGAAACCAGTACCTGGTGGCAAAAAGGTTGGGGGACCGCTGCTTTTAAAACAATCTGAAGGTTATTTGACCAGTAAGTATTACAGGGAAATTATAGTAGTACTTACCCTTCCCATCTTTGTTTTTCTTCTTTACAGATATATTTGGCGTAGTGGCTGGGGAATCTGGTCGTGGTGGTTTAGTTTTTCTCCCTGAAATAAGAACAGCTCTGCATAAGTATTTACCTTCAAAAGTGAGAGAGAATGGACAATTCAGCTATTTGTCATTTATCCTAAATTTCAAGTGCCAAATTCTTTATATAAGGGTCGCATATACAAGTCTCCTAAAATGCTGTTTACTAAAAGGAAAACTTCAGTAAAAATTGAACATTAATGTAGGGTTAGATCACAAACACACTTACGTAACAAATAATTTAGCTTATATATGTAAAAATGAGGTTAAATTAAAAATATTGTATCTTGCCTTTGAGGTAATTATACTGATAGTTCTTTCTTAAAATTTTGGAGAATACTCTTGACATTGATAAAATTTGGGCTCAAAACACAGATCATATAGGTTTGTCTGCCTGTTGGTTATATAAACTTTTTAAGGAAGGAGAAGTGGATTTCCAGCTTTTCTCTCTATAAACATATGCTTGCATACAGTTAGTTCCCAAATATTAGAAAGTTCCCCAAACCCTAGAAATACAGAAAAATACGTGAGGCAAAATTTGGGTGAACCACATTTTTCCTGTGCATTTTATTTACTTATCTATTTTTTTTTTTTTTTAGAGATGGGGTCTTGCTATGCTGCCCAGGCTGCACTGCAGTGGCTATTCACAGGCACAATCCCACTACTAATCAGCACAAGAGTTTTGACCTACTCCATTTGCAACCTGAGCCAGTTTACCCCTCCTTAGGCAATCTGGTGGCCCCTTGCTCCCAGGTCGTCACCATATTGATGCTGAACTTAGTGCATACACCTGATGGGCACAGCACACTACAGCCCAGAACTAGGCTCAAGTGATCTTCCTGCCTCAGCCTCCCAAGTAGCTGGGACTACAGGCACATACCACAGGGTCTGGCTCCTGTGTATTTTTAAACATTTTAGTTTTTTTGTATCTCTTTCAATTCCCAGCAAACTTCCTAGTTACCCATCATCAATCTCTAAATAAGTCCATCCCAACAGCCTTATTTGGGTCAATCCGCTATTCTAAAGCCTTATGATCTTCTCTAACCACAGCTTGGTAGCAGTGTTGCCTTGTATTTAGGTTGAGATGATCATGCTGTCTGAAGAGATAACCATTCTGTATGTAAGAAATAATGAACATTTTAGTTACTACCTCCTAAACCAACATTCTTGAGGCTGACTCTCAAGGTCTAGATCACAATGGTGAATTCTGGGTTAATATAATATAGGGCAGTAACTTAGAATGCTAGAGGTAAAAATCACGAGGTTAGTTAACCCATTCCAAAACCTGAATAGGAAAGCATTTCTAAAGTGGGTGAATGAAAGTTAAGGGAGATGGGGATCAAAAGGCCACTCTTCAGGCCCCTCTTACGATTGCGAAACATATACTAGTCTGGCAAGCATCTCAACTTTCATCACTGCAGACCCCTTCAGAGAACCCACTCCTGCGGCATATTTCTCTGGCTGTGTTCATGACAATTGAAAGCCAAGACTTTGGTAACCTTCTACCATCTTATTTTATGCTGTTTATCTACTTTTCCTGGTAGATAACATTTTCTTTATTCCCATGTTCTTCTCCCTTGTGATTTTCTTTAGCTTATTTTACTGTAAGAATATAGGATATAATACAAATGACATAAATATGTGTTCATCGGTTGTTGATGGTATCAGTAAAGTTTTCAGTTAACTATTAGTTAAGTTTTTGGGGAGTCAAAAGTTATACACAGGTTTTTGACTGCACAGGGGGTAGGTGCCCTCCACATTGTTTGAAGGTCAACTGCAGGAGCATATTCTTTTCTGTCTGGCTTCTTTCCCTTGGCATAATTATGTTGAGATTCACCCATTTTTGCTGTATGTATCAATAACATATATTCTGTTTAATTGCTGAGTGGTATTTTATTGCATATACCACATATTTCTTTATCCAATCATCAGTTGATGGACATTTGGATTGCTTTCAGTTTGGGGCAATTGCAAATAAGGCTGCACAAGTTTTTCCATATATTGTTTAACTTCTTTTGGGTAACTACTCAGTAGTGAAATGGTTGGGTCACATGTTAAGTATACATTACATTTTTTAAGGACGGGTGTGCTGGTTCACGCCTGTAATCCTAGCACTTTGGGAGGCTGAGGCAGGATGATTGTTTAAGGCCAGCCTGAGCAACATAGTGAGACCCCGTCTCTACTAGAAATAAAAAAATTAGCAGGGCATGGTGGCATGCACCTATAGTCCCAGCTACTCGGGAACCTGAGGCAGGAGAATTGCTTGAGGCCAGGAGTTTGAGGTTGCAGTAAGCTATGATGATGCCACTGCACTCTATCTCAGCAACTGAGCAAAAACAACATGAACAACAAAAAACGTTTATCGTCTTATTTTATTAAATTGAAGAAAATATTTTTTTTAAGAAACCAACAAACTATTTTCCAAAAAAAGTTTCTCCCTCCACTAAGGTGGGGCAATCACAGGGTTCACCTCATTTGTTTCCCGTCTCTCAGGGATCACTGGCTTTTGTTGACTGATGTCCAATTTCCTCAGTACCATTGTTTCATATATTTTGTCTGTGTTTTTAGTTGTTTCAGGTGGGAGGATAAATTCATATTCTGTTATTCCACCTTGACTAGAAGAGGAAGTTCCACCTGGTCTTTTTTAATAGCCTTATTCTTTGACCATGTTTTTTATTCTTTTGCTTTAAAAGTTATAATCCCATTCTGTTAAAGCTTCTGTTTGATAATTCTATTGCCTATGGTTCTTAGAACATTAACCCTAGGGCTTTCTATGGCTGTTGCTTCTCATCAGGAAGTGTCTTATTCATGGATTCTCTGACACCGAAATGTCAATTTACCTTCAACAAGGCTTTATCTGAGGAAGTACGTGTGTCCTAGGTTGAATGTGTAACCCACCAGAGCAATTTTACAAGAGCTGCTTCTGCCTGGTATCCCAAAGTTACTACCATCCTGGGGCCACTTTTATGTTAATTACTTGGCTGGGAATTCCTAACATCAGCAATAGTTTTAAATCTAACTGCAAACCTAGGGTAACACAGGCCTAAAATTAAGAATTCTTAAGAATAAGAATTAAAAATAAGATTAAGAATAATTTCTCCACTCAGAGACCTGGTTGAGAAATACAAGCTTCCTTAACATCTGTCTGTGCCACTGGGTGGATGTTTCTCCCCTGGGAATATAGCCCATCAGAGGTCTCAGTTATGTGCTAAGGTCTTTGTCCAATACCCCATCTTGCATAAGCCCAGGACCTAAGCTTCTTCCTCTCTGTGGGCAATAAAACCAAGCCCCTTAAAATATCCTTCTCAGCCCTTCCAAGCTGCTGCAGTGTCATCTCACGCTTACTATTTTTACTTTCCTCTTCATTTTTGGCTCTTGGAATTTCCCTTACTTTCATGGGAACTTAGGTTACCAGGTGGCTGGTGATACCATTAACCAGATATTAAACTCAAAATACTAAACAAGCAGGAATAGAATCAGAAGGCAATGAAAATGGAATGAGTATCAGACTTTAGAAGTGTGGTCCCAATTTGTGAAAAGTTAAAAGTTCCTATTTAACACATTCTAACAGCTTCCTCTTCAATTACTTACTTGGTTTTCAACTCATTATATTTTTCCAACTGGAATCTTACACTGGAATCACCGGTATAAACTAGTGGCTTTTCTTGGGAGGTAGCTGACCTGCCCTTATCCCCAAGTGCTTTATGAATTTGGATAAAAAGGTTTAGGTAAAAATTTGAGGCTTTAAAAAGCTGGAAAATCCCTTTTCTATGAGATAGACCAAATATTTTAAATGCATAGAATAATTTAGTTTAAAAAATAACCCCCCTATGAAGAAAACCTCTTAATTTATGTTTTGTGCCCTCAAACTTTTTTCTTACGTAAGTTTTAGCTGATGTAGAAATATCCTTGAATAAAAATTATATCTAGATTCCACATGAAGACTTGACTGTTTGCCCTGAACAAGTTGACCACTTACCTTTCTTTCTCTTAGGCTGTTCTGGTGATGAGGCTCCAGGTGAGTCTGCATATTTCTCTTGCACCTGCTGAGTTTCCATCACTTCAGGAATCCCATCTAATGTGACGGATACATGGGTGACCGGGGCAACAACAATGTCATCTTCAGATGAACTAAATATATTATTATCTAACGGAAATAAAATGAACTAATTATAATTAACTGTGCACTATAAACCCAAACAATTTCATAAAATAATGTCCTGTCCTGTTTCTATGAAGATGAAACTAGAAATAAAATTTTAAAATCTATTCCCTGGTTTTTATTTCCTCTTTCCTAAATTAAGTACTCTAAATCAGCCCAGGCTTGACTGGACTATTTCAGGGTCTTTCTTACTTGACTTCCTATCACAAGTCTATCCTGTCTCTTCTCTCCATCCTTCACATTGTTGCTAGAGTTATTCTCTGAAACCTAAGTCTGACCTGACCATATTCCTCTATACAAAAACTTTGCACCCTAAAAAGCAGAAAGAAAAATAAAATGACGTATTTTCCCACAGTTAATGGAGGGGAAAAGGTAAGAACAACCCAACTGTATAGCACGCAAAGCATCCACAATCTAGACTAAGCCTACCTTTCCAATCTCATTTCCCACACACTATGAAGCTTATACTTCAGTTATACCAAAACATTTCTATCTCAAATATTTTTCTTTTTTTTAAACAGGTCTGTGTCTTTGGCTTTTTGTCTTTTGTCTGTGTCTTTCTCTCCAGCTTGAATACGCTTTCCTATTTCCTCTACCAATTTGAAGCTTATTTACCAATTACAGCCCAAGTCAAAACACTCCCCCAATAAAGCCTGTCTCTGATGTTCTCTCTAAATACTCACTACTTACAGAACACTTTGCTACCACTGTCATGGCCTTCATTTTTGGCTTTTGTAGTTATTTACATAAGTGTCTTCAAAATTAAACTGTCAGCTTGAGGAAATGAACAACATCTGCTCATTTGTATATTATGTTATTGCCTAATGTACTACTATGCATATAGTAAATATTCAACAAATATCTTGAATTGATTTAGTAATAATCAATTTTATGAGTTTGACTGCTTCCCTATCAGAAAAGCCTAAAGCAGAACATGAATTTAAAAACAATTCAGCAATGTGGTAGTAAATTTTATGCCATGAGGTGTTGGTGAAATTTTCAATATATTTTTCCCTATTCACTGATGAATGTCTATAGAGATGACTAAATTATAACAGTTTGGACCCTAAATACCCAAATATTTTCACCAATGAGGTTAAGAGAAAAAATTCTGCATAATCTACTCGATAACTCATAAATGACTTTTTTTCCTAAAGGCTTCATTTCCCAAATTTAATATAAGACAGTCTCTAATCTCTTGATATTTACCATCTACTACAGAGAGATGGCAAGAATAACTTAACAAAGTACATAAAGATGAACAGTCATCATCACTCACTTCGCTTCTCATCCAGCATAGGGTCAGGAGAATCCATATTGAGGAGTGCCTCAGCAGCCTCAATAGTTTCAATCGTCTCATCCTCGTCATGACAAGAAGCTTCAACTATAACACATTCAAAGAACAAAAATAAAATTAGCTACAAGACATCTGTTGCTCTGAAATTCATACACTACTGATCTCTTGAACCAGGATACATCACTTAATATTTGAGTTTATATATGGATAAACTATCAACATATTAAATTATACTGAATCTGACTATTAAGTAATTGCCTATTTTTTAGTTAAAAAAAAATTCCTGCAAGATGCTGGGGGGTATTTCTAAGAAAAAAACAACAAGCAGAACTGCAAACCACTTTTCTGTTAAGCTTTTTATTATAGAAAATGTCAAACATACACAAAAGTAGAATCAAAAAACAAATCCCATGTATCTAGGGCCCAGATTCAATAATTAACAATAATAGTTGGTCTTCATTCGTCTACACTTCCCTAGACCAATACATACATACATTGAATTATTTTAAAGTGAACCCCAAACAGCATGCCATTCAACTGTAAATATTACAGTATTTATCTCTAAAAAACATCATCATGATCACATCTTTAAAAAATTATTCTCTATATCAGACATCTAGTTAATGAAATTTTCTCTAGTGTCTCAAGTTTTTAAAAAGTTTGTTCAAATCAGGACCCAAAGTTCATACATTATATTTGATGACATGTATTTCCTCCCTCTTTTTTTTTCCTTTTTTTTTTGCTGTTTACCTTAGAAAAAAACAGGGTCATCTATAGTTTCCCACACTTCAGATTTTGCTGATTATACCTCTGTAGTGTCACTTACCATAATGCCTCCCCCATGCATTTCCTGTAAACTGGTGGTTTGATCAAATCCACATTCAATTTTTTTGACAAAAACATCTCAAAAGTAGTGTTTGCACCACTCTGTGTGCCTCCAGACATAATGCTATAAAGTCTGGTAGTCTGCTTTCAGTAGTAAGACTGAGAACTGTGTTAAGGTGTTATCAGCAGGATCTACCCATTCTAAGATTCTCTGTCAGCCTTTCACCTAATGCCTTTAGCAGTCATTAGTTGCCTAGATCCGATACTTCCTTATGGGTTCCAAAATGGTGATAATTCTAATCCTATCATTCCTCTAGTATTTATTAGCTAGAATTCTCTATAAAGAACTTTCCTTTATCATCTACCAGTATTCTGGACCACAGTTCATACAACAAAGGCAAATTAAATGCTTGATTCTTTTTTCACTAATTAATGGTTTTCAGAATAATAAATGGACTTCTAGCATCTTCCAAAAGTGACCAATGAGTTGGTTTTTCTGTATCATTGTGAATACAAAGATTTGGACATATTTGATGTACTCCAATCGACTGCAATTATAATTCTAAATGATGCTCTAAATATCCCATCTTTGGGAACTAAAGCTGGTTCCTTTAGACAAGACCTGAGTAATCTTTGATAACTTCCTTGCCTCTTGGGATGACAAGGTTTTACAGGCTATTATTGTACATTTCCTGCTGCAAGCCCAGAATCAGTCATTTCTCTCAGGTATCCTGATATCTTTAGTGGGAGGTGACTTTATTTATTCATTTGTTGTTTTTTTTCTTATGGTATTAATGGCCTTTACTGGTTGCAATGGAAAGTGGAAGAAGAGGGGATATGACAGCTCCTGCTTCTGGGGTGGCGTCCACGGACTTGGCTGCTACCCTCCAAAGGGGGAAAGTGTCTCTAGAGGCCACAATTTGGATACCAGGGATGTTCGCTGCTACCAGATTGCTCATTATTTCTAGGTCTTATCAGTGGTCAAAGTTGGGAAATACTAGATTTTCTAAAAATATTTATTTTGGGGAATTTTAAACTTATTGAAATGTAAGTAGAATAACATGATAAACTCCTAGGTATTATTCACCACTCAACTCCAGCAATTATCAACTCATGGCCAATCTTGTTTTATCTATATTTGCATGCACTCCCCCACCCGCCTATTATTTTGATGCAAATTCTTAACATCCTGACATTTCAGTACTAAATGTTTCACAACATCTGTCTAAAAGAAAAGGGCTGTTTTGAAAACATAATCATAATGCCATTATCACACATACACACAAGCAAAATCAGTATTTCCTTAATATTAAATGGCCAACCAACATTCAAATGACCAATTGTCTCAAAAATCATAAACAGTGGTGGTAGAAGGGAGGAGTAGACAGTTTTTTGTTTTCAAATAAAGTCTGTACGTTGCAATTGACATGTCTGAGTTTCTTTTCATTTCTAAGTCACCCTCCCTCTCTAGCTTTTTTTACCCTGTAGTTTATTTGTTGAAGAAATTAGGCTTGTTAGAATTTTTACCTAAGTTTTGCAATTTAACATCACATTTTTCTATGTTTTCCTCTATACTGGTAGCCAGATCTATAGGCTTAATCAAATTCCAATGTAATTTTTTTTGGCAAGACTATTTTTCATTTGTGATGATGTGTTCTTTTATTAATAGCAAAAGGCTCAAGTGTATTCATTTGTTAGTTGAAATACCACCATAGAGAAACTTCTTGTCTAATATTTGGTTACTCAGTGCTAGAGTTCATATCATAGTGGGAGGTGACTTTAGTTATTCATTTAATTGTTATTTTTTTTCTTACAGTATTAACAGCCTTTACTGGCTGCAATGGAAAGCAGAAGAGGAGGGGATATGACAGCTCCTGCTTCTGGGGTGGCGTCCACAGACTTGACTGCCACCCTCCAAAAGGGGAAAGTGTCCTTATCATATCAAGGAATGTTAATATTCCTTAACTGTGTCCCCTCCCCCACATTCCTATATTGAAGTGCTAACCCCCAGTACCTCAGAATGTTGAGTGTATTTGGCAATAGAGCCTTTACAGAGATAATTAAATTAGAGTGAGGTCATTCAGGTAGGCCCTAATCCAATATGGCTAGTATCCCTCTAATAAGAAATCTGGACACAGACAGGTACAGGGGGAAGACCATGTGAAGACACAGGAAGAAGACAGTTACCTACGAGCCCAGGAAAGAGGCCTAAGAAGAAACCAAACCTGCTAACACTTTGGTCTCAGACATCTAGCTTCCAGAACTGTGAAATTTCTCATTTGAGCCACCCAGTCTGTGGTACTTTGTTTTGGCAGCCCTAGCAAACTAACACATCATCTGGAGCACCACCTAACACACGTAAGAATACAACTGTGCTGTCCTTATTTCTTTCCTCCCCAGGAGCTTCAAAAGCATACATACTCCCCATCCTTCTCCATTCTGGAATAAGGAAAGCTATAAGGTTGCTCAGAGAAGGATGGAAGAATTAAAGTTTCAGTAAGTTGAGAGATAAAGGGAGGGGGAAAAACATGCAAATAGAAAATCTGCTTTTCAAGACAGGGCTTGCTTTCTGGACCCCTTCCACACCAGTTCTGTTTTCCAGGAAGGAGCCTGTCTATGTCTAGATCACAGTCAGCAATGAACAGAAACTTCTAATCTGATTAATCCAATTCCCTTACTGATAAGGGAGAAGTCAGTCTAGATTCACCAAAAAACATTCATTGGTTTGCTCTGAACAAAAAAAGTGAATACATGAGAAAAATGCTCTCTAAAAAATACGCCGGGCAGGGTGGCTGAAGCCTGTAATCCTAGCTTTGGGAGGCCAAGGTGGGAGAACTGCTTGAGGCCAGGAGTTCGAAAGCAGCCTCAGCACCAGTGAGACCCCATCTCTACAAGAAAATAGTAAAACTAGCTGGAAGTGGTGGTGTGCACCTGTGTTCCAGCTACTCGGGAGGCTGAGGCAGGAGGATTGCTTGAGCCCAGGAGTTTCAGGTTGCTGTGAGCTATGATGACACCACTATACTCTAGGGGGGGTGACAGAGTAAGACTCTGTCTATAAATAAATGAATGAATGAATACATAAAATAAAAAATAAAAAAATAGAGAACAACACAAAAATTAGGTATTGTCAACAAATGTTATCAAATGGGAGCTCTGCCACTTGGTATATGACCTTAGACAAGTTGTTATTTTTGGACTTATAAAAAAGTTACAAAAGTTGTACGAAGAGCTCCCTCATCCTGCATCCCCTAATGTTAACATCTTATGTAACCATTGTACTTTTATTAAGAACAGGGACTCAAGGCTGGTCACAATATTATTACCTAAACCTAGATCTTATTTGTCTTTTACCAGTTTCGTACCAGTGTTCTTTTTCTGTTTCAGGGTCCTATCTAGAATCTCACATTTCATTTAGGACTTATTTCTCCTTAGTCTCTGCCAGTCTGTAACAGTTCCTGTCTTTCCTTGTCTCTGGTAACTACTTTGACACTTTTAAAGAGTACTGATTAGTACTCTTTAATTTAACCTGTTTCCCTTTTCTATTATGAGAATCCAATAAATAATGTATGTTTTTTAACAAAAACCTATTACTTCAATATGATGCACTAAGAAGAAGAAAATGCCACTTTTGTGGTATTCTTGACAAAAATATATTACCTCATCCCAATCATGAGAAAACATCACACAAACTAAAATTGAGGGACGCTATACAAAATACCTAACCAGTACTCTGTAAAAGTGTCAAAGTAGTTACCAGAGACAAGGAAAGACAGGAACTGTTACAGACTGGCAGAGACTAAGGAGAAATAAGTCCTAAATGAAATGTGAGATTCTAGATAGGACCCTGAAACAGAAAAAGAACACTGGTACGAAACTGGTAAAAGACAAATAAGGTCTAGGTTTAGGTAATAATATTGTGACCAGCCTTGAGTTCCTGTTCTTAATAAAAGTACAATGGTTACATAAGATGTTAACATTAGGGGATGCAGGATGAGGGAACTCTTCGTACGACTTTTGTAACTTTTTTATAAGTCCAAACATAACAACTCAAAATTAAGTTTTTAAAAAACCATCACAGGGCTTGGCATATAGCAAGTACTCAATAACTGAGCTATTATTTATTTTGATTACCATATTACATTTACTACTAAAAGTAACTGTAATTTTATTCAGTTCCCAATCAACCTTGTGTTCTATCCCCCAGCTACAGCTAGCCCCTAAAACAATGAGTCCCTAAAACAATGAGTCCCTAAAACAATGTTCCTGGTCTAGTTTTTCCAAATGATACAAAACAGAAACTCACAATTCTTCACTCCCTTTCCAGTCTCTACTTTTATGTGTCTTTGGTCGTCTATAAGACTCTGAATACCACCCACAAATATAACCACACCCAGAGCTTTTTTGGTGCTATGACAAAAATGTCAGCCCAATTTCTATTCTTTTGGTCCTAAATCTGTGCCACAAAGTTATTGTCTTTTTGTTTGTTACCTTTTGTCATCTTTTCAATATGACAGGTGAAAATGGTATTTGTTTAATAAACAAAATATCTCTCTTGGTCATACTTACTGGGTATTTAATAAGGTTTTCATTTATTAACAAGATTGTTCAAATTCTTTGCCCATTTAAGGTTGTTGTTGATTGGTAAGAGCTCTCTATAAATTATATTAACCCTTTATTTACCACATAAATTACAAATAATTTTAGCCATTTGTCATCTATTTATTTCAGTGATATTGTTTTTTGGCATAAACAAGTTTTCAATATTTGTTACCAAAGTCAATCCACCTTTTTCCTTTTGTACTTTTCTCCTAATTTTTATGCATAGAAAATCCTTTGTTACTTTAAAATCAAATACTCAAACTTTTGCATTTTTTTTAAATGGTTTCATTTGTTACATTACATTTTTTAATCCATTTGGATTTACTTTCATATTTTGGAGCATGATTAAGATAAAATCTAACTTTCTTTTCTCTCCCCCACCAAATGGATATCAGGTCATTCTTTCTTTCCCCTCTGATTTAAAATGTCCCCATATTGTATGTTAACTTCTTAACTAGACCAGAACCTACATCTAGACTTAATATTCAGTTCTAAGGTCCTGTGCTATATACTAAGGTAAAATTGAGACAAAGCAGCCACAGTATTTGCCAAGATGAAATCTATAGATACATCTCAATATGCTTTTTTTGGGTAAACTTTCTTTTATGAATAAAGATGAAAATATTTGCTTCCAAATAATTAATTTTCTCAAATATCCCTAATATCTCTGGCCAAGATACATGAATATAAATGCACAAAAATAGAAAGCATACACTAATTTCTAAAACTGATGAAAATATCATTACCACTACCCTCACATTTAGGTAGTCTGCTCTTCAAGTTTAAAATATCTTTCTAGTTCTGACTGAAACAGAAGAGAAACCTTCTATAAATCTCAGGACCTTATTTGGGTCATGGCCTACTATTTTGCTTCCCGTGGCAGTACTAAGAACATTCCTATCTCTTGCCCTGCAAATAGCTTCTTATTTTGCTTTCAGGAATACAGAAGCAAGCACATAAAAAAAGTACTTGGTGAGCTAGGGGTAGTGCTGCTCCCCTATACATAGTCCCAGCTACTCTGTGGGCTCCTGGAGTGGGGCGGGGTGGGGGGGACTGCTTGAGCCCAAGAGTTTGAGTCTATCCTGGGCAATACAATGAGACCCCCACCTCTTAAAACAAACAAAGTACTCAGTGAAGTTGATGACTTGAATAGATTTGGTTCCCGTTACATTCCTATTTTGTCACATTCATCTCCATATATTTAGGAAAGAAGAAATGGGAGATGAGAAAGCAGATGAGACAGTAACGTAATTTCCTTTTCCAGGTGGTGCTCTAGCTTCCGCAAGTAATGAAGTTACTCAAAACCAAGGTAAGGACTTTTTATGCCCCAAACCTCAGGACTAGGACATTGCCTAAAACTGTGTTGCAGCAAGGTCCCCCTGGAGACACACGCACCTGTAAGGGTGATGTCATCATCATCATCGTCTACGATTTCTTCTTCAGCGACATCCAGTGAGCTCTCAGTAATCATGTCGTTGGGCTCTTCCACACAGGCTAGATGAGTGTAACTATTGAGAATATCAGCACCAGGAACATGTTCCACAATAACCGCAGGAAAAATAGCTGGATCACCAAGCTGGGAGGTGTTGGGAGGAGGTGAAGGAAAACAAAGAATTAAAGTTTTGCTTTTGTTAAATACAGCTGAAAAGTATTTTGTACTGGATATGGACTTAGTTTTTTTACATCATCAGCTACTTGTATTTTGACAATCCTTCTAGGCTGCAGAGAATATGTATCTATTAAGACCAAATATGCCAGGCATGGTGGCTCACACCTGTAATCCCAGCACTTTGGCACTGAGGCAGGAGGATTGCTTGAGGCCAGGAGGTCAAGACTAGCCTGGGCAACAGAGTGAGACCTCATCTCTACAAAAAATAGATAAATTAGCCAGGCATGGTGGCACGTGCCTGTAATCACGTGCTACTCAGGAGACTGAGGCAGAAGGATCACTTGAGCCCAGGAGGTTGAGGTTGCAGTGACCTATGATAATGCCGCTGCTCTCTAGCCTAGGAAACAGAGCGAGATCCTGCCTTTAAAAAAAAAGGACAAAATAAACTTTCATTATTAATCATCTTGGGTCTTCACAACCAACCAAGTTTTCATTGGGTAATCCTATAAAAGTACATTTTTTTTAAATGACATTAAAAAAAATCTAATAAGATAACATTAATGCATAAGCATGAACCAAGAGGTGGCATACAAATAAACTGTGCAATTAAATAAAATCTTATTAAAAGTTTCTTTTGCAGAAAAAGCATTTGTGAGCTTAATAAATATTACACTGTCACTTGGCACGTAGGCCTAGTTTTAATAATACCCTTTGACTCAAATGAGAAAATTTACTTTCGTTTTCTATTATTGTCCTCTTCAAGCATGGCTATTTTAAGGGTAGAAGTTATTGCTACTAATGTCTAGTTATAAAGTCGCAGAATTTTAGAATTGGAAGGATCCTTAAAACTTAATGTAGGATAGCCACCTTAGTTTTTAGATAAGGAAACTGACCCAGAGAGAGTTTTTAACAACCTACTCAAAAATCAGTAAACTAGTGATACAACCTCATTAGGCTACTACCTCCTTTAACTTTTAATTTCTGACTTACAAAAGTTGTAAAAAATAGCACAAAAATTCCCATTCATTATCCATTACATTCGCTCATATTCTCCCAATTGTAACATTTAATCACATCTATTTATCACTCTTCTATATTATTTTTTTCTGATTTGTTTGAAAATGGTATAATTGCTTCTTAAACCCTGTTTCAATGTTTATTTCCTAAACATATGAATATTATTCTTATATGAGACAGCACAATTGTTAAAGTCAGGAAAGTAACATTGATATAGTACTATCATCTAACCTACAGATCTTATTCAAATTTCTGACTCTTCCAGTAACATTCTTTATAAAAAATGAAAAAAAAAATTTTTTGGTTCAGGATCCAATGTAAAATCACAGGTTTCATTTAGTAAATATCATGTTTTTTATTGACAATTACTTTGACCTGGAACAGTTTCTTTTCCTTTAATCTGGAATTCTTGAGAGTCTTTGTCTTTCATAATCTTGACACTTCTAAAGAATATAGGTCATGTATTTTGCAGAATGTCCTCCAATTAGTGTTTGTAAGGTATTTCCTTATGATTAGATTCATTTTGCATTTTTGGCAGGAATACCAAAGAAGTAAAGTTATGTCCCTTGAAATACATCATGTCAGGAGGCTCAAAATACCTATTTGTCCCATTCCTGGGGGTTTTATTTAATTTATTTATTTAGTTATTGATTGATTTGAGATGCAGTCTCACTATGTTGCCCAGGCTGGACTCAAACTCCTAGGCTCAAGTGAGTAGCTGAAACTATAGGCTTGCACCACAGTGCCCAGCTTAATTTTGATCACTCAGTTAATTAAGGTAGTGTAAGAAATGTAAGAAAAAGTTCCTACTTATAGATTATAATGTTAGGTCCTTGGCTCTTCTTTTTAAAAATTTATATTTTATTTTTTTATTTTTTTAGAGACAGGGTCTCATTATGTTGCCCAGGCTGGAGTGCAGTGGCTATTTACTGGTACGATCATAGTGAACTACAGCCTTAAACTCCTGGACTCAAGAGATCCTCCTGCCTCAGCCTCTTGAGTAGCTGGGATTACAGGCGCAAACCACATCACCTAGCAACTTTGCTATTTTCCTTAAGTCTGCTGTACTGAAAATATTATTTATGGTTTCATTATAACTAAGCAGCCTCAGTATGTTTTTTCTTTTTAAAAATTTTAATAACATTTTTTTCTTTTCTTTCTTTTTTTTGACACAGAGTCTCACTCTGTTGCCCAGGCTAGAGTGTAGTGGCATCATCATGGCTCACTGCAGCCTCAAACTCCTGGGCTCAAGCAATCTTCCTGCCTCAGCCTCCCAAGTAGCTGGGACCACAGATGAGCGCCACCATGCCCAGCTAGTTTTTCTATTTCTTGTAGAGACAGGGTCTCACTCTTGCTCAGGCTGGTCTTGAACTCCTAAGCTCAAGCGATCCTCCCGCCTCGGCTTCCCAGAGGGCTAGGATTACAGGCATGAGCCACCGAGCCTGGCCAGCAGCCTCAATATTTTAAAATTAGTATGTTTACAGAACTGAGGTTAGATATTACTATCATAAGAATTTAATTGCCTAAATTAAATATATATCATAGATGCTAAACAGACACTATCTTTGCCTTCAAGAATGCTACGCTATGTTCTGAAATTTATGGGTAATAACCCTGAAACACATTTGGATCGTTTCATTTCAAAACGTTTCTTCCTGTTTCAGAAAACAGGAAGTTAGCCAAAAGTAACTGGCTCTTCAAATCATAAAACAAATTTTAAAACTTGTGGAAACTAGGAGGCTCAAAAATCATACTGTAGGAGCAGGATGCAGTAGCGCACACCTATAGCCCCAGCTACTTGGAAGGCTCAGGAGGGAGGATTGCTTATGAGGCTGCAGTGAGCTATGGTCACACCTATAAATGGCCACTGCACTTCAGACTGGGCAATGTGCCAAGACCCTCATCTCTAAAAACAGAAAAAAATAATTATACTGTAAAACACATACTCCACACATAGAAGTAATAAAGAAAATATAAAATGTTCAAACCAAAGTCATTTGGCCTTCCCTTTCCCTCTTTTGAGAGGTGAATAGTGTACGTGCAATCCAACCTAGCACAAACATGCACTTGTTAAAACACTTCTCTTCTAAGAGCTCAAGTTGACCTCCTACTCTTCTAACAAGGCTTACCCCAGGGTTAGTAAATTTTCACATGATTTCATTTTATGCTGCAACAATGCTATGCACAAGGTAAGAACAGAGCTCATCTCTCCATCCATTGATATTGTGATGAGGAATCAGGTCAAGAAACTTATCCAAGGTCACCCACTAAGTCAAAGATGGAAGCATGTAAAATGCACTTCACAGGAGCAATTGTTGCCCAAAAGAAACCAAAGTATTCCTCCCTATCCAAATCTATTTGGCTCCTGCAATTTGGGTTGAGTGTAATAAGAAAGTGGACATTACAAAGGATGCCTCCAAAATTTTGAATCTCTATAGTTCCCAAGTTTCAATTAACCATGGAAACTTGTTACTACTTTCTGCCTTGTCCTATTCTACTAACCTGTGATTACTCTACTCCCCAGAATTCACAGGTCTCACGAACACCTTGTCAGATACCACTGTAATCAATGTCACCTACTCCAGTGCCCTTCCCAGAGGCAACCATCATTACCAGTTTCTTTGTTCCATAACGGACAGTGTATACACAATCAAGCACATTGTAATCTGCTTTAAACAATCATTTTAATTTCAGTTCAAAGAATTTTTGAACTATTTATTAAGAAAAATTTCAAAACACACAAAAGTAGAAAAATGTTTCCTTTGAAGCAAAAGGTTAATTATGACTGCAAAGGGACACATGGTTCTGTGATTTAGAAGGCAGCATGTATTAAAAAAAAAAAAATTGTGAACCAAGAGACCTAGGGCCCTCTCCAACTCCGATGTCATGACCTCATTTTCCTTACCTTTAAATGAAAGAAGAGCACCAGCTGATCCTACGGGCCCTTTTGGGTTTTGTTTTGTTAAGACATTATTTTAACATGGATTCTAAAACTGTCTGAGCTTATAGCATTACAAGAGAAGGGATTATTCATTCTTATGCACCAAATTGGGGAGGGGGTAGAATGTACCATAGCCACATAGCTGTTGCCTTTGCTATTGCTATTAACTAACATTTATTAGCACTCAATATGCACCAGGCATTTTGCTCACTGCTTTACACGGATTACCACTCAATTTAATCACCACAAAATCCTATGATGGAGATATGCTGGACTTACCTATTTTGCACACAGGAAAATGGAGGCAAGGGGAAGGGAAATAATCTACTGCAAGTCATACAGCTAGCAAGTGGTAGAACCCCAACTTGAACTGAATCCAAGGACAATGCTCTTTACCTGTACACTGTTATAGTTAGCCTTAAACATGGTACAGTTTTGTTTTGTTAGCATATTTACTTGGCACTGTTTAGAAAACCAGAATATGCAAGGAACTGTGTTTGAGGGGGGAGGTATGATTTTCAATAGTATTTTTTCCAGGGCTTCACCAATTTGGGTCTGTGATAAACTTTCTCACAAGCAGAGCCAGTTCCTCTTGGTTAGCAGGGTACTTTCCAGGATCACTCCTAATTTGGCCATACAGCCTTTTCCTTCTGAGGCACTTGCTCTTTCACACATAAAAAGCATGGTCCATTTTTTTCTAGTCCACTGAAATGAGGATATATATATTAAGAGTTGTTCACCTCTAATTTCTCCAGGGTGCTATCAATCCATATACAAGAAAAAGACCAACTTGCGGATCTTCATAATATGAATAGTCAGGTAAAAGGCCTGAATCTATATATACAAAATACACGCAGGAAACACCTCCCAGGTAACTGGAAAAACTCTCTCCCTGTATTACCATAAATGGAAGGAGGATGCACATTCCAGAAACTCCAGCTGCTGATCAGGGGTCATAATAAACTGCCTCTTTGACTAGCAACTGGCTCAAGTATGAGTCATCAGGAATCTATGAACCCCATAACTACATATTCTAAAATATAGAAAACTAGTTTCCCTACTTCTTAAATAAAGACATGGTAAAACTGCAAATGTTAAAATATGGGGACTCACATTAGTTTGCTATGGCTGACATGACCTAGTACCACACACTGGGTCTCTTACACAACTGAAATTTATTGTGTCACAGTTCTTGAGGCTAGAAGTCCGAAATCAAGGTGTTGGTAGGATTGGTTCCTTCTATATACTGTGAGGGAAGGATGTGTTCCAGGCCTCTCTCCTTGGCCTGTAGATGGCTGGTCTTCATGTTCTCATGGGTTTTCCCTGTATCTGTGTCCAAATTTCCCTTTTTTATAAGGACACCAGTCATACTTCATCTTAAATAATTATGTCTGCAATGACTCTATTTCCAAATAAGGTCACATTCTGAGGTACTGGGAGTTAGGACTTCAATATAGGAATTGGGGTGTGTGTGAGTGTATGTACACAATTCAACCAATGATAGGACTCAATTTAATTTTAGCTTTAAGTCTATCACTTGACAATTGATTCCCTCAATCCTAAATAACTTTTATAGTTCACAGCAAAAAAGATACATATACTTTATTACTGTTTCTGAATTGAGATCAGATATTATTCTCCAGGTGTCTTTGCTGAAAACCATCAAATCTTATCCATCTCAGTTTTTTCTATACCATTTCACCCAAATCCTTTCCAAGATTTGTTTAAAAGAGGAGCTTCAGGAAGGTCAGAGGTATTCATAAAATAGCCACACTTCTAACAGCAATAAGTACTGTTACCTACTTTTAAGATATGAAGGTATCAATACTTCTTTGATGCTCTAACAAACACATTACATTCCACTTGGCTGGCTACTTCTTTTTAAAAAATGACTTTCCAAACACTTCTAAAAGCTCTCATCATTTAAATAATTAGATTAAGCATCTCTCCTAACCTTATATTTGAATCACTAAATTCTACCTCACTAAATTCTACCAGTGTTTATCAACCTTGGCTAGACACTGAGAAACATTTAAAAAAATCAGTATTTGACCCCTATGATATCAAATAAATCAGAATATCTGGGGATGTAACCAGGGCCTGTAAAGCTACTCAGGTTGGTCCAATTTGCATTCAGGCTTTAGAACCACTGCTCTAAAGAATGATAACATTCAAGACTGCATTCCTTAAATTGAGTCAATTCTAATTATTCATGCCATTATCTGTTCTAGTAATGCAAACAATTACATTTTTTTATTATGAGGTCTTTTGCTGTTTGGCACTTGCAGATTATTTCCCTCTTTTGTTTTCTGAATAGAATCAAAACAAATCACAAAACATGGGGATCACAGAGAGAAGAGCTAGATTTAAAATCTGTGAAAGAGCAGAGTTTTCAAAGTGTAAATTTCTGGAAGCAAATTAAACTGTAGTGATGAACTTTCAACTGTTTTGTAACTTTCTTGAAGGTCTTAACAGCTCCAGAGAAAAATACATAAATGAATTTCTCCTTTCTATTACTTACAGGTAAGTTTAGGATAGGTGTTGAAAGCAAAACTTTAGCAAACTTTTTAGCAGCAATAATAAAAATAAAACCAAGTTTTGACAGGAGAGAGAGAGTTCTCCAAATTTCAACACTGGTCACTATATAGTCTCTAGTTGTGGTTGATCACATATGTGGCAATACCATCAAGTTAAAAAGAGAAGGAAAGTGACCAATGTAAACGGTACAACATGTTACTCCCCTAACTGGGTGTGCTTGTTCCTTCAATATACCACAATCCAAGATCCTAGGTGGATATTTAAGAAACTATGAAGCATTATTCCAACTCTATTGATGAATTTGTTCAACAGGTTTTTGAATATAAAAAAAGCACAAGAACTTTCACATAACTTGCTTGTCAAGCTTCTCTAACAGCACAGCTCAATCTGGTACATGATGATTGTGAAACATCCTGCCAAGATCGTCTATGAAATAGCTTAAAATGAAATACCTATAAAATGTTTTCCTGAAACACAAAGTTAAAAAGCAGTTTTTAAAAATTTACCCAAAGCAGATATTTCTTTTTTGAGACTGATACGAAATGAGAACACCTTCAAGTAGTTCATACCGTATCTTTCCATCAAGACAAGAGAATACCAAGAGTAGTCTGGGGCCTTTCTCCTCCCATAGTCTTCAATAGCTCCTCTGACTCCAAAGCCTCTCCAATAAACACACTACACACTGCACTTGCTATGAAAACACACCTTTGAGTCAAATTCCTGTGCCCTGCCTTTGATCAGACTAAAGTCTCAACACCTTCTATTTGTTCTCACTTATTCATGAAATGACTTCCTTTACCTTTGATTTAAAAAATAAAAACACAAAAACAAAAACCTAGCACCTCACTCTATCATGACATGATAATATTTTACTATGCAGCAAATGCACTGCATATACACATGATGAAAACAGGGTGTAACAATAGTAAGTGCTCAGGCTCTTTTTTAAGGCCAGACTACACCAGTTTCTGAGTTTGAGGCTACAGTGAGCTACGATCCTGCCACTGCACTCCAACTTGGGAAAAGGAATAATATCTTCTATTAATAGAGTTGTAAGAATTAAACAACATGTAAACAAATCACTTGTTATAATGCATGGCATATAGTAAGCAATCAGTATTGATGATCAAAGTCCTTCAACGTTTGATTTAAACAGAAATAAATACTTTTAAAAGGTGGCTTACTACAATCTGAAACTGACAGGAATGGTTTTTGGTTTTGTTTTATTTTTACTGAGAATAGTCTTTTCAGAAAATTGGTGAACAAATTTAACCATTTACACTTAGCAACAACATTTAGCTTCAACTAAAAGCAAAAGCTAATATATATGTGTTCACTTTATGAAGACTGATTAAACTGTATACTGTGCATATTTTTGTATTTATGCTATACTTCACAGTAAGAAGTTTAAAAGGCAGAAATCCAACTTATGGGACAAACAGAACTTTAAAATGTCTTCAACTCACTTTTCTCTAGTTTCTCTCAGTTCTGAGCATTGTTCTGTAGCAGAGGTACAAAAGAAGCAAAGCAGTTAGGGGGTAGAGGCTGGGCCTAGATCAAATACTATTATGGCATTCCTTTATTACCCTATATAAACCATAATAAAATTAACGGAAATCTCTAGACACAGTGCATCTAGGTGGATAAAGACAAAAAAAATTAGGGTGACTGGTTAACAAAATTAAAATTCTGAGATTCTTCAAACAAGTCCCCACAGCTCGTTTTAAAAAGTTACTTTTGGGAATAATTATGCACAAACATACATATATTCTAAGAGTATAACACCATTGTTCCCTTTCCATACATTGTCTCTTCCCAATGGCTACCACTGTTACCAATTTCTAAAGTGCATTTTATTTTTCTTTATTTTTTAAAAAGAATTATTTTATTTTATTTATTTAGTTTTAGACACAGGGTCTTGCAATGTTGCCCAGGCTGGACTCAAAGTCCTGGGCTCAAGCAATCCTTCTGCCTCAGCCTCCGGAGTAGCTGGGACTACAGCTACACATTGCACCTAGCCAAAGTGCATTTTAAATGATTTCAGGAATTGATGTATTACATAAAACAAGCTAGGATTGTGCAACAGATCTCCAAGGCCCAGCACAAGGTTTTCTGTGAGAGTTCTTCACAGCCAAATTCTCTGCATACTTTAAAAAATGTGCCACTAAAACAGCTTCATTATCTGCAAATGAAAATATTTCTGTTAAGTCAAGATCCTTACAAACACCTTCTATTCTTTATTTTAAAAGAAAATAAAAAGTAGTTTTAGGAACTAGGCAGAAAAGTCTAAGTAGTTGCAGTACCCATTACCCAATACACTGGTCTAAATTATAAAAACAACATAGTCTTTCTGACTACAAGTATACCAAATGAATCTAATTTTTAAAAATTTAATACAAACATGTATTTGGGAAAGTGTAAAAATCTCATTTATTCCAGGTATAATCACTATAAAAGACAATTTACCTAATATTCTTCCATATTCTCTTTTTCCTTTTAGGTTCTTTTTATCTCTTATCTCCTAGCACAATGGTTAAGAGTTTGGGCTCTCTCAAGTCAGACACTCAATTTCAGTGCAGGTGCTGTCACTTTACTGTTGTGTGTTTCTGGGCAAAATTCATTCCTTCATTCACGCTCTCTGAGATTCCTCATTATAAAGGTTTTCCTTATTTGTAAAAAGGGGATAACAAGAGTTGTCATACCATACAGGCTTACTGTAAAGATCAAAAGAGAAAACGCATATCACATATAGAACCTGACAAGGGTAAGAGACAACAAATATTCACTCATTATTATATTTAAACAAAATATCCATCTTGAGAGAACAGTCTAATGTTTTTTCCACCAGGTTTTGGTATCAGTGTTATGTTGGCTTCATACAGATGAATTAGGAAACTCTCTCTAAACTGAAACTATTTCAGTAGTTCATTAAAGTTGAAAATAACTCACCCATGAAACTATTTGGGCCTACCAATTTTATGCATGTAAAGATTGTTCCCTGGCAATTGCTTCAATTTCTCTTATTAATGGAGCATTTTCATTTCACACAAAACACCAAATTTAGATTATTACCATTCCAAAAACTTAAAAATACTTCAATGTACTAGCTTAAAGGATCTAACAAGTCCACCCTCCAAAATAAGTAAAATAAAAAGAAATAATAAAAGAAAAAGGGCCAAGCACAGTGGCTCATGCCTGTAATCCCAGCACTTTGGGAGGCCAAGGTGGGAGGATCACATTAGCTACAGTGAATGGCTAATAAGGCAAATTATCCACTAACAGATACTCTAAAAGAGTGTTAGTAAATCACAATTGGAATCCAGATACATTTATAGTAAATAAGGCTGGTTATTTTGATCAGCAATTATTCTGGGTGCCTTTGTAACCCTGCCTTACTAATGTATTACAGGTGAAAGATTCTAATATAGATCTTCTAGTTATCCAGTAATAAATTTAAGGGAACAATATACTACAGAATATGGGAAGAATATTATCTCTATCATAGGGTGATTTGTAAGAAAGTGTACGCAGAGAAGACTTTGTAAACTACAAAGGACTGTGTAAAATGTTAGGCAGTGTTATCTTCATGTTATACTCAAGATTAAAGCAAATAATGGTTGACATGCAAAGCAGCATCAAGGTATAAAATACAAATACAGGTCTCTAGGAGCCTCCTCACTTCCCACTGGCTTTCTTCAATATCCCAGGTTTTTGGATTATATACCTGCTATAAATATCATGACACAGATAAATATTACATTATGTGGTTTGATGGGGGGGGAAAGGATTCAAGTCTCTGGTAATTAGCATAATCAAAGTACTTCCATCTAAAAAAAAAAAAACCCACTACACTGCTGTGTAAAAGGTGTTCTCTAGTCTCTATCTTTGAGGGTTCTTCAGCATAAGAAACTATAAAATAGAATAAAATGGCACTTCTAATGTGGTGACGATGATGATGAAAGTAGTTACTATGTTACAAAAGTACTTCATATGGCTTTTCCCACTTAATCCTCACAACATCACTATATTACTGACACTTATTAGTCAACCAGCCAGGACTCTAGAGACCACAAGCTTCACCACTACCACAGACTATAAGTACAGGATCCTACAGATAAACTGTAGTCATAATGAAAGTTTCATCTCAGGTAAAACTTAGCTCAAAAAAGTCATATAGATAGTTATCTCGTTGTTTTTTTTTTAAAGACCGTGTCTCGCTTTGTCGCCCAGGCTAGAATGCAGTGGCGTCAGCATAACTCACTGCAACCTCAAACTCCTGAGCTCCAGTGATCCTCCTACCTCAGCCTCCTGAGTAGCTGGGACTACAAGTACATACCACCATGGCCAGCTAATTTTTCTATTTTTGGTAGAGACAGGTTCTCACTCTTTTGTCAGGCTGGTCTCAAATACCTGGCCTCAAGCAATCCTCTCACCTTGGCCGTCCAAAGTGCTAGGATTACAGGTGTGAGCCACTGCACCCAGCTGATAGTTATCTTCCTAACATTATATTAGGCCTACAGATGAAACAAGTTTGTCTTAATTCTGTTGGCTCCAGTAGGGATGAGTGTTTCTAAAGAAGCTTGGCTTCTCTCTTGTACAGAACCACCAAAAATACAAAGGTCTAAGTGAAATGGTCTTTTCTTCAGACTTCTCCAAGATAACTTTTGAAATTCCAATGTAAATCCCTATGGAGTTGCTTTAACAAAGTCTAATCCTAGTGTAACTCTTTCATGACTACTGGCTTTCTTCAGTCTTTGCCCAGATTCCTCTATTTTTTTAGCCAGGATAAATTACACTTTGGCCACGCGTATCAAAAAGTAAAAGAACCAATGAAAATAATCAGTGTTTGTATTGGAGTACCCACTTTAAAAGCTTAATATATGGGGGGGGGTGTGCGTGTGTGGCCATATGTGAACAGAATCAGTTATGAGGTAAAGAAACACGTAGATGTGGGGGGAAAGTAGTAAATTTTAAACAGGCTTAAATACGTTTACTTACAAACTTAGTAGTTAATAAACATCACAGTAGTGCCTACCAGATTAATAAATGTTTTAAATATGCAGATTCTACAAAACTCAAATAATTTAAATAAAATCATAATTAAAGGAGCAGTTTCTGCTTCTAAAAGATGGACTCTGACAAGAATCTTGTATGATATGTATACACCATAGAATAAAATCAGGCAAGGCATGCCTAAATATAGGCAGTTTAGCTACAACAGAGCCTCTCTCAGAATGGAAAAGTCACAATAGCTGATTATATGCAAAGAGAGAAATTAGAGTTACACCAAAAAAACTGGACAATGGACAGATCAAAAAGTGTCAAAACAAACTTAAAATGCTATGGAAATGTTAAAGGAAAATGCTCCTCTATGGGATGAATCTACCAGATTTTTAAAATCCTGAGTGACAAGTTTATTGGCTTATTCTAGAATCAAGCCAGCCATTCTGGATTATCAAAGGAAAAATAAGAAAACAAAACAAAACAAAAGCTGAATGAATTTGTATAACTGGTATGTAAGTCACAGAAATCGCCTCCATTACTTCACTTATCCAAAACAATTGTGTAATACAGAGTACACAGTGCAAGACAACAATCTTCAATGCTTTTTCTTGATTTAACTCATGTCATTAATACGACTACAGCACCAACAGCAACTGCTACATTTATTGACTACTTCCTGTGTGCCAGGCTCTTGGAAAATGCTTTGCAAAAACATTTAAAGCTCATAACCTTGGAAGGCAATTCTCTTATTTTTGGAAGAAATAAAGTTCAGTGATATTTAAAAACGCATCTAAAGTCACACAACTAGTAAGGCGTGAAGCCAAGTTCCCAAACTGATACTCTTATGCCACATCACACAGACTCTTGATTGACAAGAACATCAATTTTCATGACTCAATATTTATGTCCAAGTTATAGGCAGTTGGACTGGATGCACGCTAATCAATCTCTTTTTGAAAAATCATCTTCCATTTAAGTCTTTAAATACCAAATTATTTCTGAATGTGTTTATGTGTTGAGGTAGTTAAGGGGAGAGAGGAGATTACAGTTACTTGAGCTTCCCAGTAATTGCTTTCCTACAGAACATTGGAAGTTTGTCCTAAATGCTTTTGTTTTGCCTATGCCACAGAATAAAGCAGAATGTCAAAAATAAAGAAGTCATGAAAAACCATAAAATATAAAAATCTTTAAACTGTCACTAAAATACCACTCTTTAGGAGGGAAACATCTCCCCTAATTTCAATCTTCATACTATCCTGCTAATAAGTTCCCTGGTCCTGTCTTACACCTTCAGTGGTTTCTCTTAATGTCACATTAGGTGTGAACAGGTTAAACAGACAAGCTCACGAGTGTTTTACCAATCATTACATTATAATGTGGCAGTTCCAATAAGAATTCTTTAACAAATTTCCAAAAGAACTGCCCTAATATTGAGAATTTTGGTTACTGTGTCTTAAAAAAAAATCCTGCCTGCACTCTAACTTACTGAGTATTGGGCATGTTACATTTATCAACACTATAAGAGGACATCATTTGTTAAATTCATACTCTAACAAACCATTAACAACCAGTTCCTTTTTACTTCATTAAATCAGAGGATATTATCTTCATCAATACTCTCTAAACAGTGAGGATGACCGTTTTGTCCTTTTTAAGGCCAGTAAGCCTATCTGTTTACACAACTGCTTATCTTAATATGCTATGTGTTAACTGAAATGGAAAGGAGACAAAAATTTTCAAGGTCACATAGCAAAACTAAGATACATCAAAGGTGTCAAACGTTCAGGAGAAAGTTTGTTGTTTTTTTTTTTTTTATAAAACAGTCTATTTAGAAACAACAACAGAGGTACTGATTTCGTTTTTTACCCAGCACGGCTGTTCCAGGTGACTAAGTATTTTCTGGGAGAACAGAGGTTGCCAACAAAAATTTGGCAATAAAAAATTGACCAACACAAACCTCATTAAAAGAAACAGTCTTCTTTTAAAAAGTGTACAGAATGGATAAATACAATGTGGTATATCCATATGATGGAATAGTACTCAGCAATGAAAAGAATGGAGTACTAACACATGGCACAACATGGATGAACCTTGAACACATTATGCTTAAGTGAAAGAAGCCAGTCACAAGAGACCACATATTGTATGATTCTATTTACTGTGTCTGAAATGTCCAGAATAGACAAGCATACAGAGACAGTACACTAGTGGTTCTCAGGGATACTAATACTGGTTACAGATTTCTTTTTAGGGTGATAAATAAATGGGTTATATGGTATGTGAGTTATATTGCAACAAACCTTTTTTTTTTTCTTTTTTTTTTTTTTTTTAACACTTCGGGCCCCACGGGACACACAGCTAAGAGCATCAAGGGAGCACCAAGAGGCGATGGGCAGGATGGTCAGTGGCTCGCTGTGGCAGGCCACCTGCCCTATATAAAGCTTTTTTTTTTTTTTTTTTCTGAGACAGAGTCTCGCTCTGTTGCCTGGGCTACAGTGAGTGCCCTGGTGTCAGCCTAGCTCACAGCAACCTCAAACTCCTGGGCTTAAGCAATCCTTCTGCCTCAGCCTCCCGAGTAGCTGGGACTACAGGCATGTGCCACCATGCCCGGCTAGTTTTTTTTTTCTATATATATTTTTAGTTGGCCAGATAATTTCTATTTTTAGTAGAGACGGGGTCTCGCTCTTGCTCAGGCTGGTCTCGAACTCCTGACCTCAAGCGATCCACCTGCCTCGGCCTCCCTTTTTTTTTTTTAAATAAAGGTATATACATGGGTATGCCAGGCATAAAGACTGTCTACCTGTAATTACACTAACAAATTAACTAAATATACTTTTTTACTAAAATCCTATATGCAAACTACAATAATTCTTTTTTTTTTTTTTTTTAAGACAGAGTCTCCCTTTGTTGCCCAGGCTAGAGTGAGTGTTGTGGCGTCAGCCTAACTCACAGCAACCTCAAACTCCTGGGCTTAAACGATCCTACTGCTTCAGCCTTCTGAGTAGCTGGGACTCCAGGCATGCGCCACCATACCATGCCCGGCTAATTTTTTCTATATATATTTTTAGTTGGCCAGATAATTTCTTTCTATTTTTAGTAGAGACGGGGTCTCGCTCTTGCTCAGGCTGGTCTCGAACTCCTGACCTGGAGTGATCCACCCGCCTCGGCCTCCCAGAGTGCTAGGATTACAGGCGTAATCCGGCCACCGCGCCCGGACTAATTCTTCTACTTTTAAAACCACCTTTTTGTCACCTACATAAAGCAGTGGCTAACATTATTCAAATAGTGGTTAAGGCCAGGCAAGGTGGCTCAGCCTGTAATCCCAGCACTTTGGGAGGTTGAGTGCTACAAAAAAATATTAGCTGGGTGAGGTGGCTCAAGCCTGTAGGCCTAGTTACTAGTAGGGAGGCTGAGGCAGGAGGATTGCTTGAGCCTAGGAGTTCAGGGTCACAGTGAGCTATAACTGTGCCACTGTACCATCTGAATGATAGAGCAAGACCTTGTCTCAAAAAAGGAAAGGAAAGGAAAGGAAAGGAAGAAGGAAAGGAAAGGAAAGAAGGAAGGAAGGAAGGAAGGAAGTGTTTGAAGACACAGGCTGGGTTACAATTCCCACCCCAGCTTTATCACTTAGTAGAGCTATGTAATCACAGGCAAGTTGCTTCCCTTCTCTGAGCCTCACTTCACGCTTTTGTAAAGTAAGAATCAGAGTGCTTACTTTTTCTTAAAATTGTTGTAAAAATTAAATAGGATAATCCCTGTAAAGCACAGTGCACAAGGCAAAATGCTCAGCACACACTAGCTACTAAAATTCATCACTGAATGTTTCTGGAGCCCATCTGGTCCACGTCCTACCCTATGTGATGATCTCATCTACACGCATTTTCAGGATGTTATCACTGGGCCTCTGTGTGATGGCTGAAGGGGAGGGAGTCTGTTAATTAGAGATTTTGCAAGAGAGAAGTAAGTGCTCCCCTCACCAACTCCGCTTTCATAATAACCATCAGCTTTCCCTGCTGCCGAGAGTCGGCAGGGAGTAAGCGAGGCCAAGTGCTAGGCCACAGGCTGGGCCGTCCCTCCACTTAACTTGAAGGGGCCTGGGCCTCATGCAAAGTCAGACTTTCCCCAGGAGGCAATTAGGTTTGTACTGGGGGTCTTTTCGCCATAGCTTCTTTGATGAAGACTTTTCTAAGTATACACAAAAGAAGCCTTCTGTATGTGAGTTTTACAAATGGCCAAACTTTTAATGGATTTGTGAAGTCTGATCTCCCAAGATTAAAAACGAAGGCAGGGGGCGGCTCCACGGCCAGCGCCACGGCCCACAACTCGAGGGCTGGCACTTTACGCCTTTGGGCTGGTACCAACAGGGGCTCAGCTAAGGAAGCCGCAGTCCTTCCAAGAGAACCGCTCCCGCCCGCTTCCTGGCCAGTTCCTCTTCCGCTCCCACGGCTTCCGGTCCACGAGTTAAAGGGGTGGGAAATACCCGGATCGGGTAGGGTTCTGCTGACGTTCCGCACGCACACAGTGGACCCGGGTCGTAAGGGGGCCCTGCAGGCCCGCTGACCCGTTTCTGCTCGTCTCTCTGGGCCTCTTTCATGGTTTTGACACCAGGGTAGATCTCCAGAACAGAACTGAAAGCTCAGAAATAGAACCAGGCATATATATGTATGCCAGGAAAAAAAAATCGTTATTCATAATTCTCTGCTGTCTTCAACGTAGGGTGAATCTTGACACTAGAGTATCTTTTTTGGAAATAAATGCTTGGACGAATTAAACTTCCCCACGCAAGAGAAAGGAAGAGACTGAGAGACTGGAGGGGTAGATTCAGGAGAGGAAGAAAGAAGCCAGAGAAGAGGAACAAAGAATGCCAAGGGCAAGCTGGTCTTAGGGGGAGGAAGTCTCTTGACAGGACATTGATGCCGTTGTATGCTAGGGGATGTGTAGTAAAAACCCCTGGTCTCCCCTAAAAATCTTCAATAACGTTGCTATTTCTAGCTGGAGCCGAAAGCGGAATTCTTTTGAAGGGAATGAAGAGGTTTTGAATCCTACCTTCAGGACTGATGTGAGTGAAAACACAGGCTGCAAATGGAGTACCTACTAAATGGATTATAAAAAAAATTTTATGGGCAATAAGAGAAGGTAATCATAGTTTTTAAAAATTAGGTTTCATTTCTATAGTACTTTTAATATTACATGGCGAGAGTCCAGGAGTGGTGGCTCACGCCTGTAATCCTAGCACTCAGGGAGGCCGAGGCTGGAGGATCACTTGAGGTCAGGAGTTCGAGACCAGCCTCAGCAAGAGCGAGAAGACTGCCCCCCCCCCACTAAAATAGAAAGAAATTAGCCGGACAACTGAAAATAGGAAAAAAAATATTAGCCGGGCATGGTGGTGCACGCCTGTAGCCCCAGCTACTTGAGAGGCTGAGGCAGGAGGATCCCTGAGCTCAGGAGTTAGAGGTTGCTGTGAGCTAGGCTGATGCCACTGCACTCTAGCCCGGGCAACACAGCAAGACTCTGTCTCAAAAAAAAAAAAAAAAAAATTACATAGCTAGTTAACACACGCTTTTATTTCATTTGATCTTCCCCACTACCTTGTGGAGTAATTGGTATCCCAGGTTAACAAATGAGAAAACTGTAGCTCAAAAAGATTTATTAACTTAAGCAACGACACACAGCTGACAGATACTGTTAGAAGATTGGAATCCATGCCTTGTTACTCCAAATTCAGTGTTCCTTCTACTATATAATTGCTGCCTCCACCTCTTCCCATTAAATCAGCCATATTTCTTTAGGATTTAAAAAAATGTATAGATAGCCTTCCCAACTTCTTCTGAACCCTAGCCTATTTCCCCAGAGAGAACCACTTTTATCTTATTTCAGATATTTCTACTGGTGACTACCTCAATATTGCTAAATCAAATATTTATACCACTGGAAAAAAAAAAAAAAAGAAGGCAACCAAAGCAGGTAGAACCTGGAATTTTATATAGATAACAGAGGATCCACTGATTTCAGGTACAGGTGAGTAGCACCATTCCAGCTTCCTGCCCTCCAAGTCACTGGTGCTGAATAAGTTACACATAGGACACTATAAACTAATTCCTTCCACCCTTATTTTATGAGGGTACACCTAATCTCTGACCTAACAGAATCTTACCATTCCAGCTGAAAAATGGCAGGTTGATGTGATGAATGCTCTTATGTACATTTTCTCAATCTACAACACACAGCCTCAGTCTCAAAATGCAATCATGCCAAAAACTGTCTCTGCAATTTGAAGGATTCTCCCAAGAAACAGAAAAGCCCTACATGGATGTTACATTTTTTGGGGGGGGGCCAGGGAGAGAGAATTTTAATAAACAACCATTTAGAGAGAAAAATAAAAGCATCCACATGCCCACGAACCAGACTTACTAAATAAATGTGAACACTGTTATTTAATGGATTTTAATTTACAATTTCAATGACAATTTTTAAAAGGTTTTTGAGATGATTTTCACTAAACATGTACAATAGTTCAAAATACTATCAGAAAAAAAGACTCAGAAATATTTGTTTCTGGTCTTCGAATTGTGGTGACATGGCCACATCGTCCATGCACTAAACGACAATGTAGATAATAGGTCCCTGGAAAATATATACTGTAGTCAAGAGAGTTGTGGAACAAGGATCACTTCTTATCATTCAAAGATCTTCTGATGTGATAAGGGCCATAACTGAATATATATATATATATATATACACACACACACACACACACATACACATACACACACATATCCCAAATCATTTTACCAACAAGTAAATTTTATCTATTTTATAAACAGATCATTTTATCAACAGATTAAGAGGAAGAAAAATCTTTAAGAGGACACAATGATATTATATACTTTGGGAATATTAAGGGGGAAAAAGGTAATCTCTTTAAGTAACTTAGCACTTATTTGGGGAAATTAGTAATGCATATATGAAAATTTAACATAGTAAGTGTGTGACACTGATAATAAGTGATATAGGAATAACAGGATAAAGTTGTTAATTCCTGAAGGAATGGTTTTAGGATGAGTTTCTGGAATAAGTAAGTTTTGTTCTAAGTCCCTGAAAGATGATAAGACCTAAACATGCAACAGGTGTCAATGTGAGCGATTATTCCTGAGCAAACAAAAGAGAAGCAGGAAAGCATCTGGGAAAATTACACATGAGGCTGGCAAAAATATGTAGTACAAGAAACAAAAGAGTGTGACACAAACCGGGAAAAGTTTCTAACTGTAAATTAAGATGTTTCTACTGATTAAGAAGTCAAGAGAAATCCATCAAAAGTTTTGGTACATTCTGCTGCTATGGAACACTTCCTCTTTTTCATCTGTCAGATCCAGTTTAACTGCAACTTCCACAGTAAAGCTTTCCCAACCTTGCAGTGCAGTCAATTGTTCCATTCTCTGTATCCACAGCACTTTGTGTTTACCTCTGTTACACTGAGTACTGATTCCCAAGCACTGTATGAAAAATCACTGGGCAGCTTGTTTAAAAGATAGCAAGGCACTGTTATCCTTTACCCTCCAGGAATTAACAGTCAGAGAAAGCCAATTTACTCCCTCGGAAGGAAAGTCCTAAGACCACCTTCTTTTCTGTTATAATGAGATTCTATAAAAATATTCATTCTACTTGTTCATTTTTGCCAGGCATGTCACACACCAAGCTTCTCCCTGGTGACTTAAGTCTACTAAGCACAAATGATTTGCCAGAAGTTCTACTTTTAAAACCAACAACTGAAAAAACATACAATGTAATAATATACCAAAATTACCAAAAAATTTATCAAACTTGTAAATAACCATTCAACTACTAGCTGTTTTTCATTAAATTAATTCCTGGAATATTCGAGTAAAAAGTCAAGTTTCCTTCTCTTTAGAAACTCATATCCATAGACATCAGCTTTTTTCTTATTCTCATACATTCAACAGGTAAACACGCCTATTTATTAATAAGGTCAAACCAAAACACCTTCGTGTAAAAGGTTATTATTGCATTTCAACACTGAGCACTTCATTTTCAGCTACAAATATTCCCAATTTACAACAGACAGCAAGAACAGAGTTTTAAACTGTCAGCATCAACAGTGTTGATATTTCCTTTCCAACACCCCACCTCCACCCCTGCCATCTCCACCCAAGAGTTCCAGGCAATTTTGAAAGAGTATGAATTGAATAAGAGAAAATGATCAGGGTGTTGGCAACCAGGCATTAAGTGTTGTTTTCTTTAGACTATAACATTTATAACCACAGACCATAACTGCAAACAGGAAATATATTCTAATCTAGTTCCCTGAAACAGTGATGTTATAAAGAACCAATCAATATAGGATCATAAAACAGAATAAATTATTTTAAAAGATATAAATACTTTTTAATTTTGAAAAGTTAAAATCCCAACAGTGTTTTTAATGTAACTTAATAAGCTAACTCTAAAATTCATTCAAAAACCTACCCCAATTTGGGGGGAGGGGATACCCTATAAGATATCAAATCTACAAAGTGATACTAATGAAAACAATGTGATATTGGCACAATATAAAAACAGTTCAATTAAAACAATACATTCTCAAGTTTAAAACTTCTGTACATATGGAAATTTAGTATATAACAAAGGTGGCAGTTTTGGTGTGAAAAATATAAAATATTCAATAAACGGTGAAGGGCTAACACCACTATTTGTGGGAAAGGGGGAGCAGTCATCAGATCGTGAATATCTCACATCATACAAAAATAAACTTCAGATGGACTGAGGAGCTAAACATATGAAACATACTAGAAGAAAATATAAAGAGAATATTTAATAATTTTAGAGGTAAAGAAAGCTTTCCTAAGCAAAAGCAAAAAAAAAAAAAAGCCAAAAAACTTGGTAATATTATCGATTTATATTGATAAATTTTATGAAAAATATTTGAAATTTCTATAGGGTAAAGGATATCAAATTATTAAAAGACAGTACCAGATTGAGAGAAAATATTTGCATTGTGTGTCACAAGAAGAGAGTTAACCATTAATTGCAGAATATATTAGTTAGAAAACAATGATTCTAATGTAATATCCATAATATAGAAAGAACTCCTGCTGGGCAGAAGGATATTAATAATTCAAAGAAAATTCAAATTTACAATAAATAAAATTCACAAACAATAAACTACCTCACCACTAGCAGTCAAGGAAATGCAACACGTACACACTTATAATACATTAAATGAAAACAAGTCACAAATATGATTTAGCATAATTACATCTGCATCTTTAAAAACTTCTGTAAGTAATTTTCCATGTATCTACATTATTCTTTTGTTTAGACCTAAGTCTAAAAAATTACACATCAAATTGTTGGCACTACCTTCTTCTGGGGAGGAGAATAAGATTAGAGAGTAAAGGGAGGAGAATAAGATTAGAGAGTAAAGGTGAAGAGAAAATTTCACTATTTTACATATCTCTGTATTAGGTTCACTGCTTTTATAAATGGCCAGTTATTACTTTTATATCAAAAACAAATTAAACTAACAAGCAAACAAACAAGGAAATAGAGCCACAGGTTAGATAAGATGCTAATAAGACCACCACTGGATCTACCCTCCTGTAAAGCAGTTTTCTGTACTCATGGCCACAGACTGAAGAACTCTAAACCTGGCCAGCAGTTTCAAACATTTTGACAATGATTATAATACAGTAAGATTGTCACACATCATTCCAAGAATACACAAAACATCATTAGTGAGAGAGATTGCTTATGTTCTAATCAAGGCTCCACTATTTACTAGCTGTATGCATTCAGGCAAGTCACTTAACCTCTTTATGTCTTAATTTCCTCATCATAAAACAGAGATATTAGTATTTACCTTAAATGGTTAATATTTGTAAAATCCTTATAATACCTGCACAAAATGAATATAGATTCATTTTGCTAGATAAAAATAACTTAAGAAAATACATATATGTACATGCTGACAGCACCATCTCCCTTTCCAAAGACATAAATAACCTCTCCAAAATAAACTAAATGCATCGTGTGTATGATAAATGTGTAAGTATTGTTTTCAAAACTCTTTTAAGGCTACATAGATGCCATAACGTAAGATGCATTTCTCATAGTCAGAAATGTCGAAGCCACTGTACTAGTGCATACCAGTGAGCGGCTTAGAGCTCTGTCCTCTGATGCCACATCCTGAGATCAAACCTCACCACATCAAGCGTGGGATCTATAACAGCATCTTTCATCCAAGAGGGCTGCATAGTAAACATACTGTTTCAAACCTTAATATATACATAAACATCCTGTCTTAAATTCATAACACTTTCTCTTCCTAAAATATCTTTTCTATTGTCTTTAGATTAAATCCATAGCACTATTAATATATTTTTAACTGGGACCAAGCAATCCTCTCCCTGAAACTTTTCTCCTCCCTAATCAAAGCTCATCTCCATTTTAAGGCAACTTAATCCAAATTCTCACCTTTTGTAGGTTTATTTATAAACTTTTCATTCTGTCACTTCAATGGACAATACAGCTAAAAAATTATAATAGCCTGCCAAAAGTAAAAATCAATTTTTTGTAATAATTATGTTTCTAGAATAAAAACATGACACATTATAACTGGCCTACTAAAGTTAGGTATTTAGGCTTATTTCAGTAATAAATCAACTTTATAAGGCATATTTTAAACCTACTAGTTCTCAAAATATTTTTCCTAATACACTGAGTCTCTCCAATGCTTACAACACTATTTTTCCCACATCACATCTTACATTCCCTATATAACCTGCTTTAAAAAATAAATTGTAAAATCCCCAGAAACCCCAGCCTCCCCCTAGCCCTTTTTTGGTGGGTGGCGGTGGAGAACTAGAATTAATCTTAGATGCTTTATTCAATTACTCTTAGATCTTTCTTATATTCTGAAAGCAATAATTTGCCTTCTTGTGTAAATTCAATGAAAACCGATTTAGAAATTCTTCAGTTCAATCCTCTGATTCTACAGATGATGAGGATCTAGAGAAGTTAAGCAACTTCCCTCAGAGTCACATGCTTTAGACTGAAAGGATGTATGACTGTGGGACTGCTAACATTGTTTCATCTGCTTAAAGAAATGGCCCAGGATTATAAATATTAACTACATACATTAAAAGTCAGTATAGTCTCTAGAAATTTTCAAATTACTTTGAAATAATTTCTTGAGGCATTTACTATTAATTCTCATTTTACAGAAAAACAAGCTGAACCCCAAAAGTATTACTTCCTTATTACCACATCAAAGCTAAAGATAAGATTTATACCTAATGAATTAACTGGCACTTAAAATATATTTCCTCCAAATATTTAATTTCTAAACATTTACTTCAATAAAGTTTCTCCACCGTCCTTTAAAGTAAATAACTTTCTGCTACAAATGGAAAAGTCATAATAAATTTATTAAAATCCAATTTTCTCTGGATCTCATACCTGTTGGTCATCCTCCATGACGTTACTAGCAAATTCAAATACTAGGTCGTTCTGTTGGACAACAGCAGCCATAATAAAGCATTCCCCTTAGATCCACATGAGAAAAATTCCAAACAGGTTCAAGTATCAGGCAGCCAGAGTCCAGCGACCAATTTGGGTAAAAACTCTCAGCTAAGTCTGTAAAGTTACTGTATACCCAGGTTTTCTTCAGGGAAGATGCTTCGAATTTTCTTGGTTCATTGATATTCTACTCAAGCTGAGGCAATTTTTCTGAATATTTTCTTCTCTCAAGCTTCTTGGCCTAAAAAACAAAAGCTTAAGTTAGTTATAAGAAAAGCAATCACCCATTTAGAATATAACAACTGATATAGAGGGCAGTATCTCCAAAGTGGTATTTTTTTTTTTTTTTGGTGGTGGTTAATGTTTTTAAATAAAAGCAACATGGCTAATGAACACAGGGTTTTTTTTTTTCAAAAAGTTATGCATTTTCTTTGAGGACTTCATTCCTGCTAAGATCACCTCTCATAACTGAAAATGATGCCTTTCTCTCCCTTCCCCAAGTTAAACTGCAGTTAAAGTACTCAATATTTAAAAAAACAAAGAGCCAAAAAACCACCCAGCAATAAAAATGAGATTTGTAATTGTAATAAAGGACATATGGGTTAGTTCGTTCCACAGACCCAGCAAACTACATACTTGCTACTCCATGAGTAATTTCATAATCTATATTTTCATCTTTAATAGAAACATTCAGACATCCCTATTAGGTCTAATGCAAGTATTTAAAATTGAATACATTCAAAGTTAGTAAGAACTATTTTAAGAGCTTTTAAAGTAACCAGAAATTAAAGCCCATTCTTTCTGTTCTTTAAAAAGGCTTTTGATAAGTAGAATGCTTTAAAAATTACCATGCTTAAGCCTGTCTTCAGTGGCTTCTTTTTTAATGCACTGAAACGTATCCTTATCTCTAGCATAGGCTTGTAAGCAACAGGAAGGAAACAGCACTTGACCACGTCATGGCAAATTAGAACATGCAAAGAACTGCACTTTACAATAGGAGAAAAAAGAAACGCAACTTAAGAGTGAAAACAATTTCATAGCAAATGGAGAAATGCTTTAAAAATGTCTGCCAAAGACGTTTGCCTATTTTTAAAAATAAGTTACCACTACTAATAAAAGTAAAAGAAATAAATTTAACTTAGATGTTTATCACACTTTTATTAAACATTGCATCAAATGGTTATGGCCGGCCGGGAGGCTGAGGTGGGAGGATCACTTGAGGTCAGGAGTTTGAGACCAGCCTGAGCAAGAGCAAGACTCTGCCTCTACTAAAAATAGAAAAAATTAGCTGTGAACTAAAAATAGAAAAAATTAGCTGTGCATGGTAATGCGGGCCAGTAGTCCCAGCTACTCGGAAGGCTGAGGCAGGAGGATTGCTTGAGCCCAGGAGTTTGAGGTTGCTGTGAGCTAGGCTGACACCACCGCACTCTAGCCTGGGCAACAGAGTGAGACTCCATCTCAAAAAAAAAAAAGAAAAAGAAAAACAAATGGTTATGGCCATAAATGTGACATGAAAAGACCAGGATAAAAATAATCACATTAAATAACATCTAGTTCTTTGAAACAGCATTTACAATTTTAATACAAATACTTCAAAAAAGAAGTTGACTCCAAGGAAAGGATGACTACTAATTTCCTAATAATTTTAAAGAGACAAGTCTGGAGATGAAGCTGACGTGGTGAATCGGTTTCCCTGAAAACCTAAATCTAGCTAGTATGTGCTAGCCAAATCACGTCCCGATTGCCTAATTTCAGTAAACCCAATTCCCTGTGTACATATTCTGTGCTCTAGGGGTCACTATGGATGACTGTGATTTCCCTAACTGGAAATCAAAATAAAATAAGGGTTAAGAATTCAATTCAGATGATATTTCTACTCAATAAATTCGAGTCCAACCCAGCAATTTCCCCCCTCCTCTACTCCACCCTTTTTAACAGTAAGTTCAACTCCAATACTGGGAAAGTATTTTTAGCACATTCTGGTAGTTTTAGAGCAATGTACCATATTTAGAGGAGGGAAAAAAAGCATTTTGATCTAAATTGAGCAGACGGATATAAAAGCACACATTTGGTCTTGGACAAACCTTACTTATATAGAATCTTTTCCCTTAAATTATTACCCAACCTCCCATTCCAGCATCTGTAACTAACCAAACAAATCTAAAAAGAATTATAATTTTTAAAAATTAAAAAATTAAAAAAAAATTGCTACCCAATCCAATTCTTCTATAGTAGGCCTGCCTTCCTTGTGTTCCTCCACACAAACTATTCATTCTTGCTTCCTTTCTCAACTACTACTGCTCCCCATGATCTGAACACCTCCTCCCACTTGTCAGCACTCAATCACATCTCCATTCTTTAATGCTCAGGTCCCATTTCTTTCACAAAACCTCCCAACCTGTATGCCTCAAACCACAGTGAGCGCTCCCTTCAAAAATACAGCACACTTAACTGCCTGTAGCACCAATTTAGCACTAACTATACATAATCTCACATCGGAAAATTCTGTCCACCTAATTTAGTTGAATAAATGTTTCAGTGCCTATTATTTGCAAGGCACTGTGCCAGCCACCAAGATAATCAGAGCAAAACCTCTTCTGGGGAAGTAACTATTGCCTAAAATTTCTTCTGTACCTCCCAAACCTGTGTGCCCATAGTAATGAGAAAAAAGGATTATATTAATGACAGATAATGTCTTAAATATCTTATCATTAGATATTTAAGCTATTTCTACATATATTCTTTATTTTAAAAAAAGGATAACTGAAGTTACTTCTGATAAAGAGGAAATCATTATCTTAAACTTGAAAAACCACAGTAAGAAAATATAACCAGAATCAAGGGATATTTCCTGATACAAAAGTTTCTCTGTAAAAAGTTAGGTTCCAAAAAGCTATTCCAAAACCTACCTGTTCAGAAGTGCAAAGTGACACTGTACCAATAACCAATGTGAATACGTCTACATAAATTTAAGTTTCACTTTCTTTTCCATTGGTATCAGGCACATTTTCTTACCAGCACTTGCGCACTGCTATTGTGCTTTTTTTTTTTTTTTTTGGCAGAGTCTCACTCTGTTGCCCAGGCTAGAGTGGCGTTGACCTCAAACTCCTGGGCTCAAGCAATCCTCTTGCCTCAGCCTCCTGAGTAGCTGGGACTACAGGAATGTGCCACCATGCCTGGCTAATTTTTTCTATATATATTTTTAGTTGTCTATATAATTTCTTTCTATTTTTAGTAGAGACAGAGTCTCGCTCTTGCTCAGGCTGGTCTCAAACTCCTAAGCTCAAATGATCCAACCCCCTTGGCCTCCTAGATGCTATTGTGCTTTAATACTATCTTTTAGAAACCTCAAAAATGAGGATAAACAATCAACATACCTACACCTTCACACTAACTACCATCAGCAATCAGTCAAAACTGAAATGGCTCCCCACAATCACTAAACCATTTGCTGGGGTAACAAAAAATACATCTTTGCTCTAGCAGATAGCTTTCGGTCATTTCTATATAGAAGTTCATAAACTGAAAATGTACAAGTAAATAAAGCATTTTATTGGCTCAATCAGGTCTCTGAAGCTGTGTCATCTTTCCTCCTCTTCCTCTTCCCTGTGTAGTTTTATATACCCTATGGCATCAAGGTGGTTCTGATACAGAGATAACAGCCCAGGTATATTAAACTTTTTTCAGTAATAGACAAGACTGAAAACCTACAACAACGATTCAATTTCTCTTTAGTAAACTGAGGTGTAAGTATAATAGAACTAAAAATAGAATTCTTGTTTCCTAAATCAGGACTCTTAACACTATAATTTACAGCTTTGTCTCTAAATCTACCCAAATCCTTTCTACCATAGTACTTTAGTATATAGATTTAAGTAAATGCATATATCAATTTTTTAAAATCTTCATCTCTAGTTTGGCTACTGATCTCCAAATCAGTCACTAAACTGTCTATAAGACAAGTCCATGTCAGTGTCTCTCAAAGTCAATGTGTCTAAAACATGTCCAAAGCTAAATGCATCATCTGATTCCACAAATCTGCTCTCATAGAAAAAATATGGGTACTCAGATTGAGGAGAAAAGAGGCTTCTGGTCTACCTCAGAAAATTGTAAAATCCTCAGTAAATTTAAAACTTGTTTACATTTACCCATCATTTGTTATATCTATTGTATTCAGGAGACACTCTGCTGTATTAATGGTTCTCAAATACATGTTCTTTTCAAAGTGTCACTCAGTCTTTATAAAATAACAAGGAAAAAGATAAGTGAAAACTATTCATTCACTACACAGACATAAGGAATCAACTCCTTAAAAACTAACTAATTATGAGAAGTCATCCAGTTGGGTATCTTCTAGATAATGAAAACTTTGCAGGTTGGCTCTGATGTCTTTCAATTGGATCAGGACCATATTCTTATTCTTCAAGGAGACATGCCACAATAGTTAGCAATAAGGTTCCTAACCTCTCATGACAAAAAAATAAACATTGGATTTAAGGTAAAATAGTAAAGCAAAACAGTTAAGAGCACAGGCTCTGGAGTCAGGTCACTTGAGTGCCAATCTTCTGCAGTGTGACCTTGGAAAAGTCGCTTACTTGGTGTCTCAGTCTCCTCTTTCTGTAAAATAGGTATAAGCCTCAAGTTTCCTCATCCTATAAAACAAATAATCCAGAGTTGCTGCGAAGATTAGATGCAAATTGCATGTGCAGAATACCTGGTATATGAATTGTACTCAGCACTTCATTATAACTGGAAGTATACTGCAAGAGATATGTAACAGGTGCATGCCAGATAACTAATTATTCCTTAAGTCTCATTTCTATACTCCCAGGGAGTCTCCTTTACCACAGCTATGTGCTAGACTCCAACAAAGAAACACCAGTCCGTTATTAGCCAAAGTATAATTCTCTTACAGTACCGAAAAATCTGGCACCTTTTGGTTAAATCCAGTTGTGTCATGGATAGGACTTCACTCTGCCTGGCACATTTCCCTAACAGAGAGTCCCAATATGCCCCATTCCAAACAAAATAACTTTACTGATTGTAAACACAAAACCCTCAGCCACATTACTGGCTACTACAGTCAGTTCAAATGGTTGATTTTTATTTAATTTATTATAAAAGACTTCAGGTATTAGAAAAACATAAGATAGTCAAAATTAATCATTGATTGAACAATTTTTTTCAAGGATATCAAAATCCATGAATTCACAAAGATATTTTTAAAAAATCATTGCTCTCCTTTGGAAGTTACTATGGTACCAACTCATTATAGTGAACATTGATAAATAAAAGGAATGAATCAAACAAGTGAAAAGGTTTTAGATTACACAATTCTGGCACAAAAAGAAGGTAAAATACACCAGCTTAGTGCAATGAGGTGGTTGAATACTCTTTAAGTATGTAATTCAAACAGTGTTTCTGTATGTATGTGCGTTTGTAGTGTGGCTGTATGTAAACAACTGGAATTGTGTAGTAACTCCAGACATGAGGTGGAAATCTACTAAAGGGCCTTCTCAACATATAGGCATAACCATTATAAGAAATACAAGTGTATTTGGAAAATCCACCAGAAGAAATACAATAGAAATTAAAGAAAATAGAGTAAGAAAAGTGAGAGAAGAGAAGCTATACAAATTAGAAATGAGAAGTAATAAATCCATACACTGTAATGACTGGAGTTCTTGTGGGATGGACCAGAGGCAGGCCTTTTTATGTTTTCTAATATGGTAGTAGAGTATGCTACTTGAGCTCCCAGCAGAAATGACAATAAGTAGTATCAAGATAAATTCTATCTTCCAAGGGCCTGCTCATTCTCAATCTAAAATGTGTGGAATCAAGGATTTTAGACCTGAGAAATATCTAATGCATTCATTGAAAAGATAAAAGAATCTGGGCCTAGAGCATTCTGATTTGTCCAAGGACACATAGCCAGTTAGTGACAAAGGAAGCACAAGGGGCCCACATTCCTCATGTGTGCCCCTATATCTACATAAATAAAACTTCATTAATATTTTCATTAATATGTTTTTCTTTAGCAGAATATTTGGAAAAATAAGAAATCCCTTACACAAATATCTGTAGCAAAAGTACCTTACAACTGTTAATCAGAATGCTTTTGTACACTGTTCCATGCAACTTCTTGATACTTGGTAATCCATTTTCAATCATATTTTTACCTGGAACAACTGAAGCAGAGGGGTTTATAGATTTCCCTATTATTGCTTTAAATCTTAAAGTTTTACTATTATTGTACTTTTCCCAGCTTACCATATCATACCATTTTGCTTTATACCTTCACTCAGCCAAAAAAGTGAAAAGGACACATTTATAAGCCTTTTTATAAGATTATTACAACTTAATAACCCAGTAAAATACTATAAAATAGAGTTTTACTGACATTTTTCTTTCTAGTTCTTTAAATACAGTATTATTTGCTATCATTTACATCAAAAAATGTAGATATGGAAAAAACAAAGAAACACACCAAAATGTAGTTACAATTAAGTCACCAGATTTGAACTTCCCCAAACAAGGGTGGTAATAGTCTCTCAGTTCCTGCTAAGGAAAAAAAAAAAAAGGAGACCAATTTTAAAATAAATCTCATCATATACCTTTCTCTAAGCCAGGTACTCTATACACAAAATAGAACGAAAAAAACACAAGTTAATGTCACAATGCGAACAAAGCTTTCATTGTATTCAGCATTCTCATAATTCAATTGAAAATGTTTTATACCCCAACCTTTAAAATTTTTTTTGAATATACAAGAAATTTAAGAATTCAGAAAAAGTTTAAAAATATGCTTTTGGACTCCATATAGGTGCCACAGGTACCATACACATTACCATCAATATCTTCTAAGTATTAATAGCAATCCTGCATAGCTACTTAAAATTAGGCATTCTTCACCGGGGTGGGGCCAGGGCAGGAGGTAATAGAGGGAAGTACTCAGAACTTTATCAAAAGTATAGTTCTATTTTCACATAAATGAAGCACAAATTGATGTTTTTTTATACAGAAAGTCCCAGCCTGGCTTCTAGTGAGCTATGCAAAGCTGAAGGAGGTATTGGCAACCTGATCAAGCTCATCTTAGCTTCAACCATGTTAATTAAAAAAAAATCAATATGATCAAACTAAATAGACTGACTTCTTATGCTTTTGCCTTTTTGCTGACAACCAGATGAAAAGTTCCAGAGGGCAGGCCACAATTACTCACCACCCAGACCTGAAATTCCAGTTCTTTCACATAGTTCTCCACTGCCTACCATTGGCCACTTGGGCCTACCTGGCATCAGATTACACTCAGGCAGCATTTATAGCACCTTGCAGAACAGCCAAACAGATCAAATACCTAGACCTGTCCATACCTGTGATCTCAAGATTAACTCTTTTTCTGAGCATGTTCTATAAACAAGACAATTTAAAACCAAAAGAGAAAATATCCAACAGCAGTAATCAGATACTCTTTTAACTCCAGTCATAAAAAAAAGTTTAACTTCTTTCCTTTCCCCAAAAGGCTGAAAGTTATAATTATCAAAATGTCATAAATGGGTGCTTTTCATTATGCAAATAAACTGACCGAAGGAACTTTCTTCCCTCCAGCACCCAAAATCTGAACTCTGACAAAACACTAGCCAGAAAACACAAACATGCTAAAATGTCCTTATCAGCAAAACCTGTTTGGGCAGTTAAAAAATTTCTCTCTACAAAAAACAAGACTTAACTTGCAAGGAAACTGTTTCATTTCTGTGGCTGTTTATTCTCCTGGTTAATACTTTCATCTCCTTAGAAAAAAAATAAGCTTTAGTGCAGTGGTTCCCCCATCTGAGAATACAGCAAGTTCCCATTAGTAACAGTGTTTCACTCTGACTCTGAGGCAGTAAAAACAGGGATATGTTGTTTCGAAGCCCCCCAGATTTTGCCATAACACGTGCCTCCCCCACCTTTAATTCCCACACTGCAGGATGCTCATGTAGGAGAAACCATATTCTGTCATAAGACGTTCCTCTCCTACAAAGACATACCATTGGCCAAAAGCAAAATTTAAAGGTCATATAAATCACTTCCTGGCCACAGATTACATTATTAGGTGATAACTGTTTTATGTATTCATTTCAGGGGCCCTTGCTACTTTTATTCTAGCTCCTCTCCAATGGTTCTTCAGCCTGGAGTAGGAGTCATTACCAAAAATGAAACTATGATCAACTTACTTCTCTACTTAAAACTAATGGCTTCCACTACCTATAGGAAAAACTCAAAATCTATTAACAGGGGTAAAAGGGGTCCTCGTCATGATGTGGCAAAGGTGTGAAGAAATACTAGTCAGAGTTGTAAGATGGGATATCTGAAGTAAATGGAAATATTCCATAGATTAAGCTTAAAAGTACATCTATAAACTACAGTAATAAAGACAGTGAGGGTACTGGTGAGAGGACAAATAGATCAATGGAACAGAGCCGCATAAAAACAGTTAACTGATATTTGACAAAGAACAAAGGCAATACAATGGAGAAAAGATAGTCTTTTCAACAAATAGTACTGGAATAACCAGACATCCAAATGTTAAATAAATAAATACATAAACAAAATAATCTACACACCGACATCACACTGTTTGCAAATATTAACTTGAAATGGATCACAGACCTTAACATGAAATGCAAAACTATAAAACTCCTAGAACATAGCATAGGGAGAAAATCTGGATGACTATGGGTTTGGTAGTAACTTTTTAGATATGACCCCAAAGGGAAGATCTATGAAAAAAGAATTGGTAAGTTTGACTTCATTAAAATTAAAAATTTCTGCTTTGTGAAAGACACTGTTAGGAGAATGAGAAGACAAGCCACAGACTGGGAGAGAATATTAGCAAAAGACGTACCTGTTAAAGGACTGTTACCTAAAATATGCAAAGGCCTCTTAAAACTCAATTAATAAGAAAACCACCTGATTTAAAAATGGGCCCAAATTATTCCAGAGCTGACAGAGGGGAAAAAGCAAAAAACAAACAAACAAACAAACAAAAGATAAAAATAAAAATGGGCCCAAGACCTTAACAGACACCTCACCAAAGAAGATATACAGATTAGCATATGAAAAGTGCTCCATATATGTCATCAGAAAATTAAAATGACAATGAGACACCACTACACACCTATTAGAATGTCCAAAATCCAGAACAGGGATATCAAAAACTGGCGAGGATGTGGAGCAATGGGAACTCTCATTCATTGTTAGTAGGAATGCAAAATGTTACAACTACTTTGGAAGACAGTTTGGCAGATTCTTATAACACTAAACATACAATCCAGCAGTTGTGCCCCATGGTATTTACCTAGTGAAACTGAAAATTTATGTTCACACAAAATCTGCACATGGATGTTTACAGTAGCTGTATTCATAATTGCCAAAATTTGGAAGCAACTAAGATGTCCTTTAGTAGGTAAATTAAAACAAACTATGACATACCCAGGAAATGGAATATTATTCAGCACTAAAAAGAAAAGAGCTAACAAGCCACAAAAAGACATGGTAGAAACTTAAATGCATGTTGCTAAGTGACATTTGTCCAAATCCATAGAATGTTTTAACACAAGTGAATCCTAATATATAAACTATGAACTTTGGTGATAATGATGTGTCAGTGTACATTCATCAACTGTGACAAATGTACTCTGGTGGGGGCTGCTGATAATGGGAGACTACGCATGTGAAGGGGGAGGGGGGAGCACATGGGAAATCTTTGTACTTTCCCTTCAATTTTGCTGTGAATCTAAAACTACTCTAAAAAATAAAGTATTTTTTTTAAAGTACATCTCTGACATAGTTTTATTACCCTTCATTATCATCTCAAAAACAGATATTCCAGCATTTCTGCATTTTACAGTTTCCCATCTCCCCCTACACCACCCCACTATTAAAGAACCCAATACTACTACCCTTTCCCAGGCTTTCTATCTGTGCTCACTGCCACACTCAATCCAGACCTTTCCACCTATTTTGATGATCACAACTTTTTATTCCTATAACATTTTAGGATCTTCTTCCAAGTCACACTGCAACCAGACTTAAGGATATAAACTCCAGGAAAATAAATATTTCTATCTTTCCCCAAGTTACCAACCAGTTTGAAAGACTTTAAGATTATTTGTGCATAAAACTTCCTGCTCCGCATGTGTACAAAGACCCTGAATGACCTACTGTTTTCACAGTGTACCTCTTTTCTTTTTTAAACAAAAAAGGAAACTATTTTAAATCAAGTTGGATAAAATCAAACACTTTTGATGTTTCATGTCAGTATCCTTAAAATGTGACTCTTACGATCATCTTCATAAGTGTCTAGCACTCACCTAAGCTTCTAAACTCAATGAAACCAAAAAACAAGAAGCAGCAAAACCATAAGATGAGAAGTGAAAAAGTGGAAGGGCATGGGCTTAGTATCGTAAGATATATACAGTCATGGGCCACATATTGATGTTTTGGTCAAAAACGGACCGAATACACAACAGTGGTCCTATAAGACTACATGTAAGGTACTGTATTTTTACCATACCTTTTCTATGTTTAGATAGGTTTAGCTACACAAATAGTTACCACTGTGTTTCAATTGTCTACAGTATTCAGTACAGTAACATGCTGTACAGGTTTGCAGCCTAGGCGCCACAGGCTATACCATATAGCCTAGGTGTGCAGTAAACTCTACTATCCAGGCTGGTGTAAGTACACTCCGTGATGTTCACACAATGAGGAAATTACCTAATGACAGGTTTCTCAGACTGTATCCCTGTTATTAAGTGATAAATACCTATATGTAATATTTATGAATTATACATTAACTTTATATTTTACTATTATACAAATCTTAGAAGCAAACTTTAAGTACTCTGCATAATATGAAGATTTAAAATATATCCAGAAGAGTTAGAATTTTAAGCCTTCCATCTTTTGTAATATGATCTCTCAATCAGTTTTCAAATCCTTTGAATCCATTTCAGGTACTATTAAGTAAAGTGCATCAATGACTCTGGCATTAGGTTTTCTCCAACAGGAAACAGTTTTATTGTGCTTATTTGAGGCAAACCCAAAGCTAATCAGAAGATCCCAAACATCTATTTTCAGAGGCACCTCTACTACTATCAATTGACTTAGTGCAAAAAGATGATAAATATTTATTGAATTTCCCCTAAGCTCAGCACTGTGGAAAATACACCGAGATAATGCATGGTCCTTGTTCCCATGAAACTTAACAATCTAGTTCAGGAAATAAGACCAAGAGAGACAACTAAATGCCACAAGGTAGTGTTTAATTGAGTGCTAATAAAGCTGGTCAGTACTGCAGCATTGCAGAAGAGTGGATGGTCAAACAGGTCAAGAAAACACTCCACAGGTAACACAGGACCTAAACTGAACCTCAGAAGGAAGGTAGGATTCAGAGAGACTATAGGGAAAGGAAAAGACAGCATATTGTGCATGTGTGTGCATGTGCATGTAAATGCTGTGATACAAAAGAATGTGGAGAATCAAAAATGACCAGGGCTAAGAGTTCACAATGGGAAATAGTAGAAAATTGGTTAAATAAGCAAAGCAAAACCACATAAATGATGGAGAGTCTTGAAAGCCAGGCAGTGGAATTTAGGCTTGATTTGAGAAGTGAAAAGTCGCTGGAGGTTTTCAAATCACGTTTGCAACAGCAGAGTGTGGGCTCTATGATTACAAAACCCAGTGTAAGTTATGTAAGTGGGATCTGGCAACTACCATCCAGAAATGATGAAGATCGTTTAAACAAACATTCCACAGCTTGACTGGTGCACTGATGGCTTTCTGTCACCAATGTGTATACTGCCCTCCTTAAATTCTTCATTAATTACTTACACTAGAGATTCTCAACAATGGGTTTTAAACTGCTCAGGGTATGGCAAAATTCTTTAAAACAACAAAAATTACTTAACTAATTTATTTCATGTTTTTGTTCTTTGCCTAAGGATTGGACAAGGGGAAAAACAGGGAAATAAGATTTTCAAAAAGGTATGACTTGTTACCACATAATCCTCCTTACAAATTATTCAATTGAGCATCAAAATGACCCTTCATTTATTTGGATACCTGTAAAACTTTGAAATATATGACATAGTTGCATCTATGGTTGACTACATCTTGTCATTTATTATTAAATATTTTGAATAGATGATGCTGACTCAGTTATTCAATGAAAAAAGATATGATATCAATGACAGATCCAAATTTCTTAGTCACTGAATAGAGACTGCTATTACCAGCATTCATGAAATCTTTACTTTCTTACAGGGTGATATTTAGAAGAAAAATGCTCCTGTGAAAACAGTGAGTTGACCACTTGAGGCTACATTCAAACCTGGTTCTTCCTTAGAGGTGTTTTCTGCTTCAGGGCTTTGTCTTACTCTCGGAAAGTTCAAGAATTCAAAGTTGTATTAGTAGATGCAACAGGCACTTATTAGATTTACAAAAATACTTTAGCATAAAGACAGATCCAGGAATCATACAATAGTACAATAAGGTCCATTTACATTATCATTTGCTAGTAATACCTACTACGTAATAACTTCTTTATGGTTTACAAAGCAAAATGTATACACTATACTACTTAATCCTTGAACATCCCTAATAACTACTGATGTTTTTTCATAGATACAAAAAGTCTGGCACATCCTAAAGAAAATTAGGAAAAAGATAATAATAAAAACAATCAGAAAACTAGATAGTACCCAAAGCAATCTACAGATTCAATGCAATCTCTATCAAAATGTCAATGACATTCTTCACAGAAATGGAAAAAAAAGTCTTAAAATTTGTACCGAACCACAAAAGACCCCAAACAGCCAAAGCAATTATAAGCAAAAAGAGCAAAGCTAGAGCAAAACACTACCTGAATTCAAAATATACTACAAAGCTGTTGTAACCAAAAAAGCATGGTACTAGAATAAAAAGACATATAAACTAAAGGAACAGAATAGCAAACTTAGAAATTAATCCACATATCTAAAGTGAAGTGATTTTTGATACAGGAGCCAAGAACACTCATTGGGGACAGGATAGTCTCTTCAATAAATGATGCTGGGAAAACTGGATATCCATACACAGAAGAATAAAACTAGACCCCCATCTCTTACTCTATATAAAAATCAATTCCAAGTGGATCAAAGATCTATATGTAAGACCTGGAACTACAAAACTACTAGGAGAAAACCTACTAGAAGAAAACATAGGGGAAACACTTCAGGACATTGGTCTGGGAAAAGATTTTATGAATAAGACTTTAAAAGCGCAGGCAACAAAAGCAAAAATAAACAAATGATATTATATCAAACTAAAACTCCTCTGCACAACAAAGGAAACAATCAACAGAGTGAAAAGGCAACCTATAGAATGGGAGAAAATATTTACAAATCTGACAGGCGATTAATATCCAGAATATACAAGGAAACCTAAGATCTCAGTAGTTAAAAAAGCAAACAAAAAACCCTGAAATAAGTCCAATTAAAAACTGGGCAAATGATCTGAATGGACATTTCTCAAAAGAAGACCTACAAATAGCCAACAAATATATGGAAAAAAATGCTCAATATCACTAATCATCAGGGAAATGCAAATCAAAACCACAACAAGTTATCATCTCACCACAGGATGGCTGTTATCAAAAAGACAAAAAATAAGTGCTGGAGAGGATGTGAAGAAAAGGGAACTCTTATATGCTGCTGATGGGAGTGTAAACTAGTACAGCCACCATGGAGAACAGTATGGAAGTTCCTCAAGAAACTCCAAATAGAACTGCCATATGATCCAATAATGTCACTACTGGGAATATATCCAAAAGAAAGGAAATCAGTATATCTAAGTAACATCTGCACCCCCATGTTTATGCCAACACTATTCACAATAGCCAAGATATGGAATCAACCCAAGTGTCCAACAACAGATGAATAAAGGAAATGTGGACCCTCCTGGAGGGAGGGTAGAGGGAGGAGGGAGGAAAAAAAAGAAAATGTGGTATATATACACGATGGAATACTATTCAGACACTTAAAAAAATGAAATCCTGTCATTTGAGGCACCGTGGATGGAAGTGGAGGACATTATGTTAAGTGCAATAAGCCAGCAACAAGAACACTGCATGTTCTCACTGATATCGTGGAAGCTAAAGAAAAAAAAAAACAAAACTCTTAATCTCATGAAAGTAAAAGGTAGAACAGAGGATACTAGAAGCTGGGAAGGGTAGGAGAAAGGGAAGATAGGGAGGTTTGTTAAAGCTGCGGTCTCCAACCCTGCCTCCCCCACCGGTCAGTGGTCTGTTCGGAACCCAGCTGCACAGCAGGTGAGCACCAAGAGCACCCAGAGCCAGCAAGCGAAGCTTCATCTCTATTTACAGCCACTCCTCATCACTGGCATCACTGCCTGAGCTCCGCCTCCTGCCAGATCAGGGGTGGCATTAGATTCTCACAGGAGCACAAACCCTACTGTAAACTGTGCATGCCCAGGGATCTAGGTTGCAGCTCCTTATGAGAATCTAATGCCTGATGATCTGAGGTGCAGCTGAGGCGGTGATGCTAGTGCTGGGGAGAGGCTGCAACTACAGATTATAGTTAGCAGAGAGGTCTGACTGCACAATAAATGTAGTGCACATGAATCATCCCCAAACCATCCCCCTCACCCCAGTTCTGTGGAAAAACTGCCTTCCATGAAACCGGTCCCTGGTGCCAAAAAGGTAGGAACTGCTGCATTAAAGGATATGAAATTACAACTAGATAGGGGAATAAGTTCTAGTGTTCTATACCACTGTAGGGTGACTACAGTAAACACTAGTATATAGTTCAAATACCTAGAAGGAGGATATTGAATGTTCCCGGCACAAAGAAATGATAAATGTTTGAGATGATGGATATGCTAATTACCCTGACCTGATCACTATATGTCATAACGTATCAAAATACCACTATGTATCCCATATGTAATTTTTTAAAAAATTAAATTTAAAAAAGAAAATAATTATTAAATAACAGCTACAATTTACATGTGCCAGGCCCTATGTTAAATATTTTACTGTGATTTTCATTTAATCTTCATGTCAGTAATATCTATTTCCTTTAAATATATGAGGATACAAAGATTGATAGCCAACTAAATAAGGGCAGGGACTTTGCTGTGGTCACCACTGCACTCCCAGATCTTACACAGATGGTCCATGATAAATATTTGTCAAGGAAATAATCAAAGTGTTCAGAAGTAGAGTTGGGACTTAAGCCCATGTCTGACCTTAGTTCATGTTCATTCATCTATTCATTCAACAAATACCCACTGAACAACTATAGTGTGCCAGACCCTCCTCTAGGTGCTGGAAATGCAGCAGTATGCAAAATAGACCAAAATTTCTGCCCTCATGGGACTTATCATCTAGTAATCTTAATCACATTACGCTCCCCTTCAAAATATTCTTCTTTAAAAATGTGTAGCTGAGCATGGTGCCACATTATCTGTAGTCCCAGCTACTCAGGAAACTGGCGCAGGAGGACTGCTTTAGCCCAGGAGGTGGAGGCTGCAGAGTGCTATGATTGTGCCTGTGAACAGGCACTGTACTCCAGCCTGGGCAACAGCAGACCTCTGTCTCAAAGAGAAAAAAATATGGGATTGTCAGGCAATACAAGCTGTTATTTTAAGATCCAGGAATAGAAACTTCTGCCACTATCCTTCAAAGTCTACCTACCAGATACACTCCAACTCTTGACAATTGGACCCCAAAAAATTATGACCTCTCACACCCTAAATGGGGAGTAAGAGTTGTGGGGAGAAATGTTTTTACCTTTCAGACAATGTGTGAGTATGTAAGGAGAGGAGAAGGGAAAATCTAGGGGGTGGGGGGAGGGAATAGGTACAGGTAAATCCAAAAGCAGACTGTTCCAGGAAAAGTTGATTTACCTAGGGTTAACTTCAGGGTCTTCATTTTGCTTTGACTCTGAATGAAAGAAATCCTACAACAAAGTATACCGAGATTTTTAAAACCATCCCCTTTACAAATATGAATACTTGGGAACAAAACATTTTTCCTGTATTGCTTTTCCTATGTGCCAGATGGCCCTCAGAAATCACATCAGTACTACATTCTTTTATTTATTCAACAAGTATGCATTAGGGATCTATCTGCCAGACACTAGTGGCTAAGAGACAAGAGTAGGAAAGAGACAAGTGGCTAAGACTCTCCCTACTGGCAATCACAATCTATTAACTAAGATATGAAAATCATGATAATGTACACTATAGAAGTGGGTACAAAGCTCATTCTCCCATGTTATTCAGGAATTATTTACTACATCCTATCTCTTAAGATTATAAGCTACTTGACAGCAAAAGACTTACAAGTTTTTCTATGTGTTCTTTATTAATAAACATAATTTATGGCCACGTACAGTGACTCATGCCTGTAATCCTAGCACTTTGGGAGGCCGAGGCAGGAGGATCACTTGAGCCCAGGAGTTTGAGGCTGCAGTGAGCTAAGATGATGCCATTGCACTCCAGCCGGGGAAACGGAGCAAGACTCTGTCTTAAAAATATATATATATAAAATAAAATAAAATAAAATAAAATTTAAAAGAATACTAAGAGTACACCCTGTGTTAAAAAGTCAAATGAGGCCAAGATCAAAGGCTACTTTGTAAATAAAAAGTATTTACTTACTAAACTTCTTCATTAAAATCGTTAAAAGATTAGTGTTCTCTAATGTTTGTTTTAGTATTCTATAGAATTTCATGTGCTGTGCATTGTAGGGTGTTTCTCAAGAATAAAAAAAGAACTTCACATGATGCACTAGCTTCACAGAACTATTAGCAACTAATAGTAAGCTAAGTTTCACTGACTATCCTCAAAGTGACACACATATATGTATTTTCTGATTCAAACAGAGAAATACATCAACACCCCTAGCAAATGGCACAAAAAGGAAAGTCTCACACGTAAAAGGACACTCAACAATCCTATAAACTATTTTCTACATGTCTACCCTAAATCAAGTTTTAATAAACAAAAGAACTATTTGGTTGGTTCTTCTAAAACTCCTTAAAAAATGAAACTCATACAGATTCATAACTTTTCCTTTAATCTTTAAAAAGCAGACTTGGATCCTTAGATCTGACTTTGATTTTTTTTTAAAAAATGATAGTACCTATATCAATTTTCAGTTGGAAAAACTGTTAATACATGAACTTTATAACACATTCCTAGAATAGGCAGGTCTTAGCTAAAGTTATACTTGTGAAAAGTCTTGCTCTGTTGATAATAAGACTGCAATTTACATGCCAAAAATCACTGAGGCACAATAAACTTAGAGACAACAAAAGCAAAAAGTGGTAAAGAGAATTACTCTGTCTGTTCAGTGGAGAAATTTGGACTATAACAAAGAGCCAGACATTTTTTCCAGATTAATTTAAAGCCAAAAGTAAAAGATTTTTAATGCTTAGTAATCCAAGATAACTAAGCTATTTGCAGCTGCATTTTTTAGTGGACCAATATAGAATCACCACTTTTAACTAGGGTAGAAACACTAATAATTTCACTAAGATACTTGATTTCCATAAATAGCAATAACAATTTGCATGGGGAGAAGCTGAAGCAGGAAAGAAACTTTATAATAAATTATTTCTTACAAATAAACCATAAAGGCAACTTATAGAAAAGTACATTATAGCTCTTTAATTAGCCTGTTGATTCCAGAATGAAGAAAAGTACCATGTATTTGTTCCTCTAAGAAGTACTTAGGAAATTTATTATATGCTATATACAAGACATGACCCTTGTCCTGAAGTAGCTCATCACCTAAAATGAAAAAAAATATGTAAACAGATAACTACAAAATAATAAATAAATCAACTAAGTGATGAAGGAATAGAAAGGGATAAATACCTGTGAGAACCTGAAAAAACTTCACAAGAAAGTACCATCTGGGCTATTTCTTTAGGGACAAGTAAGTAGTATCTACTTTTTCCCAAGTACAGAGGACAGGAGGGGAATGGAGGGGGGAGGCGGGGGGAGGCATCGTAGGTAGAATAATCAAAGGTAACCCTAAAAGTTAAAAGTTATTGAGAAATAGGTAGAATAATAATTTAATGAAAACAAACTTTTTCCTAACATTAGGGACATAAGATCTAGCATCAGAAAATCTACACTCAAGTTCTAGTTCTGTCATTTACAAACTATATTTTCTTGGATAAGTCAACCTCTATGACCTTCTATTTCATCTTTCGTATTAGTTTTTTTCACCTTTCATCTTAAGGTTCTACTGAAATGTTTTAAAAGTTTTAAAGAATCCTGATATACCAATATATACAAATAAATTAATGCTTCGATACCAAAATTTCAAGATCAAATTATAGCTTATCATTTCATAGTGGATTTATACCACACATACAAATTCACATGCCAATCTTTTATGGCCTATAGAAAGGTCACAAAAGTAAGTACTTTTTAAAATATGTTGAAGTTATATTTTCCTATAAGGTCTTGTATCAAACATCTAATTGCCACCAGGTAATATACATACATAATCCATATGATATAATACAAGCCTACAACATCCCTAGAATCAGCAAATGAAAAAAGTTTAATGAAACAAGCTTTATGCTTAACGGGTCTCCCCGATGGGAAATTAAAGCAGCAACTGTACATCTGTGTCTCTGTTCCTCTCATTGTGGTTTAACTGACAGGAAGCAGAGAATAAGATATGGCATACAAATGTCAAGTATTTCCTGCCTTCTCTGCTACATCTTTATGTCTTGTTTTATAAATAGCCCAGTAGTTTATATGAAAATATATCTAAGTATGGCATCAGAAACATATGAATGGTGAAGAGTGTTTATGAAAACAGAGCTAATAAGAAATTGTTTTGGTGCTGGGATCTAAAATTTAATATGCACACAAAAACTCAATACTTTTGAAGAGGTATTCTTAGGAGCAAACACCATATAAATTAAGATTTGAAAACCACAATGACTTGAGTAAAAAATCAAATGCCTTAACAATAGAATAAGCCCTCTAACTATTTTACCCAACTGTTTACATGAGAACACTTGACCACCTTGATATGACTCCATCCCCACCCCTGCCTTTATCTATCAAAAAAGATAACTACCACACACACACACACACACACACACACATACAAAGAAAAAACCTTCAAGCAACTCTCAACAAAGCAGGACTGAAAACTTGCCTCTTTGATCCTTGGTTATTTTTACCATGGCATCTTGTCAGCACTGTTCCCTGATTATAATATGTGTCCCCCACCAAACTATCTCTACTCCCCTTGCTCATTTCCCTACATATCCAAAACTTGGCTCACATTATTTAATCATATATAGTCAACTGCCAACTATAAACAAACCAAGTAGAACTCTATTCTCAACAGAATCCTGCCTGCTTCAAGTCATTTTAAGTAAACTTCCAATTAATTATAGCTGAAACAGAGGTGCTCACTTTTTATCATTCCTAGCTGCCTCCCAGATTAAAAATCCTTAAGAGTACCCTCAATTCTTTACTTACATGGTTCACACTCTATACAAACTTGGGCAAAATACAACTATCTTGTCCATTCACAGTGGTCAATTCTTACCTAAACTACAGAAAAGTATAACCTACCACAACTACAGTTGCACCAGGCTTTAGTGCTATTCTATTCTAGGTCAGTGTCCAAAATGACTCTTCAAATTTACTGCACAGAAGCCCATCTCGAGATTCCTTGTGACCTCTCTTTCCTAAACAGAACTTAACATACACCTAATCATCAGCTTTAAGCATGCCACTAGGATCTGAAAGTAACATTTCTTAAATGAGTGGCTTGGAAAAACAATTTTATTTTTACCCAATATTTTTCAAATGGAAGGATCTAGCTCATTCTTTTCAAGAGTTTAAGAGTTATTAGTGCCTTCCTGGCATATCTTTAGTATATTTCTGCTCTTATTTGTAAATGTATTAGCTCAATTGTCCCCAATATCTAGGGAATAGGGAATAAGTGCTCCTTGAACCTTGAAGGAAGAATTTGTCCATTTCCTTATGCATTAACTCCCTTCTCCTGGCCTCTGGCTCTGGTGCTTGGTCAAATAAACCTGAAAGGTGGGGAAAGTCTCAGAGAAGCTGCAGAGAACCTAGTGTCCACCACCTATCCCAACAATCAAATATACTAACAATGGTGTGCAAATGTTCTATTCTACCAAGGGCAGATGAGATTACTCCTTCTTTTCAGTGTATTCCCAAGACTAACAGGCTGTAAATTATCTTATAACAACACACAAATTTGTCTCTGATCCATAGATCAAAGGATCAAATATAATGTCCAGCTTGCAATGTTCACATCATAAAAACATTTTGAATAAAATGATTTACACAATATATCTTAAATCTAAATACAAATTATTTTAAATTGGCCCTAAAACTAAAACACATGTAACATTAATTTTAATTATTTTAATTTAAATCTAAAATCTTTGTATTAACTTTTTTCTTTATACTTTAGTATCTATGTATGTTTTGTGTAGTATATTTTAAAACCTTATATAAATAGTATACTGTATATATTCTTCTAGCATACTTTAACAAGTTTATTTAAGACATAAAACTTTGAATAAACACAATGGCTATTTGAAAAGGAATTTTAAACATCAACATTCCCTCAAACTTAGTGCTTAGAAAAATATTAAACCTCACTAGAGACAAGTCATGATTATTATTAGGCTTCCATTATGCCAAACAGAAATATCTCAGATGCTCAAAGCAGCCTATCCTCCATAATGCCTTTCACAAAAAGGGTTGTGTCCTTCTGCAGAATAGAGATAATACACCTCAAAAACGCCCTTTGTGGAGAACTTAACACGAAGCCAGAGGGTCTAAACCCAACAGTCTCTTTCTAACCTGCTTAACACTCACTTCTTTAATTCAGTTTGAAGCTACTCAACTTCAAAGCAACTCAAATATTTCAACTAGGAAGAACACCACAATAGGAAAACATAAATCAGAAAATGGTTAATGAGAAATTAAAGTCTACAGGAAGAAGTTAATTTGAAGGCACATGCCACTTATTACTATAAAGCATATAAAAATGGTACCATTGCCAATTCCTATCACTGTAAAAATTAAAGTTACTGTACAAAAATCCCCTAGACTAGCAAAGAAGCCAGTAATTGCCGGCTTCTGCCTTTTCACTTCCCTTTTCTTGGTCACAAAGACACCAACGAAATGGAAGTATTGAGGCTCAGAATTAACAATTTCACCAAGAATTAAAGCTATTATCGTTTAAGCTGTGAGCTAAACTAGCTAACTTCTTTTCATGGACCATTTTTACTTGAAAGAACTAATTATTCAGAATTGGATATCCAGCAGAAATTTTGCCAAAACAAAATGAGTCCATCACTTCAAGGAAAACAATTGATAGCATTTGCCACCAATAATAAAATGCAAGCTTTCACCTGAAAATTAGAATCTTCGAAAACTTGCATCCAACACTTTGAGTTTACTAGCTTTCCAATACACTTAAAGAGTTTTCTGAGATTGATATTTTTTTTTTACATTACGTCAACATTTAGAACACTAACCAATGAATGTTACAAAATCTTGCTTAACAAAAAAAAAAAAGCTATCCAAAGTAGTACAAGACAGATCTATGGATTTTAGTGTTACAGAGGACAAAAAGTTTATTGCTAGGGTTTCAGAGTCCCATTGTACTAACCTTTAAGCCAGCTAGCATTTGTTGTTGAGTTTTGGTGTAGTATCAAAGAATATCCACAATTATCTGAAGCGGCTATTAAAATACATCTCCTTTTTCCCACTAAACATCTGCGTGAGGCTGAATTTTCTTCACATATTGCAACATTTAATGCAGAAGCAGATATGATAATAATAGCTGTCTTCCATGAAGCCAGAGATAAAAGATTTCACCTCTTCTGAATATAGTTTTTGTTTTGGAAAACATATTTGTCTTTTATAAAAATAATTATATTAACATGTAACGGGCTTATTATTTTTAAATATTGCTATTTTTCAAGTTTTAATTTCTAACATTGGTAAATATTGATAAATGTAACCCACATGAACAAAAGCTTTTTGGGGCCAGGAGTAGTGGCTCACGCCTGTAATCCCAGCACTTTGGGAGGCCGAGGTGGGAGGATTGCTTGAGGCCAGGAGTTCAATACCAATCTGGGCAACATAGCAAGACCCTGTCTCCACAAAAAATAAAAAAAAAAATTTAAAAATTAGCTGGGCATGGTGGCACTTAGGAGGCTGTGGCTGGAGAATTGTTCGAGCACAAGAGTTTAAAGTTGCAGTGAGCTATGGTCACAATGGTGAACTCCAGCCTGGGTGACACAGTGAGAGTTCATCTCTTTGGGAGCCTCAATAATTTTTGAGAGTATAAAGAAGATAAAAAGTATAAAGTTTAAAAAAAAAGTATAAAGTTTGAGAACTGCTACACAATTACAACCAGTGGTTCAAATATCCTTACAGTCTAATCTTGGTTCACATCCTTAAATTTTCCTTAGGAAAGATTCCCAGAACTGGATTCTATCAAAAGGCATGTAGATTTCTATGTAATTTATTGATTCATTCAACAGTTATTGTCAGATATTCTTGATGCTGGGAGATATCGCAGTGAACAAACACAAAAACTTTATTTATAAATTATATACATTATTATACTAGTTAACTTCAATTTAAAATATAATATACATAAAAATTAGAGAAAATTACGGAAAACCTAGATTAATGGTCTTCAAATTGCTCCACATGATCTACTGAGTTGAGGAAAGCATACTAGAACTTATACACAGCAGCTTTATTTTACCAAGGAAAAAAATGTATCTAAGAGTGTTTTCAGTATACTATTCTAATAAAAGACTCCTTTAAAAGGCTATAATAGGCTGTACCTGTAAAGAATTTGTATATTGATAAATATGGCCCATGTAAACAAAAGCTCTTTGTGGTTTTCAGTAATTTTTAAGAGTATAAAGGTATTTTTGACACCAAAAGTTTGAGAACTGCCGCACTGTTCTGTTTAGTGGTTTGTAAATATCATTCTTACAGCTAAAATCTTTGTTTCCATCTTTAAATTTTATTTAGGAAACTGGTTAAGTAACTTGCCCAAGATTGTCGAGGTTAACAGATAATCGATTACATTTGATTTAGTCTGTTTTCGTACTGAAAATTAAGCAGAGTTTTACAGCATTAAATTGAGGTTTAAAAAAATGCAAGTTTTCTAAACCACAACAATTAGAATAAAAGCATTGGGTTGAAATTTTTTCCCCAATGAGGAAAATCATAGGCTATCACCTTTACCATTTATTTGTGCCCTTCCTAGCCCTTACCATAAAGAACAATTCATTAAAATTGGGAATATTAAATTATATTTAAAATTGAAATATTAAACTTTTTTCTTGCTACAAGGTCTCACTCTGTTGCCCAGGCAAGAATGCCATGGTGCGATCACAGCTCACTGCAACCTCAAATTCCTGGGCTCAAACGATCCTCCTGCCTCAGCCTGCCAAAGTGCTGGGATTACAGGCATGAGCCACCATGCTCAGCCAGGATCGTCTCTATATACATAATTGGGACAACATTGTATCTGTTCTGTTAAAATTTATTTTTCACTCAAAATTATGTTTGAAATAATTGAACTCTGGTTAATAAAGGACAGGTATGGTGAACTGATTGATGTTTAGGGGTCAAGTATATTTCTCTACAACTTACTCTGAAGTATAACAATTGCCCATCTGTTTAGGGTCTTGGAGGATTTCATACCCCAGGGCAATACACCATAGTAAGATTCTGAATGGGTAAGAAGTCATCAATGGCAAACATCTGTTTCTAGGAAAGGTAACGAAAAACTCTAAATTATCTTAAATTATCCATCCTGTCTATACTCTAAGTCTTCATGTACCTCAATGTGAAGATACTGTCCTAAAGAACTCTTGCACGTACGTTCCAGGAGCCATGTGCAAATATGTTCCAAAACTGAAAATAATCTACTGCCATCAACAAGAGAATAAATACACTTTGGTACAGACAAATAATGGAATATTATACAGCAATGAAAATTAAGATAAATCTCAGAGTTGAAAGAAGTCACTATAGAATATATAACATAAGCTGTGATTCCATTTACATAAAGTTCAAAGGGGTACTATAAAGAAAAAATTATCAAAAAAGTCAGGACAGTAATTATTTTTAAAAGTAAACAAACATGAATAGGATGGGGGGGGCTTCTAGGTTATAGACACAATCCATTTCTTAACCTATGTTGTTGTAACATCGGTAAATGCTTTATAATTATATTTAAACTGTACATGTTTTATACATTCTCCTACATGCATATTTCAGTTTTAAAGAAAAAATAATGAATTGCCCCACTTTGATACTACATTTAGCATTGATATAAAAAATAAAATGCACATAAACTAAGTTATTAAATCAACACTTCAGTTTTATAGTATCACTATAAAATTTCATAGTTTCACCATTGATAAGAATGTTTCCTAAACCTGGAAACTAACCAATTTTAAGTTAATTATATTTAGATTTTTTAAATTGTACTATCTAACTGCACAAATGCAATGATCACTATATGACTGAGCATCTATCATACAGATACTGCAGGATGTAGAGTCATACTGGTTCCTGCTAACTGGAAGAGTTTCTAATACATAGAGTAAAAGACAAGAGAAGAACCAATCCCAGGAAAACACAAATTAGGCCGGGCATGGTAGCTGTAATCCCATCACTTTGGGAGGTTGAGGCAGGAGGATCACTTGAGGCCAGGAGTTCAAGACCAGCCTGGGCAACATAGCAAGACCCCCATCTCCACTAAAAATTTAAAAAATTAGCCCGGTGTGCCTGCAGTCCCAGCTCCTTGGGAGGCTGAGGTAGGAAACTCAATTGAGACTACGCATTTGCGGCTAAAGGGAGCTATGATTGGGCCACTGCACTGAAGTCTGGGCAACACAGTAAGACCTTTTCCCTCCCCTCCCCCCCAAAAAAAAGAAAAGAGAAAAAAGAAAATACAAATTAAAAAAATAAAATCAACTTATCTAAGAAGTAGTTGTCTATAGGCAGCAGGACTGAAAGTGAGAAGGGATAGTTCAAAGGTAGTGAGTTATCTCACTTGATTGTTCAGTCAGTTACAGATTGAACTCCTTGTTCTACTACTGTCCCCTCTTCTCACTACTGCAGTTGACTAGTCTTAAAAAAAAAAAAAAAGGAGGAGAGAGAGGAGGGAGGCTGCTTTGCATTATAGACTCATCTATTAGATTTTAAACAATGTGCATATATCACTTTGATAACTTTTTAATATAAAAAATTTTAAACCAATCTTCATGTAAACTATAGAATAAGCTGTATAGTTTATAGCTGCATTTTATTATTGATACCCGGAAGAGAAGGAATCAAAATGTTTCTGCACAGAAATTTGTATATTCAAAGCTCAGCTGCATAATTTCTCCCTCTCTGCCAACAAAGCAAATAGCACACAATGAGTTATTTTTCTCATGAGGGGGAGGGGATTCCTAGAATCATGACCAGAAAAGACATTTGTAGTATAGCTCAACAGCAACTTTTATTATGGTATACAGCTCATTTGACAAGACACAAAAAACTTTCTCTTTAGTCGGTTCTCCATACTAATCGAAGAGATTGTTCAGAGAGTTGAAAACTGCCCTAATCATTTGAGTTGACTCAATAATGTTACTACTTTAATTTCTACCATTTATATGAAGCAGCTCCTAAGAAAAGGAGTGATATAATCTGGCCAACTGATGGAAGTAATGATTATTTTCAGACAATTCAACCGATGGGACTCTTCTTCCCAACTCATAAAAGAGTCAGCAAACACCCAACCGTGCCCTGGTTAGGTGGGATGTAATGTTAGGCAAAACCTAGAAATAAGCAATGATGCAGTTAAATGTCAAAAGAAGCCTCAAAAATCATATCCAAGCATCACATGGTTAAAAAAATTAATTCCTCACAAACTCAAGCAATTACAAATAATAATAGTGTATTTCCCAAGAAAGAAGGGTTTTCAAAAGGGGGTGTTTTTCCTAGAGCCCCAAGGATAAGGGGATATAAAGGGAATCTATGAAGCATCAATTGGAACTAAAACAACTAACATTGGAAGAGTTCACTGAGAGATAAAGAATAGGTTAATTATACTAAAAAACAAAAATCAGTTTGATTATACATTGTGAACTAGAAATAAAATCCTAAGCCCCTTTGCCAACTGAATGGATCCATTTTGACCAAGGGGACCCCAGAAAAAAAACTTGAAACTGAGTTCTCAGTCATTACAGGATGGGAGGTGTAAAGCACAATTACACATGTGCGTTTTCTCTTTATAAATATTCATGGCTCCTCCTATAGCCTGTTAAATATGTATATTTAGACACCCTGCTCAGTATAAAATCTTGTTCGCTTTTGTCACTCCCTTGAAACACAGCTTGTGGCCGGGGCAGTGTTTCCCAGCCTGTCAAGAATGGCCACTGCAGGGTGAGACCCCTTCACGAGAAATAAGAGTCTCCTTTTGTAAAAATATAAACCTCATGGTCTTTTAATTAACATTATCATAGTCAATATGGTAGTTGGTGTGTGGGGGGAGGCAGACAGAATCAGAAAACGAAAGAGGGAGAGCACACAGTTGATCAACACATAAAAGAGGAAAAAATAGACTAGAGAGGGATAACTGGGGTAGGGAAAGGAGGCTAAATAGGTTCGAACATTGACAGTGAAGGACCTTAGACATTTTCCTTCCTTACTATAGGCTGTGGGCTTCAAAATATCATTGCTGCCTAAAAATTCAAATATTAAAATGCAAACTAATTGCTCTTCTCAGCCTTAAGCCATAAACTCTCTGAAAGTGTGGCCTGTAAGCACCTGCGTCACAATCATCTAGGCTACTTAGTAAAAATGCTAGTTTCTAAACCCAACCCTAGGCCTAATGAATCAGATCTGAGTTGAAGCCAGGGGATACTTTATTACACCAAAGGTTGACAATTATAGCTTTAAAGGTAACACTACCAGGTAGGTGTTAATTTTTTGTGTGTGTGAATAGCTACACAGTACAGACACGAGACAGAAATTAAGCTGAGGGCCACGTGCTGTTTAGAGATTTGTTAACCCTAACTTTAGCAGGATGGTCAACTGAATAAGATGGTGACAAAGAGTGGCCAAAGGTTTAAGGCAGCAAATAATATCTGCCTACTACTCCTTTGTGCTTGGTTCTTTGTCAAAAGTTGAAGACAGAACAATAGAATAAAACATCTCTGATCTCAAAGAGCTTATATTCTTATTCTTATTGGTGAAGACACTCTTCTTAACCTAGGTAAATCTTATTTACCCTTAAATACTCATAATTCCTTCAACATAAACTCTCTAGAGTACTTTAAGTTTCAGTCCTCTTATCTCTCGGCAGTCTGAACCTGAATTTACCCAGTCAGCAGTTTGGTTCTATTTTTTACTTACTTCACCTGTTAACAAGCCTTGTTTTCCCAGTAAGAATGTAAATTTACTGGGATAAAGCCATGTTTCCAGCCTTTGTGCCACTTGTTGCTTAGGACAATCATGGCCACACTATGAAGGATCTCATATTGAACTGGGTTAGAAAACTCAGAAATTTAGGAAATTCAACAGTTATATGCAAAGTAATAAAACAAATCCAAATTTCAGACCTAAAGAACAAGCAGATCTAAAGTAAATTTCCACCCACCCCAATAAAACACACCAAAAAGTTAATAGACAAAAATGTTGCATTCCCCAGAAGATTCTAAAAGTACTTCTCTCACAAGGAGGAGGAGGAAAGGACAGAGACAAGTGGAGTACGATTGCTACCTTCCCAAGGAAGGTCAAATTTAAGATAAGAGTAATGTTAAAGCTTAGAGACCTCTGAATTTTGTAAACTCACATGCAAAGTTTTACACACACACACACACACACACACACACACACACACACACACACACATTTTAGTAGATAAGGTATCACATTAAACAATATTTGCCCTCCTAAAAGGGCATGAGGTAAAACTGAAGCAGAAATAAACCTATCTTTGTATCTAGAGGTTTCAAATTAAATTCCCAACTCCTTGTATTTCCACTTAAGGCCATCTTAAATAAGCAATGTCACAAACAAAAAATTCCAACGGTGAAAAAAATAAAAAGCTGTTGTAGAAATTAAGTAAATACATCATCTTTCTGATGAGAAAGTAAACTAGGTACATTTTCAAAATCTCTGGTTAATCTATTTGGTTGCATCTTATCACCAAAATTATCACCAAACATCTTAATTAAGGTTTTATTTGCTCTTAAGGAAATACAGACCATTTCAAACAAAGCATTACTTGTTATGGACTAGCACGAGCAGCTCCAGACTGCCAAGCCCTGCCATTAAGCACTGCATGACCTCGGGCAAGTCACAGGACCTCTTTGGGCCGATGTTTCTCATCTATAAAAGTGAGGCAGTTGGACGATCTTCAGTCGCTTTCAGCTCCAAAGCTCTGTAAATTGGTAATTCTGAATTTAATTCTGATGACTTAATTTAAACTTACATTCAACCTTATGGAAGTAAAAAATGGGGAGGGGACTACTCAAGTTTTTCTGGCCTTTCGTTCTTTTTTTTTTTTCCTTCTCCTTTCTCCTTGAAGGCCCTTTTTAGTCTTTACCATATAAGAAACTGAAATACATTACGGGTTATCGATTTAAATTGCACCAGCTTCTTAATCTTAAGAAAACAAAATTCTTCTACTCTCTTTAATAAATAAAATCTTAACTATGCTGCTTATTGATACGTCTCTTAATTTTTCTCTTAAGGATCACTGCCTTTAAAAATTTTTTTTTAATGTTTTTAAAAAGCAAAAAGGTTTCATTAGATTTTTCACCAGACTAGAAGTAAATACAGCCTTTGCTCACTCAAAGGCTGACTAAACCAGCAATACGCAAACAAAGATGATAGCAAATGGCTCAGAGCTGAATTGGTAAAATGTCCTCTGTGCCCTTCTTATAAGACCACAAAATTGAGATCTGTTAATATCAACAATCCTTTCAAAAGAGTAAGAAATAATAACTGGCTGACCTTGTATCTTCCCTTTCATCTGACAGGCCTGCAAAGCACTTAGAAAGTTAATAAGAGCAAATTCTCAAAGAACTAGCTAAATATCATTATGGTCACTAATAAATGACTTGGCATATTTTATTTACAAAAACTTTATTCCTAATCATTGCATATTCAAATTTTATTTTCATTTAAATTTTATTTTCATAAATATGACTCAGAAGTAAAATACTACTGCACTCAGCTTCTCAGAGTACCTAGAACTTCAAGGCATATCAGAACATACACTTGCCAGCCAAAATCTCACAATTTCAATGACAACAAATATTTCAGGAAAAGATTGAGCAATTTTCTTCATTTAATTCAAAACAAGCACATTTTAAGAACGGTAGTATAGAAGGAAGGCCAGGAGTCTTTACTTTTCCCTTTTATACAAAACTGAAATACTAAATGTTTCCTTAGAAGACAGCTTTGCTTCTAAGATTGTTACTCAGAACAAGTTACCAGTGTTGATTATAAAGCTTCATTTTTTTCTAACAGTAAATGAATCATTCAAGTCTTTCTTCCTCTTTATTTAATACTCACTTTTACTTGTTATCTAAATGACCGTTCATTTTACTTAAACTTCTATTTAGTTTCTGAAATGAAATAGTTAGTATATTAATTTCATTAACTTAACAAAAAGAGAGAAAAAAAAGAACAGTCAATGAGCAACACCTATGACTGAGTTGTCCCAAAACTTCATCCTTAACTAAAATGCCAAAAAAAGCCACTGCCCCTGAATGTTTTTTAAACATCCATATCACACATGAATAATATAGTTTAAATTTACTTAATTATAATTTCCCAGCTACCCCCACAAATACAATTAAGTTTGTAAAATTAAAATCTAACCTAGTTTTCTTTGTGGTATAAAAAAAAAGAAAATTGTCCTTTATTCTTAAGTCACAAAGACAAAAAAAAAAAAAAAAAGTCACTCAACACATAAAAAATGCTTTGCCAAGAAGACCTAAAACTTTCCAGAATTTGACTGCTTTGTTTCCCCCTAGTACTGAAGTTCAATCAGGCATGTGACTAATCGCACACATTTTATCAGAGAGTTAAAGAACACATTCAGCCATGTTCTTCGACAGGTAAGAACCACCCTCCCCGTTCATCAGCTCAAGAAATAGCCAGAAGCAAACACGCAAAATTGTAACAAGTTACCTTCAAATATTCTTTCCTTTTAGATATCGTCCTTTGGGCTTGAAAATAAAAAGCAATCCGGCAAGTTTTATGCTGTTAAAATGGCTCCTGTAGATTGGGGAAGTGGTGTCTGTGCTTCAGCTTATGAGTCATACATGAAACTAAGTGTTTCTAAGGGAGGCACGCCCATGTTGCTGTGGACCCAATTATTCTGCTAGGTCAAACATGCAAATCTACAGGTAAAAACGGGGGAGAGGTATAGGAAAGGAGGAAAGTAGAGGCAAGGAGCAAGATCTACTCTGATTAGACCATTACTAAGCTCACGTTAATTGCCATAATTTAAAATTAACAATAAAACAGAATAAGAATCTACAAGGAAACAAAATTTAAGACTGTATGTTGTTTTAAAGTATAAAATCTCAATTTTAAAAGTTGTTTTAATATATAAAATGAAGAAAACTATGAAAGGAAAAAGAGGTATGAAAGGGGATGCAAGTGAGACAGCAAACTTTGTGGCTCTTAATGTTAACAATGGACTGTGAGTCTAATCTGGCTACTTATTAACCCTTATATGAAAGGGATATATTGCTATGTAATCTGGAAAAGCTAGCAAACTGCAATATCAGATGCAGATTTATAAGTTCACTAAACAGATAAAATCCACTAGAAAATTCAAAGTTCAGTGGAAAAATAAGTGTGAATTAATCTGGTTTATACTAATAGAAAAACAAAAACACCTCAGTGTTAGAAAGGAACTTAAAGTCCAACATAGCAAAATGATTTTAAATTGAACTGCAAGCTTGATAAAAGCCTATTTAAAAAAATTATCAATGCAATCATAGTTCATAATTCTACTACTTCCAAGTGATAGCAACAGTTTTCTTTACCTTTCCAACAAAATTTTCCACATGTATTGCAAGCCTCCCAAGTGCCAGGCACCCTGCTACAGCTCCAGGGCACTGCACGTGGCCAGCCGAAGGGGGACGACAACTGTGACCAGTGAAGCTCTGCTCTCCAAGTCACCTTACATCTGACAAGGTGCCCAAGTCGCCAGAACATCACTACAACTACTTACCCTGGCTCCTGGTGAATATTTACTCATTTATTCTAAGAGCTTAAATTAATCAAAATGGTTTGAAAGCATTAAGCACTCCCAAAAGTGCTTGAAATGATGAAGTGCAACTCAATAGATCGTCTTTGTCCTAATATTTTACAAAAAGTGAACAGGGTTTAGTAAGGTTTTCTCCCTTTAGTTAATTACTTGGGAGCAATTATTCTGCCTTACCAGAAGCACAGATGACAGGACAAGTTGTCACTGACTTAAGAACTTTACAAACTGCTGCAAAATGTAGTGACAGTGAACCAACTTTCTGCCCATTAAGTGCCTATTTTATTCCATTCCACTGAACATTGGTTTATCTTTTTATGAAAATAATCTCCATGGTTTAACAAATTATTAATAAAAATTATGCTAAAAAGAAAAATATCACTTTTTCTCTTGTCAAATGTCATATTTAGCTTATGTTAGCTCACTTATCCAGAATGACCCACGCACAAAGAAACAAGGTCCTCTGAGCAGTCAGAAGAGATTCCCTGTTCACTGGAAAGCAGGCCCTAAGTTATCACAGCTGAAACTTATTTTAGACAACATCACTGTAAGCCTAATAATTTGATTATCTTCTTTTAGCTAATTAGAAATAGAAATTATAAGGGGTGAAAGAGGGCAACAGTAAAAGGATGATGTCATAAACAAGGGATAGAGCTGCTAATGAGAAAAGACCAAAAAAATGCCTTATAAAAGCACAAATAAATATAACTTAAAAAGCATTCAGTTATAAAGCTATTCCGTAAGGTCAATAAGTTGCATATATTCCCCAAGTATATCACCATACACTAAGTGTCTCAAAGTATGATACAGGTTTTCAAAAGACAAACTGAATAACATCAAGTATGTGAGATTTTTTTATGAAGTATAAATACATGAAAGAATAAGCTTCTGCTACGAAAAAATCCATTTATATAAAGCACCTCATTACTTAATAATGGCAGATATTTCAAACAATTTAAAAGAAGTACGTTAGGCCAACAGTACATAGAAGTGAAGTAAGAGCCGTAAAGGGAAAATAATTACCCCTCTTCAACAGACACAAATATGTTAGCTGTTCCTAAGGAGATGATTCCAGATTTACTATTACAATATATTGCCCCTTTCCCCACGGGTGTCCCCAACAGCATTATTGTACCACCTACAGGAACTGGATCCTAGTTCCATTCATAGACCCGAGAAATCAATCTCCGTGTACTACAGTATCAAAGAAAAAAAAATAGGCAAACAGTTCAGCACAGGTTCTAAAGTCAATCCATTTGGGTTCAAATCCCACTCTGCTACCTATGAACTATGTAATCTTGGGCAATCATGTAACAATTCTGTGTCATAACTTCTTTATCTATAATTTAGGCTAATAGTACTCACTGCAAAGGATTATTGTGAGGATTAAAGTAAGTCCATGTACTGCTATCCAGACTATATAAAGCACTTCTACAACTCAAAAATAAGAAAACCCAGTTTTTTAAATAGTTCGATCTAAACAGACACTTTACCAAAGAAGTGATACAGATGGCAAAAAAAGCACATGGAAAGATCAACATCAATACTCAATAGGGAAATGCAAATTAATGTCACAACACCACTACAAAGCAAAAGAAAAACCACCCATAATACCAAGTGCTGATCCAGCAACTACAAGTCATAGGTTGCTAGTGGGAATGCAAATTGGTACGGCCACTTTTAGAAGACGGATTAGCAGTTTCTTGTTTTCTTTTTCTTTTTACCTTTACTTTTTTTCCCACTTTTTGTTTTCTTTTTATGTTTACCAGTCTTAAAATAGCTTCTGAAGCAGTTTCTTAAAGTTAAACATATACTTATCATACAATCCAGTAATTCTACTCCTAGATATTTAGTCAAATGAAGACATGTGTCCATAAAAAACTTCTATGCAAATATTTACAGCAGTTTTATTCATAATCACCAAATACTAGAAAACCAAATGTCCATCAATAAATTGGTGAATGGATAAGCACATGGTATATGCACACAGTGGAATGCTGCTCGACAACAGAAAGGTATGAACTTCTGATACATGCTACAACATGGATGAATCTAAAGGCATCAGGCTGAATGAGAGAAGCCAGGCTCAAGATATGTGTGGTATGATCCTATTTATATGACATTCTGGAAAAGGCAAAACAAAAAGGACAGAAATCCTATCACTGGTTGCCAGGGGCTGGGAAAGGGGAGAAGACTGACTACAAAGGAGAAGAACAGAACTGTTTAGGGTGACGGAAATATTCTGTATCTTAATTGTGATACTGGTTTTATGATTTGTATATGTTGTCAAAATTCACAGAAACCAAATAGGGCAAATTGTACTGTATACAAATTATACGTCAATAAATCTGACCTCAAAAAGGAAATCTAGAGTTCATGTATATGAAGTGCTTAACACAGTACTGGGCACTTAGTAAGCACTTGATAAACATTAGCTGTTAACTAATCAAACACTTATGTGCACATACGGGAATAAAAACTCACCGGAAATAAAGCAGATGGGAAGGAGGAGGAGGAGATAAGTAAATTCACACCTAACGGGTACAAAGCACATTATCTGGGTGATGGGCACCACTTATAACTTTGACTCAAACTGTACAAAAGCAACTTATGTAACCAAAACATTCGTACCCCTGTAATACTCTGAAATAAAAAAAAATTTAGCTGTTATGATTTATAGCAACCAGTATCAAATGCTTCAAGATGACAAACCTTAACAAAACCTCTACAGTTTTAAATAAAATGTAGCAACTTAGACTTGTAATGGACATATAATGTACCTGTACATACTGTGGGTATGTTCATTTCTAAAATTAGATATATATTGAGTCAGTAATGCTGTCATGGCTACTTGTAGAATTGTCAACATTTGTATTTCAACTATTAGTGGACAGAGATTAGGTCAAGTGAATGAATTTATCAAATGCCAACTAAAGTTAAGACACTATTTATTCCTTTACAATAGAATTTATGGAAAGAATTTACTGTGTAAGCTAGGACTCACTTTTTCCCTTTTACTGTTACCTCTTCTCCTTAAAACTCAAATTTGAAAACTTGGAGTACATGAAAATATAAAACAGCCTAATTTTCACATTTAGGAAACTTGGGCTAAAAAAATCAACTTGGCTTGAATCTTTCCCCTAGGGTCAGAAAGTAACATGCTATCACTATCAGAGATGGAAGAAGAAAAGTTCAAACCACTAAAATGACAAATGACCAAAATCAATGTTTCCACTATTTAAATATAAAAATAAAATTTAATAGACTGAGATTCAGTGTTATCTTTCAATCAGACAGAATTTACTTTGTTGATGTTAATACCTCCCAAAATGTAATGTTCTGAGAAGCATTGTATAGAATTTCTGAATGTGAGTTTAAATGTAAAACATAGTTAATTCTCTGTTCTCTATCACTAGCTTTATTAAACCATGGCCTCCTTCCTGCTTCTCCACAGACAGGTTACTAAGACCCATCTGTAAGGCAGCTTCCTCAACAAGCATCTGTGTGTTTTCAGAGGCATAATGAAAGCAAAAGGGGCCCTGGCTTTGGTTCTGCTCACTACTGTTTTCCCATCTCCTGGGACAGGGCCCAAAACTCAGCAGAAACTCAGAGATACGAACGAATAACTTTTCCAGAGCAGTTCAGTGAGGGGCAATTGTAGCTTATCAGGATTTCACTACACATTGAAATATTTTTAAAGACATGATTTGGGCCATGATTAATTCAAGATTTTAGTGTAGGTGTTACTTTGAGTAATATTCTTTACTCTGTCACGATGATCCTAGGTAATATGCTGACTGCAAACTCAAGTTGTTTCATACAGATATATCGTACCTCTCAAAATGAAATTTTAAATTCAATATTAAAAACAATATAGCTTTTACTTCAGTGGATTGTAACCAGGGATGCATCTCAGAACCACCTGGAGGAGCTTTCTCCCACTCCTGGAAATGGATTCAGCAGTGTAAGAGGAGGCCAGGCTCATGAGAACCACTGTTCTGTTTCTACGTAGCCCGAGCACCTGGAGTAGTTAGGGCCCCTTCACACAGCAACCACCCAAAAAGACACTTGTTAACTTACTATTCAATAATCTCTAAATGTTGCGGAGAAGACATCCTCTATTTTTTATAATGAGTTTAGGATGAAACCTAAGCTCCTCCCTTGCTATTCTTCAGGTAAAAGCATCATATCATAGAAAAATGATATCACAGCAACCTCTAACTGTCCCTTTCCCTACCACCAACTGCCTACTTTATCTATCACTTTGCTATTAGAGACTTCTTCGTAAAGAACAACTCTGAGAGTGAGGTGATCACTCATGGCCAAAAAACAAACAAAATAGAAACAAATAAAACAACTTGGATTTCCTAGAGGCAAAATAAAAAGCCAGACTATTTATCCCATTATTCAAGCCTTTGAAACCCTGACTTCACTTTACCTAACTTTCCCAGCCCTATCTTCCTGACTCCCTCTCCCTCTGCATCACCCCCGTCCCATTCCAGCCTTACTGAAGTCTCCTGAATTGCTCCATTCCTACTTGTCTGACTTCCTTACCGCTGTTCCCTGAGCTTGGAAAGCACTTACCTTATTTCCCACCCTATCCCCTACCTCTGCCTATTGAACATCCATCCTTCCAGTCTCAGTTCATATGCCTCTTTGGCATGAAGGCTTCCCTCAACAGCCCCGCTTACAATTATTGCAAGAACTGATCATCGTAGGACTGGAAGGGACCTCAGAGATATGCTATCCGGTCCAGTGGTTTTTAAACTTTTTTGTTAAGCAGATGAATTCTTATAATGCCTTCAAGGAACCTCGACATTACATACATTTAAATCTTTGCTGTTTGAAAAAAGCCTGAAACTCTGATCCAATCCAGCCTCATTTTAAAAATAGGCAAAAGAGGTCAATAGAAATAAGTTACTTGCCCAATGTCAAGTTAATGCCTGATCTGAGGTACTCGTAGTCATTCTTTTATTAATAACAAATATTTACTGAGCAATTAGTGTCAGACACTATGCTAGCCCCTTGCTGTACCAGATGTGGTTTCATTGCTTGAGCAAATTAACACATCTCCTGGTACCTGGTATACAGCTCACGATCTGGCAAATGCCTTTTTCTCTGTACCTGTCCACAAGGCCCACCAGAAGTTTGCTTTGAGCCGGCAAGGCCAGCAATGCACCCTCACTCTCTTACCTCAGCTATATATCAGCTCTCCAGCCCAAGTCATAATTTAGTTCACAGGAATCTTGATCACCTTTCCCTTCCACAAGATATCACGCTGGTCCATTAAATTGCTGACATTATGCTCATTATGGACTTAATGAGCAAGAAGTAGCAACTATTCTAGACTTATGGTGAGATACTGCATGTCAGAGGGTGGGAAATAAATCTGACTAAAATTCAGGAGTCTTCTACCTCAGTGCAATTTATAGGGGTCCACTGGTGTGGGGCATGTCAAGATATCCCTACTAAGGGTAAGGATAAGTTGTTGCATCTTACCCCTCCTTCAACCAAGAAAGAAGCACAATGCCTAGCGGGCCTATTTGGATTTTGATGGCAACACTTTCCTAATTTGAGTGTGTTACTCTGGTCCGATTCCTTAGAGACCCCAAAAGCTGCGAGTTTTGAGAGGGCCCAGAACAGGAGAAGGCTCTACAACAGGTCCAGACCCCTGTGCAAACTGCTCTGCCACTGGGCCATATGATCCAGCAGATCCAATAGTACTTGAGGTGTCAGTGTTTGGGGCCTTTGACACACCCCTACATGTGCATCACAGGCCTTTAGGATTTTGGAGCCAGGCCTTGCCATCATCTGCAGATAATACTCTCCTTTTGAGAGACAGCTCTTGGTCTGCTACTGGGCCTTAGTAGAAACTGAACACTTACCCATGGGGCACCAAGTTACCATGTGACCTGGACTGCCCATCGTGAACTGGGTGTTATCTGACCCACCAATCCATAAAGGTGGGCATGGACAGCAGCACTCCAGCATCAAATGGAAGTGGTACATACATGATCAGACCTGAGCAGGTCCTAAAGGCAAGTAACATAAAGAAGTGGCCCAAATTCCCATGGTTGCTACTGCTACACTGCCTTCTCTCTCCCAGCCTGCACCTGTGGTCTCATGGGGAGTAGTACCCAATGATCAGAAAACAGAGGAAGAGAAGACTAGAGCATAATTTATGGATGGTTCTGCATGATATGCAGGCACCACCCAGAAGTGGGAAGCTGGAACACTACAGTCTGTTTCTGAGACACCTCTGAAGCACAGTGGTGAAGGGAAATCTTCCCAGTGGGCAGAACTTAGGGCAGTGCACCTGGTTGTGCACTTGGCTTGGAAGGAGAAATGGCCAGATATGTGATGATATTCTGATTCATGGGCTGTAGCCAATGGTTTAGGAACATGATTGGAAAATTGGTAACAAAGAGGTAAGTAGACAGACCTCTGGGCAAAGGACATGAAGATACTTGTGTCCCATGTGAATGCTCACCAAAGGGTGACCTCGGCAGAGGAGGACTTTAATAATCAAGTGGATATGATGACTCATTCTGTGGATACCAGTCAGCCTCTTTCCCAAACCACCCCTATCATTGCCCAATAGGCTCATCCCAGCCATGGTGGCAGGGATGGATGTTATACATGGGCTCAGCAACATGGACTTCCACTCACCAAGACCAACCTGGCTGTAGCCCCTGCTGAGTGCCCAATATGCCTGCAGCAGAGACCAACACCGAGCCCTTGATATGGCACCATTCCCTGGGGTGTCACCCAGCTTACCTGGTGACAGGCTGACTACACAGGACGACTTCCATCATGGAAGGGGCAGCATTTTGTCCCTACTGGAATAGACACATTCTGGATATGGATGTGCCTTCCCTCCATGCAATGCTTCTGCCAAAACTACCATTCATGGACTCACAAAATGCCTTATCCACCATCACAGCAGTATTCCACACAGCATTGTTTCAGACCAAGGAAATCACCTCACAGCCAAGGAAGTGAGGCAATGGGTTCATGCTCATGGAATTCTCTACTTTTATCATGTTTCCCACTATCCTGAAGCAGCTAACTTGTTAGAATGGTGGAATGGCCTTTTGAAGATGCAGTTACAGTGCCGGGTGGGTAACAATACTTTGCAGAGCTGGGGCAAGGTTCTCCAGAAGGCTATATACACTCTGAATCGGCAATCTATTACATGGTACTCCCACAGCCAGAATTCACAGGTCCAAGAAACAAGGAGTAGAAATAGGAACGGCACTACTCACCATTATCCCTAGTGACCCACTACCAAAATTTTTGCTTCCTGTTCCCACAACTATATGCTCTACTAGCCTAGAGGTCTTAGCTCCAGAGAGAGGAATGCTGCCACCAGGAAATACAACAATGATTCCACTGAACTGGAAGGTAGGAGTGCCACTCAGCCACCTTGGGCTCCTCCTGCCTCTGAGTCAACAGGCCAAGAAGGGAATGATGATGATAATTTTGAAGATCTAGTCCAATGTGACATTTGATTTTATAGCCTCTCTGAGTCCTCAGAATAGTGTTTGCAAAACTGAGAACAAAAATCAAATTAAGGCTACATTTTTTTAAAAGTCTCATCAAATTTTTGTATAATTTGCTTAAAGTAATAAAGTTACCAAATATTCAGAATAACAAAATTTTATAAAATCCTCAAAAATTCAATTATGCTTGTTATACTGTATTAATACAAGGTAAACACGCTATACCAATACTTTAGAAACATTATTTTATGGCAGTAGGATATTTAAGCAAATGGGTTTTTAGCACAAGTTCAAAAAGGGTTATCTTAAATATACCAAAACTCTGTGTTCTTTAAAAAAAAAGAAAAAAGACAATTACCTTTGTCATCAGTAAAGTTTAAACCAATATGACAGAAGGCAAGCCTCTTGATTTAAACTAGCCTGATTCAGGCTATGTCTCTATTTTTATTTGATATTATTTATCTGTAAAACAAATTAAAGATCCTATTTACAAAGAAACTATGAAAAAACTTAGTATTATTATTTTAACTCTTGTAAACAGATGCATTCAATGTTAATTCATAATTGCCTGTGGACTAATGACTGACTTGGCTTGACTTTTTGCTTAAGGCCCAAATTACATAACCCTTAGCCCCTAAGATTAAAAACTAGCAATACAGAAAACAAACATACCCCTGCTACTATTATTTTTGCTCTTTAATAAAAGAGGAACCAAATATAACTAAAAAAAGAGAATTTTAGGATATGTTAAAGAAACAAGAACTTTAACTTCTCTTAATTACACTGCTGGTCAAAACAGAGAAATGAAGAAACTAACATTAGCAGCTAGCCATGTAGCATAATGGTTAAGAGGTTGGAGTGGGTGACTTAGGTTTGAGTCCCAATTCTACTATTAATTAGTTGTATAACTTAGGGCTACTGAAACTCTCTAAGCCTCTGTTGTCACTTCTGTTAAAGGAACAATGATAATTCTTGTTTCACAAAATAATTCACTCAAATTGGTTGTGATAATACCAGGACACACAATATGTTCTCAAATACTTACCAAAAAGGCAGATAAACTGTAGTGGATCCATACTTAGCAATAAAAAGGAAGAGATTACTGATAACTACAACAACTTGGATGACTCTCAAAAGCATTATGCTGAGTCAAAGAAGCCAGTCAAAAGGTTACATGCTGTATGATTCCACTTATATGACATTTCTTTGTTTTTGTTTTGTGGTTCTTTTTTGAGACAGAGTCTCACTCTGTTGCCCAGGCTAGAGTGCCATGGCATCAGCCTTGCTCACAGCAACCTCAAACTCCCAGGCTCAAACGATCCTCCTGCCTCAGCCTCCCGAGTAGCTAAGACTACAGGTGTGCATCCCTACGCCTGGCTTATTTTTTTAATTTTTAGTAGAGACAGGGTCTTGCTCTTGCTCAGGCTGGTTTCAAACTCCTGAACTCAAGCAATCCTCCCACCTTGGCCTCCCAGAGTGCTAGGATTACAGGCCTGAGTCACCACGCTCACCTACATACATATGACATTTCTTGAAGAGACAAAACTATATCAATGGAGAACAGATCAGTGGTTGCCAGGGATATAGATGAAGGGGAGGGTGTGACTACAGAGAGAGCATGAGGGTTTTGAGAGGTCATGAATTGTTCCATATCCTGATTATAGTGGTGGTTACACAAATCTAGATGTGTTAAAATTCATAGACTTATACACAGAAAAAGTCAATTTTAGTTTATGACAATTTGAAAAATAAAATAAATTTTTAAAAAACCTCCAATACCCCAAAAACTCATCATTCCAGTCCATTAATCATGAAAAAACATGAGACAAAATCAAATTAAGGAAGATTCTAAAAAATACCTGACTGGTACACTTCAAAAGCATCAAGGTCAAAAAAGACAATTAGCTTTGACAAATTTGAGCGGTTTAAGAGACATAACCAGTGGCCGGGCGCGGTGGCTCACGCCTGTAATCCTACCACTCTGGGAGGCCAAGGCGGGTAGATCACTCAAGGTCAGGAGTTTGAGACCAGCCTGAGCAAGAGCGAGACCCCATCTCTACTAAAAATAGAAAGAAATTATCTGGACAACTAAAAATATATATAGAAAAAATTAGCTCGGCACGGTGGCGCATGCCTGTAATCCCAGCTCCTCGGGAGGCTGAGGCAGGAGGATTGCTTGAGCCCAGGAGTTTGAGGTTGCTGTGAGCTAGGCTGACACCACGGCACTCACTCTAGCCCAGGCAACAGAGCGAGACTCTGTCTCAAAAATAAATAAATAAATAAAAAGAGACATAACCACTAAGTGTGACACGATATATTCTGGATTGGATCCTGCAACAGAAGAGGACCATTAGTGCAAAAGCTGGGGACATCTTCATAAAGTCTACAGTTAACAGTATTGTACCAGTGTTAGTTTCTTAGTTTTGATCACTGTACTATGATTATGCAAAATGTTCACATTAGCAGAAGCTGGATAAGAAATAGACAGTACTGCTCCGTAATATTTATGAAACTTTTCTGTAAAACTTAAAATCATTTCAAAATAAGTTGAAAAAATTCAATGCCAGAAACTTTAAGAAAAAGTAAAGTCTGCAGTAATTTCATAAAACAAAAATACATTATTTCTTCCTCTTCTGATGCCATCATGCATATTTTGATTTAAATGGTTTTACCTATACTAAGATCATATATGTTATCTGAAAGGGATAAAATAGACTACTTCATAAATTGTTCGATTTATTTGCAGTGCCCATTTCAAATGCTTGTTTATAGCTTTTAAAATTCTGTCAACATGTGATTTCCCAATTCAAGAATAATGTGATTTTTAAGGCATTTCTCATGAATTCTACCTTTTACTATTCCCATTAGGAAAAAAGCCCTTCACTGGCCTACCAGCACCCACAGAATAAATTCCAACACAAGACACTTTTCTGTCTTGACTTCAGTCCACCTGATTATGCCTCACCTCTAGGCATTCTATCTCCCAAAACATAGCCTACAATCCAGCTTTTCCGAACTTCTTGTTAGTTCAGAGCACGTCATGCTTTTTTACTTCACATTTTTAGGCCTCCCCACCCAGTGAATCTCCTAAGAGCCTTTCTCTCCTCACTGAGTCATTAAAAGGAAGAATTGGTCACTTCTTCCCTTGCGCTCCCACAGTATTTTCTAAGTGATCTAATCACACTGCTTATGAATCACATTGTTTACTCACTCATACATATGTTTATGCACTACTACAGTGTGCAAAGCATTCTTTGGGTTTGGGGCACTCAAAGGTGAATCGATTTTCTTTAGAACTCCTCCTGCCTACACTGCTGGAATACGTGGTGAAGTACATTACATCTTACATCATTTGTGCATATGCCTCATTGGTCATTTATTTCAACCTGATAGTGTGTTCCTGACCCACAATAGTTGTTTAATAAATATTTGCTGAATGATACATTTGGACATTGAACTAAACATTGGCTCAGTGACAAACCTTTTTTCTTTCTCTTCCGCACAATCCAAATCATTCTCAGGTCATTTCTGTATAGGTCTGAATAACCAAAAAAACTAAGGCCCCTTTCTCACCTCCTGACTTAGTCCAAATTCTACAAACAGCTTGGTAGGCTGGGTCTGGTAGTCCTGTTTGAGATCAAGCCCATAGCAGTAAAGCTCTGCATTTGTTAAGAGAGAACAGTTTCTGGATTTGACCCACTGTTTATACCTCAACATCCCACTATGTTAACAGATGACAAATAACCTTCAAAATTAGAGAGAAACAGAGACAGAGAGAGGGGGAGAAAACAAAGAAGAAAAAGGTAAGAAAAACTCCTAAGAGGTTACGACTAATTATCCAAAAGTGGCCCTTTCCTAAAACTTTTGGTCTTTTGTCCCTTTCAGACCTTTACTTATACAGCCTCCTGTAAACAAACCGTCCTAATTAGAAGCAGGCTGGTAAAAGCTTCAGTAAAAAGGAACATTCAAATAAGATATTTAGCCTCCAGCTTTACTTATTCATGTTTCACAAGTTAGAAGAAACATGTTCCATGTAGATGGATTAGTGCCTTTTTTGAACCCAAGTTTTATTATGACAAAGGAAACATGTTAGCTTTAGCTAAACTGCTGTCTACTCCTCTTCTTCCATACCTGAAGTCAAATCACTGGCAGAAATGACATGTTAGAACTTAAAAGTATTTTAGATTTACGATCATTTTAGGAAATATTTCTTGGATGTATCCAATGTGCTAAACAGCTTAATGTTCTCAAATTTCTATCTCCAGGTCTCACTCAGAAACTCCAGATTTTTCTTTCCACTTGACAACCCCATTCAAGTGTTCAACAGTCTTCTGAAACTTAACATATTCAAATCTGAATTCCAGATCTTCCATTCAAAACCTACTCTGCCCACAGCTTTCTCCATTCATCTTGGTGACAATTTGATACTTCTAGCTGCTCAGACCAAAAATCTTGACTCTCGATTCCTTTCTTTCTGTCATAGACTCATATCCAATCCATCAAGAAATCTTACTGACTCAATCTTCAAAACATACACAGAACCCTACAACCACTGACCTTCATTGCTACTATCATGCTCTGAGCCACTGTCATCTCTCACTTGTTACCCCTTCAGTAGTCTAAGTAGCCTTCCTGCTTAGATCCCTCCGTCCCTCCCGTCCCTCCCTTCGTGGGAGTCTCAAAACAGAAGGCTGAAGTAATCCACTTAAAAGATAAGTCAGATCATATAAATCCCCTGGCTTCAAAACCCTCCCAAAGCTCCTCTTTTTACACAAAATAAAAGTCTTTATAATTGCTTACGAGGACTGTAAGATTTTGCCAGGGCCCTAGCTGCTATGATTGTATCTCTCACTATCTCCTGCTTGTTCCCTCCTTTCTAGTTACACTAACCTCTCCTCACTATTCCATGAACACATCAAGCATTTTTCTGCCTTAGGTCTTTGCACAACCTCTTCTCACTGCCTGCCTGGGAAGCGTTTCTGTTCGATATCCAAAGAGCTAACTCCTTTACTTCCTGTGGTGAACTGGTGCAGTAATGGCTACCAATTTGTTCATACTTCTCTGTATGCAACCTGACTTTGTCTCTTGAGTATGGAACTGACCAAGTGATTTGCTTTGACCAATGGAATAATAACAAATGTAACACAAGCAAAGGCTGGAAAGGGTAGGCACACAGGCATGCTCTCTCTTGCTGCTGAGACCACTTATGCCACCACTGGGGTATGAGAGCCACACAGAGAGAGGTCCTTAGCCATGTGAGTGAAGCACACCTAGATTAAGTATCTAGCCCCAGCTGAGGCAGCCCAGATCTGAAGAATCACCCAGTCAAGTCACAGAACAATGAGAAATAACATTCGATAGATACATTTGCTCAAAAATTATGACTTTGCCACAGTCACATGGCTAGTAAACTTAAAGTGAACATTTAAACCCATTCTCACTCCAGAATCCTATGCTCTTTCTATAACATCCCAAACTTAAAACCTCAAAACTATTTTGAACTTTAGAAGTTAGTTTGAACAACCTCAATAGACATTTCCCAAATTTAAGGATACTAAAATATGCATGTGTAATGTGATACACAGACTGAGAATTCAGATAATTACAAGTTAGTGAAATAAGTCCCCCGAATTTACCAACCTCTTTATTTTTGCTCTTGTTGCTATTTCCCCCCCTATCTTTTCTTCCCATGCTTCAAGATGCTACCAAAGTTCATCCAAAGAAAGAATACGTAAGAGAAATGAAGAAACCTTGAAAAAAAGAATAGTGAGGAGGGATGTGTCTTATCAGACAAATTACCTCAAGTAGCTAAATGTAGGAATAGATTAAATAGCACAGGATATAAAAAGTTCTGATACATATACAAACTTGGATTATAATAAAAATGGCATTGATAAAAAAAAATCTATTTTGTCTGAAAAAATTCACAGAAATGAAGATTGTTCATTAAATGATATTAGCTAACAATTTCAAACCACTGCCAATCATTTCTTTAAAAATCCCTATATCACATTATTCCACTTAGAGATTTCAACGTATGAAAAGTACCAGAAGAAAATATAAACATTTACACACTAATTGATAAGTTTATATAATCATTTGATAAGGAATGTCTATATATGACACAAAAAGGAAGCAAACAGTAAAGGAAAAGGATGATACTTGACTATATAAAAATTTAAAAGCACCATAACCAAAGCTAGGGCAAAGAAAAAACTAAGGGGAAAATATGACAAAAAAATCCTTAAAAAAAAAAAAAAAAGAGGAAAAAGACCTATTCTTGGGTTTAGCTTAGACAGGTGAATACATTTGTCAAAACTCAGCTTAACAAAATAACTCTCTTATTTCATTTAAGAAATCAAAACTAAAAATTGTAGGCAATGTATCGTGGGTAAGAAAGACAACACAAAAAAGTACAACCATAGGCTTAAAGAAAATGGCCTTGGACTCTTCATCAAAAGATTGATCAACAAACATCCAATTCTACGTTTTAAGTTAAAATGTTTAAGGTAAAAAGATTAATCCATGTAGTTTTATGTAAGTTTTATCTTAAAAGAAAAATACCTAGCACCTATAGTCTCAGCTACTCCTACTCAGGAGGGTGAGGCAGGAAGATCACTTGGGCCCAGGAGTTTGAGTCCAGCCTGGGCAGTGAGACCCAGTCTCTAAAGAAAAAAGAAAGAAAGAAAAAAAAAAGCCTAAAATATTGAAATACTATTCAACGACCTGCACACTAAAGTATTTAGACAGAAATGTACTAATATCCGAAATTTAATTTAAAATGTATCAAAAAGATGAAATGGTGAGTAGATAGGACAAATACATGATAAAACAATTATAAAATATTAATGGTAAAACCTAGGTGGTAGGTATATGAGTGCTCATTATAAAATTTCAACTTTTCTGTATGTTTAAAAACTTTCATAATAAAAATACAGAAGAAAAAAAGCTATCATTAATACAATCAAATACTCTAATAGAAAAATAGGCATAGGGCGTGAACAGGCACTTTATAAGAGAAAGGTGGCCAGAGATGTTCATTCATTCCCAAACCTCAGAGCAGAAAAACAATACCACTTTTCACCTCCCTGGGAACCTGCAGCCTCAAATCCATACGTGGCCCTCCAAATGCCCAAGTGGGGCCCCTCCACCAAATCCAAACTTCACAGAACAAATCCTTTCCTTAAAATGATTTGTTCTGTAAAATTTGGATTCCATCAAAAGGCTGCAAAGATTCAGAAGGTCACATGTGGACCCAAGGCCGCAGGTTTCTCACACCTCATAAGAATTAAAAGATAGGCCGGCAATTAAAATATATATATAGAAAATATTAGCCGGGCATGGTGGTGCATGCCCGTAGTCCCAGCTACTCGGGAGGCTGAGGCAGTAGGATCGTTTAAGCCCAGGAGTTTGAGGTTGCTGTGAGCTAGGCCGACGCCACGGCACTCACTCTAGCCAGGGCAACAGAGCGAGACTCTGTCTCAAAAAAAAAAAAAAAAAAAGAATTAAAAGAGTATTCCAGAAGACAATTTCACAATCAAAAGGCCTTAATGTATGTATCTTTTCACCCAGCAGTTTCAGTCCTAGGGATATACGGTAACAAAATAAATACATAAACACATATGCAAAGATGTAGACAGATATTCAGCACAGTATTGTTCAAAGTAGTAAAAAACCAAAAACAAACTGTTATGTAAATCAGGAAATGTCACAGAAACTACAACCCTTTATATGGAATGTACCACATTATCCTCCTGTTAAAAATGATTATCTATACAAAACGGCATAGATATGGAAAAACCTCCAGGATAAATTTAAGTGAAATATGAAAGTTACAAAATAGTATGTGATCATATAATCGACATTTATATACACATGACCTACATTTCAATAACTGAAATTATGGTCAACTAAGAGTTAACAGTATTTACTCCAGTTAGTAAGATTTCTATGACGTGTACTATTTGTACTTGTTATGCAGTATTTAAGCAGCTACTGTTCTGTAGACTCAGGATACAGTCGGTTTACTTGTAGACTAAGGTAAACAACTCAGGCATGGTCCCTGCCCACATATGAAGGTGTCCCCCCACCTACGTGCTAGGACACCTTCCCCTATCCACTTGTCCTGTAGTCATACCCTTCCTTCCCATTTCAGCTCTTTCAACTAAGCCAGTGCCTGCCCTACTCAGTACGTGATTCAGTGGTAGGGCCCCATCCAGCTCATTTAATAGGGTCATTGAGTGTCCTGTGGCTTAATAAGAGGGTAAAATTGATAAACACAGATGTTTGGAAAGTTGGGGTACAAGAAATCCCATTATGACCTTGAAAGGCTGAATTAAATATCAGATTAAAGCTTCACAGGGAGCAATACATCAATACATCCTAAATCAGAAATGTATCCTGGCCTCCAGATACTAAATCCAAAAGAGACTTTAAGTGAAAAGATTAAACTACAAATAAAGATTTAAGACAATCTATAAGGTCTCTCTGGATTGAGAAGTCACTAGACTAAGTACCTTCCCAGTGATCTACAATAAAGCACAAAAAAGTTTTAAATCAAAAGCATTCATTCAATAGTGAAGAGTTTACACTCAAAAATAAAAGATTTATTCAAATTCAGGCACACAAATTAACTTATGAAAACAGTTGTTACTGCTTTATCAAAATTCAAGTCATCTATGCTAGAATTACTTTTCAAAGAACAAAATGTTTTATTATTTACATTTGTGAAAATGAACCCAGGTGTGAAAAGTAAAAGACAACACTAACTTCTATGAATCTTAAAATAGTCACTATTATAGTATAAAAAGGCAGACAGACAGTGTGATAACAGAGTTTCTTAAGTATCAGTTAAATGTTAAACTAAAAATTTCTTTTACAAGTTCAATGTCATTTAGTAAAACCATTAAAGGAGGTAAGAAAACATAAATATATCTCTAACTTTATTGGCTCCTCATTCCAATACATAGGAAAGGAGGAAATAGACCTTCAAGTATTTTAAAAAGTTACTTTTCTTAAACCATACCTAAATAATAGTATTTTTTATATGGCAATGTACCTTGTGGGCCTATATAAACATTTGCATTTTCATCATGGTCTACTTCACTTAAAATTACACAGTGTATGTTTGCAGAATATCAGATACACATGTAGCAAAAGATACTTTTGAAAAATTATCCACGATTCCATATATTTACTTTGAAAAAGTTAAATTTTAAGACCATTTAAAGTTCATTACCATGTTTGTCATGCTACACTTTTCAGAAGAGCTGACTCAGAGAAATACTTAAATATTTAAAATCATTAACATTATATTTCACAATTAGTCCATTACCAAAACGTAAGGTCCTTATGGTGAAGTATCAGGTAACCTAAGGAGTGAGAGGTTCAATCAATACTTCATCCATCTCCTCCACAGCCTGGGTATCGCCTTCCTAAACAAGGCACAACTGCTGACCTCAGACTGCTGCTTCAGCCCACTTCTGCATCACTTGTGACACAAATTTCAAGTGCTAAATGGCTAACCCAGCTAACCCACCCCTCCTGACACCTTAGGAAATTCAAGTGTGCAAGCCATTTATAACATTATAGGCTGTAAATAGCTCATCTGCTGGGAAAGTTTTATTTAATCTAAGACTAAACCATTTCCTGAGCTACAGAGAGCAAATAAGTCTTTCACAACCACCATTTCATTTTGATTCAAGCTAGTTTACTTACCACTGTTTAATTTGGGAGCAGGCTGCCCTTCTAAACAAGTAACAGATAATATAATCCAAACTCGTTTACATAAATACAATCAAGGCAATTCATCCAAAACATGGAAAATTTTGAAAAAATAAAACCAAATCCACAAAGAAATGAGGCGAGAAGGCCACTTTCACTTAACCAAAAACAGTGTGTTGGAGAGGGGAGTAAGTCTTCACAAATTTCTCAAGGACAGTATCATATGTATTATAAAATAGGATGAAAAAAATCAGTACAATAGAAAGAAAAAAAGACCATTTCACAACAGGTTTACGTGCCACTATATTTTAAAAACCAAACCTTTTCAAATGAAAATTCCGGAGCAAAGAAATATATAATCTAAGAAGCATTCTTAAATTTCTTTGCAACTTTTTAAAGCTATTGATTGTGTTTTTTATTCCCTTTATTTAAAAGCTTCAGAAAAAGTTCAGGAAACAAACTAATTTCAGGCTGTCCATTTAATGAGCATAAGCACATACAACAACATGGAAGAACCAAAGCCAGTTCTAAAATAGTAAATTTCAAATGAGTAAAGCGTCACTATACAATTCGTGATGGTTTTAGTTCTAAGTTATATTGTCCACAGGGTGGCAGTCTCACAGTCTTGTTTCTGGATTCAATGTACAATTTGATGTTCAATTTCAATGTTCAAAAAGACACATATATATGGGCAATTTAAAAAAAAAGTAAAAATTGTCCCCTCCAAAAAAATCTGTGCTTCTTAGCTTCTCTATTTCTTTCAGGAGTATTTATTGTCTGACATCTTAAATTTTTCCTTCAATGTCCCTCTTCCATCTGATCCATCTTTTCTGTTCTGCTGCCACCACCCTATTTAGGGAGACCAGAAGCAAGGAGAGCTATTAGGCGACTATTACTGTACTGCAGGAGATCCCTCACCTCGGTCAAGGCCTAGCAAAGTGGGAAGGGGAATAGGAATGAGAAGGTGGAGATGGACACTACAGACATAATCCTTTCATCCTCCAGCTCGTCCTGCACACTACTATCAAATTAACTTTTTTAAAACACTTCTTATATCACCAGAAATCCCTATTCCTAGCTAAGTAAACTCCTTAGCCCAAAATTCAAGGGCCTCCTAAAATCCCTTCTCAAGGGTCAAGGGGATTTGTAAAATAAACTTTGCTTTGAATAGACCTTGCAACTTCCTAATTTTCACTCGTTCATTCAAAAATTTTCTGAATGTTCACTAGGTGCCAAGCACGGCTCCAAGTGTGGTGACACAGGGAAACAAGTCAAAGTTCCTGCTCTGAAGTTACACTAAGAGGACAGTCTTTTGAGATGGGGTTGGGGAGGCGGGGTCTCCAGCCACTTCCAGCTCTCTGCAGGTAAAGGTAAGGTTCCTCCTAAGTATGAGCCATTGGAAGCACACTAGGGGTTGGAAGAAGAGTAAAAGACATCGGAGATCTGCTAAAGCACTGCCATTGTCCCCTACAGACCCTAATCTATTTTTGCAGCTTTACCCTTTCCTTATCCTATCCCTCGGTGCCACTAAAATGTGCCAGCAGCTGTTAATGTGCCTCTGCTCCCATTTGCTTCCCTAAAATGCCTTGTCCCCCTCCCCCATCTCTACCAGCAAAAGCCTGACCAGCCTTCAGAGCCCATCTCCTCACACAAACTCAGATGGGGATTTTGGAGGCCTTCAGACAATTATGACCCTTGGCTTATTCCACTCTGAGCACTTACCACACTATGCATAGTATCGTCATTATCTGTATACTTATCTAACCTTCTTCATCAGTTATTCACTGACCACTTGCTACATTCCTAAAACTATCTAGGAGCTAGAGTTTCACTGTTGAATTACTCCATTATTATTATTTTCCAAGTGATAAATGTAAAATTGAGATAAAATATACTATATGCTTTTTATTGCTTCAATCCTTTTTAACAGTTTTGTTGAGATATAACTTACATACCACATAAAGTTCACCCACTTAAAGTGTACAGTTCAACGTTTTTTAGTTTATGGACTTGTGCAACCATCACCATAATCTAATTTTAGGACATTTAACCACTCTAAATGTAACCCCACATTAGCAGTCACCTCCCCCAAACCTCCTTAACCCCTCTATTCTGAGGCAACCACTAATCAATCCTCTTTCTCTATAGATTTGCCTATTTAAGACATTTCATATAAATGGAATTATACAAAATGTGGTTGCTATTTTCACTTAGCATAATGTTTTTGAGATTCATTCATGTTGTCACATGTAGCAGTACTTCATTCCTTTTTGTTGCCAAATAATATTCCATTGTGTGGATACACTATATTTTACTTAGTAATCAGCTGAAAGACATTTCAGTTGTTTCCACTTTTTGCTTATGAATAATGCTGCTATAAACATCTGTGTACAAGTTTTAGTGTAGGACTATGTTTTCTTTTCTCCTGGGTACATACCTAGCAGTGGAAATGCTGGGTCATATGGTAACTGTTTAACATTTTGAGGCACTGTCAAATTGTTTCACAAAGTGACCACACCATAGGGACTGCACCATTTTATATTTCCACCAGCAACATATGAAGATTCTAACTTCTTCACTATTGTTTGAATTTTATAGAACAAGAACATTCTCACTATACAGTATCCTTACCCTCATGGAACTTATATTCCGATGGAATAAGAAACAGGTTAATTTCAGATAGTAAAAAAATGAAGAAAAAACTATAAAGTAACAAGAAAGTAAGCAAGGAAGAGGGAGTCTCCAGGTAGGGTTGTCAAAAAGACTTCTCTGAATAGGTAACGTTGACCTGAGACGTGAAGACCTAGAGGGGGAAAATTCCAGACAGAGGAAAGAGTGAGTAATGAAACTCTGAGACAAGAATAAGTTTGGTGTGTTCAAGGAGCAGAAAGGCAGTATAATGTAGTGGCTTAAGTACAAGGAAGAGGTAGAGAAGGTAGGAGATGAAGTTCGGAAGGTAAGCGGAAGCCAGATCGTGTTGGGCCTCAGACTTTGGATTTTACCAATGTCCTTGCATTTTACCTAAAATTCTATAATTATTTTTTAATCCCTTCTATTTCTTTAAACACAAATGTTTACCTCTGGAAACATTTACTGAAATTTCATATATCTTCTGATTACACCTAAAGTTAGCAAATATTAAAGAAACTATTTGGGTAAATCCACAGCTCTCAGTTAGTGCCACTATTTTGTGGCCCAAGAGAGAACACCTAAAATATGATTGCCAATGGTGTTGTGGTAACAAGGCACAATCGTAAGAATGAATCCTCACAAATTTATCACCTAACCTTAACCAATTTACAGTGTATGCCTTACTGACATTAACTAGCAGTTCTGTCTTAGAATATCCAAATCATTTTCCTTTTTCTTTTTTTGAGATGGGGTCTCACTCTGTCACTGAGGCTGGAGTGCAGTGGCACTACTATAGCTCACTGCAGCCTTGAACTCCTGGGCTAAAGCGACCCTCCTGCCTCAGCCTCCCAAGTCGCTGAGACTACAGGTGCATGCCACCACACCTGGCTTATTTTTTTTGAATTTTTTTTTTTTTTTTTTTTTTTTTTAGAGACAGGGTCTCACTATGTTGCCCAGGCTAGTGTTAAACCCCTGGCGTCAAGTGATCCTCCCATCTCAGCTACCCAAAGTGGTGGGATTACAGGCATGAGCCACCATGCCCGGCCCAAAGTCATTTTCTATAAAGCAAGCCAATAAAAATATAGCTGTAGATAATTCTCATAATTTAAACCTAGATTTTATTCTTATGAATTGAATTCTAATTAAATGATTGCTTTTCTCCATTCTATTAATTAAAAAATTAATATGCAACTTCTAAACATAAAACCTATGGGCACAAAATATTCTACAAGTATGCTATATGGTTTGAAACTTTTAAAACAAGAATTTTTCACATATTACTGCTCTATTTGGGTTTTCTAAGAGACAAAAAATGTTTTTAAAACTCTAGTGATATAAAATGTCATTCCTTGATAAAAGAACCTGTTACCTAGTCAAAATTTATCAAGTTAAAATTCTTTTCTAGTTCCCAGCTTGATCTCCCATGACTCTCCCTCCAGACACTCTGTGCTCCTGCCAAACCAGACTACTTGCCAGCCTCATACTTGTTCCCCCACCACAACTTTATGATTCACATTCCCCACCAGGAGAAATCCAACCAGTTCTTCAAGGTCCAGGGCAAACACTCTGCTCTCTGCATCTCTTCTCTAGTCCTCTTGCCTAAGTAGAACTAATTGCTCCAGTAGCACTCAGATGTTGCCTTACCATATTATGCCTGATACACAACTGTACGTAAAGTTAGCTTGTGTCTTCCACACCCACTACTCCCTTCCACCCGCCCCCTACCGTAACAATTACTGAGTGCACAGTTCAAAATAACATCCATTTTAACAACATTTGGTACAATATGATACCAACTCATTACAAAATGCAAGGAAAAAACTAAGCCTTCTCTCAGGACAAGTAAGAAGAGCTGTCTTTCATTCCTCTCAAATTTGGAACTACTGTAATTCTTTAGTAACTGCTTCCTAATAACACAATACTCATTTAAATGAAAATTTTCCACTGTCATTATCTATTCAAGAGTTGCTCAACAATTCTTGCAACTGTGAGTGATATGCATCATCATAAATTTCTAGCTCTAAAGCCAGAGCACAGAGAAGGTAAAAGATCTCCACAAGGTCACACAGCTAATCACAGAGGCCAAGATATCATTCTATCCACTACTAACATGAAGAACTTGAACATCAGTAACTTCAAAAGTATCTGGTGGTGCCTGGAGCATAGTGAACACTCAAACACCTGAATTAATGAAGATGACTTAAAATACTTTTAGTAGTGGCAGGCTTTTTTTTTTTTTTTTACAATGTAAGGCTAATTAATCCTTAATCACGCAGATCGCATTAACAAATTTACTGTGCAGTTAACGCTATAAAATAGCATGGGAACATAAACACTAACAGCCAAAACTTTTGTTTTAGTATCCACAAGAGTCACTTTTTCCTTCACTTGTCCCCAGAAGCCCAATAGACTAAACATTAGAGCTGACCCTATTTTCTAATTTCAGCTTGCATTTAAGATAACGCTTTTGTTTCATTTACAGCGCGCATGCTGCTGACACAGCTGCCCCTTCTCTGTAATAAACACAGGGCTTCTATATTTAAAAATACAGTGAAACTTTGTTATAACATCCCCTCCCCAGTCTCCAACCAATTTTCTCTCCAAGCCCCACCTCCACCCTAGGATTTTTTTTTTTTAAATCAATGGCGCTCAAAACATTAGACTCTTTGGAAAAAATCAATTTTCTTCTTTAAAGACATCTCATCATAATGGTATTTTTCTTCTCCACAGCTCGTGCCTTTTTTAACAGGCAGAGGGGAAAAAAGAAAAAGAAAAAAGGTATCTTTTCCCCGAAGGCCTTCTCCTGAGTCTGGGGTACTTTTTGGGACCGCGACCAGAGCCCCGAATGTCAAGTCGGGACGGCCTCGCAGGCCAGCGCGGTGGAGACGCGGGTGCGCACGCGGCGGGAAGCGGCGACGGGCGGCTGCGCTGACGGGAACGCGCGCCCCCCGGGAGGCTATGGAAGGCTCACCGCGTCCCGGGGCTTGGGAGGGGAGGTCTCGTAAACACCCGGCGGACAGATAATGACGAGGGCCCCCGGCCCGAGCGCGGGCTCCGGAGCGCCCGGGGCAGGGGGCAAACGCTCCCCGCATCTCTTTCCACGAGTTAGAAAAGGGCGGCCAAGGAGGGTGTGGGCCGAAGCGGGGCGCTGGGAGGAGATAATGCTCGAGGCCAGAGTTAATCATCACCTCCCGAGCGTCTGGAAAACTACGGCCGGGGCCGGAGGGGCGGAGGAGCAGCCCCGGGGAAAGTGAAACTCCTTCCCGGCCGACCAGCCCGGCGAGCGCGGGGCGGGAGAGGGACCCCGAGCGCGCCCCGTCCTCCGCCACGCACGGCGCAGCACTCGCGGCTGGCTCCGAAAGCCGCAGTCCAGTTCACGGCGCCACTAACAACAACAGTAATGCTTTTTTTCCCCACAAACGCACCCGGACAGCGGGACAAACAAGAGCAAGAACATTGAAAACCATAAGTCAGTCATGCAAATCGGTTTTTATTAACTGAAATTAAAAAAAAAAAAAGGGGCACAGCGTTCCCATACCGGGAGTCGAACCCGGGCCGCCTGGGTGAAAACCAGGAATCCTAACCGCTAGACCATATGGGAAGTGCTGCTAGACACATCGCGGAGACCCACCTGACAAACGTGAGCGACGCTGCCGCCTTGCCTACGCTTCCCGCCGCCGCCTCTGCGCCAGGAAAGCCGCTGCCCCTGCTGCCCACGCGCTCCGAGAGAAGGAACCAGCAGGGTCTGAGCGCGCGGGCGTCGCGGGGGAGGGGTGGGGTCGCTCCGCCGCCGCAGGAAAGTTGTTAGGCGAACCCCAGAGACTCGCAGCCCAGGACCCCGCTGTTTCACCTTTCTCTTTAAACTCCGCCAGTGGCCCCCAACCCACAGGTCCGGGTTGCTCCGCTGTTCAAAGTGCGTGCGGACTAGTTGGCAAAGTTGAGAGCGGCGACGTCTCTGGGAACAGCTGTTTGCGTTCGGGGTGGAGGCGGCGCGCGAGCGCCTTGGCCACGAGCCAGCGAGCCTAGAAGGAGAGTGGAGGTTCTGGAGCCCAGGGGAGGATAGAGAGCGGGATGGCGCGGGGACTTGAGGCTTGAAGCCCCGTACTTCAGCTCAAGTCCCGTCGCGCTTTCGCCCCTTCCCGGTGACCTCAACCCCTTTATACCGACCCCACCTCTCAGGAGCCGGGAGTACCGCCCCTGTAGGGGGAGGGGACGAGGAGGCGATTTCGAACGCGGATTGGGTCGTCCGGGCACCCGTAGTGGGGAACCGTGGAACGCTGGTCCGGAGAAGGAGGGAGGTGTCCGGCCTTGGAGGGAGCACGGGTGTGCCTCGCGGCGGGCCGGGCCTGACTCGCCTCGCTTGGGAGCGCGAGTCTGAGTTGAACCCCGGACGACGCGCGGAGCGGCCGGCGCAGTCATGTGAGTTGGGTCTCAGGCCCTAAACAACGAGGTGTTGTTTCTCTGGGAGGCCTGGTCTCCCCCGAGCCTTCCCTCCCCCCTTCTCCCGCCCTCCGGCCGGGGGCGTGACGGACGCGCTCTTAACTCGCTCGGGACCGGCGCCCGGCCTGCAGGGCCGGTTCTCCGAGCGCGGTGGAAATACTGCCCCGCGGAGCGCTTTGGGGGCGTGGAGCGCTGGTTCCGAGGTGGGAGGCCGGCGGCCCGTTGAGGTGGCGGGTCCGACAGCAACCGGAGATGCGACGCAGCGCTCCCTTCGCTACGCTGTCGGGGGTCGCGGGCGCCCTTTTCGGTTCGGGAGCGCGTGAACCCCGGGGGATTGTGAAACTTTGCGCTTGGGCTGCGGCCATTGCTGCCTTCGCCGCCCACTGAAAGCGGCCAGCCCCGGCTAGCGTAGTGACGCCTTCGTTTGGGTGTTTTCGTTTTTGTTTTTTTTCCTAAGAGGTACCTTGGCTTTTCCAACTCTCTCTTGTCCTGAGATTCAAGAACGACTTGTATTAACTGATAGTCTTGGAGGAACCACAGTCTTCCCCAGAGTAGTCTTGTCCTTTGTTCTTTTTGTGGAAATAACTTGATTAAAGGCAAACATGAGTTTCCTCCGGCCTCCATTACAGCAACTTCCAAAAAAGCCAGAAAGGAACAGAAAGGATAAATATTCTTCTCTGAGATGTTTCTTATTTCTTCATACCTATGACAGTAACAAATAGGGAATTTTTTTAAGGTGTCTTATTTAAAGGAGTTTTATAATAGATCCGGTGCAAACTTTCTTTATGCTTCTAGCGACAGAATTTCGGTTGACTGCTTCAGCCAATTAAGTGACATAACTTGGAGCTGTATATAACAAGACAAAATTCAGTAGCAGGGGCATATATTTCAAACTTTAAAAATATGTAAAGCTTGTAGAATTTTAATTTTAAATAAGCTTAGACTTGTTTTTCCCTTTTTCAGGGCGGACTACTGGAAGTCACAACCAAAGAAATTCTGTGATTACTGCAAGTGCTGGATAGCAGACAATAGGCCTGTATGATAATTACACTGTTAGAGAGTCTAATAATATTGTGTACATATGCGGTATTCCTTTTTGTTGTAAACTAAGAGTTTACAAACCAATTTCATATACATTGTTCTTGATTTTTCAAAACATCAAAAGATTTCTGTCTTGTTGCTTGTATGAAAGCTATGAGCCTTCTTCCTTTTCATCAACCTAAATTTGATTATATTTTAAGCCAAATTATTTCTCTATAGCCTTTCAGGAAATGAACACTGACTAAGTAATCCCATTCATGCTTATGAAACACCTACAGTATAATGCTGTTGTTTATAATACTGTCACATACAAAGAAAAGTAAAAGTGGAAGTCCTAAAAACGTAAAAAGAACATTATTGTGGTTTTCTTGTATGTTATTTGCTTTAGAAATAATTAAATGTATTTGATGTAGAGCTTTATATCTTTAGATGCTTAAATTTGAAAGATCAACATACCCTCTGTCATGAAATACAAAAGTAGCAACTCTGTTAAGTATATTATTACTCTAGATCCAGTTTTTTAAGACATAAAGCAAAAAGCCCACCACTGATTTTCCTGCCTCTCCTGCATTTCATTATGTACCTATTACATTAACACTAGGGTATCTATTATATATTCATATCCTTTTTACTTGGCAGAGTTGGATACACAAACGGTAGTAGTTCTATATTTAACAATGCTGTGGATTTCTTTGGTAGACATTTATTTACAGTAGTCTACAAAGTATTTGTGGTTTTGGGTTTGTTTTTTTTTTTTAATGCATTGTTTTGGTCTTTTTGGATAGTTGCTGAAGTTCTTGACTATATTGTTTGACTGAAGCTATCTTTTCAAATAAATACCATGAATTTTTAAAACCACACAAATCACTGAAAGTGTCTCTTCCTTAGAGGTACCCAGGCTGTAAAATAAATTTTATGAGTTATCTAAAGTAAGTAATCCCTTCCAGTGTAGTCTGTCTTCATCTACGGAATTGCTAATACACATTGATTTAACCTTTAATTATAAACAAAATTAACTTAATTTTGAATGGACTTTAATATTCTTTGTGTGGTGTAATCAACTTTAAGAAACCCAATATATGAAAAATAGAGGAATGATTATTTGCTTTACAAAGTCACGCTTTAAAGAGGAATTCACAGGAGTATTTAGAATAGCTCAGTTAATGCATCATATAAGATTTGATTGACAGGACTTATTTTGCAGAGCTAACCAGGAATGTCTTATTGCATACAACCAGACACTTGTAATTTAGTAGCATTTCTGGTTGTTTAATTAGGTAATAATTCCCACTCACCCACCCCTATCCCCATTAATCCAGTTACGATCACTCCCCATAGGTTATCATTTTTTTTGTTTTGTCTATTCTTCCATAGTTCCTGCATGTATATAGATATAGGTTCTTATTCAACACTCATAAAAGGTAAAATTGTATATACTGTTGTACACCGTAGTTTTAAAAAATTGAACAATATGTCCTCAAGCTCTCTATGAATATATAGGGAGCTTCTGTATTCTCTATTATAAAAGACTGTAGGAATATACCATAGTTTATTTAACCAGTCCCCTATAGAAGGACACTTGGATTTTTATTGCAAACAGTGCTGCAGTGTATAACCTTATACATAACATCATTTTGTACGTGTCCAAGTATATCTATAGAACAGATTCCCAGAAATGGGACTGCTGGGTGAAAGGGTAAAAGTATTTGGAATTTTGATAGATATTGCCAAATTGTCCTCCGCAGGAGTTGTACATTTTATACCATTACTACATTGTATAAAAGTATTTGTTTACAATTTATGAGGATTTTTTAAACATCTGCTTTTCTCCCACTTGGAGGAATATGGATCATTGTTCTTTATGTTTCTAATTTAATGTGGCAAATAGGCCGGGCGCGGTGGCTCAAGCCTGTAATCCTAGCCCTCTGGGAGGCCGAGGCGGGTGGATCGCTCGAGGTCAGGAGTTCGAGACCAGCCTGAGTGAGACCCCGTCTCTACTAAAAATAGAAATAAACTATCTGGACAACTAAAAATATATATAGAAAAAATTAGCCGGGCATGGTGGCACATGCCTGTAGTCCCAGCTACTTGGGAGGCTGAGGCAGTAGGATCGCTTAAGCCCAGGAGTCTGAGGTTGCTGTGAGCTAGGCTGATGCCACGGCACTCACTCTAGCCCGGGCAACAAAGTGACACTCTGTCTCAAAAAAAAAAAAAAAAAATGTGGCAAATAGAGCAATAAAATGCTAGACACTTACTGATTTTGATGTTGAGAGGTGTTTCTTTTTTTGCTTCCAAGACAGAGTCTTGCTTTCTTGCCCTGGCTAGGGTACAGTGGCATCATCATAGCTGACGGCAACCTCAAACTCCTGGGCTCAAGCGATCCTCCTACCTTAGCCTCCCAAGTAGCCAGGGGTACAGGCGCACTCCACCAGGCCTGGCTAATTGTTCTGGGTTTTTTGTAGAGACGAAGTCTTACTCTTGCTCAGGCTGGTCTCAAACTCCTGAGCTCCAGTAGTTCTCCTGTCTAGGCCTCCCAGAGTTCTAGGATTACAGGTGTGACCCAGTACACCCCCGGCAGAGAGGTGTTTATTAAGATTTTTTTTTTCCCAGTCCTCTTTTGGCTTCATGTCTTGTTTGAGTCCTCATTACAATCATATTCACTGGATTAGTCATCAAAGGCACCTTATATTTTTGTCTATTAATGTGGTCACCATAGTTTAAGAAACAAAAGAAACCTAGTCAGAGGGCATTATAACAATGTGGTTCCCTAGCATCATTTGATTAAAAGGGCCAATATGCAAGTAAATTAATCTATTTTATCTTTTATGCCAGTCATCTTAATTTCAATTTTTTATGTCCCATTCCCATATTTACTGTATTACTTTATTATGAATTTTATGATGTTTATATAGTTTTCCTTTGTATTTTCTCTTTTTTTCAATTTCAAGAGTGTTGAATTTCATGAAAGAGGAAAGAATCATAAGGAAAATGTGGCAAAAAGGATCAGTGAGGTAATGTAGATTGTTTCTTTGCCAATTTTTCTATGTAGATGTCAGTCCTTTATCTCACTTTCACTTTTATATGTGTCTCAACGTAGATTAAACAGAAAAGCCTGGATAAGGCAAAGGAAGAAGAAAAGGCGTCAAAGGAGTTTGCTGCAATGGAGGCAGCTGCCCTAAAAGCATACCAAGAGGATTTGAAAAGGCTTGGCTTAGAGTCAGGTAAAAAAGCAGACAGCATGTTTTAAAAGTAACATCAGAGGTCATGCTAGGTAAGCTTTGATAGTTTCCATAAAGAGGTGATAAACTCAGGGTATACTCTCAGTGCGTTTATTATGTACATAGCCCTATTTAGACTGTGGAATTTTGCTCATGCACTTTGGCTTTTAATGCTCTTTATCTTTTTTTTTTTTTTTCCAGACAGGGTCTCACTCTGTCAAACTCATGGGCTCCAGTGATCCTCCTGCCTCAGCCTCCTGAGTAGCTGGGACTACAGGTGTGCAACACCACACCTGGCTGATTTTTCTATTTTTGGTAGAGAACAGGGTCTCACTCTTGCTCAGGTAGTCTCGAACTCCTGGCCTCAAGCAATCCTCCTATCTCAGTCTCCCAAAGTGCTAGGATTACAGGCATGAGCCACCCAGCCCACCTCCATTCATAGCAACCATACTACCTCCATGGTTACCTAGTCGTTGGTGAGTGGTTAATTTCAGAAACACTTTGAGTTTTTTAGGTATTCTAATTTTTTGGCTAAAAGACATTATTTATTGAAAAATAGGCCTTGCATTATAATTATAGTTCTCTTTATCCATGTTTTCAAAACTATGAGTCTTGTTTATTTATATGGGTGAATATGTAAACTAGCCTTCTGCAGACAAATTAACTGGTTTTACTACTGGAAGGCTGTTACTTTTGAGGGTTTGAGAACAAAGAAGTTCCTGATAAAAGACATAATTTAACTAGAATGTTATCTGTCTTGTCTCTGAATTTAGGCTTGAAACTGGGAAACTTCTGTGAGCATTTCTTCCATGACAAATCCGTTTTCCTTAAGACAAGCATGTAACAAATCTTAGTTGTTGATCTTCCATAGTGGTTGGGATAGTCAACACGTAATATTCTTTATTCTCTAATAAGAACAGCTTTCTATTAAGATTTTGAGCAGAATACCAGTTGAGTTAATTAGCATTGCCTTCATTAAATAAGAACAGTTCTAACCAGACTTTAAAAATATTACCCTGGACATTACAGTTAAAAGGTGGGAAAGTTGTTTGGTTCCATGAGGATAAAGCCATATGATCATTTTGAGAGGAAAAAGGCTGGATGTAAGCATTCCTGGAGAATTGGAGAGGAGTGTTAAAAGTTCAACTTTTACCAATTATATGGATTGAGAGATTCCATTTATGCTGCCAGTTTAGCATTTTATATTTAAATGGATATTTTTATTTAAATAAAAAATATAAATATATTTAATTGGATTTTCCTATTAAATATTATTCATAGCCTTGTTTTCCTAAATAGGATGTATATTCCTTTAAAAGAACAACAGTGCAGTACAAAGAAAAGAATTTTTAAAAGCTCACTAACTGCTATTAAGGTTTTTTTCAGACCTCTTCTTTAGATTTTTAAAAATTATATATTTTGTGCTGTGGTCTATTTGGAGGTTGTTTTATTTTTTTTCCCTCAGTAATATGTCAAATATATCTTTTCATTTAAATAATTAAGGATATATATCATTTTTGTATGGTGGTTAAGTGTACAGACTTTGGAGTGAAACAGAATTGCCTCTTAGATTTTTACTAAAACTAAGTAACATTATGTTATAAATTGATTATTACAGTGACCACCCATAACAAGTGTTTAATAAAGGGTAGCCATCATTATTTCATCTGTACAGTATATTTAATCTTTTCCTAGTTATCATGTAGGTTGCTTAGAGTTTTCATTGTTATGAAGAATGCCATGGTGAGCATCCTTATGCATGTATCTTTTCACATTTATTTGTCTCTGTGGGTTGAATTTCTAAAAATGAGTTTACAGTATCAAAGTGTGAATATATTTTATGTATTGATAGCTAATACTGTGCTCTCTCCAGAAATGGACTGATTTACACTTTCACTAGAAATAAAATAAGTTTATTAACTGGTGTTGGGAATAACTGGCCAATCCTTTGGTACACAAAGCCGTAAAACCTGCCCATTTTTTCACACCAATGTGAATACCTGATAGATCAGACTAACTCTGTTGTTTTTTTTTTTTTTTTTTTTTTTTTTTTTTTTATTTGAGACAGAGTCTCACTTTGTTGCCCAGGCTAGAGTGAGTGCCGTGGCATCAGCCTAGCTCACAGCAACCTCAGACTCCTGGGCTTAAGCGATCCTACTGCCTCAGCCTCCTGAGTAGCTGGGACTACAGGCATGTGCCACCATGCCCGGCTAATTTTTTTTGCTATATATATTTTTAGTTGGCCAGATAATTTCTTTCTATTTTTAGTAGAGACGGGGTCTCACTCAGGGTGGTCTCGAACTCCTGACCTTGAGCAATCCACCCGCCTCGGCCTCCCAGAGTGCTAGGATTACAGGCGTGAGCCACCACGCCCGGCCAGACTAACTCTGGATTTGATTATTCTTTTTAGTACTTATTGATCTTCAAAAAAAATTATAATTATTTCCATTTCTTTGAATATTAGCAAAGGTAAACATTAATTCTCTGAATTGCCTTTATAATTTTTACCCATTTTTCTGTTAGAATGTTTGATTTATAAGGAATCTTTGTTAGAAATATTAACCCTTTGGCATATTTGTTCTAAATATTTTTTTTTTTTTTTTTTGAGACAGAGTCTTGCTCTGTTGCCCGGCTAGAGTGAGTGCCGTGGCATCAGCCTAGCTCACAGCAACCTCAAACTCCTGGGCTTAAGCGATCCTACTGCCTCAGTCTCCTGAGTAGCTGGGACTTACAGGCATGCGCCACCGTGCCCGGCTAATTTTTTTTATTTTCTATCTTGTATATATGTTTTTTGTTTTTGCCATATAGAATATGTTTTTGTGTAGTCAAATTTAACATTATTTTACTTTGTGTTCTTTTTGTAAATGTCTTTGACCTGGTATTTATATTGGTGTATAAAAGTGGGAAGGGAGCAGGGAAGGGGGAATAGCTTTACTTTTTTCCCCCGAAATAATTAACCAAATATTGCAAAACCTTTTTTTGAAATGATCTATCCTTTTCCTTCTGATAAGAAACACCGGAATCTGCAGTTGGCTCTGTATCTGGACTATTCTGTTTCAATCATATGTTTGTCTGTTCCTGCATCAGTTCCACAATTCGGGATTTTTTTTTTTGAAAGAGGCTAAATCTTGCTATTTTGCTCTGGCTGGAGTGCAGTGCCATGATCCCAGCTCACTGCAGCCTCAAACTCCTGGGCTCAGTTGACCTTCCCACCTCAGCCTCCCAACTAGCTGGGACTACAGGCACATAACACAATGCCCAGCTATTTTGTTTGTTTAAGAGATGGGGTCTTCTATGTTGCCCTGGCTGGTCTTGAACTCCTGGCCTCAAATGATCCTCTTGCCTCAGCCTCCCAAAGTGCTGGGATTACAGGTGTGAGCCACCATGACTGACCTGGATTTTTTTTTTTTTTAACCATAGTTTTAGAGTAAGTTTTAATATCTGGTAAGGGCTGGGCACAGTGGCTCATGCCTGTACTAGTACTCTGGGAGGCCAAGGCAGGAGGATTGCTTGAGCTCAGGAGTTTAAGACCAGCCTGAACAAGACTGAGAACCTGTCTCTACAAAAAATAGAAAAATCAGCCAGGTGTCGTGGTGCGTGCCTGTGGTCCCAGCTACTTGGGAGGCTGAGGCAGGAGGATCGCTTGAGGTTTGAGATTGCAGTGAGCTACAGTGATGCCACTGCACTCTACCCAGGTTGACAGAATGAGACTCTGTCTCCAAAAAAAAAATACAAAATGATCTGGTAGAACTAAATTCTCCTCCTCCTCCTTTTTTTTTTTTTTTTGTTGTTTTTTTACAATTTTCCTGTATATTCTTGCATGTTTATTTTTCCAGATGAATTTTACAATAATAGGTTACATTCCCAGTAAAGGTACTTTGGCTACTTCACCCTTCTCTCATCTCTTCTCTAGAAATTTCAGAACCGAGCGTATCACCAGTAACCAGCACTGTTCCACCCACCTCTACATCAAATCAACAGAAAGAACAGAAAGAAAAGAAGAAGAAAAAAAAAGATCCTTCAAAAGGCAGATGGGTAGAAGGTATAACCTCTGAGGGTTACCATTACTACTATGATCTTATCTCAGGAGGTAAGTTATTTAGGCATAAAACTACAGTTCCACTAGTAGAATAGAGCAATTTGTTTTGTGTTAGGATTTTTATTTAATATTGAAACATTTTAAACAATGAAAAACTATAAATTCTCATTTTTGCCACAAAGGTGAGAAAATTATGTGTCCTTTAAAAAGGTGCCCTTCTCATAGTCACTCAGTGTCATACTTAGAGCCTTTAATAATGGGTTCCTTACAAATAAACTATAGCTTTATATTTTCTCAGTAAAACTTTCTGATTAAGGCTGGGTGCAGTAAGCACTATGGGAGGCCAAGGCGGGAGGATGGCTTGAGCTCAGAAGTTAGAGAACAGCCTGAGCAAGAGTGAGACCCCATATCTACAAAAAATACAAAAATTATCCAGGCATGGTGACACGTGCCTGTAGTCCCAGCTACTTGGGAGGCTGAGGTAGGAGGATTGCTTGAGCCCAGGAGTTTGAGGTTGTAGTGAGCTATGATGACGACACTGCAATCTAGCCAGGGCAACAGAGCAAGACTCTGTCTTAAAAAAAAAAAAAAGGTAACTTTTTAAAAATAAAAAAACTTTCTGAAAGTATGAACTTCGTATTTCAAATGCTGTAATAGAAGTGTTACTAAAATTATATGGGAGGTCAAAATAATGTGGAATCCATTGTGATTCTGTAGCTCTGAGAGATTATCTCAGGAATTACTTTTGAGTTGATCTCTACATTAAGATGAGGACATCAAGAATGATGTCTTACTCATCAATGTGTATCCCTAGCACCTAACACAGTGCCTAGCACATTATAGACATTCCATAAGTATTTTGATTGAAGATTTCAGTAGATTATCAAGAAGGTACAGCATTCCAGACAGAGCTGTATGAACCAAAAAAAGATTTGAAAGTTTGGGAAATAGAGAGTCGTGTTCTAGAAATAAAACATGAGTTTCTTTGAAGATGTAGGAGCAGAATGAGGCTGGAAAAACAGATTGGGTCCATATTCTGGAGAGCTCAGAGAATGGTGGTGCCATTTACTGAGATATGGCATACAGGAACCAAAAATAAGTTTAATGGGGACAATAATTCAAATTTGGATATGTTGAATTTGAGGTCCCTATGGAATATTCATGTGGCAATTATCAGTAACTAATTGATTGTTATAGTCTGGAGTTGGGCTAAATTGAGTCTGGGGATGTATCAGTAGATAATATGTTAACCTTTAGGAGTATATGAGATCACAAGCAAAGAGAATAGAGCAAGAAGTGAAGAGGGTGGGTAATACATACATTAAAGAAATGGATAGAAGAAAAACCAGCAAAAAAGTTAAGAATGGTTAGGAAGGTGGGAAATAAGATCAGAGAGTTAATCATGAAGGAAATCTTGGGCTAACAATATTGTAATTATTATTATCAGAATCATAATCAGCTTTGGACTACAGAGAAATATTAATCTCTCAGAGTTTATTTGCACTGAGCCTTAAGTGACATGTATATTATAGTTCAGCAATGAGGATACCATGAATTAATTATGTACTGGTAATTAGATGTCTTTCAGATTTACCTAGAAACTATTTCTTTTTTCCCTTCTAATGCTTATTACTTGCTTTCATTGTTCACCAATCTACTTTAAATGCTCTTGCTCTCAGTAATACTTGTCTTTAATTTCTGCATACTTCATCTTGTTCCTCTTCTGAGTCACTGAATCCATCTTTCACTCTCCTGTGCCCCAGCATGTCAATAGGCCATCTCCTTCCTTTGAAACTTATCAAGCCTGAAATCTATGAAGTCTTTAAGAGAAGCCCTTCCTGGCTCTATTAATTCCTGTGGAAGTTCCAGTAACTTCTCATCCTTCATTCTGTCCTTTCTTGGTTACATAGCACTCCCATATATTCTCTGCACAATACTACTACAGTGTATGTTGTTGCTTTTTTATTTTTCAATTATGTTTTAAATTGTACACCTATAGTGTTTTGTCCACAGTGACTGTCTTGTAAATTTTTGCCAAATTAAATGTTTTTAAAAGTTTTTTTTTTAAAGCAAAAAGATTTTATAACTGCAATATATTTTGCAGCATCTCAGTGGGAGAAACCTGAAGGATTTGAAGGAAACTTAAAAAAGGTAACTGAAGCTTGGTAATACGGTGTTTTTGCTTTATTCTTTGAAGTGACTGGCTTCTGGGGGTTTTTTGTAGATTTTTGTTCAGCAAATTTGCTTATAGTTACCCACCCTCCCCTCCCCCCAAACTTTGTTCTTTTTTTTCCTGTAATTCTTTTGTTAGAAGGCTGGGTGAAGGTGAAATAGTGATATGTATCCAAATACTCCATGCAGGGCAAATACTAGATTGCACTTAGTTACCATTCATATGTCCCTGGCAATTTGGAAAGAATTGTTCCTGGCTTTCAGAGGAGGCATTCCCTCCTTGAAAGTTGGCTCGTGATTAGCAGAAACTAAGCTTCTGGCCATGATCAGTACCTACTGCTCCTAACTCCCAGGTGTTAAGAGGAAAGGAAAGGGTGGCTGACTCTGCCTCAGTTATTCAATATATAACCATCATTATTATCTTCAGTTTATGCTGGGTTTTTTCCTCCCTTAGACAGCAGTGAAGACCATTTGGGTAGAAGGTTTAAGCGAAGATGGTTATACCTACTATTATAATACAGAAACAGGAGGTAAGTATTACCTTTGATTATCTAAAATTGTACTTGCTTATTAATTAGCCTACTGATGAATCATTTTAACTTGGGAATTTTAATATATGACAAACATGTTTCTATAGTAAGCATGTATTATTTTTTATAATTTAAAAACAATACAGGAAAGAGCAAAAAGATTTCTATTTATAATATATTTCGCTGTGCACTAATGTTATTCTTGATTGATACTGCATTCACAAACTTAGCATCATTTTAGCTTTCTCTAACATTACTGGTTTTTATCATAATTATTTTAGAACTATAATCATTATCTTCAAAGGTCAAGAGATGAAGTTCAACTTGTCTTTTCCTTTTATTTTATTTATTTTATTTTATTTTACTTTAGGAGGTAGGGTCTCACTCTGTTGCTCAGGCTGGAGTGCAGTGGTGTGGTCATAGTTCACTGCAGCCTCAAACTCCTGGGCCCAAGCCATCTTCCTGTCTGAGTCTCCCGAGTAGCTAAGACTACAAGCATGTGCCACCATGCCCAGCTAATATTTTGCCCAGGCTGGTCTTGAACCCCTGGACTCAAATAGTCCTGCCCTCAGCCTACCAAAGTGCTGGGATTACAGGCATGAGCAACCACACCCAGCCCTTTTCCTTTTTTTAAAAAAAGACAAAACTGAAGCTATTTCAGCAGTGGCTGAAATTGTTGATAACTTTTACTAATTTAATGTTTCAGTTGTATAAATATTTATAAAGCATGCATGATTACTGTATGATTATTATCTAAAATTTTCAAATTAATGTTTTACCCAATTTAATTTCATAAAACTGGTCTTTAAGTTATTGTACTTTGTTTCTACTGCAGTTAAATTTACCAGAGTAGCTATAATATTGGTGTAACTTTGGGAGAGATTTTTTTTTAATTACTACTCTCGATAGATACCTAGCCTACCCAATTGTAGCAATGTTTCTATCCCAAGACAATTGAAGTTCTGAATCTTTATAGTTATAGTGATATAATATAGCTTTAGAGTTAGACACATATGAGCTCAATGCACAGGTTCTTCCCTTCCTGGTGATGTGCTTGTGGGCAAGTCACTCACTCTTCAGTGAAATAGAGCAGTTGTATGTGTTTTGTGAGGTCATGAGTGTCATATGTCTATAAAGTTCCTAAAACAGTGCCAGGCATATAGTAGGTGCTTAATAATTTATTTCTTGAAAGTTCTTTTGTTAATTCTGTGCAATGTAGGTAAGGAAATGCAATGTTTTACATTAACCCTAACAAGTACCCTATATTAATTAAGGGACTATACATACTGATTTGCCCTGAATGATTTTGGTTTATGGCTGGACCAGTATAGTAATTAATAACAGACCCCTTCACTCTTAAAACTGTCCCAGTCGAACAATAAATTGCATAGTCTTTTTCCCTTCCATTAAACTAGAAATAGGGAATAACTACAAGGTAATTAGAAATGTTGTCATTTTACTAAAAGCCTGGTGGACCACTGGATGGCAGTAGAGTTCAATCAATTGAAACACTCTCCCCCCCATAACAACTTATATTCATTATATGACTTCACTTTGTGAAATCTTAGTGGTAACAGAAATCTCATGTATGCTCATTATCAATATGTTTCCTGAAATTGTTTTCAGTTTAATTGTGAGATTCTTTAGAAGTGTCACCCAGTTCTTAGGTCTCTCATTCCATTAGAGGTACAGTTTATACATCTACTATATCTAGGTTGTTTGAAATCAGTTTCTGAAAGATATAAGAGCAAGATGGTTGGGAATTCTTATTATCTTCTTGATCAAGTTATGTGAAATAGATGCAATGTTATTAATAATTATAAGTGATGGGAAGTGTTATGTTGAAATTACATATGAATAGAATTGGTAACTAAATAACATGACTATTAAAATGTGTTGAGCAGAATCCAGATGGGAGAAACCTGATGATTTCATTCCACACACTGGTGATCTGCCTTCTAGTAAAGTCAATGAAAAGTCACCTGACAACCTAGAAGAATCCAAATCATCAGATTCACATAGTGATTCCGATGGGGAAAAGGAAGCAGAAGGAGGAGAGGTCTCTACAGAAACAAAAAAAACAAAAATAAAATTTAAGGTAGGTTTTTTATTTACTCTTCACAAAAGTTTATCCATTTATAAAAAGCTCTGTAGATCTAGACCTTCTTCAGTCTTCTGGAAGAAGGTAGAAATAAAGTCAAGAGGCATATTTTAGCAACTAGATGAATGGTTTATTGAAATCTATCTCAGAGCAAGTCACTAAGCTCATTTTAGATTTTCTGAGTTTGAGGTGCCTCCGTAACATTCAAAGAGCTGTCTGAACAGGCCAGTGTCCATATCTAAGCTAGAAGTACTAATATGAGTATCATTATCATACTGGTACTACTTTAAATCTCAGAGTAAGTGATATAACCTCAGAAAATGACCTTGGGGAACCATAGAGTACATTAAACATTTAAGTGGCAGGCAGAGAAAGAGGACCCCACAAGGTAGAAGGAAGAAGAGTGGTTAGAAAGATATGCAGAGAAGCAGAAGAATTTAGTATCCCAGAAGCCAAATGAATAGAGAGCATCAAGGATTAATTAGGTCTAAAAAAAGGAATAGGTCCATTGAATTTGGCAGTTTATGAAGTCCTTGATACCATTATAGAAGTTTCACCAGAGTTTTTGGTGGCTCTGATTGAAAAGTGGTTTGCAGTGTGTATGTGGTTTGGATATGAAATGAAAAGTAGAAAATTGGTGATATGAAGATGGCTAGATACTGGCTCTTAAACATGAGAGATGAGTGGTGGTGGTGGTTTCTTTGAGAGGTACTTCAAAGGAAGTAGAAAGGGCATACCGGATACCAACAAGAACATATGGATAGATTGGTATTGAACAAGAATAAACTCATTTTCTGTAAGAAGGTATGACTATGTAAATGAGTTGGTATCAGTGAAGAAATTAAAAGAGTCATACCTTTTCGTCTTAATTTTCATTCATAAAGAAATGAACCAGCCTGCTCCACACAGCAAGACCCTGTCTTTACAAAAAATTAAATTAGCTATGTGTGGGGGCATGTGACTATAGTCTTACCTACTTGGAATACTGAGAGGCAGGAGGATCACTTGAGCCCAGGAGTATGAGGCTGCAGAGAGCTATGATCATGCCACTATTCCACTGTACTCTAGCCTGGGTAACAGAGCAAGACCTTTTTCTGGAAAAAAAAAAACAAAAAAAAGAAGAAGAAGAAAAGAAATCAAGATTGCTTGCTGAGAGTAAGGAGCTTTGGGGAGCTTGACATTAACAGATTGAAATAGTCACTGAGCTTAGATGGGAAAGGAAATTAACCAAGTAAGAGGATTGACAGGTGGTTCTGAGTGCCTAGCCATGGCAAGAAAGCAAAAACAGGCATTTTTTCCAGTATTGCTAGTCATCTTGCTTTTGTAACCTTCAACAGGAACACCCAGTCCAGGTGCCAAAGCAGAGAAGACCCATAATCAATGACTGAGATCAATGGTTGAGATTGCTGGCCTAAGAGGTGTAGGAAAGTCAAGATATACTGGGCATACCCAGGCCACACCTGGGATCTTACCATTGCCTGGAATTTCTTTACCAACTCCGTAAATGTTGATGGTACTTAAAGTGAGGGATATATCCAGTTTGCAGAGAAGCAGCAGCAAAGCCTTTGTTGTAGTTGCCTTCTCACAATGTTGTATAGCCAAATTTGGGTAACCCAGTATCCAACCTAGGTTTGAAATTATTAATTTCTCTTATCAAAACTAAATGTCCATTACAAAAATAACAAACTGTTACAAAATACAGGTGAACAAGGACAAACTGCCTGTAGTCCTGCCACTCATGTCTCATAAAATCACTTGGTGTTTATTGGTCTATAATTTTTTTTTCTATTTAAAGACCATTATTTTAAACAAAATATGAAATCATACTATAATAAGGTTTTACTATTAGTTCTTAATTTATCACAAAGATTAATAATTTTATCTACCAAAACGGCTACATAGTATTCCATGGTATGAATATACCATTATTTAATCAGCCCTGTGTAGCAGAACATTTGTTTTTGAATAACCACTAAGAGACTGGGAAAAGAAATAAGTGGAAACATATTACTAAGCAGTGTTAAAGTCTCTGCTGAAATTGGATATTCTATAATTTGATGTCTCATCAGTTTGTATGGTTTTGTGATTGATTTTTGGTAACAACTTGACAAACCAAGTTTAAGAGCAAATAGACAAATGATTGGATAGATCTAAGGAGGTTTTTAGGTCCTATGCATTAGACACACTTAGGGACAAATATTTAGAGTGCTAGCAAAGGAATGTTTACAGTGATTTGCTGTGGGCTTGGGGCTCTATAAAAAAGGATGTAAACTTTAGAGGAGACCAACAAACTCAGAACACAAGGAGAAGTTAAGTAGTAATAGCGATAATAATGAGGTTGGATGAGAGGTATAGTAGAGGTAAGGGAACCATAAAGCCAAAGGAACGAAGAGCTACTGTGGTCAGAAGGTGGGCTTTGCCTTTTAAGATTTCACAGGTGGGGCATTTCAGAGTGGTGACCCAGTTCAAATTAAAAGGAACATAGGTGTATGGATTGAATATTTGAATACTACTTATGAATCAGATGCTATATATGAGGAAAGAGATAAAATATTAGGTTGGGGAAACAGGGTGAAGGCCAAAGTCATTGGCTTTGAGGCTCACAAAGCTGAGGCCAGAGGAATTTTTGACTTCTTAAGATGACAACAGGAGTAGAGAGAAAATGGTGCCAGAGTTGCCAAAGTCATCAGTGAACATGGAGTAGTAGGCAGAGGTTATTAGCTCATGTAAAGAATGACAGAGAACAGTATAGAAAGTGGTATGAGCCTCAGGAGAGGAGATCTTCATGTAATGAAGATTGAAGTATAAAGTATTGTGACCTATTTTACCTCAGTAAAAGTGTTTTATTAAATCATAGTCTGGGCTGGGCTTGGTGGCTTATGCCTGTAATACCAGCACTCTAGGAGGCTGAGGCGGGAAGATTGCTTGAGCACAGGAGTTTGGGGTTGCAATGAGCTCTATGATCTTGCCCTTGCACTCCAGCCTGGGTGATATGGCAGGATCCTGTCTTTAAAAAAAAAAAAAAAGTAGCCTAGAAGCAGTCAAGATTGATAAGAGAGAGTGGATGTTGCCTTCTAGTCCTAAGATGCCAGCCTCAAGAGGGAATGAGTCCATTCAAAGAATTGTGAATGAAACTGTCCCAGGCCTGCCACCCACCTGTGATTGTGCAGTTTGCAGAGAGGCTAAAATCCAGCCCATGGTCCACTTGTAAAACTGAGTCACAGGGATTTGTTATCCCAGATGAAAGGGTACCATAAAACACCAGCCTCATCCAGGGACTCGCATGAAGGCTGCTTCTACCCAGAGGGGGCGTCTTTCTAATTTGCACAAAGTTACTAGTTGTACAGGCCAGTGAGGCTCTGGCAGTGTCCTCAAGTGAAGATAGATTGCAGTTAAGACTAACAGGTTGAAGGAGTTCTTTAAATAGATAATAAATGTAGAAGGGTCTGATGATATGGCATCAAATGGAAAAGGGGCTCAATATAAAGGGCGTCACTGTTGGATAGGTAAACAAGGTAAGAAAGTAGAAAAGAGGTCTGTTTATATGTCCTTAATTGTAGAATTCATGACATTAATAGGATCATGTTACTTTAAAAAGTGAGGCGCTTTGGGGAGCCTTGGTCATGGTATATGAACATTTTAGGCATAATGAGAAACTTAAGCATTAAAGTTGTTCTGTGTACATTGACTGTGTTATATGCAAATTTAAATTCTTAAGTGAGTTAATGTATTGTTCATAAATCTCTAACAAGACTTTTAAAAGCCTTAAAGAAATTTTGTTTTTGTTGTGGTAGTTTTGCTTGAAGTGTGTTATTCCTTGACTTTTACATTTCAGGAAAAAAAAAATAGTGATGAAGGAACTGACCCAGAAATACAGAAAGAAAAAAGTATTCCAAAACAGAATTCGTTGGGTTCAAATGAAGAAAAATCCAAAACCCTTAAAAAAACAAACCCCTATGGAGAATGGCAAGAAATTAAACAAGAGGTCGAGTCTCAGTAAGTACCTGGAACTTTATCCCCATTGTTATTACAAGTATTTTACATCCCAGTACTTCCATAAATTGCAGTAACTAATATCAAGGATGCTGTGCTTATTAAAAGTGTGGCTCGTTTCTTTTATTTCTAGAGAGGTTTTTATTTTTTCAAATTAAATATGTTTTTAAATACTTTAAAATATAAATTAATAGTTACTTTAAAAAGTAAGCTAATGATCGTTTTAATTGCTACCAAAATACGACTTTTTTTCCTTTGCTTTTCTTTCTTTTTTTAAGAGACAGAGTCTCACTCTGTCACCCAGGCTGGAGTGCTCTGGCATAATCATAGCTCACTGTAACCTTGAACTCCTGGGCTCAGGGGATCCTCTTGCCTCAGCCTCCCACGTAGCTGGGATTACAGGCACATGCCACCATTCCCAGCTAATTTTTAATATTTTTATTTTTAGAAATGGGGTCTCACTGTGTTGCCCAGGCTGATCTCAAACTCCTGGCTTCAAGCGATCCTCCTGCCTCAGCCTCATGAGTCGCTGGGATTACAGATTGGAGCCACCATGCGTGGCTCAAAACTTGACATTTCTATTTAGCACATTAACACATTAACTCACACTATGTATACATGCCCATTCTCATACTTACCACCATTATTAGAGAAACAAATACCTGTGTATTCAGTAAGTGTTTCATAGATGCTATAGATATAGGATATCTAAAAGTAAGAAAAAAGCTCTTGCTTTGTTATTGTCTTAAGAGTGGCCGGCCTACAACACCTCAAAGTTGTTAAGCCAGTATTCAAAAAAACAGTTTTATCAGTTAAAATCATGGTAAGGATGCTACCTGATTTATATTATTAATATTAGCTTATTTGTTCAAATCAGTTATTTTCTTAGGAACATTTATACCATGAAAGGAAGATATTACTTTCAGTTTCACACTTCAGTGTTTTTGAGTGCTTAAAGGAATCTTCAGGTGAGCAAAAAAATTTATCTACATGAGTAATAAAAGCAGTTCTTCAAAACATGCTTTCAAATGGTAAGATAACTGCTCTGTTTATATGTTTATAGTGAAATTATTATTAAAACTATACTTTAATGACAAGATCATATTTCTTTCACAAGATAGAATAATGGAATTTTTGGGCAGTCCTATATACTCATCTAATTAGAATTGATTCCCTAGGTATGAGATAACATACTATAACTTAGGACTGCTATGAAAATGTTATTATTATGAAATGTTCAGGTTGTATTTATATTACTTAATGAAATATTAGGAAATACATATTTAATGCTACACAGTACCGGGTACCATGATGAATATATTTATATATATTGAAGTTAACAGAAATAATAGACTGCTCTATTACTTCAGCCTTTGAGTGATTTCTTAAATGATTTACAGTAGGGAGATAGTCCTATTGTGCCAACATCTATACTTCAAAGTTGAGATTTCTTAAATTTATCAAGAGTATTTTGTTGTCCTTGTGAGGCCATTCTTACTAAATTTTAACCTAGTTAACCAGTTTAATATGTGATGGATTATGTCCACCTTTATTATAAGTGAATTAACCTAATTTCTTAACACATTGGCACACTAGGAAAAATAAATTTTTCTCCTTGAGGCCACAGTGTTTTATTACGAAAATAGAATAAAAACTTTGAAAACAAAACAATCCTTTCTAATTTAATGAAAAATTTGTTATTTGTTACTGTTTTCTATTCGTGAATTATATGCAATTTGAAAAATATTTCTCGCAGCTCCCAAGGTGAAGAGACGTGTGAGTTACATACATTTCATGAGGCCCCAGGCGTTAAACTGGCATGAGTTAAATACAACTCACATGGCAGTTAATGCATTAAAAGGTTTTTCCCTTCCTAAAAATAAGTAATACATATTTATCATAGAAAATTTTTGAAAGTGAAGAAAAGTGTAAGAGTAACTCAGTTACCCAGAAATAATGCTAACATTTTTGAAGTATTGTTGCCAGTTTTCATCTTTTTCATCCATTTAATTTACATTAATACTTTTCTATTACACTAAAATTTTATAAACATTGTTTTTATATATTTCATCTTTCATATGTACCTTGATTTTAGTCTGTTGGTTATTCCATTTTTGTGAGATATTCAGGTTATTTCTACATTTTCTGTTTTTGTTTATTTAGTTGATTGGTCTTGGTTTGGGGTTGTTTTTTTTGAGAGATGTCTCACTCCGTCGCCCAGGCCCGAGTGCAGTGGCACAATCAGAGCTCACTGAAGCCTCCCAGAGTGCTGTGATTACAGGCCTGAGCCACCGTACCTGGCCCATTTTCTGATTTTATAATGAACTCTGATTATTGTATGGATATTTATCTTTGTACACATTTGTAACTATTTCTAGAGATGGAATACTTATTTAAAAGTTATGAACATTATTCCTCATTATTATAGTGAGTAAAAGAAGAAGAAAAAAGTTATGAGTATTCTGAAATCTTGATACACAGTGTCCAATTGCTTTCTAGAAAGAGCATACCATTCATACTCCATCAGCTGTTTCTGAAAGTTCCTGTCCCATTGGATCCTCCTGGAATTAATTATTATTGAGCTTTTAAGTATTTTTTAGTTTGGCAGAAAGTATCTCATTTTAATTTTCTTTTGATTGACTGATGAGATTGAAAATGGTTTTCCATATATTCATCAGTACATCCCTTCATCAGTTTTTGAGGAAATGTGACAGCATTATGATGTACTAAGGTAAATTGTTCAAGTTTTACATTATGCAGAATGGCCTTTTTTTTCCTTTAAGTTTTTGAACTGTCATTGTTGGCTTTAAATCTTATCTTTGTCCTTATATCCTCTTTTATTTTTGCAATGCTAGCAAATTTTCTAACTATTCTTAAATTTTTACAAATTATTACAGTGCCTCTACAGACATTTCCAAGCCTGCATTTTTATCCAGGATAAAAATGGATATCATTTTTATCCTGGAACATAAAAAGATCTCTCAGTACTGTTTCCATAGACCTTTCTGCATCATCTGTGTGACAGAGAAGAAAATTTATTAGTATCATGTACTTTTGTTTAAGATAATTGAACTGAATAGCATATATTAAATAAATTTTAAGTCTTAACACATAAAAATCATGTTGTCTCTAAATTGCTGTTGCCAAGAACTGAAGTTGATAGGAGATTACTATTCTTGGTTTACTGGTTTTGTTGTGAGAAGTATATATAATCCACTCCAGTGCCCTTTCATTTGCAAATGACAGAAATCAGGAATATAGCTCTGTGGTAGAGCATTTGCATATGACAGAAATTCTCTTATGTCTAGGGGTGCAGTGGCTTCAGGCGTGGCTGGATCTAGGGGTTTGAATAAAATCTTCAGGGTACTGTGTCTCTGACTTTCTGCTTTGCCTTCCTCTGAGTTGACCCCCTCTCAGGCAGGTTTTCCCTACCTGATGGCAAAGCTTTAGGCTTATCTCATACTTATATTTGGAGATCTCAGCCAAAAGAGGGAGCTTCTTTGTTGGCAATTACCAAATTGATCTTAAGTTTTATCACATACCCAGATCCCATTCCTGAGCTAACCACTAGAATTCTGAATGGACATGAACTGAACTCAAAACTTATGGATTGAAAAGGGGTGGTTCTCAAAAGGGAAAAAAATAAAAATAAAAAGGAGTTCTAGTGCTAGGAAAAAGGGAATGAGACATTAGAAGAGACAAAATAAATTAAAAGGAAACATTTCTACTCCAAGTGCTTAGTGCAGTGTCTGTCACATAGTAGACATTCAGTATACCTATTATGATAATTAAGCTGTATGTTTAAATTATCCATAAGTTGTTATATCTTCCTTTTAAATTTTGGGTTTTTTGTTTTTTGTGTTTTTTTTTTAGTAAATTTACCAAAGAATTTTTTGTTTTTTCCTCAGTGAACCAGCTCTTGAATTTGTCTGTTTTATTATATTTACATTTATTAATTGATTTTCTGTTTCTTCATATCTACTTTTATTTTCGTAATTTTTTTCCTCTAGCTTTTCTTAATTTTTCTCTGTTCTAATTTTCTTTAAATGAATACTTAGAATATTGACAGGAATTGAGGGAGGTATCTGTTCTTGTCTTTTTTCTTTTAACCCATTTCCCATCTGTTTATTTCTTACACAAACATACTTAGGTTTACCAACTTGTTCCTTTACAGAGAAAATAGGAAAATTCTGGGCAGGACTTGTAGGGTGGTTTTTTGCTATTTTGCTGACTTTTATTTGTTTTACTTTCTTCCCACAAAGCAGGAAGGGGGAAAATAATGAATCTGTCCAGGAATCAATTTTGTTAGGCTTGACAGAGCTCACTGATTGGTTCACATTAATCACATCTTCAAATGTGAGACCAGTAGTGAACCTCTTCATTTCTTAGTTTTGGCTGGAAGCAGATTGGTATAGGGGAAAGAATGTAGGGTTGAGGTCAGACAGTTCCCTCTCTAGGAATGAGGACATGTTAGCTTGGCAAGAGTTGTAGTCTGATTATCAGATGTAATAAATAATGATTATACATAAGTAAATTATATCTGTAAACTTGGTTGTTATGAGAATAGTTTGGGGATTCCATGTTGAGCTTGCATATTAATTGCTTTCTCACTTTTTAAAGGGGAAATAGGAAGCCTGTGCCTACATTTTTTCTCAGTTAACTTACTTTTAGGTGAATTTTGTTAATTGAATCTTCTTGTTTTTCCTAGTGAAAGTAAATAAAGCTACTAATTTATCTATAAATATAGTTCTGCCCATATAGCCCATAAACTGAATGAACGTTTCTTGATTTCATTGGTTTTGAAAGTCTAATATTGTGTTTTTGCTTACTTCCTGACTTGGTGGGTTTTCAGAAGAGTGTCTTATTTTTAAATCTCTAGGTGGGTAGGAGGTTTTTTGTTTGTTTGTTTTTGTTTTTTTTTTTCACTTTTATTACACTGTGTTCAGATATAACCTGGAATTTGGAAATGATTATGGTTTTATGGAAGTACTTACATCATTATTTTTTGTAACAGTTCTAAAGTTATTTGAAAAGAAGGCATATTGTCTGTACAGGTTGAGTTTTCCTTATCCAAAATGCATGGGACCAGAAGTGGTTTTGGATTTGGGGTTATTTGCATTATATATACTTACTAGTTGAGTATCCCAAATCCAGAAATCTAAAATGTTCCAGTGAGCATCACATCAGCACTCAAAAAGTTTCAGGTTTTTGAGCATTCCAGATTTGGGATGCTTTGCTTCTAGGCTCTTGCCTTTTTTAACTTCAAATACAAATTTTTTTTCCTTCACAAGGGCATATCCTACTTTACTGTCACTTTTATTAACCTTCACTAAGAAGCTTACCTAAAACCATGATTTCAAAAACGAAACCACCTTTATTTTTTAACACTCCTATAATCTCACTTAAGAAGTATTACTATGGTTTGATCACTGTATCAAAATATAAGACAAATCTCTGAGATTCAGTGAAGTAAATGATTCTCACATAGAAATTTCTTAGACACAGATCCATTTGTCCAATGACCAGACCCTCCTACTCTTCACTATTCAAGTCTTTCTCTGCTTGGCTAATGGCATTTCTTAGTTTTGGCTGGAAGCAGATTGGTGTAGGGAAAGAATGTAGGTTTGAGGTCAGACAGGCCTGGGTTTTAATGTAAGTTCCATCACTTACATAACTGTTTGGTTTCACTAAGTTATTGATCTTCTCTCTAAGCCTCAGTTTTGTCTCCTGTAAAATAAGAATAAAAAGCCAAGATTTAATACCTCATCAACTGAAGTGGCATTCTTAGAAAGCACCATTGTTGGCAATCTAAGAAAATATGGAAGTAAGAAAAGCAAATAAAAATGCATTAAGTGTATATTTTTAGCACAATTAAAAGTTCTAGAAGGCATCTGTTTTCAAAACAAGTCAGATTCTCTGTCTCCCAGCTCTGCTTTTCTCTTCATATCCACTTGATTCTCATATTTCTGCAGAATTCCTTTCTTTTCCCCCCCAAGTATCACAATGTTTATTGATAGATAGATACAAGTATATAAAATCAGGGCATGAACATGAGTTGATAAATTAAGTAGACATAATTTCAAAACCATAATAAGAGGAACCAATTCAAATTCTTACCATTTGTGTCACATCCACAAAAACAACTTTAGGGGCATTAACAATCTTGAAAAACTGATCAGTTTTGTGCAGGTGAATTGTGTTTATTTTAAAGAGACTGTGCATTTGCCCAGGCTCAAGGATATTAAAACCTAGCACATAAACCCCATTATTAGAGTAGAAATACAGGCAATATACTATTATGGTAACAACCATCAATTTCAGTTAATAATTTTTCTGTAACAACCAAATAGATAAACAAATATTACAGCAACTCAAGTATTACTGAGCAAAGTGCATTTCTACAGGATTCATTGTTGCTACTTCACCCTAGCTAGAGTGCAGTGACACCATCACAGCTCATTGTAACCTCGAACTCCTGGGCTTAAGCAATCCTCCCTCCTTAGCCTCCCAAGTAGCTGGGACTATAGGTGTGCACCACCACACCCAGCTAATTTTTTAATTTTTTTTGTAGAGATGGGGGTCTCACTTGTTGCCCAGGCTAGTCTCAAACTCCTGGCCTCAAGCAGTCCCTCCCACTTCAGCCACCCAAAGTGCTGGGAATACAGGTGTGAGCCACCACGCCTGGCCTAATTCCGTGTTTTTTTATCTTGTGTTACGTAAGGCTCCAGAGTCCTCATCAGTCCATGGCAAAATCAGTTTCCATATCCATTTGCTGGTACTGCTTATCATATATAAGCATAAGCAGTTTCTTAGATGATGCGTTCTTTGTGCAACAGGAATAAATAGATGGGACTCTTCCTGGCATGTGTCTACCTAATAAGTGCTCAGTATCTTAATATTGTAAAATTAGTATTTTTAAATAGTTTCCTACTCCAAAATGAGCAACTTCTAACTTCTCATTATTATCATTAGAAAGGTGGTCTTGGGGCAGGTTACATGAAAATGTTTATCTTACTATGTCAACTAATGGTTTTATTTTTACTTTCTGTTCCAGTGAGGAGGTAGATTTGGAACTTCCAAGTGCTGAAAATGAGTATGTATCAACTTCGGAAGCTGATGGTGGGGAACCCAAAGTGGTATTTAAAGAAAAAACAGTCACTTCTCTTGGAGTTGTGGCAGAGGGAGTGGCCCCAGTCTTCAAAAAGAGAAGAATTGAAAATGGAAAATCTAGAAATTTAAGGCAACGAGGTGATGATCAATAATTGTAAGAGGGCTTTTCGTATAGGCTTTTTGGACAGAATAGAGACTTAATACATCTTAAAACTTGTCTGTGTTTGTTTCTAAGTACTTTCATGCTAAAAATTTAGATTCATTCTAAATGTATTTCATGTGAATTAAAATAAATCTTTTCATGTGAAATTTATTTTTGTTCCTAAAATGGAAGCTTACACATTGCATTGTAATACAGTGTATTATGTTCAGTGTCTAAAAATTATTGATTATGTCATAATTTAAGATGCTATGTATCTGTTATTTAAAACATGGAAAAACAAAGCCTTTATTCCATTCTTATTCATACGAACATATTTATCTTGCATTGAAAATGCATTACTTTTGCACACTGATGTTAACTGTTATCAAAAAAATAAGATATAGAGCACATAAGAGAAGATTCACAGCCCCGTAATGATTCGGTTCTGAGGATCCTGACAGAAGGCTGATTAGAAAGTATATGCATATTGGCTTACCTTACTCAATTTAAGGTCAAAGGCCAAAAACCAGGAGCAGCTCAGGTACTTCAAATGTAGTGCTTAACATGGAGTGAAAACTGGACCAAAGGTAGCAATGTGCATTTGCCCTAGTTCACTTCGAAGCAACAAACGTTTGCGTAAGCATTTTACTTTGAACCACGCATTATGCTGGGAACCCAGGGATATAAAGAGGAATCAAACGTAACTCTGTTCTTCAGGAGTTCACATTCTAACATAGTCCTTTCTTCTCCCAGTCATGCACTCTTTTTAACAGCCTATATGTATTGGAAAATATTTTCTAAGGCTTATTTAAAGCTGTATGGATGAAGGCTTGAACTAAAATAGTTCTGTGGCTTCAGTAAAAGTTTTTGGGGTTCACTTACACAACTTAGAAATTTCCCATTTTATGGTTAAATTTCTTAAAAAGTAGAATCTTATTTAATCCATTTGAAGTAGGTACTTCCCTTTATTACTTTTACAAATTCTTAAAATTATATTTTTCATAAATTGTATAGTATTTAACTTTTGGTAGTAAATATTTGTCTTTTTAAGATTACTAGTGTACATGTAAGAAAAAGATAGCTTATTAAAAACTTCATGAAAGAGTAAATTAAGTATTGTTTTTATTTTCTTCTAACACTAATGAGAATCAGCTTAGCATTGATGAGTTAGTATTTGAAGATTTGTCTTTACATTTGTTCAGTCTACTTTGGGGCATTTTATAAATGTAAAACATAGACTTTCCCCTTCACTATGAAGAAATACTTCATAATTCTTCATAGCCCATTTGTTATCTAGGTGAACAATGCATTTTGGGGCTTACTCTTCTCACTTGGGAAAGATAGTAGACTGTAAATGGAATGCTCCTATACTTTACAAATATGAAAGCAAAATATATTGGACTTCATCAAAATTAAAAATGTTTGTGCTTCAAAGAAAGAACACTATCAAGAAAGTGAAAAGATAACACACAGTGTATTAGTTTGCTGGGGCTTTCATAACAAAATACTACAGACTGGATGGCCTAAACAACAGAAATTTGTTTTCTCACAATTCTGGAGGCTGGAAGTCCAAGATCAAGGTTCCAGCAGGTTTGTTTTCTTCTCTGGCCTCTCCTTGGCTTGCAGATGGTTACCTTCTCTCTGTGTCCTAACATGGCCTTTCCTCTGTGCCATTACATTCCGAGTGTTTGTGTGTTCTAATCTCCTCTTCCTATAAGGACACACAAAGCTTTCATATTTGTGCTTTTGGTGTCATGTGTAAGGAGTCTTTCCTAACCTAGGTCATGGAGATTTACTCCTATGTTTTCTAGCTTTTAGCCCTTAGATTTAGGTCTATGACCTATTTTGAGTTAATTTCTGTGTATGGAATCAAAATTCATTCTTTTTGCATGTGGATATCCAATTGTTTCAAGACCATTTGTTGAAACGACTATTCTTGGCCGGGCGCGGTGGCTCACGCCTGTAATCCTAGCACTCTGGGAGGCCAAGGTGGGTGGATCGCTTGAGGTCAGGAGTTCGAGACCAGCCTGAGCAAGAGCGAGACCCTGTCTCTACTAAAAATAGAAAGAAATTATCTGGCCAACTAAAATATATATGTATAGAAAAAAAAATTAGCTGGGCATGGTGGCGCATGCCTGTAATCCCAGCTACTCAGGAGGCTGAGGCAGTAAGATTGCTTAAGCCCAGGAGTTTGAGGTTGCTGTGAGCTAGGCTGATGCCACGGCACTCTTGCCCAGGCAACAGAGTGAGACTGTGTCTCAAAAAAAAAAAAAAAAAAAAAATGACATTATATGTATATTGACTAAACTATGATTAATCAGAAGTCAGTACAAGAATTGGAAAAAAACTAAATATTGAATAGACTATTGTGTCTAATGGTCTGAGCTTCAGTAAAGAGGGAAATAAGTAGATTATAGTGACACAGTACTGAAAAGATGATTCAAGCACAGAAAATGCTGGAATATTGTAGCTAGTCTAGTTTGCTCTAAGAAATTTTCAGTTTTTGTCATTAACCTATATAATTTTGATAGCTCTTATTTTCCTAACAGAAGCAACATTTGTTAAGATAATTAATACCACCATTGATTATACACAGCCAATTCTCATTGCCCTTTCTTTCCACTGGAACATTCTATGATGATCTACAGCACCAGTACACTTAGTCTATGAGGCTTCATTTCATCAAAGCACGATCAAGTGCCCTTGTCTTTTCTATACAGAGCAGCAACAGGAGCCTGGAGAGCTCCCCAAGTATTTCTGGGGTGGGAGCCCTAACCCATGCTATGCCAGTTGCAGAAACCCCTGGAAAGGTTGTTTTCCAAATCACCCAAGCTCAGGCCTTGCACAGAGTCTCAGTTTCCTCAGCCTTCCCAGTCCCTTCCTTGCTACCATGGTCCAGGGGAGCTACAGGCTTCTGGTGCTGCTCATGCCATGCACCCACCTCCAGCATGGCCAGGCTCCGATAGCCAACTGTAAGACCCTGGCCAGCCCCGTCCCAACCTAGAACAAAGAGCATCTTTGGAGGCCTGGGTGCAAGCTCTGCTTTTGTGCCTCAGCACTGCAGGACCTGTAGCTCCCAATCAGCATCCTCCATCACACCCCACCTGATCCCCCCCCCCATGTCCTCAAGGGCATGAGCTGCTTGCAAAATAGCGCATGCATCCTCAGCCTGGCCATCTTCTTGGTCACCTTCTTCTGCCAGAACCCTTCACCTTCCTGCATATCTGGAAGGCCACGGCCCAGGTAGTTCAGGAAATGGCCACAGACCCACTATGCTATATGGGCCTAAGACTCTGAGTAATTCTCTATAAGAGCTACTTTAAAATATTGCCTTTTTCCACTGGAGTTTCTAAGCTGGTATGATATGGGTCTTGAGAATCCTGGCAATCACTTTGGCTATCATGTGAAAAAATCAGAGATGGGGTAGTATGGATTGCTTTTTAACCTAACAGCCTTTTGCCTTCATTCTACAAGAAGGAACCCCTGAATTTTAACTATGTACATGCTGACCCGGAATAAAGACTACCTCTCCAAGGCACCCTTGCAGCTAGATGTGCCATAAAGATCTGGCCAATTTAATGAACCAGCAGTGATGTGCAAAATTTCCCTTATAAGACAGGATCATACGCTCCCCCTTTCCCCTTCCTTCCTGATGGCTGGAACGTAGACATGTGGGTGAATCATCCTGGTCCAGGACAACATCCTAAGGATAACAGAAACAGGCAGACGAAAAAGCCTGAGTCTCAGGTGACTTTTTAACAGATTGTACTTTTATATGGGAAATTTAAACAACTATAGATTCTCTATTACATACAACCAACCTGTGTTCTAACCAATGCATAAAGTGAGAGAAAACGTCCCATGATTTATTTTCTACACAAAGAAAGCTCTGAAGACATTGAGACTCTGGACTAGGCTGTGCCTGAAGTGATCGTCATTGCTGGACTTTTCAGTTACATTAGGCAAAACATTCTATTTTATTTTCTTAAGATGATTTAAATTAAGGCTCTGTTGCTTACAACTGAGATTCTGGTTCTTCTCATTCTTTAAGTCACAAACATCCATTGTGGAAGAACTTTTTTTGCCTGCCACTTATGTAAGTCTGATTTAAATAGTTTTCCCAGAATTAAGGGTTAGTTTTCCCCCAAGGAGTATTCCTGATGAGATATATATTAGTAGGTCCAATCAGCAATTTTAACTTTGGAGGTGAGAATGTAAAAGGTTTATTCCATTGGATAGAGATGACCAGGTTGTTTTAATATGTCTCAGATATGGAGGGAATGGTATGCAACATCATCTGTTCCCTAATGTTCTAAAGGAAAATATATGCTTTCAAATCATATTTATATACAAATTCCTATCCAATCACTTTTCTATTATAAAAATTAAAATTTTAAGGTTACAGTGCTTGTGGCAGTAAACAATATAAAACTTATTAGAAGACTAAATTAGTGTAACAAAATGAACACACCAAATAATCAAATCACTATTGGACTTTTAGCACAGAAAATCATTAGTTTTATTTCTTCGGAGTGTTAAAACCAAACCTACAGCAATAAACTCCCTCACTCTGCTCAGGAACAGAAAGGATTTCTTTTTAAGGTATTTCCCATAGCAGTGAAGACAATTTAGTGATTCAATTTAGTTACAACAAACCCTGTAATCCTGTCTATTTTGCTAATCCTGTGCATTTCACTAATCTTGTGCATTTCACTAAAGTGCTACGTTCGTCCAAAAATCATCATCAGAAAAAGAAGTTATACTTTCTGACTCACTGTCCAATCCACTCCATAAATCACCTTTTTCAGTGAGGAAACTCTGACCAGGTTCAAGGCAGGAAGGATAAACATGAGCTGAGAGACAAAAAAAGTTAGAGTCAAACTGCAAGACGCCTAATGTGGTATCTATATTAATCCATTGGTCTCCCCTAACATCATATTCATACACGGTCACCTGGTTCTTGTTCCATCGTCGGGTCCGTGATGTGATGAACAACAACTTTTGGCCATGACTGATAATCTGGCAATTGTTAATATCTGACATCACGGGAATATTATTAATCCGCCTCCATTCTTTCCTGACTGGATTGTAGACCTTCATGACTGGGATCTTACAGATACAGTAGATCTCATCATTGAAGACACAAGCTTCCTCAAAATAACGTGGCTTCAGAGAAACACACTTCAGCCACATATTATGGCTAGGATCATAACAGACCATACGCCTACTATTGAGAACATAGAGATAGTTCTGAATTACCATTAGGTTAAAGGATATAAAAGAATGGGGTAGTGGAGCCACTAATGCCCACTGGTTCCTCTGAACACTGTAGCATTCCACTTCCTTCAATTTAACTTCAGTAATAGGGTCTCGTCCACCCAAAATGTAAATGTAGCCATTGAGGTATGCCATATCCATGCCCTCACGACACAGCAAGCGGTCTGCAAGCTGCTGCCAACTATTCTGGGCTGGTTTATACACCCAGAGGTCTTTTCTGGGCTGGGCAGCAAGATAGATGTCATGGTCTGGAGAGATACATACAGCCAAGGTAGTGACAGTCCTAGTGTGGTGAGCAAGGGAGGTCAAAGGTGAGGGCACTTTGTAAATATCCCCCGAGTATGGGTCACAGCAGAGAAATGGATCTCTGGGGCGTCCAAAGAAGATCACCATCTTCTTGGCACACATACCCAGCCTCTGGGGTGGATTTTCTGCTGCAGATACAAGACAGCTGCTGCTGCTGCTGTTTGGTTTTGGCACCAGAGATTTGTACAACATGTCACCATAACGCATCTGAAGGGCCCCTTCAATGATGTCCAGGCAGTACTTCTTCACAATGGGCTTGGTCAGCAGCCCTTGCAGGTAGTCCTGATCATTTTCAGTGAAGTGTGTCCAGCGGACACACTTGAACACTTCTGCAGCACTGGGACCCCGCTCTTTGGGAGCTGCCTCCAGCCACTGCACGGCCACATGGCATACAGTCCGCTCGCTTTCTATGTCCAGACTATCCAGGCGTAGGACGGCCAGCAGCTGGGCCAGGGTCAGATCTGCTAGAGTTTCCTCCCGAATTGAACCCATTCGACTGAGCTGCTTGAAGTTGTGAGCAATAAAAGACTGGGCCTGAGAGCGTAGCTTGTGATGGTCAAAGGCGTCAGCGAATTTGAGGATGGCAGTGCAGTTGGCCAGGTCAAGACGGCGGGCTAGGAAGGAGGCGCAGGCTTCCCGCACATACTCCAGCTGTAGCATGTCGGAGGCTGCATACAGGCGCTGCACGTTGGCCTCACTCAGGGACACACGACCCGTGTAGCAGTAGTCCACCAACACCTCGAAGGACTCGGCGTCCACATCGTGCATGGTCACACTCGCCTGCTGGCTCTCGTACATGCCGCCCGTGAACATGCTCTTGAAGTAGGGACACGCGGCTGCCAGCACGTTGCGGTTGCAGGAAAAGAGGCGACCGGTGCCAGGCCCGCTGCCAGGCGTCACCACCTCGATGGTCACATCACACAGCAGCCGCGCGTCGTAGAAGGACTTGAGCTGTGCCAGCAAGGCTGCGGAATGAGCCGCGTCCTTTAATTCTTCCGGGCCCGTGAAAAAGGTCGAAACCGAGGGCTTAGAAATCCTCTTGGGCCGCCTCCCTCCGCGGGGATTGGCGAGGCGGCGAGAGCGCGGAGCGTCTTCCCGGGACTCCATGGTGGAGATGGCGGCGGGGACCCGGCTCTGGCTCCTCCTCACCCTTCCCTCGCTCACGCTAAGATAGCGGCGTCGCAGCACGGGCTGCATTTAATTCAGCCCTACGCCGCGGTGCCGCCTCCCGTTATCGAGTAGAAACAGTGCCTGACTCACTCGTTTGCATTTCCGCGCCCTTTCTCGCCCTCACTGGACCCGCGGCCTGGAGCCCGGAGAACCGCCACAGCTGCAGGAGCGATACCGGTAGGCGGCCAGGGGTACTACCAATCCCAGATTGCCTTTCGCCCCTCGATGCATGCTGGGACCTCTCGACTCGCGGGCAGTGGCTGATGGAACGAAGCCGCTTTGCATGCTGGGAATCGTAGTTCTTACGGTATCGCAAGCTTCCTCTACTGGTCATTGTTTTAACTGTCGCTGTTAGCGCCAGTTCTCCTGGATATGATTTTACGGTTTAGAACTTTGGTTTTGGGATCTAGATTAGTCGCCTGGTTCTAGTATGTATTGTTTGACTTTTCTCTTCGAACTGTTTCTTCTTTTGTAAAATGTGAATAAAAGTATTTCATAGGATCGTGTGAAAATTGAATGAGTTAAATTGCATTGGATATAGGAGGCTCTTAATAAATATTTGTTGGTTTGTAGAATTATCAAGTATTTACGTAGCACTTAGAGCATAAATGTTCGATAAGTTTTAGTTTTTCTCCTAGCATTTGTAAAAAATGAAGCACTGCTAATTTGAAATCATGAGCCTGTTAAAAAAAAAAAAAATTAAAAACCCAACCCTGCAAGTCTCTGTAGCCATTCCTTTCTGTTTTCTGGGGTTGTTTTGTTTTGTTTTTTAAATAAATAGATTTTATTTTTAGGTCCGTTTTAGCTTTACAGGAAAATTGAGCAGAAAGCACAAGGAACTCCCATATACCTCTCTTCCCTCTTCACAGTTTCCCCTATTACTAACATCCTGCATTAGTGTATGTGTTTGTTAGAATTGATATTAAATATTTTTACTGTCTGTGGTTTTGTTCACTATCTAGGAAGTGATAACTCTCATGAAAGGAAGACTTTATCCCCTAAATGTATAGACAACATCATCAGTTTTCCTCTTTCTGAGACCAAAAGACAACTCAGGGTTTCTGGGATTGGTTGGCTATTGCTGAAATTAGAGCTCTAGCTTTTTCACTGTTGCCTCTCCTTATTCTCCTTGACTGAGGAAACCACATCCAACCCCATGACTGGGACTTTTCACATCTGCATTTCAAAACCTGATATCCTTCTCTAGCCTCTTCTCCCACTCTTGGACTCCCCAGTTATTCAATACCTCTTTCTCTTTTTATACACAGAAAAGAAAGACATGCTTTACAGATCCTCACCCCAAAACAATGGAAGCCAGAGGCCTGGTGAGTACTTTACCTTCCTTTTAGACCCAGTGGCTCAGGCATTTCCCCCCTTTTTTGTGTAAAGTTCCTGCTACCATCAGAGCTGACTTAGTTTTACATCATCCACTCAACCTTTTCATATCCCATACAGTTCATTCCTTGTGACTCACTGAGAATACCCAACACCTTTCCGCTTCCAGACTCCCCTTCTATGAAAGATTTCATAGAAGGGGAGTCTGTGAGAGTCTCACATCATTATCCACCGCGGTGAAAACCTCAATCTAGCTACTCTTCCTGCCCTCTCCTCTGAAGGACAACCTTATGAGTGTATCACCAGCACACAGTCTTTAACACTTCCTCGTTCTGACATCACCAAAACTCTTCTCAAAGACCTTGATATCACTTTTTTTGTAGAAGAACCCAGACACATGCTTGGTTTCTCCTTGGTCCCTCTCCCAAAATTTAGTCCTCAGCCTCCATAAAATTGCACATTGTGACAAGGAAAATCTTTAAGCTCTCCATCACAAATATTGTTGGGGATGCCCTCCTGGCAACCTCAACTTGCCCCACTTTCCAGAAACACAATCCTGGTCAACATATCCAGATGGGGCAAGGATGAGAACCAACTCTCTGGTCAAATACTTTGGATTTTTGTTTAGATAATGACACGCCCAGTTTAGTCTCTGAGCCAGTAGGTGGTGCTTGTGGGTGAGATTTGACCACGCCCTGTGTGATGAGTCAGTAAATGCAGTAAAAAGGCACGCAAATTGACCTCCTGGTCAGTAGATGGCACTTGCTGGGAGGAGCAGGCTGCAGTGTTGTTTTTGGGTCCTGTAATCACCTCTCATTCCTCTGGAGAGGCACTGTAGTGCCTCAGGTGGTGGGTGGGGCCTTTGGACTTCTCCACCTCAGCAGGGGCAGGCTGGGGAGTGAGGCTGGGCATGGCTGGGTGTGAACCTGCCTAAAAGCTCCACAACTGCTGTTAGCAGGGGTCAAGGTCTGTTCTCTGCTTCTGGGCAAAGCTGCCAGGGAGGGGCTGAAATGACCCCACTCACCCAAAAAGTCTGCATGTGGAGGTAGGTGTGGAGGTGGGGCTGTCTGAGACCCGCAGTTTGGGGCAGGCCTTGCTCCACCCTCCCCTATCTGGGCAGGCAGGACCTCTAGCCAATGGAGCTCTGCTGACTATGATGCAAGCTGGAAGGTTCCCTTCCCACAATCTTGGCCTGAGCTGGGAGCTCGGCCTTCCCGTTGGGGAAGGGCTGCCCCTCAAGCACGCTGCAGCTAGGGCCCAGTCTGATCTGCCCCTCAAGGCACACACACCTCAGTAGACTAGTTCACAAATATCCCTTCTGTGCCCCCAGGCAATGCAATTGAGACCTGGGTGTACAGGATCTGGCCCGCAGGCCTGTCCCCTGGCCCAGAGATCAATCCCTGACCCTGCCAGGGAGAAGAATGCTGGTCTCAAGTCACCCATAGGGTGACCATGCTGGATCAATGTCTGTATCGGGGATTGCCCCGCTCTGCTGGAGTCACCAGGCAAGTGGCACCAGGGAGGGCCAGTGGGTGGGGAGTTAACAATCCAAGTACCCCTCAATCCGCTGCAGGGCCCCAAAAGGAAAGGTCCCCTTCCCTGTGGATGCTAAATTGTCTCTCTCGGCGGTGCAGGTAGGGGAGGGGAAGGGGAGAATGAAGCAGTATTGCGCCTGGCTATTGGCTGGGGTTTGTGGGAATGTGCCCCGAAGGAGCTGGGAGCCTGGTGCCCTGTTTGCAAGAGGCTCACCACTCACTGGCGGCAGCCATCCCTGGGCTGGTGTTAGCAGGTCTCTCCAGCAGCTCAGGAGCCCACCAGCAGTCTGAGATGCAAGGGAGGGGAAATTTAACTGGTCCGCCTACCCTTGTGGCTGGTCTCCAAGGCTCTCCGGGTTTAGACCCTGCCGATGCCTTTGTCCTTACAGTTCTGCTCCACAACCTCTTCCCGTGGAGTCTCCTGTAGGTTCAGGCACCGTTCCTTCTGCCCGTCATCCGATCTACGTTTTTCTGCCTGTTTGTTTTTTTCACTTTCATCTAAAATCTTTCTTTCTTGCAGAGACACTCTGGCTGGAGGTGTTTCTCATCCGTCATCTTGCCTCTCCATCTAAAAATGAAGTTCTTACAAATACATAAATCAAAATATCCCAGGAGTTATGCTACCAAAATCTGCAATTCTTTTTCTTAAAGATGTGATCTCACTATGTTGCCCAAGCTGGCCTTGAACTTTAGGCTCAAGCAATCTTTCCACCTCAGTCTCCCAAGCAGCTGAAATTATAGGTACATACCATCATGCCCAGCTGAAAATCTGCAATCTTGATAGTACTCTCTATAATGTTTCTGTTTATCTTTATCTTTGTCCTCTTGACAGCATCCCTATTGTATATTTTTGAAGATGGCCAAATATATTGAGTGAATACTGCTTTTATAATGTCGAAACCCAGGAGGTAAACCTATTGAATATAACCATTTTTTAGATAAGGTTATGAGTCTTTACTGGTGGGTATTTCAACTCTATGTATGAGAAAAGCATTCAGAACTGCACAGAGGGAGGTGTAGTGAGGTATTTATAATTGGATATACCTTGGAACTGGTATATTCCAAGATACACTGTGGAACATGACTCTAGTACTTGTGAACAGAACCTACAGAAGAGAAAATGCAACATGATATACAAGTAAAATTCCCTTAGGGTGTCTACTGTTTTATAAAATAGACTCTGCCTTTTCAACTACATCCATGGCTGGTAAAATGACCCAGATAAACCTTGTTTTATTTTCTATAATGATTAATCCCATTGGATACAACTCTTCTCAGTTCCTGTCCCTACAGTGTGGGGGGACAGGGAGTACCTTATATTGGAACTTTTCAGAGCTAATCTCAATTTTTGTAGGATTATTATCATTTGCTAGTTTAACATGAAATTTAAGCAACAGGCAATGAAAAGAAAAAGAGGAAATAGACTGTAAAGGAGTTCTTCAGAGTTCTTTGTTTTGTAGCAATTAAGTTTCAAAACTCCCCCGATAACTTGGACAGAAAACCCAGTTGAATTCACAGGTGCCTGTGGAAAGGCTGGAGAACTTGGAGGAAATATGAGAGTTGGGAGTGGACCGTGTGTCATACTGCTTTGTTTTTTAAATTGGTTTGAACAGATTTTTTGCCTTTCTGGTTCTCTGCCATCTTTGTAAAAGATGAAGAGAAAACCTCTCAATGCCCCTCTATAGTGTGAGAAATGTGATTTATAATAGCATCATTATATCATAACTGAAAATACTGTTTGGTCGTCTGGGAAAATAATTGCATCAGAATTAACTTGTAGCTCTGGAGGCCAGTGAGTTGCTATAACAACCAGAAAAAAAGGTGTAATAATATTAATAGCTCTCCCTCAAAGCTGAAGAACTCACTCAACGATGAGAGCTATAAATGCAGGTGTTTGTCATATAAATTCAAACCAACACCAAACACATTTATTTCTTTCTTCTTTCAGGAGCACGGACTCCATGCCTGGTAGTAAGGCTAGAAACTGGTGAAAAAGATAGATGTGGTCCCTCCCATAATGGAGTGCACATTCTCATGGAGAAGACAGATAATAAAGAGTGAAAAGAAGATTGATAAACAGAATAATCTCAGCATGTGAGAAAAGCTCTGCAGGGAAGAATGCAAGAGGCCCCGATACCAGACAAGCAGAGAAGGGCTGCTCTAGCATGGGATACAAAGAAGCAGCCAGTCTTATCATAAATCTTGCCTTTAAGGCCATATGAGCTTTAGTAAATTGAAGGAATAAAGAATGGAGTCTTACAGTCTTTATTAATAAAAACAATTTAAGGGAAGACACACAACTGCTAATGAAACATTATCATTTTTTTTGCTGGAAGAGTTTAACATTACAATTCCCAGAATTTCCCTTGAATTAGATGAATTGAACATGAAAAGGAGAGTTGTGGCCAGGCATGGCAGCTCACGCCTGTAATCCTAGCACTCTGGGAGGCCGAGGAAGGAGGATTGCTTGAGGTCAGGAGTTCAAGACCACCCTGAGCAACAGCAAGATCCCATTTCTACTAAAAATAGGAAAATTAGCCAGGTGTGGTGGCGTATGCCTGTAGTCACAGCTACTCGGGAGGCTGAGGCAGGAAGATAGCTTGAGCCCAGGTTGCTGTGAGCTAGGCTGACGCCACAGCACTCTAGCCCGGGCAACAGAGTGAGACTCTGTCTCAAAAAAAGAAAAAGAAAAAGAGAAGAAAATGAGAGTTGTTTGTGTATTTTAAAAACAAGTATTGTTTCATTGCAGCTTTATTCATAATAGACAAAAAGTGAAAAAAAACCAAATGTCCTTCAGTGGGTGAATGATTAAACAGCGTACAAGGAATGCTTCAGCAATAATGAGGAAATGAACTATTTTTTTAAATAACAATTTTATTGAGATATAATTCACAAACCATAGACTTCATATTTTTAAAGTGTACTGTGCACATATGGAAGTAAAACTAAAGGGAAATCAAGCTGTTGGGAGGAGGGAAGAGGGGATGGGTAAATTCACACCTAACGGGTACAATGCACATTAACTGGGTGAAGGGCACACTTATAACTTTGACTCAAACTGTACAAAAGCAAATTATGTAACCAAAACGTGTGTACCACCATAAATATTCTGAAAATAATAATAAAAAAATAAAATCCCAGGATATATTTTTTTAAAAGTTTACAGCTCAGTGGTTTTCAGTATACTCACAATGTAAAAACTATTTAGATAGCTAAACTATTCAGATAGTTGTGCAAAAACCATTACTAATTCCAAAACATTTTCATCACCCCTAAAAGAAACCGCATGTCTATTAGCAGTTATTTGCCATTCCCATCTAACCCTCCATATAACCTCTCCCCAACCCAGGCAATCACTAATCTACTGTCTGTATGGACTTGCCTATTTATATTTCATACAAATGAAATCATAAAATATGTGTCCTGTTTCTGGCTTCTTTCACCTAACATAATATGTTCAAGGTTCATCCATGTGATAGCATGTATCAGAACTCTACTGTTTTTTATGGACAAATAAGATTTCATTGCATCGATATTGATCTTTTGTTCTCCTTTTTGTCAGTTATGAATAATGCTGCTATGAACATTTGTGTACCAGGTGTTTTTTTTTTTTTTTTGTACACGTTTTTCAATTCTCTTGGGTATACACCTAGGAGGAGAATTGCTGGATCAAATGGCAACTCTGTTTAACTTTCTGAAGAACTGCAAACTTTTTTCCAAAGCAGAAGTACCATTTTACATTCCTACCAGTTTTTTCCACATCCTTGCCAACTCTTGTTATTTTGTTTTTCAATTTGTTTGCTTTTGATTTTCATTTGCATTTCTCTAATGTATTGAGCGTGTTTTCATGTGCTCGTTGACCATTTGTATATTTTCTTTGAAGAAATATCTGTTGAAATCTTTTCTCCATTTTTCAATTGGGTTATGTGTCTTTTTATTGTTGAATTATATTAGTTCTTTACATATTCTGGGCACAAGTCTCTTAACAGGTACATAATTTGCAAATATTTTCTCCCATTGTATGGGTTGTTTTCTTACTTTCTTTTTCTTTTCTTTTTTTTTTTGAGACAGAGTCTCGCTTTGTTGCTCAGGCTAGAGTGAGTGCTGTGGCGTCAGCCTAGCTCACAGCAACCTCAAACTCCTGGGCTCAAGTGATCCTCCTGCCTCAGCCTCTTGAGTAGCTGGGACTACAGGCATGCGCCACCATGCCCCGCTAATATTTTCTATACATATTTTTAGTTGTCCAGCTAATTTCTTTCTATTTTTAGTAAAGACGGGGTCTCCCTCTTGCTCAGGCTGGTCAGGAACTCCTGACCTCGAGCGATCCTCCCACCTCGGCCTCCCAGAGTGATAGGATTACCAGCGTGAGCCACTGTGCCCGGCCTGTTTTTTTACTTTCTTCTTTTTTTTTTGGAGACAGAGTCTCCCTCTGTTGCCCCGGCTACAGTGCTGTGGCGTCAGCCTAGCTCACAGCAACCTCAAACTCCTGGGCTCAAGCAATCCTCCTGCCTCAGCCTCCTGAGGAGCTGAAACTACAGGCATGCGCCACCATGCCCGGCTCATTTTTTCTATATATTTTTAGTTGTCCATATAATTTCCTCGCTCTTGCTCAGGCTGGTCTCCAACTCCGAAGCTCAAACAATCCACCCGCCTTGGCCTCTGAAAGTGCTAGGATTACAGACATGAGCCACCACGCCCAGCCTTACATTTGACAAATTTAGATTGCACTTAAACATAAGAATGTTAGTATTTATTAAATTAGCTCAATGCTCTCATTGAGATTACTGTATCTGAATTGGAATTGACAAAATCAATAGTAAAAATAAAAATAATAATGGAAATAATACAAATAATAGGATAGTAAAGATATAAGCATAATACTATATGTTTTAATACATCAAAACTTATAATTTGATCACTGGAGGTTAGGTTGGGTTTTATTTTGAATTAAAAACAATTTTTAATTTTCTTTCTGCACTGTTCTAAGATGATTGGACTTCAAGTCTGGGACTCTGTTGAATCAGAGTTCTCAGTAAGGAGTACAGAAATTCCAGATTAAGTGCCCTAAGGTGCATCAGAATTAGATTGGAGGATCGAATAAATTTCAAGCAAAACAATAGTGATTTTACTTTCTAAGTCCTATGTGTGAGATAGTGAACGAATTGTAAAAATGGTATAGATTTCATCATAAATGTTACTCAGCAGGCAAGAGTGTGTACTAGAAATAGAAAGTGCCTTGATTTAAGAGATAGGAAACACAGTCCTTTTTTTTTTTTTTGAGACAGAATCTCAATATTTTTAGTTGTCCGGTTAATTTCTTTATTTTTTAGTAGAGACAAGATCTCACTCTTGCTCAGGCTGGTCTTGAACTCCTGACCTCAAGCAATCCTCCCACCTTGGCCTCCCAGAATGCTAGGATTACAGGCCTGAGCCACTGTGCCTGGCCAGGAAACACAGTTCTAATTCCAGTTTTATTAATAACTAGCAGTGCAACCCTTGGTAAATTATTTAAAGTTTTTTAGGTTTAAGTAGGAAAACTGGGCTCTAATATTCGATGATTCTAACTAACAAAAAAAAATCAAGAATCAACTTATGATTAAGAACAACATACAGAAATTTCAGCCATTTAAGGATTATGTAAAAAGCAGAGCTTTTTATGAATAGATTTTATATTGTTGAGCTCTAGGATTTGAGCAGTTCTATTTTACAATAATGCTTCCTATCTCAAATGTTTTTTACATTCCGTTCAAGCCCCTTTGGTGTTCTGAGAGCTACACAGTTGAAGCAGACTCTACCCCCCACCCCGTGAAGCTTACCAGCTAGCTGGTTTGCCCCCTCCTCAAACACCCTTCCCCATGGGCTCCCTTTCTTTCAGCAGAAAGCCTTGCATTCTAATTCAAAGAAAGAAAACATCAGAAGTATAAGCTCCCTAAGTCCAAAGCCATACCTAGAAACTCATCTCCATCAACCCTGCCCTTCTTCCTCCAGTGCTGGAAGAAAAGGGGTCCTGACTCCTACTGCAGGGTAATCCTGCCTCGGATGCCATCCCTTTCCCTTCCCCTGTGCTTCTGGGCCCAGGCCCTTCATTATGCTCTAGTGGCTTTTTGCCTGAGCTTAGTAAAGTGTTCAAGACTCTAATATGAAAACAACAGCAACGAAAACCACAACCTTCGTGTTCTCTCCCTCACTAGGTACTGCCCATTCTATTTTCTCACATCTCACCAGGTGACAAGATAAATTGTGTCAGTTGTCCTGTTGGATATACCACTTCTAGATATGGCTGATTGCTTCTTCATGGTGTTTTAAATTCATCCTTCTGGCCGCTGTCTTTCCTGTAAACTAGATGTTTGTTCTAATGGTTTAATTAGATTCAGATTCAACACTTTTGGCAAGACTTTTTTTTTTTTTTTTTAATAAAAACATGGCCAGGTGTGCTGGCTCACACCTATAATCCCAGTGACACAGGAGGCTAAGACAGGAGGATCTCTTGTGGCCAGGAGTTTGAGACCAGCCTGGGCAACATAGAGAGACCCTGTCTCTTAAAAAAAAATTTTTTTTTAAATTAGCTGGTGTAGTGGTGCGCGCTTGTAGTCCCAGACACTTTGTGAGGCTGAGGCAGGAGGATCCCTTGAGCCCAGGAATTCAAGGCTGCAATAAGCTATGATTGTGCCACTGCACTCCAGCCTGGGCAACAGAGTAAGACCCTGCCTCTAAAAACAAAACGAAAATAACAAAAACATGAATTTTCTTTTTGTTATCATGTCAGGAGAAGGGCTGTGAGGCTCGAATTTGCCTGCTAGAGGTGGGTAAATCCATATTTGGCTGTGAGTAAGGAAAGCTTCGTCTCACTCGTTCTAATCCCCTTACCAGGCTTCTGCCCCTAAGCAATTGTTCAAATTGAAACTTTTTTGGAAAATACCACCCAATGTTCTTCTGCCAAGTTAAATTTCTGTGATGTGATGCGTTTGACTGTATCCTGAGAGGGAGACAGGGAAGATGAGTTACTGAACTGATTACTGCTGTGAGGGACAGAGGTTCAACGCAGCTGGGAATTCTCTGAGGACCTGCTTAGAATGCCTTCATAATTGTCCCTTTTTTAAGGTTAGGATGCCAAGGCACTTATCTACCAATTTTCATCCTACATTGCTCAAGGACTTCCCTGGGGGCATGAACTTCCCCTTGCATTCCTGTGCTGTGCTTGCAGGAACTTTGCCCTAGAGGGTGCTCCTTCAGTGAAAGCCCTGAGGCAGAAAAGCAGGGTGAAATGACTTGTTAGCACCGCAGCTTACATCAGAGGTGGGCCAAAGGGATATGATGGGAGACACCAAATGCATCTAGTAAGGTCTCCAAATCTAGTCAGATTCCAGTGTTCCCAAACTCACTAAATGGCAGCACTATCTACTTAGTCAACTGTGACAGCGACCACTAATTGCCCTAGTCCATTCTCCTCTTCTTTCTTTTAGTAACAGTGAGAATTTTTGGGGTATGGGATAAGTGAACTTGAGGTCTACACTGGTAGATTCCCAGAAGACATGGCCAGGGAGCTGGGAAGAGTCTAGGGATTTAGGGAAAGAACCCTGGCACTCTGGAGGCTTAATTTCTGCCATGTTTAGGAATATGTGGACTGAGATAAGGACTTAATAGCAAAGATATGAGCAGTATGTGTGTGTGTGTTAAAGGCACTCAGGTGCATTTGTGAAAAATCATTATTCAGCATGACATGGAATTTAACTTTTGGCTGTGAATTTATTGTAGAAGGAGGGAGATTTGAAATGATCATCATAACAATAAAGCATGCAAGGTGGTGTGAATTGCCTGTATTTGAATATGGGAAGCCTGGATACGTCTGTATTAAAATATATTCATTTATTAGCATCTATTTAGTAATAGAGTCCCCTGAGTTTTGGCTAGGCACACAGCTACCCGCTAGTGACAGTATTTCTCAGTTGACCTTGCAGCTGGGTATGGTGATATGATTGATTAAGTTCTCCCCAATAGAAAAATGGCAAAAGTGAGGTAAAAGTCCCTTAACACATTAACTGCCATGTGAGTTGTATTTAACTCAGGCTAGTTTTGAGCCCGGAGCCTCGTGAAGCATATGTAACTCACACATCTGTTCACCTTGGGAGCTGCAAGAATTATTTTTCAAGTTGCATATAACTCAAGCACATAAAACAATAAAAAATAATAAATTTTTCATTAAATTGGAAAGGATCATTTAGTATTCAAAGTTTTTATTCTATTTTCGTAATAAAACACCATGGCCGCAAGGAAAAAAAATTTTTTTTCTAGTGTAGCAGTCAATGTGTTAAGAAGCAATTTTTTTGCCCTCCGTTTCCTCTTCCCCTTTTTGGCAGGCTGACACATAGATAGAGTTCTGGTGAATGTGCTTTGCCCACAAGGACAAAGACAACTCACTAGGAGTTGGAAGGAAAAATGATGACAGAACCTAGGCCCATGCACAACGTTACAGGGCAGAACTACTCTGCCAACACTTGGCTGCTCACTTCTGGACTGAGGGTAGAGAAAAGAGTTTCTATCTTGTGTCTTAGGGCCTCTTTGGTATGGAAGCTCAGCCTATATCCTAATACAACAGCCAAATAAGAAACTTGTGGAATAGTTTTTTTTTTTTTTTTTTTAGCTGCTTATTCAATAAGTTTATTATCTGTATTTGAAAATTTGTCATAAAAAATTGCTGTTTGGTTTAGCTTTCAGCAGCCCGTTCCTGAGCTCTGAGGAAGCTTGCCTTCTTTTGAGCTACCCGATCTTTCTTCTGGGCAAGGGACATTTTGGGATGGTTCCATCTCTTCTTCTTAACTTCTTTCTTAGGCTTCTTCTCATAGACTGGATTATCTCGTATAGCAGCATGGGCTTTCTTATACATCTCCTCCATCATGTCTGGAGTAACGTTGTTCTTTATGTATTGAGAGAACTGTTTCTTGTAAGCATCTTCATCTTCTTCCATTAGATAACGCATATAATCTGCAACATTCTGACCCATGATGTGCTTCCGATGTACTTCAGCATTAAATTCCTTGCTTTCAGAATCATAACCAGGGAATCGTTTGGTACTGTGAGGGATGGACAAGCCTCCATCCACAGCTCCCTTCAGGGCCCCAAAAACTTTATTGCCAGTGGTAGTTCTGGCAAGGCCTGCATCCAAATAGCACGTAAAAGCACCAGGCTGGCCGTCAATGCTTTCCACATTGTATTCGTCTCCTGTTACTTCCACTTGGCCTTCATAGATCTTATCCATGCCAAACCTATTGAGAAGCCTGCGGGCCAGCAGCAGGCCAGTACAATATGCTGCAGCATAATTTGTCAGGCCAACCTTCACACCATATTTTGGTAGTTCGTGTGCATAAGCTGCGCAGACTATCATATCCCCTTCTATACGGGCATAAGCAATCTGACAAATGATATCTCTGTTAGTTACACGAACTATCATTCTGTATTTGGGTGTGTTGTACTTATTTTTATCCTGTATCACCAAGCGTTTCCGAGCATAGTAATCAGTTTTACCCTCTCGTCGTCTTCTGAACTTCACTTGGTATCTCTTAAAGTAGGCCTTATTCTTAACAACTTTAACAAACCCCATCCTGCCGAATAGAGGCCCGCATTCGCGGCTCCACACGGACTTGCAGGCCCAGCAGCGCTAGGGGGTAGAAAAGGCCGTAGCCCGTGCGCAGGCGCAGTATCTGGAATAGTTTTTGGTCCTTCCTTTCTCATACTTCTTACAGCACCCTTACTTCCAAACAGACAATTATAGGTGCAGATCAATTTAACCTCACTTACATTTGCTTCTTTCTCATCAAGCCCATAACTACTACCCCTATTGAGGACCATATCCTGTCACTGTCTGAATTATAACATCCTTTTAATTGTTCTTGCTCCCACAGTCTTGTACTATTAATACATCCAGAAGCGTCTCAATAAAACAAATCCAATTACGTCATGCTCCTACTTAAAAATTCTCTGCTGGGCATGGTGGCTCACACCTGTAATCCCAGCACTTTGAGAGGCTGAGGGAGGAGGGACACTTGGGGCCAGGAGTTTGAGACCAGCCTGAGAAATACAGTGAGACCCTCTCTCTCTACAAAAAAATGAAAAAAGTTAGCTCGGGCATGGTGGCATGCTCCCAGCTGAGGTGGGAGAATCACTTGAGACCATGAGTTGGAGGTTGTTGCAGTGAGTTATGATCAGGCCATTGCACTCCAGCCTGGGTGACAGAGCAAGACACTGTATCAAAACAAAACAAAAAAACACAACAACAATGACAACAACAAGTCAATGAATTTATGTATACAAAAAGAAAAAAAAAGTCCAGACTCCTTGATGGCACACAAGACCTTCAAGATCTGATGCCTAACAATTTCTCCAGCTTGTTCTCATCCGAAACTTTCCCTCCCATACTAGGATCAGGTCACATCAAAATACATGCTGTGTCCTGAACATGCCCACCTTTGGAACTTTGTCTTTGTAGAATGTGCCACAATAGGAACTATGACCTTTATTGAGGTTATTTCCTTACCTACCTACCGGTCTTCCTCAACATTTCCCAACTTTATCTGTTACAAGTGACCAGACTTGGCTATTCAGAGAGAGGCCTAGGCCCTCTAAGAATTTTCTGCCAGAGATATCAAAAAATATTGCCTCTTTCCACTGGGGTTTCTAAGTTGGTATGATGTGGGTCTTGGGAGTCCTGGCAATCATTTTGGCTGTCAGGTGATAAAAATCTAACCCTGACAGATGGCGTAGCAGAGATTGCTATTTATATCCCAATACCATTCCTCAGCATTCTGCAAGAAGGAACTGCTGAGTTTGAACCAGATACTGTTGACCCAGAATAAAGACTACCTCTCCCAGGCACCCTTGCAGCTAGGTATGACCATGTAGTTAAGATCTGCCCAATATTATGTGACCAGAAGTGATATGCACAACTTCCCTGACAGGGCAGGGTCATGCTCTCCCCTTCCCCTTCCTCCTTTTATGATGCCTGGGAATGTGGACATGAGGGTGAACCACCTTGGACCAAGTGGAACAGAGTAACACCCTAAGGATAGTAGAACAGGAAGATAGAAAAGCCTGGGTCTCAGGTGACTTTGTAGATTGGTGTTGATATAACAAATTGGACTTTTACATGAGAAACTTCTAACTTATTTAAACAATTATAGGGTCTCTATACATACAGCCACAGCTAGATCCTAACTAATGTATAAAGAGAGAGAAAGCACTGTCCCATTATTTTTTCTTTCTAAAAGGAAAGCCCTAAACACATTGAGACTCTGAATCAGGCTGTGCCTTGAAGTAAGATCCATTGCTATTTGCTAGTTTGCCCAGAATTAACAAGTAGTTTGCCCCCAAAATAATACTCCTGATTAAGATATGGTGGTTCCAAGCAGCTAAAATTGCTTTGCAGGTGAGTGTAAAAGGTTGACTCCATTGGAAAGAGGTGACTCCCCAGAGGAGAAAATATGTCTCAGATATGCAGGCAACCGTATCTGTTCCCTACCTGCCCTGTGCCTTGGACCATGTTGAGTCTACAAGGGTAAAGTAAGAAATGAGAGCTGATGGCATAGATGTAGGTAACAAAATAGCTCAGCATCAAGGACAGGGCATAAAACCTATTGCCTGTCTGGGACTCTGAGATTTGGCAACTTCTGTGAACAGTATTTTTTTCTTGTTGTTCATTAAAAAAACAACTGGTTTGTATATATTTAACCCTCTTGATGGTTCCACAGTAACTTATCAATTAATTCTCTTGGGATTGCCACCCACATTTTCTATAAATAATTTTGCCTCTTAATACTTTCCTGCTTTATCATATTTGCTGTAACAAATATTCTTTTAAAGTTAGTTGTAATGATGAAAAACTGTTGAAGTTTTTGAACAGATATGGGAAAGAGAGATTTGATCTGAGGATAGAGGCAAAGTAAAACCGCTAAGAAGCAAGCAACATAAAAGGATTCCAAGAGTTCAAGTCCAAAGCAGAATGCAGATGTCCACAATCTGATTATCAGCCTGTAGGGTTTCAAAGACCAGTCAACTTTCTTTTAAAGTTTAGGGGACTGACATAAGACTGGAAACTTTTTACATTTCCAATTTATGAACAGTAAAACAAATCCAACTGAATAATTGTAGTTTCACAACTCATTCATTATTTTATATTTTTTCCATATTTCAGCACAAATTGGTAAAAAAATTACATCAGGCAAAATGACATCATTGATTCCTGAATTAATGAGCAGTGAGTAACAGATTGGTTGTATTTTTTTTTTTACTACATTTTAAATAGATTCCTTATAGGTAGATGCCCTTTTCCAACCACCTATTTTCCTGTTCATGATGAGTAAAGAACTTTTGCTATTTTTATACATATATCTAAGACATATATATTGAGACAGAGATATATACAATATGTATATATATTTAAAATATATAATATATATGAGACAGATATATATATATGAAATAGAGAGAGAGAAAGAGAGACAGAGTCTTGCTCTGTCACCCAGGTTGGAGTGCAGTGTTGCAATCATACCTCACTGCAGCCTCCAATTCCTAGGCTCAAGAGATCCTTCTCCTCAGCCTCGCAAGTAGCTAGATCTAGGCATGTTCCACCATGCCTGGCTAATTTTTTTTGTGTGTGTAGAGATGTGGTCTTGCTATGTTGCCCAAGCTGGTCTTGAACTCCTGGCTTCAAGCAATCCTCCCGTCTCAGCCTCCCCAAAGTGCCGGGGTCACAGGCATGAGCCACCACACCCAGTGTGTTGAATTTTTTTTTAGGCTAGTTAAGTGACGCAGTGGAAGTGGAGAAAGAACAGAGAAATCTGTTGTTGTTATCAATTAGCTGTAAATATCACTGCACTCAGACCAGCCTTACATACATACATATATACGTATATATATATATACATATATATATATATATATATATGTATGTATTTTCTTTTTTTTTTTTTTTGAGACAGAGTCTCACTCTGTCGTCCTGGGTAGAGTGCAGTGGATCGTTGTAGCTCACTGCAACCTCAAACTCCTGGGCTTAAGTGATCCTTCTGCCTCAGCCCCCTGAGTAGGCCCATGCTACCATGAGGTCTGGCTAATTTTTTTATTTTTAGTAGAGACGGGGTCTCACTCTTGCTCAGGCTGGCCTCAAACTCCTGAGCTCAAACAATCCTCCTGCCTCGGCCTCCCAGAGTGCTAGGATTACAGGCATGAGCCACCTCACTCAGCCCTTAAATGCATTTCCAACAAACAGCTGTGAGGTCAGTTTGGAACATCTGAACCATATATTTTGCTTTACAACCCAATATATACAGTCTTCTTGGACAACAATCATATCACTTACATTTGTGTAACTCAAGTTTCAAAGCTTTCATATACATGAGCTCATTTGACTTTTTCCTTTAAATCATTTACATTTACTTAAATATTCTTGTGTTACTCCCATGAGGAAATTTGAATTTCAGAAATGTCAACTTTGCCTTTGTTCTGAGGTACTCATTAGTTTTCACATCTCTTTCAGATGGTAAATGTGTATTATCTCTTCAGCTCTATTCTAGGAATTATTTTTCCCCCACAAACATTTAAGCTATGTTATTAAAAAATGCTAATTCCTTTTTGTAGATGTATTCTTGGGACTTTGTCTTACCTTGGGTGTGTGGCTGAACTTCAGACATGTCGTTATATTTTTGAAATTATAAATATGTGCATTTTTCTGGGGAATGGGTCAAAAGCTTTCATTATATTCTGTTAAGATCCAAGTACCAAAGCAGAAAAAAGCACCACTCAACTAGAGGAGATAGGAGGGAAATATTGCAACCTAAATTTAATCCTAAAACTAAACTTCAACAGCTTATTTGCTAAGTTAGTATCCTATTTTATCCTTTTGAAAATACCACTGACACCTATAAAAGTGTTTGAAATAATCTGGGTACTCAGCTTTTCACACTATGGGCACATAGATATATAATTAAGGTCATTCTAAATCTTACATACGGTAATCCTGCAAATGACATTATATGGAGCATTTGTTAAAAGATTTGCTGATTAATTGGACAACTAAGACAAGGGTGCTTTCTTGCCAAGAAAATATTTCAACACTGCTAGTTGTGTCACTCACTGCACAACAAGGGTTTTATACATTTAGCAGAACCACTGAATTAGAAAGTCAGGAAGCCTGGGTTCTAGTACCAGTTTTATTTATAACTAACCACGTACAAATCACTTATCTATAAAATAATGGTTAACATCTACTCCCTAATTCACAAATATATCACAAAACCAAAATCCTTCCCAAGAAAACCTCGTTGTAAATCAAGACATCCCTACTATTTAGCCTAGACTTTAACTTAGTTGAATACGTTTATTCTGCAGATGGGTAATCTGGTTAAGTATTGTCATGTTTCAACCTTATAGAACAAAAAGCTATTAACTAAGAAGGTAATAGTGAAGAAGTTGGCCCAAAAATAAGAATATTGAGAAATAGCTTTCTATGTTAAAGAGCAGTGCTTATAATATCCCTGAAGTCAAATGGAATAAAAGTTAGCCTTAGGCCACTAAAGCATGTTTACCCTTTTGAAGAAACATATACTGGTAGGGCAGGTATCTTATTTCACTAGAAAAAGATCTTAAACAGGAATGTCTTATAGACTCTTCAAATAGCCAATTAAAATGGCTAAGAAAACAATATTTGTGGGGTTTTTGTTTCTCTATTCTTTTCTCATTCAAAAATTCAGTTCCCCATCTTCAGTCAAATTTCTCTGTCCTCTACCAAGGTGTAAGAAATGTTATTAGCATTGTGTCATTAAAGAATAAACAAAGAAGAGGAATTAGCATGTTACTTAACAAAGATTCAGGAAGATAATTCTATATGGGTATAGAAAAATGTATACACCATAGACATCAGTATATGTATATGTATACCATTTATCGTATGTATGTACTGTGACAACATATGTATTAATAAACCTTCAAATGTAAGCACCTATATTTTCTTGTATTTAACAATGTCAGTTATGTGCGATTTAGTATCTATTTATGGACTTTCCCGTATATGTGGTGACAAAAACAAACAAGGACTGGAGCATGGTTCACAGAGAAACATAGAACATATACAAATACCATAATAAAATAACCATGTATACCAGTGCTTAAGGGAATATTCTGGAGGAAACATACTTCCACTACTGGCCCCAAATGCCATCATTCATTTATGTCCTTTAACTGTCAACTTTTAATACAAAAATACCTTCAAGCTGATACCAAGAACATTTACTTACAAAACTGACAGAATATTTCAATGCTACACAAAACAGTTCTATACATAGCTTAAAGTTTTAAAGTTCTTTGCTGGCACTTGATTTTATAGTTGATAGACACAATAACTACTGATCTCAATAAAATAATGTTTTTAGCATATACATATTTTCAAAACCAATATTACCTCACAAAACAGTAAAGAATAAATCACTTCCTGCTGAAGAATCCTCTAGGACGAACACCAAAACTATACAGCAAAGATATTTTAGAGAAGCAAATAAACCTCTGTCCAGTGGGAAAAAAAATTGTTCCTGACTCGTGAAGCATATATCAGGCATAGATCAAAATTATGAACTTAGAAAGCAAGTTACCTTTTTCTTTTTTTTTTTTTTTGGTTTAGAAGGGTGTTTAAATAATTGGTGGCACTACTAGAAAGGATGTTTCTTTAGATAAAAAATTAGTTACATTTAGCAAGTAAACATTTTATATTCCAAAATAAAAGCTGGGATTTCTTTTAACAGTGGAATCCTGATTTTTTTATTTTCTGTAAACTTGTAAGGGCATTCTACACATTATCAGAATGAAATCACTATTCAGTAACCTTAATATACATATCCATTTTTCTTTGCAGAAAACCAAACCAAATTTAACAAACTATATTTAACTTAGAATACTAAAGACTGACTAGTTTAAAATTTCTGAAATCTACTACTTTCATTATTCTGAAAGAAAATATATACCTCCAAAACTCTACCAACAATTCCTAGTCTAGTATTCTCTTATACAAATTATGAAGTTAACTTCCTTGTGGCACTAAACAGAATTTAAAAATTAACAGAAGACTAAATTAGAATAATCAAACTATAAACATACTAACTAATCAAAACAATCCACTGGTGCAATGAATGTTTCAACAAAGAAAAAAAACACCAAGCATCCTAATCAATTATATACTTCCTTTTTGCATATTTTAATTCTGGACTTTTAGCACAGTAAATTACTAAACAGGTTGATTTCGTGGGCTGTTAAAATTTTGTATTATTTCAAAATATTACCCTTTCTAAACCAAATCTGTGGTCTTACTCAACTTTTTTTTTTTTTTCCCAGGAAAAAAGGATATCTTTTTAAGATACATTCTATAGCAGTAGAAACATCTTAGTGTTTCAAAATACTATTTACAAAGAACCCTGCTGATCCTGTGCATTTCGCTGAGGTGCTACTTGCACCCAGACTTCATCATCAGAAAAAGAACTTGAACTTCCTGACTCAGAGTCCAGCTCACTGAATCCATCTAGGTCCCATTCAGTACTAGACTCACTTCGTGCATCATCTTCCTCAGTGATAAAACTCTGACCGGGTTCAAGGCAGGAAGGATAAACACGAGCACAGAGGCAAATAAAGCCAGAGTCAAACTGCAAAAGGCCTAACATGGTACCTATATTAATCCACTGGTCTTCCCTAGTATCATATTCATACACGGTCACCCGGTTCTTTTTCCACTGTGGGGTTGTAGAAGTGATGAGCAGCAACTTTTGGTCATGATTGACAATCTGGTAGTTGTGGGTCTCTGAGTCCAAGGGAATATTACTAATCCGCCTCCATTCTCCCCTAGCTGGGTTGTAGACCTTCATGACTGGGATGTCACAGATACAATAGATTTCATCATTAAAGACACATGCTTCCTGAAAGTCACTGCGTTTAAGAGAAGCACAGTTCAGCCACATATTGTGGCTAGGATCATAGCAGAGCATGCGCTTACTGTTGACAGCATAAAGATAGTTCTGAACGACTATTAGTTCAAAGGAATAGAAAGAATGTGGTACGGGTGCCACCAACGCCCACTGGTTCCTCTGAACACTATAGCATTCCACTTCCTTCAGTTTAACTCCAGTAATAGGGTCTCGTCCACCCAAAATGTAAATGTAGCCATTGAGGTATGCCACATCCATTCCCTCACGACACAGTAAGCGGTCTGCAAGCTGCTGCCAACTATTCTGGGCTGGTTTATACACCCAGAGGTCTTTTCTGGGCTGGGCTGCTAGATATATGTCATGGTCTGGAGAGACACAGACAGCTGAGGAGGTGATAGTTTTAGTGTGAGCCAAGCTGGTCAAAGGTGATGGCATTGTGTAAATGTCCCCTGAGTACGGGTCATAACAGAGAAAGGGATCTCTGGGATGTCCAAAAAAGATCACCATTTCCTTGGCACACATACCCAGTCTCTGGGGTGGATTTTCTACTGCAGATACAACAGGGCTGCTGCTGCTACTGCTGCTGCTGCTGCTGTTTGGTTTTGGCACCAGAGATTTGTACAACATGTCACCATAACGCATCTGAAGGGCCCCTTCAATGATGTCCAGGCAGTACTTCTTCACAATGGGCTTGGTCAGCAGCCCTTGCAGGTAGTCCTGATCATTTTCAGTGAAGTGTGTCCAGCGGACACACTTGAACACTTCTGCAGCACTGGGACCCCGCTCTTTGGGAGCTGCCTCCAGCCACTGCACGGCCACATGGCATACAGTCCGCTCGCTTTCTATGTCCAGACTATCCAGGCGTAGGACGGCCAGCAGCTGGGCCAGGGTCAGATCTGCTAGAGTTTCCTCCCGAATTGAACCCATTCGACTGAGCTGCTTGAAGTTGTGAGCAATAAAAGACTGGGCCTGAGAGCGTAGCTTGTGATGGTCAAAGGCGTCAGCGAATTTGAGGATGGCAGTGCAGTTGGCCAGGTCAAGACGGCGGGCTAGGAAGGAGGCGCAGGCTTCCCGCACATACTCCAGCTGTAGCATGTCGGAGGCTGCATACAGGCGCTGCACGTTGGCCTCACTCAGGGACACACGACCCGTGTAGCAGTAGTCCACCAACACCTCGAAGGACTCGGCGTCCACATCGTGCATGGTCACACTCGCCTGCTGGCTCTCGTACATGCCGCCCGTGAACATGCTCTTGAAGTAGGGACACGCGGCTGCCAGCACGTTGCGGTTGCAGGAAAAGAGGCGACCGGTGCCAGGCCCGCTGCCAGGCGTCACCACCTCGATGGTCACATCACACAGCAGCCGCGCGTCGTAGAAGGACTTGAGCTGTGCCAGCAAGGCTGCGGAATGAGCCGCGTCCTTTAATTCTTCCGGGCCCGTGAAAAAGGCCGAAACCGAGGGCTTAGAAATCCTCTTGGGCCGCCTCCCTCCGCGGGGACTGGCGAGGCGGCGAGAGCGCGGGGCGTCTTCCCGGGACTGCATGGTGGAGATGGCGGCGGGGACCCGGCTCTGGCTCCTCCTCACCCTTCCCTCGCTCACGCTAAGATAGCGGCGTCGCGGAATCGACCGCGGCTCGGGCCGCACTTACTTAATTCAGCCCTGCGTCGCGGTGCCGCCTCCCTTTATCGCGTAGAGACAGAACCTGACTCACCCACTTCCAGTTCCGCGCCCTTTCTCCGCCTCAGCTCGCCCTCACTGGACCCGCTGGCCGGAGCCGAGAGAGCCGCCACTGCCGTGCTGGCGAAACCGGTAGGCGTCTGCGGGAACTTCCACTCCCAGGTTGCCTTTCGCACCTCGAGGCAGCCTGGGGCTCCCGGGACTCCTGGGCAAAGACAGGAGCCGCTTTGCATGTTGGGAACAGTAGTTTGTGTAGTATCGCGATCTTTGTCGTCGTTGACTTTATCTAACAGAATTAGCGTTGAGTCTCTTGGATTTGATGGTTAAGAGCACTGGCTTACAGATTCAGAGTAGAAGCCCCGTGTTGTTATTCATTACATTTGTGACTTTTCTCTGAAAAGTTTTCTATTTTAGTAAAGTGAAGATTATTAATAATTCATAGGGTTGTGTGAGTATTGAATGATATAAATTAGGACACTTTGATACATATTTTATTAGAATAATAATTAAAGTCTATTAAAGAATAATTAAAGAATAATTAACTCTAGAGCAGTGCTGTCCCATAGAACTTTCTGCAATGTTGGAAATACTTTATATCTGTGCTGACAGGGTAGCCAGAAGCCATATGTAGCTCTTGAGTACTTGAAATTTTAGAAACACAGCACTGATACCAATGCAATTCAATGGAAAAAGAAATAGTCCTTTTATTTAATAACAAATGGTGTTGGAACAACTGGATCAGAATGTAAGACAAAAATTAACCTTCACTCCTACGTTATACCATAAAAAAATTAATTTTAAATGGATCATAGTAATAAATGGAAATGTAAAAACCTTAGCTTCTAAAACAAAACATAGATGACTATCTCCATAACAGTGAAGTTGGCAAAGATTTCTTAGGATACAAAAAACATGAATCATAATAAAAGACAAAGGGAATTTCAACAAAATTACAAGCTTCTGACCTTCAAAAGACAGTGAAAACAAAATAAAAAGGTAAGCCATGGACTGGGAAAAAATATTGGCACTGTGTATACCTGATGGCCAATAAACATGAAAAGATGTTCAGTGCCATTCACCATCAGGTCACAATGAGAAAACACTGAACACCCACTAGAATGGCTAAACTTAAAAAGATCAATGATATTATTTGTTTGTGAAGATATGCAGCCATTGGACTCTCATATATTAATAATAGAAATATAAATTGGTATATTCACATTAGAAAACTCTTTCAGTACTTACCGGTCAGTAATTTCACTCCTAGACAATTGCCCAAGGGGAATGAAAACATAGCCACAAAAAAGACTTGTATAAGAATTTTCATAATAGCTTTATCCATACTATCCCAAAATTGGAAACATGCCGCATGCAAATCAACAGGAGAATGAAAAAAATTGTAGTATATTCTTACAGCATAAATACTACTCAGAAATAAAAAGAAAACTCTTGATACATGCAATGGTGTAGATGATTCTCAAAAATTTTATGTTGAGCCAAAGAAGCCAGATAGATATACAAGAGTGCATACTATGCCAATTTATGTGAAATTTCAGAACAGTGAAAATAAGCTTTGAAGAATAAAAATCATAACAGAGGCTATCACTCTTGGGTATGGGGGGTCAGATTGCTAGACTGGCTGGAAAAGAACATGAAGACACTTTCAGGGGTGATGCAAATGTTTTCTTCCTGATCGGGCTGGTGGTTGCATGGGTGAATGCAATTGTCAAACTCAATGAACTGTACTCTTCAGATGTGTGCATTTTATGTACTCTAAATTATACATTCTCTCAGGAGGAACCATTTCATAATTGCTGGCACTGAACAAAATTGCAGAATTCTTTGCCAGGAAATCATTGTGAAGATAGTTCAGTCATAAAGCAAGGCTCTTCTCATCTAGAGGTGTATAGAACATGGCTCCAGTTCATACAATTATCTCAGTAGATGTGCTCCATACACCTGGGACTTGGATGACTCTGAGTAATCTTCGAGGATTCAGCATACTGTGGTCTTTCAAATTTGTAGAGTAGCTGAGTGCCCATTATATTCAAGTATTCTTTCATTCCTGCCACAACTTTATTAATAACATACTCCTTATTATCTGCATTTCCTCAAGTTTCCTTGTAATTTGCATAATCTTCTACAATACAATCCACATTCTTCTTGGCAGGAAGATAAAGAGCTGTTTTTAACTGGTAATTACATGTCAGTCATCAACCAAACATGGTTTAGTTCTTCGGGAATCTTTACCTTCAACTCTGTTCATGAATGTTTTCAACAGTGAAATCTACTTGGCTCTTCTGAGGAAGCTGAGGGTGTGTGTCTCAGCAGTAGTATCACCATTTCCGGGTGACTTCAACATTTTTCTCTTGCAGACCGGACGTCCTGTTTCCTGGGGCAGCCCCATCTCACCTTCCTTCTTTCCTGATTTGCTTCTTTAAGTTCTCTCTGTTTCTGCAGATTGGTGTCCAAGTATCTGAGTATTCTACTTTCTGGAACCCATTCATCCCAGTTCTTATTCCAACCACTCTACTGTATAAAGTATTTCACTTGTTTGTTCTTTACGGCAAATCTTCACACATTTTCCTTCACAAAGAGGCCTATGAAAGCACGGCACCCGCTCACCTTTTCACAGTTTAGGCTTCAGTGCCATTTATAAGTGATTCACCCCTGCCTCCTTCTCCTACTTCACTGGACAACAGCCCCTACTCTCTACCCCATTGAAATCAGCTCAGTGTCAGGCAAGCCATCAAACACCGCCACCTTTACATGCTGGGCTTACTAGTATTGTTTTCATTCTAATTTTTAAGTACACTCCTAAAACTGTTCATTCCTTTATTTCTATATTCAAAATGACTCCTGTGGTCTTTCTCCATTCATGGAGACTGACCCCGTTCCTCTCTGAAACATAATAAAATTTTTTTAAAAAAAAATGACTCCCAATATGGTTTGAATATCCCCTCCAAAACAAATGCTGAAAGTTAATCCTCAATGTGGCAGTATTGAGAGGTGAGGCTTTTAAGAGGTGATTGGATCATGAGGGCAGAGGCATTAATCATGAATGGATTAACTCATTCATGGGTTAATGGATTAATGGGTTATCATGGGAGGGGAACTGGTGGCTTTATAGGAAAAGGAAGACAGACCTGAGGTGGCATGCCCAGTCCCCTCACCATGTGATGCCCTGCATTGCCCTGGGACTCTGCCAGAGTGCCCACCGGCAAATAGGCCCTTACCAGATTCACGCCCTCGACCTTGGACTTCTCAGCCTCCAGAATATAAGAAATAAATTCCTTTTCTTTATAAATTACCCAGTTTCAGGTATGCTGATGTAAGCAACAAAAGATGGACTAATACCACTCTGCACTGCCTTCAGCCATTGGCTGCCATGAGAGTTTTTATGGATTCACTCTCTCTCAATTGGAGGTTTCTAGTGAGTGAGCAGCCATAGGGCATGACTTCTGTTCCACATTATTTAGTGGCAGCTAACTTATTTCAAACCTGTCATATACTATTTTTTTTTTTTTTTTGAGCCTGGGCCTTGCTCTGTTGCCCAGCCTGGTCTTGAACTCCTGTGCTCAAGTGATCCTCCAGCCTCAGCCTCTAACTTGTAATTTTATTATTTAAAAATTTGTATTGAAGTGTAGCATATATATATATACAGAAAAAAGAACCAATCAAAATTGAAATGCAACGAATTATCAGAAAATAAATACACCTGTGTAACCTCTACTCAGGTCAAGAAATAGAACATTACCAGCATCCCAGAAGCTCCACTTCCCCTAACCTCAACACAAGTGCTCCTAATGGCTATTGACCCCTACAACTCGAGAGTCAGATACTTTTAAAAATAATTTCTTTTAATTTTTTGATTGTCAATAGCAGTTTGTTGATCCTAGGTTGCTTGACTTGATTTCAAATTCAATTTTAAAATATATCTAAAATATATTTTGACAGGCATGGTGGTTCATGCCTGTAATCCCAGCACTTTGGGAGGCTGAGGTGGGAGGATCACTGGAGCCCAGGAGTTCAAGACCAGCCTGGGCAACATAGTGAGACTCCATCTCTAAAAAAATATATATATTTTGAAATAAAGTACGTTATTCCTTGATATTCTAAAAGTGTTACGCATATGAGACAATAAACCTTGGCTTTCCAGATTTTTAACAAGAATCTTGGCCGGGCGCGGTGGCTCACGCCTGTAATTCTGGCACTCTGGGAGGCCGAGGCGGGTGGATCGCTCAAGGTCAGGAGTTCGAGACCAGCCTGAGCAAGAGCGAGACCCCGTCTCTACTAAAAAAATAGAAAGAAATTATCTGGCCAACTAAAATATATATTGCAAAAATTAGCCGGGCATGGTGGCACATGCCTGTAGTCCCAGCTACTCGGGAGGCTGAGGCAGTAGGATCGCTTAAGCCCAGGAGTTTGAGGTTGCTGTGAGCTAGGCTAACGCCACGGCACTCACTCTAGCCCGGGCAAAAAAGCGAGACGCTGTCTCAAAAAAAAAAAAAAAAAAAGAATCTTGATATAGTTTGGTTTCTATGTTCATTTCCTAACATTTTCCTACTAACAGTTAAAAGATGTAAAGTTAATCTCTGTACTTTGTGATACTAATAGGTCTATCTAAATGAAACATGATTATGAGTTTAATTGAATCTCACTGTATGAAAATAACGTGTATAACAGCTGAAAATACTAACTACATAATAGATATCTAGTTTCTTGCTACTCCAAGTGTTGTTTGTGAATTGGCAGATCCACCCTTGGCTGGGAGCTTGTTAGAAATGCAGAATCACAGGCCCTAGACCTACTGAATCAAAATCTGCATTCTAGCAAGATCCCCAAGGGATTTGTATGTACACAGAGGTTTGAGAAAAACACTGAGATTTTTGTAGGTTCACAGCTCCAATATTTAATTGTTTTGATTCCTTTTTTCCTCCGAATAAATTGTGTGCTTTAAGGAAAAGCCAAAGCTCGAGGAAGAGGGAAGAGTAAAGGGGAAAGTAGTAATACTATGATGTGGTGGCAACAGAGTAACTGACACATCAAGGTGGTCCCTCATTTGGTTAAAGAACCACTTTCCCCCTTGTCCTCTTTCTCTGTGAGTCCCTCCCATTCCTTGGCATGTACAGAATGTTGAACTGATCATCAAGTGAAGAAATGATACCAAATCAATACCCCTTTGGCTTGCTTTCTCTCTTACAATTTTTCACATTCTTAAATTAGTGGATTCTTTTGCAGAAATCATGTTTTGGGTTCTATGTATTTAGTGCTTTTTGTCTAAAGAAAAAAAGACAGAATTTTAAAAATGACTTGTAGTCTTCTATATTTGCTGTAATATAGCAAATTGGGTCATCTTTATTTTGTGCTGTTCCACATGATGTTTCATATTTACATTTCTTTGGTTAAATATTCCTGTTACGGAAAACACCTAAAAACAAAATCAGTTTCTTTGTTTCTAACTTTTACACTGTAATTCTCTATGAAATTCAACATTCTCTTAATAAATCCGATTCTCCAGAGACATCAATTATTTTGGAGGGCAATGCCTAGCCCTAGGGAAATAATAATGGTACTGATTCAAATAGTATTAAATTATCTCTCAATTCAGAGAAAGTGTGAGGAAGAACACAGGAAAGCTTTTAAAAAAAAGAATGCCAGCTAATAAATGTAGAATGAATGAGAGGAGAACATCACCATTTGGTAATTCCTAATAAAACAGCTGATTCAGGCAAAGCAAGAATCACTAATTGATGTTAAAGACATGAAATGAAAGGTCATCGGGTGTATTAGTTACAGATTGTGGCATAACAAGTTACCCTAACATTTAACAGCTGTAAACAACAAACTTTAACTCACAGTTTCTGAGGGTCCACGTATCCTGAAGCAGCTTAGTGGGGTGCCTCTGGCTCAAGGTTTCTCCTGAAATTATAGTTCAACCATCAGTCGGGGCCACCGTCATTACAAAACACGACTCAGGCTGAATGATCTGCTTCCAAGCTCACTTGTGCTCATCGGCAGGCTTCAGTTCTTTGAGGCCTTAGTTGGACTAAGGGATTTGCCACACTATGTGGGCCACTCCACAGGGTTGCTCACATCAATCGTGCTTCCACCAGCACAATTATGAGAAAAAGAGACTGAGCCAGAAACAACAGTCTTTTTATAACCTAATATTGGAAGGGACAGTTCCACCACTTCTGTTGTATTCTACTTGTTAGAAGAGTCAATAGGTCCAGTCCACATTCAAGGGAAGGAGATTACAGGAGCACATGAATACCAGCAAAGGGGATGACTGGGGACATCTCAGAAGCTGCCTAGCAAAATGAGGACCCAATGTTCATATGATGCCAAAGGATTATTCCACCAATTTCATTCTAATTATTAAGCAGAACATGTGTGATTCCTATTATGTTAGTGACCAAACTGTTAAAGATAAACACAGCTGGACATTAGTTAAACTGGGAAAAACAGATATTTAGTATTAATAACTGACAGTAGGAGAAAGAGCTGAGCTCCATTCCAATTTGTACAGAGGTGATTTGTGTGTTTTAAAGGAAGAATGAGAGAGGGGAGAGTGTGAGGACTCTGCAGAGTTAGAGAAGTGAAATAGTGTAATACAAATGGTTGGCCAGCGTAATGTGTTTAGGCCAGCTATGTCTACTAGCTGCTATCTAAGATAGTATTCCCACAGAGACTGGCAGATACAGGCCCCATTCTTGCTGATGATTATATTTCAGATGGCGGCAGCTGATGATTATATTTCAAAGGGATGACTCTCAGGTCCTTGAGAGAGATGCTTTTGAGTTGCAAGTGATACATATGAATAATTGTAAACCCTTTTTAGTAAATCCTTTAAGAAAGTGAGGACTATCATCAAGAGCGTGTTGGCTAGCACAAATAGTAAATTTTCCTGGTAACACTGACCTTTCTCAGGCAGGCATTTTATTAATAAGGGGGTCATTCTAGGGACACGGCTTTATGGTGCTAGAAGTCGTGCTAGAGTTTGGTCAAGTCTCTTAGTGCAGGGGTTTGGATGAAATTGTCATGTGCCAGTTGTGTAGTTCCCAAAACTCAGCATCACTAATAGTGATACTTCCTAATATGACACAATATGTATTTCACAATATCACCTATAAAAGTCTTGCCAGATATGTTTAACCTGAATTTAATTAATCTTTATACTTAATTTTACTTTTATAGTACAGCAATTTAATTGGATGTATTAAATTAAATGGATGGATGAAAGTTACCAAAAGCCAGACAAATCCAGATTTCAGCCATTCTATAAAATAACTTTGCTAGACTCTTCAAAAATCAATGTCATGTGGGAAACACAGTAAGGGGATACTATGATTTGAACGTGTCCCCCAAATTTCATGTGTTGGAAACTTCATACCCAATATCATATGTTGATGGTACTTAAAAGTGGGGCTCTTGGGAGGTATTTAGGATTAGATAAGGTCATCAGGATGGGGTCCTCATAATGGGACTGGTGGCTTTGTAAGAGGAAGATCATAAACTGGTATCTGAAAATAAATAAAAAAGAAGAGGAAGAGAGATCTGAGTGGGCATGCTTTTGCTGTCTTGCCACATGATACCTTCTTCCACCATGTTATGATGCAGTGAGAAGGCTCTGACCAGATGCTAGTGCCATGCCCTTGTGCTTCCCAACCTCCAGAATTTTAAGAAGTAAATTTCTTTTCATTATAAATTACCCAACTTCGGGTATCCTGTCATAGCAATAGAAAATGGATGAAGACAGGGGATTATCTAGAATTTAGAGACATCCAAATGCAATGTATGAATCTTGTTTGCATCCTAGATTGAACAAAACTAGCAAAAACAGCTAAAAAAGACACTGGGGATAACTGAAGCAATTTTAATATGTAATAGCTATTAGTTCATATTATAGAATTGCTAGCTTTATTAGGTGTGATAATGGAATTATGATTTTGTGGAAGAATGTCCTTATTTTCAGGAAATCCAAGTTAAAATATTTTGGAGTACTGTCAAATGAAATATGTTAGAGGTCTGCAACTATTAAATGGTTCAACAACCACCACACAAGTGTATGTGTGTACAGAGAGAAAAAAACCCCAAATGTGGCAAAATGTTAACAATAGTTGAAACTAGAGTATGCAATGTTCATTGAATTATTTCTTAAAAATTATTTTTGAAATATCTCTGTGTGCTTGAATATTTTAAAAATAAAAATTTGGGAAAACATTTCTCTCTCATTTCTATCTCCAAATAATTCCACTGGTCTTAAAACTCTAGCTAGTCTTTCTTGGCATGTAAGTTCCTCTCTGAGGAATGTCTAAATAATTATTCCACACTTTCATACTCAAGAAACTTCTTTAGAACAACTACTAAATACATCATGCCACTTTGTATTAGTTGGTGATTTATATGTTTAAATTCTCATTAAGGTAAAGACTGGGTTTTATATATCACTGCACAAAACCAGCGGCAGTGAATTACTCATATTATACAATATCTGTTGATGCTCATTAAGTTAAACCAATGAACAATCAGAAATGGAAGTCAAGGAGAGAGTACACTTTAAATATTGGCTTGCAGTTTATATACTATAGAATTCAGCAATAAATGAGTTTTACAATCTGTATCCTAAATGCTAATTTTTAATTCAGTGGCTCATAGTCTTCACAATTTTAATTAATTAATTTTTTATTTGAAAGTTGCAGTCTAAGTCCTAATTTTGACACGATTAACCATACTTTTGTCTTTAAATAAGTGGTTTTCAAGTATATATTAATAAATAACATATCACTGACTTTTATCACATTTTCCTGAAGTAGTAGAAAAAAATATTTGAATTAATTCATAGATGGTTTATTTATTTTTATTTTTTGTAGAGATGGAGTCTCACTATGTTGCCCAGGCTGGTCTTGAACTCCTAGCCTCAAATAATCTTCCCACTGTAGCCTCCCAAGGTGCAGGGATTATAGATGTGAGCCATCACCCAGAGCCAATTCATAGATGGTTTTAAAAAAAGGCATATAAAGAGAACAAGTGACCTGTTCTCAATCATACACTCAGTTCTTAATACTTTGTCTTTTCAATGATGCATGCTTATTTTCTACTTGATGAGTTGGAATGGGACTTTGAGTCATTAAAAAATATATTTGTAAGTACTATATACTCATAGCTATACTTTATAAATATTCATAAAGATTTCCATGCTTCAGTCTGCTTCTTGATATAGGTCCATTCCATTTAACAAAATAATAAATAATGAATCAGCATTTATTTTGCTGATTTAAGGTTTTCATCCAAAAGTTCAAGAATGGCTTCCTCATCTGCTGATTGGAGCAGTCTTTGAATTAGCTGTTCCAGGCATTTTTCACCACATAAAAATTCCTGGTAAAAGAGAGTTATTACAAAAATTATTAGAAATGAAGAAACAAAGAGTTACATGTATATTTATTTCATTGCTTTATAGTCATTATTTAATAGCAACAAAGGATTACTAATGTTCTACAATATAATGAAGACAATTGTTAACCTGGGAGGATTCCCAGTTTGTAGTGGCTTTTATGTAAAAAATGAATCAAAAAGAGCAAATGCAATTCTATTCTTTCTTAAATGGTGTAAGTTAACATTTTGTTTTAACATCAATCTTCTGAGATTTTGATCTTTCCAACTACTGGAGACAACAAAACCAAGGATCTGAATCAACTTTTGAAATGAACCATCTTCCTCTTTAAAATTCCGTTGCTTGGCTTTTATGACAACACCATTTTTGGTTCTCCAACCGTCCTTGGGAAGATGTTTGCTGAATTCTTTCTGTTCCTGTATCCTAAGAAGGCAGCTTTGTATTTTTGTCCTGAAAATTCGACCCTTTTCACTCATATGATGTTAATTACCAAAAGGAAAAAAAGACTGAAATGTTTCAGTCTCTCAAGTATTTTGTTGCCACGTTAATGTGCACATTGTTCCTTGCCAAATCCTCTGGATCTGACTCAGAGGACGCCTTCCCAGACCATTCCAGCTCACCCTTCTGATGCCGACACTCCAAATTTAGATCATTTAATCCATAAGTGGTTTATGATAGTTTTTTCTTTCTTTTTTTCTTTCAAGGTAGAGTTTCGCTCTGTCACCCAGGCTGGAGTGCAGTGATGTGATCACAGCTCACTGTAACCTCGAACTCCTGAGCTCAAGAGAGCCTTCTCCCTCAGCCTCCCAAGCACCTATGACTACAGGCATGCACCATCATATGGCTAATTATTTTATTTTATTTTTGTAGAGGCAAGGTCTCATTATGTTGCCCAGGCTGGTATCAAACAGTTATTTTCTTAAGTTGGTTTTAAAATCTAGAAGTACTGTGTAATAGAAAAAAATATTTTTGTTGAAATATCTAGGGGTGAAGTGTCTTGAGATCTGCAACTTGCTTTCAAATGGTTCAACAGCAACACAGGTATAGAGAGAGAAAGATGAGGTGGAAGAGAAAGAAAAGGCAAATATAATAAAAAAAAGAAAAAGAAAAAGCACACATAGCAAAATGTTAACAATTAAATCTAGGAATAGGCTGTACAGTGTTCATTGACCTAATCTTTAAACATTACATATGCTTGAAGAACTTCAAAATAAAAAATTGAGAAAAAAATTTCTCATGTTTACCTCTAAATAATTCCATCAGGTGAAAACTGTTTCATTTAGATGTCTCTGTAGTATTCCCTACAGTTCTCCCCTGAAAAATGGCTAAAATAATGGCTTCAGATATTTTTCTGGTGTAATACAAATTCTGTGTAGTGAAGTTGTTGGGATTAGTGAATTTGCATATTCCCATAGTTTGGAAATGCTTAAAGTTTAGACATTGGCTTAATGGAAATACTCTAATGTTGGCATCTGAACAGTTAAAGAATAATCTGAACAGTTAAAGTTTTGATGTAGGTAGGAACTAATTTTATATTTAGTCTTTCTTGAATGATCTTAAAGTTGAACTTTAGGTAAGTATACACATGTATCTCTCAAACTGTAAGGGAAAGGATATGTCTTGATACCTCTGTATTTCCCAAAGCACCAGCATATAGTAAACTCTCAAACTCTAAGATTAGACAACAGCAAAAGCAGTATGATATAATTTTAAAATTAAGATTTATACCATTTTGAGCATAATACGAAATTGTTTACAAAATCTGTGTGGAGCTCAAATTATTACGGTATTGCCAAGGTGATTTCATCTTTGGAACTGATGTAAAAAGTTCTTAATGATAATCACAACACATTTAGAATTCATTTGGATTAACAACAGTGCTAGAGATAAAAAGATCAGAGATGAGTGAGTGCTGGTTCTTAACTTTCAGAAGCTAACAATCTAGTGGAATAGCTAGACAAATAAGTAACTAAAAACAATACAATAAATTAAAAAATGAGAAGAAAACAAGGGTTGTGAGGAGCATTCCTTTTGACAGGACTACAGCATCAGGGAAATATTCAGGAAACTAGAAAAAAATTTGAATTAGATTTTAAAAAGAGAATAGTATTTTCCCTAATAGAAATGAGCAGAGCACTTTAATAAAAAGAATGAGTATTAAGAAAGGCAGGGAGGCTAGGCACGGTGGCTCATGCCTGTAATCCAAGCACTTTGGGAGGCTGAGGCAGGAGGATCACTTGAGCCCAGGAATTTGAAGGAATTTGAAGTTACAGTGAGCTATGATGATACCACTGCACTCTAGCCAGGCAACAGAGTGAGACCCTGTCACAAAAAAAAAAAAAAGAAAGAAAGAAAGGCAGGGTAAAAAAGTACATTTAAAGCTCCAAGGCAAGAGGAAATTTCCAATGTAACTGGAATATAGAGCAGGAGATGAGGCTGATGTTAAGAAATCTGCACAAGGACATTGAGAAATAGAATGAATAAAAATGTGAAACAGCACAATACATGGTAGTCTGTGCTTATGAGCTACATAAATAAAAGTTTAAAGTTACCTACAGGGGAAATCACAAAAAGAATACTAAGTGATCTCACAGGACTCAAGGACAGGAATGTACAGGGCTGCCACCACCATCCTGGGAGTGAGACTGAGCCTCAGGAATAAATGAGTCTGTGGATGTACATCATCAGGATTCTTTCTGATCATTTCTTATTTTTGCTTTTCTCCGTATATAAGCTTCATTATTCTCTCACTGAAGATTGCTTTCTCTCTGTGGCTGAAAATGTGGCTTCTCAACTCTTTTTTTCCTCTTTTTTTTAAAAACTCAATAGAATTTTACAGAATTAACTTCTTATAAGCTTTATATATTTCAGCTTTAGCTGCCAAGAGAGAGAATGATCGTCTTCATCTCCGATTTTAAGATCCTGGGAAGGAACTCACTGGCTGCGGTTCATTTGATGTCTACTCCAAACCAGTTTTTGCCTTGGGTCAGGGTCATGATCATGATCATGATCACAGCAGCTCCATCAGGAACTAAGCGGATGGAGTAAAAAGAAGGGCAAGTTCTAGAATAAGGGAGGAGAACTGGGCAAAAAGTCCCATAGATGTTCACTTTCTTTCCTATGAATATACACCCCTTCCATTTTGACCAATAGCTGTTGCCCTGGGATTATGGTCTTTATCACATTTCCAGCCTCATCTGTAATGACTCCGTTCCTAAATTATTCACTCCTACTAGTCTCTTTACTGTCTTCCATATTGATTTTAATGTTTGACTATAACTACATTTTTTCACGCTGTATTCAAGGTTTTTCCTTTCACTAATATGGAATGTTTTCTTTCCAATGGGATGGTTAGTGATTATTAGAGCATGCCAATATAATTTTCCTTATTATTTCTGAATCTGGCATACTAGTTCAGTTAGTCATATATTAGTATTAGGCCAAAGTCAGATATTTTATAACTATAAAAGCCAGTTATGGCCAGGCATGGTAGCTCACACCTGTAATCCCAGAACTTTGGGAGACTGAGGCAAGAGGATCACTTGAGGCCAGGAGTTTAGACCAGACAGCCTTGGCAACATAGTGAGACCCCGTCTCTTCAAAAAATAAGAAAAATTAGCCCCAGGCGTGGTACCACATGCCTATAGTCCCAGCTACTAGGGAGGCTGAGGCAGGAGGACTGCTTGAGCTGGACGCTGCGTTGCAGTGAGCTGTTATTGCACCACTGCACTCCAGCCTAGAAGGCAGAACAAGACCCTGTGTCTAAAAAAACAAAAACAAAAAAACCCCCCAACACCCCCCCAAAAAAACCCAGTTACTTTGCCTCTGTTTCACAACTGAATACTATGCTGTGTACCTACGTGCCCATCTAAAAGATATTAACTTATTACTGGTCAGAAGAATGAGGCTGTCTCAGAAAAAAATTGTCACTGCTACCAGAAAAACAACTAAAAGAATATGGCTTAATTAGAACAATATGGCCAAACATGTTTGCTTAATACTGTGTGTTTCCTGAGGAAAGGGAAATTAGCAAATATTTTCTCCTTTTCGACACAGATATTACATTCCTATGCAAGATAGCTTTATACTGCTGAGGAGACAGAGGAAGTGGCATAAGATATACAGAAATTTATAAACATATTAAAAACACAGACATTTCCCTTGCAAAACCAGGATTTTGAGTATAGAATGGGACAGTATCAAGTGAAAGAAGCCTGAGGCACCAAGAAAAGGGATCAGAATTTTCTGTCCTCTGCATTTTCCACATAGTCCTTTATGGGAACCAGTTCACTTCCTCTTTCAGTGGCAACGAAAGAGAACTTTTCCTGTTTTTCGTCATTAATGTATTAACTATACTTTCTTTGAAAATCAAATACTAAATTTATGTCAGTGGTCCTGGCTAGATGGGATTTAGGTAGGTTAATGTTCAAACAATCTTGGCAGGGTCTCTTCCCCAAAAACATAATTGTAACACCTGAACCTAACAATATACACATTGTGGTAGGGAGAATTCTAAGATGCCCCCTGGTGTACATATTTCATATAATCTCCTCCTGTAAATGCAGACAGAACCTGTGAATATAATGGAGTATCACTCCAGTGCTTAGGTGATTCATCAGTTGACTTTTGAGTTAATCAAAAGGAACATTATCTAGGTGGGCTTCACCTAATCAGGTGAGCCCTTAAAAAGGCCTGAACCATTCTGGCAAGAGATTCAAAGTGGGAGAGGGTATCTGGATGGAGCCATACCGGAAGCAACTTCCGCAGCATTAAGGAGCTAAAGGCAGACTCCAGCTGACTGCCAGCAAGGGAATGGGGGCTTCAGTCCTACCACGCAAGGCAATGAAATTCTGATGACAACAACATGAGCTTGGAAGAGGACCCTAAGCTCCAGAAGGACCATGAGCTCCAGAAAGGTAATGTCACACCTTGATTTCAGCCTTGGGGGACACTGAGCAGATAACTGAGCTCAGCTGTGCCCAGATTTCTGACCTACAGAAATGATGAAATAGTAAATGGGTATTGTTTTAAGCTGCTAAATTTGTGGTAGTCTGTTACCCAGCAATAGAGAACTAATACGTGTGTATATGTAGACTGAATATATATGTTACTACATTGTGACTCCGTAACAAAGAATTTGGAATTTAAAAAGATAACTATTTGAAACAGGCATAAAGATAATTTTTCTTACCAGCAAACCAATAAAAATGTTTGCAAAGTTTAGGATACCAACATAAGTAGCTTAATGAATGATTTTAAAACACTTGGTAATATTTTAGATGTTAACTCTCTAGAATTTGACTATACTTTCTTTGAAAATCAAAGGTACCTAAAGCATGCTCAGTAATATTACCTTAATACCACGAACTTCATATGCTATTCTGTGGTCGGTGACTCTGTCCTGTGTGAAATTATATGTCCGAATTCTCTCTGACTGCGCTCTTGTTCCCACCTGTGCCATAACAAAAAGCAATTCATATTTTAGCTTTATAAATTATTACAGTGGAAAAATGACTTTTCTGTTTTAACAGTTTAAATATTTTCTGAAAGTCACATATACAAAATGAGAAGGAACAAGAATGGACAGAACTTAATGTTTAAGACAACAGGTTTGTAGAGCTCAGTTATGGAATAAGAATGAATGTCTCCTTCATACTTCAAACTCCAAGTATTTAAAATCAAATCAATCATCTTTCCACCCCAATCAGTTCTTCCTCCTGGTTGACACCACCATATATTCCCTTTTATCCAAGCAGAAAACTCTGACATTCTGCAATTTAACAGACATTTCACGGGAGCTTACGACACTTAGGTGTTCACATAGATGCTAGAGGAGAGACCACCTTCAATTCATTCCATTCTCTAATTGCCCATTTCCAATTGGTTTCAAGAGTCTCTTATTATATCTTGCCCTTCCCATTTCTACTATCATTCAAGGACTTATTACTTCCAATTATATTCCTGAAAAAATCTGACTAATCTTCCATTTTTCTACTTATGTTGTGCTGCCCTGCTTAGTCTTCCTAAAGCAAAGTTTTCTGATAAATTTTCTCCTTTGGTTCCTTCTTGTCTACTAAGCAGACACAATTCAATTCAGTATTCACGGTACTTCACAACGTGGCCAACCTTCCCAACATTATTTCTGAAAATTATGTGGACTTCATAATGCCACTTATTATACCATATCATTATTATGGATGTGTCTGTTAACTCTACTAAAACATCATCCCAAAGGATGCCCTTCCCTAACAGTCTCCTACCGTCTCTGCCTTTCTGGTCCCAGCAATTGAAATATGTGGTCTTCCTCCTCTGAAACCCCTTGCAATTGGAATCGCCTCCATGGCACACCACGGTTCGCCTTGTGCTACAGTTACTTGCTTTCTTCTTAGTCTACTCATCTCCCCTTCCTCCCCAACACATGATATACACAGCCCCTCTCTCAATCACTTTCACTTCTTAAGGGAAAAAAAAAAAAGACATTTCTATAACTCATTTTCTTAAACCCTAAGGCAATCAATATGAAACTAAACTGATCATCAGGACAATTTTTAAAAATTATAGATTCCTAAGCCCAAACACAGATATACCAAATCAGGGATTATGTTTTTTGAAAACACCCCCAGGCCATCCATTCTGACAATCAGCCAAGTTTGGAAACTACTATCCCAAAGCACCATATTAATGGCCAGGACCCCATCCAGATCAATGACATCAGAATCTCCAGGGTTGGAGCCCTTTAAAAGGCCACAAAATCTTCCAAATTTAATTTACTGTAGCTCATCTATCTGCAAATAACACAAAAGCATAGTTATTTCTGAGTTCCACTTTCTCATCCAACCTCTTTCAAAGACAGGCTTTACTTTTTATAGAATTTAAAATTATACAATATTTACTTAAAACAGTAACATTTTCTCATTTTGCTTAGAATTTGTCTATTTATGTATTTGAGTAAGTATACATGTATGTTATACAAAATTCAAAAAGTACCAAAAGGTATATAATGAAAAATAAATCTCCCTCTACCGCTTGTCCTCAGACACCATCAGTAGCAATCACTGTTCTCAGTTTTTGCAGTGCCCTTTATATTAATATTTGATCCCATAAAGAGTTATAATAAAAGTACAGGTTTTTTAATGTAAAAAAATCTAAAAAGCTCTTAATTTCCAAAGAATTGTCTTTTAAACCAATCTCCTGTTAAGACAGTAATGACATAAACACTGGAAGGAAACAACTGAGAAATAAGTTTTAGTTTACACATCTTTCTTTTTTTTTTTTCTTTGAGACAGAGTCTCGCTCTGCTGCCCGGGCTAGAGTGAGTGCCGTGGCGTCAGCCTAGCTCACAGCAACCTCAAACTCCTGGGCTTAAGCAATCCTACTGCCTCAGCCTCCCGAGTAGCTGGGACTACAGGCATGCGCCACCATGCCCGGCTAATTTTTTCTATATATATTTTTAGTTGTCCAGATAATTTATTTCTATTTTCAGTAGAGACGGGGTCTCGCTCAGGCTGGTCTCAAACTCCTGACCTCGAGCAATCCACCCGCCTTGGCCTCCCAGAGGGCTAGGATTACAGGCGTGAGCCACCTCGCCCAGCCCACATCTTTCATTTACTCATTTGCAAACTGGCATGCCCAAGTTTAGCCATAATCCATCAGTCCATATGCATTTAAGTTATTGCTTATTTACAAATAAGCACAAATGAGCATGGTTCCCTAAGCTCATTTCCATTTGAGCAAGAACACACACTTTATTTTCTACATAAAATATTGACTTATTGTATAGAGTTACTAAAGTATTACACTAAATAAATCTTACCTGCAGTTTCCTAGCACTTTGTTGCTGACACTTGTCTTTCTCAATAATCTGCTGGTAGACTCTAGCTCTCAACACACGCAAAGCTATTTCTTTATTTTTCATTTGTGATCGTTCTTGTTGGCATTCTACTACTAGCCCTGAAAAATAACAGAGATCAGAGGTAAATTGTAGCCTCCATGGGCCAAATTAAAATAGAAGTGAGGAACATTTTAAAGGGGAGAAGTTAATCAGAAAAAGATCCCAAAAGATAAAAACATTTTAGATTTAGCACACTTCAGAAACTGTACCTGGGTTCTAATGGTAATTGCTGCAGATGGCTGTTTAGAGTCTAAGATGTAAACAAGATATTTCCAATAAGCCCGAGAGCACTAGATGGTAATATATATACCCTTTCATTCCCCAAGCTCTGCCTCTCCCTCCTAGCTCATCTAGACATTTCTGCAGCTCAACAAAGAGCAAACCACTGCCACCCCCTATGTGGGGGTGCTGCTCCATTCTCTGTCCTACTCAAGAGGAACCCAACCTTTCCTCTTTCAGTCACAAATACACACAGAGCTGAAGTTTTAAAAATACCTTTATATAAATAAACCAATAAAAAGAAACTACTCAAAGTCTTTAAAAGGAAGAGTCTATAGTGAATATGTTTCTGAGTCATCTGGGTTCTAGATTTCTAAATTGTTCTGAGCTGTGTGAGTGAGAGGGGTTCCAGCTAATCAATACATCTAACCATCTATGTTTTGGCTGGCCAACTTCTGGATTTCAATGGGTTTGGCCCACCCTGTGGTCCAGTTCTTAGCCCAAATCTAGCCCTGAAATGGTCACTCTTGAGACTTCAGTCTATGCTGTTCTTAACTTTGCAGCTACCACTTTGAAGGTCTGTGTCTAATACTGCATTAGAAGAGAAAAGTATTTTCCTTTCTGAACCACAAAAACCCAAATCCATTAGCTTAAGGCCAGCTTCCCTGAAATAGTGGTAAATATTTTGCTGGAGATTTAAAAACTTTCTATAAAATTCTGTTCTCCAAACTATGTTTTCTCCCTGTCTAAATAAGATACAGTCTATACCTGCTAATGCTTTTAGTAGGGCACCTAGGTTTCACCTCCATTAGTTTAAACTCACTTCTTGACTGCTTTCCTGCAGGCAGTGGTTGTGCTACGGGCATCAACTTGCCGCCATCTTCCAGGCATTTGCCTGGAGCTCTCTTGAACTTGGTATCCTCTTTTTACTACCCAAAATAATACGAAAGTTTCCATGTTAAGATGACCAGACTTGCATGAGCTTTCCTCCACATTCCTCTTCTTGTCAGCTGACTAGTAATGATTTTTGCCTAAGCACCTGCACTATTCCTAGCTACTGGCTCAGGTCAGAACTTTTAGCTTAACACTATTACTTACCAGCTCAGTCATTCCTAAGGGAATCACTTGATTATATAATTTAATATACTTTCTATAGAGGAGTATTTAATAAAAAGTACTCCCTTAAGAATAGAAGATTTGGTTTCCCATCACTGCTAGTCCATGAAAAAAAAAGAATAGAGGATTTGGGGGTGCAAGGTAGGTATACAGAATAGAAGAGCTGTTGAAATAAGAAAGTGCTGGGGTTGTTAACTGTAAAAGGGTTTTGGAAAAAATAAGTTTTATTTGTGTTGTTTCAACACTATACAGAAAGATTCCAAAATCCTAGGTAACAATAGGCTTGTTGAAAGTGGGTATTTAATATATATTTGCTGACTAAATAAATTATTAAAAGATTTGCAGTTTTAAATAATAAAAATACTGTCTTTCAATTCTAAAAAGTCCATTAAAAATATTTAACACCTCTGGAATTGGAATGTATCTTACAATCACTGGCATGTCATACCTTAAACAGCAGAGCTTTTTTATTCCTTCATAGTAATAAAACAGTGATGTATCTTTCAATTGATGGGCTTTTAGATCAGATAAAATAAGTTTTATATATATATATATAAAATCAAAGGTTAAATAAAAATCCTTTAACCTTAAAAGTACCAACTGATGTAAAAGATTAAATCTGACTTGTAAGATTTAGGTGTTATCAATAATATATGATAATGAAAGAAGGAAGGTTGTGTAAGAATTACAGAGGCCCACTTTTATTCACCAGCTGGTAACAAACTAAAAAGCCTGCTTTCAAGGACAAAATAGCTATTTGTCTTCATCATTATTTTGATAAGTTTTACCAAAAAAAGTAATTTTTGCCTATATAAACATTTAACCATACCCCTATGTGTAACTCTTCCAGTGGTAGAAAATGGAGTTATCTAGAAGCAGTAGGTTACAAAAAATGTGATTCTTCAGAGCCCATGGCATAGAGAATATGGAGAAATGACCTATGGTTCTCACTCTGAATTCTAGCAAGGACATAGTTCCCATCCTCAGGGTCTTGGTATGGAAAAACGGGTAGGAGAAGTGGAAGAAAGGCTGAGTTTTCCCTGAAGTAGATGCTGAAATCATGGCCAATCTTGAAATATAAAGAAGTAGACTCAAGAAATCACTGTTCATAACTACAAGCATTCATATGATTGAGTTAGTAGGTCTTGATATGCCTGGCCTAAGGGGAAGGCTGGAAGATAAGCCATGAGGCCTCTTTAAAATCAAAGAACTAGATCTAAGTAGCTAAAAAATAATTTGGCCCAAGGTAAGTTTGGCAACACAATGATAAGTCACTTTTTTCCCTTTAATTTTTAGTTGAGACATAATAATTGTACATATTTATGGGACACAGAGTGATATTTCATACATGCATACAATGATGAATGATCAAATCCTTAATGCAGCAGAGCCTAATGGAATTAGCAGTCAATCTTCAAAGTGACAAAAGATCCATAGCAGTGGCATGTCTAATACTGCTGTGTTTCACTTGTACTTAGACTGGGGCATCTCTGGTTGCTCATCCCTGTCTAGCATACTTGGGAAACTTCTCTGCATAGCTCTGCTCATTGTCTATATCCTTTAAGAGAGGTACCTTTTCCAAACAGAAGGAAAATATGAACACAACAGGGACCTCTGATCCACAACCCCAGTGACATCTTGAGAGGGTTCGTTAGTGTCTGCAAGGAACCAGACACTAACGAAGAACTATTTCCTTCAAAATGCTGAATAGTTTTATAAGATGGGAAAAAAGATCAAAAGTACAAAGGCCAAGGGACTTGCTTACCTGTGGGGATGTAGACAAGTCTGACAGCACTATCTGTTGTATTAACATGCTGCCCTCCTGCTCCTTTGGCTCGAAATGTATCTATACGTAAATCCTTGGGGTCCAATTTCACATCTACCTAGAAAAAAAGGCATAGCATAATTCTACACTCCATGAATACTAAGTCTATTCCAAAATTTTTCAAATAAACTGTACTGTTCTGTGTTAAGTTCTAGCCATTAGACTAAGAGAAGAAATAACTACACCAAAGAAAGAACCATAAACTCCCTAATCCAATAGAATACTATTTTTTAACACACCTAGTATGTTATGAGATCACTGAGTTATATAATCTTTTAAAAATTTCATCATCTGTCATTCCACAGTTACATAAAATAGAATATACAAAATATATATAGAATACATATGTATGTACTATTATATTGAGTTTCATTATTCCAGGAATCCCTATTTGCAAATCTGCCTACTCACTAAAATTTATTTGTATCCTCAAATCAATACCTACAGCACTTCTACAGTCATTTGCAGACATGGGCAGAGCAGTGAAAAATTTGAGTTGCTTTACATTTGCACATTCCCAGCTGAAGCAGGACAAGGTGACACTCTGCCTTCTTTTCTCAGCTCTCCTAGAGAGCACACACACACATGGATTTAGTTAATACTGAAATACTGAATCACTGCTCTTAATACTGATTTAGCACATAATGAACCATTGCTCCTAGGTGGTTCAGTATTCACTAAATTAGTGTTTGCAGCAACTTTATAGACTATAACTACTGTGAATATTGAAAATCAACTCAATTTGTGTGTGTATTTATTAGTGCACTGAAAGGTAGCCTCCACAAAGATATGTTCATGTTCTAACTCCTAGAACTTTATCTGGAAAAAGGGTCTTTGCACATGTAATTGAGTTGAGATTATTCTGGATTATCCAGATAAGCCCTAAATCAAATGACAATTGTCCTTATAAGCAATAACTAGAGAAGAGAGATGAGAAGACGATATGAATTTGAAGGCAGAGACTTGAGTTGTATAGTTTCAAGCCAAGGAACACCTGGAGCCACCCGAAGCTGGAATGTTCAAGGGAGGATTGTCCCCCAAAGCCTTCAGAGGGAGCATGACCACGCTGACACCTTGATTTTGGACTTTTGGCCTCTAAAACTGTGAAAGAATAAATTATTGTTGTTTTAAGCCACCAAGTTTATGGTAATTTCTTACAGCAGCCTTCAGAAACTAATACACACACACAAACACACACATATATAAACAGTTACCAAATATGCTGTTTTTGATGAGAGATCTAACATTTTGTTCCACATTTGTCATTAATTAGTATGAATGACAGCAAGTGTGACATTTCTATTTCAAAAGTACACTAATAACAGGGTCAAGGTTGGAATCTAATATACCACTTGGTTGTTATATGTTTCCTCTAAAACAAGTACTATACAGTGAAGAAAAAGATTATATAGCTTTTGTTAAAATATGCTAATGTTGGCTACTTTAAAATTTCCATAAACACTAAAGAGATTAAGAGTAATTTCCCATTTCTTGTGGTTATAGCATATTAAGTAGTTATATAGCAAATGTGTGGATATCACATGTCATATTCTCCCAAATGTTATAGAAACTACCTAATGAATTTTGGGGGATTCTGAACACAGAAACAGTGACTTAATAATATGCAAAGAATTTTAAATGTCAATTAAAAGAACCTGACTTAATTTTTTTTAGAAAAGTGAAGTTCCATTAAATGAATTTAATTTTCAAGAATAAGAAGACAAACACAGGATAGGTGGGAATGGGACTGAAGGAATAAGGAAGTGGCAAGATAAATCTATGGTTTTGGTTTTGAACCATGTTAATGTTTACATGTACAAAAAAATAAAGTAAAAGAGGAACAAAAAATCAAATCCTAAAATTAAACAGAAACAAATGAACCAAAATATTTATCATAATGATAACATAACCACACAGAAAAAAATTATTAATATTTCAGGTGGTCTTTGAACATAGTGCTCTGACTATGCATTCTTGGTAGGATATATTCTTTTTTTTTTTTTTTTGAGACAGAGGCTCACTCTCTTGCCTGGGCTAGAGTGCCGTGGCATTAGCCTAGCTCACAGCAACCTCAAACTCCTCGGCTCAAACGATCCTTCTGCCTCAGCCTCCCAGGTAGCTGGGACTACAGGCACGCGCCACCATGCCTGGCTAATTTTTTCTATTTTTTTTTTTAGTTGTTGGCCAATTTCTTTCTATTATTGGTAGAGACAGAGTCTTGCTTTCTCAGGCTGGTCTCGAACTCCTGAGCTCAAGCAATCCTCCTGCCTCAGCCTCCCAGAGTGCTAGTATTACAGGCATGAGCCACTGCGCCCAGCCTTGGTAGGATATATTCTAAGGACAAAAATCTTATACATTACTCAGTAGTTTACCATTAGTCATATTGATATTATAATTTTAAAACTATTTTATATATATTGTGTAATAAACCAAATAATTAAACATATTAAAATTATTATTTAACAAGATTTTTTCTCTAAGTAGAAAGAGATATAAATACAAAATGCAAGAAGTTGGGGGGGACAAAAATCTCTTTAATAATGTTAAATTTGAATTGGTAATAATAATATGAAGCTGTGATTTTTTTTTTTTTTTTGAGACAGAGTCTCACTCTGTTGCCCGGGCTAGAGTGAGTGCCGTGGCATCAGCCTAGCTCACAGCAACCTCAAACTTAAGGGATCCTACTGCCTCAGCCTCCCGGGTAGCTGGGACTACAGGCATGTGCCACCATGCCTGGCTAATTTTTTCTATATATATTTTTAGTTGTCCAGATAATTTCTTTCTATTTTTAGTAGAGACGGGGTCTCGCTCTTGCTCAGGCTGGTCTTGAACTCCTGAGCTCGAGCGATCCACCCGCCTCAGCCTCCCAAAGTGCTAGGATTACAGGCGTGAGCCACCTTGCCCGGCCATGAAGCTGTGATTTTAAAACATTTATTTCCTAGCTCTATCCACTGAAAGAGTCTAGAATTAAGAATATTCTAGTAATAATGAGCATACCCCACTACCCAGATCTTGATTTCTGGGTACATTCCCCACAAAAATGAACCAGGCTGACTCCAGATCTGAGGCAGGATAGTATAAAATGGGCCTGGGATATCTAATTATACAGAAAGCATGGGCACAGTCAAAGGCTCATGGCATCATTTCAAAAGGACAAAAGGGGCATTCTAAAAAGTTTACTACAGGCCAAATTTGGGATGATTTGAACATCAAAAAGAATAATGATTATAAGTCATTGAATTAAAATATAAATCCATGAGTCTATAATGAAGTCAATACATGAAACTTGATATATGAGTATATAATGAAATCAAAAGAGAAAGAAAGGAAGAAGGTGGGGGCATTGGGGGTGAGAAGGTAGTAGGGAGGAAAGTTTTCTACAGAAGAATGGCAGTTAATAAATGTAGAAGGAATGACAGAATTAGAAAATCACCATCTTACAATGCCCAAACTAAGGAACTGACTCAGGCAAGGATCACCAATAGATGATAAAACAATGGATGAAAAGAGGTTATTGGGAAGACGGTATATATACCCTAGAGATTACTTAGTAATTGCAAAAGGAGAAATATATTAATACTTTTACAATGTAGATATTTTTGTGGTCACCATCTTAACTAAATGCTCAAACTAAGCCATACTAAAAGTGGGACAATCTGACATTGTGTGTCTTCTGACTGTAACTGCACCTATGAAATCTCCTCGCTCAAAATGTGTAACCTGAATAAAATGGAACATTTATTAATAGATATAACTTTCACTATAATAGAGAGGATATAGGAACAAGTTAAAGAGTACCATGAAGTAACGGAGGAATCCAGAATGTGGAACATTCTACAAGACAAATGGTCTAGACTCTTCAAACAGTCAGTATCATTAAAAAAAAAAGTTTGGAGACTGTTCCAGACTTAAAAGAAATATAACAGCTAATTGCAATGTGTGAAACTTGACAGGATACTAGTTAAAAAAAAATAGATATTGCTGGGTATGGTGGCACACACCTATAGTCCAGCTACTCAGAAGGCGAGAGGCAAGAGGACTGCCCAGAAGTTCAAGTCTAGCTGGGGCAACATAGTGAGACTCTATCTCGAAAAAGAAAATTAAAAATATAAATAAATTGCTAAAAAAATACTTTTGAGTTGACTGGGAAAACTGTTAAATGGACTAGATATTAGATAATATTACACAATTGTGGTTAATTTTCACAGATAAAGGTAGTATGCCTATATAGAAGAATGTCCTTATTCTTAGGAGATATATGGAAAAATTGGAAGGAAAAGTCTCATGGTGTCTGCTATATCCTTTACAGTTCACTTAAAAAATGTATATACAGATATATATAGGAATCAACAAAATGGGAGGAAATGTAAATAATTGCAACCTCAGATGAAGGTTATAAAAGTTTTTATTGTGGTAGTCTTTCAACTTTCTATATGTTTAGAAAAGGTCAGGGAAAAGAAAAGTATAGGGAAGATGGCTGTATTCAACTAAAAAGCCATATAGGCCCCATACAGATATTATCACTGACCTTGATAGTATCTGTGGAATTCATTTTTTTTCTTAAGATAAAACTTAGGCAGCAACATTAAAAAAAGGTCTGTGGATTCTGCTTTTTTTTGAAAAGAAGTGACTTCTACTTAAAACAAGACAATATCTTGGTCAGGCGTAAGAGGGGAAACTTTACCTGGGGAAGAGTTAAAAATTTCCCATTACAGACTGTAAAGTCCAATCTGTAACCATGAAAAGAACAGATTTTCCTGGAAGGCTTTTAGCACAATACCCATTTACATGGAGTGAGTTTTCCGTGACTCTTGGTGAGGTTACCTCGTCTGGTTGAGGAAGGACAATAACTGACATTGTTCCTGTGTGAATACGCTGCATCCGTGAAGACAGGCCCACCTCAGGGATTCGCTGAACTCGGTGAATCCCACCTTCATACTTCAAATGCTTATAGACATTGTCACCAGAAATTCGGGCAGCTGCATGATGTAGTCCACCTAGGAAAAAAAATCCTGAAATATCAATGAATTCTACTTTGAAAGGGATCAGGATCCTAAATGTTCTTAATCTAAGGCCTGAGGGTGAGTATAGAGCCTGAGATGAGAACATAAAGTATGTACAAAATTATATTTTCCCAATGTAAATGTGTTAGTATATAAAAGGAAACACACCAAAATATTATTTATGGTTATCTCTCAGTAGTAGACTTTTTACTTTTTATACTTTCTTATTCCTAAATTTTCTATAATGAACAAGTTTTATTTTTATAATCAGAAAAAAATACTATTACAACAAAAAAGAATACAGGTATGTTTTCTGCATTAAACTACCTTGTACATTATTAAGCCAATATGGTGTCATATATAAAAGAATGCTCAATAACAGAGCAGAAATAACAGAATAATTTCATAATGTTGAATAACTCTAGAGGGAGTTTTCAGGAATTTATACTGAAAGTTAGTTTTTGCTTATCTGTGGAGTAGCAAGAGTATCACAAAATAACAGCCTTGGCTAGCTTATTCTTATCTAACAAGTTTTTTAAAAAATATTTTAATGATACAATTATATACAGACACAGAAAACACTAATCAAATATATGGTTTAATGACCACCAACCAGGTCAAGGAACAGAACTTTGCTGGTCACCCCATAAGCCCTCCCATAAGCCCTTCCCAGTCATAATCATTTCCCTTCCCCATGAGTAATCATTATATTGACTTTATTATAATTTTATTACCTAAATGTGTAGGCAATACAGTTTTTAGTCTTGTGTATTTAAAAAATTTTGATGTCTTTTAGGTTTCTCAGTCCACATGTTCATCATCTATTTCTTTCATTTCCTATAAATTATCTGTTGAGGAACTTGGGCTGCTGACCAGTAGAACTTCCAACAGTCTGGTCTTGCTGCAATCCAACCTGTTCTGCTGCCCTCTGTATTATTGGCTGCAATTTGGCAGCTGATCCAGAGACTGGGTCAGACACCAGCTTGAGCCCCTTGGCAAGACTACAGGAGGCATATGATGTCTGGATGTCTCTCTTTTTATGGTCTTGACAGCCTTTGATGCTTAATGCATCACTGGGGGTTATAAAATGGTGACAGTCTAATTCTACCATTTCTTTCTCACTTACTAGTTAAAATACACTTATAAAGAGATACCTCCTTTTGTTTATTATTTGATCACCCAGTAATACAGTTATTCAGGAAAGGCAGGATAAATGCTTCATTCTGTCCCTTTACCAGTTTTACCAATATACTAACATATTTTTTTTTCAATACACCAAACTTGTTCCTTTTAATCCTTTGAAGATAATCAATTAAAGTTTTAAAATATCACTATGAACTCAAGGATTTAAACACATCTAGCATGTTTAAATCAATTGCAATTATGATTACTGAAGTGCAATTTTCCCACCTTTGGTCAATGGGAGCTTCTTCAAGTTAACTTCTGATGAAAATGTCTGATGAAAATCTAATTTTCTTTACCTTAGAAGTCACAGGTCTTTGTTTCTACATGACCAATAGATCTTTTCCTTTTTCATTTTAAGTCCTCAAATTTTACTAGAATATATCTTAATGTTGATTATTTTAGCTGGATATTTTCAGATGTGCTCTTTAAATACGTGGCTTCAAATATATATATTTTTCTATTTCAGAAGAGTTTTCTTGAAACATAGATGTTAGTACTTGTCCTAGGCAGCCTCAAAGGTAGTGCCCGCATGACCCCTGCCTCCTGGTATTCACACCCTTATAGTTCCCTCCCAGATGGTATATATGATCAATAGCTATAATCAATAGTATCAATAGAATAGATACTATATCAACTTCTGAGATTAGATTATAAAGAACCAGGCTTCCGTCTTGGATGCTGGCTTACATTCCTGCATCACTCACTTGGGAGAAACAGGTTGCCATATTGTGAGCAGCCCCATAGACAGGTCCTCATGGTGAGAAACACAACTGCCAACAAACACGTGAGTGACTTGGAAGCAGACCCTAAAGCCCTAGTCAAGTGTTGAGATGACTATGGCCCCACTCAACAGCTTCACTGAAACCCTGTGCCAGAATCACTCAGGAAAGCAGCTCCCTGATTCCTGACACTCATATATTCTGAGATAAAAAACGTTTGTTGCTTTGAAGCTGCTAAGCTTTGGGTAATTTGGCTTTTTAATTTTTATTTTTATTTTTTACCTTGTAGCTTCAGCTCAAAGGAAGATTTGGGTGATCTGTTACCTAAGAATAGATAACGAATATAGTATCTGCTCTGCCTCTTTTTATCACATAATCTTTTTGCCTATCACCAATATTTGTCATTTTCCTTCATCCTTTTTTCTTTTTAATTAAAAAAATATTACCTCTTTTTGACTACTGCTTTCTTAAGGCATTAAATGTTCTGTTTATACACTCATATGTTCCCTCTGATTTATTCATTTCTGAAATAATTTTTATTTTATTTCTAATTCTTTCCTGAGTCTGTCACTTCATTTCTTCTAATCCTGATTCATGAGGTTCTTTCACAGCTCATATTGTTGTCTTAATGTCTTGTTTTGAAATAGATTAGTTTTGATCTGTTTCTAGACACATCTTTCCAGTGTGCTTTCATTGTCTGTAAGCATATTATTCTGTTCCTAACTCTCTTTTTTTCTCATAAAATTTTCTATGGAATTTGACTTTGATATTTTCCTATGGCTTATTTTTATGTGAAATTACTTTTCCTTAACTTTTAGAATGAGGCCAAGTCTAGGCAGGCTTTTCTAATTTCACAGAGCTGTCTTTTCTGTGGCTTTGTGTGATCCTCAAATAAACAGTGACCTGCTTGCTGGTACTTCCTGGCTGTTCTCCCTGACTTCGGTCTAGACCTTCTTTTCCCTTTATTCCTGTCCTGCTCATTTTTTTCCCCCGTCCTATACACAGCTGATGAACTGTCCTGCTCAATTTTGATTCTACTCCTAGCAGTTCTTCCTCAGTCTGGGCTATTCTAGAAGCGAGCCCTGAAGCCTCCATTTTGAGAGGTCATGAGGGCTAGATGGCTCCAGCCTCTTAAGATCTTCTTCCCTAAGGTCTGAGCAGTCACTCACTGTTGAAGAAAGCAAAATTTCTCCTAGTTTCAGTTCATGTTCACAATTGACCTTCAAATTCCACAGAATAACCACTAGTTATTTGGGGATTCTTTAGTTTTCACGTCAGTCAGATGCCACCCCCTGCTTCCTTCTTCCTCCTGCACGTTTATATACCATGCAGGTCCTATGGCTATTGGTGGTTTGCCCCAACCTCTTGTATTTTGGGGTTTTGTGGGGATACCTTGCAACTGCTGTTAGCATAAATGCTGCCCATGGGTTTTGGTTTTGCTATCCAGTTGGTCTGTATGCTCCCAGAGAGAATGAAAACTATGCTGCCACTGTAGCTGCCATCTTCCTAATATGCTTCTAATAAACACACAATAACCTTAACCCATTAAGTTTCTAAAGTCAGGATGTTAGACAAAAATTGGGTATAGTTTTAGATTATCCTTGAAAATGGGGAGCTCTCTGAACCTTCACTGGTACAGAGTGCTGCCCATCAAAAAAGAAAAAAAGAAAATGCTTTAGGAAGGTATCTTATCAGAGACCAACATACTGTCTCTTAATAAGTCTAATATAGCTGGTCTTCCTCAGCAGCGGAACAGATTACTGTTAATCTTCTTGAATACCAGATAAAGAAGATGATGTGCATTTAGGGGACAGATGACATGAAAAGTCCAATTGTTTAACATTCACACTCAGTGTGGTAAGATGGTCATGTTATGAAAGATAACCAGGAACTGAAACAGAGTGAAGCCATGACAAATTTAAATTTGTCATCTCATATTCACAGTATACTTTAAAAATTATTCCCCCATCCCTTCTACTTCATGTCACATGCAAATACTTGAATTTAAGTGAGTGAATTAAAAAAACCTTGAATTTATATGAGCTGAAAATGAGAAAGCTATTATTTTACTGTGTAGATTAACAGAGCCAGTTTTCGGCTGCTTGGGTGCAAATTCAAGCTCCTCCTTTTCTTTGCTGTGTACTCACAGGCGAGTTACTTGTCCATGCTTTGGTTTCCTATTTATAAATAATAACAATAATAACATATAACTAGGGCTACCGCACTGCACCTCTGAAGAAGGAGCCATTCATATTACAGATTATATGTGTATTGCCTCAAGGCATATGTAGACATATGACATAGCCCTGAATTCAATCTACTTTCCAAGGGTTTTTGTGAGGAATAACTAAGTTAAATATATGTAGAGCATTTAGTAGTGTTGACATTTGGCTATTGACAAGTACCAGTCATAACGGGAACTACACCATAGGCTCTCCTGGACCAGTGTGATATCTTGGGAAAGGAAAGATTCCTATGAACTACATTGTGACAGAGGGCTGGAGAGTTGAGATACCCCCGAGGAAGCACTGTGAAGGTATATTGCTGGCCTTGACAAGTGAAAGCAAATTGCTTCTAGTGGCCCTTATTGACAGAGATGGAGAAAAAGGCATCTGCCAGATCAATAGCTGTATACCAGGTACCAGTGAATATGTGAATTTGCTCAAGCAATGAAACCATATCTGGTGCAGCAGCTGCAACTGGAGTCACCACTTGGTTAAGCTTATGCCTGACAGCATGATCCACTGTCATTCTCCAGGATCCATCTGTCTTCCACACAGGCCAAACAGGAGAACTGAATGGGGATGTGGTGGGAATCACCACTACTGCATATTTTAGGTTCTTGATGGTGGCGTTAATCTCTGCAATCCCTCCAGGCACGTGGCATTGCTTTTGGTTTACTATTTTCCTACAGGCACTTCTAGTGCCTTCCACTTGGTCTCTTCCACCATTAACAGCCCTTGCTCCACAGGTCAGGGAACTAGTGTGGAAATTCTGCCGGCTGCTGGGTATGTCTATTCCAATTATGCATTCTGGAAGTGGGGAAATAACCACAGGATGGGTTCAGGGACCCACTGGACCCACTGTGAGATGGATCTGGGCTAAAAGTCAGTGATCACCCGACTTCGTAAGCCCCTACTCTGACTGGTAGATCACTGACATTTTGGATCTCCTGGAATTACTGTTGGTTCACAGTCAGCGTCCAGCAGTACCTAAAAGGTCTGATTATTTTCTCTTCCTCAATACATAGTTACCCTGTTAAAATGCCATAGATCCCTTTGCAGAGGTTGGGGGACAGATTAACCGTATAAAGTTTTGATGTTGTACCAGGGTCCTTTCTCAAGGTGACCCACCCTTTCCTTCATTCAAGGAGTTTTGGGTCTGTAAACTGGCTCAAGTCTGAGAACTGACTGAGGGGCTGTGACTCTCTGTTTTTATAACTCAGGTTAGACTTTGTTCACTTGACCTAGAATTTACACAGAGCAAGTAAGAATTTAGTAGACTTCCTATCTATTTTACTTCTAGGAACACTCTGATGTGTTCTATTGACTTCAAAAGTCTGAGAAGCACACTATTCTGAATGCTGCTTTGACTCTGCTATCCAATATGGTAACTATGACCACCCTGCCAATTACTGCCACTGCATTTAGGTTTCCTAATTTAGTAACCAAAGTTCCCAATGTAAGGTCTGGCCTACAGAGAACAGTGATCACAAAGCTCTTCAAGGACAGTGGGATTCCCCTCAAAAATTTATTTCTCACAGTTGTGGTGAAAAGTATGTCTCTGGAAACAAAATTAAGCATCACATTACTTTGAGTGACCTTTGCCCAAATTCAGCTGGTGAATAGAGAATAACAAAACATAATTTTAAACAATCTGTTGAGGACTGGGGAGATAATGCAATACCTTTCATAGAATCCCTTTAACTTGGGAAATATTTCTATTCATTAGATACCAGGTTTACAGATTAACAGTATCAGAACCACACTACTTATCAAGAGCCATTACCTTCCACGCTTCCACAAGACTATCTCGTAATGAGCTGGGCACAGTAGCTTGTGCCTGTAATCCCAGCACTTTGGGAGGCCGAGGCAGGAGGACAGCTTAAGGCCAGGAGTTCAAGACCAGCCTGAGCAATGCAGCGAGACCCTATCTCAACAAAAGATAACAAAAATTGGCTAGGCATGGTAGCCCACACCTGTGGTCCCAGCCACTAGGGAGGATGAGGCAGGAGGATCATTTGAGCTCAGGAATTCAAGGCTGCAGTGAGCTATGATTGTGTCACTGTTCTCCAGCCTGGGTAATAGGGCAACACCCTATCTCTTAGAAAAGAAAAAAAAAGACTATCTTGTAACATTTCATTTGGATTATTTATGTAATGGTTGAGTACTGTCTTTATTTGTACCTAAATCATAAAACTATAAGACTTTAAAAGTCACTGAATGTATGAATTTTTGCATAAAAGTGTTTCTTTCCATCCTTAGCTTTTAGTGCTGTGTGAATCTCTGTGGGTATCTATGAGTTCAATTAAATATCATAAATATGTATATATATAACTTAATATATATACTTTATAAGGTAGATGCTTTTTTCCTTTTCTGTATCCACATCTTTTCTTTTCCTAAATGGTTAAAATAGGACATCCATTTTAAAAAAATTATTTTATAATTTCAATGAATAAAGGGTTTATTCTTAGTCTTTAATTTTAAAGGTGTTTGAGTAAATTATTTATAATTTTTTTTTTTCCAAAAAAAGGGCTTCTTACTTTTTAAAATATTTTTATTTTATTTGCCAGTGAGTCATTGTTTAAAAGAAAGGTTTCCCAACCATTATTTAGGCGGCTCTACATACCTGGAATAGAACCTCTCTTCCTGTTACTAAGTTCATCTCCCTTCTATTTTTGAAAGCCCTACTCAAAATATACATCTCAGAGGTCACTGATGACATTTCCCATTATTCTCTTTTTTATAATGCTGCTGTATATGAGTATATTCTCCTTGAAACTCCTCTTTTGCTTCTATGATATTACAGTGTCCTCATCAATTTTTCTGCTTATCTGACTCCTCTTCTTCTTTTGCCAACTGGTCTATCTTTCTAAATGTGGCCATTTTTCAAAGCTTGGTGCTAATCTTCCCACCTAAAAAAACTAGAATCACTGTGGCTTATCTCTTTTGTGTCAGAAAAGACTAATGAAACGTAATACAGCTCTGGATCAGAGAGACTTAATTTTAATCCGAAGATTGCCATTACTTATTGTGTGATCTGGAATTAGTTACTTACTCTCTGAAGCTAGATCCCCATCTGTAAAATGAGATTAATAATATCCAATCTCCCAGGGTTATGAGGTTGTATACATAGGACGTACTAGGCAAGCAATAGCCCCTCTTGTATTCAGTCACTTAGCAAATTTTGCCCATTCCTCCTTTGAAGGTCTCTCACATGTATCCCTATTCTCAATTCTAACTCCTGGTCATGTGTGAGTTACCCTAATAACCTCTTTGCAGTCTGCCTTCAATCTAGCCTCTTCAATCCATCCTTCATAATGTTGTCAAAATAATCTCCTTTAAATATACATTTCATCAAATCATATTCTTATTAATAAAATTTTCAACAGCTCCCTATTGCCTATCAATCAAGTCTTGTTCAGCTTTCAAGGCTGTTCAAACCCTACCCACTCAAACCTACTTTAGCCATTATGTCCTATCACAAATATCCTGTGGGTAAACTGGCCTCCTCCTTGTCCTATCCACATGCCATGATCTTTCCCACCTCTGAGCTGTTGCTCAAGTTGTTCCTTCCCTCTGCTCTCACTGATGTTCCCCTCTCCTAGCCACTGGCTGTATTTGAAATCTGTACCCAGTACAGCTTACTTATGCTGCTTCCTGGTTTTAATTTCCCTCTGTTGGTTAACTCATATTAACACACTGACTGCCACACGAGAAAAAAATTTCTTCCTTGGGGCCATGATGTTTTATTATGAAAATAGAATAAAAACTTGGAAAACAAAACAATCCTTTCTAATTTAATGAAAAATTTGTATTTTTTATTGTCTTCTGTGTTTGAATAAAAAATAATATAAAAACTTGAAAATTAGTAATGTAAAAAGTAATGTGAAAACTTGAAAAGTAGTTCATAAAAGTGTTTTTCTTGACTTGTCAGGCTTAAGTGTGACTTAAAGGTAAATATAAACAGAAAAACAAAATTTATTGACTTCTATTCATTTAATCCACGTTTTTAGAATTAACTTATCAATATTAATTGTAACAATAAGAACATCAGCAAGTAAGATTTTTACAAACCGACTGCAGGGTTTTGCCCAGGTTTTGCTTCATGAGGCCCCAGGCTCAAAACTAGGGTGAGTTAAATACAACTCACATGGCAGTTAATGTGTTAATCTTCTTTCCCCACTTTGATGGTTTTTGGTTTATTACTGATGATCCCCCTGTCAACTACAGTGTATCACTATGTAACCAAGCAGACAAAACCTTTCAGATGGATGAAAGAATGGAAAAAATGAGAGAATTACTATCAGATGTTCTAATTAACATGCTTGAGTATTTAAATGTTTAAGAACTTGCACTGTTTGTTATTGTTTATGTCATATAAATTTTTATCAGTCTCTTGAACATACAAAAGATTAACTTTTTTTGCACTGCCATAAAAATCTATCACATTATTGCCCACTTAGTCTAACTAATAATAGTCTCTGATTGTAAATGATAAAGTTTCACGTAAATGATAAAGTTCTTTAGAGTAAAAACATTAATGTATCTTTGCTTCGAATACACAGAGCAGTGACTTTCAAGGCAAGGCAAATATCTATCTTCCACAGGGGAATTTTCTCTAATTCACATATTCCTTCCTAGGACGCTTCCTTCCTTCCCATTCTCTCCTCCCAACTAACTCTACTATAAGCCACTGTGGTTGATGAGTCTATGTCACAGTGTCTAGTTGATACAGACCAAAAGTTTTTAAAAATGGGACAACATTGTTCTGATCAAGATCACAGGTAAAATAATTTTCAGTATCTTCTATGGCCAAAATCTTGAAATATGCCTACCATAATCTGCTGGTGTATAATTCAGAAGTTCAAATTTCCAGTGTTTGTAGCATGAATAATTCTGGTACATGTCAAATATTTCTCGGGTAAATTGTTGGCAGATATCACCTAAAAGAAAATATAAAAAATATTCAGTCAGCACAAATTTCTAAGAGAGCCATCCACAGGTGCAAGACCATTAGGAAAACGAGGAATAACTATTTCCAGAGTTAAACACATTTAATGGACTTTTAAAGACACAGTGATATCAAATCAAGGTAAAATTTAAGTACTTTTTTAGATCACAATAAAATTATCTTATACACACCTCCAGTAGTTCTTCCAGATGTCACTTCTAAAATAACATCATTTTTGTCATATTTCTCTTTTGGCACTAGATTCTGGAAAAGCTGGAAAAGAAAAAAATATCAGCATTGCTGTGTGTATTTTCACGGGCATACTATTATTTCTTGAACTTAGATAAAAGCCCTCATAACATTAAAAAAAGATCAGTTATTAAGAAATATTAACATCTCAATGAGGTTAATTCTAAAATACTGTAATAAGTAGATCTAATTAGACCTAAAATAGGTGATCAACTCATGTTAACAATGAAGTTACTTGTCAGATTCTCTTAATTTTCTAAAATGCAAAAGTTTAGATCAAAGTTCACAGTGCTCCATTCATTCAGATTTTGCCTCTTATAATTAGTTCTGAACAGTAGCTTCTTTCATCTGATGAAAGCAAGGCTTTGAGAGAAAATGAAGACTTTTTACATGTGATTTCATATTTTCTCTTGCCATAAACGACAGCAGATACCATACCACGCCTTGCCTTCTCAGTAGTCACTCTATTTGAAGACTACATTGAGGACTCATAAGATAAGGCTCAAATAGATTTTCTCAGCTGTGACAAGAAAAAAGGGGGCTTTCTAATACTCAACTTTTCTCTCAGGAAGAAAAGGGAAGCAATTTAATTGCTAATAAAAGTCGTTCAAATCAAACTAAAAGTACCTACATGTAATGACTCTCCCTGCTGCTAATTTCTTTTTCTTTTTTTCTTGAGACAGGCTCTTACTTTGTTTCCTGGGCTAGGGTGCAGTGGTGTCATCACAGCTCACTGCAACCTCAAACTCCTGGGATCGAGCAATCCTCCTGCCTCAGCCTCCTGAGTAGCTGGGACTACAGGCACATGCTTTTAGAATTTTATAAAATTTTTAAACTTTTAAAACTTTTTAAAATTTTTTGTAGAGGTGGGATCTCACTATGTTGCCCAGGCTGGTATTGAGCTGACCTCAAGCAATCCTCTTGACTGGGCCTCCTAAAGTGCTAGGATTATAGGCATGAGCCACTGTGCCCAGCCCCTACTGCCAATTTCTGAAATACTCCATCTCTGCTAGCGATTATATAGTCTGTGGGAGAGAATATTAGACTGAGAGTTAGACATCCTGCTTCTGCCTTTGATAAACTGGTTAAATCAGTGATAAAAATAACTGATACCTCCATTTCATCCCCCTAACCCCTAAAAAGACCCCTCTCCTGGATTCCCAGAGTAAGGAAAACTAAAGTATTTGCCAGAGGATGGCAAATATGAGAGGGAAACATGGTATATAGTACTGTGTTCTTCATTGTCTTTGTAGACAAACCATAAGGAAAAGAGACCATTGGTGAAGGAAAATTTTCCACTTCCATGGTGAGGAAATTTCAGATGATGCTGATATAGTATCATAAACCATAACAGACCCTCACTAGACCTAACTAAAGATGTGTGTGTGTTAACCAACCATCTCTACACCCTTGGATTCATTCCATTATACCTAGAGTACAAATTTTCAATTCTTAATTGACACAATCACCATGAATACTCCCACCCACCCTTCTAACACTTAAAAACCCCTGGCTCGTCCCCTGGTGAACGAAATTTCTTTATTAGCATGTGTTCTCTTGCCTGGCAAGATAACACACTAAGCTTTGAAATTTTTTTGCTCTGGGGGGGTCTTTGTTTTATTTTTTGACATTACAATTCCTTCAATCTCATTCTGCAGCAAATTATAGCACTAAATCCAGCTTAATTACTTTTCATAAGAGAACACTTAAATCAATGTTTTGAGCACTAGAGTCTAGCAAAAACAGTATTCCTTTATATATCACTATTGAGATTAGTCTACTTCCTTAAACATACCTCACTGTATAACATGTTGATTTTTTGATCAATGGTTTGCCTTTCTTCCAATGCAAGTTCTTGTAACTGCTTTTCATCTTGTTTATTTAGACCTAAAAAAGCCAGCAACAGAAATAATGGTAAAGTTTTTAAATACTTACAAAGAAACCCTTAAGTAGCCACCTCTTCTTTGTCTGCTAAGTTTTATTTCTGTTGGGAAGGCAAGAGATCATACAAACACAAACAATTAAAATAGTTGGAAAGGTCAGGCACAATGGCCCATGCTTATAATCCTAGTACTCTGGAAGGCCAAGGCGGGAGGATCACTTGAGGTCAGGAGTTCAAGACTAGCCTGGGCAACACAGAGAGACCCCTGTCTCTATAAAAATTTTTAAAAATTAGCCAGGTGCGGTGGCACAATGCCTGTAGTCCCAGCTACTTGGGAGGCTGAGCCAGGAGAATGGCTTTAGCCCAGGAGTTTGAGGTTACTGTGATCTGTGATCACACCACTGAATTCCAGCCTGGGCAACAGAGTGAGACCCTATCTCTACGTCTCTCAAAAAAAAAAAAAAAAGATTCCACTTGGACTAGGAAAGCCTAGAGGTAGGACTACAAGCAAGTTAGGAGCTGACTGTAATCATCTAGGTCAGAGATATAATGAAGATATATCAGTGGCAGGAGTAGAAGGGGACTCATGCAAGATACATTACAGAGATAGACCCTATTGGATTCTGAATCATTGTGCACTGGAAAAGAGCAGGGGCTTTGGAGTCTCATTGCTTGAGTTTAAATAATTGTTCCTCCCGTCACTGACTGAGCAACTTTTGGAAATTTAACCTCTCTGTTTCCTTATCTATAAAATGGGGATAATAAAACAATTCCTACCTCGTAAGGTCACTCTGAGAATTCAAATGAGATAGTATTTGTAAAGCACTTAGTTTAGTGCCTGGCACATAGTAATGCTTAGTAAGTGTAGCTATTATCATTATTATTACAGAATAGCAGAAGTGAAGTGCTAGCAGAGCCTTTAGAAATGATCTAATCCAATGTACTAATATTACACATGAGACAACCAGGGCAGAAAGAAGTTATTTTTAATTGAATTAAAATTCCGATTTAATTGAGAAGCATTTAGTAAGTCCCTATTATGTGCAAGCAACTTTCTCAAAACGAATTAATTACAAATTTCAGTGGCATTATTCAAAAAATATCCTCATTAAACTCCCATGAGAGGCTCATGGTACCACTAATAACAGTCAGGAAAATAAGGCTGTGAACATCCAAGATTTTACAGGTATAACAGTAACAGGCCTTGACATCACTTAACGCCACCAAGGCTTAATGAAACAGATTAGTGGTTGCCCAGGTCTGGCAGGGACACACCACAAAATCACCTGTCTAAATAGTTTTTATTGTATTCACAAAATGTGTAACCATCACCACAGCCAATTTTAGAACATTTTCATCACCCTAAAAAGAAATCCTGCACCCCTAAGCCATCATGCCCCAAGTCCTCTTTCCCTGCCCGGTTAGAAAATCCCCAGTTTCTGTGGTCAACTTGCATAGCATCTACCCCCGTGTGGGTCCCAGAACCTCCTTAGCAGGACATTCAAGACCCATCACAATCTTAACAGGTTAGTCTACTGTCACGCTGCACCATAAACTACATGCTGACACGACTATACATTCTCACCCTTCCTTAGCTTTGGTTCATACTGTTCCCTCTATCTGGAATGTCCTTTCTTTTCCCACCAGAAAAATCATTCTTCAAAATCTAATCTAAAAGCCCATCCCACCCACTTCTGTCAGAATTAGTCACTCCCTTCTTTGAGCTACTAGAGTGCTTGATTTATATTGTGAATCTGGCATTTATCACATTGCCTTTCATTTATATGTAGAATGTCTCCCAAATTAGATGGTAACCTCCTTAGGGCTCAATCATCTTTTTAGCCCTGCTTCCTACAATGCCTGGCTATATAGTAAGCCCTCAGGAAATGCTGACTGAATTAACCTTACTAGATTCTTAGAAAAAAATTAATTAAACTTCTATAAGAAATCTAGAAGCAGTATTTAGATACTTCCACCTTGAAATCCTAACATGACGAATGGGGGTCTTGTCTGAGTGGAGATGCTTATTTGGTGCTTAAAGTAACAGTGGAGACACTTAGGCTTATTATTTGATAACAGTAACTGTGAATAGTTCCATTGTTCTAAGAATCTGTCAGCTGTTTGTCCTAGAAAATATCTCCATCCATCAAACACACAAATTCCAAATAATCTAAAACTACAATTGGAATAGACATTCAAGACTATCTTCTGAAATTTTCCCAGAGGAATCTGAAAAGAGAGTGACTTCAAGATATACAACATGAAACATAAAGCTTCCTTTGTGCCTCCACTAACGTGTGGTCTCATCTAGGAAGCTCTACTCAATCTGTCCAGACTGGCTTGAGTGTTCTTACTACTTACTCTCATAAAACCCTGTGCTTTCCTCTAGTGGAGCAAGTGTCACACTGTAAATAATATTTAAATAAATACAGTCTCTCTTGCTAAGCTGTATAAGCCCTTGGATGGGGTAGGAAATGTATTTCTGTGTCCCTGGTAAGCTGAATAGTGCTCAATAAAGGTCTGCTCAATAAATTAAAGCTTCTGAAAAGGTTAACATTGAGTTTCCCAGACCTGAAGAATTTCATAGCAAGCTCCACAAGGAACCTGGTCACTTGGCATTGTTATCTTTAGTAGCTAAAATACATCAAACACCCAGTGAATAGAGTCCTGCCCTTCGCAAGTGTTGAGCTTATTACTTGTAGGCTTTTTTAAAGACTAAGTTCAAGGCCGGGCATGGTGGCTCATGCCTGTAATCCTAGCACTCTGGGAGGCCAAGGCGGGTGGCTCACTTAAGGTCAGGAGTTCGAAACCAGCCTGAGCAAGAGCGAGACCCCGTCTTTACTAAAAAAATAGAAAGAAATTATCTGGCCAACTAAAATATATATAGCAAAAATTAGCCGGGCATGGTGGCACATGCCTGTAGTCCCAGCTACTTGGGAGGCTGCGGCAATAGGATCGCTTGAGCCCAGGAGTTTGAGGTTGCTGTGAGCTAGGCTGACGCCACAGCACTCTAGCCCAGGCAACAGAGTGAGATTCTGTCTCAAAAAAAAAAAAAAAAAAAAAAGACTAAGTTCAATAAAGTTTTAACTTAGAAAATCAATCCCGTCTTTATACACACATATCTTTTACCTACTTTTACACATTGATTCTAATTCTTCAATTGCTTGTTCAGCCTCCTGAATTTCTTGGTAAATGGCTGCAAGTGGTGCCAACTCAGCATGCCTTCGGTTCAAGGACCTTCGGTTCTCTTCATTCACAGAGGTATGCTGCAAACATTGTTCAAGTGTTTGGTACTCCTTATTCAGGTACTCCATATATTTCTGTAGTGCTGTATGCTTCCAGAGCATCTTGGAGTCTTGATGACAGTATCTCCTGGACCAGTTCTTATTTAACAGATGGAGAATGAGATTCCTGTTTGGTCTAAAAACCCACAGCCTTGTATCAAGATGTATCTGTCTACATTGATGAGAATGGAGGTGGATGTAACACTGGGAGTGACCATTAAGAGATGGATGTCTAAAAAGCCAAACACACAGGTGACGACTCATCTCAGCATCTGAAATATAATAAACATGGTCTGAAAAAAATCAACTCTAAAGACATATGTCTGGGTGCAGTGGTTCATGCCTATAGTCCTAGTACTCTAGGAGGCCAAGGCAGAAGGATTGCTTGAGGTCAGGAGTTTGAGGCTGCAGTGAGCTATGATGATGTCACTGCACTCTAGCCCAGGGTGGTAAGACTGAGACTTTGTCTCAAAAAATTAAAAAAAAAATTTTTTTTAATTAAAAAATAAAAATAAAAGAGAGCTATGGCATAATAAAAACTGGAAAGAGCTCCAGGAAATCCTGTTAAGTTTACTGCCTCAGCCAGTTCCAAATGTAGTACCAAAATAACCCACAAAAAACTCACAATTCTTCAAACCTCTGAACAATAATAGCATATTAAAATAACTGAAAACAGCAGTTTTCTACCCACTCAACATACATAACTAAAGCAAATGAGTAAGACAGTAAGAGTATAACAAATATATCGATTGAATGGGTTAATTCAACTACTTTCTAGAAAGTATCCAAAATCTAGAATCGAGTGTGTAAACAAGCACTTGAAAGCTATGAAATAATCCTGCAAACTTTAGGTGATTCACAGTCATACATTTCTAAAGCTTTAAGAAAACACTGACTATTTTGTCTAATTCTTTACATTTAGGTATCCAGATGTCCAAGGAAGTCAAATAACTTAACCAGGACTATTGATGTAGCCACATAGAAAAAAGAGTTGTTATTATATAGAATGTGAGTTGCCTGTTCAGGGCTCAGTACTGTTTATTCTCAATCCTGCAATCACTTTTCAAAGGTGATTAGTAATCTATGTACTAAAAAGTATACAGAGTACTTTTTAAAAAGAAAACTAAATGAGAAACATACCAAAATGTTAACGAGATAATCTCTAGTTGTGGGATTATGGGTACCTTTGCTTGCTTTCTAGTTTTTCTACTTTTTAGTGTTTTCAATGTCTTCTACACATATAGCACATATCACATTCATAATCAGAAAAAAAGGTTACTTTAAAAAATTACAGGTTAGGTGAAATTGGCTGTGCACAATAATTATCTGTTATCCTCCCCTCAAACAGAAATAATCAAGAGCTAACAAAAGCACACAATGGTTTTACTGAGTAGAAAAGGAAAAATATAAAGTGTTCTAAGAAAAACATTTTGCCCTTAAAATTCCCAGGTTCAAAGTTGAAATAAGGGTCAAAATTTATTAGAATCAATCTTACTATCTCCAATGTTCCTACTACTTTAGAAGGTGCATTCATATATTAGTTCAATTGATAACTATAAGTTTGTTAATTGAGGATTATTGCCTAGGAAATAAAATATTCGGAATGATCTCTAAAATAGTTAAAGATTGCAGGGTTCTACTGATACATTTGAACATACTGAATCACATCTGAAAAGAATGCACCAATGCCCAGCAGCCACAAATGTTACACTCCCCCAGCACAAGTTTCTGTGTTTTTAAATCTAGTTTCAAGCACATCAGAGAAGGTGTATCTATTTTTATAATAGACAGAATAAGAGAATGACAAACTGATTTTTGTTAGAATACTTCTAGCTAAAATCCATCTTAGGAATAGTGGAAGAAAGACTAATTCTCAAGGTCAAGAACCTCAATCTTAAAAGGAAAAAAAACCAAGACTTTTACTCTCCAGGGTTAACTAGACCCGAGAGCAGCAAGACGTCTCCATCACCCACCATAATAACAGTATCACTCTGATACCTTAGGAACAATTCTGTGTCGGCGTGTCAGAAGCGGCACTAAGCGCGCGCGGGAGTAGCACGTGCAAACCATACTGTGTAACTCAGTATATGAAGTGATTCCATAAGGAAGCAACAGAGGGAAAAATAAGAGAAGAAAAAGGTCCTTTTAAGATCGGGAAAAAATTATGAGTACCTATGAAAAAGAAGAAAGGACGTTAGCTCGCCTCACTGAGGTCAGAACCTTCCGAGACCCACTACGTTTCAGACTGACAGACCCGGAATCACTTTTACTTCCGGACACACTCCTTCCGGGTTAACACTCGTTCCTGGCCCCTCCTCCGTCACGACCTTTCTCCAAAGGAAAAAATCCTCGGGCATGCATAAAAATCAGCTAAAAATGACAAAAATTAGCTAAATGAGAAAAATAACAAAGTGAGAAAAGTGCGACTACTACGCCATACTTATCCGGAGCGGGAGCCCCAAGGCATGGGTGGAAACTGTGGGAGGGACGGAGGTGTCGCGGGGGGAATGAACCAATGAGCTACAACTCCCAGGAGCTCCCACCAAGGAATCCTGGGAGTCTGGGAGTTGTGGTTTATCCTGCTCCGCTTCGTCCCCCACCTTCCCCGCAAAAGGTGGGGTTTTGGTGTTCAGTTACATGCAAACCCAGGAGAGAGATTCTGTACAGTTCTGATTAAGAGATCAAGCCTTGTGATATATATGGGAAATTACAATAATTTCCTTATATTATATATTAGGAGCCCCTAAAGCATTGCTTTCTGTATTTCTTTTAATAAAGACTCTTTTTTCATTTTCTGAAGATTTAGGGGATTCTGCATGTTAATTGCTATACCTTCAGCTTCCATTTCTTCAGAAAATACCTAATGACTAAAGGAGATTATAATTTTGTATTTTTAAAGGTCATAATAGAATCCAAAAGATAAGAGACTACATATTTCCACTCCACAAGTTAGTGATTTTATAGAATTGTATGTACATATGGAATGTAGAGTTCAATCTAGGTTTCAGTTGTGTTTAAATAATGTTAGGGTGGCAAGCCTAATAGGTGCTCATGGCACAGGTGAAGAAAGGTTTCTCACACAGAGATTAAGATATAAAAGTAAAAAAAAGTTTATTTTGTCCTTCTTAGAAGTGAGAGAGAGATGAGAGAGAGAGGGTGTGGCATCCCAAAGAAAGAGAAGGGAGATGCCAGAAGTGAGGCCAGACTAAGGAGACATAATACCCAAATGCAGTGTAGGCTTCGGGATTGGATCCAACAGCAAAAAAGACGCTGGGGGAAAACTCATAAAATTCAAATCAGGTCTGTAGTTTAATAGTATTGCCAATGTTAATTTTCTGTTTTAGGTCATTTAACTATGGTTGTATAATTGTTAACATTAAGGAAAGCTGGGTGAAGGGTGTACATAAACTCTCTGTACTCTTTTTGCAACTTTTCTATAATTCTAACATTATTTAAAATTTAAAGTTTTATTTTTTAAGACCTCGGTTCATGTCTCAGCTCCAGCATTTATGAGTTCTGTGACCTTTCTGGGCCTCAGTTTTCTAACTGAACAATGAGTTAGGGAGGATGACCCCTCAGGCCACTCTGGAGAACTGTGGAGTGGCTTTCTTGGCCACAATGTTTGCCTTCCTTGACTTCAGCCAGCCAAATGGCCATTCATCAGCAGTTGTTGAAAGGGAGAATCTTGAAAATAGTCATGAAATTATATTTGCAGGTAATTTATCTCTGAGGTTCAGCTTTCCAATTTAATGCAGAAGGATACAGGATTGGAGAATTATTCCCAGCTTGTTAGGGGTCAGAAATTGCTTTCACCGATACCATGCCAAGAGGCAACTTACCCAAAAGTATTGTTAAAATAAAGAGAATTTTTAGAAGAAAACACAAAAATACAATATTACCTATCAAATAGTAGTGGAATCATGAGGGGTCATTTTGCTTCAGTTTTCTTAATGTTATGGTCTTTTTAGAATTAAAAATACATCTACCAAAAAAATGCTTATACTTGTAATAGATAAATGTATTGTTGAAACTCACTACCTCTCTAATCCTAGCAACTAGAGAGAATGTCCCAGGAATGCTTTGGCAGTTAAAAAATACATCAGCTTGGCGGGGCGTGGTGGCTCACGCCTGTAATCCTAGCACTCTGGGAGGCCGAGGCAGGTGGATCGTTTGAGCTCAGGAGTTCGAGACCAGCCTGAGCAAGAGCGAGACCCCCGTCTCTACTAAAAATAGAAAGAAATTATCTGGCCAACTAAAATATATATATAGAAAAAATTAGCCGGGCATGGTGGCGCATGCCTGTAGTCCCAGCTACTTGGGAGGCTGAGGCAATAGGATCGCTTGAGCCCAGGAGTTTGAGGTTGCTGTGAGCTAGGCTAACGCCATGGCACTCACTCTAGCCTGGGCAACAGAGTGAGACTCTGTCTCCAAAAAAAAAAAAAAAATACATCAGCTTGGCAGTGATCATTTCCCTTGATACCCTCCCACACACCCACATATGCATTTTTCTTGACCACTATGGACATTCCAGGCTCTTCTGGACATCTGTCTCCCTGCAAGAACTCTTCCAAGGGGCCTTCATCCCCTATTCAAACATGAATCTGAGCTCAAGGATGCAATGCTTCAGCCTGGGAAGGCGCCTCTTCTCAGCAAAAGTTCAGCAAGGTTTTCCTTAGTCTCTGACAATTGTCGTCTTCTTTACCATTCCACCTTTTTCTCTTGTTTCAAAGTTCTACTCATCAAGCTTCTCCTTCAACCCAACAACTAAGTGTTTTTAATACTTTGTGCTACCTTATACAGTAGTGCTATAAGTGTTCTAGGAAGTTGAGTTGGTTTTTTCTTTTTTTTTCCAGTTTAGTAGAACATTTCTATAATAAAATCTCTGTAGAGTAGAAATCCTCTCTGAGAGTCCATTTAGAATGGTTTGCTTCCAGAAGAACTAGCAAGATCTCTTCATGGCCTCCCTCTATGGAGGCCATATTACTCTACTTCCTAAAACCATTCATTGGACGCACTTAAGATAAAATCCAGCATGCTGATTTTATCAAGGAAAGCACATGCTTTCTGCATTACTCAGCATCATTACAGAAATAAGAAAATGACACGCTGGCAGTAATGGGGCTAACTCAATACTTGTTGCGATTACAAGACCCCTTTTAATTGCCCGGAGCTCCACTTAGTTGTTTAATGTTAGCCATTTACTTGAAGGTACTTCCTTTACCACCAGTCCTAGGTTCTCCCATGGAGTGGCTTTAATCCTTACCCAGATTAATCTAAATATCTGAGGTTTTCTCCCTTCAAGCGCCAAAACAAAAATATTAAGCTGTTCTCTAGAATATGTATGCTTCCTTGTATCTAAAATAGAGTATACTGAATATAGTTTAACATGTCTGGATGAACCCTGTTATAAAATGTGATGCCCTATGTCTAGGGAAACATAGAGCACTGTGTGATTTTTGTCTTAATTATTCCAGGCCCACACTCTTTTTAAATTCTGAGGTCATACTTGGAGTGTTTCTTTTTCTCCTTCACTGTCAGGATATCAGCCTACTCACTAGCACCAGTTGGTGATACACCTGTTGGTGTACTTTTCAGCTGCTTCTAATCTGAGGTAGGGTTGGGAATGAGAAATGTAGGGTCATAAAATCACATGCATAGTAGAAGTCTATAGGAGGCATGTGAGGTAACCTCTCACATGTAATTAATACACATGAGCTTTGAGTATGATCCAGTAGTGAAGGAAGCTAGAAAGAAAATAAAATGGCTCATTGGACTTGATTCCTGAAAGAGTCTCTCTTGAGCAGCCAAGTTACAAAGACATAAAATTATGCTGTTCTTTAATTGAGATATGTTTCATACACAATACTGTGTAAAGATTAAGCAAAGCAAGATACAGAGCATTTCTGTCACTTCTGAAAGTTCCCTTGTGGCCTTTCAAGCCAAGGTCCACCATATTCCATACACATCCAGAGGCAATAGTTGTTGTTCAGTATAACGTTTTGGTGACTCAAGTTGTTGCGTGCACTGGTGGTTCTTTTTTGTTGTTGTTGTTGAGTAATGATCCATTGTACATAGTGCAATTTTTTCACGCATTCTTCTATTGATGGAATTTAGGTTGTTTCCACCTTGGGGCCATTATGAATAAAGCCTGTGAATATTTAAGTACAAGTCTTTTTGTGGACATATGTTTTTATTTCTCTTGGGTAAATACCTAAGAGTGGAATTTTTTTTGAATGGGTCCAATCTTCCTATTTGTTTTTATAATGACTTATATGTACAAAATCGTTTCTTAAATGCTATTAATTGGCTTTAAATTTTAGAATTAAATTATAGACAAAGTAAGTGAAATGTAACTATAATCATAGAAGAAAGTAAAGAACAGACGAAGGACACAGTAGGTAAAACAAACAGCATGTGCAAAGGCCCTGACGAGGAGAATACCCGATGTCTTTGAGGACCTGAGAGAAGCCATGTGGCTGGAGTACACTGTTTGAAAGGAATGGTGGTAGGATATGGGGATGGCTGGAGCCAGATTATGAAGAGCTCACAGGCCACATTCAGCATGCTGGATTGTATCTTAAGTGCATCCAATGAATGGTTTTAGGAAGTAGAATAACACAGCCCACTATTTTCTGTGGAAGGAAGGGAAATACACAGGGAGAAGCAGAAAAAGCTCCTGCAGTAAAGCATCACAGAGATGGGCATTCCCTTAAAGCAGAGATGGAGAGACCTGGGCAGATTTGAAACATATTTTGGAAGTAGAATTTGAGCTTATGGCATTTACCAAAATAAATAGATATCTATGTTTCAAAAAAAATTCCAGTAAATTACCAAATACTATTTCTGAAATTTTATCTGTATGTGTGTGTGTGTGTGTGTGTGTGTGTGTATGTATCTGTGGGCCTAATGATTTTCTCTGAATTATTGAAAAGTATTACCAGGACAGCGAAAAGAAATGAGGCTAAGAATAAATAGAAAAAGCAAAGAATGAGATAGAACAAGAGATTACTCATTTGATTTCAAGTATCAAGAAATCAGTCCTAAAATACAGGTGTGCGATATCAGTGAATGATGTCTTACTGCAGCCAGTCTCATGATGCTTTATTAGAAGAATGGGCTCTTTTCTTGGCTTCATATCTGCCTCTTTGATGAGACAGGGAAACACTAAAGCCCTTCACCACACAGTGGCAAAGAGATGTCACTATCCCTAAAACATACCCCACAAAATAAGCTTATGCATGTGAAATAACTTTAAAACACACTTAAATAACTCTAAAACAGTGCTAGGTAAAGGACATAAATCAATCTAGTTCTGTGAATTCTCAGGCTGAAAGCAAAAGACAACAAGCCTAGGAAAAGTCAAGGAATTAAGTTGGAGAAGAGATTCTCTAACTACAACTCCAAGACTTCAGCAGAGTCAAGAACTGCCAAACTGCCAGAGCTTAGTCCTTTCTAGGCCTATAATATTAAATCAGAGAAACCCAAAGTTGAATATGACCCACAGGAAGAAGATATACCCCTGAAAAAGTGGAAATAACCCTGCTATCTGACAAAAACCTAAGAAGAGAGAACACAGCCCAAGTTCTGTAACAAAAGCAGTCACATACAATCAGCCAAGCTCTATCTTGTTCCCCATCCTGCCCTACCATCAAGCTACAGAAGAGTAGAAAAAGAAATACCAAGCTCTCAAAATGGATTTTAGAGGGGAAGATATACTGTCATAAAATGAGGAGGAAAGTGTGAAGTTACCCATGCTACAGAAGAACAAAAAGGTCGCCTAGTGTAGCTGACCAAATGACATGATAATAATGCAACACAATATACGAGGTGAAGTGTCAAGCATCTATTCTGCTCCTCTTATATAAACTACATTTCAGGGGAATGAGATATTTTATGAAGGAAAGTTATTTATAAGAAGAATTCTAGCTAATCAATGGAGACAAAATGATGATTAGAATGAAATAAGGGATGAACGCAATGATCCTCAATGGCTGCTAAAATCATTAGGTGAGACGCCAATGAGGAGCTTTTTAATGGGCACACCAGGGTGACAATCTCAACATCAAAAAAGAGAGACAACCAGAATGCCTCCTGCCTCCAGATGTGATGATACAACAGGAAGCACAAAGCACCACCACCAAGTATTCAAATGGAACTGAAATCAAATCAAGTCTATAAATCTAACTATAAGTTTACAAGAAATATGAATTACAGTAAAATATATTACATGATACCACAAGAAAGCAATCAGCCAAATCTAGAATATGGGATATCCTATAAGACAAATGACCTTTCAAAACATGTTTAAGAAAAAAAAAAAAAAAAAAAAAAAGGAAGGGGAGGTTACTGCTCTAGATTAAAAGAATATAAGAGACATAACAATCAAACGTAAAGTGTGGACCTTAACTAGATCTAGATTCAAATAAACCAACCTACGAAGACTTTTTTTGGATACTTGGGGAAATCTGAATGTGGACTGGGTATTAATAGATATTATAGCATGAGGTTAATTTTGTGTGACATAGCACTGCAGTGACATCCTCCGTTTAATCATTTTAAACAGAGGTGCATACTAAGGTATGGAACAATATGCCTAGAATTTTGCTTTATAAATAATCAAAGAGTAGGGTGCAGTGTCACGCCTCTGTAATACCAGCTACTCAGGACACTGAGGTGGGAAGATAGCTTGAGCCCAGGAGTTTAAGACTGGCCTGGGCAACTCAGCAAGATCCCAATTTCAATTAAAAAAATACTCAAATAATGACATGTAAAGGACACATGAGGAACCCAGACTAAAGTTACCATCTGAATGACCGAAAACATTCTAGAGTGTTTATAAAATTAAGTTGCCTTTATACATCCTCCTACAAATAAAGAAACAAACAACCAAATTGTATTATACAGGATTAAAAGTATTAAAAGAGCAGAAAAATCAGAGAATTTAGGGATTCTGGAAAAAAAGGTTCTAATATAAAGTAACTGCATGGTCTTGGGCAAGCCACTCAACCTCTCAAGTCCATTTCCTCATGTTAAAACAGGGCTAACTCCCACCCCACAGGTTTATGGAAAATTTAAATTAAATAAGATGAAAGTGCTCTCATTTCATTCACTAATGCAGAAACTAATAAGTAGTTATTATGTAGCACACATAATAAACATAAAAGAGCATTACTGTAAGTGATTACAAATGAATTGAAACAAGTAATCAAATTCTAATTCAATCTAATTTAAACTTACCATAAAGGGCTAAAAAGGTCATATGTTTTAAGAGAGGCTTCATGATTAGTAACAAGTTCCTGATTATAGAAACCTGTTAAAAGAAACAGATTTTTACAATTTAAAAATATTTCATTGGAAGTATTTGTATTTATTATGGATTAAATTAGATTTGGAAAACAATATGCAGCTTATTTCAGAACTGTAAACTACTAGGGTATCTGCGTTTTCCTCATTCTCAATATAAATATTTCCTTGGGGGGGGATGGGGAAAGATGCTGTACACTGCTATCTTTACTAACGGTACAACAGAGCCTCATTAACTTGAAGCTTTGAAGGACAAATTGTCACTAGTTACTACAAAACCTTTTTTTGCCAGTAAACACATCCATATAATTTATTATTAACAGTTAATTTATTTGCTTTTTGCTTCCTCTTGTTATATTGTGAAGTTGTAAACCATTAAATAAATATTCAGATTTTCTAAAATATAAAGCATGACAAAAAAGTCAAGAGAAATGACCCAAGGTTTGAAAATTATAAGTGAAATTAAAAATGACTCTGTTTGGCTTATTATTGTTAGCAACCCTGAGAAAAGGACAGAAAGTTGCAATCTGTACTCAATACAATTACAGGGTTTCCTACGCAACTTGCTTATCTTCCTACCACAAAATAAGATCTGGTGCTTGCTTCGGCAGCACATAAAGCAAAATTGGAACAACACAGAGAAGATTAGCATAGCCCCGGCACAAGGATGTGAAAGGAGGATGCTCTGTGGCTGGCGCGTGCTTCAGCACAGGCTTCGGAAATTGGAAGAAAAGGTGAGTGGCAGCAGGCGGGTGAGACATGGTCTTTACTGTTGGGGGATACAGCAGCCGCGAAAAGCATGGCCGAGAACATGGCGAGCGCTTATATATGGCTCTAAACATCAGTGGCAACATGCCATGGGAAAGTGTGATCACATGTGTTCACACAGGAGATAACACCTTTGTTACATGAGTGTGCCTACTCATGCCTCCCCGGAAGGCCAGCTAGCCGAGAGGGCTGTGCCAACAAAACATTGCAGCAGTCATCTTAGTTTGGCCTAAGAAACCTGTTGCCTATATAAATGCATTTTCCCTTACAGGATGAAATGCAATTCATGAAGGGTTCCTATTTAAAAAATACAAAAGAAATAAGGTCTGACACATTGCTTACTATTTTGTGAAAACTGGGACTTCAGACATTTTTCTTTTCAGAGAAAAAACTATATGTCTTTTCTATCCCAAGGCCTCTTTACACACCAACCAAAATTCACTAGGGCTCCCCTGCCACTGAAGAGTAGACCATGTGTCACACGTTTTGGTACATACGGCAAGGAAAGAAACCTCTTCATGCATTCCATTTAATACAAGATCGTACAATTTCATTAGCTTTATTTGGAAGCCACATTAATCCCCATCCCAGAAACTCACAGGTTAGTGTCCACAAAACTGACCATCCTACTGACACCAGTCAAAAAACACAATAAAACAAAAACCAAATTAAAACACTTCTCAGGACTACATGATATCTTTCTCACGATTTTGCATTATACGGCATAACTCTCTAGTAGAGCTTAGACAGACGGGCAATGAGAAAAATAGATGGGAAACTGACACTAAGGACAATGTGTAACTAACACAGAAAACACAGGAAGTGAAAAAAAATGTGCACACACTATGATTTCACTAAAACAAGTGTGTACAGAGACTACATACTCAATGAAAATACGACTGAAGCGATTAGGGTGGCATAAAATGGGTATGTTCTTTGTTTTCTTTTAAATAATGATTATTTAATTTGAAAACAGTGGTTCAGAAAGGGCGATCCTCAGACCATTAACATCATCAACATTAGCATTAGCATCACATGGTAACTTGTAAGAGATGCAGTCTATACCACACCCCATACTGACAGAATCAGAAACTCTGGTTTCTGTACAATCTGTTTTTAATAAGCACTTTATTTAATTCTGACACACAAGTAAGAGTTTGAGAAACACTGATAAAACTGCTGCAAAAAGATTTTTACTATAAAGCAAAACTAATGGTAGCAGGTATTTTTAACCTAACGTGACTGTCCCACTAATCTCACTTAGAATATGTGTAACTTAAAAAACTTTTTGTAAGCCTAGCCACCATAGCAAAACCCAGTCTCTACAAAAAACAATAAATAAAAACTAGCTGGGCTTGGTGGTACACACCTGTACTTCCAGCTCCTCAGGAGGATGAGGTGAGAGGATCACTTGAGCCAGGAGTTTGAGGTTACAGTGAGCTATGATGATGCCCCTGTGCACTACAGCCTGGGCGACAGAGCAAGAGTTCGTCTCAAAAATACAGGAACAACACAGGCTTAGAAATTCACTCAAGCCTGGGCAACAGAGCAAGAATCCTTCTCCAAAAAACAAAACAACACAGGCTTAGAAATTCAGTAGTCCAGCTGTTCCTCTTAGGAAGGCAAATACTTTTTTCATGAACTTACAATGCCATCTATTGGCAGTTGCAAAAACTGCAACTAGAGCAGGTTTTTAGAAAACCGTATACCTTCTTCATGCATCTCCAGGGTGAAACATTTCAAAGAAGTCAATTTTAATAATAAAAAGTACAACAAAACATATACTGAAGTTACACATAATCCTTCATAAAAGAGTATAAACACTAGTGAATAAAACAGATCTCCAGTTTCAGAACTTCAAAACAAGATCTGATCATCAAAGAAAATAAAACAAAACAAGATAATGGAAATTTCACATGAAATCTCCTAAATAAAAAAACCTGCAAAGAGCACTAGGCTTCATGGTTCATTAGGCATACTTCTTTGAATCTCAAAAATTTATGTTATGGTCACTTTTAATTCAGTAATTAAGTGAACAATTCAATATTCCAAATTTGTCTATAAAAGGTAATCAATCTAAGCATTACAAAGGAATGACCCATTTCACTCAAGTCTACTTACCATTTATCTCAACTAGGTAATGTGTAATATGAAAAATTAAATGTCTATTAAGGTTTTATCTATTTTTAATTGATTTATTTACGTTTTTTTGTGTATGTGTCCATATATAATATACCAACACTGATTTGTGTAAATAGCAAATATGGAGTTACGAAAATAATAACTGATGGGCCGGGCGCGGTGGCTCACGCCTGTAATCCTAGCACTCTGGGAGGCCGAGGCGGGTGGATCGCTCGCGGTCAGGAGTTCGAGACCAGCCTGAGCAAGAGTGAGACCCCGTCTCTACCAAAAATAGAAAGAAATGATTTGGACAGCTAAAAATCTATATAGAAAAAATTAGCCGGGCATGGTGGCGCATGCCTGTAGTTCCAGCTACTCGGGAGGCTGAGGCAGGAGGATCACTTAAGCCCAGGAGTTTGAGGTTGCTGTGAGCTAGGCTGACGCCACGGCACTCACTCTAGCCCGGGCAACAAAGCGAGACTCTGTCTCAAAAAAAAAAAAAAAAAAAAAAAGAAAATAATAACTGACTTAGACACAACAGAAGGAAACAAAATTCCTGTTAGTCCTTTCACACAAATAAGTAAACATAAATATGTAATTTGGAATTACACTAGAGTCAATAAGGAAACTGAAGCTTTAATATAGATTCATTGAAAATAAAGAATTACATAATGGACAGTCTGGATTTATGCATAGAAATCAGAAAGCTTAAAAGCAGAAATTTCTGGGAGTAGACTTTTATAATTAAGCATTTTTATAAATACCAAAATAAATAACAATAAACCAATAATATTACATGTACGAACTATAAGTACAAATAATTTCAAGAAACATTATGGAGTCCTTTAGATTCTGCTCAAAAAAATCATTCAGAATGTGAGAATGTGTATCAGTTTAAGGGAAAGAGAGAGAATGGGGGAAATGCCTATCAATCTACCAGATCTGCACAGTTTCTCAAATTGTTCAATCATCTCAGGGTTGAGAACCTTATTCTACAGTCATTTGTATGGATTTAATAATTTTTAATCAAGATAGCTAAATAGTTAGAGACAACCCAGATAGAGTTCATATAAAATAGGAGGTGATATCACTTCTCAAAATTCATTTTATTCAAACATCGTATATCCTTGAAATTAAAAGTCATTAAGTCTATCCTGGTTATCTATAGACTAATTTCTAGACAAGGACTCAGACCTTTTGATTTTTAGGCTATAAAACAATTTTAAAAATGAGATCTTTCTGAATTTAGGTCTTCACACCTATAGTTGATATTCTCATACCAGAAGATAAAATGTATTCTGAAATCCTTGATTTCAATGATAATAGCCACTTCAGTGACTTCTTTTTTTATCATACTCTGAAATGGAATTCAGTTTTGAAGAGTCAAACAGATCACCTTGATATGATTAAACTTTGTCAAAGTAAGTTATTTTACAAGTATTTTGGTGAAACAAGGGCATTTTGCATGGTATTTTCAAATTGGTATTTATTATTCATATTTTATTTTTATCATGATACAAATTCTAGATTACTTTAAAATAATTTTCTATTACTTACACCTGCCTATGTACAGTTAGTATGATTTTTTTCCTATTGTTTTTGCCAAGCTAATATAGATGCCAGTAGTCCGTTTCACAGGTGCAGAACTAGTGAGCCTTCTTTCCCACCAGGCGATACAGGCACCACTCACACCCATCAGGCCTTTAGGAATTCTGACTTAAGGTTTAAAAGCATAGTTACCGGCTGGCACGGTGGCTCAGGCCTGTAATCCTAGCACTCTGGGAGGCCGAGGTGGGTGGATCGCTCGAGGTCAGGAGTTTGAGACCAGCCTGAGCAAGAGCAAGACCCTGTCTCTACTAAAAACAGAAAGAAATTAGCTGGCCAACTAAAATATATATAGAAAAAAAATTAGCCGGGCATGGTGGCACGTGCCTGTAGTCCCAGCTACCCGGGAGGCTGAGGCAGTAGGATCCCTTAAGTTTGAGGTTGCTGTGAGCTAGGCTGACGCCATGGCACTCACTCTAGCCCAGGCAACAAAGCGAGACTCTGAAAAAAAGCAGTTACCATTTCTTGCTTAGGAATCATCACCCCTGCTTCCAGCACTCATAGTTGCATCCCTGATCCTGGGATCACTGCATCAGGTAGGCAGGAAAATATCTGAGGTAATGGGGGGAAGAAAGAAAAAAAAAATAGTCATTATACCAGTGTATTCCTCCCTTGGCAAGAACTGCATAGTCACACCAGCATCTTCTCCACTCCTCTTCCCCAGATAAACCAGAAAAACAGAGGAAAATCTAGTGGAGACACTCCTTTAGTTCCACTCATGTTGAGTGTGAGCACGCACTCCTAAAGGCATGGAAGCCAGCCCTTCATGCTTTTATCCCCTCCATTTTAGACAACCAATGTTTGATAGCCTATTCTACTTCTCTATCAAGCTATCACTCTGAGGAGGATACCACTCTGCCCATTGTTGGACATTATGGGCTGTAGAGTATGTTCCTGGGTCTGAAGAAACGATTGGCCTTCCAAATCCATGCAATATCTTCTGTTCCGGGTTTTTTTTAAATAGCACTCTGAGCATTTGTATCTTCTAGAAGGTAAGCAAAACCAGGTCCAGAATCAGTGTCTATTCATATTGTCAACCTGAAAATTGAAAGGATCGGAATCCAGTTTTAAAGAGTTTATTCAAGCAAAAAGCTAGGAATGACCAGACTCCAGAGAAATGGGGTCAGTGTTTTAAAGTTAAAAGTTAAGGTCTTACTTATATATACAGAAAGCAAAGAAATTTAGTAAGATTATAACATTTCTATAGAGACCTGTTTTATGAGTTACAACCATTTAATTAGTTACATTTTGTTTTCTTTTCCTTACAGCTTGTTTTCATTTCCTTTCCAATTTAAAAGAGTATATTTAACATTCCATCTTCGACAATGTGATAGTCATGAAGTCTTTGTGTGAGAGAGGAAAGAGAGAAGCTAATCTATTATGAAGATCAACAGTGAAGAGGGAAGAGGTCTTCTCTGATGCCCTTTAGTCATTTCCATTTTGCAAAACAATTTAGGTAAGGAAGTAAGCTATCTATAATGAGAGAAACAAAGGTTATACCTGCCTTAGTTTTACATCTGTCTGTCACGTGACTTAGGTCCCATAATCATATTCCTTTAAGGTTCAAAATAATTTAAAGTTCCCAAAGTGGGAGTATTGCTTGAAGCCAGGAGTTCAAGACCAGCCCGGGCAACATAGTGAGATCCCATTTCTATAAAAAATTAAAAAATTAGCTGGGCGTGGTGACACACCAACTGTAGTCCTAGCTACTCAGGAGGCTGAGGCTGCAGTGAGCTATGATCTTGCCACTGCACTTCAGCCTGGTTGACACAGTGAGACCCTGTTTCAAAAGCAACCACCACCCCCAAAAACAAAACAAAACAAACAATAAACTCCCAATGGCTTAGATTATTAAATAACTCATTTTTATACTATGAAGAGCCATTTGATCCCCACCCCCAAGCATCAGTCTTACCTGCCAACTATGTTCAGGACCTTCTCACCAAGAAATCTGCCCCACAGCCATCAGCAGTCTCCACCTCTCTCCCTGACTGAACAGTTTTTATTGGCGTTGTATATCTGAGAGGGCACAAAAGGAACATGTTCATATTGAGCCCATCTCTGCATCCTTGCATACACCATGTCCACTCATTTTACAGAGTAGACATAGCATCCACTTCTAGGGAGCACATGGGGATATCTGCTTGACAATTCCAATCACCTGCCAAACCTGGAAGGGGGCTCTTTTGATGCACATCAACATGTCCTACTTTAATGTACCCCTCAAATTTCCACATGGCCATGCCCCATATTAGCATCCATTTAACAGGCCATTTTTCCATTGCCCTCCTTCCTGACCGTGTGCCAGGTCATTGGCCATTGCCCAAAAGTCAGTAAAAACCCAAACATAAGGGTTTTTTTCTTTTACCACTGTTCAATTCTTCCATCACTGCTAGGAAAACAGCAATGCAATTCAGCCCATGGAGCTGATCTATTTTTATCTTCTTTGACCAAACTGGCATCCTTCCAAATAGGATATTGTCTGTTCACCTTGGAATTGTCATCCACAAACCAAACAGCTCTTTATCCATCAGTTGAGAGCTGTTTGTAGGGCACTGTCCAAGTGACAATAGAACCTAGTAGCTTTTCATGCAGTTCCAGGCTTAGTCTTAGAGGAAAAGAAGTTCCTTGTTCATCTCTTCGTTGTATTCCCCAGGTAACTGATTCTGTACACACCATTTCCATTTCTTTAAGGAACCCTCCTGGGCACTGCCATCCCCATCAGAGTGTTCCTCTGACAGCACTCAAGACATCATGGGTATTTTCAGGTTTCAAGATCACTTTATGTCCTCCAATCACAGTGTTAGCTTCAACTGATGTCCCATAGCATGGTAGTAAACGCCCCTCAAGTGGAAATTCTCAAAGTCCCAACAGTCATGGCAGGGAGGCACTCATAGCCTTTTGCCTTAATCTCTAGTTTACAATACATATAGGGCTCTCAAACAGAGAATTTGTGCAAACCAGCACTCCATCTTCTACTCAACACTCTGTGTGGGACTGGGCAATCTTATGGATTCCCCTTTAACATGTCCAATTAATGTTGTTTGAAGGGCAGATTTACATGCCTTCTGGTTTATAATGCCAGGTAGGGGAAACATTCCCCAGTCAGGTACAATGTCCATTCCGGTAATACAATCAGGTAAAAGAGATGCAAATACTTCACATGAAGCAGTTCAAATATACCAACTCTCCTATAAAATTTTACCTTAATTCCATCGACCCTTATTTTCCTAACTGTAGCCCCATTAGGACTACATCAACAGGTTTGGGTTTTACAATATAAGGTAGAGAAAGTCTTCCCCAGCTAGACATAATATCCATTCCCATGAAATATTCATAATCCTACCAACCCTTACAAATTTATGTACAATCTGGCTCATCTTTTCAAATGAACTGTATATCACTTTCTCTCTCAGGCACTATACTCCAGCCACCTCCTTGAACCTGAGAACAGAGACAAGTTCTCACTTGTCCCTTTTATTCCTTGACCACACCAATGTTGTTCTTGCATTAGGCAGTTGTCTGTGGTTCCCTGTGCCTAGAAGATGCTGTCCCAAATTTTTCACATCAGCTCCCTTCTCATCCTCAGGTTTCTGTTTGCTTGTTGCCACCTCCCCAGAGGGTTCCCATTCCAGCCAGGTATACTGGCCCATGCCTGTAGCCCCAGCTACCCAGGATGCTGACATCTGAGTATCACTTGAACCCAGGAGTTTGAATCTAGCCTGGGCAACACAGTGAGACCTTGTCTCAAAATATATATAAAAATAATAATAATTTTAAAAAGTGGGCCTTTCCTCAACCCCCTTTGCCCTAATATGACCTTGCACAGTCTGGAATTATCCTGTTTGTTTGTGTTTATTGGTGGTCTCCTCTTACTAGAATATAAACTATATACGGAGGGAGAAAAATGCAAATTGTGAGGGGAGTACCTGAAGAATAAAAGTTCAGGAAGAACAAAAAGGGATGTGATGAAGACCTCAAAGGGAAAACATGATAGTGCCATTTCTTCCTCAGCAACAATAGCAAGGAAGGCAGAAGAGAGCAGAAACATCAAGGGGTCTGAGGTGGAATGCATTATGCAATCTGGTAAGTTCTTTTCCCAACAGCCTTTAATTACATGGTTAAATTGGCCGTGGGAATTGCAGCAAACTATTTGATTTTACCCTGCCAGCTGGCTCTGGAAGATATGCTGTGTATATGGGATGGAGAAGATCCTTTTCCAGATTCTTTTCTCCTTGGCTCTACTAGGCTTAGCAAGGAGAATCACTGGCCCACGTCATGTACATAAAAAGTGCTTTGGGAGCTGTGAGGGTCTTTACAGATGCTGTCACTGTTATTTTACTTTGTGCATGAATCTAACAGAGTTATACCCTGTCCTGAGGCACCAGGAAGGAGCATCTGGGTAGATGAACATGATGCCCCCAAAGGGGCTTCAGCATTCTTCCTGAGAAACAGTGAGTTCAGATTTACATTTGTTTTTTATCACGTGCTTTGAAATGACTAAGCATTAAATTCACAAAACCCTGCTGTGAAACAGATTACAATAAGGTTATTCTAACCTTATTTTCTGTTGAAAGGTGGAAATAAGATTTGCTCCAGACTAAGCAGGAAGTCAGTAATAAAATTATAGCTACTGGTTAATCCAGGCTGTCTGATTGTGCATACGTTACATATTTTATACACTACTCTAAGGTTCCGGGTGACAACTGCAAAGAGCAGAATTGGTGTTCTTTTCAATTCTCAACCTCTCTCCTCACCTCCACTCGAAGCAGACAACCAAGGTATGCATGCATGGTGTGTGAAAGACAGATGAAGAAAATATTAAATATGAGTATTTATAATCACCCACTTCCTAGTGTTTGGTATTACAGGTTTCCTTTGTGTTACTGGGATTATTTAGGAGATGCTGGGCAGTGTGTTCTGGGAAAGGGGAGAAGTTGGCAGTGGGTAGGAGGCTGCAGCCAGCAAATGAGTAAACACCATGTGCTGCCTGATTGTGAGGCTGGGGAGAGCAATGGTGATGATGGTGATGATTTGGTAGCTACCAGAGACAGTGGTGACACTTAATGATTTGTGGTAAGTAAAGCTAGAAGACGCCCACAGGAACTTCTATAAGAGCAACATTCCTTGTCTCCAAAACATTACAATTGGCACTATGCTCTTTTCCCCTTCTCTTTTACTTTCTTTTAAAAATTTGTCATTTTGAAATAGGCCTTGAGGTGAGGCAGAGTGGCTTGAGTTGGCCAAGGTACATTCCAGAAAAGTCCATGTCCCATGAGTGTCAAGGAAGGGCTTGACTAAAGCACTGAACGTTTGGCTTGTCCCATGACTAACCTTTTACTCCTGAGGATGTAGATTAATTGGGAGCCAAAGAATTTTCAGGAATTAGTAATGCAATGGCAAGCAAACACTGGGTAGGGGTCATGGAAGTGGTCAAGTACAAGGGTGCTGAGAGCATGCCCTTCTCTGTGCCTGCTCAGCTGTTTGGTTAGGGGACTGCCACTAGTTCAGGTGCAACTCAGCCAGGCTCCCAATGCAGCCCTCCTTGCCTACGTCCCAACAGCTTGAGAAGGCCAGTTTCTAAACAGAACACACAGGGCCTCCAGATCCCCATTTTTGATAACAGTACCTTCCCTATTTTAAAATACTCCTTACAGTACTTTCTCCCATCTCTAACCAACTCAGGCTTGAAAGAAGAAAAATCAGATAAACACCAGTCCAGCTCAGATTACAGCCCATTAAATGCAATTACACACCAATTACGCCAGTCTCAAAAATATGCACAAATTAAGATCCAGAACACGTCTAAGTCTATGTACCTAATGTTTACATGCACCTTAATACTAACCCTACCTTGTATATCTGTTTATTCTTGTCACCGATGTATATCCTTATTTTTTCAGACTCACGTTACTATCACTATGCTGCTTTTTATTTGTTGTAGAAAATGTTCCAGAGTTGGAAGATCCTGGGTTTGAATCCTGTTTCTCCCATCATTATATGGCTTATATGAAGAGGCACCGCCTGAGGAGAAAGAGTAGGTAGACTTGGCCCCATAAAACCACCATCATTCCCACTGAGAATGGTGGATGTTCCAAACTGCTGGAAGTTTGTTTCCGACCTTTCCTTCAAACATGCTTTCACGACAGTCATTTCAAGGCCTGCCCGATGGCCTCACATAGGTTGTGAATACTTGTTTGGTCTGCACTGAAAAGAGAAGGCTTCTCTTCGAGTCTAAATCACTCCAGGGAGAAAAGGAAGAAAACAAGTCCGTCCTATATCATGAATCTACTTTGTGTCAAACACTGTTTAAGTTCCGAGGGAGAAATGCAAAAAAATCGGACTCCGAAATAACTAACATTATTTTGGGCCACAAGCTCACCAAGCAGAGCGCAATGCAAGCCAGCGTTTGACGTGGGGTGCTGGGACTCCAGAAGACCGCTCGGCGCCCGGCTTCCGGCGACCGCGGCAGCCGCGGAGCACAACCCCCCAGGCTGCCCCCGCGGCCCCCGCCCCCGCGGCCCCCGCCCCCGCGGCCCCCGCCCCCGCGGCCCCCGCCCCCGCGGCCCCCGCCCCCGCGGCCCCCGCCCCCCGCGGCCCCCGCCCCCGCGGCCCCCGCCCCCGCGGCCCGGCGCCCGCGCATGCGCACAGCGCCCAGCGCAGGGGTTGGGACGGGCGAGCCCCGGCTGCCATCTTGCAGCGCGCGGGAATCGCCGCCGCCGCCGCCGCCGAAAAAGCCGGGCCAAGCGAAAGCGTGACCTGCTCAGACCACCTTCCTTTTCCATTGCCAACCTTGCCAAGCAGCCTGGCTGCCCAGCCCCAACTCCAGGCCAATGAACTAACCTATCGCCCGCGGCCCGACTGTCGGCAGTGGCTCGTCCCGGTGCCCAGCCCCACGAAACGGAGCGTCCGGGCACGCAGCCTCCCCGCCCGCCGCGATGCCGAACACGCAGCTGCCGCCCAAGGAGAGCAACCTTTTCAAACGCATCTTGGTGAGTGGCCGTGGGCCGCGCCGCCGACCCCCGGACTCCCCAAGCCGCCCGGCCCGGAGGGCGAGCGGTGAGGTGGCGGCGCCTCCGCGGGCTGGGCTCGGCCTCCGCTGCCCTCCGCTCTTTGTTTACCTCCGAGCCCTGGGGAGCCGACTTCCCCGCCCCGGCCCGCCGGCTCCGGCCGCTCCGCCGCGCGCTCCCTCTGCTCTGCGGCCGCCCGCCTCGCCCCGGCCGCGCTCTTTCCAGAAACTTCACGCCGCCCTCCGCAGTCACGGGGAAGCCACTTCGGTGGCTTTTACGGGATCGGGCTCGCAACCTTCCTGCCCGGCTCCTCCTCAGTTTGTTTCTCGTGTCAGTCTCCCGTCGGTGAGGTGTTCATTCGCTGCTTTCTGTTTAGCAGATAGCACAGCGCTCCCTAATTGATACCCCGTTAAAGCAGGATCGGTCCGATAGTGGGATGGGGCCCTGACCGATACTGGTTACGGGAAAATAAAACCGGCATCCCTAGGAAGCCAAACCTGGCTCTTTCTTCCTTTGGGAGCGAGTTTGCTTGTTCGTGATGTACCGTGTTTACCCTCTTTGGAAGTGAACACATGAATAGGTGACTTGAGCTGTGTTTCTAAGTTGTCACAAACTCCATCACAGCTCTTTGCTTTTAACTCGCACAGGGCTTTCTTTGAGTGATCAAAGCCGCGCGGACTGGCTGGTTTTGCACTGGAGAGGAGCATTTGCTTTATTTCCGAACAGAAAACTGAATCGTGGCCCGGTAATGATGACCGCAGTGATGACCGCCGCCTAGCCGAGAGGGCAGTTTTCTGTAGTCTGTGCCAGGGCCCGTGGAGTCTACGGTTCTCCGGGAAGAAGAGGCAGCTTGCCTTTGCTTTTCTGAGTGTACACTGGGGACCACAGATGTTAAACTAATATTGTTGATAGATAGCTGTCTTTTCTAGGCTTCTCTTTTCATCTGAAAACAAGAATTTATTTGCTAAACAAACGTTTAGATTTTAAGGGTGAATTCATTGAGAGCTTGTGTTGGCTATAGTAAAGTTAGCTGTTGCTTAACTTTACTATAAATAAAACGCTAATTTTAGAATAGTTTCAAGTATTATAACATCAACGGGCAGATAAAATTCATGGTAGCTGTTCTGTTTCGAGCCAATAGAAAGTTCACACTTAGTTTTAGAGTGTTAAGAAAGATACACAGTAGACGGGATGAAAATTTTAAATCTTAATTTTATACAGTGCTTAGTGTTGAGCAAACAGTGAGACACAAGTGTGAAAACATAAAACATACTAATAATTAAAGCATGTGGCTGATTGCTTCAGTGGGCTTCGTGTATTTTTTTCTTATTTTGCTTTCGTTTTTCTCATACCCTTCTATTTCACATAGTATGGAATGGAGAAGTGAGCCCCCCCCCCCCCCCCCCCCGCCCCTTTAAGGTTTTTTGTTTGTTTGTCTAGGGAATCTGGAAGATTAATGAAGAAATCATCTATAAATTGTTAGTTGGATTTCAGGACATTTGGCGTTGCACCTAAATGATGACAGCACTCCTTTTCTCTATGGCTATTTTCTAGTTCAAATCATGTATCAGTAGCATAAAGATATATATATGATTTATTATTCTCAAACTACGAAAGAGTTAAAGCTGCTGCTGAGTTAACTTTGTCCCCAGATAAACTGGAAAATACTAAACATTTTCTTATCTGGGTATGTAATGTTTATTTTAAAGGTTGCATGAGTTTAGGAAGGTGCTGCAAAAATGAATGATTTTATCCTCTCACATTTGCAATATATGTGGGTAAAGTTTTGCTACAGCAAATTCCATGGCAAACAGAAATCTCTATAATAAAACTATTTTTTAAGTTTAGTTGGTGCTTTGTCACCAACAGTAAGTTTTTTTTTCTATTAATTATCAGTGTACTTAAACACATCCACACAAAGTCACTAGCTGGTTTTTTTTTTTTTTTTAACATACTCTGCATGATTTATATCTGCCTGTCTTATTCCTCAGACTGTCTAGTAGCCTTACAGTTTGTTGAACTTTGGAGCTATTCTATGCCCTCTTTCACAGAGACATAAATCAAACCCAGTAATGGTAAATTACTAAGTGTCTAAGGTTCTCTGTCCAGTTAGTAGCAAAGCTGGGACTATAGAATCTATCTTTTCTATAATGGTTCCTTACTGAACCTTAGGCTTGTCTTTACCTGAGTACTTGGAGTCTGGAGCCAGACTACCTGAGTAAGAATTGTGGCTCTGACACTTACTAGCTTTGTAAACTCAGTAACTGTGCCTCAGTTTCTTCATCTAAAATGGAGGTAACATGCATTTCATAGGCTTTCCTGGGATTTAAATAAACACTGAGAACAGTGCCTGACACATAGTAAATGGTTCCAATAGGTGTTAACTATTATTATCATAATTATTATTACTGCTATTAGTTTGGTTATTACTACTTTTAAACAGCTTGGTAAGTAAAAAAAAAATATAAGTCATCCCTTGGTAGAAGCAGGGGGATAGGTTCCAGTACCACCCCCCAACACCCAAATCTGGCCATACTTAAGTCCCAAAGTGGGCCCTCAGTATACACAGATTTTGCATCCTGCAAATACTATATTTTTGACCTTGTTTGGTTGAAAAACATCTGATGTGAGTGGACTTAGGCAGTTCAAACCTGTGCTCTTCAAGGGTCAACTGTATTTCTCTTTTGCTCTTCTTTAGTAGTTCCTTCTGCTTGTTTTTTCTTTGTCATTTGTCAGGTGAACTCCTGTCTGTAGTCAAACTCAGATTGTTATTTTTATATTTTAAAATATTTTTGGAAGAGGCAGTGTATTCACATGATTCAAAATATAGGTTTCTCTCCTGTCTTTGTCTTATAGCCACCTAGTTCCCATCTCCAGAGACAATCAAGAAGCCTCAATTTAAACATTTTGTGTGTGTGTGTGTGTGAAGACTTTTCTAATTCTGCCCTCCACATCCAGCCCCTGCTGCAAGGCTTGATCTTGTTCTCACCCCTTGCTGGTGCCATTTTGCTTTGAACTTAGTAGGCTATATTTGTGGAGCAGCTCCTGTTGATGTAGGCTTTGGGGATGCAGCAGTGGTTAAAATAGGTGGGAGCCAGGACTGATAGCTCATACCTGTAGTCCCTGCTGTTCTGGAGCCTGAGCTAGGAGGATCACTTCAGGCCAGGAGTTCAAGAGCAGCCTGGGCAACATAGAGAAACCATGTCTGGAAAAAAAGTAAAAATAAAAAAATAGAAAAACATTAGCTTGGTGTGGTGGCACAAGCCTGTGGTCCCAGTTCCTCGGTGGGATGCTGATGTGGGAGGATCGCCTGAGCCCAGGAGTTTAAGGCTGCAGTGAGCTGTGATTGCACCACTGCACTGCAGCCTGGGTGGCAGAGTGAGACCCTGTCTCTAATAAATAAATAAAGAAATAGATAGACAGACGGATGAGATCCCTGTTCTCATGGAGTTTACATGGTGGTGGGGAAGACACACAGTAAGTAATCGAATAAATCAGATTTCAAGGAAGCGCTGTAGAAAATGAAATAGTGATATGATAGAGAATATGTGTGTGGGAGGAGGAGGTAGGAGGCTGGCAGTATTTTGATAGAGACTTGGATAATGAGGAATACAGCTATGGGAAAATCTGGGGAAGAGCTTTGCAGGTGGAAGGAACACAAGTGTAGAGGCTGAGGGGGGATAAGCGTGGCATGTTAGTTAGGTAATAGAATACCCAGTCTGAGTGAACAGCGTAAGTGAGGGGAGAATGGAAAGAGATGAGGTGTTCTTGGGTCAGTGGCTGCTGAAGAGAGGTGTTCATTCCTTAGCCTGGCTGATGGCATTTAGGAATAAGGATATTGCTTATGCCTGTATTAGGCTAATGATGATGATGGTCTTTGGAGTCAAACCAGAGGTTTGTAACTAAGCTGAGCCGCTTATAAACAAGTTTTTTTTGTTGTTTGTTTGTTTTTCTTAAGAGACAAAGTCTTACTTTGTCACCCAGGCTGGAGTGCAGTGGCAACATCATAGCTCACTGCCACTTCCAACTCCTGGGCTCATGGGATCCTCCCACCACCCCATCCCCAGTAGCTGGGGCTATAGGTATGCACTACTATGCATGGCTAATTTTTAAATTTCATAGAGACAGAGTCTCTCTGTTTTGCCCAGGCTGGTCTCAAACCCCGGCCTCAAGCAGCACTCCCACCTCTGCCTCCCAAAGTGCTGGGATTACAGGTGTGAGCCACCAACCCTAACCCTAAACAAGTTTTTTGAACTCATCAGTTTCAGTTTCTACGTCTGTAGAAGTGAAGGTAATGACACCTATCTTAAGGAATTGTTAAAAGAATTAAGTAAGATATAACAAGTTTTGTATAAACACATAGTGGTTGTTCAGTAAGTGGCAGTATTTTTTGGATGTGTATGTATATGCACCTTATTTTCATGCTTGCCATAACAAAGGCTTTAGTGAATGAAGTTTTTAGTATTTTTCTGTTATCACATGTTTTTGCTTTTGAATTAAAAAAATTCTGTGGCAGTATTAGTTGACAGTTAAATATCTTTTTTCTTTTTTTTTTTTCTTTATTTTCTGTAAAAATGAAAATACTGAGATTCTAGAATGATTTAAGGCCAGGCATGGTGGCTTGCACCTGTAATCCGAGCACTCTGGGAGACAGGTGGGAGGAGCCCTTAAGCTCAGGAGTTGGAGACCAGCCTGAGCAAGAGCAAGACCCAGTCTCTCCTAAAAATAGAAAAATTAGCCGGGCCTCTTTGCACATGCCTGTAGTCCCAGCTACTCAGGAGGCTGAGGTGGTGGGGTAGCCTGAGCCCAGGAGTTTGAGGTTGCTGTGAGCTAGGCTGATGCCCTGGCACTTTACTCAGTGCAACAGTGTGAGACTCTGCCTCAAAAAAAAAAAATAGAATGATTTGTCAAGAGTAGGTAACAAAAGTATATTTCGTGTTATAAGTGATATGAATCCTTTCCATTGTGTATGTTTTAGACCTATTTTTGGATCTTGAATTTAGAATGTATGATACAATGAAAATTTGCTCCATTGTATATTCATTTTATAAAATAACTTTTGTTCATATTTCTTTACAGAAGTGTTATGAACAGAAGCAGTACAAAAATGGCCTCAAGTTTTGCAAGATGATTCTTTCAAACCCAAAATTTGCTGAACATGGAGGTATTGTCTCATCTGTGAGAGATTGCTTTAGGGAAATCTTAATTCCAAAATCAGACTGATAGGATTTTTAACAGTGAAAGAAGAATACTTCTCATATTCCAAGGCCTTGCAGCTCTGTTAGAATGCATAAATATTCAACATTTTTAGTTACACTTTATGTGAGTCTTATTTTAGATTACTTTTATTATCGTTAGGTATATGTACTGTGTCTTTACTTTTAGATGAGAAGTGGTTGGTTGCTCTATTGGGGAAAAATTGGACAAGATATATACTAGTACTTTTATAGACCTCATTTTCTCTGTTACTTTGGAAAGAAATTTACATTTATACCTTGGTTTCCTGTGTATAAAATTAGTACAATATTTGCAACATAGAAGTATTACGAAGATATAGTCACATGAATTTTATTCTTTGGTCGATGTGTTTTTTACTTATCTGACCTTTATATATAAATATCATATTACTGATTTTATCATTAGATTGTGTGTGTTGAGTGATTTTTCTAGCACTGGTGGTGTTAATAAGGTCTGTATTTTCTTGTATTCTTTTGCCCTGATAGCTAGGTTTTGTTAGAAGGCTGTGTCAGGTTAAACATGCAAACGATAGTACTATAACATAAGCAAAGCTAGTTGAGGTCACTGATTATCAGACTTGAGTAACTCTTAAGACCATCTTGTTGGAAAAATAGGTTGACCCTACTCACCTTTCTAATAATGTTTAAGAGATTCTTTGAAGGAAATGGAAAGAAGCCTTCATTTCATAGACTTAAAAATTTAAAGCTTAGGGCATGGTGGCCTGCTCCTGTAGTCCCAGCTACTCAGGAGGCTGAGGTGGTAGGGATCACTTGAGGTCAGGAGTTCATGACCAGCCTGGGCAACATACCAAGACCCTATCTCCTTAAAAAAAAAAAAAAAAAAAAAATTAAAGTTTGGTTTCATGCTTTTTACCTGTGGAACCCTTATCCAAATGGAGGCTGTGGGAAAGCTCAATATGTAAAACAGATAAAAGATGGGGGTAGAGGGGCTTGGATCACCATGTTCTGAAAACTATGGAGTCCACAGAGATCAGTTTGAAAACCATTGTTCTTGTCTGATTCCCCTGTTGTAGATTATTCTGAGAATTATTTCATTCTAAACCATCTTTCATTAACTCCCTAACATAGTTTTGGTTTGCCACTCCCATAGCCCAGTTTTGGGCTCTTGAAATGCAAGCTGATGTTTAATTCGTCTAAGTAGAATTATTTGGAGGAAACCTGCTCCCCAAAATGAAGTTTGTTTTGATATTGAATAAGGTGATTTTTAAATAATGTATAACTCTTTGTTAAGGTAGATTGAGTGTTTTTGTGTGGTGTAAAAATCAGATGATAGATTAGAATTGATCTTAAGTGAAAGCTGTGTGGCTGGGTGAGGTGGCTCATGCCTATAATCCTAGCACTCTGGGAGGCTGAGATGGGAGGATCACTTGAGGTCAGGACTTTGAGACCAGCCTCAGCAAGAGTGAGACCCTGTCTCTGCTAAAAGTAGAAAAAATTAGCCAGGCATGGTGGCACATGCCTGTAATCCCAGCTACTCAGGAGGCTGAGGCCAGAGTATCCCTTGAACCCAGGAGTTTGAAGTTGCTATGGGCTAGGCTGATGCCATGGCACTCTAGACTCTGTCTCAAAAAAAAAAAGAAAAAAAAGGAAAGCTGTGGAACTGCTGTAGTAGATTTAATTAAACAGGACTCAGATGCCTGTTTTGTTAATTTTTTTCAGCAGCATAGTATTAACCCCCTTTATAGAGTCTTATGAAGGGCAATAACCATTTTAGCTACTCAGTGTCAGCCTAAGGAATTTCAGAAAAAGACTTGGGCTGCCAAGCTTTAAGCAAATACTTCAGTGTAGTTTTACTTTTTGTACTTGGAGAGTAGTTCTAATTATGAGATTAAAGAGATGAATGATATAAGCATTGGAGCAGTAGTAATCCTTCAGATCTCAAATTAAAGTGGTACTGAGTGAGTAATTTGAATCTTTCATGTGTAAATAGAGGTTAAAATTATTTTTCAGAGACTTTGGCTATGAAAGGATTAACGCTGAACTGTTTAGGGAAAAAAGAAGAAGCATATGAATTTGTTCGTAAAGGACTTCGTAATGATGTCAAGAGTCATGTCTGTATCCTTTTCCAGTAGTTAAATAGTTGAATTTCATGTATGTTTTCATTTACTAATTTTTTTCTAATTCAAGTTAAAAACGTTTTACTGTGAACAATTTCAAACCTACATAGAAGAGAGAATTTAATGAACTCTATGTACCCATTACTCAGCTTCAGTAATTATCAACGTTTTGTAATATTGGTTTCATCTATTCTCTACCAGTGTTTGTATATTTATTGGAGTACAGAAAATCTCTATAAAATATGTGTATGTGTTTACTTCAGTTGTGCTTAGTGTTAGGGAAAAGTTACTTTGATAATTACATGTGACTTGAAACTCTTAAACATTCATTAACTGAGTTATACTTTCCTATTCCAAATAATAACTTTTAGCTAATTATCTATATAGTAAAATCTGTGTGCCTTAAACCTTCTTTCAGAAATTTTAAAAGAAAAATTTAAAAGACACTTATTTCAAAACATGTTTTATTTATTATTAAGTATGATATTATATTGGTTCTTTAGCTTGGTTTCTGTTGTTAACACAGGGACATAGCTGTTACTTCATTGGATCTTTATAATTGTATTTTTCTTTGGCTAGTCTTCCAGTTTGTACAAAACCAGCAATACTTTTTAAGGATGGATCATTGAAATTGACTTTGACTTGTTTTGTCTATCTGTATGTTTATCCACAATCTCTTCAGGTACTGCCCTTGTATCTTAATTTGTTACGTTTAATCCACTTAGCCATTTACTATAGCTGAACTTAAATATAAATAGTCTTAGTAGTGTTTTCACATATTTAGCTTAGAGTTCTCTCAAAATACTAAATACTTATTTCTTTATCCTGGTGCTTACCCCAAAGTGAAGAGAAAGGGCATGTAAGTATGATAGTTTTTTTTTTTTTTTGGCTCCAAGATATACTAAGACTTTAATTTACAATAAATAAAATTTAATTTTTGTGTCCTTTAATATCACTAGCGAACTAAGTCATGGTTATATGTTATTTTAGAATTGGTTGAATGTAAACTTGTCTTGAAAGATAATTGCAATTTTGGTATATATTGTTTCAATACATCGTGAAGACTAGGTGAATGTTGAAGTTGCTGGGGTAGGAATGTGAGAGCGTAGAGGGTAGAAAATGTGAGGAATTTTTGGCAAGAATTTTTTAACGTTCTTTAAAAAATACTACACAATATTTCAAACGTGTACCCAGGTAGAGAGAACAGAATAATGAATACCCTCATCTACCTGTAACAATTTTAACAATTGTCAATCAAGGCTGATCTAGTTTCATCTTTAACTACCCCTCACTATCCCCCTTCCTCTGACCCCTGATCATTCTGAAACAAAACCCAGACAAGATACCATTTCATCAAGGTAGGCTTTATATTAGACATGTAGCATAGTATATTCTAGTGTCTGTGAATGTCTCTTTTTCCTTAACTTAATAGGTTGGCATGTATATGGACTCTTGCAGCGTTCTGATAAGAAATATGATGAAGCTATTAAATGTTACCGAAATGCCCTCAAATTAGATAAAGATAATCTACAGATTTTGAGGGATCTCTCTCTGTTGCAGATCCAAATGAGAGATCTTGAAGGTTACCGAGTAAGTACTTTAGTTTTAAATACATGTGTTTTTACAGTAGGTTTAAGTGTGTGAATTCAGAATGAGGTGAGCTTAAAACAAGCTTTTGGAGATTTGATTGCTCCATATGGTCTGTACTAGAAGGGGAAAGTCACCTGGGACATTCTCCCTCAAATATTTATGGAACTTCCTACTTGAGCACAAAAAGGAATAATTGTTTATTCAACTAGAATATCTATGTGCAAATGTTGTACTATAAGATTCTTTGTGGGTTTGACATTTACAAATTTGGTAAAGTAATAGAGCTTTTATAATTGAAATCTAGACATAAAGGTAAATCAACTTTTTTCGTTATTGGTTAGTAAATATAAAAAAATGTGAGAAGGATTGCCATAAATCAGTCTTTCTGTAGTTCAGACCTCTTCAGACTTGCATCTTCAGCTCTTTGGTGGGCATCTCCATGTGTTCATTCCACTTAGTATCTTGGAATCAGTGTGCCCAGAATAGAATATTCTATTATGTGAAGGAGGCCACCAAGTCTTAACAGTTCTCTTTAAATACATTCTTTATATATTTCTTATTTTTGCCCTCTACTGTCAAATAAGGCCTTATACTCTATGCCTAGAATTTTGCAGCAGTTTCAGGGGCTCTGCTGAACTTAATAATGGCACCATTCTTCAAGGTGTGTGGTTTTTTTTTCCTTAGCTGTGCTTAGGAGCCTGGGTGTGGTGGGAGTTAAAATCAATTGTCTTTAGGAATGAGACATAGAAATTAACACTATTGGTAGAACAGTGGTTGCTAAACTGGATTGCAAAATAATGAAGTTAAAAGAGAGCTGGGTGTGGTGGTGTGCCTGTAGTCTCGGTTACGTGGGAGGCTGAGGAGAGATCGCTTGAGCCTAAGAGTTCAGGCCAGCTTGGGCAACACAGTGAGACCCTATCTTTAAAAAAAAAATGCTGGTAGTAAAACTGTGAAGAACCCAGAGAACTAGGCCGGGCGAGGTGGCTCACGCCTGTAATCCTAGCACTTTGGAAGGCCAAGGCGGGTGGATTGTTTGAGCTCAGGAGTTCGAGACCAGCCTGAGCAAGAGCGAGACCCTGTCTTTACTAAAAAAAATAGAAAGAAATTAGCTCGACAACTAAAAACATATAGAAAATATTAGCCAGGCATGGTGGTGCATGCCTGTAAGTCCCAGCTACTCGGGAGGCTGAAGCAGGATTGCTTGAGCCCTGGAGTTTGAGGTTGCTGTGGACTAGGCTATTGCCACAACACTCTAGCCTGGGCAACAGAGTGAGACTCTGTCTCAAAAAAAAAAAAAAAGAAAAACGAACCCAGAGAACTAGAGGTACTGGCGTGTCAAAGAACAAGGGTAAGAATTTAGCAAGTGAGGGTGTTGGCAGCACAGGACCTGTGGTTAGAGAGTTAGATATCTGGATTTATGATTTCTGGGTGGCAGTAAATTCTAGGGTGTGGTTGTAGAAGTGAGTCTCTGAATTGGGTGGAGGAGAAGATTGTTAAAGATGAGGAGATCTTGCAACTTAGAGCATAAGTTGTTGGATGGATGATCCACATTAGAGTTACATTTGCCCAGGATAATGGCAGGATTTGGCAGAGAGAAAACTGACCTAGACTTTAATGGAGTATTGGGAGTAAGGGAGAAACAAGAGTGAAAATAGGAGATAATCAGATATTTGACTTTTTCTCCTGGCTGCATCCATCCTGTATCTGGGGCTAGTTGTAACAATGTAATACGTTGTAAATTATATATATATAATTTTTTTTTTTTTTTTTAGGAGACAAGATACCAGCTTCTTCAGTTGCGACCAACACAACGTGCTTCCTGGATCGGATATGCTATTGCATACCATTTGCTGAAAGATTATGATATGGCCCTAAAACTATTGGAAGAATTTAGACAAACTCAGCAAGTAAGAACTTTATTTCAACATCAAACTAAAATAGTTGGCTTCTAAATTGCTCTTGCCCCCAAATGTGAATTAAAGTCTTTGAAACCTATGGAAACTTGAAAAAATTTATGAAGTAGTTAGAAAATGTTAAAATGTATTAGATTATTAAATATGAAATGTCCAATTTCCTTAAGTACTAAATTTCACAGTTGATATCTCTGACATTTCACCCTGACATTTTTTGTTTTATTTTTATTGCGAAGGTACATCCTCAGTCTTGTAAATGCATGTTTTGGGCTTGTGATTATCTTTTAAATTTTTTTTAGAGCATTTTGTGGAACCATTGATAAGTCAAAAATTCGTGTTATTCTGTTTGGAACACTTACTGGTTTAATAGTACCCTCCTAGATTGTTCCTTTTTCCTCTTTGGTCAATCTTTGGTTTTTTACTCTACTTTCTATACATTTATTTGATTTTCTTCTTGTTTTTAAATTTTATTTGAAAATGTCATACATTAAAATTGACCCCTTTTTGGTGTGTGGATCTATGAATTTTAGCACGTGTGTAGGTTCATGTAACCATCGCCACCACCACCACCACTGGCAAGAATGAGCTGCTTTTAATCCTTTTGCTAAAATTTTTATCTGCAGTTATATTTTTAATTTTAAAATACCTCTTTTTTGTCACTTTTTTCTTTTTGTCTCCCCCCTTCTTAGTTAGCATCCAGTTCTCTGGGGCTGTCTACTGTTTCTGGAGGGAAGCTCTCCACTTTTTGGATGGGATGAGTTCCTGGTTACAGGGTATTTACACGTGAATTTGGCTGCAGAGTTGATAGAGATGATGTGGGGTTGGGTCACGTACTGACTTCCAATTAATCTCCCAACCTTGAGCCCATGTCTCATTCCCACTCCCTCTATTTATCAGTCATTTCATAATCTTGATCCTGTCTGGGCTTGGGCTTCGTCCATCTTACTTCACTTATTCTTCATGTACATTCCATCTTCCAGAAATTTGTTGGAATCTTATATGATATGTTCTATTTATTTTTATGGGTTTTATGTATTGTTTAATCAGCTCTTATTTTTGTTTATTCTCATAAGGGAGGAAATAAACTGTGGTAAGGCTGCCATCTTTACTTAGATTCTTAGCTTTTTACCTCGAACTAGAGAATTTTTTTTTTGTCCTTGAGTTGAAGCAACCAGTCTTAATCAGTAAAATTCTTTATTAGACTAGTTCTTTGTCTTTATCCAAGAGTCAAGTCTTAACCAAAAGAGAGTACTATATCTCATTTGGTGAGCTTGACAAGAAACTTTGCTTTTAAACACAAACTTATCACATTTTGATGGTTAAATTTAGGTGTTTTGGAATTTTCTTCTTCTCTTTTTTTTTTTTTAAGAGGTAGAGTTTTGCTGTTGCCCAGGTTGGAGCTCAGTGGCTATTTACAGGTACAATCATAGTGCACTACAACCTGGAACTCCTAGACTCAAGCGATCCTCCTGCCTCAGCCTCTGGAGTAGCTGGGACTACAGGCATGTGTTACTGTGTCCAGTAACATTGTTTTTTTTAGACATAATATTGTATGCTTAATAGACTACAGTATAATGTAAACATAACTTTTATATGCACTGGGAAACCAGAAAAAATTTGTATGACTTGCTTTACTGCAGTGGTCTGGAACCAAATCCTCAGTATCTCTGAGCTATGCCTGTAATTGATTTTTGTTTATTGATCTTTTATTTGGTGACCTTGCTAAACTCCTTTATTAATTCTGGTAGTTTTTTGGTAGATTCCTTAGGATTTCAACCATTTTTAAACTTAGATATAGGATTTGCTGACCTACTCACTTGGCTATAGACAGTAGTACAGTCCTTTAATATGTTTTAAAAAGTGTTTTCATCTTTGGTGCAGTTAGTTACTCTTCTGTTATATCTACTTATGGGTTGCTTTCTTGTCTGGGTAAATGATTCTCCCAAGAAGACAATTGAATTAAAGATCTGTAAGTGCTTTATGTAACTATACAAATAAAGTAATTTGGTCATTGTTTTTCAGATTCCTACCAACAAAATAGACTATGAATATAGTGAACTGATACTATACCAGAATCAAGTGATGAGAGAGGCAGATCTATTTCAGGAATCTTTGGAACATATAGAAACCTATGAGAAACAAATATGTGATAAACTTTTGGTAGAAGAAATTAAAGGTAAGTTGACTTGCTTTTTCTTTTTTAATGGCCTCAATGAAAAACTATAGATTTTATTCTGTTGTAACACTTAAGTAACACTTGCTGTGTATCAGGCAAGGTTCTAAGCACTTTCTTAGTAAGCCATTATTAATTAATTTAATCCTCATAACAATTCTGTGGTTTAGTTGTATCCATTTTAGAGATGAGGGGAACTGAGGGGTTAAGTGATTTGTCCAAGATCACACAGCTTAGTAAGCTAACCAGTGCTGGATTTGATTCCAGATTTCATTCCCTTTAAGCAGTACTTATTCTGCCTTCATATCAACTATGTATCTGTGTGTGTGTGTGTGTATGGGTTAAATACAGTAGGAATAGTAATTGATGATACTGAGATCATAATGAAAGCAAGAGTCATTTCTTTTTGGTATGGGCTGATTATGAAGGTAGGATCCTATGAATAGTTTTAACAGTGTTCATTAACAAAGGGTGAAACAAAATTTTTCACAAAGCTTCAACATCAATTACGCTTTCCCTAAGTAACATTGTATTGAATGTCCAGCTACAATAATAGTTTATGAACTAAAGTTTCGTATAGTTTCAGGACCTTTAAAGCTTAATAAAAATAATAGCTAACATTTTTTTTAACTCTTCTGTTTCAGAGTATGGTAATTGCTTAAACTGCTTTATTTCATTTGATTTTTTAGCACCTTTAAGGTGGGTGCTATTTATTATCCTCATCATATAGTTGAGGAGACAGAGGCTTGAGTGTTTAAGGCCTTAGGCAAAGTCACCCAGCTTTTTAAGAGTTAGTTTTTAAAGACATCAACACATCCTTCTGACTTCAGAGGCCTTACTTTTTTTTTTAATAGTCTTTATTTTTCAGAACAGTTTTAGTTTCACAGCAAAATTGAGCAAAAGGTACAGAGAGTTCCCATACATCCCCGTCTCTGTCCACCCACAGCCTCTCCCATTGTCACATTCTGTGGGTTTTGACAAATGTATAATGATGTGTATCCACCATTATAGAATCATACAGAGTAGTTTCACTGCCCTAAAAATCCTCTGTGTTCATTCCTCCCTCCTCCCAACCCCTGGCAACCGCTGATCTTTTTGCTGTCTCCATAGTTTTTGCCATTTTTAAAATGTCAAGTAGTTGGAATCATACAGTATGTGGCTTTTTCAGATCGGCTGCTTTCACTTAGTAATATGCATTTAAGTTTCTCCATGTCTTTTCATGAGCCCCTTACTTTTAACCACTATACTTTCTTGTTAATGTATAGCACCTGACTGATGTAGTTTTTATTATGGCCAGGCGTGGTGGCTCACGCCTGTAATCCTAGCACTCTGGGAGGCCGAGACGGGTGGATCGCTCGAGGTCAGGAGTTCGAGACCAGCCTGAGCAAGAGTGAGACCCCCGTCTCGAGGTCAGGAGTTCGAGACCAGCCTGAGCAAGAGTGAGACCCCCGTCTCTACTAAAAATAGAAAAAAATTATCTGGCCAACTAAAAATATATATAGAAAAAATTAGCTGGGCATGGTGGTGCATGCCTGTAGTCCTAGCTACTTGGGAGGCTGAGGCAGAAGGATTGCTTAAGCCCAGGAGTTTGAGGTTGCTGTGAGCTAGGCTGACGCCACAGCACTCACTCTAGCCCGGGGAACAGAGTGAGACTCTATCTCAAAGAAAAAAAAAAAAAATAATACCAATATTGATGACAACACTTTTTTAAGCTATTGATAAAATGTGGGTAAATAATTAAGTATTCTTGTCTCTTTCTTGTTCCACTACCTGCAGTTGATGGGAGCAAAAAAAAGCAATTATTTTTCCTTTCCTTTCTGATCTAGTATAGCTATTTCCTGATGAAATCTTAACCCTCTCAGTTCGTTGTTTCTCTTTCTCTGTATTTGTCATATAGCATCAATAGGGAATGCAGTTATTAAAAAGTACATATGATACTATGAAATCATTTCTAGTTAAAAATTCTAAAAATTTTGCCTCATATTGTTAGGGTAATTTGGGGGCCATTAATTTGAATACATAGCCAGTGTTCTGTATTGCCTACAGAGATAGGTTACCATACTACTTTTTTCCGGTAAATTTTGTACTCCCAGAGACCTTTGATAGTCAACACATTTATTTCTTTTGTCATTAACTTTTTTTTTTTTTTTTTTTTGGAGACAGAGTCTCGATCTGTCACTCTGGGTAGAGTGCGTCAGCCTAGCTTACAGCAACCTCAAACTCTGGAGCTGAAGTGATCCTCCTGCCTCAGCCTCCCAAGTAGCTGGGACTATAGGCACCACCATGCCTAGTTTTTCCTATTTGTAGTAGAGGCAGGGTCTCACTCTTGCTCAGGCTGGTCTCGAACTCCTGCCGTCAAGTGATCCTCCTGCCTTGGCCTCCCAGAGTGCTAGGATTACAGGCGTGAGCCACTGTGCCCGGCCTTGTAGTCATTAACTTATTAAGATTTTTTTTTTAAACTTGTAAAAATAAAATTAGAGGTTTTCACTTTTTTTTATGAATACGCAGATATACTTCTTTGTCCTGTGCATTCCTGTAGTAATAACCTTTGCTTCATGGTGGTAGCAGATAACAGTTTTCATCTGTTAGCAGGTGTTTTTGGAAATGAAAAATATGCTGTTGTCTATTATATCTAGGATAAGCAGGATAAAAATTGGACTGGGCTGAAAATAATTGTGGAGGAATGAGGCATATTTATAGTTTTAAGTAGCAGACTTTTATGTGTATTCATTTTGTACCAGGCAGAGTGCTAACCACTTGCTCTGTGTCATAAAGCTAATTAGTGGTGGAGTTGGTAATTAATTACACTTAGTTCAGTTTTATGCTAGAGCTTGAGTGATGTATAATAAATAAATAGTAAAATAATAGTATATAAAACCACTATAATATGCTGCCTCCTCCAAGATGATGGAATCGTATGACTGAAGACATTTCAAAGGGTTATTTGTTTGAAATAGATTCTTTGGGGAACGGGAAATCTTGGGGACAGGAAGTTGAGGCATGTTCTTTTTTGAGAATCTCCCTTTTATCTTGGAGTAGGTGTGTTTTGCATTATATCTGAGAGGTATAGGTCCTCAGTCTCCACACTCACTTTCAATTTGTGTGGCTTAGTATAATAAAAGGATTTGTATCTTAGAGCAGACCCGCACATGAATGTGGCTTTTGTGGCTTCCTGCTGTAAAGTGGTGATAAGTGTTATAATTTTACTGAGTTAAACTTCTCCAATTTAGTGACCTCTAAAGGAAACTAAGAGAATTGAGTGGAGAATTGTTTAATATATGAACTGATCAGGAAAGGGACATTCAAATCTTACAGTAGGAAAGTAGGGATATTTCATTAGAATTATTTGCCGATCTAATTTTGCTGTGTGTATGTGGTGCGGGGTAGTCTTTAGGTATCTCAAAGAATATAAAAATGTGTGTGATGCAAAAGTTTTTTTACTAACAAATTAACATGCTACATGTATATTTGGGGTGTGAGAGAGAGCCAAAAATGAAAGTGCAAAACGATGTTCATTTCTGAAGGCAAGCAGTGAATTAACCTATGCTTAGTTATATAAATTGCTGCATGTCCCACGGGGAAGCACATACAGTTTTGTCTTTTATAAATATCTGTTCACTAATAATCGTTAGTGAAATCTCTGGGATCAGAAAGGTATTTAATATTTAAGTAAAATGAATGTGGTTTTAAACTTAATTTTAGGGGAAATATTGTTGAAATTGGGAAGATTAAAAGAAGCCAGTGAAGTATTCAAAAACTTGATTGATCGGAATGCAGAGAATTGGTGTTATTATGAAGGCTTGGAAAAAGCTCTACAACTTAGTATGTGATGATTTTTCTTCTCTACTTTCTCTAACCAATGTTTGAAGTATAATAAAATGTAAAGTTGGTAATAATACTTGAGAACAAATAATTTTAGCATTACTGCTTGTTTTTTCCATTTAGTAAAATTATATATAGGTTAAACATGAGAGAGAAAATGAATTCAAATAATTACACTTCAGTGTAAATGCTTACAGATAATTTTAGATTCCATGACCCATTAAAATTTTACCAATTTAGAATAACTAGAGAGATGGGGAGGAGAATGAGCATTCTCTTCCTGGGAAATGTTGTAATTATTTAATATTTTTAAATCATTAGAGGTTCATTACCCTCAACCTCTAAAGATAAGAATTGGGCCAAAGAATTCTTGCCAAGAGTCTGTTGTATATAGTGCCAATGAAAATTGGGGAAAATGAAAATTATTTTCTTAATTTCAAACTAGGCTACTTTATGCACAGCAAAATATTTTGCATCTTCTTTTGAAATTAGCCTTGATCCTTTCCCGAAATTTACGGTTATTCCAAAATTTCACTAATATTTTCATAATTAAGTATTGGTAGGAACAGTTAATATTCCTAAAATCATATTTAATCATTTTCTTTTTTGCTTTGTTTTGGTTGTGACAGAGTCTTGCTGTGTCACGCTAGGTAGAGTGCAGTGGTATCATCGTAGCTTACTGCAACCTCAAACTCCTGGGCTCAAGCCATCCTCCTGCCTTAGCCTCCCAAGTATTTGGGACTACAGGCGTGTGCCATGACGCCCAGCTAATTTTTCTATTTTTAGTAGAGATGGAGGTCTCACTCTTGTTCAGGCTGGTTTCAAACTCCTGGGCTCAAGAGATCCTCTCACCTCGGCCTCACAAAGTGCTAGGACAGGCGTGAGCCACCGCACCTAGCCCATATTTAATCATAAATAAATATATTCCTGAAATAATTATGAAACAGGCTTGAGGATGTTGAAACAGCAGAATTTTTAAATTTAACAAGTACGTTAGGCCAAGTGTGGTGGCTCCTATAATCCCAGCCCTTTGGGAGGTAGTGGTGGGAGGATTGCTTGAGGTCAGGAGTTCAAGACTAGCCTGTGCAACATAGCAAGATGCTGACTCTGCCAAAAAAAAAAAAAAAAAGTATGTTAGATAGGTGGCTGCCCATATAATCATTAATAGTAATATGAACTATGAGAAAATTCATTTGTTGTACCCTAATCATTGTTATTAATTAATGCATGTTTTCTGTTTATATTTAAAATTTAATGCTATGTTGTTAAAAGTTTTTATTTTCTTAAAAAACTTTTTATTTTCTTAAATAACTTTTTAAGAAAATTATTAAAATATTGATTATATTAATAATCTGTTAAACACAGGGCAAAGGTCCTGTGCTGAATGGTGGAAATGTGAGATAACTATGAATATTCTTTAAAATAGTACTTACTGCCTTGCAGTTAATAAAATGAAAGTATTTTAATGTTTTAGTAAAATGGATGTAATATGTTCCATATGTCAGGATCCTTGGTTACTATAAAATGTATTGATTACAAAACTAATTATACCACTTTATCGTTTTAGGTTCCTTAGGACCTTTTCTTCCCCATGGTAAGTTCTGGAGCTCCAACTTGTGACTTCAGAGAGGACATTGAAATGGTTTAGTTTTGTCTTAATTTAACTACATTTCTGAGACTTGTTATATCTAGGGTAGTGGAGAAATTTTTTTTATACTTCAGCCTGTCATTCTCCAAGATTAGGCATAAACATGAGAACTATTACTATTATTATTTTTTTTTTTTTTTGAGACACTGCTTTGCTCTGTTGCTCAGGCTGGAAGTACAGTGGTGCGATCACAGCTAACTGCAACCTCAAACTCTTGGGCTCAAGTGATCTTCCCATCTCAGCCACCCAAGTAGCTAGGACTACAGGTGCATGCCACCACACCTGGCTGATTTTTTAAAGAAAATTTTCTGTAGAGACAGGAATCTTGCTGTGTTGCTGAGGCTGGTCTCCACTCCTGGCCTCCAGTGATCCTCCCATGTCAGCCTTCCAAAGTTCTGGGACTATAGGTGCCTTAGGACACGTGGCAAGAACTATTTTTTTAACAACACATATATTTTTATTGTCTTCAGGTAAATTTTAGTTTAAGGGTCTTTAATCATTCATGAAGTCTCCAAATCTTTAACAGAATGTGAAAATTGTTTTTCACATGTCCCAAGTTTTAAAATCCAACCACATTGGAGCTCCAAAACATATTATTGGGGGAAGGAATGAGTCTAAACAAAATCAAACTTTACCTCTTAAAGTGCAGTGTTTACAATTGTGATAGTAAACACTTCATTTATTATGGAGATACCTTGTTTGCTAGCACCAAGGGTTATTCTTAGAATGATTATATATCTGTGGTCTGAATTAAAGTCCACTTTAAACCTTACAGTTTCAAAACAGGTTTGTTTGCTTTTTCCTGAAATTCTGCTATAAATTGCTTAAATAAAGTAATGTATGTGATTTCTCTTGGTAAATTATGCATGTTATTGTTTTAGAATAATAAGGTGCACCTAGATTCTACTCTGCATATTGTTGCTGCAGAGTAACATAGTTTACATTTAAATCCTCTGTGTGGTACAATAAAATTAGGAGGGAAGATACAACTTTTTGTTAGAAGTATATTTTGTATCTTTTGCGAGAAATGATAGCCACTTTAAAGAATCAATGGGGTTTTTTTATAATGGAGTTTCATTGGAAGATTTTAAGTCTCAAAGCTACCATAGAAACTGAGTTCATCTTTTAAAATATAAAACATTTGCAATTGTGATCCTAAAACTGTTGCTTTTTTAAGCCTAATCAACAGGCTATAAACTTCATTGGGATATATGAAGGCTTTATTGGTTTAGAATGTTTATATAAGATATGTTATAAAGGATATATTATAAAAGGATTTTCTTTTTTATAAGTTTTGTGCTAAGGAATATAAGAGAAGTGCAGCACATATTAAGCATATATTAAGTCTGTGTGGCTTGTGTGTATGTGATTCGAGTTGTATCTGTTGTGGTGAAAGAAAGAAGTTTTGGATTTCTCTGGAGATAAAGTTTAAAATGATAACTTACTGATTATAGTATTTCACTACCACAGGGTTTTTAATGTCATACTTACCAAAATTGAAAGCAGCATTAGTGTCGTTAATATAATTTTTATTTATAACATAGTTTTTAAAGTTTGTTAGCCTTTTGTGATAGATGAAAGTTTTGATGCTGTGAATCTCATCCATATTTACTGAAAATAGGCACTTTAGAAGAGAGGCTTCAAATTTATGAAGAAATTAGTAAGCAACACCCCAGAGCAGTTTCACCTAGAAGATTACCTTTGAATCTTGTCCCAGGTAATATTAGGATATCTTTTGTAATATTAATAATTATTTGTTGAAATTACTCGATGTTATTCCTATTTTAAAAACTTGTTTCTGGTATAGAGTTTATATCTATACCAATCTTGGGGTTGAGAGTGACCATTTATGAATTTATTATGCGTATGTTAATAAGAGTGTTACACTTTAATGTATGGCTAAAATGTTGGTTTTAAGTATTTGAAGTTGTCTATATAAAACTGCTCTTCTTAAGTTGATCTCATGAAGTGGAGAGTAGAATGATAAATACCAGAGGCTGGGAAGGGTGTGTGTGTTGGGGCAGGGACAGGGGGATGAAGAGAGATTGGTTAATGGTTACAGACATAGATAGAAGGAGGAAAATTCCAATGTTCCATAGCAGAATAGGGTGTCTATAGTTTAAAATAATGAATTATATATTTCAAAACACCTAGAAGTTTGGACTTGAAATGTTCTCAACACATACAAATGATAATATTTGAGTTAATGGAAACCCCAGATACCGTGACTTGATCATTACACATTCCATTGCATGTAACAAAGTACCACATGTACCCCATAAATATGTACAAATATTATGTATTAATTGAAAAAATGCTTTTCTTATGTGACATTTTTATAAAAGCACCACATTTGCTGACAAATTATATGAGGTATTATAATTTAAGTGGTAGAAGTAAGAAGGTTTTATATTTTCTATTTAGAGGTATAAATTCAAATGAAAATGTTGTGAGCTTTTTGTGCCCACCACAGTGTTTAAGATAACATCATCATTTCCTTTGAAGGCCTCTCTCCTCAGAGTTAACCACATTCCTAAGTTTTGCTTTTATTTATAGAACTCCATGTATTTTGTATCCCTAAAAACAAAAACAGCTTATGTAAATTGGAATTCTCTGACATGTATTCTGTGATTTGCTTTTATTGCACAGTAGTATATACGTGACCTTGAACCAAGTTATGATACATAACCTAACTCATTTACTTTTGGGCTGTCTAGGAGGTAGAGAGCGTATTAGTTCTTCAGATAGTTAACATCTTTGTTGATGATTTTAGTAAAAAATTGTATTTTTGTTGAAGTCTTTATTTTTAGTTGTGAGTGCTATAGTTTATGACTTATTTATTGGGGCTTTTGACATTTCTTTTTATATAAGTCAGATTCTAGAAAGCACATATAACTTTTAAAATAGTCTGGGGAAGTGAGTGTGAGCTGGAGAATATTTTCTAATAAATTCTCCCTTACAGTGGAAAATACATGTTTAATTGGGTTATGATTTTATTTTTATTAAAAGATTCATGAAAATTAAAAATCTTTAGTTGATTCACTTAAAAATATATGAAATACCTCTTAGAAATGCATTGGATAAAGGAGTAGATAGAAAATCATTTTCTACTAATGCATTTCAGTTCCATAGATGATGAGTGCTATTCCTCTGATCCTCCCTATTTTGTTTTGGTTTGGTAAAATACTGAAAGCACATTTCCCTGTTGTTTTCCAGGGAATGTTAAGTCCAAGTGGATGAGTTAAACACAGCTATCAGATTTCTACAGGACTTGTCAGAGTTTTTAATATACTTTTTGTGTATTCCAAGATTGGAGTTTACTGTGTAGGGAGAAGCATTTCTCTAATAAAAGTGTTTTGTGGAAGATGCTTAGGCTCACGTTTCTATATGTCTTCCTCCTCCTTTTTTTTTTCTTTTTGAGACAGGATCTCACTCTTGCTCTGACTGGAGTGCAGTGGTGTGATCATAGCTCACTGCAACCTCAAACTCCTGGGCTCAAGCGATCCTCCTGCCTGAGTTCCCAAGTAGCTGGGACTGACACCACCATGACTAGCTAACTCCTCTTTTTTTTTTTAAAAAAAAAATAGCTTTCTGAAATATAATTCGTATATCATAACATTTACTGTTTTAAAGTGTGCAATTAAGTGTTTTAGCTTATTCATAGAATTGTGCGATCATCGTCACTATCTGCTTTCAGAAAACTTTCATGACTCCAAAAAGAAATCCCATACCCGTTAGCAGCCATGCCCCAGCCCCCTTCACCCCCAGAACCCGACAGCCACTAATCTACTTTCTGTACCTATGGATTTGCCTGTTTCTGGACATTTCATATAAATGGAATTATACCCTATGTGGCCTTCAGTGTGTGGCTTCTCCTTTTATCAGTCTCAAGGTATGTCTTGTGTTTTACAATGTGGGTAGGGATATTCTCTTAGGACCTTTCAAATGCATTCACATGCCTCTTAGGAAACAAAGAAGTCTTATTTAGCTATAAGATTACAAACAAGATTTATTTCCATAGTCAATAAAGTTTGCTAAAAGCTCTCAGTACATGGCAGTGTATAGTCAGAAATACATTTTTACAGGTGTGATTTAGGTTAAAGTGGAACCATCCTAGACTCTCTGGGACATTCTGTCTTTGAAATGCTAAAAGGACTTTTTTTTATAATATAGGTGCCAGTTGAGGGGTCTCATGGCTTGGGCTTCAAGGTCAGCATCACTGTGAGGTTCTTTCTTCTTTTCTTTTTCTTCTGTTATTTTCTCTTTCTTCCTTCCCATTCTTCCCTTCTTTCCTTTTGACAGGGTCTCACATAGTCATAGCTCACTGTAACTTCAAACTCTTTGGCTCAAGGGATCCTCCTGCCTCAGCCTCCTGAGTAGCTGGGACTACAGGTGCCATCACCACCACTGGCTACTTTTTAAACATTTTTTGTAGGGGACAAGGTCTCACTATGTTGCCCAGGCTGGTCTCAAACTTCTGCCATCAAGCAATCCTCCCCCCTTGGGCTCCCAAAGTACTGGAGTTGCAGGTGTGAGCTACTATGCCCAACCTCTTTCTGGTTTTTTAATTCTTTTTTGTTGATCTTATTTTTCTTTCTTTTAAATTTTTTTTCTCCTTCAGAACATGATACTTTTGGATCACTGTGAGGTTCTGACATACATGTATTTACAAAGCTCCAGTGAATGTATATAAAATTATGTAAATACTCAGTTGTATCTGCAAAAGCTCAATGTTTTGTGACTTCTTTTCCCTATATAGAAATATTTTTATGTGCAGTAAGAAAGGCATTTTGGCATTATCAAAAGCAATAAGATCTTTTTCAAGAAACATGATGGAACTTGAGAATGCAAGGTAAAAGTTTTGAAAAAGTTCCAGTGTTTAGATAAAAAGTCTTGATATCTACAGAGCAGTGAGGAAATTCTCTAACACCCTAAAATATTAAGTGCTCTAGAAACAGTGCAGAGATAAAGCAACATTTCAAAATAATTAATTGAATTCATCACATTCCTTTATTCTTCACTGGCTGAGGGGTGGAGAGAAGGAAGGAGATAATCCAAAGTGTTAAACACAGAATACTATTAATAATTAAATTTTGTTCCATTATTTAGAATGGATTTCCAGTGAATCAGAAATAGTCTGATCTTACAGTTTATGCTAATTATTTTAGCACTGGTTTTTGGGACATCAATTTTTATGTGAATCTGTGCTACATATCTAGATAAGAATTAAGCATAGTATCTCTGCAGTCAGGTAACCTGTTTTGTTAACGGTAATGCTAAACAGGCACATAATAATTGATGATGTTTTGTCTCCCTGAAGACAAAACTGTGGGGGTACTAAAGAATTAGTACAAAATAAGTAGGAAGAAAGGAGATAAATTTGTTTTTGTGTAAAGGGTTTTCTTATATCTAAAGAAAGAAATTGAGATGTATAAATAATCAGTAATTTGGGAGATATGGTGTGTGACTTAGCAGTGTAGGCTTCCTGTTTAGATGATACGTTCATATATTTACAAATTAGAAGGGTATAGAAAGGTTTGAAAGTGAAGTCTATTTCTTATCTCTGTCCCCTGGCTACCAAGTTTACTTGCCTGAATACATCCATTGTTATCAGTTGACGGTGTATTCTTCCAGAAATACACTGTGCATATACAAGCAAAAATGTGAAGGTTTGTGTACAGCTTTCCTTTTTTCTCCTCCCTTTTTACAGAAGTAGTAACATGGATTGCTCTGTACCTGGGTTTTCTTTTCACTTCACTATATTTGGAGAACGGTCCTATTTCAGCACATTAAGAACTTCCTCATTCTTTCTCATACCTGTGCAGTCTCAATAAATCAAATCTGCCAGGATGATCTGAATAGACCAAGAAAGTTGGCCAAGAAGGAGGAGTTCAGAGTAGCTTCTAACATGAAGATAAAATGCTTGTTTTCTCTGTGGGTGATTGTGGGTATAGAAAACAGAATCTTAAATGTAGAAATATAATAGTTGTCAGGTATTAGGGAAGATAGTGACAGATACATTTATTGAGCGATTGCTGTGTGCCACACTTCTTTCTTACTGCTATACATTTTTTATAACTTTTGCCTTATACCAGTGCTGGGAAGATTTGATCTCTGAAACTACTTTTGATTTTTAAAGAAGTAATGATGTATATTTAACCTAGGATGAAGTATTATGCTGTTTCAGCAATCTGTGATTTTCAAAAGACCAACCCTTTGTATATGATCTAATAAAAAATTAGAGATTATCTGAAAACAGTTTTTATAGTTAATAGAGTTAATTTTTGTGACATCTAATTATATTGAGTATGCAAGTTTTGTTCAATGCAATCACAGTAAATAAAAGTAACCACTTTGGGTTGTTAGATTTTGTTATGCAGTATTGTGGTTCATAAAGAAACCTTAGGAGGTCATTTCAGTCATCTGTCTCACTTTAGGCTAAATAGTTCATGACGTGTGCATTTTTTTTTTTCTCAAGTGATTGGGTAAATCCATGTCCTTATATATTAACCCTTGTGAAAAAGTTCATGTCTTTGTATTTAAAACGAAACTTCTTTAAATATTTTCTGCTTTCAAAGAGTGACACCAAAAATCTTTTGTAAGTGTTTATTAATAATAGAATTGTTTACTTGATGTTAGCACAGAGAGTATTTATTTTAATTCTAATGTTAGAATACTCTGGGGCCCAGTCAATGTCTAACATACATATTTTATTTTCATTGTCGGTCTCACTCATTAGAATGGTAAATTCTAAAATTCTATGAGGGCAAGATTTAAAAAATTATTTTTGTTTAATCACTGCTCTATCCCCAATACCTAAAACAGTAGCTGACATGTAGTAGGTGCTTTATACCTCACTGTGGAATGAATGGATGTTGAAGTAAATCACAAGTTGATTTGGGAAAGCATTTGTAAACACCAATTTAGTGTTTATAAAAAGATATTTTAGCTACTACTTGAAGACAATGCTGATTACAGTAGTCTACCGCAGAGCGCTTTATGAGTTGTCTGCAGGGTTTTGAGCTGTGGATAGTAGGACTGAGTCTGTGCTAGTCAGTGAGAGATTAGGAAAGATACTTGATATTGTGGCTATATTCAGAATGGATAGTAGGTTACTTAACTCTCTACTTAAAGCTGCACAATCTTTTTGTTTACCTATCTTTTTAAGTGTTCCTTCATGATATTTTGAACCCAGATCTAGGGGAAAATATAGTTGCCAACTGAGGTATTTGGTGTTATGCTTTTTGGTTGTAAGAAGAAATAATGCAGATTGACGTTTTAGGTTTAAGAATTAGATGGGAGATAATTACTTCTGAGGGAGCTTTATTTTTATTTAGAAAATCATTTTAAGAATTGTTTGCATCAGTCGAAGTATAACAAAGTACGCTTTTGTTTCTAGGTGAAAAATTTAGAGAACTAATGGATAAGTTCCTGAGGGTTAACTTCAGTAAAGGCTGCCCACCCTTGTTTACTACTTTGAAATCTTTATATTACAATACAGAAAAGGTAAAATTCGTTATTTATTCAGTTTTGCTATGTTTACTAACTTAATTATAGAAAGATGTTCATGCAAATGATATGCTATGATTTAATCATCTTCTCTGTTCTTGTAATGTTATTTAGCTTACTTTTAGTGTAATAATAGATGTACTGAAACTATATGCCTGTAGTATGAGTAATATCAAAGGGAATGTCAATCTGTGTAATTTACTGAGTAAATGGTTTATAAAAGTACTAATGTGTAAAAGTTGTTTATTTTTAGTGGGTGTACTTTCTAGTAGGACTTTAAATTTGACATATTTTTACCAGAGGTCTATATTTACTCCATGATTATTATTTTCTAGTATATAATTATGGATTTCTGAACTTGTTCTACATGCTTTTAAAGTTAATAGCTTGGATAATCAGTTAGTGCTACAGTAAAATGCCATTTGGTCAACAGTACAAATGATTAGTTTTAACTAATAGGCTACATTTTAATAATTATAGTTTTCAACTTTATTTTTTAATATAGTTTCTGCTTTTTTTTCCCTAGTGTTCCTTAGATTCAGTAGGTAGGAACTTTCTGCTTTTCAAAATTAGAAAATGGGCACTTAAATCTTGGTCTTAAATTAGAAAGACAGGCTGAGCATGGTGGCTCATGCCTGTAATCTCAGCACTTTGGGAAGTTGAGGTAGAAAGATCACTTGAGGCCAGGAGTTTGAGACTAGCCTGGGCAATATAACAAGACACCATCTCAAAACACACACACATTCTCCTTCTCTCTCTCTCTTTCTCTCTCCCCCATCCCCCTCCTTCCCTCCCTCTCTCCCTCTTTCTCTCTCTTTCCCCACTCCCCCCGTCTCTCCCCCTCTCTCCTCTCCTTGCCCCCTCTCCCCCCGCCCAAGTCTTATTTTTAGTCTGTATGTAATAGTTACTTGTTTCAGAAATGTGAAAACCTCAATGTAAAGTACTTACTCAAATAATGTATTTAAATGGCATCCATGGTATATCATGGCAACAGAAGAACTTTTTAGAAATTAGTTTTTATTTACTTTCTGAACTTTCAACTGTAACTTTGTTTTAGGTCTTTATCTTGGCATAGTTTTTTTCTGTCAGTATTTTCTCTTTTACCTTCTTTAGCAATTTTTTTCTTTCATGCAAATTATAAACTTAGGAATTAATATGGTTTAAGTCTTCATTATTAAAACTGAAACAACAATTTAGGTTGCTGCATATAGCATAAGAATTTCAACAGCTTTCATGCTATACTGAAATACCATTTTTATTGAAGATAATGGTAAGAATATTTCTCACTTTATTTTGTGTGTATGTCACTTCATTGAAAATACTAATTCGATCTTTATAGGTGACAGTCACCTTTAAATGCTCTGATATTATGTGTTGTTTTCCTCTTAAGAGTAATTTTTGTTTTAAAGGGGCAGCTCTTTTAAAAAATAACTGTTTTACACTTGAAGTATACAGGTGTTTTCATCTGTTAGGTCATTTTGTATTGTAATCTCTCACATGTTATCAGACTACACTTTTATTATGGATAAAGTCTTGTTTTATTGTTTATTGTTTTATAAACTAGAATCCATTTCTTGTAAGTGTGAACAAAGAACCTTACCTAGTAATCGTTTTTGATTGAGTCTCAGGATACTTCTGTTTTGTTGGTAGGCTTCATATAGTAAAGTACTCTGTTCCTGAATTGTCAAAACAGCAATTAAAAAAAAAAACTAGGAACAGTTGAACAACTATATTGTATTTACAACACGTGTAGTGGTTTAATGAGAGGTAAGTTTTATACGTACCATATAGTCTGCTGATGTTCTAAATCGTAATGCCAACAAATTATTTCTGTAATGCTTATAAACTGCCCAATGGGACAGTGAACCAGATGTTTGACCACCTGATTTGTATGGTGTGCAGCTAACATCTATTAGTTTTTCAGATTGGTGATATAGGAATTTTATCTTATTACTTTTCTGTTTTCTGTTGGCATTTGTATACAGTTGTACTCTGTTCCATCAGCTTCTACTTTCTCGAAGAGTAAAAGTGCTGGGGAACTTAGCACAAAATTTTAAAAGTAGTTTTTCATCGTAAAAGTGTGATAAACACAATATAGAAAATTTGGAAAATGGAGGAAAGATCTAAAAAAAAAAGGGGGGGGGGAACGGAAATCCAAACAAAACTCAATCATAAATAGCCACATGAATACATAATTTAAGAGCATTTTCATGTGTTTCCTTTCAAGTTTTTTTCCCTGTGAATTTATTTGTGGTGTGTATTTGTAGCTTTAGTCATTTTGACCAAAAAGTTTTGTTCTTTTCCCCCCTAGCAATTTCATAAGCATTTAATGTGTTTTTATATAGTCTTCATTATCTTCCTTTTTAATGACTGCATGGTCTTTTAGAACCATTCCTCCATTGTTGAATTTGGTTTTCCAAGTTTTTACTGTTGAAAAATATCATAAATATCTCTGTACACATAGCTTTGCTTAAGACTATTTCCTTCTCATAAATTCTCGGTAACATGATGAGTAAAGGGTATGAACATTATTGTGGTTCTTGGTAAACACTGATAAATTGATTTTCACAGGTTGTAAACAGCAGATTGTATTGCTACTAGCAGTGTGGGTGAAATATTTTTGTCCTGTGTTTGCTTTTCTATGGAGGCTTTTTGTTTTTAACATGGAGAGGTTAAAAATGTGGTGGAACCAGATTTGTTGATTTTTATTTCTGTTGTGGAAGTTCCTCTATTGTTTTAGAACCAGCTTGGAAATTCCTCTTCCTCTGGAGCAGCACTTCTCAATGGGGTCATTGGGGAGTGAACTTTGTCCCCCAGGGAACATTTTCCAATGTCTAGGGAGGTTTTTTCTTTGTCACCACTGTGGGGTATGCTACTGACTTCTAGTGTACAGAGGCCAGGGATGCTGTTAAACACCCTGTAAGGCCCAGGGCAGCCTCCCGCAACAAAGAATTTTACCGTTGACATGTTGGGCTGGATAATTCTTTGTTTTGGGGGGCTGTCCTGTGCAGGATGTATAGCAGCATCCCTGGCCCCTGCCAACAAGATGCCAGTAGCTTACCCCTGAGTATTTTAATTTATTTGTTCTGGCCACAGCTTTATTGAGATATAATTCACATATCGTAAAATTTACTTATTTAAAGTGTACAATTCAATGATTTTTAGTATATTCACAGAGTTGTGCAACCATCACCACTATGTAATATTAGAAAATTTTCATCATCCCCCAAAGAAACTCCGTATCTTTTAGCTTTGAGTCCCCCAACCCTCCCATCAGCTCTAGGAAATGATTAGCCTACTTTCTGTGTATGGATTTCCCATTCTGGTCATTTCATATAAATGGAATTATCTAATATGTGGCCTTTTTGGTCTAGCTTCTTTTACTTGATATTTTCACCCATATTGTAGCATAAATGAGTACTTCATTACTTTTTATGGCCAAATAATATTTTATTGCAGGGATATACCACATTGGTTGCTTCTACCTTTTGATTATCATGAATAATGCTGCTGTAAACATATGTGTACAAGTTTTTGTGTGGACATGTTTTCATTTCTCTTGGGTATATACCTGGAAGTGGAATTACTAGGTAACAAATGGTAACTCTGTTTAAATTTTTAAAGAACTGCCACTCTTTTCCAAAGTTCTTGCACCTTTTTACATTCCCACAAGCAGCACATGACGGTTCCTCATCAATGTCAGTGCTTGTTGTCTGATACTTGGTTGTAGCCCCGATGGGGGTATGACGTGGTAAGGCCTTGTGGTTTGACTTTGCATTTCCCTGATGACTGATGATGTCATATCTTTTCATGTGTTATTGGCCATTTGTATATCATTTTTGGAGAAATGTCATTCAGATCCTTTGCCCATTTTAAAATTGGATTATTTCTCTTTACCATTGAGTTGTAAGAAATTTTAAATATATTCTAGATATAAATCCCTTATCAGATATATGATTTGAAAATATTTTCTACCCTTCTTAGGGCTATCTTTTCCCATTCTTGATAGTGTCATTTGATGTACAAAAGTTTTTAATTTTGATGAAGTCCAGCTTATCCTTTTTGCTGTTTTTGTTGCTTGTGCTTTTTCTTGTCTTATCTAAGAAAGCATGTCCAAATCCAAGGTCATGAAGATTTATTTACTTCTAAGAGTTTTATACTTTTATTTCTTACATAAGGCATACAGTCTATTTTGAGTTCATTTTTGTATATGTTGTGAGGTAGGAGGCCAACTTTATTCTTTCAGATGTGACTATCCAGTGTCCCAGCAACATTTGTTGAAGACACCATTCTTTCCCTGTTGAATGTCTTGGCAGCCTTGTCAAAAATAAATTAACTATAAATGTGAAGGTTCATCTCTGGACTTGGAAGTCTGTTCCGCTGATCTGTATTCTGTCTGTTCTTACAGTTTTGTATTCTTGTATGAGATGGTCATTCAGGTGCAGCCACAATAGGAGACACTGGGATAGGCTCACGAAAAAAGAGTTTGTCCTGCTCACAGGTCCCAGACAGGAGGCATGCCATGCCAAGCAGGGCTCCTTGGAGAACAAAATAGGGTGGATAGGAACGAGGGGAAGGTTTAGGTTACTGCTTTTACTGAGGTTTCTAGGAAACTTCAGGGCAGGGCAGGATGAACTGTTTCGGATTGGTTAGTTTGAACAATTTTGGTGGGCTTTGGGCTCTTTTTGCCTGGTACCTAGTCCTGGGATAATTAATGCCGAGGAATGAATATTGCCATCTCTGGTGTATGGGCCAGATAGGGGAAATATGGCTCTGGATTGAATAGTTAGCATGTCAAAGACATGCTCCTGGCTGGGCCTTTTGCTATCTTTAAGAATTGGCTAGGCCTTGGAGGGACTGTTTCTCAATAGCCATAGAGGGTTTTTAAGAACTGAAACATCAGTATACAAAAAATTTAAAAATATTTACAATACACCTATTCCAGTACTATACTGTCTTGATTACTGTAGCTGTGGGGTAAATTTTGAAATTAGAAAGTGTGAGTCCTCCTCTTTTCTTCTTTTCAAGATTGTTTTTGGTCACTCATGGTTCCTTTTATTTCCATTTGAATTTTAGGATCAGCTTCTGTGTTTCTACAAAGAAGCCATCTGGGATGTTGATAGGGATTTTGTTGAACCTGTAGATCAATTAGGAAGTATCCTCAACGATATTAAGCCTTTTAGTCTATGAACACGGGATGTCTTTCCATGTATTTAGGTCTTCGTTTCATTCAACAGTGTTTTATAGTTTTCATTGTACAAGTCTTACACATCTTTTGTTAAATTTAGTCCTAAGTGTTCCGTTCTTTTTGATACTATTCTAGATGAAATTGTTTTCATAATTTCATTTTCAGAGTGTTTATTGCTAGTATGTAGAAATGCAGTTGATTTTTGTATATTGATCTTTTATTCTGAAACCTTGCTGAACTTGTTTCAGATGTTTTAATGGATTCCTCAGGATTGTCTGTAAGATCATGTTATCTGCAAATAGAAAGTTTTACTTCCTTTTTAGTCTGTATCCTTTTTATTGACTAATTGCTCTGGGTAGAATCTCTAGTACAATATTGAGCAGAAGTGGTGAGAGTGGACATCTTTATCTTCTTCCTGCTCTCAGGGGGAAAGCATCTAGTTCTTCACCATTAAATGTTGTGCTAGCTGTTGGTTTTCCATGTATGTGCTTTATAATGTTAAGGAAGTTCCCTTCCGTTCCTAGTTAGTTGTACATTTTTATCATGAAAGGGTGTTGTTGGATTTTGTCAAGTGCATTTTCTGTGTCCATGGAAACAATCCTCTGGTTTTTGTTTGTTATTCTGTTGATGATGATGTATTTTTACATTAACTGATTTTCAGATGTTATGCCAATTTTGCATTGCTGGGATAAAACCTACTTGGTGTGATGGACAATTCTTTTTATATATTGCTGGGTTCATTTTGCTAGTGTTTTGTTGAGGATTTTTGTATTTATATTTCTCAGATATTGGTCTGTAGTTTTCTTGTGATGTCTTTATCTGATTTTGGTATCAGGATGTTCCCTCCTCTTTTTTTCTTTTTTTTTTTTTTTTGAAGAGCTTGTGAAGAATTGATACTACTTTTTTAAGTGTTTGATAGAATTTATCAGTGAGGTCATATGGGCCTGGAATTTTCTCTGTGGGTAGTTTTTTGATTACCTATTCAAATTCTTTTCTTTTTTTTTTTTCTCACTTTGTTGCCCAGGCTAGAGTGAGTGCCGTGGCATCAGCCTAGCTCACAGCAACCTCAACCTCCTGGGCTTAAGCGATCCTCCTGCCTCAGCCTCCCGAGTAGCTGGGACTACAGGCATGCGCCACCATGCCCGGCTAATTTTTTCTATATATATGTATTTTTTTAGTTGTCCAGATAATTTATTTCTATTTTTAGTAGAGACGAGGTCTCGCTCAGGCTGGTCTCGAACTCCTGACCTCGAGCGATCCACCCGCCTCGGCCTCCCAGAAGGCTAGGATTACAGGCGTGAGCCACCGCGCCCAGCCTCAAATTCTTTGTTATTGGTCTGTTCAGATACTCTGTTTATTCTTTACTCACTTGAAGAAATTCATGTTTCTAGAAGTTTATCCATTTCATCCAAGTTATACAGTATTAGCATATAACTGTGCATCGTATTCCTAGTAGTAATATCCCCCCTGTCCTTGCTTTTTAAGAGACAGCATCTTGCTCTGTTGCCCAGGCTGGAGTACAGTGGTGCCCTCATAGCTCATTACAACTTTGAACTCCTAGGCTCAAACAATCCTCCTACCTCGGCTTCCCAAAGTGCTGAGATTACAGGCATGATTTTAAAATGACAGAGACAAAATATTATTTTTAAAAACAATAGCTATTACATGTTAATTTTTCATATCACACACTACCTAGTTGACATAGATGGTAAGTGGACTTGAGTAAAATGGGTCATTCCTTAGTAATACTTAGATTACCTTTTATAGACAAATTTGGAATATTGTTCACGTAATTGCTGATTTAAAACTGACTGTCACAGAAGTTTTTGAGATTCAAAGAAGTATGCTAATGAACTATGAAGTCCAGTGCTCTTTGCAGGTTTTTTATTTAGGAGATTTCATGTGAAATTTCCATTATCTTGTTTTGTTTTGTTTTTTTCGTGATCAGATCTTGTTTTGAAGTTCTGAAACAGGAGATCTGTTTATTCAGTAGAGTTTATACTCTTTTATGACGGATTGTGTGTAGCTTCAGTAAATGTTTTGCTGTACTTTTTATTATTAAAATTGACTTCTTTGAAAATGTTTCGCCCTGGAGATGCATGAAGGTATATCATTTTTTAAAAACCTGCTCTAGTTGCAGTTTTTGCAACTGCCAGTAGATGGCATTGTATGTTCATTAAAAAAGTATTTGCCTTCATAAAACGAAGAGCTAGACTACTGAATTTCTAAGCCTGTGGTGTCTCTGTTTTTTTGAGACGGATTCTTGCTCTGTTGTCCAGGTTGGAGTGCAGGGGCATCATCATAGTTCACTGTAACCTCAAACTCCGGGCTCAAGTGATCCTCTCACCTCACTCATCCTCTCGAAGACTACAGATGTGCACCACCCAAGCCCAGCTAGTTTTTATTTATTGTTTTTTGTAGAGACTGGGTTTTGCTATGTTGGCTAGGCTTACAAAAAGTTTTTTAAGGTACACATATTCTAAGTGAGATTGATGGGCAGTCATGTTAGGTTAAAAATACCTGCTACCATTAATTTTGCTTTATAGTAAAAATCTTTTTGCAGCAGTTTTATCAGTGTTTCTCAAACTCTTAACTTGTGCGTCAGAAGTAACTAAAGTGCTTATTAAAAATAGATTGTACAGAAACCAGAGTTCTGATTCTGTCAGTATGGGGTGTGGTATAGACTGCATCTCTTACAAGTTACCATGTGATGCTAATGCTAATGTTGATGATGTTAATGGTCTGAGGATCGCCCTTTCAGAACCGCTGTTTTTAAATTAAATAATCATTATTTAAAAAAAAAAAAACAACAAAGAACATACCCATTTTCTGCCACCCTAAATCTCTTCTGTTGTATTTTCATTGAGTATGTAGTCTCTGTACACACTTGTTTTAGTGAAATCATAGTGTGTGCACATTTTTTTCACTTCCTGTTTTTTCTGTATTAGTTACACATTGATTGTCCTTCGTGTCAGTTTCCCATCTATTTTTCTCATTGCCCGTCTGTCTAAGCTCTACTAGAGAGTTATGCCGTATAATGCAAAATCGTGAGAAAGATATCATGTAGTCCTGAGAAGTGTTTTAATTTGGTTTTTGTTTTATTGTGTTTTTTTGACTGGTGTCAGTAGGATGGTCAGTTTTGTGGACACTAACCTGTGAGTTTCTGGGATGGGGATTAATGTGGCTTCCAAATAAAGCTAATGAAATTGTACGATCTTGTATTAAATGGAATGCATGAAGAGGTTTCTTTCCTTGCCGTACGTACCAAAACGTGTTTAAGACTTTGTGACACGTGGTCTGCTCTTCAGTGGCAGGGGAGCCCTAGTGAATTTTGGTTGGTGTGTAAAGAGGCCTTGGGATAGAAAAGAAATACAGTTGTTTTGCTAAAGGAAAAATGTCTGAAGTCCCAGTTTTCACAAAGTAGTAAGCAATGTGTCAGACCTTATTTTTATTTTATTTTTTAAATATGAAGCCTTCATGAATTTGCATATCATCCTTGTACTGGGGCTATGCTGATCTTCTATGTATTGTTCCAATTTTGGTATATGTGCTTCTGAAGCAAGCACCAGATCTTATTTTGTAGTAGGAAGATAAGCAAGTTGCGTAGGAAACCCTGTAATTGTATTGAGTACAGATTCCAACTTTCTGTCCTTTTCCCAGGGTTGCTAACAATAATAACCAAAACAGAGTCATTTATAACTTCACTTATAATTTTCAAACCTTGGGTCATGTCACTTGACTTTTTTGTCATGCTTTATATTTTAGAAAATCTGAATATTTATTTAATGGTTTACAACTTCACAGTATAACAATAGAAAGCAAAAGGCAAATAAATTAACTGTTAATAATAAATTACACAGATATGTTTATTGGCAAAAAAAGGTTTTGTAGTAACTAGTGACAATTTGTCCTTCAAAGCTTCAAATTAATGAAGTTCTGTTGCACCTTTAATAAAGACAGCAGTATACAGCATCTTTCCCCATCCCCCCACAAGGAAATATTCATATTGAGAATGAGGAAAACACAGATACCCTAGTAGTTTGTAGTTCTGAAATAAGCTGTATATTGTTTTCCAAATCTAATTTAAACCATAATAAATCAATAATACTTCCAATAAAATATTTTTAAATTTTAAAAATATGTTTCTTTAACAGGTTTCTATAATCCAAGAACTTGTTACTAATTATGAAGCCTCTCTTAAAACATGTGACTTTTTTAGCCCTTATGGTAAGTTTAAATTAGATTGAATTAGAATTTGATTACTCATTTCATTTGTAATCACTTACAGTAATGCTCTTTTATGTTTATTATGTGTGCTACATAATAACTACTTATTAAATAGTTTTTGCATTAGTGAATGAAATGAGAGCACTTTCAATCTTATTTAATTTAAATTTTCCATAAACCTGTGGGGTGGGAGTTAGCCCTGTTTTAATATGAGGAAATGGACTTGAGAGGTTGAGTGGCTTGCCCAAGACCATGCAGTTACTTTATATTAGAACCTATTTTTCCAGAATCCCTAAATTCTCTGATTTTTCTGCTCTTTTAATACTTTTAATCCTGTATAATACAATTTGGTCGTTTGTTTCTCTATTTGTAGGAGGATATGTAAATCAAGGCAACTTAATTTTATAAACACTCTAGAATGTTTTCGGTCATTCAGATGGTAACTTTAGTCTGGGTTCCTCATGTGTCCTTTACATGTCATTATTTGAGTATTTTTTTAATTGAAATTGAGATCTTGCTGTTTTGGCCAGGCCGGTCTTGAACTCCTGGGCTCAAGCTATCTTCCCACCTCAGCGTCCGGAGTAGCTGGAATTACAGAGGTGTGACACTGCACCCCACTCTTTGATTATTTATAAAGCAAAATTCTAGGCATATTGTTCCATACCTTAGTATTCACCTCTGTTTAAAATGATTAAACAGAGGATGTCGCTGCAGTGCTATGTCACACAAAATTAACCTCATGCTATAATATCTATTAATACCCAGTCCACATTCAGATTTCCCCAAGTATCCAAAAAAAGTCTTCGTAGGTTGGTTTATTTGAATCTAGATCTAGTTAAGGTCCACACTTTACGTTTGATTGTTATGTCTCTTATATTCTTTTAATCTAGAGCAGTAACCTCCCCTTCCTTTTTTTTTTTTTTTTTCTTAAACATGTTTTGAAAGGTCATTTGTCTTATAGGATGTCCCATATTCTAGATTTGGCTGATTGCTTTCTTGTGGTATCATGTAATATATTTTACTGTAATTCATATTTCTTGTAAACTTATAGTTAGATTTATAGGCTTGATTTGATTTCAGTTCCATTTGAATACTTGGTGGTGGTGCTTTGTGCTTCCTGTTGTATCATCACATCTGGAGGCAGGAGGCATTCTGGTTGTCTCTCTTTTTTGATGTTGAGATTGTCACCCTGGTGTGCCCATTAAAAAACTCCTCATTGGCGTCTCACCTAATGATTTTAGCAGCCATTGAGGATCATTGTGTTCATTCCTTATTTCATTCTAATGATCATTTTTTGTCTGCATTGATTAGCTAGAATTCTTCTTATAAATAACTTTCCTTCATAAAATATCTGGTTCCCCTGAAATACAGTTTATATAAGAGGAGCAGGATAGATGCTTGACACTTCACCTCCTATATTTTGTTTGCATTATTATTGTTTCATTTGGTCAGCTACACTAGGAAACCTTTTTGTTCTTCTGTAGCATGGGTAAATTCACACTTTCTTCCTCCTCTTATGCCTGTATATCTTCCTTTCTGAAATCCATTTTGAGAGCTTTGTATTTCTTTTTCTACTCTTCTGTAGCTTGAGGGTACGGCAGGATGGGGAACAGGATAGAACTTGGCTGATTGTATGTGACTGCTTTTGTTACAGAACTTGGGCTGTGTTTTCTCTTTTTAGGTTTTTGTCAGATGGCAGGGTTATTTCCATTTTGTCATGGGTATATCTTCTTCCTGTGGGTCATATTCAACTTTGGGTTTGCCTGATTTAGCATTATAGGCCTAGAAAAGACTAAGCCCTGGCAGTTTGGCAGTTCTTGACTCTGCTGAAGTCTTGGAGTTTTATAGAGAATCTCTTCTCCAACTTATTTTCCTTGGCTTGTTGTCTTTTGCTTTCAGCCTGAAAATTCACAGAATTTGATTGATTTATGTCCTTTCCCCAGCACTGTTTCTTTGGAATGAGGTTGGGTTTAGAAACCGGTCAAACTATGATCTTGGTTTCTCTGCTTGGCTGCCACTTTTCAAACTTTATAGCATGAAGTCATAGCTCTTTCAGTTGAAATTGGTCATTTTTCCTGAGTTTTTACTGTTCATGATTATAAAAATTATTAATATCATTATGAATTAGGGGTGAGAAGGTATGTAAATTGCTCTATTTTACATTCTTCCCATAATAATTTAATATTTGTTTAATTGCAGAGAATGGGGAGAAGGAACCCCCAACAACACTACTCTGGGTTCAGTATTTCCTGGCACAGCACTTTGATAAACTTGGACAATATTCTTTGGCTTTGGATTATATTAATGCTGCAATTGCTAGTACTCCAACTCTAATAGAATTATTCTATATGAAAGCAAAAATTTACAAGGTAAAATCTGAATCATGTTTTGTGACTACTTGAAGAATTCAGGTACTTTAAGAACCCTTGGAATTTTTTCTATGTAGAAATGTCTTCTAGGGCACCCTGATAATGTTTTTCTAAAATTCTTAATAATTCTAAGCAGTTTTATATTATATAGTTGTGTAATCAGTATTAGTCATTGGATTTAGCTCTTAGTATTACTAAATGTGAATTGTAATTTAGATTACTAGATACATTTGACAGAAATGGTGCCAGATTTCTATTTTGTCTTTATAAGTTTTTTCCATTTTTATTGTACCCATATTCTCTTAATCTAAACTGTGATTTCTTTAATGCTTTTATGTCTTAATAGCATATAGGTAATCTCAAAGAAGCTGCAAAGTGGATGGATGAAGCACAGTCTTTGGACACAGCTGATAGATTCATCAATTCAAAATGTGCAAAATATATGCTTCGAGCAAATATGATAAAAGAAGCAGAGGAAATGTGCTCCAAGTTCACAAGGGTAGGGGATAGTATACATGAGCATGTAGTTGTCTGAATTAGTAAACTTAAGTTCTGGGATGATTTATGAAGTTTGCCACTGAAATTCGTAAGAATTCTTTGCTTTTTAAAATCCTGTTTAGCTCATATCCTAAGCATGGTTTCTTACTGTAGTTGTGTGTGTATGCATGTGTTTCTGGCAGGAGATGGTTAAAGCAATAGCAGCAATAAATGCCTTGGTACTAATACAAGTACTGTGTCATACTTTAGTGCTTATATGAAAAATTCAATTTGCATTCCAAATTCAATTGCAAGACAAATTCTTTGTCTCCCTAGTAATTTTGACTGCTTGTTTTGTTCTGTTTTATTTTGTTTTTTTCAGACGGTCTTGCTCTGTCACCCAGGGTGGAGTGCTGTATGGCATGGTCATAGCTGACTGTAGCCTTGAACTCGTGGGTTCAGGTGACCCTTGCACTTCTGCTTTCTAAGTAGCTGGGACTGCAGGCCTGTGCCACCTTTGCTGGGCTAGGGTTTTTTTGTTGTTTTTTTTTTTTTTTTTTTTTTTTTAATTTTTTGTAGAGACAGGGTTTCTGGCTATGTTGCCCAGGTCTTGAATTCCTGTCCTCAAGCAATATTCCCGCCTTGACGTCCCAAAGTATTGGGGTTATAGGTGTGAGCCACCGCACCTGGCTTGCTTTTTAATTGTCTCTTACAGTGTTTTACTTTAGAACTGCTCATAGAGTTCATTGTATGTGGACTCCTGGTCTCTGTGACATTTTAGAATTTAAGTTTTCTGACATTGTTGGGCTAAGCATCCATTCCTTTCCTTTCCCTTCTTCACCGTCCTTTCATATCCTTTTCCACATAGACTTTCTGTTATATTATGAATATAATACATGTTTATGTTTAAGTAAGTGGACTAATGGAACAGAGTAGGAAGCTCAGAAACAGATTCACACAGGTTCGGAAACTTGTTATATAACCAGAGGTATGTTAAAAATCAGAGATGAAAAAATACTGCTGGGACAATTAATTATTGTGTTGAAGAAAATAAAATGGCATCCCTGTTTATTACTGCACACAAATTAGTTCCAGGTGGATTAAAGACCTAACTATAATAAGTAAACCTTTCACACTTTTAGAAGACAATATAGGAGTTTATCCTTAGGATAAAGCAACATTCTTTATGCTTGAGGTAAGAAGCATTTCTTAAGACACCAGAAACATAAAGTATAAGAGAAAAGTTGAGCCAGGCACAGTGGTGTGATCCTGCAGTCCCAGCTACCACTTGGTAAATAGTAGTAGTGTTCACACTCTTCAGTGCCCTGACCACTGTATCACAAGTTTGAAGATTAGTAGAGAGTACAAAGAATAGACATAAAACTAATTATGTTTTTAGAGAAAAGTACCATCTGGAAGGTCGAAGTAGAGGTTAGAAGTAAAGTACAATTAATAATGAGTATATGTATTGAGCATACCAAATCTGAAAATCCGAATTCTGAAGTGCTCCAAGATTTGAAACTTTTTGAGCACTGACATGATGCTTAAAGGAAATGCTCGTTGGAACATTTCAGATTTCGGATTTTTGGATTTGGTATGCTCAACTGGTAAGTATAATGCAAATATCACAAAATCTGAAACACTTCTGGTCCCAAGCATTTCAGATAAGAGATACTCAACCTATTCACAACTTCTTATTAAGTCCAGTGGCTTTTACAAAAACAAAACCCAGAAACAACTAGGATGTGTCTTCAAAGGTGCAAGAAAGTGAGAAAGCAGGTGAGAGGAGGTGGTTGTGTGTGAAGAATAGTCACCACAGTCTGGCTGAGCTTGCTCACTGTAACTGCCTCTGATCATCTGCTTTTGACAAAATGCTGTATGGAGAGCTTGTTCAGTTTGTTCATACTGGTGGTTCATTGCCAGGCAAATCTGTAACGTGTGGTGGACGACATAGTGAGACGGGAAGAAAATTGCAAATGATCCTGAATATTCAGTTTATGCCTGCTTGCCAATAAATGAATGAAGTGCTCATGTTTCCTTCTTACAGATTCTTCACAGTTTAGAATTTTTGTATAGAGTTCCTAATGCATGTTGGATGGTTCTAGTTGGTCAGCTTTTGAAATGAAAAGTCACGTAGATTTCTTCTTATAAAAATATGTGGTCATCAACAAAATGGAAAGTATATACGGCCATAATGAAGAAATAAAATACATTCATAATTCTGTTCACCCACAGATAACCAGTTTTTAGACTTTAATGAATTCTGAAAATTTAACTGATGACACAAAATGTGGATAAAAAGAACTGGAGACTGAAATTACAAGGAAGGAAAGGCTGAGTAGAATTTGCTTGAAAGGCCGAAGATAAGGAGTGCTTCATAGGATTACTGTCTTAAATAGTTGAAATAAAAGCTTTGGTGTTTAAACTAAGCTTTAGTAATTTGGAGTCTTTTCTGTGTTGAGTATTGAATACCCCAAAAGAGCTAGATAAATAAGATACTGTGTACGTACATACTGTGTTTTTTGGATCTGAGAACCCAAGATGGCTCCTAAGTGACTAACAGGCAGGTAGGTAGCATAGATATTGCAGATATGCTAGACAAAGGGACTACTCACGTCCCAGGTGGGACAGAGTAGGTTGGTGCAGGATTTTATCACACTAAGAATGGCACACACTTTAAGACTTATGAATTGCTTATTTCTGCAATTTCCTGTCAGTGTTTTCATACTGTGGGTAACTGAAACTGATTTCCATGGAAATTGAAACTGTGAATAAAGAGGGACTACTGTAATTTAAAACTAGTAGGCGCCTTATGGAAGCACATTGGCATATTTGCTAATTGCTACTTACTGTCATAAAAATACTAGCAGTCATAGTTGTAAAAGAGAAAATGAGATTTTTAGGATCTGTTTTATTGTTTGTTCGCTATGGTTATGAATGCTTCCATTTCAGGAAGGAACATCTGCCATGGAAAATCTGAATGAAATGCAGTGTATGTGGTTTCAGACAGAGTGCATTTCAGCTTACCAGCGTCTGGGGAGATATGGGGATGCCTTGAAAAAGTGCCATGAAGTAGAAAGGGTAAGTAGTTAGAATTTTTACTTCAGTTTTCTTCTCTAAGGTGATGAAAAAGGCAGGTAGTTTTCTACACAGGATCATCTGCCTCTTCTAACTACTCTGGGAGCTTCATTGTGAAAAAATTCTTAATCTTTAATCTTCCACACATTCAGAAGTTGTAAAAAAATGATTGTTTTTTTGATCCTCAAATGGTTATGCTTTTGACATGTCTATATATTTTTATTTGAAGGAAAAAAACATTAATTTAGTAAACATTATTGCTATTATTAACATAAATTCAAAATTTCTGTTCCCCAATTAGGCCATTGTTTGCTTTTCATCGCTAGCCTAAGAGGACACACAGCTGATGGCAACCTCTCTCCCCTTTAAAGCGTCAGGATCTGGTCCCCAGTCAGCCTCTCTCCAGTTTGTCTTCCCAGGATGTTTGTTCTCACGTTCAGTACTCTGTACAGCAATCCATGGCCAGTTTGGAGGCTTATTTTATTGCTTGCTTTTAGGATGATGTGTGCGATGTGCCTTAGTGAGGGGACTTTTCTTTTCCTTTGTGTGAATTTTTGTTTTCCTGTTCTTTGTCATCTCTGAAGCACTCTCCTTCCACATGGACCACAGGAGGAAAAGAGCCGCAAATGCACCCCTGAGGCAGTCCTCAGCAGCCCTCAGTTGTGGGGGCAATCGGCACCACTGTTCCCATGCCGACGCATGTAGAACCACAGGCATCGTAGTCAGGTGAGCCTGATGTCTGCACCGTGGCAGTCACTTTGGCCTTTTTCCCATGTGAAACTTCTGAGGTTACTCACCAGGAAGGCTAAATCTTACGGGGTGGCTTTTGATGGGAACTAGAACTAGGGTTATACCTGAGGATTTTTAGAAATAACCTAATTTTTTATTTGTTTTGGGTTTTTGTTTTTCCTGCCTTTTTAAGCTTGGGCTTGATGGCTTTATTTCTGAGAAAAATCCTTCTCATCTTCTTGAATATTATATAAAGTCCTTGGATAATATGTGAAATATCCAAGCATTCTGGCTTAAATCAGGTTCTTATTTCTGTGATAAAATTGCAGATCACTAGCTTGTTTTAACACTTCCTTCAACTGTGGTCCCCAACCATCTGTAGCCTGTTAGGAACTGGGCCGCACAGCAGGAGGTGAGCGGCAGGCCAGTTAGCAAAGCTTCATTTGTATTTACAGCCACTGTCCATCCCTCGCATAAGCTTTGCCTCCTGTCAGATCAGCAGGAGCATTGGATTCCCACAGGAGCACGAACCCTATGCTCCAAACTGCGCATGCGAGAGATCTAGGTCACGTGCTGCTTATGAGAATCTAATGCCTGATGATCTAAGGTGGAGCTGAGGCGGTGATGCTAATGCTGGGGAGTGGCTGCAAATACAGATTATCATTAGCAGAGAGGTTTGCAATGTGCTTGAGTCATCCCAAAACCATCCTCCCCACCCCCTGTCTGTGGAAAAATTGTCTTCCATGAAGCTGGTCCCTGGTGCCAAAAAGGTTGGGGACCACTGCCCTAGAAGACCCTCACTTTAAAAACATTCTGCTTGTTATTAAGGAAAGATACATTTTTATCAACCAGGGCATTCTCAGTGTGGGAGGTGAGTTGTTTTCCTGAATGAAGAAGCTGCTAGGCACTTATGGAATAGTAATTCCAACAAGACCATAACCAGAAATTTAACAAATTGTCGGTGTTTGTGAAATTTGAATATCCTAAGGATCATTATAGGTGTGAAATTCTCGAACTTAAATCCCATTCCTCCTAACGTTAATGACTATATGGCTTTATTCTTTTTAATATTTTTGAGAATTTTTAGAATATGATAGGTAGATCTTCCATTACTAAGTTTCATTTAGATGATGCGTTCCCTTAAATTTTAGTGATATGGGCTGAGTTGCATGGAATAAAATTCTGTAATGTCAGATCAGCTACTTTTTAGTTCAAGAAATGATTTAATTGTGGAAAGCATTTTTTGAAGAAAAAAATACAGGAATTAAAACGTGACAGAATTCATCACCCTCTGGTCATGTTACATAATTATTGATAGAAATTATAATCGTATTTAGGATTTGTTGTTGGCATTTGAAAATAGAAAGAACTAGAAACAGATAAATAAGAAAAGAGCATATTCTTATGCTACTTGTAACCTAGTCTTTTTATAATTAATATATCCATACTAAAAGCAAATAAAACTTAACTTTTTTATAGTTAATGTGTTCTACATATGTGGTTATATGTAGAAAGGTGAGTGTTTAGTACACATAGGGTGACTAAATAGGTTGACCTAATGATTGTTTATTAAATTAATTTCTAATATAATCTAAAAGAAAACTCTTAATGATATCATTGGAAGGATATAGGAGTAATTACAAACTTCAAAGATTTATTATAATTGGTATCTGCATGAGTTGCCTTATACATGGGTTTTAAGTGTTTTAATAAGGAAATGAACACCTCTCAGAAATAAAACTTAGCAGTTTACCTTCTAAACAGAAGGTTAATGAATTGAAAAATAAGTTCAAATGATGGCCAGATCTTTCTTCTGCCTTCAAGAAGTCTTTTGTTAAAGGCAGTTGCAGCTAAGGTATTTATTGCAGTGAGCTCTTAGTAATTGAATTTAAAAAGTTAGCATTCTAGAGTGGCCCAGTGTAGCACCTTTTCTGTCTTCATCTTGCCCCTTTCATAGAATTTTAGGATTATATGTAAAGGTTATGCAGTTCAACACAACTTGATGTTTAAAACTTGAATTTTATTAAAACAAACAAAACTACTTTCTTCGAAATATTGGATGTACTCATGCCTATAATAATCCTAGCACTCTGGGAGGCTGGGGCGGAAGGATCACTTGAGCTCAGGAGTTTGAGACCAGCCCGAGCAAAAGTGAGACCCTGTCTCTACAAAAAAATATAAAAATTAGCCAGGTGTGGTGGCACGTGCCTATAGTCCCAGCTACCTGGGAGGCTGAGGCAGGAGGATCACTTGAACCCAGGGGTTTAAGGTTGCAGTGAGCTATGATGATGCTACTGTACTCTAGGCAGGGCAACAGAGAGAGACTCTGTCTCCAAAAAAAAAAAAATTGGATGTAAACTGTGTTCAAAATAACATTATAATATTTTAAACTATTTTATCTTTCAAGAATTCAGTTTTCTTTCTTTTTTTTCCTCTATTAGACTTCGAGTGATTGGGCTCTCATTCTTTTAGTGGCCAACCTAATTTGAAACAGGGCAATAAATACATATTTATAACTCTGATAAGAGATGGGATTTCTGATCTAAACCATAGGAAGTTCATAACTTTATCTTTTGTTGTATCCTAATCTTTATCAAATTGACACATGCTTTATAATGACATATTCTCTGTAAAAGAAATTGAGTTGCTTGATCTGATAGTTGATCTTGTTATTATTTTTTAAGTTCAGAGGTTTTTATTGCTTTTCACTTATTATAAGCTCTTGTTAGTTACATTTGGGACCTCTAAGAGCTAATGGGCAGAATCTGTGCCAGAAGAGAGTACCTAATAGGGAATTCCTAAAAAACACAACCACCACCAAGCTCTAAAGCTATGAATGGCTTTTTTTAATTCTTGATGAGGGGGAAAGAGTTAAGGGCATCAGTTGTATATGTTAAGATTTGAATACCTAGTTTTCTGCAGTGAGCTGATAAGTGATTTTATCATGCCCTTCACGTTTGGCTAAAAAGTGCAGGGAAACTAACTTTATCTGTTTGTTTTATCTAGTATATCTTTATGTTTTACAAATTTAGAGACTAAAATATCAACCCAGGATAGTACAAGGGAGAGCTTTGTGATGATGGAGTAGTTCTGTATCTGGATAATGGTGGTGGTTACATTAATCTACACATTATAAAATCACAGAGAACTATAAACAGACATTGTACCAAAGTCAGTTTCTTGGTTTTGATGTTGTACTATAGTTATGTAGGCTGTAACCTTTGGGGAAAACTGAGGGAGGGGTATACAGGACCTGTATGTACCTCCTTTGCAACTTCTTCTGTATTATAATTATTCTAAAATAAAACGTTAAAAAAAAATCAACCCAGGTTTATTTAGTTGTTCCTATGTAGAATTCTGCAATATACTATTTCTTTCCAAAAGCAAAAGTATTAATAAGCCATAGATGCAGTATCCTGCTTTTCCTAATTTAATCTAGCCATATTCTGTCTGTAACTGTTAGCTAATTATAGAGTGATTAACCACCCAGGTTAGCTTGAGGCTAAACAGGCTCCCAAGACACAGTGCTTTCAATGGGAAAACAGGGAAAGGCTCTGGCAGAGTGGGATGAGCTGGTCACCCTATTTATGGAAGACATTAACTGGAGAGAGGCAGCCTATGGGCTAGTACTGATAAAGAGGCGCCTTAAATATTTGGGGTTCCATGTGGCTCCCTCTGAGACTTGACTTAAAATCTGTGTCTATTGATGCTGCTAGGAATATCTCTTGAAGCTTGTCATCTTTCTTTTTACACATTTCTCAACCTAAACAATATCCCATAATCTTTTAGATGTTTTCATCTCATGTGTTGCATGAGTTTTAGCACTGCTATTTTTCCTTAGTCAGTTGTATTGAATTTTAAGATATTCTTATGGTGCTAGATATAACTTGATTTACATTAAGGCAAACCACTAACAACTTTATGAAATATGTAACCCATTGATTTTTAAAAAATAAAACCAAATTCATGTTATTGTTTTTGAGTTGACTTGTGTTATTGGTGGGAAGAATACAGTTTTCAAATGTATTAAATAACGTCATTAAAGCATGGCTTTTTAGTCATAAATACAAACTAATATGAAATGTTCATTTTTTTTTTTCTATTTCTTGCCCTCTTTTACTATGTACTTTTATTCTTAGAATTCTTCTCTTAAAGTGTCAGGTACTTAATATAATTCTGTGTATAGTGTGTTTCTAATTACCAAGATAATCATCAAATGATTATGGAAAATTACTAATGTGTCCTCCACACAGTGCTTAATTAGACCCCAAAGACAGAGTGAACATGAAGTAGTAGAAGAGCTTGACCTATATTGGTGTACTGAATCATTCATTTTTCCGTATAATTTCGGAGAAGCTGAAGTAGGAGAAAAGAAAGAAGTCAGAGGTAGAAGTGCTTGTAGGGAGACAATATAAGTAAAAAATTGTTTTATTGTGGGGTAGGGGGTTAGTGTTCTTCTTTTAATGGAAGGTATTAATGGCCATGGACCCTTTGAAAATTGGATGAAAGTTTTGAGCTCTCTCCATAGGAAGAAGTTGTTATACTTATTTATACATAGTCTCCAGATTAAGAACTTCTGCTAAAATGGAAGGCAGGTAGGTTAAGAGCTTATTGAGTAAGAGAAAGCCATAATGGCCTGCATTTGTATAGCAGTTTACAGTTGCGAATGGACTTATTTGATCCTTTAACAACCTTAAGAAATTGGCTGTGTAGATTTCTTTATTCCTAACTTAGATTAAATAATTAAGGCTCTAGCTTATCTCTTGAGTTGGCAAATACTGTGCTTACTGAAAGTCTACGTAGTTTGCTAGGCTCTGTGCCAGGCAGTAGTGATAAAGATGACAAGCCTTGCCCTTGAAGAGATCACAGTTGAGTAGAGCAATCTGATTTAAAAACATTTAGTGTTTTAGTCTTTATTTGGAGCTCTGTTAAACTCTGCCATGCTAGTTTTTAGGGACTGTGGAGGAGAGACAATTTATTAAACTAAAATATCAATATTTTTTTTAAAAACCCAATCTTTTGACTTATCACATTGAATTTGAGTGACATCACAAAACATTTATAGGGAATGGAGATGATTTGTAGGAAAGAAACTCTAGAACTTGAATGCAAAGAATTTGATGTCCTTTATAGGACATGGGAGAGGGCAACTGTGTGAAATTGTAATTGATTAAATTGTTTTTGGGACTTTTTACAATTTTCTTTCAAAAGGTTGACATTATTGACATATATGTAAGAGATAATTTTGTGGTTTTGTTTTGAAGCATTTTTTTGAGATAACCGATGATCAATTTGACTTCCATACATACTGCATGAGAAAGATGACCCTTCGTGCCTATGTTGACCTTTTGAGATTAGAAGACATACTCAGAAGACATGTCTTTTATTTCAAGGCTGCTAGATCAGCGATTGAAATATATTTGAAATTGTTTGATAATCCCTTAACCAATGAAAGCAAACAACAAGAAATAAATTCAGGTAACTGAAAAAAAAAACTTTCTTAAAAAGATTTCAGAAGAACACTAAATTTCAGAATGTCATTGGTGTAAACAGTACATGGAAAAGTGTATTGTCAGGTGGATATCAAGACAAACATTAGATAACTGATAATGCCAAAAAATAAAAGTGTCCAAGGTGAGGAGAGGACTTAACAAAAGGGGGGTGATGATCTGTAGCTGGATGCTTCTAAATTACCCTAATGGAATGATGTGCAATTTTTCTTACTGTTATCTTCAGAAAGACCAGTTCAAGAAAAATAAGAAATGTCTATGGGCTGGTTTCGTTTTTTCTTCTATTTTTAAATTGTAATTAAAAACAGCTTTGAGCCACTTAGGGAACGGTGAGAATATCTGCACAGCTCTTTATTCACTAGAATGTTAACATTTAGGAATATTTTTGAAATAGCATGGAAGCAAATTTCTAAACTTCTATTTCTAATTTTATATAGTGTTTATCATAGGTGTTTATGTGCATTATCTCACTTATTCTTGGAATATTCCAAGAGGAGACTAGTTGGTGATATCAGCCCGACTTTACGTAGTTAGAGACTTAACACTGAGAAGGCTGAAATGATTTGCCTGAAGTCATATATTATATAAGAGACAGAACTGGGCTAGGTTAGTTTTGGTTAATGCAGCATTTACTGGTTGCCTTTTGTGTGCCAGGTTTTGTGCTAGTCACTGGGAATACACTTTCTAAAAACTTGTATGTAGTTGCCTCCCCTCTCCAAGCCAAAAAAAAAGAGGTATACAGTTGGCCCTCTGTATCAATGGGTTCTACATCTGTGGATTCAAGCAACCACAGATCAAAAATATTTTTTAAAGTGATTGCATCTGTACTGAACAAATACACTTTTTTTGTGTCATTTTTTCCTAAACAATACAGTATAACAACTATTTGTATAGCATTTACATTGTATTAGGCATACGTATAGACTTTAATATGATTCACCAAAAAAGGATGTCATTATATGACAAAGCAAAAGGAAGGTGAAAGATCTAAAGCTGATCTAGAGATAATTTGAAGCATACTGTGGGAGGGTGGAAGATGTGCACAGGTTACATGCAAATGCTATGCCATTTTATATCACAGGCTTGAGCATCCACAGATTTTGGTATCCTTGGGGGGTCCTGGCACCAATCTCCCACTGATACCGAGAGATGACTGTACTAATGGTATGTATTGTAGAAGAACATGAGGGAAAATGCAAACATTGACGTAGAATTTTGTTCATTTGGATATTTGTAGAAAACCTGTCAGCCAAAGAATTGAAGAAAATGCTTAGCAAGCAGAGAAGAGCTCAGAAAAAAGCTAAATTAGAAGAAGAGAGAAAGCATTCGGAAAGGGAACGTCAACAAAAGAATCAAAAGAAGAAAAGAGATGATGAAGAGGAAGAAGCCAGTGGTCTTAAGGAAGAACTTATACCTGAAAAATTAGAAAGAGTGAGATGAATTTATTGTCTTTGCTATTTGGTAAAATTTATGCTTATTTGGTTTTGTTCTGGCCATTAACATGATTTATTTAAATCTATAAATCAGAAGCTATTTGCAGTATTTCAAGCTCATTATGATAGCTATCAATTATCTTTGAATGACAATATGAAAATTATACATACAATTGTAGTTGTGATAGAGTAATGGCCTTCCAACGGTGTCTGTGTTCTAATCCCCAGAACCTGTGACCATGTGACCCTATATGACAAAGGCGAATTAAGATAGTAGATGGAATTTAAGGTTGTGATTAGCCAACCTCAAGATAGGGAGATTAGCTTGGATTGTCCATGGGGGCACAATCAGAAGGGGTCTTAAAAGTGGAGGGGGATGCCGGAAGAGGTCAGAGTGATGTGATGTGAGGATTCAACCTGCTGTTACTGGCTTTGAAGATGGAAGGAGGGGATCACAAGCTAAGGAATGTGGGCAGTCTTCGGAAGCTGAAAAAGGCATTGAACAGATTCTCCCCTAGAGCCTCCGAAAGGGAATGTAGTCCTGCTGACACTTTGATTTTTAAGCCCAGTGAGACAGACCTGTGTTGGACGTTTACCCTGCAGAATTGTAAGATGATAGAGTTCTTGTTGTTTTAAGCCACTAAATTTTTAGCTGTTGCACCAGCAATATAATTGCCTATTAAATATGGAATCATTTTACCTTATATGTTTTACTAGGTATGCTTTAGCTACAAAGAGAGAGCACCTCATCTCCAGGATTTTCTCAAGGTGTTAATAGTTATTTTGGGACCAGATTTAGGGAAATATTTAGCTTTCTGGTTCCTTCACCGTAAATCTAGTACAGTTGACTCTAACTACGCAGGTTTGAATGGTGCAGGTCCACTTATATGTGGATTATTTTTAATAATTACGTTGCAAATTTTTTATGGAGATTTGTAACAATTTGAAAAAGTTACAGATGAACCACATAGCACAGAAATTCTGAAAAAAAGAAAAAGGTATGTCATGAATACATAAAGTATATGTAGATACTAGTTTATTTCACCATTTACTACCATAAAATATACATAAAGCTATTATGAAAAATTAAAATTTGTTAAAACTTACATTCTCAAACACTTCAGACAGTACAGGGCACCATTCACAGTCAAGAGAAATGTAAACAAACTTAAAGATGCAATATTAAATCATAACTGCATAAAGTTAACTGTAGTACATGCTGTGCTGTTGTAATGACTATGAAATTATAGCTCAAATGTTGCAGGTACCTCCTTGAAACACTGTATGGTGCTAATCATCTCTGAGAGAGCAGTTCATTTCTCCAATAAATTGCATATCTCATTATAATGATCTCTTGAGGTTCTCACATAGTTTTCATCGTGTTTAATACAATATTGTAAACCTTGAATAATACCGTGGGACCCATATGAAGTGCCACTAGTGATGCTGGTAGTGCACCTAAGAAGCAGAGAAAAGCCATGGCATTATAAGAAGATGTTGAATTGCTTGATATGTACCTTAGATTGAAGTTTGCAGCTGCTATTGCCTGCCATTTCAAGATAAATGAATCCAGCGTAAGGACCACTGGGGAAAAAAGGAAATTTGTGAAACTGTTGCTGTAGCTACAGCAGCCAGTGCAAAATTTGACACGTTTTATGGAATGCCTTTTTATCTCATGTTAAAAGTGAAGCTTTTATATGGGTGCAGGATTGCTATAAGAAAGGCGTGCTTAGACAAGTTAGTATGATTTGAGAGAAAATGAAGCCATTGAAAGATAAAGCAAAAGGAAGGTGATGGAAATTCTCTAAAGCTAGAGAATTTAATGCCAGCAAAGGATTGTGTGATAATTTGAGAAAGAGTTTTGGTTTTTAAGGCCGGGCACGATGGCTCATGCCCGTAATCCTAGCACTCTGGGAGGCCGAGGCAGTAGGTATCGCTTGAGGTCAGGAGTTCAAGACCAGCCTGCGCAAGAGCGAGACCCTGTCCCTACTAAAAATGGAAAAAAATTACCTTGGCAACTAAAAATAGAAACAAAAAAATTAGCCGGATGTGGTGGCAAGCGCCTGTAGTTCCAGCTACTCAGGAGGCTGAGGCAGAAGGATCATTTGAGCCCAGGAGTTTGAGGTTGCTGTGGGCTAGGCTGACGCCACAGTAGCTGTAGCCTGGGCAACAGAGCAAGACTCTGTCTCAAAAAAAAAAAAAAAAAAGAGTTTTAGTTTTTAAAATGTCAAGATAACAGGAGAAACAACTTCTGCTGACCAAAAGGCAGCAGATCAGCAGATGAGTTCCCAGATACTGTTAAGAAAATCATTGAGGAGAAAAGATATCTACCTAAACAGGGTTTTATTTTGTTCTTCTTCTTTTGTTTTTTGAGGCAGGGTCTCAGTTCTGTTGCCCAGGCTGGAGTACAGTGGTGTGGTCATGGCTCACTGCAAGTCTTGAACTCCTGACTCAAGTAATCCTCCCACCCTAGCCTCCTGAGTAGCTGGGGCTACAGATGCACACCACCATGTCCAGCTGTTTTGATTTGGTTTTTTTTTTTTTTTTTTTCTTTTTTGGGCATGTGGTAGAGACGGGTCTCACTATTTTGCCCAGGCTGGTCTTGAACTCCTGGCCTCAAATAATCCTCCCACCTCAGCTTCCCAAAGTGTTAGAATTACAGGTGTGAGCTGCCATGCCTGGCACTGAACAGGTTTTTAATGTAGAAAAAGTGCCCTATTCTAGAAAAAAATGCCACAAAGGACATTTATTAGTAAGGAAGAGCAGTGAGCACCAAGATTTAAAGCAGGAAGGGGTAGGCTAACTCTGTTTTATGTAAATGCAGTCTAGTTTATGATCAGGAAGACCCTCATCTGGTAAGCTGCTAACCCTTGAGCTTTTTTGCCCAGGCTGGACCCAGGCCATCCTCTTGCCTGGGCCTCCCAAAGTGTTGGGATCATCGCAGTGAGCTACTGTGTTCAGCCAACCTTTGAGCTTTGTAGGGAAAAGGTAAACACAAGCTGCCAGTCTTGGTTGTACAAAATGAAGACTTGGGACAACAGGAACCTTTTTTTCTGGAATGATTCCATCAGTGCCTAGTCCCTGAAATCAGAAAGTACATTGCCAGTAAGGAACTGCCTTTCAGCGTTCTTCTGATATTGGACGATGACCCAAAACCTTGTGAGTTCAACACCAAAGCCTACTTGCCCCCCCAGACACAATGTCTCTAATTCAGCCTGTAGATCAGGACACACAGTCCTCTATGGAAAGGATTGCCAACACGGTGGAAGAGAATCGTGATAGAATATTATGAAAGTCTGGAAGGATTACACCATTGAAGATGGAGCCATCATCAAGCTTGAAACAACAAATTCCTGCTGGAGAAAACTGGGTCCAGATGTAGTACATGACTTCACAGGATTTACAATAGAGCAAATAAAGGAAATCATGAAAGACTGTGGATAATGGCAAAAAAGTTGGCGGGGTGGAGTTTCAAGATTTGGGTCTTGGAGAAATTTAAGAGCCGATAGGCAGCAGAGGAAGTAACAGAAGACATCTCAGTGGAGACGAGTGCTTCCGAACAAGTGCCAGTCTGTGAGGAAGAGGATGTAGAAGAAGCAGTGCCAGACAATACATTGACGTTAGATCTGGCAGAAGGTTCTGATCTTTCAAGACTATTTTGGACTTTTATGACATGGACCTCTCCATGATATGGGCACTAAACTAAACAGTGGAAGAAAGATTGCTACCATATGGAAGCAGTTTTAGAGAAATGAAAAAGCAAAACAGTCAGACAAATTATTATGTATTTCTGTAAATTTGCACTGAGTGTGCCTGCCTCTCCCATCTCTTCCGCTTCTTCTGCCTCTGCCACCCCTGAGAGAGCAAGGCCAACCCCTCCTCTTCCTCTTCCTCAGCCTACTCAAAGATGATGTTGATGAAAACCTTTATGATGATCCACTTCTACTTAATGAATAGTGAATGTATTTTATGTTCTTTATGATTTTCTTAATATTTTGTTTTCTCCAGCTTACTTTGTTGTAAGAATACTGTACATAATACATATAGCATACAAAATGTGTTAATTGACTCTTTATGTTTTGGGTAAGGCTATTAGTAAAGATTTGGTGGTGACAGTCACAAGTTACTTGTGGAGTTCTGACTGCACCTTCCTCAAAGGTCAACTGTATAAGTATTTTAATTTTCATTACTTTTTCCTCACTTACGTGGTGGTATTATATTTGTCTCCTTTAAGGTAGATGTTTTTAGATTCCCTTAGATGATACAAGGGAATGTCAGTAAGTGGTGTACCATCTCCTTAAGTGTATGGAGTAATTTTATGTACTTTTTTATTTTTTATAAAATTATCTTGATTTTATATAAGAAAAACCATACAGCTCTTTCTGTTTTGAAAATTATTGACTGTGTACTTTGATTTATTTGCAGATGGTTTTAAAATATTTTCTTACTTATTTGATTATATGAATAAAACTGTCTAAGTTACTTCATATGTGTTAATATGAAATTTGGAGGGAAATTTAACTTGTATAGCTGTTTTTAAAATAGAATAATTTTCCTTTCTATTTCAAAATAGGTAGAAAATCCATTAGAAGAAGCCATCAAGTTCCTTATACCTCTTAAGAACCTTGTTGCTGATAACATTGATACTCATCTGTTAGCATTTGAAATATATTTTAGAAAAGGTAATATATAGTTTGAGTTCAGTTTTTAATCCTTTTATATTTGTGACCATATTCAGTGTGACAAAATCTTTGTCAGATCTATCTTTGTTTCTTAGATTTTTACTTCAGCCTTCCACAAAGGCCCTTAATCCTCTTTTCCTTTGCTACTCAAAACTTTGTTAGATAATGAATTAGAATATTGCTTTCAAATCCAGTTTAATAATAGTTTGAATAATCATATACATTGTTTACCCAAAGCAATTTTTCATGAGTTTTCAAGCTTTTCTTTAGAAAGCAAAAATTGTCTTTCATAACCAAAGTCATCTTTGAATTTTACTTATGAATGTTTTTAAAAGGTAACATTTTGTTATTGAATTTAAGAGAGGCTAAAGTAAAGGGTGAAGGAAATATCACATAATTATGCTATTTTTTTATATTTTTTTCTGACACAGGAAAGTTTTTGTTAATGCTACAGTCTGTCAAACGAGCTTTTGCCATCAACAGTAATAACCCATGGTTACATGAATGTTTAATTAGATTTTCTAAATCTGGTAAGTATAAAAAAGGTAATGTTTATGGAGAAGCAAATATGAGCTGTCTTCCATTAAGCTGGATATTGAAGAGATTTGCAACAATGTAAAGCAAAAAGAAAAATGTTTATAGTATTTAAGTGAAGAAGTATCTATAAAATGTTAGCCAAGAGATGCACAAATTAGTGCATTTTTAGACTAGAATGTATTTATATTTCAAAGGAGCAATAATATTTTTACTATGTTAAATATATCAAGCTTAATAATAAAGGGCTTTCAATAGATTTTTTTTCAAAGGACAGATCAAAATCAAAACCAAAAAATCCAAATGTTTTTGTTTTATAGTGTCTAAGCATAGTAATCTTCCAGACATTGTGAGCAAAGTTCTATCTCAAGAAATGCAGAAAATATTTGTTAACAAGGATTTGGAAAGTTTTAATGAAGATTTTCTCAAACATAATGCTACCTCTCTTCAGCATCTACTTTCAGGTTTGTATTTAGTTCCTAGGGTTAAATTGTTTATGGAAGAAAACAAACAAAGCAGAGAAAGAGCTTTAAGTGCAAAGATATTTATTGAAATGTTGTATGTAAGTATGGAGAAAGAAGAATGGGAACAAATTTAATGTATGTCCAATAATAGGGGAAACAGTGGTAGGTTCATCAGATGTAGTACCAGGTAGTCATTTAAAGTGATGTTTATTCAAAGGATTTGTAATAACAGGGGCAAGTATTTTTACAATATCTTAACAGAATTGAACATATTATAGGATCACAATTATGCATGAGAAAAAGGCTGAAAGGAAGTGTATACCAAAGCTTTAATGTTGCCTTTGGGTGTTGTGGTTATCAATGATTTATTTTTTCTTGTAATTTCCAGGAGAAATATAAACTGGATTTTATTTTTAAATAGTTTTTTTAATTACTTATTTTCTTTGTGAATATATTAATACATTTTCCTGTTGTCCACCCACCTTGCTCCTATGTGATAGTAATTTGTTCCTTAGATGTTTTATTATAGAGTATCTTTTTTTTTTCACAGTCATTTGGCTGAAATACGCATTGATGCCCCAGGGTAGCCCAATTTACATTTTGAATTATATCCTTTCTAAGGGGAGGAAGTTGTTAAATCAGTGTTCTTATTGTAAATATTTAATAACCATTTCTTTGTGAAGGAAAAAAGCTCTGATTTGTAGTGTTTTTCCATGATACAAATACTGTCGTTGTGGCCCCAAGTTATCAATGGCATGTCACTGAATAGGAAGTTGGGAAGAGATGTCACAGTTGGCTCTCAAGAGCTGTTGGTCTCCAGCCCACTGCTAATTAAACATTTGAAATCACACTTTTATTTTAAGTCACTGGTAAGTATGTATCAGATAAAATATAAGGCATAGGAATTTATTCATTTTGAAATGCCTTGGTATTTTAGGTGCTAAAATGATGTATTTTCTGGACAAGTCAAGGCAAGAGAAAGCAATTGCTATAGCCACTAGACTGGATGAAACTGTAAAAGATAAAAATGTAAAGGTAAGATTTATCACAGGCTGATTTATAGATACTGAGTGATCTAACAAAACATGTGTCTTTACAGTATAATTCTTAAGTGGGCCTTTAGAGTTATGCCTGGATATAAGTCTCAGCACCAGCAATTACAAGCAGCGTAACTTCAGGAAAGTTATGTCTCTTAGCTTCCTTTTCCTCATTTTTAAGATGAGGATGAAAATATGACCTATCCTACAAAGTCAGCATAAGAGTAAGCTGAAACAAAGTGTGAAGTGCTTATTGCCTGGCACAGAGTAAGCACTCAGTAAATGTGTGCTATTGTTATTAATAAAGGACACTTTCATTTTTAGTGATCATAGTTTTAGAGGTTCCTTTCCTCAGATATTAGAACTTTACTGCTTTTACAAAGGACTTGCAGAGTTGATTTCTTTCTTTCTTTTTTTTTATGGCCCCAGCTGAGGTCTAATGCAGAGTTGATTGTTAATGTTCCTTTTTGAGGTGATTACTTAGTGTAGGTAACAAGAAGTTATTTTAGACTGAGGCAACTTTCTCTTGGTCTAATTAAAAAATTGCATCTTTTGATTAAAGTGATTATTAATTGAACTTCTCATTTCTTAACAATTTGTATTTTCCCCTTGTTTTACTAGACTTTAATAAAGGTTTCTGAGGCCCTGCTTGATGGCAGCTTTGGGAACTGTAGTTCCCAGTATGAAGAGTATAGGATGGCCTGTCATAACCTGCTTCCGTTCACATCTGCTTTCCTGCCTTCTGTGAATGCAGTCGACAGTCCCAGCACAGCACTGAACCACACAGCGAACTATGATGTTTTGGCAAATGAGATTTGAAACCTCATAGAACGTTGACTCCTACAGACTCATAGCTGAATTCAGATCAGGGTTTCTTTTCCAGGGTGCATTTTAACATAGGTGTGAAATGAAATTATAGAAATTATAAACAGTATATTCTGTAAGCTTCTTTTATTCTTTATCTGACTCTGCCAATTTACATAAACATTTGTTAAAATTGCCTGTTTATACTTGTACAGTTTTTCTTAAACTCTCAGATTATCAGCATTGTGGTAGCTGCTATTGCATCTATGTCATAATTATGATTATTTCTTATTAAACTAACTTGTATAAGCCCTACTACATTATTTTCCTTAGATCCTGGTTTCAGGATCTATGTTTTGATCCCTTGTCTTACTGGTTTTATTATTGTTTATTTGCTTGCTCTTTAATTAAAAGATATGAGTTTTAAAGTGTCAACTATGTTAAAAACAATATGGAATTCCTCTTGGCAGATACTGAGGTTTATTTTAAAATTTAATTTGCCACTTTTCACCTTAATTTCTCATGATTTGCCATTTGCTTTGTAATACCCATCAAAGTGATATTTTCTGGTTGAATAAGGGTACTCTAGTTTTATGTAGATTATTCAGAATGTGAAGATTGGTTTGCCTGTCAGTCATGGAAATTCACTGGTAAATTTGTTGCATATCTCTCTATACCAGTCTTAAAGATCCACAGGCAAGAATTATGCCTTTTTCACTACGTTGCTTTGAATGTTAATAAGTAGTTTATATTGATGTCCTTCAAGGGAGCATAACAGGGCAGAATACAAATTAAAACCGAACATTGTTACTCTTACAACCATGTGTTAACTATTAAATGCATTTTTGTATCTCAGCAAAATGAGAATTTACACTCATTAGTTTAACTATTAAGAAATAGTATTGTTGAACAATATATTTTGGGGGGATAGCTTCTTGTTCTATCTTGTACAGAAAACAGTAATGGAATCACTCAGTATGTTCAGAACCTTGTAAATATATCTGTAATATTAATGTTTCCTTTTAAGGCAAATATAAATTCGAAAAGGGAGATTTTATTTAGACAAACAGTTCTAATTAAAATGGCTTTCCTTTACCCTAATCTATTTAGATTCACAATTGTTGAAAGAGGAAAAAACTCACTGTAAAATAATGCCAGCCTAGATAATGCTGTAATGAATTATTTTGTACACAGTTGCTTATTTGTGGTTTGTTATTGTTTCACACTATTAATATTTTTTGCAAAGTATTTTTTGAGGAAGTAGAAAATCATCATAATCTTTTCAAGTTTTACGAAGAATATAATTCTCGACAACCACCTACCAACTATATTTTGATACCTTGGTAACTTGTCTTCTTTTTGGTGTTTTAATAATTTTAGAACTGCAGGGTGTTCCAGACTTAAGATTGTTTGACTTAAGATTTTTTGACTTTACGATGGTATGAAAGTGATATGCATTAAGTAGAAACCATACTTTGAATTTTGATCTTTTCTTGGGCTAGTGATATGTGTTATGATTCGCTTACATGAGGTAGTCAACAGTTTAGTATAAAATAGTCTTTGTGTTAAATGGTTTTGCCCAATTGTAGGATAACGTAAGTGTCCTGAGCACATTTAAGGTAGGCTCTAGGGGCCAGGAGAGGTGTCTCATGCCTGTAATTCTAGCACTCTGGGAGGCTGAGGTGGGAAGATTGCTTGAGGCCAGGAGTTTGAGAACAGCCTGAGCAAGAACAAGACCCTAAGACCCCGTGTCTACAAAAGTAGGAAAGTTAGCTGGGCATGGTGGCATGCACCTGTAGTCCCAGCCACTCAGGAGGCTGAAGCAGGAGGATGGCTTGAGCCCAGGAGTTTGAGGTTGCAGTGAGCCACAGTGATGCCACTGCATTCTAGCCTGGGCAACAGAGAGAGACTGTCTTAAAGCAAAAAAAGGAAGGCCAGGCTAAGCTATGATGTTTGGTAGGCTAGGTGTATTCAATACATTTTCTGGTAAGAGCCTTGCTAATAAGCTATCTAACAGGAAAAAAAGGAGAAAGCTCACAGTACATAATTGCCCGTTTGAAGAGAAAGATCACAGCACAACTGCCGCTGTGTTAGGTTAACCATCATGGCTTAAGTTGTTTTATTGAGAGTTTGTTTTCCAGCACTTAAAAATGACTGAGCAGGTAGAAGCGCAGTGTGATTCTTCCCCAGCTCTCTCCAGACCACATTCCAAGGACTCTGATAAACCAGCCTCACAGAGAAGAGGGAAAAAAGGGAAAAACAGGCAAAGCCATTTTACAGCCATTTCCTGCTATTAGTCTGCAGCAATAAACTCCCAATAAACTCAATTTTTTTTCTTTTTCCCTGTTTTACCCCATGGAAAGCCCAAGCCACTTGTCCTCTGGGCTGGCACTTTTTTCTTAACTCTGTGCCAAGCCCTTTCCCCTAGCCCCCACCCCCAAGCCCCAATTTGGGAAGTTTCTTTAAAACTAATCTTTGTGTTGAGAGTTCTTTCTCAGTGTGCACTGAGTTCCCATCCTAGCATCTGGTGGCCCGTACGGGGACTTCACTCTTTTACCTCTGTTACTGGGAATTTACTTTTCTGCCTCTATCTCAAGACTGCTCCCTCCTTTGTTGCACAGCTCCCAGAACTTCCTTCTTGGTGCCCTCAATATCATTTGGAATTCAGTAAGTCTCTTAGGCTCTGGAGATAGTCATATTTTCAAGGTTGAGAGTGGTAGCCTTTGTCTAGGTTTGGTCTAGATGGAAAACCTGGTGCTGGGTCTACCACTCGGGGGGTAGGGGGTGTCTTGGAGGGATGCCTCCTGACTACTCTTCCCCACGGACTTCTCCCAGACCCAGGGACGCCTGACTTTGGGGGAAGCTCTCTAGGTTTCGGTCTGGATCAGAACTTGGGGATGCCCATTTTGTGGCCAGATCTCTATCTCTAGGTTTTGGGTCCTTTGTCATATCCTTTACAATAAACCAGTAAACATAACCCTTACCCTGAGTTCTGTGAGCCATTCTAGCAAACAATGGAACCCAAAGAGAAGGGGTCATGGAAACCTGAGATATATAGCTGATTAGTCAGAAGTATCGGAGGCCTGGACTTGCAATGGGTCTCAGTGCTGGGGCAGTCTTGTGGGACTGAGCCCTCAACCTGCAGGATTGGATGCTAACTTCGAGTAGATAGTATCAGAGTTGAATGGTAGGACACCCAGCTGGTGTGGGAGAATTGGCCCGTGTGGGAAAAACACCCACACATCTGGTCACAGAAGTGCTCTGTGTTGGAAAAACAGTTCGTTTTCTCCTAGACAGGACTTACTCTGTGCCAGGGAAGGTAGCTGTGGGATAACCGAGACTGGCTGACATGGCCCTTGACTCTCAGGGTTCCATTTTGGAGACACAATCGTGGGATGCTGGCAACTGAATAGCCCTCCTCACTCCACAAGCGAGGGATGGGGGCCCAGGGAGGGTGTGACCTGCAGAGACCAGTACCCATTCTTCCACCTCCTCCCACACAAAACCCCCACACTCCCACATGTGGGCTGGGCGATGGGCTTTACACTTAGCAAAGGCTTCATCTGGGATTTCTGATCCCTACAGAAGGCAACTATTAGGATGTATTGGATCAGAAATCTGCATACTACACAAGGAGGAAATGCATACACTTTGGACGCACAGTAACAATCTGATTTCCCTGAAATAAATAAAACAGGAAACAACTCAGGCCGATGTACAATTGTTCTTTTAATCCCTGAGAAATCAGAAAAATGAATAAATTCGAGTTGGAAAGCCCACCCTCCAGTGGGGAAATAATAATAAAGCTTGCCCTCTACACACTCCAGGGTTTCAGAAAAGCAATTGCCACCCTGAACTACATGTTCACCAAGTGTGTTAGCTGAACTATAAGTATAAGCAAAAGTTTGGGAATGAATGTAAGTACTTACAGTGGGCTTAGCCTGGGCCCTGCCTTCAGAGAACTTTCTTGTTGAGGAAACAGACTTTTAAACACACACAAGGCCAGGCAAATGTGTAAGACACTGCCTAATTGATACGGAGCATGATGGCAGAGAGAAAGGAACATGCAGTTCAAAGTTGGAAGGACTGGGTTTGGATCCTGCTCAGGACTAAGAAGCCGTGTGGCCCCGGGAAAGGCTTACATCCTATTAGCTTAGTGTAGTGTCATGTAAAATGAGGATGAATAATGCCTCTCCCACAGGGCAATGGCGAGGGCAAACGAGGGATTAGGGAAAGTGCTCAGTGACTGCAAGCATTCATCAACACACCTGTGAATATCCACTTTGTGCTGGGCTCTCTGCTTCCGACTCAAGACAGACTAGGTTGGCGACCTTAGGGGGCTTACAGTCCAGCTAAATCACGTCATCAGGCACCCACGTAAGTGGGCGACTGCTAGCACACATAGCTCCCTTGCACGATTTGAAAAAGGCATCCCTATGGATGGAGGAATTGCAAAAAGATGACCCTTCTGGGAAGAACTATTAGATGTTACTGGCTAACATGACAGCCACCTGTGGCTGTTTAAATTTAAATTAATTAAAACTAAATAAAATTTAAAATTAGGTTCCCCAGCCATGATAGCCACATTTGAAGTGCTCATAAATACATGGCCAACTTCGTTCCATCTCTACCTCCCACTGGGTTTGTTTTTTAAGCAGATGCCAAGCCAGGTGTGGTGGCATGTGCCTATAGTCCCAGTGAATCTGGAGGTTGAGGCAGAAGAAGCGTTTGACCCCAGGAGCCTGGGCAATGTAGTGAAACCATGTCTCTTAAAAAAGAAAAAAAAGCTAGATAGCATTTTTTTTCATTTTACTTGAGTATATATGTATACTTTTTTTAAGAAACCATGATCCCAATGCCATTGTCACAATTTAAAAAGGAACAATAATTTTTTATATTTAGTGATCAAATTTTCTTATTTGCTTATTTTTAATAATTGGTTTATTCAAATTAAGATTCAAATAAGATCCACACATTGCATTTGGTTATATCTCTAAAAGTCTCTCTTAATCTATAGCCTCCCTCTTCCTTTTCCCTTCATAATTTATTTGTTCAATTCACCAGGTCACTTGTCCTAGAATTTCCCACACTCTGGGCCCTGCATACTGCATCCCTATAATATCTTCCAACATGTTTCCGTGTTCTGGTTATATTCTATAAACTCGTAGTTAGATCTATTCAGGGACTTGTTCATATTCAGGTTTGAAATATTTTGGGGGGAGAGCTGGGCAAGAAAACTTCATAGGAGGTTTTATAATTTATTGAACCCACCAGGAGGTACAGGAAAGTGTGTGTCTCTTTGTGATGTTAAGGTAGATCAGTGAATTCAGGTGGTTATCATTGGGTTCAAGTGTTGTGAGCTTTATGCAGCCGGGGAAAAAGTCACCCATAATATATCCCCCACACACACCAATTTGCTGCCGACAGGATCTTCCAGACTTCATCCACCTGCAGATGTAATTAACATAGCTGTGATCGGCATCCTCAGCTTCTGAATACTACGCTAAACATTGTCCAAAGATTCTATGCAGTCTTCATAATCATGAATGGCTAAAGCTGTTAGGTAAAAAGTTCATGGGAACTTTTTAATGAATGCATAAAGCTCTTACAACTCAACAACACAAAATGCCAATGAAGAAGCATATGAAAAGATGCTCCATGTCATCAGCCATCAGGGAAATAAATGGAAATGAAAACCACAGTGAGATGCTACTTCGAATCAACTGGGATGGCTATAATAAAAAAGACAGAAAATAACAAATATTGGCAAAGTTATGGAGGAATTAGAACCCTCACATATTGCTGGTGGGAATGTGAAATAATGAAGTTACTTTGGAAAACAGTTTGGCAGTTCCCCAAAATGTTAGTCATAGGGTTATCATTTAATGTAGTAATTTTACTCCTAGAGAAATGAGCACATATGTTCGTACAAAACTTGTACACAATATTCATAACAGCATTATTCATAATAACCACAATGTGGAAACAGCACAAATTTCCAACATCTGAAGAATGGATAAATAAATGTGGTATATCCATATAATAGGATATTATTTGGCAACAAAAAGAAATGAAGTACTGATACATGCTGCAACATGGATGAACCTTGAAAACAATATTTAAGTGAAAGAAGCCTGTCACAAATTATATGATTTCATTTTATGAAATGTCCAGGATAGGTGAATCCATAGAGACATAAAGTAGATTAATGGTTCCTTAGGGTTGAGGGTTGTATGGCGGCCAGCGGGGTGTGAGGAATGGAGAGAAACAGCTAATGAGTCTGGACTTTCTTCTATGGGGGATAAAAATGTCTTAAAATTAGATTATGGTGATGGTTGTACAACTTTGTGAATAAAAAACATTGAATTGTGCACTTTAAATGAGTGAATTATATCTCAATACAGCTGTTTAAAAACAAAGTACAATAGCACAATTCACAATTGCAAAGATGTGGAAACAGCCCAAGTGCCCATCAATACATGAGTAGATTAATACAATGTGGTACATGTATATACTATGGAGTTGTACTCACCCATAACCAAAAAAAATGGTGAACTAATACGTCTTATATTAACCTGGATGGAACTGGAGACCATTTTTCTAAGTGAAGTATCACAGGAATGGAAAAACAAACACCACATGTACTCACCATTAAATTAGAATTAATCGAACAACACTTATGTGCACATATGGAAATAAAACTCATCGGAAATCAAGCAGGTGGGAGGGGGAGGAGGGGATGAGTAAATTCACGACTAACGGGTACAGCACACACTATCTGGGTCATGGGCACACTTAAACCTTTGACTCAAACTGTACAAAAGCAATTCATGTAACCAAAACGTTTGTACCCCAGTAATACTCTGAAATTTAAAAAAAGTACAAGTAGTAAGTGGATATAACAAAGTTCACAAAGAGAGTACAGAGATGTCTGAAACCCTGGGAAACCCTAAATTGGAGGCTGACGTTCCTCAGAGAATCTCGTGTACCTCTCTGGAGACAAACTGTCTGTACATGTTTCCTTTTTATTCCCTGTTGTGTTACTCATAGTCACAAGCAAATCAATCCAATTTTGGCCTAGACTGGTGGCTGCATTATACAGTCCGATTAAAAATATAAGAGCAAAACATACCTTGGCTTATGAAACAAGAGGTAAAAGTGCTGACGGATGCAAAAGAAGGAATCTAAAATACACGCTGGACCACTGCCTGGAAGGCAGGAGGACGTTTATGTCATGGGGGAGGTTCACGTGACACCTCAGGCTCTGAGTGTTTCCATCATGAACACAGAACCTGATCTGCTTCTCATTCTACGTGGAGAGGAGCAGAGGGTGTGGGTGTGCCACGCATCCACCACCCTCAATTGTTTCTGAAGATCAATGTGTCTCAGATTTTTTTTGGACCGTTGATGACAATATATTTCTGAGTGGTCACAGTCCTTTCCCTAAAAATGTATTTTTTTTAATAAAGAATGGATTCAGCATGAAAATCAGTACACTAGGGTTTTGTGTATAAGCAACACTTGCATATTAAATAAAAGACTTTATTAAATAGTCAAACCTTCCTGGGGTGCCTACCTGGGACTACCTGCCCTGTCTTTGAGAACTATTTGGACCATGCACTCCCCAGCTAAAGGGCAGCGAGCCTGCTGAGTCAACCTCCTTGGCCACAATTGATTCCACCAGAGGGCGCTATCTGATCCTTCTTGGGCCTGTCAGACTCTGCTGGGAATCTGGGATTAGGATTTCGAGGTTAATTAATTTGTTCCCTAAACGGAACAAAAATTCTAAAATTTTTTCATTGTAAGCATATAAATTAATTGCAAAGGATGTAATTTCCTGGGTTCCACAAATACTTTTAAAATAAAATAATTACATCATTCTTTTACCTTCATCCGGTAGAATCTAAATTCATCCATTAAATCCGTCTGTTAAAATCATCACCCATTTAAAAAAAAAGCACTTTACTAAGGGCAGGATAGTCTATATCATTTTTTTCTCTTTATACCTATATTTTCATTCCAAACTTTCCATTTTTAAATTGATCCCAGTTTCATAATTCTCCAGAACAAAAATACCTATGTAAATTAAAATCAGAAATTTTAAAATTTGCCATGACCTTATAAGGCTCTAAGTGTGTAAATACCAAGTTAAATATGCTACATACTTTCATAAATATTCCACATAAAAGTAAAATTTTATTGCCCTTTTAAACTCTTACTCATGTATCCAGTGATGAAATATTACATAGTGATGAATATCACTTATTCCTACTTACCCTCATTTTTTAACAGATATATATCTGTGCATATATATGTATATCTTTAATCAATATATTAATTAACTTTGTTCAAATAAATATGCGAAAGATAGGAAAGGTAACTATATGAGATGATGGCCATGTTAATTTGCTTTACCATAGTAACCACTTCACTATATCAAAATATCATGTTGTATACCTTAAATATCTATAGTAAAAACCTTTTTTTTTTTTTTTTTTTGAGACAGAGTCTCGCTTTGTTGCCCAGGCTAGAGTGAGTGCCATGGCTTCAGCCTAGCTCACAGCAACCTCAAACTCCTGGGCTTCAGTGATCCTCCTGCCTCAGCCTCCCGAGTAGCTGGGACTACAGGCATGCGCCACCATGCCCAGCTAATTTTTTCTATATATATTTTTAGTTGTCCAGATAATTTCTTTCTAGTTTTAGTAGAGATGGGGTCTCGCTCTTGCTCAGGCTGGTCTCGAACTCCTGACCCTCGAGAGATCCACCCGCCTCGGCCTCCCAGAGGGCTAGGATTACAGGCGTGAGCCACCGCGCCTGGCCATCTCCTGGCAGAACAATTTTAAGAAGCAAGACAAACGGGAGCTGATGATCTGAGAATTAATCCTTTAAAACTTTCTGAGAGTCCATGTAATATACGGCCCTTGCTACCTGCCGTTTGAAGACCACTGCTGTGGGGCACCGCTAAGCTGGCTTTTCCCGAATTGGCGTGGTGGATTTATCTTCCCTGCCCTCATCCCTGCCTCAGCCCGCAGAGGAGTGACCATCCCCAACACTTTCACTTTCTGCCTCCCTCTTCAGCCCTTTTCTTGCTTCTTCTTAATAGAAGTAGAGTGACTTACATTGCTAAGTTTGGTCAGGATTTTCAGTAGGGTAGGCTAATGTGTCAAAAGCCACATGTGCCCCTGTGTGGCATGACCCCTTGACTGTGTTAAGACAGAGCGTGTCCTGTGCTTCCCGTCTCCTTGTCATAGGTCCCCTGGAGTAGGGTCTCCCAGGGAGAAGCCCATCATCTCCAGCTTTTCAGCCTTGCCCTGATGCTGATAAATTTAAGTCCCACTTTTTTGTTTGCCTTCAGTTAACTTGTATGTTGTGATTCAGCTTTGAAATAACACTGCAACTCAGTTTTATTTTTGTTATTATTTTTTTTCACAAACATCTATCTGACAGCCTTGATTTTGCAAGTTCTCTGGCTGTTTGTCCCATATCAGATGAAGCCTGTGTATGAGAATACTATGCAAATGATAAGCTCCTAGAAAAATATAAGCTGATTTTATTTTTAAAACTTTGGCAATCTCATAGTCTTCAACTTGTTCTTGTGATGTAATGGAATCCTTAAGTCCTTAAAGGAATCTAGGGGGTTCTTAGTCAGCTTGCTTCTCTTTCTATCCATTCCCTTCACCCACAAAGAGAATTTATTTATTTATTTTTCACCGCAGTCCAAGCAGATCCAAAAAAACTTTAGGCAGGCTGCAGATTTATTAACTAATACCTTCTTATCAGGAACTCATGAACAGAATTACTAAGGTGAGGAATTTTGATTTATTAGTGCCTAAGCATTACTTATACCATAACTTTTTTTTTTTTTTTTTTTTTTTTTGAGACAGAGTCTCGCTCTGTTGCCCTGGCTGGAGTGCCGTGGCGTCAGCCTAGCTCTCAGCAACCTCAAACTCCTGGACTCAAGCCATCCTTCTGCCTCAGCCTCCCAAGTAGCTGGGACTACAGACATGTGCCTGTACTGGGGAGGTTGAGGTGGGAGAATCGCTTGAGGCCAGGAGTTCAAGGCTGCAGTGAACTATGATGATGCCATTGCACTCCAGCCTGGGTGACAGAGTGAGACCCTGTTTCTAAATATATATATGTATTAATATGTGTATATATATGTATTTATTACACATGTAGGCATATAAACAATATAATGATTAGATTTAATTGCTTTTGACTTTTATAAAGAAAATGTTCTTAATTTGGGCTGTTATAACCAAGTACTATAGACTGAGTGGCTTATAAACAACAGAAATTTAATTTTTACAGTTCTGGAGGCTGGAAGTCCAAGATCAGAGTGCCAGCCTGGTTGGGTTCTGGGGAGGGCTCTCTTTCTGGGTTGGAGACTGCTGTCTTCTCATTGTACCCTCACATGACAGAAAGAGAGCTATCTAGCTCTCAGGCCTCTCCTTATAAGGGCATTAATCCCATCCATAGGGGCTCTACCCTCATGACCTAATTACCTCCCACAGGACCCCCCTCCACATACAATCATATTGGGATTAGGGTTTCAACACATGAATTTTAAGGGGACACAAAAATTTAGTCTATTACAAATATCAGGATGTATATAATCTTCTGTAACTTCTTCCCAAAATTTTCTATTACTAAGAGTCATTTATGTTGTTGTGGGTAGCTGTGATTCATTCCTCTTTGCTGTTACATCGTATTTCATTGTGTAAATACACCACAATTTATTAACCTGGGTTTCTGGACACCAGAGTGCACACTTTCACATTTCTTCCCATAATGAACATCACCATAGTGGACATTCCCACAAGTGGCTCTCTCTCCTGGTTTACACGTGCCAGAGTCTTCCTTGGTTCATACCTAGGAATGGAATGCTAGGTCAGTGGTAGGGTGTTGTGAATGTTCAACTTAGCAAAATAATGCTAGAATGTTTTCCAAAGCAGTTGTAGCAATTTACACTCTCACAGTGATGTTTAAACTATCTTATTACTCTATCCTCTTCAGCACTTGATATTGCGAGACTTCTTAATTTTTGCCAGTCAAATGGATATAAACTGTGGTCTATTTATGGTCTTGATTTGCATTTCCTAGATAATTTATGAGGAATTCAATAAATGGAACTGGGAAGAAATTATTTTCCATGTGAAAAGTAAATCAGATTTCTACCCTACATCAGACATGCAAATCAACTCCAGATGGATTAAGAACTCAAATGTCAAAAGAAAAACTTTCAAAACTTTTAGAAGAAAATGTGGGTCTTCTAAAAGAAAATGTAGATCTTGAGGGTAGAAAAGGATTTCTTAAATATTGGACAAAAAGAAACCTGCTATAAAATAGAAGTATGATGAATTTGACTATATTAAAATTACAAACTTGTGTTCATCAAAGACATGTTAAAGAAGGTGAAAAGATAAGCTACAAACTGAGAGAAGACGTATCACATTTAACAAACAAAGAATCTGTATCAAGACTATTTAAAAAGCTCCTACAAATCAATAAGGAAAAAACACACCCAATAGGAAAATAGACAAAAGACGTAAATAGACATTTCACAGAGAGGAAACACGAGGTCAACACTGGTATGATGAAACTCTTAATCTCCTCAATTTTAAAAAGCATCTTTTGAGGAAAAACAGGATATTTTAAAAACATGGCTACTATGGTCTTCTTATTGCAGGTTAAGTGAAAATAAGCCTTTAGAAAAATAAAATGCAAACTAAAATTCATCCAATATTCCAGGAAAAGCAACTAAAACTAAAGCAGAATATTTACCAAAGTATTTTAACCTTTCTCTCTGATTTTGCTTATGCAAAACAATAATTTTGTTATTACACACTTTGGCATTCAACAATGGTTAATTCATTGATTGAATCACTGTGCCTGATTTTCTATAAGCCTAACTTTGATTTCTTTCAGACTGGGAACAGATGGGCACATACTTTTGAGACATTAATAAACATTATAGAACATGATCTTCTTTCTCTGAACTCTATGCCCTGTTGGCTATAAGAATAAAGCATCCACTTGAAGTAAGAAATTAGATTTAATCTAAAAGGCATGGTATAGCTATGCAGAACCCAGAACTTTGTGATCGAAAACAAAGTGCTTAGTCAGTATCAGTAGGCAAATGAGAGTGCAAGAGAGGATGGGAATGCCCCCAGGTCACTGCACATACTGATCTCCTTGAATGCAACTCAATGTGCTTTTATAAAATAGCTGCCCCCCCATGAATATGTGCAAATATTATGTTTCAATTAAATTTTTTTTTAAATTTCAAAAATTAAGGAGAAACCAGGTACCACATTGTAAGATGCCCTTCGAGAAGACTGATTTAATAAAGGTGACATTAGCTGGGCACAATGGCACGTACCTGGGTCCCAGCTACTTGGGAGGCCAAGGTGGGAGGATCACTTGAGCCTGGGAGTTCAAGGCTATAGTGCTTTATGATCACACCTGTGAATAGCCACTGCACTGCAGCCTGGGCAACATAGTGAGACCCCATCTCTGAAAGAAAAAAAACAATAATAAAGGTGACATTTCAGAGAATAGTTACTTCTTTTGTATAATATTGTTGAAATGTGAGCACATGGTATTTCATTTATATTTTTTTGCTCAGGAAAAAATGTTTTACTCAAAATACTAATATTTCTGAAGATGGATCAATAGGGGAGTATCTAACCAAAGTTGATTGACATAATAAGATTGCCTTAAGTTTTCTGCAGAAATAATTTTTGTGTAAGTCATGTTAAAAATACATACTCAAAGATTTAGAATTTTGTATTTTCTTTGACCTAGCAATTTAATATCTATGAATTTATTCTAAGGAAACAATTATGTATAAGAATAAAAATATAGCTCCTAGAATATTTATCAGAGTATCATTTCTATTAGTGAAAAAGTGAAAACAATCTAAATGTTAAAAAATGGGGAATTGATTAAATTGCAGTTTACCCACATAACTATTAAAATGATAAGAAACAATATTTAAAGATATAGAAACTGATCATATGGTTACAGGTTATGAACAGTACATAAAATATGACCCTATTTAAAATATACACACCAATCTATGCTTAGAGAAAACATTGAAAAGATATAGACCAAGCAGAAAGGAAAAGACAGCACTAATGATTAGAGGGCCTCAGGAAGGCTATGGATAACAGAGTAGCAGAGATAGCAAGCAGACGAGGGAAAAAACAGAAGCAAAAATTAAAAAGTGAGGAAAATATTGGTTTGAAGCAATGAAAAATGTAAACTTGAGTCAACTCTCAAAGAAGGAAAGTAGTGAAGATTATATCTAGAATATGAAAAGCATCCAAAGCAGGAAATCTGTTAATATTATACCCAAATTGAAAGGTTTCATTGTCCTAAAGAGCATATTTAATGAAACTAAATAACATCAGAAAAATATGTGCTAGATCCAGGGTTCAACATATGGATACTATGTCCCTGGCGCTGTAGACACGTCTTATTTAATCCTCTTCATAACCCTGGGATAAGTGGAGTTGGGAAAGGTCAAGTGGTCAAGGTCACATGGCTATGGCAAAGTGGAGCTGGGGTTCTGAATCTTGTCTGGGGTTTGCTAGTGCACCATGGCAAGAAATACATCTATTAAAATGGTAAGAAGCAACATAGAAACAGTTGGTAGCAATAATCTTCTGTGATTCTGAATTTAAACCCCAACAATGGAGGAAAAGCCTAGCAAACTATGGTACAGTATACATGCTTCATCAGTATCTCAACAAATGACAATGTTTTTGGCCATCTCTATAGGTCAAGTTATATGTATGGAATATCATTAATTGGATACAACAGAACCCCAGATGGTCTATATACACTGATTACAGCTCTTCATATGCATGTGCTTATGTTGACAAAGACAGGAGGTGAATTTGTACTGATATATGTTGATGCATTATTGAATGTATACGAGGGTTCTGTGCAAGCCAGGACCACTCCCTTCTATTATGCCTTATTTAATGTAACAATGTGTATTCTTTTTATAAATATTTTGAACAATTAGCATTCCTTTAATCATTAAAGTTTATATTCTGTTACTTATTTACGTGTGACTTCCACAACTAATAAATAATAATTTTTGAATTTTGACAAATTAAAATTCCCTGTGCATATCAACATTGATTAAAAACTGCCTTACTAATTTTTTCTAAACATTTGATTAAGTCACCTGTCCAATAAACAAATTCCTCATAAGTGTTTTAAACATCTGAAATGCTACTCAACACATACAAGTAGCCCAAAGATCATACAGTATTCTTTTATGTCTAGCTTCTTTTGCTGATAATATTTTTGAGATTCATCTGTGTCATCATATATATCAATACTTCCTTCCCTTTTATTGCTCAGTAGTGTTCCATAGTATGGATGTACCACAATTTGTTTATTCATTCACTTGCTGATGGGCATTTGGGTAGTTTCCGGTTTGGGTTATTATGAATAAAACCACGATTAGCATGCACGTGCTAGCTAGTGTTTGTGTGGATATTGGCTTTCATTCTTATTCTGTGCTTATTCTCCTGCCTTCTCAGAGTTATCTACTTGGAGTTATAGTAATTTGATCTGATTTTACTTCTGGTTTTTCCTAAGGTTGCGGTAATCTTATCAGATTACAAAGGTAAAAAAATATTAAATAAAACAAAACAATTGTATCTTCTGTGGTTTCAAGATCTGTGTGGTTCTTGGTTGAGACCCCAATTTGATTTTATAGTCCAGGGTAATGCAAACCTGAGTCATTAGCTAAGTGCGTTTTATGCTTAAGTGGCACCTTGTGTTATAAATGGGAATTGTAACTCTAGGACGTTCTCAAAGATTGTAGTTTGTTGAAACTTGGTATCTTCCACAGAAATGTATCAGTTTAGGTTTCATATGGCTGATTTTCCCAAACTCATTGTCCTGCCATTATGATATATTAACCTTGTTTGATATTTTAATTAAAAACATATCATTGCCTTATGAGTATCTCAGTACAATGAATCATTAATTTTAGAGGTTTTCTTTTCTAGAAGAAGAGGGACTGAGTTAGTTCTTTCTCTTCTTTGGGCCATTTGGCTAGTTTACCATTTTGGAGCACAAAGATTTTGACTGACTATTATGCAATACTGGTGTTCATTGAAACTGGATCCCTTTCTACCTAGTTATTAAGTATGCAGCTGGTGCTGATTAGTGTTATCTGCTTTTGGCACAGTTCCTGCTTTTTCTGGAGTTGTTTCATTAACTTCTGGACTTTTTGGTGTGTTCGCTTATTGCTTACACAGATTTAAAAAGAATTATGCTTTATAAGCCAACATGTACTTAAATGGAGATATAAACCTCCATATATATTAATATCTGTAATGATTTTTTCTAACTACCTTTCTATAAATCTTATATTGACTTTTCTCTTTTGAGTATCATAATGAACTCATAGGTGCTCATAGGCTCATCCAGTTCAATTAAGATAATTTATACCAATGGTTCTCAAAGTGTGGTCTCCAGGCCAGCAGCTGCAGCGTCACCTGGGAACATGGTAGAAATGCAGGTTCTCGGTCCCTCCTGCAGACCTGCTGAATCAGAAACTGGCAATGTGTGTTTTCACATCTCCAGGTGGTTCTGATGCTCACTCAAACTTGAGAATCATTACTCTGTCTATGAAGATGATGACACTTCAGTTGTCATTACATGGCCAGTGGGAATTCACTCTGAGTTGCTCTACACCAGACATTTTTAAAAAGCATCTTTACTTTCTGGAAACAATAAGATATTCCAGATTCAAAGTGATTTTTTTTTCTTCCCACAGACATCCAATCAGCTGCTAGTCTCCAAGCAGTCTTTTTTCCTTTTAGTGAAATTAGAGAACAAATTCCTAGCGCTAGTGATGCTCACGTGTATTGGGAATGATCCAAAGAACAGCTGCTGACGTTGGGCCACATTTCACGAGAGCTTAAAGGCTCTGTACTCACACGGATCCTCCCGGCCCCAGTTCAACACAAGTTACTGTATTCCTCTTTACTTAGAGTATGAGGTTTTACCGAACACTAAAATGTTCTACTGCCTTGACAATACAGAGCTTAATTTCATTGTTTCTTTTTCACGCCAAGTTACCCAAACTCTTGGTGTTTAAAAAGTTATTAAGTTAGACATCAGTTCCCCCTCAAAAAGTGCTCCTTCCAAAGAGCATATCAAGAGCATGAAAGTGTCATTTGGGGAGAGACGAGCACAGCTGTACAGTGAGTTCTTCTTCCTCACTCCGAGGGTGACAGGATGGGGTCATGAGCAGTGTTGCTTCCACAGCCCTGGGAACCCTTTTAACTGGTCTGTTTCTCATTATTGAAAACATGTCATTGCCTTATTCATAGTTCATTACGATGCATATGATCATCTTCAAGTTTTCTCCACCAGAGGATTCTGGAAAAGGATGCTACTTAGAAGGGAATTTTGTATTCTTTTACTTCCCGACCTCAACACCAAACCAAAGCAGATGTGCCTCTAAAATAAACTCTGAGTGTGAGGGTGGGGGCAATACAGAGGTGGACAGGGGAGGACAAATACGGATCAGATGAGAATTTTGGCCCATTATAAAGAATTTTAGATTTCTGCGTATCTTTTTTTTTTCTGACAGTGGTGGAAATAATCTCTTGCATTAATAACCTATTAGTTTTATTGTACTCTAATAATATTAGACTATGTTTTTGAACTAAGTGGCTTATTTGAGAAGGTTTAACTAACACCACTTATAAAATAATCAGGCGTGTGAGTTCACCATCCTCCCTGGTGCAAGGAAGAAATTCTCATTTGCTTCCCAAGTGGACTTACAAAGCCCATCTCCACATTTTGGGGTGTCATTGATGCACAGCAGTATAGTGAATGCTGCTAGAAATGTGGAAAGAAAGATATACATGTATATCTTCAGAAGTGACAGCCAGATTCAAATTTGCCAGAAAAATGACTCCCTGAGTGATCTTTGGAGACTCAATTAAACTCTCTGCGTCTCAGTGCCTTGGTTTACTAGGGTTGGCAAAAATTTGCTCTTCCTTAACTCACTACCAACATAGAAGTAAATGTATGAGACAGATCTTCATTTTTGGAAGACAATGTAAAAAAAGCCATATGTATAATTATTTTTATTTGCTAATACATTAGTAAATAAATTTGTAAATGTAGACATTGTACATTTGTGGCACACCGATAATTTATAAAGGATTTTTGCATGTGTCATCTAATTTAAATGTCCCTAAAGCTAAAGAAGTCAGGTTGTTTTCTAATCTGGTATGTGAGAAACTTGAGGCTCAGGAAGGTTCTACGTCCTGCCCAGGGGCACAAGGCTTGTTTAATGCCAGGGCAAATGCCAGAGTCCAGGTCTTCTGACCCCTAGTTCACTGAGTGCTCTTGCTGTGAACCAACTGCATCTTTACTGTTACTAATTAGATAGGTGTGTGGTATTATTCATTCGTTCATTTCACAAATGAATATTAAGTCCTTACCAAGCGGCCCGCACCAGGCCAGAGAAACACTAGTCCATCACAACCTGCAAAGCTGCTTTGGGTTGCAAAGAAGTGTTAACTGATTTCTAACATTTGAAAGTCTTTTTTTTTCCCCTCTGTGATGTTAGGATGCTACACAGGGCTGGAAAGGTTTAAGCCTGTGTTTTCCTTCTTCCGCATTGAGTTAAGTCTATGGCTGAACCACTCCGAAGTTCCCGCCTTGTAATCGGGTCAGTGAAATGGTCTCCGAATGGGCTGTAGGCTGTGGGTATGGTGGTGTGGGAGCAGCTTGGCTGAGACAGCAGAGAAGTCAGGGCAGACTCTGGGGACACCTCTTGTCTTTTTGTTTTCCAGATGGTGGCAGCAGAAAGTTGTAGAACCTGGCTGTGGCGAAACTCCTGTTTGGAGGCTTCCCAAGAAGTGCTGTTGCTGTTTTGGTTTAAAATCACATTAAAGTGCTTTTCTTTCTTTAAGAGTTAAAAGTTGACCACATACCTACCATATGATCCACACTTTCTACTCTTAGGTATTTACCCAAGAGAAACAAAAGCACCTGCCCATACTTGCATGCCAGCTCTATTTGTAATAGCTCAAACTGGAAACAACCCAAATGTCCATCAACAGGTGAAAGGATAAACACATAGTGGCACATCCACACAGTGGACTGTTACTCAGCAATAAAAAGGAGTGAACTATTGAAACACACAGCGACACGCATACATCTCAAAATAATTACAGAAGGAAGTTTATACCGTATGATTCCATTCATGTAAAATTCCAGAACATGCAAACTGATCGATAGTGACTGACAGTGGATCAGTGCTTGCCTGGGAGTGGGGAGGGGACAGGATGGGGAGGGGACAGGAAGGCGGGGGAAGGGATCACAGGGGGGCAGGAGGAAACCTGCGGGGTGGTGGTGGCTGTACCCACTACCCTCTGAACGTATGTCAAAACTTAGCACAAATCATATGTTCTAAATTTCTGCTGTTAGCTGTTAGTCAATTATATTGAAGGAAACCTGTAAAAGATAGCACTGAGATGTTTTTTGTTCTTTAAAAAATTCCCTGCCTTCTCTGCCATGCTGGGTCTTCCTCAGGGAGGGCCCTAACCTAGGGAATATTCTGCTTACATTCATGCCTCATTTATAATAAATCCCTGGTAGTCCCTGCTGGGGAGCAGGCACAGTGCCAGGAGTTAGGGAGGCAGTGTGGGATGGGTCACCTGCGGTCGTGGGGCCGGTCAGCTAACGAGTCAGACAGGTGTGGAGCAAAGCGCTGCCCACCTGTTAGCTGGGTCATGTCAGGTGGGTTCTTTGCTGTTCGAACCTCAGTTTTCTTTTCTTTTCTTTGTAATAAAAAAAATGTTGTATTGACACATAATATTCGTACATATTAATGGGGTACATATACTATTTTGTTGCATGTGTAGGATGTGTAATGATAAGTCGTTTAGAGTATCCATTACTTCGTGTATGCATAATTTTTATGCGTTGGGAACATTTTAAGTCCTGTCTTCCAGCTATTTTTAAATATAGAATACTCCGTTTTCGTACTTGCAAATGGAGATCCTAATACCAACTTCATGGGTTGGTCGCGAGGACAGGAGAGGAACATAAAGGGTCTGAGACGTGTTAGGTGCCAGGGTTGTTTCTCATCCCTCCTACAGACTGTGCCAGGGACTCCTGCTGGCCAGAGGAACCCTGGCTTTCCTGGGACTCTTTAGGATGGTTAGAACAGTGGCATTTTGGCTTGAAGATAGTGATTTTGTGGGTCTAGAAGCAACGAAGGGTGTGTGCTTGCTCTTGAAAAGGGAAACAGAATAGAGCTTATGCATACAAGACAATCAGGGAAAGGAAACTGCATAGCTGCTCCTGTTCGTTAAAACATTATTGCTGAGGTATGTTTTATGTACAGTAAAGTGCATGATAAATCTTCATCGGCTTTGACAAATGTGTATACACCTGTGCAACAATCACCCAAATGCAGACACAGAACATTTTCTGAAAGTTCCCTTGTGCCCTTTCCACAGGGGTGCACCCTCCCTGGAGGCAGCCGTGGACTTGACTCACAACTCCACAGATTAGTTTTGCCTGGTTTTGGACCTGGATTCATATGAAGAGGATCCTACAGTATGCACTTCTATTAGTTCTCTAGTTGCTGCTGTAACAAATTATCTATCACAAAATTAGCTGCTTAAAATAACAAATTTTAATAAAAATTATGATGTAATAAATAATATAATTTTTTGCATTGGAAGTCCAATGAGGATCTTGCTGGGCTAAAGTTGAAGTTTTGATGGAGCTGTGTTCTTTTCTGGCAGCTCTAGGGGAGAGTCCGTTTCCTTGTCTTTTCCAGCTTTTAGAGGCCACCCAAATTTCTTGGCCCATGGCCCCTTCCTCTATCTTCAAAGCCAGCAACATTGCACTGCTACCATTCTTCTGTAGTCACCACTCCCTGCTCCCTCGGACTATAGCCAAGAAAGGTTTTCCAACTGTAACAACTCATGTGGTTAGATTGGACCCACCTGGATAATAATAGCCCTATGTCAAAATCCTTAACCTTCATCACATGAGGTCTCTTTTGCCACTTGAGGAACGTACTCACAGATTGTGGGGATTAGGCTAATGGAGGGGCCATTATCCCACCCTACTGTAGCACTCTTGCAAACATAATGTTTCTAAGATTCATGCATGTTGTTGGGTGTCTCCGTAGTGTGTTCATTCTGTTGCTGAGCAGTGTTTTGTTGTATGAATATGTCAGTTGTGTGTTCATTCTTCTGTCAATTGTCATTTGGGTTTTTACCGGTTTTTGGCTTTTAGGAATAAATACTCATTTTCATATTGTTTTTCATTTCCCTGGGGTAAATATTTATTATGTAGGAGAATTGCCAGATTATAGGGTAATTGTGTATTTGACTTTTCATGTGTTTACTGGTTATTTTTATACCCTCTTTTGTGAGGTGTATGTTCAAGTGTTTTGCCCCATTTAAAATTTTTTCAGGTTGTTTGTCTTTTTATGAATAGTTTGTAGGTGGTCTTCCTCTGTTCTAAAAACAAAGCTTTTGTCAGATATATGTACTGCAATATTGTCTTCTAGTCTGTGGCTTGCCTTTTCCTTTTTGTAATGATGTCTTTGGTGAGCAGAACTTTTTTTTAATATTGATGAGGTCTAATTTTGCAAATTTTAAAAAATGATTAGTGCTTTCTGTAATCTGTCTTAAAAAAAACTTTCCCTATATCAAGGTCATGAAGATACTCATCTCTGTTTTCTCCTCAAAGTTTCATAGTTTAGCTTTTACATTTAGGCATATAATTTATTTCAAATTAATTTTTTGCATGGGACATATGGTAGATATTATAGTAAAATTTTTTCTGCATGGATATCCAGTTATTCCAGCACCACTCTTGAAGAGACTTTTCTTTCCTGACTGAGTTGTATTGATGCCTTTCTATAACTCAATTAACCAAATATGTGTCTATCTATTTTTGGACTCTATTCTGTTCCATTGGTCCATTTGCTTATCCTTGGCAAATATCACTGTTTTAATAATTGTAACTTTATAGTAAGTCTTGAAATCAGGTAGTATAACTTGATGTTGCTTCTTTAATATGATTTTGGTTACTGTAAGTCAATTTTGGGCTTTTGTCACGGTTATAGGTTAAATTGTGTCCTCCCCAAAAGATATGCTCAAAGCCTAACCCCAGTACCTGTGAAGGTGACCTTCATTGGAAATAGGGTCTTCGCAGATGTAATGAAGTCAGAATGAGGTTGTACTGAATTAGGATGGGCCTGGTACAATATGGCCGGTGTCCTCATAAGAAGAGGAGAAGAGACACAGACAAGGACACTCAGTGGGAACACTAATGTGAAGACAGAAGCAGGGATCAGGGTGATGCATGTACAAGCCAAGGAATGGCAGAGATTGCCAGCAGCCAGCAGAAGCTAAGAGGGAGGCATGGAAAAGATTCTCTCTCAGAGCCTTCAGAAGGAATCTACCCTGTCAATACCTTGACTTCAAACTTCTAGCCTTCAGAAGTCTGTAAGAGAATAAATTTCTATTGTTTTAAGCTATCCAGTTTGTGATGCTTTGTTATGGCAGATCTAGCAAACTAATACAGTCACGGAAACAGGACTCATCCTTGTTTAAGCAATAAGAAGATGACTGTCTATTAAACTTACAAGTCCAGATTTAAAAGGTTCCAGATGAGATTTATATGCAGTATTAGGTATGAGGATTAGTTTCAATAGTAAGAATCAGAAACCTGCAAAACAGTGTCTTACACAAGTTGGACATTTTATTTTATTTCTCTCTTGTGTAGGTGTTGGTAGTCCAGGGTGGGTTGGTATAGCAGCCCCGTGACATCAGGGATCCAAGATTCTTCCATCTTTTTCTTGCCATCCTCAATAAGTGGCTTCCACTCTGTGGTATGAAATCTAGTGTCATGTCTGCCTTTCCTAGAGCAGGAAGAAGCAAGGGTGAGGGTGCCTGCCTTCTTCCCTCAAGGAGACATTCCAGAGGTTTCACAGGATACCTCTGCTTATACCCTGTTGTCCAAAATTTAGTCACATCACCACTCCCAACTGCAAAACAGGCTGGGAATATAGTGCTTATTTCAGGAATGTAGGGGTCTATTCATTGCTAAGCAGAAATGGGAGGCCATATATTAGGAAACAATTAGAAGTTTCTTCCACAGGGTGTCTGTAGAGGAACATCAGGTACAGAAGACCTATAGGTGATTGGATATAAGAGGCTTGAGGGAAAGAAGAAATCAGATCTGGGAATAAAGATTCAAAAGCCCGTGAACATTAGTTACAATTCTGAGAGGGGAGGAGATGGCCTGGAGAGAGTGTAGCATGAGAAGAAAAGGTCAAGGAGAGACCACTGAGTTTAATGATCATACAGAGAAGGAGAATTCAGCAGGGCCTGAGAAGAAGTGATGAGGCAGTGAGCTGGATACTCAGGGCAAGTTTCAAGGAGAGGGGAAGAGATGGTGCTATGGTCTGAGAGTGTCCTCCAAAATTCGTATGTTGAAGCCCAGTTGCCCATGTGATAGTATTAAGAGGTGGGGCCTTTAGGGAATGAGTGGGTTCATTCCTTTCTGTCCCTTCTGTCTTGTAAGGACACAGCAAGATTCACCAGACACTGAATGTCGGTTCCCTGATCTTGGACTTCCCAGCCTCCAGAACCGTGAGAAACAAATTTCTGTTCTTTATAAATCAGCCAGGTTGTGGTATTTTGTTATAGTAGTACAAATGGACTAAGACAGATGCCAATTAAGATGAAAAGCTGGTCTTTAAAAGCAAAAGAAGTTGTGGTTATCCTGTTTCAAATCAAAGAGTACCTCCAGTCTTTTTCTGGAAGATGTGTGTGACCGAATGACCTTCTAGAACTTGGAATGTGTGTATATCCCACTGTAAGTATGTGATGGTTAAGTTAGGCTCAGGGCCAGGCACAGAAAGACAAACACTGCATGATCGCACTCATGTGAGGAATCTAAAACAGTAGATTTCATGGAAGTAGAGCATAGAATAGTGGTTACCAGAGGCTGGGAAGTGTAGTGGGGAGGGGGGGGCCCAGAGAGGTTGGTCAACTACAGTTACAGTTAGACAAAAAGAATAAGTTCTGATATTCTATTACACTGTAGAGCAACTACAGCAAATCACAATTTAGTGTGTATTTCATGATAGCTGGAAGAGGAGATTTTGAATGTCATCATCACAAAGAAATGATAAATGTCTAAAGTGATGGATGTGGTAATCACTCCGACTTGAACATTATACAACTTATACATGCGTCAAAACATCACACTGTACCCCATAAATATGTACAATTATTATGCATCAATTATAAATAAAAATTAATTAAAAAATTTAGGCTCAGTCTGGTGAAAGACAGCTCCTTGCCCCTTTTTAGTGAGGGACAAAGTCACACTTGAACAGTGAGGTCATTCATCATCTCTGTCACTAAGTCAGCTATCTGGAAACAAGAGCAGGCCCTGGGACAGAAAATGGAACCCAGACCGAAAGCTCAAGGGATGAAGAATTTAACCTTTGCTTTTGTCTGGTTCTAGGGGAAGAATCAAGATGAACACAGAAGTGGACTCTACATGTGTGTACTAAGAGGCATGTACAAGGATGTTAACTGCAGCATTGTTTGTGGTAGAGAAAGACCGGAAACAACCCCAGTGCCCCTCAACTGGTGGTGAATAAATAACTTGTACTTTAGTCATTCAATGGACTTCTAGTTGGCAGATAAAATCGATAAACTAGATCTGTGTGAATCAACATGTGCAAAAACAATACCAAATGAAAACAGAGCAGGTTGCAGCATGAAAGCAATTATGTAAATTTGAAAACCACATAAAGAAATACTATAAGTTTTTTATGGAAACATAAATATAGTTTAGGCATAAAAACATGGACTGGGAGAGTACTTGGCAAATTCATGGTAGTGGTTGTCTCCGGGGAGGAAGGGGATGAGGACAGGGAAGGGTGTGACCAAGGGGATTTCAATTTTATCTGTATTGTTGTATTTCTCTTATTCAGAAAAATTTTAAGCATATTAAAAGGTAGTTAATTTAATTACTTATTAGGGAAATGTAAATTAAAGCCATAGTAAGGAGGAGGAGGAAGGGAGGGAAGAAGAATAAAAACCTTAGTAAGATACCAGTACACACTCACCAGAATTGTTAATATGAACAAGTCTAATATATCATATGTTGACACAAATATGGAGCAACTGGAACTCTTATACATTGCTGGTGGGAGGGTATATTAATTCAACCACATTGTAAAACTGTTTGGCAGTATCTCTGAAAGCTAAACATATGCCTATCCTGTGATTCTGGAATTCCACTTCTAGATATAAACTCAAGAGAAATGAGTATATATGTGCACCAAAAGAAATGTATGAGGATGTTCATAGCAGCTTTATTTATATTAGCCAATGGCTAGAGGTAATCAAACCAATTGGGTTATTCTACTCCTAGACACATATCCTAGAGACTTTTAATTATATACAGAAGGAGATATGTGCAAGAATATTCATTGCGATGCTATTTACTATAGCAACAGCAACTCAAATGTTCACTGTCAGGAGAATGGATTAATATTGCAGTAACATGGATGAATCTCATGGAGATTATTTTAAGCAAAAGAAACCAGGGATAAGTGAATACATACAGAATGATTTTGTTTAAGGTGTTCTAGACTAGGCAAAACTACTTCCTGGTGACAGAATTCAGAATAGGGGTCATTTATAGGGTGCTATTGTCTTGAAAGTGGCATAGGGACCCTTCTGGGGTGATGATAATATACTACATCTTCATCTGGATGGCAGTTACACAGGTAAAAATTGGCAGTTACACAGATGTAGACATAGGTAAAAATTTATCAAACTGTGCACTCAAGATTTGTGTACTTTATTGTACATAAGTTATGCCTCAAAAAATGTGTAAAGCAAACATGATAAAATGTTAACATGTGGTGGGTACAGAGAGTGTTATTACCCAATTCTATATATTTTCCTGTACATTAGAATATTTATAATTAGGAAAGAGAGCAGATACTAGTCCTCTGTAATCAAAGTGACACCCATAACAGAGGAAGTGGCACTTTGAGTTGGGGCCCCTTGCCCAGGCATCTCCCCAGTGCTTGAGTGGGTTCCCTTACAATGGGGTGGAGTTGACACCAGCCAACCAACCTCTCCTGGCTGGAGACAAGGGTATTATCTTCATTGTCACTCTCTCAGTAAATTATCATGGCTGCTAAAAAGAGGGGCTGTTTTGTAGGCTCTTTTGAAGATAAGCTGGACTGATTCTGTAGCTGAGAGGGAGACAGCCATCATGCAAGAGCTCAGCTGTCTACTACACTGTACCCAGCTCTGGCCAAAGAGGGCGAGCTGCCTTTGGAAGGTAGCTGTTTGGCCTCAGCGCCTAGGCTGGCTGCTGCTCTGTTAGCTCCGGGCATCGCCAGTGGTTGTCACGGGCACGTCTAAGAGAATGAGGGTGGGAAAGAGAGAGAGAGGGGAAACAAAAAAAGAATTTAAAGAGGGATAAAGAAAAGGGGAAGGAAAAGATAAAAATGAAAGATGCATATGCCTTGCCCTGTTGTATCAAGGGCCTGAGATGTCTGCTTTCTTGTTCGGAGCCACCGCTCCTAGCTGCTCAGTTCCTAAGGAGGGTGCGGTGAATCCGAAAGTGGCTCTGAAACCAGACAGACCTGCCTTTCTGTCACTAAGCGACTGCGAAACTGCTTCACCTGTGCCTGTTTCTCACCTGCAAAACAGGGGCAGTAATTCTCAGGACGGCTGGGGCGGTTGGAAATGGTGCATGCCAGGTCCCGACGCTTACGGGCCCTGGGTAACTGCCGTAAGACGCCTGCTTCCCTCTGAGGTCAGTCTGTGGGGACAGTCTCTGAGGTCCCCTGCAGAGCTGTCCGACAGAACTTTCTGCGGTGATGGCTATTGAGCACTTAGAATGAATGTGTCTCGTGTGACTGCGGGACTGAATGTTTGACTTTATTTCGTTTTAATTGCTTTACATTTAAATAGTCACCTGTGGCTAGTATCGTATCGGTCAGCGCAAGGTCTAGGGCGTTTGCCCAGACGGCAGTCACTCTCGGCCGCCACTGGGTCCCCCGCCAGGCCGCTCATTAATATGGACACTGCAGGGCGCAGGGTTCGCGCGGCATCTACACAGTGATTTCTTCCTCTAAAAAACCCCTCCTGGCTAAAGTCGGGCTGGCGGGAGCGGCGCTCGGGGACGGGAACAATTAAGGACTTCACCTACTTCTGTCCCTCTCGCCCCCTCCCAACTCCGCCCGCCCACAGTCTTGTAAGTCCCCTTGGGGAAAAGGGGCGGGGACCGCGTCCCCGACGCCCGGCTGGGCCTCCCACGCTCTGCATTTCCACGTGCATGTCACAGCAGAGGAAACGGGGTCGCGGAGGTTTAGGCCGGAAGCAGGGGAGCTCCCTCCAAAGGGCGAACTTTGCAGATCTGGTGACGCCAAACGCACTTCTGTGGGTCCGGTTGCCAGGGCGCGCGGTAAGAGAGGCGGGTAAATATTTGGGGCCGTAACTCGCTCCTGCGACTCGTCGTCCCCGCGGTTCCCCGGCGGGCGGGCGCGTGGCGAGGGCGGTGCCTCGGGGACAGGGGCGTCCCCGGAGGGCGAGCGGGACAGACCCGGCGGCCCCGGCTCCCGCGGCCCCGCCCCAGTCCCGCCTCCGCCTCCGCCCGCGCCCGCGCCCGCGGGTATAAGACGGCGGGGCCGGCGGGCGGGTGGCGCGGGCCGTGCTGGGAGCGGCGCGGCGAGGGCGCGGCGGGGCGGAGAGGACAGGCAGGGCGGGACGAGCCCCGGGGCAGCGGCCCGAGCGCCAGCGCACGCACGGTCCCCGCCGCACTCGCAGGACGCTCCGGCGCGCGCCCGGCCGAGCCCAGCCCTCATCATGAAGCCGCCCGCCGCGCAGGGCAGCTCCGCGGCCGCCGCGGCCGCAGGTGAGTGCGGGATCGCGGGGTCCCAATAAAGCCCCAGCATTGCAGGTCGGCTTCGGGGGCGGGCGGGTTCAGCCTCCCTCCCGCCGCCGGGCTGGGCGACACGTAACGGAAGCAGCCTGACTCAGTCTTCTCCCCGCCGCCGGGTTCGCACGCGCCCCCGAGAGTCCAAGCGTGGGGACAAGTACCCGACAGCGTGTGGGAAAGCGTTTGACTGTTGCGATGAGCTGGGGGACCTTAGGCTTGGTGGGGGCTTAGTTTCCTTATGAGTAAAATGGGCTTGATCATGGAACGCACGTCGGGGGGCGCTTGAGAGGAGGACTGAAATACGCAGCACTGCGTGGCTGTCACTTGGCAGACGCGCAGTGAATGGCAGCTGTCCTCAGGAACCGTGGCGGCCCTTCCTGGCCCCAGGGAGAGATGGCCACCCCTGACCCCCATCACCTGAGCCCACCGTCCCTGTTCCCAGCCCCGGCCTTGGACTCGGCGGCCGCCGAGGACCTGTCGGACGCGCTGTGCGAGTTTGACGCGGTGCTGGCGGACTTCGCGTCGCCCTTCCACGAGCGCCACTTCCACTACGAGGAGCACCTGGAGCGCATGAAGCGGCGCAGCAGCGCCAGCGTCAGCGACAGCAGCGGCTTCAGCGACTCCGAGAGTAAGTGTGGACCCACGCTAGAAGGGTGCCCGGGACCTCTCGGCCCCCAGCACCTGGCCCACTGAGGCCGCCGTCTCTATTTGCTTATCTGTAAACTGAGGGATGGGCTCCAGGAGCCAAGCCCTAAAGCTCAACGCAGTGGGCCAGCGGTGGCGGGCCCCTGAGGCCGGTCCGGGAAGGCCGTTGGAGGGCAAGTCGCCTGCAGGTGTGTTGTGAGGCAGGAGGGTTTGAGCAGCTTGCCCCGACTCAGCCAGGTGGGACTCCTTGAACCCGAACCAGGCTTTTCCAGTTTCTCCTCCTCTCCCCTCTCAGCATAACTTTGCAGAGCATGTGGAACAAGTGCCACTGGAATGGGAGGGTGCGCTGGGGACATGGGAGGGCACAGTACGGAAATATTTGTGAAACCAGGAAAGGTTTCATAAGCTGCTGTTCTTGGGATATTTGAAATTACTTCTTGCACTTTCTCCTGGTCCTGAGCTCCCAGACTTGTTGCATGCAGTTTTGCAAGAATCTCTGGCACTGTTGAGTTCAAGTGTTTTAGAAAGTGTGGCTCTTGCAGCCCCATCCACCACCCAGGCTGGAGGGGGAGCCAGAGAGCAGATGGGCATGGGGGCTTCTGGTGACCTTTCTCATGGGGGAGACTACCCCATGGTCTCTTTGTCCTAAACAAGTTAGTAAAAAAAAAAAGAGAGAGAGAGAGAGAGAGAGAGGAACTCAAATGTCCTGGAAGGATTATGGATACCTGTTTAAGTGTCAAACAGCATATTTGGTGACCTTTTAATATTACATGATTGTTGGTTTCCAAATCTTGGTTTTCAAAGTGAATTTTAAACTCTTCTATGATATTCTTCAGGCTTTAATCCCTAAATGGGTTACAAGCATGAATGTCAACCTCTTTGCTCTCCTTGACTCTGGGAGTAAAAGTAATGGCCTTTCCTTGTGATTCTCTTCTTTCGAAATCTGGAGCTTTCCTTGTTACTGGGCAAAGACTCAGTGGTACATTTGAGCACTAGCTGTCCCCCTGGAAAGGGATAAAGGCAGTCGCCTCCCTGGTCATAGTTTGAGTCAGAAGCCTGAGTTCCAGCTGCAGTTTCCTTGGCAGCACTGCCAGAGGTTTAGACCAAGCTGCAGCTTTAGAGGTGAAAGGGGATGGAAGAGTGTGCTGTTAATTTTCCATTTAGGATTTTTGGAGTTTGTTCCTAATGATCAGGCCACTCATTTTCAATTTCAAAGGGAAGTTTTAAAATTTTTGAAAATGTGTCTCCAAACCTGTGGCCAAACTTATATATGTCTTCTTCTACTGGGGCATGGAGCAAGTTATTCATCAAACACAAATTCTCTCTCCCATGGAAAAGAAAGCTGGGACAGTCTGTCACTGCTGCTCTGTGGCGCAGAATAGCTCCTTTCTAAGTCCCAGCCTCGCTCAGCTAGAACACAGTCTGAACTCGCCCATTCACGGCTGAGTGCAGCTTCCACTGGGTGGGATTTCAGATCTAGGATCTGTTTTCAGGGGCCTCAAAGAGAATGCCCTAGAAACACATTCTTAACAGTTTGGGGGGAGATATTTGGGATAGAGTTTGTAGTTTTTCTTAGAGTATATTTGTGTATTTTACTTTCTGCTTTGTTGTTAACTGTTAAACTAACCCTTGGTTTGGTGGTTAGGGAAGCCATGGGAAGGGAATAAAGAAGACTCAGATGACATTTGTCTTTACTTTAAATGTGTAGTTCATCCCCTGCAAGACTGGTTAGAAATAGTCTTGGAAGGAGCTGTGTGTATCCAAATAGTAATTTCTTAAGAAAGCATAATATGTGTATCTTAATTGCTGCCAAGAATTGAGCACAGACATTTGTTATACTCATTTGTCTGTTTAATACTGTTCTGTGGAAGAGAATGCTTGGGAGAGGTAGATCCTAGATCCTACTGAAATTTAGCTCACCAAAAGGGAGACACACCAGGATAATGGTAATAACAGCAGCTCACTTTCACCAAGCTATTATTGTCTATTGGCTCTTACTATTAGTGATCCCCTTGCTGTTCTTTGAATGTGTGATCTCATGTGATCTCTACCACAATCCTAGAAGGGATGCACTGTTATCTCCATTCTTCTGATAAAATAGCAAAGCAACATGGGCTTTCTCTCCAAGGCTTTGCTTTATCACCATGGATGGTTGGGTAGAACGGGAACCAGGTCTTCAGGAATAGACCAAAGTCCCATTGAACCCAGATCAGGTGCCGATTTATTAATGGTTGTTGTTTCTGAAGGTGTCTCTTTGAGGGGTCGTCATTGGGAAGGGTCAGTGGAGCCCAGGCTGAGCCCTTGTAAAGGTCGTGCGTGATGAGTAGACCAAAGTATGTCTAGCTGCAAAATTGAAAGGATGCTATCTAATCATGAGATTAGAAACATTCATAAGCTCGTGATTAGGAAGAAGATATTTGCTCTGTTTCATGCTTTCAGAAAAACATTAACATGCACATACCAGCTATATCACAGAGATCAGATACATCGGAGCTAGTGTCTTGCCTGAAAATGTTATACATGAAACTATAAATAAATGTTTCTTGGGTTTTCACTCTAGCTTTTATAGCTCTCTCTGTCTGAAGGTACACCAGTCTTACAAGGTAGATCAAAACAGTAGTTCTGTTCTTTGAAGAACGCTTTTTTTTCTTGTCTTTCTTTCTTTTTCTTTATTTCTTTCTTTCTTTTCTTTCTTTTCTTTCCTTCCTTCCTTCCTTCCTTCCTTCCTTCCTTCCTTCCTTCCTTCCTTCCTTTCTTTCTTTCTTTCTTTCTTTCTTTCTTTCCTTCTTTCTTTCCTTCTTTCCTTCCTTCCTTCCTTCCTTCCTTCCTTCCTTCCTTCCTTCTTTCTTTTCTTTTCTTTTCTTTTCTTTTCTTTTCTTTTCTTTTCTTTTCTTTTCTTTTCTTTTCTTTTCTTTTCTTTTCTTTTCTTTTCTTTTCTTTTCTTTTCTTTTCTTTTCTTTTCTTTTCTTTTCTTTTCTTTTCGTAAATTAGGTTGCTTGCATCCAAGGGGGAAAAATAGACATTCCTTCTACTCAAAGAAGCCAGTGACTTAGAAAAGCAGATATTTACTAAGGAAATATTCCTTGCTATTCCCACTCCCAGGGAAGCCTTCTATGACAGGAAGAGGACCAAAACAACACTTACAGCATAACTTCACATGAGAGGTGGGAGTCAAATGGTAGTTGATCAAAACGGGGCTATTCCTGTCCCATAGACTGGGGTTCCAACAGGTAACGTAAATCACTTCAGTGGGAGCCATTTTACCTTCAGCAGTAAAAGGGCAATGCAATTAGGAGTCAGGGCAGTGTTTTTCAAACTTGATCAGCAGAGGCGCTTTGGAAATTGTGAATGTCTTTGGTCTGAATTTATGTTTGAAAACATAGCTTCTTTTCAGTATTTTCAAAACTGTAAAAGTACACCCCATGATTTCTCACATTTTTTAAATGAAATTTTAACTGAATGTATTCCAAATTTTAACCAGTGTGTTAATTTGTTTCCACAGGTTGACTTTATAAGAAGTTTATAATGTTGACTTAACTTTAAAAAGTGGTGTGAACTTATATCTTTGATGTATTGGGGTTTCACATACATTTTTTTTTGAGGAGGGAAGTATTTTGCTACTTGATAGAAAAGGTCTGGGTCCACTGGGTGTGCTAGGGGTGTTATGGTATTGTAGGACCAGGTTAGGGAATGAGAGACTGTTTGATCTAGACTGTTTGGGCCTGGCTCTGGGAGAGGGGACCTTATGGGCCCTGAGGGGACTAGCATGACAGGAGCTACTGAGACTAGAACCTGAACTTGTTCAAGCCATGAGAGGATGAGGCCAGGTAGGTGCCCTCAGGATGCCCTGGTACTGTGTTAGGGATTCCAGGTGGGGGACAGGATCCCTGATCCCTGGCAAGTTGGCTAGAGGGATGAAAGTCCCAGAAGAGGAGCTGAGACAACAGTAGAGAAACAAGGCAAAGGGGCTCTTTTTAATTCTATCCTACTTTAGTGAGACTGTCAGAGTTTAGATTTTAAGGAGGAGAATTCAATCCCCACCCCTGCCAGCCATTCCCTGTGGAAAAAGGGAGAGAGGTCCAAGGCTTTCTCTTTCTCTGTTAATTACTATGGTTTGCTTGCTGTAAACGTGTGGGATTGTTCTATATTTACAGGCACTCTGGGCACGGTTTACTCTCTGTGGTTTTACTTCCCTCTAGAGTAGCACATTGACATGTGCTAACCCTAAATTACCTTTCTCCAAACTCCCCAAACTAAAAAACACACTTACCTTTTAAACCAGCCTGTTTTCACAGCAGAGTTTCTCAAGCTCTGTTCATGCTCCTAAAGTTAGATGGTTGTGTATTTAATATGCTTTTATTTCTTTCAATGGTGTCTTAGAAAATGTGGTCCTACAGTTTGAGGTTCCTGGCTTCAGTACACCAAGTGGACTTGCCTAGGATGTTTCTAAGGGGGATTTGAGATGCTCGTGAGATGGGACTTCAGAGCTGATTGAAGTCGAAGTTGTAGGTCCTTTAAAATGTCCAGCCCCACCCCTGCCAAATCATCCCCATTATGAGTCCCCATTAGTAGCAGCACCTGATGCCCGGGTGGGGTGATAATACGTTAATATGCTATCAGCCAGTGACACATTGCTGTCATTTCATCAGACTAACTGCCTGTCATTTTTCAAGGAATACAGTTCAGCAGAGTGAAAAGAACAGGAAGTCAGGCCTTGCTCACCTTTCAATCTACTTCAACGCTTTGCATGTGAGATTTTGTTCATTCTAAGTTCTTAAAAGTCCATGGAAAGAAATTTTATTGGGGAAGGGGTAAAGAGAGATCTAAAGCTTGGGGTACCTGTATGCTGGGGGTTTGTCCTTGGGAGGTTTGTTCTGGGAGAGCTCTAAAGAGAAACTTAGGAATTTTGCTACTCTCTGAAGAAGAGAAAGAAGCCTGAGCCCAGAATCCTGATTCTTTTTATTCTCTACGATGACAATTTCCCTCCTGGGCATGCTAGTGTCCATTTTGGCAGGAACTTTAGAATAAAAATCATTAAAACCACAGGCATCATACGTGGAATGCCTAGGTTATTATTCTCCTCTTGCCCAGGAAGAAACGAAGTGACTTGCACAGGGTCATACAGTTTGCTTGTGTCCTCTCTTGCTGCAGTGGCATAGCTTTGGGGCTCTTGAGGTTGCTGTTTTCATCTTTTCCATAAATGGCAGGTAGAATATCACCATAGCAGCTAAACTGCTGGCAGGTTTGGCTCTCAAGGATGCTGGGGTTGCTCTTGATGGTTGATGGGAGAACATTTCAGAAGCTGGAATGGGGTCTGCCCCAGACTAAGCACCTCATGGAAAGAGAGTGGAGTTCCATGTGGCAATGAGCTGGGTGTGGGCTAATGTGAGTGTGCATGTGTGTGTGTGTGTGTGTGTGTGTGTGTGTGTGTGTGTGTGTGTGTGTGGTTGGTTGGTTAGGGTGGGGGCGGAGGCGGGGAGAAGGGAAGTGAGCATGTGATGTGCCTCTGTGCACGTATGTTTATATATAAATACATATTTGTAACTACCATGTTTTTCCCTTTCCCTCCCTCATTGTGGGAGTAGCAGTGAGTCTGTCTATATATTTTCTGAGTTTGAGAACAATTCTTGCATCAAGAAAGCATTTAGCATGTAGGCCAGGCTCTAAAGGGTCAGAGGGAGGCCCAGGCAACATCCCAGAACTATGGCTGGTTCTCTACAGAGTCTCCCCAAAGCACTTGAGTTACCTTGAGTTTTTCTTGAAACTTCATTGGATTCCTTTTTTCCTACCATCCTCTTTTGCAGTGGCCTTTTCCATGTCTAGATTGTTCCTTCCCCCAAAACCCAATAGCATTTGGTCTACTTTGCCTGGGAGGTGAACATACTGTGGTGTTCCCCCCTCCTTCCAAAGGATGAGCATATGTGGATGTAAACTTCTGGAGAGTTGGGGCAGAATAGAGATGAAGTAAGTCCAAGGCCAGGAAAGGCCTGTGGTACATGCAGGGTGGGGTGGAGAGAGGGGTGGCATTGAAACTCACTCTCCAGTGCCAGCTGCTTCTGGGAGATAGAGACCAGAGGTGTGGCTCCCAAGATCTGGGCCAGGGTTGGGGCCAAAGCTCTCAGGTGTCCTTCAGAGCCAAAGATAATGTGCCAAGGGCATCGTGTCACTTCCTTCTGGCTGGGGAGTCTGGGCACAAGGTCTGCCTCCCCAGGACCCTCTGTGGTTTTCTTGCCCCTAAATCTCACCTCGTCTTCTCCCCACAAGTTCCTCAGGATGTTTGTAGAGATTCTCCTGGCTGTGGCGAGGTGGCAAACAGTGACGCTGCCCCGTGGGTCTACAAGGGGCATGACACTTTCCTGTGTACACGAGAGGGGCTTTGCCTTGGGAAGACCCGCCTGCTCCTCTGGAGGCGGCTCGGCGGGCAAACCAAGCAGAAGGCTTCGCAAGCCGAGTGCCCCAGCCAACAAGTGTCCTGAGAAATAGTAACAGGAGTGCCACAAAAAAGCATCCCATAGTCAAGAACTCTTGGGAAATAGGGCTAAACTGGTTTTTTGGTTTGGTTTGGTTTTAACCACAAGTCTTCCCATGGGGAAACACCTGGGAATGGCCAGGAGTGTTTGGCGTTTCTCAAAAGTCGTTGATCACACGGCTCTTATTTCCAAAGGGCCAGTATTCCGAGGCACACAGGTTTGGGGAGGTGTGAGGGTAAGGTTCAATGTTTGGATCTCAGTCGGTGTTCATCAAAACCCTGAAATGACTGTGGTCTTTTTAGGTGAGCCAGGCTGGACCTTGGAAGTAAGAAAAGATTGCGAGCATTGGTCACGAGCATCTTTGGGGCATCTTTGGAAAAGTGGACAAGATGGATGTGTAGGCCAGGAAGATAAGGGGGCAGCTGGGTCACCTGGTCAGGAGAGGGAGGAGGGGAAAGCGGCCCGGGAGGCACCTGAGACCTCGTAGCAGCCTTGTAGGGAGGAAGCTGAATTCTGTTGGGACCAGAAACCTCTGCTTCTGAAAATGCTGATTCTTTTGACACTGGGCTTATCTTTTGTAACTTAAGAAAGTTCATTTTGAGTCAATGGGACCTACGAGAGATGCTTTTGACCCCTCGTGAGCCTGAGGTCATTGGGTGAAAGAGAAAGGATCCCAAGGAGAAGGAGGGGCTGGCCGGGCCCCATTATTCCCTCGCCCTCTCGCTCCTGAAGAGCTTTTCCAGGGCTCACCTGTGCCACAGCCTTGGCTGGCTTTGGGTTTTGTTTTAGCCAGGAAGACGGTTCCCTCACAACCTCATTGGCCACATCCTGCTTCCTCTGTCTGCTCTGCCAGCATCTCCTTTCCGTGTCGCAGCTGCACAGCGGGGCTGGCTGTGGGCTGGTTTCCTTCCTCTTGGCAGGGCTTACAGAATCTCAGAGCTGCAGAGCTGGCAGGGACTTGAAGGATTATTTAGTCCATCTTCCCATTTTATTGACAGGTAAGCCCGGAGATACTGTCTTGTTCAAGGGCACCTGTGTACTTAGTAGCTGAGCTGGTTCCCTTGACTCCCAGCCCAGCCCTGCTTCAGGGACCTCACCCCGCTGTCACTCGGGTCTTTGGGGATGTGAGAGGGAGCCACGAAGTCACTCCAGGTGTCTGTAATAGATGAACCTCCAGGAGAGGGAATCTCGTTGACCTTCTAGCTTATCCCCAGAGTGCAAACTCTTAGGAAAACCTCTCTTGAGCAGGGAGAAAAGATTATTAACTTATGGGATACCTTATGTTTGTATTTTGGGGACTCAGAGGACAGGAGGGCCACTTTTCACACAAGATCATTCTTTTTGTCTAAAACTGACCCCCTCCCCGTACCCCACCAATGAGCCAAGCATCGGCTTAGCTGTCGGTGAGACACCTGGTCAGTCGGCACTTGTGGTCCGGTCTTGGTGATCCTGTCACAGTTTTCTTTTTGTAGGGAAGCAGAGGCCTTTGGTGTACTCGGTTAAAGACACACACTCACACATACACACACACTCTCTCCCCTGTCTCAAATCATTTTGGGGTATAAATATAAAATATAGAAATCAACCTGTTTTCTTTACTATAGATTTGCAACTTTTGCTTCTTTTGGAGATAAACTGTTGGCTATCAACAGATGATAGAGTGATGAGTCTCCAGTCTACTGACTACTATGTCTAATAAGAGTGTTTTCTTTCCTGAAAGGTGCAGATTCACTTTATAGGAACAGCTTCAGCTTCAGTGATGAAAAACTGAATTCTCCAGCAGACTCTACCCCAGCTCTGCTCACTCCCACCGTGACTCCTCGGAAAGGTAAGCTCATTAGCTGTGTGAGTTTTTTCTTTTTTATTCCCTTCCTCTTCTCAGTCTCTTCTCTCTCCCCCTAACCAATCTTTCCCAAATGTGCAAAACAGACAGATAAGACTAGTGTCTCAGTACAATAGAGGGTGGGATGGAATTTGTTATTTTTCAGGATTTTGATCAGGGTGAAAGCAAAATCGGATAATGTAGGGCAGAAAACCTGAATTCACAGCGAGAAAGGAAACTTGTGGATTCCAGCCTATTCTCTGTCCTGTGCTGTGACCCAGAGTGCAAATGACAGTGCTTCTTAGGAGTCTCCTCCCAGACTGGTTGGTTCTAGAATTTAAAACTCAGCAGTTCACCTTTGCAGAAAGTAGGACTGTTTTTATTGCATTAACTGTTTAACCAATGCTTTCCGATGACCAATTTAGCAATTAAAGGGTGTGGTCATTATGAGACAAGTGATGATCTAATAGGATTTGAAATAGCAGCCCCAGCCTGTCTCTACTGTGGTATTAATAGACCTAAAAAGTTTTTGAAGATGCGTGAGCAGTTTCTTATTTTTTGGAACTGGGAAAGTGTCTCCAGCTAGAGAGCTGAATGTTCTCTTATATTGGACAAGCGCCCTCTTGAAAACAAAAAGAGTTTTTTTCCTTACGAAAAGTTATACTTGCTGAAAATAGTTGCAGAATGCCATAAAAATGGAACGCAGTTAAAGAGAAATATGATGATTCCATCTCTTTCCTCATTCTGGCAATAAGACAGAACTTCTCGCTTTTTCAAAAGAGACATTTCAAAATTCCCTTCTCGGCACGGCCGGGTTAGCAGCCACTGGGGACTCTGCCACTCTCCAGCCCTCGGGCTGTAATGGATCTGTTGGGTTCAGAGACAGAGCCGTCTAGAAAGTGGCTTAAAACATGCCCAGATTTGTTACCTGATCCTCAAGATGTAGGAATTAAAGAGGGAAAAAAGCCCCCGGTGGCAAATTGACTTGAAAAGCTAAGAACAATGAGCCATTTGTAGCCAGCAGCGGCTAATTAATAAAACTATCCAGTGATGCCTTTCAGGAAAGGCAGGAATGATGAGCTCTACTGAAAACAGTAAGATAGACAGAAAAACTATACGTCTCAGCCTACAGAGAGAACAAAGTCAGGATGAGGACTTGTTACCTTGTCCTGGGCCCAGCAGCCTCACGTGGCCTTCCCTGTACCGTTTTGACAAGAAACAGTCGCCCTTCATTCATTTCAGACTGGAGGGACTCTGCGGGCTGCAGTATTGCCCTGGGGTGATAGCACAAGCAAGAACACGCCAGAAGGCACGTGCAGCGGGAATTAGAGAATCTGGGTGTCTGTTCTGCACAGTGCTGTGCTCACTGAATAGTTCTGATAACTCAAATCCTACACAATCAAAAAACCAAAACTCTTTATCTTCCTTTCCTGCTGCTCACTCTTCCCCCAAGTTTTTAAGACAATGAAGGAAGATTCTTCTTCTGGCTGGGGGAGAGAGGGTGGGGTCGTGGGAGAAGGAGGTGATGAACTAAAAAAGGAAGAAACATTGAGTCTAGTCTCCAGAATCAGTTTCTGAGTTTACTGAAACTAGACATAGGAGCAGACGGGTAGGGTTGGTACAGGACACGCTTTAGTAGTCTCTGAAGATAAAGAGATAGATGTAAAATGGAAATAATCCATTCCCAAGTTCTGGAAATTCCATAATCCTGGAAAACATGGGGTCTTCAACTGTCTTTGACATAGAAACTGAACTCTCTCTCTCCTATTTCCCAGCCAAATTAGGAGACACAAAAGAGCTAGAAGACTTCATTGCTGATCTTGACAGAACATTAGCAAGTGAGTACATGCCTGGTATTAAAAAAAAAAAAAAATCAAACAGAAAACTAACCAACACCTCTGAAAAAGTGCTGTTAGGCTAACCAGCTTGCCTGGGGGCAGACAGTTTCATCATAAGGCTTCTTTAGGTTTAGAAACAGGACCCTAGTGGCTTGGAAAGAAACTCTGAGGCTAAGCTTGCATTAAAGTAGACCATGTGCCTTTCCAAACAGTGAGAACAGGTCACCAGCAAACAATGGCGTTTTGTTTGAGAAATGGAGAGTGAGCAAGATTAGAGTTCTACCCTCACGATGGCCCGCCAGGCTTTGCAGGAAAAAAATGAGCTGATGAACCACACAAGCATTACTCCAATAAGCCAGAGGCTTCCACCTCATGGGCCAAGGTCATTTTCCCAGGTTAGATCCAGGGGCTTGGTGAGGTCTGACCTCTAAGAGAGAATTGGCTTGGGGAGACCTTGTAACCAGGGACCCATGCCGATCACTCAATGGCCTGGATTAAGTATGCTATAGTTGCTTCCCATTTGGGAATGACATTAATGGTAACCGATTTTGTGTGACCAAAAATGTTGGGAACTGAAGACATCAGATTATAACTGCAAAGCGGAGGGTCTAGAGGAAGGGACCTTTGCAATATATATACATGCTCTATTTCAAAAGGACAGGATTGCAAGAGCCAAGAGGATCACCTCGAGCTTCTGGGAAAGAAGTCCCAGCAACTCTACTCTTGTTGAGCCGCAGGATAGGCCAGGAGAATTTCATCCCAGCCCTGTAATTTTTCATTGAAAAGGTTGATTTTCTGTAAGAAGTATTTTATGCTATACTTTGCTAAAGAGCCAGGTAAACTCTGAAAAATTAGATCCAAAGCTGGTTATTTAACAATAACTCTGCTCTTAACACTCTAGCAGACAAACCTAAATATCAGAGAGAAAGTCTTTGTATTATCTCTATTGAAGATTTCATTGCCCCTTCCTTACATGCTGCGCCATCCTACATCAGAAGACCAAGGCCTGTTTTGGCAGAGATTATGATAATAGCAGCACGATTTGTATTAGGCCCATGGAACAAGCCCGTGTAATTTATGGAAATTGCAGTGGGCCGCCCTGCCGTTCCAGTCTGTCAGACACACATTACGTGGGAGGTCTGGCGTTAAGTTTGGTGCTTTGATGCATGTCTAGATGGTGTGATGTGGTTAAGCATAGGAATTGTGAGCCGTGGTGAGTGGATAACCATACCTATCTCCCATTTACAGGTATGTGAAATGAGGAGTTTTGGGTGAAGCTTCAGAAAGCTCCAAGGACCTGGTAAAATCAGCTACTAGAATTTGCTGCCAGAGGGGACAGAGATGTGCACTCACCTTCCACCAGGCCATTCTCAGGCTCACCTTACGACCATCAGCCCTTGAGCCCATCTCTGGGCAATTTAAACAGTGAAACTGACTTTGTTTACCTGCTTGCAGCACGTTAGAACAGATGATCCATGCTAATGTTGTATTTTCTCTTAAAACATAGCTTTCCTGTAATTTAAAGTGCTTCTATGAAAATATTTGTAATTAATTATATATAGTTGGAAATAGTCATATGCTTTTCCCATTATAATATATTTTTGTATACAAATAAAATTTGAACTGGAGTCTGTATTTTATAAGCTTCCTTTTCTTTTTCTTTATTTCTTTCAATGTATTTCCATTCAAATGATATTCTTGTGAGACTATCAGGCATCTTGATTCCTTAGCAGAGACCCTGGGTGTTGCCCAATTGCAGCAGACAAGAGAATGGGAAACTTAAGGAGGTGTTTCACTGAGCTCGTTCAGTGCTCCAGAGGGACATGGGGGCAGGTGGCTACTGGGAAATTTTAATTTGGGGATTGTGGTTTGGCTGGAAGTTAGACTTCTCTTCTGTCTCTGCCCTCCTTTGCAAATCTTGGCATCTTTGTAGGTGGCATGCACTCTTTCTTTGAATTAGGGGAAATAACAGGTGTACTTATAATCTAGGACTTAAATTTATGAGGGTAAGTTGGAGCCTCTGGAAAACTTAAAAAGGTGGTGCTTTTGTAAGATCTGTGCACTGAGGAACATTGGATGGTGTTGGCCTTGATGGAACGTCCAGGTGACTTCAGGTTCAAGGTTTTCACCAGGTGTGCTTTGCACATAGAAGCCAATGACACCTCCACCCACTTGCCTCTGTGGGGGTCGAGGAGAGGCATAAGAACAGAAGAGTTCATAATTTTCTTATCTGTGCTCTTCTATCCTTGAAACTTCCTCTAAAATAAGCAGGCATTGCTTTATAAGCAGAATTAAATTATTTAAAAGCTCTAATCCCTGTATACCTAAAGGACATACATTGAAAATATAACTACTTGTCTTACTTATGTCTTTAAAAGCTAACTACTGTATTTGATCTGGTTTTTAGGGAATTTGGAAATTAAATTGCATTTTCTTTAACATTTTTCTTTCCCTGAAACTTCTGGGAAAGCATTTGGGTTGAACTCAAATATTTCCTTTGTTTCTTTCTTTTTTTTTTTTTTTTTTGAGACAGAGTCTTGCTTTGTTGCCTGGGCTAGAGTGAGTGCCATGGCTTCAGCCTAGCTCACAGCAACCTCAAACTCCTGGGCTCGAGCTATCCTTCTGCCTCAGCCTCCCGAGTAGCTGGGACTACAGGCATGTGCCACCATGCCCGGCTAATTTTTTCTATATAGATTTTTAGCTGTCCAAATCATTTCTTTCTATTTTTGGTAGAGACGGGGTCTCACTCTTGCTCAGGCTGGTCTCGAACTCCTGACCGCGAGCAATCCACCCTCCTCGGCCTCCCAAAGTGCTAGGATTACAGGCGTGAGCCACCTCGCCCAGCCTCCTTTGTTTCTTTTTTAAAATTGATATCTAATTCACATACTGTAACATCAATTCAGTGGTTTTTAGTATATTCACAGATATTGCAACAATCACCACTATCTAATTCTCCATCTCCATGGATTTGTCTATTCTGGACCTTTCATATAAATTGAATCATGCAATATGTAATCTTTTGTGCCTGCTACTTACCATAGTATTTTCAAAGTTCATTCATGTTGTAGCATGAATCAGTACTTCATTCCTTTTTTATGGACAAGTAATATTCCACTGTGTGGATATGTCACATTTTATTTATCCATTGGTTGAGGGACATTTGGGTTGTTTCTTTTTTTTTTTTTTGAGACAGAGTCTCGCTCTGTTGCCCAGACTAGACTGCCGTGGCATCAGCCTAGTTCACAGCAACCTCAAACTCCTCGGCTCGAGCAATCCTCCTGCCTCAGCCTCCCAAGTAGCTGGGACTACAGGCATGCGCCACCATGCCCGGCTAATTTTTTCTATATATATTTTTAGTTGGCCAGATAATTTGTTTCTATTTTTAGTAGAGACGGGGTCTCGCTTTTTCCCTGGCTGGTCTCGAACTCCTGACCTCGAGCGATCCATCCGCCTCGGCCTCCCAGAGTGCTAGGATTACAGGTGTGAGCCACTGCACCCGGCCTGGGTTGTTTCTACTTTGTGGCTGATGAGTAACGCTGTTATGAATATTCATATACAAGTTTTGGGGTGGACATATGTTTTCATTTCTGTTGGGTATATAACTAGGAGTGGAATTCCTGGGTCATATGTTAATTCCGTTTAACCTTTTGAGGAACTGCCAAACTGTTTTCCAAAGCAGCTGCACCATTTTACATTCCCACCAGGAATATATGAGGGTTCCAGTTCCTCTACATTCGTGCCACCACTTGTTATTGTCTGTCGTTTTGAATGTAGCTTGAATGTAGCCATCCTAGTGGGTGTGAAGTGGTATCTCATTGCGGTTTTGTTTTACATTTCCCTTATGGCTAATGATGTCTCTTCATGTGCTTATTGGCCATTTGTGTATCTTCTTTGGAGAAATATCTATTCAAATCCTTTGCCCATTTTAAAATTAGGTTGTCATTTTAATGTTTTTTTTTTTTTTTTTTGAGACAGAGTCTCATTTTTGTTGCCCGGGCTAGAGTGAGTGCCGTGGCATCAGCCTAGCTCACAGCAACCTCAGACTCCTGGGCTTAAGCGATCCTACTGCCTCAGCCTCCCGTGTAGCTGGGACTACAGGCATGAGCCACCATGCCCGGCTAATTTTTTTGTATATATATTTTTTAGTTGGCCAGATAATTTCTTTCTATTTTTAGTAGAGACGGGGTCTCACTCTTGCTCAGGCTGGTCTCGAACTCCTGACCTCGAGCGATCCACCCGCCTCGGCCTCCCAGAGCTAGGATTACAGGCGTGAGCCACCACGCCCGGCCGTCACTTTAATGTTGAGCTGTAGGAGTTTTAGATGTATTCTGGATGTAAGTTCCTTCTCAGTTATATAATTTGCAAATATTTCTCATATTTTGTTGGCTGTCTTTTCACCTTTTTGTCCTTTGAAACATAAAAATTTTAAATTTTGATGAAGGCTGGGCACGATGGCTCATGTCTGTAATCCTGGTGCTCTGGGAGGCCAAGGTGGGAGGATCACTTGAGTCCAGGAGTTTGAGACCAGCCTGAGCAAGAGTGAGACCCTGTCTCTACAAAATATTAGCCGGGCATGGTGGTGCACACCTGTAGGCCCAGCTATTCAGGAGACTGAGGCAGGAGAATCACTTGAGCCCAGGAGTCTGAGATAGTAGCGAGCTATAATGATGTCACTGCACTGTAGCCCAGGCCACAGAGTGAGATCCTGTCTCAAAAACAAATTTTTTTTGATGAAGTCCAATTTTTTGTAGTTGTTGCTTGTGCTTTTGGTACCATATCTAAGAAACCATTCTCTAATCCAAGATCACAAAGAGTTACCCCTATGTTTTCTTTTAAGAGTTTTATATTTTAGCTTTTACATTTAGGTCTTTGATGTCCTTTGTGTTAATTTTTGTGTAAAGTTTGAGCTAGAGGTCCAACTTGATTCTTTTGCATGTGAATATCCAATTGTCATAGTACTATTTGTTCAAAAGACTATTTTTTCCCTGTTGAATTTTGTTGATACCCTTGTTGGAAATCAATTAACTATAAATATATGGGTTTATTTATAGATTCTCTGTTCTATTCCATTGATCTATATGTCTATCCTTGTTCCAATACCACACAGTCTTGATTTCTGTAGCTTTGTAATATGTTTGCAATTAGAAAGTATGAGACATTCAGCTTTATTCTTCTTTTGCAAGATTATTTTGGCTGTTCTGGGTCCTTTGCATTTCCATATAAATTTAAATATCGGCTTGTTAATTTCTGGAAAAAGAGCAGATGGGATTTTTACAGGGATTGCACTGAATTTATAGATCAGTTTTGGGAATATTGCCATCTTAACAACATTAGTTTAGGTCTCCTTTAATTTCTTTCAACTGTGTTTTGTAGGTTTAAAAAAAAAATTCTTAGAGACAGGATCATGTTCTGTCACCCAGGCTGGAATGCAGTGGCATGATCATAGCTCACTGTACCCTCAAACTGCTGGGCTCGATTGATCCTTCCACCTCAGCCTTTGGAGCAAGCATGGACCCACTAGACCTGGCTAATTTTTAAAATTTTTTGTAGAGACAGAGTCTTGCTATGTTGCCCAGGCTGGTCTGGAACTCCTGGCCTCAAGCAGTCTTCCCACCTCAGCATCCCAAAGTGTGGGATTACAGGCATGAGCCACTGTGCCTGACCTGGTTTTGTAGTTTTTACAATATGATTTTTGCACATTTTTTGTTAAATTTATCCCTAAGTATTTTATTCTTTTTGATCCTATTGTAAACAGAACTGTTTTCTTAACTTTATTTTCAGATTTTTCATTCCTAGCATATAGAAATGCAGTTGATTTTTGTATATTCATCTTGTATCCTGTAACCTTGCTGTACTTGTTTATTAGTTCTAATAGGGTTTTGTGTTCTTTTGGTGTGGATTCTATATGCAACATTATATTATTTGCAAATAGGAATAGTTTTATTTATTCCTTTACAATCTGACTGTCTTTTATTTCTTTCTCTTGCGTCATTGTCCTGGTTAGAACTTCCAGTACAGTGTTGAAAAGTACCGGTGAGAGAGCACATCCTCATTCTATTCCTGATCTTAAAGGAAAAGCTTTCACACTTTTACTATTAAGTATGGTGTTAGTTGTGGGAATATTTTCTTTTTCAGTCAAATGTGCCCTTGACTTGTTTTCTAAACTTGATTTTTTCCCTTACCTGGATCTGGTTCTCGTTCATGCTTGGAAGCCTTTATCTGCCTTGGATAAATCTTTCCTTCTCATCAGGACACCAGTGGCTGTTAATTCTCACTGTAACTTTATTATTGTCCTTTTCTGCAGTTGAGGATCTACCTGCATTCGGCACCTCTTTCTTTGTGAGCTCCAGGGAGCTAGACTCCCGAAGTCAGGAGTGTTGGGTGTGAAGCTTTGCAGCGTGTTGTGAGGATAAGGTCAGTGGTTTGAGGAAAAGAAATGGATTCCTTTAGGTAAGTTGTGTGTGTGTGGCGGGGGGAAGGGGGGTAGTGTGTACTCTGCCAACCTCTGTTGTATAAGGACTTAGGGACAAGTGGGCTGTGAGTCACAGCTTGGGATTCTGGGAATGTTGAAAAAAGTGTTTTCACAGTTTCCCAATATGTGATTCAAGGAGCACAGTCCCAAATTGTTTTGAAAAAGCAGTAGTAAGTTCATGTGTGCTTGAAAAATGCTGCATGCTATATACTCCACTTAGAGATTTATTATGCACATTAGTGTAAATTACTTAGGGGACAGTGTAAGTTGCTGGACCAGAGATCCAAAATATAGTGACAAAACGAGATAGAAGTCTCTTTCCAACAGTCCAGAGCTGAGTAGTACAGGGCCAGGAGGGTGGCTTTCTGGTCCAAAGTGGCTGCTCCTGCTCTGGTCCTCACATCTACATTCCGCTCAGCAGAAAGGAGAAATGGCAAGTCAAGCATAGACTTATTTCTTTCGATGACATGGCCAGAAGAGACATATCACTTCTGCTCACATCTCCGTGTTCAGATCTTAGAAGATCATTGCCAGTTGCAAGGGAAGCTGGGAAAAAGTCTCTAGCTGGGAAGATATGTGCTCAGATAAAATTTGAGAGTTCTCTCTTTTTAAAGAAAGAGGAAGAGAATGGGTATTAGAGGACAATGAGTCATTTCTGCCACAATATGTTGAAGGTTTTGAGAGATCCTGGAGCTAAGAGAGCTGTTATTTGTGTGTGGTGTGTGTGTGTATGGAAAAGCTACCAATAATCCACAGCATATTAGTGCTCCTTGGAACATGCTTCGGGAAATGCCATCATAGGCAACCTCACTTCACCTGCTCCAAGACCCGAGTGCTGGGAGGATGGCCCTTGCAAACCGTGTGGCCATTATCTGGAGAGTGTCAGCTAATGGGCTTTTCTGGAACAGAATGAGACTGGATATTGGATGTGCAAAGCTGGTATGTTTTGAGTTTGGGAATTCTCTATTTAACTTCTGGGAGGAACAGCCAAAGCAAAACAAAATAAAAAATAGTGCACACACCCAAAACTGCGACGCTCTAGTGCCAGCCCAAATATTCATACACAAGCCAGCCTGCGGAACACCTTTTCCCCGGGGGATGGTGACAGAGGTGGGCTATGTCACGTCTGCACCCACGTGTGAGAAGGCACCTCAGAGCCGAGGGGCAGTCGGTGCTCACAGGTGGCCCACTGGCAATCAGTCAAGATTGGGGGCCCTGAGGAGGCTTCTCCATGGAGATATCCCTCTGGGTGTGGGGTGCGGAGAGGAAGAGAAAGTGTGGGATTTCAAGCCAGACCAAGTTCCAATCCCAGCTCTGCCACATAGTAGCTGGGTGACCTTGGGCAAGCTCTTTAAGCTTTCAGAGGCTCTGTGTCCTCATTTGTAAAGTGGGGGTGTGAGCCCTTGTCTCCTAGGGTCCATGAAAAGATCAAATATAGAACATGAGAAGTATCTGGCACTACTCCTCCTCTTCATATGACAAGGACACTGGGTTCCTATCCCCAAGGCGCAGTTAAGCTCCACTTGCAGTGGTTGCAGAGGGCAGTTCCAGCCCCGCTGTTCCTTGTCTGATAGAAGAAGGCGGCAGATCTGGTCTGATGGGACCAGAGTGAGTGAGGCAGAGGAAGGACACCGGACAAAGTGCCAGGAGAGGGGCTCCAAGCCCCAGCCCTGCCATTCACCTATCCCCGTCCCCTCTCTGGGCCTCGGTTTCCTCCGGGTTAAGCGCGGGAGTGGGGCTAAGTGCAGCCCACACAGCAGGTGGGCTCCGGCCCCCTCCTCAGACTTGCTGCTCTTCTCTGAAAAGCGGGTGGGATTTTTCTTGGTTCTCCAGGATGTGTTTCTTCCACACCCTTCTCCAAAATGTTTTCCTGTGTTAATTTATTTGGCTAAGAAGGTTTGTGGTGAGAGACACCAAACAGGAAACGGCTGTCATAGCTGCTGTCTGCAAGTTTTGTTTTTTTTAAGGCATTCTCCTGCATAACTCACCTTCTCCGCCTGGCTTGGTGTTAAGTGCAGGGGGAAGGGGGAGGGGAAAGGGAAAGGAAAGCATTTTTAGAAGGAAACATTTTCTTTCAAGTTCAGAGTTCACTGAAGGTTAAGGATTACGCCTGTCCACGGTGGCAGTGTTAGGTGGCTTCTTCCCACTGGGGGCTTCTGCACACGCAGTTCCCTCTGCCTGGAATGCCCTTCTGCTCTGCTCTGTTTTTCTAGTTAATTCTACTCCTTTAGGGCCAGCTCAAGCGTCACCTCCTCAGAAAGCCCCAGTCTTCCAATGCCCCGGTCTGGGTTGGTTTGTTGGCGCTGTGTTCTTGTAGAGCCTCGCTTATGTGCATTCATCTTGGTTTGCAGTGACATGTTCAGTAGTGTGATTTTTTTAGTTAATGTCTCCCTACCCTCCTGTAACTGCGCCATAAGCTCCATGAGGGCAGGGACCTCATTGCTTGCCACCATGTCCCCAGTGCCTAGCATGGCGCCTGGCACACAGTACATGCTTGGTCCATGTCTGTTGAATGAACGAGCGGAAGTTCTCACCTCTTCCACGGCCTGGGCAGGCACGATGTGGTGCCTGTGCAGTGCTTGTTGGCCTTGTCCCCTTGCTGGGTCACCCTCCTCACACAGGTTTCTCCTGCTTCTCCTTCTCCGGGGCCGTGTTACCACCCAACCAAAGCATCTGGGAAACTGACCCCAGGCCAACACTGGTGCTGGGGAACCGCAACAGCCCTTCCCCAGCTCCTTATAACTTACCAGGAGAGAAGGGGCCTTTGAAGATGGAGAGAACTTTGAGGCCAAAAGGAGTGAATCTCTAGATGGTGGGACTTCAGGCACCCTGACTGGCACTGATCCTAACACAATATCAACACCTTTTCCTAGAACACAAAGACTCTAAAGTCAGCCAAATGTCCTGAGCCCCACTGTGGGGAGAACACTGTGCTAGCACACGTGGGCACGTGCCTGTGTGTGTATGTGTGTGTGTGTGTGTGTGTGTGTGTGTGTGTGTGTGTGTGTGTGTGTGACGGATCAGAAAGAACAGGAGACAAAGACACGGCCCTGACTTGGAGGACCTGCAGGAGAAGGCAGGGCCCCCAGAGGGGCTGGTGCTGAGTGGTCGCCAGACTGGCCTGCTAGGGGCTCGCCCTTGCTTGTCAACACAGCAGCACAGGCTTGCATTCCTAACTGGGGTTGCCACATGGGAAGGGCCCATTCCCACATGCTCCCGGGAGATGTGGGACCCGCTGTCTCAGGCCCAGAGCCAAAGCCTGTTCTGGAACCAGAAGAGTCAGGGCTTGGCTGTGGATTCTGAGCCAAAGGAAGCCCCCACCCACCCAAGAACAGGTCTGGGAGGGGCAGGACTGCAGTGTGACCCCTCCCTTGTTGAGGGTGTCTTTGAGAGTGAGGCCTGGAGTGCAGGAAGGAGGCCCTGAGGGCCCTGGGTGGCGAAGGGAGAAACAGCCACCACGCCATCACGGAAGGGACTCCCAGTGAGGGCCTGTCCCTGCGCAGGGAACCGGGAGGGTGGAGTAAGTTCCTAGAGCAACTTGGGCAGCTAGTGAGGAACTTGGGAAACAGGATGAGTTTCCCAGTGAGGTCTCCGGGAGGTGAGCAGACTCAGAGGAAAGCAAACTTAGAGCAAAACGGAGTTCAGGGTCATTCTGGAAGGTTAGCTGGTAGCACATCGTCCAGGCATGAGAGCTGCTGGTGTCTGATCCCTCCTCCCACCACTCTCTCTCCTTGGGCATCTAGTTAAGCTGCTTCATTTTAGAGACGGGAAAACCAAGGCTGGGGACAGAGGATTAAGTGAGCAAACACTGCATCTCTCAGACAAAAAAGTTTCAGGATCATGACCTCAGAGTTGTGAATGCACCACAGGGAAAACAGCTCCAGGAACCCGAAGTACAATTAGCCACCATAATCTCAAGTGATCTGGGACTAATAGAGAGATTAGCTGTGTCCAGAAGGACTTTCGATTACCAATTGCGTGTGTGCAGATAAGAGAGGTTGCGTAAGGTGTAAGGCGGAGGCGAGGGAGGCAGACAAGGAAAACATTTGGGCAGGGAGGTCACCTTGAACCCAGGAAGCCCATTGTGCTAAGATTAGAGGTGGCCCTTGCAGAGGTTACCCGACAGGTTAGGGCCATGACCCTACGGGTCCCACGGCATACAGGAAAACAAAATCTGGGATCCTTTTTACATTTTTAAATCTGGATTGACAAAGTGAAAAGATTGCTTCTCTTTGGCAAGCTGCTCACTGCAGGTTTTTCAAGCCCAGCCAGACTGTGCACAACTGTTTGCAATTTGTGATCCTGAGATACCAAATTAGTAAATTTTCCTGCCAGTGAATTCTGTGTTTTCAATTCCGCCTCATCCTGAGGTTCAGAATTTGTCTCCTGCTGTATTTAGTCCTGTTTTGAAAGGCAAAACTGTGTTTTTTCCCCCCTGGGAAGAAAAAAAAGAGACAGATGCATTAACACTGTCTGAAAGGTCAGATTAGCATTTTCTCCTGGTGATTAGACTGCACGCTCGCTAGACAATCACTGCTTTATTTCTCTTAAGATGATCAACACCTGGCCTCCGTGTCTTTCCTTGGAGCTCAGACGCTTCTTTTTTGAGTCTCTTATTGGCTGTACCATCTAAGAGAGACATGGGGAATGTGGAGACGGAGGGGTTGGGTGATAAGACCCCTCATTTCAAAGGGCTGGGTTATGTAGTCTGGAGAACAAAAGGCTGAAAGACAATTTAATGCTACTCAAAAAAGGTCACCTACTTTCCATATCACCAAGGATGGAACAAGGGATCCTGGGCTTAACAACACACAAGACATCTAAGTTGGACACAGTTATCTCGTGGGGAGAGAATGGCAGGGTTGGGTTTTGCTTTGTCCTGTGGCTTTTTCCTTTCTAAAGGATAGATTATCATTGGCTCAAAAGGATCCCTTTCCCAAGGCAGGGCGTGGGCCTGTGAGCCCCAAAGGCTTTTGCTGTCCTGTGGCTGTCCCTCCCAGGTCTCTGTCCTCATTGTGGACTTATTGAACTACTCTGCTTTAGGGAACCAAATGCTGCTTCCACAGTGGAACTGCCCACAGAGCCTGCAGGGCAGACTAAAGATGAGAATGTGGCTTGAGCCCACCTAAGGTCACCACTTCCGCTCCATCTCATCCATGCGATAGAGTAAGATGACTGTCATGTGAAATCCACCCTTTCCAAGGTAGCACGACAGCCTCAGAGCTCACACTGGGGTTTCCGAGGCCAAAGACATCCTGTTCTGGGATTTAAATAGACAAGTCTAGCATTTAAGGAGCGTGAAGTCATTTCCAAAGGGGGCTGCTTAAAGGGGGATGTTTCTGTGAATGTGATGCCAAGGGAATCCACTCCAGAGCTTTTAAAGATCGCATGGCAATACTGTTTAATAACTCTGTGTTGGAGGCATTTCCATGACAGCTCCCATTTCATTCTCAGAGCAGCCCTGCAGGGCAGGCGCTGTTATCCCAGGGCCAGGAAAGGAAGGCTTGGTCACAGCAGTGGCGAGTGGTGGAGCTGCCCTGCCCAGGCTCACCCGGGTTAGGGGTTAGGCGCAAGCTCTTTCTTTCATACCAGCGGCCCCCACTGAACGATCTGGGCCGGTTGATCTCCTGCCACTCAAGGCTCAGAGGTTGTCCTTCCTGGGACTCTGATCAGACAGAAATCTCAGACTTTGCCCCTTGTCAATGAAACCCAGTGTTTTCACTCGTATCTAGCCAATGCCTGACAATCTCAGAAGTGACCAGGGTCAATGTTTCCTGGGTTAACTTGTGACTTTCAGAGAAGAGGCTGAGGAATAAAGCGCCAGGGATGAGATGAATACCAACTGGAACCATGGCTGCCCCGTTAGCCATCTCAGCACCCTCTGTATCTCCTGCTTAGCACCCGTTTCATCCTCTGCTTCCACCATGACCACGTTAGCACGCCTGGCTCCTCCACTAGACCACAAGCTGTCGGAAGGTGCAGGGGCACGTGGCAGATGGAGGCTTGGCTGAACTGAGCTGAAAAGATTCATGTTAGAAGCAGCTGAGAGATGCATCTTGGGACACTCTCGGCACAAACCGTGATCAGTTAGAATATGAAATTTATAGCTCCCTGTTTTTAAACCAGCCTGGAATAATGGGAATAAAAGTGCACCGTGAACAAGGAGAACTGATTCAATTAATGACTCTGCTGCCTTCTAGCTGGGTGATTTGGGGCAAGTTATCTAACCCACTTCAGCTTGAGTTTCAGGCGTAACATATATGTCCTAATTAATCTAAGTTTTATTCAGAGAAATCAATGAGATCACACAGAAGAAAACACATTCGTAAATGGAAAATATAAGGCAGATAATTTTTGTGCTATTGAAAAAATATAATGAATACTCCAGTTATCATAGCAGGCCTAGAGTTTTGTCTTGTTTTTTGATATAGTCTTATAGACAGACACACATACACACTCACACACCCCTTTGCAACCACGACTCAAATCAGGATGTAGAATATTAGCATCCCCAGGGGCTCATTTTCGGACCCTTCATAGTCAATATCCCCCAAAGGTAACTCTAGATTAGATTTTCCTATTCTCTAGTCTTGGGATTTTACCCGAAGAGTCTTCTTTGTTTGGGTTCTCCCTGATACTCCAGCTCCTCCAGCCCTACCTTGCAGTTCTGCAATGCCTATGGGGTTCTCCCACCCAGGAAAAGTTGGGTGGATGGATGGATGTGAGGCCAACCCTCAGGGCCCAGAGACCCTGGAGTGAGCCCAAACTGGAAGCCCCTTCTCACCTCCCAGGCTGGATGCATGTATATGCCGTTGGCACCGCATTTCCATAACTTCACGTCTGCCCGGAGTCACTCTCTCCCACCAGCCTGTGAGCTTCCTAAGGACACGGACCATGTCCCTATCCATTCCACATCCCCTGGTCCCTGGCACACAGTAGGTGCTTGTGAAACTCAACTGAGTTGTAGAGTTTGGTATAGGACAGGTTATCAAATTTGGCAGGTACTAAATCCATTACCTGAATCACCAATCAGGTAATGATTCACTTCCAGGGAATTGGTCTTTTCAGCACCAAAACCTGGAGCAAGTTTCCAAGATTCTTGGAAACTAACTTGCAAGACATGACCCTCTGCTTCAGTGGGAGGCATCACGAGGATATGTGAATAGCTTTCTGATACGTGCAAGTATGTATTAATATTTTTAAAGAAAAGCGACCAAACATCAGGGAGCCCCAAAGCCACCAGCCAACGTTACATAACTTGGATTGTCAGAGTGGCACTGGCTGCTGTGACAGGAGAGGCAGGAACCTTGGAAACTTGTTCCATGTTTCGGTGCTGCAAAGACAAACTCCCTGGAGGCGAATCCCTGAGCCAGCAGCAAGACCGACTGAGCAATGCCTCAACTGTGCTTAACTGTCTTAGAAATAGGCCTGGCACTTCTTATGCCCTGTGCGTGTTTTGCTTGCCCAGCTTAGCAGATGGGGTTTTACAGGGAAAGCTGCTAAGCTCGTTCTGTGCCTTCTCTATTGTTTTCCGTCCTTTGAACCAGTGTTAACTCACCTGGAGATTTTTTCCCCCACCAGCTCAGCTCATCCCCATTCGTAATGAAGTGGAGCCATCACCAAATCCATTAGCATGTCCCCTGGCCTCTACCTCCCTGTCATCTCTCAGGTCCATACCTTTTTTCCACCCCAGCCACCAGTGCCTTAGTTCAGCTCCTTGTTATATCTCACTGGGATCAGTGAGAGTCTTGGTTCTCCTCACTCTTCAATCCACTGTGACATTACCTTCAGTGTGACATCTGACCACATCACCATCGCCTGCTTAAAACCCTTCCATGCTTCCTCACTAACGTAAAGATAGATTTTTTTTTTTTTTTTTGGAGACAGAGTCTTGCTCTGTTGCCTGGGCTAGAGTGCTGTGGTGTCAGCCTAGCTCACAGCAACCTCAAACTCCTGGGCTCAAGCAATCCTCCTGCCTCAGCCTCCCAGGTAGCTGGGACTACAGGCATGTGCCACCATGCCTGGCTAATTTTTCCCATATATTTTTAGTTGTCCAGCTAATTTCTTCCTATTTTTGTTTTAGTAGAGACGGGGGTCTCACTCTTGCTCAGGCTGGTCTCAAACTCCTGACCTGGAGCGATTCTCCCGCCTCGGCCTCCCAGAGTGCTAGGATTACAGGCATGAGCCACCACACCCGGCCAAGATAGATTTTTAAGTATCAGCTTCATTATAGTGCACATATCACAGAGTTCGCCCTTTAAAAGTGTGCAATTCTGCTGTCTTTAGTATAGCCACAGAGTTGTGCAATATCACCACTATCTAATTCCAGAACATCTTCATCACCCCTCAAAATAAACCCTGTCCGCAAAGCACTCACTCCCAACTTCTCCTTCCTCCCAACCCCAGGCAACCACTAGTCCACTTCTTCCTCTGTGGATTTGTCTATTCTGCGTATTTCATATAAACGCAGCTGTTTGTGTCTGGTTTCTTTCATTGAGCGTAATATTTTCAAGGTTTGTCTATGTTGTAATGTCTAACACTACTTTATTCCTTTTTATAGCTTAATAATATTTCATTGTGTGGATATGCCACATTCTGTTTATCCATTCATCAGTCGATGAACATTTTGGTTGTTTCTACTTTTCGGCAATTATGAATAGGGCTGCTACGAACATTTGTGTGCAGGTTATGGGTGGGCATGTATTTTCATTTGTTTTGTGTAACCACCTAGGAGTGGAATTTCTGGGTCATATGTTGTTTAAGGATTGGTTTCAACTCCTTACCGTGAGGCCAGGGCCCTGCCCATCTGGAGCCTGCACTTGGGCTCCTGCCACTCGCCTGCCAGAGCAGACAACTGCAACTCTCAGAACACACCACGCCCGGACGCTTCCTGCCATCCACCCCCTTGGCATGGCCTGCTTTTCTCTCCCCTCTGCACCTGGATAACCCCTTCAGAGCTCAGTTCAGGCCTCGTCACCAACTTGGGAGTCTCCAACAAACAAAACAAAATCCCTGCTATTACAGAGCTCATGTCAGAGTTGGGGGAAATGGGTATAAAGAAATAAGACTATATATGAATAGGCACACATGTCCTGTACTATTTCCCAAAAATTTATGCTTCCATTTCCACAGTGTGGAATTGCTGCTGTCCCAGCAGGAACAAGGGTTATATTTTCCAGCCTTCTTCCTATCCAGATGTGGACATGTGACAAATTCTTGTTAGTGGGATGGGATTAGAAGAGAGGTGTGTCATTTCTGGGAAGGAGCTTTTAAGAAGTGGGTGAGTTTTCTCCATGATCTTTCTTCCCCTCTGCAGTTTGGGTGCAGGGGACTTTGAGGCCATGTGGATGGCAGGTCCATGAGATGGAAGGAGCCTGGGGCCTGAATCACCACATGGAGGAGAGCCGCACACTCACCGGGAGCACCACACTAAGGCTGAGAGAGGACTGAGAAACTAACTTCCATTGTCTTAGGCCACTGAAATGTTGGGTTCATTTCCTAAAGCAGTTAGTGCTTCCCTAATACAATGGAAAGTGAGAGGATTTTCCCATCAGCTACAGTCAGACAGAAGTCCTATTTTCCAGAAACGATGGGATATGCACTGATATTTGCTTCTGCTTTGGTGCCTTGTCCGTAAAGGTCCTCTAAGCTAAGTCCTGAGAATGTTTCCACCCATCAGAAGTTTTCCCCAAAGCACCCTCAGCAGAGCCAGCCAATTGAGAGGGAACATGGATTATTGGGGAGGGAAGGGCAGGGGGTATTTGCCTTTTATACTAATGATTCTCCCCCTGTCACTTCCCAAGTCTCCTCACCTAAACACATACAATGTTCTCGTCCAGCTGTTCCAAGGCAGAAGCACGTCTTCTATTCTGGAGTTCTGGAAGTGAACTCTCCAACACTGTCTGGCAGGGACCTCGGCAAACGGAAGCATAACCTACCCCCTGGGCCCCAGTTCTCCCCTCGAAGCCCATCTCTGCACGTTGCACAGGCTCAGCTTCCTGAGCCTGGAAACCAATGAAGATTCCACATGGAGACACGGGAGGGGATTCCATCTTGCCTCGAAGAGCAAAGCTTCCCAACTCTCGCTTTGATTGGCTCTGCTCTTTGCCCAAATTCTCTGTTTACAGCAGATTTCCCAGGCCCTCCTCTTCCTCGCTGCCTCCCCTCCCCTCCCCCGGCACCGTCTGCTCATCTCTGCCTCGTACCTCTTCAGAAGGCGCCCCCGCCTCCCCCAGTTTAGGATCCTGGCTTCTGGGTCTCTCATTTTCCTTATAGGCAACATCTGTGTTTCCCATTTTACCCCCTTTATCCTAGTAACACAAATGACCTTTCTCTGGGTCTACCCTCCTTAAGCAAAGTAGAACAGGAGGGTTATAAACACCCAGAAGGTTGTCATCCTAGCAGGAACTAAAAAAAATGCCTATTTTCTTCCTTTCTGCCTTTGATATGCCCCAAACATCTGCCACAGTATAAACTCCACACATCCTGATTGAATTGAGTCAAGGGTGCTTGGAAACATATTGGAAACATACTGAATTTACCAAAAGAAGGCACAATTTATTTTGCAAGTGGAGTTGTGATGACAACCAGTATCTCTACTGGTCGCATGAAAGAGTTTAAGACGATCCACCCAATGACGCAGAAGGAAAAAGCTGCTTTGCGCCATGTGGTGGCATCTAACAGATAGAACAGGTGCCCCTGGCTTACCACTGGGGACTGTTGCTTCATGTTTAAGTTCACTGGCCATAGACACCTGCGTTTTTGCATGTTCTCGCTCAGACCACAAAAATCCCCATTATAATGTTTGCGTACCCTGGAGTGGTTAACTCCAAACTGACCCAAGCACTTTCCTTCCATCGCCAAGGGGGGACCAGTCTTTTAAGTGTTTCAAATTCTGTAGACATGAGATGTGTGATGCAGGGGTCCTGCTCCTCAGAGTTTGCAAGGACTGGGCATCTTCCAGCTGCAGATTTATAGTTTCCCCAGCTAATTATTATAGCTACACTTTATTGAGCTTTACTATGTGGCATTAATAAAATGCCTAGGCTGGGCGCGGTGGCTCACGCCTGTAATCCTAGCACTCTGGGAGGCGGAGGTGGGAGGATCGCTCGAGGTCAGGAGTTCGAGACCAGCCTGAGCAAGAACGAGACCCCGTCTCTACTAAAAATAGAAACAAATGATTTGGACAGCTAAAAAATATATACATAGAAAAAATTAGCCAGGCATAGTGGCGCATGCTTGTAGTCCCAGCTACTCGGGAGGCTGAGGCAGTAGGATGGCTTGAGCCCAGGAGTTTGAGGTTGCTGTGAGCTAGGCTGACGCCACGGCACTCACTCTAGCCCGGGCAACAGAGCGAGACTCTGTCTCAAAAATAAATAAATAAATAAATAAATAAATAAACAAATAAAATAAAATAAAATGCCTAAGCACGTTCATACTCTATCTCGCAATATCCACACAACAGTCCTATGAGGTAGCTACTATCATTGTCCCCATTTTGCCCAGGAGGAACCTGAGGGGTTAAGCAATTTGCTTAAGGTCACGTGGTAAGGAAGAAGTGGGAGACCACAGGTTTCCATCCAGGTCTGTTGGACTCCGAGGACCTGAACTCTTAACCACCACGTTTCACAGCAGAAGGTGGAACTCCTGACTGTTGTGAGTGACATAAGAGTAAAGTTTGAATGCAAACCTTTGCTGTGGTGCATCTCTGGGCCCCCAGCTGTGTGGTTGAAGGTTCACGCCTGCTTGACAGGTGGTTTGGGGATGGGGAGGAGGAGGAGGCGGCAGAGGAGTTGTTGTGGTTTTCAGGCTGTATTTAGCATATTCTAAGGCCACCAGTGAATGCTCCTTTGTTTGTTTCAGATGAATGGCGGTCCCCTCAGTGATGACAGAATCCCCAAATCTCCCATTTAGAAGGAACTTAATAGCATGTAGCTCAGGCTTCCACCCCCAGGAAAAATTGGAGAAATGACTCTCTGGACCTGTTTCCTCACCACTACAACAGGGCCTGGGGGTGCAGGGTAGATGGGTGGCCTGAGGCCCTTTCTGGCCTGGCTTAGAAGGCTGGGAGAGGCTTCAGTCTCTGGTATTCCCGGGATAGAGAAAGCCAAGGATTCCCTCTTCTCCCCAGGATGACATCCACCACCTGCTGACCCGTCTAGGCCGGGTCTCTGCCTCTACTCTCTCCTCTGGGGAGATGAGGAGGAGCAGTGCCCGAGGACTAAGTGTGGGGGTTTATGGGGGTCGGGTTTCAACAGAGGTGTTGAGAAAGTAACTAGAAATAAGAGCTATTCATGATTAGATGTTGGTTGAGGAATCGGCTCTTGGTAAATTATTTTTTTCCTTCCATGTTTGCGTTTTATTTGTTTTACCTTCTTTACTGGTTGTGGTAGATTGATTTATTGGCTTGGATTCTTCACCCTTCCCTGTGTGCACACTGTCCCCCATGTCACTTTGCGGTTGCTCCCACTGGAGGTGGAGCTTACTTACTTTGGGCTCAATTTTGGGCTTGCCATGTGACTTGTTTTGGTCCATGGGCTGTTAAGCTGGACTTGACTTATGTTTGCATGGTTGGGCTCACTTTTTCAGCCATTTGCCGTCACCATGAAAAGAACGTGTGAAGCTAGCTCACTGGCCTGAGGAGGATAAGAGACGTGGAGACGGTCTGATCTCAATTTGCAGCTTAGATTGGCCCAGCCAAGCCCAGCCTGAATCAGATCATCTCCAGCCAATAAGCAAACGCATGAGCAAAACACAAGCTTGTTATCATGTGCTGCTGAGATTTGGTGGTTGTTTGTCATGTTGCAATAGCTAACTGATAAATTAGTGAAAGTTCCTTTTGACGTACTCTAACGTTCTCTTTGCTGAATTCATAAGTAAAAGAATTCCCCAAACCTTGGTTAGGATATCTGCTGGCGTCTAGATGACCCCGAGTCCAGGAGGCCATCTCCAAGTCCTGGGTAGGGCTGCAGCAGGTCTAGAAAGGAAGAAGGACTGGGGAGATGCTAATCATTCTGGAATAAGCATCTGTTATTACACCTTGAATAAATAGTTTGTTGTAAAATGAATGACTCCATTCTATACTCAGGTTAAAGCTCTAAAGTGTTCAACTCTGATGAGGTAAATTGAGACTGCTTGGGAGAGAATTTTTGGATGTGCCTGGAGTTTGCACAATCTGAAATGTGGGACAGGGAAAGCTTCTATAAACCACAGACTGGAAAGAATCGAGCACATTCTTCTGCTTCCAGGAAGGATTATATTTTTAAGTACAGTATTTATGTTCTATGACAGAAATGCATATACAGTTTGGAAGGTACAGAAAATAATAAAGAAAATAAAAATCATCTATAATCCTGCTACCCAATAATACTTACAATTGGCATTTAAAATTTTCCCTGAGTTTACTTAATGCATTTTATCCTGTCTTTTAAAAAAATACATAGCATTATATCTTAAGAATTCTTTCATGTTGTTACAGACTCTTTGTAAACAGTTTCAATGCATGCTACTATTTCACAGTTGGTTGTCCTGTTATTTGTGTCACCAGTCTCCTAATGTCAGGAATTTAGTTGTTTCCAATTTTTCACAAGTACAAACAATACTTAAATAGGCAGTTTTGCACACACTAACTTCTCGTTAGTATTTATTATCTCCTTAGAATAGATTCCTAGACATGTAAAATGAATATTCTTAAGACTCAGGATGTAATTTCTGAAGCTAATTGTGCCAATTTACACTCTTACTGGCTATGTGTGAGAATGTCTGTTTTAGTTCTCCTTGGTGTTCTTTGAGGACACTTTTTAAATCTTTGCTGTTAGAATGGATTTTTAAAAAATGGCATTTGATCTTAATTTGTGTTTCTTTGAACTCTGTGTCTACTCCACGCTGCTCTGGGGTGGCTGAAGGGGCTGGTTTCACTCAACCCAGTGACTAGTGACCTTGAGTGCGCCCTTGGCTGTGCCTGGCAATCGGACTGCGTTTTCCGCCCTCCCAAACTGCTATTTTGCACTTTCTCCTCTTTCCTCCAACCTCCTTCTCCCTCCTAACTCTCCAGGGATGACTTTGCTCCATATTTCATTGACAAAATTCAGGCAACAGAACTTCCACAAGCTCCCCCACTTCCCCCGCTTGTATTGGGGCCTGTGTCCCTGCTCTGCTTCCTGTGGCTAGAACACGGTCTGTCACCCTTTGGTGTTTGCTAGATCAAATTCTCTCTCCTCCACCTATGGACTTCATTCTGACGATGATTTCTCCTCTCTCCTATGTTATTCCTGCTGGCATAGGAACATGCTCTCACACCTCCCCCCTTTAAAACAAACAAAACATAACCCAAAACCTCCACTGGCCCCACATCTCTCCCCAGCCACCGCCAGTTTTCTGTTTTACAGCAAAATTCCTCAGAAGATCTGTCTCACTCGCTGTCCCTGTGTCCTCTCCACCCTTTGTCTCGACCACACTACAGTCAGTCTTCACTCACTGCCAAAACAGCGGTGGTCAAGGTCACCGACGGCACCCACATTGCCAATGGCCAATGTATCTCCTTGACCTCCGGCAGCATTTGACAGGTGGGTCATTCTGGAAGCCTCACTTCACCCTGGGACATGTTGGTTTTCCTTCTGCCTCTTGGTTGTTCTTTCTCAGGCTCTTTGCTGTTTCTCTGTGTCTCAGTATTTTAGGGTTGGAGGCCCTGAGGCTCAGCCCAAGGCTTAGTGCATCTCTTCTCTTACCACATTCTTACATTCTTTCCTTTTTGATTAACTCAGTCTCATGACTGTAAATGCCATCTATATGCTGATGACTCTGAAATTTATGTCCCTAGCCACATCCTATTCCTGAACTCCAGACCCACGCACCTAACTGCCTGCTTGCCCTTGCCACAGGGTCACAAAATTAACACGTCCAGATTCTATCCCTACCCCAAACATGCAGTCTTCCTCAGGCAAGCTCCCTCCTTCCATGTGTTAAGGCCAAAACCATTGGAGTCAGCTTTGGTTCTTCTCTTTCTTTCATACTCCTGACACAATCTGTCAAGGATCCTATTGGCTCTGCTTCAAAATAATGTGGGTCCACCCCTCATTGCTTCCAGCACTAGCCCCCTGGGCCAATCCACCATCTTTTCCCTCCTGGATTATCACAGAGCCTCTTAGCTAATCTCCATGTGTTCAGCGGTTCCCACTCCTCCTCTGATCATGCTCTCCCACGGCTTCCCATCCCTCCTTCACAGAGCAAGGCCGAGGTCCTGGGCTGCAAGGCCCTGCATGCTCGGGTCCCACTAGTCACTGGCCTCATCTCCTCCCGCTGTCCCCTTGCTCTCTGGGCTCCGCCACGTGGATCCTTGCTGCTGCCTGATGCACACAACATGCGCTAATGTCAGGGCCTTTGCAATCCCTGTTCCCTCTGCTGGGTGTCCTTCCCTGGGTGTCTCGTCACCTTCAGCCTCCTGTCCCAGAGAGGGCCACCTTGGAGAGGACTTGGCAGAGAGGAATAAACAACCAACCAGGTGACAGATGCCCATGTTCTTGTCAAGGAGACTGCAAGAGAGCACCCCATTGGCTGGGGGTATCTACTAAGCATCCACGCTTGCCCGTGAGAGAAGGGCCCGGCTTTTAACACCTTCTCATCCCGGAGACAGCAAAGCCACCTCCCACATACAATACCTGGCGAGGGGGAACTTTCCTTCCTCTCCTGCTCCACTCCTCCTCCCTCCTCCCGTCCCCCCAGCCCCTGACCCAGGAGGCATAAGAACTGAGGGTCTGCAGGACAGTGAGGGAGGAATAAGATTGGAAAAAGGGTGAGGAAAGGGAAAAAGTGATCATATCTCTTTTCTATACTCCAGCATTCCCGCCTATAACGAGCCCGCATGTTAGGTAGGGATCACATCTGCAGGTGGTGGGTGTTGGCTAGGAGGGTGGCTCCTAGGGGCGGAGAAGCTGGGGAAGGAACTGCAGGAAAAAAACGTAGTTAATGGAAAACCAGGAATCTGAGGTCCTGAGGTTTACACAGCTGTGGAGTGTAAGTGGGTGAGAACACCTGATAATCATTTGGTAACATCCCACCCTCCTGTAAGCCCGGCCCAGACCAGGCCAATGAAAGGAAACCACCTGGGCGTCCTCGACGTCTCTCTCCGCTCGTGGAGACTCACCCGCTCCTCTCTCTGGAACATATTTTCACTTCGTATGGTTTTTTTCTTGTCTGTGATAAGCTGTGTGTGATTGCTTTGTATTTGTGATCACTCTGGCATCGGCTCAACTCGGTACCAGCACTCACTCTTGGCGCTGGGAACTGAAGACCAGGGAACATCAGGACAGACCTAACGTGAGCAGGGGGAAGGGGAGAGGGTCGTAACTGGGACTTTAAATGAAGTTGGTTCTTTGACTGTTACAAGGTACTGGACATTCTATTAATAATCTTTCACCGGAGGGGCTTATATCACCCAGCAGTGGACACAGCAGTCCTGAGGCCTGCTTGAGTTTTCAGCCAGGCTGGGAGAAGAACTAGGCCAACAGGGTGGTTACAAAGGGAGGCTGGTTTACAATCTTGTTGCGTGAGGATTGCTCATTCTATGTACGTATATGAAGGATTAAGCACATGATATTCCAACCACAAAAGTTATTCACCTTCCTTGTCTCTGCTAGGGGTTGATTTTTCAGTCTGACCCAAAATAAGCAGCTAATGTACTTGTATATTAAAAGAAAAAAACAGCAATCCAATTAAAGGCGAGTTTTAAATTTTCTTTGCTTTTTGTTTTGGTTTCTAAGGTAGAGTCAAGAGCTAGCTGTCTAGAAACTCCTAGCTGGGGTAAAAAAAATTTCTGTGAGTGAACCTGGGGTCCTCAGGCCCAGGCAGGAAAGAAGGAAGAACCAGGAAGAGACAAGGGAGAGACAAGTGAGGAAACAGAACGAGAACTGAGAAACCAGACACAAAACATTGTCTTTTATGTGGAATTGCCAAATGCCACTAATATTGCCTCAGGACACATCATTGAGATTTATTCTATGGGTGTGTACTATTTGGTTATTTATTAATTTTATTTAGATTTATATTCCTGGGGGAAACATGGCAGGTGTTAGGCTGAGGTCTGTGTAGGTGACGGTTAGTCCCCTTAACAGCTATGACTCTGGGAAAGGTCTCTTCCCTTGGAATTGAAGAGGATTTTGATAAGAGAAGGGAAGGAACCATCACAGGTTTAAGGAGCTCCAGAGAAGGCAATTTTACAACATGCAGTAGGTACACCAGGGTGAGACATCTTCTCTGCATCATGTTTCTGCAAAGTAGGAGTGACGTGGCTTCAGTGGCTGGGTGACATTTTCCCCACCCCCAACTTAATAGACTTGGAACTTAATTAGGAAACTGAGCTTCCAGAAGAATTTGGCCTCCTTCTATGTATTCTTAAAATCCACCAGTCAATTAAAAAACCTCGTTTGAACTTCCACTTCCTGCCAAGATGGAATAAGAGGGACCGGAATTGCCTTCCTGCAGGCCTGTCTTAAGGGATAAGAAAGACCAAACTGTTTTTTCTGCTCTGACACACCACTCAACATAACGCTTCTGACACCAGATTCTCTGGGCGTCCTATAATTCAGTCTGACCTATCTTCAGACAGGCGAAGGCTTGGTCCCACCAGACGCCCCCCAACCCCCGCCCACTTCAGATGCCAATTGCAAGTCCCAGGTTATCACCTGTACTTTCGACCGATGGGCTAAGCACCGATCTCTTTGAGTTGGATTAATTTGCTGGAGTGGCCCACAAAACACTTTATTGACATTTACCCATTTATTAGAAAGGATATTACGAAGGATACAAATGAACAGCCAGATGGACGGGATGCAGAGGGCAAGGTACTGACATTTACCCATTTATTAGAAAGGCTATTACAAAGGATACAGATGAACAGCCAGATGGAAGGGATGCATGGGGCAAGATACGGGGAAGGAGGGCAGAGCTTCCATGCCCTCTCGGGGCGTGCCACCCTCCAGGAACCTCCATGTATTCAGCTATCTGGAAGTTAATCCAAACCCATGTGATTTTGTGTTCTTACAGAGGCTTTGTCATGTAGGCATGGTTGACTGCATCATTGGCCATTGGTGATCAACTCAGCCTTCAGCCCCTCTCCCCTCCCTGGAGATTGGGGCAGGGGGCATGAAAGTAAGTCCCAAGACTCTAATCATGTCTTGGTTTTTCCAGTGACCAGCCCCATCCTGGAGCTGCCTAGGGGAGACTGAGAGGAGAGAAAGCTGAACAGAGAGAACTCTGGAGGTGTGCACAGGAGTGCCTTGAGTATTCAGGTGAGTACGGATCACTGAGTACTGAAGCGTGTATGTGAGGAAACTAGCCAAGGGTGGGTAAAGAACCACCTGAAAGGACTCGAGGGAGGGTCTTTCCAACAAATGGTCCTGGAACAATTGGATATCCATGTACACAAAGAATAGACCTGAATGTAAAACTACAAAACTTTAGAAGAAAACAATCTTTGTGATCTTGGGTTAGGCAAATATTTCTTAGATAAAACACTAAAAGCAAGATTCTTAGAAAAAAATGGGTAATTTAGACTTCATCAAAATTAAAAACTTCTACTCTTTGAAAGACATTGCTAGGAGAGATTTGTGCACAGATGTTCACAGCAGCTTCATATGTAATGGTAAAAAACTGGCTACAGGCCAGCATCTTTTTCCTCTACATCCTTACCAACATGTGTTATTGTCTTTTTTAATTTTAGCCATCCTCGGGGGTATAAAGTGGTATCTTATTTCCCTAATCACTAACAACGTGAAACATATTTTTTATGTGTTTATTGCCCACTTAGGTATCTTTTTTGGAGAATTGTCTTTTCAAATCCTTTGTCCATTTTTTAATTGGGTTGTAATTATATTTTTTGAGACATAAAAGAGTTTTTTACATTCTAGATACAAGGTCCTTTATAAGAAATATGATTTGGAAATATTTTCTCCCATTCTGAGGGTTATCTTTCACTTTCTTGACAGTGTCCTTTGAAGCACAAAAGTTTTTAATTTTGATGAAGTCCAATTTATCTGGTTTTTTTTTCTGTTTCTTGTGCTTTTGGTGTCATGTCTAAGAAACCATTGCCTGATCCAAGATCATGAAGATTTGCATGTATGTTTTCTCCTAAGAGTTTTATGGTTTTAGCTTTTAACATTTAGGTCTTTGATCTATTTTGAGTTAATTTTTGTATATAGTGTTAGGTAGAGGAGATATGTTCTTTCTCTTGATTCTGGTGAGTTTCACTGGTGTCTATACATGCTAAAACTTAGCAAATTATAACCTAAATATGTGCCATTTATTGTACGTCAATTATATTTCAATAAGTCTGTTTTAGAAAGAGTGATGCTTAATGATATAACAATAATACATATTTATAATATAAATTTTTTAAAAACAGAAAAGAAATAAAAAATAAAAATAAGTAAATAAAAAGGAATAAAAAAAATTAAAAAATCACCTATAGCCCCATCATTGACTGTTAGCACTTTGCTGATTTCCATTTTGTTTCAGTCTTTTGTCACTTTTATTTTTAAAATCTTAATCACATTTTAATATTTTTCTAGAATACTAAGAATATTCTTAATATTAAATAAATAATGAATATTTTATGATTTAACATTTGTTTAACATTTATTTAACATTTAATTAACATAAAACTAAAATTTAATTAAATATACTCCATTAAAAATTAAAAAATTAAAATTGAAATTAAATAAGATCCCATATTTCACAGGTCGTAGAAAAGGAGGGGACTGGGGTCTTAGAGGATCCCAGCTGGGAAGAGACTTATTCTCCTTAGATTCCTTGTATTATTTAAATTTTTAACAATGTGCACATCACCTTTAAAGAATATTTTGATTTCCACTGAAAAGACATCTGACCTTTTTTCTGTCTAGATTCAGAAAGAGCATCTTTGATTCAGTTCTTACTCCTCGGTGTTCTCACAGCTGCTGTTCAAGGATGCTCTTTTGCTCTCCTGGCTTCCCTTGGGGAACTCTCCCGGAGGTAAAGTAAGTGAGAGGGCCCTACAGGAGCACAAACCTGAGCCTGGCGCAAGGCCCTCCCAGGCTGTGCACAGCCTAGTTGCCATCACTTCGTGCTGGGCGCGGTGGAGTGAGGGTGAGAGGAAGTCCTCTGAGCTGACAGTCTTTCCATCTTACCCTCAGGTAAGAAGGTATTTAACTTAAGGCTGGGAAATGGGCTGCCAAACCTCAGCTGTGCACACACGGAGGTGGTCCCAGCCCGCCCCAGCTGGGACAGGTCTCACGGTGTGTTACTTTCAACTCCTCAAGGTCTCTCCGGGCAGCTGGTGGCTGCGGAAGAGAGGCTGGGGCCGAGCTTGGGAGCCATAGGCCACACGATGGAGAGGGACATCATCTTGCTTTTCCCTTAAGCTCTTCACATTTTCATGTTTTGCAGAAATCTGTTTTCTAACAATATAGCAGCAGTTGAATTTCCAACCAGAAGCAAAGAAACACGTCATCTGAGAGTTGAAATTGAAATAGATTTTAGATTAGCAGTGCAACAAACAGTAACTGTCTTAATCTGTTCTGGTTGCTAAAACAAGGCACCAGGTGGCTTATAAGCAACAGAAATTTATTTCCCACAGCTCGGGAGGCTCTGAGATCAAGGTGCCGACACAGACTGGGTCTGGGGAGGACCCTCCCGCGGCTGCAGACCGCCGTGGTCACATGGCTGGCAAGAGAGCTGTCTGGGCTCCCTTTTGTAAGACACTGATCCCATTGAGGAGGGCTCCGCCCTCACAACCCAATCGCCTCCCAAAGGCCCCTCATCCTAGCACCATCCCCCTGAGGGTAAGGATTGCAACATATGAATTTTGAGGGGGGGGTTTCAGGGGGGCATTCAGCCCATAATGGTAACTGAAGGTCCTTTGCCTGGTGTTGGGGACAGTGACATGGATAAGATTGACGAGGCCCTGCTGTCAGGGATCACACAGGGACTCGGGTCATGCAGCACAGGGAGGTGGCCCAGGCTTGCAGGGCCAGGGAAGGCTTCCTGGAGGAAGTGGCATCTACACAGAGATTTAAAGGGTAAGCAGGCATAGCTGGGAGAAGGACAGAAGGAAGAGGGTTCTAGCTCAGGACACAGCTTGAAAGTGGCAGCCAGAAACCAAGACACTTACTGTCTCTGTGCCTTAGGAAAGTTGATAAATGTTCCACCCTGTCCTACATGCTGTCTTGTGTATGTGTTGGGGGGGGATCCTGTGCTTGCACTTGGCCGACTGGTCTGAGGCCACAAGTGATGGCTCTGGTCATTCTGGGGAGGTCCCCGAGGGGCAGGAGTTCTCCAGGACGTGGGGCTGGGCCTTCAGCCAGCTCTGCTCATATTGAGCTTCTCACTCCACTGCCGTTCTCGGAGGATCTGGGGACTATTTTGTCAAGAGAGACGGCAGGTTTGTTTACATACTTTGACACAGTTTGGCTGATCAGATTTTTTATTCTCCAGGCAATGGGATGGAGGCTGTTACATGGAGGGACAATGAGAGGGTGTTGGAGCCGACAGCCAGGTGCATGGCCCCGGAAAGAGACCAGACCAGCAACAGTGGAGGTGAGCATGGGTTTGCCTGGGGCTGGCCATGACTAAATAATAATAACTAATGCTTATTGATTGTTTATGTGCTGCACATATATTAACTCCATAGATGGGGGAGTACAGGGATATTCATTATTATACTCCACGATTACACGGGGAAATTGAGGCACAGAAAGGTTAAGAAGCTTACCTAACACCCAGCTAGTTAGCAGCAGAGCCAGGGTTTGAACTCAAGTTATCTGGCACGATCCTGTCTGTGATGAGGAGGGAGATGACAGTGGTGTTGACCTGCACAGTGTTAATTGTGCCCCAGCTCTTACTCATGCCAGGCGTTTTTCTGAGTTTGGGAGATTCAGCAGGGAACAAGATCATCAAAGTCCTTACTCTCATGGGCTTATGTTCTAGTGGGGAGACAGATACAAAAACAAATAGGCCGGGCGCGGTGGCTCACGCCTGTAATCCTAGCTCTGGGAGGCCGAGGCGGGTGGATCGCTCGAGGTCAGGAGTTCGAGACCAGCCTGAGCAAGAGTGAGACCCCGTCTCTACTAAAAATAGAAAGAAATTATCTGGCCAACTAAAAAATATATATACAAAAAAAATTAGCCGGGCATGGTGGCTCATGCCTGTAGTCCCAGCTACTCGGGAGGCTGAGGCAGTAGGATCGCTTAAGCCCAGGAGTTTGAGGTTGCTGTGAGCTAGGCTGACGCCACGGCACTCACTCTAGCCCGGGCAACAAAGTGACACTCTGTCTCAAAAAAAAAAAAAAAAAAAAAAAAAAAAAAAATAGATAAAAAATAATTTCAGAGAGTGACAAATGCTATGAAAAAAAACTAAACAAGCAGAATGTGACAGGGAACGACAAGGAGAGGTGCTCCATGAATGAATGACTGTGTGAACGTTGGGGCCTGGAGGTCAGCAGGAAGCTAAGGAATTAAGACAGGCCCCAAGCATCTGTCACTCAAAACATTTGCACCCTGAGGACTCTTGCCCAGATAGCTGCTGTGAGGTCAGCCATCCCAGAAGTCATTTCATTCATGACGTTTTTATTCCTCAGAGACTGAGCAGCCATCCCAAAGTTGTGGCAGTCCTAGAGTTTAATGTTTAATAAATAAAGGAGTGTTTTTTAAAAACCCATTTTCCCATTTGTCCAGTGATGTCAGACTTTTAGTTTGGCTATCCATTCTGCACGTATTTTAACATTAAATGTGTTACCACTTATACTTGAAAATAAATCCCTTATTACTTGAAAAGAGATCCCTCAGGAACCAAGACTCCTAATGTTTGAATCACAAACTCCCCTCTGCTGATATCCCCAAATGACTGATTCTTACGGAGATGTTTATTTTTCTGGGATGGGCCGTGAATGGAAGGGGGAAATATCACAGTTTTCATGCAATTCAAAGTAAATATCAGAGAAAGGTCAATGTCTTTGCATGCAGCCTCTCGTTTCAAAGTAAACAGGTGGAGCATGAAAGCACTTTGGGAGTTTTACAAGACCAGCACCTTCGGCTCCTAGACTGGGCCATTCGATTGTGGGGTGTCCCCCATGAGCCCCAGGAGCTAGGAAATCTTCAGGACAGGGTTCTGACATAAGTCACGGTTAACTCCGGGCCACTGGAAGGACAGCAGGGAATAAGGAAGGCTCAGTGGCCAGGTGCTGTGGACACCTCTGTGCCTGTGAAAGTCCCCAGTGACTAGGCAGAGGGGTCAGTGCACTGCAGCCTGGGACGCCAGGCCAATGCAGGGTTCGAGACATCCTGTCACTCTTCCCTGGGCCCGTCGCAGGCGCCTTCCTCATGCCCTGTCTCTGGCCACCGCCCAGTGGGAGGAGGGCAGGGTAACTGCAGCCGAGGTGCCCAGGGATAGAGCCGGGACCCTGGGATGGAAGGGAACAGGCAGGACGAAGGTAGGCAGCAGTGGCATCGGCCAAACCATGGAGTTACACCCAGTCCTGCCAGCAGATTGAGCAGGGGCTGGCAGGGTGGCCACGGTGGCTCAGGTGTTGCGTATAAATGCCCAGGCAGGGCAGCCCGTCCGGACTTCCCGGGGAGCAGACGAGGCGCTGGCTGGTGCAGAGCAGAGTGGACAGGGCGGCTGAGACCCAGCCTTGTTGGCAGAGCACTGCGTGGGCTCGGCAAAGGGTTTAATCTCTCTGGGCCTCTGTTCCCTCCTCTGTCAAAGAGGATGACTATGTCCTTCCTCACATGATTGGGCTCATGACTTAAATGAAGTAACTAGAGTAAAGCAGGGCCTGAGTCTTGGCGATGGTGTGCTTGGATGTGACCTCCGGAGCTCTGGCAGCCATCCTGTGACTGAGAGAGCAGTGGGATGAGCCCAAGGGAATGATGGGAAGAACCAAGATCCTTGTAACTTTGCCGAGTCACCCAACCAACCCACCTTGGAGCCTCCTGCCTGTGGGTGTCTTGCTGTGTAGAAGCCAGTGACTTGGGTTTTTCTGTTACTCGAGGTCACTGAATCACCCAGTGCCAGATCTGTGACCCGGGGAACTGCACCCCATGGGGCCACTTTCAGTTCTCCCTCTTGGTCCCATGAATCCAGAGTTCTCTGTATTAGTTTCCTGTTAATCTGCCACAAATTTAGTGGCTTAAACTAACACAACTTTTTCACCATTCTGGAGGTCAGAAGTTTAAAATCGAGGTGTTGGCAAGACCACATTCCTTCTGGAGGCTTCTGGAGAATTCTGTTCCCTGTCTTTTTTCAGCTTCTAGAGCCCCTGGCATTCCTTTGCCCTCTCATGAGGCCCCTTGTGATTGTGTGGGCCCAGCCAGGTAATCTGGGATAATCTCCTTATCTCACGATCCTTAGCTTAATCCCATTTGCAAAGTCCCTTTTACCACGTAGGGTGGCACATGCACAGGTTCCAGGGAGAAGGACGTGGGCATCTCTGGGAAGGTGTTACTCAGCCCAACAACCTCCCTAACCGACAGAGATCCATGTGTCCCCCTCCCGGCTCCACGGAGGCTGCTGGTTCCTGATGGTGTCCCCTCCAGGGCAAGACTTGCATGGACCCCAGCCTGGCACAGCCCACCTGGCCTTTCCCACCAACCGTGAGGCCCTGCCCGAACTTGGTGTCCACTCCAAGCCCGGGGGCCAGAGAGAGAGAGAGAGAGAGAGAGAGAGAGAGAGAGAGAGAGAGAGAGAGAGATTATGGAGACAGAGTAATACAGAATAAGCTTAGCTACTTCAAAGGGAGAGAAATAGGGGCTTTGTACTTTCTCAGCAGCAGAAAAGCTGAACAAGATGTTGCTGCCAGAGGTCTACCAGATGGTTGAAATGAGATTATTTTTATATATATATATATATATATATTTTTTTTTTTTTTTCCTTAGAAACTCACTGCTTTTGAGGACCTTCCTCGACATCAGAGCCCCAGCAGCTCTGAGTGGATCGGGGTGCCTGGGTGTCTCTCAGGGAGTGTGAGCACTGGAGTTGGACCCCAAAACCAAGAGGCCACTGATCTGCTTCTCATTCATTCTGGACACGTGTGCTGGGAGAACGCAGAATTGCAGGGTCAGCTTTTGGGAGATTTCTGGCTGTTTTTCTCCTTTATGCCACATGCTGGGCTTTGGGCTGGGCCAAAGGGCCCCATCTGTGAATCCCTAGTGTGTTCTCTGTGCCACACCCCGGCATGCATCTCTGCTGGACCTTCCGCATCCTGCCCTCCACCTTCGCATCAAGCATGAAACAGGGTCACTTGACCATGAAGCAAGGAGTTGGGACCAGTCTCTAAAGCCCTGCAGCTCTCATACGTCACAGCTTGTGGTTGGTAAATGGATTTGGAAGAGAAATTGTTAGAGGCAGAAACAGTGAGGACAGAACATTCCAGGGACTTTCATTGTCACCCTGGACCCCAGAAAAGGACACAGTGGGAGGGCGCGCTAAGCTGGCTGTGGGCGGCCGTCCCCCATGGCCTGGCCTCACTTGCGTTGTTCTGGCCTCGGAGGCACACGAAGGCCAGGCCTCATGGTGGCTCCACCTTGCTCCACATCCACACCCTGCCCTCTGTGCAGCTCCCAGGGGTGGGAAGACGTCCGTCCCAGCTTTGGAGTCGACCAGCCCCACCAGGAGAAGCGGATCTGCGCCCCAGCAGGTGATGGACAGAGCAACACAAATCGTGTTTGGAGAATAAGCTACGTAGAGAACAAGGCTAAGCCATCCTTTTGCTGGTCTAGATTCCAGTGATGGCCACCTCTCACTCTTCGCCTTGTGAGTCCCTAGAGAACTCTGCACTTCCAAAGAGCGCATTGCTTACTAGTGGAAAGAGAAAGAACTGAAGGGACGAAACGGAGGCTTTATCCAATAAGGAGTAAGCGGAGCTGATGGGGACACTTCACCAGAACTGCCACCAGTGGCCCCGAGCTGGCACGGTTCTGCTGCAGCTCTGCCACACTGGAAGTCCCTGTTGCCCTGCAAGGCCTCACCTTTCCCAGCTGGATTACAAGATCTATGCCCTTACCCATGGGAAGTTGTGGCACAGCAATGGGATAAGGCATGGGACAAAAGAGCTGCTGGGAAAAGCTGAGAATGCTGACGCGAGAGCCTGCCACTCGTGGGAGCGGGTTGGACACAGTCTTTGCTGTCTGGCGCCCGCGGCCTCCAACCCCCAGAGTCAGCGTGAGTCCCCCCCACCGCAGACCACATGTGTAATCAGTGTGGGGAGGCCCCTGGGGAGGCACCAGGCTTTTCAGACACAGCCGGACATAAAGGAAAAAAGCCACAATTGGGAGGCCCAGTGGACTGAAGCGGCAGCGCTAATGCTCGGCTTGGGCGTTTGTCAGTGCCGTGGTTAGAAGTGCATCCTGGGCCTTCCTGTTCAGTGGCTTGGGGTGTCTGTGCCAGGGGTGGCTGGGGACCCCACTGAGGATTTCCCAGATCTGCGGGGTCTGATTCATCCTGTCTCAGCCCAGGGCGATGACAGATTGTTAGAACCGGATTCCCTCGGCCCCGGGAACAGAATGACAGAGTCACTGAGGCTGTAAAAGGCAAAGGAGTTTATTGACTAGTTCGAACTAGGGTCCAAGCCCCGAGCACCAACGCAGTGGTCTCTTTCCATGGGCAGGGACCCCGCGCAGCGGGAGTACATGTCTTTTATATTCTTTGCTGGAATTTGTTACAGCCAGTTACCTCTGATAAGGGGACATACGTCCCTCATAAACTTATTCACGTATTGATCAGGCCTTGGCCCGCTTATCAGTAAGCTATTCGTGGTTGTTTTTCTCTAACTACATTGGAGCATTTTTTTTTTTTTTTTTAGCTCTCTATCGCAACCAAGCGTTAAGCAAGCAAGCCTTGTATGCAAAAGCGGACTTTGGCTGTTAGCTATAAGCAAAACAAGTCATCACAGAATTAACTAAAATATTGTTTCAGTCCTGTTCTACATTTTCCCCCCTTTGTCCCTATGAGCACTCTTGCTCGTGCGTGGGGTCTTGTATTTTACGAGCCTTCTATGTCTTTTATCTCTAAGCTCTGGTACTGCTGTCGCAAAACCATTAATCGTACAGTGTTAACCCGTTTTTTTACAAAGGCAACCAGCCTATTTAGGATACATGGTCCGAAAGTGAGAATGAGCAGGATTATAACTAGGGGTCCTAGTATAGTGGAAAGCAAAGTCAAGGGGAGCTATTGAACCATGACTCAAACCATCCTTTTTTTGTTTACGCTCCCGTTTTCGGTTTGCCAGTCCTTCCCTGACTTTAGCCATGGTATCTCTAACTATCCCAGTATGGTCAGTGTAAAAACAGCACTCTTTTCCAAGGGCAGCACATAGCCCTCCCTGTTGGAGGAATATGAGGTCCAGTCCCCTCCAGTTCTGTAGCACCACCTCAGACAGTGAGCTTAGGGATTTTTTTTTTTTAAAAGGGAGATGATGGATTTTTTAATCCTGGCTATGTCTTCATCCATGGTGGCCCTTAGATGATTGAATCTTTTATGTTGCATGGCTAAGGATGAGAGGCCTGTCCCTGTTCCTATTACACCCAGGGCAAAAAGGGTAGCCAAGGTTATTGTTGTAAAGGGCTCTCTCTTTTTTCTAGCTAACCCGGCTCTGTCTGTGTCCTTTGCCCATGCATCGTATACTATATCTTCTTGATGGTAAATAACCTTAGGGAATATTAGCACCTGAACACAGAATTTTTTAGACTCATTAAACACAGACAGGCTGAGATATGGAGTCAGGCCTACCTTAGAACAAATCCATCACCCATTGAATGCCGGAACGATCCACTTTGTTCTTTCAGTCTGGTTTATAGATGGGTGGATTTTGGCACAGAATTGTACATGACTAGGGGGCACTTTTTTATGCAGGTTCTGCTCTTGGCGATTACCTGAAGTGTTAGCCCTGGGCCCTTGCGGTCCCACATGCAGGACCCAGGGGTCTCTTTTCCCGAGTAATGGAAGGGAGCAGCCACTCCTATTGCTTTATAAAAAGGGGGTCTAATATCATAGCATAACCAGCAGGCTTCCGTAGCACTGGGATCGGAGCGGTTTAATGCCTCATATGCTGCTGTCAGCATTTTTCATAAGGGATCTCTTGACTCTTTTGTTCCAGGGGTTACTTGTGCTCCCATCTCTGCCACCGGGGTCCCTAAAAGTGTGGGTGGGGCAACAGTTGGGCGTGGGCTATTTTGTTTTTCCCCTAGCACCCCCAAAATGTTAGAACCGGTTCCCCCCAGCACTGGACTGGGCCCTACAGTGCCCGAGATGGGTTTACAATTTAAACCCTCAGTTTAAATTGTATTATAGTGCCCCGCCCCCCCCGGCGGCGGTCTGGTTGTCACGCGAGTCAGTCTGGTCTTTAGTGGATTTTCTGGATCTGCCAAGGCTCTCCACTGAACTTGTTGGTGCTCTCGCTCGTCCTTGTTGGCAGGTCTCACGTGAGAGTGGGGTATCCAGGTCGCCATTCCATTAACCTTTAGGGCAGTGGGGGTGACAAGAATAATCTGAAAAGATCCCTTTTACCTGGGCTCTAGGGTTTTGTTATTATGTCTTTTTACCCATACCTCCCGGCTGGTAGGGGTGCCCGGCAACCTCTTTTCCCTCCCGTCGAGCTGCCTGATAAAAGGCTCGGAGGGCAGGCCAGACCTGGCCCTGAACTTGTTGCAGGGCCTGTACAGCCTGTAGCACTTCTTTAGGGTTTTTAGGCAGAGCCCCAGAGGTCATTTTTGGTATTACAGGTGGAGGAGCACCGTATACAATCTCAAAAGGGGTTAGGCCTAAATGATCGGGGGTGTTCCGGGCTCGGAACAGGGCGAAGGGATGGAGGGTCACCCAGTCTCCACCAGTCTTCAGGACCAATTTAGTCAAAGTCTCCTTTAGGGTTTTGTTTATTCTTTTTATCTGCCCCGAGCTCTGGGGATTATATACACAATGTAATTTCCAATCTGTCCCCAGAGCCCGGGCTAGCCCCTGACTAACTTGACTTGTGAAGGCTGGCCCATTGTCAGACCCTATGCTCTTCAGCAGCTTGTATCTGGGAACTATTTCTTTTAATATTTTCTTTGCCACTATTAAAGCAGTTTCTCCTTTAGTAGGAAAAGCCTCTACCCACCCTGAGAAGGTGTCTATCATGACCAGTAAATATTTCTATCCATATTTCCCTGGTCTTATCTCTGTAAAATCTATTTTCCAAAATAATCGTGGTTGCCTCTCCCTTTCCCTGGTACCTGCATGGGTCCCTCTGATCCTCCCCGGCTGCATAACCTGGCAGACACGGCAGTTTTTGACAATGTCTTTTGCTGTCTTCTCTTGTGATTTGAATCTGAGTTGTGCTGTGGCCAGCAGCTGTAACATCTTCTTCTTGCCAAGATGCGTTGTCCGGTACAAGTGCCCTAGTAGGTGGTTCCCCAAGGTCTCAGGGACTATCAGGCCATGTTCTCCATCTCGGAACCAGCCGTCCTTGTTCAGCGTTGCCTGCAGTTTTTCTGTGGCCCACCTTATGTCCACGCTGGAATAGTCCGGTTGGGGGAGCATCTTCCCCATCCCAGGGGGCGCGGCAAGCTCAGATGCAGAACATCGGTTAGTACCGGTCCCTCTGCAGCCCTTCTTTGCCTCAGCGTCCGCGGCCCGGTTGCCCCTGGCCTCAAGGGAGTCCCCACTCTGGTGCCCCGGGGTATGGACTACAGCCACTGCCTTGGGTAACAGGATGGCTTCTAGTAGTTGGAGTATCTCTGGCTTGTGCTTAATCTCTTTGCCTTCTGCTGTAAGGAAGCCCCTTTCTCTATAGAGGGCTCCGTGTATATGCACTGTCCCGAAGGCATAGCGGCTGTCGGTATACACCGTCAACCTCTTCCCCTGGGCCTGGCGAAGGGCTTCTGTCAATGCGACCAGTTCAGCCTTCTGGGCCGAGGTCCCCTGTGGAAGGCGCATGGCCCAGATAAGCCTGCCTTGCTCATCTACTACGGCCGCCCCTGCATACCTGTGTCCATCCCGGACGAAGCTGCTCCCATCCGTGAACCAGGTCAGGTCGCTGTTTGCGAGGGGGCGGTCTTGCAGGTCACTCCGAGCCTCTGGGTCTTGGCCAGGATCTCAAGGCAGCTATGTTCAGGCATTGTTGGCACTGGATCTGGCAGAAGCGTGGCTGGGTTCAGGATGGCAGGAGTCTGGGATCCGATGCGAGGAGCGTCCAACAGGAGTCCCTGGTAGTGAGTCAGCCTCGCATTTGTAATCCATCACCCTGGTGGCTGTCTCAGGATCCCCTCTATGGCGTGAGGAGTGATAATTTGCAGATGCTGTCCCAGGGTGAGCTTGTTGGCATCTTTGACCAGCAAAACAGTAGCTGCGATGATCCGCAGGCACGCCGGCCATCCTGCCACCACCGGATCCAGCTTTTTTAGACAGGTACGCCATCGGCTGCCTCTAAGATCTCAGTGTCTGCATGAGCACCCCCTGTGTCTATCAGGAAATTGACTGGGCTCCCCTTTATATCTAAGGTTATTCTGGGCTTGGGGAGGGGGTCCGAACCCCGTCTTCCCTATTTATTATTTTCTCCTTGCCCCGCTAGTAAGACTCTCTTAGGCGATGTTCTCCTCCTTGGGTCCCCCTTTTTCTTCGGACATTCTCTAGCCCAATGTCCATGATCCTTGCAGTGGGCGCACTGATCCTTGTCCAGTCTTTCCCTCTGGGGTCGTTTTCGGCCATTTGCCCTTAACTGACGCCCCCCCCATGGCTGCAGGTAGGATCTTTGCCATCTCCTTATTTGTCTTACGCGCCTCGCCCGCCTGGAATTTTTTTTATCTTTTTGTTTTATTTTTTTTCTAACTTCTCCTCCTGCGTCTCCCTATTGTTGTAAACTTTTTCTGCCACTTTCAACAGGTCTCGCAGAGTTTTTTTTTACTTAACCTCTCTATTTTTTGCACCTTACGCCTAATGTCTGGGGCTGCCTGGTTAACAAAAGCCATCATTACTGCCGCCTTGCTCTCTTTTGCAGTAGGATCTATGGGAGTGTACTGTCTGAAAGTCTCCATAATCCTCTCTAGATAAGCCGCCAGACTCTCCTTGGGCCCTTGCCGAACATCCCCTACCTTAGCCAAATTGGTCGGCTTTCGTGCCGCCGCCCGGAGACCGGCCATTAGAGTCTGGCGGTAGACCCGGAGACGCTCCCTACCTTCAGCCTCATTGTAGTCCCAGGGGGGTCGTTCGAGTGGAAACGCTTGGTCTGTGATCCCTGGGTTAGCGGTGGGTCTGCCATCATCTCCTGGAACCAGTTTTTGTGCTTCCTCCTCTATTCTTTCCCTCTCTTCAGTGGTGAAGAGAGCTTTTAGTAGTTGCTGACAATCGTCGCAGGTGGGCTCTTTGGTAACTAGGGCTTGTGTCTTTTTCCTTGATGCTGGCAGGAGGGTCTTTAGCCAAGGTGGCGGATCCTGGACCAAGCCCTGCCAGATTATAATATAGGGGGCTTGGTCCAGATGGCCGTGATGACCAAAGACTATCCCTTTTATTTTTTCAATAAGCTCAGCATCAAATGTTCCTTCCCGTGGCCATCCTACCCCGAAGGTCAGCCACTCCGCCTCGCACAAAGTGATGAATTTCTTTCTTTTTTTTTTTTTACTTTTAGGGAAAGGCTGTGCGCCCTTTCCCTAACATCCTTAAAATGGCCCAGAAAAATGGACAGGGGAGTCGATGGTGTCTGTCCCATGTCCACACAGCACTCCTACAAGGAAACAGACACCGTTAGTTGGTCTGATTTGGTGCCACCAGCTGATCTGGCGTCACCGGTGAGTTCCTGCTGCCCGCTCTTGTTGCCCACTGGTTTTTCTGGCTCCTTGCACAAAATGGGCAGCAGGTCTTGGCCTTGGTCAGACCCTGTTTTAGTTTTATTTCTTTCCACAGTGGGGCCTCAGAGGACGCCCCGTCCTCCTGAGTCACGTGAGGAGAAAAAGGGTTATTAATCAAAAGGGGGTAATGAAAACGTTCAAAAGACACCGCATGACACAAAGCCACTAGAAAGGGGGGGCAGTTTGCAGCCATACAAGGAGTCCCACCAAGAGCCGGTAGAGAAGTGTGAAGGCAGCCCTCTTTAGAGGTCCCCAAGAATGAGGGGTCACAGCATACAAGCCAATACCAAACAGTAGCGCCAACAGGGAAGGGAGCCCCCAACGAAAAATCTGTAACTAGGAGATTATAAATCCAGAGATTGAGAGGGCCACAGAAAAAGGACAAGCTGGTGGGCTGCTCCACTCAGCAGCACCTTGGCTCAGCAGACTCACCCACAAATCTCATTCACCATTAGTTGCACTTACAGACACTCACACAGTAAGCATTAATTTCAATCACATGTCTGATCTAAGAGTCCGGACTCGTTTGTTGGTTTTTTTTTTTTTTTTTTTCCACAAATTGGCCAATATCACTTAAAAGAAATCTACAAAGGCACAAACAGACAATACTAGACCAGTCCTGTGCTAACCATCTAAAACTCAAACAAATAGAAGCAGAATTTTCACCGAGCGGCCTCGGACTTAACCCCTTGGGGTGCCTCCTGCCCACTGGAAAACAAAAGACAAACAAAGAAGCAACAAACAACAGAGATTTTAGCTGTCTGCCACTTGGATTCCTCGTCAAACGGATCTACTTGGTTTCGCTTTCCCAAATAAAGTTTCCGCCGCGCGGGTTGTCTGAGTCTGACCCATGCTCACAAAGGAAACGGGGGAGGGAGTTTCTCTCAGGTGTCCGCCTGGCTGCGTCCCTCGCGGGAACTTAGGCGCGTCTTGGCTAAGGTGTACCCGTATAGAGCGCGGGCCCGGTCACTCCTTTTTAGGGGAGTGAATCACCGTTATGCCGTACGACGTCGCCACAGAACCGCAGGTTAGGACCCACTCAGATTCCGTAGCCGCAGCCGTGGAACCTCATACAGTCACACTTCATTCACTCAATCAGACAGACAGACTTTACCTCTCTCTCTCTTTTTTTTTTTTTTTTTACTTTTAACATTAGCTGTACCATTTCTGAATTTCCGCCCAGCGGCCCCCACTCGGGGTTGCGTCCCACTGCTTGGAAAAACTCTTTTCAGATGGACCTTACCGGCCCACACCAAAAACCTATCAGGGGGCGAGGGATGTCTCCCTTCGCTCCCGACCAGCGGCTTTCCAACAGCGCATCCGCCTAGGCCTTTTGCTGGTCACCGTACAGATTCCACGTCGTACGGAATTTCTTACTGCCTGAGACCCAGCTGGCTGACAGACTTCCACCCAGCGGCCCCCTCTCGGGGTTGCGTCCCGCTGGCTGGAACACAGAAGACAGACAAAGAAACAACAAACAACAGACAAGGGGGTGATGGACGTCTCCGGTTACTCTCGAACCGGCGACCCACCAGTGCGTCTGCGTCACTTCCCAGGGCCCAGTTACCTACACCGTACGGATTTTCAGCGCTTTAACTCCTTCTCGGATCCAGATTCTGTTCCAGGGGTTTTGGGGATCCCGGACGAGCCCCCAAAATGTTAGAACTGGATTCCCTCGGCCCTGGGAACAGAATGACAGAGTCACTGAGGCTGTAAAAGGCAAAGGAGTTTATTGACTAGTTCGAACTAGGGTCCAAGCCCCCAGCACCAACGCAGTGGTCTCTTTCCATGGGCAGGGACCCCGCGCAGCGGGAGTACATGTCTTTTATATTCTTTGCTGGAATTTGTTACAGCCAGTTACCTCTGATAAGGGGACATACGTCCCTCATAAGCTTATTCACGTATTGATCAGGCCTTGGCCTGCTTATCAGTAAGCTATTTGTGGTTGTTTTTCTCTAACTACATTGGAGCATATATATATATATATATATATATATATATATTTTTTTTTTTAGCTCTCTATCGCAACCAAGTGTTAAGCAAGCAAGCCTTGTATACAAAAGCGGACTTTGGCTGTTAGCTATAAGTTAAGCAAGCAAGCCTTGTATACAAAAGCGGACTTTGGCTATTAGCTATAAGCAAAACAAGTCATCACAGAATTAACTAAAATATTGTTTCAGTCCTGTTCTACAAGATTGGTCTGATTTCAGGCAGAGAACAGCAAACCAGTGTTCATAAGAGACCAACCCACTAGATGCTTCAGGAAAGTTTCAATGTTGTGCCCCCCGCCCCTTTCTCTTTGTCTTCTTTCCCACATTCAGCAGCAAAACAGCCAGAAACCCACAGGCTCCAAGGAGTCCCTGGGGAAGGGGGCGGTAGTGGTGAGGGCTGGGTTCTCACAGAGCCAGGGTGCAGGGGGGAGCGTGCACACATGCACACTGGGACATTTCAGTCACCACAGTTAGGTGACCTGTTTCTTGAGATCTGAAAAGGGGAGATGGCAGAATCAGGTACCAGGGCTCACAGTGTGACCAGCGGGAGGCCATTCTGCCCACAGTGGCCACTGGCCAGGGACTCTGGATACTTGATATAGGCACAAGAGGCAGGGTTTGAGGTAAGATGGCATAAAGGAGTCCGCCTCGCTAGGCAAGAAATTGCAAGATCCTTTTGTCAGTTGGGGTTCATCATTGCAATCAAAAGCAGCTGACCCTGGCTGATGAAGCAGAGAGAGATTTTATTACAAGACATTGGGCAGTTCACAGTGTCCCATGAACCCCAGGGCACCCACTTTGGAGGCTGCACCGCCAGGTACAGCACCCCACTCCTGCCACAGAACCTGTGCAGGGAAGACACCTTTGTTCTGCTGCAGGCCCATGGCTGACACCCCAACACTGGGCAATACCCCAACACTGGGCACTGGCTGGAAATAGAGCCCCTGCTACCCCTAGAAACTGGACATTGTGCCACCACGATCAGCACTGTCCATCGCCCGAACACATGCTGTGCAGGGAGACCTGCACTTCTTGTATGAGACAGAGGTCAGGCCATTATGTCACCTACCATGGGGGCTGGAGAAGCCAATGTCTGGTGCTTTTGTTTCAATAGTGAGGTGGGGGAGGAGGGTCCACAGTGACCAGGTGGATGACAACTGTCCCCTACAAGGCATGAGGTGAGAGGAACTGACTACAGGCGATCTGAGTCTGCTCCCTTGTGGACATGGCCTCCTTTTGATGCAAATTACCAGCTCTCTCTCCTGTGAGGGTGGCAGACACGGTGCTCACACTGAAGGTCAGTCAGCTGTTGCTGAATATCAGCCGTTCTATGTAAAAACGCTAACCAGGAAACAATTCCCGTTATTTTATTTTATTTTCTCTAGCTTTATTGAAGTATCATTATATATGTTCAATATATACAACTGAATATATACAATAAAAATTATATATCTTCAAGGTGTACAATGATTTGATCTATGTACACATTGTGAAATGATTATGGCAATCAAATTAGTTAACACTCAGTTACCATTTGTGTGTGTGTGTGTGTGTGTGTGTGCGCGTGCGCACACACACACAATAAAGGACACTTAAGAGCTACTCTCAGCAAATTTCAAGTAAATAATACAATATTGTTACCTACAGTCACAACACTGTATGTTAGGATCCAATGTTCCTGTTAGTATAACATTCTTGTCAAAATAATGATCCTGTTATTCTAAATGGAAAAAATTATAATGCACATACCACTAATCTACTTCCTAAATGTAATTAAAGATGGTAAAACATCTATATCTGTAATAAACTGCCACATTAGGATGTTAAATGCTTAAAACATAACTTAAACACCAATAATCAATATGGTTTTAATGGCTGCTTTGTATAAAGTGGTGTTGTGACATCTGTCAGCACCAGCAACTTCCAAAATGCTAGTCCCCTTTTCAGCAGGTTTTACAAACCTTCCACTTACAATTTTGATGTTCTATTAAAATTATAATCGAAATGCTTCTCAAGACTTTATTGACAAGTGGTTTTGTTGCAAATGTAGTGTGTTCAGCAAAAGAAACAATCAACAGAGTGAAGAGACATTATGTTGAATAGAAGAAAATATTTGCAAACTATTCATCAGACAGGGGACTAGCATCCAGAATATTCAAGGAATGCAACTCAACAGGAAAAAAACAAAAACAAAAACAATCCCATTAAAAGTGGGCAAAGGACATGAACAGACATTTTTCAAAAGAAGACATACAAACGGCCAACAGGTATATGAAAAACGTTCAGCATCACTAATCATCAGAGAAATGCAAATCAAAACCACAATGAGATATCATCTCATGCAAGTCAGAATGCTATTATTAAAAACACATAAAATAACAGATGGCAAGGATGTGGAGAAAAGGGAATTCTTATACACTGTTGATGGGAATGTAATGTAGTACAGCCACTATGGAAAATAGTATAGAGATTTCTCAAAAACCTAAAAATAGAACTATCATTTGATCCAGCAATCCCACTGCTGGGTATCTACCTAAAAGAAGAGGAATCAATACAGCAAAGAAATACCTGCACTCACAGATTTATTGCAGCACTATTCACAACAGCAAAGATGTGGAAGCAACCTAGGTGTCCATCAACAGATGAATGGATAAAGAAAATGTGGTATATATACATAATGGAATATTTTTCTGCCATAAAAAGAATAAAATCATGTCATTTGCAGCAACATGGATGGAACTGGAGGCCATTATGTTAAGTGAATAAGCCAAGCACAGGAAGACAAATATCGCATGTTCTCATTCACATATGGGAGCTGAAACATCTGATCACAGGGAGGTAGAGAGTGGAAAGACAGAGAATGGAGATGGGGAAGGGTGACGAGGGAGGGAGAGGATGAAGAGAAGTGGGTTAAACAGTACAACACACAGTTAGATAGAAGAAATAAATCCAATGTTTGGTAGCATAGTAGGGTGACTATAGTTAAACAAAAATATACAATATTTGGTAGAGGGACACCCTAAATACTCTGACTTGATCACTATGCATTATATACATGTAACAAAATTTCACATGTACCCTCATAAATTTGTACAAGTAAAAAAAATAGTGTGTTCTGTTTCAGGGGTGTAAATGTAAATTTATCCTAGGTAAATTTTGGCCAAGAAATGTTATTGGGAGAGATCTCGTATATCCCCTGAAATTTGGATATTAAAAACCAAAGGCTGGCCGGGCGCGGTGGCTCACGCCTATAATCCTAGCACTCTGGGAGGCCGAGGCGGGTGGATTGCTCAAGGTCAGGAGTTCGAGACCACCCTGAGCAAGAGTGAGACCCCGTCTCTACCAAAAATAGAAAGAAATGATTTGGACAGCTAAAAATCTATATAGAAAAAATTAGCCGGGCATGGTGGCACATGCCTGTAGTCCCAGCTACTCGGGAGGCTGAGGCAGTAGGATTGCTTAAGCCCAGGAGTTTGAGGTTGCTGTGAGCTAGGCTGATGCCACGGCACTCACTCTAGCCCGGGCGACAAAGCGAGACTGTGTCTCAAAAAAAAACCAAAGGCTGATTCTTTCTCATCTGGCTTCTTGTTCAAGAACTGGGGAAGCTAGGACTGGTTTATGGAATCTATATAGAACTTAGAAAAATCAACAAGAAAAAAAATCAAAGAACCCCATTAAAAAGTGGGCAAAGGACATGAACAGAAACTTTTCAAAAGAAGACAGAATAATGGTCAACAAACATAAAAAAAATTGCTCAACATCTCTAATCATCAGAGAAATGCAAATCAAAACCACAATGAGATTATCACTTAACTCCAGTGAGAATGGCTTTTATCAAGGTGGGACTGCAAACTAGCACAGCCTCTATAGTAAGTAATATGGAGATGCCTCAAAGAACTAAAAATAGAACTACCATTTGATCCAGCAATCCCACTACTAGGCATCTACCCAAAGGAAAAAAATCATTCTATAATAAAGACATCTGCACTCAAATGTTTATAGCAGCACAATTCACAATTGCAAGATGTAGAAACAACCCAAGTGCCCATCAACACATGAGTGGATTAATAAAATGTGGTACACGTATACCATGAAGTACTACTCAACCATAAAAAACAATGATGAACTAGCACCTCTTATACTATCCTGGATGGAGCTGGAGCCCATTCTTTGAAGTGAAGTATCACAAGAATGGAAAAATAAGCACCACCTGTATTCACCATCCAGTTAGTAGTAACTGATCAACACTTAACGTGCACACATGGGGGTAATAATATTCATCAGGTGCTGGGCAGGTGGGAGGGGCAGGAGGGGATGGGCAAATTCACAACTAATGGGTGCGGAGTGCACTGTCTGGGGGATGGGCATGCTTGTAGCTCTGGCTTTGGTGGTGCAAAGGCAATCAATACATGTAACCAAAATGTTCATACCCCCAGAATATTCTGAAATTTAAAAATAATAATAATAATTATAAAAAACCAAAAGGCATCCTGTGAGAGGAATTTGTTGTGGGGAATGCCTCAATTTGAAGAATATTTCCCAAGTGCTGAGGGCTTTCCATATATTAGCACTAATTCTTACAATAGCCCTAACTCCACTCCACACGTTGAAATGGCAAGGGTTTCTCAGGGCCCCCCTGGGGCTGGAACTCAAACCCAGGTCCGTTTGGCTCCATGATTTCCCCACAATACAATCCTGTTTCTTGTTGTTTCCTCTTAGCACAGTGGAACAAAGCTGAAATATTCAAGAGAAACTTTCCCAAAGTAATAGGAAAAAAATTGAAAGTAATAAAATTAGTCAAATGTATGCGGCATGGGCTCTGTTGCCCAGGCTGGAGTGCAGTGTTGCAATCATAGCTCACTGCAGCCTTCAACTCCCAGGCTCAAGGGATCCTCCTGCCTCAGCACCTGAGTAGCTGGGACTGCAGGCATGTGCCCATGCCTGGCTACTTTTTAAATATTTTGTAGAGATGGGATCTCGCTATGTTGCTAAGGTTGGTCTTGAACTCCTGGGCTCAAGCATTCCTACTGCCTTGATCTCCCAAAGAGCTGGGATTACAGGCATGAGCCACCGCACCTGGTCAAGCATAGATTTTTTTTTAACCTTAAATTTCTATTCCTCACTGATCCCACTTAGCCATACTATCATAATTAAATCAGACTTTCTGGGGTTGGGTACAGGCAACATCACTCTCCCTCATGTCCTCCAGCTGACTCCTGAGCAATTTCTGTCAAGTCGCCTCCAGAACAGCTTGAGCCCCGTCCTCTCTCCATTTCTGCCACCCTGGTCTGTGCCCAGCCGTCATCACCTCTCATGCGGACCCCAGCTGTAGCCTCCCCTCGGCCTTTCTTACTCCCCCACTGTCCCTTACCAATCCCTGTCCACGCTGCCATCAGCATTTTTTAATTTTTTTAAAAACTATAATCAGATCATATCTTTCTCTGCTTAAAACCCTGCAAAGGCTTCCCAATGCACCAGAAATAAAGCAAACTCTTGGGCCCGGCTTCCAGGACTCTGCAGGATCCGGGCCGCCCGCCTCTCCAACTGCTCCCAGCTTACCTTGCTCTTGAGGCTGGCGGAAATTAACTCCTCCCAAACGCCAAGTTCTCACCTGTCTCAGGCCTTTTTCTGCTTCCTAAAATACTCTCACCTTTCCCTCCTCTCTGCCACCCCCTCCTGGCCTCTCCCTCCTTCACGTGTCGGCTCCTGATGCTCTGGTTGTCAGCTCCCAGGTGACCTCTTGAGACAGCCCTTCCCTGCTCACTACCCAAGTTCCAGAAGTGGCATGATCTTCTTGGGAGGGGCTCCTGGGCTGGGGCCCTAAAGAGCAGTAGAGAAGAGCCCGAGAGGACTTTAGACTCCATAAGGAGAATGGCAGGGAGGGACCATTCTCATGAGAGGCTGAGTGGGGGTGTTGATGTAAGAGATTTCAGCCTGTGACCTGGGCTGCAGAAGCAGGGCGCTATCTCAGCTGCCAGGAGGGAGCCCCTGCACACCCGACCTTGCTCGCAGCTCACCTTGCTACCGCACAGGTGCTGGGTGCTGGCTACACTTGCTGCACCAGAACCTGCATGCACTGCCACTCTGGCCGAGGGAGTGCCTCTGCTCAATCTAAAGGCACAGGTACTGTACAAACAGAGCTAAGAATCACTCAATGTTTGAGGAAAAACAACAGTATGAAAATGAACCACACTCCTCCAAATAGGAGAACTAACCCCCGAGGAAACAGATTTATTATATAAAGCAGAAAAACAAAACCACAAACAAACCTAATAAACTTGAAAGGACTATGAGAACATACAGTCAATAGCTGGCACAGAAGAACACTTTGAACTAAACATAATTCATATTCTCTGATGTAGAAGTCTACTTCACTCATGAAAATAAAAAGAATGCTAGCAGAGAGAAGTGAATTAGAATTTTCCAGAATTCAATTTTGCCCCCCCATCTCAATTAATAAGCTAAATGGACAGAGCTGAAGATTGAATTAGTGAGCTAGAGGAGTGGCTTTCAAATTTTGCTGCACATTAGAATCACCTGGTGAGATTTTAAAATTCCCTGTGCCTAGGTTGCATGCCATACTATCATAATTAAGTCAGACTTTCTGGGGGTTGGGTACAGGCAACATCAGTTTTTAAAACTCTCCAGGTGATTCCAATATGCAGTCAAGTTGGAGCAAAGGAGGTTTCCCAGAAGGAGAAAAAATATGAAAAATATAGTTGAAGGATCTGTTGGACACATTTAGAACTTTGTACACCCATAGGAGATCCAATGGGGAGAAGAGAGAAGAAGAAATGAATCCAGAGCAGGGAGGCTGAAAACATTTTCACTGTCTGCCTTGGGCCCACACCTGCACCTGTTAACCGAAAGTTTGGCACTTGTCCTCAAGGCCTTATCAGAAAAATGAGAACAAGTGGTTTAAGAAAAAGGAAAGAGAAGTTTATTGCTTTGCTGGCAAAGGAGGAATATGGGAGACTATCATCTCAAAATCCAAATTCCTGTACAGAAGCAGAAAAACAGGGCTTTTGAAGGGAGGGCCCTCAGTTCTAGGCTATTGTTGTTCAATTACAGTTGATGATTCTAATCATCCTATCTCAGCCAAAGACAAAGTTGTTACCTCCACCCACCTGGGAGGCCCACCCAGACCTCTGCAGGCCAGGTGCTAGGCCTGGGATGGAGCCACAGTTCAGCTGAGGTATGTCCTGTAACACAAAGAACACAAGACATTCCCCTGCCCCTCCCACCACCTGTCTGAGGCAGGGATGCAGGCCTCAGTTCCCAAAAGAGCAGGGGAAGTTTTATTTAGTTTTATAATTTACTTTTTAGTTTTTTATTGTTTTTATTTTTTGTTTTTTTGAGATGGAGTCTTGCTCTGACACCTGCCCTAGAGTGCTGTGGCATCAGCCTAGCTCACAGCAACTTCAAACTCCTGGGCTCAAGTGATTCTCCTGCCTCAGCCTCCTGAGTCTTAAAATCCAAATTCCTGCATAAGCAGAAATACAGAGCTAGCTGGGACTACAGGCACGTATCACCACCATGCCTGGCAATTTTTTTCTATTTTTAGTAGAGAAAGGGTCTCGCTCTTGCTCAGGCTGGTCTTGAACTCATTAACCTCAAGCAATCCTACCGCGTTGGCTTCCCAGAGTGCTAGGATTACAGGCATGAGCCACTGCGCCCAGCCAACTGGGGAAGTTTTAAAGAGACAGAAAACATCTTTTGCCTTTTTTTCCCAGGCCATTCCTTCTGTTACTGTTACACTCCCTGTTGGTGTCCCTTTCTCTCTCTCCAGCCCCAGGTTGTTGGGTGACTCATTCATGACTTGCATCCTGCCCTGGGCAACCTGTTCCTGCCCCCTCCTGGAAGGGCCAAGGTGGTTATGTCATCATGATAGGGATCTGGCAGGAAAACAAATTCTCTCATGAATATGAATCTTTCTTGGCATAATAGTAATAAAAAAAAGTCTTCTTCCCCACCAGACATGAGACTTAAGAAACAAAACTTGAGTAAGCACAGAAAACCCATCCTGCCCCTATATAGTTCCTGCCTAAGCAAAGGTCTGTTTAATGAGGTCTTGTTTGTCTCTTGGCTCTTAACTGGGCCTCAGATTGTGTGTGTGCAAAAGAGAGAGAGAGAAAACTACACACACACACACACACACACACACACACACACACACACACACACACACACAGCATCACCAATCACCATTAGAGTCAGGCAACTAGGACTCTTGCTTGGGGGTCTTTTTTTTTTTTTTTTTGAGACAGAGTCTCGCTTTGTTGCCCAGGCTAGAGTGAGTGGCGTCAGCCTAGCTCACAGCAACCTCAGACTCCTCGGCTTAAGTGATCCTACTGCCTCAGCCTCCCGAGTAGCTGGGACTGCAGGCACGTGCCACCATGCCCGGCTAATTTTTTCTATATATATTTTTAGTTGGTCATGTAATTTCTTTCTATTTTTAGTAGAGACAGGGTCTCGCTCAGGCTGGTCTTGAACTCCTGACCTCGAGCGATCCACCCCCCTTGGCCTCCCAGAGTGCTAGGATTACAGGCGTGAGCCACCGCGCCCGGACTCCTTTTTTTAAGAAAGCTACTCTGTCTCTCCTCCAATTGCCCCCAAACCCATGGGACAAGGAAACCGGAGGGCCAAGGAGATGTGTTCATTGGAAAACGTGTCTTACCTTCTAGGTCCCATCCCAGGTACCGGGTCCTGCACCTGCTTTCCTGGGCTCTGGTTTCCGGGTCAGTCTTCCTGAGAGGGACACGTTGTGGGTGTGGGCTCCCTAGATCCAAGGGGGAAGCAGGGGCAGCTGCTGGGGGGAGGGTGGGAGAGGTGCACGCAAGGACAGAACCGGGTGCCCAGGTGAGGGGGCCCTGCCAAGGTGAGAGTGGACCCCCACACGTCCGGGTGTATGGAGCGACGAGCCACTGCCTGCCTTGCCACGTTACTTTCTCCAGAGCGGTTGCTCAACAGTGGCCCAGATTCTGGGGATGTTTTTCTACTAAATTTTCTCATTATTGAGCAATTGCTCCTGCCCAAGGGATCATCTTCCCAGCACTCGGATTCTAAAGTGGTTTGTGGGGACGACTCACGTGGGGCTTCATAATGGAGAAAGCTGTGGTTTACGGTTTGGTTTTGTCTGTCAAGCAAAGGAGGAGGTTGTGAGACACAGGACAAAGTTCTCACCAAGTCTCCAAAGAACATCGGACCTAGGCCCTCTGTGCTCTCATCTCGGTGTGCAGGCGGGGCCACCCCACCAGCCTCGGAGCTGTCCCCAGGCCAACAGGCAAGAGGTCTGGGGTTGAGCAGCTGCAGCAGCCCCCGACCCCATTTCTGGTCCCTTCAAACTTCCACCTTTTTACAGCTGTAGACCTGGTTATGCTAGATTTTAGTTTTTTGTCTCTGTTACCTTGTCTTTCTGGGTCCAGATGGGATGTTTGTCCACATTCACTCTGCCCTCTAACACGAGGTCGCCTCCATGTCGCAGCCTGGAGACACCTCCCACGTGGGGAGCCCCAGCCCTAAGTGCCAGCCCAGCCAGTGCTTGCTCTGACCGCGCGCTCCCCGCTGGCCTGTGTCCCCTGCCTCTGGCCATGGCACACCACCCTCCAGGCGGGAAAGCTTGGCTTCACCCTCGGCTCCCCAACGCCCAGCTGGGTCAGTGGCAGCAAGTGGCTTAATCAATTTTATGCAGCTGGCAGGAGGATCCGGGGGAGGCTGTTTGACTCCCTGTCTCTTTCCCCCTCTCCTCCTAGGCCAGGACCTGGGGCGCCGGCTGTCCACGCACTGGCAAGCCTTCACTTCTTGAAGCGCCAGGTTGGACTGGTCCTTCCTGGCAACCAGACACTGACTCACGGGCCCTTGGGCCCTTGCCCAGCAGGATGGGGCTGGGGGCCAGTGTGACTTGGGCAGTAGGAGGGTGGGAGCCAGTCAGCAGCGTTTGCTCTCCCTACGGCCCCCCCCTGCTTACACTCCCAGGAGCACCAGCCTTTGATCCTGCATGGCCAGGGCTCTGCAAACAGCCCCAACCCCAGGGGACTCCCGGGCTCCGCCGAGGACTCCTGCACTGAGTGTTTCTGTCCGGAAGCTCCCGTGGGCCTCAGAAAACTGAGGGTGCCCCTGGGGGAGCAGCCACAGGCATTTCTTGGCCTTGGCCAGGTTGCTTAACCCTCTCTGTAAAGTGGGGGTGGTACGAGTCCTTTGCACCAGAAGTGGGAGGATTAAGTGAGTTTACATCTGCCCAGCACATCACAAGTTCTTAGTAATCAGTGGTGAGTACAGTGTTGCTTCCACTCATCCCTCCCTCTGGTAATTATGTGTTTACCTTCTGTCTTCCCCAGCAGTGCCTCACTCCATATCTGAGAGGTGTACTGTCCCCCTCTCTGACCCCGGAGCCCAGCCGTCAGTACATATTGTTGGATGGTTGGTGGAATGAATGAATGAATTTGTTGCTATGAAGATTGAGATATCATGAAAGCTCTAGGAACAGAGTGACTCTTCATCTGGGAAGGGCAGTGGCCAGGCCGCCAGCAGCTCGAGCTGGGGCAGGTCCAGGGACAGGGGTGAGGCCCGGGTCGGGTCGCAGCCTCCGAGCCCAGCAGGAGGGCCCAGGTCTCCAGGCGCTTCCGAAGCAAGGTGGTGCGGCCGCAGCGGGTGGCTTCTTACATCTGACTGCTGTGTGCACTTTCTGCCACCCAGAGGTGTGGGTCCCAGGCCCGCCTGGAGGGTGGGGAACTGGGTGCACCCACCTTCCTGGCCCCTTGGCCCCTCTGAGGGGAGCTGCCCTCCTAGGTCTGAGCAGTGGGTGACGGCCACCCCTTTCCCGTCAGTGTGAACTCTCACATTTACATTTTGGCCAAGCTGGAAATAACAATAACATAAACACGCCTCAGTGGCCCTGTCCCTCCGTGGAGGGAGAGGAGGAAAAAGCACAGCCCAGTCTGGGAAACAAAGTTCCCTCTGTTAGCAGACACGGGCTGCTGTTTAAGTCCCCAGGGCCCCCACGGTGGCAGGGGAATGAGCTGGGGCCAGGGCGGCAGCGAGGTGCTGCCCGTCAGCCCGTGGAACCAGGGCCCTGAATGCCCCCCTGGGGGGAGGGTCGGCGCTCTCCACCTCCTGCCCTGTGCACACCAGGCGGGGCACGCCACGTCCCAGGCACAGAGTGTGCCCACAGGCCCCTCCTTCGGAACAGCCTCCTTTTCACTATCTGCTCAGGAAGCAGAAAAGGTTAAAATTTCCATCTTCTGTCTTAAAGAGATTCCTGCTGGGACTTAGTTCTGACAAGAGTCTTTTCTTCCCCCTTCCTGGGCGGGGTTAGAGCTGAAGCCCAAAACAGAGAGGCTGACACAGTGGGAGAGGCTTGGTCACGCCGCTGGGGAGGCCCCTTTTCCCCCCTCGCCCCAAATGTGGCTGTGGGGACAGGCAGCCTGTGCCGAGGGACAGGGACGGCCCTCCTGGCCTCTCTGCCAGCTGGAGAGAGGCTGGATCCCAGGCGCAGCTTTGGGAGCAGCCGGCCTCCCTGCCCAGCCTCCCCCTTACGTGGCTGTGAAGCCCTTTCCTGCCTCCCCTGAGGGGCCAGACACTCCCCTGACCCTGGCTCTATTTCCTATCAGCCCCGCCTGTTCTCAGTGCATCAGCCCATGGCCCTGCTGCTTTCTAAAGTGACAATTCATTTCTAAAGAAGCCCTTGCATGTAGCCGGGTGTTCGTGGAGCTGCACTCTCAGCAGGGCCTGGGCAGCCTGAGCTCCCAGGTGAGCATCTCCGAGGCACTCAGGCAGCCTGCCCCGGCCTGACGACCGTTACCCGGCGACCTTGCCTGGGCACCAGCACCTGTGGGTTCCAGGAAGGTGTTTGAACCTCCCGATGGCAGAGCAGAGCCAAGTCGTCCACTGCAGTTGTCAGCAAAAGCGAGAGGAACATCTACATTTTCAGCCGATGCACATCATTCCATGGGTATTACAGTTTTCACTGCAGTGTGGACATCCTGAAGGGTGTTTGCCTCTTTTAGAAATAAAACAAAAAAAAAAAAAGTGGAATAAGAAAAAAATTCAAAAAATGGGTAAGAATCTCCAGTCAAGGCCTGTAAAACCGAGACCTGTGTTCCCAGAGTGAGTCCACGGGAAAAGCAGTGTGATGTGTAGACTTAGTCCTGTCTCCTGCCCAAGAGACCGTCTCTTGATTTTTTTAACTGTAAAAATAAAAATTTGAAAAACAGGAAAAAAATTTTTTAGAGTTCTGTTACTTAACATACTACAATTATTTGTTGGGATGGCTTAGTTTTTATTTTGTTGAGCTACTTACGGTTTAAGTACAATGTACGTATTTGAAGGCTTAATTGCGATCGCAACACTGCTGGCAAATTTTATCAAAACCCTTTAGACAGACAAACTGAGGCTCTTAAAGGGAACCTTCCCCAATCATTCCCTTGTTTCTAATTTATGGAGCACAGTAAGTAAACCTCTCTTTCAGAAGGGATTAAAGACAAATTAGAGGAATAAATAAAGATGCAAATAAACAAATTAAGCACTTACTATCGTATAGCTCAGCGGCTCCCAACCCAAGGGTAGTTCTGGTGACAGTGGCAATGTCTGCAGATGTTTTTGGTTGTCACAACTTGGGGGAGAAGGGCTGCTACTAGCTTCCGGGGGGTAAAGAGTAGGGATCTTACAATGCTCAGAACAGCCCCTTACAACGAAGAATGATCTGGTTTAAAATTCAGTGGTGCCGAGGTTGAGAAACCCGAGCTGACCTGCGGCTGGAGGTGGCCCTGGGCCGAGAGCGGGCCCAGCTCAGGCTGCAGGGGAGTGAGCGGCGCCGACAGGCAGTGACTCTGAGGGTGTGACGCAGAGGAGGCCCAGGCGAGGAACGAGGATGGAAGATCAGAAGGGGTCGTTTCCGTTTTAATCCTGTCCACAGTAACCAAGAAACAGGCTCCCGGGGCCTCACAATGTGACGTCTGCCCGATTCCTCCCGTGGCCCCAGCACTTACACGTTGTGTGGCACGTAAAATCCAAGGTGACCTGAAGACACGTGTGTCCCATGAGGGACATTGTGGACAGGCGCTCCAGAGGACCCTGATAGAGGAAGAGGAGGGGAAATCCTGGGTTTCAGCGGCCTCTCAGAAAGTGGCCTCAAAACAGCAACGGAGACTTCTCCAGTATCCACGGCTGTGTAATAAGCAAAGCCAACTTCGTGGCTTAAAGCAGCCAGCGCTTCATCCCCACGCCCCACCCGGGCCTGCAGGTGCCTGGGCTCGGCCGGGCAGTCCTTGGCCGGTCTCAGGAGGGTCTCTCCTGAGGCTGCAGGCCGAAGGTGCCTGGGGCTGGAGTCCCCTGGGCACCATCCCGGGACCCCAGAACAGCTGGCCCGCCTGTGTCATCTCAAGGCCTCGGGCTCCTAGTGGCCTCCTCACACGGTGTCTCCCTGTGGACTCTCTGGCAGGGGGGCTGGGCTTCCTACATGGGGGCTCGGGGCCCCCCAAAGTGCCCAAGCAGAAGCCTTCTCAAGGCTGAGCTGGGGACGGGCCCACCCTCCACTGCTCAGCTGCGTGGGCCGGCCCAGGTTCAAGGGAGGGAAACAAAGTCCGCCTCCCAATGAGAGAATGACAAAGAACTGTGGCCATCTTTAACCCATGACAGGGACCCAGTTTGGAGTCCCCACAGAATGAAGAGTTAGCCACAGTCACGTTAAATGATGCCATCTGGCAGGCCGGGGAGACCCAGCACTGCCATCCCTGCTCCGTCCCCACGTCAGGCAAGGGGCTACTGCAGCATGTTTAGATGCTCTGCAGACCTCGTGCCATCAGCTACGAAGTGGCAGCACAGCGATCTCTCTCGGACCACTCCTGGGCCCACCTGCCGATCACCTCACTGCACGGCTCCTGAAAGTCATTCACTCGACCGGACCCTGAAGCCAGACCTGTCCCCAGCTGCTGCAGCCACCTCTGTAACATCTGCCTTTGGCCACACGCTGTTCCTTTCACTCTCCTCCTCTGGACTCCCAGAAAGGAAGGAGGGCTTCGCAGGGGGTGGGGTGGGGGATGAGGCCGCTTTGGCTTTAGCCAAGTCTGTCCAGCAAGGGGTCCACAGGGCACGCGAGGGGAGCCAGGAGGGAGAAGGAACAAACGGAGCAGCGTCAGGGGCTGCATCTGCTCACGTCCTCTGCTCAGCCCTGCTGCAGACTGTGACAGACTGTGACAGACTGAGGACAGCAAAGCTCAGAGAGGTCAGCGATTGCCTCGGGGGCACGTGGACAGTCCTGGTGGAGTCAAGGTTGGCCCGACAGCACTGCTGTGCCCTCCCTACAGTCCCCGCGTTCTGGTCCTCATGGTCTCACGGGCGGGCAGGTCGGGAGGTAGGTACAGGGGCAGCCGTGGCCCCACGCCCGGACCCCTCAGGACTCTCTTTCCTCAAAGAGCCTGTGCTTTGCTTTGCTCGGCAGGACAGATGCCAGCAGCTTTCAAGGAGCACACGTTTCTTTTTCACCTTACCCTGATCAAGTTATTTGGGTTTTGTCCAAAAAAAGTGGGGTGCAGGATGACCAAGGAGGGCTCACAGCCACTGCAGGCCCAGAGGGGGCTCCATCCTGTGCAGCACGTGGCTGTTTGTCGCTCGTGAAGTAGCAGCTGACTGAGGGGCCTCGACCAGGGAGAAGACCCTTAGTCTGGAATGGAAATTGGATCTGTTTCCAGGTCAGTGCCTCAGTCTCTCACCCTCCTCTGGCTCCTGGTCACCACCCGGTCTGTCCCAGAGCCCAGGGCTGGGAAGGGAACATGGCTCAGCCCGAATCTCTCACCTCTCTGCCACATTCCACACGCAGGTGGGCATAGGCGACACATTCTGGGCAGGCCTTGGCCGGATTGCATTAAAAATAAATCTTTGAAATACGTCTCACCTTCAAAGCAGGGCAGGAGGCGGAGAGGTGTAGAATGATGCCAGGTGGACTCACAGTGTTTTCTTGGAGTTTGAGTTGATTTCAGCTCTGAGCGAGAGAATGCCCTGCAGCCTGTGTACGGTTCACCGTGACTTCTAAGGACGGGGGCGTCTCTGCCATGGGTGCCCGGCTCCCCCCACACACGCTGTGGTTGGCTGGCCTGGAGTACGACCCGGGCAGAACTGACCTGTGTGTGCAGGAAGGCCAAGGACGCCGGCTCTGATGCTCTTTCCTTCTCCCTGCTTGAGGGAGCCTTCAGGTCCCTCAGCTCTCATGGGTGTGTCCCGGGTGTTGCCTCTTGTCACTGTTGGGACCTGGACGAGCTCTGCTCGTTCCCAGGATGTTCAAACAAGGTGATAAAAGGAAAGAGTCCACAACTGTGGAGAGTCAAAGGATGACACTTGCAGGGGTCTGGTGACGGCTCAGGGGACCTCCGCTGCAGGCATGTCACGCCATGGCTGGGGCTTCGCACTGTGAGGGAGGAGTGTGGCCTTGGAGGAGAAGGTGGGGGCCAAGCCCCACCCCTTCTGCTCTCCGTGCTTGGCTTCCCGTCGTGGTCCTGGCAATTTCATGCTTTCAGTACTGCAGGCCAAAAGCCTTGAAGTCATCTATGATTCCTGTCTTTCTGTCACATTCCATATCTAATCTGTCAGCAAATCCTGTTGGCCCCACCTTCCAAATCTATCCAGACGCTGACCACTGCTCCCCTCTCTGCTACCATGTGTCATGTCTGAATTATCCCAGTGGCCTCCCTGCTGGTCCCTCTGCTGCCATCCCTGGCCCTCCTCGGTCTAATCTCAATGTGGCAGACAAAGCGAGCCTTTCAAACAGCAATTCAGAGTATGTCACTCTGCAGCTCGGAACCCTCCACTGGCTTCCAAACTTACATCGTGTAAAATCCAAAGTCCTCACCATGGTCTTAAGGTCCACCTGCTCCGTGACTGCTATCTCTCTGGGCTCATTGTCTGCTCCCCTCCCCCTTGTTCTTGACAACCAGCCAAACTGGCCTCTCTTCTGTTCTCTAAGCTTGTGAAACATGCTCCCACCTCAGGGCCTTTGCACTTGCTGTCCCTCTGACTAGAATGTCCTTCTCAACATGTGCACAGCTTGCTACCTGACTTCCTTCAGGTTTCTGTTCAGTTAGTATCTTATCAGTGAGGCTTCCCTGTGTATGTTACTTAAAATAGTGCCCCCCAACCAAATCCTAATCTTCTTTTATTTTTATTCTCAGAGATTATCAAGACCTGCATATTATATATTTACCTGTTTACTTACTGTGCACGGGAGCCCTGGGCAGCCGGGACAGGCACTGCATGGGTGTCCAGGTTTCTGTGATTACTCAGTTGCCCTCTTGGGTGGATACCACAGACCGCGTAGCCTCCGGGTTTAGTCTTCTCAGAACCACTCATAAACCACAGAAGTCCTCCTCGCCAGCGCTGGCCTGAAATGCAGGTGGATGGAGGGGTGTGGTTTAGAGAAAAGGGTTTTTCTGCCTTGCCCAGGCGGGCTGTGGCCTGAGACGGCTGTGGCTGCTTTCGGGCTTGGTGAGCCTCACCCAGCCTTGTGCACAAAGCTGCGATCAGACCCTCAGTTACCTGGGGAGGTAACATGCTAGTGATTAAGACGTCACCACCTGGCAGAGAAGGGACACTGAAGGAGTACACTTGGGAAAAGGAAGTTCTGACAGACAAGAGTGCAAGGGAGGGTTTGGTGTATGAGGAATTGACTGTCAGCCCGGGCTGCAGGGGCCCGGAAGGCTCTTGGGTGTCAGCTGAGTCTCTGAGGACTGCACTGCCGTGTGCCCGTGAACACGGTTAGGCAGCCGCTGCACCTCACTACCACTTCCTTCCTGTTTCTCTGCTGATAAAAACTTTCCTGCGTACCTACTAGTGCCAGGTAGTGTCAGGTGCTTTACCACATCTTGCTAATCATCTCCAAAGAACTACGGCAAGATAAGAAATGCATTTTATAGTTGAGTAAATGCAGGCATAAGAACTTCCATAAGAGGAGGTGATGTCAGTGAAAATGCTGCAATAAGGACTTCCAAAAGCACTTTCCTCTGTAAAAGCAATGAGAACACTGGCAAAAATTGTCAGGTTCAACTTTTTCAAAACTCCGGAAAATAACCAAAGACTTACAGCTATCTGGGGAGCATTTATTCAAGAAAAATGGCTCAATCTCTGTAGGAACAGTGAGCTTTGTGGTGTTTTAATTTGCCCCATTAGAAATAATAACAGATTTAGTAAAGTTGTAGGATACAAGAACAATATACAAAAATAAATTGTATTTCTGCACACAAGCAATGAGCAATCTGAAAATGAAATTAAGAAAATAATTCCATACATAATAGCATCAAAAAGAATAAAATACTTAGGAATAAATTTTAAAAGAAGTGCAAGTCTTATATACCGAAAACTACAAAACATTGGTGAAAGAAATTAAAGAAGACCTAAATAAATGGGAAGACATCCTGTGTTCATGAATTGAATGACCAAATATTGTTAGATGGCAATACACTCCAAAGCAATCTATAGATTCAATAAAATCTTTACCAAAATCCCAGTTGGATTTTTTTTTTTTTTTGCAGAAATGACAAATTGATCCTAAAGTTCAAATGGAAATTCAAGAAACCCAGAACAGCCAAAATAACCTTGAAAAAGAAGAACAAAGTTGGAGGACTCATACTTTCCAATTTAAAAACTTACTACAAAGCTACAATAATCAGGACTGTGTGGTAGTAGCATGAGGATAGACACACAGATCACTGGAATAGAATCGAGAGTCCAGAAATAAACCCATACATTTATTTATGGTCAATTAATTTTTGACAAGGTTGCCAGAAGAATTCAATTAGGAAAGAATTGTCTTTTCAACAAGTGGTGCATGGAAAACTAGATATTTGTACGTAAAAGAATGAAGTTGGACCGGGCATAGTGGCTCATACCTGTAATGCCAGCACTTTGGGATCAAGGTGAGAGGATTGCTGTAGGTCAGGAGTTTGAGACCAGCCTGGTCAACATAGTGAGACCCCATCTTTACAAAAATTTAAAAAATTAGCCAGGCGTGGTGATACGCACCTGTTGTCACAGCTACTCGGGAGGCTGAGGCAGGAGGATTGCTTGAGTCCAGGAGTTTGAGGTTACGGTGAGCTATGATCACGCCAGTGCATTCCAGCCTAGGCAACAGAAAGAGAGAGACCCTGTCTCAAAAAAAAAAAAAAAAGGAATGAAGTTGTACCCCTACCTCACACTAGCTACAAAAATTAACTCAAAATGGATCAGAGACCTCAATATAAGGCTAAAACTATAAAATTCTTAGAAGAAACATAAGTATAAATCTTCATGACCTTGGATTAGGCAATGGTTTCTTAGATGTGACACCAAAAGCACAAGCAACCAAAGAAAAAATAGATAAATTGGACTTCATCAAAATTTAAAATGTTTGTGTTTCAAAGATCACTATCGAGAAAGTAAAAAAACCCACAGAATGGGGGAAGTATTTGCAAATCATATATCTGATAATGGCCTAGCATCCAGAATACATAAAGAATGCTTACAACTGAACAATAAATATACAAATAACCAATTAAAAATTGGGCAAAAGATTTCAATAGATATTTCTCCAAAGAAGATATAGCAATAAGCACATGAAAAGATGCTCAATATCATTAGTCATTAGGAAAATGTAAATCAAAACCACAAGGTACCACTTCACAACCACTAGGATGGCTATAGTCAAAAAGATGGAGAATAAGTGTTGGCAAGGATGTGAGGAAATTGGAACCCTCATGTTCCTGGTAGGAATGTAAAATAGTGCAGTTGCTTTGGAAAACAGTTGGACAGTTCCTCAAAAAACTAAACACAGAGTTATCAGATGACCCGGCAATTCTACTCCTAGTTATATACCCAAGAGAAGTGAAAACATCTGTCTGCACAAAAACTTGTATGTAATTCACAGCGGCATTGTTCATAGTAGCCAAAATTCCATCATCTCATGAATGGATAAACAAAATGTGGTATAGTCATATAATTGAATATTATTTGACCATAAAAAGGAATAAAGTAGTCATTCATGACACAACATGATGAACCTTAAAAACATTATGGTAAGTAAAGGAAGCAAAAAACCATAAAAGTCCCATATCGTATGAATCATTTATATGAAATGTCCAGAATAGGCAAATCCATAGAGATAGAAAGTAGACTAGTGGTGCCAGGGGATGGGGCAGGAGCAATGGAAAGTGCTACTAGGGGTATGGGGTTTCTTTTTGGGGTGGTGAGAATATTCCGGAATTAGGTAGTGGTGATGTTTGCACAACTTTGTGAATATACTCGAAATCACTGAACTGTACACTTCCAAAGGGTGAATGTTATGGCATGTGTTTTCGATACAAAATATTGAACAAAAAACAATAAACTTCTTTAGGGTAGAAAGCTAGTTAGCACATGCATCATGATATGAATCCATTGCCTATGCACTTAAGGCCATCTGTTGCCAAGGCCTCTGTGCCTTGCTAGGCAGCATGTGGTCCGTTGGACCTGTCTCAGGTACCACAGAAGTTGGGTGTCACTGTGTCCTCTGGGCACAGCTCCATGAGCATCTATCTGCTTGTCACCAGGGGGTGACCTGGACACAGATTCATGTTCAATGTCATACAGACATCCTTGTCACTGCCACTACAAAGATACTGTTATGGAGGAGTCAAGCTAGTGTGTCTGATTCTCTCTTCTCTTGGGATGAAATCCTTTCCAGGTGGTTCCTTACCTCTCACATAGATGGATGAGGGGTGGCCTGTGCTGCTGCCCCAGCAGATATGGCAGAATTCCTGCTCGGGCTAAAGCCGAGACTCTTCCTCTGCTATCCTATGATTATTGTGGGTACTAATAAGAGCCCTGGGAATCTCCTTTCCCTGAGGTATTTTAAATAGGGTAGACTTTCTCCTCTTCAACCCATCTACCCACCCATCCACCCACCCACTCATTTATCTGTCCATCTATCCATTCATCTGTCCATCCATTCATTCATCCATTCCGTTTGACTAATCCATGCTGTGCCAGGCTCTTTGCAAAGTGACTTATGAAGCACAGTGTTGCCCGGGTTTGGGAACATGGGCCAAGTGATTTTTTTCCAAGTCTTCTAGAGATCTGTGAATGTGGGTGTCTCACTGGGTTGTGTGCAGGGTGAAAGTGTTTGGTAGCCATGACAATCAGTCAGAGAAGCCCAGGCAGCTTCACAAGGGCTGAGGTGATTCAGAGATTCCCTGCCAAGTCCTTCCCTTCTCCTTTCCCTTCCGCCTTCCCTTCCCTTTCTCCTTTCTCCCTTTCCTTTCCTTTTTCTTTTCCTTTCTCTCTCTCTCCCCCTCCCTCCCTTCCAGTCCCTTCCCTTCCTATTTTCCTTCCTTTTTCTCTCTTTGCCATAGAGCAGTCATTTTCAACAAAAGGACTTGCAAATGTGAAGCTCCTCCCCGAGGATTCCTTCTGCACAGCACAGACCTTTCATCACCAACCCAACTTGTAATCTTGGGTAAAGAAGGTTCTCAGCTCATTTTCAGGGAGGAAAAAAAAAATGCAAGCAAAACAAAACAGCCACATCATGAAGTCGCTCCACGTAATGAGGCCTGCTCCGTAGAGCTGTCATTACCCTGGGCTCCAGGCGGGCCTCCCACCTCCCCTCTGGCCGGTCAGGGCTGGGGTCAGTCCTGGGCAGGGTGTGAGGAGAAAGCTGCTCTTCAGGGCTGGGCCTTGCCTAGAGATGCGTGGCTGGATGGTGGCAGGCGAGGAGGGGGCTTGGCAGCTCAGCTACCTCTCGGGACATTCCGCATTCGGGGTCTTGCTCAGACTACTCTCACCCTACATTCCTGGGGTTCCCTGATTCCTCTTGGCTCATGGGAATCCTGCCCAGTCTTTCTGGGCCAGCACTAGTTCCTCCGCCCAGGCCCAAGGTACCTCCCATCCCACAGCTGTTCATTCAACAAAAATGTACTGACCACTCTTTCAGGGCCAGGCCAAAGATGTGTTCCCTGCCCTGTTGCCCCCACAATAGGAAGGCAGATACAGAAACGACCTGGGATAGCTTGCTGAGCACCTGTGACTATTCTTCCTACTCCGGGACCACTGAGGCTGGCCTCAAATACCATGTGAGCTATTTCTTCACGCTCTCACGGTGGTGCATTCTGTCTTCCCAGTGGATTGTAAGCACCTGGAGGGAAGGCTATCAAACATGTTCTCTCATTTTCTTAGTGCCTTGCACCGTGGTGACCCAATATGTCCTGGAATTAAAAAGCTGTCTAGCAGTGAGGAACTATTTCTTCAATCCAAATTTTGCGTTGATTTCTTGGTCTTTGTTTCAATCTGGGAGCATTAGGCTATGAGAAAGAGAACAAACAGAACCTCCTATATTACTTATGCTGTCATGCAAGTCTGTGGAGGTCTCTGCTTCATCTATCACCCAGCATCTTAGCTTGGGCTGCTATAACATTATCATGGGTGTCTGGGTGGCTTAAACAACAAACATTTATTTCTCACAGTTCTGGAGGCTGGGAAGTCCAAGATCAAGGCACCAGTGGATCTGGTGTCTGTTGAGGTCCCACTTCCTGGTTTACAGACATCTGTCTCGTCATTGAAGCCTCACATGGTAGAGAGCAGAGTGCGAGAGACAGTGAGGGGGCTCTTGCGTCTGTTTTTATAAACACACAAATCCCATTCATGAGGCCTTCTTCATCCTCATGACCTAATTACCTCCCAAACGACCATCACAGTGGGGGTAAGGATTTCAACATATGAATTTTGGGGGACACATTCGGTCCCTAACGCCCAGGAACCCAGGCTCATGGAGGTTCTGCCATCTTAGAGCTACATCTATGACAGGTGATTTTCTCAGTCAGCCCAAATCTGAGAAAGAGAAGAGAAGCTGGAAGGATGCTCACTATTGACACATCACCTCTGCTCACAGGCCCTCGGCCAGAACCAGTCACATGGCCCCAACCCAGTTGCAAGGGGCCAGGGAAACGTGGGGGGTGTTCAGTGAACAGTAAGTGACTCTGTCACACTTCCTGAGCTGGCTTAGTGACCAGGGGATGTTGGGAGGTCACCAAGGCATCTCATGGATCTCTAGGAAGGGGGGATACATCTGAGCCCCAAACGGAACTGCACCCAGACATTGCTGAGCCAGGAGCCATGGCCATGTTCTTAGATTTCCAGGGTGTCACATTTGCTTCCTTCTCCTTCAGTCAGCAAGTCGGATTTTTCTTTTCTCCTTTAGGGTAAACTGGTTTTCTTTGCTTTTTAAATAAAATGGGAGTAAGAATAGTACCTGTCTCAAGGATTTGTGAGGATATGTTGAGTTTATCTATACAAAATATGCAGGCAGTGCCTTGCACATGGGAAGTGCTAGGTAAGAGTCATTTATTGTTATTCTGTGTAACAATAATCACAGTAATACTTATCATTGTCCCTGAATATGCCAGAACATGGCACCCCAGGATTAGCCTTCTAAGACTCCTTCCAGCCATCCTCTGTGAGGGACTGACTGTAACAGACCAACTGTTTTTGGAGAAATCTGAATACCCAGATGAACAGGGGGTTCTCCCTGGGCTTAAAGAAGGGGTACAGGCCAGGTACAGATGGATGTCTCTATTACGGTCTTTATTTTTAAAGCAGTTCCAATGCTAACAGTTTCCTCAAGGGAACCCTGTTGCAGTGCAAAGTACTTGGCCATTCCTAAGAAAGGCCATTTCACCTCATCTAGAGACAGGATATGGCAGAGCCAGGGAAACAAAGTTCTGACAAAGAAACAAATTCATGATCCCAGCCACATCTGCAAACAAGGCAGAGAGCGTGGGCTCTGCACTGTCCCAGAGGAACACAGAGTCCTGGAAGCTGAGTGGCCTGACACGATCTGCCCCTGCACCTCTATCCCTCTGCCTGGGGCTTTTCCTTTATTTGGTCCCTACTTCGTCCATCACAAGAGGCTGTCTTGGCCCTGCATCTGCTCTGAGGTGTTTGACCAGGATGTCCTGGTTCCCAAACAAACTTGGTCAAAGGGACACTCACCTCCTGAGGTTCCGCTTCGCTCTGTGGGTCTAAAACCAAATGCCTCTTGCCTTTGGGGTGGTGATGACAAAGGAGCTCCTTCATCCTGTCCAGAAGAGAAGCGGAAACACGCAGTGCCTGGTGTGGAGCCCCGATTCCTGCTTCATGGGTGTGAACTGCCCAGGCTGCTGTGAGATCACCATGGTCTTTGGCCGTGCACAAACGGCGGTTTTGTGTGGTGGCTATTCCACTGTCCTCTGCCAGCCCACCAGCAGGGTTTACGGGAGGATGCTCCTTCAGAAGGAAGCAGCCTGACTGTACTCTGAGTCAGGATGGGCGGGAAACCATCCCAATAAACACATTTGTACAAAACAAAACCCCCAAACAAACCCCACTTGCCTCTTGAACTGGATAGCACTTTTGGTTTATGAGGTGCTTTCATCATTTTATTCCAATTCTCCCATGAACCCCAAGAGATGGGATTATTATCCTCATCTTAGAGGTAAGGGACATGATGCTCAACGAGACCAGAAAACTTGCCCCAAGTCACGGGGCTAGGAGAGCAGGTCCAGGATTCCACCCTGATCCTGCAGACTCTGAAGCTTGTGCCAGGTAGAGTTTGTGGTTTCTCGGTGCCCACGGCCTGGCAAGATGGAACTGACTGTGGAAACTAGGGCGAGTCTTATCACAAATGTCAACTTCTCTCTTCCTTCTGTGCTCATCCCTTAGCTCATCTGACCTATGGGATATTTTCGGGTGTCACCCTTGTGGCCTCTATTTACAGAAGATGATGTTCGAGTGACAGGACAAATTAGACTGTCATGGGGAAGAGCTGCAGTGGTTTTTAGAGGGAAATTGATGTCATAGGTCTTTTTTTACAAGCGCTTTGTGGGTGGAAGTCATGAAGGGGAGGGAGGCAGTTGGTGGAGCAAAGATTGGGAAATTCAAAATTGGTTCCCCTCAGAAGAGGAAAAAAGGGAACCATCCTAAAGAAAAGCTTTTTTTTTTTTTTGAAGAGGCCAAATTCATTTTTCAGAGATACTTGATCTTTTTCATACCAGGGAAATAATACTTAAGGGTTTTTAGAAATAGTTACACACAGCTTCTTCCTAAAGGCTGAATCACAGACACTTCAGAAAGCTTCTTAGTAGGGGAGGCTCCGTGGACATGTGCTCAGTAGTCTCACTTGACAGGAGGGATAGATTCCCATTTTGAGTTTAACAGGCTCACACTGATCTCAGTTCAGTCTTCACCAGGATGGAGCTCGGGGACGTCAAAGCTCTCTCCGCAAGAACTTCCCCGTGGCTTGTGTGCTGTTCAGTGGGGCTGGACTCAGGCCCTGCTTCTGCAAGGGAAGGGAAGTGGCTGGCAAGAAGGGCAGCGGCCTCTTGGGGTGTAAACTCTTTTCCTAAAGGTCCACAGCACAGGGCAAGAATTCTTCTCTTGGCAAACTAAATTAGAAATAATTCAGTTACTTCTAAATACTAAATTAGCCCCAGGGGCTGTGGCGTAGGTGTCCAATTTAAAGGCCTTTCCCTTCCTCTGGACAGGGGGCCTTTCCTTGAAGCTCAGAAATTATCTCCCTAACATGCACGCTGTGTCTGCCTCTGTAACCCAGAGGTCAGAAATGCACAGAGTTTCCACAAGATGGAGGGCAAAAATATAAGTGGAAAACTGGGTGTTTCTAAAAAAACCAAGACTTAGAGAGAACCAAGCCACTGCCCATCCAAGCCTGACAGAATGTCAGCCCCAATGTGTGCATGTCTCCTGCCCTGACATTGTGTCCTCTGCAGGGGTGATGCTCCCAGCAAACACCCCCACCCCCTTCTACCTCCTCACCCCATGCATCCCAGCAGGTTAGAAGGAAAGCATGTGAATGAAAGAATTCAAACCAAGATGTGCATGATGGATAGCCTCTCAGGGCCGTTTCTATTTTAAAAGACAAGCCCCTTTTGCAGGGAAACACCACTCTGAAGATGATAGACGTCAGATGTTGGGGGGCAAGGAGCCAGGCCAGCTGTGTGGGGCTGTATTCCAGCCAAGTGACTGAATATGTGCTTTCATGTGGTTTTGTGGAGCTGCTACAATCCTCCACCTCTGCAGAGAATATACCCGTTTCTTCCAGTCGCCACGAAAGGTCATAGAGACAAAAAGAGATTCTTCAGTTCTGGCACTACATATTTAATATTCAATTTTTGTACTTGAGCCTGAGATGTATGAACATGCATATTCTATCAGCCTTGAAAGTAACTGCTCAAAAGTGTCAGAGCCCTAAAGGAGACTTTTCAGATAGAGATCCCTTCTTTGTCAACTGCCAAATAAACAGCGTTATTATCCAATGCACATGTCCATTAAGGAAGCCTTGGCCTTCCCCAGACCCCTTGTCAACTGCCCTTTTATTTTTGTGCATGACACCCAGGAACCTGAGCGTCCTGGCTTGCCGCAGAGGCCCTCTGATTCCTCAACAGCCTGGAGCTCTGTGGGAACCGCTCCCAGAAGCCAAGGCCAAGGCCAGTCAATCGGGCTGCTTTCCTGGCTTTGCCATTTGATTTCCACTGAGCCAGCAGGTATTCCTTTCTGGGCCATTTTCAGGGCTGAACTTCATATGGGCCATAAAATCTTTTGTAAAAGAAAATGGATCAACCAGCTTTGTTAAGACTCACTCTACTTCTGGAGTCCTGATGATGGGAAACTTAATTCGTGCTGGAATGAAGAAATGGGCAGTCTCATTAAATTAGCACGAGTATTTATTAATATAAATACATTGCACGTGAAAATCCAACTTTAACGCCCTGTCAGAGTAAATATACTTATTTTTCTTCAAGTTTCAATCAGTAAGACTTCATGTCTGGCCACGATGTCACGAGAGCAATTACACAAAGTGCTCTTGACAGGCTCATTATTTCTTGCCATACTCTGGTCCGTGTAAGGAGCAAACTTGCTTCGGGATGTTCAGAGAGACGTTGTTTTCTTCCATTTCCAGCTCAGACTCCAGCTGCCATCACTAAATGCTTCAGAGCTGCATTTCATTTTAATAAATTCTTACGTTCTGAAACTCCTCCGTGCAGCCTGAATTTATTGATGCACACAGGGAAAGACCTAGCGGCTCCAGAGTACTTCCGCAGAAGCCTCTGAAAAGTGGGAAGACTCCAGGTGTCTCTGGCACCTGCCAAGGGGAGGACCCTGAGAGGTGGCTGACACTCCCGAGCGCTTACATGTCCCCATGATGAGATTTCTTACAGCAGAACATGATGTTCTTGCCACCCTTGGGATCCAAACCACTTCAAAAGAGCATTATACTTTGCTCTAAGTGGCCAAATACCACAAGCAGCACTCGATTTTAAAATTATGTAACCCTGGCATTCCAAAGCCAACGTGCCCGGCCTTGCAAGAACAGACGCAGTCTCTGTTTGAAGGTAAAGGCCCCAGACAGCGCCTCGGCTCAAAAAAAGAGTTGTCAAATCATTCTTAACTTGAGATGTTTGCTTGGCAAGCATTTTTTCCTCTCTGGAGGAGATTTTTGTTTACAGGATTTAACGATTAAAAACACAATCGTGCATTGTTCAGCTACAGCACAAAGGTCAGCTCTGGGCACACAGTAGTTTTCCAATTCCTGGTGGTTTTTTTTAGTCCCACTGTGCAGATCGGCAGATGTGTGATGCTATTTTAAGGCAGCAAAGTGCAAAGTATGACAATAGGTAGAAATCTTGTGAATTACTATCAAACAGAAATATCTGTTCAGCTGAGGGAAAGCCCCCTTTTTCTAATGATGTTTGTGTAACTTTTTGTCTGCATATTCAGTCAATGCTATTTCATTAGGGCAGCTGATATAAGTGCCAAAATCCTCTGTATAATGGGAGGGCTCTGGAGTGTACAAGCGTTATGGAGACGAGGTTTTGCTAAAGTCATATGGCTCTTGTGAGCTATATAAGGGATCAAGCCAATTCCCCGTGTGAGATAATGGAACACGGGATTCTAGTGTTAGCGATCATTTTGTCCAACTCCTTTAATTCACAGATTTAATTCAATTGCCACCCACAAGTGACTAGCTCAAGTTTACACAGGTGGTTAATAGCTGCGCAGGGTCCAGAACTTCCTTTCTACAGATGACTTCTACCAGGAGTTTGTAAATTCTCCCTACGAATGGAAAACTGGAATTCTCTTCTGTTACCTGTAGTACTTTTACCAAGCAAGTCTTAGGAAAAAAGGTAAAGAAAAGGCAATAGGTACAAACTTTATGGCAGAACCCTGACCACAAATTGGACTCTTCATGTAAGTCTTTTTAAAAGCCACACATGTTAATGGGAAGAAAAAAATTTTTAAGGTGAACGTTTTATTTCTTAAAAAGATGAAAAAGCTATGTACAATTTACTAAATACAAGTGGACATTTGACTATTTCTGAGATGCAATTCCAGAAAAAAGTTGTCCAGGCAAGAGAGGCCGGCTTAGAATTTGTGGAATATCTACGGCTGCGATTGCCGGAAACAGAGAGCAATGCAACAAGCAAGCGACTATTCCTGCTGGTCCCTTCGTCCCTGTATGGCTCCACTCTATTCACAGAGGAATTTAATTTTGCCTGATCTGACAGGCACAGGAAGGAGCCAGGTGGAGGGAGGGTTGAAGCCTCCAGAATTGGCCTTTCAGGAACACTGACAATGCTGTCTACTGAAAACCACTTCGAAATGGCTTTCAAAGCCCTACAGTTTGTTTAGAGAAAATCTTGCTGGCATTGATGGATTTTTCCTCCTCTGAAGCTCACAGGAAAGTGTGTAAAGAATTAAATGATTCATTCCAAACATCTGATGGGTTCCCTTTAAGTACTCCCGCTCTGATCCACTTCTTGTGGCTGTGCTCAAGCCGCCCATCTGTGATGAGGTCATTTCGTCGGGCACACAAAGGATTCCAGGGGGAATATGCATCATATACTGCGGCTATTCACAGCACTCATTCCTCCCGGCTGCTCACGGTAACAATGAACCTTCTCAGCATTACACGTGCTTACTAAGGAGACAGGGGTTAGATGCCTCTCAATGGAACCCCCCTGAGGCACACAATGCATTTATTATAATGTCCTGGCCCTAAGAAGGGCCTGGGAACAGCTTGGAGTGGCCCATAATTAAGTACATTTAATAATAAATGCATACACTTCTTAGGTATTGCAAGAAGTGAAAATAAATCTTCTCACTGTCCACTCCCCCTTCCTCCTCATCTTTCCCTTTTACAAATAAGAAAAGCCAGGAGTTCTTTGATTTTTTTTTTTTAAATAACAATTGCAAAGGACGTCTGGCTAGTCAGGAAAGGGAAATTAAATTACTTGAGAACATTCTTTCCATGTCAAGAAAATGGCTTCTGCTTACTCAGGTAGTCACCCACGGGGAGGATTTGTTAAAAGGCTGTTCTTTTAACCACTCTTGGATTCTACTTCCAGAGGCTTCCAGTGGCAGTGACCCACCAGCAAAGGGCACCCTTTGGGGTTAACCTGCCAGTTGGATGGATGCTTCTTCAGCCCACTGCTGTGCCCAGGAAGGAAGAAATGTTCCCCTGGCAGTGTTCCATGTCCCCAGTCCCCACGCCTCCGAGTGCCTGAGTGCATGCAAAGTTTCTAACTAAATACAAGGGAAAGGAAGCAAGCTTCATGAACGAGCACAGGGTCAAGAAGAGAAGAGAAAAAGGCAGCAGGAGTGCAACACGTAGGCTTGCATGCTGCAGCACAGGGTGTGGGACTGCAAGGGCGCACAGGCACGGAAGGCTTGGGGGCTGGGAGCCCAGCTTTGCCCCTGCCTGGCTGAGAGCTCGGCTGACATTCTTGAACTTCTCCAAGCCTCAGTTTTCTTTATTATAAAATGAGATGTTACTAGTACAACAAATAGTTACTCAACAGTCTAGTATCAGGAATCTTGGGATTGTGACAAGTTCTCCAAGCCTCATTTTCTTTATCTGTAAAATAAGGTTGAAAATATCCATCTCACAAGTATTGTTGTGAAGATTGAACGAAATGTTTGAAATCACTTAGCATATACCTGGTACACAGTAAATAATCAGTAAATGCTAGCTGCTGTTATTATTAGTGCAATTACATTTTTAAAGGTGCTTATTGGATTGAAATTGTTTGCATCACTGTTGCATCATTCAATACACTGAGTAAGCATGTGGCTAGAGAAACAAGAAAGCCATGCAAACTCACTGGGTGGAACTGCGTTGGAAATCTGACCGCTTTTATTTCTTTGACAGTTAATGATAGGGAGATGGGGTGGTGGAACAAATGGGTGTTACCTTTTCTTCTGTCCTATAATTAAATAAAATGAAATTATGGACTTGTACAATTTCAATATACACGAGTGAACAGGATAACATTATTAACAAGACTGGTTTTACCAACTCAAGACCAGTTTTTCCAACTCACTAGTGCCTCGGCATTTCTGATTTTGCCATTAAATGGAGAAGAGGAGTTTTTTATTATACAGTTGAAGACAGAATGACATCTGCTGAAACATTTGATTTTAAACAAAGTGATATTGAGCCTATCAAAAAATAAAGGTCAGCCCAAGAGTGGGTAGGAATAAGTACACTTTGAAAGAAAAAAGAACGAGGCTTGAAAAACAAGTTTGTTTGTTTTTGTTTTTTATAGCTAGAGAAATCTCCAGTCACTATTTAGTTCACCCATACTGCCTTGTTTTTACTTTGCCATAAGCAATTTTTAAAAATTATTATTTTATTTATAATTGACATATAACTGTACACATTAATGGGATACAATGTGGTGTTTCAATGTATGCATACATAGTATCATGATAAAATTGGGGTAATTACCACATTGCCTTAGGTAATTTTTATATGAATGTTCTCAATAAATAATTTTTCTTATACACATTTGTTACTTTGAGCATTACATTTTGGACACCAAAATGGAGTAGTGTGAATCTTTTGAGAAGCACTAGAAGAACAAGAAGAAACAGTAAACTTGAGGTAAGACATCTTTCTTCTTCTGTTCTAGCAGCAAGGAGAATACGGCATTTGCTATTTATTTATTTATTTATTTATTTTTTGAGACAGAGTGTCGCTTTGTTGCCTGGGCTAGAGTGCCGTGGCATCAGCCTAGCTCACAGCAACCTCAAACTCCTGGGCTTAAGCGATCCTCCTGCCTCAGCCTCCCGAGTAGCTGGGACTACAGGCATGCGCCACCATGCCCGGCTAATTTTTTCTATATATATTTTTAGTTGTCCAGATAATTTTTATTTCTATTTTTAGTAGAGATGGGGTCTCGCTCAGGCTGGTCTCGAACTCCTGACCTCGAGCGATCCACCCGCCTCGGCCTCCCAGAGGGCTAGGATTACAGGCATGAGCCACTGCGCCCGGCCTGCTATTTATTTTTTAGAGAGCCTTTTAATAGTCACGTAGAAAGGCAACCACTCCAAGGATCATTTGATTCCTTTTGGCTTTGGCCAAGAAAATGAAATTATTGAGAAAATCCAACCTTCTATAAAATACTGCTGTTGGAAGGACTCTTCCTTTATGGGTTAAATCCTATCAAATCATTGTTTGCTAGGCAATGCAGAGTAAGGAAAAAATAAAAGTAATTATTGGACAGGGGCATGTTGGGTGGAGTTTGCACAGACTTATATCTCGATGTCAGAATGTGGCATCAAAGGCTCAGTTTGATGGGGTTGCTTTTCTTATCTTAGGTGACCAGATGATGTGTTAAGGCAAAAGCAAGGTATTCTTTTTCCCTCAGGTGTTTGGAAATGGACCAAGCACCATAGTTCTCAAAACCACCTTCCTTTAACCCTGACCTTTTATAAAATGCTGGTCAACTCGCTTCCTCTAATGACTTCTAAACCCATCAATTGTAGAATTCCAAGCACAAGTTTCCTTCTGGCTGCTTTTCTGAATTCTGATTACTGAGCAAATGTAGGAAGACCCAGGAATGCCAGAATTATCCAGTCACTGCATGGGTTCACTTTACTGATGCCTTCTTTTCTTTAGACTACTCTTTACTCCTATCTTATTTAAAATCCTGGGGTTATCAGGGGGATGAAGGGCACTTCTTAAACACTTGACAACATGGTAGAGGTGAAGATCTGTTGTAAAATCTGAGGGATGTCCTTGGTATCCATGGCAACGAAAGACCGGCCAGCGGGTAAAGTTCTCTGAAGCCTGCCAGGGTGGAGAGGGAAGAAAATTACCATTGCAAATTGGGGTTCCCCTTCCACCTCCTGCCCTGGCAAATCACAGCGTCCAAATGGTTTCTTAGGAAAGGAAGTTTTTACTTTCTAATACCTTGCTCACTGCGGGAAGTTGAATTGGCTGTCACTAAGCAATGAATGGCTTGGAAGAGCACAGGGAGCGACACAGTGAAAGCAGTGAACCGAAAGTAAGGTCTTTTCAGTGAGAAAAATCAGAAAATTTGAAAAGAAAAAAATTTCTTCCTTTTATTACTGTTGTTTCTTGGTATTTCATATTCCCTTGGTAGAACAGAGCCTGAGGGACTCATCTGGGTCCAGCAAATGTGTTGGCCTCACACTGTACTTCCAAGTGATTTTCCTTCCTTAGAACAGGCCTCCAAAAATGTGGCCCAGCCACAAGTGGTTCTTTCTGTCTTCCTTTTTCCCTCTCTCCTTCTCTCCCTCTTTTTTTTTTTTTTTGCTCCACATCATGAATGTGAAATGCAATCTGGATTATCCAATTGCTGCTTTGATGAAACTGAGGTTATATAGACTTATGATAATTTTTTTCAATTAATTTTTAAGTAAATTTTTAAAAACTTATAGCAGGCTTTGGTTTGAATTATCCTTAAAAATAACAGGCCATTGAAGTTATGACAATTTTTTAAAATACCAATTTATCATTTGGAACAAAAGGCCATTTTTGAAGGCAATAAAACTGCAAGACACAGTTGTCTTCAAAAGAACGCCTCCTTTCACTGTGCCAACAAAGTCTGGTTTGGGAATGACATTTAATAAAAGTCAACCATCCTGGGTAGTACCGCACACTTGGCGTGCCCGGCAGACCAGCTAATTCTGCAACATATCTTTTGCCAGTGGATGTTGGACCATTTCCCCAGGAAACCACAAGGGTATTATTGTGCTTTCCTAAGTATTCAAACAGGATCTGTTCACTAGAAAGACAAATTAGCCATTTCAACTCAACCGGTATTTGTTGAGCTTGCTGTCTGCCTAATACTGGGCTGATGCTGAGGAAAATCTGGGTAGAAAAGGCATGGTTTGAGTTCAAGGATGCCGAGGGTCTAGATGGCACAAAATGCTAACACGTAAAACTAAGAAAAATGCACATTTGTGCAAAAAAGTGACTGTAATCACGTGATATTAAGTCTGTTCTCAACCTTACTGTGCAACCCTGCAGCCAGGCAAAAGGAATAGAAAAAGATGTCAGCATTTTGGATACTAAAACATTTCCAGTGGTATTTATTGCCTGATGATAAATTTCTCTATTGAATATTCAGTATATTCAGTGTGGCATCTAACTATATATCTATGTATATTGTCATATGTTGTCCCTAAGTGTTTCACCGGCCTTGTCTCCCCAGTAAGAAGGGATATATATGTATGCCTATATACATATACATAGGGATACATATATGTAGACTCACATATACAGAAATATATCCCTTCTTATTGGGGAGATGTATCTATGGGGATGTAATATACGTGGTCTGTCTGGAAAGTATCCAGCTATGTAATTGTTCTTGTTATATTAACAGTGGCTGGATACTTTCTGGATAGCCCTTGTATATGTGTATGTATGTCTACATAGAATATATATAGGCATATATGCACACAGACACACATACTATATCTTATGCTAAGAAAATAGATGTTCACTATTTTGAATATGATTTGAACACAAAATGATTAGATTGAGTTTGGGACCTTGGTGTAAAGTGCCAAATATATAAAATACTATCTAATTTACTAGTGGACAAATCAAATTGCTATTTATTTTATAATATAAACTAAAACCTAATTAATTTGAAGTTATTATTGTTTATCCAAACAAAAGCTATAACATATCCCCTCAACTAGATTATAAGTTCCTTGAGGGTAGTGGTTCTAGTTTCTGTTTTTCCTCCCTCTCCCCCACTTGTCCCTCCCTATGCTAAACCCATGAAACTGTGTGTCAGCTACTCAGTGTCTCTATACCTGCTTTTTGCTGTATGCCAAGATGACACTTACCTGGTTGCTTGATCACCTAAAGATCCAATGAAAATGGCAAAAGCATTTACTTGAGGGTTACTTGTTAGGATTTGTGCAAACTTGGCAGGATGTATTCCATATCGTGACAGATTCGCATCACTCAAGACTATGACAAAGTACTCATCAGCTTCTTCTTTGACAATTTCCTTGATGGCGTGTTCTGTCCCCTCTAACGTGTGGTCCCCACTCATGCAGAACTGAGAGTGGGCATGCATTGTCTAGAGGTAAGAGACGTTGCACAAAAGCCATGGGTGAGACTTTTTTTTGACAAACATGATGATTTTTCTGTTGACCATGAGAACGCATAAATACCAATTATTACACATGAATAATATGTCTCCGAGTTCTATTTAATTTGTACATTTGAGTGACAATAGTTCATAGTAATATTTGTATGTGGTATAGACTTTTATTAGAAACAGGAATCATTCCAAAACTATCTCAGTTGGTACTTACTTTTAAAATTCAAGCTTCCATTTAAAGCAGGAAAATGTTAAAAAATATAAATGTGGTATCATATTGGAGGATGGAGATGAAACAGGAGAAAGACGAGGAATGGGTTGAGTTACCAATAAACAAAGTTATAATACTAAACACTGTATCACATTGATAGCAATGGAGGACATTTACTTTAAAATCATGGTATATGTGTGTTTCTATCACAAATTTAAGTCTATGAAATAGAATTTATTATTAGAAAATACCAAGAAATACATAAAATTGAGGATAGAGAGTATCCTAAAAGGAGTCATTCTTTTCCTCCTACTGAACATGCAGGGGCTGAGAAGAACCGTATAGGACATATGAGGGGACCCAGGCTGTAGACTGCAATCTAATACTGAGCATTCTAAAAATATGTAGGGAACAAATTTTAAATTGTATATGATGGAGAAAAGTATTTTAGGGCACAATGGGTGTTTTCTCAGTTTAATGATTGAAGGCTTGTGAAACAGATAATCTTTTTCTTTCCTGTATCTACTGCTTCTTCAAAGAATCTTTTTAGTCTTTAATCTGATAGAAACTTTCAAAACATAGAGATAATTGAATGTATTTACCTTCAGAACTTCTAGTCTTTGCTTGTTGTCCTTGGGGATTTTGTTAATCGGAACTAGGCCAATGTTGTAGCCATCTCCGGAGTGTCCAGCGATGTCGTACTGTACGCGAGAGAATCAGAGAGTTAGAAACCTCTATCCACTAAAGAACTGTAATCGGACCTACAAATGTCCAAGTCTTCTGACTGCTGTTGTCCAGAGTTGCTCAAGATACGGCCATAAAGAAGTGCAGTGAGATAGATGTTTATCAACAAAGGCAAACAAAATCCAGACTCATTCATTTCTGATCCATCCTCTTCTGTGATCTCCATCCTCCAGCAGGAGGTAGAAAATATAATGAGGCTTTCAGGGTCTACCATGAATTTCATTCTTAACTTTCAGGGCATACTTAAAAACACACACACACACACACACACAGAGTGAGGGGCAGAATTCTAAGTTCCCAGCCCCCTGGTGGACATGCTCTTTAGGATCTTCTCCCCTTATATGTGGACAGGACCCATAAATATACTATGATATTACTTGTGATTATATTAACTTATATGGCAAAAGAGGTTTTGCAGATGTCATTAAGTTTATCTAACTTTGAGTTAATTAAAAGGCAGATGGTCTGGGTGGGTCTAACCTAATCACACGAGTCCTTTAAAAACAGAGTTTTTTTCTGGCTGCTGCTAGCAGGGAAAGATAGAAAGATTTGAAGCATTAGGGAGATTTGACATGAAGGAGTTATCTATGGCTGAGATAGAGGGGGCCACAGGGTACGAACCTGACAGTGGCATCTAGGAGATGAGGACAAACCTGGCTGAGAGCCAGCAGGGAAACAGGGATGTCTGTCCTACAACCACAGGAACTGAATTCTGCCAACTATCTGAATGGGCTGATTCTTCCCAGAGCCTCCAGTAAGAACCCAGCCCGGCCGACACCAGATTTCAGTCTGAGAAGCCCCTGAGCAGAGAACCCAGCTAAGACTGTATAGACTTCTGAACTACACAACTATGAGTTAATAAACGAGTACTGTTTTAAGCTGCTGTTTGTGGTAATTTGTTATGCAACAATAGAAAACTAAAATATACAGTTTTCTTCTCTTGGAAAAAGGAAAGTATATTTATTGTAAAAATTACAGAAAAGCACAAAAGAAAGTAAAAATTACCCATAATCCCACTAAAGATGGTTAATGTTTTGTTGGATAAGCGCCTAGGCTTTTATTTCCTTTCAATATATGTGTAAGAGGTTGCACATTCACATACAAACAAATCTACATCAATAACATTTTTAACTAAAAAGGATAATGTTGACCGTGTAATTTTATAATCTGCTTTTCCACTTAATAGTGTATGACATATTTTTCAATTTAGAAAGTACCTCTTTAATTCCCTATCTTGCTATGTACACGAATAAGTCCTGTCTATTGAGAAAAAGCTAGAGCTGGGCGTCGGGTGCAACTCTTTTACAGAATATGGAAAAAGATTTTGGGCCTGAGGTAAACTGAAATTGGGGCAAGGTAGTTCCCTCCAACTGTTGAGTTTGCCCCCAGATTCCCTCTTCCCTCCTCTTTCCCTCTAAAAATTTTTGTGATGCTGATATAAAGATAAGAATAGACCCTGGGGCATCTGAGCTTCTGGAGCATCTGCAAAGAAAACCCTGAGTGTGGGTCTGGGGCAATAGATTTTAGGGAGACCTTGGAGTTCTGTGGGATAAAATGTTTAAGAATCAGCGATATCCACCAACCAACCATCGATCAACAGACAGCTTCTGAGCAGCCACCATGTGCAAACCACTACTCTAGGTGTTGCAGGGGAATGCAATTATTTCTTTTCATGTCTGTTCCTTTTAAAGAGGTGAGTCCTTTGAGGGTGAGGCCATAGCATATTTATCTTTGAATTTTTAGTATCTGTGAGGGGGCCTAGCATGTTTATTGGACAAATGCTTTAAGAGAGTTTGCAATCACGATGGGGCAATAAGAAGCTTTCCTTTTGCATGCGGGCTACATTTTTCTACAAATAATCTGTTTGGAAGCTGGAATGCAATTTTTTTCCCTCAGCAATCATGGGATAAATGGTGGTTAGCCCAAGCCAGCTGACAAAAAACAACCCATAACATAACTGAAACCATTGTATTTAAAATGAAAAGAAATAGAACATTTCTGTTGAAATCATTATTGTGCAAAAACGGGAAGTTGAATGGGGGGTTATCTGGGGAAGATGAGTTCCGTGGTAGACATCCTGAACTTGTCCACCAGGGGACAGATGTGGCTGCAGGTGAAGACTTAGCAGTCATCCCCAGGAGGGTGACATGAATGGAGGCCCATATATGATGTCGAAATATGGAAAAGCTATAAATCTAGCTATAAACTGTAAAATAAAATAGGATAAAATGCACAAGGATTTCAGGGATACTCTGAAAAGTAGAGAAATCATGATTATAAAAACTTTGAGCTAGTTAGAAAAAATTCTGATCTAAATGTTAGGTGGTTTGATAATGACAGTGAGGCTCTTGTTTATTGACTCCGATGGTTCGTCCATGGAAGTGTGCTCAAGGGAGGAGGCCTTGACACGTCTGATCTGACAATGGTCATGGCAGGAACTGTGTGTAGCCAAGAAGAAAGTTCTCCTAGGAAGGTGCCAGGTAGGCTGCTTTCATTATAGGGTTGGTGAAGTAATCTGTTAAACAGAGTCTTACACCTGAGGAAGAAGATCTGTTCCCTACACAGAAGTAGGTTTCTTACACTGGGCTGAGGTAAGAGGGCTATGGATGCATTTGACTTTTTCTTCCCTTTTACCTGATGGCTAGAGTTCTTACTATCAGATGACAATGGATGAGACTATAGAAATCTTTGGCCATATGGTCTGTTCATAGAGTCAATGTTAACTGGTTACTGCAAGGAAAAAAGTTGCTGGTTAATTATTAAACAAATAGCAGTCAACAAATAAAGTTGGATGCTCTTTATCGAAACAAGATACTGGCTGATTAAAACCTTCAGAAACTGCTCATCTCTATTGATATGGGGGAAAAAGAAAAAAAAAACACCTTCAGAAATATTTTAGCAACTATCCATCTATCATTTTATTGACTGATTGATATGTCTATCTACCATTTAAATACATGCCCAGGAGGAAAAAAGTATACTATAATTTTCCAGGCAAACGAGACAAAGATAGGTGGGTTGCAGACCTCCTTTTTTTCTCCTTCTTTTGTTCCTTTTTTCCTCCTTTTTCCCTTTTCTTTATTTGTGGAAAGGAAAGTGCTATTTGCAGAAAGATCAGCCTTTGTCTGTGCCTACTGAGTATTGCAAAAGCTGGAGCACACACCTAAGGGAAAGGACGGGGCTTACAAAATGGTTTGCAGGCTCTAGTTTCTCATATTCCAGATGGGCTTGGGGATTATTCTGTGTCTAAAGTCAATAAAATGATTGAGAGGAATCCAAAGTACATCCAAATGTGGACCATTCCCTGGTGTTACTATAGATCATTTTTAGCTTCCATTAAAAACAATACTTCTTTGTCACAATTATCTAGTATTTGCTATCTAAGGATTCTACCATGTTTTGCAAACAGTAATTTGCTAATCCTCAAAACTGTCTGGATTCAAGGAACAGGTACACAATCTCATTCTTTTCCATCCTCTAACTCCTAATTCTGCCACTCACCCAGTCTTGTTCCTGCTGTGACCATTGTGAAATCTGATATGACAGGGCCTTGAGCACACTTCCATGGAGGAACCAAAGGAGTCAATAAATAAGAGCCTCACTGTCATTATCAAACTACTTAACATTTAGATCAGATTTTTTTCTGAGTAGCTCAAAGTTTTTATGATCATGATTTCTCCACTTTTCAGAGTATACCTGAAATCCTCATGCAGTCTTACGTTTAGCATTTGGCATAAGTATTAAGCCACAGTAGTAAACAAAAACCTCAACTAGAGAAGACCAATTTGAATACTTTTTTGCTAGAAACTTGTTTAAATGCCCTTTTGCTATTATTTTCTATAGAAAATCTCATTCATTTAGAAAGGTATAACAAATGAAAACAAATGCTGAGTTTCAGTCTAAGATACAAAGGTTTACCATCAAATAACAAGAATGATTTATAATACTTAGAATGCAAAGAAAACTCTGCTTAGAACAAAGTGCTACTGGCATTTTTATGAATAAGATTTATGTGAAAATTTCTATGAGGGAGGATAATCATTTGCTAGCTGTAGGAGAGGCTATGCTTTATTATGCATCCACATTATAAGTAGGTATGAGACAATCATATGAGGCTATTTCTGAAAACTAGTATGTAGGAAATTCTAATCTCCTTTTAGAAATCCAAACACACCATTCTGAGATGGCACCACTAACTGTGGGCTGCAAAGGATTAGAAGACAAATCTGTGATTTAAAAGGTCAAGAGAAGTGCCAGCAGAACCCTAGGGTGTCAGTTATCTAATAACTTATAGTATTAGCTGGCTAATCTTTCTTCATATCATAGAAGTCAATGTGAAAAGAGCAATGTTCTGAAAGGTCAAGGATTCTAGACTTGGCTCTGACATTAACAAGCTTTTTGACTTAGAGCAAGTCACTTAACCTCTGCAAACCTTGTTTCTACCTTGTAAACAATGTTGGCTTAGAAGATCTCTAACACTGTATATGCTTGTAAGTCACTTAACTTCTCTGACAAATAGGGATAATCTCTGTTTTACCACCTCACAGGGCCAAAAGATAGGACAATGCATTTAATGACTATAAATGTTCAATGCTTGTATAGTTTGTTGCAGTTTACAAAGTGCTTCCATATGTCTCATCTCATTTTGATTCTCTGCACAGCCTTTGGGGTGGGTGTTATCTCCATTTCACAAATGAAGAAACTGATGCTTAGAGAGATTAACAGACTTTATTAAGGTCATGGATCTGGTGTTGGCAAAAGTGGAAACCAAACTCAGATGTTCTGATTCTAAATCCAATGTTTTCACTACCAAGAAATAACCAACCTCCCAACTATTCTCCCCTCCCATCTCTATTTAAGCTTCTGAATGGTTGGCTTGGCCAATATTTCTATATCAACAATTGAATCAATTCTGAATTCTTATTTAATTTTGAATGGACTAAGAAAAATATGTACATCCTTCTTTGGTCCTATCTCCATGTAGTAATAAAAATTTATTAAAAGCCTTAACCGACGGGATGACTGGTCTCCATTTCTAAACCTGTGAAACATTCCTGAGGTTTTGGGAAGAGGTCAATTATAGACAGTGAACTAAGCTCTTGATAGAAGAAATTTCCCCAGCAGGTGCTGGTTTCTGAGTCATATCTTTCCACATCCTTCTGGGAGTTAATCCAGCCTTTCTGACCAAGGTATCTTTGAGAAAAGCCTGTCTATCATACCTCCTTGGGGTGGTGAGGTGCCAAGGGCAGAAGACAGGGTACTTTACGTAAATGATACACTTGCTCCTGAATTACAGCTTTTAAACATACCAATTGGATAGAAATAAAATGGCTGTGAGAAACAGGGATAAAACATCAGCCAAGAGCCCTAAAGCAGGAGTCAGAAGTTCTGGCATTTCAATGCAGCCGTGCGACTGTGGGCAAAGCATTTAACCTCTTTGAATCTTGGTTTTCTTATCTATAAAACAAAGAGGTTGGTGAAAATAATTTCCAGGAAATTCCTATCCCTCAAAGTTCTATGCAAATTCAACAGTGTGTCCAGGAATTAGAATGAAAAAGCCTGATTCTCTTAGTTTTAGGAACACCTATGCCTTGTTTTTTTCTGTCAAGGGAAGAGTGAATCAGTGAATCATCTAAGTCTAACCAAGGATCAATGACACCTTTTCCAAAAAGAAAGCCCTCAGAGTCTATACGAAATAATCAAGTATTGGCCCTAGAATAGCGGCTTTCTAACTCTTTCCTTCCATTTAAAAAATTTCAGCAGTGGAACCCTTTCTTCAAATGAAATATTGCACAAAAGCCCAGCTTATGAAACATCATACACTATCAATACACGTGGAATTGTTCTAGTTGAATTGGGGATGGTGGGGGATGGGGCAAAAAGTGCTGCTCACTTTCCCCACCCCCCAAACAATCTTCAAGGGCTCCTTGTTACATTGTTAGAAAACCACTGCTTTAGAATATGGTTTATGTGCCTTCGTAGAAACAACACATTTGAGGTCCTTTCTTTTTGTCAAAGTACAACTTCTGAATAGCTGAATAAATCTGTTTTCTGGTGCCACTGTTTGAGTGTTTAGCAAAGAAAGTCACCTAACTTTGATGTTATCGAGTACTTTGAAAAAAATTAAGGCATTAAGAGCTTTTGATAAGGAGGTCTATTTTAAGGTTATAGTAAAAACATTCCCAGGGGCTTGGAGAAATCATGAGGAACAAACTGGAATGAAGGTAAAGGAAAAAAACATTTCCTGATTAAAATAAAATAGTTCACATAATCATTACTATTCCACTTTTCACTCCAGTGTTTAAGCACTATGTAAACATTAAAAATTATGATATTAAGATCAGAAGAGTTTATGCTGATTATAAGCAAATGATGTTGCTCTACTCTTAAGTGACCTACTGTGAATCTATTCCCGGGGATAACTGAATTTAGTTCCTAGAACAATTATGAGAAACTTTAAAAACTCCAAATGGTTTAGAAATGCATCTTGCCATTGAATTACCTTTCCTTCTTAGTAATTCTTGCTTGAGGGTCCCTGTGGTTTGGCACAGCTCATGATAATGTAGAACTGGAAAATGGAGGCTGACTTCAAATGAGGCTACTGGGCCTAGATCGTAATGACCCACCACTCAGGAGCTGAGCCCAAGCCAAACAAAACACAAAGCCATTGCCAAGAGAGACAGGGAAGAGTCCAGATCACCAGACCAGGCCAATGGCTTCTGAAGGTTTCAAAGCAAATACAGACTAGACACCTTTACAACTGAGTGATAAATGCAGGAAGACAGCATTAAGAATTGTCTGGAACTGGGAGGGAGGGAGTCTCAGATCACACCACTGAATTCCTAGAGATACCACATGAGATGTCATTCTGGGCTACAGAATATCAGTTTTTCACCAGGAGCTCCTCGAGCTGTCTTCTGCTCATCCATCGTTTTCTATTTTCTGAGTAAATTAAATCCTTTCATTAGTTACTCCTAGTCCTTATGTGTCTTTCACAAATGAGCAAATGAAAGTACTGAGTTGAATATGATCATACAATATAAGGACACGGAACAGAATGCACGGTACACAGCCACTTGGTATATATGCATCAGATATTTCGGAGAAGAAACCAAAAAATCCACTAACAGTGGTTGCCACCGGAAAAGGGAGCCTAAAGCCGAAAGGGGGTGGGCAGAGGCTTACTCGTCACTCTTACTCCTCTTCTACCTTTTACATTTTGTACTACATGTACATATTACCCACACCCCGAAACTTTTACAGTCAGCCCTCCCAGCCCTCCCTATCTGCAGACGTGGAACCTGGGGATACAGAGTGCTGATGGGAACACTTGAGCGTCAAGGATTTTGGCGTCCTCAGGGGGTCCTGGAACCAATCCCCCATGGATACTAAGGGATGACTCTCATCATAAACAGTAAAAGCTCTCACAGAATGTAAGTAGTGCCATCCAGCTTCCTCTTGCCCTCTACAGAGGAGGCCTGGGAAGCCCTAGCAGAGACTGGGTGGCCTGTAGCCACTCAAAATCTCAGACATGTGGGCAGGGGTGGTAGGAAGATGTTACAAAGTCTCCAATGTGCGTGGTGTAGAAGGAAGGCCTGCTAGGAGTTCTGGAAATAACAGGGGGCATTGGAACAAGTTAAATAGCACCACGAGAAAACAACCAGACTCATCCAGAATAGGGGACATTCTATAAGACAACTGGTCTGCACTCTCAAGAAAGTGACTGTCATGCAAAAAAAAAAAAAAAAAAAAAAAGGAGGTTAATGAGACATTACAACCTAAAGTAAGGTGTGGACTTTGATTGGATACTGGATGGGGGCAGGGTGGGGAGAGGGGACAACTATAAAAGATACTTTTGGGACAGTTGGGAGAATTGAATTTGAATTGGACATTATAAGATAGTATAGGATTACTGATAATTTTCTTAGGTGTGATGATGGTATTGAAGTTGTGTTAGAGAACATCCTCACTCTTAGGAGAAGTATAATAAAGCATATAGAGGTAAAGTATTGTGCTACTTATGTAATTTACTTTCAAATGATTTAGAAGGGGGAGAAAAGTACTGCAAATGTTTGGAGAGAAACATGAAGCAAGTGAGGCAGAATGTTAACAACTGGTGAACCTAAGTGAAGGCATATGGGTGCTCATTTTACTGTTCTTTCAACTCTTTTGTAGGTTTAAAATTTTTCCAAATAAAACAGTTGTGAAATAAAGGGGAAAGTTTAAAAACAAAACCAAACAAAAAAAGGGAGAACAAACAAAAGAAGAGTCCTGGGCTCTATCCTACTCTGTCTCCAATTAGCCTTCCGACTTTGGGGAAAGTCCTTCGTGTGTCTGGGTCTTGGTTTCCTGTTTGTGGAATGAGGAACTGCAGTAAGTGACCTCCAAAGTGACCCTGGCTCCAAAGTCTGTGGACATGATGAGGAATTTGTAGGAACAGGATTCGTACGTCTCCCTGGGCCACCCTATTCCTCCAGACACTCACCCAAACACAAGTTTTCCTAAAAGAGGTTCAAAGAGCTTCTTTTGTGAAGTCTTAAGATCTTTTCCTTTGGTTGCGATGATACACTGGTTTCTTAAGACTTTTTTTTCTCCTTAAAAAATGTTCTAATAGAACTGTGGTAAGTGTGAGGGGTATGTTTACAAGTGCAAGAAAATGCACAAAAGCAAAACCATTAAAACACTTCCTGTTAAAAATCTAATAGCATAAAAGATGATAGAGCTACTTCAAGCCCTGAAAAAAGTTTACTTTGTCTTGGTGCCTTGCTACAATTTCATCTGGATTTGTCAGTCACATATTACTACGGTTATCTTCTCAATATATCTGTGGTTATACTGAGGAAATTCTTTACACTGTAGGGGCAACTGAAGACAGTGTCAGCAAAGTACTGCAGTAGGGACGACCCTCTACAGAGGAGTGTGTGAAGAGGCTCTATGCCTCCACACTGTTCACGGAACCTTCTGTTGGAACATGTAGTTTTCATGTCTCCCTCACTAAGCTACAAGCTCAACTTTGTACCTAGCAGAGTGCTCTACTCTTAGCAAGTGTTCAATTAATGTTTGAATTTTGTTGAACTTAATTGACTTCCAGCAGGTCACATGGCAAGTTTGGTTTGTAACTATCAATAAAAAACAAAAGGAAAGAATTTCTTGTGAAACGATCATTTTCTTGATATTGTTCCTTTTTTGTGTGACACATCCAGTTTTGTTAACAGTTCTTCTAGATTATAGACTTTTGAAAGTGAGAATTGGACAAACAGGAATCTCTCTATACACTCCACTGTGAGATGCCATGAAATACTCAGCCCACCCTGTGACAATGACACCATCTACCTGGAAGCATCAGAATGGCTCTCTGAACCCTCTAGTAGCTTTGCCACCTTCTGCCCTCTGTCTCGTTCTTTACCCAGTCCTAGGGACCCGTGTCTTGGTTAATTCCTAATTTCTTGGTTAACTCCTAATAAATCTTCTTTCTAAAAACTTGGAAGAAGTACCTTTACATGTCAGAGCAGTTCTGTTCTCAAAGATGTAGAAATCCTTTAACTGGAAATTTTATTTTAGATAACTATGAATTTGCCAGTTTTAACAGTGGTATGTTTGCTATGGCCTACAATGGGTTAAAAATCTCCATATAGCTCAAAGAGAGCTGAGGAACAGTGACGTTCAAGATCCATAAGAGACGCAGATGGGCTCACTCAAATATTAGCAGACCCAAGGGTTTTAAAACATCAGGTGGGATGTGGATATTTATGTTGATACAATGGATGTCTAACCATCCACTGGTCACCAATGGTCCATGATTTAAGAATTATATTCCACCTTATGTTAGAAATGATCTCAAATATTTTAAATAAATATTTTCTATAAACCCATAGAACATAAAAAAAAGCAAAAAATAAAAATCAAGAAAAAGGTACATCTGAAGAGAGGGAGGGGCAGGGGAAGGAAAGAGCTGAATACCAGTCTGCCAGAGACACAACAAAGCTGTCATAGCTGGTCTTTGATTTTGGCTCTGAGCTTCCTGGCAACTAAAACCAAGAGGGAATGTTGAGCAGTCCCACCATGGCTTTCACTAATCATGAGGGGAAACTTGTTCCGGTTCTTCAAGGGAAACAAAGCTACTCCCCATGGTGAAAGTCCATGTCTTATTTGTATTTGCATCCTGTACTGGTATAGGGCCTGGTGACCCCCAGCAGCCCTTTTCTTACCACTTAATTCTAAAAGGGATTTCTTATGCATAGCTTCATACAAGGGACTCTGGGGAATTCAGGGGGCAGAATCCTTAATAACAGCCCTACAGTAAATGAAGTGATGGGTTTCATCAATCTGCTTCTTGTTGTATGCCTCATAACACAGAGAAATGGCTTAGGGAAACAACTCTGGGGTGCAGGTGGGATGTTGAGCCTAATAATGATCTCAGAGTGCTGATTTCTGACAGACATGTTTGATCCAGAATAAAATCTAGAATATCTATGGATAGACGGTGCGCCCTTTACACATGTCTGCACATCCACCATTTCTCTCAACTGAGCTTTTGATAATAATTAGATGGCATGTGATTACATTCAAGGTTTTTTGTTCTGGTAAGGGCCACAAGCGCAGGTGCTCTTTGTGGTTGGGCATAAGAGCAGATTAATAGGCTCACAGTGGGCAGTCACACATCAGTATCAGGAGATCCTTCTCCATACTCAGATCTCTGAAATGGAGAGTGTACAGAAAACTGGGCAATAGCGAAATGGAAATAGCTTAAATGGGAAACTGTGTTTCTCCCAGGGTAATCTTCTTCATTGTCAGCTGGGGAGACACCTATGACTGTATAACTCAAGCCCACGTGGGAAGGGAAAGCCATGCTGACACAGTGCGCTTTATGGGTAGGCTCATGCCTCGGAAGGCTGCCTGGTTGGCAATGGGACAAGAGTGGGTGGGGATGAGGAATTGGGATAAGAGCAGGAGGCTCTGAGAAGTCTGGGAACAGACTTAGGGTGCTTCTAAGCGGTTGGTTTTCCCCTAACTTTATGGCTAACATCATACAACTTGTGAAGTGCATTGCTTTCTTCTGTAGTCATTGGTACTTTAAATTATGGTACTATTTTCTGATTATTAAAGCAGATAAAACAAAAGCTTCATTTTCTCTGCACTGATCAATGAGCTGGTGAGAGGATGAAGGTTTTGTCCACTCTGGATGGAGTCTGCATCCACTTATCCATCATCGCGCCCTAACTTAGGCTGACTCCTGGGTGGATATGGTCAATGACACCTCTCATCATCCTTAGTTCATGCCATTACCTTGAACTTCTCCTCATAGTTCTCGAAGGCTTCCATGACCATACACACAGCCTCCATCGAGCGCTCGAGCCGGCCATCCACCCCGTTGAAGCGGTACATGCTGCCAGACACATCCACCACCAAGCGCAGGCGCTTAGGCTTCTGTTGCGGGCTGCCCAGCTGAGGGAAGGAACAAGAGAGAAGCCTTGTGAGCCAGCAAACCACCCCTGGCTGCTGTCCTGGGGATCTCACCGAGGTCCCAGAGTGCTTGCCTGGAGTCGGGCGGATCAGCCGTAGGCTCAGCCCTGTACATGGCTTCCTGGCAGGTGGGAAGGTGCCCACGGATTGTATTTCAGTAAATAGGATTTCAGACTTGTGCTGATAGTTGGGGCCATATGGAAAAGATTTCCCTTTGGAATACAGTCCTTTCAAAGCCCGCTCTAGTCTAGTAAAGTTGCCTTACTGAGGCTGCTGCCTTAGAAATAATATGATGTCTTAAAAATAGTAGTGTGGAAAGATATAAACTGCAACATGTCACCTTCACTTCATGACTTAGAGTCGGTGACTCCAGCAAGAGTGTGTGTGATTTCCGAGGGAAGCTCACTTGTACCTGTTGTGTAGTGACCTGAAAATAATTTTCAACATCGGCCACAAGAAATGTCAGATTCCTAAAACAAGGTTATATGAGAGGGGTTCTGGCAAAGAAAGTAAGGAAAATATTTTTAAAATGTCTTTTGTCTTTAATATAAGCATTAAGTTTTCTCATCCTTCCAGTTACTGAACTATGGCTTCTCTTTTCTTGGCAGTTAAATGGCATCTAACTGCTGTCTAGAAACAATTAAATGTGAAAATGTGAAATGTCAATTAAAATGCGAAATAAACTTCCAGTTTGATTTTGGACCCATGAATGCCAATTGGTAAATTTTTTTTAAAGAAAGTTTGTCTGTTTATTGACCAAAAAAAAGAGAGAAAAATTCCTGATTATTCCGTTATTATATACTTGCTGACATGTATGAAGATTAATGAGCAGAGGTAGTAATTTCAAGAAAATACCATCGGTATTAAGAGTATAATTGTTTGAGGCAAATTTAACATATTTCTTAAAAACTTGTTGAGTCTGCCTAAATTAATAATGCTGTCACATATGCTTCTATGACTACTCACAATTTCAGATGTATCCAAACACATTTGTTGACCACAATGAGTCAGTAAAGAAAGCAGTTGTTGACTCATACCAATGACACAGAAATAAGAACTCCCCAAACTACCACTAGATCCTCTAAATAAACATTTAAATGGAGTGACTCTCCTTCCCCCCACCACTCACTGGAACCCCGGCTATCAGTGGCTACTCAGCAATTCTGGTCATTCAGGAAGACAGGCCATCACGGAGCTCTCCAAGACACTCAGTATTTCATCCTGTTGCCATTTTTTTTTTTTTTTTTTTTTGCCATTGTATCGGAAATATCTTTAAATTATGGCTGTGTAAAACTTTACATATTACAATTATAGTTATTTAAGGGGGACTTCCTTATTTCCTAAAATTTTCTTCAGTTATATGATGGACACAGTTCTTTAAACTAATAGAACAGTTGAAAACTACCAAGATTGCTCTCTTGTTTTCACCTGAAGGATCCTCTGGGATTAACAGACTCACAGGGTGTCTTTAGTTTCCCCTCCAGGGGACCTTCTGTGTCCTGGGAGCTGATCTGTATGGACAGTGTTGGGGCTTAGAAAGCGATACCCCAAAATATGGTGCTTTGACATGCTGAAGCCGTCTCTCAAGGTCTCTCTGACCCCACCTCCCCCTGGTCTTCCCGTTTTCTCTCTCTCCCAGAGCACAGGATGAAGTGAGGAAACACTGAAGTCTGTCAACACACCTGGACAGACTTGTCACAAACCACTGTCTGCTCTGTAGGTCCAACAGACTTTGTCCCAGGCCACTGTATGTTCCTCAAGCCCATTGGATTCCCCTAAAAATCATTTACCACCCCCTAAAATCATCTACACTTACCCACCCTAAAAAGAAGGGTACATAACAATCTGTACTTCACTGAGTGGTTGGGGTAATCACCCTGATTTTCCTCCTGTCCATGTCAATAAATTTGTATGCCTTTTCGCCTATCAATCTGCCTTTTATCAGTTGATTTTCAAAGAACCTTCAAAGAGTGGAAGGGGAAGTTTTCCACTGGCACCTACTACCATATCAGCCACTCTCTTGGCAGCCGGCTTTCAGTGGGTTCTGCTGATAGGATGCACTGGCAGGTGATCAGAGGGTTGGGATATTTGCTCCCTCAGCTCCTTCTCTGCCATTGCTGATGGGATAGCTCTGCTACCAAAGGCCACAGCGCCATAAACTACCCTCTCCACGTTCCAGTAACTGCTCTCTCACTCTGTCCTTTTAGACCCAAGGGTGAGTTAGATCCCTGCTATTGCTAGGCCTGGGTTACTGGGTTACTGCACTGTTTCTTTTTGGTTTTCCTAAACTCCACCCTCACCTTTGTAAATGGTCTTTGTATTGAGTGTTCCTTAAGTTACTCAATTTGGGCATGTCTTATGTTTCTTGCCAGGACTTTGACTTGTGTAACAAATAGTATAATATTTTTGTTTCTTCTTCTTCTTTTTTAAATAACGCTTTCCTTGGTCACCATATTCAGAGCTGATATTTTGACTCAACTCATGAAAGCAGGTTTCTGTAAAGAAGGCCAAACTATGCAGATCTGAGGCTACTTACTTGTGGCTCGAGCTCACCCCGTCGTTTGTAGATGGCTTTTTCTCCAGTCAGCCCATCAATGATCTTGGCATCATCGAGTTCCCCAGTAGCTTGGTGTCTTAGCCACTGTCTTTCTTTACCTTTAGCCTACAATGACACATACACACACAAAGCCTTATTTAATTAGCTCTGCAGGATCTCTGACACACTTTGTGCATGAATAACAGAAAACACACCTGGGATCTTTTCAATAAGTGATGGTTCTGTATAAACACAGTTGCATAAATGGACTAGTTTCTGCTCTGCTGACAAAGAAATGCCCTTTGTGGCCAGTTTTAATTGTTTTAACATATGGAACAATAAAATGAACTCACTTAAAACACACATGAACAGGAAAATGGTATGCAAATGAACCCCTGGAGATATGTTCACTATCTGGAAATGTAATGGTGATGGATTTCTTATGGACTTTCTGTCATAGTGCTTCTAGAAAATTTATTAGTTAACAAAATAATCAGCTTGAACTTGTTAACACTGTCTGCAAGCCCAGAGAAAATACGATCTTCAGAGCTCTTTCTTTTGGAAAAGCATTTGTAACTCAAGTTCTCCGTGACTTAGTGTGCAAATGGAAACAGCTGAAAAAAATAGTATGTGAACATTTTGTACCCTACATGTCTCTCTGATCCTCTATACTCAGAAATCTTCTGAATTACTTTTCTAAAGGTATTTCTACATAATATTTTGCCACAATAACTTGCAACTACGCCAGATGGACTAAGACAGTAGTAAAATTATAAAGAATTATAATATCCCAATCAAGGCATATGTTTATTACTGCAAAAGCTATATTTACATTAAGTGGAAAGAATACCTAAAATATTTTTATGCATGTGAAGAAGCCCAGGAAATTTCACCTTAAAACATGACTCTTTGGTATAAAGAGTATTTTGAATTAAACACCTTTAGAGATCAACGGGTCTTGGAAGGGGCTTTCTCTCTTTCTTTACAAAAAAACAGACCCATTAAAAGAACAATCTTCTCTTCCCCTCCATGTTATCTCAATATATTACAGAAAAGAAGATCAAGAATGCAACCAAACCTGGTCCAAATAATTTTAAATATAATACCTGTCTCTCAGGTTAATTTGATTTCTAAAGAGAATCATTTACAACTCAATCTGTTTCCCCCATCCATTCATTTTCCCAAGTATCTAGTCATCCTCCCTAGTAACCATTTTTTGCCCCTAAACAGGATTACATACATTCCTCCCATCCAAGTACTAACTAGGCCCTATCCTGCTTAGCTTTCGAGATCAGACAAGATCGGGCACATTCAGGGTGGTATGGTCATAGACTGGGTTACCTATATTCTTTACCTTCCCCTCTCCTCTAAAATGAGGGAATATAAACTTCTGGACCCCACTGGGATATTGGGTAATCACTCTGTTTTTCTCCCTGTGTGCTCGGTAAGTAAGTAGGTAAATAAGTAAATGAATGAATGAGTGAATGTCATATCCAGGAAAGTATTCCATTATGCTAATCAGTACTCCTAAGACTTAAATTTAAGATTGCCAAAAAATACTACTGACAATTGTGTGGTTTACACCAATCAGAAAGGAGTATTATACATAAAAATTACTTATTGGATTACCTTGCAAATATACAGATCCCACTGTAATAAACTGATCTGGAGTAATTATACTTTGCTATTTTATATATTCCTATATTGGACTAAACTATACTAGGACATTTATCATTTACCAGGAGAATTAAGTTTTTCTTCAATTCCCTGTAGTAGCTTTGTGAGATAGGAATCTTACTGGTTAGCTCTAGTTATTAGCTTTCAAAGCTACTTTATAAGACTGTGAAATGACAAATGTTAACTTCTTATGGGAGGTCTGTGAAGTCCTCCTGACCAGCACCGTAACAGGCTAAAGGCACAGGAATCCCGTGCGGTGGATGTGGGGACGCTGGGGAAAGAGGCATGGGGAGCCGGGACCCAGCGAAGGCCTGCTAAACCACAAGTCCAGCAGCGCTTTGGGAGTCTCTCTTCAGTATGTGTGCTAATAATTAATGCTTGTAAACATGATAAAAGGGATTCCTGCTTAGGACATGTGTTCCTATTACTGCCCTTGGTAAGGCAGTTACAGAAGTATAAAATATTTACTTTTCCCTTACAATATTAATAAGTTTTCTGTCTCTGGGTTCACCATCTTCTAAGAGTCTTGGAGTTTTGGGTCTTAATTTGCTTGTGTTGATGTTGCTTCTTTTCCAATAATGATTCTCACCCCTCAAGGTACTCTCTAGCTTCAAGACTTTGTTTCCATTATATAGGCTGATAAAAGCAAAGTGGGAGTAAGGCTTTTCCCAATAAATCTGTTACCTTTTTCTTCCTTTTGGGTGGGGGTGAACTTTGCAAATTTAAGTATAATGTACTTGTAATAAAGCACATAAATCTTAAGGGTAGAGCTCAATGAACTTTTACAAAGTGAACACACCATTTTAATCACCCACACCTCCCAAGCCTCCCAGTGCCCTGTTCTGGACTTTACCTTCCTCCTGTCAAAGGAGATCCCTATTCTGCCCTCTATAACTATAGATTAAGTTTCTCTGTTTTTATACTTTATAAAAATGGAATCATACAATATATACTCTTTTGTTCCTGGCTTCTCTGGCTCAACATTCTGCCTGAGAGTTTTTAATACCACGCTGTGTGCAGCAGTACTTTCATGGGGGGTCCCAAAAGTTGCCATATATAGGGAAAATAGGAAATTGTAGCTAAATGTATCTTTATTTACAAAATATTCATTACAAAATTTTTCTTGTATATAGAGAATTTTGGGACACCTTGTATTCTCTTTCCCCCTGTAAAAGTGTTCCATTATATGACTTTGTCACAATTTACCCATTCTACAACTCCGCTGTTTTCAGTTTGGGGCTACTATGAATAATGCCTCCATGAATATTCCTGGCTATGCCTTTTGGAGCAGGTATGTGCATGCTGCTGTTGGGCAGAGATCCTGAGTAACAGAGTATAGATACAGTCAGCTTTAGTAGATATTGCTAAACAGTTTTTCCAAAGTGATTTTTCCAATTTACATTCCCATGAGCAGTGCATGAGGGTTTCATTTGCTTATGTCCTCACCAACACTTGATATTGATAACTTAAAAAAATCCCTTTTTAGCCATTCTGGTGGGTGTATAGTATACGCCCTTCATTTTTATTTTTTTAACAGATAAACGAATTACTTTGGGTACTGCTTGTCACTGATATTTTTAGGAACATGAACCAGTAGTAGTTTTTGTTTTTGAGAAGTAAAACTATGTATCAGTCTTTTGATCCAGAACTATTGGGTACAAAGACATTTTTATAATAGCAGCACTGTTCATTAGTTTTCAAGTATGTAACTTGCAGATGAATACGGGCAGAAAATTTATTTTCTATCCTGTAGCCAGCCCGCCAATACTTGGAAACTCAAAACAGGAAGAGGCCTGTCAGAATGGATGCTCTTGGGGGCACTGGGCTGGAGAGGGAGCTATTTAAAAAGTTACTGAAGGCTGAATAGAAATATTTATTATTTTGGACTGTGAATATAAAGGCTTCTGTATTTTATGGGACTTGTTGAAATACTTCTTTAAATAGTAAGTTCCTACTGCATTTAACTATATGCTTTTATTTATAACAAAGGGCCAAACAAATATATAGTTATTTACTATATATTCCTATTGCATGAAGTAAAATATCCTTGTAAATAGTGCATCTGTTTTGTATTATACAATAAATTCATACTAATGAGAACTCATTAAATGTAAAGCTAGGCTGCACTAGTAAAAAGTCTATGTCACAGACTTTTTGAAAAACAAATATAGTTTTACTACTTTCACATAAAAAACACTTGAACTAACTGAAATACCCAGAGAATGATGTATCCTGCTTAATTCATTTTCTGGGAAATACGTGGTTAGCCAAAAAGTACACACACACACACACACACACACACACACACACAGAAACACACATAGACACACATCTGTAGCACTGAGGGCAGTAGAATAAATAAACTTGACAAAAACCAATTATCTTGTGGTTTGTGACACTCTGTCTTGTGATTTCAGCACTGAAAGCACTCTGATTAATCTTAAGTCTTCACTTATTTGGGTTATGGTTAATCAAGAGTTTCTTTACCTACAAATTCTACAAGTAAGCCAATATTCTGTTATTCCTTCAGAATTTGTTTAATGAGGAGAGTAGAAAGAGTTAAGGAGCAACTTTTGTAGAACGTATATACAGTCTACAGAATAAAGCACAGAAATACTTGGGCGAATGAATAACTGTTAACAATGTTTGGGAACAGTGCTTCTCTTATGAAACATGAGCTTCCATTATTTTAACATTTCTCTATGCTCAACCAACATATACTTATTATGCTACTAATCTATATCATTAGAACAAATAATTATTAGATTAAGGAAAACTTCTACATAGTATTCATAAAGTAACAAACATTAAGTGGAAACAAAAAATTTTACTTTGTGGTTCTCAATATTTTGACATAGTCATTAAAAACATTTGAGTAAATATCTGTTTAAGTTCCTGAGTGATCTAAATAGTGAAACAGCATGACAAAGAAAAAAGAAGATATGCACCTTCTTACTCCAAGGAATTCCCTGTTTTATGAAATAACATCTCACGGCAAGAGAAAATGAAGATTCATCTACTTAACAAAGGTGATTCTCATTAGAAGAGTTTGTACTCTTGGATACTGATTTGGAGCTAAGTCATTACTTTGCGTGACAATTTACTATCCTTTAAATAGTCAGTTTTTATGAACAAAAACAACTTCAGGCCTTTCTTTCGAGAATTAACTATTTTGTAACTCAAAGGAGCTGGGAGCTGCACATTTTAGTGCACATTGATAACAGGCATCTTAAACTTAAGTTCAGAGCTAAAGCCTAGATTCCACCCCTCAAGGCCTGCTCTCAAAGTCCTCCCCATCTCCGTGAAAGGCAATGGGCAACCTCATTCCTCCAGCTGTTCAGGCCCCGTACCTAGGGGTCATCCTCGACTCCTTTTTCACCCACACCAAGTCCACTGGCAAATCCTCTCAACTCCTGACAGTATCTGACCATCTCTTACCATCTCCCTGTCCACGCTCCATCCTTAGTCCAGCCCTCATTTTCTCTCCCCTGCACCACTGCAATGGCCTCCCACTGGTCTCCCTCCTTCCACGCTTGCCCCCATACAGTCTCCTCTTCACCAGCAATCAGAGGAGTTTTTGTAAAATACGTTGTAATTTGCAAGAAATATATTAAAAAATACTGGCATGATAACTTTAAGTCTTTAACAAGCCTGACAGGAACTTCTTTTTCTCTATTTTCAGGAATGAAAGAATATTTGCCTCTCTCATCTGTAACATGAATTATTACATTTTGACTTCATTCTATTCCTCCTCTATACCAACTTAATTAACCAAAATCTTGATTTTTGGTTAATTTTAAAAATAATGCAAGAATTTAAACTATTTATTATTAAATTCATGATTTTTAATATTGTGTATTTTTAAAAAGAATTATTCTTGCTTTTGAGTTTTTTTTTTAAACTTGTTTAGCACAATTATTTAGTTCTGATTCTGTATTTACCTCCAATGGTCATTACTGGTCTTTTTATACCACCAGGTTCTCATGCTTAAGGAATTTTGATTCCTCTTTTAATTGGCTGGAATATTTACACGTGTGTATATGTGTGAACATATATGTATATACATATTTCAAAATTATTTTCAAAAAGGGTACTTACATGACATTTTAAGTCTCTGAATATCTGAAAATATCTTTCTGTCACCTTTGTACTTTGGCTGAGTATAGAATTCTTGGGTCACAAGAATTTTTCTATGAAAATCCTATAGGCATTATTCTACTATCTTCTGGCATTCAACATTTCGGGGACAACTAATGTAAGATTAATTTTTCTTTCTCTGTCAATAGCTTGTTTTTGTCTGCTTGTATGCTTTTAGGATACTTTCATTATTTTTGCAATGTTAGACATAAAGCTGTGGTGAGGTGCTTAGCTCTTCATTAATTTTGCCTGGTACTCAGTAAAATTCTTTGGATCCATAGACGTAGGCCTTTCTTCACCTCAGTATAGTTTTGTCACTACTCTGATGATTGTTTATGCTTCTTTGGGAATATCATTTGCCCATCGAGCATGAGGTTACTGAGTACTTACCCTGTGCCAGGTACTGTTCTACTTAGTGGGACGACTCACGGCTCTGATGTTAGGTCTCCACTCTGTTTTGATAGATTAACTTCTTACAGTTTTTACCTCTTTAATTCCTCTGTAGTCTGGAATAACTTTTCAAGTTTGTTATTCACATTGGTACTTAGACTGAAGACTGGATTGTGTCTATGCTTTTTACTTTCCATGTAGATTTAAGTCTGGCATTGCATTTTTAGTTTTTAAATACTTTTTCCTTATTGATTTCAACTCCCTTATTATTTCTGCTTGCTTCTTAGCCAGACCTGTTCGAATCTATGTCTTATGTCACATACTTCAAGTTTCTTTGAATTAGAACACAAAGCAGATGTTTTCTAAAAATTATATGTCTTCTGAAGAACATATTCTAGCCCAGCTGCATCTTCTTTTATATCTTGAATGCTTGTTACTCTACTTCAGTGAAGAATCTTCTCATATATCCATGTTGTTTTATTTTTTTCCGTGTCCTTATTCTCCAATGATGAGATGGCTATACAAAACAGTTCAGGAAGAGATTGCAGGATTCTCCTTGGTTGCATTCACTTTCCACTTTGTTGCTACTGGAATTCTCTTTGAGGATTTTAAAGTGGCGTTAGTTGAACTAAATCTACAATGCTAGCCGAAGAATTCAGCGGGGAGGGAGTTGGAACTGTGGACAGCCCCAGCATGAGAACTTCATCTTCACATCATTTCTTATTTTGTTTGGAAAAGCCATTGCAATGGGGCCAACTTCAGGCATTTGGCTTTTGTTTGATCTAGTGTTCAAGCCAAGTATAAGTCGGGGCTTGTCTGGCCTCTTTCCCTGTGCTGTTCTCCTTCCAGCTTCCCGCTTGTTGTAGCCACTGTGATAAACCCCCCTCCCGCCCAGTGCTGCTGCTGTCACACGCTGCTGCTTGGCAGTGACAAAATGGAGGCCAAGGGGCCTGCTTCTCACCAGCTCTAGGGCCCTCTTCTTTTCCCTCTTTCTCTCAGCAAGGGGTGCTAATGAGATTTTAGGTCACATGCACTTACTTGCTAGTAATGCTATTTCTCAGGAAGGTTTTCAAGTGCCTCTGATAGGGGTCCCATCACTCTGTATTTAGCAAAAATTCTTCAAAGATTCTTGCATGTCACCTGCACCCTTCCTTAATTTCTACTGTCCTGTGGGTTCCTCATTATTTATGGCTTTTTACTATTTTGATCATTTTAATAGTCATCTGGCAAAGACTGAGTTAGAAGTCCATGCTTGTGCAGCCCCAAAGTCAGGACTATATTTCCAGGCCACTGACACCACATGCTGAGTGATGAGCCATTCATGTGCTAAGAAAGAGCATCTGGTACTTTGCTGCTCTCCCCTGAAATGCAGAGGTTCCTTGATGTGGCTGTTTTCACCCTTCCCCTCTCCTTGCGCTATATATACTCTTGCCTTAGTCAACATGTCCTCTCTCTTGTCTTGGGCTGTCCCCCTACACAGATGACCATGACAATACACACACAGATATCCATATAGATATGTAACCCTATCTGGTCCTCACCCTGCTCTTGAATTCCACATTCACATTTTAAAAACTTCAAATATTATGCTTGACATTTTTATATGGGTGTCCCAGTAGTGAGAAAACATACTAACATCCAAAGCAAACATTTGCTTTCTTTACAAGTCCCTTCTCTTCCTGCAGTCCCTATTTCTGTCTTCTAAGGCTTGAAAACCTCTCCATCCCCCTTATCGCACATTCAGTTGGTCACTGTCTTCTTGTCTTACCCCTAAACCGCTTCTTGAATTTGTCTCACCCTTTCCATTTTCATTTCAATTACCCTGGTTCAGGTTCCTATCACTTCTCACCTGATCAACTGAAATAATTTTATGATTTGACTTCCTGGCTTTCACCTCTCCTGTGAAACTTTCTCTCTCTGCAGATATGAAACTTCCTAAAACAGATATAACCCTTTCTCAACTGCCTTCATGGCTTCTCCCTGATTAAAGAACATAGTCAGCCTCCTCTGCATGGTGCTCAAGGCCCTTTGGGATTCCTGTTCTCCGTCGTCTTCTCTCCTACTGCCCCCTTCCCTCAAGCCTATCCCAAAACTCAGAACTTAGTCACTCTGGCTATTTGTCATTCTTCACACAGCCTTGCATTTAGGTGTTTGCCCTTGGCTCAGAGGTTTCTTCTGTCTAGATCAGATCTTCACAAACTGCTTTCAGTCTATGAACACCTGTTACTGGCCTATGATGAAACAAGCAACAGAAACTGACAGTAAGAATTTAGAAACTTGTATGCCAATTTGGCAAAGTAATTTTATGTTTGTTGAATCTAATATTTAAAAATTTGGGCCCATATTTTGCATGCCATGTTAAAATCATTTTTTCAGTTATTCTGAAACTATTTCTATTCTATTTTACAAAAGTATTAGTCCATGCTGGATTGCAAAAAAACCTGTCCCCTCCGCACTGAAGGTTTGAGAACTACTGGTCAACGCTCTCCTTCCAGCCCCATCCTTAGAAGAGAGTAACCAATTGAAACCATGCCCATCCTTCATGGCCCAGCTAAAATGACACTTTAGGAGTTTCCCACCAACTATTCAGCCCAGAAATTACTCACATATTTGTACACATAATCATAGCACTTTGCTTAAAACCTTTCTGTGGCATTGACCATATTATGTTTTATATTACAACTATACGTGTATCTTATTCCCTAGAAGGTTAGTTATTGAAGGCAAGAACCCTTAGGCAAAATAGATATTCAATACATGTCTACTGAATGAAACAGTTATTACAGACTAAATAAAAGGAATGGAAAAATGCTTTCTGCTTTTCACATATGAGTAAAGTGGATTCTCAGAAAAATGTCCAAGTTCCTTACCTGGCACTTACTCACCTCTCAGCCTCATGTCCTTATTTGCATTTCCCATTGGGTGGTATCCTGCCTGTGGCCTGTCCTCAGCTCATTTCTGAGACGACACAGTGTCATGCCTTTGTCCATGCCATGCCCTCTCCTGGGGCACTGTTTCCACCCTTCTCTGTCTGGTTAATACTTCTGTGTCCTTCAAGACTCAGCTCACGCATCCTTTCCTTAAACATCTACCCTTGAATCCCTTTCTTCTGGGCTTCCATTATAGTCTAAGAATCCCTCTATCTAGGCACTTACCATATTAAACTGAAATTATCTATTTACGTATCTTCTGTTCTGTTTCTCAAGACAAGAATTTTCTTAGTACAGGGGCAATATCTCACCAATCTTTGTGTTCTCAGTGCTAAGCACAGTGTATGTCGCACAGTCAGTGTTCAAAGCATGATTTATGTGAACAAAAGCTCATTTTGAGACACTAGAGGGGAAAAAAGGAATGTAATTACTGGTTCATAGTGATATCATGCTAGCCAAAGCAATCAGAGAAAGGCTAATTTAGTTTAGCCTGAGAATGAAATTACTGATTGTGGAGCAGAAAAACACTGGAGAAAAGATATGATTAAAATCAAGTGTTTTTTTGTGGGAATGGATGTTTTCTTTTGTTAGAGAATGCTGCAATCAGAGATTGAGATTCCAAATATAATGGAACCAAATATAATGGAAGTACTTACAGACTCTACTATTCTAGTAAGCAAACTCTTCCTATCGATTTAGAGAAGGGAAAAGGTCCCATAACTCAAAGAAGCCAAGGAAGGTCAATGTGACAGCTATCTCAATTGAGAACAAAGACACGTGCTGCAACACGGGCACATGCTCATGCAGATGTTGACATGCATGGCAACAGCGTTTCCTGCTCCTCCAATCTCAGCCCAGTCACCCGGAATCGATGCGTGGGCCTGAAGCTGCGCTTTGGAAAGTCATCTCAAATGATGATTTGCTAGTTCCTGGCCGGAGTTTGTGCTGTTCACCAAGGAGAAACACCATGGTTACCGGGATGATGCAGCAACCTCAAAACAGCTGGAAGATATTAGTCAATCAGAGCCACACAGGACTGGCAGAAGATGGCAAAAACGGGACCAAATCAAAGCCTTCTTGCTTTTGCTACAATCTAAAATTTCATATTCTACGTAAGGCCCTGTCCATTCTTGGCCAGTATCTGTGTTTTAAACTAGCTCTATCACCCTAAATTGAAGACTAGGAGGCCCACTTGAGAATAATTCCCCCATGAGTTAAAAATAAAGATTCAATAAGGGAAACACTTGAAAATGCTGTGTTGCCATTTGGACAATGATGAAAAATGTCTTAAGAGTATATTTAAGAACCATACTTTTTATGGAATTGTAGAGTTGGAAGATAACAGAGACCTAACAAATAACTGGGACTTGAGCTTTAAGCTCAAACACCTGCTTCCCTAGTCCTATAACCCAGGACAAGCGACACCATCTTTCTAAGCTTCAGTTCTCTCATTTATAAAGTGGGGGCAAAATATTTATATTTCATAGGATTATGAGAATTGAGATAATTTATGTCTCAGTTTCCACATCTATCAGAAATACTTACTGGTCTTTATAGAGATTAAATAGCACAATGAATGTAATGTACTTGACTGGGTATATGGCCTGTAGTCCAGGCTGATGAGTATTAGCAAGCAGTGAAGGTAATGATGAACCTAATCCTTCTGCAGAGAATGCTATATGCTAAGCACTGTTTTAAATGGTTTACATGTATCCTCTGAGTTAATGTTCATTAATGCCACATTATCTGTCATTCCCATTTTACAGATCCAGGCTGTCTGGCTACAGAGCTGGCACTATTAGCCATTAAGCACTGATGAAGGAGGTGACCTTGATGATGATGATGATGATGATGATGATAATATAAGGCACCTAGTACAATGCCTGGTGCCTGGTAAATGCTCCATAAATGCTTGCTCTTATTATAATACTGGTATCATTTGTAAATATTTCTAAAGATGGAAGTTCTATATCCATTTTAGCTACTCATTCAAAGATTAAATAGCTTTTATCTCCTTTCATATATCTTAAAACTCTTTCTTGGTTTCATTTAAGCCTATTTTTCTTTAGATTTCCAGAGAATAAGAGAATAAAAACTTACCTGAAATAATTAGTTACTTTCTTTGAGGATACTTAGTAAGTTATTAACCCCAATTCCTTTAAGGAATTTTTTATGTGTGCCACTTTCTTGTTTTCAATCCATTTAATCTTATTTGTTGCTTTTCCCTGAGATCTTTATAGTTTTCTTTTATTTCTCTTTGAAAGCTGAAAGCAAAACTGGTCACTGTGTTTTGATACTGGTTTCATCACTGTGGTGATTACCAAAAGAGTCATTCCTTAATGCTAACCTAATTCTAACCTAGGCTTCATTTGTGTGCTACTATGAGAAGTAACAGTAGTGGATTTGATTTTTCTTTTTGCTGATCTTAGAAACATGATGCCATTTATCTTAAAGTGTTGACGTAGGATCAAATGTGATGGTTTATAAGAGTAACTATAGCACTGTGCCCTACAAACACCAATCCAGACATTAACTAATACCAGAGTATATTAGTTATACTAATACCATGAGGAATCTGGTACCTTCCATTAAAAATGTATTGTTATATCCCTGTCTAGTACTGTGAATCCTCTAATGGCCTCTGTGTTTCCACAGGGTAGAACTCAATGCTGTCTGCATGTCCTCATGGCATCCAGGGCTATTCAGGATCTGGTGCCTGTGACTCTGCCAGCCTCCTCTCTTGTCATCGTCTCCCACCCGCAGTGCTCGTCTCAGCCATACTGAACACCTTGCCCTTCTCTGCACTCACCGTGCTCTCCCGCACCCCTGTGCACTTACACATGCTGTTTCCTATGTCTGGAAATGCCTCAGTATCTTTCAAGAGTGAACTCAAGCATTACATTCTCCCTGAAGCCTCTCTTCATTTGTCTTACAGTACCGTGTACAAACTTTTCTAAAGAATTCAGGAAATTGTTTGTCTTCTTTGAGTTCCTTCTTTGAGGGCAGGGGCTATATTTTATTTTTCTGTCCCTAATGCCTAGTGTGCATCAAGAACTTAAGAAATGAATGAATGAATATCTAGTCCTAGTACCAGCACCATCTCCCACCACCTTCCTCTCTTCTGAACCACGCATTTTGGCCCTTTAGCGACTCCTGCCTTGCCCTGAAGCTCAGAGCCCACCTGGCAGTTCCCAGGAGCCTTCAATGCCCAGGGCAATGAACATTTGTCAAGTGAGTGACTATGGAAGAAAACCCAATCATTCAATGTTATGTTGTTCACGCAGTTTACATAAAATCTTATGCTGTTTTACCCTACATAACTGCATGTGGATTTTTTTTCAAGCAAATGATTTAATCCTTACATTCCTTGATTTTGAAATTAGGTATCTATCTACCTACCTATCTATCTATCTATCATCTATATTTAGAGACAGAGGCTCACTCTGTCACCTGGGCTAGAGTGCAGTGGTGTCATCATAGCTCACTGAAGCCTCAAACTCCTGGGCTTGAGTGATCCTCCTGCCTCAGCCTCCTGAGTAGCTGAACTACAGGTGCATGCCATGATGCCTGGCTAATTTTTCTATTAGTAAAGATGGGGTCTCACTCTTGCTCAGGCTAGTCTTGAACTCCTGAGCTCAAGCAATCCTCCCACCTCAGCCTCCCACAGTGCTAGGATTACAGCTGTGAGCCACTGCACCCAGCCTAGCTAATTATTATAAAGATTTTTCCTCTTGGAAATGATGAAACTTTTCTTAATTTCCTGATACAGTTTAGATCTTTTAAAAAATGAGGCTTTCCCAGAGTTTTGGGTAAAGATGGTAGATTAAACTGCATCACAGAACTTCTAACCCCCCAAACCTAGCAAAAAATATTAATAATAAAACTTCCCTCAAAAGAACAATTACAAACAAGAACAAAAGAGGGAAAAAGGTATAACTGAAGGCAATCAACTTCAAACACTTCACAGAAAGGAAACATGGGATTCCAGAGCAGAGTGGAGAAGCAACGCCACAGCCTGGCTCTGAATCCTGCCCCTTTGCTCCTGAAATGAGGCTCTGCCTTCTCTTTAGACAAAATAATTTGACTTCCCTTGTGATTTTAGCGAATACTTAGCTCTTCCTTAAGTATTTGTGCAAACTGACCAGAGCATGATTTCAAATGTAAAATCTCCATATAATGGTCACTGGTTAGGGAGCACTGAAGAGTCTCAATCACTATTTTTAGGGGCAACAGCAATATCAACTACTTCTGAGGCGCCAACAGTTGTTTTGTGAAACGGCAAAAAGGCAGGCCAAGTCAGGGCAGGGGCAGGAGGAGGGCAGGAGGAGGAAGAGCCAGGGGGCAGAGAGAACACATACCCTGGATGATCCTAAATGTTCCTCTGTTTCTTCAATGACAGTAACGTGATTTGTAGGGAGAGAATTCTATTTGTGAATTTCCAGCAGAGGTGTGATGCTCATAGATCTTATATGAAGGGACTCAGGAAGCTGGGTGTCTACTAGGGTTACTGGTAAAATTACTGCTTCCTGGACAGGAGCAGAGGTGAGGTTAAATATTTTTCTGTGGAGGAACTCAACTAGGAAAGCTGTGGGATGAGTCCACAGTTTTACACAGACATTTTAGCACTGATTAATTTTTTCTGACTGGCTGATTAGGGTTCAGATGACTCTCTCCAACAGTTTTGGGATAGGCTGAGCTTTGGGCCCAGATTATTTTCTTGGTCTGTAAATGGAAGATTACCTGTAAATTGTCCAGGATGATTCGGAGGGAGTGCACCTGTCGCCGAACAGCACCTGAAAACCTTTCGTAAGTCGCAGCATCATATTCACTCATTTGGATCTCCTTTAGCCTGAAACCAAAGGGCATAAAAAGATAACAGCTTGTGCATGTGGGTCTTTTACTTTCATTCACCTACTGCTAGAACTTTAGCAAACTTCTTGGCAACTTAGATTGATTTTGAGAAGAAAAAGCAAGAAGTGATGTCTCCAGCTATGTTTATAGACTCAAAGGAGGGGAATGTCCAGTGTTGTGCTGGTAAACGGTTAATAAATGGGCCTCCAGGATTTTTTTTTCAAAGCCTTGACTTGCAGTATTTGCTGATTTTCATGGTGTAAATATTGCCACCGTGATCAATTTTAAGCTACTGACACTGAACATTGAGTTAGAAATGTGCACAATTGGGTCTCTGGAGAAACGTGCATGAACTGGCTCCATAGCACCCTAGTGCTAGATCCCAAAGACACAGCTGGCAGCTGATCACTTCATGTGGCAAATTCCTAAGAGAGTTCCCATGGGTTGCTTTTTAAGACCAAGGTCATCTATTTGGTTGACCAAGATAACAGTTCAGGCCCAAAGAACATAATTTAATGTGTTGCTATGCATGCTTATACGAGAGTTTTCTAAAATTGCTGACAGTGTACCTTAAATAGGAAAATTATATTTTAACATTATTGTGGCTCTGAAATTCTGTCCTCCCAGTGTGCTGCTCCTTTTTATCATTTTTCATCACTTGCTTTTGCTACAGTGCCACCGGTGCACTGACGGTCCCCTGCACACGCCATACACCATGGCCCATGCCATGATGCTCCCACAGGTGCCTCTCTCCCACCTGCAGCGCCCCTGCCCCGCCTCTTTGCCTACTAACTCCACTTACCCTTCAAGACTCAATTATCATCTCCTCTAGGAAGCCTGCTCTGACCCCCAGCTCTGTCTTCTCTGCTCCCATCTCACTTCATTCCTCCGTCAGTCAGAGCATTTACTATCCTTGTTACAACTGTCTGTCTTTTGTCTCCTCAGCTATGCTCTGTTCATTTAGGTCAGGGCTGAGTCTTTCTCATCTTTATATGTACAGTGCCTAGCGTGGTACCTAACATATAACAAGTGCTCAAAATAAACTGAAATGAATGATTGAAATAAAAATGCGACTCAGGATTATTTAAAATGCAGCATCTTACACGAATTATAAGTAGCAAGTTCATTCACAGGGTACCCTCTCTTGGGGTTTATAGTGTTGTATCCATAATACACTAATTAAATCACACATCTCCATAAATTTCTATAAATATAAAAGGTGCTGATACTAGGACAGGGAATAATGAATGCACATTTCAAAAGCCGAAGCATAACACAATCTTCTAAACTGTTCTCTGTGTGTGTTGTGTGTGTGTATGTGTGTATGCATGCATGCAACATTGAAGGTATGGATCTTAGGTGTATAGCTGAAACTCTTATCGAAAGTATATTTTTATCTCCTTGGGCTAAAACAGAAACCCCAAATACTGAATGAGAACAAATGGTCTCTATTCCTTCCTGTCCGGCCAAGCACTGGGAAGAATCCCTTCATCATGGGGCAGAGCACTAGAAGTGTATTACAAGTACGTAATGCTAGGCCTAACCTACCATGGGGCAGATTTGTAATTCCTGCCGTATCACCCAGCTGGGCTGGCTGACACCAACTCAGGTTTCAAGACTCAGCTCAAAGGGGACATCCTAAGAAGTCTGGCTTGATCCTTTGGATAAAACTGACCATTCCCTTTTCATATACCTTAAACAGACATCTACCATGGAACCTGTACATTCTATTGCTTTAATAGATAGGTCTGTTTCCCTCTATCATGGTGTTTTTCAAATTTTATTTTTCACAGTAGGAAATATGGTTTACATTGAGATCTAGTGCACACAAATGCATATGTGTGGGGGTGTATAACTAAAAAATATGTTTATTATTTGTGACGTACTCTGATGTTTTCTATTCTATTCCTTCCCAAGTAGAAGGACCATGTGTTATTTTTTCTTTGAAGCTGCAGTACCTAGCACAATGCCTGACACACAGTGGCACTCAATAAATGCTGTCGGATAGCACTTTGAAAACACTATCAAAAGATAAATACAGAGAAGGCCACTATAATATCTGAATCATTATATTGTGAGGTGGCATGCCAAGGTGCCCTTCTAAATCTAACTCTATCCTGAAGAACTAAAAGGAACACATGTATAGGACTTGACCTTCTAACAATACCTCTTATGTTTAGTTTTGGCAGTCTCTGAAATCTATGAATTTTCATTAGATTGTTAAGTCTCAAGTATCAAGGCTGACAGAAGCTGGGCACAATGAGCACTGTAGGATATGCTACCTACCCACTTCATACCTAGGACGTCAGTATGCTCTTTCCCAAAGAAAGGGGATTAGAACTGATTAGAAAAAATGTGGACTTAGCTGTACTTGGGGAGAGGGGAAGGTGAGATAGGGATGGAGGAGGGAATATACACACACACATATGAACTTGTATACATACACACATGTGTACATATGCACACATATCTATATGGACACACACATACAAACACATAGATACATATCAAGGAAGGAGCCAGGCAGTTGGCGAGTCACCTTGAGCAGACAGACCTTTGCAGAGAGATCAGAGTTAGCTCCCAGATCATGTTGCACCTAAAAACACACCACATGCTGTTTCAATTATAAAGAAATCTGGAAATCGTATTCCAGATCGTGTCAGCTTTCAGAAAGATCACCTACAAGGTGTTCAAAGCTGATAACAAATTCTGAAAGATGAAGACCAAAGCAGGGAACGGAGAAAGAAAATAGGAAATTTTAGCCTTTGGATCAAACGAGATTTCCATTGCTAATACTCTCAAGCCCACAAAACTAGCTGAAAATATGTCTTTCTGCTTCTTTAACTGGGATCAAAACTGCAGGGCACAGCTGCTTCGCATCCTAGTAATCTATGTGGACTAACTGTACATTGTTGGCACAGTATATTTTTAAAGGGTATATTTATTGTTACGTAAGAGTCTGGGAATTTTAGCTCTCATTTTACTTTTTCTTATAGGTCAGACTTAAATACTATAATTTTGAATCAATTATGAGGAAAACAAACATAAGCTGAGAATCACTGTGTGAGGCTGATTAGTTTTGCAAATGGTAGTGGATGTGATTTCCACAGCTGGTGCCCACCCTAAATGCTTTTCTAAGTGTGTACAAGTGCCTCACTGTCTATTTCATTCACTTTTCATTGGTGTAATGTTTCTGTTCTGCTTCATGCACGTCCTATGCTTGTCTCCCTCTGTTAGTCTGCCTGAGTTAGTATATTCTTGACGTGTAGGGACTTGTATCTAGCCTCACACCAGATACAACTGGATGCTAAGCAAATGCTATGTTGATGATGTCAGGAACCCATCAGTAGTATCAGGCTCTGCAAGGCAACAGAATGGACCTTCCAGCTGATGGCTAGGACTGCCTGGTTTCAGCCAGTCTTTAAATTAAGTACTAAAGGGTGATATTATTTCTTGTATGCACATGTGTATTATTCATTCCACAAATACGTATGAGTGTTTGCCATACACCAGGTTCTGCGTGCAGGTCCTGGAGTTACACTAGGGGCACAAAACAGACAGATCCTTGCCCTCAAGCAACTTATAGGCAGTGGAGAGACCATCAACTAATCATACAAATCATAAAATGTGAAGGATTGACAAGCGATATGGAGAGGAGGTATAGGGCACTATAAAAGCATTAATGGTGGGACCTAACCTCATTCTGCATATGCCTAAAGTGGTAAAATAGATTCAAAACTAATTATTTGATGACGGTAAAGAATTATTACTTTTTAAAGACATAACAATAGTATTGCAGGTTCGTATTTTTTTGAGTTCTTATATTACAGAGATACACACCGAAATGTTTACCATGAAATGACAGAATGTCTTGGATTGGCTTCAAAATAGGCCAGGAGTCAGGACTGGGAGTGGAGCCAGATGTTTCTTCTCGAAGTTGGGGGGTCAGATTCATAGGGTTCATTATATATTTTTTCTCTACTTTTGTTTTATGTTTGAAAAGTTGAAGGAAAAAAAGTTAAAGAAAAATCTTCAGCAGTACTAAATGGAATAGTCATCAAATGGCATAGAAGTTCTATTTCTACATAAAGCAGAAAGGAACATTTTTCTCTTGGTGTTTTTCTGTGCCGCTATCTTTCTCAGGATTCCCATGTGTATTTATTTCTTCCTCCTTTTTCTCACACTCTTGCCCACCTCTTCTGTCTTTCAACCACCTTATGGTATTCTCTTTTACTTCCACTGAGATTCTTCTCTGCTGTGCACAACAGAGGTGTATGGTTTTCTCACTTACTCCCTTCCCCACATCCTCTCTGACATCCACTAAGTTCAGGTGCCTTATTAGTGCAGATGGCCCTAGACTTCTTCCCCTGTGGGCCAATGGCCCTTCATGGAACCAGGTTCCTTACCCCCATATGGCAACACGAGATGGGGTTGCACACTTGTGCCCAAGCACCACTGCAAGGCCTTTCTGCCTCCCTGTGAACCACTGTGTACCAGAACATTCTATCCATTTGTCCACTTGTGCAAAGATTTAGGCTGGATAATTACTTAGGAGGTTTTGAGGGTGGCAAAAATAAGAATTCATTAGTTGGGGAGGGGAAAATGATGCATATCTAATTGGCTCTTTTCCTAAACGGATACTTCATTATTCATTTAAAATGTACAGCAGTATTTTAATTCTAACAAGACTTTTCATGATAGTATTCCTCCCACCTTTTTTTGAGAAGTTTCAACTGCTTTCGTTCCTAACATAGTTTCTATTCTCATAGCCTCTCTGGAAGAAAAGAGAGTGAAGCCCCCTAGCTCCAGAAGAGCAAATTCCAACACAGGGAGGATAAAGAAACTGTCCAAGGTCACCAGGGAAGCCCGCAGACGGGCGGAGAGCAACACTCCTGCCTCTAATGCGCACATGTTATTTACCTGGGCCCACGAGGGTCCTGGGGCTTGCAGACTTTCCTGAGGGTGTGGCAGGCGGGACCTGCATTTTTGTCTCTATTGTTCTGCGCTGTTTACTTGCAGGATGTGAAAGCACAGCATGTAACGTGATACCAGATGTTCTACGTGGGAGGAATTTCATAACTCACATACCCTTGAGCATACTTTTTTCCAACTGCACCCAGCTCTTTTCGTTGAACACAAAAATGTCAATCTACTTCCCAAACCACCACCAGTCCCTTAATCTGCAAGGAGACACTGCTGGTTCTCTGGCATTTTTCACTTTTAGCTGAAGAACACATGTGGATGTCTACTGAGAGCATCATGTGGATTCTTATTTTTCAGATGGGTCCAATTAAAGTGGCCCAGAACAGCTGTGGAACGTCTGACGGCCACAGGCACGTCGCGCTGGATTTCAAGGCCTCCCTCCACCTGCGGACAAGGCCTCCCCATCCAGCCTCACTGGCCACTTCTCCCCGGCTGGTACCCCTTATCCTGGGTGGGCAGCTGGCTGCTTCCACCATGGACACTAGGCTCATCCTGCCCTGGTGCCTCTGCTCATTTAGTTTTCTCTTCCTGGAAGGTTCTAGCTCTTCTTTCCCATTTCCAAATCCTGGATGAACTCAGGCCCCACCTCACATCAGCTCACTGCCCTTGCCCCTCTCTGCACTGTTGGAGGACACAGCCTCTGTATCACGTGACGTTAACACTTAACCAGTGTGTGTGTGTGTGTGTGTGTGTGTGTGTGTGTGTGTGTGTGTGTGTGTGTGTGTGTGTGTGTGTGTATGCACTGGCCCTGTCTCTACACTAATCCATAAGATTCCTGAGGGCAGGAAGAATGTCATGTAGAGTTATCTGAATTCCCTATGCGGCCTATACAGATGGACGTGGATGGAGTGATTTAAACTTTAACTTCTCTTAAGGGAAATATCTTTGGTTTTACTTTCTCATGTGCTCAATTCCTTCTTCTACACAGTCATATGTGATCAATCAATTTCAAAGAGCCTGAGTAGGAAGAAGAAGGGATTTCGTTCACTTGGCTGTCTCCATTAGGGAGAGGGGTGGTTATGGAATTCAATTTGTGGTCCAAGTTGCTGCATGAGGTAGAAAATCACACAAATCCTGGTTCACCCACAAACCACTATGACATTTCACGGCAGCAGCCAGTGCTGTTCCAGGGAACACTGACCTCTGCTGAAATGCCCTCTGGCCCATCTCCCTCGCGGCTCTCTTGACCTCCTCAGGAACTGCATCTTTCTCGGCCTGAGAGACCTGGTACACTGTGTGGCCTGCATCCAGCCGGTAAGGACCTCCTTTGCCACCCAGACCCGCCGTGTCTCTTCCCCCTGGAAGGAGAGCATGGAAAGCCAGATGGTAAGTCTGAACCTGACCGCAAAACCAAAGTCAGATCATGGCTTTAAGACAGTCCTGTAAAGTATATTCACTGTACCTAACTAGTAATTAAATATTCAAATGACTTTCTGGAAACCTAGGTGTTCCCTGTTTAGGATGTTTTTCCTTTTCTCCATCCATTCAAATCCTACCTCTATTTCAAGACTCAGTCCAAATTCTAAGACAGCTTATCTGACGCTTCTACCTCATAGGGATCAATACTATCGTGTACAATTTGTTAAACTTTAATATTTATTTTGTTTTCTCACCAACTATATGATGTATGGGATCATATTTTAATTATTTTTGTATCTCTGTACCTATAAGAGTGACTTGAATATCCTAGATACTTGGTATATATTGGCTAATTAAATTAGCAACTCTTCTCTTCCCTCATGTTACCTTATTTTTCCTTAAAATACTGAGAGACAGCTAGGCTACAAATACTGTTTCTTCTGGTTTGCAAATTATAAGAATGATACATAGAGAGGTTAAGTGACCTATTCATGACCTTTTATCACTGGCTTAGCCAAGATTAGAAGCCAACTGTTATACCAACTTTGACTTTTAGCTTTGAATAATATTCAACAGATAAACATCACTAGCTGCAGAACAGTCTTTCAAAATAAACTCAAGTTTTATATGCTTGTAAGTATACATTATATAACACTGTATGAACTGTTTATGTTGTAAATATAAATCAAATGCCTATCAGCCAGTTAGGTAATTATAAGACACTGTAGGGATACTGGCTAACGAGAGAGGATTACCTTGTCTAAATTTGTCCAAGTTCAAATTATTTTAAAACATTATGGTAGCCAAAGAAAAAATACATCTATTGGCTAGATTTGGCCTTTGGCCTACCAGTTTGTTACCCCTGCTATAATGATTAGGATACTAGGAACTGGTTTCTTTTGTTCATTCATATATAACTTGGGAACTTAGAAGAGAATCCAATATTAGAAGGGCAGTATAGTACACTACAGCATGGAGTAGTAGTATTGTATACTATTGCATAGTTAAGCCAGGCTGCCTGAGTTTGAATCCTGGTTTCAACTCACTAGCTGTGTGTCTTTGGGGAAATGACTTAACATCTCTGTGTCTCAGTCTCTCATCTATAAAATCAGGGTACTAATATTTAATATTATTTACTTCATGAGACTGTCATGAAACCAAAACACTTAGAACACTATCTGGCACATAATAAAAGCTATATAAAGGACTGTTTTTACTATTATTATTTAACTAACCCCTAGTCACACATATTAAGCAATTTCTAGTTTCATAAAGTAGAAAATTTGGAAGCTTTTCTTCTCCTCCTCCCTAGCTTTAATTGTCTAATAAACTAAAAATGAGAACTCAGTGTGAACCACTTCCTTTATGAAAGCCCAGATAGGGCATTTCCTTTTGGGAAATACCATGAGAACAGCCTATTAATCACAGTATTTTTATCTTTTGATTGGAGCATATCTTATTTTACTTTTATTCAGAAATGAGTGGTGGAAAATTTCTTCTTGGACGTATGTGGTTCCTGGCTCTCACTCACGGTCAGCCTATAGGCAGAGGGGCGCAGTAATTGGAAAATGACAGTAAGCTACAGGTGGAAAAGTGGTTTCTGGGACTGGATTCTAATCCTACAGGAGGTTATCCTCAGGAATGGGTGGATCATGAATTAGAGCATCATTTTGGTGAAAGGAGGAAAGTGGTGAAACTGTTAGGGCTGGTGTGGCCAGCATGAGTCACAGGGCCCTTGGGAAAGTCATACTGGGGTGGAGAGGGCAGGAGGGGAGAGTTCTTCATGATCTCCATTTCCCAGAGTCTTTAATTTGCACTGTATAAAGGAAAATGCTAGCAGGACATTCTAAGACTGCAAGGCATAATCTTCTTAAAGCTAAGCTTGGACATCCCAAAGCAGTTCAGAAGATGAGGGGGAGGATGGGCAAGGGAGGGCTTTGATGAAGAAAAGAGAATCAGATGACCTATTGGGCCAGAGCTAAGTTCAATGAATAGAATTCTGAGGGAGAAGAATGACAGAGAGAAAAAACAGAAATTGAAGCCAAGGGCCTTGATCAATTGAAAAAGAAAAGGCCAGGGGAAGCAAACGCAGGGTCTTCAGTCTGGGCATTTGCTTCAGAAGCAAATGCGAGCTAGTAAATTCAAGTTAAATAACAAATATGAACTTTCACTCCAGAGTGCTGGGATCTACATCTGGCCAGCTCCTTCCACAATGCATTCCACATGGATTAAATCTTGTTGGCTTGACACTAACTTATAGATCAAAGGACATTTCTAAAAATAGCCTTACTTTAAAGCTGCTGCTTGATGAATAAACAGAGTAGGTGAGAAGTCACAGGCATGTTTGATAGCGCATTGTCTCAGCACAGGAACCCACTTCCTCCCCAGGCTGTCAAGGCCAAGAGGCGCAGACCATCCTAAGGGAAGGTGAAGTACAGAGCTCCGACAAGCCCAGACAGTGCGCACACAGTCTGGCCCTATTCCTGTGGCACAGCAGATGTGTCTGCTCCAGCTGACTGCGGAGGAAAAAGGAAGACGACAGTCCTGGGAACAATGCTCTAGTCGGGCAGCCAAGAGGAAGGAATGGACCACGGCCATCAGTTCAAACTGCAACTAGCTCTCTTATCTCGAAATCTTGCATCCTTAACATACTCACTGAGATGTGGAAGACAAGGACCATTTCTTTTCAAAGTCAGTTGCTCAAGAAAGAATTTACTGTGGATTTCTGGCACAATCCCAAGGTCATGGAATTTAAAAGAAGGGATTAACACTTTAATAAATAAATACATTCTTCATGCCAGGTTTTCTGCTCAGTGCTTTACAATCTTAATCTCATTTAATCCTCACCACAACCTTGTGAGGCAGTTCACAGTATCCCTTTTAGGTGGGAATGGTCTTAGGTCATAGGGCGGAAGAGTCTGTGGGATTCCAAATGCCAGGCTCTTCGCACGTCTTGATGTCATGCTGGGCAGAGGGCAAGAACACAATCCAACTGAGTAACGGGGGAGGCTAAGAAGGAAAGCTGGTCCCTGAGCCTTCTCAGGGGTGGTGCGCTGGCCTGATGGGCTTGTGAAGCCTCAGGAAGCCGGACCCAGGAGAACACCCGTGCTACCAACCTGTTCCGCCAGCCCATGTATTGCCGCCTACGTGAGGCATGTTGTCGGGGTCCTCCTTTCCGTGTTTGGGGGAGCTCACATCTTCACCACTATCTCTGTTGATTGTTATCTAGAAATGAAGAATGGAGACATTATCACTGTCCTATGACCAATACCAGGAACTGTACAGAAAGAAGAATTCTTTTCCCTTGAGTCCTTAAGGCATCTCATAACCTTAGGCCATAGGACGTGATAGATGCTGTGAGAATCTGGCAAAAATTTTAGCAGATTTATCATCCATTCAGTTAGGAAGGAGATAAATTAAACTAAAAAAATTCTTTAAAAAGAAAAGAAAAGGAGCTGCACTGGGGTTACAGCTCCAGAATTCTCCTGATGCAGAACATGCCATGAGCATTTATACAAGGCATGAGACCTACCAGACACAGGGAAAATGGATCTCGCCAGAGACACATATTTCCCCAGTGGTTTAAAAGGATCACCATCTAGCTGATCCAACTGAGTCAGTAAATAGACATTTACCTATTTTCATTTTTAAAGAAATCCCATTACTCCAAGAAATGCCATTTTATGTTAAATATATGGAAAAGAAAAACAAAAAATAATGCTATGTATGTCTCAGTGACAGATTTATGTAATACACACCCACATATACTAAAAACTGCTTATTTATTTTTTGGATGCACTCCAATTTTATTATGGTATTTTGTAGCTTTCCTAATTCATCTTTAATTTAAAACTGGATTTACTGTTCTTACAATTCCAACAGAATAAGCGGCATTGTAGCCCTCCTCTATGAGAGTCTGTAGCTCATTGATCCCTGTTTCCTGTTCCATACAGAGTCACCAAAAGGTTTGATAACCACACAGAAATTCCAGTCCTAGTAGTCAGACATTCAGTATGTCCTACTCTACAATAAAAAGACTCAAAGCTTTCACACACCTCATTTACACTATTAGCCTGTTCTCAAATGTAATGAATTTTCAGGGAAGACAAGATCAAATTCTCATTCATATGTTCAAACAGACTTTCAGAAAACATACTGGCAGGACACCATGTGAAGTAGCATGGGGCCTACAAAGCCATGGAGGATTGGTCCCTGCCCTCAAACTACTTATAGTGGAACAGGGGACCGTGCAAATGGGCCTGATGTCAGTCTGGAGAGCTGACCCATTCCATATTCGTACATGATTTTTCATTCTTAATGTTGAGATTAATGAAAGTTAGTCATCTGAGGTCTTTGGAAGCAAAATGGCCATTAAGAAAGAAATCAACCTAACTTCCGTTGTCTTAGGTCTAAGTTGGTTCATTTCAAATGTTATGACACAGTAAAGGGATTTTTAATTAACCAGACTTTTCTACAAATAGCTTTGGCAGCATTAACAATGTTTTTGCCATAACTTCAGCATAATCCAAGAAAATTTAGTAGCCAGACGTGACAATTGATATAAATTCCACACACATAATCATACTCTAAAAATAATTTTTTCTCCTTTTTTCTTACACTAGTCAGAATAGCTAGGAACATTTAGAGAACAAATGAACATTTAAAATGCTTTCCCCAGAACTTGCCACCATTTTCCAACCTGTCCACAGATAGTATAGATAAGCAGTAAATTAAAATAGGTACACTGAATACATGAATTCTAGAGGAGCACTAACCAATAAAATTTCCTGTGTTGATGAAAATGTTTATATTTGCAGTGTCCAATATGGTAGCTATTAGCCATTAGCCTAACGCAGCTGTTGAACACTTGACATGTAGCTTGTGCAATTTAGTGAAGTAAAATTTAAATTTAAGTAGGCACATGTGGCTAGTGGCTATTTCATCAGATACCACAGCTCAGGGATAAGCTTGCCTTAGACCTGGAGATGCTGTGTGGAGATATTCACAGCACCCTATAGATGTCCTCCATGAGAAATGAGAAAAACAAGGACCATTTCAAAATTGGGATACAGTTTTATTCTGCTGCTAATTTAAGAAATCTATATAAAAGGTATGACTACAGTCTAACTTTTTTTTTTTTAGGAAACATAATGGAGCTTATACATTGAGATACATTTCTTAAGAAGATATACTTATTTTTATACATAAAGATACACTTATTACAAGAATGCTGCTGCTGTCCCAAAGACTTCTGGACTAGTTCAGGAAGGATCTTTAGGATCTACGCAGGTTCTTTTATGATATCTTTTTTTTTCTTTTTTGAGACAGAGTCTCTATCACTCAGGCTAGAGTACAGTGGAATCATCATAGCTCACTACAACATCAAACTTCTGGGCTAGAGCGATCTTCCTGCCTCAGCCTCCCAAGTAGCTGGGACTACAGGCACATGCTGCCATCCCTGGCTAATTTTTCTATTTGGTGTAGAGACAGGGTCCCGCTCTTCTTCAGGCTGGTCTCAAACTCCTGGCCTCAAGTGATCCTCCAGCCTTGGCCTCCCAAAGTGCCAGGATTACAGGTGTGAGCCCCCTCACCTGCCTTTTTTAAATATCTTTTGAAAGTGGCATTTATGCGTTCTTTTAAAATAAGATTTGATTTTCAATAAACAGCCACATGACACTTGGAATTGATTTCTGTTGTAAGCTCTTTGCTAACTTGCTATGTTACCTTTGGCAAAGTAACTTCTCTGGGCCTTAACTTTCTCATCAGAAACTAAGGGGGTTGAGCTAAATGATTTCTACCATTACACCCAGCATTGACATGCTGTGACTAGCTCAATAATTCCAAATCTGGTAAATAAAAGTGATTAAGGTAGGGCTTTTGTGAAAACCAGGTACAGTTACACATACAGTAATGAGACAACTGATGGGCCCTAACTTACAATGATTTGACTTATGATTTTTCACCTTTACAACTGTATGAAAGAAAAGCCTTCAGCAGAAACTGTATACTTTCAGTACAATATTCAATAAATTATAAGAGATATTCAACACATTATGAAATAGGCTTTGTGTTAGATGACTCACCCAACTGTAGGCTAATGCAGTATGAGCACATTTACAGCAGGCCAGAGTAAGCTACGATGTTCAGTAGGTTAGGTGTATTAAATGCATTTTTTGCTTATAATATTTTCAATTCATGATGGGTTTATTGGGATGCAATCCCATCATAAGTCAAGGAGCACCTGTAGTTTGCTTATAAGGGTTGTGACTCTACTACAGGCCAATTCTAAAAGAGAAGTTCCAAAAATGGTCTAAGCATGACAGGATTATTGGAAAAACCGTTCCGAACACCATTACTCATTTTGGGGGGGGTGTATGTATATATTCCGGTACATTGTTTAGAAATAAATAAAAGAGCTTCAGAAGAGGTGAAAGGCAATTTCCTATGTGTCTACTAACTTTCCTTTTATCAAGTCTTAGTTATCTCCTTCAGACATTTCACATGATTGAGCTATTCTGCTGCAAGAGAATCACCTTTTAAGAATAAATAATAAAAATGATGGCACAAGGCAAAAGAAGAGACCCTTCAAACAGCCTCTCTCAGTTACCTCCAAAATCCTGCTTTCGATGTTGCAAAGACACCTATAATGGCCATCAGGGAGGCAGAAAACAGGCTATATAATTTCTGCGCAGAGAGGAACTGGCATGTTCTTTGCCACCTGTGTGTTTTGCCAGGGCATCCGCTGGGAAATGGGGCTGTTCATACTGCCAACATGAGGCGGGCTCCATGCCAACCCCAAATGAAAGCCCAGAGGTGTTTCAAAATCGACAAATTCTTGACAAAAACAATCATCAGCCAAAACCCAATTTATTCCAGAGAAATATAAACCATAAAATTCCAGAGACGTTTAATTAAAAGCAAGGCATTTGGGGGAGTTTATCTAATTTTCTGTCATTTTATGAATACCGTTATACTCACTCACAGAAATATATTTCTCTAGGTGGATGGGAGAAGTATATCTGCCAAGAGGTTTTCAAAGCCATCTGAGGACATCTCTTACATGAATTGACAATGATTCATAAAAGGTATAAGGCAGGAAGTCTAGGACAGGCCAACCCGGGATAGAAGCTGGAACAAATAGGAGAGAAAGCCTAGCATTTGAGGAAGCTTATTTCCTGGGAACAGACACATGCTATAGAGCCACTGGCTGTTCAGAAATGTGATAAGCTGCTGTTTGCTTTCATGTATGTGTTGAGAAGCAGTTGGAAATGTGTTTCCTTTGAGAGCTGGTTTCATTTAGAAAGAGCTCAAGTCAGTCATTCCAATTACTGAAATAGACACTACTGCACTCACTTAAAGGGATCAAAATTTTCCAAGCCAGAAAAGACTTATAACTTTTGAGACAACCTGACGTACAAGCTGAGGCCCTTGATTTCTCATAGCTCAGACACACTCTACTTCCTTTAGGTAAGTGTGCTATAATCCTAAGAATCATTACCCTCTTATATATGAATTAAAATGGAAAAAGCATGGATCTTGTAAATTACAACTCATAAAAATGTTCCAGAGTAAATCTAGCATGGGGAAGGGACATGACTCACTGAAACCCTGTAATTCTGGGCAAGGCCCATTTATTTTAGGTTCCTCCTTGAGCTCATTATTTTTAAAAACCATCAGTAAAATGGTATAAAAAGCCAGGATATACTCCTGGAAGAAAAGTTAGCTCTTGGAGATGTGACTGGACAACACAGCTGGAGACTAGCTGTGGCTCAGCAGACATTTCTAGCGCCCTACCCCACATTCATGCCCTGTTTCTTCCTTTTAAGCAGAAGTCAGGAGTATCATGGTTGGCTAGAATCGAGCACAGTAATCCCTCCCCTTTGCCAGTGATTGGTCTAGGGGAAGCCATGTGACCTGAGATGTAAGACAAAGTCTGTCTGGAAGCTTCAGAGAAAGATTTTCCTCCCAGGTAAAAGAAGAGAAGATTTTAAGAAGCGTTTCTCACTGTCCTGAACGCACAGCTCTCCTCTTCCCTCCAACACACACACACACTTCCTGCCTTGGGACACGGTTGAGTGAGGATGTGATGTGTGGAGCTATAGCCTCCACCTGGTGACTGTGTGGCAACAAGAGGGTGGCAGATTGGAAGGATGACATTGTTGAGCTGCTGAACCAGCCTTGGAGACACTTTAATCTTCTGCATAAGTAAATAATAAATGTCCTTATAGTTTAAGCCATTGATAGTTGGGTTTTATGCTACTTGGTTTCTGTTACTTGCATGCAAACTAACTGATTCCTGTATTAAGGGAAGGATGAGAGGCAGCAGGGCAAAGCTATTGTCTTGACTTTTCTGAGGATGTCCTACTTCTAACAAGAAGACATGCTTTGAATTTTCTGACATTAAAAAGTGCCATAATAATATCAGCACAGAAATCCTAATTATTGCAGTTGCCTACTATGTTCTTGATTGGTTAGCAGGCAATTGAATGTATTTATTCATTCATTGTTTTATATAAACATCGCTGTATATGTTTGTGGTGCATCTACTATGCACTGGGGTATAGAGATGTATGAAACAGGATCTTTGTACAAAAGCGAACAAAGTCATAGCACAGGGAGATACAGGTCATAATAAGGTACTTAACAATCTGCCTAAAACATAATATTGTCTGGGGTTATTCTTATCCACGGGTTAGAAATTTTTTCCATTATATTAAGATATAATGAAAGTCACATGAACATGTCCCTAGGAGTGAGAGTTTCTCATTTGAAGTCAGCTGAATAAAACAACAACAAAAAAGGCTGACCACCCCTCAGTTTGCAAAAGTAAACTGTACCTTCTACAATGATAATGCATAACAAAAATACCTTCGTCCCATAGGTAGCTTCTATGTGTTCCATCTTCAATCTCTGACAAAGCCACCAATTATGAAATTTATCTTCAGTTCTTCCCTGGCTTGGTGATAATATTTGCTTTCAAATACTCTATGACCCTCTTCCCTATTTAATCCCTCACCATCCTTAAAAACAAAAAAGCATCTGACTTTTGGTCCCTCATATCCACAAATTACACAGTAGCTGATATTTACTCCTACTAAATAATTAACCCCAGAGGTCATTTATATTTTCAGTGCCTTTATTACTAATTGAAAAATAAAGTCTCTTTCCTTTGTTAGAAAGTCTAGGAATCAGCAAGCGGGCAGAGGTGGTGGGATGAAGTGGGGGGCATATGAGGCCTCCTCCCCGGCCCTAAAGACAAATGCTATTGGGGTGACTTGGACATTACAAGTGAGAAGCAGAACAGATGGTCCACGGTCTGTTCTGTAGAAGCCCAGTTTTCCGGCATAGAAAGGGTTCCTTTCCTTTCTCATGGGCTTCTCAAGTCAACTAGCAGCCCCTCCCTCCTGACTTTGGGCTGGACCCCTTTGCCTATGTCCCAAACCAAACCCAACTCAGTCTTACCCTCTTCCTTCTTTCTGCTTGAACACTCCTAGAGGCTTATGCATATTTTGATTTCTGGCACAAGTGATGTGATTGGTAAATATTTAAAAATATTTGAAATGGCAACCCCAAACATCCCCCTTTCCTCTATTCAGTGTGTTCTGGAACACATCCCCATGTTATCTCTCTATCTGAGTTTACAAAGTCTCTGACAAAGAACTTTTTCACTGGAATGACCCTCTTCACTAAGAGCCATTAATACATAACAAAAATACCCAGTCCAATTAAAATGAGTAAAACTTTATGGATTTCACAGACTTGGACTAAAAGGAGGGTAAAATATCAACCTCTTAATATTTTACTTTACCTTTTATTATCTGATGCAGTAGTTGGCACAGTGGCTTATACGTATAGCCTTGCTCATAACAGGTGCTTAATAAATACATATTACATGTGTGCATGGGCAGCTGCTCAGTGACAAAAGGCTGAGAGTTCCATCTTCTGCATAGAGTCTTTTCCACAAGCTATCATCTGGGTGCCAGACAGGACTCTTCCTGGCTCTGCCTCCCAACCCATAACTGGCACACAGTGGGACCATCTTCTAACAGAGGCAGGAAACACGTATCCCTGTTGGCTCTGGTTGTTCTTAAATCTTGATCCTGCATTGCCCTCGGCTTGACTCTGATCTCTACTAGGGTCTCAGCTCAGTTAGTTTCTGCCCAGACGGTTTCCCTGCCACGGCCTCGGAGTCTATGGGTGACGGCCTCTCCTCGCTTCCTGGTTCCAACAGAGCTGTCTGCACGGCTGTCCAGAATAAAGTCACAGGCTTGCAGAACTCATACAAAGCAGCTTCTCACTTTACTTAGAATACTTTCTTTTTCTTCTACTTAATTCAAACAGGAACAAAATATGAAGATGGTTTTTGGAAAATCTGGGAATATGGAATGCAGAATGATGGACTCAAGAGGATGATTCATGGGTTAAGATGCTACATTCTAAGCAAATCTTTAAGGGAAACCAAATGTTATTATCATTGTGTGTAGGTGAGCGTCAACCAAAAAATGTTAAAAAACCACAAATAATTGGCACGGCAAGTTTACTGGCGCAGAAACACACCCCTCCCGCCGCCTCCCCCCAGGCGCACACTCAGTATTGGCTCACACAGAACAACTTCTAATTAAATTCAGAGACAGCAGGGGCGGGCCAAACTCTCAATCTTTATATATTCTACCCTTTCTATTTTTGCCTCTTTTATTTTTAAGAACCTTCAAAAGGTTAATGTTCAACACTAGAGTAAATTAAAGCCCAGCCGTCAGACCTCCGTAGCCAAGGAAAAAGTTAGCAAAGCAAGGCAAACTCAACTACAACAAATAGTGTACAAATGCTTTGGTTTTGCTATATACAAGGTGGTCTTGGCAAAAGACATTGAATACCATGTCCTGTTATCATTATTGAAGCCAAATAATCTCTCATGGCATTTCTTGGCTGGTGACTTCAATCTCATACTGAAGTCTTGTGCTTTCCCCAAAACACAAAACCTATTTGGCAATTTTTAACGCTATTCTGCTTTGCATGCTAACAGAATTCACTGAGGTATTAAGGGCAGCTAGGAAAAGGAAGGGTGGGTAGAAAAGCCATTCCTACCACTACAGTGCGTAGAAGCAAAGGGGGGTTTTAATATGACCCAGATTCTAAAGATTCTTGAAGTACCTACCACATCTATGTGCAACAAACAAAGCAGGAGGAATTCTTTTCTGAAAACAGGGACACTGAGTCAGTGATGAACAGGTTATTACAGTGTAGTCCCTGTGGAGAGGTTTCTCTAGCATCAAACCCTGGCAAATGGTTTTTCCATTTGCTTTGTTTTTACTGAAGTCACATGCTGCTGCTACCCATCATTTCTTCCAGCTATGCTTCATACAAGTATGGGTTTACCATCTCAGGCTACAACAATGTTTATGAACCCACTGCCTACTTGTGTTTACCCTGAATTTCCCCAACCATTCCCTCAAGCACCTGGAATTTCTGTAAAGCGTGTGTTGGAACATACACCGATAACAATTTTCCTTTGCTTCCAACAGGCTCAGCACTGTCACTTTCATACTTTTTGACAGTCAATATCGGTCAAAACTATTAATCAGAATACGAAATCATGACGTAAGGAGAGGCCGTAGAGAAATAAGCAATCTCCACTGCACACACACGGCTCAGGGTAAGGTGGCACATTGTTCAGTAGCTGAGAGCACTTAGGTTTTGTGCTCTGGGGCTCACTGTGCGAGGAAACTTACAGGCTGCTGCACTAAATGGGCTCAGACTGCAAAACAGCACTTGGAGCATGGGCACAATTCACATATTAACTGTAATGTATGCTTTAGTTATAGTACATTTATGTATATGTGTATGTGTATAGATATGTCCACATACATTTTTTAAAGAACATATTTTAGTGGCAAACAGCATTGCAATGAATCGGTGCTATGAGTACGAAGGAAGATGTGGCCAGGTATGTAAATAGGCATCGATTCTAAGTGTGAACATCAGAGGGCGGGGACTGAGTCTTGTTCTTCCTATCATCTTCCACACCTGGCACAGTCCTGATGTATCACAGAAGATCAATAAATGTCTGGCAACTAATGAATAACTGAATCACTGCTATTGCCACTATGGTCATGTCAAAGTCACAGAATGGCTGCAGGGGTATATATGCCACCACAAATATATAGAAGCCTGGTAACTGCTCTCCTAGAACTTAAGGGGACAAGTTAGAAAGCAAAAACTTTGGGGTAGAAGAAAAGAATAGTACTGGATCTTGCTTTGTGAAGCATGTTTTTAATTTTAGGTTGTAAAGGCTCTTCCTATGCGAGCAACAAATTTACAACACTAAATACAAGTGAGTAAAGCATTCTAATTAAATCTAGGGCACAGTTGAGATGGGACAATATCATGTGCCATGTATCACTGATATTGAGCTACATGGTAATCAGAAACAATTTGTGTGATGATTGTAATTAATCAGGGTTTTATATAATCGGACATAGGTGAGTTGGTTATTTTCTCCTTTGTGTTAGTTCTCCAGTTTAACGGTATAAGTCTGTTAGTTTCTCATTTACACCATGAAACTTTTGCTCCTAAAAAACCAAAGCCCCTGTCTCTGCCTCCTGTGGCTGCCCTCCTTCTCCCTACACCCGTCCCACTCATCCCCCTCTGTGCCCCATTTGAGAATTCCTTTAGCAGTGCGAGTCCCAGGATTGAAGGAGCCCAAACTTTAGGACATGAAGCTCTGTGTGTTTAGCCACGGGCGCCACGGCATGGTCACTAGACCATGATGGGGATCAGACAGAAGGGAGAGGAGAGAACACACGTAAAGAAACTCTACATTAACCCAGGGTCTTGGGGCTGAACTGGGTGAGTAAGGTGGTAACCAGCCCCTCCTCTGCATCCTCCCAGTGCCTGCACTGTCTTCTATTGTGTTACTATAATTCTTTATGACACTCAGGAATTTTCTCCTGTCTGTCTCCTTCCACTGACATCATTGTACCCCAGGACTTAACACAGTGTAACAGTCTAGTTGTGCAGCCATGCGAGGTAGCTTAACAGAACCCTGGTTTTCAGAAACACATTTCATATCCTCCTTTGACTTATTTCAATGTGTCTTAATGTCATTTTTAGGGACAAAGAAGTTTAATAGAGATAGAGAATGAGGTTATGCATTTGTAAGAGACAGATTTTAAATGAAGGAAAGTGCCGGAGTGGAATTAGTAGTGTTTGAAAGGACGGAGGTACACAGCAGAGACAGCGCTGGGCTGACAGTTGGAAGTGGAATTGTAGCCCAGCGTGGCCCCTGCCTCTCTGTGTGATGCTGGGCAAGTCATTTAACCTTTCTGGGCCTTAGTTTTCTCATCTTCTAAGTGAAAAATCAGACTAAATTCTTTGCAGCTCTAAATAGTTTACTTAGACCCTTATATACATTTATTTCAGTTCCTGTTTATAAGTCACAGGGATCAAGTTGAGTAAAATAAAAGTTAACTTTAAAGAATATTTTGACATAATTATGTAAAAGTTTGGCTTTTCTTCGAAGTGGTTTACTAAGAATTTAAAAAGAAAAAAAACTTTTTTTGAGAGGCAGCTTGATGTCATGGAAAAATCATTTTATTGAATATTAGAAGACTAGCTTTTGATCCTGGTTCTGTAGCTGACCAGTTAAGTAGTTTTGGCCAAAATGACTAATTCTTTTAGCTTTCTTCACCTAAAAAATGAGGGGGACAGCTGGCAGAAATGTAATTTAAGTACACTATATGGCTCTACTGATTGATAATATTTTCTGTAGTTATTATAATGTGAAACCTGAATGCTGCCCTCAGGGAGTTGCTCTGAGGTTCAAACCAGAAATGAACCAGTGTGCGACTCTAGAAACAGTGCTTACTCTCTTTGGCTTTCAGTTCCTGCGTCTACAGGATGAAGGAGGTTGCACTCAGACATGACCCCTTATGTCATTTCCAACTTGAAACCTACTTATATCATGTGAAGATGGTTTGAAAAAACTTAAAGTATCACTCAAATATGTGATGCATTAAAGACTTCTTATTAAATAAAACAGAAGGGAGAACTTATTTTTTTTTACTATGCATTTTTGTAAAGTCCTACCATTTCTATGATTATTTTGTTAATGTACTTTACAGCTACCAACCAGCTGAAATCATGGGAAGTGAATATAGTTGCCTGAAATGAGAATTTAGAGTGAAAAGGGCTCAGGAGAGAAATGAACCAGCAAAGGAGACTGAGAAGGAGCAGACAGGACAGGCAGGAGGGAAGTTAGGGGGAGACTGGGTTTTCAGAGAAGCCACGGGAAGACTGAGCAACAAGGAAGGAGTGTGCTGAGCTAATGCAACTCAGGGCCAAATAAGAAGATGACTAAAAAGGGCCCGCTGAATTTAGGACATGGAAGTTGCTTGTGGTGTTAGCAAGAGCAATTCTGCAGATGGGGAGGAGGGGAGTGAGAGATGAGTGAGTGGAGGTGTGAAAGTAGAGTCAGTGCATGCAGATACAAGAGGAGTTACTATGAAAGGGATTGGGGTTATATGAATTAGAGCCATAGGAGGTGAGATCTGTGGGGTTCAGAAAAATATTAATGCATGTTTAAATGCTGATGAGAAAGATCCAGAAGGGAGAGAGGAGGAGATGCCTGAGAAAAAGGAGTCAAAGGATGAAACGAGCCTGAGCAGAGGGGAGGGGATGCTGGTACAGCTGCAGATGGGCTTTCATTGCTGAGCTTGGAAGTCAAAGGAGCTCCCTTCTAGTACCTTCTAATTTCCTTGGAAAGCATAAGACTGGAATATTGTCTGGGAATTTGGGTGACAGTGGTTTGAGGTTTGAAGAAAGTGGAGACTGTAGGAAAGTCAATATGGATACTAGGCTTAAAAGACTCTTTTTCATCTCAAAATTTTTTTTAGATTTCCAAACATGTTCCTTTAAATGGAAGTTTTGAGGAGCATAACCATCTTGTTTGGAGATTATTAAGTACTAGAGGTGCTGGGCGTTAACAGAAAAATAAGAACGCTAGATCAGTGAAACCAATGCTACATTTTTGACAAACTGCAAGTATCCCGATGAGAAGAAAGCCATGCTACACGTGATACCTCCCAGAAGTTGTCTGTGAATTTCCCAAACAAAAGATGCTTTCATTCCTCAGGGCTCTCACAGCTCTCTGTCCTTCCCTACATTGTCCTTTGTGTTGCATCAGTCTCATCAATCCGAGTATGCTTCATCCACCTGCTAACCTGTAGGCACCTTGAAGGCAAAAGCCCATAGCCCATAGCTGAATTACACAGTATGCCTTTCAATAAATGCCACTTTTGAGATGCTTATATAAAGAGGAAATGTTATCTGGTTTATACAAACTGGCTTTATACACAGTGAGGAAGACTCTTATGGCATAAAGGGAGGTATCTTTGTAAGAACAAAGGGTTTCCGGAAACAGCAACATAACAAATGGGTGGGCCACACTTGGAAGCAACGTGTGGGCCACATGGCCACTCTGTTTTACAATTTCAAGAGAGCCCTATATAGCTTAGCAAAGAAAATCGAAGGAAATGAAACAACCCCCCCAACCTGTTCCTATTCTTCTTAGACACAAAAGACAGATAATTATCTAAAGTATTTCTCAATATGAACGAAATGGAAACGTGACCTCTGAGTCTGTGACAGAGTCTACTGACATCTGTGTTTGTAGCAGGAGCAAAGCTATGTCTAGGGAACGGCTCAGGGAATGCTCACAGGAGCCAGCTTTGCTCTACCTCATGTTACAGAGACCATAAATGAAAAGAAATAGTTTAATAGGCAGCCAGACCCGAATGGCTTATAGTCACCCCTAGGGAGTTATTAAATTCTCCTGCTGGTAGACTTACATAAACCAAGATGCAATGAAATTTTTTAGGACACTCCCTTTGCTTAATAAACCTGAATGTTTTAAACATGAAAGATGGCTAGACTAAGAGGGAAAATAAATCAATCTGGCAAGAAAAGGCAATCATTCAGAGTGTTGGTAGATTAACTGAAACATAGGAAATCAGATTCAATGATTTAAAAATCACATGCTTCCTAGCTTAAAAATCCCCATTTCTAGGTTTTTGCCCATTTTAAAACATACTAGAAGAGCTTTATCTTAAAAACTTAGTGCTAAAATTGGGGCTTCTGTCTAATCTCGGATTTGTTTGTATTCAAAATTAAAGATTCAATAAATTTCAAAGATTTATCTGTTGTGTGATGGCAATTAAAAAAAAAAGCACTTTACCAGGTAATAAGTCAATTAAGTCAATTCAGTTGTTCATCCCACTAATGATGGAAACTTAGAGGCTTTTTCGGAAAGTGATAGTTTCAATTTATTAAAGCAAAGTACTCAATTGTTTGTTCTATTTAAAAATAAAGACACAAAAACAATCGAAGAGGACAAGATAAACAAAAACAGCTAGAGGAAAGAAGATTGGGGAGGCAGTCTAAGTCCTCCCCTGTCCTGGTCTCTGATAACCACTGGGCTTACAACTTGCTAACATAGACCAGCACACTTTCTGTTCTACACAGTCCTCATTTATCCACACTTTGAAAATCTTCACGCACCTGCTTGAATGAAGACAAAAGATGAGGAGGACTGGCAGGAGAGTTACGTTGTTGTTGGGGACAAGATATGAATAACAGTGCTGAGGGTGTTTTCTGGGGGAAAGAACGTAAACACTTAGAGTAAGGATTGCAGTTCTTATAGTAAAAAGGGAATCTTAAAAATTAATAAAACAAAACAAATGAAATCTAAAATATTAAATCTATAATGAATAACTAGCTTCTAAAGCATTGAGAGAGTCAATGGTTTATAAGAAAATGACAATGCTAGTCCCAGTCAGTTAGATTATTTTACTTTGAAATCTCTTTAGAAATTTAATGTTTGGGTCACCTGCTTAGGGTCATACGTGGCATGTCTGGAGTTGATTTGAAAGTCTGCCTCTATGTGTACTGTTATTATAACGTCTAGCTTTTTGGCTAGTATTACTGAGGTGCTGATTATTAGTTTTAAGATGACTGCTCTGTTCTTATTTATTAAAGGAAAGCAATTTTCATCAATCTTAGGAGATTCTAAATACTGAGGCAGCCAAGTCGATTTGTATTCATAGTGTGTGGTGTTCTAGAATGCATTATAACTTCATAATGCAAAGAAGATTTGTGAAAAAACAGTACGTGGGAGAAGTGGGAAAACTATTTCTTGGTATGCACATGTTTTATATGATCATATATTCTGAGTTTATATTTCCAAAATGCCAGAGGGATCCTACAAATCTACTTTCTAAATAAAACAAATGAAAATAAAATGACTAATAACCAGTTGATCATATGTCCTACTGTGCTTAAGACAATCCCAGTTAATGCTTATTGTCCCAGTGTAATTCTTTTTTTTCTTTGAGACAGAGTCTCACTCTGTTGCCCAGGATAGAGTGCCATGGCATCAGCCTAGCTCACAGCAACCTCAAACTCCTGGGCTTAAGCAATCCTCCTGCCTCAGCCTCCCGAGTAGCTGGGACTACAGGCATGCACCACCATGCCCGGCTAATTTTTTCTATATATTTTTAGTTGTCCAGTTAAGTTTTTCCTATTTTTAGTAGAGACAGGGGTCTCACTCTTGCTCAGGCTGGTCTCGAACTCCTGACCGTGAGCGATCCTCCCGCCTCGGCCTCCCAGAGTGCTAGGATTATAGGCGTGAGCCAGCCAGTGTAATTCTTAAAAGCACCCTTTTTAATCTCATAAGCAAAATCATATGATCATCCTATAATAATTGAACATGTAGATATAACTCAGCCCCTTAGAGGGATTAACTACTCCATTTAGGTATTGAGTTAAATTCTGTTTCCTGGCAGCAATCACCAAGGGCAACACTGGGTTATACACATCTCACCATTTGATAGAAGGAAGCATATGTTGCCTATAAAATATGTTTATTCTAAGTCCATATTAATAGCAATTTTTTTGAATGCGGAATCTACTGAATTTTGAAATAAAAAAAATCTCAAATTTTCAATTTTGTTTTCAAAATTCAGAAATAAATTTTCTGGGATTTGTTTCTTATAGTGACTCTTTATTCTCAGTACTCTTTTTGTCTACACTGACCTTTTGCCTTTTCTCTTGAGAACAAACCCCCTACCTTACATTCCTCTTCTAGTGATTAGGTCCCTATCTGGTTTCCCATTGCATGAATCTATGCTTTGGTTCCTTGCCTTGCCCTTCCTCTGCTTAGGGACATCTTTGCCTGATACCGAACCTTCCAACCTGGACTCCCAGCCATTGCCAGTCATCACACTCCTGACTCCTTATTTTGCTTGTGTCCTTGCCAGTAAGGATAGACATTAAGGACTTTTTATCTTTGAATAGCTTGCACTTAGTTCAACTGTTTGCTTAGATCCCCAGCAAACAGTTGTCAAATGAATGAACAATGAATGAGTGCTGAAGCCTCCCTCTCATTGACTTGAGCTGGGTTTCCCTCCAAGTGCCACTTCCACTCTGGCTCTTTTCACTATTAACAGGGCTTAGGGAGCTAATGGTGTTCACGTATGTTAGTTTTGGATGAGTTAACACAGGCACAAAGCTTAACGAATACTGGGATAGCTGGCATGTCCCCAGTAGGGAAGCTGCCTGGGGTTGTACAGGGTGGGTGTCGGCTAAGGTGGTGTGAGTGGGGCTGCAATTCACACAATGCTCACATCACCACCACCTGGCTCCAAGGAGGGCCACCTAAAGAAAACAGCTTCCCTCCCCACCCCCTAATCGGTTTGTCCAGAGAGGGCCCTTTCTGTAATCCACCCTCTCAGTGGGAGAGCCTTTTCTAATTTCATACAGTGGCTCATGCGTGTTGGAAGAGGCCCTAGTAGGGCTAACACTCCCACAAAGAAACCCTGTAAGTGAGTTTTTGGCAAGTGCAATTCTTACGGGACAAGCATCTGTGAAGAACTGAATCTACTACTTCCTTTCTTGCTTCTTATTACAAATAAAAACCAGTTATCTTTCTCCTGTAAGTTCATACAGATAGACTTTGCAGAATCTAAAGGCACAAACACTAGCATGGTAGCTGACTAACCCAGATTATTTTTTATTGTGCCATTATATGAAAGCATTCTTTTCCCGGGGAAGTGAAGTGCATGCGCTTAGCCTTGGGAGAACCCTCGGAAGGCTGTTTCAGAGGATTTCCTCACATGAGCCGGATGTGAAACCTGGGCATCTTGCACTCAGGACAGAGTGTAGAGAGGTGGTTTGCCTTGCCCACACGCGCTTCGCTAGGATGACCTGATATCTATTTTGTCCGGTCTTAGCAGATACATGGACAGCAGGTCCTTGAACAACATTGCTTAGTTCAGTGTCATTTCATAACAATGCTGATGAGAAAAAACACAGACTCCCAGTTTGCACGTTCTCCCCATGTCTGCCTGGGCTTTCTCTGAGTGCTCTGGCTTCCTCCCACACCCCAGAGATGTGCATGTGAGGGAAGCTGGCACGACTACGTTGTCCCAGTGTGAGTGGGGGTGTGTGAGTGCGCCCTGTGCTGGGATGGCGTCCTGTGCAGGGCTGAGTCCCACCTTGTGCCCTGAGCTGCCAGGATAAGCTCTGGCATTTCTGACCCTGAAGCAGAGTAAATTGGGTAAACAGTTATTTTGCTTTTATTGATCTTTCTTAAATGTATGAAGAGCTCACATTTATTTCAACATTTAATATTAGATGTGTTTTGGGTCTTTATTTAGAGGTTTGGTGATGTTTTTGTGATCAGAAATATGCTGTAGGAACTTAACTGTTGTTTATATCAACGAGCCTATGGTAAAAATCGGTGTCCTTATATGTCATTTCACTTAAAGTGGCAGTTTCCAAGAACCTACCAACAATGTTAAGTGAGGACTTACTGTACTGCTGCTACTCATAAATTTCCTCTAATGTAGTTAAGAGCACAGACATTAGAGCCAGTTTGCTTGGATTCAAATCCCAGCTCTTGACACTTAACTAGCTGGGTAAGGTGCTTCATTTGTAAGACAAAGATAATAATAGAACCTACCTCATAAGGTCACTGTAGGGATTAAGAGGGGTTAATACAATAATTACTTAGAATAGTGTCTGGCCATACTAAGTGCTATATGAGTTAGCTATTATTACTATTATTTTATTTTCTGAAAGTGAAAAAGTACAAAGCATTCATTTTTCAGTAGAGATGAGCCACATATGTATCATGTTCATATCAGCACTGGGGACAAATAACTCAAGATTTTCATCAAGGATATTTTCTGAAGTTTGGGTAGTACAAGAATCGTACACTCTGTCCAATTCACATCATAACACTCATGATGTGCTGTTCATTCACGACCTCATTCAGGAAGTTCAATGTTGCTGCAAATATTACAAATGCCAAACTGATGTTTCCTAACTAACTCAGTGCTCTGCCCAGATTGTGGCAGGCCCCTTTTATGGCTCTGGCAGCTGAAATAAGAACTTGATTACTTCTGAAAACATGTTTGCTCTCAGCTGCAAAAGATGTGGCATGAAGGTGACTCAAAACATTTCTAGCCACATGACTGTTCCAAGCAAGACTTGAGAGAAATGGCTACTTTAAAATTGAGAATAAAATATGACGAAGTTCCAAGGAAAAGGAAGTTTTCTGCCTACGAGTTCCAAATTAGGATTTGCATTTCCATCTATTATACTTGCTTGTCAAATTTTTTAAAAATTTAAAAATCAGATAATATCAGATTTGAGTTTTCCATTTACCTTTGTGTACCATTTTTTCCTCTCACTAAAGCTTCTTACCAAATTTTCCTGATTTTTGTGTGGTTATTACGAGAGTTAGCATTTATTTGGTATGCTTTTAATTACCTGACAATGCGAGAGAAATATTACTAAGAAAAAAAAAGAAAAAAAAACATTACTAAGGAAAAAAAAGATTGTTATTTGTAGAATTGAACAGTGGAAACTAATCTGGCTGCTGAGTCATATCCACTCACTCATCCATTCATTTATTCACTCAATGAGTACCGATGATGAGTGCCCACCATGTGCCTGGGCCACACACTGGGAGGACAATGTGAACAGTACATCCACGATCCCTGCCCTCATGTTGTTTATAGTCTAGGCACTTTACATATATTACTTCTAATATTCATAATTCTTCACAGTAGGCATTATTTCTACTTTGCAGAATAGGACACTTAGGCTTAGAGAAGTAAAGCAATTTACTCATTGTCACACAGCTGTTGCTTGGTGGACCTAGGATTCAAATAGCAGTCCATCCCATTCCAAAAGCCAGGTTTATTAGATTCTTCTTGCTATATTACAGTGGCCTTAAACAATGAATGTGTTCTTGAAAGTTACATAATTCAATGTTTTCTAAAATATATCACAGCTTAAGAAAGCAAGGAATATGTCTGAAAAGCAATCATTTTTCCTTTTAATGTATATCAGATTTATAGAAAGGAATGTAAACCAGTAAATAGGACACTGGATCAAAGGGCTAGCATATCTTTCAGAAGGTTAGTAGAATAGAGTACTTACACATGGTCTGAACTGCATTATACCAGATAATCTTGAACATGACCTGCAGACTCAGTGCTTGCCTTAGTGGCTCATATCTGATAATGCCACTTACTGGCCATAAGGCATTGAGTATATTATGTAATCTGTCTGAGATTCTGTTTCTTCATCTATAAAATGTGACTGTCATCGTTTGTCACATGGGGAGCTATAAACAGTAAATGGAAGAAAGTAGGTAGAAGGCTTAACAGCGATGGGCAGGCTTCGGTCTCTTACCTTCCCCCACATATGACACCCCCAGCTTTTCTTACAACGGTAGTAAAACACATCTACATTTAGCATTTACAGAGAAAAAAATAGCTCCAATGGAAATGTCCCTGAGCATGAAGATCAAACCTAAGATACAAATGAGGATTAGAAGCTTTTAGGATACATTTTCGGGATGACTCAGGTTTAGGGTGATTAAAGAAGGGTTTGAATAGATAATCCCTAAACCACAAGTAATCTTCCACTTATGCAAACTAGGTAAGGATAAATAAACACTCAATACATATAGAGTATATCTACAGACAAATAAGATTCTCTTAAAACAAACACACAAGAATGTATTCATTTAAAAGACTATTATTTAAAAACATAAAATATCAAAAATTTAAAAGATTATTATTTGAAAATTTCACCCTGAATTTATATGTATTAATATTTATATCATTCATGTGTTCAACAAATGTTTACTGCGTGTCCAGGAAGTTCAGGGCACTGTGCTAGCATTGGGCATACAGCAATGAACAAAACAGCAATCTTTTCCAAACCAGTTTTGAAGCCACATGTGCAATCATTCACATTATTTACTGATAAATAAATACCACTAAGAGAATTCAGGTCTCACTGACTGAAGCCTAAGCTTATTATGAAACTAGTCCTGGGTCCCATCAATTAGGAGAAAACGTTAAACTATGCATGTCTAGGAGAATCTACAAAGCTAGCAGGGGAGAGCTTTCCTAACACAATAGAAGACTGCCTTTGGACTATGTCTACAGTCCTCCAAGTAGAGTGTCTCACATTTCCTGAGCCTGATCACTGTTAATCATGATGATAAAAAAAGATTTCCTTTTTTTAGCCTTGGAAAATATCCTATCCAAATAATTTTTGGAAGGTTAAGATTACATTATTTATCTGGTTCAGGTTTTAAAAATATTTCAGATTTCTGCTGCCAAAAACCAAGCCCTCTTTCCTCAGGGAGGGCAACTTGGATTTCTGAAACACGTCTTCCCTTGACATTACTTGGGAGGTGGGCATTATTTCCCCCAGAAAAGTAAACAAGAGAATAAAAACAAGGTGACTCAAAGGATGAGGAAGTATGTTTTTCTAGAGAACAAAAGATCCTTTCACAGTATGTCAAAGACTTAACTGTGAACTTTCCTGAATGTAAACATTGTTCAAATGGCAAAAGGAATTTCATCTATGTCTATAAAAGGTCCTGGACAATAGTCTTTGCTTGAAGCTACATTTGGCAGGCGGTAAAATAATCTTTTCTTCAAATGCTTTGCATACAGACCTACAAAACCTTTACCTTCTCAGGAGATACATAATTATAATTATCTTCCTAATAGCAATAATAACAAACAGATCAGAGTACTGCCAAAGGCAATTAATGTCATAAATTATAAGCAGCATCATTTATGCTTAGAGTCTTCAGGAATAAAGAAATGCTTTAATAGATAGTTTAAAATATTAGGCTGATGCTTTCCATTTAGCATAAGAGTTTAAAACTTCCACGGCAGTAGATTTCTTTACACAGATTTTGTTGTGATCACAGAAGAGGAATATTAATATTTTAAACTGAAAGGAATTATGAGATATCAGTTAGCTAAAATAAATATTTAACTTTTCCTATTTTAAGGTTTTATTCTTTACAAACATTCTAGTTCTAATAAAGCTAAAATGGACAATGATAACTATGTTTATAATGTCTAAGAGATATATGTTAATGAACCAAATGATATAATTATTATTGGAATGCCAGAGGTCTTTCCTCACCCCTGCAGATTTTGCGGACATATTATTATCCCCATTATCAGCCTAAATCCTCCAGCAGCCAACCCCTGAGGTTATTTCTCCCATCACTATGGAACGATTGTACAATTTTAAGAAATGACCTATAAAGAGTATAACTACAGGGTCAGAGAATGTTGAGATTTTATTTGGGGTTTTCTATTTTCAAATAATGAGCACAAAATTAGCATGAGATATTCTCCAGGACCCTGTGGGGTGGGGTGAGAGTGTGGGGGAGATGAGAGGGGACAGTGGCAGGGTCACTGTGCCTCAGACATCAGCATCTGTGTGACATTCCCTCTTGCACCACCAAGTCCATCGATCTGAGTGGGGTCAGCTCTTTCCAGTAATCACAAAGGATACTGGAAGTCAAAGGAACGTTTCACTCAGTCAAATCCTGAGAAAGGGGCTTGTTGCTTCCTCAGAACTCCTGGGACAGTGGAGGGCACGGAGGAGCTCCTGAATGGTTTATTCCACATGGAAGAAAAAAGGTGGAACATTTAGAAAGAACAATGGTATTTTCTGGAGCTACCCCAGGCCAGAATGAGCCCAGTACTTTTGGAGGAGGAGTGCGAGCATTCAGGTTCCCGGAAGGGACTGGGCTGGGCAGAGGAATCGTGAGGCTCACACTCTGAGCACAGTAAGAAAGAATGAACTACCAAATTCCCTCTTCCCCAGTTCCCCTTTCTGAAGGAAAGGAAGAACCCTAAAAACGTGTCTTTTCAAATTCTAATTTATTCTAATTCTGCCAGGAAGTAACTGTATCCTCCCAGGTAAGTCACTAGGTCTTTCTGGGGCTCAATTTACTCAACATGGCTGCCTTGTGATCTCTGAAGTTCCTCAAGTTAGTGACAATATCGAATATTTACCGAGCACTAATAGTTGTCATATACTGAAAGGTTCTATGCAAGAATTATCTCATTTAGTTTTACAGCTACTCTTTCAAGTCTTATCACTCCTATTTTATCTGAAGAAACTGAGGCTTGCAGAAGTAACGTTGCTCATGTCACTAAGCTAGTGCAGAGTGGAGTCAGGATTCAAAGGCTGGTCTGTCCAATTTCAGAGTTGTTTTTTTTTATGAGTTACGTCATACTGCTTCCACTCCATGACTTTCGCAATAATAACCAGGCATAAATCTTTTTTTTTTTTTTTTTAATGAGCCATTAGTTTAGGACTGGAAGAACAAACTAGATGAGGAAGTTTGGCTTCTTCCCCCAGCTTCTGACTGCCATGTCTCCCTTCCTAGCATCTGGCAGGGAGGAACTGCCAATCTGACTGGGCAAAAACCAGGATGTTCATCGGGCTATACTTTACAAGTGAGCAGAGTCATTTTGCATTAAGTGTGTAACAGGCCCCCTGGTACTTCCTACTTTGGTGAAGTGAGCTGACTGGTGTAAAACTTACCTCCTCTAGGGGGACACAGCCAGCCTTTCTCCTTCTGCTTGCCCTGCACTTGCACCTGAAAGGGGTGGCGAGGTTGGGGCGTCTGCAAATATGGCCTAGAGTCTGCGAGAGGGAAGCAAGAAGCCCTGATTTGGCCTCTAGGCCCAAATTGTTCTTTCTTTCTTATTTACTACTCCTGCAGTGAGGGCTAGTGAGAACTGGTTTATTTACTAATAAGTGAATATAAATATATTGGTACTTTGTGCCTGATTTGGCTAATCTTGAATTTAAAGTTCTCTTGGTTTGCAATCCTGAGGAAGGAAAGTGTAAGCAACTGGTAAGGCATGTCTAGGTTCTGGCCTACTGTCATCTGACATCCTCAAAACCTCAGGCTGCTTATGACTAGAAAATAGATTGAATCAGAACTTAAAAAGTACCCACAAAGGAAAGCCCAGGATCACATGTCTTCACCACTGAATTCTACCAAACACTTAAAGAATTAATAACAGTTCTTCACCACTCTTTTAAACAATAGAAGAGAAAGGAACATTTCTCAGCTAATTCTATGAGGCCAGTATTACCCTGATACCAAAACCAGAAAATGCCATCACAAGAAAAGAACACTACAATCCCAATATTTCTTTTTGAATATAGATGCAAAAATCCTTAATAACACAATAGCAAACTGAGCCCAGCAAAAAAAAAAAAAAAAGGATTATACACTATGACCAAGTAAGTGGGCTTTATTTTATCATAGGAATGCAAGGTTAGTTTAACATGTAACAATCAATTCATGTAATATACCTCAGTAATAGAATAAAGGGGGAAAAAAACATGTTCAACACCCTTTCATAATACAAATGCTCAAGAAACTAGAACAGAAAGGAATTTCATCAACCTGATAAAAGGCATCTATGAAAAAACTCACAGCTAACATCAAACCTAATGGTGAAAGACTGAATGCTTTCCCCCTGTAGATGAAAAACAAGACAACGATGTTCATGCCACACCCATTCAATATTGTACTAGAGAGTCTAGCCAGGGCAATTAGGCAAGAAAATGAAGTAAAACTATTGGGAAAAAAGAAGTAAAACTATCTCTATTTGCTTTTACAAATAGAAAATCCGAAGGAATACACTAAAAACTATTAGAACAATTCATTGAGGTTGCAGGATACAAGATGAATAATAAAAATCAACTGTATTTCTATATACTAACAATGAATAATCTAAAAATGAAATTAAGAAAACAATTTCATTTACAATAGTATCACGAAGAATAAAATAGTGTAAAACTTTTAATTTATTTTTTTCCCTTTATTTTCCCCCTTTCTTTCCCTCTGATTTAAGCAGATTCCATTTTTAATTATCTCAGAGTAGGTATGTAATGGAGTACAAAGCAGAGGGCCATCTTTTTGGCTTTTGTATTCTAAACCAGGGGTTAGCAAACTTTTTCTATAAAGAGCCAGAGATAGTAAATACTTTAGGCTTGGAGATCATATAGTTTTTGTTGCAACTACTAAACTGTGCCCTTGTAGTGCAAAAGCAGACACAGACAATACCTAAATGGAAGAGTGTGGCTGTGTTCCAACAAAACTTTAGTTATGAACACTGAAATTTGAATTTCATACAGTTTTCACATGTCATGAGATATTATTTTCCAATTGTTAAAAATGTAAGAAAAAAATTCTTAGCTTATGGATCCTACAAAAACAGGTAGTGCAATTTGCCAGTTCTTATTGTAGATGCTTGAGGAGAACCTGTCTTCAGGAGAACCTAAGAGAGTTTTGTAGAGCAAGTAAGCAAATTTAGCAATATAGGCAAAGCTTGGAAGAGAATGTGGCTTCATTTCTTATCCCTGCTTCCAACCTTGGTGAAAGGAAAGAAAGATCTGTGGGTCCTGGAATGTTTTGCCTTTCCCCTCAACCTGAAAAATTCTGAGTTTGCTGCCAAAATTTCAAATTAAGGAGATTTCATTTGAAAATCTGGATTTTGGCATTCTCTTGAAAAATGTAAGGACAAGGTCAAATTGGACCTGCATTCTCACATGGCAGCAACTAGATAGTGGCTGCCCTCCTAGGCGGGGCATGACTTCCTGTTCACCTGAGACCTTCCTGGCCTGTGTCCCCATCCACATTACCTACCTGACACCTGTTAGCAGCATTTGGTCTAAACTCTATTGGGCAGAGACTTGCCTGTTTTCTTCTCTAAGGGTACAACCTCCATTAAAACCAGTCTTTTGGCCCTAGGGAAGCCATGTAGTAAAGAAGAATAAAAACATGGGCTTCTGAGTTAGACAGACCTAAGCTGAAATCTCAGCTTTGTTCTTTGTTAGCAGAGTGAGCCTGGGCAAACTGCTTACCCCCAACCTCAGAATGGGAACAATGACACATACACATGAAATGGTGCTTGTAGTGATTATGTGAGAGAATGTATCAGAAGCAGATATCAATAGCATATCCTAAGCAGTTAATAAAAAAATGAATCATCAGGATGAGGAATTCGTCATCGTATATCTTTTAATTTTAGAGCCTGTCTTCATCGTTGCCTTCTGTGGAAGGGCCTGAGGGATCGGCTTACAGTTTACCTCATTTTATACAAAATGAAATTAAGGCCTAGAGAGCCACACATTAGTGGTGGAACCAGGAGGAGGATCTGGATCTCCTAAGTTTTAGCCTGAGGAAATTTTTCTGTGTCATTCTACTTCACTTTTAGTCCGAGTTTTTTTTTTCATAAAAGCCTTTATTTTGACGGTCACAAAATCTTCCAATGAAAAGAACACTGACTCAAGATTTATGGCTGGCCTAGTGACCATGTTTTTAAATTATAACTTCCAAATATAGTGAAATGACAAGAATCCATCATTAGCTGTTGAAGTTCTCTAATACTTATTTATCTGAAATACTCCTATTCTTGTTCTAAGCTCACCGACACCCTCCTGTGGTCAGTAGAAATAATAATTTCAGCTAAATGAACAGGAAAACTTTGGAGTTATTTAAAGTTAATGGTTAAGTATAATACGACAGATAAGTGCCAAATAATAAAAAGTCACTATAATTATACTATTTTAGGCCCTGGCCATTGCCTAGAGGAAAAATTGTCTATCTCTGACCAAATCTTTAATGAGAATGATACATTACAATGGATGCTTTTCTTAGGCCTTGTTCATAATACATCTACCTGTTAATGAAAAAAATTCAACACATGTGGTGGCTATATTATCTTAGATCTCTGTAGGTTTTCCTCCAATAGACATGCCTGTGAATGACAGAGCATTCTAGGACTCTCTGAGTGCCGCTAGTGTGTATAGAAGGTAAGAGTCCTATCATGGGATAGTTAAACCTGGAGGCTCCTCTCAACTGTCTCCTATCAAACATATGCTTGGTAAGCACATAACTCAAGTGGTGGAAGCAGAAGTGTGGGGACATACTAGAGGGAAGCAGACGAACTCCAAATGTTCAGGGGGCTCTGGACATCCATCCAAGTGTGTGGCTTACTTTAGTGAGTTGGTTAAACGGAAGTAGGTTAGAATGCTTCTGTTGTATTAACAGGCTGACCTAAGTCAACAGGCAGTGCTAAACTGCCCAAAGAAACAGTATATATACTAGTAGAGAAAAGCAGTGATAAAAGTAATTTAATTTACTTTTTGTGCCATAAAATAAGGAAGTACTTAAAAATGATGGGGGCATGTCAAAAGAACAAGGGAACTGGCTTGAGGGAACTCTTGCCAGGCAAATCTGGAAAAATTTGAGCATCAAAACAAATAAGGGCAACGATGTACTATAAGCTATTAAATAAGGTTGAATTTATGAGGCCATACTAATAACAACAAAGAAAGAAAGAAGGGAGGGCAACTTCCTTATTTTGGAATGCCAACTAAAAAATGTAGAAATGGTGGAATCATAAAAATCACCATTTTGCAACCACAGCAGTCATAACTGATTCAAGCAAAAATCATCAATGGATGATAAAAATAATAAATGAAAGTTTGATGAAACAATATAGTAACTCTGCAGTGGAGAAATACAGCGGAGACAACACCTTAACCAAATGTTCAAAGTTAATATCATCAGTAATAGGACAAATCGATATCACGTGTCACCTAATAGGACACATTGAGAAGAACACAGCATTTCTGTGACATTCCTGCCAAAGATACACAAACTGGATCTGAAATGAGAACACCAGATGTACCCAAACTGAGGGATGTTCTACACGATAACTGGCCTAAAATGCTTAAAAAATGTCAAGGTCATGAAAATCAAGGAAAGATGAGAAACTGTTCAGATTGAAAGACACCAAAGAGACGTTAAGTAAATGTAGCACATGCTCCTTAATTGCTTCTTTTTGCTATAAAGGATGTGATTGAGACATCTGAAATTTGAATAAGGTCTGTGGATTAGACACTAATGCTGTATCAGTGTTAACTTCCTGATTTTGAGGTCTGTACTGTGGTTATGTGAGGAGAATGCTCTTGTTTTGAGAAAAGACTCACTAGTGTTTAGAGGTAATGGAGCATTATGTCTACAACTTACTTTCAAGTTTTTCATGAAGAAAAGAGAAAGAGAGAGACAAAAAGATTTTTAAGAATGTAATTAGATTTTGTGGAAGAAAACAGGTTAAATAACAAGAGAAATTATAAATAGAGTTTGTGTTTAAGGCTTTTGATGATGGAATGCTTTTCTTTCTATTATGAAGTTGAAGAATCAAGACCCATTTTGTAATGAAAATTCTACTGCAACTTTAGAAAAGTCACATATATAAATTAATATAAAAATATATCCATATATTCTATCTATCTTATCTATCTATCTATCCATGTATCTAGCTAGATATTTCTTGGGCTGGGCTTGGGGGAGAAGGAGAGCTATCTATATTCAGAGTCTTGAAGTCTGTTCCTGTCGTGTTTTGAGAGCAGTCACAGGCTGATCCCTACCATCAAACCAGAGGCATAAGAGAGATGTACGTGTGATTTTTAAATTTCTGAATAATTATGTTCTATAAAGGAGGAAAAAGTATTTTATTTTAGAATTAAGAGAGCCAAAGTTATAATAATAGCTACTATCTATCATTGTGAAATAGTCCTTATATATTGTTGAGAGCTCTGTGGGTTAATCCAAACTAGACTAGAACATATGAATTTGTTTCTGACATTATGTCAGATTTTTCTCTTTCTGGGCAGTGACTTACATGTAAATATGAAGGCAGAGTGGTTGAGGTAATGATGACTCACGATCAATGCAGCACTTTCCCCTTTGGCTAGCACAAAACCTATTTAAGTTTCAGATTTTCCTACTAAGGCTCTGCAGATGTTGTTCTTTATGGAAAGGATTATTCAACCCACACCAGCAATGTGAAATACAAGGCCCTTAATAGCCTTGTGTTCACCTATTAAAACAAACATCTAAAAGGAAAAAGAAAAAAAAAATTATCCAAAACTACTAAGCTCTTTTTCTTTAGGGGGAAAACATCACTGTAATGCCACCAAAGCATTGTCAAGGAAAACCTGACAAATTTTATTCAGTACCCTACAACTGGGAAGTCTTGTAAGAAGACTCAACTGTAGTTATTTCTGCTCTTTACGTAATTAAAAAACTAAGTATATATTTCTGAGATATTCACTCCAGGAATTAAATGGAAGATAAAATTAGTGAATGCTAGATCACCACTGGCCTACTTTCCATATATTTGGTAAGGATCATGTTTTATGAATGTTGTGCTAAGTGCAAGACAATATAAATCTGACAGCAGTCCTAGACTCCAAGAAGTACTAGCCCAAGAAGAAAGGTCATCAGCTGTCACGTCGAAGGGGCTTGCTGTAGCTGTCAAAACCACCACAAAATCACACGGTTTTTTTTGTTTTTGTTTTTTGCTTATTCAGTATTTCTACTGGGGTGTTCCCCTGTCCACCTCTATTTCCTGATGTCACGTTTCAGGTGGGGCTGATACAATCCCTTCTTGTCCCAAACTCTGGGAGTGGAGACATGGCCTACATCTGACCAATTAGAGTACCCCATCCCTTTGGCCACAGTGATGGGTTCAGGATGGGCATGTGACCTCACTGGCCTACTGGAGCACTCCTGAGGACTCCCACTGAAATTATGTGGAGAGACATGATCCTTTCACTGGGATTGCTAGCTGTGAGAACCATAAGTATTGCCCAGAGTTATCAGGGCCATCTTTGCCACCTGATTGAGAAAGGTTATATGAAAATGAAGCCACTAAAGAGAAAAGCAGAGCCAAGAAGAGGAAGGCTGGGTCCCGTGACTTGTGTTGATCCCTTGGTTCGAGCTGTGCCTAAGGCCCTGGGACTTCTTGGTTCGGTGGGGCAATAAATTCCCTTTTGTGGCTTAAGTTTGTGTGAGCTGAATTTTCATCCCTTTCAATGCTTCCAATAAACATTGCTTTACATACCTTTTGGTTCCCTAATACATCTGGAATCACATGAAATAATAGGTTCTCTCTTCAAAGCATAGGGGAAAATTATTCTTTTAACTGGCAACTTAACCCTAGCATTCCAGATTTATTCTCTGAAGGCATAAATGACATGCAACCTGGCTATACCATGAGCCAGGATTAGAATTAGTGTTAAAGGTCTTGTCCTAAGAGATCTACTACACCAAATCCATGGTGAACTGGAACAAAGAAAACCAAGAATATAAACTGGCAGCTTGCTAAGTATTAAAAAAAAAGTCAAAATAAATTTTGAGAACTATTGGGTTAAACAAAGTTAAAGAGGTTTCTTTCCAGGGGGACTTCTCCAAGCCAGATATTTACTAAATGTAATTTCATCTCTAAGAGGCTACTGAGATACACAGTGTTTCCTAATAGTTTGAACATGGATTCCTTACAAAAAAAGGGTTCTGAGAACATACTTTCAGAAACATCTGACCACATATGTTTCTAAAATCATAGCTTATTTGTCCTGAGCATTTTGCTTAATCTCTCTATTCTCCTTGGCATCTAACAATTTTTATGATTTCATCTAAAACCTCTATGCTAAGGATCATTATAACTCTCCTGCTAGCTTGAAGCTCTACCTCTTATTTCAGTTAGCTACTGAACACGGACACTGGAATATCTCACCATTACCTCAAACTCAACATATGCCTGAACCCTATCTCCTCTCCCACTTTTTTGATTCTTTCAATGATCTGCCATTTTTCCAGAAATCCAAACAGAAACATCCAAAATGTCAGCCTCCACATTCCATACTCAGCCAGTCTCCATCGACTCACACCAGGTCATTACCTCAGCCTCACAGCTGCCCTGCTTCACTCAGGGTCCTTTCCCAGACTATTCATCACTTCCCTGTCCATCTTCCTAAATACAGCCTTCAGCATTATACTTTTCCTATTCAATGGGCTTTAGCAGCTCCCCAGTCATAGGAAATCTAAAAACCTCATTGGGCCTTCACACGGTTCAGGCCACTCCTTGCTGTACTTGTACTACTCCTTAAAAGAGACCATTTGCTTTACTTAGGCTCATGCTAAAGGATACACTTAAGACAGACCAAGGGTTGCCGGCAAGGCAAGCTTCCTTTCAACTGCTTTTAAGAATGTCCTGGCTGGGGCAGTGGCTCAGGCCTGTAATCCTAGCACTCTGGGAGGCCAAGGTGGGAGGATCGCTTGAGCTCAGGAGTTTGAGACCAGCCTGAGCAACAGCGAGACCCTGTCTCTACTAAAAACAGAAAAAATTAGCTGGGTGTGGTGGCACATGCCTATAGTCCTAGCTACTCAGGAGGCTGAGGCTTGAGTCCAGGATTTTGAGGTTGCAGTGAGTTCTTAATATGATTATGCCACTGCACTCTAGCCTGAGCAACAGAGTAAAACTATATCTCAAAAAAAAAAAAAAAAAGAATGTCTTGTCTCAGTAAGACATTTGTGTGCAGAAAGTAAATCATACCCTGTCTTCTCAAACTTCCCAGGCTGTGTGTTTCCAGTGGCTCTAGACCCAGCCCTTCCTCCCACCTCTGCTCCTGTGTACCTGGCACTAGCTCCTTGGGATCAGCATTGAATCTGGATTTGCCCTCTGGGCTTTGTGCTTGCATCAAATTGGCTATGATATTTGCTAACTGCTCCTCTGCTGTCTGCACTCAGGTCTTCCCCGGATTTGTGGTGATCCAAGCCTATGGCACAATTCTTCGTCTCAGGAAGGAGGCACACCGTGCTCATTCTTATATCTACGCCTGCGGTCATGTGTTTCGGAATGCCTGGAATGCCCTTCCCTCTCTTTTTGAACTATTAAAAAAAATCATTTTAAAAGCCCAAATCAAGCTCCATCTCCTTTCCTTATGAGTTTCATCTACATAGACACCTCTCTTCTGAACCTTTAGCACAGGGCCCAGATTTCCAATTTATCATTGAACTAGACAGTGTTTTTTTTTTACTACTTGCCATTGTTGCGTGACTATCAGCCTCATCTCCTAAATATATAGAATAAGCTCACTGAGGGTAAAAATCATGTTTCATATTTCAGTATCCCCCAGAGAGCCTACATTGGTGGGTAAAGAGTAAGTGCTGTACTAGAACTAGCTGCCTAAATAAATCTCAACGGACTCAAATAGCTATTATTTGTCCATAACTTCAGTAGATGACACTCTGCCAATGCCACAAAGTTCTACAGTTTGGATCACTATCATCTTCCTAGGAAATTATGGTTCGCTCACTGATCTTCCTAAAGCCAGGCCTAGAGTGTAAACACTGTTGTTACACGAAAATAAACTAGAAGTATTGGAGGGGAGCACTATTAGAATGTTTAAGGAATTGAGATTCCAATGATATAGCCATTAGATTGTAGATATGTTGAGATCATAGAAAAACTTTTTGACCACCAAAAAAAGTATTTATGATGGAAAATATGTAACTATTATATTTGCATCTACAGGTGTCAATGGTTGCTTGGGGCTGCTGGAAGGCTATTAATTAGTACAGATTTCTTGCTGAGATTGTACTTAAGTTTTCGCTTTATTCATATGCCAACAATTACTGATAAAACAATTCATTTTTTAAAATGTCACATATAAGAGTCACAGTTGTTTCATGGGCTATTGCACACAAATATGGCTGAAATAAGATGGATACTTGACTAGTGGAAGAGAAATCATGAAACAGAACAGTTTGGAAAAGAAAGCAACTTCTAAGTGAGTAAGACGCTAGCTTCCTCTGGGACAGACCGGCTAGTCTAGTTCCCTGACTTTTGTGTCAAGCCTGGCTTCTGCTCTCCCCTGGGGCATGAGGGCTTCACACTTCCACTCTAGAATAGTGCACTTTCCTCCCTGGGAAACAATGCTTTTAGCTGTCTTTTCATGTAAGCAGAGAGCACTGGTGGCTCAGTTATTGGGCTACAGATCGTGGAGGAAATACATGGGCTATGCTTTGCTCGGAAAGTGAGCAGTAATGATATGGGGGAAGGCCCATTCTCATTCCTCTATCTTCGTACCAGCAAATGCTGCAGAGGCTCAAATGAGACCAGTTCTAGAAAATCAATTTAATCTCTGTCAGATCTTATGTCTCTCTAATCATTTGTATGAAACTTTAATTAAAATTATGTGAATGTATGAACAAGAGAGAAAACCTTAGTATTATTTTTTAAATCCATATTCTTTAAACTGAGGGTAGAAATCAGTGGACAGAAGCAAGGGTTGAAACAATTTCTGGAAAGCAAACCAGTAACAACGTCAGCCATCATGATCTTGTATCAGTGGGGCATAGAAATGCAGGTTCTCTTTCCATCTCTCTGGGCAGAAGCACGTAAGGTGGCTATGGGTGAGTAAGCTAGCACACATTTAGAAGCAGATCGCTTCACTACAAAGAAAGTTACTTAACCTCTCGGAGCACTAGTGTGTTAGCAGCTCTGTGCCTCAGTTCCTCATCTGTAAATTGAAGTAATAACAGTACCTACGGCACAGGGTCATTATGCGTTATGACTAAATACTGAAAACAGTGCTGGTAAGAGATAAGTATATGTAAGTATTAGCTATTACTATTAGGAAGCTTCTTGCAAAACTGATATTAGAATGGCACTAGTTAAAACAGTGTTCACAACTAGAGTTAGTCCCAGGGTGTTAGTCTTTCTTGCTTACCTACTCCCAGGGCCTGTACCCCTAGGTCTATTCAAATAGAATATCTTACTGCTATCTCTACTCAACTGTTACAGAATTCTGACCTCAACATAAATATAGGAATACTTAAGTAGACAATAACAAGAACAACAAAGCTTTTTGTTAGGATTCAGAAACATTCAAATGGGTGAGTTCTGGAAATACTTTCCTAAGACAATACATCAGAAACTTTTAGATGTCTCAAGGAGATATGGGATGACATATGGAACCCGTGCAGTTCTGAACGCTGATGACCAGTCTTGGTGAAGCAAGCATATGAAGGGAAACAGATTGAGCCTATCCATCAAAAAGGAATGATGAAGTTTCTCTACTTTTCTCTGTGCCACCTTGACCTCTGCTTTTTTCATATTTTGCTTTATCATAAACACTTTTAAGACATGATATTTGTAAGGAAAAAGTTTGGGATCCAGCCTTCCCACAATCACACTACTATGTTTTCAGTGGCTACTGGAACTGATGCTCACCCTGCTTAAATCTGAGAGGCATGAGGTATCTTCTAAACACTCCACAGTGATTCAACTACATTCTTGAGGAGAAGTGGGATCCCTGTGTGGGGATTAAGGACTCCAAAAGTCCCCATTAGGCCTGGGAAGGAAAGATGGATGAGATCATCACTATCCAACCTTATAGCTGTTTAGGGGTGATGCTGGGATACCTAATCAGCTCACTCTTCTCATTGACTTGCCCCTGCTGCAACTGTGCTTGTTGTTACCCCTTTCCTGCCAGCAGGCTCACTCTTTTGGAAACCAAAGTCAGATCTTGCCGGCTTGCTTATTTGAACAGCAAGGCAATTTAGCAGGACTGTAAGTTATTTTCATTATTTACCAAAGGAAAGAGTGTCAGGGATGAAACAAATGGCCTAAAAATCACTGAGAGTTCTGTTTTCTATCACTAATATTAAAGGACGTACTAAAGGATCCTTATTACTGCTTGCCAAAGAGCTGCATAATATCACTTGGCTCCTCAGAAATACTGACTTCCATGGAACTAACACGCACGATCTTATGGGGTTATACAGAGACAAATGCCAAGATTTTAATTCCACTATCATTTTCTGATTTGGGCAGGGTAAGGTATTCTGAACACCCTAGATACCTGACTAGATGGTAAAGTTGATAATGCTGCCTGGGCTGTAGAGCATGTAGATAGACCATAAATTGTAGAATCAATAACTCTGCCACTTACTAGCTGTGTGACCTTGGGCAAATTACTTAACCCCTCTGAGCCTTAGTTTCCCCATCTGTGAATTACATACCTGGAACATTTTCTTACTCCCAAAATGATACCAAAGACTGAGACTTTTTAAAAAAACTCTCCGACCAAATTAATTTTCTTTACCCTAGAAGTTTTAAATTATTAGCTTAAAATTATTTTTAAGGATTAGCTTCACATTCTCCACATAATTGCAACAATGAATAATGACATGGCCAATGCCACTTACTGTTGTCTATTATTATTATTTCTGGGCTTGCAGCTATTGTATAGTTTTATTTATGTCTTTTTAAATTTATTTTTATTTTTTAACAGAGTTTTTGGTCTGTTTTGCGTGTAGATGTCCAATTGTTCACATACCATTTGCTGACTATCTTTTCTCCTTTAAACTGCTTTGGTATCTTTGTTGAAAATTAATTGGCAACATGTCTTTGAGTCTATTTCTGGACAGTCTATTCTGTTCCATTGGTTTGTTTATCTTTTGCCAGCATCACACTGTCTTGATCATAGTTTTATAGTAAAGCTTAAAATTGGGTAATATTTCTCCAACTTTATTCTTATTTTAAAAAATCATTTTGGCAAATTTAGTTCCTTTGCCTTCCCAAATAAATTTTAGGATCAGCTTATCTATAGCTATAAAAAAATCCTTCTGTCTACAGCCACACCACCCCGAACACGCCTGATCTCATCTGATCTTGGAATCTAAGCAGGGTTGGGCCTGGCTAGTGCTTGGATGGGAGACTGTCTGGGAATACTAGGTGCCGCAGGCTTTAAAAAAAAAAAAAAAAAACTTCTGAGATTTTGATCGGAATTGCATTAAATCTAAAGGTCAATTTGGAGTGAATTAACATCTTTATCATGTTGAGTCTTTCGATCCATGAACTTAGTATATCTCTTCATTTATTTAGGTCTCTGATTTCTTTCATTATTGTTTTATAGTATTCAGCATACATATCCTGCACAAGTCTTATTAGATTTATACCTAAGTATTTCATTTTTTAGGGGGAGCTATTTGTAAATGGTGATATATATATTTTTAAATATTTTTTATAAATATATATTTTTCTTTTATTTTGGTGGGAGTCACCCAGACTGGAGTGCAGTGGTGTGACCATAGCTCACTGCAGCCTTGAACTCCTGGGCTCAAGCAATCCTCTTGCCTCAGCTTCCTGAGTACCTGGGACTACAGGCATATATTATTGTACCAAGATTAGATTTTTCAGTTTTAGGTTTAAATTATTAATTGCTGACATATAGAAATGCAACTGATTTTTGACTCTGTTAAACTCACTTATTAGTTCTAAGAGTAGTAGGGTTTTTTTCCTAGTTTGTTTTGGGTTTTTTTTTTTTTTGTGGTAGATTCTGTGGGATTTTCTAGGTAGGCAGTTATACTGTCTGCAAACACGGAGAATTTTATTTCTTCCTTTCCAACCTACATGCCTTTTATTTATTTTTCTTCTCTTACTGAACTGGCTAGGACTTCCAGTTTGATGTTGAATAGGAATGGTGGGCATGGTTATCTTTCCTTATTCTCAATGTTAGAGGGAAAGCATTCAGTCTTTTACATTAAATGTGGTGCTAGCCATAGGGTTTTTGCAGATGTCCTTTATCAGGTTGAGAAAATTCCCTTTTATTCTTAGTTTTCTGAGAGTACCACTTCAGTTTTTGGGCTGCCTTGAGTCAAGGCCAGGAGATTCTGGAGGAAAAATGGGAAACTCATAGCTGGTTCAATGGTAGTTCAAATTCTGGCCTTCTTCTTCAATCTGTATACTGTCATTTATTTTTCAGGGACTTCAAATAGCTGCTCATGCATTCTTTCCAGGGTTTATAGCTGCATTCAGGGTAGAGTATGCTTACTCTATTGTATTCAGAACTAGAGCCCTTGAGTCATACTGAAGGAAGGAAAATTATCCAGCTTATTCAGTTCCATCAAAAAATATGTATTGTTTTAAGTGTTGAAGATCCAAAGATGAGTTAATCTTATTCCTCTTTCTACCTGATGAATTCCTGCTTTTTAAACAAATTTTTAATTTTTATAGAAGTAATAAATGTACACGGTTTAATAAGTCAAATAGTACAACAAGAAGTATAACAAAAGCAGTAATCTCATGACCCACTGCTTCTCCCCAACCCCGGCAATTCTCACTCTAAATAACAGTAACTACTTCAACTCTGCTTACTATGTCTTCTGCTATTTATCTCCATATTTCTAAATAGTACTCTTGTATTCTCTTAATTTTTCAATTTCAGACATTATATATTGACTTCCTACTATAAAAGATTATTTCATCTCCCTCACCTCAAACATTCATTACTCACTCTCTCGTTCCTCATCCTCCTAATAAAGTGCTACCACAAACAAATCAATATTATTTACCTTATTATTATTACCATACAGATGGTCCCTGACTTAAGATGGTTCAATTTAATGATTTTTCTACTTTATAATGGTGTGAAACCATCATAATTTTGATATAATGTATAATATTTAATAAATTACATGAGATATTCAACATTTTATTATAAAATAGGCTTTGTATTAGATGATCTTGCCCAACTGTAGGCTAATGTAAATGTTCTGAGCACATTTAAGGTAGGCTAGGCTAAGCTATGATGTTTAGTAGATTAGGCATATTAAATGCATTTTCAACTTCATGATATTTCAGCTTAAGATGGGTTTATCAAGACCTAACCGCATCATAAATTGAGTAGCATCTGTATATGTATGGTGATATATTTTACTATATGCAGTAATACATGTTACTATATGAGTAATATATGTTACTATACTCATATATTACTATATATATTTCTATTATAATAATATGTATTATGTAGTTAATATGCTAGTATATACTATCACTATGTATAATTTTTCATTTTCCTCAATAATCTATGTACTAAATGAACTAAAATACTCTTCACTAATTCTTAGCTCTACTTTATGTATATATTACCAATCGTTCTACAAATTCTCCACTGGACCTGTGAACTCCTTTCATATTATCAGTCTATCATATTACTAGTTCTTTTTTTTATGATATCCATTCTTTCTAGAACCCTCTGTGTTTCCCCTTGTCTTAGGAGTGGTTGCTTTGAGGCCTGCTGCACATCTGCCATCCTAGAACACTCTTTCACCATCATACTGGGAATTACCTTTGCCTCTTCCCTGGCTAAAGGCACTCTCTCCACCATGTCTTCTGCTTTCTTGGTTTCCTCCCTCCTCTTGGCGAGACCACATTAAGCAGTAGCTTCCTGAGAAAGAATGTAAGTTTCTAAGATTTGCACATTTGGTATTGGTTTTAGTCCATTTGTGTACTTGATTAATAGCTTGGCTGGATATAAAATTCTAGATTGTAAATCATTTTCCCTCTGATTTTTCTTTTAGCTTCCAATGTCACTATGGAGAAGCCCGGTGCCATTAGGATTTCTATCACCTTTTATATAACTTGTTCTCCATTTCCCTTGACTTGGAAGTTCTCAGCATTGTTTCTTTATTCATGGGGTTTAAAATTTCAGGTGGACATGCTGTGGTGTGTGTGTTACATCTGTTACACTGAACACCTGTTCTTTATTTCAGTGAAATTTTTAAAAATTGTTTTTTCAGTCATTTCCTGCCCTTTCCTGCCCTGGAATTCTTTTTTTTTTTTTTTGAGATAGAGTCTCGCTCTGTTGCCTGGGCTAGAGTGCTGTGGCGCCAGCCTAGCTCACAGCAACCTCAAACTCCTGGGCTTAAGTGATCCTACTGCCTCAGCCTCCCGAGTAGCTGGGACTACAGGCATGCGCCACCATGCCCAGCTAATTTTTTTTTCTATATATATTTTTAGTTGGCCAGATAATTTCTTTCTATTTTTTAGTAGAGACGGGGGTCTCGTTCTTGCTCAGGCTGGTCTCGAACTCCTGACCTCGAGCGATCCACCCGCCTTGGCCTCCCAGAGTGCTAGGATTACAGGCGTGAGCCACCATGCCCGGACCTTTCTGGAATTCTTATTAGTGAAATAAGACTTTCTTATATTTTCTGTTTTGAATTTCTTTGTTTTTAGGAGAATTCTCTAATGTCCAACCCCTTCTATTGAACTTTTTATTTCTGCTACCACTTTTTAGTTTCCAAGCAGTCTTTCTCGTTCTTTCAAGGTTCCTATGTTAAAATAGTGTCCTGTTTTTGTTGTATGATCACAATATTTTCTCTTATCTCTTAGGGAATATCTGTTGTCACTTTGTGAAATATTTTTCTGCTCTTTGCATCACCCCCATTTTTTCTTTTTTCCTTGTTTACTATGATTTCCATCTTTTGTATGAGAGGCTACCATTAATATGTAAGAATCAGGCACTGGAAAAGTAGACTCAAACTTTTTTTGTATAAAAGTGGGGCTGGTCAACCAGGTCTTTTTATAAGGTTACTGGGAGGAATTTCCAAAGGTCAGCACCAGAAAGGCTCTTCTGTTCTCTTAGATGTGTTAGTTTTCAGAGAGGATTTTTCCAATTTCCTGCCCAAGGAGTACAAATATGGATGTTAGCCTCCTTGGATCCAGGTAAGAAAATCAGACTTTTACTCTTATCTGCCTGTTAGTTGTATGGTGGCCCTCCTGTCCTAAACTGTGCAAATCTCCATCATAGCTCCTGCCTTTTGTAAGGGGAGAGGAGAGCCAGCTGCCTAGGAGCATAGGATAGAGGAGAAAATCTGATGTCTAAATGACCTCCATACAGACCTTTGGCTAATCTTCCAAATTTTAGAGCCACCTCACACTCCAACCTTCAGAACCACATGGTATCTTTAAGTCCTAATGCTAAGAAAAACTTAAAAAAAAAAACACTAAGAAAGAAAAACTTATAAAGACAGCTCTAAATTTGAATTGCTCTTTACTATTCTCAGGACTTGGGCTAAATGATGTATATTTTGCTGTGTGTTTTTTGGTCCTGTTCTAATTTGTCTTTTGAATAAGGCTAAACACTGTAATCTTCTGCTGACAATTGTCCTATCACTGATTTCCTGCTTTTCTTCAAGCTGACAGGTTTAGGCAAAGATCATTTTTTCAATTCCTTTTTTGGGCCTGACAAAACTTTTTCCAAACAGGATTATAAACAAAGCTTACATTTTAACACTAGGATAGATGACCACTTATGTAACTCATTGGGTCACAATTTAATATTAGGTATTTGGGTACTGTGGTTTCATTTTAATTAGGCTTTGTCTCCATGTAAATATTAAAGAATTCTATAGCTCAATATTAGTTTAAATTCTAAGTTTCTAATTTTTATTGTTTAATGAGTACTTATTCTGTGCCAGGCATTAATGTATTTCATTCTTACAGCAATGTTGCAAGGTTCAATGGTATTCATTTTATAATTAGAAGGTGAGGCTTTGAAAGAATAAGTAATTTGCCAAAGATCACATACAAAGTGGAATGAGGACTTGAATCTAGGTTTGATCACTGTAAATTTCATGCGCTTAAACAGTAAGATTTACTGCTTATGAATAAAATCATAATTTTATCTATAACTCTAACAGTAAGAAGGTTTTATTTCTACAGCCATTGTAATGTGTTGATTATATATAAGTACATATCTAATGAGCTCAGAACCATAAAAATTCTGGAGCTGTTGATAGTCAGCCTATTTACCGCATTTGACATTCCAATTTATGACCAGTATACTGCAGAATTAATTTGTTTTCCTTATACTTTTAATAAATATTGCTAAAATTACCTTTTTACTTGCTGATCATATTGCTACACAATATGCACTGGGGATACAGTAGCATATAAAATAATGACTTTATGGCCTGTCTTGAGAGAAGGGAGTTAAAATTTCCTGCTGATGATTTGAAAAAGAATTTCTTAAGGTTAGACCTTTTCTAAAGTGTGAAAGCAAGATACTATTTCAATTTTTAATATTAGTTTAAAACTTAATACCCACAATTTTCATAGTTTATAGGGGTATCATTTTTGCTGGATATGCACAAAGGTTAATGAAAACTCATAGCCTCCCTAAAATCATAAACTTGCTGGTTTGCTGTCTTACGGAGGTGGTTGTTGATTTAATTTTAGTTGTATTTAGCAATTACTGATAATGTTGTAATCCAATGGAAGCATTACTTCTGGAGGAATAGAAAAATAAACTGGCAGTTTCTGAAATACAATCTATACAAGAAAGGAGGCACCTATGCATGAACCCGTGAGTGTCATCCCATTTGAGAGCACACTTTTCTCCAATTCTTTGCTCAAACCAAATTCCTGCTTCAAGAAGAGCATTGCCAATCTGTAATTGGGACAACTGCAGGCTTCCACATTTCCCAAAAATAATATGGCACCATCTTATCAGTGTTCTCAGTACCCCTTTCCCTTTTCTTTTACCACCCCCCCCCCATCAACATTTCCTTTGCCTCATTTCTGAAACACCTTGCTCTTGGGTAACTGTCATACTTCTCCTTGGGAAGTTAGCTGTTAAAGACTTAATACAGTGGCACACTGGAGTCAAATTGTATCAGCTTGTGAGAGATAACTGCTAAATATTTGGGAACTTTTCTAGCAGACTGTTAACCTGTGACAGCTTGAAATCAGCCATGGAGGCAGTATTTACATCATGGAAATTGGCAAACATTATTAACAACCTCCCACTTCCCATGAAAGTTGGTTTATCAGCATGCCACTGGGTATTACACTCCCCAGGAAACCTTGCATTTTCATTAGGTACTCCTGAAAATATTAAAGACTCAAAATGAATTTCCACGGCTGGGATTTCTCTCATAGGAATAAACAATGGAAAAGTCATTAGAGGCATTGTTCAAGTGTTAACCATATAGGTAAACAGCTAGACCATCTTGCTGAAAGCCAGCTCCATTGACAAGGCTAGGAGGTATGGTAGGAAGTTATAAACATTCAAAAAAGGCATTAACTTCTGGGCCAAGAAAGATTCCCAAAGACATATGTACATATGACAATCCTACAAAATATGGATCGTACTCTAACAATGACCCACTGAATCAGACTGTTGAGTATTTTCAGAGTTACTGACCACAGCAAAGAAGAAAGTGTAAGAGTGGACCATGCTCCTTAAAAAGAACAAAGGACTCATATCTCCACAGAGGATCTGGGGATAACTCAGCCTATACATTGAAAAACTAAATTTACTAATAGAGAGCCAATTAAATAATCTAGTAGTTTCCAAAACTGAAAATAGGCCCTAATATCCTACTAAGATCTTAAAAAATCAAAACTGCTGGACTAGCAGTTAAAGAAAAGGCCAAGCTTAGTTACCTAAGCACATCAAACTGCATTTATTCACAGTCCTAGAATATTCTCTTTAAAAAGAAGAATGGATTAATGGTGCTTAATATAAATTGGTTATCTTTTCCATGTATTTCTTTCTATGCTTCTTTTTATTCCCCTTCAAATATTGATTGTGTGTCTGCTGTGTACCAGGCAATATCTTAACTATAAAGATGAGTAACTTCTGGTCTCACACTGTGTTTCAGAAGATTCTATACATTTTTAAAGTATATAATTAAGGAAGTACTATTCAAAGACATCAAAGAGATTCTACCACTAAAAATGGAGAATTTACTTTCTGATTTGCTTACTGAAATTAGAAAATAACATTTGAAAGCTGTAACCTTTTAGCCTTTTGCTTCCACACAAATAGTCACCAGGAGTCTTCTAGAGAAGATGATTTAATTTCTGAGGAAACTGCATTGTAGCTTTAACAGCCTTCTTGAGAAACATACAAACGTAACTAAATAAAAGTTTGAAAATATACTTTATAGAGAATACCATTAAATATAGCCAAAAGAATTTTGGCTTATAATTAACCCATGCTTCTAAGATTATGGAATCTAAAAGTAATAAATATGGATTCTTTTTTCTTTTCCTTTTTTTTTTGCCTGGCTCAATGAAGGAAATTATAGATTCTTAAAAATAGGCTCTTACTACAGTTATAGTAATACTTTGAGTTTGTTGTTATAGCTGTTTATTATAGGAAAAACACATGTTTCTGTCAAAGCATATAAAATTAATGAACATATCTTATATGAAGAGCTCAATAAATACTCTCTTGCAAGCTGTACTCATTAAAGAAAAATACCAATGAATTCACTGAACAAAAACTCAAATCAACAATGGCTTCAAAGCTAATAACTCTAGAAGGCTGAAATGTAGCAAACACATAAAGTGCAGTGATAAAGCATGTAACTATATCATCTAAATACGAACAGTTCTTTTGCTACCAGACAGAGGCATCAGGGAAGGACAGGGATCAATTCGTGGTGGATGGCTTGGCAGGCTGTTTGCCCAACCTTCACTCTGACCTAAAGGAGCATCTCTTGCCCACCAGGAACCACACAAGACAGAAGTGTGTAAACCTCCCATGCTGGCAGGCCCGGGGCTGAGTCAAACTGCTAGAATACAAAGCAGGCCTGTTAATTTCCACAAAGTAAAGTAATTCCATTTGGCCACTAGGGGGAGATCAGGTTACTCTGCCAGCGACAGGGGAAGCTGCTTGCAGCCAGCAAGTGATAAGAGTACTAAGAACCTATTCTGTTTCCTCCTTACTTCTATGAAAGGCATTTTCCAAGCTCCAAAATCAGGACCAGACCTATGCTGAATAAAGAGTACACAAATGAAGAATAGCTGGAAGGATCGAACAGAAAGGGAACTGTAAAAGACCAAAATTTGCTTGTTACTACCATTGCCCCTGGAATGATTCCATGTAGATTTGTTGTGCAAACTATGAGCAAACAATAAGATGAGCTGGTCTAAATAAGAGCAATTAAATAAGCTGTTTCATTATTTACCAAGCCATAGAAGGAAGAAGAAAAACATGACAAAAAATTAAAACAATGACAGACTATTAAGACAATTAAACTCGTCTGTATAAACATAAAGATGCATAGTCAGAATTTGTTTCTAAGTGTGAGTACATACATAAGTATTTTCAGTGTTAACCGAAATGGATCAAAGAACCTTAGAGATCAAAAGAGAATGTTACATAACATCTACTCTAATTTTCCAAATGAATTTCTGAATTATATAACTTTATTACTAAATAAGTCTTATTTCTGCCATAGCTGAACTCTAAACTGGAGACATAAAGTTATATATATCCTGGAAAATGTTTGGTTTGGGAAAAGTTCAGATATTGTACTGCTTGAGGTAGCTGAATATATTGATTATTCTTTAGATGTTAGTATAATTCTGTTCATTTCTAACTTAATAACTATATGTAGTCATTTAATAAATACTTGTTCAGTTACAAATGGGGGAGATAAAAACAAAGACAATTCGTGATAGTTTAAAAGAATTATTCTGTTTGTTATCAAATAATTTCAATTGCCAGTATAATTCAGCATATAGGAGTGTGAGCATAAACTAACATAATTGCTTATTGTGCACCAATCACCATGCTGGGAGCTGGGATTACAAAGACGCACAATATAGTCAGAGAAGTTACTGGAAGAGAAGAGCTACATGGTTAAAACACAAATGGGGTAAATTTTTGTAGCAGTCAGGAACAGTCATCAAATTATCAGTAAAAGTTCTTTTCAAAGTTCTGTTGTAAAAAATAATTTAGGCCACCAATCTTGACCACAGGGAAAACATGACCTTTGATATCTACACATATGAGAAATTCAAATAAACTGTAGAAATTCAAACACAATAGTATTTACTATTAGGCGCCAATGACTGTAATGAGAACAGGAGCTTAATTCAAAAACACAAGAAACTAATGTTCAGAATAAAAGAAATAGGCCATAATTAATTAGTTTTGTAAATATGGCTATGGGCAGTGACCAACATTCAGTCTGCTGCTGTAATAGATCCATTGCACTTAATGACATGCTTGTTTTTGAGCAAGACATTTGCTTTGGCTTAATTAAATTAACATATTTATACACCTTCAAAAGGATTTAAGATTGCTAGTCTACTTTGGTTTGAGATTTTTAAAATGTTCCTACAAGCTTTTAATGATCTAAGAGAAATATGTATTATTTATTCACAAACATATCTATTTCTCTTTTAAGGAAAATCACAAAAATAATCACATAAATAGTAATTATTAATAAGGTATCAATAAAATAGGTTGTAGAAACTTTTTATCTTGCTAAGTGGCTCTTTGCAGAACAACGTGTCTAGCAGAAACCTACCTTTATTTTTGCTGGATGAGAATGAAATGTAAACAGAAAAGTTTTGTTCTGAAGATTAAAATAAATAAATTGCAAATAAATCCTTTTATTATATGCTTTAGGATATATGGGTACACGGTCTTCCTCATGCTTCAAATTAGTTCCAGACAGTAACTAGATTAGGTGATGACTGAGTCATCTCTGGAGTTGGGTTTCCTTTCACTTCCTGACCTGTTCTCATATTTCTCTCCAGTGGAGGGTTGGGTCTACTTATTGTGACTACTAAATTTGTATTATCTGGAAATAAGGAATTTGGTAGAAAAAACACTCTATGGATGTATAATTTTGTTTACCTTCTCTAATTTGGAGGTTCTGGCCTCGTAATAACCTGCTGTACTCTAGATCCTCCGTGTTTCTGTTTCCTAGGCAGCATGCAGAGATGCCCACAATGAGGGTAGCAAAAGTGAGAACAGATGCAAAGGTGGTACTTTTCCAGGACCACCAGTACTGGCTAATGCTTAAGTTTAGAAAATAAAAGTTGATGATTTTATTCACATGTTGTGATGTCAGTAACCTGTACATTTACACACTGACAGGAAAAAAAGGCCCTATTTTTACTTTTTCATTATCTAGATGGAGAGATTTATCTATTTGTCTTATGAGTCCAAAAATTACTTTAGCTATTTAAGCAACTATATTTGAGTCATTGGCCCAGAAGTTTTCCTGACCATGGCATTTGGAACTAACTTTATACCTGAATGTGCACCACTAACAGGTAAGGTCAATTCAAGTTGTACCTGCATATGTCTGTCATCTTCTTGGCCAATCATATTTCTCCATTCCATGAGTGATCGCTGCAGATGTTCAAGTCCAGTTTCCCAAAGCCTGATGTGACCTCCCATATCAACAGTAACAACGCCGCCTTTGCCCCACTCAGCTAGCAGCGCATCTGTGTCTGAAATGGTAGACAGCCACGTAGTATATGGCGAGAGAGATTCTGATCTGAAAGAGGAATCCAAAGTGAAGATGAGAAGCCATCAAAATAAAGCAGGAGGGATGATACGTCACATTTGTTATGTTGTTTACTGTTTAAAAAATATGCTCACATCATTCATTCTTTTATACCTGTTCTTGCCTATCTCACACATAACACATATTATGCGGATATGTGTTATGGGCAAAAGAGAGACGTAAGAGCATCCTGGAGTTTGTAAACATGAGGCAGGACAATAATGAATATAAAAAACAGAAACATTATTTTAAGAAAGATATATTTATAATTGATCACACTATATAACCTATTGTTAGTCTAGGTAACGAAGCTAGTTTAAACTGATTTAATGTTCACTGAACTTGCTTTAAATAATTTATTATGGACTGAATGTTGGTATACCCCCAAATTCATATATTGAAGCCCTAACCTGCAATACGATGGTATTAGGAGGAGGGGACTTTGGGAAGTAATTTGGTTTAGATGAGGTCATGAGGGTGGAGCCCCCATGATGGGATTAGTGCCCTTATAAAAAGACCAGAGAGCTTGCACATGTTCTCTGTCTCTTCCGGCCCTATTCATGTTAGAATACAGTAAGAAGTTAGTCATCTGCAAGACAACCCTCACTAGGAACTGAATTGGCCAGCACCTTGATCTTGGCTTTCCCAGCCTCCAGACTGTGAGAATAAATGTTTGTCATTTAAGCCACTCACTCTACAGTATTCTGTTACAGCAGTCTGATCTAAGACAAAACTCTAAGACTAAGTACATTAAAAGATAAGATACCAACAGAACCATTTATAAGAAACAAAAATACACAGTAATTTAGAGTTATTTTCCTCTATTTGTGGAGCCCAGATGACACTGGCTTTCACCGTTGGAAGAAAGGAACCCTAAACCAACTCATCCCTCACAGGCCTGTAGGAGTGGACTCACTCCTTAGAGGTCTAATGTCACTGCTGAAACCAATGTCTTGTTTATGTATTTCAACTGCATTTTTATTTGATATTTTGCCTTTTATGGCTTAGAAAATTTTATGACTCTATAATAAGGAATTTATATATTTCTTATATATTTCCCAAATATTTCCTTTATAACATATTTATGATATTTACGTGAAGCATATGTTTATGTAATAATTTTTAGGAATGCCACTTTTGTCTGTAAGAGTCAACTGCATACTTCTTTTATCTGAGTATAACTCTCACTATACAAAAGCTACAAAGATTATAAATTCCAATTATCAGTGTTGGCTCTCTAAATGCATCTGATATTTTCCATATAAAATAAATAGTCTAAAAAGATGGCCTGATCAGATAAGAAAAACATAATAGACTATCAATGTAGATTTGGGAAAAACACAAAACCATTATATATTTAGCAAATTATCATAACAGGCTAACGAATAAATCAAGATCTTTTTTCAGTTTGCCTTAGTTGATACTTAACACAGAGTGACAAGAACAGCTACTCTTGGACACAGAAGTCTTAGAAATCGTTTATATGAACAGGAAGGGAACAGTAGGATGGGACCATGTGTTTCAGAACTGCTTCATGCGACTCCTAGATCGGCTCAAAGAGGTAACATTTGATATAATACACGATTTATTTCATGGTGTTCTCTCAAAACATATTTGCTGTAGGGACAGGTGTGGTGGCTCACATCTAGAATCCTAGCACTTCAGGAGGCCAAAGCCAGAGGATTACTTGAGGCCAGGAGTTCCAGACCAGCCTGGGCAACCTAGTGAGAAATTGTTTCTACAACAAATAAAAAAATTAGCGCGGCCTGGTGGTACACGCCTGTAGTCCCAGCTACTCGGGAAGCTGAGGCAAGGATCACTCGAGCCCAGGAGTGGGAGGCTGCAGTGTGCTATAATCACACCACTGCCCTCCAGCCTCGGTGACAGAGTAAGACCCTGTCTTAAAAATATATATGTATATTTGCTGTAGCAAAAAAAATTAGGAGTTACAGATGATGAAGTACAGAGCTATTAAAGAGTAATAAAATTTATTCATGTGAAACTATGATGTTTAAAATTCTGCCAAGAACACTCAAGTGGTATGATTCTATCAAGCACTGTATCAACTGGTTTATCCTATTTAACTCTCCTCCACAAAACTTTAAATTTATAAGGGCTGTTTCTTCAATATGTCATCTAAAAAAGTACTGAAGAAATCATATATTTACTACGATTTGCACACCAAGTCTAGAATCTCTTCTTCATGTTTTCCCCCCCGGTTGTCAAAAAAGATTTTATTTATTTTTTATTTCAAAATATTAAGGGGGTACAAATGTTTTTGTTACATGGATACCTTGTACGATGCTTAAGTCAGGGCTCTTAGTGTGCCCATAACCAAAATAGTGCTCATTGTAACTAATAGGTTTTTATTCCTCACACCCTTATCCTCCCTCCCATCTTGGTTTCCAATGTCCTTTATATCTTTTTGTGCCTGGGTGTGCCCATTGTTTAGCTCCCAATTATTAGAGAGTATATATGCTGTTTTTATATGCAATATATATTGTTTTTCCATTCCTGAGATACTTTGCTTAGGAATAATGGTCTCCAATTCCATCCAAGTTGCTGCAAAACACATTATTCCATTCTTTTTTATGGCTGAGTAGTACTCCATGGTATATGTATGTATATCTGTGTGTGTGCCCTATTCAATAAACGGCGCTGGGAAAACTGGATAGCCACGTGCAGAAGAATGAAACAGGACTCCAATCTCTTGCCATACACAAAAATTAATTCAAGAAGGATAAAAGACTTAGTTGTAAGTCATGAAACCATAAAAATTCTAGAAGAAAATGCAGGAAAACTCTTTCAGACACTGGCCTAGGCAAAGAATTTATGACTTTCTTTTAATGTTTCCCTTATACATGATAATGTAGTTTTAAATGAATACCTAGAATTATAGCAGAGTGAAGCCTAGATTTATATACAGCCATATGTGAAAGCAAGGTAGTATCATTTTATAAATGCAAATAATACAAAAATTTGAGGAAAAATATGTGAGGGCAAAAGTACTGTATTCATTTTGGCCCTATGGTTACATGTAGTTTTATTGTATTTTCTATTATTTGAAGATAGCCATCAAATGGAAAATTCTTGATATGTACAAGAATGCTAAATTTAAGCAACTAGCAAAAAAACCTGAAGTTCAGATGGGTCATTGCCTTGGATTACATATACACCAAGAAAAGCAATAGGTAGTCTCAAGAAAAACTCAGGATATACAATGAAACAGACTCTAAATCACATGACACTTGAAATATGGCAAGTCCAAATTGAGATGTACTGTAAGGATAAAATACATATTGGATTTCAAAGACTTAGAAGAAAAAAATGTAAAATATTTCATTAAAATTTTTATATTGACTACCTGTAAAATAATATTTTAGATACATTGGGTTAAATAAAATATATTATTAAAATTAATTTCACCTGTTTCTTTTTACTTTTTTAATGTGGCTACTAAGAAATATAACATTATGTATATGGCTTGCTTTATATTTCCATTGGACAACACGGCTCTAAATGAATGAATTATGGTAACCAGCTGGCACTGGGCTGTATACATAGCTACTCTTCCAGATGTTCCTTCCATGGCAGGCATAACATGTGGTTTACACAGAGACGTAAAAGAGAAAAACACTGAAAGAAAAAGCTAGTGAGGGAGAAATTAAGAGAAATATTAGAAAAAGTTATTGATGCTTTAGAAATTTTTTAGAAAGATGTTCTTTGCTTTTGTTACTTGAACTAAGAGCATATTTTAATGAGCATACAATTAAGATGAATAAGGAATTTCCTCAAATGAATAAACACCATTTTCCATTAAACTAATACATTAGGATGTTCCAAGGAGTTATATATCTTGAAACAAGTAAATCTATTTCTTTGAACAATGATTTCACTTTTCATATTTTAAAAATCTGATTAAAGGGTCTTAAGAAATGAAGCTGTGTTTCTGAGTTATTTTGTATGATCATGCTGAGCTATTTTATTCTGGAAGTTGGAGGAGGGGAAAGAAAGGTGGCCTGGTGATATTTTAGGTGACTGACAGGTTCTACAGGCCGGGACCTTCCTCTGACATTGGAAGGACCTCTAGGGCCCCTCCGCTTGAGCTTTCAGGCAAGGCTTTAACCACGTGTTGTGAGGGCTCAGTCGCATGTGAGGGTGTTTATGAGAGGAGTGAATGTAATCTCAATCTAGATCAAAATAGAGTGGAAAGATTAGAGGAAGGAGGCTTTGGCCTGGTGGGCAAAAAAAGGAAAAAAGGAGAAAAACCTAGGTTAAATAGAACAAAGCAGGTACAAGCTTAGGTTGAGAGAGGGAGACAAGGCATGGATGCACCCAGAAATGGACAGGCTACAGGTAAGGACACCTGTGTTCCTCAAGGGCAATGACCAAGCATTATTGTTTCTGCTTTTATATCCCGAGTCTAGCTAGGTTAGATGCTTTGCTTCTATTGCTGGCCAGTAACAAAAGCAGTGAATAGTAGTGAGTCCCATTCTAAATTTTTGGAGTCCTTTGGCTATTGTATGGCCTTCATGACTGCAAATGTACAGTAACATATTTAAAAACAATATTAAACAAATGCAATTTAAATTCCTTTGACATTTCGAACGTTTTAACACATGAAGTTAGTAAGTATTAAAATTTCTGTAATACTAAAAATGCTATTTCAGATACAGGAAAATTTATTAAAATAGATCAAACAAAAGAGGACAAAGACTTGAAGCCTGTTAGATTTATAACTATGTAAAATTTGAATATTTTTCCAAAATGAAAATAAAAATGCCAGTGAAGCATGCAGAAGAACAGCAAGATATAAACCAACTGTAACTGGGAAAAAAAAAAGAGCTTGCTATTGAAGGAAGCAAAAAGCACACATTTATTGGCATGAATTCACTCATTTTTTGTGACATAACAAGGTAAGAATAAAGGTGAAATGGATTACCTGGGAATAGGAATATATCGGAGTTTCTTTGATTGAAGATCAGTGACTTCTATATAACCAGCTGTTTGTGGAGGACTAACATCTGCAAAAAAGTCATGACATGAGATAAGCATGAAATTAATGCAAGATACCAAAATAGGACCAAAAGACTGCTCAAATGCTGCTAGAAGTGGAACAAAGTTATCAGTAGCCTCAGTAGAACTCTGGGACCCACTTGACAAGGTATTGGGTGAACCCTCACGGCTAGACTCTGAGAATTATGCTTCCCTTAGGTGAATATGAAGATTGCTGAACAGAAGCATATTAGGCTGTGATTCTCTTCTGTCAGGAAAAAACATAAATTCTTTTCATTGTCTGTGATAGCTTCCCAAGATGAGTCAATGTTTTAGCACTTACAGTTTATGTGAAAATATTTCATCATTTGAATTTTGTTTTTCCTTCTTAGGAAGTAACAACAATGCAGCATGATATGGTGGAATCAGTACCCAATTTGTAATCAAACTGACCTGGTATGAAGTCTTGGCTCTGACATTTCCTAGCTGTCTTATGTTGGTCAAGTTATTTACCTCTCTGAGTCTTGCTCTCCTCATTTGTATTAATAAAATAGGGATAGCAACAGCATCAATAGGGATAACATAGAAGGATAAATAATAAAGGATAATAATAAGGATAAATAATAAAATAAGGATAACAAATAAGCATTATTTTGTGGATAAGATGAAATTAGCAAAGGCAGAACACCTAATTAGTAGTTGCTCAGCACAAAATATCTATCATAATTAGGGCTCTATAAGACAGGGGAAGGTGAGGATGGGACAGCAGGGTGAGGATTTGGGATTTGGATCATAATCCTAAAAGACACAATCTCAAACACCATAATCCTAAATGTTGAAATCCTGAAAGATCAAAATCCCTAAAGTCTAAAATCCTGAAAATCACAATCACTGGATACATAGGTGCATCATGTTAGGTGGAACTATTATCTTGTTATTGTCTTTATTTGGAAATTAAATATGGTTTAAGGTGATGTGCATGGGTGCCAAGTTGACAAGAAGTAGGGGATTTGTGAACTTAATATTAGGTGTCAACTTGACTAAATAAGGAATACCTAGAAACCTAGTAAAGCATTATTTTGGGTATGTCTTTAGTGGTGTTTCCAGAGGGGATTAATGTGGACTAGGTGGGAAAGATCTGCTCTCAATGTTGGCAGGCACCATCTAATTAGCTGGGGCCCTGGAGAGAACAAATACAGAAGGCAAATTGATCTCTAAGAGCAGGAACAGACTTTTCTTCTGCTGCCCTGGCTATCAGAACTTCAGGCTCATTGGCCTTTGGATTCTAGGAGGTTGTTCATCATGGTGTTTCAGATGACCACGGTTATAAAGCTGGATACACACAATTACCAACCATAGTGACATGCAATTGTATATTTACCTTTCTGAATACCAATTTCTTTATGAATATGGTTCATCTTATCATAACTATTATATCCATGTGACAGTCATTAGTATACCCGAGTGTTTATGCTGGAAAAAACTTGTATGATACTATTGCTTATTTTATTGTATCAAGTGGCCTATGAAGTGTTCTTTTGTGTTTTTATATGTTTTTCAAATCAATCCCCTTTAAAAAATGTAGGCAAGTATCTTTTAAAGAATTTCAAATTTTTTTTCCCTAGAATTATATTTTTGTAATTTTGATATTTTGGGATTGTGATTTTAGCCTCTAGGAATTTGGATTTTTCAGAGGTTCAATCTTTGGGATTATGGCTTTCAGAACTGTGTTTTCTGGGATTATGATAGGCTTCCAGGACTCTAGATCATGAAGAATGTGAAAAGGAGAAGATAAAGAGATATGGGGACCAGAGCCCCCAACCCCAATTCTGGAGTTGGTTTCCCAGAAAATTCTTGGGCTTTACTGACTTCTATTCCACAGCCTTGAGTACCACCATCATTCTCAAAATCACTAGTTGCCACCATTGTGTGTTAGGAACTGAGCTTAGCCTTTTAGGTAATGCTTTTCATACTGACAATGACAAAGACTTATGATTCCTGTCTGGGAGAGAAGGAAGCTGAGGATTCTGTCTATCTATGGGTCTATCTTTTATTACAACTTCAGATTAGAATGAGATATCCAGGATGTCCACAATGAATTTATCAAATGTAGTTTACAAAATATAAGAAACCTGGCATTTTTACTTTATGCTTGCAGTTGAAGGTTTTTAACTAGGCCATCTGAATAACTCAACATATCTCTTACTTATTCAATAAATGCGTTTGGGCTTACTTTGCACCAGACATCATACAAAGCACTGGGGATACAGACAGGAAAGAGATGTGGTCCCTGCCTTTCAGGAACTTTGGGGACTTGGAAAGGATTCCAGAGTGGGAATCACAGCTGTAGGGCCAGGTATGAGCTGCAGACCTAAGCAAGGGGTAGTCCCAGAAAGCAGAGGAAGGGAGGAAGGGAAGGCAATATCCAGGGATGGGAAGAGGTAAGATATAGTAATTTATGCCAAATCCAGCTGGATTGGCTGTCCCCAGGTGGCCATCTGTATAAAACAAACACACTTATCATAAGTCATACACCATCTGCATTGGAAATGCTGCTAGGATATAAGGTCAATCTTGGATAAATTTTGCATCATATATCATTTTTGACAATTCTTGCTGCTAGAATTTAACTGAAGGAGGTTGAATTATTTATAGATCAGGATTCTTTGCCAAAAATGACCAGTTATCAAAGCTGTTTGGATGACTAGAACTGCCTCGCTAAATAACTTACACATTGGCTTGATACTTACAGGCACTTTTTAAAATTAGTAATAGTATCAAGTTGAGCTACTGCCATCAGCGGCTTTTAGATTGCCTGTGAGAGTAAAGTAAGACAACTTATTTTAAAATATCTTTTTTTCTACATCTTTCTTTTCTTTCACCATTTAAATTAATTTCATGGCATAAAGTGGGTGAGAACATGCAATAATGGCCATGTCTACTATTTCAAGAAGGAGAAAGCAAGAGTTTTAGTATTAAAAAATATTTTCACGTATCAGGAAAAAGAATTTGTAGTTACAAAGCACTTTAAGGGAATATTAAGGATGGCAGTAGTGGTAAGTGTTTAAAAAATAATCAAAATTGATTTGAAAATAAATCATCTCAAAAGACAAAAAGATTTACAAAAAGAGCTTTATGGCTATCCTTGAACAGAATACATGATTGAATTAAGGACGTTAAAACTGTGGCCAGGTTTCCCTCCAAACTCAGCCAAGTCCTCATCCATTCATTTTAAATGTTTCAACACTGTAGAGAGGATGGAGGCTCAGTAAATTTCCATTACATTTATAATCCAGGTGGATTTCAATGATAGGTATAAACTGTATTTGGGGATTAGTTCACTAACCATTTAAGAGGGAAGTCATTGCTGCAGTGTTTATCGCATAGTTCCTTTGAACAGTGGGGACAGTTTACATGCACGGTGCCAAGGTTAGGAGGAGGTATACAAGCTGTCAGGCAAAACAACCAAGATTTTCAGAGGGAAGGTGAAATTATATTAAAGAAATTAATTGCTTCTAGAAATGTAATTTGATGTACACCTGTTAACCATTAGGCTTAATGCACCTCTGTGTTTACAGACTAAAACAGTGATACGTGCCCTGCAATGGTGCCAATACCAGATCTTTGGTTTTATTCAAAGTTCAAAAAAACAGTGCACTGCTTTCAATCAAGAATCATTATTTTTGTGTTTAAAGAGCTAAGACCTGTGATTTAAAAAAAAAAGCTAACATTTAACGAGAAGAAAAATGACTGCATTAAATAAAAGTTACTCCATCTTTGTGAAATCTCATCTGTTCTAATCTGAAACGGTTGATCCTTAGGCTTGTGAACAGCAATCATTCTGGAATCGCCATTTACCATGCTCTTAGGGATTTTCTTTCTTCCTTTCTTTTTTTAAAGCCCACATTTATAAAATTCATCCCATGTGATCCAGACACTATCCTAAGTACTTTATGTGCATTTTGAATATTTTAGGAACACTACTTAAACAAATGAAGGGAAATAAAACTCCTAGCAACTAAGAGAAAAATGGCTAAAGAGAGGCAGGGTGGGAGAAGAAAAAATGGCTACAAATATAAATAGGCAATTCTTGGAAGAATAAATCACATCTGCTCAAGGCTCTTTGATGGAGCTTGGATGGTGGTTCATGCCTATGATCCTAGCATGTTGGGAGGCCAAGACAGGAGGATCACTTGAGGCTGGGAGTTCAATGCCAGCCTGGGCAAAATAGCAAGACTGTGTCTCTACCCTGAAAAAAAATAATTTAAAGGGATGCTCAAATTACCAAAGCAATCCTGAGCAAAAAGAACAAAGTTGGAGGCATCACACTAACCGACTTCAAAATTTACTACAAATCTATAGTAAACAAAACAGCATGGTACTGGCATAAAAACAGACACTTAGACCAATGGAACAGAATAGAGGACCCTATAAAATCCATATGTTTACAACCAATTCATCTTTCACAAAGGCACCAAGAACATACAATGGAGAAGGGACAGTCTTTTCAATAAGTGGTGCTGGGAAAATTGGATAACACATAGTAGAAAAATGAAACCAGATCCCTATCTCTCATCAAACAAAAAAAATCAAACCCAAATGTATTAAAAACTTGAATATAAGAACTGAAACCATGAAGCTACTAGAATAAACCATTGGGGATATGCTCCAGGACATTGGTAAAGATTTTCCGTGTAAGACCTTAAAAGCACAGGCAACAATTGAGATTGCATCAAGCTAAAAAGCTTCTACATAGCAAAGGAAACAATAAAGAGACAACCCACAGAATGGGAGGCAATATTTTCAAACTATCCACCTGCCCAGGGATTTATAACAAAAATATATAAGGAGTTCAAACAATTCAATAGCAAAAAACCAAATACTCTGATTAAAAAGTGGGCCAAAGATCAGAAAAGACATTTCTCTAAAAAAGATATACAATGGACAACAAATATATGAAAAAATGTTCAATATCACTAATCATCAGAGAAATGCAAATCAAAACCACAATGTGATATCATCTCACCTCAGTTAAAACGGCTTGTATCCAAAAGACAGGCAGTGACAGATGCTGGCAACGATGTGGAGAAAGGGGAACCCTCATATACTGTTGGTAGGAATGTAAACTAGTACAGCCATTATGTAGAATAGTATGGAGATTCCTCAAAAAACTAAAACTAGAGCTACCATGTGACCCAGCAATTCCACTATTGAGCATATATCCAAAAGAAAGGAAATCAATATGTCAAAGATATATCTGCACTCCCATGTTTATTTCAGCACTATTCACAAATGCCAAAATAGGTAATCAAATTAAGTGTCTATCAACGGATGAATGGATAAAGAAAATATAGTACATATACACAATGGAATATTACTCATTTTTATTCATTATAATGAATTTTATTTCATATAAAAGAATGATATCTTGCCATTTGCAGCAATATGGATGGAACTGGAGGCTATTATGTTAAGTGACATAAGCCAAGCACAGAAAGACAAATATTGTTCTCACTTATATGTAGGAGCTAAAAAGGTGGATCTTATAAAAGGATGCTCAAATGTACTAGACATCAGGGAAAGGTAAAGTGAAACTACACTAACAGGTCTTACCCCTACAAGAGTAGATGAGCATGGGGAGCATCAGGCCCTCCTTTATGTTGCTGGAACAACAACTCTGGTAATTCCACTCCTAGATATACCCCCTGCAGACTCTCAACATATACACAGGCAGACAGGCACAAGGATATTCATTGAGCCATTATCATAATAGCAAAAATTGGAAAGAACCTAAATGTGCATTGACAAAGACTAGATGAATAAATGGTGGTATGGAAAGCAGTAAAAGTAGAGCTGTTAAGTATCGATGATGACAAAGATTCTCTCCTTGACCAAACTCTAGTCAGGCTTTTCTGAATCCTCTTCCCAATTCGGCCCTGACTCTTGGCCTTGTGTTAGTCTCTGCATTGTCCAATTTTAACAAGAATCCTGCTATGTCAATTTAACCAGAATCCCTCACCCTTGATACCTTATTGTGTTCCTCATTCTCTACCATACCTCCAGGTGATGTCTGGTCATCCTGGCCTGCCTTCAGCAAGAATTCTGTTAGGTCCATTTAGCCAGAATCCCCCCTTACCCCTGATGTTTCCTCTTAGTGATTTTCCATCCACTAATCCTCACCCTGCTCCCTTGCTATAAATTTCTACTTTTCCTTGTTTGATGTGAAGTTGAGCCCTAGTCTCTCCTGCTACAAAACTTCATTGCATTAGTCCCTACATTTATTGAGATGGTCCTGAATATAACAGGACCATTATATTTAGTTTTTTAACAAATGTCATGCATAATTTTTTCTTTAACAATGAATCTCAACAACATGACATTGAGCAAAAAAAGATAAAGTTACAGAAGAATAGATACAGAATGATACCATTTATAAAAAGTTCAAAAATATACAAAATAATACTGTATATTATTATTATTTTTTTTTCTTTTTTTTTTTTTTATTTCAGCTCATCATGGGGGTACATAAGTTCAGGTCATATACATTGTCCTTGTCCTGCCCATCCCCCCGAGTCAGAGTCCCAAGCGCGTCCGTTCTCATTCTTCAGACAGTGCGCCTGGCACTCATCATGTAGTCATACCTCCATCCCCTCCCCCCCCACCTCCCCGGGTCTGCACCTTCAAGCATGACCATTCCCCAGAGGGTGTGCAACGCACTCGTCATGTAGGCATACACCCATCCCCTCCCCCCACCCCCCCATCCCAGTCTGATATCCAATTGGTATCCTTCCCCGATGTACATTTAGGTGATGATCAGGGAAACCAGTTTTCTGGTGAGTACATGTGATGCTTGTTTTTCCATTCTTTGGATACTTCACTTAGTATAATGGGTTCCAGCTCTCTCCAGGAGAACCAAAGAGATGTCGTATCATCGTTATTTCTTATAGCTGAGTAGTACTCCATGGTATACATATACCACAGTTTACTAATCCATTCGTGGATTGATGGGCACTTGGGTTGTTTCCACATCTTTGCGATTGTGAATTGTGCTGCTATAAACATTCGGGTACAGGTGTCTTTGTTAAACAATGACTTTTGTTCTTCTGGGTATATGCCCAATAATGGAATTGCTGGATCAAATGGTAGGTCTACTTGAATCTGTTTAAGGTATCTCCATAATGCTTTCCACAGGGGTTGCACTAGTTTGCATTCCCACCAGCAGTGTATGAGTGTTCCTGTCTCTCCGCATCCACGCCAACATGTGTTGTTTTGGGATTTTTTGATAAAGGCCATTCTCACCGGAGTTAAGTGGTATCTCATTGTGGTTTTGATTTGCATTTCCCTGATGATTAGGGATGTTGAGCATTTTTTGATATGTTTTTTGGCCATTCTTATGTCTTCTTTTGAAAAATTTCTATTCATGTCCTTTGCCCATTTTTTGATAGGATTGTTTGATTTTTTCTTGCTGATTTTCCTGAGTTCTAAATAGATTCTTGTTATCAGTCTTTTATCTGATGTGTAGTATGCGAAAATTTTTTCCCATTCTGTAGGCTGTCTGTTTATTTTCGTGACTGTTTCTTTGGCTGTGCAGAAGCTTTTTAATTTAATCAGGTCCCATTCGATTATTTTTGTTGTTGCTGCGATTGCCTTAGGGGTTTTCTTCATAAATTCTTTGCCTAGACCAATGTCTGTGAGAGTCTTTCCTACATTTTCTTCTAGAATTCTAATCGTTTCCCATTTAAGGTTTAAATCTGTTATCCACCGTGATTTGATTTTTGTGAGAGGTGAAATCTGTGGGTCCTGTTTCAGTCTTCTACATGTGGCTATCCAGTTTTCCCAGCACCATTTATTGAATAGGGACTCTTGTCCCCAGAGTATGTTTTTGTCTATTTTGTCAAAGATTAGATGGTTATATGAGGATGGTTTTATATTTGGGTTTTCTGTTCTGTTCCACTGGTCTGTGTCCCTGCCCTTGTGCCAATACCAAGCAGTTTTAAGCACCACAGCTTTGTAGTATAGTTTGAAGTCTGGCAAATCAATACCTCCCATTTTGTTTTTATTGCTTAAGATTGCTTTTGCTATACGGGGTCTTCTCTGTTTCCTTACAAAGTGTATAATTATTTTTTCTAAATCTGTGAAAAATGATGTTGGTAATTTAATAGGAATTGCATTGAATCTATAGATTACTTTGGGTAGTATAGACATTTTAACGATGTTAATTCTTCCAATCCATGAGCATGGTATGGATTTCCACTTATTTACGTGTTCTGCAATTTCCTTCCTTAGCGTTTCATAGTTCTCTTTATAGAGGTCCTTTACCTCTTTAGTTAAATATATTCCTAGATATTTTATTTTCTTTGTTGCTATTTTGAAAGGTATTGAGTCCTTAATTTGGTTCTCCGATTGAATGGTATTGGCATATATGAATGCCTCTGATTTGTGTGTATTGACTTTGTAACCTGAGACATTACTGAATTCGTTAATTAATTCCAGGAGTCTCTTGGTTGAGTCCTTGGGGTTTTCCAGATACAACGTCATATCATCAGCGAAGAGTGAGAGTTTGATCTCTTCTGTCCCTATTTGGACACCTTTGATTCTGCTCTCTTGTCTGATAGCTTTTGCAAGGACTTCCAATACTATGTTGAAAAGTAATGGGGACAGTGGGCAGCCTTGTCTGGTTCCAGTTCTGAGTGGGAATGCTTTCAATTTTTCCCCATTCAGTATGATGTTGGCTGTGGGTTTGTCATATATGGCTTGTATTATTTTTAGGTAGGTCCCATTTATGCCTATGTTGTTAAGTGTTTTTATCATAAAAGGGTGTTGAATTTTGTCAAATGCTTTTTCTGCATCTATTGAGAGGATCTGATAAATAAAATAGACACACCACTGGCTAGACTAACCAAGAGCAGAAAGGAAAAATCTTTAATAACTTCCATCAGGAACATAAAAGGAGAAATCACAACCGAAGCCACAGAGATCCATGACATTATCCATGAATATTACAAAAATCTTTATGCACACAAATTGGAAAATGAGGAGGAAATGGACAAATTTTTAGAAACACACAGCCTTCCCAAGCTCAATCAGGAAGAAATAGAATTCCTGAATAGACCAATATCAAGAACTGAAATTGAAACAGCAATAAAAAACCTTCCCAAAAAGAAAAGCCCTGGTCCAGATGGGTTCACACCTGAATTTTACCATACATACAAAGATGAACTGGTGCCCATCCTACATAAACTATTCTTCAATATTGAGAAGGATGGAATTCTCCCCAACACATTCTACCAAGCCAATATAACATTGATACCAAAACCAGGAAAGGATGCAACAAAAAAAGAAAGCTACAGACCAATTTCTCTCATGAACGTAGATGCAAAAATTCTCAATAAAATCCTAGCAAATCGTATCCAAGTGCTGATTAAAAAAATAATTCATCACGACCAAGTAGGCTTCATCCCAGAGATGCAGGGGTGGTTCAACATATGAAAATCTATAAATGTAATTAACCACATAAATAGAAGCAAAAATAAAGACCATATGATCCTCTCAATAGATGCAGAAATACTGTATATTATTTTGTGAACAATAAATACCAAACTCAAATTCAGGACAGAGATTACTTTCAGTTTGTCAAAAGTGGAAGGGAGGAGAACACAGGGGTCTTTGACCACATCGGGACAGGTGGTGGGTGCAAAGATTTTCATTGTGTTTTTCTTTAAACTTTTGTAGGCCTGGAATATTATGTGAAAAATTAAAATACATGTAGAAACATATAAACACACTCTTCCTGTCCTTAAATAGGAAGTGCTATGAGACAGTATAGCAAGGGCTCCTGATTTAGAGTTGGACAAGGCCTTCTGAGGAAGTGACATTTAAACTGAGACCTGAAGGATAAGCACTTGGGGGTCGGGGAAGGAAAGGGTTCAGAAGAAGGTTGGGAAGGAACTTTGTGAATTCAAGTTAGCTGAAAGAAAGCCAGAAAGATATGTAATGGATAAATAGTGCTGGATCTTTAGGCCAAGTTAAAATTTCTAAACTTTATCATAACAATAACAGGACCTGAGTCATATTTTTAAAATAGTATTTTCTGACCAAAACAATTTTGAAAATGAAGAAAAAAGAGGGAAGATCTACCTGATTTCAAGAATTATAAAGTATAAAACTATAAAGTACTCAAGAGAGTATGGCATTATTAATAGTAAAGGTATAGACACACAGATCAATAGGACACAATACAGAATCCAGAAAAAGACCCACTAATATGTGGGCAGTGGATTTCCAGCAGAGGTCCAAAAGCCATTTAACAGAGAAAGGACAGTATTTTCAGCAAATGGTGCTGCAATAACTGAATAATCCTTACACAAAAATAGAGAGTCTCAATCCATATCTTGCACCATGTAAAATATTAACTCAAAATGGATGATAAATCTAAATGTAAAATCCAAAACTATAAATCTTCTAGAAGAAAACACTGGAGATTTGCCCTCATCAAAATAGGAGAAAATTTTGGAAAGTACATATCTAACACTGGATTTGTATCTAGAATACTTAAAGATACTTCAAATTCATTAATAAGAAGACAAATAACCCAATTTAAAAATAGGCAAAAGATCTAGAGAGACATTTCACTAAAGAAGATAGACATGACAAAATGCTCAACATCATTAGGTGCTAGAAGAAAAGCAAATTAAAATCATAATGAATATCTCTATATACCCATTAGAATGGTGAAAAACTGACAATACCAAGTACTGGCAGGGATGCAGAGCAAGTGGATTTTCATTCATTGCTGATAGGGATGCAAAATGGTATTGACACTTTGGAATATAGTTTGATAGTTTTATTTTATGATGCAAAAATGCCATTCCTGGCTGGGCCGCAGTGGCTCACGCCTATAATCCTAGCAATCTGGGAGGCCGAGGCAGGAGGATTGTTTGAGCTCAGGAGTTCAAGACCAGCCTGAGCAAGAGCAAGACCCTGTGTCTACTAAAAATAGAAAGAAATTAGCTGGACAACTAAAAATATATAGAAAAAATTAGCTGGACATGGCGGTGCATGCCTGTAGTCCCAGCTACTTGGGAGGCTGAGGCAGAAGGATTGCTTGAGCCCAGGAGTTTGAGGTTGCTGTGAGCTAGGCTGACGCCACAGCACTCTAGCCCAGGCAACAGAGTGAGACTCTGTCTCAAAAAAAGAAAAAAAAAAAAAGAAAAAAAAAAGCCATTCCTAGGTATTTACCCAAGTGAAGTAAAAACTTGTGTTCACTGAAAAATCTGTGTATAAATGTTTATAGCAGCCTTACTCATTACAGCCAAAGACTGGAAACAATCCATATATCCATCAACTAGTGAATAGATAAACAAACCGTGATACACTCATATAATAGATAACCACTTGGCAATAAAAAGAAACAAACTACTGGTACACAATACACAAAACATAAATGACTTTCACATATATTATATGAAGTGAATGAAGCCAGACTCAAAAGACTACACAAGGTATGATTCCATTTATGTGATATTCTGGTAAGGGCAAATCTGTAAGGACAGAAATCAGATCAGTGGTACGTGGAGAAGGGTAAGTGGAGAAGTTGACCACAAAGTCATATGGGGGAGGCTTTTGGGATAATGAAACTCTTCTATATCAGTTGTGGTGGTGGTTACACAATTGTTTGTGTTTGTTAAACTTATAGAATTACACCCTAAGGAGGGTGAATTTTACTGTATATAAACTAGACCTTAATAAGAACAAATGTACACTGTATTTTAAAAATATCACTCTGTCTGACATGTGAAGAACAGGTACGAGGGGGAAAGAGTGGAAGAGGTAACACTGTCAGGAAGATATGGCAATATTCTAGTGCAAAACAGTGGTGCTTTGGATGGGACGTGGCAATAGAACTGGAGACAAGCGGGTAGATACAAGATTCATTAGCAAAGTTGTATCAAAAGGACATGGTGATTGCTGATGAATCAGATGTGAAAGATGAGTGTGAAGAGGCCCAGGTTTATGGGTAAATGAAGGTGCACAAGCTCTGGTACAGAACTTGTAATTCCTGAAATGCTCTGCCAAGTCCTTGCACCTTTCCTGAGACTCCCTTTTCCTGGACCAATTCCTTCAGTTGATTAACTTCTACTCATCTTTCAACAGTCTACTCATAATTTCCAGTATGGGTTGTAAGTTTCTCCTTCATGTTCATGTATCACCTTGTGAATCCTCCTATCATAGCATTTATTACACTGTACTGCAATTGTCAGTTTATACATCTACCTCTTCTACCATAAGAAAACATTTTAAGGAAATGGTGATTTATTTTCCATGAGTTTCAGTTTATAAGGACCTAATTCTAAATATTATAATTATAACCAGGACTTTTCAAACCTGGTAATAGATTATTATAATACTAATACATTTAGCATTATATTTGTGACGTCCACACTAATATAAAAAATGTAAACACAGGATAACATATTACTACCACTATGATGCAAAAAATAATACTCAACAACTCAATTGTCAATATTTTTCATAATTATCCATTACGATGAATGTCAGTGCGATTCAACGAGAATGGTTCTAGACTTGAGATTAGAAGATTATGATGCAAATCTGGGTTCTGCTGGTCGCTGGTGGGGCGATCCTGGGCCAGTTATTTTACCTCTGTGTTAGGATGTTTTCACATATAAATTAGAAAGCACAGTAACAACAGAAGGGGGTTTGAAGATTAAGTGAATTTATACAAGGAGAAATGATCAGCACAGGACTTGATATGTTATATAGTAATAAATATAAGTTGACTTTGAGAACACCGATAAATGAATCAGTCTGCATAGTAAGTTCCTCACCTTCAGTCTTAGGAGTTTAAGACAAAAGTCAGGTACCAGTTTCTATGCCTAATATCCTAATCATTTCTAAAAGGTTCTTCAAAAACATGTTCTAAGTAAAGTTATTGTATAGATTGCAATGAGAATGAAGATGAGTTCTAATAGCAGCGGCTATAATCAAACACTGTGAAAATGAGTGAGAACTTTCTGAATACACATAGGTTTTTTTTAGTTACTTCTAAACTTGTCAGAATGTTCCATCTTTACAAATATGAAATGAGAATGATGAGTTAAATATCCCCTACCACAGGCAAGCTACCTGTAGCCACCATGGTAAATTAAAAATTGGTAAATTTCTTACCTTTTGGGTAGACATCTTTTAGAGGGACTTCTCCTGGAGGCAAAATCCTGACTACCTGATTAGTATCTACAAGAGTCACACAATTGCTTTGTTTTGGAGTCCCATTTTTCTTTTTTCTGCCATAGAATGCCGTATCAGTGACATTGGGTTTATGCAAAGATGATGGCCTCTTCCAAGAATAAACTTCACTGGGTGACTGATTTAAAAAAAGGATAAAAAGAAAAAAGGGAGATTAAAGTACTGAAGTACCATATAGGACATTCACTACAACTTTAGCAATCTAACCTTTTAAGCAGATTAGTGGTAAACAGATGTTTCATAAGTATAAGAAAATCAAATTATTCCTCAACATTTTTTAATGTGGTACAAGAGATAGCTGCTTCACCAATAATCACAATTTTCCCGTAAGTGTGAAATATACAAGTTAAATTTTTTATCTTGAAGTAAATTACACCCAAAAAGAGGGACTATAGAAATATAGTTGGTTTAAAAATAGTAAGGCCATGCGCAGTGGCTCACGCCTGTAATCCTACCACTCTGGGAGGCGGAGGTGGGAGGATTGCTTGAGTTCAGGATTTTGAGACCAGCCTGAGCAAGAGCAAAACCTGTCTCTACTAAAAATAGAAAAATTAGCCAAGTGTTGTGGTGTGCGCCCGTAGTCCCAGCTACTCAAGAGGCTGAGGCAGGAGGATGGCTTGAGCCCAGGAGTTTGAGGTTGCAGTGAGCTATGATGATGCCACTGCACTTTATGGGAGTGACAGAGTGAGACTCCATCTCAAAACACAACAACAACAACAAAACCCACGAATACCTATGAATCTATTGTTTATTTGGCATAAACAATAGAATATAACTAGCATTTCTGAAGCCCTTGGAGTGCCCCTTCCTGATCACATCTCTGTCTCCCCTAGATTTAACTCTCCTAGAATTTTATGTTTTTTTCCTTACTTGACTTTAAAGTTTTACCATGTATGCCTGTATGTATTTATCCTTCCCAAGATCATAAAGATATTTTCCAATGTTTTCTCTAAAAGTTTTAAAGTTTTGTTTTTCATATTTAAGTCCTTAACCTATCAGGAATTTATTTTTGTGAATGGCATGAGGCAGGACCCATGTTCACCCTTTTTTTCTCCACACAGACAGTTAATTGTCCAGATACAACTAACTTTTGCCCACTGCAATACTATCATAAAACATAGTCCTATATATGCATGCATGTGTTTCTGGGTACTATATTCTGTTGTATTGTACATTTTTCTACCTATAAGTATAAAATCTTAGTTACTGAGATTTTATATTAATAATAAGCCTTGAAATTTAATAGGGAGAATACCTCTGCTTGGTTCTTCTTTGGGGACGTCTTTGTTATTGTTTGCCCTTGCATTTCCATAAAAATGTATGACTTGCATTTGCTCTACATCCTTGTCAGTACTTGGTCTAACAGGCATGTTGTAGTATCTCATCATGGTTTTAATTTGCATTTCTCCAATGACTAATGATGTTGAATATCTTTTCATGTACTTATTTACCATCCCTATATCCTCTTTGGTGAAGTATTTGCTCAAGTCTTTTGCTCATTTATTTTTCACATTTACCTTTAATTTTATTTCTATATCTACCTAAACACATTGAAAACTATGAGTTCACACAAATATATCCAATTCTAATATAACAACTACCAGGTTCATTCTAGTTTTCTTCCTTCCAGTATCTGTAACACCCTTCTCTAATAGAAACCTGTTTTCATTATTCTTATTATTTCATTATACTCTTTTTTTTAATTTCAAAATATTAAGTGGGTACAAAAATTTTTGGCTACATGGATCACTTTTGTAATGTGCTTGAGTCATGGCTATAAGTGTGCTCATCACCCAGAAAGAGTTCATTATACCCATTAGGTAGGTTTTTGCCCCTTCCTTCCTCCCTCCTCCTCCCTGCTTGATTTCCACTGAGTTTTACTTCCCTCTGTGCATATGTGCTCATCGGTTAGTTCCAATTTAATAGAGAGTATATGTAGTGTTTGTTTTCCATTCTTTAGATACTTCACTTAGGATAACAGTCTCCAGTTACATCCAAATTGTTGCATTAATTCATCTTTTTTTTTATGACTGAGTAATGCTCCATGGTATACATATACCACATTTTGTTAATCTACTCATGAATTGATAGGTACTTGGGTTAATTCTACCTCTTTGCAATTTTGAACTCTGCTGCAATATACATTTGAGTGCAGGTGTCTTTTTGATAGAAAGACTTCTTTTCCTTTGGGTAGATACCCAATAGTGGGATTGTTGGATCACATGGTACATCTACTTTTATTAATAGTTCTTTGAGGAATCTCCATACTGTTTTCCATACAGGTTGTACTAATTTGCAGTCCCATCAACAGTATATAAGTGTTCCTTTCTCTCTGTATTTATGCCAGCATCTATTGTTTTTGGACTTTTTAATAAAAGCCATTCTAACAGGGGTAAGCTGATATCTCATTGTGGTTTTAATTTGCATTTCCCTGATGATTTGTGATGTTGAGCATTTTTTCATATGTTTATTGGCTATTTGTCTATCTTCTTTTGAAGAGCTACTGTTCACATCTTTTGCCCACTTTTTAATGGAGTCGTTTGTTTTTTTCTTGCTGATTTGTTTGAGCTCTTTGTAGATTCTGGTTATTAGCCCTTTATCAGATGTATGCTTAAAAATATTTTCTCCCATTCTGTAGGTTGTCTATTTGCTCTGTTACTTGTTTCCTTAGCTGTGCAGAAGCTTTTTAATCAAATCACATTTATTTATTTTTATGGTTGCTATGATTGCCATTGGGATCTTATGCATAAATTATTTGCCTAGGCCATTATCTATATTATCTACATTTTCCTCTAGAATTTTTATGGTTTTGTGCTTTACATTTAAGTCTTTTATCCATCGTGAATTAATTTTTGTGAGGGATGAGAAATAGGGGTCTTGTTTTAATCTTGTACATATGGCTATCCAATTTTCCCAGAGCGATTTATTGAATAGGATATAACAAAAAAAGAAAACTATAGACAAATATCCCTAGGAATACAGATGTAAAAATCCTCAATAAAATACTAGCAAACTGAATTCAGCAGCATATCAAAAAAAATAATCCACCAGGACCAGAGTGGGCTTCATCTCAGGGATGCAGGGATGGTTCAACATATGTAAATCAATAAATGTAATTCACCACATAAACATAAGCAGAAAAAAAAAGACCATATTATCATCTCAGTAGATTCAGAAAAAGCATTCGACAAAATCCAGCACCTTTCATGATAAAAACCCTCAACGAACTAGACATAGGAGGAACATATCTCAAAATTATAAAAGCCATACAAGACAAACCCACAGCCAACATTATGCTGAATGGTGAAAAGTTGAAAACATTCTCCCTAAGAACTGGACCAACACAAGGGTGTCCACTGTCACCACTACTATCCAACGTAGTGCTAGAAGTCCTAGCCAGAACAATCAGGCAAGAGAAAGATTTAAAGTGTATCCAAATTGGGAAAGAGGAGGTCAAACTATTGCTCTTCACTGGTGACATGATCTTGTACCTAGAAAACCCCAAAGACTTTACCAACAGACTTCTGGAATTGATAAATAAATTCAAAAAGTCTCAGGACAGAAAAGCAATGTACATAAATCAGTAGCATTTCTACATACTAATAACAGTCAAGCTGAGAGTCAAACCAAAGACAATACCATTCACAACAGCAACAAAGAAAATAAAATATCTAGGAATATACTTAACCAAGGAGGTGAAAGATCTTTACAAGGAGAACTGCAAAACAATGCAGACAGAAATTGCAGCAGACACAAACAAATGGAAAAACATATCATGGTCATGGATTGGCAGAATCAACATTGTTAAAATGTCCATACACCCAATGTGATTAACAGATTCAATGCATTCCCCATCAAAATACCAATGTAATACTTCACAGACATAGAAAAAATAATTACATGCTTCATTTGGAACCAGAAAAGAGCCTGAATAGCCAAAGCAATCTTTGGCAAAAAGAACAAATCTGGAGGCATCACAGTACCAGACTTCAAAATATACTACAAGGCTATAGTAACCAAAACAGCATGGTATTGGTACAAAAATAGAGACCTAGACCAATGGAACAAAAAATACGGAACCCAGATATAAACCTATCTACCTACAGCCAACTGATCTTTGACAAAGCAGACAACAACATATACTGGGGGAAAGAAGCCCTATTCATTATCTTTAATGATTTCATTATCCTTAATTTATTCACTTCTTGCTCCAGTTCACTGTATGTGATCCATCTCCCACCTCCATCATTAACTTTGCCCTCTGGGCAGATGCTTGTTCTCCCTGCTTGGGTCCTGACAGTCCACACTGGGCTATACTCACACAGGGACAGTCTCCTTACCTTACTTGGGCTCCCACAGCCCATGCCAGGCTGCCCCCCCACAGGGATGCCACCTTCATCCTGCTTGGAACTTGATGCCCATCACCAGTGGTCATCCCCCACCACACACACAAACACACACCATGGATGTCCTTATCCTGTTTAGGCTCTGACTTCTGATACCTCACACTAGCCTACTGTTTGCTCATTTTAAAAACTGGGTTATTTGTTTTCTTACTGTTGAGTTTTAAGAATCTCCATATATTCTAGGCCAGGCACTGTGGCTCATGTCTGTAATCCCAGCACTCTGGGAGGCTGAGGCGGGTGGATTGCTCGAGGTCAGGAGTTTGAGACCAGCCTGAGCAAGAGTGAGACCCAGTCGCTACTAAAAATAGAAAGAAATTATCTGGCCAACTAAAAATCTATATAGAAAACATTAGCCGGGCATGGTGGCAAATGCCTGTAGTCCCAGCTACTCGGGAGGCTGAGGCAGTAGGATTGCTTAAGCCAAGGAGTCTGAGGTTGCTGTGAGCTAGGCTGACGCCACAGCACTCATTCTAGCCTGAGCAACAAAGCAAGACTCTGTCTCAAAAAAAAAAAAAAAAAAAAAAGAATCTCCATATATTCTAGACACAAGTTCTTTGTTGCAAATGTGGTTTCCAAATATTTTCTTCCAGCCTGTAGATTGTCTTTTCATTCTCTTAACAGTGTCTTTTATAGAGCTCAAGTTTTTAATTTTGATAAAGTACAGTTTATCATATTTTCTTTATGTATCATGTCTGTGACAGTAGTATGTTTAATGGAAGTGTTGACAGTGGGTATCCTTGTCTTATTCTTGGTAAGAAAAGGAATGCTTTTAACGTTTCATTATTGATGATGATATTTGCTATAGGTTTTTCATAGCTATTTGGTATTAGGTTAAGAAAGTTTTATAGGTTTATAATAATTTAGGTGCTACTTATAATTGTATAAAAAAGTTATATAAAAAGATATGCATATCCCTTTGTTGATAGTTTTATAGAGAATCCAAAAAATTCACATAAAAGCAGAAATGCAGTATGGTGAGGCAGAAAGGATGTAGGTGAGAGGGCTAGTCACACTTAAGATCAAATCCTATTACTTATAATTTTTGTGGCTGGAGAATATAACTTCTGTTTCTGTTTTTTCATCTGTAAAACCTTATAGAATTGTTGTAAAAATTAACTATTATGTCTAAAAGGGCTTAGAATAGCATAGAGCCTGACTATTGTATTGGGGCCTAAAAATATGATTGTTATCATAAAGGCTGAAAGGCTGCCTAGCTGACTCTAATCTTCCATTTAACAAATAGTCATTGAATGTCTTCTATGTGGTAGGTACCATACTAAGTAGCAGGGCTATAGCTTTCATTTTAACAAGGTCACTAGTCTTACAGGCTATAAGGGATTTCTATGGGATTAATACAAACAGTGTCTTATACTCAGCTTTCCTAACCTTTTTATGGTAACATTTTATTTCTATACTAATTTCTTCAATCAGAAGAAGGTGATTAGAAGATCAATTTTTAAATAGTTCCACCTTCAGGAACAAAGCTCCAATATTTTTACTACTCACAGCAGCAAGCACTGTAGAAAGCATATTAAACACTCTTTTATACAACCAGGGATACTGTAGGCACTGTATTCCAACAATATGTTTCATTTTGAGTTATATAATATGATAGCAAATGCTTTTTAACTGATAATTAGAAAAAGATATGGCAAAGTCCTAAGCCACATATTATCCATTGGGTTTTGGATTTCAAATGCCTCATATCCTGAAGGACCCACCATTCATTACTTACATTAAAATTTTGAGGTATATGAGATTTGGTGTATTATCAAGCGGAGCCCATATTTTTTGTCTTTAAATGATTCTATCATTCCACCTCAAAGTTACAAAGGAAATTATGAAAATTAAATGCTTAATCAAACATATGGAGCCACATCTAAAGTTATTAGATGGCATCTTGGACTGAAATAACTTTTACATTTCATTTTCTCACATTTCCATCAGGGGTAGATGGTACTCAGTTCCATCTGAAGTCAATTAAAAATAGCCTCTCCTTTATAGATAACAGTAGTTAAAAGAAGAAGGGCCCATCTAAGAGAAAAATAAGTTGAGACCATTAGTGATTATACTATAACCTGGATGCTGCAAAGATACAATAACCAGAGCAAAACTCAATGGAAAGTGAATTGATGTTCATGAGTGTTGAAAAACTTAGTCTACAGTAATGCCAACCCAACAAGTTTAACATCAAAGTATTCTAGACAACTTGCTACTTTATTAGTCCATTTGCAGATTCCACGAGCACATATTAAGATGACATGATACAAAATCACCATCAGGAGGTTAAGCATTTAACTGTGTCACACAAACTCCCACATATGGAGAATACTCATTTCCCCTTACTAAATTATATCATCATATTATATGTTAAAAGTTAATGTTTAAAAAATAGTGAAACTATATAGGTAGAACATATTTTTTAATGACTGATTTGGAATGCAAACTTGATTTAAAATGTTTACCTGAAAATAATTGTTTTTAATTACCCCTCAAATAAGGTCAATTTGAGGGTAAGAAACATATATTCAAAAATTTATAAAATTGATGCTTACCATGAGATCTGGAAAACCAACAACTATTGTAGCGTAACTGTTGTCATCTGAGAGAATTCGGTTGGGAGAGGCAATCTTTTGTCCCACAGCTGAACTTAGATTTTCAGATGATAGTTGATCACTTGAAATTTTATGAGGTATGCTGAACTCTGTTTCTGAAAAGTGTCAGACAAACATTAGACACTATATGCCCTTAAAATGCTCCAGAAATTAATTTTTTGCATGATTTCATTCTCAATAATTCAAACAGAAAAGAACAAGGTAAAAAAGAGAAAATCTTTTAAATTACATTTATGGGCTTTTATTTGAGAAAACATTGTTTTTACAGTCAAGACTTCTTCCCAAAGTGGTTCTAAATATTTATGGAACTCAAAATTTGATTAGCAATAAATATTATCATTAATAGCTCCCTATAGAAAAGATGTGAAACTGACACAACCCAGTGTTGGCAATAGTATGTTTTAGATTTTTTCATAAAAACTATTTACTCCCCAAAACTGTGATGAATTAATCATTTCCTGATGGTCTATGGAAAAAAGAAAAGATGCTATCCTAAATTAGACTTGGAACCTAAATGCATTTTATATTTATAAAAATTCTGATTTGTTAGTTAAAAAAATTTGAGGACAGATATCAAAAGAGTGAGCTTCCTTATGATGATTTGAAAGATGGTAGATTCTTACTATTGCTAGTGTAGTGACTAAGTTTTTTCTTTTGGTATAAACTTAATATAGGGTGATGTTATTCTTAAATGATGCTAGAAGACAGTATGTGTACAACCATGCACCCACACAGCACCCACATAAACACAGAGAACATAGTATTTACCTTGTGTGATTCCAAACCCTGCGCTAGGCAGCTCCTCTTTCAACACATACAACTGGCAAACCCCACTGCCCTCAGATTCGATGTGTGCAGGCTTAGTTAAAAGATATTTCCTGTAAACACACAAAACTTGTAAGTGAAAAGTTTTTCTTTTTCTAGCAATGGTAAGGTCAGACTAAGAAAAATTAGATCTCCCCCAGACTCTTTTTTATAGTATGAGTATAATTTGAAGTTTCAGTTTCATGATGAATTAACAAATAACTTCTCAACATTGTGTTAAAGAGCAGTGTACAATAACAATGCAGTAATAAATGTGAAACAAAACTCCAACACTTCCTATAGGAGGAAAGTCTGTTTTAAAAAAAAAAGCAACTCTAATGGGGCACACCCTTATTATCATGGAGCCCTCTCTTGATATGACTCTTTGATGAGCCAGTAGGGAGTAACAGGACCTCTGAATTGTGACCAGTTAAGGGACAGAAGCCCTCACCACTGTAGTCTCCCTGATCTATTTACTTTTAAGATTTCTAAATCTTAAAAGATTTCTAAAATACAGATGTATAGCCACAACACAAACATAACATAAACAAATAAGAGCATACTAGATAAAAAGAGAAAGAAACTTCTAAGGTATGAGTTCTGTGAAGTCACAAAAAGGCAACAGCTTTAGGATGAAGACTGTGGTTCTTTGAAAAGAGGATAAACTGAAAACTTACTTTGAAGTATCTCCAGTTTGGCAAGAATACAGTGAATTCTCAATATGTTAATAGGAAAAAGCCTAAATAAATATGAATTATACATAAAAATCATTATTTTTTACTGTTAATTGCAATGTCATACCCTGAGAAGCGACATTTAATTTATTTTAATTTTCTTCCCCACTTTCCTTCTTGTAACTCTCACCTATAGAGATGCTGCAAATACTGAAATTGTTAAAAGACAGATGCAAGGAAGACAGAACTGTATGCATGTTGGATAACTGACAAATAAGGTTGAGCACACTCTGAGATGCTGAATAGATTCACCCACTCACTGATTTGTTTTGTTCTCCACCAGAAGCCACTTGTCCTCAGCTACAAGAAAAACTGTCTTGAGGTTGATGGGAAGTGAGATGGTGTGAGTTCTCCCTTCTAGAACATCCAGCACAGTCAGGCTGTTCCTGAAAAAGGAGAAGAAAATTGTATCTGAAAGGAAATGGTGAGGATAACGGTTGAGTGACCATGACATAATCATTTCATGATATATCATGCAACCCTAAAAAGAATGTTTTTAAGACTAAGTAATAAGATAGAAAAATGTTAACTGAAAAAAGAAGATATACAAAATTCTAAACTATGTCAGGGTGTGCGTAAGAAAAAATAATAAAAAGTGACCACTGCCATGTTAGTAGTGGCTCTGTCATGGATTGTGAGTGCTGCTAGCTTTTCTTATGTCTGTTTCTCAATATTCTATATTGTGGGAAGAGTTACTTTTACACTGAAACATTTATAATGTGGTTATGTTAGCTTTATAATAAACAAGTATAATTAAACAAGAAATAGAATGGACAAAATAAGGACTCTAGCTTAAATCTTCTACAACGAAGAGCTCACCCTTTTTCTTTGTAGAATACTAGCCAGTTTTTGTGCGAAAATTCTTTACACATTTTATAAGTTTCCTAAAGACAAAACAAAACAAAATATTCACATTAAATTTGTCATATGCAGTCATGTCTCTCTTTAGTTGCTTCTCCTTAAAGTTCTTCAACGTGTAAAACACATAATTCTCAAAGAAGCTGTTAGTCTACTCTTAGACTCTTATGCTAACATGGATTAAACTATATTTCAAAATTTACTGTGAACTATGTACTAAAACCTCTTCAGAAAAAAATTTTTTTAAAATAAGACCAAATAATATTTAGAAATAAACATGCTACCTGGTGGTTAACCATGAAATTTATACTGCAACATAAACACATAGGAAGTATTATACTTTGTTTCTTGGATTTGAATACAGTTATGATATAATATAAAAAAATCTCTTTTTTTCATGGTCTTTTAAGACCTAAGTATGCTGGGCATACTACCCAAGGGCAGAGGGTAAGCCTTGTTTTATATCCATTACCTTTTTCTGAATGGCAGAATAAATTCTGGATTGGCCTAAAGTGTTTATATACTAGCTTAATTTAGATAATAAACCAAAACACTTATTTGCCTAGTAGGGGAAATTGGGTATCATACTCATAGTTTTGTCACATAAATCCAAAATATAACTAAGTAACTGGAAAACAGGTTAAATTGACTGCATGATTAGAAATTTATTATGAATATCATAATCAAATAGTTCTTAATGTTCTATTATTGTTAGTTCAGTCCCAGCAAATCTTTATATGAGTACGATGGACACAAAAATAAGCTACTTATTTTACTTACACATGCTTCTATATCTATATCTTTGTATTACATTAATATCTACAAATATATAATATTAATAAAATAATTCGCTTGTGCATTATAGTAAAGGCACTGAAAGGGATGGGCAGATATGCATCTTTCTGGTTAGAGAGCTAGAGAAAGTCCTTGGCAATTTGCTGGACAAATTTGGTATTCCTTACAGCTTCCTCCTTGTTCCACCAGGAAGGTTTCTTAGATATAACCTCTTCCAAAGGAAGGACGAGACGACGAAGGGCCTGACCAGTGGTATCTAACAACAGGATGACATTACTCTGAAAATAAAGAGAACAGTGAAAAGCTCAAGATTTGTTCCTTTTTTAAAAAGCAGCAGCCTCTTGGCAATCTGAGAGTGAAGGTTATAGTGATAAACCAAAGTGAAGACAATAATATTGAAATACTTAAGAGATATCACAAAGACACTAAATGATTTTCCTTAATACAGAATTTAGAGTTTTAGGTGGTTTTATGAAGATATTTCTAATATGTAATACAGGAGTTGTTCTCTTTGAAGATTTTATCTTAAAACCATTTCCTTCTAAATATAAGCTAGCTGAACCATGATTCTGTTTTATTACATAGTAACAAGGAAATTAAGATGATTGATAATTTTTAAAGGTTCATTTCTTTTTAACAAAATTACACTTACAGCATACTCTGTTGAAAGCTCTTTTACATTGTTATCTAATTAAACCTCATTTATCCTTTTCATAAATCCAGGTTCAATTAAAAAAATAGGTAAAAAATAGATATAAAGATGGGTTAGCATGAAATATGAAGGACTCCATGAACCTAGCTAGTAACGAGTGTTTCTTCATCTGGAAATTCACTAACCTTGAAGATCTTTCATAACTGGTGCTGTAATAATGTACAAACAACAGATTTCTTCAGCATTATTAATCACAGCTATGCAATGAAGTAATCTCTCAGTGATTAGGAACATTTTTTAAGAAAAGAAATAAACTGTAAGCATTGAAATACATGAACAGAAACATGTGAAATAAGAACTTCAAACTTAGAAAGCCAGAAAAGATTAAATATTTTAAAGGGATACAAAGAAGTTGGCTGTTTTAGTTAAAATATAAAGACATTTGAAGATTAGACCAGCAGATTTGCAAAAAGGCACCAGTAAGTTGTTTGTCAGGCCTCACTGTTAGGCAGTTATCTTTTCTTTCATTTTTTTCCCTTTCTTTCTTGGTTTTGTTTTAAATTTGGGATTCCTCTAGTTATCCTAACCCTTATAAACTTTTCATTTCACGAAGAACTTCCTTTGGGGAAATTAAAGTCACACAGCACACAAAGAAGTAATATACACCTTGAAAAATATAGAAAACAATCAAATATGAATTGTTCATTTATTGCATAACATTTATTGAGCAGCTTATATTTAAAGCACAAAGGAGAATACAACAATGAATTAATCATGGATCTTGCCCTCTATTATGTAATCCAGTTAGAGAAATAAAAAGAAATTTAAAAAGATTACAGATTCATCTGCAAATATAGCACCTTATAGTGTGGTTTCAACTTTATTTTATAAGCTAATTTTGTTGAAGTGTTCAAGAATTAAAATAGTATTTGCACAACATAGCTTTCTTCACACCATACATTCTGAATCTTGGCTGTATTAAAAAATTTTACTAAGCATGTTGACAAAGCTTTAATTTTTCCACAAACATCATCCTTAGAATGTATCATTCTATATAATATGTAATTCTCCATTAAGAATGTATTAGGAATATTCATTTAGAAATTAACATGTAAGAAGTATTATTCACTAGCACTTGAAAGTTTTGAAGATGGTAGTGATAGCTTAGAGTTTTCCTTCAGAAAACATGTAAGTTAAAAATTTATAAAGTCTCCATTCTAGATTAAATCTTTTATGAGTAAATACTTTTAATGGAGAAAGTCCTTGTCTGATAAATATGTGCAACATTAACATGAATTTTTAGCACCTAAGCAATCTGGGATAATATTAATTTTTCTAAGCAAAAGAAAGTTCTAAAAATAATGTTTTATCCCCAAAAATGATCAGGCAGAAGAATAAGCAGTTGATTAAACAGATATGGTTAAGCAAAAAAATAAGTTAGTATAGTTTTCCATTTTCTTCCTTTTTAGGGTCTAATACTGATATGCTCATAACTTGGCGTAAGTGAACTGAAAACTGTATCTTACTAAGTGACAAAAAACATGTATATATTTCCAGCCATGGCTGTATTTAGAATTAGTTTTATAAGCAATTGGCAACATGAAGGAGTTCTGTTGCTCCATCCTTTCAATGTTAATGGTTTCCTTCTGTAAATGACTAATGATAGATTCTGTCTGAGTTTAAAAATAGAATTTTGCGTCACACATGAGTACATGTAACTGTGGTTTTGGCGCTCCTTTAAGAGGGGCAGGGAGGAGAAGCGAGTGAGCAATTTTATTATGTTTGTATTTGACTGGGAGAAAAGTAACCTCTGGATGACCTCAATGTCCTAAAGTCTGAAATTCTAAACTTTGTACAGATGTAATAAATAATCTCATGGGGGGTGGGGGAAGGGGAGGGTCTTTATTTTTAGGCATGGCAAAGTTTCCCTTTCCTCACTTAAGATTTTATTTTAGCAAGGAATTTTTGAACAACTTCTTAAACTAACTGGGGAAATGCATCTGTAGCAAAGCTTTATTTTAAAAAGACATGTAATCGGTGAATTCACAAAAGCATTTCTCTAATAGTTTAGCTTCATTTTCAGTTAGGACAGAATAAGGAAGAAGGAATTGATGGCAGTCTACTCATTTTTATTCCACTAGAATTATTTATCAGTTGTTAAATTTCACAGCTTTGTATTGTTCATATGGAATTCAACAGATCTGATATCCTAACAGGGCCATATTATAAAATAGACAGCTAAGATATCCTCTCTGGGAAAAGAGGAGGTAGTTCAGGAGACAGGTAGAGTAGAAGAAGTACCCAGATAAGCTGTGCTTGTCTGCTTATGTTGCTGAAGCAGCTTTCTGGAAAACTGTTGAGACTGTGGCCAAAGGAATAAGTAAGGTAGCATATAAGAACGCCAGGAGACTAGGTGCTGGCCATGGAAGTCAAGCACAGTTTTATAATGAATAACATATTTTCTTTGATGAAAGTCATTGTAATCGAACACAGTATTAATCAGCAATGTTGCCAAATAATTGGATCTACTGAGAAAATAAAACACTTGCTGAGAATCTAAAAATCTGGTACTTTTAAAGAATTCGTATATATAAACTTAACAGTTAATTTGACAGCTCAAAATTTGGCAACACTGAATAAATACTCCAAATTTAGATACTCATTCAAATTTGATTCACTTACTGAATTATAAATCACCAAAATATCATGTGCTTTTTATGACAGATTGTTCTGGATATAGAATTTAATTCAATGGCATTGATATTTTGTTGGAAATCTATAAAGTAAAACCTTCACTTCAATTTTCTGAACACAAATTTTTATAAGTAATATCTAGATATTTATAAATTCTGCTTCTAGGAGAAAGTGAAAGTTAAAAAATGTGAAAACAAAACCTGAAAAACCCTTATTGATTCAGTATTCAGGAAAATTATATAGATAAGGACTAAAGTTAAAGTTGACATTTCCTCAGAAAATTACTGACATGTTATTTATGCAGTATTTCCTTGATTAGATTACAGTCTAAAAGTATTATTTCTTGGTAGGTAACAGTTTTCCCCTTAAATTCTTGTAAGTAACAATATTTCTTCTAGTATTTAAAAAATATTCCCTACTATGAATACTTTTTAATTTTTCAAATTAATCTTTTCCCCAAGATCTGAAGTGAGTGAGAGAGTAGGTAAAGTTTAATTCTGGTAGGGTCAATCCAATTTGGTTTGAATCTCAGTTCTGCTGTGTATCTACTGGACAAGTTACTTGAGCTCTCTGAGCATCAGTTTCCTTATATGTAAATATGGATATCAGCTATCTCAGTGGGCAGTTAGAAGAATAATATGAGATAATGTACGTAATCTCTCAGTTGACACATTGTCAGCATTTAACAGAGGATCCTTTCCCTTGAGACATTCACCTCTTGCCTTCCAGAATGCCACACTCCTCAATTTATCCATCTACTCTACTGGCCACTCATTCTCAATCCCTGTCATTGATTCCTCCTCATTTTCCTAATTTCTTAATATTTTATTGCCCCAATGCTTAATGCTTGGACTTCTCTGCCCACATTCACTCCCTTTGTGACTTCTTTCAGTCTCTTGGCTTTAAGTAACATTTATACGCCAATGACTCCCAAATTTGTATTTCCTGTTCTGACCTCTCCATTGAACTCCAGTCTTAACATAAACCTGGATGTTTAATAGACATCTCAAATTTAATCAAACATCATCTGAGACTCCCTCTCAAATTGAATCCTTCCCCATCTCAGTTGATGGCAGCTCCATCTAAGTTGCTCAGGCCCAAAATCTTAAAGTTACCCTAACTCTACTCTCTTTCAACCCATATATTTGATCTGTTAGAAAATCCTGTTGGTTCTACCTTCAAAATATATCTAGAAGCTGTCGTTACTTATGAGCTGCACCCTCCTCTAAACCACCATTATCTCTTGCCTGGGTCATTGCAAAAATCCCCTAACTAGCCTCCCTCATTCTGCCTTAGCAGTTATAGACTATTCACTATAGAGCAGCCAGAGAAATATTTTAAAAATATAAGTCAGATCATGCTAGTCCTCTGCTCAAAACCCTCTAATGCCTTCCCGTTTCATTCGTAGTCAGGGCTCACACACTTCAATGGCCTGCAAGACTCTATACTATCTGTTTCCCACTGCTCCCTCCACCTCATCCCCACCCCAACCCACTGAGTATCCTCTTTACTTCTTACTATCCCCCTCATTCAATATTCCCCACCACAATTCTTTAACAATGAAGAGGCGTGCTCCAGCCTCTAAGTCTTTGAACTTACTATTCCCTTTGCCTAGAACTCTTTTCTTCCAGATACCTGTTCTCCTCTTCACTTCCATCAAGTCTTTAACTATCACCCTCAACCAGTTACACAATCCCCGCCCACTTTATTTTAAATTGCAATCTTACTCTCTCTTGCTTCTCATCTTCTACCCTAAGGTGTGCTTTAATTATTTATTTTGCTTATTGTCTACCTTCCTGCACCAGAACGTAAGCTTTTGAGGACAAGGATTTTGGGGGTTTTATTAAATGTGGTATTTCCAATAGTAGGCACATGATATATACTTGTTGAATGAATAATATGCTTAGTATAGTACTTGGTAAATATCAGGTAAATACCTTAGACTCATTTCTATTGATATAGTACAGATTAATTCAGAGCTGTAGAGTTCTAACTAATTGAAACACAACCTGTCTTTTGATGTGCATCTTCTGTTTAGAATTATTTTTAGCCTGACTCTGGGCATCTGGACTTTCCATTAGTGCAATCTTAGTGCACTAATCCATACTACTGATGGGTGGAACTTGAGCACCGTTAGATCTAATGGATATCCGTGTATTTCATTCAGTGTTTGTGCATGGCTGTCTCTACATAAAAAATGTCATTCAATCTCAGTACTCATTTTAATACTATTCACCTTCCCACCTCCTCCTACCCCATTCCCATCACTCCCTCAGACATTACCCCGTTTCTATATATAACACTTATCACTACTGAAATTGGTGTGTTTGTTGGTTTATTTGTTTACTATCTATCTTCCCAAAGAGTACTAGCTTCACAATAAAGAATCATCTAGCCCCAAATGTCAATAGTGTCGAGGTTGAAGACCCCTGACTTACCTGTTTCCAGACTTACAGGTCATGTTAACATCTCTGCAGGGAGGAAGATGTTAGCCTTTGTGTTACAAAGTACAACTCCTGACCCATCCCTCTAGCCCTCTCCTTGACCTTTATGAACGCGCATACTTTCAGTCATAGGTCGCTAATCACTCTTGCCTTTTCCATCATATAAGATGCTCTTCACATAATTGTAGTGTGTGAGTAGCCTGGTGTGCATTACCTGCTGCTCATGTAGAATCACTTGACCCTTGAGGGGACTTCCCAGCGGTGCCACTGTCACAAATGGGTGCCAAACTCCACTGGCTGTTCTTGGGAAGATGTCAAAAAAGTCCACAAAGTAGCCACTTTTCCCAGTCATATTCATAAAGTATAAGGAAACAGGATTGCATGCAACTACATAGAGAGTATTTTCCTCATTTTCTGAAATGACAAAAAGGTATTCATTTTGTGGTTTGCAACCAATTTTCTAAGAAAAGTAGGTCAAGAGGCCTTGTGAAATTGAATCATGAGGTTGAGCACACAGTTGCAACTCAGCAGATGATTTGTAGATGGATTGGCCATGAGAAGCAACTTAGTTCTTACCCTAAATGTAGATAGGGCCACACCTATTTACTTGACAAAATTAATTATCTATTTGTTCCCAAAAGAATGTCATGACATCTTGAGCTAACACCATTAAATATTTAACAATCCTCAATGTCAGGAAATTGTTCCTTGTGTGACAGCAAAGTGCGTTGTGTTCCAGTGAAGATCTGTTCTCTTGGTTCAGACGGACAACAGTTGGTCAACATCATCTGTTTGCTAATCTGGCATTTTCCAGACAGTTAAGTAATCCCATTTTTTACAATCTTAGCTCTATGGATCTTATTTTCCAAACTCCTGTTCACATTTGAGTATTTCTTATTACAAAAATCTCCTTTCAATCTGGGTACCCACTTAAGTCCATTTTCTGAATTCCGTATCAGTGCTTCTTCAAATTTTAAGTGCCTATGAACCACCTGGTGACCTAACAAAAATGCAGATTCTGCTTTAGGGGGTCTAGGGTGGGGTTTCAGATTCTGTCTTTCTAGTAAACCCCTAAGAGATGCCAGTGCTGCTGGTTTCAGGTCCTCCCTTTGAGTACCTAAGCTCTGAACTAAGTTTCTCATAATCTCTTACGTGGGCACCTTTGAGGCAAGGGATTAAGCTGCTTTTGTATAATAAATGCTATCTGCATCGCCCATCACCCAGGTGTCTATTTTACAGTGGTCATATTTTCTGACCCCCAAATTAAGACACAAGATATGGCAATGAGACAAAACATTTAAATTTGGGACTATCCTGGAAAATCTGAAACATTTTTGTATGTGTGTGCATGTGTGTGTGCCATGTCTACAGTATTATATGTACATACATTATATATTATTATATATTATATAATATACATATATGTAATATACATATATAATATGTGATATAGTAAATTTAAATAAATAAGCTAACATTGATAATAAACACAAGTCAACTGAAGGGCTGAAGAAGACACATATTATTTAGAAAACAATGCCAACTCTGTGTGTTACAGTTCCAAATATCAGATAGAGTCACAGAATTTATAATTTACGGATATTTCCAAATGCTTTCATTATCAACACAAACAATCTCTAGTCAACATTTATTGAGCACCTTCTTGCATACTTACTAGAGGGGACTGGGAATATAGTAAAAGTGTTAGCAGAAATGTACTGCTTAATAACTTATTAATTGTTCTCTCTTATTACAGGCATTAAGTACAATTCAGTCTTTGGCTTAAACATACAGACACAGAGTCTATATGTGTCTTTTACCAATCTTTTCCAAGAAAACCAAACTCTGTACATTCTTAAAAGCACATATTTTTATTTAAAATAGCTGATTTGGGGAATAATTTCCATAGAATTTATAAGCACAAACAAGATACTGATATTTGCCTTAACAATTCCCATTTTAATTAAGTTAGAGACTGCCTCCCCTCCCCCAGTCACCACTTTTGTTTGTGTCACCTTAGTACCTACATCAATAAAGAAACTTCTGCTAAAAGGTACCCCAAGGCCCACTGCATGAATCAGTAGGTAATGGCAACAGTCCAGAAATGTAGATGTCAAAAATTCACATCTCTTATTTGCCATTCTTTACAACAAAAAGTTTAATGACTGCAAATCACTCCAGCCCTACTTTTATGGTTCATGTAATCACCAAAATGGAATCTCAGCCAAAAAAAATCCAATGTTTCTCTTTTTTCTTTTTCCCTTCTATTTTTAGCACACGCCTGGGTGTGTTTAACTTTATGCTACAATTGTAATGAGAAACAGACATATGCATACAAACTCAGCAGTGCTTATGTGGATTCCATAATAGCATTGTGTTAGGTTGTTAGAGGAAATTATTTTTAAATTACATATAATTGCTGTACAATCCAAGAAAGACAGTCACTGAGTCTATCATAGACTTAGATGTCTAGAGATTATTTTAATCTCCTTTTCAAAAAAATCTATGCAGGAAGGAAAGATCAAAAGAATAAACTGGCATACCATGTGATGTAGCAATGTCGCAGATTAAATTAATTTCATCCAGTGGTAACCTCCAGGAGGCACATTCTTCAGTGAAGGTTAGGGACCTTTCTTCATGTCTTTCTATTGGATATTCCTGTACGTTGATAAGTACTGGACCCTATAATAAAGTAGTTATCGCAGTTAAGAAATTTGGGTAGTCATCAAAATGTAGAAAAGCTAATGTCCTTTCAAAATATAGAATTTAAATTCAAGTATTCAATAGCTTCAATTTTTTGACTGGCATAGTACTTATGACAAAAATAATACCTTACACTTGCATTTATAAATGCTTTCACATGTGTTGTGTTATTTAATTTCTCACTTTTTCTTTTTACTTACAAAATTTACCAGATGTAAAATCCCATAGGATTTCTCATTACTTCATTCCTTCCTAAGCCAAGAGCCAGTTATGAACTCCAAGTATATGGACCCAGAGCTGTCCAAACCAGGAGAATAATTTGTAAATGTATGAGCCAGGGCCTGATATATTTCTATTGTGAAGAAGTATTCTCTCTCACATCATTATATAGAAATGTAATGGCTGAACCTAAGTCTTTTAAGTTAAATGTAAAAAAAAAGTGACATTTGAAACTAAAAAAATAAAAAAACCAAACTTACTGATAACCAATTGCGTTATTTAAGAAAGGTGGAGTATTTCACACACTGCAATAATTATTCAATATAAACACAAGCAGAGGAGCTAATTTAATAATGTTATGGATATTAGTTCTGGATACTTAGATATGATGTCCTGAAAGAATGCTATATTGTAACCAAAATTTCAATGATTGCATGCTCTACAGTCCCTAATTAATCAAAATGTTTCAGCTAGATATTGGTACACATGCTCCTCTCCCCCCAACCCCCAGCCTTTCTATCTAGTCTGTATCTCAGGGGGCTAGAAGACTAAAAACTCCATTTCTCATACTCCCTTGAGAACAAGCTCTGGAAGTGATTTAGCTTCTGCCAATTAAATGCACTTGCATGAGATTTGGAAGGCAGAGGAGAGGTAGTGGCCATCTTCCTGCAGTGATAGCAGACAAGGAAGTGCTGACAAGTATGAGCAGTCAGATTCTATGCTCTATTGCAGGGATTGACTAACAATGGCCTACAAGCCATGTCTTACCCACTGCCTGCTTTTGTAAATAAAATTTCATAGAAATACAGCCACACCCATTTGTCTATGTATCACCAAGGCTGCTTTTGCGCTATAATGGCAGAGTTGAGTAGTTGTGAAAGAAACTATATGGTCAAAAAGCCTCAAGTACTTACTATTTGGTCTATTAGAGAAAAATTTTGCTGACCTTGCTTTACTGTGCAGCCCCCAGCAGCAGGGATGGCAGCAGAAGCTGAAACACTGATCTTGAAACTGCAAGTCCAGCGTTACCCCCGACTTCTGTTCCTCCTGTCCTTTCTAATGATTTTATAAACACCTAATTTCCCACAGTAAATCCCTCTCTGCTTGAAATACCTAGAGTGATTTCTATTGCAACTAGTGACTGATACGTCTTTCCTTTACCTTTTCCAGTTGAGCTAACTGGCCTGATTTGTCCTTCCTTTACCTTTTCACACAAAGATAGCACCTATCAACAACGTGTGGCTAAAAAGAGGCCAAAAATTCAAAAAGCACAAAGTTTTAATCCCATTAACAAACACAAAGTAAAGACACATATCACAGATTAACTGTCCTAGGAAAATATATCATATCTGACTCACCTGAAATACAGATTAACTCTTAAAAACTCTATCTGGCCACTAGGCATTGTCTATTTAGAGGCCAGGCTGATTTGAAAGTTAGAGCAGGAGCTAAAATAACATCAGAACAAATCATTTCTGAGATTGTATGGATTTTCTCCTGGGAAGAAGATACAGAAAAATTTATAAGATTCAATATCTTAAGAGGAAAGAATAAAGATATCAACCTTTATGTCTACATGATGAGTTTCTGCTGGACACAAGAGTTTTTGCATTCCACTTCTTGCCTGACCAATTGTCCAGTAGCCCATGAATGTCTGCTCTGGCAGAGGCAACCTGTCAAGGATGATTTGCAAAGTAAATATTTTCTCTTGTTTCCAAGTCATAGGAAAAAATAACGAGTCATCTATTAACAACCACACAAATAAATACGAAGAGCGCTTTACTTAGAAGTGAATTACACTTCATTTTATTAAAAGACAGTCTATGTAATTATGTTTAGAATATACTTTAGGACAAAAAAGATTCCACATTTCAGAAACTCAAAAGATAAGGTAAGGTCCTATTTTTTCTCTAATGACAAATATAATTAAAGTTTATATATTTTTTCCTTGAATTGGTGACAGATTTAGTAATTTAACATCTAAATTCCTGGTAGAGTATAGGAAAAATTTTTTAAAACTTGAAAAAAAAAATTGGAGCAATCTGTCAAATTTTTCAGTCTATTCTTTTACATTTGGAATCCAATAATAAATAGCACATGACACTACTAGTCCTGTGTTTATAAGTTGTATAGGGCAAGTTTTGTAGACTTTATTTTGGCATCTTAATTATTTTCTACTTTGAATTGAAATATAATATACATACAGAAATGTTCACATGACTGTGTCACTTAGCTCTGAACACAACTGTGTAACAGGTACCTAAAGAAGCGGAGTATCATCGGCACCCAAAAGTACCCTTGGGACCGCTTTTAGTCACTACCCCCACCAAAGGAGCTACTATTCTGACTTCTAATGGAATCATTCTGTGTTCACATTCCTTTTTATTTGAAACAATTTTTAAATAAAGTGATGATTTGCCAAAACAAATATGGTGATGCAAAAGTACAAAATAGCAACTTTTTTAAAAAGCCTTCACTTTTTAATCATACTATCTTTTCTCTGAATCTTTGAAAAAGGAACTATTGATGTCATTTCAGCCATTAGAAATTTCTTATTCAATGATAAGTTAAGGCAAAAAATGATTTGGAGTTAAAAGCTCTCTAAAAATAATACACATATGGCTACAAATTGAAATGGATGCTTGGAATGAGTTTGATGATCATTAAAAGAGTACATATTTATATTTAGAAATCATTTTATTTTCAGGAAAGTACCTGTCTGACATAATATTTCCATATGCTTAATAAGACCATGTACAGCTAAGATATTTTTTGCATAAAAGAATAGAATCAAACATTCTGATGGAATATGCTTTTTGGCCCTTTTGAATGCTTATGTTTAACACAAGAGGAAAGAAATTAAAAAGAAATTTATATTGAAATTCTTCTAAGTTATATGTCAATCTCTCAAAAGGACACGTGCTCTTATATTTATCATCTAAAATATATTTTAAATACCTGGACAATTATTCTGATTGGTGACCCACTTAATTCCATCTTTTTAAAACTAAAAGAGTATGTGTGTGGCGGAGGGGTCTGAATTAGAGGATTTACTATTATTGTGTTCTCTCTTTCAAATGTAATAAAAATGCATTTCTGTGTCAACAGGGCAGATCTGATAAACAACTCATAGACTGAGATCTCTCATTCCTAATTTAGGAAATGAACTGTATTTTTCATTTGCTCTCAGCAGTTCACCAAGGGGGAATTAAGTCTCCAAATACAGAAGGAGAAAAATAAACGAAGGAGATAGACTTAATTTCCCTCTAGCACAGAAGATATAATGTAATAGAATGCAAGAGACCTGGGTTTTAGTTCTAGTTCTTCTATTAACCAGCTATGCAAACTTGGGAAGGGAAAAATCAGCTAATTCTCCTGAATATTAATTTCTTCATTTGTAAAACTCCTTACAGCTTGGGGAGTCTGTGATGGTTAAGGAAGTGAGTAGAGGAAAGTGTCACTGGTAGGTTCAATGGTCTTGCATAGCCTCGGTGCTCTGAAGTGAAAACAAATAATCAGAATGAAAACATCTACACCTTGACTTTGGTCAATAGAATAGATGCCTTGATGAATAGGCATGCTTTATTAAAGCATATAAACAGGAGCTCAAAATACATCCAAAATTAGCTCTTTGAAGACAACAGAAACAGTTTCACATCTTGAAATCTAATTGCAGGTGAAGAATTGCTTAATAAAAATGATCCTTGGTTGATACTTAGCCCCCCAAAATGAATCTAATATATCCTTTAATAATCTTATAAAAATACTATAGAGATGCTTAAAAAAAACCCTTCATGCGTTTGAGAAAAAGCAACTTTGCTCAGTTTCCGATCTTTACTGACAATGCCAGGGATGTTCATAAAATCTGGTTTGAACTTGCCAACTCATTCTAAATAACAGTCATGGAAATTACAGGCTGCCTGGCTCTATATAAAAATAGCACTGGCTGTTTGGTTGGCAGGGTAAGGGAAGGACCTTCAGGTACCCTATATAGAATCTATTCTGGAACCACATAACAAGATGCTATTGGCAGTAATAACTATAACTGAAAGACACATAACTCAGTGTGTCCTGGAGTTGCATGATCAAACTGACTCCATCCTGCTCCTTGGTAACATGAAATGTTGTTTCTAGATTTTTACTGTGGGCTCCAGGCTGGCCAACTGAAGTAAACCAAACCCCCTCATTTATTTTCCATTACTAAGCCCTCCCAATAAGCTGTGGAAAAATTTGACCATTACTAACTTTCTCTCCTTCAGGAAGTTAGTAGTCAGGGAAGAGCATTAGTATTTAGGTACATGAGCAAACTTTGGAATTTGAAACATAATCAACATCAATTTGGGGGTAACTCTAAATAACCAGTTAGCAAAGGCCCTATATTCCATGAGTGAAATCTGTCATCCAACTCTGACCCAGCTTAAGTTTTTATATCTGATTTGATTAAAACCATAATGGCATTTGCCATGATTTTAAGATCCTGTCACTTGTTTAACTATGTTAAAGTCCTAGCTGGAATGACGTGTGGATTTGATTTTATGTGGAAGGAGGAGGACCTTAAGGCCTATAAATAGACTACCTTTTATCTGCAATGTCATTCATGAATTTATGTTTTTAAAACAACAGAGTATTTCAATTCATAGGTTGTGATGTTTCTTAATCCCTTGTGGAAGTGATAATAAAGATCTGGAAGTAAAAGTTTCAACTAAAAGCAAGGTGGATATCAAAATTATGACTCAGGTCAAATTATAGTACTTGAGCAAGTTATAGAAAGGGACAAAAGCTTTTCTTTTTTTTCCTAAACATGCATATAACTCATAACATGATGCAGATAGACACCAAAGTCAGGTAATATAATCTGAATGACATGCAAGAGATTTGTCTAAGATTGCTTCCATAAAGAGGTGAACTAGGGTTTTAAAGAGTATGTTCTGGCAAATTTCTGCCTTCTCTGAACATTTGCCAATACTATTTCTGGAGCATGAAAGAAAACACATGAAAAAGATTTGGATCTTTCTAGGGGCATTATGCAATTGGAAGTTGTTGACATATCTATTATCAACAATTCCTAAAACATTTCCTTACCACAAGAACTACTAATTTTCACGGGAATAATGGAACCCTTCAGGGTTGTTCCACCAACTCTCAAAAATTCAACAATTACTACCATCTTTGAGAAGAATAAGAACAACTCCAATTTTAGCAGGCCTCATTCATTCCTAATGTTTTAAATCTAACCTCTGGCAAAAATTTAGTCAGGTTGTCCAACTGAGTTCCCTGGGGCCTTTCATGGAATACCCTGACAAATATTTCCAGCGTCGGTTCTTACCCCTTCCTCTTACTCTCCAGCCAACCTATGCCTTAGCCACCTCGAACTGTTACTTGCTATTCCTGAACATGCCATGCATATTCGTGCTTCCATAAGGCCATTACCTCTGCCTAGAATTCCTTTCTGCTACTGCCTCCTTGATGAAATCCTTCTCATTCAAAAGGGCCAATTGAAATGTTACTTCTCCTTGTATCCCTCTCCTATGTTCTTTTCTAGGCAGAATGAATTCCTTACTCTTCTGGGTTTCCATATATATTTGCATATATGAAACTCTTAGAATAGAGTTCATATAGAATCTGTAATTTTCAAATTAAAGACCTGAAAGAAAATAAAATTTTAGGGAAAGCAGGTCAGAACTGAACCTATGAAATCCCTTATATTTTTATATTTACTAAAAGAAAAAGCACACTTAAGAAAATACAAAAACCCCTTTAAATAATTTAAATGATTAATAATTATGACTAATTACTATTATTACTGCTATTAATTCCCAGTAATACCCTCCTCCCTTATTTGCTAGACAGAATCCCTCTTCCCTACAGTCTCATATGTTGCTGGCAAATTAATTTTGCTTTGCTGCAAATGATATATACATAAGTATGTGCATGTATTTTCCCTTTCTGTGCCTGGTTCTGCAGGCTTACACTTTATAATTTAGACTTGTATAACACTGTCACCTCCGTTCTGCAAAGACTGCAGAAATGCAGAATAATTTGGACGTATGAGATGGAAGAAGATTTGGGGAAACTTGCTATTCTTGGCATGCACTTCTCAAATACACTCCCCAATACCCAGAATGACACTGTGCAGCTTAGTGCTGTTGCCCAGCACCACTCTGTGCCAAAGCAGATGTTGTCAGCTTGCTCCACACATCTCTGGTTTTCTTCCTCCTCACAGGAGTTGCCAAACTATGATTTTGGGGCCTGGGTTTCCCTTCCCTCATCTCTCTTCAAGTTTCATTGCAAAAATGTCTTCTCTTTTTCTGCCATCTGCTTTATCAATCACATCTTCATTTTTCTCTAATCTTATGTTCTGTCCTTTTCTAATCATCCACAAGAATAACTGAGACTGAAACTCTCCTGGTTGTTGAAACTCCACCCAGCAAAAAATTTCCTGTATTTTCCACAAGAGTCCAGGACTCACAGGATGAAAACTCTATTGTGAATATAGCACTTTGAATATAACATAGCACAGTAAGGTTGGTAGTTTTACATGTTTTCCTTATTAGATTGTTAATTCATCGAGGATAAGGCTTATATCTTACACATTCGAATCTCTGGCACGTAGAACCCATCGATTTTGCCACCTAATTCTCTCTTGCTATTGTCCTCTTTTTCATTGCCATGGCCACAACGTGGCCCCTCATTCTTTATCACCTGGATTACTGCAACTGCTTCACAACTGGTCTTCCTGCTTTCAGGTCCGCTGCCTTTCGCTTTATTACCTTCAGAAAACCAAAAGGAGAGCCAGATGCGGTGGTTCATGCCTGTAATCCTTAGAACTCTGGGAGGCTGAGGTGGGAGGGTCACTTGAGCTCAGGAGTTCGAGACCAGCCTGAGCAAAGAGCAAGAGACCCCGTCTCTACTAAAAGAAAAATTAGCCAGGTGTAGTGGCGTGCGCCAGTAGTCCCAGCTACTCAGGAGGCTGAGGCAGGAGGATCGCTTGAGCCCAGGAGTTGGAGGTTGCAGTGAGCTAGGCTGACGCCACTGTACTCTACCCAGGGCACAAGAGTGAGACTCTGTCTCAAAACAACAACAACAAAACCCCAAAGGAGTCTTTCTAAATTATGCTGGTCTCTGGCTTAAAACTCTTCTATGACTCTCCCCAACTCTTCTCTCCTTTTCAGCCTCAATTCCCAGCATGCCCTCACTTAATCCTGAGTTTTAGTCACCAAATGACACTCCTCCACTTGAAGTGTGCTCTCCTCTTTTATTTGCCTAGAAATGCCTAGTAACATTTGAAAGATTCAACTTCTTTAGCTTCACTGACTTTCCCCCAGGGCAGAAGGCAACAATCCTACCTGCTTGTTCTCTCTTATGTGGCTTTTTCTTTCTTTCTTTTTTGTTTTAGATACTGGGCTCAAGTGATCCTTCCACCTCCTCCTCCTCCTCCTGAGCAGCTGGGACTGCAGGCACCAGCCACTGCATCCGTCTACAGGTCACTTTACCTGACAGCTTTCCCAATTGACCATGACCTCCTTGAAGGCAAATACTGAGTCTTCTTCACCTTTATAATTCTCTCTCCCTACACAGTGTTTACCACTAAGTAAGTGCTCAGTAAATGCCCGTTAAATGAATGAATGCTTGGTCTTATTAGAACTGCCAACATTTTGACCTACTTGCTTTTTCATCTTAATGGCAAGCTGTAAACTATCATGGTAAATACTCCCATTGCATTCTGACTCGGTGTCCTACTGTTTTCCTCACTGAGAAGACTCTCAACAAATGATGCAGTCTACTTTGCAGGTATATTTGGAAGAGACAGCTATAGGTGGGAATTGGAGATTTTTATCCCGTCAGGTGACAGGTTTTCATAAAACATTACTTACAAATCCGTAAGGGATCAAGAATAATTCTGAGACTGCTAAAGATGTGTATGAAAGAACATTCATAGATCTTGAAAATTTCTATGTAGATTGAGTATTTTTTTTTTTTTTCATTCCTATAAAGGAGCCAAAAGCAAATGAAATGGCTGGGAAGTTACTTCATAATATACCAAGAGAATATAAGGAAAAGAGTATGAAAATATAAAAAACCCAACACCACCCTTCTGCTTGTAACTTTGAAATGTCATTATGTAGATGTTATTTTTGAAAACTAAGAGCTCTTTTATGAAGTTAAATCATTATGTAGAGTAGAATCGTACTCCTTAGATCTCCATGATAAACATCTTTACCTTATTTATGAAAACTATGACTACAAACAGAAAATTATAGCATATAATAGTGTGGAAAAATGAAGGAAAAGCTCAAAACTATAGGCAGAGAATATTTTACTTTAACAAGATAAACAGTAAACTGATAACCATTCTGACTTTCAAAGAGAAGATTATTAAAATTATTCCAAAGAGAGACCCTGGCTAGGTATATTCTTTTTGTTCTTTTCTGTGTTGTTTTCTTTTACAAACACTTGTGCTGAGGGCTGACTTTCAACAGATTGCAGAGAGGGAGCTGCTCTGCTATGTATGAAGCCCTGACCCAGAAGCAGGTCGGCTATCAATGGTTTATTTAGCACCAGGTTTGGGGATGTTCTTTTTGATGCCTCTGATACTTTGAGGACCCCACAGTCGTTCTCTGTTAGAGAAGCAGCAGCTGCTATTGACAGCCCAACAATACAGAATAAGTCTTTAAAGCAGAAAACCAAATTCTAGACAGATATCCTTTCAAGACAAATTGAAAGAGATGAAGCTGCTCTGTCTGTAAATATGCACACCTGGCACTGCTCTGAAAAGAAGGATAAATACCAAACACGATCCTGTAACACACACTGACATGACACAGAAATGAAAACACAATCTCAGCTACCTTCATTGGGAGTACTACTAAAATATGTTGAGAGTGGCAGAAAAAGTAATGAATGATTACTGATATAAGGGAGAAGATTTACTAATCAGCTTCCCTGTTCAGTTAGGGCCAGTAAATCATATGATTTGGAAGGAACTATGGGAGGATGTTAAGGACTATTTAATTAATTGTTCCAAGTTTGAATACTCTCCAGTACCTCCTCAACAAGGTTTGTCCAGATCTGTTTGGATGCAATCTACAGAAGGTAAACCTTCTTTTTCTCCTGGGGAGTCCATTCCATCTTTGAATACAGGAGCTATTGAACCCAGGAAGAAATCTAAGTTGTGATCAACGTGGAAGCAACTCACAGTGCACAAGTGATGCACAGTGATTCATGATTATTTTGCTAAAGCAACAATATTAATGATCATAATTTTGAGGATGGTACTACCAAGTAAAGGATGCTACACAAAAAAAAAACCTTCAAAAAGAAAAGAATTGTTCCATTCATTTTGGGGAATTTGCAAATGCAGCCACTTTTGTTTTTAGAAAAGCAAATCCTTATTGTAGGAGAAAAGATTTAAGATGATTTCCTTGTATCTAATAGAAAGGATATTTTTATTTATTTCCAGAATCAAGGACAAATTATGTTAACTTGAAGGAAATTATGATTAAAACAGTGGGCCTAGTCATTAATGCAAGTGTTATATGTATGTCTAATACATGTCCTCAAATGGTAGGAAACAGAATTTGAAAGACAACTCTAAAGTTTCCATTATCATTGAAATCTTGATATCCAGTGCTGTACTGCATTGCCTTTCTCAAGCAAACAGTGGAATAAATAGAAGATGTTAGGGTTTGCAGCCAAACAGATCTGTAGTTAAATTCTCCATCCTGCCATTTATTAGTTGTATAATTTGTTAAGTTATTTAAAGTCACCTCAGCCTCTGTTTCTTGATCTGTAAAACAGACTGAAACAAACACACATATCCCTAAAACCTAATAGATAATAAAATAGGAAAAGATTACTTGCCTAATAGAAAAAACAAAATTGTTGAGTAGATTGGGTGAGTTAGTATTTGTAAAGTGCTTATAGTGCTCAGTAAGTGTTAATTATTTTTATTTATTTATATTTTTGCTGCTTTAAAAATGTGTTGTCTACTCTCACTTGATATGTTTATGTTGACACCTACCAATGCATAAACTTACTTATTCTATGTTGAAATGCCACTGAAATGTCTGGTTAACTTGATTTCTCATTTGCCATTGGTGAAGATGCCAATGTTTTACCTTTAGAATGGGCGTTATGGCCTGGTGTAAGCTTGGCTGTACTGGAGGCATATGTTCCAAGAAATAGTAATTTCAGAATAGAACTTTAAATATTTTTATTTATATAAGAAAATAAAATGAAAAGATCCAGTGCCCAGAAGGTCAGTGAACATTTAAAAAATAAAACAGAAAATAATACATTTGTTAGAAAATTAAAATGGTACAGAATGTAAGGCTTCCTTTCCTCTTTCTAGGGACTCTCTCGAAGACAACCACTGTCACCGGCTACCACTGTGTTTTGAAATAACTTAAGATGTGAACCTATTAATGATGTTTACTAAAGATATTGGCTAATATCACCCTAGATCTCGTTAATTCAAAGTTACCCTATTTTGCCTGAAAGCTGAGATTTAAAATTTTTCAATAAAGCATTTGAAAGCAGGGAGAGAATGCATAACAAAAGAACATCTGAGGAGTAATTATAAGACTCCAATAGAGCTTTTTAACCAGCTATGGGACACTTTTAAAGTGTAGTCACATATAATAGTCATTTTTAGATGTGCAGTCTGTCTGGTGAGAGCATTTTTATTTAAACATATGTCTGAAAAGGATAATGATGTTTAAACATATGCATAAAGATACAAAGCATTAATATTAATGCTTTTATTCCTTATAAGTACCTCACATGCTTTATGAATCTGTTTATGATATTCAGAATAAATATTTTAATTTTAAAATCTCAAGGAATGAGCAGAATGGAGAAAAAAGGAATGGGAAAGAAGTGTCAGGCATAATTAAATCTAATTCATTTTAGATAACTTTCTTTTCAACAAATAAGTTTGGGAATGAATTGTCTTTAAAAAGAACTCTTTTAAAGGGTTATGTCTCTTCTATTAAAAAGAAAGACACAGAAAAATAAAAATGATTGGAAAGAAATATTCTCAGTGAATGAAATAATACATACAATCACAGGAAAAGGTCTAGAAGGCTTTATCAATGGTTATTTCTGGATGGTAGAGTTATGGGAGATTTTATTTTCTTTTTGTTAGTTTATTTAAACAATGAATGAGACGTCATTCTTCATTTACTAAATATGCTTTATAAAAAGCATACATATTAAAAACCTTTTAATTTCCTCAAATTTTTTATTCTGCTTGACTGATACAAATGAATGATTGGTAGATTGTAGCTAGCTTGCTAGTTACAAATAGGCAATAGATGCTTGGGGAGAAAAGTAGCTTAATAATAAACTAAGTAGCATTTAAAAAAGAAATCAACAGAGTGGAGGTCAAAGCATTTGGAACAAGGAGGATGATTACTTAAATATTTTATAGACGTGCCTCTCCTAGTGAAGACAGCGAGAGAAAAATACCCGAAGGTAACTTCAGAAGATAGATACAATTTTTCTGAATGTTTGATTTATTCTAAAAAGGACCACAATCTTTGAGAAGATTTCATGAATTTGTTTTGTGTTCCAAAACCCTTCTTATATATGGTAGCCATAAAAATTTTCTAGGGTTTTTATTTTTCTAAATGAATTACCTTGTGTTTTATTTCATGATTCTCTCTTAAGTCACAAAAAGGAAAGCTTAAATGGGTATGAAGAAGTCTCTAAAATGACCTCTGCTGTGCCAAAAGTCTTTATTAATCTGCTTTTTGGCTTACTTTTCATTTTGAAATATGGCTAAAACCCAAGAATCTGAACCTGTCATAAGTCTCTGAAGAATAAGAATTTGTAGGCTGGATGTGGTGGCTCACGCCTGTAATCCTAGCACTCTGGGAGCCCGAGATGGGAGGATTACTTGAGCTCAGGAGTTCAAGACAAGCCTGAGCAAGAGCGAGACCCCAGACCTGTCTCTACTAAAAATAGAAAAATTAGCTGGGCATTGTGGTGCATGCCTGTAGTCCCAGCTACTTGGGAGGCTGAGGCAGGAGAAATCCTTGAGCCCAGGAGTTTGATGTTGCAGTGAGCTATGATGATACCACTGTACTCTACCTGGGGCGACAGAGCAAGACTCTCTCTCAAAAAAAAAAAAAAAATCAGAAGAATTTATATATTATATATAGGTGACATCATGGATAATCATGATGTCAAACCAAGTTGATGACTTAAAATCTCAAGGTCCTTTTAAACCAAAACTATTGATAATTTTCAGTATTGAAATAACTCTGATTTAGAAATTCCCTATAAATCTGCCTATCGATCTGCTTATATCATCTTTGGAATTGTACATCTATCCCAGTTCTACCCCTGCTTTCTAATCTTAGGCAAGTCATATAACTTCTCTGTGCCCCAAATTCCTCATCCACAAAATGTAATAATTTGTGTATATATATACATATATATATACACATACATATATATATATCTCATAGGTTCGTTATGAGGATTATATAAAGTCATGTAAGGAAAGTGCTTGGAAATGTGGTTGGCACTTAGTTATCTATAAATGTTTCTATTACCATCATCCTTATTATTCTATTACCATCATCATTATCATTATTATTAAACACAATAATTATAACATGTTATAATGTAATAATTATATTTAGAAGTAGAGTATTTACATTTCATTGTAGATCTAGAAAATGACAATATGCTCATCTTAAGAACTGTTAGGTAAAGAGTGGAATACAAATTTAAGATAAATACTGTATTAGTTGCTTAAAATGGAAGTTTAGAGGGAAAAAAACAGGTTTTCTTCCTTTAAAACAAATGTTTCTCCAGCATCACAGAGTTCATAAATTATTCTGAAACATACTTTTTAATCTGCAAGTGCTAATGTGCTAGCAATATGTTTATTCCCAAATAAAAGAAACTTCAGAAATAAAAGCTCACTTGAGGGAGAAACAAGCAAATTTTGCTTTAAAGTTTATATCCATATTTAGAGTTATCTATATTTAACTATAGCAGATAATCTATATGCCTTTGGTTGTATATTTAGACCTAATTCTGTTATGATATATATGTGTTACATATATATTTCCAGCAATGACATTTAAAACTCAAGAGTTCAGATTTTAATCTAAATTCTCCTAACACTGCCTACAATACTGACAAAGTGAGATTAGTGCAAATGTGTGCATGCAACACACACATACACAACATCAACTGTCTTGACTAGTTGTTTCTCTGTAGGACAAATGTCACAGAATTAAATTCAAAGCCCATATAAAGCACAGTATTTTTATTTAAAAAAATAATTTCTCCCAGTATGTCTCCTTATTTGGTTATGTTTGCCATCTCTTTGGCATATCCTTTTCCATGTATTAGAAATTTAACTTAAAGGAGGACCAATTAAAAAAACTCAGCAAGTATTATACTAGTAGAAAGGGGCAAATGCACTATGGGGGTGTAGGTAGCTAATTGTGATACTAGTACTAAGGTCTGGGAATGTATTTGTAGATCAGGAAGAAGGGCTGCATTATAGAAGGATCGAGTATAGTAAAATAAACCACCCAGTAAGATTCAGTCTAAAAACACCAGGTTATTAAAGGTTTATTAAAGAAGACAAGTTAAATTCACCTCATCATACTGGGCCTTTAAAAGCTGTGCAGAGTCCAATGAGATAGGTAACATCACTGCACTACTTAGGAGAACAAAACGGAAAGTGATAGCATCTCTCTTTTGGGAATTCATTAAAGAACGTGAAAATGACATCAGACACTCCTGAACAGTGAAGGTATTAATATATTCTGATTTCAGTTGGGGAAGAGGGTCCTGTAGATCACTATACAAATAGTGGCTTAGTACCATTTCTGCCCTATGTAAAAATTTCCCTATTCTATAACAACTGTCTTATATCTCTTTTGACCTCTATTTAGAGGGTGGCCAATTATCTTTCTGTCCCTATCTTTAGTGTGCATGTGATCATCTTGTTCTAGCCTCAATACAATTTTTTTCCCATCTAATAAGCACTGTGGTTGGATTAGAGAACATGAAAATTGGCAGGTTGTAGCAAGAATTTTTCATTCAGGGCAAAAATGATATTAATAGTAATTAAATCATTTTATTCTTCTTCCTTAAGAACTGAAATCTAATGTGGATCTTCTCCACTAAGATGGTACCTGCAGAGCCGGGCAGAAACAGCCTAAAAGAACTGACTTAGCAAAAGGTCTGGAAAAGTAAAGGTCTGCACATGGACAACTTTAAATCTTTACTGTCAACAGTGTGCTACTCTGGGTGGGGGAAAAGGAAAGTGTTAGTATCATATCTTTTTATGTTTGTTTTTGCAGATGAGAGAGACATTAAAATTACATTAAAATGCAAATGATGTTAGAATAGGAAGGAATCTTAATGATGATCTACAATGAGAAGAACCACTTATCTGGCCTGACAAGGACAGTCTTATTTTACATCTCTTTTTACAGAGTTATTGTCAATGCTCCCCCTTCCATTCTCAAAAAGATGGTAAATTATATGGATATGCTATCTATAAAAAAAATGCCCTCCTTTTACCAACAGGGAACCCATTTCGTTAAGTAAATTCTCTAAATTCAAATAACCAAAGTGGAACCGTGAGCTCTTTGAGAGTAGGACTATGTCTTTTCATTTCTCCATGTCTGACTCAAGTATACAGGTTGAATGTATGACTAACTGCTAAATTCCCAGGCCATTACTTTGTTCACTTTATCATGCTACCCTCTCTAAGTACTGATAATTCTATAGAAAGAGTGCTAGGGAAGCTATGGATTTCATGAAAGCGCAATAAAACAACTTCACTACTTTGGAACTGCCTAAGTCATTGCAATTTACAGACGAGGAAAAAAAAGATGCTTTGAATGACTCTGCAAATTATAGTCTACTATTATCTCCACCCCAAAGGAAAATTCACTCATCCTTCACATCTGCTATAAGTCTATTTTTAGCCGCATGCAGTGGGTGAACAGCTAGTTGTTTCCATCCCCATCTTAAGCATGAGTATGACCATCTTGTTTCCAGGCTCAATGTACTTTTACTTCTGCTCATAAGCGCTGGAATTGGAATTAACTTGCCACGGCAAGAATTAACATGCCATGGGAAGAAATTTTCAGTTTAGAACTGAGAACGACAATGAGTAAGTTAAACCATTTTATCTGTCTTCCTTAGAAACTGAAATTGACTTAGAAACAATAATTTTCTTATGATTGATCTTACCAATTAATATATATTTTAAATTTTATTTAAAGTTGTGCAAAAGTACAAAAAATGTTATTTTTAAATCCTAAGTCTAGTTTTCCATGAAACTAGAACTTTAATTATATAAATTTGTTAACAGTAATAAAAACCACCTTATTTCCAACTAAAAATAAAGATATAGTTTATAAAAAAGAATTAAAAAACATGAGTACTAATATAAGTTTGCATATTAAAGACAATTTCTTGAACTCTTTAATATAGAAAGATATGTCATACCCATTAAATTACTGACCTAGTTTCAAATGCCCATAAGGACTGTTAATCAATCAGTAAAGTAGTATTGCACAGAAAAGTGTATGCATTCACAACGGAATTTTGATTTTTCTTGAAAACAATCTACTCACTCGTTAACAATATAAACCAAAGCATTGATAATTTCTAACACAACCCCATCTTGTGCTTTTACCACCAAAGGGAAATATTTGTTTCTCTTTACAAGAAATTCCTAATACTTTAATAATTTATTTTCATTGGCATGTGTTCTGACAAGTTTTTGTAATGACTTCAAAGAATAAATAAGGATGATGTATACACTTAAGATGAAGATACATATATACATATATGTATATATATACACACACTTTTTTTTGCTAATCACTGATTTATTTTTAATGAGTAGATGAAGTGAATTTATTTTTTATGAAAGATAATGCCTCCTATATGAGACTAAAGTCAAATAATAATTTACTTTAAAAGTAATTATTGTCCCTTATGAATTTATCATTGACTCTTTTTGTAGACAAAGATGGCATTAGATGCATTATCAATAAGTTATGCATATTTAAAACAATTTTCCAGTGAATTTGTGTTGACTTAATTACTCTATTAATAAACTCCATCAACTATCTTTCTGGTTAACTGTAAGATTCTTAACTAAAGTTAAGTATTCTGTGATTACAAAATAAAAGGTAGGCAACTGGTCCACATGAAATGACCCCACTTGTTCTTACTACCTCTTTCAACTATGAAGCTAAATAGGTAACCAAAATTAAGTTAATATGATTATAAATTTAGAAAACTATCATAAAACTATATGGTGACATAAATAAGAACATCTTACCCAATGTACATTATCCCTTTATGTAGTTTTCATGTTTATACAATTTTGTACTGTATTACAAAATAATAAGACCCACAGTAGTTCAACAAATGGACAGAGACTCTTAAAGAAACAAATATTTCCCTTTATTTGATTGTATTACATCTACTCATGGGATAGTCATAATAATCGAAATTCTCAATTTCAGCCTATAAATAATGCTATTTAACTGAAAACCAGCCAGCAAATAGCAATATATAGTTGAAAAGCTTACTCATGGAAAAGTAATTTCCACAGCAACTCAGTTTACTAGAGTCTAAGAGTAGATTAAGAATTATCAGCCTTTAAGAAGCAGAAGGGTAATGCTTGAGAATATTTTATCAACAGTGAGTTTGTCTTACTCCTTTGCCAGCTGCACACTGGTAGGTTTTGCTCCAATAGGTATCCCGTATTTGTGCAAAGTGTTAATCAAAATCTCCCTCATGTCATTGTTGTAGGAATCGAAGTCAAACACATTCCGAACCACACTGGAGAGACCTTCAGTGGGAAATTTCTGTATTAAGAAAAAAAATTCCTCATGATATATGTGATAAAATACACAACATTATAAAGATTTATAAAACTGATAGAACAGTAATGATCAAATACACATTAGCAGAAATACTGGCCTCGTCAGATAACCAGGTAGTAGGAATACAGACATTTTTCTCTTTTAATGTTTGCTCAGATGACTTAACAACATATTCCTTTTTGAATAAATGCTAGTATTTGAGGAGAAGCAGCTTTTCTCAAATGTTATAGTGGTGCCTAGATCCTGGTGTTCAGTGATTGCCACTGCTTTCTGCAATCTCCTATCTTTAAAATGAATACGATTAGCCAATTTAAAGATGTTAGTTAAGCAGAGTGTTAAATATATGCACAGAAGTATTAAGAAAAGTCACAGTCTATGAATAAATGGAAAAAAAATAAAGGTACAAGAAAAGAAGGGAAGAAGAACATAAAACGTACAGGGAATAGAAAAATAGGGACCAGCAGAGGGAAAGAACGTAAGCATTACTACTGCTAAATTTACACTGGTAGGGTCCTCTACTGGTTCTGCTTTGATTTTCTTTAGGTGCAGGATCTTAGCTGGTTGAGTTGGACTTACAGTTTCATAGGCAGAATGAAGCTTTCCACTTTTTCTCTTTCCAAATATATATTTTCTAATTGACAAATAATAATTGTACATTTATGGGCTACAGAGTGATGTTTCAACGTATGTATACATGATGGAATGATTAAATCAAGCTAATTGTCATATCCATCACTTCACATACTTATCTTTTCTGTGGTGCAAACACTTAACAATCTGCTCTCTTAGTAATTCTGAAATATACATTATGTTATGATTAACAATAGTCACCATGCTGTGCAACAGACCTCGTGACTAAAACTGTGACCCTTTGATTAACCTCTCCCCTTCATCCCCCAACCTCCAGGCTTTCTGTTTTTCTTTCTAGGGTTTACTTGGAGCGTTGGGGATGGGGCAGAGATCAAAAGTCATTAGGTTGTGACTGTTAGTCTGAAGACCATTATTGGCTATATAAGTAGAATTTACTTTTTTTTTTTTAACCAAGGTGGACTACACATTGCACATGGTCACAAGAAATTTAATTCTTCTGCCTACATACTCTATCTCATAAAACTTTCTTGCTGTATTTACAGGTATATTAATCAATACTGTTAGTTCCTACTCTGTTTCCTATCTCCATGTCATTTGTTCCAAAATAACAATATTTTTCACCCAGATACCACATGCTTGTAAAAAGCCAAACCACAGAACAGGAAGGTTTCTGCTCTCACTCACTCTCTTGCCTCACCTTCCCCCTCAATATATCCATCCACCAAATTTCCTAGCTCCTTGATAATAACCATGGCACAGAACCTTGCCAAAGTTAATTCAAAGGCTAAACAGATAATTTTCATTGGCCTTCCAGATTTATAATAGGTTACAAACACTTCATATCATATCACCTGACTCATTATAATATTTATGGAAATTGAAAGACCTGAAAAAAAGAGATTATGGCTTCTTCTAAACCTCTATGCACAGGTGTGCACCATACCTGTAAATGTTTGACTATGTTGACAACTTCCCTGGTAGAATAAGGATAGTTAATAATCCCCTGGTCAGCCAAACTCCTCAGCTCTCCAAAGGCAGCCACGAGCTTCTGAAGGATGGGCTCAGGCACATTTGGTCCATACTGTCTGAGCATCTTGAGCTCTGAGTGGGGTTTGGGGTTATCAACTGCATGGCAGCTAAAAATATCACCTAAAGGAGAGAAAAGATTCACATTCAGCATGCACCTAATCCATTAGAATGCCACAGGAAGAAATGGCATGGTTGTTTAAAGAGCCTTTGGTTGCTCATCAAAGCACAGAACATCCATCCAACAACAGGATGGTACAGAGAAGAAAGCAAATGACTGAAACAAAATAAAATAAAACTGGGTAACATATGGTCTAGTCTGTATGGATTTATTTTTGTTAACAAATTTACATAATACTTGAATACATGCTTATGGGGAGATATTCCAATACGAGAGAAGAGAAAAAGGGGAAGTCTCCTTTATACGTCTGCCAATGTCACTCACCCCCCCAAAGGCATCCAGTCTTAATAGTTCAGTGTATTTATTTTTCCAGATCTGTATTAGTACTTTTAAAAAATGCATATATAAAAACAGATATAGCTTAGGTGATTTATTCCTTTTCCATTAATGGAAATATACTCTTCATATGGTTCTGAAACTGCCTTTTTAACCTTAACAAATGTTGAAAATTTTCAAAAATTATATACATCTATCTCATATAAATGCTTATATATATACACCCAAAAGGGAGGAATTGGTATTATCACTCTCTAAACAATTTATATCTTGCACAGATTGCTAGAATATACTTTAGAGTTAGTTTTGGAAAAGTAAATCTGTAGAGACACTGTCTAAATTAAAATCAAGAAAAGGAATGTGGTAACATAATATTTCATCTGTAATCTAAGCAACTGAGAATGTAGTAGAAAAACATAATCTATGCTCAAAAGGATGAATTTCTCATGTTAAAAGTATAAGTCTCCTGATTCATATAATTCTAATGATTCATAATCTAAGAGACCAGTAAATTCTAATCTAATTTACTTTCAAAGGAAGTGAAAGTAAATAGACTTACATTATTTAATATGTTCATTTTAGAAAATGAGCACCAGTAGTCAAGTAGCAGTAAGATCTTACTTTGATTTAGGAGCCATTTGAACAAACTGTTGTTGGTGTGTTTGTATGTGTTTATGCATGTATGCATTTAAAAGTAAGTGAATAAAATGAAACCCATAACTTAAAACTTTTACTTCCCAGACTATAGCTTTTCAAATACAAATGTGATGCAAAGCTTTTGCCTTTTTTGCTGAAAATGAAATTGAACACTAATATAAAAAGTTAATTGACCCCTCATTCATTCACTCATCAAATTATTATTAAATGTCTTCCATGCACCAAGTGCATAGTACCTGCCCCAGTAGGTACTTTATATATAGCAATGATGAAAAAAACCAAAAGCCTTGTCCTCAGGGAGTTTATATTCCAGCACAGGGAGATAAGAAATGATAAATATAAATATTAGAAAGAGTATGTTTCAAAGAAAAAAGAACAAGAAACATGGTATAGGATAGTAGAAATGATGATGGTGAGGGAGATCAGTCAGGTAGGCCTCACTGCAAAGGTAACGCACCTGGGAGTAAGTGAATGTAGACACACGGGAGAAGAGAATTCCAGGCAGCAGGTACAGCTAACACAAAGACCCTGAGCTAAGGCAGGCACAGCTGGCACGGGGAAGGAAGAGGCAGGAGAGCAGAGTGGCTGCAATAGAATGAGTGACACACAGAGCAGTACAGCACACGAGGTCAGAGAGAGAGGGGAAAAAAATCATATGGGACATTGTAAACTGTTGGAAATACTTGTGCTTATGCTCAGAGTAAAATGGGAAGCATGAGAGGATTTTTAACAGAGGATTGGACTGCTATGTTGAGAACAGACTGCACAAGGTGTTGGAAGACTAATCTCTTGTGAGTAGAGGCACTGACCACACTATTTTTTCAAGGATGTTTGTAGAGCAAACAGCCTTGGAAGATAGAGATTGTCTATTGTTTCTCTTGTCTCTTTTTCTCCCTGGAACAAGATTAAGGCATGCTTACTGTTCATTATAAAAGATCTGGGCTACCTAAGTGCAGGGTTCCTCTCCTGTGAAGCATCTCACTGTATGTGGAAGTATCACCTGGCCATCGATGTGTTCTACTATGGGAACTGGGGCTGGAGGAACCAGCAGAAATGCTGACATTCTGACTCCTGCTTTTGCTGTGAGAAATGATCCCTCATTTGTCTTCTGCCATGAGACTGTGTACTCTACCTGGTTAGCTTAAAAGTAGGCTAAAATCTTAGACCCTTCAAAGTTCATAACAAAGAATAAGGGTGGAAGCAGGATGACCGATTAGGGGACTATTAGGAGTAATCCTGGGGAGAGACAATGGTGGCTTGGATCAGAATGGTGACAAATGGAAGTGATGGGAAGTAGGATAATTCTGAATATATTTTGAGCCAGTAAGAATTCCTGATAGATGGAATGGAGCATAGGGGAAAGACAGAAGTCAAGAATGAACTTTGGCCTAAGAAGAATAGAGTTGTCATCAATAGAGATAAAAGAAGACTATAAATTAGTCAGGTTTAGGAGGAAAAATAAATGCATTGTGGACAGGTTAAATCTGAGATATACGAGCTATTGAACAGGCAGTTGGATTTATAATGATAAAGTTCAGGAAGGAGGTCTGGGCTGGAGACAAACATTTGGCAATAAAAGGCACACAAATGGGATTTTTAAAGCATGAAACATTCTGATTTTACTAAGGAACTTGAGTGTAGGCAGGTAAAAAAGGACCAGGGCCTGAGCCCTGGGGCATTCTAACAAGGATCCAATAAAGGAGACTGAGGACTAGTGGTCATTAAGGTAGGAAAGAAACCAAGAAAGTACTTGAAGGAGTACTGGAAGTCAAGTGCAAGAAAACGTATCAAGGAGAAGACCGTGACCAATTGGACCAACTGTATCAAATACTGCTGATAGATTAAGTAAGACGCAGATTATGAATTGACCACTGGATTTAGCAATGGAAAAATCATGGACAACCTAGACAAGAACTGTTTCTGTGGAGTGCTGGGAGGAAACAGCTGATTAGAATGGATTTAAGAGAGAGTGGTGAAGAAATGGAGATAGCAAGTATAACCAACTCTTGAGTATGAACAACTGTTGTGAAGAGTTTTGCTACAAAGAACAGAAAAATTTAGCAGTGGTTAGCAAAAAAGGTACAATTAAGAGTGTTTTATGTGGTTTGTCTTTTTTTTTTTAAGACAAAGGAAATAGCAGCTTGATTGTATGCTGATTGGAATAAGCTAAAAGAGAAGAAAATTGCTGATATAAGAGAGGGAGGGCAAAATTGCTACAGTAACATCCTTGAGAAAGTGGGAACTGGTGCTTAACTGGAGAGAAGGGCTGTAGCTGGGAGTGTGAACGGTTTGCCTGTAACATGTGGGAAAGCAGAGCGATGCAGGTGGAAGACTTGGTGGTGGGAGTCTGTGGACATTCATTTATAATTGCTTCCATTTTTCTCAGTGCAGTAGGAAGCTAGGAAAAAATAACAGAAGTCTGTAAGAAGAGTCAGTAAACTGGACCCTAGTTAGTGATGGGAAGGGATTGCGACTGGTAGAGAAGTTTTGTGCTTGTTCTAACCACATTCAGCTGCACATGTGTAGGCTCAATGTAGTCACAGAGTTGGCAGTAACCACGGCTGAGTGGTTCCAAATGCATAAGACAAGGTGAGGGAGGGACAGGAAAGCTGAAGACATATGCAAGAGAGTAATAAATGTGACTGATTTTGAATCAAAGGCAGGTAAGAAAAAAAAACCTGAATAAGGGAGAAGAAAATATATCAAGGGGGAGGTAAGTGAAAAGGTGGTAGCATCAATGGATTGGAGCTTCCAATAGGTTTGAAGGATGGTTGGGTTTAAGATACTAGAGAGGGTAGCTTGAAAGACTGGAGGTGGTAGGTACATGGATGAGATGAAAATCTCAAGGACATATGAGAACAGAATCATGAAACTGAGATTTAGAGTAAGAGTTTCTGGTACTGAAACCAGGCTATGTCCATAGGAGTGAGGGGTTGAGGTATGGTGCAGGATAAGGCCACTGAAATAAAAACATCCAAGGAGCTGAGAGGCTAGAGAGTTCGAAGAGTCACATGTGTGTACACTGCAACCATTCCAAGAGGACGAGCAGGGTTAGAGAAAATGACAGTGAACAAAGAGCTAAAAATCACCAAGAAGTGACAAGGAATAACTAGGGGTAGATGACAGCATAAGAAACAATTACAGCTTTAGTTTGGTGTGCTCATATTACTATAGTAATACATGAATTGTTAATAACTTTTAAAGTAATATCTGTACACAGTAAAAATTGTAAAGATAGTACAAATGAATATATTATACCTCCATCCCTGACCTCCATCGCAAACAATCACTTTTACCAGTTTCTTGTGTACTCTTCTGGAGAAATTCTATGCATGTACAAGCACGTACATGTACACATATCCCTCCAGGAAAAGGCCCTGGATCAGACAGACTTAGACATGAAGCCCAGCTCCACCACTCACTAGCTAAATGACCACCAAAAAATCTCTCTGAATATCAGATATTCTCCTTCTCTAAAATGGGGATAAATACTCTCCCAAGGTGATTATGATGGTGGAAACAGCACTTGGTAAGCATTCAGTGATAGCCATCACAGCATTGTTACTAATATTATTATTCCTGCTATCGTTGTTATTCTTGTCATTATTCTTACCTAAGGTACCGAAGAAATCATTGCCCAGGAAAGGAAATCCAGGTCTGTTGGCCAGAACAATCATCCTAAAATCAGGATGAATCACTACAACATTTTCTCTTCCATTCACATTAGCAGAATCTGAAAAACAAAATTTCTATTTATTTTTTATTGACATTTAATAAAATATCAAGTTACAGCCTTTAAAGTAACATAAGCAGTCATACTGTTCAATTAGAAAAAGCTTTAAGATATGTGGTGGTGATAACTTGGTTGCAGGAAAAAAAAATTCTTTCCTAAGAAAGTTTGTTCAAAAACAGATTGATAAAACATCTACTAAACTGTGTAAGAACTTGTACTTTTATGTAAATTCAATGTACATCTTAGAAGGAAATGTGTCCAAATGCTGTCCTACAATATTTAAAGCTGGTTTGAGATGCTATTATTCCTTCAAAAAATAAAAAAGATAAACATCTATAACAAGGGATAACCCAAGCATCCTTAGTTTTTATCAGATCAGTAGCTGCATCCATCTGCATGCAGCCATTATGCAGCTAAGGTGCTATTTCTGTTTAGATCATGCACCCTGCAACCTAAATATATAGAATCAAGGTCTTGAAAACCTATCAACTCATCAGTGCAGTGTTGCTTTTTTCCAATCAGGGGATTCAACCATAGTTCTTAAAATAAGTGATCTCAAGTTGACTCGGGCTTTCTTTGTGCAAATGTTTAAGGCATTAAAAGAACTGAATATTACAGTTTACCGGCTGGTGTACATTTCAGATGGAACTCAAGTCCAGCCAGTAATTTGGGAGAGTAAGTTTTATTATGGTTATTTTAAGAAGAACCACTTGCTATCTGGATTTATTATATTTATATAATTTTTTATTTTTTTAAATTTTTTTTTAAAGGCTGGTTAAGTGAAGCAGTGGGAGTGGAGAAGGAACAAAGGAATCTGTAACTGGTTGTAAACACCACTGCACTCGAACCAACTTGGATTTATTATATTTAAACTTCAGGCTTAGGTTGCCCATCCTCAAAACAAGATAGTTGTGAAGTACCTGCAGTTTTATTTGAGATCAGTTTGTGAGAACCTACACTCATAATTTTTTATGATACCAAAATGTAATCCTTTAGTGTATCACATATTTATGTGCTAATACAACCAATAGTTTTAACATTTGATCCTCACTAATTTTAGTAGTGGTAAATAACAAGGGTATGTGGCCGCAGGCAAAATTTAATTAGTTAATTGAAACAAAATGATAATAAAAAATGAAAATTTAAAAAAGCAAAGAAATTGAAAAACAGCCCTACAAGCGATGATTTATGAAACTATGTTCATAAAAGCTTCAAGTGCTCTTTTTTAAAATGTCATCCACAATCACACTTGAGTTTAAAAATTATGATGGCTATTCCTCAAAAACGTTATCAGAAAATATTAAAGGTTACCAGGAGATAATTACTCCTTAACTACAATTTTGTTTTGGCAATTCTTTCTTCCTTTCAATTTCACTGTCCTCATAATGCCTCTAAAAAGGACACATAGAATTCTACTTCTGAGAGTCTGAACAACCCCCTTTTAACAGAAAGTACTCAGGCTCGCTGAAATTCTCCTTCTCTCATAAATTCATTGTGAAACTCAAATATTAAAATATTTTTGTTAGTGCTCAGTTTAGGCTCAGAAATGGCAATTTTGCAATGATAACATCCAACAAAAACATCTCTGTGGTGATATACTTGTACCTTTTTAATGGGGTCTTCCTTATGTGCTCTTTTCAAATATTAAAGATGTTAGTTATTAGTCTCAACTTCTTTGGTTACCTTGCTATTGGCTGTATATTTTCAACAGCTAGTTATAGATTTTTCAAGTCTTTTCAGGACACAAAAATTTGAAATTAGAAATTAGCAGATGTTCTCCTACTGCATTAGACAAACTTAATTTTTTCTTGTAGGCTAAATACATTGATGAGATTCTTGTCTTCATTTTTTCCTAACAACAACAAAAAGGGTCTGTGGTCAAGCAAAGGGAAAGAAGGCAATCCAAAACAGAGGATAACTTCTTCCTGAGGTAGAGATGTGTGTAATATACACACACACACATATATAAGTATATATATAAAATAAAATGTCCAGCGTTTTTTTAATTGTACTGAGCTAATAAGTTTTCATATTTTGAATAACAGAAACATGACAAGAGTTTTTAAAAATTCCAGATAACAATGAAAAAAAAATAAATCACACACAAATAATTGAGAGGTGAGTGTAAGGATTCTATGTTAGAATTCTTGAAGTAGAAAAATATGAAGCCAATTTGTCCTAATACTACTATTAAAATTTTCAAAGCTGCTCTCTGGCTATAAAACTGACAAAGCTAGATTCGGCTGTATTAATTTTTATGAATGACTGGCAATATAGACAATTTAAGTTATATTGAAATTATGCTTATTGCCTATAGAGAAGTAGCAAGCTAAGTTTGTGACTTGATAACAAATGTAAAAACTGCACATATTAAAGGAAAATCACTATTTTTGTACTCACTTGCAACAATGCGTCTTCCATCTGCAAGAATCATTTCTCCATTTTCTACTAGAGTTTTTAAAATACAGGTAACATTTGTTGGGGCTTTGTCTGCTTCATCTACTACCAGAACATGACCCAACTTTACTGCTTTAACCTTTTAAGACAGAAAATTTATCATAAACAATAAAATGAAAGCAACTATTATTAAAACTTCATCACTTACTCCTTTGGATTTATAACAGCTGGTTTTATTTAAGTTTTGAGTACACTATCACACACACACAAAAGTCTGTAGCAGAGCTGGAAAGAAAATTTTTGGATCTGCATCAAAAGCTTCACAGAGTTACTAAACTGCCAACTCTACAGTAATCTTTGTATTTCACTTTAGTATTATATTAGGTTATTAAGTATGAAATGTCCGATTTCCTTAAGTACTAACTGTGATAGTATCTCTGATATTTCACTTTGACACTTTTTGTTTTATCTTTATTGTGAAGATACATCTTCATTCTTTCAAATGCACAGTTTGACTTGTGATTATCTTTCAAGAATTTTTTTAGAGCAACTTTTGTAAAATCATAGATAAGTCAAAAATTAGAGTTATTTTCTAATATGAGTACTATCGTGGAAACAATGCAGCACAGACAGCTTGAAATATCAAATAAGTGTTTGGGAAGGATGTGGCTAATGAACGCACAGTATGTGGATGGTTTGAGAAGTTCTGTTCTGGTGATTTTAATCTTGAAAATGAGCCACATGGGCGACCTGAGACCAAGGTGGGTAAAGATGAGCTGAGAACTGTAGTGGAAGCAAATCCATCTCAAGCTATGTGTGAATTAGCAGAAAGGTTTTGATGTTACTGTTCCAATATTTGAAACAAAGCAGCAAGGTAAAGAAGCTGGATAGATGGGTACTATATGAAGTAAATGTACCAGAAGTGAAATCATCTTGAAGCTTGCCTTTCTTTGCTGTCATGACATAAAGGCAAACCATTTCTACACTGTATTGTTATATATGATGAAAAATGGATTGTTTTTGACAATTGCAAGTGTTTGACACAATGGTTGGAAACCAAATATTCATCCAAAAAAGCTAGTGATGTCTGCTTGGTGGTCCAATGCTGGTATTATCCACTACTGCTTCATGAAACCTGGTCAGTTGATTACAGCGGATGTCTACTGCACCAATTGGGCGAAATGATGAGGATGCTTGTGATTAAGGAGCCCAGATTGGTCAACAGAGATAGGCCAATACTCTTGCAAGACAATGCTTGAACACATGTCACACAAACAACGCTGCTCAAACTACAAAGGCTGAATGTGGAAACTCTCTGTCATCTACAGTACTCACCAGACCTTGCACCAACTGACTACCACTTTTTGCAGGCTTTGGACCATTTCTTGTAAAGAAAAATACTCAATTCTTAACAAGCTGTGAAAAATGCCTTTTGTGATTTCATTGCCCCTCACTCTCCAGGTTTATCACTGCTGGCATAAACAAGCTACCGTTAAGATGGCAAAACTGTGTCGATAGTTTAGGTGCATAATTTTTTTAAATTTATTTTTTATTTCAGCATATTATGAGGGTACAAATGCTTAGGTTACATATATTGCCCTTGCCCCACCTGAGTCAGAGCCTCAAGCGTGTCCATCCCCCAGATGGTGCGCACCGCACCCATTCGGTGTGTATATATGCATCCCCACCTCCCCCCTCCCATCTGCCTGACACCCAGTGAATGTTATTACCATATGTGCACTTAAGTGTTGATCAGTTAAAACCAATTTGATGGTGAGTACATGTGGTGCTTATTTTTCCATTCTTGGGATACTTCACTTAGTAGAATGGGTTCCAGCTCTATCCAGGGTAATACAAAAGGTGCCAGATCACCATTGTTTTTTGTGGCTGAGTAGAACTCCACGGTATACATATACCACATTTTATAAATCCACTCGTGTTGACAGGCACTTGGGTTGTTTCCACATCTTTGCAATTGTGAATTGTGCTGCTATAAACATTCCAGTGCAGATGTCTTTTTTATAGAATGTCTTTTGTTCTTTTGGGTAGATGCCCAGTAATGGGATTTCTTGATCAAATGGTAGTTCTACTTGTAGCTCTTTGAGGTATCTCCATATTGCTTTCCACAGAGGTTGTACTAGTTTGCAGTCCCACCAGCAGTGTATGAGTGTTCCTATCTCTCTGTATCCACTCCAACATTTATTGTTTTGGGACTTTTTGATAAAGGCCATTCTCACTGGAGATAAGCAATATCTCATTGTGGTTTTGATTTGCATTTCCCTGATGATTAGAGATGTTAAGAATTTTTTCATATGTTTGTTAGTTAGGTGCATACTTTGATTAATTGTACTGCTTCTTGTTTGAGATATAATAAACTTTTGATTGGAAATTGGATATTTCATATTTAAAGACCTAATATTAGAATTATTCCTAAGGTAGTGACACTCAACAATGTTTCACACCCCAGAGTAGGGGAGATTTACAACTAGTATAACAAACAGAGAAATGAAAGTGCCATGGTGGTGAAGAGAAGTGAGACATCACAATCAATTGTGGATATTAGAATATTGCATTCATTATGGCTCATAAAGAGTGTACAGTTTTTTAATAGATCAAATAGATGGTGCTGAAGAAGCGGGTACTCAAGATAAAGAGAATGGCCAGACTCAAGAAATCCTGGAGCATATTTAGGAAAGAGTGAATACGAATAGTCTGTGTTGGCTGAAATCGAGGTTAAATGTGAGAAAAGGGACTGAAAGGGTAGATTGGGTCACTACTACTAAGGACTTGATTGCCAGACCAAGAAATATGTACTTTGCCTTATTAAATAATGGGATGCAATTTAATATTGATGAGTTCAGACATGACAGAAATGCAGCTTGGAGCTACACTTTAGGATATTTAATCTGGCAGCAATACACAGAGTAGACTAAAAGGGGATTACTACAATAATTGGCTAAGAAGTGGTTTGAGAATCTCAGTATTGGGGAGACATGAAAAAAATGGACATAAAAAGGATTAGATTGATCGATCTGAAGGGTTTCATAAAGGTAGAATCTATAGTCTTGGCAACTGCTTAGATGGGAAGAAGAGAAAGGAAAATAAGAGTCTTAGGTGTTAGGTGAATGGGTAGATGGTGACATCATGAAAAGAAAAATAAAAGCTAAGAAAAACTCTTAAAAACATTTTTGAGCAGTGGATAAAAGAAAATGCTCAATAAATTTAAATGTAAACCTAAAGATTTTTTTAATACTAATTAGTATCTCATAACATAAAGTGTACCATGTCATAAATTTTTCTGATTGTAAAGTTTGGCAAATCATTTTAAGAAAATACAGATTGAGAAATGGGTGTTCCTTCTACCACAATTATTTTATACCATATTCTATTAAAAAAGAACTGATAAGAATTTTTTTTTTACAGTAAAAACAACTGAATTTTAAAAAAGAAAACATGTAGCTTCTATTGCCAACCCCATCTTTGTTCAGGGAAAGTCAGGCCCAACCTAGGAGAATTCACGCAGGAGATCTTGAAGACTCCAGTCCCCAGGGTCTGCATCACAGAGATTCCCATGATGGCTTATTTGTGCCATTGCTGCAAAGGAGTTATCTGCACAGAGGGACGTGCCTGGCAGGCTGGGATTTCTTTGGGTTTTGTGTGGGAAGCTGAGCACTGGATCTTCCCAGCTGCCCAAAATACCAGGCTAATATTTTATTAGTTAGAGGTATTTTTAAAAACTTTTCTAGAAACATTACCTAATTTCAAACTCTACAAATTTGAAAACAGCAAACTTTTATTTTTTTAATTCTAGAATAGAGAAGAAATCAGTAGAGGATTTCTGTCATTCCCTAAACCTCTTACTCTGAAAAGAGAACAGCATAGGAAAACATGTAATTTTCCCAATAATTTGCATTTAAATATCTATTCCTAAAAGGACACATGAATAAGTGCTTTCTAGTTAGACTGAAATATATTAGAATCCATGAGATACTTCCCCCTCCATTCCCAAAGGCTGAAATAAATTTGAATATTCATATAATTGGATTACTAACCAAAGGCGAGTCTTCATACACAATAAGTCCATCCTTAACTGAAGGCTGAAGGGTAAGAGTTTGTACTGTGGTGTCCCTAAAGTTAAAAGAACAGATTTTATAATTAGTAAGAAAATAAACTGATGTTTGAGCATGAGTAAAAATACAACATAAGAGCACTTTTGAAAAGATTTTTGTTCATCATCCTGCTTTTCTCAAGAAAAATAAAAATAGCAAGTGAAATTCCTTTCAGCAACAGTATTTTGTAGATTTAATACAATATAAATTACAAGGGCTTGGGAGTTAATCCAGGTTTATGGATTCTCCAGGTTCTTTACTTCTCTCTCTTTTTTCTGGTAATTTCCCTTGTAACCATTTCACATCTTAAAATTATCTCCTGAGGGTGAAAAAGAGAAATTAAAAATACATATTTATATAATATTCATGTTATTTAAACATAATTTTGATGACAATCTTAGTAACTACTGGCATGCTGATACGACCATTTAAAGCAAGTTTATGAACTACATGTTCAGGCCCTATCTGCCATCATTAGGTGGCACAGCCAGACTACCTTATCCTACTCCAAGAACACCGAGGAGTTAGTTCATGGGATTTTTAACATTTCTACTGGGATTAGGGCAATCCATTTTATTTTCTTAAACACACCTTTTACTATTTACTTGACCCTTCTTTAGATCAGGATTTTCAAAACTATTAATAGTGAGGTATCCTGATGTTATGACCTTCCTTACATGATGAGATATTAAGTTCACATCACCTGTAGATATTCTTGCCCAAAATGTATGTACAGAAGCTACATGTGATAGGTAGGGTCAGACATTTTTAAGAAATCAATTTTATATCTTTACCTTCCGCATATATTCTATCTTAAAACTGAAAAATCTTATGTCTAGCTTGACTATGTCACACAGAGACTTAGAATTACTTTTAAAATGTGAGTATCACCTTTAGAAGAGTTCAAAGTTGTCTTTTCAAACCATGCTACCACTTATTCAAAGTAAAATGTGACGCTGCCAATTGTGCTGTTTTGAGTATCTACTATGTGTAAGACTCTACTTGGAAAGTGAACTTCAGACCTTGCTTGGCACTATGATATACTTGTGAAACATATACCCAAATGCCAAATTTTACTATATTCTATTAAAATTATAAAATATTTATTTTTAAAAAATAATAAATATCACATGACAATGAAAAAAGCAAATTTAAGTTATTACTCAAACCATTTTTTTGTTTTAGCAAAACAAATATAATCAACATCAGTTAACTGCTTTGAGAGGCAGCTTTGGGGTAGTAGAATGAGGACTTTGGAGTGAGATCAATCAAGATTCAAATTCTGATTCTTGCCCCTGATTAGCCATAGGATTTTGGGTAAATAGTAAAGCCCACCCAAGAGGATCACTGATAGAACTCTTGGAAAGTATCTAGCACAGTATCTGGCAAATAGCAGGAGTGTAATTACATGCCAGCTTTAGATGTTTGTTGTTATTGTTATTGCTGCTGTGACTGAAAATTCCCTGCTTGCCCTCACTTCTACTTGATCTTCAGCTTTTTAGCATAGGTGGTACTTCCTGGAAATCCCTTCCCTGACACTTTGCAGACCAGGTTAGGTATCCCTGGTTTGTGTTCTCTTTGAGACCTCTATATCCCCTATTGTAGCCCTTAACACACTACATTAACATTACATATTTTAATATCCATCTTTCTATACATACTGTCAGATCTAACAGTGTAGAACATATCTACATTGTCCCTCATTCTGTTCCTAGCATCTAGTAGATGCCTGGCTCACAGGAGGAATTTAATAAATATCTGTTGAATGAATGAAATAAACAAAAAATACTAAAAGGTAAAAAATCAACATTGTAGCTACAGTACAGTATACATTATATGGTCTTCCAAATTTATTGGATCACAGAACTGTTTTTTTAAACAGAGAATCTGAAACCCACTCTAGTTAATGTTGGATTAGATTAAGGCCAATTCTCTTAGAGGTAAGGAATAGTCCTTATTCCCCTATAAGACTGTATTAGAAAGTACAGTCATGTTGAGAATGTATACTTGGGGTTGAACAGTCAAGGTATTGAGGAGCTAATGGTTTATGTCCATAATGGACTCCAAATGAATTGAATTTAGACTTATCATTGTAGGGTAACTTCTATAGCATAGTCTTCATTTACCAGGTCTTGAACAGGCATGCTGGCAATATACTTAGTGACATTTACAATTTCTAGACTACCTGCCTTATTTGCACCTAGCTTGAAAGGCTTCTTTAACTTGACCAAGTGGTGATTGGTTTCTTTCATTAATTGTTGGGAGTTCTGGCGCATTGCCCTTCCTGATCCCTATCCAAGCTCCCACCACCACAATCCTGGCTCTTCTGGGCCTGGTAGCTGTCCCCATAGTCTATTGTTTCCTACGGCCCTAGCACTACACTATACAAAGAATCCAATATTATTTGTTTATCTTTGCTAAAAGTTCAATTAAATTGTGTCTAAAAATAAAGCCCTGGGGGATGATAAGAAAAGTGAAAACACATTGTGACAGTTTATTGATGTTTATTAACTGTTAGTATGAATAAAATATTTCTTATGTAACATAACGATAGTGATTTTTTGTACTTATGGGTCTTCTAAATTTATTGTAGGACATTGTTTTTTTTTGCTAACAAATTAATTTTTAGAGTTTTAAAGAAATCAAGAACAAAGTTTAATTAATCTGACTTATATTCACTGTTAATATTCTAGCAATAGAGAAGGGGGTTTGTGAACAAGGGGAAAAGATGAGTTTACATAGATTTTTATAGTAATATAATGAATTTCTCACCTCAGCTCTCACATATTTAATGGGCAACAACATGACACCTACCAGCACCAAAAAGGAAAAAGGAATTCTCGCATCATTGTCAGTAGAAAGGAAATTCAGTTGTTATCTTAATAATTATCATGCTTCATAGCAGATTAAGAACAGTAAATTCAAGATGAATTCTATTCTTCAAAAGAAAATGAAATTGCTCTATAACATTTGAATTCTGATAGCATACAACTCGTCAAATCAGAGTTATCAAAAGACTTTTGTGCTAGAAATAAAAACCATAGGTTTGAGGGAATAAGCACAAATCAGATGATTTCCAAAAGAGACTAAAATGAGGATAAATGCAAATGGGAAACACAGCTTTCAGTAGAGTAGTTTGTGAGAAAGAGAAGTTCATAGGATAAGAGTGGTTTTGTTCTGTTCTTCACATTGATCCTTTCGTCTAGTACATCAAAGAAGACTAATAAAATATGTAAAATAATATTGAGCTTAAAAAATTGGTTGGCTTACATTTTGGTAAGTTACCCTGATTATGTAAGAGTAGAAAACAATTGACTATTCTGTGCATAGTACTTAGTATAATAAGAAAAAAGCTTGATTTCCAAGATATCCTATAAATATAAACTTCAACCTAGTTTAGTACAGGATAAGGTGACTACTGTTGTTGCAAGTAGCACATGACAATATAATTGTTTCTTTTTCAGGAGTATTTGATTAAAATACTCTGCATTTATGAACATCTTGGATCAAAAGATATTAATTATCCACACAAATAAGCAATGACCCTATAAGAATATTTTATTTGCTACAATTTCAACTCTATTATGACTTGTTCCTTTCAAAAACAGCTATGAAATATAAGCTAATAAAAGTTTAGTGTCAACAATTTCAACAATACTAGGGAGAAGAAAAGTTAAAACACATCTTAGTTACATTTTCTTAGCAAAAGATTTAATAAAGAAATGACTTTCCAGTATATAACATTCACCAGTAATGCTTGATGAATTACAATGTTCAGATAATTGTTGACATTTATGTTATCCAAATTGTTCTCACTTTTTACTATCTTACAATCTATAGTTGTCTATCAATTAAAGCCTATGTAAATAAAGGAGATACTCAAAGAAATAATTGTGCTAAATTCTATTCTTTTTTAATTTTGTCATTTTAAAGTTTTAAAAAAATTTTTTTTGTAGAGATAGGGTCTCAATATGTTGCCCAGGCTGGTCTTGAACTCCTGGCCTCAAGCAATCCTCCTGCCTTGGCCTCCCAAAGTGATTACAAGAGTGAGTCACCGTGCCTGGCCTTAAAAGCTTTTTTAAAAATTGGAGTTATTAATGTTTCATGGTAACTTAAAATGATTCCAGATGCAATAAAAACAATTAAATTGTGTAAAGACCAGGTTTTTGTCAAAATAAGGAAAGAAAATTGGCCTCTAGAGTACAATCTGTTCTGAAATGTTGTTTGTAAAGGTACATTAAGCTACTATCTTCTAATTTATTGAGGAACAAAAGATCCAAAATAGTGATGTTTACTTTGAGGATGATATTTTCATGAGTTGTATTTTAATTGATTTATGGTTAGCTTTCTTTTAGAAAAACAGTAATAGTTAAACATAAGAGTGAAGGAAGAAAAAAGATATTCAAGAGTTTCAAACAGCTGACGAAAAAATCTTCTCTAACTTTATACTTCATTAAAATAAAAATGGCTATAAGAATAGTCCACTCAATAATAAGAGCCAGACATGAGAAAGGAAAGACAAAGGAGGCACTGAACAAATATCTGTTCAGCATTTTAAAGAGTGGGCTGATTATGAAATTAGAATTAAATGGTAATTTTTACCAATAAAATATAAATCTAACATCACTGATTCAGTAGTAAATGCTGTCAAAAGACATTTTTTAAGTGAAGAAGAATTCATAGCATCATTAAGAATATCATTTTCACAAGGCTGATTTTAAAATAAGTAATAAAATAAAGGTAAAGAGCACTAATAATAATTACCATTAATAAAACAGAGAGTAGTACTTAGACATAGGCAATGCAAACAAGTTTAAGTATCTGTGTTTACAAATCATCTGGACTCTGCTGAATAGCAGCACACCACCCCCCTACTTCTACCTACAAAAGACAAGTTTATTTTGCCATATTGGGAAAGAAATTTCCTCAGCCCCAAAAACAGAAATAGTCACTGTTAAAAGCAGTAGCACCATCCAATAATAATAAAAAAAAGACACAAAATAAGCTATGATTACTGCAGTGTTAAAAGCCAGCATCAGACTAAAGTGGTGTCCTCCCAGTTTGATCAATCACTTAACCTCTTGAAGTCCAAGGTTACTCATCTCTACAGAGGGAATTAATGTAGAACATATGACGGAATATAACAGAGTAAAAAGAAGGAAGACAAAAGGAGAGTGAGCAAGAGAGAGTATTATTATATAGCGCTTCAAATGTTTTGAATGCTTTGAGGGAAAAGTCCTTTTATTAAGATAAGCAAAATATTATTCCTGCCAAAGTGACTGAAAAGATTCCAGCACTTAAAATAGTTGCTTTGGAGAACAAATAGTTTATTTAGTAGTCAATCACTCATCACTAATACACCCAGATGCAAAAATCCTAACAAACTAAGGAAGACATTAGGGGATAATATTTATAGAAGGAAGTATACTGTGATGCAACACTTTGCTCTTCAGAGGTATGTTCTTGATGGGAACAGCTGGTAGAAAACAACCACAGCAAAACAGTTACCTGATGGAAACTAAATATTTCCAAATACGCTTAGTTCGCAAAATCTACTTACCTCTACCATGTTGCCTAGTACTACCTTAATATTTAAAAAGAAATTCTTCCAAAAATCAAAGCCATGTTGATAATCAAGTCTTGTAACAAACTCTGAAAATTCTGTAAGTTGTCCAGTCTTTAGAAATAAAAACAAATCTACTAAAATGGTATATAGAAAATTGGATCTTTTATCTTTACTCTGAAAACTAGCTTTCCAGCTTGGTAAATTTTAGGGCCACAAAATGACCTAACTTTTTTGTAGAAACTTTGTTTTCCCTTTTCCATATGAAAAGGGAAAACAATGTACAATCCCTTATTTGAATAGAAAAATGTATTTTCTAATAAGTATTTAAAAAGGAATAGAAAAAATTAATGAAGATAAAAATACAAAGTTGAATGAGTGTACAAAGATAAATACAGAGATGCAAGCAGGGGGTGAGGATTATGAATATTGTGTCCACTGGATAAATCTTTATCAGAAAATATAGTATATAAGTAATTTATATTTTTAAAAAGACTTTACCAATCGAGTAACAACATAAAAGTGCAATAAAGAGTAAAAATTAGTAAATGAACACTTTTTCATATTAGAACTTTTCATGATCTTTTATTCAAGAAATATTTATTGAACATCTACTAACGGGTACTGCTTTACACTTAATCTTAGCCAAAAGGCTGAGAAGCGACAATGGGTACTGCTTTAGATATTGCTGAAGTATCACTGAACAAAACATGTAAAAATTCCTTCCCTTGATGACATAAAACTCATATTATATTTAAAGGAACTCATCTTACCATGCCAATAATATACCACCCTTAGTACAGTATGAACTTGATTTTGCAGAGATTAAATACCAAAAGATATTTTATCATAGGCAATTCAAAGAAATAAAGTTAAAATAAATATTTTTAATCACCAAGATAAATGATAAACTAATCTGCTGTTGTTTATCAGGAGAAGCATGTTCTCCATGAAGTTAGTTAGGCATGCCTCTTTTGGTTAATAACTCAAAATGCCTTTTCATGTAATACACATTAAGACTTACTTTATAAGTTGCTTTTTGTACATAGCATAATATTATTTGATCTACTATAATTCATGAATTATTTTATTTTAATTTCTGGTTTTTCATCAACTGGAAAAAATTTCCAATGCTCTGGTTTTAAGTTTACCAGATTTTAATCACACAAGTCAAATAGAAAATAGTATGTAAATAAGTACTATATTTAAAAAACTCTTACCTTAAAAGAAATCTGTGTTTGAGTTTTCTATAATTTACCTATTTTATTAGGTTTTTTTGATACATTTTCTTAAAGGAAGATACAACTGTATCACAAGAAAAACAATATATTTTGCTTTTAGCAGCAAAAGTTAGAGTTCATTTCAGCCTCAGCCTATCTCCCAGTATCATTTTCATGGCACAGGAGAAGAAACAGATACCTCTGAGGAATCAGAGGGCAGATGACTGAAGCAACCCTCTGAGCATATTTCCTTGTCATCTTATGTTTTATCTTAAAATTTGATGTAAATTTTGAATGCTATTCCCAGTTTGTTTCAATACAAAAACAGTCACCATTAGGAAAATAGCAGCAAGGAGCTATTGTCCTGAGCCAACACTTTCAGGAAACTGAGTTGAACTGAAGACAGCTGATGCTGTTGTTCTGGTATCTATCACATTATTTCTTGAACCCCAAATTAAATAAATGAGTAGCTATAAATGGCAATCATTTTTTCACTGCTTTATGAACTATGTCAGGGTAATTACTGTGGAGAGCCTCCAGTATGATGCCAAAAAGGCAGTATGTGCTGCATTTTTTGACTTCTGCTGGTAGGCATTTCAACAACAGCACCTTTTAAAGACATCACATAGCTTATGCCATCTTGGGACTGAAGAGTTCTCTCATCTCCTGGGCAATCTCTTCTACTTTTTCAAGATAACAAGGAGGATGTGGTTCAATTGTCCTATTTTCTCATTTGAGGTTAGGTATTATTGCTATTTATTTAAGGTTAGTCAGAACATCTCCAAAACCACACCAAAAAGAAAAAAGTATATAGATGAAAGGTAAAAAGAAAAAAAAAAAGGAAAGAAAAGGCATATTTTAAGAGGCTGCTGTTTAGTGCTAAATCAAATACCAACCTTCTCAGTGAGGCCTTGCCTGACCACCCTATTTCAAACCATACCTCCTGCTCTGGACCCCCTTTCCCTGGTTTATTTTCCCCCGTAACACTTATCACTAGCTGACATACTACATATTTAAATGATCTCATTCTCCCTCTCTTTCAACAGCAACTATAGTAGAAACACGAAGCCTGGGCTTTTGTTCACTGAGGTATCACTCACATTTAGAAAAGTAACTAGCAAACAGCAGATATTCTGCAATGCTTGTTGAAATGAATGCATTTCAGCTTCATTCACATACGGTAAGGTCATATTGAGTTACTGAAGTATCATGTTTCTTTCTGCGCACCTTTTCTCTTCTCTGGAAAGTTTTCTTTTCTTTTCTTCCCCCTTTCCCTGACAAATTGTTAAGGCCCATTCCTTAAACAGTCAGTTCAAATGTCACCTCCTCTTAGAAGAATTCCTATTTCTATATCCTCCCAACTGAACTAATTGTTCATACAAAGTACTTTACACTTAAGAAACTCGTTAGTTGCTCACATGACTACCTCCCTCACAAGGTATATCATCTACGGACAAGGATATAACATCTTTTTGTATATACCTAGTGTCTGTCATTATGCCTCATACCTCAGGGGCATGTAAATAAATGTTTGCTCAAAGAATGAATGAATGCATGAGTGTATTAAACAAACATTACATACTTCCAAAGTATAAAACAGATTATTAGGCATAAAGGGTTATAAAATGAATAATTCAGAGAGACTCTGCTCTCAGAAAGCTCACATGACAGACAGGGAGACATATACAAGATGATGAAATATAATTCACATCAGAAGGTGATAAGGGCTATAACGGAAATCAAAACAAAGTTCAGTGGGGACTCAGAGGAGAAGGTAATTAATCCTGATGGGAAGAGAACAAGGTCCTGATGATTGAATTTGATTTTAACTGGCAGGGATGGGTGCAAGTGCTTCCAGGAAGAGGAACAAACACGTAGAAGTCGGGAGATCCAAGAGAAGTTTAAGGGCACGCCTAGTTATCCAGCATGTCTAAATTGTAGTTGCATGGATGGAAGTAGAGCTAGAAAAGTCGGCTAAGTTGAGAATGTACAGAGTCTGAATTTCATTTCATGAAAAATATGAAGCCATCAAAAAACCAATCATGTATCCATTTTAGAGAGAGGACTCTCTAAGTGGACATCTCAAAGATGGATGGGAAGGAAGAGACAATGCATTTATTTAGTTGTTTAACAAATGTTTATGGAACATCTGCCATATCCCAGACATGCTGAAAGTAGGCAGTTCAAAGACATGTCCCTGCCCTCAAGGAGAGCTCACTGTCTAGTAAGGGAGACAGAGATGGAAACACGTAATTGTGATAACAAATGACAAGTACCATAGCAGAGCCTATTCTAGGTCAGTGGCTCTCAACCATCAATAAAAGTTTCTGAGAAGACACATTCTAAAACATACAAAAATATAAACAAAATATAATGAATCAGAGATGGAAAATAATATCTTTAAAGAACTCTTAGATTTTATTTGTTAATAATACAAAAAACTTTTTGTTCTCATTAAAAATTAAAAGACTTTTTGAGAAGAGCAATGTGATTGATATACTTTATTACTTGTGTGATTTAAAAGTCTAGTCCTAAATTCAGTTTATTTCACTATTTTGTTTTAATGGCTAGCATAACTTAAAAAGAGCTCAACAAAGACATGTAGATTCAGATGGAAGAAGTACAATATTGACTGTGCTCTCTATAGCTCAACATGCATTTGTCAATCTCATTTATCAAACATAGGAGGTCTTTTTTTGCAACCCACTTTTTTTTTTTTTTTTTTTGAGAGAGTGTCGCTCTGTTGCCCAGGCTAGAGTGCCGTGGCATGAGCCTAGCTCACAGCACCCTCAAACTCCTGAGCTCAAGCGATCCTACTGCCTCAGCCTCCCCAGTAGTTGGGACCACAGGCATGTGCCACTATGCCTGGCCAATTTTATATATATATATTTTTTTAGTTGTCCAGCTAATTTCTCCGTATTTTTTTTTTTTTTTTTTTTTAGTAGAGACGAGGTCTCGCTCTGGCTCAGGCTGGTCTCGAACTCCTGAGCTCAAACGATCCACCCGCCTCGGCCTCCCAGAGTGCTAGGATTACAGGTGTGAGCCACCATGCCTGGCCTTGTAACCCACTTCAAAAGAAAAGAAACAACATCTGCTTATGGAGGAGAAGGAGACAGAAGGTCTAAGAAGTTTTCCTAGAGAAAATGAATTTGCATTTTGAAGAAAAAGTATGAGTTTTCCAAGTAGACTTGACAGGAAATCGCAGGCAGCAAGAGCCGCACGTGGCCAGCTGTGGAGCCTTGGATATGTATGTAATACTTGGGAACCACAGGCAGTTCATGAGGCTTAAGCATATGTGGGAGAAAAAGAGTGGAAGACAGACATGTGAAACAGATGGTGCTCAAATGACAGAGTGTGGACTTGACGCTGTTGGCTATGGGAGTCATTGAAGGGTTCTGAGCAGGAGAGTAAGTGATCAATTTTATTGGCTGGAACAATGTGAGGCATAAAGAGGAGAGATTCGAGGTTGGCTTTTTAACCAGAAGGCTACTGCTAAGGCTAAATCCAGGCAACAAAAGATGAGGAATGGATTAGCTCCCACTACTACCAGAATGATGACACAGATAGCTATTCACCAGGGAAAGACTGCAGCTAGGCTTGGTACCTTTAGCTGTTGGCTGAAGTCCTATTCCAAACTGTCACTTGCCCAAATTCTCACAACCCTCTAGTCACTGTAATCTGAAGGCTATTACTTCTCTTACTCCATCCTACCTTGGATCAATTCATCTGCTGGGCCTCCAGAACAGACAAAGTTGCTGAAATGCCCAGAATGTCTTACTGCAAATCACACCACAATTATGAAAATAGTCATTGTTGCTAAACTTATCAATGTTAGAGTTCTACTCCTCAAGTAGTCTCTCATTTACTTCCTGTAACATTATCCTTTAAAGTTTTTAATATTCTTTCCACTTTAGCACTGATATTTCTAGTTTATTAAACTATTTGTTCATTGGCCATCTCACCACTACAAAGAAGGATTCACGATAGCAGTGACCTTGTCTGTCCTGTTCATTGTTGTATTCTCAAGGTCTAGAACAGTACTAGGGACACAACAGGAGTTCAGTAAAGGTCTGTTGCAGTAGTAGTTCTCCTTTGCCACCAAATGAGCCTGTCTCCTAGCTGCTGCAGTATTGACTTTTGAAAGCTCACAGCTAAACCTTTTCCTAGAGAACTTCCCTCTACCAGTGGGAGCTACCTCACCCAGAAATGCTTGGGAGGTTATAGGTTCCTGCTTCCCTCCTTCCCAGTGGAAGTCCTTAATCAATGACTTACCGGTACGGGGGCAAAAAAGACTGGCCCTCTTTCTTCCAAGTGGAATTACTGAGTAGTACTATCTGCATTCCAGAACTCCCTGTGAAGAGGCTGAGATTAAACTTCAGCAAAAACCACCTCTTTTCGCTGCCCTAATCCTGATTGCTTCACTTCCCTACAGGTTTCACCTGAAAGCTCTCCCTCTAAAATCACTTCCACAAACATTGTCATCTCTGGCTCTGTTTCTAGGGAACCTGACCCAAGGTATCTGTTGACTTTGAACGAATGAATGAATAAATGAATGAATGAAGATAATGTAGAAACAATCCTTAGATTTTCTAGCAATGCTCCTAACTCTTCCTGCATCAAACACTATAAACACATCTCAATTTACAGAAATTACAGAGTTGTGAACTGAGCAATCTCATTAATACACAAATCTATTTGCTAATTTAAACACCATGTGTCATCCCCTTCTGCTCATTTTGTCACTGTTGTCATCATGTGAAGAGTCTGACTATATCAGTATGTCTCATAAGGAATGGCACTTCATAAAGCTCAACAAAAACATTTAAAACCTAACTGAATAAAAAGAGAGTTGGGAGATATGTGCCACTGGCAGAAACCTCTATCTGCTTACCTAAGGACACTGTCAGGAACCTACAGCTGGTGCTGACTGGGAATGCCCAGAGAGAGGAGAGCAGGTTGAAGTGGCTGGGATATGACGTAAAGCATGTTAAGCAAGATATTCTGCAATTGGAACAATTCTAATACTGAGTTTATTCTGATTATAAAGACAAACTTTTTTTAATCCCTCCCCCATCAGATTATCAGACTTTATAATGTAAATCAATGTAAAATAATAATTTTTTAAACGAAAATTTGCTTTACAAGGACAGGAAGGTTATAAACTAAACTCGTAATAGTGACTGACTTGAGGCAGGGAGATGAGATTGGAGGCAGTGGTAAAAGGGGACCTCTCAGCTATAATTACAGTCTTTTAGTTCTGCAAAAAGAAAAGTAGAGTCAAATTTGGAAAAACATGAACAGTTGCTAAATCTGGGTGATAAATCTGTGTCATATATTTTTGTTTACGTTTTTTGGATTTTTAAAGTTTTTCTCAAACGAAAAAAGTACATAACACTTGAAAGGAATGTAGCTGTTCTCTAGTGGCAAGGGATATAACAAAACTAAAAAAAAAAATAATACACACTACATCAGTGGTTCTCAAGCTTCTTAAGCTTGTGATTTAGAAAATAAAAATGAAGAAGCCCATAAAATCCTCATTGTTTCCAGTTTTCTTTTCTGAAACAGCCTAGAGCATTGCGGTTGCTGGTATCTCCAGTTTCAGGAGTCAGTCTGTAGCTCTGACTGACCAATCTCTATAACCCACAAATTAGAAGCCAGGATAATGCAACTATTTGGTGGGTGCACCGAGAGAAAGGATATTACTGAAGCAGTGTCAGCCTGGGAGGAACATCACATACAAGACCACAGGAATTAATCTGGTTACCGCTTTTATGAATCACCCAGTGTCAGAACAGAAAACAAGGCTATTAAATTTCCTGATGACATACCTCACAGGTGTGATTGAGGGTCAAAGTTAGTTTAACAATCTGGAGAAGTGGTCAAGAAAACAGAAAATGAGATTTAATAAGGATATTACTATTGACAAAAACGGGAAAATACAGAAAAACTGGCCAAAAGCAAATAATGCAGAAAAAGACTTTGGGATCAAGCTGAGCAAGGATTAGGAACATAATGCTAGAATTTTAAAAAATGAAGCTATTAGACACAGAGTGAAGTACAGAATGTAAGAATTGGTTGACCAACAGTCCCACCACATGGATAATACTTTAGTAAGGTACTCACCAAAATACCATTTGATTCAGCACAACAAAGTCCAGTGGCAGCACAGTGCAGTGGTTAGAGCACAGGGCTGAAGGCAGAATGTATGAAGCCAGCTGTGTGACTTCCGCCAAGCTGTTTAACCTCACTGTGCCTCAGTGGCCTCACGTCAAAACAGAGATAGTAATGGTACTGATCTCATAGAGTTGTAGTGAGCAGTAACAAGTTACAGTTTGAAAACCACTTAGAACCATGCCTGGCACACAGTAGCTGCTGTGTAAATGTTTGTTAAATAAACAAAAATAACACAGGAATTTAAATGGGTTTGAAGATTATCCAGAGAAGTCAAGAATCATTACAAACCTAAAGATCTACATGGAAAAGCTAGAGGCACTGGCATAATACATTTTGCAAAAAAGAAGAGGCAGTAGAAGGCATTCTTACTGGGAAAACTACTGTCCAACTGCTGATAAAAATGCTCCTAAAACAGCTTTTTCAAATTCACAATGGGGAAGATGAGACAGAGGAGCACCGTGGACGTTCTGTTGCAGCAGCTGACATTTGACATGGCTCTGGTTCTCTACTGCTCTCATCAATGCTAAGAATGTTGTGATGACTTAATAATAATTTTTTCCATAAGACTTCAGAAAACCTTTTACTTTTTCTGTTTTCTGCCAGTACTTCTATCTGCTCTCTGGGAGACTTTGTGAATTTCAAAATTGATACTGTCACATTCAGTTTTCTTCAGCCTGAGGAAAGTCTCATATGTTGAATTATGCTGTGCTTTGTAAAGCATATCATCATTCACTCTAGGATATTTGATTTTAAGAGGACCAACAGTAGAGTTTTTATTGAATTTGCTAAATCCACTTCATTTGGTTTCACAAAGAAAAAATTATATAAAAATATAAGAGAGGAAAAGCAAGCGTTTTTAAAATAACCATCCACATTGCTATATTTTAACCTCAGCTGGTTAAAGCACTTAACATAGTCAAAGTTCTAATATATATGGACCTTACTCAATTCGAAAACAAGTATCAGTGCCTCTAGGAAGGGATGGCTGATCATAAAGGAGCTTGAGCTGGAAGGTCCAGACAAAATTAGCAAACATCAAGTCATTTCTACAAATACTTATTGGGCATCCATTGTGCATTGAGAACAACATGAACTACCTGCCTTATGATCGGTGGACCATACATAAGAGAGTTACTCTTAACTTCTCTTTTCCCTTCACGTTCCACATAGTTATCAAGGATTCTAAAATTAGCCTTTAAACCTATTTCAACATGTTCCTTCTTTCCATTCTCATTGCCAACAGGCTTGTTCAATCTCAAGAACTTTACCTGGATTAGTGAAATCACCCCCTAGTGTTTTCTGTGATTCAAGTCATATCCCTCCTCAAGGCTCCCACACACCTGTACATGCCTTTGTCATAGGTTATATACAATAACTGTGTCATAAATGTTGGTATATTTTTACTGCTGATAACCAAGCTCCTCTAGGTCAAGATCAATGTCATAATCTACATGTCATCCAGTGCCTAAAACAGCCACTGGCAAACAAAAAGAGTTTAATAACTATACACTAGATGAATGAATTAACACATAATGAATAAACCAGACTCCTGCCCTCAAAAGTTCCCTATTTAGTTGGGGAGGCATGACTGAAGAAAGGAGACGAGATGGAAATAAGATATAGAAATTACAATAACACAAATCAAAGTTAGATAAGAAAGTAGGGTATGTGGCAAGAAACTAATACTTATTAGTTCGCCTAAATGTTTAGGTGTCCAAAAGTGCCAGACACTGGAGTCAGTCCATTGTACATGTTCTCTCATTTAATCTTCATAACCATGAAAGGTATTCATATTATTATTTCAGTTTGATAGGTAAGGAAATGAAGACCCAAGGAGTTCAGGGCCACACAAAAGTTAGTGATGACAAGTGTTTGATCTCTAAAATCCATCTCTTTCTATCACAATGGTACAAGTTCAATCTCACGGAGTTTCAAAGGAGGGAACAGTTATATACAGAGTGAAAAATCAGGAAAGGTTCCACGTAGAAGTAACAATGGACCGAACCTTGAATGACTGGGGGAAAATGGGGTGCATTTTAGATGGAGGAATAAAGACACACATGGATACAAGTCCAAAACTGTGAGTACTAGAACACTGAATGATCCAGTCTGGACTAAGCAGAGCACACATGAAGAAAATCCCACCAAAAGAGAAAGGCCTATACTAGGAGACCTGGGAACTCTATATTTATAATGGGTAACCAAGAGCATAGGACATGCTAATGATTGAACCTCTGCTGTCATCCCCATACATGAAGGATAGCAAATGGAAAAAAAAACCAAACAAATCTGGCAACCTAAGTATTTCAGAACCCTAAGACAATTCTGATTTTAATACAGACACTCAGTTTTATCCAAGGACAAAATGTAGCTACAAAAGTTAACATACTCAAGTGTCCTCTTTAATGTCAAATAAATATAACATTGTAGAAAAGCAAGCAAATGAATGCACTTCACAAATGTGAGCCATATATTCTCTTCGGTTTGAAATGTATAACATCAAAGTAATTATATCCATTATATCCATTAATCTTTTAAATTACCTAAGTTCATATCTTTAAGACAACATATTGATATAAATTGCTCAGCTTGTTTCATGAAATCTGATAATCAAAACATAAGATGGCTATACTTAAAAGTACACTGGTTGTATGTTTTATTCAAGTATGTTTGGTGACAGTTTTACTTATCAAGATTATGTTTTGAATGCCTCTTGTAACTAATTCTGTTCAAATGACATCCATAAACTAAATTGAGTGTGACTGATTATTTAGATGGTAACATCACAAATCCATTAAAAGGAATCTAAAATAAACAAAGTAAAGATCTTAAGTGGTTCATCCATAGATCAGAGATGTCCTAAACATTTTTTAGACTGCTATTTTTAGGTCTTTAAAACATGTTTCTCTTAAAGCTACTTTATAAGCTTAAACTTTACGGCAAATGTAGCCCTAATGCTGTATTTAATAAAGGAAAAATTCACTACATTGAAATTAGTGGGACTGTCAGTCTAATCAGTGTCAATTCTTTAATATTGTATATTTTAAACAGAAATGGAGACTTTTTACTTCCAATTTTATATAATAAGTATCTAATATTGTCAAATAGAAATAGGGCCTCTGTTAAAATGGATATAATTTTATTTGTAACATTATTAATCAATATATCAATGGGTACTATAAAAATGTAAATATTTGGCTTTGAAATTTTTATTATATTTTGAATTCAGAAAATTTTTTCATAGATAACATACCTACACTTTTATCTAGCAAATGCCAGAATTACCACGGAATATACATTAGCAGCACAAAACTCTTTACCATTTATGAATCATTTGTTGTTTTGTGACAAAAGGTTGGTTTTAAAGACATTTTAGGCAGGAAGTAAGGAATGGTGTTTCTAAACCTCTAAACTTTTAAAAGCACCTTGAATACCATCTTCTTCTTCTTACCTAGTCAAAAATATTTGAATGTAGAGCCAAAAGAGATATTAATGACCCTGTCTACTCTTCTTACTCAGAAATGAAAGAACTGAGAACCAAAGACAGACTCAAACATAGCCTCAAATGCATATATATCATAAATTAAAAGGTTGAAAAGTAATGATTTAAGCATTCATATCAAAAGTTTAAAAAATAGCACACGAAATCCAAAGAAATCAAAAGAAAGGGCATTATAAAAATAAAATCAGAAATTATTGAAATAGAAAAGAAAAACATATAAAAGGGAGTTTCAACAATGCCAAAAGTTGGTTCTTTGAACAGACCAATAGTATTGTCAACCCACTGGCAGAGCTGATTGAGAAGGCAAACGGACAATATCAGGAATAAAAATAGGGATACTATTACTGAGCCTACAGACATTAAAATGTCGTAAGATGATAGTCTAAACAATTTTACACCAATAATTAGAAGGAATAAGTCCTAGAAAAACAACATTTATCAAAACTTCTCATAGCTAATAAAGTTAATAAATCTACAGGTAAAAGGACTGTTTGTAATGATTATGGTGGTACCATACACCCAAGATTACTAAATACCTGTTATATTTCTTTGCCTCTTTTTTTTCCTGATTGTGTAAACCATAAAGTAAAATCAGAATTGACTGAGGCAGTTCAGTCTAATATATCTTTCTGAAAAAATACTTTGTTATTCAAAATAAAGGAATGGAGAAACTGCTGTTATGATACGAAGGGACTATTGACTTCCTTCTTTCTCAGTCATTTTTATCACTGTTCCCCTGTAAGTAATATGTCATTTTTCTCTGGCAGTTTTAAAGATTTTCTCTTCATTTTCAGCAATTCGATTATGATGTGCTGTATTGTGGTTTTCTGTTCACCCTGCTTGAGGTTCACTGAGCTTCTTGGATTGGTAACTTTATGTTTTTCATGAAATTTGAGACTTTTCCCACTATTATCTCTTCAAATATTGGTTTGTCCCTTTTTTCCTCCTCTCTTTTGAGACTACATTGCTTGTATATTAAACTGCTTTTTTAGGGTTGTCATTTCTCTACTAAGAATTCTTAATTAGCCCCTCATTTTGTTCATTATTTCCTCTTTAAATGCTTGAATATATTTATGGCAACTTTTTTAGTACTTGTCTGCTAATTTTACAATCTGTCATTTTTGTGTCTATTTCTATTGACCAATTTTTCTGTTTCTTTTTATGTCTAGTAATTTTCTACTGAATGCTTGACATTATGAATTCTATGTTGTTGAATGTATGGATTTTGCAGTCTTCCTTAGTTGAGCGTTAAGTTTTGTTCAGGTACACAGCAATTTACTTTTGAATCACCTTGATCTTCTCAAGGCATTCCTCCCTGCCTCACCAAACATCCATTCCTTTTTATTTTTAAAGCCATTCTGTATGAGAAAGATCTTCCAAAACAATGTTATATAGCAAGCATCCTTCTTGTTCAAGGCTTATTTTTAAACTCTGTAAGGGTAGGTATAGAGCAGCTGTTATTTTAGGAATAGATTAGTCCTACTTCTAAAGCATAGACTTTAGAGGATATCTTTTGAATACCAGGGGTGTTTAACGAAGGTTCTCAACCATGCAGGAACTCTGGTAGTTGTTCAGTTCACAGATCACTGGTAGCTTTTCTTTTTCTAGTGTTTGTAAATTCTGTCCAGTTTTTATAGTTCTTTACTGTGGTAGGGCTAATCTGGTACCATTATTCTGTCACAGTCAGAGGTATAAATCCCAAAAGGGAGTTTTTGACCATATCTCAGCTTCCCTTTGATCCTTTTCTCTTTCTTTTTTGACCTACGAACTCTACCTTCTATTCTCCTATAATTCTCTCTCAAGAACTAATAATCATTTAGTGAAAGGACCCAAGTCAGAAACTATTTCTTGCAACTCAATTCAATGTTCTTTCAACTACACAATATTTTTTTGTCTCCTGGTTTTAAAACAATGACAATCTAAGCTAGTTTTAAGTTGCTCATTACTGGATATATTTCTTCACTCATATCTCTGTCTCTCCTTCTCTTTTCTTTTTGGTGGATCTGTTGCTTATATTAATATTTTATTTTTTTTAAATTGGAACAGTTTCACTGATAACCTAAAAACAATCCATGTTGAGAATATCTATGTGATTAAACGCTATCCCTGAACCAGCATTCTGACCACACAAAACTAATGTACAAGGTGTTTTAAGGAAGGCAAGTAGACAGCTAATAACATACTTCCTCCATATTTCTGGGTTCCTTATCTCACACCTGAGATTCATATAGGTTGTTTCTCCTTGCAAGCTCTTCTTAGAAAATGGGCTTAGTTTCTACATGTTTTTCTTCTAACTTAGGAGCCTTTATGTTGATGAGCTCTGCTCCTAGAATGTAACGTTCATCACTCTCTGTCCACAAAATATTAATTCATGTTTATAAAGCATTAGTCACTTTAAAAATAAATTTTGCTTCATTTTATAACCTTTTAAGGACAGAAAAGATAAAGGCAGGAAGAACAGAAATGAAACTAGTTTATAAAATGAGCCTTTAAGAAAATATTTTTAAATTGTACTAGGAGAAAAAGAAATGATTAAATCAAATTTTAAGAGATTGTGGGTCTAATACTCTTACCTATGCAGTTGGATATATTCTCGGGGTCTGTTGAGCAGGTGAAGGAATCTGTCAACAATCTTGTTTTTTCCTACACCCTGTAATTACACAGACAAACAAAAAGAGGCTTTTGTTTGGAGGTAAGTTTCAACCAAACCAGAAGAATTTTCCTATTTCTCAGAGTTGCACTATTTTAGTTTATTGTTCATGAAAACCAAACTAGCAAACATACACAGTATATTTCTTATGACATAAAGGTTTTTGAAAAAATTTACCTCTAAACATACTACATCTAAGCTATTCTTATTTAAAAGAAAATCCATAAATTAGCCTCCTACATCTTGATTTTTTTGTTCTATAATTTTACACTGAAGTCTAGGCATTATAGCTGAAGATTATTTCAGATTCAAAGAATGCTATCAAATGTGATCAAGTAAGTATAAAACAATGATTTTTCTAATCATGTCCTTAGAGGTATGGTTTTCAGTTACAGGAAGATAAACATAATACTGCACTTTCTCTGCTGTAATAAAACACTCATTTCTTCTCCTTTTATCCCACTTTCCAGTCCTATAAAATTCTGGAAACCTAAAATTATAACCAAGGTATATTAATAAAACTCAAGTATGTGTGCTCTTCCTAGAAATGCCCTCATTTCCTTACCACTTACTGATGCTGAGAGTTGCTACCCTTTTGTAGAAGACAGACTGTTAAAAATGGAATCCACCCCCAAGCTATTTCCCTATATTAAAGATTTCACTTAGAGGTGGAATATAATTAATGGGGTGTAAATCTTTTAACAAGTAGAAGAGTAGGAGTGTGAGAAGTGTGAGAAGAGTAGAAGTGGTTAAAAAGCTGAGTTTTATATCATATGTGATAGCAAAAATAATTATTATTGATTTCTTACACAAGCTGAGCAACCCTAATCCAAAAATTAGAAACCCAAAATGTTCCAAATTCTGAATCTTTCTGAGTGCTGACACGATGCTCAAAGGTCATGCTAAATGGAAATGATCAGATTAGGGATGCTCAACTGGTATGTATATCCAAATATTCCAATATCTGCAAATATCTGAAATTCAAAACACTTGTGGTCCCAAGCATTTTGGATAAGGGAAACTCAACCTGTACTGTGCCAGGCTTTATGCTAAGTATATTCATGTGTTATTTCATTTAATCATCACAACAATCCCATGAGGTAGGTACTGTGATTATTCTAACCTCACAAATCAATAAACTAAGGCTCAGAGAAGTTAACCAATGTGTACACAATCACACAGCTAATCATAGTGGAACCAGGACTCAAATTCAAGTCTGTGTGATTCTGATGCTCACGCTGTGAGCCCCTGCATTATATATTTCTTTCAGCTGGAAATTGATTTTGGTAATCTGGGCCTTAAATTATCTCTTTCACCACTTCTAGGATTCATCCTAAAGAAAATAATTAGGCAGACTAGGGCAATGCATAGAGCACAGCAGCAACAGCAGAAGCCCAGTTAAGCAGACATTATTATTGATATTTTTACTACATACTCAAATATCTTGTAAAGAAAAGCATTCTACAAGCACCAAGGATTAAAATTCAAATCAAGTGAATGTCTATTTACTGAGTGCCATAGAGGGCAGGGACTATATCCATTTCGTTTATCACTATATTCCATAGAGCCCAGCACAGTGTCTGACACAAAGAATGCATTCAATCAATATTTGTCAAATGAATGAATGAATACAGGGAGTTTGGGAAGTACTGGAAAAGGGATGCAACTTTTGGTAAAATACAAACAGTGTCCACATTAATAAAGATGCTGAATAATGGAATCTGTAATGAGTTATGGACTTATAAAAGCTGGGCAAGTTTTACAAATGATATAACTTATTTCATCTAAAAAATTCTGATTCAAGGTTATTAGATCTCAATGTCAAATGGACAAATTCACTAGTAAGAACAATGGGTCATTTCATCCTTTAGGAATCTTTTCAGTATCCCACTGGATTTCACCCAAAATGGCTTTAAGCCTCACATATAAGCACAAAGAAGGAAAATTACATTTGCACATTTGTATGTAAATTAGAACAGGTACATAAGCTTTAAATGCTGCAATAAACATAAAATTTTAAATAGATAAATTCAGATGAGTTAAAATATGTGTTAATTTTTCAGCTCTGTTAAATTCAGTGATCCCAGAGAAAAGCAAACATCATAAATGCATTATAATGTTGGAAATACAAAGGATTTCCTGAAAGAAATAAGTCATGAAAAGCTATAATCAGGGAGCTCCTCCCCCCATCCACCTCCACAGTTATTGAATCAGCCATGCCTTTTCAAATTCCTCCTGAGTAGTGCACTGTTTAGGAGTGATGGGCTGTTTACAAGTCCCATAAACGTAGAATGAGATGTGGAGTCCCAGCAGCCACTAAGGAGCTCTTTTACTGTGTCTCTTTAAATGTTAGAGTCTCCAGAAAGCCAACCTCAGCTGGCTTCTTGCTCCATATACTCTCTCTGGGAAATCTCACCCACTCCCATGACCTCAGCGATCACATACGGCTCTCACTTCTTTCTTAAGCTCTATTTAATATCCCCATCCCTAACTGTCAACTGAACTTCTGTACCAGATGTTCACACTGAACTCATTATGCTTTCACCCGAACACTCTTCTTTCTTTTTAACTCCAATAACAATATTGGCATGTACCCAGCTGGTCAGTGAAAGAATCTTAGAATATGTTTGACTCCTCCAATTTTCCCCTGACGTCATTCATAATGTGACTAGGATCTTTGCAGTCCCTACCTGCAAAACTTTCAATCTTTTTCCTTTCCTCCCATTGCTTGATTTTCCTTCTCTCTTCTCTTTCTCTTCCTTCCTTTACTCCCGCCTCTCCCCACTTCCTTGTCTAATTCATCAACTATTTGAATACATAATGTTACCACACTGTACTAGCTGAAGTGGATATAATGGTAAATAAAAACCTACAGTCCCTGGCCACAGTCATGGCTTAGAGTTTAGTGTGGAACACAGACAATTAAGCAAATATTAATATAATAGATATAGCATTATCATATGGGGTTCCAAGATACTTGAAGATTTAACCTAAGGGCTCAGAAAGGCCCATCCCAGAGTTATGTTTAAATTGAGATGTCAAGGAATTAGAGAGGTACAGGGAAAGAAGAGAAAGGGGAGTGTTCCAGGAAGACAGAATAGTATGGGTCAAGACTTGTGGGTAACAGTGAGCTGGAGAGCTAGATAGGTCTGTGAGATGTCACAGGCTAGAGAGGAGTGAGGAAGGGCGTGATAAGAAACAAGGCTAGAAAGAAGGAAGGTGGGGTCTAACTCTGACAAAGCCTTGGACTGTTTCCTAAGAGCACCAAAAAAGCCACTGAAGCAATGGAGTAATAGGATCAGATTTTCAGTTTTGGCAAACCACTCTGATCTGGCAGAGAGTAAAACAGAAAGCAAAGGAAAGCAGTTTGGAAACTCCTTTAAAAATTTCAAGCAGGAGGTGATGACAGCCTAAACTAAGGGGTAGAGAGAAATGGATGGATTTAAGAGATACTTAGGAAAAAGGACTAACAGGACTTGGTGATGGACTGGAGATGGGGATGGGTAGAAGAAGTCCAAGTTTTGTCTTGAGCAACAGGGTGGTAGACTGAAGGAGAAAAGGGGAGGAGAAGTGGATTTGCTGGGTGGGGGAGGGAAGTCTAGTTGCAAAAAGGCAGTTTAATTCTGGGTATGGTTACTGTGAAGTGCCTGCTTCCCATATCTGCTCCTTCCTCTCAATTCACTGTCTCAGCTCAAGGGCTCTCCAGACTCCTGGAAAGGGTTCAAGTTTGTTTCCCACCTCCAGACTCATAACAGGACAATCCACAATTTGTTTAGTTATTTTCCTAAAACAGAGATCTCATTAGGTCGCTTCCTACGTCACTTTAAGAAGTTCTGATAATTCCTTCGAGGAAATACTGAAAGCATAATCTAGGAAAGAATTTCTGTAAATATCCTGAGTAAAATGAAAGTTATTGTGACTTGTTCCTTCTAATCAGAGTTTTTGCCTAGAACAGAAAATCCTCAGGATTATTTTAATTGAATAAATACATAAATAGTGTCTTATTTTTCCATTGTAAAGGTTATACACACTCATTTTTCTCACTGGGAAATTGAGGAAAAAAAAACATCACCCAATGTGCACCTGCTAAAAAAAAAATCTGTTAACATTTTCATTTCGTTCCTGCGCATATTTGTCTTTACTTACTAGTAATTATTCTGTATAAAGGATAATTTGTATCCTTTAATAAAAATTAATATAAAATGATATATTTTTACATCATTATTAACTTTTTTGAGTGTGATAGTGAAAATTTAAAAAGGGAGAAGCAGCCTGTGAAATCAAAGATCCTAAAAAATATAAATTATCTCATGAGACTGATGCTTACTTTTATCATTACTGTTCTGTCTCATTGTGTTTTTCATGACAATAGACTGGAAAGAAGTAATGAAGGGATAAGGTAGAAAAGGAAGGTCAAGAGAGCCTGAGTGCAGCCATTTTGACCGTTACCAAACCCTAACCACCCTGGACAAGGAAGTCGCCAGCAAGTTACTGGCCCAGGCCCACCCGAGGATGGATGAATTACTAAGCCGGATGCCTTACAAACTGTGCTTACCTTTCTGTGACAGCAGTTTATGATTAACCTTTATGGTCTAACTATGAGACAATGTTGGTCACACATGGGTTTTCTGAACATGTAAAAACATTACCATTACCCCATAAGATAACTCCTGCTCGGGAGAGGACCTCTACTCTGTCTGTGGAGTAGGATCTGTTGTCTGTCTCTGTCTCAGTAAAGCTTTCCTGTAGCTAGTTGGCTCGCTCTCAATTTCTTTCTCACACAAGGCTAAGAACTCACTTGGCAAGTTCAGGGGGCTTTTCTCCCTTCATTGTGACATCCCTTGCATCAGAAGGACCCTCACGGAAGCAAGAGTCAGAAGGCCTTTTAACTCCAGGGTTAAGAGAAGTAGAGACTTAAACCCCTCAGACAGGAATCAAACTGAGGATGGGAATTAAATACGTTTCCAGTTTCTGTAAGAGAAATGCTCAGGGACCATGACTGTGGGAACTTAGAAGGATTCTGGGACTCTTATAACAACCCCAGATTTATTATTTTAGTTACTCTGTTTCTTCAGAGAGATTGGCAGTAAAATCCTTTATAGAAAAGGAGCTTCTGGGCTTTTCCTCCTGGACAAGAAAAAATATAGAACTTAGGAAAGTCTATCTATGTTCGATGGGGAGAGAAGAAGTTGGGGGGAGAAGGAAAAAGAAATAGAGTAGGAAAAAAGGATGAAAAAGGAATGGAAAACAGGCAAAGAATAAATTAGCCTGGGAATGGGATTTGGACTAAATTGTTGGTACTTAAATACTGAAGGGTCAGTAACAGGCCTTAAAGGATCCCAGTGGCAGCAGATAAACTTGTGAGCTTGCTATATCAGCCCTCTGCAAATCTCTCTCAAACAAGTTCCTAGCAGCCACTATCTCCAGAATAATGACCTTCTCAGCTCCACATCTTTGCTCTTGGGGTTTCTTCTAACTCCAGTAGCCCATCCTTTCCCATCTATCTGTTATCTTCCACTCCCTGCCCAGATTTCTGATGAAATGTTCTCCTACGCTTTGTCTGCCTGCTCCATGGTTTTCTCTCCTTTGGGTTCCTGAACCACTCTCTCTCACCACAGAATACTTTAGTAATGTGCCAGGTGGCTTGGCAAGTAGATACTCCTTTGAGGCCAGATCATCCCCCTATTCAGGTCTCCATCACCAACGACTCACAGATGACTTGCAGATAGTAACTGTTAAAATTTCAGGAAAGGAGAGGAAAAGAAGAAAAGGAAGTTATGTGAATCACTCTTGCTAAAGGAGGCAGAAACCTCTTCCAAGAACCTTCTGCTCCCTTTGTGCAAACAAGGAAGAAATCACCATTTATGGAGCCCTCTGGCACAGCATAAATGTCCTTACAGTGCATAATCACTGGAATCCTCATGTCAGCCCTGTGAGTGCGAGGTAATGTACCTGTTTTGGAGAGAGGCAAACTTAAGTTCTAAGAAGTTAAGAACCTTGCATACAATGGGATGTTGAAGACAAATCCATTCTGACTCAACAGATTGGGCTGCATTTTCTATTTCATCATGTTGGCAAAACAGAATGTCAGGAGGCAGCCACCCTGAACTGATTTGCATGAAAGTTTATGTCTTGATGTCATGGAACCAAAGATCAGCCAGTCCAAGGTTATAAAGTTGCCTAGAACATGTGTCTAAGAACTCCCTGCATGGTACTTAAGGTTCCAGAGGGAGAACAGTGAGAAAGCCAATCCAGATCTTCTCTTCTACAGTAATTTGTTTTGTTTTGTTTTGTTTTGTTTTTTGAGACAGTGTCCCACTCTGTTGTCCAAGCTAGAGTGCAGTGGTGTGATTATAGCTCACTGTAGTTCTTCTGCAGAAATTTTTTAAATGGACTCCAAGCGAGTGCCACTTCCAATATTCAGCCTTCCCACATGCTCTCTGAAACATCTTTACTTTGGGTCTTTCTTCCAGTTCCTCTCAATTCTTCAATAATTTTCATAAAGTTGGTTCAGTCTATGGAATATTTAGAGACGTTCTTTGCATAGTGCCCTAATTTCCTTGTTAGAAAAGTTATATGAATGCCGTTAATAAATACCAACTAGTCAAAAATAACAAAATAAAGAAACTAATAATACAGTAAATCAGGATAAATTCTAACTGCATTTTTATTTTACTTAAATATTTCCATCAAATGTTAAACCTTCTAATTCTTTGCTTAAAATGCCTGAAAATACACTATACTCAGAGTTAGGAGACTTGGACCATAATCCTTGCTTATTTACTCCCTCTCAGATGGCAGTTTCTGCCCCTATTTGAGCCAAATAGATTTCCTCATTTTTATAGAGAGGGCCTAGACAAGCTAACCTCTAAACTCTATCTTATAAAAGTATTCTTTAATCCTGTAACAAAATAAGAGATTGCTGCTATAAGACTACTGAAAATTTCTTATTTCCCAAATTCTCTCAATGAATACATATTACTTGTATAATCAGAAAAACTATTATTAAAATTGAACAGTAGATAATCCTAAACATTCATACAAATGGGTTCCATATAACAGAGCCAACAGAGAGTACCCAAAAAGTCAGATGAGAAAACGTACATTTCAATTACATTACTTGTTTGCATAGCTCTAAAACACACTAACTTACAAAGCTTCCTGTCAAAGTCATATCCTCCTTTACACACAGGAATAATAAAACCTACATCCCTGTAATTTCCCTTTGAAATACTGTATTGCTGTAAATGGCAAAGATATACTTTTGGGTAGTGTGGTCAGCCATTAGGTACAACCAGAGTAGTCACGACAAATATTGCAGGAGGAAAAAAATCAATATGTCTGCAAGAGCAAAGTACAGATTCAAAATAAATGTCAGAAGAATATTCACAAAGAAACTGGACAGACAGAAAAGATTGGCAGAGAGAATGTGACAGAATCGCAAAGAATTTGCAGGTTGTAATTCATGCAACTCCACTAACTAGGGGGTTTGAGAAGAGACAAGAAATAATTTAAAATAAAGATGAGAGTCACTGTATTTGATGAAACAAATATTTCATAGCCTTGGGATCCGTAGGCCACTGGAGATACTAGGAACACAGCACATTTAGTTATCAAATCCCTGCTGCCACTACCAGATGGGGACACAGGCAAGAAAATCACTGGACAAACTGTTCAGTACCTCTACAGATATTAGATAATTATGCTGTCATAGCAACATGGTATATTTCTGATGGTGCTCTGGTAGCAATCTGCCAGGGCTTAGTTCAAATTATTAATTAGTAAAATTCACACATTCTTTAATTTTGGCAATAAAATATTCACAGTATCTCAATATTAAATAATTCAACAAACATTTACTAAATCTCTACCAGGAGAAAAATGAAATCCATGATCACAATAAGCTTATAATTAATAGATGGAATGAGATACAAAGAATTGTACAGTAATAATGTTCATAGAGTACTACTTAGTTGGCATTAAATGTATATTTATTGATTTTCACAGTGTATAAAAGGATGAAAAAAAATGAAATGCTATGAAAAGTCTGAAAAGAATGTAGTTATTTCTAGCCTGGAAAAAATGGATATGGTTTAATTTCATTGTGTAAATTAAACAAGAAATTAAATTTGCTTAATGAAGTTTATTCTAAAAAATATTTCTTCAATGGAAGTTCATCAATGGTGGTATAATTCTGAATAAAATGTTTATATTCATGAAAATGGGTCAATACCTCTTGGGATAAAAATAACAAGAGAGTAAGTCTTTCCTCTTTCAAAGAGACTTGGTAGGCATATCAACTAAATTCAGTGATCAGGCTTTGGATGCTACTTGGAACAAATCAAATGTAAAATAATACTTTTAAGACAATTGAGAAAAACTGAAAATATAAAGGGTATCAGATTATATTAAGGGATCATTGTTAATTTGTTAGTTGTAATAATAAAATTGTGGTTATATTAGAGATAAATGCTGAGATACCCATAAGAAAAATGATATACAAAAGAATATGTATTAAAAAATGACATAAAAAACATTAGGGGAATAGATAAAACATGAATGTACAAAACGCGTTAATCATTGACGTTGGGTGATGGGGACAGGGAGTGTATTACATACTCTGCTTTTTCTAGAATACATGAGAAGTTTTCCATAATAGAAAAATTTTAAATGTCCTTTAGTCTGTGTGTAAGGCATAGTCTCTAGCCTACTATAAACACTCAACAAAAGTTAGTTATTTTATTATTGTTATTACTACTATTAATAGTATAGGAATTCATGTGGTATAGTGAAAAAAGCATGAGCTTTGGTGATCAAACTCCTAACTCTGCCATTAACTAGCTACGTGATCTTGAACACATATTTCAACCTTTTTGAACTGGTCTGCTTATTTGTAAAAGGTGGTAAATAAAAATTTTCACCTCAAAGGGCTGTTACAGAAGTAAATGAGATGATATAAAGTACACTGGAAATTGTGAAAACATACAAATATTATCATGTTTAATCCTTGCTCACAAGAAACTTATAACCAATTATAGATGAAAGAAATCAAATACAGATCACAATAATTTCAAAAGAAAACTGAATCAACATAGTGAGAAAATACTATAAAACTCCAGAAGAAAACAAGATGATTTCCATTTGGGAGAGACTAACAAAGGCTTCAGAGAGGAAAAGACATCTGAGTTTTTGAAAATCGGCCGGATCTTTACAGGCAAAGATGAGGGGAAGAGGCACTGTACAAAGCAAACAAGAAAAATGGCTGTGGAAGGGAAGGGGATGTTGAACTTAGGAAAGGTGAGAAACTATGCTTTGAAAGAACTAGAACTATAAAAGAAGTTTGGGGCCAGATATTGGGTGGTTTTGAGTACTGTCCTACGAAGGGGATTTTATATGGGAGGCAAGGTAGATCCATTTCCATCTTTTAGCAGAAAAATAAAATTACGAGATTCTTTCTAAAATTTACCTCAGTGCTGATAGATCAGAAACTGCTGCGGAATTAAAATGAGTACCTAAAGAATCAGAAATGTAAAAACATGAAGAACATGAAAGTCAAGGAAAAAGAAGGCATCCTGTATGAATATCAGCCAGAGTGCTGGCTTTTTATTTGATGAGGAATACATAATGCATTAGAATTTTGGTAAGGGCAAAAAATATAGACTGGAACACAGGAAAGCTTAAGTATAAAAATTTTACCAGACTGCTATTATTTGGTAAAGTGACACAAAAGGCTGGCTTAACAAAAAAGTGACAAACTCCTAGCAAATGATTTTACTGGACTATATTCATGTAGAAATGATTATAAATTATTAATTGTGCCTCATTAAATATAAATTAACTTTTGATGACTTGCTTTGAATTTTTTGTAATATCAGAAACCAAGATATCATGATATGTAAATGATCAAATTTTCATTTCTAAAAAGAAAACAATGCATATTTTAAAAATAATTCTATGTAAGGGCACTTGAGCATTTTAGAAGACCACACTGCTAAAATATTTTTGCCTTCCAATATCTGATAAAATGCAATAGTCTCTCAAAACTCATGTATTCTTACACAAAAACAGATTTATTCTTAAGGACCTTTTTAAACAAAAAGAAATGAGGTCCTATAGGCTGACTCTATAATGCCAAATTTTCACAATAAATATTTTGTATATCAAATGGAATATGACTCAACAAGTCAAAAGCAAAACAGATATGGGAGGCGGAGAAGGCAGGAAGCTTACTCTTAAGCTACAGCTGGGATAGCAAAAGCATCACTAGCTAGAAAATAAATAGCCATCTCTCTTTTTGTTAAATAGAAAGTCATGCTATGATTAAAAACTAACAAACAAAAAAGACCAGCATGAAACTCCTAATTGCACGAAAGGTACATACAATGTTATAATTACAGTAGGTTGAAAATAATGCATGTAACAGCATACTAAAGTGGTTCTGCAATATGCAGCACTATATCTTACTTAAGTGACCACCAAACGTGTATAATTTGAGGGCAGCCTATCCCATTTGGCTGAAAGGCAGTAATTCTGCTTCACTTACTGGAAAGACTATGTGCTGTGCCATAAAATCCCACACAAAAAACAGAAAGGATTAAAAAAATTAATTTTATTATAAATAAGGCATAGGCTACTTACTTTATTTTGCTATGACAAATGGTGTTTATGGGACTATTTTTAGCCTCCCAACAGATGTGAAATTGTGTCTAATATCACAGATTCTTAGGAAAGATAATATTATGTACAAGGAAAAGGTGAGCTTGGTCTTAAAGATGACATATCTTGAGATACCTCAAAATCAACACTTATTTTTCATTTCCTCATTGTCAAAGTTGCCACTGGTAACAGAACAGTATTTTGAAATATCTCTAGAAATAATTTCAATTGCTGAAAAGTTTCTTTCATGGACTTCAGCCAGTTTCTAGATGGCAAACAGAAGGTTAAGTGGACTGTATCTATCTACAGTTTGTATTAAAAGCTTTCATTACATTTTATTGTATAATTATACCAATCCACTATTGGCTTCTCTGTCAATATTTAGTCCCTGAAGCTTCGCTTCCAATTGACTTTTTATTTTTGAGTAGTTATCACTTAATGTTTTAGAAAGAGAGAAAGGAAGGAGCCTGATCAATTGCTACAAATGGTAGTTCATTTAGTTTCAAAATAAATCATATAATTAAAATACACATTTTCCCAGATGGCTGTCACTTTGCATTTGTGTGAAAACATCAGTAACACTACCCTAGGAGAGCTGAGAGTCCATGGTACTCTACCTACCACCTGCCCTTTCACTTGCCTGTCTCTTTTTTTCTTAATTGTCTTATTTCACAAGATGGAAATAAGGGTGAATGTGAGAAGGTGCATTAAATACTGAGAGGCATGAAATACCATTGATCAATGAAGCAGGTCATTTTCAAAGCTATTGAATAAGAACCTGAGTTACTATAACTTGGAAAATACACATTCTTGAGAAAAGAACTCTCCTAGATCATCAGGACTCAGGCGAGCACAGAGAAAGCAAGCACACAACCTTCACACCACTTCTTAGCAAAGCGCAGCTCTGCAGAGTACCACGTTTGGCAAGGCTTTGTACCCCCACCTCACACCTCCCCCAAATGGAAGCAGCCAGGAATCTAACCATACAATCTTGCTCAGATCTTAACACAGACATTAAAATTTATGCAAACATGTTTGAAAAAAATTGAAGTGAGCCAAAGTATTCAAAAAGTTCTATTTAGGTTTTAACCAGACGCCTTGGTCTAATTTCTACTCCTTGGCCTGGTAAATTCAAGCATGTGCAAGTTATGTACCACTTAATTAGCTAAATACCAATCAGCACTTAATTATAATTAGAAATTTAAAAATAATTAGCTTTTCATTCTTCTGTCTTAGTGATAATGCTGCCAGTCTCTGATCCTATCATGGGGCACCAGATCTAGTTGATTGGGCTACTTAACTATTTACTCTCAAGTGGGCAGTCCCTAGATTCTATCTAATTCGTTTCCTTCATTAAAGAATTGCAAGCTCACAGAAGAAATTCAATTTGTCTTAGAATCCCCTGAAAATAATCCAACTAAGCCTGAATTTTAAATTCAAATTATTTCTAAAGCATTTTGGCTACTCATTAGGAATTTATTTTAGATAGTCCTCTAAAATCCAGTAATTTACTCAGCAAATATGTGTTGGATGTTTACCACATGCAAAGCATCAGGGAGAATGCAAAAATAAAGAAAATTCTTCTCAAGGAGCTCTCTCTTTCATAGAGATGGCAGGCAGACCAATAAGTCTAACAGAAGTCCATAAGAAATCTATAAATGACCACCTCTCACAGTTTAGAGAGTGGAGTCAAACCTTTAAGGTGTAGTATTTGGAAATACTTTATTAAAGAAGCATATTATACAATATTCCATCTAGAGGGACCCTAGAAAATACTCATTCCAATTTTATAATTTTACAGATAAGAAAAAGGAAAGAAAAAAAAAGCCCTTATAGGAGGAATACCAATTTACTCAATATATCACATAGAAAGTTAAAAAACCTGGACAAGAATGTAGATCTTTGGATTCCCAGCTTACTTCCTCTCCACATACCACACTGTCACTGTGAAACTGAATGGATTCAGACAGGCAAAGAATAGGGGAAACAAGAGTTCAAGTGTAGGCAAAGATGAGAGGCTGGGACACAACACTGGTAAGAAGGTGTGTTTGGGAAACAGTTTAATTTACCTGAGGACAAGAGTTTGAGGGGAGGAATGAGACTGAAAGCACAGTGGGCCATGACATGACAGTTTAAGATAGTTATGACTTTTTCACTAGATGATTTAGTGAACACAGGTAGCAGAATTTACTTACAAAATCTAAGCGTTCCTTCAATATTGGTACTATGATATGATACTGATGGTCTTAGAGGTTTATAATGAAAAAACAGACAACTCTTCTGATATGAAAAAGGCCAGCTAAATGTAGCAAATTATACTGAATACAATCTTCCTTTGTCAACTCTTCTTTCTCCAAAGTGGCAGCTGGCAGAGTAGAGGTGATCCGCTGACCACAGATAGAGTTTGTGAAAGGACCGACAGAAGTTTGCACAACCCCATGGCCCTCCCTTGCTGCTCCTGAGGATTCGCAACTTGCAGGATCTACCCAGCTGGCTCCTGAACCAGCTGAGACAGGTTTGCAAATCAGTGGGGTTGCCCATCCCCACCAGATGCGACCAAGTACCTACAGAGCCATAGCTGCTTTCCCCCCCACCCCACTCACCCCATTGCCGAGCCCTTGGGTTCCTTCTTTGGGACTGGAAACAGGTGAAAGGTAGTATATTAGATTTCACAACACTAACGTTTACATAGCACTATAGAATAATTTCAAAACACTTTCATAGCCTCTTCTTCATTTATATTAAAGCATAAGCAAGTTTCTGTTTCACACCATCCCTCACTCCGCATAGCTCTCCCTAAATCTCCAGACATTAGAATACGCTCCCTGTCTGGGTACTGGCTAGGCTCTAATGTCAACTTTTTGGCCTAGAAGAGCCTCTTGAAACCCTGACTCTATTACCTACTCAATTTTAAGTACTACCTTTGCCAAGAAACTCCCACTGCTTTCTACCCACTAAACTCTTAGGGCATCAATACCATCTGAAATACTTCAAAACCACTGATATATCTATCATACCTTGACTTCTAGGAACCTTCTTTTTGAAAGCCTACTCCTCTAAAATTTATTCCTCAAGCCCAAGTTCTATATAATCTTGATCTATTCTCTTTTGCCATGCTGGTCTGCTGCGGCTGAGATGCCATTCAAGTGATGGCAGAAGTTCTGAAAAGGACACATTGTGTGTGCCAGAGTTTAACTCATAAAAAGTTTGTGAAGCACTTATAAAAAGTTCATGAAGCACTGTGGGCTATATAAGACTTAAATGTCCACAGACTCATTGTTTTCCAAAGTGAGATGAGAACTTGACATCCTGGGTTTCATTTTCAAAGACCAAATACTGACTTAACTAATCTTCATCCTCCCACTCTGGTATATAGTCTCATCAGGAAAAATGATTTCTCAGAAAGAAAAGTAGGTAAGACTTTTCAAATAGTGGGAAAAAGGGGACCATGAAAAATTTATTGTTCTACTTTTAATTCTTGTTTAGAAAAAAAGAAACGAGAATATTAAAGTACTTTTTAAACTATACAGTGACATACAAATTTATTTTTAGCCGGCAGAACTGAGTACTGTGTGAAGTACTTTCCATGTGTTATCTCATGTCATCCTTACCTTGGCCCAAAAGAGCACTCACTACTTTCATTCCCAGATTAGACGTCAGGAAACTGAGTCTTAGTAAGACAAGCAATTTGCACAAAGACACACAGCCATATGGAGAAGAGTTGTACCTCTAGTCAGCTAACTTCCAAGCCTATGCACATAATTGGTAAACCACTCAATTGGCCCATTAAAAAAAAAATGAACACTTTAAGATTGAATGGCTAAATATATAAAATATATGTATGGTTTTTATAAGTACCAAAAAAGAAGAAAAATAGAGACCAAACTTCTTTGGAAACCTTGTTACCTTTTATTTAAGGCCAATGTAAAAAAACAAATGTGCTGTTCGCTGTGGGTCTGATAATTCAATTGCGAAAAATTATCAGAACCCTCTAAGTATAAAATAGCCATCGGTTCCCTCCATAAACATATATGGAATAACTACTATGCAGCAGGTACCATGCTAGGAACCCAGGACAGAGATGAACAAAAGAAACATGGTCCCTGCCCTCGAGGAACACAAAGACAAATTGGGAAGACAGTCATTCTATTAATATATGTAAATACAGTACCATATAACTAGTGTGATAAAAGGGAGAATAGAAGGGAATAGAAGCAGAAGAAACCTAACTCAGCTAGGGACAAGGGAAGGCCTCCCTCCCAGGAGTTAGGGGCTGGGTGCATGGGAAGGAGACAGGGAGTGTTTCATACAGAAGGAAGAGCCTGCACCAAGGACCAGAGCAGTGATAAGAAAGTGAAGGAAGCTCAGGGTGCCTCAGGCCAACACAGAGTGAGAGACAGGAGGGGCCAAGGCTTAGGACTAGAGAGGTAGGCAGAGGCCAGATCTTGCAGGACTGTATGCCATCCTGAAGACTCAGACTATACCTAAAGGCAATGGGGAGCCAATTTAAGCAAAAAAGGAGAGTCTCAATTATATTTTAGTTTTACAATCTGGATGCAGAGTGGAAAGTAGATCACAGTGGGCCTAAGGTGGGGGTAGAACTATGGTAAGAAACTATTTCTCTGACCCAGGTGATAGGTGATGATAACAGGGTCTAGGGTAACAGAGTGGACAAGAAGAGTAGATACTAATGAGGTAGAATGGATAGGACTTGATGGGGATTGAATAGGGGGTGATTTAAGCCTTGAGGTAATTCTGAAGTTTAGAAGGTAGCAGTCTCTTATCCTTCAACTAAACCAGTCATTTAATTGGGGGGGAAAAAGAATCATTTCTAAAAACTTATTCCAACAAGAAGAATAAACCTACTGCTTTTAAACAATTGCTACTATTTATTCATTAGTATATAAGTTCCAGCCATAACTCACCTGGTTGCCAACCAATAGTAAGTGTTCTCCAAGGAGAAAGTCTTTGAGCATATCTTCCATCACTATCATGTGCTAGAGGAAAAAGACCTAGAGATTAATTGTGTTTTGCATAATCAAAGTGAAGTAAGAAAATTAACCATAAATTAGATATCATCATGGAATGTAAAACATCTATTATGATAAACAAAATCAAATGCTTTGATTTTTTTAAAAAAACACAAAATTAATGCTGTGCTTATAAGTAAGTTATAGAACCAATTAGGTCACTGATACTGAAAACTTGCAATAGTCCACCTGAGCAAGACTAAGCAACTGACCAATATTTCAAAGAGTTTTTATAATTCAACTATTTTTCACTTATTAAACTATGTAGAGTTGACCTATAACTTAATATAATGTTTAAATTGACACTTGCTAATGTAAGTATTATAAAGGCTTCCTAAAATAATTGAAGATTTCCACGGACCATTATACACTGCCTTGCTCCTAAGCATTACCTTTAAAGATACATATAGCTTTAGAATTAAAAATACATTATTTACTTTCCACTTGTTTTTATTTGAATTATGATACAATATGCTAAAAGAACAAGGTTAAAGTCATTCACAATAGCCACAGAGGCAATTACATCGCTCTCTTTTACTCTGAGATATAAGACACTCATAAGTAGGTCACAAAGGCTCATTGGGGCTTGGGGGAGACCTACATTCCAGCACAATTAATATTCCTATTACTTCCTCTTGATTTTTTCTATCAAATCAATAGCAGTCTCATTAAGTACTGAAGATACTGAAGTTCCCTATTTGTAAAAAAGGCAAAGCAACCTTTGCATCTAATACACACTGCAGACATTCTTCTAGTGTGTCATCTGTTTTTCCTTTTTTAAATTTAGTTTATGGTGTTTTTTTGATATCCAGAAACTTTTCTTTTTACTTGTCAAATTTAACAGTATTTTCTTTCAGAGTTTCTCTCTCACAAAGAAAACCTGAAAAAGTTTTTTGGTTCCTTCAAGAACAAATGAGTATTCCATGATGTTTGTCTTGGTATCTTTTAAAATGCATTTTTAAAAATGCTTTCAGATACACCATGGAGCTAGAGTTTTAACAAAGGCTTAAAGTAAGGTGAGCATATCCATTTATTGTCCATTCTGGAACATGTTTAATAATTATGCTAGGACAGCAAGTGTAAACAGAGACTATCTTAAGTGAACCGAGATGTATGGTTACCCTATAAAAGAGAGCCCTAGAACATCTGGGTTCTGGTGGTAATACAGTCTGGAGACTTCTTCCTTTTCACTAAGATGAAAAGTCAGTGCCAATTTCCAGACAACACTAAGTTTTTCCAGTAATAAATGTGCTAATCTGCATGAGGAATATATAGAAAATTTGGAATGAACACCTGCATAGCCAGGTAAAAAAAGCAATGTAAATACTGAAAAATAATTCAAAAATATTTGTATTCTTATCTTCTTTACTATTCTCATGTCCTCCTACTTTGTGTCCTCATTATATCTAACTAGATTATTCAAATCAATGATCATTAGCTAATGCTAAAGTCACTGCCAACGTAATTCCCCTCTTAGTCTCTTGGTTCACTTAGCACTGTGGACAATTTCTTCAAAGCCTCCTCTCCCAATTGTCTGTTTCTCCCAATTCCTTCCTACCTGCCTAACAATTTCTCTCCATAGTCCTCTGGGCTGGATCTTCTTGTAGCACTTCCTTAAATATTGATTTTGCCCACAGCGCCTGCATTTGTTCTCTTTTTCTACCTTTTACATGCTTCCCTTTGTTGTCACTGTATGGGGCAGAGCAGGTTTGCGTACTGGTACAGGGGCCCCCACCTGAGGGTTGGGGGAGGGCTGTGTGCAGTGTTGGGTACCCACATGTCAGTGTTCGAAGAGCTAGCTCTGACTCTCTTCTCTCTAAATTTTCTCATCTATCTCATGGCTTCAACTGCCAGCTCTACACTGATCTTCAACAGCAAGGCTTTCCTCCTCAACTCCAGCCCTGTATTTCTAAGTGACATTAAACCACTTGGTTATTCCCCAATCTCCAAAACTCAACACGTCTAAAACTCAGCTTATTACTTTTTCCTCAACTTCATTCTTTGTCTTCTATCTTTTTCCCCAATTAACAGCATCACAGCATCGTTTTCTACCACCAGACCAAACCCCAGCAGCCTGCCCACCTTATTCCTCTCTTATCAAGATCCAACTAAACACCAAGTCTGAGCTGTTAAGCCACCAAACTCAACCATATCCATCTTTTCTTTTCTTTCCCCACAGCTTTGATTCAGGTTTCTATCACCTCTGGCCCAGACTTTTATCAGCTGATTTAGCTTGTCTAACTTCAGTCTCTCCCTGAACCAATGTGTTCTTAACAGTACTGACATATCGTTTCTTTCTTCAAAATCTTGTCACTTCATTTTTCCAAAATTCTTAAGTGACTCCTAATACTTTAGGAACAAAGGTCACTCCTTACACGTTGTTGATCTAGTCTCAGCCTCGTCTCCTACAACTCTCTTTCTCCTACACTGTGTTCCAGTCATGGACACAATTTAGAAAAATTTTCTATTTACTCTCCCACCAGACTATAAACTCCTTGAGAAAGAATCTCTGTCTTTCATCTAACAAAAAGCTCCACTGACTCTATCTCCTAAATCGGCCTGCAATGTGTCTCCACTCTGTCCCCACTGTCATCTCCTTAGTTCAGATCCTTCATAGTTCAGATCCTTAGTTCACGTCCTTTCACCTGGATGATTGCAGTAATGACCTAACTAGTTTCTCTTTGCCTTGGTCTAACTCCTAGACAATGTTAAAGAGTAAAAGCAAAGTTAGCAAAAGTATAACTGTGCTTAAAATCTTTCTATGACTTCCTCCTTCTTCTAAATAGAATACAAATCCCTTAATCAGCAAGGCCCAGATGATCTGACCCTTTCCTAATTCACCAGCCTCATCTCTTGACTCTTCCATTTGCAGCTTCAACTGCATCAGTGACAATTATTAATAAAATAGTTATATGTAGCTCCCTAAATGAGCTACCCTTTCATATAACCAAGTCTCTGCAAATGCTAGTCTCTCTACCTGTGAGACTCCCACCTTTGCCTGCTTAACCAATTTTCTATGATCATTCCAGTCTAAGCCCTTCACCCCATCATTGCTACCACAGTAACCTACACACACTTCATCACACTGTGTAGTAACTATGTGTACTCACTTGTCTGTTTCCCCCATTAGATTATGAGCAATTTGAGTCCTGGAGTTACACATGCTTGTGTATATACTTTAGTCTCTGTTTCCTAATACCTTAGGAGAAGGCCTGACACATTGTAGATATTTTAAAATTCTTTCAGATCTAAAGCTCCTCAGGCTTATTAAGAAACTATTAATCTCTCTTTCGTCCAAGTTCTCCTTACTGCTGCAAGTGTAATATTCCTTAATGAAAGATTTAATAAAATAATACTCTTTATCATGAACATTCAAAATCTTATTCATTCTTTCATTAATCCACTCAACACATTTACTTAGCAGTTACTATGTGCCAGGTACTTTGTTATTTGCTGGAGATAGAAAATAAAGAAAACACAGGGCTTTGCCTTAATGATATGAAAAAACACATTTTAAAAAATCAATTTCAACACAATGTGGTACAGGGACAAGAGGGCATAGAACAACAAGATGGTGTACAAACACCTAAATCTGCAATAGGCACTGGAGACTACTGTTTCAAAGATGAAGTACAACATAAAAGGAAACAGTAATATACACAACAGAAGCAAATTTAATCAAGCTACTGTCCCTAGAATTGGTATAGCTAGAAAATTTTCATTAACGGTTAATTCAGAATGTTTTATGAAAAGAAAGTACACTTAGAGACAGCTTACAAAAAGTCCCCCAGGGCACTGTGTAAAGTTCACAGCAGCCCTGCAGTCCTCAATGTCTATGTCACAAATACCATGGCAACAGACATTGTGTTCAAGGGCACAATGGTCTTTGCCGCTGCTGAATTTCCTACATTCTTATATCCTGTGAAATCTTTTCAACCTTTGCTACCATGGAGTTTTTCAAATTGTCACTTATAACAGTATCCTGATTCTCTTTTTTTTCTTTGTTCCTTTCTACCATATGAATACAGTGTGATACCATCAATGCTTGGAAATAGTATATTTTCCTTATAACCATGTTTTTGTCTTTATTGGACAGGCAAGTTTTTTTTTTCCTCTGTTGTGTCTTATAAGTAACTTTATTTTCTGTTCAGTTGTCTACTGATTGTGCAAGAGCATTCTCTGGAAGGAAAATAAAACATATTAAATACTAGTTCATTGGCTATAGAGTTAATAAAAAGAAAGTCCAGGTTATGCCTGTCTTTTTCTATATCATAGGTAATAGTCACAGTTTTGACAGATTTCAAAAATTTTTAACCAAGATTTTTATTGAGAAAGAATTTGTCTAGATATCCACACTGTAAATATAATTTAGGAATATAAATGATGGTATTCATTAAACAGGAAAACAATTGGGGAGTGGCAGATTAAAAAAGAAATTTTACTTTAATTTTGCTAACTCCTTAATACAGTGAAAATAGTAAAGCCAAATTCTTCTAACATAATTTGTAATTTGTAACATTACTTACATGAAGATTAGTGACTAAGTATTATAGAAAAATTTAAGTATGTTTTTTATTATGAAAGAAACATATAACCACTTGACAGAAAATCTGAAAAAGACTTTTATATTGTGGGCAATTTTCTCTAAAAAATTCTTATTAAACATCTACCAAAAAGCTTTCTAGGTATAAATTTATTTCTATGTCTCATCTGAAGGTCCATAATTATTGTTTACAAGTGGGGAATTCTCTACATTCATCCCTTTAAAAAAAAAAAAAGGAAAAGGAAAGAAAAGAAAAGAAAAACACTAGAAACTTGCTTGAAAAAGAAAAGAGTATGAGAAAAAGTATGCCTAGGACATAACCCTCTTTGAACTACTGAAATGATCTAACAAGCAAGGAAAAGAGACAAGGAGTAGCTCTTTTTTGTTTTTAATTTAATAATGTATTCAACATGCTGAAATAATAAAAAAATAATGTATTCATTTTATTTACCTTAAGTACAGTATGTGTACACGTATGTATATAAAATGTATTATTCTAATCATAGCAACAACTCCAATTTTCAAGTATCTTTGGAAAGGAAAGAGTTTTGTTTTCCAATGTCTTAATAAAATATATTCAATACTTCATTATACATTATCTAAATTGAACTTAAGGAATTGCAAAAATAATTACACATTGATTTCCAGAGTTTACTATCACAATGTAAATGATTTATCAAAGAATACAAAGCAATGCTCTTACCTGAATGTTGTCATAGAACAGAACATCAGGCACTTTCATTTTCTCATGGGCATTATAGATTGGTGCACTAACAGCACCAATTCTCAGAGATCCAGATGCTATTTCACCTAAACATTCCACACAAGACAAGGGATTATTCAGAGCACTGTCCTCAGAGAAGCCAAGCCACCTAACATAGAATATAACAGAGCTTCTATAATACCTGTGGGGTCAAATAAGCTTGAAGATGGTGATAAAACACCCCAGCTCTACACTCAGCTTATTTGGTCAGAGACTATAACATATACATAAGCCAAATACCCATTAAAAAGTTCTGAAGTACCTTGAATATCATTTTCCAGGGCTCAACCATTAAAAACCCCTAGAAGAGAATCTGCCAGAGGTCTAGTCAAAAATACAGATGGATCAACCTACCCCAGACATCTTATATTACTATTTTCAAGGGTGGTCTAGGATATCTATGTTTTCAAATAAGCACCGAGGTGGTTCTGACACCCAGCCAGATTGGACACCTCTGTCCTACACAATTAACCTATAATAATTATTACTGTATTATACCCTATTTGCTATAAATAGGTAGGCCTAGAATAAATTATGAGCTCCTTGAAACCAGAGAATTAAACAGTAAATTTCGTGAAATCAGGAAACACATCTCATGTGTACTCCCTATGGTAACCACATACACATGTTCACTGTCTGACATGTTCCAAGGTCAATAACATTAATAGTAGTATTGTAGTAACTGCTAATGATCCCAATAGTAGAAGCTATCATTTATTGAGGACCTTCTATGTACCAGATCACAAACTAGGAGATTCATCTCAGTTTTTCTCATATAATTTCATATAATTCTCTTAATAATGAGGCAAGAATTATGAGGATACTAAGAAGAATACACACTAAAGTAAGTTGTTTAAAATCACCCAGAGTACAGCTTAAAGCAGTCTGATGTTTTTTCTACCATGTAATGTATATTCAATCTTTCGACTCTAAATAATATTCCATCCTGTGGAAATACCCTAGCAAGCCGATACACAATTACAATGCCTTAAACAATTCATCCATCTTTTTCTTTCCTACTTCAAATAAGAAAATTGCAGTTTGTTTCTCCTCTAGAATGCTATTTTTGTGCTAAAGCATTTTGAAAGACAAGGGGGGAAAGCAACATTTGCTTCTATGGAATACTGTGAACAATTCTGAGCTAAAAATAATTAAACTGTCGCCCTGTTTATGAGTGCTACACATTTGCCAAAGCACAGTAGATCTTAACAATAACCTTCAATAGAAAAGGAAAACCATGAGCAGTCACACTGAGAGTTTACTATTTATTTACTACCATTAAGCCTCTGAAATAGACACAAAAGTGTAAAGGGAAAGAGCAGAAATGTGTTAGTGAATCTACTATATACTTCTTTGTTGGTTGAGATGACACAATTTCAGGTTCAAACAGCATCTGATGCTATCTATGGTTTAGTTTAAGGAACATATCCACTCAGTAGATTTAGGGCTTTAAGACAATTTAATTCACTCAGCCAATGTTTATTATTAAAATTTCAAGCTCAAAAAGGGAAAAGCACTCAGAGAATGGTGATTTCTCTGGGAGAAATCTGGCTAGCTATCTTCTAAGATACTCACAGGATGCAATTATTTTGGTAAATTTGTCAAAGTCCTCAGCCTAGTAGGCTCTAAACCTGATTTTGTCATCACAACTAAGGGCAAATCTAACTTTCAGGAGAATATTAAAGACATATGTTGTGGTTTCTCTCTCTATATATATATATTCTGATATAAAATCAGAGTTGCAAACTATTACAGCAAAATGAAAACTGCAACTTTCACATGGACTATGTGATACACCGGTTGCCGCAATCAGTATATTACTTGGACGGAGACCTGCATGGAAAGCCAAATCCTTATCAGACTGTTGTTTTGTGAGGATAGACCCTGACCAACAAGAGTGAATTAAATGAAATCTCCATGATAGACTGCCTTAAAATTGAATGGAACCAAACAAGCAAAATGTCTCTTCAGTTAGGGTCCTTATCCCCTACAGGAGGCTTAGATGGGCACTAATAACACTCACCTATACCTGAGACCAAACAATTTACAGTCTGAATGACAGTCTTTCTTTGGATATGTTAATAGACTCAATCAAACAACATTATGAGATAACAAGTCCCAGAGTTATTCTGTATCTTTGAGTTGGCTCTGCATATCTATATTCAGATCCATTAGTGTGCCAAGTGTATAATTTTACTCTAAAAAGTCATCTTATTTCCTTAATACCAAGTTATTATCTCAGTGTAGCCTCAACTATTAAAAACGTCTACTACAAAGAGAACCTTCAGAGAGTGGTCACACACTGGATGTTTTGATAGAATAGGTAATTACATTTTAAAAAACTGAAACACTTTTGTTGTGCTCTAATTGAAGAATAGAAAACTTTTACAGGAAGAGCTAAATCTCTCCAAAACTCAAAATTATACTTATGGCTATCTAGAAGAGAAGTACCACAAAAGACAATACAGGTAGAAATGGAAGGAAGCATGCAATGGTATTCTGACTATTATTTTAGTCTGTATCGACCTAGAAAAGTTTCCCAAACATGTACCATAGGATATTAGTGGCCCTCAAAATATGTTGTGAAAACAGAATTCTAGATTCATTGGTGAAATACATTTGGAAAAAAATACATTTGTCAAAATTAGACAAGTTGATTTATAGCAAGAATTCTCACAGCCTTTAATATGTTAGTATCAATTATGACTCTTAAGGTTGGGGAGAACTGTATCTAGCATGTACAGAAATAAAGTAAACACTCTAAGATTTAACTTGTAAGTGGTTTTGAAACTTTAAAACAAAAAAACCCTAACAGATTCATTTCTTCAACCCAATACATAAAACAAAATGGATGCAAACAAAAAATATTTTTATTGAAATTAAAATTATAAATAGCATCAAATGTTTCATAATTGTTATTTCAGTTTAAAAAGAACCAAACACTCACATTTGTAATCCTTCAGTTCTGGTTCCACATTGTCATTAGTACTTATTTCTATTGAAGCATCTGCCAGATTTTTTTCTAATGCTAACCTAGCAAGGCTTGGTAAAAACCTGGCGGGGAGAGAGAGAAGAATGGATAAAGTCAAAGTATTCTGTGATTCTTAACTATCTTTTAACATACACATACACCTGTTTACTAATTGCACCAATTAAGGAAGATTGGTCTGGACCTGTGAAATCCAAATCATGCAAAATTTTAGAATAAATATAAACTTTATGTATGAATTATATGTTTACGGCATCTCCTTTAAAGTAAAGCTTATTTGTAATTAGCAGTACTCATTTATGTACATTTTGCAGAACAAGATTTAAAATAATTTGCTTTCTTTAGTGGATTTAGTATACCTCATAAATCTTGTTTACTATGTAACTGGCTTATCAAATTTTCTTAAATAGGTAAAACAACACTCTAGCCTGTTCTAAATTGGCAATCACACATTCAGATCAGTGGAGGTGAATTAATGAGGTTTCCTTTACTTTCTAACACAAATTATTGAATGAATTTAAGATTATCCAGCCTAGTTTTTCCTTCCATAAGAAACATAGTTGCTTATTTATTCTATATGTATGTTGTCAAAACAACAATCTGGTGAATGACAGACATATTCTTCAAAAACAAACAGATTATAAGTATCATGTGCTTGAAACATGAAACAGTTTCCCACCACACAAAGTTATATCTAGAATTTACGATCCCAAGTGAGCTCAAAGAAATAATTTTTAATCCATGGCTACCTGTCCTGTACTGCTATAAACTAATCACTACATGAGACAATGCTCCAAATAAACATACTAAGAACATACCACCTCTAATTTAGGTTCTCCACAGTTCTAAATCGGTGGTATTAATAGTTCGCATAGCCTTGAGTCTAAACTCTAACAGAGCGTTGATGTGAGCGAGACAGCAAACAGACAAGCACGTAAAAGAACTGTCAGGTTTCCTGTCCCTGTGATATTCCAATCTGCATATCTGACACTACCTCTTACCTATTGCCTCATTTTGGTCCTAGGTTATGATAGGGGAATTTATACAGCTCTAGGTCAGTAGCTCTTCAGTTGCACATCAAATCCAACTTAACTGTTGCTCATCTATGACTTTTCATCATAGTTCTTAGATCATTAGCTTGCTGTTCAAAACTAAGCCCTTACCTTGTCTTCCAGCCCCCAAACTGGACTTTTATCCTGTTTCCCGAGTCCTTGTCTTGGACTCAGCCCAAGCTGCCTCTCACCACTGGTAACATTAGGCCTGGTAGCTACATGTCTGTTATTCCTATCAGACCACCTTGACTGGCAGTGACCACTTTCATGCTTAGGCTTGTTTGCTATTCCCAGACATCTCTGACATCTATATAGTCTGTCTGTCTGTCAACACATCCTGACATTACCCCTGTACTGCAACATTTCTAGATTGCACTCCAAAGCCTACAAAGGATAGCAAATGGCACAAATGCCTCTCTTTCAACAGCAGTGGCAGACATTGCTTGCTAATATGGCATTCTTTCCTGCTGAGATTAAACATGCTTTACAATTATTCTCAATCTAGCACACACACAGCACTATCAAATAATCAGAGGTAGCATGAAAGTTGAAATATATTTACATCTAGAACTTAAATTCTAAAAAGATATTGGCCCACTCAACAAATAAGGAGAATGAAGCATCTCAGGTGTTGAGGCCAACCCTTACTTTATTCCTAGATTTCAAGGGATTAGTTAACTCTTTCCTTTCCCATTGCTCATTGATACTTTCTACTTATTTTTTCTTCTCTCTCCCTGACCTTTCGTAAAATAAGTAAATAAATGAATGTATAAAATATCACTCCTTCTATCCTACCCTCCCATAATAAAAGCAAGCACACATTCTGTTTCAAATTTTCCAAGTGTACTTATCACTATGATGAATATCCCAGTGTCTTTTAAAAATTATTATTATATTTATCATTCTTTACCATCAGCAAAAAATGAATTGGAAAGCCTGTAGTCTTGTTACGGCTGGGTTATAAGAAAAACTAAAGAAAGACTCAACTATATTCAGGGAAACCCAAAAACAGAAGTATAGTAGTTACCATAGTCTGACTCAAATAACTGTGTCTCTGTCACAGGAATGGGATTAGCTCTTTAGATTAAGGAAGAAGATAGTAGCAGGAGACAATAGTATGCTGCAAGGGTAGGCAATGCTCTCAAATTACCAGCCCTGGGAGGAAGAGTGAGAGAAAAAGACTGAGAGGCTCAGTGGATATCAGGCAGTCTTTGAGTTCTATTTAGCATATGTAATTAACTGATTAATTAATTTATGCTTGTGATGGTAAATCTTACATTTTCAAACAACACTGGAATATTTAAGATAAAGTATGGTTCATCCTATTTATAAATTTGTTATATTTGTGCATTAATTCCTCAAAAAAGTTTTGTTAATTGAAACATCTGAAGTACTTAAAAGGAAACAGAATATATAAAATATATTAATAGTTTCAAACATGTGAAGGTATTTAATTTAGCAAAGTTTTATAAATGGGACCAAATATTTTTCAAAGGTCCTTAACAGTGAGTATTAACATTTGCCAGACTTATAGAGTTAGCTGAATGAACAGAAAAGCCTAAAGATCTATGTTTTTTAAATTATAGCATTAAAAAATCGAATGTCAGTTTTTAAAATAAAAAATAAATCCCTGAATAGTTTTTCCTGCAAGCAAAATCATTCTTCAAGAAAACAAAAAATTCACATCAATAATAACCAATATAATCACTTAATACCGTGTATGATGTTCTATCAGGTTTGTGATTTTTAAAAATTTATTAGCTAACAGTTTAAACAGTGAAAATTTTATATAGATGTTATTCATTTTATACTACAAGGGAATTTCTGAAAAATGTATGTAAACTGAGTTTTTGATAAATGGAATACTTTCCTCATAACCTTAATATCAGAGACAGTTAATCTTCATTTCTGATTAAATTCTTATAAGTCCACGCAAAATTTCTATGCTAAAGGATCATTATCCCAAAATTTTCCAGAAGTAAATAAGTTAATGGACTATAAAATATTTGAATGAAGTAGAACTATTAATACAGTAACTTCTAATTAATTCTTCTACAATGTAAGTTTTTGGAATGTAAAATACCTGAAAATTTCTTCATCTTCTAAATTTATTTCCCTGTGGTCTCTCAGGTTTTCAAATATCTAGAAACTGAATTATGGCTCAAGCTCTAAGAATTGATGTCCATATTGCAGGCTAAGAGGCTTAGGGAGTTGTTACTTCAGATAAAAACTGTTGCAATCGAGATTCAATTGGCATAAATAAATAAATGAATAATATTTAAAAAACTAAGTTAATAAGAAAACAAACCTAGCTAATATTTAATAAATTTAATGTTTAATAAATTTAGGTTGGATAATTTCTTTTGATTTTGTTTGCTTAATAAAAAATTTATGATAAAAATTATATCAATTTTTGTTTTAAAATTTTCCACAAAATTCAATTCCTTTTCACTGCTTCAATATGGAATGAGGTCATTTAAAAAATAAATAAAACACTTTATGCACCAATAATTTTTTGATTCCTTCCTGGCTTTGTGCTATTCCAAAGAGGTAGTTAATAAAAAGGATTTTGATGTTATAGCTTTGCTAAAGTCAACAGATGATGCATAAAAAAGAGTTCTTTTATTATTCAGTTACAGCTGAAAGGGTCATAAGATGATAAGAAAATAGAGTTTTACTGTGGTCAGTTGATAAAACTGAAAAAATTAGTTGATTATTCAATTCAGTGAAAAATGTATGAGGATGAAAAGTAAGTATTTTTTATTTTTCAATTCTTAAATTATGAAATATCTCAATATTTCAGAAAATTACAGAGAATATTATATAAAACTACAGAGAATATTAACTATTCTATTCATCCCTCTCCATTCCTGAAGGTAACTCTAACCCTAAAATTGGTGTGTACTTCTTGTCCGTATTTTTAAATTTTGCTCTGTAAGTATGAGTAAAAAATATATTGTGCTTTTTATTGTATTTAACATTTTATACAAATGGCAACATACACCAAATCTGCATCTGCAATTTACTTTTTTCACTTAATATTAAGTTGTCATGATACATAACTGTGGATATATATAGTTTACTTCATTTAAACTACTGTACAGTATTTGATCATACGAATACATCAGTTTATATATTTATTCCCTACTGATGGGCAGTTTGTTTCCAGTTTTTCATTATTACAAACAATAATGCAATGAACGTTCTTGTACATATTTCCTTATATACACATATAAGTCTATCTCTGAAGTAGCTATCAAGAAGTGGAGTTGTCAAATCAGAGTATTAATTATTTAGGCATGAAGACACTGTGAGTTCAACTCTGAAGTGGTGAGAGTTCCATCACAACAGTAGTGATGAAATTCCATGCCATTCAACTCACAAAACATTTTAAGTTTTATAAGTAAAAATTTTTAAAGTATAAAATGGTGCTTATTATTGCTTTACATTTCATCTCATTAGTCAGTAATGAGGCTGAGAAGTAGTTTCATACATTTTAAAAATATTTCTGTCTTAGAAGAGATCCATTAAGTTTTATACTTAAATAGTAGAGGAAATATGGAATCACTCTGAAATTACTTCTTTTCCATATTGAATTGAATATCTGCCCAAAGGAGATGATAACACATCTGACAGAAACTCATTCCTTAATTCTCTCTGAGCTTTATTTAAAATGTTCTCACATTTTCTAAATAGGCTGTGTGAATGAATTAGTAATAAAATAAACTTTGGCAGCCTTCCATATTCTTGGCCACTTTAGGTTTCTTCAAACTTTGATCACTCTTGTTTATTTCTTAGACCAATTCTCAATTTAGTATTTTTATTTGCTTTTTTAAATAAGAGAAACTAAAAGGGTTTTTTTGTTGTTTTTTCTGTTGTTGTTTTTTGGGTTTTTTTTTTTTTTTCCAGAGACAGAGTCTTGCTCTGTCACCCATGCTAAAGTGCAGTGGCATCATCGTAGCTCACTGCAATCAAACTCCTTGGCTCAAGGGACTCTATTGCCTCAGCCTCCTGAGTAGCTGGGACTACAGGCTTGCACCATCGCGCTGGCTAATTTTTCAATTTTTTTAGTAGAGATGGGGTCTCGTTCTTGTTCAAGCTGGTCTCAAACTCCTGAGCTCAAGCGATCCTCCTCCCTCGGCCTCCCAGAATGCTAGCATTACAGGTGTGAGCCACCACACTCAGCCTGGAAATTGAAAGTTGATTCAACTACCAGGGCAAATCTAACAGACTGTAGAATGCTTTGGCCATCATTTCATTCTAATAACTAAAGTATTATTTTCACTTAGACTCCCAAACTGTTTACATTACTTAGCATTCTGTACTTACTTCTATGATCTCATATCTACAACCAAGTCCTGATAAAATATTGTATAGGTAATGAAGCTGTCTCTGTCTGTATTTTCTTCAGTTCATAACTAAAAAACTAAGCAATTGAAGCATTTTTTTTCTAATTTTCATTTGGAAGTTTAATATTCTACTTAAAAAATAAGGAAATCAATTTTGTTATTTCTCATAATTATTAATTTTTCAAAGAATTACTCTAAAGACATTGGAGAGGAGTCTCATTGTAGCAACAGAAGAAGCTTAATTTAACTACAAGAAAAATTGTCACTAAACTGAAGAGTCACAGAGGGCAGTTACACATTCTCTTAAACTGAAAATAGATTATCTTTCAATTCCTCTTGTTAAGGAATGAACAAACAAGAAATATAGCCACCATAAAGATAGTTACTAGATTATACAAAAAGAGTCTAAAAGAAATCTTTGGGCTTATTCTTCTTAATCTTTTTTTATTATTCTTTCAAAATAGTTACATATAGATGTGATTCTGTATGAAAATTCTATAAGCCAATGTTTTATAATAACTTCCCAATTGATATGAAAACTGTTAGTGTAGACTGAAAAAATGTTAGTTTTGTTAAGTTTAGCCAACAAGGCAATACTATCAAGCATGGAAAGTTCCAATACAAATTTGAGAGGCAGTAAGTGTACTGTTTAAGAGCCCTAGCTCAAAAGACACATGAACCAGCATTCAAATCCCAAATCCACCATTTTACTATTGCATGACTCGAACAAGGGACTTAGACAGTTTTCTCATCTACAAAATAGCTCTTAAAATTGTGTTATGTCTAAATAAGGTAATATAATATACTAAATGAGTTCTAATAACCGAGGGCAAGGCTGAAATATTAAATAGCTATATATTTAGACCAATACCTTTTTAAGACCTGTGAATATAGACAATTAATTAAACGTATGTTATAGTTTCAGCAAAGACCCAGAGACTTGAATTCAGTGAGAAAGGAGAACATGCTTACCTGGAAAGGCAGGCTTTAGTAACAGCACTGTGAAGGCTTTCGTTAGGATACTGTGATAGCCGACGAGAAACGCGTAACAGTTGTCTGGTAGAAAGTGATGCCGCCAACGACTGTGCCTATCAAAAGGCAAAGACAGCCTGTTAGGAGTCTTGCTTCAACTTGCTAAAGTCTCTGTAGATGGGTATCATGGTAGAATTCATTATTTCTGGAGGACAAGGTCAAACTTCAAATAAGTATGTATTGTTAATGAATTACAAATAAAAAAATAAACGGAACCAATTTACACTTAAAATATCCTTGAAGATAGGTTTTTAAAAATCTATAAAAAGTATTTATCAATTAAATTCAGTTAAGTTATTTTAGTTGGGCTAAGTTGGAGGAGGGTTTGGATGCAGGAAGGATGTACATAATACAGGTCACACCTGAGCTACAAATAGCCTTTACTATTTGTTCTTTTTTTTTCCGGCTTACACAAAGCCAACCTGTTAAGATATCCTGAAAATGCTTAGAGCGTTAAGTGAATCTGTGGTTTCTGAAAAGGAGTTGTGCACAATTTAGGCTGCTGACCACAGAGGTGTCAATTAGTTTGTCACTTGGATTGCATCTTCCTGTTTGGAATCCTTCCCCTATACTGTCAGAATAATTTCGTTTTGTTTTCTTACACTTCCCCAAATCCCACTAATAGAGTTGCCAGTATAAAACTCAGGACATGGTAAATACTCCACAAATATTTCTTGATTTAAACTTGAAATCTGTTGAAATTGTTTTGGCTGCCAACATAATGTAATGGTAAAGTTTATAGGCTTTGGAATTAGACAAATGAGGCCCCCATTTATTAGCTGTGTGACCTTGGCAAATTACTTAACTCTCCAAGCCTCAGTTTCCTCACCTTTAAAATGGCAATAATAATGCCGTCATCTTCAAGGTTGTTATGAAGATTAAATTAGAAAATGATTCTAAAGTGCTTAGCATAGGTCAGATAAATACAGGTGATCAACAAATGGCAGCAATTATTATTAAATCAGTTAGCCTCTTCAAAAACGAAAAACATCTAACAAAGGAAAGGAATGGGATCTATATATACATTTGCATAAATGTAATGAATCAGATTATTACTGGCTTAATTCCTAACTTAGATCACCAGCATTATGAGGCAGTGATTTTCACTAAAAACCAGAGAAGAGAGGCACTTTTGAAGCAACTGGACCTCTGGGAGGGCAGAGCAAGCCAAAGTGAAATGTCACAGAGGTTGAAGAGGGCCGTAAAGTGGCACTGAACACCCGAGGGACTGGAGAAGGGGACTCTACGGAATTAAACACAAAGACCAGAATGGATGAGGGGAGAATGCCAAAGGCACACTGCACATTTGCTTGTTTCAAAGTTTCACGTAAGGTCATCTCTGTATGTCCCAAAGAAGAAAAAAATGAATTGATTTCTCCTTCCTCGTGTATTTCACAGTTCTATAAGATGGTAGTCTGCTGTTATTAGTATTATACGTCAACTGCAACATTAGCATTATATTTTCTTTGGGAACTAGGTTGGGAGCATGACCACTATTTATGGGGTATCCTTTTTTCTATTAAAAAACACATTCTAAGTTTCAAAGAACTCATTTACAAGCAAACATTTGGTCCATCCTTGTTTTCAATAAATCTGCATTTCAGACATGGAGACAATCTTTAAATATAAGAAACCATAAATTAGAACTCAAAGTAGCATACAATTTAATGCCAGAATAAATAGAGCAGTTGACAACTGCTACAGGGGCTTAAAATGCTCAAGTGGGCAAGAGAAATGCTATGACCAAAGGCATGAAAGCAAAAGGAACAAAAATATTAGGTCATTAAATATGAAATGTCCAATTTAAAATCAAAAGTATAGTTTATTGTATCTCAAACAAGAAACAGTACAAATAATCAAAGTATGCACCTAAACTATTGAAACAGTTTTGCCATCTTAACAATAGCTTGTTGATGCCAGTGGCAAAGAAGCCTGGAGAGCGAGTGGGACTAGTGGCGATGAAATCACGACAGGCATTTTCCACAGCTTGTTGAGAACTGAATATTTTTGCTTGCAAGAAGTGGTCCAAAGACTAGAAGTGGTAGTCAGTTGCTGCAAGGTCTGGTGAGTATGGTGGATGACAGAGAGTTCCCGAGACCAGCCTTTATAATTTGAGCAACATGGTTTGTGCAACATGTGGCCAAGTGTTGTCTGGCAACAGGATTGGCCTGTCTCTATTGATTGGTCTGTCTCTATTGACCAATCTCAGCTACTTAATCATAAGCTTCCTCATCATTTCATCCAACTGGCTGCAGTAGACATCCTCTGGAATCACCTGACTAGGTTTCATGAAGCTGTAGTGGATAATACCAGTACAGAACCACCAGCAGACACCATTAGCTTTTTTGGATGAATATTTGGTTTTGGACTGTGCTTCAGCACTTCATCTTTATCCAACCATTGTGCCGAACACTTGCAGTTATCAAAAAATCCATTTTTCATCACACATAACACTATGGCATAAAAATGGTTTGCTTTTATGTCATGACAGCAAAGAAAGGCAAGCTTAGAGATGATTTCTTTTCTGAAGCTCGTTTAATTCATGCAGAACCCATCTATCCAGCTTCTTTACCTTGCTGATTTGTTTCAAATGGTCCAATATTATTGGAACAATAACATCAAACCTTGCTGTTAATTCACACATAGGTTGAGATGGATTCGCTTCCACTATAGCTTTCAGCTTATCATTATCCACCTTGGTCTCAGGTCACCCACGTGGCTCATTTTCAAGATTAAAATCACCAGAACGGAACTTCTCAAGCCATCATCATACTATGCGTTCATTAGCCACATCCTTCCCAAACAATTGTTGATATATTGAGCTGTCTGTGCTGCATTAGTTGGGCGACGGAACTCATATTCGAAAATAACATGAATTTTTGACTTATCCATGGTTTCACAAAAATTGCTTTTAAAAATATTTGAATGATAATCACAAGCCAAAATGTGTTTTTGGAAGACTGAGGATGTACCTTCACAATAAAAATAAAACAAGACATGTCAAAGTAAAATGTCAGAGATGGCAACTGTCAAACTTAGTATTATACTTAAGGAAATCAGACATTTCATATTTAATAACCTAAAACATGTAGAACATGAGGAAACCAGCCCAGTTTCATGATAGAGTACTGCTAGAAGACTTGCTCTCAAACAACAAAGACTTGGGCCGGGCACGGTGGCTCATGCCTGTAATCCCAGCACGATGGGAGGCCGAGAAGGGCGGATCGTTTGAGCTCAGGAGTTCAAGACCAGCCTGAGCAAGAGAGAGACCCTGTCTCTACTAAAAATAGAAAGAAATGATTTGGACAGCTAAAAATATATATAGAAAAAATTAGCTGGGCATGGTGGCTCATGCCTGTAGTCCCAGCTACTCGGGAGGCTGAGCCAGGAGGATCGTTTGAGCCCAGGAGTTTGAGGTTGCTGTGAGCTAGGCTGATGCCATGGCACTCACTCTAGCCCGGGCAACAGAGTGAGACTCTGTCTCAAAAAACAAAAAAAACCAAAAAAAACAAAGACTTAATTAAGAAGGACACTTGGAGGAGTCTGGCCTTATTCCTAAAGGCAAGAGGACTTTTGTTAAGTGCAAAGCAGTAACATGATTTTAGAAGATTATTATTGGCCTAATTTCTAAATTCAATCAGCAGTAGTATGTAAAGTAGTTGAAGGACAAAGAGAACTGAAAGAGGAAACAGAAAGCTATCTCAATGATCTGCCTGTAAAGGATAAAGTCCTACAGTAAGGGTATGGCAACAAGAATGGAGAGAAAGGATGCAACAAGTATTTCAGAGAGTTGGCAACTGACTAGATATGAGAATGAAGGAAGAATTGAGGGTAAGATTTAGCCATTATGATTGAAAGTGACAAAAGTCAAATATGACTCAGAAATTCCCATCCTTAATACCCAGGACCATGAAAAATTCCTACTCAATCATAAAAAAAGTTTGGCAAATGACTCCAACCAGACTTTTCTCATGAGAAGAATCCTATCATACATAGGCAACTTTATATGGTATAACATTCTAATCTCTTTCTAAGCAAGACACTGAATTCAGCCTCCACATTTCATTCCAGTGATCAATAAGGATTTCTCATGAATTTGAAGAACACCAACTCTTCTATTTGATAGTACCAAAATGCTTTGCAATAATATCCAGGGTCAAAAAAATCAGAGCTAAGCTTTACGTTGAGCCATTTAAGTGTTGAAGAAAGAGTTTGGGAATCTCTGCTCTCACATTATTATCAATTAAAAATTGAGAATATATTTTAATTAAAAAATTCCTAATGTATTTAACATTAAATTTCTAACTGCAGTTTTTATCTTGTAAAAAAAGGGGGGTGAGGATTTGAAGCACATTTCCTTAGTTACCATGGTTATACACTTTAAGAGCATACCTCAAAGGGTTTTTCACATTAGCATGATTATTAATACCTCAGCTTAAAAATATGAAAGTTCTCATCAGAAATTATGAAAAATTATTTTTCTTTTATTCCTCTCAAAGAAGTATTTCTTTCAAGAAAATGTAACGTTCTCAGGGAGAGAAAACTCTAGGGATAATCTGTTCATAAAATTTTAATTAGTTAATCAATTTATTCATTCGTTCATAAAAGATTTAAGTGTCTACTATGTGCTAGGTGCCAGGCTGGGAAATGGGAATAAAAGAATGAGCAAGACCTAGCCTCAAGGAGGCGGGCACCAGTGTGTTCAAGGGACAAGAAAGAGTACTGTACAGCTGGAAAGAATGACTAAGGGGGAAAGAAGCTGGAGATGAAGTCCCAGAGGAAATTAATAGGGAACCTGTGACATCTAGAAAATGGTCCCCCACAAAGATATCCACATCTTAATCTCTGGCATCTGTCAATGTTACCTTCTATGGCAAAACTGACTTTGCAGATCAAATTAAATAAAGGATTTTGAGATGACAAGATTATGCTAGGTTATTTGGATGGGCCCTAAATGCAGTCCTACATATCCTTATAAGAGAGAGGAAGATGGAGATATGACACAGACACACAGAGGAGAAGGTGATATGAAGAGAGGAAGGATTGCCATAGTGAGGCCGCAAGTCAAGGAATGCTGGCAGCCACCAAAAACCAGAAGAGGCAAGGAACAGATAATCACTTGGAACCGCTGAGGGAGTGCATCCCTGCTGACTCCTTCATTTCAACTCAGTGATACCAATTTTAGCCTTTTGTTGTCCAGACAAAAAGAAAATAAATTTATTGTTTTAAGTCACCAGTTTACGGTAATTTGTTACAACCATCACAGGAAACTAATTGAGAGATGAATGAATTATTGGTGAAGACAGCTGTGAAGAGGACCTAACAACATTCTAGGAGAAAGACGGTGAAATCCAATACTAGGACAATTACTGACAGTAGGTAAGAGAACAGATGACACATCACGATGTTAAATTGGTGAGATTTGCTTTCAGATTAAGTGAAGATAGTAGGACAACATGGAATCAACAATGATGTCAAGGTTTCTAATTTAGGTAATTTAGCAGACAGATTATTAACAAAGTCAGGAAATTAAATCAGGAACAGGAATACATTTAAAAAGGAAAGATAGTTTAGTTGTGTAAGGTGAATTTACAGTCATCTCAGAGGATTCTGCTGAAAAGTGAAAGAAACTAACATTTATTAAGCAGCTATTAAGGAGGAGATTCTTTACACACATTTTTATGGTGAATCATTGAGACCTTTTTATGAGGTAGGAGGGCACTGTTCCTATTTTGCAGATGAGAACACTGTGACTCAGAGTTAAAGAGTGATAGCCCTTTATCTTCCCAACATCCCGTCTTGGAATGGAAAAGTGAAAATCAATAAAAAAAGAGAAGTTTGCAGCTGAAGATAAAGACATCGGCATTAGCTTGGAGATGGTGTTTGAAGCTATAAGAATAGATGACACTGCTCCACACAGGAGACAGAGGGAACAGCAGAACCCCCAGGAATACCAAGCACTCCTCTACAGCTACAAGCTGTTTTCTATAACATGGGCCAGGAAGAGCTAGAAGAAATGTTAAAATCACTAAAATCAAAGTAAAACATATGTATAGGACAAAGCATAGCATAAGGTACAAAACAACAGCTTAAAATACAGATTTTAAATCCTTGAACTCTAAGAAAATAAAGCAGCAGAATATCTACTCAACATGGGAAATGCCAGGACTTACCGTTGGATCCTGTGTCTCTCTAAGTTTGTGTGTAAATGATAATAATTTATCCAAAGCTTCCTGAGGTGTATTTGGGACCTATTTTATGAGAGAATTAAGAAAAAACAGAAAGAATAAATTGGGATACCTGAACAATCAACCAGAAATTATGACTACTTAACAAATAATATTACAATTACATTTTTAGAAAGTTCCTGATTATCAGTTACATGTTTAAGTCAGATAAAGCTGCTTGTTCAGCTTGTCAGGAAACATTGAAACCCCTGATTTCTCTTTAAGAATCAGGTAACTAAAACCAAGCCACTCTTCATATACAATTCTATCACCAGGATAAAACTGAAAGGATCCTCTAACTCAGTCAAAAATTGGCATATAATGTACCCATAAAGAACTTTTCATATATTATCATTTCCTCTTTTGTTAGCTTCAGTGTGATATTTTAAGCATTAACTTAGGCATTTTCTTACTGAAACCAAATTCCTTCACTTAGTAGCAATCTTACATATACGTCTACTAAGTAACGTAAGGAACGCCTGTGTAAAGAATGGGTACCCAAGGTGTCCATTTTTCCAAAAATACATACCGCAGGGTATAATCAACATATCGGTGAATTATGAAAACAGTCACCCAAAAAACACACGTTGATTGCTTCTAACTATAACAAACTTTATTTTAATTAAGCAATTAATTTAACTATAAGCAATTTTTATTTAAGCGATAACAAATTTAAGGCTTTAATTTAAAAAGATCGGAAAGAGATACTAGAATAATGACTTTGATAATGTGACCATTTCAAAAAAAAAATACTGCTCAGGGTTTCTCTGGTCATTTAAGTAATTTGAACTTTTTTAAATTCCATGTTCTATTCTATATATACTTTATCTTACTTATTCCTTAAATTGATGCTATGATGTAAGATGTAGTATTATCCCCATTTTCAGAAGAAGAAACTATAAGTAATTTAGCTAAGATCGGGAAGTGAGTAAGTAGTGCATTTGACATTTACAGCCAAGTTGTTGAATTCTAAAGCCTATGCCCTTATTCACAACCATGCTCACAAGAAGACCTAAAATTAATCAGTTCATTCTGATATTTCAAAGGAAATGGTGCATTTTTTTATTTTCTATCATATTTAAGAAACCATAATATATCTGGCCTCCCACTACAGTAGGAACTTAAAATAGTCACCTTTGGCTGAATATAAAAAGAAAGGGAATTCCAAAACAGTCTCCACACGATGAAGGAGGAAAGACAGCCTACATCCGTGGTTCCCCATGTGTGTTCCCCAGACCAGCAGCATGAGCATTACCTGAGAACTTACTTGTGAGAAATATAAATTTTCATGTACCATCCTGGATCTATTGACTAAAAATCTATAAGGATGGAACCCAGAAATATGTGTGTCAAGCCCTCTAGATTCTGAAAAATGTTAAATTTTGAAAACCATTGACCTATACCATAATATGAGGAAATCTGGGAGCAAATGGAAAGAAAAAGCTAAAAATGTCTAACTCTGCTCCAGCATGTATCAGAGTACCTTAAAAAGAGAGCAGGTGCAGAAAATAAGTTAGAACTGGCCTCACTCTTACCATTTCCTTAATCACTTGGATTTCTTCACTTTTGACAAGCGGTTTCATGTAATGGAAAAAGAACATGGTTAAGAATTCTGGTCCCAGCCACTGCTGCGTTGTGCTTCCAGTAACTGGGGGCTCTGCCAAGGCAATGATTCTGAAGGAAGGGTGGATAGGAAAAATGGATCTAAAAGGGAAAAGAATAAAAAAACATAACCTTTCACATTAGTAAGACATTCTAAGAAGAACCTAAGATGAACAAACAAAATATTCACTAACTGCTATTCACCTACTGTTGTACAATATTCACTCAAGAAACTCCAGCCCTGGCACAAACCACTGCTTTTGATATGTTGTTATGCTACAGCAAATTTTCTCCAGAGTCTACTGAAATAAAATCCTATCCAGTTCATATTCATTACATATATCCTCTTTATTTATTTAAAATCCCTTCAAAATCTCCTATCTTGCAAGAAGCCCACTCTATGTCAATCACAGAAAGACCAAGAAGAATAATTCAGGGTGAGAAGGAAGACATTTTACAGTACAGAAAATTTAAGCACCATAAGGGGTTAGATTGAATTTAAAATTTAGATTGGCAATAAAAATACTTAGGTCTTAAAAAGGCAGAAAAAAATGAACCTTTATATAATTCACTCTTTTGTCATTGTGCCTTTTTTATAGGAAATGTTATGATATTTAAAGTGATCTCTTTTAGAAATTTCTGCTAGGAAATCTGAGGAAGCATATAAATATTCTAGGATACAAAAAGGAATAAGATAAGACTTCCCACAGTTTGTGAAACGACTTGAGTTGCTTTTGGAGGGCCCAAAAATCCCTTATCATGATCTAATCATGTGGGTGATACTGTTGGTTTTTATCAACGCTACTCAAAAACTGAGTAGAAATATACTTTTAGAGAGTGATATACTTCTTGCTAAGAGAAGGGAGAGATGAAACTCAATCACTTGCCAAGATCTTCAGAAAAACAAAAATATAGGTATATAACTAGCATATCGCTATTAACTGTTACAACAGCCAAATAGTTAAGTGATTAGGCAGCTGGAATACCAGGAGATAGGACACGTGTGAAGAGAATCAGGTGAGTACGCTGAAGGGCTAAGATAAAGTCCCATCTATTCAATGGGCAGGTTCACCACGTTCCTGACTACATGATCTGTAATTTTAGAGGCCACATCATAATCTGTAAACCAGAGAAAAGCAATTTTTGGAAATGGCCATATGAAAGGCCACAATGAATTCATAAAAGCTACCCAGTATTATTTCATTTCTTTAGGTAGGGAAAAACAAACAAACAAACAAACAAACAAACAAAAAGACATATTTACAGATGTTCCAGCCAGGCCTGGGGGAGTGATCTGTTCAAAGTAGTTGTTCCGGGGGAAAAAAAAGAATAGCAACACGGACAGTGCCTGGAAGTTCTAAGGATAATATGGTCACTCAGGATTGCTAGCAATTAGATAATCACAAAACAAAAACTGGACACAGAAAATCCTGTGATAGAAAAGCTAAAGAGAGAGGTTATTCTGTTTTCTACTTCTGCTAAGTGGTTTGCTATCGTCCAAAAAATTTTGCACAAAGGCCTAGCAACAGATGTTGGATTCATCCTGATCCTCTTCTGTTATAGCTTGGACAAAAGATGGTGGGTGAGAGAGAGCCTGGTGTGGCTGCACAAAATTAAACATGCAGATGTAATTTCTTACTTAAGATAGTGAGAGATACAAAACCAGGGAATAAAGCCAAAATCCAATAGGCAAGCCAAAAGGGGAAGTCCAATTTACATTCTTAAACCAACAGATCAGGAAGAAGGTACCACATCTGAGCTGTAAAGTTAGGACTAGAAGAGCTACTATAGGAGAGCAAGCTAGGTAGTTAAAATTTCAATAAGGTGATGGTCACTGCCTGGGACATACATTGTCTGTGACTTGCTCTTTATCAATAGCATTGACTCTAGCAATGCTATTGCTAGGGTATCTGAGTAAGCCCGCTAAATTTGAAGGAGGCAGTTTCTGAGACAGCTGATGTATTAGGCAAAGACATGTATGCTGATTATAAAAACAGCCACCAAACTACTGAATAACAGGATGACAAGGGCCTTTCTGTTTGCTAGGTTCTCCCCAAAGGCTTCCTTACATACAAATAGGTCATATGGAAAGCCATTTCCTGAAGTTCCCCAAGTCTGAAAGTTAGAGAGCAGAGGATCTGCCATGTACTTCAGAGCAATCTGACAAACTGTGTCAGTAATACAAAGGCTGATGAAGTGATACATAATCGAAAATTATGAAACAAGTGTCATTAAAATTTAAAATTAAGGTTAGTTTAATTTTATTACAGTTTTAACAACAAAAGAAACTAAAGATATGGCTTAATTTCAGATAAATAGATATTATTTCCTAAAGATTAAAGATCAAAAAGGCAACAAGTGCTTTTAAAAAGATTTTAAAAGATTTAAAAAATAAAAATATTGAGGTCAATATGTTTGTGGGCATAAGTTTAAGTTTTTAGAGAGTAAAATACTTTCTAATGCTTCTCAGCAACAAAAAGGAATGAACTATTGATCCACATAACAACATGGATGATCCTAAAATAATTAAGCTAAGTGAAAGAGGCCAGACAAAAAAGAGCATATACTGTGTGATTCCATTTACAGAAAACTCTAGGAAGTACAAGCTATATATAGTGTCCAGAAGCAGATCCCTGGGGATGGGAAAGGAGGGTGAGAAGGGATAGGAGTGAGGATTACACAGAGGTGTGATGATACTTTGAGATTATAAATGTATTTATCATCTTGATTGTGTTGATTGTGTCACAAGTGTGCTTTAAATATGCATAGTTTATAATATTATACATCAACAAAGCTTTTGATAAAACAAAAAAGACTTTGATAAACTCCAGTCTTTTGAAGGGAATTAAATGGTATATTTTTGTGGGATTTGCATATTAAGGAATGTGAAATAATGATATAGAAGATTTCTATAAAGACATCAATTATGAACTAGAACAGCATTTTGTAATTGGCCCTCCATACTATAATATCAGTACTACTGTTCCAATTCATAACCTACTAAATTATACAGTTCTGTACACTGCTCATATTTCCCATTTTTTCTAATGCAGTGTAGCAAACTGCACTGACACATTCCTTACGCATCTTTATACCACCCAAGGTTTAGTGTAATACTTGGAAGAGGACAGATGCTAAAAAAATAAATGTGTACCACTCTTGTTAGTAACTATCACTGCAAAAAAATTTTTGAAGACTTTTGGTGTCGGGGACAAACGTAAGTGATAAGAACTGAAAATCACAATGTCCCACCCAAAAGCTAGTCTATTAATAAATCTGATCTGGAATGAATTTGTGAGAGAAGGTACATTCTCTGCATCAAAAAGATAAATCCAAAACATATAATAAGTAATTATAACATTCACAGGTATAGAGTTTTAAATGGTTCTCTGATCATGAAAATGCTCAGAATTATTTTCAAAATCAAAATTTGCTAAAGCTTTTTGTTTTGACAATCAAACACAAAGACTTGGGCATAAAATCCTGATATATCTTAAATTTTGTTAAAAATTTACATGGCCTCTTGCTAGCAAAGAGGTGCTGAGGTTTCTAGAAAGCTAGGAGAGAATGCTTGCATACTGTCTTCAAACATGGGTAAGAGTAAAGGCAAAAGGGTCCAAAGAATCTGATTAAGGACTGTGCTCAAATGTCCAATTATGGTCCACCACTATGGCTGAGAAATTATAAACTGTTTTCAATGTTCAATAGCAACAAATAAAAATAAAATATTCCATAAAATTGCAAAAACATTAGAGCTTATATAACTAAGACTAGGCCACTAATCTTTATTGTTTCCCTGAGATAACCAGAAGCCCTTTCTTGGTGAAATAAATTGTTAATAACTCATGGAGACTCTCATCCCCCTCATCTATTCTCTGGCTAATAGCAGGAAGGGACACATTTAGCAGCCTATAGTATTTGTACTTCCCTCTTCTCCAAAGAAGTTTTTCTCATCAAAGGAAGCAGTTCTATTTTGGTCGTTATTTCCTGAGAGAAATGCGGGCATGGTATCTGGTGCGTGTGACCATCACGCTATTTCTAACTGCTGTGTCCACAGCATTCTTGGTGTCTTCCAACAAGGGAAATCCCTAACATTTCTAAAGGCATGTTAGGCACGTGATTACCTGCAAAGAATATAAAAGCCTATAAGAACATTCTGGAAATGATCAAGGTGTATGAATTTGGTGAAGAATTAGTACACAATGAAGGTCAGCAAAGGAGTGGAATATAATTAATTGTTCAGAAACTGGGTTTCACACTATGAATTTGAAGGGGTTGGTAGCCCACTGCTAGCAGCTGCTAATTATTAGACCCTATGCCAATAGACTTTGCCATTAAAAGGCATCAAAGTATTCCTAATCAGTAGGTTCATATAAAGAAACATTGCTAGCTGAGAAGGTCACCTAAACTGGATTAATACAATGACCTTTACCATAGTTTTCTATATGAAAGCAGAACAGGTTTCTAAATTTACCAAACTGGGTCTAGACGCCATCCCAAAATCTGCCTTGGCCTTACAAAAGGCCACAGGAATGTCAGAGAAGATTTCACAGAGGAGGTGACTATTGAAGGCATAGCAGAAGTTTGCTACACTGGTCCTAAGGTGAAAAACGAGGCTAAAAAGGCAGGCATGTAAAGATATTAGCCGTGTAGCCGATGGAAGCCACTAATGGATTAAACAGTGAAGTGATCACATTTATGGATTAGATACCTTAAACTTCTAGTCTAGGTGTGTGGAGAGGCAGTGGTTCCATTCACTAAGTTTAGGCACTCAAGAGGAACAGTGGGTTTGTAGAAATGAGCTCAAAGTTTCTCTGGGACATGTAAGGGGAGATATCCAGTAGTCGAATGGCACTTAGAAAACGAAATTGGAAAGAGCTTTTAAGAAATGCTCAGTATATCAATGACAGGTAAAGACATAAGAGTGACTGAGATTGCCTAAGGAAGAGAGAGGAGAAAACCCTAGGAGATGCCAATTTTAACAGCATTCTGAAACCTTTCCCAACCTCTCAAGGCACGGTTACTAAGCACTTTCTTTTCTGTGTTCCCACAGCATTTTGTACAGACCTCTAGTCTAACATTTAGAAACTGCATTGTAATTATTTATTTACATATCTGTCTGCCTTCATGTGTGGTACACCACAGAAGGCAGCAACGACATCATCTAAGAGCTGGAACTCAAACATTTAACCTAAAGGAAACAAGTAATGCTAATGATTAATAACAAACACTCGCATATCCGATCAGTCTATAGATGAGAACTACCTGGGGTCTATTCTGGGCGCCCAGAGAGTGATTGAGTCCACGGATTACCATTATGATAGTCAAGTTCAACAAAATCACCCAACTGCTGTATTCGGAACAAGAATTTTAAAATGAACTCTCAGGAGGTATTACGCTACAAATTAGTAGAAATTGTTCTTGGAATCCTGATCCCCTGGAGGTAGGAGATTTATTTATTTGTATAAGATTATGGAAACTGTTTTTTCTCTTAGGCAGCTGCAACTGATATACCACCAGAGCACCATTCCCACTCCACCCCCAAAACCCTTCACCTTAAAAAACAAAACAAAAACCTTCCCTGTCATTCTATCTTCGACCTTTTACTCTATCTTAAAATCTTCCACACGGAAACAAAGCGTTCATAAAAATAAATAAAGTAAAAGCTGAGTTTGTTTGAGGACTACAGAAGTAATAAGCACTTCGTTGAACTTCAGTGATTAAGTACAAAAATGAAAGAACAGATAACATGGGTCATGAGTTTCTAATTTGTAGTTCAAATGCTAGTGCCAAGAGTGACAGATTAGATATGAACAGCATATAAGATCAACCCATGAGAGATAATGGGCAATATTACTTACAAGAACTCCCGAAATAAAGTAATTTCCTCACTGAGTACAAATTTCCTGCTTTTTATACTGTGTTATATACTTTGAGTCAAGCTGTCAGCCCGCTACTCAATAAACACAGTCCTGAAAGAAATACTGTTAGATATTAGAGAAATACTTAAAAGAAGAATCGAATCTATTATAACCCTAAAAGAGAAGATATTTATTCTGAGAAAGACAAAAAAGAGTTAAAAAATGAAATCAAGGTTAACCAAGAAAAGGTAAAGAAATTTACCAACCCATACCATCAGAGTGAAGCAGATTCTGTAACATAACAGTGTAAACAACATATAAAGTAAAAAAAACTATTTACAATCATAGGAAAATAGTGTGTTTCTCAGGTAAAAAGGAGTACAAAAGGAGGAGTATGGATAAGGAAAGGAATTAGGCTGTTAGAAATATTTCAGACAAGCTAGGAGAATCATTGTTAGAACATCTCACCTCTGAAAAGTTAATGAATGCCCCCAAAATTGACAGAACATCAGAGAGAGGAGAAAAAAAGAAGTTCAGCCCAGGAGGTTGAATGTACATCTAAATAATAAAAGGTACAGAAAGAGAGACCTGAGAAAACTTGGTAAGTGGGAGTGGAGAGAGATCTAAGATGACATAGGACAGGTATAAGAGCCCCCAAGTAGGGTTTGTCAGAATATACCATGGGAGACAGATAAAATTGATAGAAGATGCAATCTGATAAACGCCAGATGTGTCTGAGTGTGCTGAGAGGAGATTTAGACAAACAGGGAAGTGTTTGGGATGAAAAAGTAAAACATACATATTATAGAAAATAGAGTCACTTCCTTCCAGGTGTTCCCATACCATTATTGCATACAGACCTCTAGTTTAACATTTAAAAGTGCATTATAATTATTTATTTACATATCTGTCTCTCTTCATATGTAGGTAATTATTAATTTCAGGAAAAACGCGATGTATACAATAAGGGAAATAATTATAATATACTAAATGGCTCAGCTGGGTATAGTTTTCATGCTGTCATAATAATGTAAACATCAAATAGAGTCCCAAACAAGATTATCATATAATTCTAGGAAGAATACTGGATGGAAGTATGCATGGAGTAGGGAGATGAGAGGTGGTGAAAGAGGTAAATCTTAATTTTCCATGTAGAAAATCAATAGCTAATTCCCAACACTAAAAAATAAATCAGGACTTATCAATGAAAGCATATTGTTTAGTGGCATGGAGGTAAATATCAAAAGAAACAACTAAGAGTTGAAAGTGGTAGCCTCTGGAGCATGAGAAGTGGGAAATAGAGACTGTCAGAACCAATGACAGGGGCTGGTATTTTTCATAAAATGCTTTGAAAAATTATCTGGTTCAAGTTTCATACAAGTTTAACATCAATAAAAATCCAAACAAAAAATTAAAAAGTGAAGGACAGCAAGCATTGCTCTGACCTCTTTCCACCTTCTCAGAGTGACCTCTGGAGATAGAGCTGAGACTGGTTTGTGTTTGTGGAAGAGACACAAATCAATACTGATTAAAGTGAGAAACTTACAGAAGAAAGTACTATTAACCACTCTGAGCCAAACCCAACGTGATGGCCACTCTGTTCCTGTAAGTGTTTTCACTTGTAAAACTACTTGTGACCCTTAGGGAGAACTTGGGTACTATTTGTAGAAAAGGGTTGTCATTTTCCTGACATTTGGTGACAAGTACCATGCTCCTGATGTCCTAAGGGAAACTGCCCGGCAGGCTTGCTGTGAGCTATTGCTCAATTGCTTTGATTCTTCCCTCTGAAAACAGGAACTGTTCCCTGACTAGTGATTCACATGCAAATAATGCACAAAAACTGAATGTTATAAACTGAAAGTACGATATAACGTGCCTCTCTAAACACTCAACCAAACTATTTCCTGATCTAGAGGAATTTGATAATGTACATCTCAGAAGTATAAGTAGCTGTGTAATCAAGTAAAATTTTTAATAATGTATAGAAAGATAGTAGGAATTTAATATTTCCTAAGAAAAAATTCCAAGAAAATTTTTAAACAAAATTTTGCTTAAAACATAAACACAATAATAAATACCCTTAATTATCTTTTGTAGAATTTTCATGCTTTAAATATGGCATTAAGTCCTATGGGGAAAGGGGAAAATTCACTTAAATAGGGTCGGATTAAGTGACAAGGAGTTTTCCCCAATGTATCAACCTCTAATTATGTTAAAATATCTGTAGAAATGTAATGAGATGGAAAATAATCTATATTTGCCAAACCACCTCTAAGAAAAAGTATAATATGCAGCTGAAACAAACATCTTCCTTCAAACTTTTAATTTTGAAATTTTTCAAACTCATAAAAAATTTAAAAGACTAGAATACAAACACCCATATATTCTTGACCTAGATTTTGCCAATTGGTAAGATTTTACCACATTTGTGTTCTCACTCTCACTTGATCTTTCTCTCTCTCTGTGGTTTGTATGCACACATACACATCTTTTTTTTCCTGAAACATCTGGAAGTCAACTGCAGGCATTTTTTTTTTTTTACTTTATCCCTTAAGTATCTCAGCAAACATCTCTTGTGAAAAGAATATTCTCTTTCATAATCATAATACCATTATGATACTTAGGAAAATTAGGATTAATTCAATATCATAATATATATATATACATATATATACAGTCCATATTTAAACTTTTCTAATTATCTTTTATAGCTGTTTTCATTTTGTTTCTTACTACAGGATACAGTCAAGTCTCAAACATTGCATTTGGTTGTTACATCTCTGGAAGGAATGTTTAAATAAGCCATAACAGGTAATCCTGCATAAAGTGGCATACCCCATCAGGTGGCATATACCCCATCAGGTGGCATACCCCATCAGGTGGCATACCCCAGGAATACAGATGACACCCAAGGAGGGTGAGCCCAGTTGATGGTGGGCCCAGCTTTTGTTCTGCTGAAGGGATACAAAAGTACGAGACCAAAACTGAACTAGTAGAGCAACAGAGGAGGGATTACCTTCTTAAAGCCAATGTTCTTATAAAACGTTTAAACATTTATTTGAAAGTAAGGCTGAGAGTACAGAGTGCATCTTGGATAGCAAGCTCAAGTTTTAAAGAGTATCAAACTACTAGCATGCCCAGGACACCAAATTATTACACTGTTCAAAGTTATCTTGGCTTGACTCTAAGTTTAGAAAAATAATAAAACAATGCTATTTTTAACTTAAAAATAAGTTAACAATACGAGTAAAGTACCCAGAATTACCTCTTCTGTAGCTGCTCATCAGACATTTGCAGCTCCTCTTTTAAGCGCATGTACCTGTCTTCTCTCAGCAGCCTAGAGCCATCATAGAGGCTCAGCTCCCGATCGTGGATTAACCTAACGGGATAAGGGCAAAGTCAGAAGACAAATGAATCAGTTTTGAACACTGAAGTTATTAGAGGTAGAGTCAGTTGGCCAATATTTTAGTCATATCTACTGTTGCTGGCAATTGAGTCTAATAATTTTGTAAGATGGACTTTGCAAAATTTCAAATTCGCTAGTGCTGTTATACTTGGCAAAACTGTTGGTTTCTATGCTGGAGGGCAGTAGTCATGAACACTAGATATGGAAAGGGAGGAAGAGAAGGAGAAAAAGGAAGAGGAGGAGGAAGAGGAGGAAAAAGAAACGAAACGGAGGAGGAGGGAGAGGAAAACAAATAGTGAGTGACTCAGAATAAGCATGGGTACATATTGATGAACAAGGCAGTTGGCTCGTACTCCCTTGAGTCTAATGTAACCCTTTAAAGGATAGTGTCAAAATATTTCTATTTTGGGAATTATGGAATTTAAATATCAAAAATCTTCATAATGAAATAACTACATTGCTTCTCATATGTCAACTCTGATGGTGGCCTAACCATCCACATCACAAACAACACTGTTTCCCACATGTTGCGAAGGTCGAAAAGCACTGTTCTAGATCTTACACCAACTCCTAAGTCTCCTGCTGCCCATGGTAGAGTTGTCCCACACAGCCTCCGTTCTGAGAGGAGGAGAAACTACATACTTCAGAGGGTAGGAGCATGGGCAGGGGAGCCAGTCAGGCCTGGGTTCAACTCCAGCCTTACTAGCTCCATGACTAAGGAGGAGGAGAACCAGGCCATCTCTCTAAACTTTTATCTTTTGTAACATAGTGGTAGTAATGCCAACTTCACAAAGTTGCTGTGAAAATTAAACAACTAATGTAAAACCGATGCTTAATATATAGCTGTTCTCAATGTTGGCTGCACCTTAGAACCTTCTGGAACTATCAGAATTTGTGGAGGTGGGACCCAGGTATCAGGATTTTTTAATTCCCACCCTGTAAGGTGACTCCAAGGTTGAGAGCCTGAGAAGCACTGGCTTAGCACAGTGCCCAGCACAGAGTTAAGTACTCAATGGTAGCTGCTGCTGCTACTTTGACTACTCAGCCAGACATGCAAGAGATGGCCAATAAAAAGGGACTATTACTGTGTCTGCATTTGTCTGTTTCAGAGAAAAAATATTATAAATCTATAGAATGTTTATGGTAAATTACTGGAAGTTTGTGATTATTATTTTTAAATACTCTAAAATCTAATCAGGATTAACACAATGTATTTGGAATCTTTAATTGCACTTGGTATTTGCATCTTGTCAGGAACAAAAAACTTTGAGTAGTCAGTTGGGGAAATGACTTACTCCACTTATTTGCCCTTTCCCAATAACTCAAAGTCAAAAATCAAATGTCTGCAAGTTATAGAACCAAGATGAAACAAAAATATCAGTATCAGTAATCTCCTAAAATGACACAGGATGGGAAAATTTTCTACAAAAGTTATGCACAAAGAGTCTTCTCTCAACATTAAATTCTGGAGAAGTTTTAGGAATGTGTGGAAATTTTTCCCACCTAACCTGAAATAAGAAAATATAGTTACAGAGAAATGCTCAAGTTTATAACAACAAAGTGAGCTTTTTTAGTCTACATAAAATATAATCAAACAGGTATTACACATTTTATATTAAAAATTACATTTTTTTCTCTCTCTCAGAAAGAAGATTCCAATGTGATCAACCAATAAGTAATATCTATGATTCATAAGGAGTTTTTAAATAGTAAAGCTATGACTCTGACAAATTGTAGAAACTTCAGCTGCGTGTGAACTTTTTGCATATATAAATCTATATATAAAGTCTTTCAAAATTACTACAGAAAGCTTTTCTCTTTGCAGCTCTCCCATACAGAATTTTGCTATGGCAATGGCTTTTCCCAAAATGTTCATTATTTGGAGTTTCACTGCGTTGTGTTTATAGCAATAAAAAATCTGCCATTCTACTTGGATATAGAATCCTGAGTTTCTCAGGATCTACATAATTAAGTTTAAAAAAAAGTTTGAGGGGGGAGGGGGAGATGGGTGAAATCAAACTAAGGGGTACAATGTACACTATCTGGGTGATGGGAAAGCTTATAACTTTGCCCCAAGCAGTACAAAAACAATCCATGTAACCAAAACATTTGTAGCCCTGTAATATTTTGGGCGAAAAAAAAGGTTGAGAGAGTTCCATCTCTACTGACTAAGTTGGCATGTTATATGTGTGTGTGTGTGTGCGTGTGTGTGAATCTGTGTGTTCTGCGCTTCTCTGTGTCTCATACAAACCTTTGCAATACAGCAAGTGTGCCTGCGTTGACCCTATGGATGCCATCCAGCAGGACCAGCTTGCCCTCCAGTGCAGCATTCACGAGGGGTGAGGACCGCCAGGCAGTATCGCCATTTGCAAGAGTGTATCTCTGCTGTAGCAGATCACGTGCTGTCATATCCTAAAACCAATCCCCACCACCCACCAAAGAATATGCAGAATTAATTTTTAAGACATGGATAGCAGCTTATTTGGCTTTATAGAGTCACTTCTCTCTAAACATACATTTCATACAATAACTGGGAAGTCGTCTCTAATTCTCAAAACCAAAGATCTTCAAAAAGCTTTTTTTTTGGTCATTTGAAGATTTTTTCCTATTACTCGTTTACCTAATATAATAAGTGTGAGGGGGGTTTTTCTCTTCTTTTTATTTAGCATTTTCCTCCTGTTTTAAAAATGTTCATTTAGATAATGGAGATAATTTCCACCTAACTTTAACAGAATTCCACTCAATCCATTTATTCTTACAGGGACCAAAATGTGTTGATTCCACTTTACAATGAGAAGCCATGCAAACTCACTATGCAGTGATGTTATGCAGAGATGCTTATCAATAAAGTGCATTTTCTTGCAGTTGATGAGTTTTCCTGAAAAGCCATGCTAGGGACCATCACAGTGACTCTTTATATTTAAAAAGGCTTGGTAATGGAGGAAACTGAGGACAGTCATCACAGGAGGTACAGGAATTGAGAAACAATAGCATGGAACTTAACGTGCAGTTTTTTAAAGCACACACACAATGTGCTAACACTAAAATACTGTAACAGACTTAAGCAAACTATTAATAGTTGTAGTATATAAACGTTTATCCCCTGTAAAAAAATTTGGACCTATATAATATGAACAAATTTTTCTTACATGTGTTAATGTGGAAAACAATCGTTTCTTTTTTGTTATCAACTGCAGATATATTTTGTGCCATTTACAGCAAAAAAAAGTTAAATTTTTACAGTAGAATTTAAAGTCTTTGGTAAATTCCTTGCTGCTCACTCCAAATTTGAGCAATAGAAAACTAATGAGTTTGCTTATATTCATAATGGCAACAAATCTGTATTGGAACCAAGATTAAAATGTAAGTCTTAATTATTACAACTCTTACTATCAAAAAAGCACTGGTTTAAGAAGTATGAATTGGCTTATATTGAATCATAAAGACCCTTGAGAAATAGTAACATTCAAACTCAGCAAGTTCCCATAACCTTAAAGGGCTGGCTTTAAGACATTATCAAAATTTGGCCTAACTCTTTTAATAATTTTATTTAATCCTTCAACTATGAATTTTAAATTCTATGCAAACTGAATGAGCAGTGTCACTCTCTGCTGCCAATGACAGTTACAGCAATCAAGGTTAAATTCATTGACATCATCATTGTTTACTGATACAGTTCATGGTGGAAATGAGCTCATTCCCACTCAGGGTTGTGCAACAGAACAATAAATGATCATTGCAAAAAAAAAAAATAGGACAAAATCAAAATGAGTGTCTGTGGGTCATTTTCATAGTCAAATGATAAAGAAACATCAAATATTATGCATACATATTCATGTGTACATAAATATATACATATACGTATATATATATATATATACACACATGTACTCATAAAATCTTTTTAAAGTTAATATAAAAATAGATAAATTTATAGAAAACTCTTGGTACAAATTACTCCAGAAAAATATTTGCCGTAGAGTTACATCACATATTATCCTAGAAAATTAAACAAATAGAAAACATGCTTTAGCACAGTGGTTCAAAAATCAAAGATACATATCAGAAACAGCTGGGGAACTCTTGGACCATCCATAAGCTTAGGCCCCATCATCATGAAGACTCTGACTCAGAAGATCCAATGTGAGGTCTAGCACCTGTTTTTTTTTTTTATTAAATATTATGTAGGTGATTCTGATACGCCTCCCAGGTGGGAAGTACTGCTTTAAAAGAAATTAAATCAAAATTCATTCATTTATACCTCTCCTTATTCTAATATGACTTATGAGATTGCACAAGGATAAACAAAATGTACAACAGATAGCAAAAATTACTCTGACTCAGAAGATCCAATGTAAGGTCTAGCACCTGTTTTTTTTTTTTATTAAATATTATGTAGGTGATTCTGATACGCCTCCCAGGTGGGAAGTACTGCTTTAAAAGAAATTAAATCAAAATTCATTCATTTATACCTCTCCTTATTCTAATATGACTTATGAGATTGCACAAGGATAAACAAAATGTACAACAGATAGCAAAAATTAAAAGTAAAGAAAAAATGAGGGGGGAAAAAAAGAATAGAGTAGGCTTTATCTCTTTTAAGCACGCCTATTAGAATTCAGAGAGGAGGTAGCATGATGAAGGCATTCCACTGATACCATATTTTCAAAGAAATGGATGGATTTTAATTTTGAAAACACCAGCTCCAGACTGAAAACTTATTAACTTATACAATGTCTACAGTACTTGCCTTATTCATGTAAGTAAACATTTACTAATAGATGAGAAGAACAACTACTACAAATGTTAGGTAGATAGCGAGGGATTCTAGGTCTCCTAGGGATGAAAGTCGGTATCTTGCCTTGCCTTGGTGCTGCCGTGAGCAATTGCTCCACCTAGGAAGAAGGACAAGAGCAGGCACCAGTCCCCATCCTTTGGTTCTGCCCCACCCTAACCTGTCCAGAGCCACTGCCATACCTGGGGGAGGAGGGAACACCCTACCAATCTACCAATCAGAATTTAGTCCGCCAACTGCAAAAGAATGCAGAGGACTCTCTAGCCCACAGGCCAAGCTGCATAGGTACAATAGAGTCTGGAAGGTGACTTAGGACAACCTAAAGCTAGTGATCGTGTCATCAGCTTAAATCTACGTTGCGGTTCATTGCCCAAATGGGCTTTGAGAGAGGCTCATGGGTGATCCACATGCGCAGTAAGACTCAGGTCATATAATTCCCAACTGTCCATCAAAGTGGTTCCATGAAAACATCTGAACCACAGAGAGGTCCCTACCTGGACACTATAAAACAAGACCCAGACCATAACCAAAGTCTCTTTTGCCACAACAAGGGGTCTGGTCATCATCTGTGGTGTATCTATCTTGCTCTATAAATCTGTATCTTGCTCTTGCTCTATAATCCTATCTTGCTCTCCCCTCAATAAATTTCACCTCATCCTTGCCTTACTTTGGTGTGTCTGGTCATTCTTCAGCCAAGAGCACACCAAGAACAGAGAACACAGAATGAGATTGCCAAACCCAACACATAGAACTCTTCTTTTCCAACCTAGCAGTTGGAGACTCCCTTATATTTACTAAAGTAAAATGAAATAATTATTTGTTGTTACACAAGAACCTGTAACAGATCAATATGGCTCAATGCTGTTAATGCCAATCACAGCTACAGACCAGAAATATTCTTCCTTTTTTCAATCTTCAAAAGAGTAGAAAAATGAAAAATATGTGGCATTTCTTAGAAGACTAGATCACTTGTTTTATCACTTAAACTCTCTGCATATCATAATGTTAAGAGCCTTCTTTCATTTCTAATATATCTTTGCATTAAAATAGAAACCCTCCTGAGAGAAAGAAAAACATTCCCTTTAATACCAGCTGTTAGTTTTCATGATTAAGAATGAAGGAGCTAAGGGAATTTAACCCAAAATATAACTCCTTTGTATAAAGAGTATTTTGAATTAAAGGCCCTTAGAGATCAACAGGCCCTTGGAAGAAGCTTTCTCTCTATCTGAATAAAACCAGAGGGACCCATCAAAAAGAATAATCTTCTTCCCTTCCCCTCCCCGTAATCTCAATATACTGCTGGAAAGTGGATCAAGAATGCAACCAGACCTCGCCCAACTCATTGTAAATATAATACCTGTCTTTCAGGTTAACTTAATTTCCAAAGAGACTCATTTACAAGTCAATCTGTTTCCCCCATCCATTCATCCTCCCTAGTAACCATTTATTGCCCCTCAACAGAATTCCCTATATTCCTCATTTCCCCCCTCCACTTTAAAATGAGGGTATGTAAACTTCTGGACCCCACTGTAATATTGGGTAATCACTGTGATTCTCCTGCTGCACATGGTAAATAAATTTGCAATCTTTTTCTGCCATATTGTGAGTAAACCTTCAGGAGGCAAAAGGGAAGTTTTTCTTTCTCCTCCACAAGATCCTATACAGAAAGATAAAAATTTCAGCTTTTCCTTAAAGAGATAGTTGGCTCTACTTTCCCCAAGTTACAATCAGAAGTTATGTTCAATTGTGTGAAAGTGTAAGGACACTCAAGTAAAACTGAACCTTCACAGAACAACTGAATTCAATTGAATCTAATTAACAGAACTTTTCCAGTATAGTCTGAATGGGTCAGTGATGTGAATTAATTCCAGGTAATGAAAACACCCTTTATATAATTAATTAATAAAAGGTCACAAGGTGGGAACTGTGCTAGGGACATAAACTCTACAGAGGGATAGGCATAGTTAATATATACATATAACTGTTACGGAAAATTTGGCACTTGTCCATGAGGCCGAATCAGAAGAATGAGGATAAGCAGTTTGCGGAGGAGGAAAGAGAAGTTTTATTACTTTGCCAGCAAAGGAGGAAAAATGGTAGACCTTCTTGTCTCAAAGTCCAAATTTCCACAACATTAGCAGAAATACAGAGCTTTTAAAGGATGGGTTCTCAGCTTCAGGCAATTACTGTTCAATTACAGTTGATGATTCTGATTATCCCATCTCCGCTGAAGACAATCTCCTGACCTCCACCCAAGACCTCCCTTTACCAGGTCCCAGCTGGGCCATTTCCTGTTGCACAAATAAACAAAAGACTCACTCTGTCCCTCCCAACCACTGGCCTGAGGCAGGGATGCAGACTTTAGTTCTCAAAAACGAGTGGAGGACGTTTTAAAGAGACAGAAAATATTTTTGCCATTTCCCTCTGTTACATATTTCCCACTCTCAATATTTCCCTTCCACATATATGGGAGGGGCAACTACTCTGTTGCATAACCATCCATTATTCCCTAGCTTTTCTATAACTGCTTACTACTGAGGAGTCACATAGCTGATGGTCATAAAGATTCTTATCTTTCTTTGTTGCTCCCATAGATAAAATCACCCTTGTGAAACATAAGGCTAGTTTTTGAGATATCTTCCAGGTCTTACATTCCAGTGGACCGGATGACCCACCCAGATCAGTGGTGCATACCAAGGAACTGATTCAACTGGTCTTATGACTCCCACCCAGAAATGGCCTCAGCACAAGAAGACAATTTCTACACTCTATGATTCTGTTCAGAATGCAGCCAATCAGCAGACCCAATTGCCTAGCGCTTTGCCCTCCAAACTATCTTTAAAAACCCTTTCTCCCAAATTCTTGAGGAGACAGGTTTGAGAAATTCCTCCCATCTTCTTGCATGGCATCTGCAATATTAAACTCTTTCTCCACTGTAATACCTGTTATCTCAGTGCATTAGCTTCTTGAGCAGCAGGCTGTAACAGTAATAAGCTAATGTTTAAAACAGAGTAATGCCATTTTCAAGTGTTTTTAGCTATAGAATATTTGGTTTTTAGTGCCATGAAATTATTGTTTTAGTATCTTTATTTTAACATACATTGTACCATGGAGTTGTTAAAAATATTAATATATCATTTCCTTATTTGTCTCATCTATATTCTCATCCCTATTAGCAACTGAAAAACCAAAACTAAAAAAAGAAGTGTGCTTATTCTATACGGGCATTTTGAAAATTAAGAAAGATGAGTGTCCCTATTTTTGCACATATTTTTCTTATCCCCAAAACTCTTCAACTTAGAATAAAAATAGCACTAATGATATCATAGAACCTGAACCATTTCCTCTTTCTGCATTTCCTTAAAAATTTTAAAATAACAGGACATGAAATCTAATTTCTTTAAGGCTACTATTGTCTAACCTTCAACATCTCACCTTCATTCAGATCCCTGGGAAACATCCATATATTTCTGTGCCATTTGGAATTATGCTCTTTTGATTTGCAACTGAGAAACCCCATTGAAAATTAAAATGTCCTGTTAAGATGAGAAACATAACTCCAGGAAATGTATCAGAGAATATAGATTTGAACCTTAAAGCAATTGTATGCCTTAAATGTTCTTAGTACCTTTGAATGGTTTAAGGTAATTTTTCTGGGAATTCTCTTGAGAAATCCAGATATCAGTCATTAGCTCAATAAAATAACTGCATAAAGCGGTTATGTGGAGAGTAGCTAAAACGAGATTAGAATTAGTTTTCCAAAGTATAATGTCATTCAGATAGAAAACTGAAAATATTATAGTAAATATTTGCTGTATAAAGAAATTTGAGCTACCTCTCTTTAAATATGAATACTGATACAAAAGTAAAATTTTACATTAGAATGTACTTATAATTTTTCTTGTAGAGAAGTAAAATAATTATAGCAAAAGTAGGATATCAAAGTATATATAGAGTATGACCTCAACCAGGTTTGTAAAAAATACACATTTCCACCGCATATATAAACCCCAAAGAGTTTCAGGAAGTATTTAAGTTGGCCTGCACAAATATATTTAATATAATATATTATAAAATTTGACAGAAATTGATAAGGAAAATTAAACAAGGGAATGTGAAGGTGAGGAGAAACTTCACCTTGTCCTGTAAGATGTGCTGAAAGATCAATTTACAATAAGGCAAATTAACAAGAGAAATAGATTGATTTACTGTGTGCACAGGGAGAATTAAAGAGTGATTAGCCAATATATTCCAATGGGATCCAGAAATTTATATACCCTAATTTTAGAGGAGAAAGGGAGATGAGGAATATAGGTAATTCTGTTTGGGGGCAATAAATGTTTACTAGGGAGGAAGAATAGATACTTGGAAGAATGAATGGATGGGGAAAACAGATTGACTTATAAATTATTCTCTTTGGAAATTAAATTAACCTGAGAGACAGGTATTATATTTGAAATGATTTGTGCCAGGTCTGGTTGCATACTTAATCTTTTTTCCTGTGATATATTGAGATGACAGGGAGGGTAAGGAAAGATAATTTTTTTTTTGATGGGTCTGGTTTTTTAATGAAGAATGAGAGAAAGTTTCTTCTAAGGGCCTATTGATCTCTAAGGGCCTTTAATGCAAAATACTCTTCATAACAAGGAGTCATATTTCAGGGTGAAATTTCCTGAGCTCCTTCAGGAAGATGAAACCAAGAAAGGAAAAGATGATATGCAAAATGTATACTATAAGAACAATCTAAAATTTAAATCTAATCTAATACTAAACATAAAGAGTGACATTAAAAACAAGTTACATAACTCATAATAACCACAACATTGACACCAAATCAGAAACAGTACTACAATTCTTGATAACGAGGTTGAGAAAAACTTATCCCATGGGTCAGGTCATCATATAAAGAACAGTATGTTAAGGAGTTAAAAACAGAAGTAACAATAATTATAGTAGCTAATAGTTACAAAAAGCTTAATATATACAAGTACTTTACATATATTAACTCATGTAATCCTTATAACCCTAAGAGACAGATACAGTTATAGTCTTCCTTTTACAGATGAGAAAACCAGTATGATGAGGTTAAATAGCTTATCCAATCAAGGACACACAGCTAGCAGTACAGGAGCTGGACTGCCCTCAAGAATATTACTATAACAAACACAGTAACAAATTTCACCATAAGAAATTCCATAGGCAAAGAGCTGGTCTGCATTAATAAATCCATGGGTAGATTGTAGATTAATATAGGAATGTACCAATGGCACAGCTTTCAGGCTAACTTCACAAGTCAATTAACTTCTAATAATTCTCAATCGGCTTCTTTGAGAAGAGTTAAAAAGTAGTGACTGAAGCTGACCACTCCCAGAAAGGCCTCAAAATACAGCTAGTCTACATTGCCATTTTGAAATATCTCTAAATGTATACATAAAATATTGAAATAAAAATGCTTTAGTTAATAGTAAATAGATGTGATTCTTCATTCTTTTATTTCTGAATTAAAAATACAAATACTGGGCATTTAATACTTTTTTGATTGGGGTAAATAATGTTTAATGATGATTTTGTTTTTCAAAAGAAACTAGCTGAAATTCTGTAGGCTTATCTCAAGTAAGTCTTGCTAACTTAACTAAGCAAAACTTATCCTACCAAAGAAATCCTACCAGTAGTAAAAACACTAAAAAAATCTGGGATTTATGTGAATAAAATATACCAAGACTAACTAATGAAAACTATCAACTTTGCAATAAGGGATTAATTATGTCCATACTTATTAGTGGCAGAATACTGCATAAATATTATATAAGCACAGAATATTAATAATTTTTAGGTCCTAGAATAGAAACGAAGCCATTATTTACAGAGTCTAAGTATCCTCAAGTGAACAGAACCTAAGGCATGCTGCCAACATTCCTCAGTGTCATTTATGTTTGATTTCAAAAAGGCCTCCTGTTACATATATTGTAAAATTATTTGCAAACTCTTTCATGCTTTTTCAAGTTCTTCTTTTAAAGAACTGTTGTTAACCTGTCACATACAAAGTAAATGCTCCCTTTTATGTATATGATAGAGATGTTGACATCATTATAAGACTACCATGATTGACTGAAGTTACTATGCTATCGATAGGAAGAAACTGATTTTGTATTGTTTATAGCTCTATTCATTATAACTACTATTTCAAGATGATGTGTTCTAATTAAAGGTTTACTTTATCAACACAGAAAAAAATTCTCTCATTGAAGCTAACCAGAAGTCAAACCCACTATCTTACTAACAACCCACTCAACTAAAAGATACATTAATTAAGTTACAAAATAAAATATAATGCCAAGGTCAGTGTAGGTGCACATAATACAGTTTTCAGTGAAGATACCCAATCCAATACCCTTCTAATATCCTTCCTGTACTACAAAGGCTAGAAAACTAGAAACATCGTTTCTCAATATCTTTGCAGCTAGAGTTCTGTACATGACTCATGTTTTACCAAGTATTCTCCTGTACAAGAGACTGGGAAGATGGCAATGAGCAATGAGAGCCAGGGGCAGTCAGCACCAAGACAGCTGTTCTTCTAGGGCAGCAATGGCTAAACTTCTCCTGGCACTATCATTCCTTACTAGGTAAAATCTAAGTTCCACTTCCTGTCTCTTCTAAAAATTCTGTAAGCTAGCTAATACTCTGTAATAAACCTCTCTCAGTTTTAGACAGCCAGAATGGATACTATTATCCACAAGGAAAATCACAACTTAAGGATAATGTTGTTTAAAAAGTAAATCAACTGATTAAAGCTCGTAAAGAAAATGTTCACAAATGACAAAGGATATTAAGAAGGGTGAGAAGAGTTTCACAAAGGAAGGCAAAATGCAGAGATGCAATAGAATAAAACCTCAGCACATACAAATTAAAGAAGCATATTTTATTCAAATAGTACTGCAAACTTTGCTGCATTTTATCACAAATGTTTGACTGTTAGAAGAACATGTGGAAAAGTAGCAATAAATTTGCATTTCAATATCTGCAATAATATTATTTGACTTATAATAAATTAGTTTCTAATTTTTCTTTTCTATTTTTTTTTTTTTTTAGATTGTTGCCCAGGCTGGAATGCAGTAGAGCAATCATAGCTCACTGCAGCCTCGAACTCCTAGGCTCAAGCAATCCTACAGCCTCAGTCTTCCAAGTAGCTAGCACTATAGGAGGGTACCATCACACTCAGCTTATAATGAATTAGTTTTTAAGAAGCACATAACACGATATAAAATCAAGGTTGATGTAAGTACTGATTACCTGTTAGGTATTCAATAAAGACACCTGGAGCAGGTATGGCATTTGATCACCCTCAACACCTCTCAAATCCTTGCTAGTCAGCCAAAGTGGGAGGTAGCACATTTGAAAGGAAGGGTACAGAATAAGGAAGTGTGTCTTTTGATTCCAATTCTATAACTTCCTTATTAGCTAATAATTGAGTAATATGAATAATATATCTTTAGAATTAAATAATGCCTGGCACCTAGTTGGCACTTGATAAATGACAGGTGAATCTGAATCAACTGAAGAAAGAAAATACAAGTATGTTAAAATTTAAATATAAAAATAAGTCTCCGTTAACAGTTCAGGACAATAATGGAAGTGATATAACAATGCTGCATACAATTAAATGACAGAAAATATTTTTGTCTTATAATCTAAAGCAAAGGTAATATTAAAGCAGGTAGGAATAAAGAAAAGCTGACAAAGGAGGTCAGATTTAAGATGATCATTTAAAAATAATCTGAGTTTTTCAAAATTTATTTATTCATTCAAATATATAAACACAGAGAAAGAGTGTGTGTGCACACCTACTGCAAGCAAGTCACCATTTCAGGTGCTGAGGATACTGTAGTGAAAAAGATAAACCCAGACCTAATACTCCAGTGGGATGAGAACAAAAATAGACAAAGGAAAGGAGACAGAGAAGGAGAAAGAAGGGAGAAAGGGAGAAGATACAAATAAGAAACTATCACATCGTGGTTGACACTACACAGATAATATCAGGTAATGTGATAGCAAATGACTCAGTGGATCAAGGATGCCTTTCTCTAAGGATATTTAAGTTGAGATTTGAGTATCAAGAGGCCATGTGAAGATCAGGGGAAGAGTACTCCAGGCAGAGGGAACAGCCTGTGAAAACTACCTGTAGCAGAAAGAAGGCAGACAGATTTATCAGACTGAAAGTAGCCAGTGAGAATGAAACATCATCAGCAAAGGGTCCAGCAGGAAGGGAGAAGGCTAGAGAGGCAGGACAGGCTGGGTCACGTAGGGCAGTGGTTCTCAACTCTGGCTGTGTGTTAGAATTTAAAAATGCTGAAGTCTGGTCCTGCCTCATGCCAATTACTTCAGACTCTCTGGTGGTGGGGTGTGGACACTGGAAGTTTTTCAAAGATCCTTGGGTTGTTCTAACAGGTAACTTCATTAATGAAGGGCTCATAAGCCAGGGTAAAGAGCTTTCATTTTATTCTAAGTATGATGGGAAGCCATTGACAGACACTAAGCAGCGAAATGAAATGATCTAATTTAAATTCTTAAATGGTCACTCTCACTACTCTTTGGTGAATAGATTAAGGAATGTAACATATTCTAATTAGATATCAACAAATGTTCAGGTGACATAACTGATGTGTTCTTACAAATCCTATATAAAATAAAATTCCATATGCCAAATGTATTTTCCACCAAAGTCTCAATAAAGAGTCCAGGGATGGTGGGTTAGAGTTATCGGAAATGTCCATGGTTACAGTGAATCCTGCAAAAAGTAAATGATGGAAGACTTATAATAGGCTGTAAGGGGTGAAAGAGATGGGGAGAAGGCCATGGCCTCAATACTTGACAACTTATTTGACTGGCTTCATGTATCCCTTTTAGCACCTTCTTCACGAAACTAAAGCTGCTTTCTCTGAATCACTCCTTCGTGGGAGACACTGCGCAGCAGGAAGCCAGACAACTGTTCACTAGGTGGGAAAAAGAAGAGTTGAGTGGATTCAGGGAGTGTCATTAAGGAGAAATGTGGAGTCTACTGCCTGAGGCAACATAGAAAAAGGCTTCTTAAGATTAAAGAAACAGGCTGGTTGAGCTAGCAAGGCAACCTACCCACTTACATGACCGCATAATGACCATCATTCTCCTCCTGCAAAGAAGCTGCCCCCTTGCAGCTAACTAAATTTGGGAGAGCTTAAGAGAGCTTTTGGAAATGAAAAGGAAGCATCATAGCAGCTGGGCTGGCTAAGGCTCCTCTTCAAGTTGTTAATCTTTTAAAGGCAGTCAATAGAGTGTGAAATCAGGATTTTAGCAGCATCTACCACCTCAAATCCCAAGATACTTTCCCTCCAAATTTCTGGAGGCATGAGTTGAGCTCTTTTAGAGAAACACCTTTCCCTTCTTTGTCCTTTTTGGGTCTATCTCTGTGGTTCTGCCAAACACTTTTCACTTCAAACAGCTCAGAAAGCCCTGTTTTCTACTATGAGACTGGCTTGTAAACCAATAATAAAGTTCTATGCATTCAGAAGGTGGTATGGATCTTGAATAAATGATTTTTTAAATGGGAGAAGAATGCAAAAAGAAAGCACATAGGAATCCTAAAAGGCAACTAGGTAATAAAATTGAAAGGTATGTATTTACTTTTTATTTCAGGAATAAAATATATTCACAAAATAAATTGTACTTAGAAAAAATTGTAAATTTAAAATAAAATCAAAGCTATATCCTTCATTATTTTCTTTTTCAATATATTTCCAATAAGGATGGATCCTTACAGACATATAACTTCACCACTAACCTTTGGCAGACTCCTCTCATTTGCAGTCATCTTCAATGACTATAAAATCCTGAGGACCCTTAAAAGATTTCCCTAAGACCCCTATTTGAAAATTACTGTAAATTACATTTAAAACAAAAGTAGTAACAAATGGATATGATTAAGCATAACAATGTGTTGTTAACCAAGAAAACTACTTCACTACATAGTGTATTATGTTTGGAGTTATTCCATAGAGAATCCCCAAATATGAAATTCTTTCCCTCTTGAAGTTTTCAGATCATCAAGAATAGTAAAAGAAATACCTTTCAGACTGGAGTTCCTTATATGGTAGGATTCCTTACTTTTTTTTCTTCCTTGGGCTAATGGATTTGGCTTTATTATAATGTTTATTTATATACACATGCCCAAAGGCCTCTTAGTGCGTTTTTATAAATCTAATAAATATCTCATGATAACTAAATTTGTTAAGATAACACAAAAGATGTCCATTATTTAAAAAGTATACTGTTTCAATTAAACAAAAGAGTCAAGTACATATTTTAATAGTAATATAGATCCCTGTGGACCCAAGTGCCAGGTCCAGCCCAGTGGACCCTGGCATCAGACGAGCCCCCTGGACTCTGGGGTCAAGATGAGGCCCATTCCCATGAATCCAGGCGCCAGGGTCACCCTAGTGCCAGGCTGGGCCCTGCAGACTCAAGTTCAAGGCCTACCACAGTACCATGTTAGGTTCCACTGACCCAGGTTCAGGCCGGCACCATGAACCCAGGCTTCAGTCCTAATCCCAAAGACTTAGTTGACAGGCCCACCTACCTGCTGACTCAGGCACTAGGCCAGCTGACCCAAGGACTCCAGCAGCAAGCCCACCCGCTACCAGACAGATTGCCCAGAATCTCTGGCTGGGTGACTGGTAAAGGGCCTTCCCTACCAAAGCCAGTCTGTAAATACTGGAAGAGGTATCTACCTTTTCAAATGCACAATAACCAATACAGGGCCACCAGGATTACTAGCAATCAGGGAAACATTACACCACTACAGGAACAAAACACCAGTAATCAACCCTAAATAAATGCAGATCTACGAACTACTTGACAAAGAAAGACATGCTCCTGAACTATCAATGGGTCAAAGAAGAAATCAAAAGGAAAATTTTAAAAATCTGAGACAAACAAAAATGGACACACAACATACCAAAGCTTATAGGATGCAAAAGCAGTTCTGAAAGGGAAGCTATTAGCAATAAATATCTACATTAAGGGAAAAAAATCTCAAAAAAAGAACCTAATGTTACACCTCAAGAAATTAAAAAAAGAAGAACTAAGACCAAAGTTAGCAGAAAGAAGGTAATAATAAAGATCAGAGCAGAAAGAAATGAAGTAGAGAACAATAGAAAAGATTAATGAACTGAGGTGGTTTTTTCAAAAAACAAAATTGACAAACCTCTAAGAAAAAAAAGATAGGAGACAAAATTATAAAAGATCAGACTTTACAACTGATATCACAGAAACACAAAGGATCATTAATAGACTACTCTGAATGATTATATACCAACAAACTGAATAACCAAGAAGAAATAGATAAATTTCTAGAATATACAACCTGACAAGACTGAATCATAAAGAAATAGAAAATGTGGCCGGGCGCGGTGGCTCACGCCTGTAATCCTAGCTCTGGGAGGCCGAGGCGGGTGGATCGCTCGAGGTCAGGAGTTCGAGACCAGCCTGAGCAAGAGTGAGACCCCGTCTCTACTAAAAATAGAAAGAAATTATCTGGCCAACTAAAAATATATATACAAAAAAAATTAGCCGGGCATGGTGGCTCATGCCTGTAGTCCCAGCTACTCGGGAGGCTGAGGCAGTAGGATCGCTTAAGCCCAGGAGTCTGAGGTTCCTGTGAGCTAGGCTGATGCCACGGCACTCACTCTAGCCCGGGCAACAAAGTGAGACTCTGTCTCAAAAAAAAAAAAAAAAAAAAAAGAAATAGAAAATGTGAACAAATCAATTATGATTAAGGAGATGAATCAGTAATCAAAAGCCTGCCAATAGAGAAAAATCCCATTACCTGATGCCTGAACCGGTGAATTCTACCAAACATTTAAAGAAGAATACCAGCCTTTTTCAAAATCTTTCAAAAAATCAAAGAGGAGGGAATATTTCCAAACTGATTTTACAAGGCCAGCATTACCCTGATATCAAAACCAGACAAAGACACTATAAGCAAAGAAAATTACAAGCCAATATCCCTAATTACACAGACCCAAAAATCCTAAAAAAAAATGCTAGCAAACTGAATTCAACAACACATTAAAAGGATCACATAGGATGATCAAGGGGGATTTATCCCTGGGATGCCAGGATGGTTCAGCATACACAAATCAATATATGTGACACACATATGAATAAATGAAGAATAAAAATCATATGATAAACTCAACAGATGCTAAAAAAGCATTACACAAAACTCAACATTGCATAATAAAAATTCTCTATAATTAGGTATAGAAGGAATGTACTTCAGCATAATAAAGGCCATATATGACAAGCCCGCAGATAACATCATACTCAATGGTAAGAAACTGAAAGCTTTTCCTCTAAGGTCAAGAACAAGACAAGGATGCCCATTCTTGGCACTCTATTTAATATAGTACTCAAAGTCCTAGCGAGAACAATTATGTAAGAAAAAGAAATAAAAGTCCACCAAATTGGAAAGAAAGGAGTAAAATTATCTCTTTTTGCAGATGACATGATCTTATACATAGAAAATCCTAACGACTCTACCAAAAAAACTGTTATAACTAATAAACAAATTCAGTAAAGTTACAAGAGATAAAATCAGCCTATAAAAATCGATGTTTCCATACACTAACAACAAACTATCCAAACATCTCATTAACACAATAACATAAGAAAATATTTAGGAATAAATTTAGCCAAGGAGGTAAAAGATCAGTCTATTGAAAACTATAAAACATTGATGAAAGAAACTGAAGGAGACACAAATAAATGGAAAGATATCCTGTGTTCACAGATTGGAAGAATTAATACTGTTCAAATTAATTACCCAAAGCAATCTACAGATTCAATGTAATCCCTATCAAAATTCTAATGATATTTTTCACAGAAATGGAGAAAATGACACTAAAATTCATATGAAACCACAAAAGACCTCAAATACCCAAAATAATCTTGAGAAAAAAGAACAAGGCTTGAGGCATCACACAACCTGATTTCAAAATACACTACAAAGCGACAGTAATCAAAACAACATGGTATCTACATAAAAACAAACATATAGACCAATGGAACAGAACAGACAGCCAAAAAATAAATATATTTATTTATGGCCAATTGGTTGTCAACAAAGGAACCAAAAACAGACAATGGGGAAAGGACAGTCTATTCAAGAAATGGTGCTGGGAAAATTGGATAGCCACATACAGAAGAATGACAGTAGACCGTTATCTCACACCACATACAAAAATCAACTCAAAATGGATTAAAGATATAAACTGTAGAACTACTATAAGAAAACATAGGAGAAAAGCTTCTTGATATTGGTCTAGATAACAATATTTTAGATATGACAGCATAAGCAACCAAAGCAAAAATTGAGAAATGGAGTTGCATCAAACTAAAAAAGCTTCTACACAGCAAAGGAAATAATCAACAGAGCCATGGATTTTTCTTCCTTAGAAACTTTCACAAAACTGTCCCAGTATAATCATATCTCCCAATTCAATCTATTGTTTAAATTATGTATTTGTTCAATATCTTTTCTTGTTAGAATGGCAAGAGACTGGCCTTTTAAGTAACTAGCTATGATCTGTAAAACTGCTTCTTCATATACCTTCTACATAAAACAACTACCTTTCCTGTGTATTTGAGACATGAAGTATGCATTCAATTAGAAAGACATTATCAAGTGACCATCACTTCTCTTTCGAAGCTGGAAAATATGGATAACAAAGTTTGTGGCATTTTTACATAAAAATAAAATGTAAGCGTTATATGAAGGTTTTTAAATGTAATAAGGGAAGAAACTAAACTAGTTGCCTAAGTAAGATTTATTATATATTAGTTTTATTTCATTACTTATTTTTTAAAAATGAAGAAATGTTAGTGTTAGTATCCATAGGAAACAACTAAAATCCTAACTTACAATTAGCTGGGTATAAACATCAGTAACATTTTCCAACAGCAGTGACATACTACAGAGAATCATCCATACTCTATTGTTTCTAATAAAGTACACTCATGAAGTAAATTATTGGGATAAGGATTGCAGTTTGTGGCTTTATAATTTAATTTGTAAAATTCCCTATGTGTGCAATTGCCACCTCCTTTTCAGTACCTTGACGAAACTTACTGGGAGTAACTATTCCATACAAGGTATAATATGTATAGTTTTACAATTATGAGTAATACTATCATTCATTATCATTTCATTAATCTAAATTATGCAAATAACATTACATAGTAATTGATCATTTTATAGCATGCTTCTGCTATAAAGGCAAGAAATTCGAAATCTTATTTGATGAAAATATCCCTTCAAATTATAAAGGAAATTTTATTCTGCTAACTCTGTAGGCACTGTGATAATTAATTTTATGTGTCACCTTGAGTAGGCTATAAGTAGCTCAGATATTTGGTTAAGCATTATTTTGGGTGTGTTTGTGAGGGTGTTTCTGGATGAGATTCGCATTGAATTGGTAGACTGAGTAAAGTCACTTGTCTTCCCCGGTGTGGGTGGGCTTCATCCAATCCCTCAGAGGCCTGACTAGAACAAAAAGAAGGGGTAAGAATATCTGCGCACTCTCTCTGCCTGTTTTGAGCTGGGACATCAGTCTTCTTTAGTCAGACTAGAACCATTGGCTGTCCTGGTTCTCAGGCCTTCAGACTCCTCTTATAACTACACCACTGGCTCTCCTGGATCTCCAGCTTGCAAACAGTAGATCATGGAAGTTCTCAACCTCCATAATCTCATGAGGCCATTCCTTACAGTAATCTCTTTATAGGTTCTGTTTCTCTGGAGAACCCTAATACAGACACTAAATTTTACACTCTGATGGACTGTAATACCTTTTAAGTTAAAAAATAATTCTACAGAAAGGAGGCAGGAGACAAAACAGTATCACTATCGAAGAGAAAGTAAAGAAGACATGCAGACAAAAGCCTTGGATTGCTCAAGTCAACCATTTTAAAGTTCTGATGTGATCAATGAGAGATACTGTTCTTAGAAAATAAATTTTATAATAAAATAAAATTGAAGGAGTTGAAGTAAGTAAATTCTTAAATAGCCTTATGAAGGTTATTCTATGTGGAAAAACAAAAAAATACTAAGACAACATGACAGAATGATGACATACTGTAGCAAAATAAGAAAGCAAAAAAACAAGAGGAGCTAAAGAATCATGTAAAAAGTCAGTATCAAAGCACTTAAATGAATGCAAATATCTTGAAATCTTCATGAGAGAAAAGGGCAAAGTCAAGGTGAAGACAAGAAGCACAGCAATGAATAGAAGACACAGAGCAATGAAAACGAAGGAGAGAGAATAAAAGAAGCAAAGGTATTTTCACTGTATTTGGATAAACCAGAAGTGGAGATTGTAGATTAGACAGAAGAGGGAGAAAAGGGTTTGGTTTGAGTTTAACTATATGAAGAAAGACTTAGCTAGAGAGTCAAAGATGATCCTAAGATTTCAACACGTTTTTAGATCACGATTATTTTCATTAACAGTCTCATAAATTATTTGCTCTTAAAATTTTGACTAGATTTGACTTGGCTTTTAATCTAACTAGTACTTAATTAGAAGAAAGAGATCTCAGATTTGGCACATTTACTATGGTACAGAAAGAAATTTGGAAATATGCCCTTATCTGGTTGTGAAGGAAAAGAAAAACTTGTCATTTCTTCAACAGTATGAAATTACTGACTTCAACACTAAAAAAAGAATAATGACTTAAAAGAATCTGACCTAACACTTGAGCCAAATGATTTATTATTTTTATAGCCTATTATAAAACTTATTTTATGCACTGCCACAAATTTGTGTTAAAGTTCTGTTTTCCTCTTACTTCATATGAAACTCAGTTCTAAAAATAGTCAAGTCTAAAAATAAAGCAAAACCCACAGATTAAGTGTAGCTTTATACATGTAGAAATAACAGGGAAGTCTCCACATCTTCCAGGAAAACGGATGGTGTATCTACTTGTTCCCACTAAACGCTCTATGTCGGGTCAAGTCTCTGAAACTTTTTCATTAATGCAAACTGTATTATTGTATAAGCCAAACTGATTCTTTAATTCTATTAATTCCTCTGTCTCTGAGAGATCAATGAACTTTACTAATAAATATGTAAATGGAAGCAAAAAGAATCTTATATTTGACCCCAGGAGCTTGATTGGTTTCTATAATGAAAACAAATTGATTAAAAATCTACAAGTATCAATACAGTGCCTAACATATGCTTTGATTCAGTTCATGGAAAGAAGTCATACGGAGAGAAAAAGAAATAAATTCACTTCTAAAATATGCTATATTTATTATATTTCCATATCCCTTTCTACAGTCTCTACTTCCAGGAACTTCTTTTCTCTAAACATTTTGTCTAAAGATTAACAAGCAGAAAAGCAAAATGGGAAGAGAAATCACATATTTTCAGAATATGTGATTAGTTTGTTTATCTCTGTACCATCTTTCAGTCCTTGCAGGACATTTAAAAAGGTCAATAGAGTATGTACAAAAGACAAACAAAATATTTTTATGGGAAACTTATGTGCCTTTCAATTATCATCACCCATGTTTTTCAGAGAGAGGATTGATATGACTAAATGACCTTATTCTGTGACAGAATCAAGAAGAAACTTACTTTGTAACTCAGAAGTAAATCAAGAGATAGAATGGCCAACCATCAAGTTTAATGGAAGCATCTTCCTACCCTTGTTCATCGATCCATCAACAAACTCAACAGGAAAGCAAAAAACATTAAAATAAAATAATATTTTTATGAGCTTATTCACCTTCTCTAAAAATATATGAGAAAATCTGTTCTCAGACTTTAAACTAATTTTTTCACATATTAAGATAATATCTTCTTAAGGTTCATGCATGTTGTTTTATAATTAAAAAAGAGAAAGAAAGAGAGAGAAAAGATAACAACCTCAATGGCAGGATACTTCAGGGTTTTTCCAGTGCACCTAAGAGATCTGAATTATTAGAAACACACATACTCTTTTGCTTGGTTATTCTTTTAAAGGACAGGAGGATAAAGTGAACATTAAGCAGCTCAAGCATACAGTGTAAAGATTACATAAACTGACTACAGAAACCGGATATAGAAATAGTACTGTTTGAAAAAACTGATGAGGTATAAATTATTTCCAGTTTTGATTAGAATGGGAATATTTATTTTAATGTGAAGAAAATATTCATGTATATAATTTTACAGATAATACTAATAATAAATTGGCATGGAGTCAAAGAAAAAAAAATATTTTTCTCAAAGTCTTCTCCATAAGATTTTAAAGCAATGGCACCTGGGAAAGGTAAATTACGATTTTGACCTCTAAGTGGAATCTAAGATATTTATAATAAATCTTAACTTACTTTGCAAAATATATTGATGATTTGGGGATTTCTTTCCCCTGTTGTTTGGTAGAAAACCATTTTCATTGGCAATTAGAAGATTGATGGCAAATAGGTTAATAAGATGATAAATACCATACTCAGATCATTTCTAATATGAGCTACGCACAGATGATCAGCATGCTGAGCCAACCATCTATCTTCTGATCTTTGACAAAGACACCAAGAGATATCATTATGTAAGAGGGCAGTGTACTCTTTATGGTATCTTCCATAAATTTAGTTAGAGATATACCCTACCAAATATCCTTATTTCCCTTAAAAAATCTAATAGACTTACAATCAGTTTGTAAAAACTCATTTGAAAACATATTTTCTGTGAGTTCTAAGACTTGACAACCTGCTATAAAATATAGAAATTTATTTTATATTTTTCCATACATATTTACCTTTCAAAACTCAGGGTATCCCTACTAGTTTAAGTCTCTTCACTTTAATTCATGATTTCATAAACTTGGATTATATGCTTCTTCATATATTTCCTCTTTTAAGATCATAGAGATTCTTAGTAAACATCTGAATGTTTTAAGTTCTTTGATTAGTTAATTAATTATCTTTACCTTCTTTGTTACCTACCTACCTTCCTTTCTTGAAATATGACAATGAAAACTATACCAAATAATAGAGGTATGAAACCACTACAGTTTTGTACAAAGACAGGATGCTTCTCTTCTGTTTCCAAAACTACTTTTTTTAAATTTCTGCATATTATGGGGGTACAAATGTTTAGGTTACGTATGTTGCCCTTGCCCCCACCCCCGAGTCAGAGCTTCAAGCGTGCCCATCCCTCAGACGGTGCACATCGCACTCATTATGTATGTGTATACCCATAACTACTTTTAATGCAACTCAAAATCCTAAATGATATCTTGGTGCTCTGAATGAGTTAAATTACCCAGAGGGAAGAAAAAAAAATCAATTTCATGGAGAATTCTCACCTATACTTTACAAAGATTCTTTTGCTTATAGCCCAAAAGTTACCAGTAGTGTGTAATTACAATTCCTTCCAAACTCCAGCTAATTCAATCCATAGGTACAAAGTACCTTAAAGCAGCAGGAAAGGAATCTCAACAGAATCATGTGAAATATGGGCAGCGAGCAAAATTTTGTATGATCTAAGGTCACGACAACTACCTGGTTTAAATGCCATGTTTTCAGAAATAAGAACATTATTAATATATTTAGTGTTAGAAACAATTAAAAAGTATAAAGAATAAACTAAAAACACAAAAGATGTCTTAAAATGTAAGTAAGTAGTATCACATTTACTTCCAAAATTATTCAAAGAATAAAAACAGAGACTATTTTGCTATAAGTAAGAAACTACCATAACTAACCAAAGACATACAGAATCAAAAAATTAGCAGGATAAAAATGTTTTATAGGAGATCATTACCAAAAATATGACAGAAAATTTCCCACTGTAATAATACCAGCTGTACGTATGCTTTTTACCATACTATATACAACATGTACATCCACCAAAATAACCTATTCAAAAATACTTAGGGAGACAAAAGACTTATACACTGAAACCCACAAAACATTGCTAAAAGAAACTAAAGAATACATAAACAAATGAAAAGACATTTGTGTTCATGGATGGAAAGACTTGCTTTTTCTTTTTGAGACAAGGTCTCACTTTGTGGTCCAGGCTGTGCAGTGGCTCAATCATAGCTCACTGTGACCTCAAACTCCTGGGCTCAAGTGATCCTCCTGCCTCAGCCTCTTGAGTAGCCAGGACTACAGGCATGCCACCATACTCAGCTAATTTTTAATTTTTTTTTTGAGATGAGGGTCTTGCTATGTTACCCAGGCTGGTCTTGAACTCTTGGCCTCAATCCATCCTCCCACCTTGGCCTTCCAAAGTGCTGCGATTACAAGTGTGAGCCTGGTAGAAGACTTATTAAGATGATAATACATTGTGTGATAAGAACACACAAAGTGATCTACATATTCAATGCAATTTCTATCAAAATCTCAATGGCTGTGTGTGTGTGTGTGTGTGTGTGTGTGTATGTGTGTGTGAAGAAACAGAAAAATCCATCCTAAAATTCATATGGAATCCCAAGGGACCCTGAATGGTCAAATGGTCAAAATAACCCTGGAAAGAACAAACAAATTTGGAAGACTCACACTTCCCGATTTCAAAACTTACTACAAAACCACAATAATCAAAACAACGTGATACCGACATATGGACATTGAATAGAGAGCCCAGAAATAAACTCTTGCATATATGGTCAACTGATTTTTAACAAGAGTGCTAAGGCCATCCAACAGGGAAAGAATAGTCTTTTCAACATTATTGCTGGAAAACTGGATATCCACATGCAAAAGATTAAAGTTAGACCCTTACTTTACACCATATACAAAAATGAATTCAAAATGAATCAGAGACCTAAATGTAAGACCTAAAGCTGTAAAATTCTTAGAGGAAAACACAAGGGAAAATTTATGACACTGGACCTGGCAATGATGTATTGAAATTAACACCAAAAACACAGGCAACCAAAGAAAAAATGATAAATTGGACTTCAACAAAATTAAAAACTTTTGTGCATCAAAGAACTATCAAGATGGTAAAAAACCCACAGAATGGGAGAAAATTTTTGCAAATAATATATCTGAGAATAGATTTAATATCCATAATGTATAAAAAATACCATATACAAATCAACAAAAAGTCAGCCCAATTAAAACATGGGCAAGGAACATGAATAGGCATTTCTCCAAACAAGATAAACAAATAGCCAATAAGCACATGAAAAGATGCTCAACATCATTAGTCATTAGGGAAATGCAATTCAAAATCACAATGAATTACCACTTCACATCCATTAGGATGACTATTACAAAAAACAAAACCAACAAAACAGAAAATAAGTGCTGATGAGGATGTGAAGGAATTGGAACCCTCATGCCTTGCCCATAGGAATGTAAAATGGTGCAGCTGCTGTGGAAAACAGTTTATTGGTTTTTCAGAAAGTTAAACATAGAATTACCATATGATGCAGCAATTCCACTCCTAGGTATATACCTGAAAGAATTGAAAGCAGGGACTCAAACAGATGTTTGAACAAGGTTGTTCATAGCAGAATTATTCCCAATAGCAAAAAGGTTGCAATAGCCAAAAGGAAACAACCCAAGGGTTCATCAACAGATGAATGGATATGAAAAAATGCTCAATGTCACTAATCATCAGGGAAATACAATTTGAAACCACAATGAGATATCACCTTACCCTATTAGAATGACTTTTATTAAAAAGTCCAAAAACAATAGATGTTGGTATGGATGCAAAGAGAAAGGAACACTTATACACTGTTGGTGGGACTGCAAATTAGTACAACCTCTACGGAAAACAGTATGGAGATTCCTGAAAGCACTAAAGTAGAAATACCATTCAATCCAGCAATCTACTACTAGGTATCCACCCAAAGGAAAAGAAGTCATTTTAACAAAAAGATACCTGAATGCAAATGTTTATTGCAGCACGACTCAATTGCAAAGATGTAGACTCAACCCAAGTGCCCATCAATTCATGAGGAGATTAACAAAATGTGGTCTATGTACACCACGAAGTACTACTCAGCCATTAAAAGGATGAATTGATGCCTTTTGTAACAATTTGGATGGAACTGGAGACTGTTATCCTAAATGAAGTATCAAAAGAATGGAAAAACAAACACCAGATGTACTCACTATTGGAACTAATCAATGAGCACACATGTACACAGAAAGAAATAAAACTCAGTGGAAATCAAGTAAAGGGGGGGGAGGAGAAGAGGGGCAAAAACCTACCTAACAGGTACAAGGAACACTATTTGGGTGGTGGGCACACTTACAGCTGTGACTCAAGCATTACAAAAGCAATCCATGTAACCAAAAACATTTGTATCCTCTTAAGATTTTGAAATTACAAAAAGATCTTTCTGTATTGATATTTTAATCATTAGCATTTCTTGACTTTTGGTAATAAAATTTTAGATACTTTGAAATTTTAGTTGTTTTAGAGAAAACGCTTTGAAAACCCAGAGAGTTTGAGAGTTCAGACTTGTTCTGATTTTGTATAGTTTAAGTTTAATCCTATTTCCCAGACAACTTTTTCTGTCATAATTATGCTATTTCTCATGAACTAAAATTACCACTCTGGTTCATTTAATAAATCTAGAAATTGAAAAACCTAAAAAAAAAAGTGGTATACACATACGACAGAATATTATTTACCCATAAAAAGGAATGAAATTCTGATATAGGCTACAACATGATGAATCTTGAAAACACTATGTTAAGTAAAATAAACTAGACAAAAAGGACAAAAATTATATGATTCCACTTACATGAGCTACCTAGAATAGGCAAATTCTAGGGACAGAAAGTAAAAGAGAGATTACAAGGGTCAGAAATGGAAGGGGAAATTGAGAGTTACTGTTCAATGAGTACAGAGTTTCTGTTTAGGATGATGAAAAAGTTCTGGAAATAGGAAGTGGTGATGGTTACACAACACCATGAATGTACTAAATGTCAGTGAATTGCACATTTTAAAATGGTTAAAATGGTAACTTCTATGTTATGTATATTTTGTCACACACAAAATAATCTATTCAGTGAATACTAATTATCTCCAACCGCAGCTGAATTCTAGTTTGTTTAGATTTCTAAATTACCAGTAAATGTACTCTGTGTGTATATGCATAAAATTCATAAAATGAATCTTTTTTTAAAATTGATACATAATAGATGTACATTTTTCAGGGTACATGTGATATTTTGATACATTCATGTAATGTAAAATAATCAGATCAAGGTAATTGGGCTATCAATTACCTTATACATTTACTTTTATTTATGCAGGAACATTCAAATTATTCTTTACTAGCTATTCTAAAATATACAATAGATTATTGTTCATTATAGTCACACTGATTTATCAAACATTCAGTCTTATTTATTCTACCTACCTGCATTTTTGTACCCATTAATCAACCTCTCTTCCTCCCCACCGCCTACCTTCTTAGCCTCTGGAAAATGAATCTCTCTTGAAAAACAGCCCCTGGTATATTATACACACCAGATATCCTAAAATGCACTTTCAAAACCTCCAAATAACTATAATAGCACTCTGATTATTATTTTAATATATTTATCTACATAAGAAATTTAAAAAGTCATCACTTTGTAGGAAGGTACCCATAAATTCTATTGATGAGCTAAAATTATATGTTTATAGTCCAAGAACTAAAAATGAACATTGTACCTGATAGAGCATAATAGGTTCTATGTTGTATCCTAAGGTATCAGCAAAGTTCTTAGCGATGACTGTTTTTCCACAGCCCTACAAATGGAAACACAATTATTCAAGGGGTAAGTCAAAACAACCAAAAACCAGGAAGCAAAAATTTTCATTGAGACTGCCATTCTTACCTTTCCTCCAATTAAACATATGTCCTTAACCATGTGAGACTGCATCATTTCAGCCTGTAGCTGCTTATGGCTTAAAGTCTGTATGAAACGGTCTGATGTACAAGGTTGACTTAATGGCCTGGTCCCAGCTGGCACCTATAATTAAAGAGAGGTAAACGTAATATGCATATGCTTTTCTCAAAATATTAGTAACATAAAGCATATAACTGCCACTTAAAAGGCTCCCACTAACTCCTTGCTCAGTTCAATTCTATACTGTTTTTGAATAGTACAGAATTGGGCGGTAACTTTTTTCATTCACAGATCTGATCATTATTACAATCAAATTTCCAAATCAATCATTCCTCTAAAATTAAAGTCTCATGCTGCTAGTCATATTCATAAGAATCATGTCATTTTCATGCTATTTATAAATTGTAATAATCATGTCACTAACTGGAGAATGAAATTTTTTCCCCAAATTCCAGTTTTAAGCACAGAATTTAAAATCAGTCCACTAGAATTTCCAAAGTCACCAGTGACTTCTTGATTTCTAAAAGCCATGTCCACAAATCCTTTTCACTCTTATCTTGGTTTACCACTCAGGAGTATCTATTCATAAAATCTCTCCTCCCATCTTTCATATCTACTCCTCCTTTTATTTTTTTATCTTCTCATTATTTTAGTCCCCTGAGGGCCATGCTCTGCTGAGGACTCTGGACCGGATCATATCATACACAACATGAACCCTAAAGAATTTTAAGTTTGGAAGTTATTTGCATTTAAGGAAGATCATCCTGGTATTAATATGGAAAGCTAACTGGAAGGGACTGGAGCCAATGAAGTTAGAGAGCCATTATCAAAGAGAAGCAAGTAATGAAGTCTTGCTCATACCTCATGCTTCTGAACATAGTATTAATATTTAAACTGCCCAAAACGTCACATACCCTCCTGGGCCACTGGAAAAATCCTATGTCATTCTTTAAGACTTAGCTCAAGTCCTTCCTCCTCTCTGAAGCTTTCCCTATTCCTCTCCTGAATCCCAGTATTACTCCCTTCTCTATATCCCCATAGCCATTCCAATGCAGTCCTTACTTATCTGCCTGTACGCCGAACTATAAAGGTCATTCATCTGCAGGAGACAGAGAGTGTAGTGAAAAGTGTCCCTGTCTAGAAATCCCAGCTGTGCCATTTCCTAGCTGGTGACTGACTATGGGTGAATGAATTAACCTCTTTACAATTCAGTTGTCTAATCTATTAAATGGTGATAATAAAAATTACCTCCAGGGCTATTGGAGAATTTAAATGCTTAATATATGCACAGAGACAAATACAATAACTAGTACACAGTAAACACTCAGTAAATCTTAATATAGAGCCTGGCTCATAATAGACAAAATCAATGTTTAGTTCAATGAATAAGTACAGTAACATGAATAAATATTAATATCATATTAAAACAAAAAAGCTTCTCATGAAATTGTGCTCTGCCACAACATGAGAAGGCAAGAATTTATTCTTTTTACATTCACTTTGCATTTTTCAAGCTGTGTTTCCTAGTTTTCCATGACCTCTTGGGGTTCTTAGGACCTGAAAAGAAAATGTTAAAAAAAAGGGAAGTAGAGCAAGCAGATGGAGCTCTATGACCAAATATGATTCCCCTCTTCTAAACACTATTCAACCAGAACAGCTCGTCTTTTAATAGTTTCATGTAGCTGAGAAAAATTTTATTTGAAAAGAGGGTTCTCTAGCAGCTAAAATATGTTTAAAAACACTATTTCTTACCAAGGACTCATAGTATAAAATGCTTTCATTAATCAACCCTTGATTTGATTTTCCCAGAGGTCTTTGGATTTCTGATGAAAGGCTATCCTATGTTTCTCCTGAATTTTTTCAGTTCATAAGCACACATGACTCTGGAAACATACAGATATAGATATATAGATGTGGTAATACCAAGCCAAAGACTGACTCATAAATTCAATTTAGGTCATAAAAACAGGCAGAACAAGGTACATCTTAGAAACAACAAACCTGTGATTCTTTACCTTAATGGTCACCTCTTTTTCTGCAATCCGGATAGTCACAGAAGCTTGGGAGACATGGTTTTCAATTATCCTCTCCACTCTTACAATCTCTTTAGGAAGCAGAGAGCTTTCTGAATCTTGGAGTTCAAAGCGCTGTCAATTTACAAGAAATCATGTAATTTACTTTTCATTTTGTATTAGTATTAGCTATCTGGAAGATTCCACCTTAATTTGAACTGAAGTCCATTCCGTGTTGTAAAAACAGAGGTAAAAAAAGTTAATGAGAATTTTTTCCATTTCTCCTAATACTTAAGTCAATTATAAAAGAAAATATGAAAATAGTTCCTAAAATTTAATAAATGACAGGAAATGGAATCGCTGAATTCCTGACCTGGCAGAAGTTCATAGCTTACATTTCTTGACAATCAAAGATTTCAGTTCCCTAAAAGGGACGACGAGACTCTTGAAAACATGCTGAAGTAAAATATGGCCTATGTCTGTTGATTTCTTAAATCAACTGAAGTTAATGTATTGCCTGAAATGCATGACAAAACAGAACTTCTTGGACACCATCCTGCTGTCTTCTGTGTAGATAGATTAACTAATTAAAATATTAATACATTATAACAATCAATCTTCCACAGCATCTGGCACAGTGCCTTCTATACTGCAGGGTTCTCAATATTTGTCAAACTGACTTAAAAAGGCTAGGACTACTGATTCTTTCTTGGCGTGGGCCAACTATCAACATCCTACCATCGTCCACATCCCCTCATACCAATTAGTTGTATGAAAAAATGCACACAGAGAACACAGATGAGTATGTGAAAAATGAGAATATTAACTGAAAATTAAGTCCTATGCTCTACTTATAACATCATGCTCAATATGAAAAACTGAATACATTTTTAGTATTAAATAGGCAGAAATTACCCCCCAAAAAATCCTAGTTATTGGAACATTATCACTATAATGAAAGAGCTGAAAGGATAGATCATTGTATTCATCAGAATGACAGAACACCAGAAAACAGATTTTGGGGGAAGAAAATCATGTTCAACCTCAATATTCTAAACATAACAGTCCAGTTGAAGTCTTCCTTTTGGTGTCATAAGTGCTCAAGACAATCACTAAACCCTTTCCCAAAACCTAAGAAAAAATGTGTATATGTGCTACCATTAAAAAAAGTTATACTTTATGTAATTTGTATATGCAAATGCCTATAGTATCACACAATTTGACAAGAATTGCTTCCATGTTGTAGATAAATAACAATTACTGACACCTTAATTTCATGCAAAAGTGTTACATTGTTATTTATAAGGGGCAGTTAATAGGACAGAAGGTTTAGCCAAGTAATTAATTAATTAGAATTTAGAACCAAGAGGCATTAAATTCTAGGGAACAAATAAATGAGCTTAAAGATATGTTTTTACCCTAGCTATGGTAATGTTGATCCAGCTTGATATAGGATTCATGTCAGAGCACTCATATTCTAAAAATAAACACTAATGCCCTGAACCACTTGCTATCCTGGTTATATCCTTATAAATAATTCAAGCTAAAATATTTCAATAGAATAAAAATAGTAGGCTAGAATATACTAAGATAGTAAAAAAAGAAAAAGAAAAAAACTCAAGTTGAAAACTGAATTATTATTTGCTGGCATAAGAAATTTAGAGGACTGTTGATCAGAAAGGTAATTCAGAATTCTAATAGACATTAATTACCTCAGGTTACATATTAGCAAGAAATAGAAAATCGTAGCTTATTTAACTTACCACTTTATATTCATGAATATTTCCTTTGAGTTCTCAAATTTTAGTTAAACAGCACTAACATTTTCTGATATATGTCTTTAGGATTATATTATTTAGACTGTGAATTATAATTAACTAAAATAAAATGTAAATCACCTGGGTACTGGTCTATAAGGCCTCCATATTCATCTTCACAATTCCCAATCCTGTCCCACCAGGCTATCTATATTTTTTTATTTCAGCATATTATGGGGGTACATATGTTTAGGTTATGTATGTTGCCCCTCCCCCCCACCGATTCAGAGCTTCAAGAGTGTCCATCCCCCAGATGGTGCGCATCGCATTCATTATGTATGTATATTTCCATCCCCTCCTCCCCTCTCCCATCTGCCCGACACCCGATAAATATTATTCCTATAGGTGTTGATCAGTGAAACCAATTTGGTGGTGAGTACATGTGGTGCTTATTTTTCCATTCTTGGGATACTTCACTTAGTAGAATGGGTTCCAGCTCTATCCAGGAAAATAGAAGAGGTACTACATCACCATTGTTTCTTATAGCTGAATAGTACTTCATGGTATACATATACCACATTTTATTAACCCACTCATGTATTGATGCGCACTTGGGCTGTTTCCACATCTTTGCAATTGTGAATTGTGCTGCTATAAACATTTGAGTGTAGATGTCTTTTTTATAGAATGTCTTTTGTTCTTTTGGGCAGATGCCCAATAATGGGACTGCTGGATCAAATGGTAGATCTACTTGTATCTCTTTAAGGTGTCTCCATATTGCTTTCCACAGAGGTTGCACTAGTTTGCAGTCCCACCAGCAGTGTATGAATGTTCCTATCTCTCTGCATTCATGCCAGCATTTATTGTTTTGGGACTTTTTGATAAAGGCCATTCTCACTGGAGATAAGTGATATCTCATTGTGGTTTTGATTTGCATTTCCCTAATAATTAGAGATGTTGAGCATTTTTTCTTATGTTTGTTGGCCATTATTCTGTCTTCTTTTGAAAAGTTTCTGTTCATGTCCTTTGCCCACTTTTTGATAGGGTTGTTTGATTTTTTTCTTGCTGATTTTCCTGAGTTCTAAACAGATTCTAGTTATCAGCCCTTTATCAGATGTGTAGCATGTGAAAATTTTCTCCCATTCTGTAGGCTGTCTGTTTGCTCTTGTGACAGTTTCTTTGGCTGTGCAGAAGCTTTTTAATTTGATCAGGTCCCATTTATTCATTTTTGTTGTTGCTGTGATTGCCTTTGGGGTCTTCCTCATAAATTCTTTGCCTAGGCCAATGTCTAGAAGAGTTATTTCCAATGTTTTCCTCTAGAATTCTTACAGTCTCAGGATACAAAATCAATACACACAAATCAGAGGCATTCATATACGCCAGTAACAGTCAAACTAAGAACCAAACCAAAGACTCAATACTTTTCACAATAGCAACAAAGAAAATAAAGTACCTAGGAATATATTTAACTAAGGAGGTAAAAGACCTCTACAGGGAGAACTATGAAACACTGAGGAAAGAAATAGCAGAGGACATAAACAGGTGGAAAACCATACCATGCTCATGGGTCAGCAGAATCAACACTGTTAAAATGTCTATACTACCCAAAGTGATCTACAGATTCAATGCAATCCCTATTAAAATATCAACATCATTTTTCACAGACATAGAAAAAATACTTTTATGCTTCGTATGGAACCAGAGAAGACCCTGTATAGCAAAAGCAATCCTAGACAAAAAGAATAAAATGGGAGGCATCAATTTACCAGACTTCAAACTATACTACAAGGCTATATTAATTAAAACAGTATGATACTGGCACAAGAACAGAGATGTAGACCTATGGAACAGAACTGAGAAGCCAGATAAAAAACCACCCTCATATAGCCATCTAATCTTTGACAAAGCAGACAAAAACATACACTGGGGAAAAGAATCCTTATTCAATAAATGGTGCTGGGAAAACTGGATAGCCACATGTAGAAGACTGAAACAGGATCCACACCTTTCACCTCTCACAAAAATCAACTCACGATGGATAACAGACTTAAACCTAAGACATGAAACTATAAGAATTCTATATTTTTTACACCTTTTTCTAGGTTCTTGAGCACTGAAAATAAAATTCTCCATACTATCCATGTTACATGACAAAAATGTTGCTTTCCTGGGCTCTTTTCACAAAGCCCCTCAACAACTAATACAAACCATTACTATTCTCCTCAGGAGTCAATCTGAGCCCATCTAGCCCTCTCTCTGCAGACAATCTAGCTGCCTCCTCCACTCAGAAGGGAGCCTTCAGAAACATACTCCTCTACTCCTTACTAGAATGTAAGCCCCATTAGGGCAATATCAAATGTATCGATTTCACTCACTCCAAATCTCCCAAACCTAGACTCACACATAGGACACAGTCAATGGTCAGTAAAGGTTTGTTAAATAAACAAACAAATGAAATTCTTTTTTCTTCAACCTCAAAATCATTGATATTTTCATCAATCCTTACTTCTTTTCCCACTGCCTCAGTAGAAAGGACCTCTGCTTTAAGTATGAGTAGATGGAAAGTCACCAGAAGTCTTTCTTCATCTCAGATTATGGTAACTCCATCATTCCAATTCCTGGGTGGAAAGTATGTTCTTCCATCATTACAAACCAAGGCACAATGGTGCTCTGGAAATGTCCTTTTCCACCTCAGCCAGACCATATTTTTTGTCCCTTCTAGCTATAAAAATGTTTGTCTCCCCCATTCCAAGAAACAAACAGTCATTTCTTGATTCTACATCATCCTTGAGTGACCCGTCATGTTTTGGCTTCTGTTCACCACCAAACCTATTTTTCAGGTAGTACATTAATATAATCACTATTTCAGCTTCTTCATCTCCAATTTACTGTTCAGCTGATTGATTTTTTGGCTAACATTCTCACCACTCTACTGACGCTAATCTTAGTAAGTTCACCAATAATATCCTATTTGCCAAATTAAATAAACTAGCTTTCTTCCTATTTCATTGTTTCATCCTCAGTCTTTTTTGCAAGTCTTCATCTTCCTGACCAGTACACATTAAGGTAGTTCAAGAGTGAACTTTTTGTATTTTCTATCTACATTCACTCTTTAAACAATCTCATCCAGTTTCAAGACTTTACAAAGCATGTATATGTTCATGACTCCCAATTTTCTCTTTCCAATCCAGAGCTCATTCCTGAACTTCTGACTTGTATGTACAACTGTTCTCTTGAAATTTCCATCTGGACAGCTAGTAGGCATCTCAAATTAAATATGTCCAATACTCAGGTCTGATCTTTCTCTCATATTCTCTTTCTCCAACTTCATCATTATAGTTGCTTAGTTCAGAAAGCTTGAAATCATCCTTTACTCTTTGCCTCAACCCTATATCCAATCCTTCAGCAGATCATATTGATTCTACCTTCAAAATATAACTGAAATCCAACTACTTCTTAGCAACCTCACAGCCGGTCAAAGACATCATAATCGCTCAACTGGATTACTGCAACAATCTACCAACTGGGTTTTCCCTGTTTTCACTTTTACCCTTTATAGTCTATTCACTACTCAGCAGCCAAGAATGAGCCTGTTAAAATGATCCCTCAAATGAGACATTTCTCAAAACCTTCTCTTAACACTTCATCTCACTCAGACTGAAAGCAGAAGTCCTTTCCATGGCCTACAGAGCCCTATGTGATCTGACCTCTCTCACCTTCGGACTTCATCTCTTACACCTCTTCTTCACTCACTCTGCCCCCTCATACTGTCCTTTGCTGTTCCTAAAATACTCCAGGTGTGCTCCTGCTTCAGGGCTTTTACACTGGTTATTCCCTCTGTCTCAAATGCTTTCTACCCACAGGACTTCTCTCCTTCAGATCTTCATTCAAATGTCATTTTCTCAGTAAGGGCATCCATTCCTCAATTGACACACTGTATACTTATTTACTTACCTGATTGATTGGTGATTGCCCTTCACTAAAAAATAAACCCCATGAAGGCAGGAACTCTTGTCTGTTTTGCCTACTGCTATATCTCCAGCACAACATTGCCTGGCTAATTCAGTGGATGGAAGGATAGATGGAATGAATAATCTTTTTTAAGTGAATAATCTAAAAGTCTTCATGCAACCAGACTCTGCAGCATTTGAAACTGTTGCTATTGCTTTCCTCTCCCCACCATAGTTTGCAGCTTTATTGCAGCTTTCTTTCAAAATACATTTTATATCATCTGTGACTCAGGAAATCCCTATCTTCCTATCAGGCTAAAGAAACAAAAAATAGGAAAGTGATTAGACTTTTAAGTATTGGGGAGTTTAGAGCCTCAGATATTCAACACACAGCCCACCATGCTCAAGTTTGTTTTAATAAAACCGGTCAAAGTCTTGCATTTTTATCATAGCTAGTTTTTCAGTTCCAGGACCAGGTAAACACGGGTGCAGCCCCATGATCTATAAAATCAAGGGGTGACGGCTCAGGGTTAGGACCTTTTTTTGGTGACATTGAGTTGATTGGGCTGGGCTACAAGAAGAAATCTATGCGGGTGGGACTTGGAAGTGCCAGCCACCTTGATGGCCTCAAAGGCCTTCGCCCTGCATACCGCGTGGTACTCCTGCTCAGCCGTCAGGTAGGCGGCACACTCAGCCAGTAGTGGTTCTCCACCTCGATCTCCAGGTACCGGATCATGCTCTGCTTCGCTTCCAATGACATGGCCCACGGCCACCAGTGCTTCCGACCCACTGCCTGTCAGGAATGTGGCTGCGGTAGAGGGCAATCAGGAACGTGTTGCCAGCGTGTTCCACAGGAGTTCGAATCCTGGAGGCCATGGGCTGGTAGTGCTGTATCCGGAGCTCACCCGCCTTGCAGGGCCTCCTGGAGACTTCTACTGCTTTACCCTTGAAACAGTTGTTCCCAATGCTCCATTAGAATATTCTCTGTTATTCTACTTCTATCTCTCTAACTGCTCTTCTGCCTAATTTGAAGGTCTTTCCCACTATCCAATCCTTAAATGTTCAGTCTTTAGCCAGTTTTTCTTCAAATTATACTTACTCCCATTAGGTTCTTTCATCCATCCCCACAAATTCAGCTAATATCTGTACATTAATGACTCCCCAAGTATTCGTCTTTAATATCAAAATACCTCTAGAACTAGATCCATATATTCAAGTCTGCTAGACAAAATGAGAAACCTCAAATTCAAAAGGATCCCGCTGTATGGAATTATTTAGCCCCTACCCCAAATGTGTTCCTTCTCTCCACTTTCTCATGCTAGTTAACAGAATCTCTATTTACTCACTTGCCCAAGCTAGGATTCATGGAAATTCTTGATTTCTCACTTTTTCTCATAGCCTCCCAACTCACCTTATATTTCATCAGCTAGTAACATCTGTCATCCCACCTCTGAAACATTTCTCATATCCACTTAATTCCTATTTCACTGACCTATTCTAGGTCGTTATTGCTTTGACCATAGCAATTCACCATTATGCTAGACTGCTATAAAATCATTATACTAAAATCGTTATTTATTAGAACGTCTGATGCTCCTCAGACATTGACTGTAGGTTCCTCTAAAGTAGAGATCAGACTGTATCCATTTCTGTATCCCTACATTTCTGCATGCATGTCATCACTTGCCAAATAATGAATGCTCAATTAATGTTTGTTAAACTGAATGAAAACACTAAATGCAAGATGCTTCCAGCTTTCTTAGCAAAAACTCTGGCTCAGATTATATTATCAATGGATAAGTGGCAGCATATCCTTTCTAAATCATCAATGGAACTTACTAATTTAACAGGCCCAAGAGCCAAGGCATGCTACTAGAAGCCTGGATGTATTTGTTACTAAACTGTGACAAAGCATACCATTCTCAAAGTACAGAAGATTCAGAATGAGAATATTTTATTTAAGACATCCTTAACTAAAAACTAGAAGTGATTTTATGACTACAGAAACATGTTTTTAGAGAATGAACATCACATGATGAGTACCATCTGGGGAATGAAAGTCATTCCAGCCATTTTTATAGCTTGTTCAGAAAAAAAGGTGTTCTGAATTTTAGCTGACAGCATTTTCTGTGAGTAATAATTTTTCCTTAAAAAGACAGTCTAATCAAGTGATTACACTAAAAGTCAAATAGATATCTAATTCAAATACAACTATTCACTAATTTCTATGACAATCTAGGAGAGAAAATAATTATCATTTATCAAAGTTCCCATATGCATATATATAACCTTCTTAATTTGCTATTATAATAGATACTTCTATTTCTTAAACATTTTTTTCCAAATTCAACAATATTTCCTTAATTTTCACCTCTCTTATTCAAAATTATTTTTGGAGGATATATGATATTTTGTTCATCTATAAACATCAGCTTAAGATAATGCTTTGAGGAAAATGTAGAAACTTAGAATAACAAACCAGCCACAAAGACTGCCCCAGAATAGATCACAAAGAATTATACCAATGAGTAGACTGTTCCACTCTTAAGGAAAGATGTTTAAGATTCTGACAGGCTTGTATATATCAGTGTGTAATGATTTCACAAAAAGAGAGTTTTTCATTAGGTTCAGACAAATAAACCTAAGCCCTCCCACTTCACTATCTACTGAGTTAGAACTGTTCTAATGAGCTCTTTATATAATTAAGAAGTTAGCCACACTCTTTCTTATCTAAGTAATATCAATTGCTTTTACCTTTTTTAAAAGCTCTACAATCAAATTTAAAATAATTTCTGTTGATAATATAAACTGATTTTTCTATGTTCTCCTTAATTATGAAGGTCAAAATAAAGGCCAAGAAAATGAAGCAACACTAGCTACTTTGTTCAGAAAATACAACTCTTTAAAGGTATTGTATAAGTTTATATAATTTGTATGATTAATTTTAAAGTTGAAAACCAGAAACACATCAAAGTTTCTTTGTAAAGACCTTTGCTCATAACTGACTTATCTAGACACTGAATATCTTCTCTCAGTTGTGTCACCAAAAAAAAACCACACTTTACATTGTTTCCTTTTATCAGTTTTTTCCTCCCCGAGTATGTGCCCTTGTTCCCAAGGCACTGCACATTGTGCTGAGGTGCACTGAAGAAGCTCATCTGGAATCACAGCCTTTGATCTTAAATACTAAGTATCCTACTTCAACAACCAACGCAAATATAGCCCAGATGTTGACTAAATCAAAGATAACTTTTAGTTCTAAGAAGATGGTAGCTTCCTAATTCCTTGACACTATGAATTAATTTCCCCATTTCAAAATAGTGCTTAATATCTTCCCTGTTCTTCCTCCTCTTCTTCTTTCCTTTCCTGCTACTGTTCCTACCTCTCCCCATACCCACACACGGAGAAGACCTCCTCTTTCATCAGTGGCTGCTATTTCCTGCTTCTATTCTCTGCGGTCTCTTATACATGGTCATTATTGACCATTATTTTTCCCTTGTTTCTTTACATTTTTCTTTTAGATTCTGTCCCTAACTACACTTTTCATTATGTATGAGAAACAAATTTTTACTACATTTATTATTATTATTTTTCACATTGCCAGTCAATGAAAATATTGTTTCTTTGGGCTCTTTGGCTAAATGATCTAGAAATAATCAGACTGAGATAATTAGAATCTAATGTTCTACTCTTCTGAGTTCTTCTCACTATTAATCGATTCACAGAGAGTACTTCTGTACTCCCAAAGACTCTGTATAGATTTTAGTATAAGGGAGAAACAAATATCATTCCATACGCTTAAGCTGTCAAATCCTGGCCTGCAGAAAATGAAGGTCCTTTAAATAAAGCGCAACGGTTTAGTGTTCTCATTCTACCTACTTCTTAGAAATCTGTACTTCGAACCAAACTGTAAAAGAAAAACAAAAACTGCCTTTCATAAAAAGGAACTAATTTGGGTGAGCCAATTAATCTCTACCAAGGGTTAACACTTTTAAATACGTAGTTTTAAAACACCACATAGTATGACTGGCCTTTTAGAAAACACACTGTTAACCATACAATGAGGAAATTATGCTGTATGTATTTTAAAAGAAAATCGTGGCCATGTATTATAAGGCACTTACGACAAAAAAGTGAGAATTTCATTGGTTTAAACGATAGCTCTTACGGCAATTTCCACAGTTTTATAAAGCATACTTGCTTTTCAAGTCAATAATTTAAGTTATAGACAGATAAATTTTAACTTAATATTACATTGCTTATTTGCTTTTAAAATTTTTATTTTTAAATGAGCTATATTGGATATTTACTGTTTAAAATTTTTGATTTTGAAATAATTTCAAATTTATAGGGAAGTTGCAGGATATATTTGTACAAAGTATAAATTGTACTATTTCGCCTTCATCTACATGTCACAACAGTTAACATTTTAGCACATTTTTTCTCTCCCTCCTATTCCCCACCCACCCACAAACACATTTTATCATTGATCTTTTTCTGACCACTTTAAAAGCAGGCTACAGATATGATGCCCCTATACCCCTAAACATTCCAGTTTGTATTTCCTGAAAACAAGAACTCTAGCCAATGTCATCACCATATAAGCCTCCAAATCAGGAAATCAATTTAATACAACACTACTTTCCAATCTACAGACTAATTCAAGTTTTACCAACTGTGCCAACAATGTCATTTGTTCCCATCTGGTCCAGGATCCAATGCAGGAACATATGATGCATTTAGCTATCATATTTCTTCCATCTCCTTCAACTTGGAACATTTCTTCAGATTTTCCTCACTTGTCATTGACTGAGTGATTTTAAAGAATATAAGCCTATTGTTCTGTAGGATGGTCCTCAACCTAGGTCTATACAATATTTCCTTGTGGCCAAATTCATGGCATAAATTCTCAGCACAAATTCCCCAGAAATGATACTCTTCTCAGCACAAGACTCGGAGGCATACAATGCTGATTTGTCCCACCTCATCAAGTCGGTGTTTATTGTAAAATATCACTTTCCTGTTTTGTGGTCAACTGAGTATTTGGAGGGGAGATAATCATAGATTACGCTAATATCCTGTTCCTCATGGAAGCTCCATCTGCCAGCTTTAACATTCTTTGATGACACCTGCCTAAATCAACCACCACTGATGGTTACCAAATGGATGACCTACTTATATAATTCTACTTACAGAATTCCTTCTACATTTATTAGCAAGCATTTCACACTAAGGAAGAGATTTTTCATTCTCCCCCATGTTTTTATTCATTTATATCAGTATGGACTTATGGATTCCTAGTTTATGCAATGGGTTATAATCAATTACAATCATTATTTATTTTTATGTTCAAGTTGTCCCAGGTTTCAGCCATCAAGTTGGCTCCTCTGACATTTTGATATGATAACATCATTTGTTAAACATTTCCTTATTTTCTGGCACAATAAGATGGTTCAGGCTCATCTGGTGTGTTCCCTGGCCTGATCCTTGAGTCAGCCTTACTTCCAAGGAGTCCTCATTCCTTTTAGGAGAGCATGGTGTTTGCAAATCAAAGTCCAGGCACTTGGTCTGATCATTGCTATTTGGACATCATAGTTTTTAGGCTTTCTCAGGGTACACCTAGAAAATATGTATGTGTATACACATATACTATCTATATCTACTACAATATCTGCCCGTTCATGTATATTGAAAAAGAAAACATGATTCATAATGACATTGCCAATTCCAATCCAACACCAAGGGTTCTTCTTTGCCTCCCCTCTGTCCATGTTTACAAATCCCTTCTCCAATAGTGAGAAACATAGCTCTTATTATCCTCAACAACTTCTTTGTTCTATGTAACCAATCTCCCAACCATGCCAGCCTCTCAATGCTTACTTCCTTCCCATCAGTGCTTTCTCGTTACTGGCATGCCAATCCCTCCACTCCTGGAAAAGAAGGGAAGAGAAGGCAAGGGGAAGGAAAATGGGAAAAGGAAAGAAAAGGAAACAGATACTTACTTTTAAAACACCTTCCACAGCCATCTTCCCTTCATGCCCCAGTAAAATAGTGTATGGATAAAGCCACTGGATTGCATGCTTGATTGACATCATAGGAAAGGAATCCTATTTAGGAGCAAAAATATATAGGAATGAGCAACATCTAAAATAACCACAGAAAATTTATCCGAAATGTACATGACATTAAAATTGCCTTATAAAAATAACCAATAGGTTTCTGGTATGTTCTAGAAGTCTACAAAAGCAAATATTCATTATTTCCTCTTCTCTTCCTGTCCCATACCCCTTTCCCGGCTAAGCTTACCCACTCCCATCTTTCATCTGTCGTCTGTGTTGATGGCTCCCATGCTTCTATGTCTAGTCCTGACCTCTTTCTTAAGCTATAGATCTGAACTCTCAATTTTCTATTACACATGATTATATGAGTATCCCATAGACTCCCACTTGAAACCGAACACAATTCCCTACCCTATTCATTCCAAAGTACCTCATCCTTCTTCATTCCTAATTAGAGTTTATCTCATCCACATTCACCTCACTAAATTTAGAAAGTGTTTGTTATCCTCAAATCCTTCCCCGAAATCAAATTGCACTCTCAGTTCTGTTCGCCCCACTTTAAAGTTTATTGACAGAAACAATTAAGGAAATTTCAGTATGAACTATAGATGCTATTATAGACTTCCTATTAATATGGTACAGAGTATGATAACGGTGTTCTTGTTTTACAGAAGAATGTCCTAATTCTTTGAAGTTACATACTGAAGTATTTAAGAGTAATGACTGCAATTTACTTTTAAATGGTGCAGGAAAAAAAGAAAAGAAAAGGAGAGAGTGAAGGCAAGCAAATGTGGCAATATATTAACAATGGCTGATCCCAGGTGAAGGGATTATGGGTGTTTATTTTACTATTTTTGAACTTTTTTTAGATTTGAGAATTTTCAGAATAAAAAGTTCTAAGCAAAAGCAATAAAAAGTACAAGATTTGATAAACAGGAGAAGAAATGCCATCCGGGATGTATAGAACAATGTAAACAATACCTAACTCCCTAACTCACAGGAAATATAAATAAACGAATGAACAAACACACACAAGTAAGTATTTGAAAATAAACATCTCTTCCCTAAGACAGTATCTCCACTACCTTGGATGCTGCCCTCCGAAGCAGGGTCTCACTGAGTCTTACAACAGCCTATTTGTTTCCTATGCATCCAGGTTCTCTCCAGCCCTCCTCACTGTCAGCAAGGGTGTCGTCCTCAAACATAAATCTGATTACTTCATACCCCACCTACTTCATAACGTCTGATTAGCCACTTCTCCCACATCATAAAATTCAGGCATCTTCACTCACCATGAAAAACATTTCACAACAGGGTTCTAACCTCTCCCTCCACCACACACACTTGTTCTAGCGATAAAACATACTCCCATTCTCCAAACATACCAGGTTCTTTTGTGATTGAACACCTTTGTCCATGCTTTGCCCTCTGCCTGGAGGGCCTTTCAATCACTCCAGACACACCTGCCATGCCCATTGTGAAACTATAGTGGACAATGTCTCTATCCTACCAAGTTCTCTCAGATCTGTTTATATTCTTTATGTGTGCCTCTCGGCTCCCCCTTCCCAGCAGCCAGGTGCTGCAGGACTTTTTAAAAATATTGCCCTTGGGCTCTAGGAGCCAGCTTTGCTTATGTGCTGGGAGAGCCACTAGTGCCTGGGAATTTGTGTCCCCGAAGATGACCATAACCCAGTGATAGGTGCTAGAGCATGAAAGCCCCAGGTCCCCCGCCTCAGGCTGGGACAGCTCTGAGGCCTAACTCACCCTGCAGCACACCTCTTACTTGATTAGACTGAAGTCTTCCTTCCCTCTGTGGAACTTTTACTGAGATTGCATGTCTACCTCCTACTCCAAGCTACAAGGTTCTTTAGGGGCTCAGAACATGTCTTTGGTCTCTGTACAGTTTATTGCACTGTACCACAAATTAATCTCAGGCCTTGCAATATTTATATAGCAATGTGACAAGGCAAACTGAAGTGATTAATATCCAATAAATAACTTTCAAATTTCCTTTTGCTACATTTGGGCATATCAGTTATTAATTTATTTTATACATACCAGGATTTGAACTGCATCTGGTAAACTATCTAAAGGAAAATCTGGAAGTCCAAGAGTAGATGATTCTTGGGAACAGAGAGTCGTGGCAAAGGACAAGAGCTGAGAAACTCTAGGGGGAAAAAATGATATTAAATTTTATTTTAATAGTTTTTAAAAAACAAAATGGGTAAGTCTGTTAAATGTAAAATAGCTGGGCCAGTTTAATTGATCTAAAAAGATGATCCGTACTCTTCTCAAAGAACAATGGCTCTATATCATAACATTTCATTTAAAAGTCAGATGCTGATTAGATACATGGATATATTTCTTATATCCATCACAATATGTGAGGTTTTTCACAACCTCGCCCAAATCTGCCCTGCCAGCCTCATCTCCCACCTTTCTCAATCCCAAACTTAAACTCTAGCCACCAGGAGCTTTTTATAGCCCTAAGAACAAGGCATAAACTCTCATATCCCACGGTTTAAAAAAAAATCTCTTAGAATTCTTTGATCCATTTTCTATCTGGCAAAAGCCTACCCATTCTTTTGGACCCATTGCAAACACCAATGCCTTTGTGAAACCCTTACAAAGTCTCAACCACCAATAGCCCCAATATTTTAAAATTATGGCATTTATTATACTATGTTTAACTAAGCTATTCAGAAATCTCTCAACTCTACTAGATGTTGAGTTTTTTGCCATAAAAGATGATAGCTTATTAATTTTATCACCAGCACTTAACTAAATCTCCTAACACTGAAAAATTCTTCAAAGAATAGTTGTTGAATAATGAATCAATGAACAGGCAAAATAAATTCAATGTTAAATGTCCAGAAATTTATAAAAATATACTTACTTCTCAGCAGAAACATTAGCTCCAACTGAATATAATAGTTTAAGTTGGTCCTAAAATAACACAGAAACACATCAAATCAATTAATAAGAATTGTAACTGATTAAATGTAAATGTTTTATAGACACAATCTAACCTTTGAAATCAAGCAGACATTAAGTAGTTAATAGCAAAAAATCATTTCTTGATACATTTCATTTTCTAAAAGAAAAGTCAGCCTTTAAAAAAAATCCTTCAGACAAATAACAGCACAATAATTTTTCTCCTAGTTTCCAGAGATTTTCTTTACCCTCTATTTTTTTTTTCTTTCCATTAACTTCTGAGGAGGATATCTAAAAGTATAGTAACATTTTTATGGAATTGAATTTCTTGCTATAAATAGAAAAACTACTTAAAAAAAATTGATTATCCTTGGTCATACTTACCTTGAAGGGTAGATAATAAATATCTCTGGCTTGAAATCGAGAACGGAGAGGGGGGTCTAATGGATTCCCAGAATACTTCGGCACTGGCAATCCCAAGGCGATCACTCGGAAATCTTCACTGACTCGGACAATCTTCCAAGCATCCAACTCTGTTTTGGTATGATCCTATAAAAGTCAGAGACCCAAAAAAACTATGGCATAAATGATACAGATTACAACTGAAAGAGCTGCCAGGCCAAGGAAATTAGGCCCTCACTGTTGAGAGAACTATTTGAGAACATTCTCAGAACCAAACTGTCAAGGAAGAGAGCAAAGGAAATCGGGATCAGGATGTCGGGATAGGCTCAGTACATGAAGAATGGTGTTTGAAAGGAAAAGCAGCTAACTCCCCACGGAACAAAGGAGACCTGGGTCAGATCTCCAAGTGCTAGTCAGTAACACAGAGGAATAGAGTCAGAAAAGTAAGGAAAATACACAACTAGAGTATCTCCACTACCTTGGATAGTGCCCTCCACAGCAGGATTTTTTACCACTAGAGGTTGTAAAAAAAAAAAAAAAAAAAATGGTGGTCCTAGAGGGGCAGATCACCAGCAGAGTGGATTGCCCATGGACCTTAAATAGGTAATTATGTTTGTGGGTATATTTCTAGCAAGGCACATTATTAACTATGTAATAACCAACACGTTATGAAAACTTACTACATGATAAGAACATTCCATGGATTTTTCTCATTTAACTTTCACCAGAATCCAAATAGACACCTAATCTCCTTTTAATATGAATGAACAAACTTAAGTTCAAAGGACTCATATAATTTGCCCATGATCCTCCAACCAGTATATGGTGGAGCCGAGAGAACAGCAGCAGTATAGGTTTTGGAGTCAGAAATGCTGGCTCAATTGCTTGAGGCACACTCTAAATGACCAAGGGCATGTTATTATACCTTTGGAGCCTCAAGCCTTCTCATTTAGAAAGTGGAAATATCACCACCTACATTATTACGACTGCTATGAAAACTAAATGTGAGAATATATGTGAAAGCAACTGGCCCATAGCAGGCACATGTTAAATGCCACGATCTTCAGAGGTCATAGCCCATGTAATGTAGAAACTCTTAATGTGGCACTCATGGCCTTTCCTGGCAGGAGTCCTACTTGACTCTCCCTGTCTCAGCAACCAGTACACACCCATTCCCTTGATCCGTCTTCCATGACCCTGTGCTCCAACCTATCTCATGACTTCAGCCATCCAAACACATGATGCTGCTATACCAACATTGCTCCTTCTGCTTGGAACACCCTTTCCACTTTGCACAGAATAAACACAAGTGTCATTCAAACTTCAGCACAAACACCTTCATAAAAATGAGCCCTTTTCTGAACCCCTCCCTTATTAGACTCACTTTTGTACCCTTCATTGTATCCTCTGCAAGCTTCTATCATTATACATTTGTGCATTTACTTCTAAACATGACTGTCTCATGCTAGATCCAAACTCTTGAGAGGACTTTTTACCTCTAAAACATGATAGGGCAAATGTTTGTTGACTGCATAAATTTTAAAAATAATAAACAATTATTTCAATCATATTTTGGTATGAACCAAAATCACAAATCATACATTTAATTCACAGACTGACACCATGACACTACCTCACATACACTAGAAAATGAAAGTTTAGATCTAGCCCTGTCTGAAAAACCAAGAGTACAATCTTCAGAAAGCTAAATATTTCTATTTTTCATTTACCCAAAAATGATAATCAGAATATAAAGTTCATACAAACTGATTGTATCTGTTTCCATAATAACAAAATTCTACTATAATCACTGCTATGAAACCAATAACATTTTTGAGATATTAAAATTTAAAATATTGAATTTAGCTAGAAATAAGTGGGACTTAAATTACAGTGTTGGAATCTTTTTACCATAGAAATTATCTTAAAATGGTAGTGTTTTGTGAAGGGATCTTGTCTCTATTCTCTGAAGTTCTCATGGGACAGATTCTACGAATACAGAAATAACATTTACCAACAAACATGTATTTATTCTGATATTTACTTTGGGGAAAAAAACATAGTAGATTCTTCTCAATAATAATAAGCAATTTCTTATGTACTAAAATCCTTTTGACCCCCATATCCTGAATTCCTTTCTAAAGTAATACACTCAATAACTTTGCAAAGAATTCCACTATAAAAATAAAGAATATATCAAATTTTTGTTGTGAAGTAACTTCTATACTTTTAAAAAAATGATTCCATATTCTGCGTATTTTTTTCCAAGTCATTTATTAGAAATGGTGAATACTAATATAATCTCTAGAAACAAACAGTTCATTGCAATTAGAAAGTATCTAAAGAGAAAATGTTCTGCATAATATCCACCTACTTTTAAAAATAAATAAAAATAGCTTTCATTTCAGCAAATTAACCATAACAATATGAATAAATGAATTTAACTTTCTCTTATTGGTTAAAATCCTACATTATCTCCTTTTAATTATCTTAGAATGGGATGATCTATAGATAGAGCCAGAAGAAAATGATTTATACTGCACAATAAAAATACCATCTAGAAACTACCATAAACAGTAAAGAAACACACTGCTAAAAGGGTTGCAAGATGAGTTACAGAGAAACAGACTCATACAGCAGGAATCAGAAAAAGATGCTCCTGGCCCTGCCAGCCATGGCGCATCAACTCAACCAGACCCTCTGACGTCAACATCTATTATTTAGGGCCTCGTATGTTCTGGGCTTGTGTTAGCACCTTGGGAGCAAGATCAAGAAGTATAAGACACAGATCCTGCTCCTGAGCAATCTGCAATGAACTAATAAACCGAGTAAGATTAGCACATTTGTATCAGTACAGAACAGGTGTGAGTGAGACTGTAGGTTCTAGGATGTAGAGGCAGAGCATCAGTCACAGAAGGCTGGGTCAGCTGCAAAGAGCTCCCAGAGTGGCGCAGCTTGAGCTAAATCAACAAGGGCTAACTGTCTTCTGGTCATCTGTGATATTACATTACCCCCTCTCCCAACCCTCTGAAGAGCTCCACATTCCCTAGTTGCTGCCTTCTTTATATGCACATGTATCACAGCATTTCATCATTTCATTGCACTTATTCATTCATTCAATAAATAGTTAACTGAGTACCTATCATGCGCCAGGCATTGTTCTAGGAGCTTGAGATAACTTCAGTGACCCAAATCCCTTCCCTTGTGAAACTTATATTGTAGTAAAGGAAGGCAGACAATACACTAAAAATATAATTAAATAAGATGTTAGAAGACAACATGGAAAAAAATAGAGCAGGATAAGAGAGTACAGAGGCAAAGGGCAGACAGCAATTTTAAATAGGAGGGTCAGAACAGGCTTTCTTGATAATGTAACATTTGAGCAAAGACTTGAAGAAGGTACAGACAGGAGAAGCCAAGCAGATATCTGGGAGAAAATGGTTCCAGGAAAAGGGAAGTACCTGTGCAAAGACGAGAAGGTAGAATGCCCACCTAGTATGTTTAAGGTAGAGTAGCTAGAGTGGAGTAAAAGATAGAAACAGGAAGTGTATAGGAGTGTCCCAACCTAAGGCATATCTTAAAACAATCATTGACTCCTGTGTTGATAACAGTGTTGGGGAGCAAAGATAGAAACAGGAAGTACAATTAGAAGGTTCTTACAACAATGCAGGCATAAGATGCTGGTGGTGTGGATCATCAGTGTATCTTTTAAATATTTTATTCATTTCTGTCAATACCTACTGGACTTTAAGTTTTCTGAGGTTAAGAACTGAACTTTATTCAGTTTGTATCACTGGCGCCTAGCGCTGTTTAGAAGTCATTAGGCTTTTAGTAAATAGTTGTTGAGAAAAGGAAGAGAAGGGGACAAGAAGGAGATAAGAAGAAAGACAAAAGGAAAAAAAGTGGGAAAGAGAGAATAGTTATTAGACTGACCAAAAAAGATAGTAAAAATCTGGGAAGTGTTTGGACATTGTCTGAAAACACAAAAGCCTTGTAAAACTCCAAACTCATGACTTTGTGTCAGCAATTTTACAAAGATAAGGGCCTTCTGAACATCTGTCCTGATTCCGGGAGAACCATGTCTTACACAACAAAATGGTACTACCCACAGCTTGAAATCAAAGATAAGGCAGGCCGGGCGCGGTGGCTCACGCCTGTAATCCTAGCTCTGGGAGGCCGAGGCGGGTGGATCGCTCAAGGTCAGGAGTTCGAGACCAGCCTGAGCAAGAGTGAGACCCCGTCTCTACCAAAAATAGAAAGAAATTATCTGGCCAACTAAAAATATATATACAAAAAAATTAGCTGGGCATGGTGGCTCATGCCTGTAGTCCCAGCTACTCGGGAGGCTGAGGCAGTAGGATCGCTTAAGCCCAGGAGTCTGAGGTTGCTGTGAGCTAGGCTGACGCCACGGCACTCACTCTAGCCCGGGCAACAAAGTGACACTCTGTCTCAAAAAAAAAAAAAAAAAAAAAAGATAAGGCAGCCGATTTTTCTTCTCTTACTTGGAGAAGTTTGTCGTAACGTTCAGCAGACATCAGGAAGCGTCCATCTTCAAGCTGCATCTCCCTATTTTCCAGCAGGTTGTTCAAAACAGGCAGAACATTCCTCTCCGCCTTTTCCAAGCCTTCCAAAACGAGAGTTCTGCCTTCTGTGGCTGCACGAACTGCACACTATTTCCAAGAAACACAAAAGCAAAATGAGAATGTTGAAGTTGCAGAGCCTGACCTAATTTTTCTTACAATGCAAATTAAACTTGCAGTTCTTGTTATAGGGACCGGGAATCAAGAGAGAGCTGGGTTCCAGATCTTGTTTTGCTTTTTCTGCCTGTATTATCTTAACCATGTGATTTTACCTCTTTGGGCCTGTTCATTCATGTGTAAAATAAAGAGACTGGAAAAGAAGACCTCTAAGGTTCCTTTCAACTTCAACATTTTAGATTATATACCCAGTGAAATCGAAAACTAACAGCTATCTACGAGCAAGTAACATAATTAAACAAGGCAATAGATTCTACAACTGGAAAAGAGAAATGAAGATAGCAATCTGCCCTATCTATCCCACAAGCTTCTTGTGAGGATCAAATAAGCTAGGTAGAGAAGCCTTGGAAACTGTAAGGTTTGCAAACATGAGTCATCAAAACGAATTCAGGTTTAGTGTGATGCTTGATGCTGACAACATTACACACTTAGCAAAACAGAAAAAGAGTCAAGTTTTACACTGGTCTACACCAGACTGAATCAACCAGTACTATAAGTCTTCCAATAAATTTTCAGAAAATTATTAATGGAGAAAAACGGAAATAAAGTAAACCCCCAAGTGATAAGAGACAGGAAAACTGTAATACAAAAAAAAAAAAAAAATCACTAAAGATGTGAAAAAATATTCTCTTTTAACTGATAGGTCCTGAACAACATAGAAAAAAACTGCCTTTTGGTCAAAATCCTTGAAAATCTATTTAAAAAGGAAAACCTCAGTCATGTTTCCCCTAAGACATTCAACAACAGACAAAGGATTAATGGTGCTCAATTTATATTCTTACTCCCTCCTTTAAAAGTCTTCTGTGGTTTCCATGATGCTGCATTCTCTTAGAAAAACTGTTTCTCCTTTTCTGCCTGTCCATTAAACATAGGTGATGCCCAGAATTACATCCTTAACCCACAGCTTTTCTTACTCCAGAAGGTCCTTCCTGAGAAATCTTATTCAATCACATAGTTCCAACGATCACCTTTATGCTAACGACCCCCTAATCTCACACTCCCCCAAGCTTCAGAACTATGCAGTCCCATCACTTGGATGTCTCCAACCAGACCCCATAAGCACCTCCGGCTCCCCCGTACAACACTGAACATATCCTATTTTCCCCTAAAACCTGCTTCTCTTCTTCTACTTTCTATTTTAGGTGGGAGTACCATTCATCCATGCCCAGACCCTTGATTCCTATCTTACTTCCTACATTTAATTTATCACTATGTCCAGATCATTTAACTTTCTTAATATTTCTTGAACTCATTCCTTTCTCCCCTTCCCCTACTTCAGGCCCTCCTTATCTCTCAGATCTCCTCCCTAGTAGTTCAAGCTTTTTAATTTGGCATATAAGCCTATCACAGTTTGGCATCTTCCTACCTCTCCAACATTGTCTCTTGACATTAGTTGCATCACGTGGTATTTTTCTGAACATGAACTGGCTATGACCTCCTACACATGTACATAACATAATGCTTTACTAGAAAATCTGTCTCGACTAATGCTGAACCCTTTGCTTAAAATTTAATTTTCCCTATGGAAATTAGCCCCAAAAAGATCTGACTGTTAGAAGGGGGGAAATATATCTCTATTTGTTAAGATTTATATCCAAAGAAATCCCTGCAGTAGCAAAACTACACATTTTCTAAGTGTGGAAGAGAAAAGAGGCATTCCTTAATCAATCTTACATACTGTCTTGTTTTAATAAACTGTTGATTTTATACTGTATAGTACAGCTTAGTTTATTTCAAGTGTCTTTATACTACTGTAAAAGAATAAACTTTTATGAAAGCCATATTAGACTCGAGATAATCATCCATTTTAAAAATATAAATTCATGAATGATCCTTCAAATCTATCATTACTGCAAATATTTTAATTCTCTTCTACAAAACTAGTCATCCTGTTATAGTAGCTTTATTTAAAAAAAAAATGCATGGAAGGGACTAGTAGCTCCTAAAGAACAACAAAATAACAATCTCATTTTTGCTAACTGTGTAAAGGACAAAGCCATAGGCATAGTTTCTGGGACATTAACAGTCAAAATATAAACTACTTCTTATAAAAATTCATGTTTCAAGTAAGGTCTCAATTAAGCTTTTGTTCACAAGAATATATTTACTCCAAGAAAGCATAGCTCAGAATAAAAAAAGACACTAATTAAGTTATCATAACCTGTGGCAATATTATTTTTAAAAAGCTAAAATTTTTATCAATCATTGTTATAAGACAGAATAAATACTATATTTGACTTTTAAAAACTCCATAGGGATGAAAATACATGTTCTCTGAGATAAAACTAAAAATATACACATCAGACTTCAGTGGTTCACCAACTATGGGCCAGGGAAAACAGTCTTGACAACATAGAACAACAAACACTGCAGCTCTGCTTTATTCACCTCAGGTATACTTTGGTCTTCTAAGCATTGAATCTTTTCAGAGGAATTCAAAATAAACTACATAGAGAGATCAGAAACAGAAGCCAAATTACACAAAGTCTTCCTTTCATCTATTCTAATGAAGGTGCTGTGACCATAAAGTTGAGACAGTTGTGATGGATGGACAAAAGATAATACCATCTAATGATCTCCTGAAAATCTGATCAGTTTTGCATCTCTTCTCCAGAGTAAAATGCATACAGATACACACACACACACACACACACACACACACACAAACACACACACACACACACACAGTAGGGACCTCAAGGGAAAAACCTCTACTACTAAAGAATGATAGAAACAGAAAATGACCCATTTGGCAAATACTATAGTAATAACTGTTGTACGCAATAGTTATTTTACCAATAACGGATGGCAAATTAGGGAGTAAATGTATGGTGAGAAACAGGATATTTTTATAGACTCAAAATATCTCCCCACAAGATACTGTATAAATGACAATGTGGAAAATAATACAACACTAGAGAAACCTGGTAGATAGCATCTTAACCAAGTGATCAAAGTAAATGTGACCAATAATGAGATGTACCAATTTCATACACTATTTATTAATAGACTCCTAATATGATGCCCTGAGATGGGCACGACATCACTTCTATAGTGTTCTCGCTAAAAATGCATAATTTCAATCAATTCATGGGGAACATCAGACAAACCTAAACTGAGCAACATTCTGCAAAATAACGGCTATAAAGAGGAGACGGGAGAGGGCTGCTTTGGGGACTCAGCTGGCCACAGTGATGGTGGTAGCAGTCTTTTTTTTAATGATTCAAAGAATTGAGTGTGTTCAAATGATGAGGGAGAGGAGCTAGCAGAGGAGTACAGAAAAGATAGTGTATAATTACTGAAATAAAATTACGGAAGCTGCTACTTGATAGTTTGGTCTATCTACTGAGTAGGAAAGTGGTAGGGCCTATAGGTTTGCATCAAGCTCTTCCATTTATGCCACCTAATTTAATCCTATGACAGTCCTCTGAAGTATACAATATTTTACCCAATTTTACAATGGAAGAGAGGTTATACAGTTTGAAAATGGCAGAGCTAAAATTTTAACTTGTTCTTAAGTGACAGAAATCAAGTAGATGAAGAACTAAAAAGATCACTAACTAGAAAGTTATTAGTTATTTCAGTTATTTCAGTTATTTCTATGTCTAGTTTTACTAGACATAGAAATTTGCTGTGTACCTATTTAGATTAAAAAAACAGGATCCATATAAGACACTTCTGCATACACAAGAGACTCTATTCAACTTAAGATATACATGACCCTAAAGCAGTACATGCTTCTTAAAGTCTTCTAGAGAGGAATAAAATCACATTTTCCCAAAGTAACATTGTTTTTTAAATCATTGTCAGCTTAGTGAAATCTCTAGAACTGAACAGTAATAAAACTAGCCACCTGCCTAAGTCTAATTGGAAAGTGAGGTAGTGAATAGAAAAGATTCAATAGTCTTTTAAATCAACATAATCCATTATTGCACGATGATCCCCACATGACTTAATCAAGAACTTTGACACCCACCTTTTTGCTAAATTGTTTTCCACATATAACAAACTCTAATTTAAGCTTCTCTGTTGTTTGTTTTACTTACAAACTTACTGGGTTTTGGGTTTTATTTTTTGTTTTAACTTACAAAACATAGTAGCAATGTTCTTTTTTTTTTGTTCTCCTAACAAATGTTAATGTAAGAAAAACCGATCAGGCAAATATCCAGTTTCTGACAGTGGCTTCTAAATGTCTCTAACTTTCCCTTAATAACCCATTAGACACATTGCCAGGAAAGTTCTGTAAGAGAAGATGGATAACGAGGCACTTTAATTTTAAAAACAGAAAGATAAATAGAAAGAAAAATCAATAAAACTGGATAAGAATAAAAAGGTATGCTATAGTATATCCAGAAATTTAATGTGTGAATAAGAGAAATTCTTGGAAATGAAAGTAAGGGGTCAGAGAGATTTCACATTAAACCCTACTGTACTGTTTGAAACTTTTTTTTCTTTTGGCTAGGATCACATGTATTACCTTTCCTAAATAAGAAAACTAGCTAATGAAATTGATTATAATTTTTAATATATGAGAAAAGTGGCATTTCAAATTAGTAGAAATTAGATTTTTGGAAAAAATCCAAATGAACTTAAAAATTTAATGGTAAAAGTAAAACCATATAATTACTAGATGATAATATAATTGACTTTTAAAAAATAATCTTAAAGAAAACCTTTCTGATAATTCAAAGGCAGATACCATTAAAAAAAGATTACTAGATATGATTACATTCAAATTTTTCCATAAACCAAAAATATCTTAAATCAAAAGACAGACTGAAAACTTGGATGAAATGTTTATAACATATGTAACAAAGACCATATAAATATCTTTAGTATAAAATGAATTTTTATAGATTATTAAGAAAATTAATACCCCTACAAAGTACAAATGAGCACCATAATAAAATATATTCAACTTCACTGATTATTAGACAACTATTTTAATATAAGGTAAAACATGATATTTTTAGACTTTCAACTTGACAAAGATTTAAAAACACCAGCCTAAGCAACATAGTGAGACCCTGTCTCTACAAAAAATAGAAACAATTAGCCAGGCACAGTGTCATGTGCCTATAGTCTCAGCTTCTTGAGAGGGTGAAGCAGGAGATTGCTTGAGCCCAGTTGTTTGAGGTTGCAGTGAGCTATGATGATGCCTCTGCACTCTACCTCGGGCAATACAGTGAGATCCTATCTCAAAACCAAGTCAGTAAGTAATCAATCAATAAATGAAAAAGAATGATAATATTCAGAGTTGATAAGGTTAAGAGGAAACAGGGACTCTCATTCATAGTTGGTCTGAGAGTAATCCTATGGAGGATAATTTAGCAAGATATATAAAATATGTAAATGGCTATGTTGATTAACCCAGCAATTCTACATCAAGGAATTTATCTTTGGAAAACGCCTTTTGTGATTTCATCACCACTCGCTCCCCAGGATTCTTCGCTGCTAGTATAAGCAAGCTAACCGTTCAGATGGCAAAACTGTGTCAATAGTTTAGGCACATACTTTGATTAATTGTACTGCTTCTTGTTTGAGATATAATAAACTTTTAATCTGAAATTGGACATTTCATATTTAATGACCTAAATAAATATGCTCCAGCTTTTATGAACCTTGTTGTAAAAAGTACTTCATTCATAAGCCCATGGAATGAGTTGGGGAAGACTCTGACCATGTTCTAGAGATGGAACATTTGTTCCTCCCATTAGCTCTATTATAATCTAGGGTAATCTGTGATGAGATGTGAGGAGAGGCCACTACAAATTCACAATGTTCAACTTCAGCTGAATCTTCACTATTTTCTAAAAGTTATTTCCTTTATTTCTTGTAAAAGTTATTTTCAAGCTAAGCGTCTAATGCCTTCCTTCTACTCTTTCAAATGACCTTGCCTAAAACTTTACTGTGATGCTTAAACTCATGTGAATTGAGACTCTGTGACTTTCCTCCACTGGATCACACACAGTCCCTCTGTGTCTTCATCTTTCTACTCTACTAAGATTTCCACCCTTGACAAAATATCACTCCTCCCACCCCTCCAAGACTAGTTCTTACTACTTTGAGCTAAGTAGCATTCCTTCCCACCTCCTCCAAAATCTTTGTTCATCAACTATACCATCTCTTACTTGCATTTCCAAATCCCTTCTCTTCTACAAACATATCTATACTTTAAGAAAACCTACAGTTCCCTGATACCAATTAATACCCTTTCTTTGTCCTTTCTTTTACATTTAGGACCCTTAAAAAGGGGGCCACATACACATTCCCTGTAATAAACTTCCATCTATCTTCCATTATTCTTATTTTACTGAAAATATTCAAAAGCACCAACAATCAAACTGACAAAAATCATGGCTTTTTCTTGATCTTCATATTCTTCTGTTCTTCAATCCCCTTCCCTTGATCCTCTCTTGTGCTTTATCTTCTACGGACATTAGCACGCTGGTTTTCCTCCTGCCTTTCCCTGGCCCTTCCTCTGCCTCCTGTCCTCTAAAATGCAAGCATTTCCCAAGGTTCTGTCCTTAACCTTTTTCCCTCCTCTTTTCTCACTTGATATTTTGCTGGCAAAGATCTAAGTTATTCCCACAAATCCTCATGCATTGAGTACCCATTATATAGCAGGGGCTATGTGCTATGTTAAGTACAAAAAGACTTTTTCATTTTCTTTATTTCATTATTCTTGAGGACAATACTGTGAGGACCTAACCTGTCTCCTGAGTTCCCCACACATCTCCTAATGCCTTTTAATGTCTCCACATGGACATTCAAATTCAACAGGTTTAATCTATCAAGGTTGTGACTTCTTACCTATACCAGGCCCTCTTCCTGATGACTATTTCAATTAAACTTTCACCAATTCTCCCCACAACCCAGGATGTATTACTTCTCATCCTTCACACAATGTAAGTGTGACCCCTAAATATCTTATGCATCCATCACCAACCTTCCATTCCCACTGCCACCATCCCCAAACATTTAAAAAAAAAAAACTATCTTTTTTCAAAACACTTCTTCCTCAAAAGGAAATTTGAGATGAACATTTTCCCCAGTTAGCAAAGGTCATTGATGAGCAGGATGATACATGTGAATCATTTGAAGAATACGTAGCTGTTACAGATCTATTACTTGGAGAATACAATGAAAGGTTCACTGACTTTGAGAATCATGACATCACACTCAAATTAGCACTTCAGCCTCACCTAGCTGATATCACCAAGGCACCTAAAGGACTACAGATGGAATTGCTTCAGCTCTCAGTAATGACATTTTAAGTCATTGTTTAACACTAAGAAAGATCCAGTTGAAATATGGAAAAATGTAGTAGGAATACCCACGCCTTTGGCAACATGCCCCCAAAATGCTTCCTTGCTTTTCAACCACTTATTTCTGTGAATCTACCTTCTCCTACTTAACCCAAACCAAGATGCCCTTAAGATCACAAATGACTGATACCCATATCTAGAGGATCAACTGAAACTATGGACCTCTGCGCTGCAACCAAATATTCAAATGCTTTCCAACAAAAAGCAGACACAACAAAGTCATTAAAAGGTTAGTTAACTTTAAAATTAACAAATGGTTTTCATTTTTTGAAATTATTAAGTACATAGTAGTTATATTTTTACAAAATAATGTACATTGTTAAGTATACCTAATTGAAGTTTCTTGAATGCAGCCGTATTTGATTTCAGCTAAATTAATGCAGCCTTCCAACATGAAAAGGTTCTCCACCCCTGGGTTAGATATTTTGAAAGTTTTCTATATAGATTGTTACATAAAATAATTGTAGTATAATTTTTCTCTTGAAATCTTAAAAAAAAAAGGAAGAGTGCATATATATTTTTTACTTGGAATGACTAGTTGTGATCATTCCTCAAAGTAGAAATTAGACCAACTATAAAGATCTTTTTCTAAAATTATTTTATAAATAACAGAAATTTATTTCTGAGAGTTCTGGAGGCTGGAAAGTCCAAGCTGTGGTTATACACTTAGAGAATGGGTACGGACCTAGAATCAGAGAACTTAGAATCTTCTCCTTGATCAAGTCTACAAGCCTAATGCAAATTACCTATAGTTTCAGTTTCCTTGTTCATTAAATATTCACAGGGAGCAGAGAGCCCAGGATGTTGAACCTCTAAATTTGAAAATTCTGTGATTATAAGGGCATTTCAACTATGCATGCTTAGGCCTTTAAAATTTTCATAAAGGAATTTTTGGCCCTTTCTATAAGGTATAGGTCTCCATGTGGCTATAAGCTACAGGCCTTTGGTGTATACAAGGTAAAGTCCTATTCATGTCTCTAGGGCATAGGCCTCTATAAATCTATATGTATAGTTATAGGCCTATATATATCTATAAAGTATAGACTTCTAATAGTCTGAAAGCTGCAAGCCAATATGTGTCCACAAAGTACAGGCCTATGTGTGTCTATAATGCTTAGACCTATATGTGTCTATAAGGTATGAGCCAATGCATATACATCATGAGGACCTTTTCCTGTCTTTCAAACTACAGAATTTCCAGAGACCTAATTTTCTCAAATAGAAATAGGAAAAAATGCAGCAAGATCCTTCAGGTCCAGCCATCTCATACCATAGCTTTAACAATTCAACACATGGACATGAAGGTTTTCAAGATAAAAGTAGATGCATGACCTAAATCAAAAACTGTCTAAGCCCCTGTTCTAGATTTGCTTCTGATTTGACATAAGACCTTAGGCAAACAATTAATCTGGATGTCTGTGTCCTCATTTACTAAATGAGAACATCCTCAAGGGGTATTGTACAATGCAACAATTTTAGAGTCAAAGCAGTACTGGAAAAAATTTAAAGCTATTGAAGTTACTAAAATGTAATTATTAATGTAGCCATAATTTAATAATAATAGATTCCAAAGAGCTTCAGTGGCTACAGTATAAATGTACTGAAGAAGCCAAAGAAAAACAGAAAAAGCCACACTTCAAGTTCTTCATTTTAAATTATCAGAATAGGATCAGATTGATTTTTGGTTGCTCTATCATTTACTTGCTATGGATGACTTACATTAGTCACTTTATATCTCTGAGCCTCCATTTCTTTCTCAAGCTAGATTCATCATGGTGTTTATCTCATAGACTGTGTTGAAGATTAAATGAGATAACCTCTGGTAACTACTATGAGTCCTATCATCATCACTGGTCATGATAGTTGTCATTTCCATAATAATCATCACAGAGTTTTTTAGGGAAGTAGCATAATATGGTAGAAAGAACCTGAGCTTTGAAATTGGACAGAGCCTGGTTGAAATTCTACCTCTACTGTTTATCAGTTGTATGATCACTGCCCTCTAAGCTTCATTTACTTAATCAGTAAAATGGAGAGGTCATCTTTCCCCTAAGGATGTTTTGAGAATTAAATGCAATGATATAAAGCACCTAGCACAACATAATATCTCCCAATAAAAGTTTCCTTTTCATCTCCCTTGACTATTTATTTACTTATTTATTTATTTGTTTGTTTGTTTCTTTGAGACAGGGTCACACTCTTGTCTCCCAGGCTAGAGTACCGTGGTGCAATCATAGCTCACTATAACCTCAAACTCCTGGGCTGAAGCGAATCTCCTTCCTCAGCCTCTCAAGTAGCTAGGATTACAGGTGAGCACTACTACAGTTGGCCAATTTTTAAGTTTTTTGTAGAGACAGGGTCTTGCTATGTTATCCAGGCTGGTCTTGAACTCTTGGCTTCAAGCAATCCTCCCACCTCAGCCTCCCAAAGTGCTGGGATTATAGGTATGAGCCACTGCACCCAACCTCCCTTGATTTTTAAAAATGAATCACATAAATCTGTCAAACAGTTTACACTATATAAGTATATGGTGTTATGGTAGCAACATAATAAGGAATAAGAACTCATCACCTGAGTTCTGACTAACACAGAGCTATATCTCTAACTGTCCAGATGCTAATTAAGACATATTACAACAATATATTCATTTATGATAATGAAAAGTTAGAAAGAACCTGGATGGCCAATAATAAGAGAAGGTGGAAAAAATAGGAATGTTAAATAAATAACACAATATCCATTTGATGAAAGAGACTAAAAATCGTATTTTGAGGAATTTCTAATGTTATAAGCAGATAGATGCTCCTGATAAAATGTTTTTCAAAATATATACTATAAACTTTATATACATGGTATACCACTTTTATAAAAATGATTCATTAGACATGACAAATAGATATGCAAATAGAAATACAGAAAATATTCACACTGTTGTTGCTCTTGGAGGGGAATACAAGTAATTTTTAAATTCTTCCCTATGCTCTTTAGCATTTATTATGCTATCCTTCTTTATTCTGTTTATTTGGTTTCCCCCCACTAAAACATAAGCTTTATGACAGAGATTTCTGTTTCTTTTTGTCACTGCATCTAGAGAGTCATTCAGTCATTCAAAACATTCTGCCCAAATCTGTCATTCAAAACATATTTTTTAATTAATAAATATAAATATATATGCATATTTATCTGTAAAATGAACATTTATAACTTCAGAATCAGAAAAAATAAACATTACTTTGGGAAAAATAAATACCCTAGTATATATTGTTATTAACCTAACTCTGCCCTTCCAAGGTAGCAATTGAGTTTAACCGCTTACTTTATCATCAACCTTGCTTAGTTCTGAATAAGAAGGAGCAAAGGGGTTAACGGCCATGACCCCCAACTCAGGATTTGAGAGTTTTGCCACAGGTTTCCAGCTGAAATGCCAAGTAGTAATAACTTGGACATCAGTCATTGGTGCACGATAAGTGCACACAATGTCAACCACAATGAAAACCCCAAACTATCTCCCCATCAGACAGCCACAGGTATTTTCTCATCTATGTTGGCACACCTAGGTTACGGGCATCACCTAATGGTGAATAAAGACACTGCCTCTTCCTTGAGACCAGATATCAAATTCAGTAACGGAATTTTTAAATAAAATAAATGTAAAGTCCCTTCGGTCTAATAAACATATGACTAGCTAGTAGTCAATTGGCAACTTCATCTATCCAGAATTCAGATAGGTATTATACATTCTGATGGCTCATAACAGATGTGAAAAAGGCAGATGTCCATGGAAAGGCTACCTCGTCCCATCCATACTTAAAATTTTAACAAAGTTAATTACCTAAAGGAGAAATCTACCATCAAACATATCTGTCAATTATGTTCCAGACAGTTTTTTGGTGCCAGAGATGAGCAAGATAGTTATATTACAGTGGGGAAGACAGACAATAAATGTGTGAGCAAAAAAGTAAGCAGGTAAATTCAAATTGTGATAAGTGCTCTGAAGATATTGTGTAATATGACAGCATGGTGCAGCACAGTATATGTGGAAAGGGGGTGGGCATGACTAGAGGCTACTTTAGCTAATATATCCAGTGAATTTATAACCTGGATTATGAGGAGGTAAGAATATAATAAACTGGGAGATCATATGAAGGAAAGGAAATATCAAGTACAAAGGAAGGCCACTGTAGCTGGAGCCTAGAAGACAAGGGAAAAGAGTGAAAGGAGATGATAGGTGTGAGGGGAAGTTGTTGCATGGCTTTAAGCAAGGAACTGATAGGATCTGACTATGAACTGCACAGTAAGGAATATTAACTCCCAGGAAATAACCTGGAAGAAAAAATATGATAATCAGAGAAAACCTCAAAAAATAGTCTGAAGCAATTTAGAACAAGGACCAACATTCCTACACAACATTCCTACCTTAATCACAGGCTCTGAAGGTATCAGTGCTACTACAGTACAGTAAATAACTAATGTTCATCATAATGAGTAGGCTTCACCAAGAAAACGTAAGAGTATAAAATACTCCCATACATTTATATGACAGAAAATGTTTTATAAACTCTATAAGTTGCAAAATATATATCATCTGAAAATATGCTTTTTAGGATGGCAGAAGGAATATACCATTTTAGAAAGTTTCATCTAAATAATTTACTTTTGTGCTCCAAGAAAAAAAATCTTTAGCTAATCAATAAATTTAGTTACCTAAAACAACTCAATTTCTAAAAAGTCAAAGTTTTAAACTGTCTTTAAAATTATGTCTTTAATAAAAGCATAAAAAAATCCACTTTCTCTTCCTCACTATTTGCATTGCAGCAATCAAGCCAGCTATAACATTCATTTTAAAACTATCTTTTAAAATCTATATTCTACCAGACAAAGCCAGTTCTTTTACTGTCATTTAAATATATTCCTATCTCCTCACCTCTACTTAGGCCATCGTGTCAATTTCTAATCTCTTTATGCAGCTCCTCACTAACCCAACTCAAATCCCTTCCCTCACTCTTACCCTCTTTGGGTATGGAGAAGAAACAGGCAAATTTCTTTTAAAACTTTGTCAATTGGGGGTGGTGTGGGGCATACGCAGCCCCTGTGTATGTCTAAATAACATGGGAGCAGAAATTTCAGCAATTAAAAAGTGGTACGCTTAAAACAATCCAGAATTTTAAATTTTAACATTTGTATTAACGATAACATTCTAGATTTTCTGTCGAGTAGTCTAAATCTTAAATTTTAAATATATCAAAAATTCAGGGATTACCAGATCATATATTTTAGAAAACTAATCCAAAATGAAATTTTAAAAATTAAACATGATTGATCAAGTGACTATTTCAAACAGCTTACAAAGAAGTTCAGTGGAAATGAGCCTGTGAATTAATATCCACCTACTCTTTGTCAGAGATAACCAACTTCAAAAAGAAATTAGGACTAACCTATCACCTTTCTTACTCAGTAAAAAATACAGGGTTGTTGACTCTAACAATAAATATAATCTTTTGAATATACATATATTTTCATCATGTGGCTAGTATGTGGATCACTAGGTTTGGAATCCTTGCCGCTAAACTGAGAGTCAAAGTCAATAGACCAGAAATAAAAATCCAAGCTCATACTTCAAGAGGCACTTATATACAAAGAAAACATAGCAGGAGTTTTTAAAATGTTTAAAATAATGAGGCCCGGCACGATGGCTCACACCTGTAATCTTACCACTCTGGGAGGCCAAGGCGTGTGGATCGCTCGAGGTCAGGAGTGCGAGACCCCGTCTCTACTAAAAAGAGAAATTATCTGGCCAACTAAAAATATATATAGAAAAAATTAGCCTGACATGGTGGCACATGCTTGTAGTCCCAGCTACTTGGGAGGCTGAGGCAGTAGGATCGCTTAAGCCCAGGAGTTTGAGGTTGCTGTGAGCGAGACTGACGCCACGGCACTCACTCTAGCCTGGGCAACAAAGTGACACTCTGTCTCAAAAAAAGTAAATAAAATAAAATAATGAATACAAGAATCTCTTTGCTGCAAGAGAGAATTTTCCACTCTAGGACTGGAAAGTCAGATAGAAAATGACCAGTAATGAATGTTACCTACTGACATTCATAGGTAATGTACATGAGCACAAACAGTAAAGAATTCCCCAGTAAAATTCCCCAGTAAAATTATATGAGAAAAATGTCTAAAAACTCTACCATTTGTTTTAAAACTTGACTATTATCTTAAAATTATAATTTATGTTTTAATGTTAAAAACTTTGTGAGGTTCTTTTTTTTTTTTTTGAGACAGAGTCTTGCTGTGTTGCCCAGGCCAGAGTGGGTGGCATCAGCCGAGTTCACAGCAACCTCAAACTCCTGTGCTCAAGTGATCCTCCTGCCTCAGCCTCCCAAGTAGCTGGGACTACAGGCACGCACCACCATGCCCGGCTAATTTTTTTCTATTTTTTTAGTTGCCCAGCTAGTTTCTTTCTATTTTTTCAGTAGAGATGGGGTCTCGCTCTTGCTGAGGCTAGTCTCACACTCCTGACCTCAAGCAATCCTCCCACCTTGGCCTCCAAGAGTGCCAGGATTACAGGTGCGAGCCACCACACCCCACCTAAAAACTTTGAATGTAAAAAGCAAGACAAACAATAAAAATGGCTATCTATACAGTACAATAAAGAAACTAAGAAACTTCCCAACCTTTTAATCTAGAACTGTTACTACCTGTTTTGGTTTTTATGACATTGAATTTTCTGAAGAGTCTAAGTTGTTGTCTTACATTCTAGATTGGTCCAATTGTTAAAACATTTTTGGCAAGAATACTATATTGGTAGTGCTATATACCTCTTACTAAATCACATCAGGATCACATCATATAAGCTCCTCTCACTATTGGTGATTCTGTTCCATGAATTTGTTAAGGAAGCAAATGCCAGATCTCTCTATTGTAAAGCTATATTTTTCCCCCATTTGTAATCAGAGGTAATCTATGAAGTGAATCATCATGTAAATAAAATATTAATAGATTCCTTTCAAATGTATTTGTGTGCTTTGTCTACAAAGGATTACTCTTCATATGTAGGAAATCTGAACTTCTCAGATTTTCCCAGTAGATGATGCTAAGTCTGATCAACATTATTTAAAAGGTGGTAACTGCCAAATCTCTCCATTTTAAGTGCATTTTTTCTTTTGATATTAATAAGTAATTCATGAGACCATGTGTCTATCCTGTTCCTCCAAAATCTTTACTCAGTGCTTTTTTTTTACAAATATACTCTTTTAATTATAACGTTAATAGTGTGCCCATGATAAATCTTCAAATTTAAAGAACTATGAAAAGTCCTTCCCACATCCCATTCCAGACGCTGAGTCACATTTCTGTAACATATTTTATGTATACTCTATTAAGTGCCTCTTGTGTGTTCTTCTGGAAGTTTTCAATGTATATACAAACATATATGCATTTCTTTTCTTTTTATCATGAATGGGATCATATTATGTACAGTCTTGCAACTTCATTTTTTTCATTTACTATATCCTACACTTCTTTCCTATCAGTACATACATATTCATCTCATTCTTTTTAATGGCCACAGAATATTCTACTCACCATTATTTATTTCATTAGTCTCTTAAATGTACATCATTACTGTTCTCATTTACAGTTTTTCATAATTTCAAACAATGCTACAATAAACATCCTCTACATATAACCTTCTGTCTTTTGTATAAATATACTTGGAAAAAATTTGCTAGAAACATAAATATATGTGTAATTTCTTTTCTTTTGATAAATATTGACAAATTTTCTTTTAAAATTGCCTCAATTTCTGCTGCCATCTACAGCAATGCTGTTTCCTCATCCCTTCTTCCTCATCAACACTGAAACATTAGCAAATTCTTTAATCTTTGCCAATCTGAGAGGTGGAGAAAAAACAGCACCTTATAAGTGTTTTAATTTTTATTTTTGTAAACAAGAAGGTCAAGCATCTTTCCATGAATTTCTTGGATATTTGGAATCTTTTCTCTATGACATACTTATTTATAGTCTTCATCCTTTTTTCTGTAAGGTATTCCTAAGAACAATATTTAATACTTTTAAGTGATGTATTTGAAGAAATGTATAACAAATCTCATTATAATATTCATAAAATATTATTTTAGTTGGCAATCTGCACCCAACACCTAAGGCAGTTTCTGGTAATACTGCCAGAAAAAAGCTGTAGTTCCTGGCAGTGTATGTTTAATTTCACTACATTTAATACACCTTTACCCAAGGGACCTATAGATTTCGAATACTTCAATAAATGTGCTCAAGAATTTCCCATATTAAAATGCCCTTAATTCTTTTTTAAAAAAATCAGATTTCTATAGGCAAGTAGTAGGAAGTAATTGAAAACTGAGAAATCAGCATATTGATCTTTAGCTAACATTTTAGAACCATTAATTTTATCTAGGGTGTCTCATTTAGTACTAAGCCAAGAAGACATTTCCGAGAACACAGAAACCAAACATCTAAATTAAATCTTTCTGGAGAGCGCACAGTACATCTATCTTTCACTGTTTTATGAGCTACTCTCTTTCTACTTTAAAAATCAATTTTGTGTAGACCTGGAATAAATAGTCACAGGCTAGAGTGTGATAAGAACTTGCCTGATCAATGTAAAAAGCCGTGCCTGCACGGATCTCTCGTCGCTGTTTGAGATCAGTTTCAGTGGTATCCCTTGACAGGGCAATGTATTCAACCTCCCGTTTGGTCAGCTCCTGTGGAGAATGAAATTATTCCAAAAATAAAATCAAATTCCCAGCATATGATTTGGAGCAAGTTAGCTCACAATGCCACTGCCCTAGAGAAGAGCATTTTAAATGTAATTCTGGATTGAAATCTTTTGATTGTCAGCTTTGAGAAAAATGCAATAAATTGAACATTAACCAAAACACACATATATTTCCTCAGAGCTCTACTTCAACTGCACTCAATCTGACTTAAGCAATAATAATCAAAATTACAAACCTTCATTTCTCTTGCAGAATTCTCTTCAAATACCATAAGCAATAATTTGGCAATCAATATTATTTATTGGTTTCCCCACAACCTACAGCCATTTCTATAAGTAATGTTCATCTTTTTTTTAAAAGGATGACTTTAATTTATTCCATTGACTAATGTTTACAGAATATATAGAATATGTTAGGGACTTTACCAAGTGTGAGAATAAGGTAAAAATACCAGTAGTCAGGTCAATGGAAGAAAGAGACACGCGCATAGTTGAAGAAAGAGAAGGAAACGAAGGAGATGGAGAAGAAAAAGGAGGAGAAGGAGGAGGTGGGGGGAGGAACAGGAGAAGAAAGAAGAGACGGGAGGAGGAGGAGAGAAAAATTTATTTCACCAAAAACAATCATGAGATTTGAAAGGGAAACCATCCAGAACTCATTTTTTTCTTAAAAATTTATCCATCCTTTTCCATTATATGTAACAGCAATGTACAAAAAGTTTTTAACATTATCCTTGGTTTTACAATATTGAATTAAAAACAATGACATTCTCCAATCAAATAAGGCATACAATAAATTTTTACTACAGGGAGAACAAATTAAATTACCGTAGTATAAAGCAAAAAGTTGAATGAACATGCCATTAATAGCAGAAGAGGATATTGCCACACAGGAAGATTTTTCTCCACTCTATCTTCATTTGATATTGGTAAAAATATAAAAGAACTGTCCAGAAAGTACCCAGCCATTGTTGATATAATGAGAACAGTTACATGGCTGGATACTTTCTGGACAGCCCTCATACAACAGCTGTCATTTAGTTTTTGTAAAATGTATTTGTTCCCATGCTGTCATAACTTTCAATATGCATGGAAAGGAGTAAAAAATTGAAATAGAGAAAACACACAGCATAGTGGTGATACCAAAAGATGTTTTCCTAAAAAGCAATGAATTGTCTGAGAAAGCACAATTTTGGAGTAAAGTAGCTGTTTCTCTTGTTAGTAGATACCTACTTCTTGTTTCTGGAATATATCACTAGTACCCTCACGTCTGCTTCATTTATTGGCTGAATGTGATCTCCTTCACTGAAAAACACTGTCATTCACAATAGGCTTCTATTGGTTGGCAAAGCTATGTGTGTCTCTTATTGTTAAATTGTACAACAGTTACATCCTGAACTGCTACACTGAGGACAATGCACTCATCATCCTCAGTCTCAACAGCTCCCTTGGACTCATCAGCCACAAAGACACTGAAGTCTCCTCAGGTGCTACTTCAGAAAAGTGGTAGGAGCTTCACAACAGCACCATGAGCAGCAGCTAGAGGAGGCAGCAGTGGTTTGTCTTTGGAAACAATCTACAAAATATGGCCAGGCATGGTAACTCACAATGCTAATCCTAGCACTCTGGGAGGCCAAGACGGGAGGATCACTTGAGCTTAGGAGTTTGAGACCAGCCTGAGCAAGAGCAAGACCCCATCTCTACTAAAAATAGAAAAAATTAGCCAGGCATGGTGGCATGTGCCTATAATCCCAGCTACTTGGGAGGCTAAGGCAGGAGGATCTCTTGAGCCCAGGAGTTTGAGGTTGCAGTGAGCTATGATGATGACACTGCACTCTAGCCGGGGTAGCAGAGTAAGACCCTGTCTCAGAAGGAAAAAAAAAAAAATTCCTTTTATATGAGTTAAATATAAAGTAAATACAACTATCAAATTATTTCTATTTAATTTCTCATTGGTTGAGCACGTTGCCCTCAAATTTCTGCCTTTAAAGATCTCATCTACTCTGGCTATGGCTCTTGGACCTAGTGGCAATAATAGTACTCACTGCAGAGTTTGCAAGGCAGATTAGCCTAGCATTGAGTTTTCTTGTGTGTATTTCCACAGCCTATGGCTGCCTCAGCTCTATTTCACAATTTAAAGTTTGGTGTGTGGTTTGGTTTTTTTAAAAAGATACAGGCTTCACACTTACGTTGCATTTTTGAACCAACAGGTCTCCTATAATCTCCTAGTTCATCTCATTTCACATTCCCAATAAGCTTCAAAGTGTTGCCAGAAACAAAATCTCAGTGAGATATCATGGTCTTTGGAATGAGCAAAGTAAAGAATGAGCATCTTAAAATTAAAGAGGTTCTAGATCTGGACTTCTCAGAAACTGACCCAGCATCCTTAGACACTTTTGCCTTATGTATTAGTAAAGTGAAAATGATACTACAATGGCATGTTTTACCTCACCAACTGGTTCTAGGGATAAATAAAACATATGAAAGCAATGGGGCTAGCGGGAGTTAGGTTCTGATTTGTCCACTGTATTTTTATTATTCCTGCCCCACATGATTTTTGAAGTGCCAAAGTAAATTCACCACTAAAATAAGAGTACACAAAGCAGATTTCGATAGCATAGAGATTGATCCTTTAATAATAAATAACACAAGGAAGCTTTTATTAAGGTTTTTCTCCTCATCCTAAAAAGTATCTTCAGAACCCAACAACTTCATCTGATGCTATTGTTCCTTGAACCTTTAGAGCAATGCCTATTAACACTGACGAAACATTAGAAAAGTCTTGCAAATTTTCTTATTTGGGTTGAGATTTAAACACTTCAATTCACTTAACAGTTCTCAAAAAACTGCAAACATTTAAGAGGATAACATGTCAGAAATGGGAAACAATATGGAATTGGAAGTCCAGCTCCATCATTTACTAGCTGGATAAAGCTTGAGTGAGTTATTGAACCTCTGTGAACCTGTTTGCTCATCTATTTAAAAAAAAAAAAAAAAAAAAGGAGCAAAAGTAACACACAAGAGATGCTCTACAAACCTTAGGTTCTCTTTAAAGACTGCATAACTTCAATACATCAAGGGGATTATTTGGCTTTTTAAAATGTGAATCTGAGATAAGGGAATGTTCTCTGAGTAGTATAAAACTAAGTTTTGTTTTGTAATTTCAGAGTTGCTGATTTTATCTGCTACTCATTGCCTGAAATTATATTTCTTTTCTACTGGAAGTGGAGGACTTTCTAGTTACAGCAAAACTTTGCTACTGTTATAAAAGGCAAAGGTACATTTTCTTCCCAAATAACTTATGCCAAACCCTTTATAAACAAATCACCTTTTGATGTTAGCATTTTTTCAACTAATGACTAATTCTGGTATTTTTATAAATTCTTAATCTTATTTTATATCATAGCTTATCAAAGTTAAGACCCTTAGGAATTGACAAGAATTGATTGCTCACCAAGTACTGCATAGCAATAGAGCGTCGAAGAGGCCCAGGAGGTCCTATCAGGAAAACATCCTGCCCCAAAAGGTCCTTCTGCATTATCCATCTTAGATGCTGAACTACAGACTGAGCCAGAGAGTCTGAAACTTTAAGGAAAAAAAAGAGAAAACAAAAAACAAATTAGACTATTACTTATTAATCTTCAAGTAATGCAGACAGTATGTTTAAACAGATACACATATATATACACACACATGTATTTATTTCTAGACATATGTATAAAGAGACTGACATATAGATAACTACTGACTTTTCACACTGCATTACAATAAAACCACTATTACCAACACTAAAACAGAACAAAGTTTATGATATCACAAACAATTACATATTAAGAACATTTGAGCAATCACCAATAAGTAATTCCTAAAGAAGTGAAAGTGATTTTCAAGGATGAGTTGAGGAACTGGTATCTTAGTTTATCATAATTTTATAGCCTAATTCTTTTTTGTTCCAAAAGGGAGATATGACCAAATCATCTCAGACAATTTATGATTATTAGTCTTGCAAAATTTGAGAAAAGTATATTATAACTTAAGCTAGCATGGGTTGTAAGATCTCCCAAACTTCACAGTTAGAAAGTTTGATGTAGACTTAAAACTACTTCTTTAGAATTTAGAGTTTCAGTCTATTCTTCTACACCAACTCTTTTGGGAATAGAAGACTACCCCATACAATGCCCTCCCTAGTCTACTATTAAATCACCTATCAATGTGCTCATCTTCTTCCTAAGCATTTTCTAAAAATTTAAATTGATACAATTAATTTGTGTTTCCTCATACGTAAAGCAACAAATGACCCAGCAAGTCCAGCTGTAGGTATACAAGAAAAACTCTTAACCTTATACACCAGGAGACATACAGAATACTCAGAGCAGAATTGTTCACAATAAAACTAGAAACAGGAGAATGGATAAAACACACACAATGGAATATTATACAGCAACAAAAAAACCAGAAAGAACTGCCACTACTGCCAACAATATGCTGAACCGTTCAAGGTATAATATTAAGTGAAAAATTAAGTCACAGAATAAATCACATGATAGTATTTTAATAAATCTCAGTAAACTAGCAAATGAATTCTTTAGAAATACGCATATGTGATAAAATAGTACTTGAAAAAGCAAAAGCAAAGGAATGATAAACTCATAATAACTGGATGTCTGGGGATAAGGGGTTGGCGTGGAATCAAAGACATTCTCAATGAATAGCTTCGAGGATATTGGTAATATTCTACTTCTTAAATTGGGTGCGGGTTACAGTATTTGTTTTATTTTGATGCATTTTATATATACACAGATATATATAGTAAAGTCTTTTGTATATACTGAATATTCCATACTTTCTAAACTTTAATTGTCCCATGAGGTCATGAAAGAGTTCAGAGATTTAGTAAAAGAAAGCTTGCCTAGGACTAAAGCTGTGCTTTTTTTTTCCTCCTCTGACAGCATAATATTGCTAGGGTAGTCTCCCAGCACCCTTCTTCCACAAAGAAAGCTAACATCTAATTACTGGAAAAGATAATTTTTTTATTTTCATTATCCTAGTGGGAAGATCAGGGACAAGGTTTTGGGCAGACTGGATGGTTTACCATGTCACTGGAATCACACTAAAGCATATTATAATTTTCTCAAAGCAAATGCCTGTATGTCTGAAAATCAAGACACTCATTACCAGAGTTGCTTGGCTTTTCCCCTGTTCTTATGAATCCTCTAAGACATGCATTGGGGCATATTATGCCCAAGGGGGCAAAGATAGGTTCCTGGAGAGGGGAGCTTGAGAAAAATTTTTAGATATTACAATAATTTGTGGTCTTCAAAAAGGATTCAGTACATAAACACATATATACAATATAGCTGTGGGCTGGGTGTGGTAGCTCAAACCTGTTAAATCCAAGCACTTTGGGAGGCCAAGACAGGAAGATCACTTAAGGCCAGGAGTTTGAGACAAGCCTAGGCAACATAGTGAGATGCCATCTCCACAAAAAATTTTAAAAATTAGCTGGGCATGGTTGTGGACACCTGTAGTCCCAGGTGCTTGGGAGGCTGAGGTAGGAGGATAGCTTCAGCCAAGGAGTTCGAGTTACAGTGAGCTATGATCACACCACTGCACTCCAGCCTGGATGACAGAGTGAGGCCCTGTCTCTTAAAAAAAATAAATATTATAAAATATAATATATATATATGTGTGGTATTAAAATTTCATGAGGTTGGAAAGGAATAATTACAGGAGGAAAGTGTCCTTAGGAGAGCAATAATGAAAAACAGATTGAAAATTACTGCTTTAAGACCTATACTTTTGAGGAATCAAGTAGTTTCATTAGGCTAGGATGTAACTGACCTGAGCCTGAAGAGTTAACCTCATTTATAACTACCAGATGTCCTTTAACTATTTTCTTTTCTGCTTTAGGCTTAAATGCATCTTTATGATACACAGTCTACTCCTCCTTATTTCAAGAAAACATGAGTCATACTTAAAAGCATGCCAGAAATAGAAACAAGATTTAAGACGACATTACGAACATCTGCAAAACAAACTGCCAAACTGCCATGCATAACCTAATATAAACACGGTCCAGTGCCTGAGAGAAATCCCCAACTTCAATGTTTTCAGGCACAAGATGCTACCTTCCAGGAGTCCACATAATAATAAACTTATGTCAAAATAATACCAAAGAGCCTGATCCTATATTCTATGATTTCCTTTTCTTTGTAAAAATAAAACATCTGGTTCATGTTGGGCTAAATTCCTGATCCAATTTGTAACCAATATTGTTTTCAAAAAAAAGTGTACTATATTTACCCACCCATATTCAAGGTTTTTAAAATAATTTTATTAGAGTAATCTAAATTATAATTTTCTCCCCTCATAGAATTAAATTTGTCAGATATATAAACTATTAATATTAAAATTTCAGAAAATTAAGCATAGTTCAGATTCCATTAAAATAAATCCTTCAAAATTAGTGATGTTTTTTCTTAGTATCCCAAACGGCAATATAATATAATGGAAAGAAAAAGGCCTTTGAAGCCAGACAGACCTAGTTGTAACTTTTCATCCTGTCCTTTATCAGTGTCCTTGAACAAGCATTGGACTCTTCCGGGCCTAAGTTTCCTTATTCTCAAAAGGGAGGTAATAATACTTATCAAGTATGGTTATTGTCCAGAGTTTAAGTAAAGCACCTTGTCCAGTCCCTCAGCCAATGAGAACAGGTATGGAGGATATTAAAGCTCTATCCACACCTGGAAAGTTCTATCTCTGGTGTGCACCCTGGACAGCAGAATGCATACTGTTTAATTGGTGAATATGAATGGACTCCTGGCTCGACACTCAAATTACCTGACGGACCTAGAGCCCACCCTGAAGAAATAAAGGAGAAAGTAACCCAATATTTACCATACCCTAATGGGTAAAGCCTCAGGTACTTTCCCATGACATTTCATTTTATTCACTACAATCACCCCACAAACACACACCATGGAGTACTACTCAGCCATAAAAAGGAATGAAATAATGTCTTTTGCAGCCACTGGTATGGAACTGGAGACCATTATCCTAAATGAAGTATCTCAGGAATGGAACAACACATACCACATGTTCTCACTTATAAATGGGAGCTAAACAAACGATAGATATGATCATAAAGAGCTGTTCTGAGTATTACTCAGAAAAAAAGGAATAAACTGTTGAGACATGCAAGGTGAAAAAAAATCTCAAAATAATCACGCTGAATGATAAAAGCCACACAAAAATAGCATATATATTGTATGATTCCATTTATATAAAATTCTAGAAATCCAAACAAATCTATGAAGCAGATCAGTGATTCCACGGCAATGGAGGAATCAGGAGGCATTATAAATGGGCACAAATATGCTTTTTAAGCGGATGAATTTATTTGATCAGTATTTGGATTATAGTAATGTTTCCTCGTTATATACACATGTCAAAACTTATCAAATTGTAATTTTAAATATGTACAATTTATAGCTTTTGATTTAAAGTGAGAAAAAATGTGCAATTTATTGCATGTTAATTATACCTAGTAACAGTTTTTTAAAAATTAGAATTACATACATTAAATGTTAACAGTATTTATATTTAGGCTTATTGATGATTTTGGTTTATCCTTTATGCTTTCAAAGTTTTCTGTGTTGATCATGCTTTGTGTAATTGGAGCAAAAAGTTATATTTCTTACTTTTTGAAAAATCATATTGCAAAGTAATAACAGCTATCCTGGAAGTAAGTAAGATCCAACACACAGAGAAAGGAACAATATCATGGGTAACATGTATGAGAATATTCTGACTGATCAATAGATCACAATAATGCCCAAAGTTCAATTTGCAAGTCAGATAAAGTGCTTATCTATCAGATGTTGCTAAATTATGATTATTTACTGAAAACATCTTTGGTGACCTTAGTGTAGCTAGTCACATTCAAGACAACAATAACCAAAAGCATGAAATAAAACCAAGGAATGATCTTCGGTTATGAGCACATCTCAGCAAAACCAAGAATTTTCAGGTCTTGTCAAATGAGCCCAAATTTCTGAAACATAAAGCATGAACTTTTTATTTTTATGAGTCAGGTTGCCGAAAAAGCAGTTAGAACTTATAATGAATGCATTATTTACTTCAGTAAAAGTTTTACTTTAGGGCTAGGTGTGATGGCTAATGCCTGTAATCCTAGCACTCTGGGAGGCTGAGGCAGGAGGATTGTTTGAGGCCAGGAATTTGAGACCAGGAAGATTGTTTGAGACCAGGAGTTCTGAGCAAGAGCAAGACCCTATCTCTACAAAAAAATAGAAAAATTAGCCAGGCATGGTGGTGCACACCTGCAATCCCAGCCATTTGGGAGGCTGAGGCAGAAGAATCACTTGAGCCTAGCAGTTTAAGGTTGCAGTGAGCTGTGATGACACCACTGCACTCTGGCCCAGGAGACACAGCAAGACTCTGTCTCAAAAAAAAGTTTTATTTTAAACATGAGGTTTTTATTAGCTATTTTTAAAATTACAAATCTAATGCATGCTTTATTACTATGTAATAAAGAAAAAATACAAATGATCTTTCTCAACCCTTCCCATTCCCAGTCCTACTCCTAACCCAACACCCACAAGAAAGTCAAAGTTAAGGGCCTGAAGTGCATACTTCCACACTTTTCTCTGTACACAGACAGACATAAAATACATTTATAAAAGGTGTTTTAAGTTCTTTGATTTTTTTTTAAACAAAAGTGGTATCATACCTCATATGCCACTCTGCAATCTACACTCTTTAGCTTAACAGTAAGCACATGGATTCCCTCTAGATCCAAAGATGTAAGTCTAATATATTTTTTTTTACTAGCCACAGAAGATTCCATAATGTGAGTGTAAAATAATTTATTCAACCATTCTATTGATGAACTCAGATTACTTTTAGTATGTCACTATCAAAAATATCAAAAATGATGCAATATATATCGTGTACATATATATCATGTATATATGTCCTTTTTTAGGTGCTAATTTTTTTCCTTAATGGATAGAACATAAGAAACTGTTATATCAAAAGGTATGTATACTTTATATTTTAATAGTTACTCCCATATTACTTTCCAAAGAAGTCATATAAACTCATACTTTTCCTAGCAATGTATGAAATGCCATTTCTCTGAAACTGCATAGGTACTGGACATTATAATACTTTATAATTTTGGCCCAGGTGATGTATGAAATTTGGTATCTTATTATATAATTTACATTGTCTGTGAAGCAGGGCCAGAACATATGTTCATATACTTACTGGCCATTTAGATTTCCTCTTCTATATTGTGCCTATTTGAATCCTTTGCTTATTTTCTGCTAAATCACATGATTTTCTCAACTTGTCAGATATATATGTATATTAAGTGTATCAATTCTCTATCACGTTTATGCATTACAAATGTGATTTTTATGTTAGAGGTTTACTACTTGAATTCATTTTCTCATTTAAACAATGTCTTTAATGGTGACTAAATTGCCACGTGGATCCAAAGAAGCCTATTTAACATAGTACAAAGTTCGAAAATTATACATCTGGGTATGGAGGGCACTGGGGAGATGTTCATCAAAGGATTGAAAATTTCAGTTAGATAGGATTATTCAAAAGATTTATAGTACAATATGGTGACTATAGTTATTAACAATGTATTATATACTTGAAAAGTGCTAAGAGAATAGATTTTAAATGTTCTCAGCACAAAAGAACTTAAGTATATGAGGTAATTGATATATTAGCTTGATTTAGCCATTCCACAATACATACATATATCAAAATATGTGTAAACCATAAACACAGTCACGTACTGTATAACAATGTTTCATGCAACAATGGACCACATATTAAATAGTGGTCCCGTAAGATTATACTGGAGCTGAAAAATTCCTATCATCTAGTGACACTGTAGTGTTATAACATCATAGTGCAACACATTATCTTCTCTATACTTAGAAACACAAATACCATTGTGTTACAGTTGCCTACGGTATTCAGTACAGTAAGTAATATGCTGTACAGCTTTGTTAGCCTAAGAGCAATGTGCTATATCATATAGCCTAGATGTATAACCTAAAAGTATACTCTATGATTGCACAACAGTGAAATCACCTAATGATGCATTTCTCAGAAGGTATCCCTGTCATTAATTGTAATACAATTGTAATACAATTTTTATTTGTCAATTATAAAATAAATTAATAAATTTCTAAAAATTGTACATCTGCAGTGAAAGTTGCAGAAAGCAACAAGAGTTATTAAGCAGAAAATAAAAAATAATAAAATACATCAAAAATGTTTAATCCTTCTTGAATACAGTGCTGGAAGAAAGAAGATTAAAGAAAAATTAGGCACTGGATAAAGACTGCTTTAGAGACTCTAGGGGATACGTCAGGGCCATTCAAGGACTTTGAAAGTTGATGGGACTCTTCTTTTGAGGGCTCTGTTGTTAAAAATACATCTACAGAAATCTCAAAGGTAATCCTTTTCTCAAAGTAAATTTTTATGTAATGAGAGTCAATTAGTGCAAAGATTGAAAATAAGGTACTATCTTAAGCAGTGGATGCCTTCTCTGATTTTTTTTCTAAGCTCTAACTCTGTTAAGTAAAGGAATCTTAGGTAATACTTTTCCAGAGACCTTTTGTGTAACCTTTGTTATTAATTCATTAAAACTGACAAACAGCTGCAATGTTTGTTCTACATTTACACAAAAATCACAATTTTCCCATGCTATGCTGTCATTTATGATGAATTTCTCAAACCTCAAAATTATTTACAAACTACAGGAAAAAAAATCTCTCATCCTGTTGATTGTATGCCAAAACTCACCATGTTACATTAAAAGCATAGTGTTGTATAATAATTCTTACAGAAATCTTTATGGACCCTAATTGCTTGGGTAAAAGTTCAGTGTGCACAGTAAACCTTAAATGACCTCAAGTACAATTGGTCCACTGACTGCAAAAAGAAAATCATGTAAGAAAGCAGAAATATAACTCTGAGGTCAGATTTCAAGTTATCTATTGAAAACCTGCTACCCTGGAGCATCACCTCATAAGGCAAACTCCGGAAGAAATATCATCTTTGGTATAATATACTATAACTTCAAGCACCAAAACATGAAAGAATCCCTTTTTAAAACCTGTCAAATTCATCTAAGCCTTAAGATTCAGTTTTAATACAGAAAGGCAAAAAAGCTCCATTTATCCACTTCAACACTTGCAGGTGAGAGACTCAGGACTAAGATGATAAATGGGAGTTATAATGGTCAAGGCAGGAGGTAACAAGACCTAGATAATAAAAAAACTGAAGAGCAATCCAACCCCTGCATCTATGACATGCCAGGTCCTGGGCTAGATGCTAGAGGTAGAAAGATGTCCTGTTGTGCCCAACACTGTGAAGACAGAAACAGTTTGAATGAGCAGTTGACAATTGACTATAGAATTCATCAACTCAGGTGGTCAATGAATTAAGAAATTTTACTTTGATGAGATAATACTTTTGTGTAGGTTTCCATAGAATTTTAGACTTTCACTTAAGAATATTTCCAGTCTGTAGCATCTGCCATTAACAAGATTTCTATCATTTTATTAAATATATGTTAAATATGAATATAAGGGCTCATATTTCAACATTGTGACTTTTATTTCTTTGCTACTATAAGACAATACTGATTTTCAGTGCTCTGAATAACTTTGATAAAGATAGAAGTAAAACAACACTGCCATGCCTCAACTTATTTAGTATTTTTTTAATTACCTTTTACACTTTTCAATTCCAAAAGAGTTTTCTAACATACTATTCTTCTTTCCATCCCAGGGATTATTCTACAGAAAATCAAGAGTAGCTACTAAGTAGCTAGAGACACTGTAGCAGGCTATAAAAATAAAACTAAACTGAAGCTAGGAAATCTGGGCTTTGCTACTAATTAGTCAGTCTTCTGACCTCTTTCTTGTGGTCCTACTTTTCCTGACTATGAAATGAGAGTTTTAGAGAGGATAATAATTACTAAAGTTCCTTTCTTCAATAAAAAATCTATCATTTTATATTTCATTTGAAAATATTAAATATCCAAAAGGTAAATTAGATAAATTGAAGCATAAATACAGGAAGAAAAGTAATAGGGTATCAAACTTCAACAAAACACCATTTCCAAAGTATTTTAAAAAAATATTTTTTTAAAAACTCTACAAGAGAAAAAAAGTCCATCAAAATTCTCTCATAACCCAAATCCATAGTATCTAATTAATAATGTAATAACAACAATGAAACCAAAGAACTATAATTTTACCATTCTGGAAATAGTCCCTGAGAGAAAAGTTCAAAAAATACAATATTTGAACATAATATAATAAATGCACAAGAACAGGTCGTATTATGCAATATAACTTTTCTGCCCAATCAATATGTAGCAACCACATAATGCTTATCTGGATACTTATGATTTTGGTTGACTTAGCTCTGCCACTTCTATTTCAAGGTAACCAAACCCCTAACAGTCTTTTCCTTACAAATGGACACAGTTGCTTATAAGAAAGATGAGTAGAAACAATGCAACAATTGACTACCGGGTAAAACATGCTAACACCATCTTGGTATATAAAAGATAATAGATAAGGATACTTACATTGTGACAATGGTAGGAATAATGCTGAATGGAGAACAAGCACAGAAAATCAAACTAGGATCTATAGACTATCCAATTGCTTTCAATATAAACTCTCTTCAGATAAATTTCAAACAGTAAGCTACTAATGACTAAACATAGAAGAAATGAAAATTTTTTTATTACATAAGGGATGCATAAAAATAATAATAAAAATTTTAAGTATGTAAACAAAAAATATGGTGGTGGTTTTTTGGTTATTGCTATTTTAGGTTTTTATGGGGTTTTTGGTGACAACGTATGAGAGTGTTGCTAAATTTAGAAATTTGTGCACTTTAGGAGTAGGGGAATGGTTGTGTGAGGATGCATATTTATTGAGCACTAAGTGCCAGGTACTATCCTACACATTTCACATATGCTATTCACATTAATCCTTACAATATATCCATGAGGTTGAAACAATCATCCCCATATAGTCAAGGAGACTCAAAGCAGGTAAATAACCTACAGAAGTTCACACTGCTAGAAAGTAGAACAGCCAAAATTTTAAACATAATTTCCACCCCCAGCAGTCATTTTCCTATAGAACTCAAACTACCTATAAGTTTTCCTATTGTCTATCAACAGTGGATATTATTCTTCACCTCTGAAGTTTATTGTAAAACATTAGTTCATTCATAATAAGACAAGCCTAGAAATCAGGAAAAAATGCCCTTTTATTCCCAATTATCATGTACCCATGGCATGTAAGGTATTATAGATCCATTTTGTTAATTTTTCTCCAGACAAGTATAACAACTTGTTGAAGAATTTATGTCACTAGTCTCACCTCCAGAAAAGAAAACCTGTCTATTACAATAATACAATTAGGCATACCCATTAAATCAAGAACATTAAAAATAAATGTTCCCAACTCCCACTTCTAGTTAAGATGAAGTGAACTGCAAGAGAATTTCACTTTCAATTTAACAACTGGAACAAATCAGTTAATCTATAAAAATCACAGTTTCCTAAAACTCATCATATAGCTAAGGGTAAAAAGAATCCTAAATGAACTAAATTCTACAAAATAATGAGCCCTTTCAAGGAGAGAGATTCACAGCTAACTTTCACCCCTGGTGGAATGGCAGGAAGAGGAAGAATCTGCAATAGATGTGTCAAGAAAAACGAATTAAATTTTTAACAAACTTATAATGGCCACATATGGGCTGGCATAATGGATTAATATACTAAGAAGTCCGAGTCATAGAGAAAACCTGCACCTATCCACCTACTCTTCTCCCCCAGCCCCTTATCAAATGCACAGGGATATACAATAAAAACCAGATTCAGAGCAGGAGCTGAGATATATCCTTCCTGAACCATGCTGGACCTTTCTTTAGCGTAAGGCAAAAGCCCATGGCAGGGAGTGAGAGAGAAGAGATGACAGAAATTCCTTCCAGGTGCTTGGGTCTTTATCCAGAGTAAGGCAGCAGTTCCTTAAGAATGGTGTTGGGGCAGGACAGCTGAGATGAATCCCGTTGAGGCACTCCTGGCCTTCACTGAAGCAGCCTCTGGAGGCTGGGGACAGGACAACAGGACAAGAGAGACCTGAGTTGCAGCAAGCAGAAGAAAGGACTGAATGACAAAGAGTACTCCCCAGCAATGGAAAAATCTGGATGCTACACAAAAAGAGAGATTGCTTATGGTTTGCCATAGTTTGTGAAGCTGGAGTTAGAAGAGGAACTAAAGTAAATAAAAATAAAGAAGCATTAAAGCTCAAAAATCAATGACGTAAATGGACAAACAATAGAGCAAATCAATAGTCCAAAGCTGTTTCTTTGAAAGGTTAATATCACTGAAAATCTCTGGCAAGAACGATTAAAAATAGAAAGAAAAAAATACAAATACAAATTCCCAGTATCAGTAATAAAAAAAGAAAATATCACTACAGATTCTACAAATATGTAAATAATAAAGGCTATCTAATGAAAAACTTAAGTCAATGAATTTACAACCTGAGATGAAATATATCTATCCTTTTAAAATAAAACAGAACTATAAAGCTCTTAGAAAAAACATAGCATATCTTCAGAATCTTGAAGTGGGTTAAGATTTCTAAGACACAATAAGCACTTACCATAAAAAAATAGATAATCTCCCCTTTAAAACTACAAGATAAAAAAAAAGAAAAAGAAATAGATGATCAACAAATTGGATGTAATCAAAACTCTGCCAACCAAAAGATACCAATGAGAAAATGTCTACTCAAGTAGACTGACAGTTTTCATAATACTTATATATGACAAAGGACTTATATCCATAATATATGAAGAACTTTATCAATAATAAGGCAAACAATTCAATTTTTAATGGAAAATGACTTTAAGATACTTCACAAGAGAAGGTATACAAATGGTGAATCAGCACAAGAAAATATCTTGAACATCATTACTCTCAGAGAAATGAAAATTAAAACCACAATCAGAGGACAGGCACTACTGGAATAGCAAGGTAAGTGCCTCTGAAAATTCATTCTTTCACAAAAAACAATGAGAACACTGGCAGAAATTATTAAAATCAACTTTTTCAGAACTCTGGAAATTAACAAAAGGCTTTCAACAATCTGACAACTATTTATCCAAGAAAAATGGGGGAACCTCAGTAAGAACAGTGAGTTTTGTAGTATTCTAACTTGCCCTAATCCCATCCCCATGTCTGTAACTCTGTGATTGTCTTGAAAACCAGCAGTGTGGCAGCCAATTAAGGTGACAGAACTGAGCTGAAGCTCCACAAAAACCCTATCCTCAGAAAATTGTCCCTACTTGACCCATCTGGCAGCTCCCTGTAAAGTTCCATTCTTAGAATTTGTCTTTATTTGATATACTCAGAGCTCACTGTGTACAAACAGCACTAACCCAGGGCATTTGTCAAAAAAATCAACAACAACTGCTTAACATTACAGCTGCCTGAGGCAGTGAAACCAGCTGGAGCTAACAAGAGTATGACCAAAAAACTTAAAAAAAAAAATGAGAATGAGATATTCATAGGAGGCTTTGAAAAGTTCCAGTGTATGCCTGGCAATCTGCAAGAACATGCACATGTCCGGGAAAATCCTGAAGAGCCTAATTTCTCACCTCTGGCTGACCTTAAGGGTTTGCACAGCAGAAAATAAAGCTTAAGATACAATTATAAGCTGACTGTGGAGCACTGAAGTCATGTCCAACATGCACATAGAGGCCCTCAGCAAAGGAAGAGACTTATTGGTTCTGGGCATTTAAGCAATCTCAGTCCAATCATTAGCTGACCATTAAGGTAACCAAGCAGAAACGTCAATGGCTGCACATAACAAAGAACACAGACTTATTATACTATTTAAAATGTCCACTTTTAACAACAACAAAATTACAAAAAAAAATGGGGTATGGCTCATATACCAAGAAAAAAAGGAATTTATAAAAACTATCTCTGAGGAAGCCAGACATTTGACTTAGTAGACAAACATTTTAAATCAGCTATTATAAATATGTTCAAAGAATTAAAAGAAGTCATGTATAAAAATTAAAGTAGGAAAACAATGTCTCATCACATAGAGAATACCAATAAAGAGATAGAAATTATAAAAAAGATCCATATAGAAATTTTGAGTTTGAAAACTACAATAAGTGAAATGAAAAAATTCAATAGAAGGGCTCAACAACAGATATGCACAGGCAGAGGAAAGAATCAGCAAACTTGAAGATGGATCAATTGAGATGATCTAGTAGAAGGAGCAGAAAGAAAAAAGAATGAAGAAAAATGAACAGTCTGAGACTTGTAGGGCACTATTAAATCTATCAATATAAATATAATAGGAGTACTAAAAGGAAAGAGAGGGAGAAGAGGGAAGAAATAAATAATAATGAAGAAATAATGGCTAAAAATCTTGCCAAATTTGATAGAAAAACATTAATCTGCACATCCAAGAAGTTCAACAAACTCCACATAGAATAAACTCAAAGAAATCTGGACTCAGATACATCATAGTCAAACTATCAAAAGCTAAAGAGAGAATCTTGATTGCAGAGAGAAAAGTGACTCATTATGTGTAAAGGATCCTTGATAAGATTAATAACTGACTTCTCATCAGAAACCAGGAAGGCCAGAGGCAGTAAGTAGACATATTCAGAGTGCTGAAAGAAACTGCCAATGAAGAATCTATATCCAGTAAAATTTCCCTTCAAAATACAAAGGAGAAAGTAAGACATTTCCAGATTTAACAAAGACAAATAACTGAGAAAATTCATCACTAATAGAACTGTCCTACAGGAACTATTAGAGGGAATCCTTCTTTTAGGCTGAAATCACACTAGACAGTAACTCAAATCCACATGGAGAAATAAAGATTATCAGTACAGAGAACTACATAGGTAAATATAATGACAATATAAGCATATTTTTGTTTATAACTCTTCTTCTGATTTAAAAGGCAATTTCATAATGCAATAATTATAAAACTAACCATGGACTTTTAATATACAAAGATATAACTCCTATGACAATAATAGCACAAATGAGGTGGGAAGGAACAAAACTATTTTGGAGCAAAGCTTTTGTATACTATTGAAACTAAGTTACCATCAATCTGAATAAAATCATTTTAGGTTTAAGCATCAACTGCAATCCCTAAAACGACTACTAAGAAAATAACTTAAAAAAAACATAGTAAAAGAAAAGTGGGATGCCAGGTGTGGTGGCTCACACCTATAATCCTAGCACCTAGGAGGCCGAGGTGGGAGGATTGCTTGAGGCCAGGAGTTCAAAACCACCCTAAGCAAGAGTGAAACCCTGTCTCTACAAAAAATAGAAAAAAATTAGCTGGGCATAGTGGCATGCACCTGTAGTCCCAGTTACTTGGGAGGCTGAGGCAGGAGAATCACTTGAGCCTAGGAGTTTGAGGTTGCAGTGAACTATGATGATGCCACTGTACTCTAGCCCAGAGGACAAAGAGAAACAAGACAGGACAGGATAGGACAGGAAAGAGGACAGGACAGGACAGGACAGGACAGGAAAGGAAAGGAAAGGAAAGGAAAGGAAAGGAAAGGAAAGGAAAGAGGAAAGGAAAGGAAAGGAAAGGAAAAAGAAAAGTGGGACAGAGTGGAGAAGACAGATTGTAGAGCCATTTAGGAGGTAGAGTTAACGTAACTTTGTGTTAGATGAAAGTGAGATATTCCATTCCCCCTCAAGGAGCTGACAAAGATTCTTTGCTTGACCAAACTTTAGTCAGGTTTCTAAACCTTTTCCTAGGCCCATCCTTGCACTTCCTTGTAAAATCCAGTTTTAGCAAAAGAACCTTGCTAAGGCAATTTAGCCAGAACCTCCCTATTCTTGACAACTGAGATCATTCTTCATCAAGTTTCTCATCTTCCACCATCCCCCAGGTTATATCATCACCCTGGCCTGTCTTCAGCAAGAATCTTGTTAGGTCAGTTTAGCCAGAATCCCCTTTACCCTTGATGTTTCCCCATGCTGCTCCTTAGCTATAAATTCCCACTAGCCCATGCTGCTTTCAGAGCGAAGCCCAATCGTTCTCCCCCACTGAAAGACCCATCATGATGATCCTGAATAAAGTCTTACTTATCAAGCTTTAACAAGCATCACTGAATAATTTTTTTCTTTAACAGGGCAGATAGTCTAGTGGAAGAATCTGAAGAGCAAAGAAAAAGTTATTCTATACTACATTGCGCCCAATGACTGGAACACAAAATATGGGAAGAAAATGGCACAAGATGAGGCTAAACTAGATCAACATAGCTAAGAATTGACCTTTGTTCCTAAGATATTAAAATGTCCTTTAGAGAACTTTGAGAAAAGAAATGACATGATTTCAAGCAAAGAAGTGACTGTCATTAGGCAAATGTAAATCAGAACCACAATTACATACCACTTCACATGAATGAAGATGGTTGTTACCAAAAAGACAAACAATTGTGAATTGTGCTGCTATAAACATTCGAGTGCAGATGTCTTTTTTATAGAATGTCTTTTGTTCTTTTGGGTAGATGCCCAATAATGGGACTGCTGGATCAAATGGTAGGTCTACTTGTATCTGTTTAAGGTATCTCCATATTGCTTTCCACAGAGGTTGCACTATTTTGCAGTCCCACCAGCAGTGTATGAGTGTTCCTGTCTCTCCGCATCCACGCCAACATTTATTGTTTTGGGACTTTTTGATAAAGGCCATTCTCACTGGAGTTAAGTGATATCTCATTGTGGTTTTGATTTGCATTTCCCTGATGATTAGAGATGTTGAGCATTTTTTTATATGTTTTTTGGCCATTCTTCTGTCTTCTTCTGAAAAGTTTCTGTTCATGTCCTTTGCCCACTTTTTGATAAGGTTGATTTTTTCTTGCTGATTTTCCTGAATTCTAACTAGATTCTAGTTATCAGTCCTTTATCAGATGTGTAGCATGCGAAAATTGTTTCCCATTCTGTAGGTTGTCTGTTTGCTCTCGTGACAGTTTCTTTGGTCGTGCAGAAGCTTCACAATTGCAAAGATGTGGAAACAACCCAAGTGCCCATCAATATATGAGTGGATTAATAAAATGTGGTATATGTATACCATGGAGTACTACTCAGCTATAAGAAACAGTGGTGATATAGCACCTCTTGTATTTTCCTGGATAGAGCTGGAACCCATTCTACTAAGTGAAGTATCCCAAGAGTGGAAAAATAAGCACCACATGTACTCACCATCAAATTGGTTTCACTGATCATCACCTAAGAGCACATTTAGGAATAACATTAATCGGGTGTCAGGCAGATGTGCAGGAGGGGAGGGGATGGGATGGGTATATACATACATAATGAGTGCGATGCGCACCGTCTAGGGGATAGATATGCTTGAAGCTCTGATTTGAGGCGGGGGGCGGGGGCAAGGGCAATATATGTAACCTAAACTTTTGTACCCCCATAATATGCTGAAATAAAAAATAAATAAACAAAAATTTTTAAAAAAGACAAACAATAACAAGTGTTGCTGAGAATGTTGAGAAACTGGAAACCTCACACATTGCTGGTGGGAATGTAACAGGGAGTAGCTGATATGGAAACCATTTTGGTAATTCCTCAAAATGTTAAACATATGCTACCATATGACCTAACAATTCCTCTACTAGGTAAATACACAAGAAAATTGAAAACACATGTCCATAAAGAACTTGTATATGGATGTTCATAGCAGCATTATTCATAATAGCCCCAAAATAGAAACAATCCAAATGTCCATCAACTGATGAATGAATAAACAAAACATAGAAGATCCTCACAATGGAATAAAATTTAGCCATACAAAGCTATGAATTACTGACACACACTACAACATCAATGAACCTTGAAAACATTATGCTAGGTGAAATAAGCCAGACAAAATGGTTACACAGTATGATCCCATTTATATGAAATGTCTAGAATCGGCAAACCCATAGAAACGTAAAGTATATTAGTGGTTGCCAAAGGCTGGGGGGAAGAAAGAGGAGACAATGGAGAATGACTATTAATGGGTATGAGGTTTCTTTTTGGGGTGATAAAAATGTTCTAAAGTTAGATAGTGGTATGATTGCACAACTCTGAATATACTAAAAACCACTGAATTGTACCCTTTTAAATGGTGAATTTTACAGCATATGAATTATATCTCAATAATGCTATTATAAAACAAACACCATGATGAGTTACTTTTTTTCACATCTGGTGGCATGAGTAAAATAAAAAAGACTAGAAATACCAATGTTGGCAAGGATGTAGAACATCACTGTTGGTCGTAAGTATAGTGGTACAACTGCTTTGGAGAATTGTTTTGGCAGCGTGTTATAAAGTTAAAAAGGCATTCGCCCTATGACATATCAATTCAATTCCTAGTTTTTTACTCAAGAGAAGTGAAAACTTATAATCAAAAAAACTGTAGAGGAATGTTCATAGCACCTTATTTATAACAGTCCGAAAATGAAAGCCATCCAAATGTCCATCGACAAAAGAATGGATAAACAATTTGTGGTATATTTATACAATGCAATGCTATTCAGAAATTAAAAACAAACTGATAGATGCAGCAATATGGATAAACCTCAAATTCATTCTCTTGATGGAAAAAAACACACACACTCACTCATACCATATGATTCTATTTATATAAAGCTGGAGAACAGGCAAAACTAATCTATCATGGTAGAAAAGAAAACAGTGGTTTCTAGGGCAGGGTAAAGAGGAACAAGCACAAGAAAACCTGTGGGGGGTGATTAAAGTAATCTTGGTGGTTACACAGGTTTATAATATTGTCAAAACCAACCAAAACGAACATTTAAGATCTGTGTATTTTATTATATGTAAATTTTATCCCATGTAATAAAGAAACAGTAGTATGTGAGACAAATAAATGTTTCTCCTGAAATATTCATGTGTGAAATGATAGGATGTCTCGGATAGGTTTTAAATGCTCCAGCACAAAGAGTGGGGATCAGGTAAAAGAAGATTGGCATAACGTTAATAAATGTTGAAGCTGGATGATAAGTACATTGGGTCCTCTAGTTTTGAGTAAGTTTGAAAATTCCCATAATGAAAAGTTAAAAGTTACTGATTCATAAATTAATGAATTATTTCTTACTGTAGTTCTGTGGCACAAGTTCTGGGTTCTTGGGAGTTTTCAACTTGTAGGATACATCTCCAATATTTACTGTATCACCTAAAAAGATAATAAAGAAATAGCAGCATTATAAGAAACAAATGAGAAAGCACACTCTATGCCTTTGGCAACAATGACTGTCCTGACCTACACAGAGAAATGTTGTACAAATGTACTACACATCTATCTAAGTCAAGCACTATGCTCTAAAACTTCCATCCAAAGTATACACCCTATAAAGGAGAAGTGAGACATCAGTGACATTCACATTTTAAATGCTAGGTTAGCAAAAAGATGAAGCACGATAAAACACATAATCAGCTTTCTTTTTTCACTAACAGCAATGCTAATATAGGCAACAATAATACAGAAGAATGCATTTTAAGATCATCCAAACCATCAATAGGATAGAATCTTTAAAACATATCCTCAACATTTTTTTACATCTTTGTATGTCCTTATTTTTACTACAATTTCAAGTGATGTAGCAATATATGCTCAAAATTCAATATTTCTAGGTTCATAAAAAGAACAAAGCCCCTGTGTCATAAATGCCAATTCCTACATGAAACAAGCAAAAGTTCTCAGTAATTTCTACACAGTTCTATTTTGTAAAGTAAGAATTTCTGGCTGATCTTCTAAAGTGTCGAATTAAACTGAATAATCTCTCTCTGTTTTGCTCTCTCCAACAGCAAAATAGGCATAGTGATACCATCTGCACCTGGAACTTCATTTGGAAAGGGCTCAAAGGCACTCAGAAAAAGTAGCTATGCAAAACATATCTTTCAGAAATGCCAGTTTAGAGCTAGTGAGGTATCCTAAAGACTAAGAACTTAAATCATGACACCAGGAACAACAGCCAACACTTGTTGAATGTTTGCTATCTTCTGAGTACTTTACACATTCCCAAAAGAACCCTGTGAGACAGAAACTTTAGAAACAAGGAAATTTGTAAATCTTTGAAAAAGAATTGTTGTGGATAAAGAAATTTATTACGAGTATGTGGTAAATTGAATGAGGAAGATAAAAACTACATATGAAGCTAAGTCCTTGCTAGACCCAAAATTAGCAGCCAGAAGGAGGCAAGGCAAAAATCACTGAAGACAAAAACCTAAAGACTGCAAACCTCTTCCACAACCCACCAAGACCTCCTTTCTTCTTCCCTGCCTAATCAACTCTTTGTCTTCACTCGATCTATCATAAGATTCTCAAAGCATCAGTATTAGCTGGGAACTTGTAAGACAAATTTTTTAAATGGTGGCTCATACTGCTGTTTTTTTGGATGCTGCCACCAAAAACATTTTTAAACAATTCTAAAAAGAAAAGAACACACAATATGTTTACAGGAGCAGCTAACAGTTTACAGGCATCCTCCTAAATGGTAGATGGCAAATATGAATTTCCCAAGGTTTTCTAATATTTATGTTTCTTGTAGTAGTGGGTCTCCAGGTTACTATACCTTGTCTTACCAGGCTAATGACAAAATTAAATACCTCTATAAAATCAGAGCATTATACAGCAAACTATATTCCTTAATAGTCATCATACCCCAAACACAGACTATGACCAATTGTACTTAAATACTATTGAACTATATTCCCTGAACTTTGATTTATTTGATTTTTAAGTGGTTCAGTTCACAGGGACTCCTGTTAAGGAGTACATTTTGGTCTTTAGTTATTATTCTCCTGAAAGTCATCGTAACAGTCCCTCTGGTCTGCCACATCCTCTTCAAGTTTTTTTTTTTTTTTTTTTTGGTGGTTTTTTTTTGAGACAGAGTCTTGCTCTGTTGTCCAGGCTAGAGTGCCTTGGCGTCAGCCTAGCTCACAGCAACCTCAACCTCCTGGGCTCAAGCGATCTTCCTGCTTCAGCCTCCCAAGTAGCTGGGACTACAGGCATGTGCCACCATGCCCGGCTAATTTTTTCTATTTTTAGTAGAGATGGGGTCTCGCTCTTCCTCAGGTTGGTCTTGAACTCCTGAACTCAAGTGATCCTCCCACCATGGCCTCCCAGAGTGCTAGTGTTACAGGCATGAGCCACCACGCCCGGCCTCCTCTTCAAGTCTTAAATGTTTGCATGCAGCCTTTCATTGAGCATTCAATGGTCTCTCTTTGACTCAATCAGCAACAACATAAAGAATTATTCAACTGACGTGACGTCATGATTTATGAATTCCATAGTGAAACCAAGTAAGTCCATTATGATGGTGACAAAGAATGGCATCAATGCCCAAGCTTTTGGTCAATTTGTCAAAATTAGGAGGCTGAAAAAAAGGGGGAATTAAATTAAATTTGGCCTGAGGATTCCTCTGTACTTTGAGTCTTTAAATAAAAACCATAACTTAATTTAGCACACAAATTAACTAAACGTCTAACTTAGAAGTATACTTTTGTAACAAATAGTGGAATCTCAGCCAACCAGAGCAGCTGAGCTTCAGTCAATTACAGGCTGCCAACTGCTCAAAATGAGTTCAAATAAGGCAAAGCTGAGCTATAACCAATGAAGCTGTTTCTGTATCTCACTTCCATTTTCCATTCATAAATGCCGCCTGCTCACATTGTGGAATGGAGCTCTCTGAACCTCTTCTGGGTTTGAGGGCTGCCTAATTTGCAAATCATTCTTTACTCAATTAAACTATTGAATTTATTTCACCTAAAGTTTTTAACAGCAGCTTTGACAAAGTTAGTTTAGTTCAGAATTTCTCAACAGTGGCACTATTGACATTTGGATAATTCTTTGTTGTGAGGGGCTGCCCTATGCATCATGGAATGTTTAGCAGCATTGCTGGCCTCTACCCACTAAATGCCAGTAGTACCCCTTCCTTCCTGGTTCTGACAACCAAAAACATCTCCAGACATTGCCAAATGTCCCCCTGGGAGAAAGGAATCACCTCAGGTTAACAATCACTGTCACCATTTTTTTATATACTAAATATAGACCTGAGAAAAAAGCAAATGTATCAGCAATTTCCACAGTGGTCTACGTGACCCTAATACAAGTCTTCCTGTTGAATTAAAAGTTACAACTGTTTTGGGATTTTACTACTAAATTCTTTAATATATGCCAGGGTCAGAATATCTTCAGGGTCAAAATAGTCTGCTACAGGTTCAAAGTAGTTAATTTTCCCAAGGTTCAATACCTAGTAAATACAAAGCTAAGACCATATGTCCTAAACCATCGTAATTTTCCCTTTGCATCGTATTTTCCAGTTGAAGCCAGAGTTCTATATTTCATCTCTCCCAAATCATTTATTACTACTTAAGTCTATTGTAGCCCAAGAATACAATCTTTGGGGGTGGGCAGTGGGCAGAGGGTTTCACTCTGTTGCCCAGACTGGAGTGCAGTGGTATCATGATAGCTCACAGCAACCTCAAACTCTGGGCTCAAGCAAGCCTCCTGCCTTAGGCTCCAGAGTAGCTGGGACAATAGGCACACACCACCATGCCTGGCCAATTTTTCTATTTTTTTATAGAGATGGGGTCTTGCCATATTGCTCAGGCTGGTCTCATACTCCTGGCCTCAGGCAGTCCTCTAGTCTCGGCCTCCCAAAGTCCTAGGATTACAAGCATGAGCTGGTGCCACAAGAATATAATCTTAAAAATCACAAAAATTCATATTGATGGATGTTTACTGCACTGTTTATGTATTTTAAATTAGACAACCTGAATGTCTAAGAATCGGAAATTGGGAAAATAAATTATACTGATAAATATATAAACTTAAAATCTATTTTAAATGATCATGTATAGCAATATTTATCACTATGTTAAAATGTTCACAATGGATGGATGAATTATAAAATATACATGATCCTATTTTAAAAGGAAATATGTATTTTAATAAACATTTTACATACATATAAAATCTTATAGGATTAACACTAAAAAGTTGATCATTATAAACCTGGGTGGGAGGATTATGTTTTAGGGGATTTGTGTGTTATTTTTGCTTTTCTACAATCAACATAGTTTGCTATGCAAAATTATTTTAGAGCATTTTTTTTTTTTTAGGAAGAAAAGTAAGAGGTATGTCCCTCAGAAAAGGAGACCGTGAAAGATTGGGGTAGAAGAGAAAGGAGGTCTTAGGGAGAAAGAAGTGAGGTGGATATAGCAGTGTCATAGGGTGTTAAGAATGGAAATCCTGAAATTAAACTATGTGGCTCTGAATCCTGGTTCTTCCACTAGTAACTGTTTGATACTGGGCATGCTGTGTGATCCCTCTGTTCCTGCAGATTCCTCACTTCATAAAGTGGTGCTACCACATTATCCCTCTCATAGATTTACTATGAAGATTTAACGTATTAATTTTGGAAAGCACTTAAAACAGCACCAGCCCATATTAAGTACTTCATAAATGCTAATTATTATCATTATCCAGGAGAAGAAAAAAAATAACATTCTAAGAAAGACAAGATAAGGAAAGAGTCATCTCAAACCTTAGACTGAGACCAGGAGATAAAGTCTATTTTTAGGTATATAGGGAACAGTAAGATGAGGGTGAGAACCAGATGGGGAAGACTCTCTATTTCAGGGCTGGGTGAATTAGAAGTGAAGTGCAAACTGCTTTTATATCTTGGGCCAAGCTGTGTTGTCTTCCAAACGTCAACGAATGGAAGTAGAGCAGAACACCATATGACATAAGTTCTAAAGAGCATGGGATAGCTGGGGTGAGGTGAGGCTCATTGTGGTTTTGATTTACATTTCCCTGATGATTAATGATGTTAAACATTTTTTCATATATTAATAATTGTTGGACATTTGTATATCTTCTTTTGAGAAATGTCTATGAGGGTCTTTTGCCCGTTTTTAAGTCAGTTTATTATTATTTTTTGCTATTGAATTGTTTGAGGAAAGTAGGTGGAAAGGAGACGAGGAGAGATTGGTTAATGGGTACAAACTTACAGTTGGACAGGAAGAATAAGTTCTGGTGTCCTATTGCACAGTAGAGTTCCTACAGTTAAAAATACTGTATATTTCAAAATAACCAGAAGGAAGGATTTTGAATGTTCTCATCAGAAGGAAATGATAAATATTTGAGGCACTAGATATGCTAAATACCAAAATTCGATCATTGCACAATATATACATGTACTGAAAATCACACTGTACCCTATAAATATATACAATTATTATGTGTCAATTAAAAAATAAAACTAAAAAAGAAAAGCTTTGTTTGTGATATTTGGCACCTTGGGGAAGTGCTTTTCTCTGGAGAGGGGATTTGAGCATTGTTGATGAAGGTATCAGATCCTGTAGCATTCCTTGTTTTTTCTCTTTATTCTTGTTTGAATGAAGAGAAGTAATTAAAACTTTTGGCTTTCTCAAGACTGTAACCCTAGAGTGATGATTATAGCTTCTACCCAACATGGTTGAGATAGTTATAAAAACTTTGTTGTGTTATGTATCCCTGCAATTGGCTGGGTTTCTTTTCTTTTTTTTTTTTTTAGTGGGAAACTTTCCTTTATTCAAAAAGGAAATTTGGCCGGGCAGGGTGGCTCATGCCTGTAATCCTAGCACTTCAGGAAGCTGAGGCAGGAGGATTGCTTGAGGTCAGGAGTTCTAGGCCAGCCTGAGCAAGAGGCTAGACCCCGTCCCTACTAAAAATAATTAGCCTGGCATCGTGGCACGGGCCTGTAGTCCCAGCTACTCAGGAAGCTGAGGCAGGAAGATCACTTGAACCCAGGAGTATGAAGTTGCAGTGAGCTATGGAGCTGTGGTGACACCACTGCACTTCTAGCCTGGGCAACAGAGCAAGACCCTAAGGAAAGGGCAGTGGTGGGGAAGAGGAAAAGGAGGAGACGAGACCAGATGACGAAAAGGAGACCAGACGAGACCAGACGAGGAAGAGGAGACCAGACGAGACCAGACAAGGAAGAGGAGACCAGACAGGACAAGGAAGAGGAGAACAGACCAGAAGAGAAGATGAGACCAGAAGAGGAGATGAGACCAGACAAGGAAGAGGGGACCAGACAAGGAAGAGGAGACCAGACGGGACCGGAAGAGGAGGCGAGGATTTTAGAGTATTTCTACAAACAAATTACTTCATACACAAGAGTCATAAAGAAAAAACAGTGAATGCCTTTAATAATAATGGTGTTAAAGGAGAACACTAAATGTGGCATGGTAGATTTATACAGTTATATTTCCAGGTTTATTATCTGATCTACAGTATATTTGAATCTATTTAATGTTAGAGTCCTACTGAGCCAACTTGCTTGGCTTCACCTGTGAAAATACTACAATAATTCTTATTGAATATTCTTAGTGGTAGATAAACTCGTTAACCTCTTTGTTCCTAAAACCAAGAGACTAACTGAAGTGTAAGAAGATATAAAGCATTTACAAAGTATAGACACTTATATGATCTGATAGCAAAAAATCAAAAGCAGTGCATTTTTGGGTTGCAGAGTTTTTTTTTTCTTTTTAACATAAATGACCTCTCTTCCTTCTCCTTATCAGGCTTAATAAAGGTCCTATCTTGAGAGCCAACAAAGTAATATCAGCATCTCCTACTCCTTCTCTGTATGAACTTTTAAGGTACAAAGTATTGGCAAGCACCAATAAGATAGACAAACAGTCCTAGAGAAATAAAAACCACATATAACTTGAATCTATTATTTATGCTCTTTTGTTGCCTTTTTTTCAGACTATTTAATACTAGGAAGCAATGTCAACTACATGCATAGAGGAGATGAGTTACTGGTCACATGTAAGAGTGCAGCTGAGAGCATCTTACCAACATAAACGGTAATCCATTAAGGCCAACTGCTATTTGGGGTTTTACATTTGTCTGTGTATCACCTCTGGTTCAGAATGGGACACTCCAACCGTGATGGCCTTACCCTATGTTTCAGGGTAGCCAAGAGCTTGTCTTCTGTTCACCTTGCTCACAGCTGTTCTTACTGGAGTCCAGATCTCTGATGAGTTCCCAGCTGCATTTACCTAGGCCTCAGACCTTCAACCTTTGAATCTTTGCAGCAGCAAGGCAAATGAAGTTAACATAATTTACTTCTTGTGGTCTCATACTGCCCTAGTCAATGACTGAATCTAAGAAGTTAGTATGGTGTCTGTAATGTACCCATGACTCTCATATTTGAAGCAAAGCCTGTACTTTGATTTGCTTGACATAACACAAATTTTGAGTACATTTACAACTAACCTACGAACACCCACCCATATAATACAGACTTTAAAATTCACACCCACATGTGTTTCTAATGTTTTTACAATCAATAGGTATTATTTCTGTACAAAGAACAATTTTTTTAAAAAGTTCACATCAATTAATTCTGCTACACTTACCTACCCAGAGAGTTCTCAGAGTCCTGAACCTAAAAAGAACTGGTATCATTTCTTCTAAAGGCAAGGAAATTAATTCTCACATAGCTAAAGTGTATTATATATATAAGAATAATAGAAGTTAACTTTTATTGAACATTAATATGTATCAAAGGCTGAATTCTCACAACTCTATTAGATATACCCTTTTCCTCATTTTACAGTTAAGAAACCTGGGACACAAAGTTCAGTAACCTGCCCTCAAGTCCCCATAGCTAGACAATGCAGAAGTGGATTCCAACCCAGATTGTCTAACTCCACAGCCCAAGTTATAGATTAAACTACATTTCTACCCTTGACCTCTGGAAAACAGCAACAAACAAATGGGAAACACAAATGACTAAACAAATAACAAACGAACAAAACACCCTAGACATCAAAATAATTGAGAAAAGGCAAAATTTGAAATTGCAACTCTATGAGAGGGGAGCATTTGTTCAATGAATGAATTAAATGCATGAGACATAAACTGGCTCATTTTTTGGCAAGCAAAATTGGTGGGGGGGGAACGGGAAGAAGGCAAGAGGAATAATGAAACCTACAATTTCATAGTGCAAACCTCCATTATTCTAAGCAACAACATTGACAAAATCTTGCCTAGAATCACTTCACCAATCAAGAGAAGCAACAACAGACATCAATTCCTACCACCTAACCTCAACACACAACAAAAAAAATTCCTAAAACCAGCTCAGGTAGAGCCAAAGCCACCAAGCTTAGAAATCAGAGCATGTGACTTTAGCGTACTCACTAGTTGTGTGATCTTCATCAAGTCAGTTTTCCCTTCCGGGTCTCAATTATGTCAATTGCAGAGTCAAGGGTTTTAACTAAATTAAGGTGTAACTTTCAGCTCCAAGAATATGTGAAACTTTGAGGAAGGAAAACTCCTGTAAAACTTCGAAAGCCTCTTGGATACATTTTAAACACCGTGAACTATGGGTTCTCTAACCAGAACGTACACTTCTAAGCCGCCACAAGCCCTGGCTGGAAAGCAGAGACCGGCTTCCAAACCCTTGGGACTCAGAGAGCAAGGTCAAGTCCGGCTTTCAACAGCTCTCAAGGGCTGCTGCATTAACCTCTGCGTGTGCTATAATCCAAGTCAGAATTCTTTCTGGGGGTAAAAGCAGCAGCGGCGGAAGGAGAAATCACTATTCCGAGTCATCAGAAACATCAGTCTAGACCCTACGGGCGGCAGAATGAGGCTCAGAGACTGCAAGCGCCTTGCCCCATGTTACACAGCAGTTAGCAGCTAGGTCGGCACTAGAACCTCGATCTTTCGGCTCCCCGCGGAGCAAACGATCCTTCCCTGTACAGCGGAACAACAGGAAGGCCAGGCGGCGGCGCGTGAGGGGCCGGCGGGGCCGGCGGGGGCGCCCCGGGTTACCTGTGTCGGCCCCTGCCCCGGCGTGCCGCAGTCTAACCTCCGGCCGCTGCCTGTCGCCGCCCGGCCTGCCCGGCAGCACCTGCCGCAGGAGCAGCCTCACTCGCCGGGAGGCCGCGCCGCCGTGGCCGCCGGATGCCCGGAGGAAAAGGAGCCGGGACTGCATGAGGCCGGGTCACCGCCGGGACGCCTGGGGGGCCGGGTCGAGCTGCGTCCCAGGCGGGCAGCGTGGGGCGGCGGGGTGAGAAGGACAGGAAGCGGCACGGAGCTGAGTCCGCCGGAAACGCCTTCCCCCGGCGCGGCCGGCTCCGCGGTCTTGGCCCGGCCTCCGCGGGGGAAGTAACGTGGGGGTGCGGCCGAGAGGGCAGGTCGAGGGAGCCTAAGTGCAGCCATTTTGACCCATACCGGAGCCCGAGCGCCCTGAACGAGAATGTCGCCAGCGGGACCCATCGAGGATGATGGATACATTACTAAGCCGAATGCCTTACAAACTGCGCTTTCCTTTCTGCGACAGTAGTTTATGATTATCCTCTATGGCCTAACTTCAAGACAATGCTGGTCGCTAACAGGGTTTTTGAACGTTTAAAAAACGTTACCATTGTCCCATAAGGGGTCCCCTTCCTGCTCCGGAAAGGACCCCTAGTCTGTGGAGTAGGATCTATTGTCTATCTCCCAATAAATTTTCTGTCGCAAGTTGGCTTACTCTCAAATTCTTTCCAGCTCGAAGCCGAGAACCCATTTGACGAGCTCAGGGGCTTTTCTCCCTTAACTGGGACACTCCCGGCATCGGAAGGACCCGGAACGCCCGGCCCAGGGAGCAGCGCGGGCCGGCCGGGCTGCAGCTCTTGGCCCCGCTCGCCTCGCCGCCCCGGTGCCTGTACGCCGGGACTCACCAGGCCTGCATCCCTAGTTCCCCTGCAGTCCCATAAACCCTCAGTTCAGGGAATGCCGAAGGGTTTTAGGAACATTTGTCGGTGTGGCTCTTCAGATACTTGCGCTAAATCTTTTCTTAGTTAACGGCCCAGTTTTGTGATAGTGCCTTTTCCCTGAAGGCTGCTTCAAATCCTTTTCGGAAATTCAGAAAATATGCACGAGATTATGGGAACTTTCACCTATCTTGATTCATTGTAACCACACCAGTGGTTTCAGCAGCACATTTGAAAGCCTTGCCCTTTGTCTTTTTTGTGGTGATTGTTTCTTTGTTTCTATGTTTTATTGCCGCTTCCTAAATTCTAAGTGGAAAATTCACATCTTAATGATATATAGAAATTGCTCAACATCAGACAGGACCCAAATCAAGCACTTTTTCGGTCATCCTGTAATACAAGAGTTATATAAACATAATTTATGTCTTTAGTAAGAGAAAAGTAGGACACTGGCTAAGGCTGCATCCTTTCATACATTCCAAAAGCGGAAGCGGTTGTACCACAAAGCAAACTAAGCCTAATATAATTAGACTCATCCTCAAAATGTCAGGAGCGAATTGACGAAGGCAAAAAGTTTGAATCAAGTTATACAAAACAAACATCAAAGAATGCAGAAGGCCTCACTTTCAGCTAAAGGCCTTGCTAATTCTAGAGCTGCCTCTGTCTTCAAATACATATTGAGCACCTACCACCAGGTGCATAACCCTGTGATAGGTTCTGAGAAGAAAATGATAGAGGAAAGAGGCTGTAAAAGAGAAACAAGGCTAGGTGAGGAAGGCTTTGTACATCTCGCTGAAGGGCTTGCACTTGAGGAATGAAGGCTGAAAGGGGCTTCTAGCCTAGTTGGGGAGATAGTGAAAATAAAGGTAACAAATATTTACATAATGCATTACAACATGATTTCATCTGTATCTTCTCATTTAATCCTCACAGCAACCCTATGAGACTGCTGGGAGAAATGACATAAATTCAGGATGTAAGCTTATAAACTACTTTTCCTGCTTTGAACACATACTACGTGCCAGGCAGTATGCTAAACACTTTAATGATTTATCTCATTTCACAAAACAATGCTTTGATTGAGGTACTATTATTATCTTCCATTTTACAGATAAAGAAACTGAGGCTGGAAGAATTAAATACATCAGCGCATCTCCATTTAATCTCACGGGGAAACCCAGTACACACCTGAAAGAAGGGAAGAACAATCTAAGGCAATTTAGCAAAATGACTGATATAAACACTAAGAGCTTTTGAAGTTAAGACAATAGGGAGATCAATACAGGTTAGAACATTCATTGAGCAACTGCTGTACAACTAGTACGCTGTTAGGTACTGTGATGCAATGAGCACACATCAAGTATAGAAGACAAACATACAAATAAAGAATTACAATACAGTGTGACACGTGCAGATTTTGGCTCAGGGTACTCTGGGGTGGACTGCTACACCTGGAAGAGATCAGTGAGCCTTCACAGAGGCAGTAATGTTTGAAATGGTTCTTGAAGGATATGCAGGAATTTGTCAGGCTGAGAAAAGGACAAGTCAAACCTTGCAGAAGGAAGATCACATACACAGACAGAGAGAGCTGAAAGTACATGGCACGATTAAGAAGCAGAGAGTGATTCAGTGTGTCTAGAGGTCAGGCACGTAAAACAGTTTGTAGGGATAAGACCAGAAAGAGAAATTGGGACCATATTGTAGGCCAAAAGAAAGAGTTTGCACATTAACCTCTAGGAAATGGAAAAATGGTGAAGAGTTTTTAGAATGACACATCTACAATGTGGAAGAAAAATTTGAGCCAGAGGAAGGGTAGCACTTGAGCTTTACTTTGAATGATAGTTTGCATTTGGATAAATACAGGAGAGGAGTATAGAGGATGAGTAGAGGCTTGGAGTCCTGATGAGCATAGTTAATTTATAGGAGCAGTGAGACCAGCCAGGTAAGATGGGTAATCTTCGAGAAGTAGTAGATGTTGTCACAGGGGGTGGAAAAGATTATAGAGTGAAGAATCTTGAATGGCTGGGTGAAGAAGTTGGACTTTATTTTAGAGGCATATTGGGCAGCCACTGGACATTTTGATCATGACACTTTAGGTGGTGACATGTACTATGACTTGAGTTAGGAAGACAGAAAGCATCAAGTGCTAGTTACATGGAAGTAAAATTAGTCTCTGCTTGAAATGCTGAACTCCTGCTGGTGTCAGTGAGGCTGAATAGGTAAGAATGGACCTTAGCAATGTTTTTAAAGATGAACCAAAGGTGTTTGGTCCATTACAACCTCATTAAAACTTCTCTCAAAGTCTCACTACAATGTCTGATCACATACTTTTTAAAACTCATATAATTATATCCAAAAACACCCTCACAGACACGCCCAGAGTAATGTTTGACCAAATATCTGGGTGCTTCATGGCCCAGTCAATTTGACACAAAAAATTAATGATCACATCACACAAGTTGAATCATGTAGTATTTGTCCTTTTGTGACTGACTTATTTCACTTTACATAATGTCCTCAAGGTTCATCCATGTTGTAGCATGTGTCAGAATTTCCTTCCTTTTGAAGGATGAATAATAGTCCATGGTATGTATATACTACAATTTGTTTATCCATTCATCTGTCACTTGGTTGGACACTTGGGTCACTTCCACATTTTGGCTATTGTGAATAATGCTCCTATGAACAAGGGTGTACAAATATCTCTTCTAGTTCTTGCTTTTAATTCTTTTGAGTACATACCCAGAAGCGGAATTGCTGGATCATATGGTAATACTATTTTTAACTTTTTGAGGAGCCCGACATATTGTTTTCCATAGCAACTGCACTATTTTACATTTTCACCATCGGTGTGCAAGGGTTCAAATTTCTTCACATCCTCACCAACACTTGTTATTTTCTGTTCTTTTGATAGCAACTTTCCTAATGGTTATAGGGTGGTTATTAGTTTTTTATACTTAAATTTTACTCATTTCTGTCCATTTTTGTCACTTTCTAGGTTTTTGTCATTACCTCTTTAAGACTATAGACCCAAGAGTCAGAGACAATGCTTGATACAGTAGGTGACTAATCAGTACTAATTAATGGCAATTTTCAAAAGACAATATGATCAATAGAGACTAGAGAAGAAATAGGAAGGGGTTAGGATTGGGCAAAACAGAATTAAAATAGTTGGCAAAGAGGAAATAGGCATGGATGTAGGCAGTGTGCTATGGAGAAATCTTTTTCTCAGAACTAAATGGTAATAATAAACAGTAATTTATATTTGTGGTTAAGAGTGGGAGGTAAGAGGGAGGAAAAGAAAGAGTTTATTTCCTCATCATGTAATATGACTTCATACCATACACAGTGACCATCACTGGAGTATAGAAATGTTAGCAAGTATGTCTAGTATTATATTAAAGTGTAAATCTACCTCTGAGAACATAAATGACTCTTAACCCTTTTTCTAAATTACTGATTCTCCACATACTTAACTCTTTATAGCCTTTTCTCAATTACACAATAGACCCTAAAGTTTAATTGTAAATGATTATCTAAAATTGCCATCATGAATTATTTGTGTTATGACCAAATTGTGTGGGTACCATTTGAAGTAAATCAGTCTTTGGGCATCATGCACTATGATTATTCATGAAGGAGATTAATTTGTTTATGAGCATTTACCAGATCTTTCATTAGAATATACAAAGGCCTCTAGGAGCTTACAGACGAGATATGAGGAAGAGAAAATATGTACTGGTACTCAAAGTAACAAAGAAAAAGATTCCTAGACAACATATGATTGAATTTAAGGAAATCATTCCATGCAATATTATTGATTGCCCACTGTATACTACATACTACACTGTTTACTGGGGGAATATTAATAGAAGTAAATAAGACAGTTTCCTGCCTTCATGGAACTTAGGATCTATTTAGGCTGTATTATATTTAGAAGTTTGAGTTTGCTGTTGGTCAGTAGTCTTCAAACTGTGCTTTGGAGATTGTCATATAATAAAGAATTTGATTTTTGTCCTGGCTTCCTGGCTCAGATAGGAGTATCTTTGTTATTCATGAGCCTTTGGGAATACTCTTGAGTTTATGCTAATAAGGTGACTCATGGTGGGAATCTAGGTAGCTTCAGGATGGAGGCTGGTTATTCCAGAAAGACCAACCATGTGATCAGAGTTTTGGGGCTTTGAACCACATGATATCAGCCCAGCCTCTTGACCTGGGATGAGGGGTTCAGAGCTTGAGCTCAATCACGTGGTCAAAACCTCAACAAAAATTCTGGATCCCAAAGTTTAGTGGAGCTTCCTGGTTGATGAACACACCAGTACCCCAAAAGGGAGACACACCCTAACTCAATGGCAGAGGGTGTGGAATCTCTGCATTTGGGACCCTCCAATACCTCACTCTGTATCTCTTTATTTGGCTGTTCCCAACACAAAGAAATGATAAATGTTTGAGATGATAGATATGCTAATTACCCTGATCTGGTCACCATAGATTATATATATCAAAACATCACTATGTGCCCCATGAATATGTACAATTATTATTGGTCAATTTTAAAAATTAAATTAAATTTAAAAACTTTTAAATTTCTATTTTCCATATTAGCCTCCTAGGTCGCCATTATTGAGTGGTCAATAAGTATCAATGACTGTTATTTCTGTTTTACAAATAAGAAAACCTAGGCTTAGAGGGGATAAATAACTTACCCATATATACATGTGTAGTATCAAGGGGCTTGACTGCTGTGAAGGGAAGGGTAAATTGAGAGCCATGGTAGAATTATCAAGTGGCTATCTGGGAAAATCAAAAGATAAAGACAATCCAAAGCTAACTTAAAGGTAACAATGCAAAGGAAACCAGATTTTGGAGATATCAGTAACTACAAAAGAAAATGTGACTTTACATAAAAGGGAAACAAAAACATTTGAAGGTCAATATGTGATAGGAAAAGTGGGAGTAGGAAAAGAAAGATAACCCAGGAAGATTAGTTTAATCTTAGTTAAAGCCTTAGTTTCCTCATCAATAAAATGGGGATAACAATATTTAGCTCAGAGAACAAGTGATCATGAGAATTCCAAGTTAGCTGCCTGGCATTTTTTGTTTTTTTTTTTTTTTTTTCAGACAGTCTTGCTCTGTCACCTGTGCTAGAGTGCTGTGGCGTCAGCCTAGCTCACTGCAACCTCAAACTCCTGGGCTCAAGCAATCCTCCTGCCTCAGCCTCCCAAGTAGCTGGGACTACAGGTGCACACCACTATGCCCGGCTAATTTTTTCTATTTTTAGTAGAGATGGGATCCCACTCTGGCTCAGGCTGGTCACTAACTCCTGAGCTCAAGCAATCCTCCTGCCTCACCCTCCCAGAGTGTTAGGATTACAGGCCTGAGCCACTGCACCCGGCCTGCTGCCTGGCATTATCTTTGGCATATTATAGGTTTTCCACAATCATTCTCTTTCCTTCTTCTCAGTATGCATTGCTAGAGCAAGAGAAAAATTGATCAGTGACCCAAAAGAGAGACTCAATTATGTCTGCCTGTTCACAATCTACACAACTTATTAAGACCCTTTTACAAAGTCAGTGAAATCCTGCCAATGCTGCAGAAGTAGCCCAATATGTTTCATACCCCCAGCTAAAAGTTCAGTATTGCTGGAGAAGGGTCATGCTAAATCACAGCCCGTAACCACTGCATAATAAAATTTAGTATATGTTATAACATTGCAAAAAATCTTTGCATTTATATTTAATATTTATCCACATAAATATCAAAATGAAATTATAAAAACATTTTTATTTGAAACATATTCAAGTCCTTGGCTCTGATTATCATGTGCGGCTTTCTTCCTTACATGACTGAGAAGAACACTGAATAATTGTGTGGGACAAGTGTTGTAGGAGGGACCATTTGTGCATTGTAGGTTGTCTAGCATCCCTGGTCCTTGACTATTAAACACTAGGAATGGCCCCCTGTCATTGTGACAACTCCAAAAAACATACATTTCCAAACTGCAGCCTATAAGAAGAAACTATTCCAGTTAAGAGCTATTGCCCCAGAGCTTCCGTTGTTGGGTACAGGGCAGATGTCTGTGACAAAGAGCAAAGGTCTCTCTACTGACCTCGGCATAATTATGAGCCTCTCTCGGCTGCCTGTCAGTGTTTCTAGCTAAATTGTGGTCATCACTGCTCTCTGTGCAACTGTTCAAGTGTGGGATCCATGAGAGCTTTAAGCCCAAGTTCTTCAAAGCTCCTCTCTGCACAGTTTCCGGATCAGACCACCCACCTGTCACTGGCCTTCCTTCCCCTGCTCGGCTCCTGCCCCCTGTGGCGCAACTCGGTTTGCCCTCGCTGATGGGGTTGCACTTTGGGGCGGAGCGGCCACAGGACTCTAGTTTGGATGTGTGCAACAGAGCTCCCCTGACTAACAGGAAACTCCAGCAACCTTGCTGAGTAAGCTGTGGGGAAATGGCTGTGTCACCGCTGGCCTCAACCCCTGTGCTTCCCTTGGGACCTTGCCCCATCTCTTGGCTTTGTGGATGAGAGGGGCAGAGTGCATGAGAAAGTTGCCTTTTCTGTCCTTTTAAAACCCACAGTCTCAGTGATGCTCTCTCTCCTCTCCCCAGCCCTCCTCCTCATATGCTACGGAGCTCGATGGGGTGACTGCTAGTGGCAGAAGGCAATTCTGCCTGCTCTAGTAAACTGGGGAAGGTGTCTAGCCCCAGTCTGGCAGGATTCTTTAGAATGTGGGGTTATTGTGAGGGTCCTCACAGTCCTTGGCTCCGGGCCTTGCTTTCCAATTCTAGGAAGAGAGGAAAAATCCTTCTTAACATCCTGTTAGTTGATAGACGTAGATAGTTAGTTGCCCCTGGGGAGGGCACTGAGGGTTCAGGTAGGAGACAAACGAACATTTCACCATATACGCTGGTACTGTTTGACTTTGCATCATGTGCATTTATTCCTTTGTTCAGTTAAGAGTTGTCTGGTTCTAAAAGGGAGGAGGAATAAGTTAGTCCACATGCATTGCCTTGAAATGATGTCCACAACGTATTGTTAAGTTAGCAAAGCAAGCTGCAGCGTAATGGGCCTAATAGTAATCGTAGTAATAGATGTAGAATAGGCATAATATTTAATAGTAAAAGGAAAAGAAATACACAGTCCCCACTGCGTGCTTATGTTGGTACGTGTTTTGTAAGTGTGAAAAAAGGTGTGGAGGGTCACATACCCGTCGGTTAACGTGGTTACCTCAGAGGGGTGATGATGACGTAAGAGAAAAACTTGTATTTCTTTTGGTATTATTTTAAATTACAAAAATAACACATGCTTGTTGTAACCAAGGCAGGTTCAAACAAGCACGTGGTATTTCTGTAACTTGAAAAAGGGAGTAGGGGAAGGGAGAGAAGGTGGAAGAGAAGGAGGAACATATTACACCACCATGCCGTCAGTCACAGTCCTGACAAACTAATCAACAAAACAAACTTGTAGCTCTCATATACAGCCATGCCTGACACCCTGAGGCAGGCTTATTTTTTGCCCTCCCTTTGTTCTGAAGTTCCTGTTTCAGAAATAGACAACACACAGGCACTGATCACACTCCCTTAGGACCAGCTCGTGAAGTTCTTCGGGGCCGGGGTCTTCTCTTAACTTTCAAAGATGTGTGGGACCCTGTATGGTAGAAGAAACTTATCATTGTGTTTGTAAATAAAACAAACAAAACCAAAATTTTCACGGCCATCCGTGGTTAAGGAATTTAGTCTCACCCAGCATCTATTAAATGCTTTCTTGGGAGGAAAATGCAATACGGGGAAAAAGCATAGAGGAGCTGGCAGAAGAGGTTGTAGGAGGCAACGGAGCAGGTGGGATGATGGGGATGGGAAGCCACATCACAGCCTTCCCCACGGTGACCCAGCCTGGGCTTCCCTGGGCAGCAAATCACCTGCGTGCATTCCTTTCCCGCTCAAACAATGGACACTGCACCCCTTAAAAAATACCTAATAGCACAAATCTTATTGCCCAACTTAAGGTGAAAAAAATGTTTATGCACATCAGACAGGCAATGATTTTTAAAAAAAAAAACAAACCAAAAAGCCTTGATAATAAAGACTAGAATGGGGTAACAGAATCATATATTCCTGGGGGGGGGTGTAAAGTGCTACAGTTATTCTGGGATGTAATATAACTACATGTTTCAAGGACCTAGAAACATTTTACACCCCTCTAGAACTCTAGCTGGAGGAAATAAACAGAGATGTTATCAAAGATTTGGTATGAGGATGTTTTGTACAGCATTATTTATAATACTGAAATATTAAAACTAATTATTCAACAAGAATGGCTAACTAAATTAGAGTTATAATTTATGCAGTCATAAAATCTTTATAATATGTTTAAAAGGCTAGAAGATAAAACTATACATCAACACGATTCTAATTTTTTAACGTATAATAAAGATATAAAAATATAGATTACATTTGAGTAGTCAGTTCATGAATAATTATAAAATTTTCTTTATCCTTTGTATGTTTCAAAATATTTCTACTATAAACATATGTTCATTTTATTATTGAGGAAAGTAAAATGAAGGGAAAAAAAACATCAGCTCTATTCTCACACAAAGAGAATGAATTCTCCTTGACACATTTAAATCCATGAATTTAGGACAACCTATTAACTGACCAATGTCAGGTAATTGAACAGTCTATTTCTGAATTCATAGATTTCCCCAAGGTTCTGAAAGATGTACCTGTTTAGCTACCAAGGAACTATTACTGTCAGGAAAAAAGAAGACCCCAAAGTAAAACTAAAATAATATTTTTTCTTTCTCATTTTTCCCTTTTTCTTGAGAGAAACTTCTCTATACACACAAGAATTTGACAACGATTTGTGCCATTTATGCATCTAAAGAACTGGCACTTTGAATGGGATTCTGAATAGAATTTGTACAGATGGAATGTAAATATCACCCTGAACTGAATTGGCCCTCATCCTGTCCAGCCAATCTGGAAATGTCTTCTAAGCTGTTTATTGCATGCGTCTAGAGCTCAGGAGAAGGTGTGGGCTGAGATGCAAATAATAGTATCATTAGCATATGCATGACAGCTGAAACCATGGGAGCAACTTCCATCTAAATCAATGATTCTCAAATGAGAGCAATTTTGTCCCCTAGGGAACATTTGGCAATGTCTGGAGCCATTTTTGACTTTCATAACTGAGGGGAGGGTGCTACTGGCATCTGGGTTGAGGCCAGGGATGCTGCTAAATATTCTACAATGAACAGGACAACCCTTTACAACAAAGAATTATCTGGCTCAAAATGTCAGTAGTGCCTACATTGTATATTCCTATTCCAAACTCTAAACTTAAAACTGAACTCAACCTTTTCCCCTCAAAACTTGTTTCTCCTGGTATGTCCCTGTCCCAGTCATAGTAACCCATTTTAATCTGTTAACCAAATTAGAAACCACAGGTCCTCCTTAAACTTTCTCATACCTTTACTTCCCATATCCAAATGATAACCAAATCCCATCACATTGACCCTGATCCCATCCATCTAATCCTTTCCCTCTTCTCAATGTCTCTGCCATTGTCCTGGTTTGGACCCTAATCATAACTTCATTTGCTATAAGAACTTACTAATGATTTCCTCTCTCCAATCTTGTCACCCTCTGATCTCTTCTCCACATCATTTGCAGGATGATCTTTCTAAAATGCAAATCTAATTATGTCACTTCATTGCATGAAATCTTTGACTGGTTTCCCTTTACCCTCAAGATGAATTCAAAACTCCTTATCAATTACATAAGCCCCTTCATGATCCAAACTTCTCCCGCCACTCACTCTACTATGTTATAAACAAACTTCTCTTAATATTCTATCTCCCCCATTAGACTATGGATACCTTGAGGGAAGGATCGGTGTCTCTTATCTCTGGACTCCCTGAAGCCAGCACAGTTCCAATTTCTGTTCGTTGAACTAACAAAGGAGATCACTCTGAGAGAGTGTGCAGGAGTGGGAAGAACAGAGGACTGAGGACAGAATCTTGGAGAGCACTCATGTTTAGGATAGGAGATGAACTCAGGAGACTGGAAAGCAGTGAGACATGTTGAACCAGGAGATCATAGTGTCAACAAAGCCAAGGGTGGAGAAGATCGTTTTAAGGAAAACAGGATCATCAAATACCACAAAGAGCAGTCAATTAAGATGAAAACTAAAAATAGTACAACACATCAGAGAATATGGTAGTTGGCTGCATTCTTTACCAGAGTCATTCTAATGCCCTGTGGGCCTACAGTCAAGTACTTGGTGCTGGGTTTGGAGTCACTGTTGGTCAGTAGGGCCAGCAGTTGGGAAGATTAACTAGACACAGAACAGAAGGAGAATGAGAACAAAGTGGAACTTGCTAGTTATCTCTGCACCTGTCCATCAGCACAACTGACCGCCACAGACTTTCAAAAGTAATGGTTTCCACTTTATTTCTGCTTTCCAGATCTCAGGCAAGTTCTTTTTTTGGCCAACCCTAACCTAGAACCAAGCAGGGAAAGGGATTCCAGGAAATGTAGCCTCAAATAAGAGTGTGGGTACTAAGTTGACCACACACAATACAGCACATATTCTTTTGTTTAAAAAATTTAAGAAATAAAAATCCTCATGTATATTTACCCACATGTTTACCATTTTCAGTGTGGACTATTCCATCCTATAGATCTAAATTTCCATCCGGTCATATTTTCCTTCAGCATGAAGAACTTCATTTAGCATTTCTTATAGTGCAAGTCTGCTGCCAATGAATCTCTCAATTTTTGTATATCTGAAATTTTTGAATATCCCCTTCCTTTCTGAAAGATATTTTCAGTGAATACAGAGTTCTAGCTGAAAATTTTTTTCTTTCAGTGAATATAGAATTATAATTGAAATTTTTTTCCCAGCGCTTTAAAGTTGTTGTCCTACCACATTCTCAAATCCATTTATTCTGATCAGAATTCAGCTTTATTCTTATAATCGTGAGAGAGAGTGTGTGTGTGTGTGTGTGTGTGTGTGTGTGTGTGTGTGTGTGTGTGTGTTGGTGAAAGAGAGATGGGTCTTTTTTCTTTTGGTTGCTTTTAAGATTTCTCTCTTTATCTTTGGTTTTCAGCAGTTTGACCATAATGTGAATAGGTATGGTTTTCTTTGTATTTATCATGCTTAGAGTTTGCTGAGATCCCTCGTCAAGATTGATTTTATTGGCCGGGCGCGGTAGCTCACTCCTGTAATCCTAGCACTCTGTGAGGCTGAGGCGGGTGGATCGCTCGAGGTTGCTGTGAGCTAGGCTGATGCCACGGCACTCACTCTAGCCCGGGCAACAGAGAGAGACTCTATCTCAAAGAAAAAAAAAGATTGATTTTATTAAGAAAGTCAAATATGGAAAAATTTTGTTATATATACATACATACACTCACACACACACACACATCTCCTATTCATTATTCCAATCCCAGCCTAATTTTCACTTCCTTATGGAAGTCATCTCTAACTTTTCTAAGTCAATTTCTCAATTATCTTATGGTACCATATATTTTTCCTTTATAGTATTAAGCACCACATCAATTTTACATTTGTTTGTGTGATTATTTGATCAATAACCATCTTCCCCCAAAGTGTGGATTCCATGAGGGTAGGAACTACACCTTTGTGGCTGTCGTATTACATTATATTCCCAGGATATATCACAGTGAATAGTGCATAGTAGGAACTCAGTAAATATTCGTTGAATGAGTGAATGCCTAAACAAAATAAATGAGATGATACTTTAAAGCTCTTAGCAGAGTGCCTGACTTGGAGTAAACCATCAGCAAATCTTGGTTATTATTTATAATAAAAATTCCCAAATGCATTTATCATAAAATTGCTTTTTCATACCATGGAGCTATTGTTCCTTGGATGCTTTGGAAAATGCTGGTGTAGACTATTTTTTGAGGATTTTGGCTGTGAAAGAAAAGAAGGAGGTGGGGCGTAACTAGACAAAGATTCAGGATCAATGAAGTGTTTGGTTTCTTGATGAAAAAGGCTTGGAGTGTCCAGACACAGCATCTCAGAGATATTTCACCAAATTATTTCTTTTCTACCTAGAACATTTTTAGTAATAAACAAGTCACACATTATAGCATCTTAAAGGCACTATACAGTCTCTTACAGCTGCATTGGCTTTAGGAGTGTTGTGATAGTTTCTGTCCAAATCCCCTCGCTATTGGAGGTGCGGGTGGGTGCGCAATTGCCACCCATCATCAGGAGGAGATTGCGTTTCTACACAATGGGGGGAAGGGTAGAATAGGCCTGATGCTCAGGTAATCCATGGGAACATCTCTCAGTTCTCAGTTGCCTGGTTTTAATGGTAAATCAACAAATACAGAAGCTTCAGATTCATGGTACCAGGGGCTCAGATCCCACAGGAATGAGGTTTTGGTTCATTGTACTAAACAAACCACCCAGACTAGCAGAGGTGAGCTTAAAGGGATTCTAAAATGGGGAAAAGTTTAGTATCAGTTACAGTCTCCAGCTCAACTGCAGCAGTAGGGGCTTCAGTTCTTCCTGGTGACCTTTTTTTATAAGTTTCCCAGGAAATAAGACCAGCTAGAATCCTGGAAATGAAGATATGTGGATATGATTAGTGCAGAGTGGACTGTAGTGGATACTGTAGTCTTTGGCTCAGCATCTTCAGGACCTCAACACCCATACCTCAGATGTTGAGAATATTGGCTGCAGATGGCTCACAGCCATGTCCCTAGTAGGGCAGTGCTCTCCACCACAGGGAACTGTTTCCTCTCCTGGAGAGCATCCTATGGCCAATGACTGGCTACTCCAAGGATATAAAGCACCAGCCAGCTTGCCTTAACAGGGAATAACATTGGGAGGGAGGCCATTCACTTTCCAGATTTGGCCAGAGGACTAGTTGAGCTCTTGCCCTCTCATTTTCTGCTCAATCTGCCTTGCTTACTTCCATACAGGTGTATCTCCTGAGAGCATTCCCCAAAGAAACTTCTACACACAATTCTCCATCTCAGAGTCTGTTTTCAGGGAACCCAATCTAAGGTAGAGATAGTTGGAAGACACCACTGTTGCCATGGACTTTAGCATTTTTGGTATCCGTTCTTGGTATGGCACCATGAGTAGTGACACTAGAAGTCTCCAAGTGACTTTGTGATTAGAGAATGGGGCAAAGAAATGTGATACTTCCCTTGTAGTTGATCAGAAGTATTTGGAGAGTGTTTATTGAGGAGACAGGGTCTTGAATAGGCAGCTAAGAAAAGAAAAATTTTAGTTGTTAATGTTAATGAGACCTTGTTTGTTGGAAGGCAATGGTGAGGTCTCAGGGAGATCTAGATTATACTTCTAAGAAAACAGCCCAATTACTACATGTGTGTGTCTTCTAAACTTAGATTGTATTGTGCTGTATTGAAATAGTTCTACCTTTCGAAAAGAATTTCTCAAACTGTGGTCTGGGGACCACTTACATCAGAAAACACCTGGGAACTTGTTAAAGATGCAGATTCTAGGGCCCCACCCCGTATTTACAGAATCAGAATCTTGGGCTTAGGAATCTGCATGTTTAGCAAGCTTTTAAAGCATTTCCAGAGTGCTTAATGAGTGCAAGGTTTCTTTTGCAGATGATGAAAATCTCCTGGAACTAGATAACAGTGATGATTTCACAACATTGTGAATATACTGAAAACCACTGAAATGGTTTTGGTTAAAACGGTTAGTTTTATGTTATGTGAATTTATCTCAATAAAAAATAAATAAGACTAGAGGGACAGAAATTGCATCTTTGGTTGCCCAGGGGCTGCAGGTAGTGAGAGGGAATGAAATACAAAGGGTCAGGAGGTAATTTGGGGGAGTGGGGGAAATTTTCTATATATTGATTGTGGTGGTGGCTACACACACAGTGGCTGATACTATAAACTATATACACAAAAAGGTAAATTTTACTGTACAAAGTTATTCCTCAACAAACCTGACTATAAATACATACATATATACATAAATAACCTCCAAGAGATTTTTAGAAACTCTAAAGTTTAAGAACTACTGCTCTGAAGTAGTGGTTTCCAAAGTGGGAACACATGTCTCCAGGGTTCTAGAAGACAAATCACTGGGGTACAGGAAGAAAATAACAGAAATCCTATTTATAGTTTTTAAATGTAAAGATGAGAAGGAAGTTATGTTTTCCTGACATATGGAAATCCACTAAGAAGCTTTACTAATATTTACAAATAGGATGGCATTGTTGCCCTCACCCCACCTGTGTCACATCAGGTACACAGGATGTCCCAGGAGAAGACTGGGAATTGCATGACTTGGTTGACCTTTATCATCTCATTCATTCCCTTGCTTTCAGCATATTGCCATGTACTGCAATTTACATGGATTTATAACTTATAGTTCATGTTAAATAAAGTAATCTTCAAAAAAAGGAAAAATGGCTTTTTAAAAATCTCTGCAAGGAAGCTACTGAGTGAAGGTAATACTCATAATGCAAGCCAAGGGAACATGAAATGGCAGAACTGACTTTTTAGTCAGAGCTCTGCCATCAGCCACAATGGGAGAGGAAACAACGTTGGTCTGATCAGATCTGAACTGAAGTCAGCTAGTGAGTGAGGAATTGATTAATTACTTTTCAAAAGAAACTTGTATTAGGAAGAGAGCATTCTGAAAATAGAGGTTTGGCAATGTTCCCATTGTTAAGTGATTTAATTGCCTAATCAATAGAAACACGGCTCTGACTGAAATCTTCATATCTACACACCTAAAGAACTTGGGGAAAGACTTTTTTCTAACCAATTTCAAAATTTTCCAAATGAAGTGATTCAGTGGGTTTTGAACCCATTTGTTAAAAGTTTTACAATATAATGCCTTCCAATTAATTTGCAGGAACAACCAATTGATATCAGGGAAGACAGAATTTGGCCATCTGGGTTTCAATAAAAACTTTTGCATAATTAATGTATAGGATTGAAACATGAATATTATTCAGTCAGTGCTGCAACGATGCTCTTCTTCCATTTGATTCTGTGCATCTCTGTAAGATACTTTACCATTAAAACAAAGTGTAGCTATGAATCAGATTAGAAGTAGGCATTTAGATCAATGTTTCACAAAATGTCAAACCAAAATATTGCAAAATAATGCAGCACATTTGATCTCATTGCTTTTACTAAAAAAGAAAACAAAACTTATTACAGTATTTTAATGAAGTTATTCTTTGATGTTCATTTTTTGGCTTCTTCTTTCTTCTTTCTCTACTTACTACTTCATTCTTGTTGCTTTCATAGCTTTAGTTGCCATCTCTAAGGGGAAGATGTCCAAATTTAAGTCCCAAGCTCTCAGTCTTGTAGTTCTAACTCTTCGAATTACACCTTCTACCTGGTTCTTCTACAGCTCCTTCAAAACACATGTTCAAAACAGAACTTGATCTCCCCCCTCCTCCTATCCCCACTCCTCCATTGGTGTCCCTCATCTGGGGGTATGAAACCTCTGCATTCTTTACATCTCTCTGTAATTAACCACCAAAGTTTAATCCTTTGAACTTTCTGGACTCTGCTTTGGTCATTCTCTACCTTTCCATTTGTATGTCGAGTTCCCTGTGGTTTTCTGTTTCCAGACTTTTCTGTCTTATTTTATTCCCAGTTCTGTGCCTTTCTTATTTGTCCTTATTTTCTGCCTCTGTGTCACCAAAAGAAAGAACAAACATTTCTTTGTTTGTTGTACTTATTAAATATTTATTTGTACTAAAGCATGAAATGGAACACTTTCTCTTTCAGTTTTGAAAACCTATATTAAATTGTATATTTATGGAGGCCTTGATTGATTTTGTTGCTTTTTCTGTGAGTCAGCAGGTTTGGATTTATTTAAAAGAAAAAAAATAAAAAGGGCCGGGCACGGTGGCTCACGCCTGTAATCCTAGCCCTCTGGGAGGCCGAGGCGGGTGGATCGCTCGAGGTCAGGAGTTCGAGACCAGCCTGAGCAAGACCCCGTCTCTACAAAAAAAACAGAAATAAATTATCTGGACAACTAAAAACATATATAGGAAAAAAAAAAATTAGCTGGGCATGGTGGCGCATGCCTGTAGTCCCAGCTACTCGGGAGGCTGAGGCAGTAGGATCCTTTAAGCCCAGGAGTTTGAGGTTGCTGTGAGCTAGGCTGACGCCACGGCACTCACTCTAGCCTGGGCAACAGAGAGAGACTCTGTCTCAAAAAAAAAAAAAAGAAAAAGAAAGAAAAAAAAAAAAGGAATAGTCACTTCAGAATTAGTAAATTAGTGTTTCCCTGTGGCCTTACATAGTTCAGGCATGGTCACCTCCAAGTCCTGACGGAAAAAAAGTTTTAGGTAAGCATTCGTGTTATCAGGAATCTGAGGTTAATTTTGTTGTTCTTGCCAAAAGTGTTACTTCTAAGGACAAAATTTCACTGGAAGGAAAAGCATCGTAGAATGAAGGAGGACTTCTCAATGTAAAAGGCAATCTTGAGATGTATAGTCCTTGTTAATCACTATTCATTAGGATTTGTTTCAAAATGCATCTTATATACAGAATATATTATAATGTTAAATATAATATAAATATTGAATTAGCCAAATATCATATAAAGTTTCTCTCACAAAAATTGCATTGCAAAGATTTTTTTTAAAGCAAATTATATGTTTGGCACTCATTTTCAACGGAACTTATAAAACTAAAGCATTAGAGTCATGACACTGAGTTTTAGTATTTGATTTTGTTTATGTTGTGATACACTAAAGCGAGAGTATAGAAAGTTCCCGGTTTAATTGTGTCCAATTTTGCACAAGCTCCCTGCCTGTGCCCTGGTAGGACTACTATAAAAGTGCCTCTCTCCCACGTCAGCTGAGAATCTCCCTCCTCACTAGGGATCCCTTTCCTTCATGCTAGTGCAGACCCTCTGCCACCCAGAGTGACACATATCTCTCTTACATGTGCTCCTGTTCCTTACCCCTCGTCACTCCTGGTCACTTCTCGCCTTGTTCCAGCAGGGCCTCTCTCTGCTTGTTACTGTGTCCCAAAGTGGTAATGGATTGGACTTAATTCTTCAACACTGTGCTGCAGACAAAAGACTTGTCTGCCCTCAAGGTGCTCTTAGTCTGGTAGGAGAAATGAAAGAAAGTAATGTAAAATGCCAAGTTAGGGGGATATACTGAGGGGGTCAGCGCTGAAGAAGGTCCGAGTGACCCAGGCTGAGGACCTGGGAAGGAGCCAGACAGGTCGGATAGATGGAGGGCTGGTTTAGGGCCGAGGCTCAAGAGGCGAAAGGAACCAGACAGAAGGAGTTTAAACTTGTTTATTTATTTTTAATTTTTAGAGACAGCGTCTCACTCTGTCGCCCAGGCTGAAGTGCAATGGCCCAATCATAGCTCACTGTAACCTGGAACTCCTGGCCTCAAGCAATCTCCACAGCCTCCCAAAGTGCTAGGGTGACAGACGTGAGCCACTGAGACCAGCCAGGAGTTTAAATTTAATCCCCCAAATATTGGGGTCCTTAATTCAGAGAGTAACTTGATTAGATTTGTCTTACTTGCAGGATGGAGAATGGATGGGAGGTGGAGGGTAGGAGCAGGGAGAACCATTTGGGTTGCAGGTGAGAGATGATGAGATTCTGAATCTGGGCAATGGCCATGGGATGGAAATAGTAGACAAACTAGAGAGGGATTTAAACATGGAGACGGGGCATGTGTGTCAGGGAAGAAGAATAGAAAAGGCATTTGAGAGAAAGGGGGACAGAGGATGGAGGGGACTACAGAGAGGAAAAAGTGGAGATGAGAGATGGAACTGGAGGAGGGGAGGGAAAAGGAACAGAAATGCAAGGAAATTTCCACTACCGCTCTTCCCACCACCCCCAGCAGCCTGAGTTTGTGTTTGCAAGGTGATTCAGAGGGACTGTGAAAACCAGAAAAATTGAACTTGGGAAGGAGCAGGGAAAACCTGTCCAATCTTCCTCCTCAAACCCACCCTCCAAGCCCGTGGTCCCCTCGTCCTTTTTGACAGTTTCTGTTCCCATGGTCAGGGTCTTTAATTAACCATGTTAAATTGGACTGGGAAGGGAGATGAATAATCTGTTTATTTAAAAGTATGTTGATGTGCATAATGTCTCTAACTATATTTTATAATAGAAGAAAAAGTAACTCCTTACAGTTCCAGATACTTTACCTTTTGTGCTTCACCCAGGAAAGTAAATGCCATTGTTTCAGTGGGGAATATGTTTTGAGTTCCAAACAAATAGCTTTTGGATGGAAAAAAAATCTGTTTCTGAGCCCAGTACTACCATATTAAGTATATACTATGAAAAAGAAAATCAGCAAATTCTTCAAATGCTCTCTTAAACTTTGGCTTGTTCCTGCTGATCACTCGCTATTTGAAAGTACATTACAGTTATATTTAGAAGGAGAGTGAGAAATTCAGTCAAGAATGTTTTCATACATCCATAAATATTTGGCACGGTATAGATAATTTCTTACATTTACATGGAAAGGGAGTCTCAAAGGCCTTTTACATATATTTTTCTTTTAATAAGGAACCCCTGGATGTAACTAGATTCCAAGATTATGACACCCTTGAAAAGAAGGGACTGATAAGGATCTTCATTGAGTTTGGCAAAGTCCCATTTGGATTAGCTGTTGACAGGCCACATGTGGTACTTCTCAAAATAGAAAAACCCATATTTGAGGAATATGTTGGCATCAGACTTTAGTGTGATTGTCTTATTAGGGCTGTAGGCCAGGTCACACTCTGTGGGTGGCAGGAGGGTTTCCTCTGAGTGGAATGGCCATTCCCACTGCCAGGCCTGTGCAGGAGAGGGAGAGGTCTGTCTTGGGGAGGACTTGAGAATACTAGAATCAGGCCTCAGACTTTCTCTTTTCTCCAAGGTCAGGGGTCTGTTTGTCTCAACTGGGGGGCAGAGCGATGCCGAGGCATGTCTGATGACTTGGAATGGGTGCCCAGAGGTGATGAGCTGTGTGTTGCAGACGGAATGGGCACCACTCAGAACTCCCTTCAGGAAGGACTCGTTGCCCAGCTGCAAGAAATGTGTTAGCTGACAGCCTCCAGCTGTTAGGTCCTTTAGGTCCACCTTAGCTTTGGAGTCAGGGTCATGCTCTCCTCCCTCTTCTCCAGGTAGCCCCAGCCTGTGAGTAAGCAAGACTGTAGTACGAGGGTCTGGCCCTTTCTGCCCAAAGGTGGGCTCCTCTAAAGACAGACTTTGATCTGGAGTTCCCATTGGATGGGAGATACTTTGTCAGGTCTGCATCTCAGTCTGATGGCTCTCCAAGCCCCCTCCCCACCCCACACCCCGTTCCAGTTCCTCCCTTCCATTTACACAGATCTTATTCTCTGACAAACTTAGCGCCATTCCCACCTCTGTTTCCCAGAGGACCCAGCTGCTGCACCCTGCCATGAGGAGGCAAGCCAGGAAGAGGCTGGGAGTGGTCATTCTACGAGGCCCTAGGGTGAGTCTGGACTCGTGCAGTAGTTACGAGTTGTTCTCGGTGTCACATCTTCTTTCTAATATTCCTTGAATGTCAGAAAATCTCATGAAAAGTCCCATGCTGGTATCCACCACGTTGTGGAGAAGTAAGGGGGAGCTGCCTACCACCTGGGAGGGCCTTGACCCCCCAGCAGTGCTGTGGCACATGATAAAGGGGTTGGAAGGAGGACCAGAGGGCCCAGATCCTGAACACACCTAGGCTGAAAGGGGTTGGGGACCTCTCCAAAAGAGCTGTGATCACTCTGATCACTCCGAGGGAGCTTGTCCCTGCTAACAAGCCCAGAAGTGGCTTATGTTAGCAACAGTGAGCTGCACTTCCCAGGATTCACCCCATCAGAACCCAAAAGATGAATAGATTTTATCCTCCCATTTTATAGATGAAAAAACAAGGCACTGTTCTAGAAGTCAGGTTTTCTTTCAACAATTCCTTGACTGCCCCCCACCTTTTCAACACAGTGTGGCTATTGGATCACCATTTCCTATGAAATAACTGAGACCAATGAAGAAGGGCATCTTAGCTGCCCGAAATAATTTAATGCTTTAGGCTTTCACCATTAGATGCCTTTAGTGTTATCATGATGCTCGTTTGTTTATTTAAATGAGACCACAGTAAACCACAGTAAGTTTTATAAGGGATATGGGAATCTGTGTTAGTATAAAAAGATACACATTTTCCCCTAATTTTATTTCTGACTCTCAGCCATTTTACGACCAGACTTTTTGTGGAAAAACTTAAATGAGCAGGCATTTTTCTAACATCTTGATTATTATCTTAAAAGAAAGTTAATGTTAAGATCACTGTTTCCATGAATTCTAAACTTTTTGAACCCAATTGCTTGTGCTTTGTTTGATCCATGTAACCCTTCTTCTATGATTTAGGTTTTCTCCTCAGAATCAATATTTCCTGCAACAAGTATTTTCTTATGCATAGGTATTTCTTTATCTTTTTTCCTCTCTGGGCAATTTCTGAGGAGTACTGCTGAAACTGGCTTTTATTTTTAACTGCTTTGCACTGCTCTGCTAACTTTTCTTGCTAACTTCCTTATCTTAATATCCCCATTTCTGTTATTGTGCACTTGAACCTATATGGTAAATCTCTTTTCTTCTAAGCCATGGAAAGGGTCTGCTCACTAGTAGCTCACACTCTGGTGTTTTTGTTTTATAAAGGTTGTATCTGCTTTTCTTTCTTATTGAGTCCCTCTGGGATTTTTATTTTTTCTTGTCCCACATTATTTCTCATGCAAAAACAAAAATAAATTTAAAACATTTACCAATTTCTGCTTTTGTTTCAACCAGTCAGCCCTTCCCATAAGAGTAAAATAGTCAGAATTCCTTATTATGCATTCATCTGGTACAAATTCTCAGCTGCCCTGGGCAAGTTGACTGAGTGGTTATTGCTAAGCCTGCTTTGTAGTAGTTAGAATAATTATCCTTGGATTTCTTTTTCATGCTCAATTTTCCCCTGGACTTTATTTCTGGCCTTTGTATGTTTTCCAAGGGAAATGAACAATGATTTTACTGACCTTTATTGTGCTTTAAGCTCTTTACACTAAGTTCTGTGTCTGAAGGAATTTTTCTTTTATTCTCTGTACCATGGGCCAGGAAATATTTTAACCAATGTTTTCTAGAACTTTTATTTTCTGGCTGTTATGCTGTGTGAATACTTTAGCAATTTCCTTCTACCTGTCATAACCACAGAAGGCGAATAATATTGCTCTATGATGATATTTGGATCTGACCTCTGAAACTGACAGAAAAGAAAATTGAAGCTAAATCGGCAAGATTCATGTTTATTTTTGTCTGAGTTACTTATTAACACATGACAGGAACAGTTGTATTATGAAATGCTTCATTATTAATTATATAACACTTTTTACTGGGATACTAAAACTTTTATACTTTCCTAGTTTGAAGCATTATTTCTAGAATGCTTTCTATCAAATGACTGGTTTTTTTTTTTTTTTTTTGAATGACTGTTCAAAATTCTCACACAGCTTGATTAAGTAAAAAAAATCTTTTGGCCAGGCATCGTGGCTCACACCTGTAATCCTAGCACTCTGGGAAGCTGAGACAGGAGGATCTTTAGAGGTCAGAAGTTCGAGACCAGCGTGAGCAACAGCAAGACCCCGTCTCTACTAAAAACAGAAAAATTAGCTGGGCATCATGGCACTTTCCTGTGCTCCCAGCTACTCAGGAGGCTGAGGCAGGAGGATAGCTCGAGCCCAGCAGTTGGAGGTTGCAGTGAGCTATGATGATGGCCACTGCACTCCACCCAGGGCAACAACGAGACTCTCTCCAAAAAAAAAAAAAAAACAACAACAACAACAAAATCTTTTATGTTGATCAACAGTATCTTTTATAATTTGAAATGTGTACTTTCATAGAATCATAGAATTTAGACAGAAGGAAAACCAAGAGATTGTCTAGTTTAATTTCCCATAGAATGCTGAGTTCTCTTCACCACAGTGTTGAGATAGTTTAGTTTTTGCATTTATTTTTTGCTTGAATGGCTCTATTGTAGAGAGCTATTATGAAAGCTCATTTTTGTTAAACAACCCTAAGAATAAGAAAGTCATTTAACCATAATCTTTTTTTTTTTTTTTAAGACAGAATCTCACTCTGTTGCCCGGGCTAGAGTGAGTGCCGTGGCGTCAGCCTAGCTCACAGCAACCTCAAACTCCTGGGCTCAAGCGATCCTCCTGCCTCAGCCTCCCAAGTAGCTGGGACTACAGGCATGCGCCACCATGCCCGGCTAATTTTTTCTCTCTATATATATTTTTAGCTGTCCATATAATTTCTTTCTATTTTTAGCAGAGACGAGGTCTCGCTTTTGCTCAGGCTGGTCTCGAACTCCTGAGCTCAAACAATCCACCCGCCTCGGCCTCCCAGAGTGCTAGGATTACAGCCATGAGCCACCGCGCCCGGCCTAACCATAATCTTTATCTGCTCTAGAACTTCTGTTTGGTACTAGTTTTCCCCTTTGGAGTAACTCATGTCACAGCTGCTTTGCTCTACATGGGACTTTTTTATGTATTTAAAGATCAAGGTACACATCTCCTTACTTTTCTCCTTTCCAGGTTAAACACTGACACTTCCTTCAGTAATTTTTTATGGTTTTTAATTCTTTCTCCACCTCCTCTAATTCATCAATGGCAGTCTTAAACGTGATGTGCAAAGTTATGCCCAATTCTTGCTTTAAAGTATACCTTCAAGAAAGTGAAAAGGCAACCCACAGAATTGGAGTATATATTTGTAAATCCTATATCTGATAAGAGACTTGGAAGAATTCTTACAACTTAAATAAAGCAAATAAATAATCCAATTAAAATGGGCAAAGGACTTGAATAGACATTTCTTCCAAAGAAGAATAAGCAAAAGACCAAAGAAAAATCTTTCACAGAAGTTAAGCAAAAGGCCCATGAACAGATGAAAAGGCACTCAGCATTATTAACCATTAGGGAAATGCAAATCAAAACCACAGAGAGATACCGCTTCACACTAGTGGGATGGCTATAATGAAAAAGATGATAAGAAGTCTGGGCAAGGATGTGGGAAAATTAGAACTTTCTTATATCACTGGTAGGGATATAAAATGGTGCAACAACTGCTTTGGAAAACAGTTTGGCCATTCATCCAAAGTTAAACAGGGCCACCCCATTGACTGTGCCAGGCATAATGGCTGCAGCTGCCAGGAAAGTGTTGGGACAAGTGTGGCTCTTCTCATTCTCTCTATTTGGCAAATCAACTGGGTCTTCCAAAACTGGTGATCATATGTGAATTCTAGAGATAGAAATCTGTTAAAGGAAAAAGGAAAGCTATCATTTAGTGGATTGAAGGGAAGCCCAGATTTCATTTTATTTCTGTGGAAAAATTTTAAAAATACTAAAACAACTAAATTTATTTCCATTTCCCAACCTAAGTTCTCCTCATCAGCTCTAAACACCCTCCTGCAGCAGGAAAAGGTTTGTTTGTGCTATATGTGCTCTCAGAGAAATTCCAGTCAAATAGAGAGGAGCCCCCCCTTGTCCCCCACCCCATTCCTGCCAGAGATGCTGTCCTAGTAGAGTTAGGAAACTTTGTCAGGTGTATGAGCATGTTCTATGTGTGTCAGCCAGTAGACTCCCAGGCAGGAAGCCTCATGATGAATTCCTTCCTGTCTCCTCCCTCTGTTTCCTTCTCCGTCCTTATGCCCATAAAGTATTCAAAAACACCCAAAGTGAAAGACTAGAAGAAATGAGACAAAGAGGCCTTCCAGAGTCTCGCTCTGTTGCACTGGGTAGAGTGCAGTGGTGTCATCGTAGCTCACAGCAACCTCAAATTCCGGGGCTCAAGCCATCCTCCTACCTCAGCCTCCTAAGTAGCTGGGACTATAGGCGCGGGCCACGGACACCTGGCTAATTTTTCTATTTTTAGTGGAGATGGGGTCTCGTTCTTGCTCAGCCTGGTCTCAAACTCCTGAGCTCAAACGATCCTCCTGCCTCGGCCTCCCAGAGTACTAGGATTACAGGCATGAGCCACTGTGCCCTGCCCTTCCTTGTCTTCTTTTAGCAACTTGAATCTCCCTACATAGGAGCAAACTAGTCTCTATTACCCTTAACTCCCAGCCTCAATCCTCGATCGTCTTCTCTTTCCATTCAATCCCTTCTCAAAGAGCATAATAGGAAGGTTATCTCCTCTATCCTTACTTTAGTCAGGAGCAATTGCACGTTTTAAACTCTGCCTTTTTATCTGGGGCAAGCTCAGACTTCTGAGCCTTTTCTGCCTGTACATAGCATGCAAGTGTGAGCAGGGTCTCCTGTGCACCACCACTGTTGCTACTAGTTTTACTGAGCACCTAAAATATTCTAGACACACTGCTACATTATGTCAGTTAACCCTCAAATGACTTTGTAAGGCAGGTCTTTGTTATATCCATTTTACAGAGATCGACATGTAGCTTTGATAAGGCCCTTCCCATAGCTAGAAGATGAAAGAACTTCATTTTCAATCTTCCTATGCATTTCCACAGCCTTGGCTTGTGCCTATCATGCTGTTTATTACTGCTTTTCTGTGTTAGAACTCTTTGAAATCTTTGGTTTGGGACCATATACAACATAACATAAAATTTACCAGTTTAACCATTGTAAGGTATATAATTGAATGTCACTAAGTATATTCACAATGTCATGCAACTATCACAACTATCCATTTCCAGACCTGTTCAAACAGTATCAATTAAACAATAACTTCCCATTCCACCTTCCCCCAGCCCTGGTAACCTCTATTTTACTTTCTGTCTCTATAAATTTGCCTAGTCTAGGTACCTCATATATGTGAAATAATACAATATTTGTCCTTTTGTTGGACCAATACATTTTTGCAGAATAAAAGAATGAATGGTTCCAACCTACTTAAGACATTTGAAATTCTCCTGGCTATTCTTGCCCTGCGCTCAAAGTTTGGCCTCCCTGATTCTCAATATCCAGCTAATCCTTCTAATTCTGCCTATTTCTCTGGCCTCAGCCATAGTCTGTTTAATCAGGACACCTGCCAGAATTACCTAGTAGTACTCCAAGTTTTGGCCTCTTCTGCACACTCTGCTCAAATGCCACCATACTCTGCACATATATTACAAATAATGAATATCTATGTAGTACTTCATTGTTTACAAAGTGCTTTATTGGGCATATATCTTATTTGTTCTTAATAATATCCTTATGAGGGAGATAGTGCAGTATTTGATAAATGAGGAAAGTAAGAATTAAAAACGAGGTGACTTACCCACATTCAGATGGCTAGCAAATGCAGGACCAAGGGTCTAGAGTCCCTGGGCTTTTCATATAGCTCTTGGCCCTGCCCCCAAAGTCTGTCCCCCTCTGTCCTTTTAAAGAAGCTCAACCACTGGGTAGGGCAGAGGAATGGTCAAGGATGGTGTGTGTGTGTGTGTGTGTGTGTGTGTGTGTGTGTGTGTGTGTAAGGAGGAAGGATTGGGAGGAGGAAGAAATCAAACCATTTTGCTTCTGTATAGGTTCTGAGTTTATGCTGCTGTTTCCCCTTTTCAAACCTGTGGCCAATGTTAAAACAGCCAACTTCTAAATCCCACTCTCTTTGGCCTTACCCTGTTTCCTCTTAAAATTCTAGAACCAAAGAGCTTGCCCAAGAAGGCACGTACAGCCCATGCCTTATGCTGTAAAAGAAAAAGCACAGAGGACACACAAGAGAGTAGAAGATGACTTTGTAATCCTGTCACTCATCCAGCTAAGTGTGTTAGCCCTCAGCCCTTCCCTCAGAGGAGGCTGATAAGGTGTGAAAGGTGAACGTGTGGTTAACACCTCTGCACATTTTGTAACATAATTACCTTATACCTCTAGGTATAGGTGGGGTTATAGTAAAAGTATTTACCCAAATTCCTTTGGATAAAGGCACTTTTGCTCCAACCAGCTTACCTGTGAGTTTCCCTGCAAAGATTCCTCCAAATACTTCTGAGAGTCCCCAGAAAATATCTTTTATGCCCTTGCAAACAAATCTTTCTCTACTGGGTACCACCGTCTCACATTTGGCATCCACCAGCTTCCTGAGGCATCAGCACCTCCCAAAGCAGCTGATGCACAGAGCTTCTGAAGTGCCAGAATGTTGCACTGTTCTGTTATAAAACAGGGGAGAAGGCCTCTTATGCGTGACACTCTTCAGAAGAGGTGGAAGGCTGAGCTTGTCCTGTGGGGTTATGCAAAGTTAAGTATGTCCTTTAATTTTCCTTTCACAGACACACTCCTCCCAGTTACCCAATATAAGTCCAGTGGGTTCTGGGTCAGGAAACAAATTTGAATATAAGAATTCACATTTCAGATTGATATTTGAGTATCAGTGCTGTCTCCATAATACACTTTCCTCTTGCAACTACCAAAGCTTTCTTCCTGAGTCCATCTCTTACAATGTCTATCATCTGCCTTCTACAGGATGAGTTTCCTGCAGGAGGCTTTTGGGGCTCAGGAAACTGTGCTTCTGGAAGGCTCACCCCAGTGTTTTGCCAACAAAATGTTTAGACACATCTGATTTTCTGTCTACCTGCTACACAGATGTATCATATCCACAGTGGCCCTTTTCCCAACCAAGAGAGAGTGCTGGTTTAATAGTTAAGAAGGTGTTCCAGCTACAAATATATGAAGCTTGACAAATGGTAGCTAAAACAAATAGGGTTTCATTTGTGTCTCATAACAAAAAATTCAGAGGTATCAGTGCAGAGCCAGTGCAGTGGCTGAAGGAGGCTGTCGAGGAAGAAGGAGAAATAGCACAGCAGCTGGCTTCCTCTGAAGTCTCTTCCCCCAGAGCTACCTGCATCCATGCGCCACAACTTGTGTGTGTGCATGTATGTGTGTGTGTTGGGGGTAGGGGGTGTTTAAAATCTGCATTTTGTCCAAGCTGAAAGAAGCTTCTCCATTATGCATCACAATGGCACCTGTGTGGCATCATTAAACATTTTCCTGGCAGCAGCTGCTCTATTGGACTCTGCTCACTAGAGTGAGTCCCCTGGGTTCCACCCCCAATATAAGCCACACACCTTCAGGTCTCACCTGTCTTTGTCTAAATAATGACACGAAGCCAATTAATTAAATGGACAGCTTAGGATCTTAAGACTTTTAATAAAGTTTTTCAGTGTGGCCCCTAGCAAGCCACTAAAATATTTTAGGACATTACTTCAACCAACTTTACGCCATGTCAGACTATTCTCTAGATCAAGAGGTCATCTGCTATTCCAGTGTTTCTCAAAGTGTGTTTTATAGAATACTAGTCCTATCAGATGTTCTGAAACACACAGATGTTGGAGATACTGCATGCTGTATCTGATTCTTAGAGCTACACAGTGCAGTGGCATTTGAAAGATTCTTCAAAGTCACACTGTAAATGAACCTGTTTACTTTAACTCACTGTTTCCCAAGTTTTTTGAATAAAAGAACCCTTTTAGGCATAATGAGTATGAACATCTTAAGATACTGGGGTTCTATGGAACATATTTGGGGAAATGCTGATCTACCCTATTTCTCAGGTTAAACTAGCTATGTTACCCTATCGAGCTTATCCAGTTGAGTTGGCAAGCATGAAATGTCAATAATATAATACACATAATGCCATGTTAGCAGTTTAACATGCTTCCATGTGATTCCTTTTCCCTTTGGCATTTATTAATAAAAATCTTTTCCCTTTAACAAGAAGACCATAATGTAATTTCTTGTTCATATAGATTAATTAAGAAAAAAAATGTTTTAGGGTTTTTTCTTTTCTTTATTTTTTTGAGACAGAGTCTCACTCTGTTGCCTGGGCTAGAGTGTCATGGCGTCAGCCTAGCTCACAGCAATCTCAAACTTCTGGGCTTAAAAGATCCTCCTGCCTCAGCCTGGACTAGCTGGGACTACAGGCATGCGCCACCATGCCCGACTAATTTTTTCTATTTTTAGTAGAGATGGGGTCTCGCTCTTGCTCAGGCTGGTCGTAAACTCCTGACCTCAAGCAATCCTCCCTCCTCGGCCTCCCAGAGTGCTAGCGTTACAGGCGTGGGCCACCATGCCTGGCCAATGTTTTAGTTTTAATATGTGGCAGAGTTTTTGAAATAAGGGACAGTCTGGCTTCTTAAAAAAGAGGAAGATAACTTTGCACATATTTAAGGGAAGAAAATAATATGAACAAAAGTTAAACATAGTAGCATATAGAAGATAGTAAGGGGAGGGAAACTTATGGCTGTGGGGCTATATGTGGCCTACTGGATCCTTGAGTGTGGCCTTTTAACTGAATCCAGACTTCACAGAACAAATCCAGATCCCCAAGGGCCACACTTGGGGATCCAGAGGGCCATATGTGGCCTTGAGGCTGCAGGTGCTCCATCCCATTTTGGGAACCAATGAGAACTGAAAAGAAATCAGTAGCTTAGAAAAAAATGAGAAAAAGAACTATTGGATTGTGACTGCTGACAACTTTCCACAAAGGTAAGCAACTTTGAAGAGTTAAATAATTGAACAGAGCCCAAGTTCAGATTATATGCTTCATTAAAATTTGTGGTCAGTGAACAGAACACTGTCAAGTGCCTCAAGGCTGGACTAGTTTTCTATCACGTCCACACAGACATGCGCAGAGCCACGGTGATGAAACACCTCCCAGAGATGACAGCCGAATACGGCGGCCTCGTGATGTCGGAGAAGCAGTGGAGGATGCGGCCTTGAAACCCACAATGTAGACCTATGGGGGCTGACAAATGAGGGTGCCTCTGGTAAAGGTGTTAGCACTTTGCAGTTAGCCACAAAATCATAATCCTATTTCACTCCTACAAGGCGGTCTTTCTGACTTAAGGGTAACCAGTAGCTTCTCTGACACGGTTAGACAAGGTTAGCCTACATAATTAATCAGAAAATGTGTGGCTCTTCATGCCTGCCTCAGAAACAACAAATGTCATCTTTTATATATATATATATATATATATATAAATATATAATATATATATATATATATATATATATATATATTCGATTTTATGTAAACTTTTAATTGACTTTTAATGGTATTTTACATCAAAATTCCCCAGAGAAGTGTCCAAAATTCCAGTTACAGTTCCTTCTCAGATCTGCTTATTAGTTGCAACAAAATACTGGTGCTATTTTGTTATTGTTATTTTTTTTAAAAAAGAGAGAGAGGCTATTATAGAAAATGTGTAACCCAATAAACTGAGATTTTTTTTTTTTACTGAAAAAAACCTTTCTGAGTGTTGCAGAGATGAGTATGGGAAGCAAAGTAAGCGGAATTTGGGTATATGTATTAATAATTTGATGGCTTCTGGAAGAAAGAAAGAATGAATAGCATAGAATACTATGCTAGTGTCAATTTAAAAAATTGCTTCAGAGGTAGAAATTTTAAAATCTAATATTGTGTATGAGAATTTAAGGAAGAAGAGTTTGGGAAAAGAAGAGATTAATCTACAGTTCAGAAATAGTCTATAAAATAGGAGCCCTTCTAGACATGGAAAAACAGCAGCACTGTAGGTACAACGGCATTTGTTTCTAGATGAGTCTTGATAACGTTTGACATTCGGCTCTTGCCAAGTCTATAAGCAGAACAAGGCAAACTCAGCCTAGACATGAATATGGAGGCAGGTGGAATTTGGTACTCTAAGATTGATATTTATTTGTACATTTATTTTAGAAGAAGAGGTATACCCAGTACACACATGTACATAGATCTTTTTACACTCTATAAAATAATAGTTTACCGTGTAAAAATAGTAACAATGGCATTCTACACATCATATTGGCAATAATTGGCAGTCTGCTTTTTATATTTACTGCTAAGTAGATACTTTTAAGGATTTCCTTCCTAAAGTTTTAATGAGATGCTTATAATCCACTCCTGTTTTGTTCCAGATGCCTGTGTTTGTGTATGTATGTGTGACTATGTGCATGTATGTACTGTGTGTGCACATGTATGTGTGTGTGTGTGGTCTCAGCTAAATAGTCCATGCTTCTTATAACTTTTAACTGTAAGGTTTTGACTCTTCTTTTTGGCTCCTAGATTCCAAGACTGTGTAACTTGGGTCTCTGGTATGGGGAATAGGGGTTACCCTCAGTATATCAGAGTAGGTGTTTCTCAAGCCTCTGCCCAGTATGAAGAGGTTATATAACCTTCCTGATAACTTCATACTAAACTACACAGCCTCCCTTGCTCCCTCCTCCCCACCACCTGAGTTCTTCCTTTCCTCTGACTCTAGTACTAAAACCAGAATATGAATGCCATCAATTTCATCAATCTGGATTGCAGAAACTATCTCTGCACTCCTCTCTACCTCCTTTTTCTATCCTAATCCAAAATTCTTTTTTTAAGTATTGTACCTCCTTTGTATTCACAAGGACGATATCCCCTAATCCTTGATGATACACAGATACACAAGTACATCATAATGTATATTAAACCCCTAACATGAAACGGTCCCTGAGACAACAAAGAGGACCAATATGCAATTCTGTCTGTTTTCAGGAGGTTCATCTGTAGATACAAACAATCCAGTTCAGCAGATAAAGCACTATCCAGAAATTTGAGCAACAAATTGAAGTTGAAGCAAATAGTATCAATGAGATTCAATATTTAATAACACGTATCCCAATAGGAAGACAAAGCATGGAAATTGAAATTTAGGTACAGAAAATATTTCAAGATCCAAGCAGACATCAGGGAAGTCTATTAGGAGGTAGCAAGGGTAGCAAGTTAGTTGGAAGGAGGTTCAGATGCAGGGTTTTAGTCTGGAAGGGAACTAATAAGAACAAAATTGAGTCTCATTTCTTTAGGGACTGGAGTACTGGTAAGAGAAAAACAAGGACTCTCACGTGGAAAATCAAATCTGTGACCCAATTACCAGAAATAGGCCACAAGGCAGGGGTTTCTTCTTGAATATAGTTTTAAAAACTGGAGCAAGCCAAAAATTTCATGTCATTTTATAAATCTACTTGTACAAGTCTGCAAACATACAGATGCAAGGCTGTTAAATGCAATACTGTTGGCAATAGTGGAAAACTTAGAAACTAAATGCTCACCAGTGGGGTCCTGGTTACATAAATGATGGTATATCCAACTAAGGAAATATTTTGCAGCTCTTAAAATCAATAAGGAAGCTCGCTCATATGAGGTGATAATGGGAAGATTTCCAAAATGTGCTATTGATTGAAGAAAATTGAGATACAGGGCAATATGAACAGTCTGATATCGCCAGTGCACACACAAAAAAGATATACAGTATCTGGACAACACACACATACATGCACACACATCTATATATATGTATTCATATCCATTCAAGAAAATAAAACCATTCTAACTATTTCAAACCAGAGAGGATTTAATACAGGTATTGGTTAAAAATTATTGCTGAGCCAAAAGAGAAAGGTAAGTTTACCCAAAAGTGAGCAATTTTAGGAAACCAGTAATACCTAATGGAACAAAAGGAAATGTTATTTAACTAAGAGTCCACAATTGCTGTGGTCCTAAATCTGCCGGAGGTGCTGTCTAGGATAAATCCTAAATTCTCCATGTTCCAACCACACATCTCCTTTATGTGCTTTTTGTAGGGGACACCCATTAGGCTGAGGGATGGTCTTAAAATGGCAGTCTACTGGTTATATTATTAGATGTTTTTACAATTAACACATTGTGTCAAGGGGAGGGATCTTATATCAATCTTTTTGATTTTTTTTTTTGTTTTTAGATACACTCCTCTTATTATTTTTTTATTGTTTATTTTTTTGTAGAGACAGGGATCTTGCTATGTTGCCCAGGCTTCTCAAACTCCTGGCCTCAAGCAAACTTTCCCCCTCAGCCTCCCAAAGTGTTGAGATTACAGGCATGAGCCATTGCACCCAGCCATTCCTCTTTTTTTGTAAATGTGGAGTGATTTAGAGCTTTGCTTAACTAGTTAGGGAAGGGGGATGGGGAGAATGCAGAGGGAGCCTGATGTATTATTAAAAACAACCAAAGCCAAGATATTTACAACAATAATCTACAAATGATTTTATTTTAACCTGAAAAAAGGAGTTTATTTTAAATGGAATGAGGAAAATGTTGAGTTCTTTTTAGATTAACTTTCCAAATAGAAATGGGTAGCATATTTTTAAAAGAGACATGGGTATGACTTCTTTATGAGTCAACTGAGTCAATTTCATCATGCAGGTCTCTATATCTGATTCTCTCAGCCTCACCTGTCTCTTATTCCAGCTCCTACCGTGGCAACCAATTCCATGCAGGCTCCAGTTTCCTGCAAACACAATTATACATAACACTGTATTGTTTGCTTGAAATTTGCTAAGACAGTAGGTCTTAAGTGTCCTCACCCGCTGCCCGGCATATATACACGATGAGACAGCAGTCTCAGGCTTTCCAGATCAAGGCTTCTCTGTTGGCACTGAGGCATGCAACAACCTACAAGGGCAGGGGCAAACTCTTGACGGGTTGGATAAATGCTTTTCCCACTTTACCCCGGGCTGGGAAGCCCGGAGTTTCACAAGGCAATTCAGGGGTCCCATGAGAGGGAGTGAGCAACCAGGAAGGCATCTTCCTATTAGCTCTCCCTTCTCCCCACTTCTGTGCTTCACCACCTCCCGCCTCCTCACTCCTCTCTCCTGAATCACACTCCTCAGGAGAGTACTTGAACTTGAGTACAATATTTGTTTCACGCTCTGCTTTAGCAGGCTTAGCCCAGGCTAAGACAGTTTCCAACATACAATACTATGGTGCTGAAGAAGGTCTAATTCAGTGACAGCTCCGAGGAAAACGCATTGAAAATATTATCAGCGGATGTCACAAGGCCGAGACCTGAGCTTGACGGTTTTGTTACAATTTTTATGGAATACAGAAAAATGGAAAAAATCCGCAGGCAGGCGGAAGACTAAAACCAGAGACTCAAAATGCTATCAGGACTTTCTCTGCATGTCTCACTTGCTTTGTTTCTGTCTCTGTCTCTGGAGACACTTTCATCTGCTTCTCTGCTGCATGTGGAAAGAAAGTGCCAAAGGTGGGCCGGGGGGACTCTCACCCCTTTTCCTCCTGATTTCGAGTGGGGGCACTTCTATTAAGGAACACTCCCTGTGTTCTCTGCAGCCCTTCTGCCCGACTTCTCCCCAGGGAAGGAGTGATTTCACTGATTTGTGAATTTGGGGAAAGGGATTGAATATATGTGGTTCAGCTGTATCCTTCCTCCTCTCTTTTTGGGATCAGTCTGCCTGCAGGAAGCACATGTTTTTCACTCCTCCACACAAGGGGTTTGAAAGAGTTAGACCCCTATATGGGGGGAGCCAGCACTAGTGCAGCTGTGCCTATCACTGGATGGGTGACTCTCTTCAATACAGGGGCCGGACCTAAGAAGGCCCACGTGTCATATTCTCTGCTCTGATCTCCAGGCTGGCTGTGATATTTGATAAATACGACATCTTGATTTCCAATTGTCTGTCCTGCATCTCCAATTGGTTCTTAGCTTGGATATATAATATATTAATATATAAATAAATACAGAAGAGATTTTATATATTGACCCTCTTAAAACCCCATAGCCACCAATATCCTCCAGACTTTATATCTTACAAGCTTTATACTCAAAGAGAAGTGGTTTTCTTTTCACTTCTACTTCCAAAATTCCTGGGGAAAGACTCTAATGAATGCTGATGAGGTAGGAAAGAAAAAAAGATTAGCTAAACTTGCGTCAGGTGCTCATTGATAGACCAAACACCTGTGATCAGGAGGTTAAGTCGATGTGCAACGTGGCATCTTTGCCTGACCACAACTATGCCACCACCATGGACACAGGCCACATGCAGCCCATGAAGCTGGCCAGTGTCACCAAGATTCTGGGCAGGACTGCCTAGCAGGCACATGCACACAGGTTCATGTGAAATTCATGGACTACACTGGCCTCTCCATCATCCAAAACATGAAAGGCCCCTGGTGGGTGGGTGACATGCTCACCCTATTGGGGTCAGTGCAGAAGCCTGAATGCTACATGGAACCTGCAGCTGGGTCCTGAATAGATTGACCAGATGGAAGATCTGCAACTGTTAAAGCTCTGATTTAGGGGGATGGGGTGCCCAAACTAAGAAATGCTCCAATAGTCTCTAGCCCATACCACTGGCATAGCATTTATTACATTGAATTATCACTGCTGTTTTACCTTATTCATCTTTGCCTCTTTAATACCTTTAATACATGCCCTGGCATAGGGCCTGGATTAAAATAGACATTATCTAAAATATGTAAAAACAGGTAGAAAAAAGAGAGCGAGGGGAAGAGAGAAACAGACTTGTGGCTAACATCAATTGTGCTTAGTGCTGGCTATTCCTACTTCACTTTTCACTTTGTGAAGGTATAAAATTTGAATAATACAATGCAAATGTAGAATATTATTGGAAAGCCATCTGAAAACAAGTAAAAACACAGACACAGGGTGGGTTTTTTGTTCATTTGTTTATGATAAGGTAGTTATGAGACTAAGCTACATCACATAGTTACATCACTTCGTATATTACATCACATTGTGTAAAGGTGATACAGTCTCAAATTCAGTGTGAACAAATGGCTGATAATTCAACAGAGCCCTGGTTCTTTGGGGGATGCCATTAAACTAAAATACCCAGGATGGAGACACTAATAAAGATGGAGTCAACAGAGGTGCAGCCATTCAACTTTCAACTTCTTCAGGAAGTTTGTAAGCAAGATGGGGGGGATCAGAGATGGGAGTAGTCGGGGTTCAGGGGGATATTAAAAAAACTGATAAATATTTTACTGGAATTTCACAGATGATTTCTTCAAAACAATTTCAAACGGGAGCATGCCTCACTAGGGAATAATGTGATACCCTAGCACATAATTGTTTATGAAGTTCTCATCACAATGGCACCTAAACACTGCAAAGATATCATCTGGAGCTTTTTTAGACTCAGGGTGCATTGATAAATGTAATAAAGACAGATGTCTAATGGATTCATGGTAAGAAAAAAAAAAGGAAAGAAACAAGAACTCATGGCCAAGGCACTTGCAAATGTTCGATTGTTTCATATTACCCGAATACCAACCTCAGGAGAAATACTTGTAATAGAGCATAAATAAATAGGCTAAAAGTTCCTGGTCTCTGAAGGGGATTAGTGCCAGGAAACAAAATGATAACTTAGGAGAAGTAAAAATTAGTCATAGCAGATTCTTAGACCTCCCTTTTGATGCATTTCTGTTTCCCTTTTTCCTTCCATTTTAATACTTTTTATTCTGCTATTCTTTCCCCAGAAGTTCTTTTGTTTATATTCAGAAAATCCAGATAGCCAGGAATCCTTGGCATAAATCACTTCTTTTTAAAGAGATCTGTGTGGTTGCTGATATTCCTTTCCTAGTCTATTTCACTAAGCCTCAGACTATCTATAGAGAAGGATTTTCACACAAAATGAATGTTTTAAAAACTTAAAACACAGCTATATTTGGATCTGTGAACTATAAACAGCAGGAAACCTGCAAGATTCTAAAACCTGCTATTTCCCTCTTATTATCTCTATTTTACAAAGCTCCGTGTGTTCCATCTTCAGAAGCTATCTCCATTCCTCTAGTTCAAGAAAATTTACCCTAAGGTATTGCTAAGACTTTGGATTTTTCCTACTTTACCCACAGATGTCACCCCAGAAATGATGCATACCACTCAGTTCAATTTGCATCGTTACACAAAAGGGACTCTCCCTGGAAACCTTTTATGCACTTCTAAAACATAATAGCATTTCAAAGAAATGAGTTCTTTTTGAGATAATAACTGCTGTTAACTCCCCCACTAGAGCTCGCTGAAGTATTTGACAATTAACCCAGCTTACCACTGGCTTGAAATGATTTGACAATGATTTAACTCTTTGGGGAAATGCTTTTCTTTAACTTACTACAAAGCAATTTTTTTTCAATGTACTTCAGTGCATTTAAATTGCATCTCTATTCTGCGTCTATACTTATCCCTTAAAATACAAATCCATTTTGGTTATATGTGTTTGTGCTTCTTAAAAACAAATAGAATTATTGTACTGTGGGTTGGGTTGTATGCCCCCAAATTCTTATGTGAAGCCCTAACCTCTAGTACTTCAGGATGCGACTGGATTTGAAGACAAGACCTTTAAAGAGGTGACTAAGTTATTAATAAAATGAGGCTGTTAATGTAGGCCCTAATCTAATATCACTTGTGTCCTTATAAGAGGAGATTTGGGCACACAGGGATACCAAGGATGCAGGCCCACAGAGGAAAGGCCATGTGAAGGCACAATGAAAAGATGTCCATCTGCAACCCACAGAGAGTGGCCTTAGGAGAAACCAAACCTGCTGGCACCTTAACCTCCAGAACTGTGAGAAAATAAATGTCTGATGTTCAAGCCACCCAGTCTTCAGTATTCTGTTGTGGCAGCCCTAGGGGACTAATGCACATAGATCCTATCTGCTGCATCCCTTCCAAGGGGTCATTCCAGCCTTTGCTTGAAGCTCTTCAGTGCCAGGGCAGGTGCCAGTCCTCTCTGCCACTTAGGGCAGCCCTTTGCAAATGTGTGTCTGTTCTGAGTTACTAGGATTTCCTGCAGTAATCCCACTGCCTGAAACAACATCATGATCACACAGGGTCATCCCCTGATCTCTATAGAAACCCAGTGCTTTCAATAAAATTACGGTAAGTTGACTTAAGATGGCCCTAGATGATTGAATGTCCAAACTCTATTTCACTATCTACATACACTTCGTTGCTAAGCCCAGAGGCCTGTCTCCAACACATCATTCAAGGCTGGCTGTTCCCTTCCTCGTTCTCTTATGCTAGCAGCCCTAACTGTTGTCTTATTGGTTTTCTTGCCTCTAACTTTCAGTAATTACTGCCAAAAAGAGGTGATCGTATGAACACCAGAGGGGTAAAATATGCTGTGGGCTAATCACTCACTTATCACCACCTTATTTTTATTTGATGAGATTAAATGATACTGAACAATAAAGCCTGCCTTTTTAAAAAAGTAAAAAGACACCCAGGGACGGTTTAGGTGCACCGTATGGGAAACACAAACCCTTCGTCTTGTCTAACAAGGCTCTGTGTTTCTGCCCTTGTGCCACTGCAGTCTACTCAAATCACAGCAGCCCAAGGGTGATTTTAAATTCTAAACCCTATTTGCCCCCTCCCCTTGGCTTTCCATCTTATTCAGGGTGAAACCTGAGTCCTTATAATGGCCTGGAAGGGTTTGGTGCTTGGGTCCCCTGTGTGTTCTCTGACAACCACTCCAGACTCAGGCTCATGCTTCAGTGGTCCCCGGCTGTCCTCAAATGCTCCAGGCTTCCACACTGTGGCTTTTGCTCCTGTTAGTCCCTCAACTTGGAGATCGTTTTCCCCAGATACCTGCCTGAACCGTGCTCAAATGACATTTTTTCTTTCTTCACCCTCTCCCAATCTCACCTGTAACAAGAAGAATATCGATGACAATAACAATAGTAATAGTAACAAAAACATAGTTTTTCCCACCATTGTTTAAAGTTTTATCAATGGTCTGTCCCCTCAGCTCTTTGGGAAGAGACACAATTTAAACAGCATAAATACCGTATTTGAAGACATAGATGTTCTTTACTATCTCACATGGAGCATCCTGGGGAACTCACATGCTAAAAAGTATCTCAAGGATACTGATCAATTTGTTGCCATTCATTTGCAAAGCTATTGCCAATCAGATTTTTTTAAAAAAACTTAACATTTGCAGGATTAATACTGAGTGAGTGAATTGATACCACTGGATTGTCCAATGCCTATCTCTTTTCTTCCTGCATCTAGGTCAAAAATTTAATTCTTAGCTTTCTGACTTCTTCCTAAAAGAATGTCATTTGTATTCCAGAACACCCTCTCCTCACAGACCAAGTCCTCAGGGGATATCTGAAATAACCCTAATGGCAGGTGCTTTCAGTGGATGCTGCAGCTACTACATGTCTTGGGGTCCTCAAAGATTCACCTGAACTCTCTCATGGTCACCTGTAAGGCATATGTGTCCTGCTTCATTTATACTTCTTTGGACATTTAATGGGAACATGCATCACACTCTACTACAAGTATTTCTTTATCTGTCTGAGGTACTTCATATTCCCTGAGCTCTTTAAGGACAAGGTATTTAAAAATTATTATAAAATGAATCATGCTGAAAAGTCCTAACAGTGCACAAGTGAAAAGCCCCTCATGCCCCTGTCCCTTCACCTCTACCCCCAGAAGTATCCCCTGTTAAATTTCTGAAATACCTTCCTGAATTTCTCTATTTATAAACAAGTACGTATCTCTACATAGCAGGCATGATTATTTTCAGGACACTACATTCAGCAGTGCAAAAATGTAACTTTTAAAAAACATTAATAACATCTTAATCTCTATTTTTAGCATCAGTTCTGTCAAGAGGCAGAAAATGTAATGTTTGTCAATTCAAAGGAAACTCAGGCATTTCGGGAGTTCTCAGTCAATCGAGAAGCTTCCTCTCTGTTCTTCTGCCCCGGATTATTGCTGCTGTCGCTGTCGTTCTAGATTCCGGGACACAGGGCGTTGAGGAGGAGGTGGCCAGCCACTGGCCAGACTGAACATGCTGGCACCTACGGCGGTGCCCACTGCCACGTGGGGCTCTGGGCTGCTGCTGCCCATCCACCCTCCACCTTGGCATCTGGGGCAGACCGGGTGGCTGAAACTGCATCTGCTGATGGTGTTGCCTCATGTCGGCCCACAGGTCCCAACTGGCTGTTGATTCTTTACGTGAAACCTGAGGCTGCTCCTGGGACCCCAGCCAGTGGAGCTGCCCCAGGCCCATCTGCCTGGCACGCCTTACACTTGCCTCTCCTTTATTCTCCTGTACCAGGAGAGGGAACTTTATGGGGGCCTTAGACAGGAAACTGGGCACAATTCCTTGTCCTCTTGGTCCCCCCACACTCTCTGGGGCTCAGCCCAAGGCACGCGGTGTGTGCGGATCCTCAGCACGGTGTCGTGCCACCAGCTCGCCTCTCTCCACGTCCCCTTTCTCTCCTGGAATATTTTTATCTCATCTAAAGCAGGAAAACTGGCTCTTAGAGCAACAGTCGTTCTTTCCAAAGCTATTTGTTTAACCTATTGTCTCTAACAGGAGTTTAAAAAGTCTATTTTGAAACTGAAAAGTGGAGAATGAAATCTTTTATTCTCTGGTCCATCGTGGCCCTGACTCCCCGAGAGCTGGGGTGCTCTGGTTGCTGCCTGCAGTGGGTGGGAGGGGTGCAGAGAGACAGTGGCGCCAGTGGCATGGCGGTGGGGATGGGGCGCAGCAAACACTTCAAAGGATTATCCCACCCCATCTATAGATATCCTTTTATGTTTTTGGCCCAAAAATGTAATCCTTCTATACTTACTATTCTATAGTTTGCACTTTTCACTCAATAAAATGTCATGGATATCTTTAGAAATGAGTACGTATATGTCTACCTCATACCTTTTCACACTTGCATAATGTGTCATTGTCTTGATGTACTATTTTTATTTAGCCAGTCCACTGTTGATGGACATCTAGGTAGTTTCAGGTTTTGGCTTTTCAAACACAAAGCAACAATGAGCACCCTTATAGGTACATATTTGCTTATTTATATGAGATAGCCATAGTATATTTTTCTAGAAGCAGAATTGCTATATCACAGAATATATCCTTTTTACATTTTGGTTCATATTGCCACGCTGTCCCTAAAAATGTGTACCAATTTACAGTTCCACTGAAAGTATATAAGAACATCATTTTCCTATAACATTCACCAACACTGGGCATTTGTCTAGCTATAGATTGTTCTTGGTTTCTTTGGGGGTTCTTTTTTTGTGTGAATTGGTCACTCATTTCCTCAGACTATTTTTTTTCCTATTGAACATTTGTGTTTCTTATTGATTTACAAACAGTCTTTATATGGGAAGGAAATTAGACCTTTGACTGTTTTTCTTAATATGCTTTATTTTTAATTTGATTATGGCTTTTTTCTCTATAAAAGTTTAACTTTTGTATGGACTAAATATATGAAATCTATTCTCTTCTGCCTTTAGTGACATACAAGGAAGACTTTACCTCATTTTAATAATAAATTGCTATTAATCTATATCTTATTTTAATACTTTTTTGTTTTTCTATTTCACACTTTACTGGAATTTATTCAGGTGTAAGGTATAAGGTGAGAATATAATGTTATCTTTTTGCAAATAGCTCAATAGCTTTTATCGAATATCATGTATCTTCCTATGGAGTACTTTTTCAGGCAAAAGTACTAAATTTAGCTATATGATATAGTCTTAATAATTTTGGAATTATCCAGGACAGGGGCTTCTCTTCTTCCTCTTTTCCCAGCATATCTGACTATCACTCCTTCCACAAAGTAGGCCAATGGGGCATTGGCTTGCTGTCAGGTAGGTCTGGTGAGGAGAGGAGACCAAGGCAAATGACTCTATCTGGCTCTCCTTCCTCCCAAAGGATGGAGCTCCTACAGAGGAATCCCAGTGGGTGCTCCCCAGAGAGGCCCATCTGGTTAGAAGCACAGGATTTCTGCTAGCAGTGCTGGGCTTCTTGCTAAGCTGATCTAAGTGCTAGCAGAGACTCAGCAGGTCATTCTGTGGGAAAGTGTGCTACCTCCCTGGGATCACAACCTGAGCAAGTCATAGCTTCCCCTTTGGAAGGTTGGAGTCCTGAGCCTAATGCATACTTCTTCCTCTTTTGCTGACACTTTAAAAAAATTGATTATTATTATTTTTTTAATTTTTATTTTTTAGAGACAGGGTCTGCTCTGTTACCCAGGCTGGACTGCAGTGGCTATTCACAGGCATGATCATAGCTCACTGCAGCCCTGAACTCCTGGCCTTAAGCAATCCTCCTGCCTCAGCTTCCCCATAACTGGGACTACTGGCGGTATAGCACCTGGCAGCTGAACTCTGAACAGAGTAAGCAGGTGGTGATGCTCTATTACCCCCTTCTCAAGGGTGGGCATGAGCCCCAAGTTCAGCTTAAAGTCCCTTCATGGTAAACTCTAAAGACTCCAAATTACTATGAACATAAATGTTATAAGGAATGTTTGCAGATGAGAAGTGCCGCAGAATAAGGCCAAGCAGAGCAGGGTCTGCAGCAGACCTGGAGTGCCTGGTGGGGGGAGCTGGCCACAGTTCCAAGTCGGGCACTCACAGCAGGTCTCCAGCAGAAGGTGACATTTGAAGCAAGATTTGGAAGAGGCGAGGGCATGAGTCATGAAGGTTTCTGAATAAAGAACATTCCAGGCAGAGGGATCAGCCCCTATGAATGTCCTGAGGTGGGGCGTGCCTGGCACAGTGAAGGCACAGGGAGGGGTGTGGCGGGAATGAGTGGGAGCAGAGGAGGGAAGACGGGAGAGGTGAGGAGGGGGCTGGAACCTCCAGGGGCTACTTTCAGATTAGCACGGAGCCATCACGCCTCATTTTTATTGTGTTTTTTCTTCCTAGTCCAAATTCTTAACTATTCAAAACCGATCCAAATAGCACTAAAATAACTCACTTAAGCAACTTATGCTGGGTCAACCAAATTGACAATTAATGTTTTCCAATACAGAATAGGCTGGATATTTACAGTAAAATAATCCAATGTTGTACTATAACATAACATACAGTTATATATAAAACATATATAGTATATAACATATATTAATAATATCGTTAATTATAAACCAAGTAAGCTAAACATATTCAGATGAATAAATTTATTCTATGACAAACATAATTCAAATGAATTTACATAAATATAATTCAATAAAATAGAATTCCAATGAATAATTTTGCTATATTATGAATTCACTAAGTTAAACCTATTTAAATGAACACTACTTTTCAAAATTCTAAACATGTTATTAGTGATAACATGAGAAATGGGCAAGATAGAAATACGCATGTTATATATGGCTTTTTCTTAACATCTTTTTCACAGAACAAATAGATAAGCAAATTAAAACAGAAACAAGGAAATGACAAGAAACAATGGCTGCTGGCATTTTGTCACTTCCCCAGGAATTTTTATTTGCTTATTATTCGAAGAGGCGCTATTGTCTCAGACCAGAGCTTAGAACCAGGAGTGAAGCTGGGCCTATATAAATACCACTGGATCTTTGATTTTAACTGGCTGGGTAGTTTTAAGCGCATGACTTCACTTCCAGTCCTGGCCTTCCTCTTCACCAAAATAGAATAACAATATTGAATGAACTCTCTGGGACAAAGTGCTTAAGTGTTGATAGCCTACAAATGTTGTCGTAAAAGATCTAAGAAAAATAAGAAAAAATGGTAGCTTATGTCCAATTTCAAATCTTTCTGATCATCACCGCTTATGTAATTTATTCAGTAAATATTTATCAAATAATGAGTTAAGTGGAAGTAGAAGAGCTTGTCAAGAGCCTAACAAGGTGTGGCTGGACAGGTACGGGGACAAAAAAGTGTCAGAGGAGCTAAGCCAGGACAGAGTTTCGGGAGGAAGCAAATGCCCAACAGCTTTACCTATTGCAAAGAAATTGGGTGTGTCCAGTGAATTTGGCATTTAGAGGTTCACTAGCGACTTTATTAAGAATAGTTTCTATTGTGCGTGATGTTTTAGAACTTACAAAGCAGTCTCACATGCACTGTGTCATTGTATTAAGTTACGTCTATTGAAGTTCTAGGGTGATCTCTGTGTTCCTGATTGGACCTTCACTAATATACAGGACATATCAGCTAGATCACGGCTGCAGTTTGAATTTGTTGGGTAGAAAGAGTTCCACAGGACCTACTATTCCTTCCCACTCTTACTTACACCACTGATTTGTATGAGAGCGGGGAGCTTCCTGGGGGAAAAATGAAATCTTGCTTCCTCCTGAGTTGTAGCCATAGAGAAGCACATGGAGAACTGATGTATGGGTGAGTTTTAAGGTAGGAGTTGTGATGAGAAGCGGCAAATTACTACAAGAATATGGACCGTCTGATAGAGAGACCTCCATAAAAGGAGTCAGACACAATGATAAAGGTGATCTGAGAGTCAAAAGAGAGTCCAGGCTGTGGCTACACAGCCACAATATGAACGAGTTTCAACCAAGCCAGATAGATTGTGCACTGAGGGAAAAAGTTGTGTGTGAACCCAAAGAAAGACCTTAATAAACTCTGGAACCCCTCTCCACCCAGATAACTTTGCTGTGGGATTCCTCTAACAGATCATTACTCAGGTGGAAGAGAGCCATTCACTCGAGTATGGCCATTTGTCATGATGCCATGAGCATCAAGATCTGCACCTTGGAAGAGTGCTGTCATCAGCACCACCTCGGGTCAGCAGAGATGTGCCACCAGCCTGGCTGCAGAGCCTGACAAAAGCAAAGACAGCAACAAATTAGACTGATCGTGACTTCTCGGAAGTAACTTCTAGGGACCCCCAAACACTTTGGAAGAGCCACGCAATACTTTAGCTGAAGTTTCTGACTGATTGGATGGGGGCCCTCGATGTAATTAAAGTTACAAAGAGAAGACAATGTAATTGACTATTGCTCAAACTTTTAGGGAGGTAAAGATTTCCTGAGATTTAGAACAGCAGAATTCTCAAATTTTGTTTTCCATTTCATATTATGTCAGTTTTATATTCAAACATTTCACTTACATTTAAAAATTAGTATATAAATTGTATATGATAGCTTCTAATCAATTTTTCACATTAGTTGTTATAGATCTTTCTTTCTTTTAGATTTTTAAGTTTGATTTCTCTCTCTTTTGGCCAAGTTATGCTGGAGGTCAAACAATTTTGCTAAAACAAAAAAACAGCTCTTGCTTCAGTTTGACAATAAAATTACTTCCTAATTTTCCAATATTTATCTGTCCTTATTTTTTATGAAGTCTAGTTTTTTCCACCTCTCCTTTGTTTCTCAATGTTTTCCCAAATCATTTTGGTATAGAGAAGGAAGGAAATAACATGTATTTGAACTCCCTGTTAAGTACAAAGTTTTAGTATAGATTATGTTTATCTTTTAATATTATATTCAAGCTTTAAATTTGTTAACTTTCATACTGTTTTGTGTCCTAGATTTCATAACAGTAACACTTTACTTTAGGTACTTAACTACCTTTGCTGTGACAGTCATTGAAATCACTTAAATTTATTGTCCGGTTCTCCAGCCCCAATCTTTTGTAATTTTTTGGTAGATGTAGATTGTATTGAAATATTCTTTCAAGTTCTATGTTTACAAAAGACTCTTCTGCCTTAAACACAAACAAATAGTAACCAAAACAAAACAAGTCATATCCAAACAACCAGTGGAATGATATTGTAATGTATTTGTGGTGAGAATCAAGTATTTTTTTTTTTTTTTTTTTTGAGACAGAGTCTCACTTTGTTGCCCGGGCTAGAGTGAGTGCCGTGGCATCAGCCTAGCTCACAGCAACCTCAGACTCCTGGGCTTAAGCGATCCTACTGCCTCAGCCTCCCGAGTAGCTGGGACTACAGGCATGAGCCACCATGCCCGGCTAATTTTTTTTTTTGTATATATATTTTTAGTTGGCCAGATAATTTCTTTCTATTTTTAGTAGAGACGGGGTCTCACTCTTGCTCAGGCTGGTCTCGAACTCCTGACCTCGAGCGATCCACCCGCCTCGGCCTCCCAGAGCTAGGATTACAGGCGTGAGCCACCGCGCCCGGCCGAGAATCAAGTATTTTTAAGAGATCTGTGATAATATTATCCTTAGGGCTTGCTTACATTCTCTCTCTTATATAAGTTTAAAAATCTTGTAGTCTTAGAATCTTTAAATGATAGCTCTCTCTTCTCTTCATCTGTTTCCATTAAATATCCTATGTCTTTACAGTTCAAGAATCTGACAAGTAGGTATCCAAATAGTCCTCCAGATACTCAAGAAAGATTTGTTGTTTTTAACTGAGGACAAATTGTTTTCAATGATTTCTACCAGTGTGCTTTCTATCATAATTTTCTTCTTTTTTTCTCTGGCAACACTATTCACAGATTAAATTGTAGAGATCTGTTTCTTTAGGCCTATAGGGTTTTTATTTAAATTGCTTTAAATTTTTAACCATCTCTCTTAGGATTTGATTTTCTATTACTGTTGAACTTTTAAAAATAACTGCTACTCTCTTAGTGGGCTTAAAACAAAGGAGGCATCTCACATTATTCATTTCTTCATTACAAGTTAATTCAGTAGAGCTCAAAATGGCCAGATGACAGTCTCAACTTCCAGGGCAATAGAAGAAGCATCATTGCAGGCTTTGAAAGAAGTATTACTGCCTTGAGAACTATGACCTTAGACCAGCAGAGCCTAAAGTTGCAGGGATGAGGAGCAAATATTTGCCATTGATAGGAGTGACTTCTACTTTCACAGCTTAATTCCTGGGCCTGGTATTCTGACCATGGGAGAAACATCACAATATGTTGGTCACTTTGGTCACTAGCTCAAAGAATACACTTCATCCTATAGGAGAGTACTCCAACCTTGAACAACTTCAGCATTTCTAAGGGACTCTTCTAGGTGATAGGAACTTGATAGTGTCAGTGTATACCATGGGCATGAACCCATTGCACCACTTCTTTTTTTTTATTTTTTTAAATTATCTTTAATAGCCCCGGGAGGAATCCTGGGCAGCAATTGCATTCAAAATGTAAATGATCAATGTGTCCTGCAAATTGCACCACTTCTTTTGCTGTAAAATTAGTTTCTTGGTCAGAAACAATTCCAAAATTGATTATTTTCATTCAACATATTCAACTCTCTAAACTATCAGAATTTATTTTTGTGTATGATGAGTTTGACTTCTCTCTTCTGTATATGGCATGAAGTATGATTCTAAATGTTCACTTATATGAAAAGATGCCTGATGTCACTAATCACCAGGGAAATGCAAACCAACCGCAAGGAGATACCACCTCACACTTGTTGGGATGGCTATTAACAGAAAGACAAGAGATAATAAGAGTCTGCAAGGATGTGGAGCAAAGGGAACCCTTGCACACTGTTGGTGGGACTGTCAGTTGGTACCACCATTATGGAAATCAGTATGGAGGTTCCTCAGAAAATTAAAAATGGAACTATCATATGATCCATCAATCACACTTCTGGGTATATATCCAAAAGAAATCGTATCAGCATCTCAAAGAGATATCTGCACTCCCATGTTCATTGCAGCATTATTCACAATAGCCAAGATATGGAAACAACTTAAGTGTTCATCGACAGATGAATGGATAAAGAAATATATATATAAATCTCACATATCACATATATATATGCAATGGAATATTATTCAGTCATAAAAAGGAGGAAATCCTGCCATTTGTGACAACATGGATGAACTTGGAAGACACTATGAGAAGTGATGTAAGCCAGACACAGAAAAACAAGTATGGTATGAACTCACTTATATGTGGAATCTAAAAATGTTGAACTCATAGAAGCAGAGTAGAGAGGTAGTTTCCGGGGGCTGTGGAGGTGGGGAAAATGGGGAGATGTTTGTCAAAGGATACAAACTTTCAGTTAGAAGATGAATAAGTTCTGAAGATCTAATGTACATGATGGTTAATAACACTGTGCTGTTTACTCGAACTTTAGTAAAAGAGTAGATCTTAAGTTTTCTTATACCCCTCACATACAAAGTAACTGTGTAGTGATGGATGTGTTAGTTAATTTGATTGTGGTAATCATTTTACACTGTATACATATACCGATCACATTGTACATCTTGAATATATACAATTTTTATTTGTCAATTACACTTCAAGAAAGCTGGCAAAAAATTTAAAAATGAATTTTCACCTATAATTTATGAGAGAAAATGATCTAATTTATACTCAGTCTGGATGATAGTCCCGTGTCATCATTTTAAAACAAAACAAAACAAAACAAAAAACAATAAAGGAGATGACCAAGAAGTGTGAAATGCTCTGATTGATTTTAACATCATGAAAAATGGTGATCCATTTCCCAATTAGCAGCCTAAAATTTAATTGTTTGCCTAAAATGTATTAAATAAATTAGCTAAATAATCCTTGAAATATTCAACAGTAGAAAACTTGAAGTGTAAAAAAATTCTCAAAAAACAGCTTTGACTTTTCTATATATTATGAAATAAATTTTTGATAAATATAAATTTTTGGTACATGATTTTTTGGATAAATTGATATTTGGTTACATTAATAATTTATACGATGCATCACATATAATTATACAGATTATATATAGATATGTAGACTTGGTTACATTGATTGTTTATATTGATACAGATATTAGAATTTTTTCTTCAGTTAATAAAACTCTGCTAATAGTTTACTGTGCAGCCTTTAAAACTTTTTTGTATACATTTATATATGAACACACACAGATTTTTGCTGTTTGTTTTAAACTCAGGTGGGGCAAAGACAATATACATAACCTAAACATTTGTACCCCCATAATATGCTGAAATAAAAAAAATTAAAAAAAAATGTCAAACTAATTTATAACTTGTTTTTAAATATATTAGGGACATCTTCCATGCTAATGGGTATGGATATATGTAATCATTGTAGATTTAGGAATTGCATTGATTTTATAGCTCAATTTGGGGAGAATTGATATATGTATAACATTGAATATTAATATTTCTATTTAGGAATAAGATATATTTATATCTTCTTGAATGCCCTTTAGCTAAGTTTTATAATTTTCTTCATGTAGGTCTTACAATATTTCTATTTAACCTGGGCACTTTCTATTTATTTTTACTGTAATAAATAGCATTTCTTAAAAGTACAGCTGGTTGCTGTTATTGCTTCTTATAAAAAAAAATCTGTAGCAGTAATAGAAGGCATTTGTCTTGTCTCCCCAGCTTTAGTGGAGAAATGTTAAGTATGATATTTTCTATTGGTTCTGATTCATATCCTTTTCCAACTTGGAGAAGTTTCCCTCTTTTCCTAACCTATGCATAGTTTTTATGGAGAATAAGTGTTGAATTTTATTAAATACTTTCTGAGGGTATCTACTGAGACGAGGTTTGTAGTATTTCTCTCAAGGAATTTGAGTCTGAAAGTCCAAACCAAATACAATTATCATCTTTTGGATCTTCATTCCTGGATTAGTGGAGTGAAATTATTTGTTGTATAAAATTGTTACATGTATTGAAGAAAGCCTTTAAATCATTTTGATAAATCTTAAAATTAGAGATAGTTATATATTAATAACAAACACCTGTTGGTTAACTGCACCTATTATTTAAGTTAATTTAATTGAATCAATGTATAGAATTCAACTGAGTCTTGTAGAAATAAAACTGAGAATAGAAAACATAGTAAAATGAAATTAAGACAGACTGTTTCTGTTTCTTCCAACAAATGGTAAAGCCACTTATAAATTCATGTACAAATTAAGAACAGCTTTATGATCTTGCAGAGCATCTGCCAAACTAAATTATAAATACTTCAATTAAACTTTGAAATTATATTGGAAAATATCTTATTTATGCACTATGATTGACAAAGATGAAAAATCTTTAAGAGTGTTTAAACACTTCCAAACTAGATATAAATAAAGTTCAAGCTCCTAACTAACACCCAGGAGGATGGGACAAAAGGAGGTGTGGCCTGTGTAGAGAATACTTAGGAGGACTAAATGAGATGATCTCCAAATACCTGTCCATAGACTAAAGCCAGTTCAACCCTGGTGTCCCCAGCACACAGCATCCCTCTGAGATGAATGTCTCTGAGTCTGAGAACCATATTGAGTGAATAATAATCTAAAAACTGAGCATGGGTGAAGTTAAATCATTGAGGGTCTTGAGTACCACATGGAAGAGCTTGAACTTAATTCTGTAGGCTATGGTGTGTCCTTGAAGGAATAGGGGAATATCATGGGTGTACATATTTATGCCTAGAACCATCCCCCTGTGAAGATGGTATGGGAAATAATGTTATCTCCATAGACATACTTAAAATTCTGTTCTCCAGTCATTCTTTTTCCTTTCTCTAGGTCTGTCTGTCTTGCTTCCACTTTACCTACTGCTGGTCATCTGTGGTAGTGATGAAGATCATGTCAGAAAGAGCATTGTGAATAAAGAAGAAATAACGACAACTATTAAAATAGTTGTGAAATTCAACATGGTCATGCTAGGTTACCCTCAGATAAATAGGGTCATCATATGTGAAAATTCTGGCTTTTTAATTGTGCCATATGCTTCTAGATTGGTTGCCCTAGATCATGCTCCTCTTTATAAATACTTGTTACTGTTTTCCCATCTTTGTCAACCTCTTAGAGCCAATCTAGGATCGAACAAGGAGCCCAGGCAGTATTCCATTGTGAGAATGCCTGTGGCCAATCAACTGTCTCTTGGACCTCTCTGCCATGGGCTCCCAGTTGGTTCTGGCTACAGACTTCTGCTCTCTTCTGGTCCCTACGGATGACAAGCCTAGATTGTGGCTACGGATTTCAGGGTCCCAGAGTGGTGAAGTCTGTCTGTGAACAGATACAAAGGAATTGGTTCACCTGCCACATAGCAGAAGCCATTTCTTCTTTGGCAAAGGCAAGACCAAATTAGATCATCCAAAATTTAAACATCAACAACATTGCTAAAAAAACACCCCTCTGTACCTGAAAGGCCTTGGCTCATCATGTTGGTACAGAAACAGCGGGACATCTGGTTGGCCAGCAGAGCCGCTCAGGGTGTTACAAATTTGGAGAGCTGTTGCCCAGGAAACAGTCTTAGCTTCAGACAGGATCACAGAAGCTGAAAGAAAAATGGATCCAGAGAGGTGGTGGCTTGAGATCTTAGAGGTCAGGGCAGAGCCCTGTGAAAGGGGAAAGGGTGTACGCTGGCGTCTAACTGCTTTTCACAATGGGGAGTGGAAAAAGCAGAGGTGTTTAATGTTCCACAGTCATGGCTAGGGACTGTAGTCTATGTGGTTAATAGAGGCAGAGAGAAGAACTCAGAGAATAAACTATAATCCCTGCTGACACGGGATCCCAGGTCCTGAGAAGGATGAAAAAGGCCCTCTGAGCACTGTGGCTAGAGAGATATAACAAGATCATGTGGGGACCTCAAGGAGCTGAGTCCTCCTGTTATGATCTGAATGTTTGTGTACCCCCAAAATTAATACCTTGAAATCTAATCACCATTTAGGAAATAGAGCTATTGGGAGGTGATTATGTCAAAATGGAGGGGCTCCCATGAGTGGGATTAATGCCCTTATGAAAGAGGCCCAGGAGAGCTGGGTCCTCCCTCCTGCCATGTAAGGACACAGTGAGAAGGTCCTGTCTATGAGGAAGCCAGCTCTCACCAGGCACCTTGGTATTGGACTTCCCATCCTCCAGAACTCTGAGAAATAGATTTCTGTTGTCTATAAGCCACCCAGTTTATGGTACTTTTTTATAGCAGCCCAAATGGACTAAAACATCCCATGTTATTGGTCCTGGGGGGATACCCGTGAGTTAAAGGTACAGGTAGGCAGCAGCCTCTTGGAGGCATAGACAGGGCTCTCCTTATGTTGTATTCATCTCCTCCCCTCCCACTGACCATTGTGGTGACTAAACAAAAATCAGGGCATTGTTGGCCCTTGTGGTCCTTTCCTCCTCTGCTCAGTGGGGGTGTGGTATGGTAGGGGTTGACACACACACTCACATACTCTCAGGATGTTTTATTAAAACACAGTCGGAGTGGTTGAAGCCTTCCACCAAGACAAGTAAAGCCATGAGGTCTAAGCCCAGGATAGCTTGTTCTTTCTTCACCATAGTCTCAACTCAAGCTCTTTCTGTTTCCCCTTGAGATTCTCTCTCCCTCAGGGGTGCTGGGGTTGACAGGCCTGAGAATCCTTTCCCAACCCCGGAAGCCCAGAGGTGGGCAGCTCAAACCAAGCAGTGTAACACAGTGTTTAAGAGTCTGGACTTTGGGGCTAGGCTGCCTGGGTTGAAATCCCAGCTCTGCTACTTACTGGGTGTGTGACCTCTGAGTGCTGCATTTTCCTCATCTGTGAAATATAGAAATGATAGCACCTAGCTCCAGGGTTGTTCTGGGGTTTAAATGAAAGACAATGTATAAAGTTTCAATAGCAGTTTTTGGCTCATAGCAGGTATTATATTAAAGTGTCAGCATTTAGATGTTGGGATAAAGCACTCATTCAATAATAATGTATTGAGCAGCTGCCATGTGTCAGGCACTTAAGTACTGGGAGTAAAGCAGTGAACAAGACCAGGTCCCTGCTTGTATGAGGCTTATAGTCTAGGGTAGAGGCAGTTAGTAAACCAATGAACAAGTAAAGAGACAATGTTAGGTGGTGATCAGTGCAATGAAGAACATAAAACAGGGTGAAGTGATGGAGAGTGATTGGAACTACTTTAGTTTGAGTGGTAGGGACAGCCTCACAGGAGAGATGATACTGAATGAGAAGGAGCATCACAGGCAAAGGGAACAGCTTGTGCAGAGCCTCCAAGGCAGGAAGATACTTGAAGGGTTTGAGGAACATACAGGAAAATGGGGCTGGAGTATAGAAAATGGAGAGTGGCATGACAAGAGATCAGAGAAGCAGGCAGACGACAGATCATAATGGAACTTGAGGATTTTAGTATGTCTGCAAGAATTTCAGATACCTCTTGGGTGGTATGTGAAGCCATTAGTAAATGTTAAGCAGACAACTGACATGATCCGATTTATGCTTTTAAAAAGTCATTTGGCCTGCCATGTTGAGCATGGGTTGTACAGGAGGGACAACAGTGGAAGCAGGAAGACTAGTTAGGAAATTGGTGCAGGACTGCAGGTAAGAGATCATGGTGACTTGCACTAAGGTGGGAGGAGAAAGAGCCACAAGTGGACAGATACACTTCAGAGGTAAAGTGGATAGATATGATATTGCTAATGGATTGGACATGGGGGTTGAGGAAAAAGGGGGACTTGTTTCAGGTCTTTTACTTGAGCTACTATGTGAATACCAATACTTTTTATTGGTGTGGGGAAACTGGGAAACAGATTGGAGACGAAATCTATTTAGGATACATCAAGTTTAACATACATACTAGATGACTAAATGGAGATGTCAAGTGTGCAGATGGACATATGAGAATGGAGTATAAGGGAAGAGTCAGGGTTGGAAATATACATATAGATGTCATCAGCACACAACTGGAAGCCATGAGACTAAATGAGAGTACCTGGGAGGAAGGTACAGACAGAGAAGAAAAGGGCCCTGAAATTGAGCACTGGGACACATCTACGTTCAGAGGTTGAGCAGAGGAGGAGGAGCCAGCAAAGGAGACTGAGAAGCAGTGGCCAGTGAGGTGGCAAGAAAACCAAATGAGTACAATAGCACGGTTATTTGTAAACATAGAAGTCAAGAGAAGGAAGTATTTCAAAAAGCAGGGAGTGGCTAACTGTGTTGAAAGGTCAACCGTTGTTGAAAGGTTAAGTTATACGAAGACAGAAAAGTGTCCATTAGATTTGGCAACATGGAAGATGCTGGTGACCCGGCCAGACTGGCTTCTATGGTGTGGAAGGGACGGAAGCTGGATTATAGATGTGTTAAGGAGAATTCGAGGAGAGGGGGAATTGGAGTCAGTGACTGTATTCTTCGGACTGCTCTTTCATCACCATTAGAGCAATAAGGAAAGAGGGCAGGGAAAGGCCAGTTTGTTTTTCAAGGGAGAATGGGCAGGAAGGCCTGCCTCTAGCCTAGGTCAGCTCAGCAAGGGACCATAGCATAGTTTGGGACAGACCCTCCTAGTAACTCAGATGCACACTTCCCCTTTCTGCACTTTCTTTATCTGTGAAAGCCCTTTGGGGAGGGCTGGTCAAGGCAGGGTGTGATCCAGGCTTTTTTGCCACAATTTATTTGTTTCTTTCTCTATTCACTAAGGAACTAAGTTAAACTAAGCTATAGTTATCTTTAATACTGTCAAGTGACTGACTATTAGAGTTTAATTTCATAAATCACCCTTTCATTTTTTTAGGGGGGGTGTAGATGTTTAGTGCTAATGACCCTTTACCTTCAACCCCAGCTTTCGGAAAGCTTTTAATCTTGTTAATGATATGCTTGAACAAATTAAACAACATGACTAATTCTGTGGTCTAGTCACTGACTGATTCCAACAGGAAATTTCTCTTTAGGAAAGTTCACTCTGTAGGTACATTCATCTGATGTCTAGTCATAGATAATGTGTGCTTTAGACTGTGAGGCAAGGATATCACATTCTAATCATAGGCCAGTCAAACCTGCAATTGTTTATTTATTCACTTTGATTTCATTATCCAAAGCAATGTTTTAAAAACTAGATTGTGAGAACCTTATGTTTGAAATAGGTTTCTAAGCTCGTCCCCCAGCACCTTCCCAAAGGGTAAAACCTGCTCCAGCTTGTATTCTTGACTCCACCCTGGAGGAAACTGTTAATTTCTAGATCTTTTAAGATGCCAAAGTGGTTAGTCAGAGAATTTCTAAGCTTGTTCAAAATGCGTCCTCCTCTTCAATCTTCACTTCTATGATTTCCTGCTCCACTCCGGAAAGATAGAAAGACAGAAAGAAAAAAAAGAAAAGAAAAGAAAGCAAAAGAAAAAACCCTCTAAAATGGTATCTGTGCTCTCTAGTTTTGAAGACATAATATCAGGGAATTAAAGATGGAAAATAATAACTTGTTATAGTCAAACCTCACTTGCCTTCTCCGAATTGTAAGGATTAATTAATCAATCAAATGATGAGCTCACTGCTTGCTTTATCATTATGTTAAAGATGTGAACATAGAAGTCTTTGCTGCTCTATGAAGCCCTTTATAATCCATTCTCTGTTCATTTCTTCAGTCTAGTCTCTTATTCACCACCTCATACTGCAGTTAACAATCACATCGCAGTTCTTTTCAAAACTTGAAAGAAGCAGCAGAGCTCTCTTTTGCCTCCTGGTCTTTATAAAGAATTAGTTTTTCTTGCCCTAGGAATACTTTTCTTCCACTATTTCTCTCCCCACTCATCTTGGTCTAATTAATGAATGAGAGTTAGGTCTCACTTTAAATGTCACTTCTTCCAGGAAGCCGCCTTCACTATGCGAGATTAGATTAGGCACCCCTCTTCCCTGCCCCGGTACTCCCTGCATCTTAGCGCTATAACACCCTCTTGTAAAGGGTGCCTGGTGCAGATGTCTCGCTGGTACCAAGCCTCGGGTGTAGTAGTTACTCAATACATATATATTGGATGGATAAATTGAATAGCTATGATCTTGTAAATAAGAAATTGAAAAACATTTCCATTTAACACATTTAAAAAAGTTACAGTGATAAAGTATTAAATGGACTTTATGAGCATTAAATAAAATATTAAAATAAACTGAACTTTAACTTCAGTTTGACAGTTTGTAAAGTTCTAAAAGTTTCACACCTGTGACCAGAGACAGCTTACGAGAACTGTTTAACATGATTTCTGGACAAGCCAAAGTTAATGATTTACACAAAGTTGGTGTCCAATAACTTTTCATTGGTAGAGAAATTAAACTTTAAGATGTGAGGTACTTTCTTGGTGACACAAAAAGCAGAGGTGTAATTAAACGGTTTTCACGTCCAAGTCAGTGGCACTATAACATCCTCCCTGACTTCCCACGGTGCACACTCTCCACTATGAAGATGAACTGCAAAAGCACCACTCCTCCAGTCCCCTATACTCCCCCCTGCCCTTACCTCTTCTCAACCTTCGGCCAGCCTCCCCGGGTGCACTCTCTGTGTGAGCGCCCACGGGGGCGGGCGTTGCACAGGGCAGAGGCAGGACTGGGCAGACAGCATGGCATGGGTTTGCTCTGGGCTTAGGTACAGCTGGAACCCACTGTGGCAGAGGCATGAGGCAACACCAGCTGGGTCAGGGCACGCTCCTGAAGCCCTGGCTCACCACCTGCTTGTGGCCCTCCAGGTTCCTCTCTGGGCTAAAAAGGCAGAGAGGTGGAGGAAAGGATGGGGCACTTCAGGAAGAATGGCCAGGCCCCGGGTGGGTGAGACGTAGGTAGCACAGGAAGCAGAGTCAAAGGAAAGCAAAGGAAGGAAAACGTCTAGGAAAGGGGGCGTCCTGTGCAAGAGGTTAGTAAAAGGGAGGGACAGACTGGACTCAGCTTGTTAAGGACCTTTGTACTGAGGACAGCTGCTGTAGCCTGGGGCAACAGGAAAGAAAACACGCTTTAGCCCTGGATTCCAGGCCGGGTCATAACAACAGTTAACAGTGTGTTTCTCGTGCGTGCCTTCTTTATTCTTGGCTCTGAAGAAACAGAGTTCTTCAAGCCTTATTCCTCAACCTGCACACCAGAACATTCCCCATCGATTAGCCTTCTCTTTGGCATTTCAGTCTTTTTTCTCTCCACTAGCTTCTTCCCACTTGCCTAAACACACGTTTGTTTCCCTACGTTAGAAAACAACAATAACCGCCCCCCCCAAATTTCACCACTCAAATTCTTGAAGTGTGGTCCATTGTCCTTCTCACTCCTCCCTTTGCACTTCAGTTTCCTAATTCTTCTTCTACCTCTCTGACGGGATTTCTGCGTGCTGAGAACGCCACATCCCGGCTCTAGTTCTTACGAGTGCTGTGACTTTGGACAAATGGCTTAATCCCTGAACCTTAGTCTCCTCTTCTGTAAAATGGGGATAATGATAACCTCACATGGTTGTTCTGATGATCAAAACTAAAGTGTTACTCATTAAAAAGGGAGCTTTTAAAACCTGTTATGTGCAAAATGTTGTAAAATGTATGGTTTCTATTTCCAATAGCCTCTAATTTCAAAAAGTATATGATTTCCTGCACTAATAATGAGAGATAATGCTCCCTAAATAATTTGCATGACTTAAGAGTAATAGTCCTCCCATTTCTTTTTCAGTCAGAGCTTTTGTGTTTGTAAAGAGCACCTATATTATGCCAGGTATTTTTAGTACAGTATTTCATTTAGTTCTCCAAGGGTACTGAGAAACTGTGCTCATTTTAAAATGGGAGAAACAACTTGCCCAAGGTCTCAAGGTTAATAATAGAAGAGCAGAAGTTTCAGCACAGTTCCCTTAAACAGCACATGCCATGCCCTTTACTCTTCTTGCTTTTGTTTCTTCCTTGCTTAGTTTTCCAAGAGAAAAATACTCCTAACTCTCTCTGAGAAAGCCACTACATAAACATTAGTCCCTTAACCTGGGGTGGTTTTGCTGAAGTTCCCTGCCCTTGTTGGCTGGTCTTAAAGGCCGACACTGACCATGGCTCCCCTGTCCCCCTGAGCTCTCGCAGCCTTCTTGACTGCTGATTGCTTTCTCCCTGATGGGTACCCAGCTTGGTGTTGAGCTGCCTGTGTTGGAGTTCCCTCCACGTCCATTGGCCCCAGATCTCAGCACTTTGCTTTGACTTGAGATTCCTGCTATTCAGTTGCTGACAGCCCTGTCCCTAAGATCTAGAACTCAGTCCTTGAATCTAAAGTGGCTGAGGACCTGCTACCTGCGCAGATGAAGTCTGCTGATGTATTCTCAGGGATCACAAAAGCTAGATTTCCCCACCCTTTGCTCTGCTCACTTGGTAGGAACCCCACATTTTACCATTGCTTTAATCACAACTAAACGTGTTCCATTTTACCTTAAACCTAGACCCAATTCTGTCCTCATCTGGCCTAGAGGACAAAACGCTTATGCCCCTGTTATTTTTCCCCCATCCCCTTCCCCATTGCTACCTCCTTCCCAGGCCCAATATATCTTTTTTTTCCCCTGCATTTAAGGATTTATATTTTTATAATTTTGTTCTATGTTGGTCTCTTTGTTAATGTAATTATGAACAGTTATTAATAATTTTCTTCTCTCACAAGCAACAAATGCATATTGTGGGAAAATAAAAAAAAAATAAAGCACATCTATAATCCTACCACACATCAAACAAAAACAAGAAAGGATAAACACATGGGATTATGGAATCCGACTGCCCGTCAATAATCACTAACCACTTTGGGGTATACTGTGCCACATTTCTTAATTTATATTTATATAACATTTACTTTTTTTACACACCGTGTTTTAAAATATGCCTTTTCACTTATCGTCTTTTTAGGCTCCTTACAGATCCAACATATTTTAAATAATTTTTAAGGTTTTTTTCCTCTTGATATTGTATGAAATGAGGGCGGGAGAGCAAGGTAAGATCATTTGTGTAGTTTGCACAACCTAGTTGTGGTCTGTAAGAAATGGAGAACATCACTCTATGCTGCCATATGAAGAACCACGAAGGCCATTCTCACTAAGACAGCAGGGATAGTCTAGCCAATGTGGCTAAACAACAGTTTGGTGTGCTATGGATCCTCTTTTTTTGTGGTCCATATAACTTTTAGAAAGTGGAATGGGGGCTGAAATTTCCATTTCTTGCTTCAGGTGCATTGTTACTCAGATGTAATCTGTTTATGAACTTACTTCAAGTGTAATCCTCAAGTAGCAAGTCTTTACCCGGTTATTTCTTTGGGAAGGTTTGTTAGACTCTAATATGCTCCATACAAGATCTGGCTGGGGCAGTGCTGCAGCTCTTTGCTTCTCCAACATGAGAACTCTGCCTGTATTTTAGTGGGCTGTATCCCCCACGGATGGTAATCCATGTCCTCCAGATGCTGTGTCAGGAGGGAAGGAATATCCCCCTATGCTTACACTCTGTGCTGAGAATGGACCTCTGGCTGCCCAGAAGCATGAACGCCAGAACTGACGGAGAGACACCAATGTGGTAGATTGTTCCAAAAATGGTGGCACAAGTACATATATTTCATTTCACATGTTCTTCTTACAATGCTTCTGACACTTCTCCTCCAGATATGTGGGGGTCTATGTTCTGTACCTTTCAATCTAGGCAGGGTTTTGTGAAGGTTCCAACCAATTCATTTGGTGGAAGTGATGCTATGTGACTTCTGAGGTGAGTTTATAAAAAGGATGTGCTTTCATCTAGCTCTTTTTCAACACATACGTTGAGAGCCCTGATCTTATATGTAAAAAGGCAGGTCAGCTACCATGCTGCCACCATGCCGGGAAGAGTAGTGGAGAGGGCTCTTGGAGATAGAGAGGGATACTCAAGGCACCCCAGTTGTGCCAGCCCTCAGCTGTTTGAGTCTTCCAGCATCAACCGCCAGACCTGGGAGTGAGCTAAGAAAATCTATAGGTCCCTGGCAGAGTCAAAAGTAAGACCCCTCCAGATAGGTGGCTCCACAGGGCATGAATTACTTCAGTGGAAAACAAGTCCCACTGAAGAGGAGTTCAGAGTAAAACATTATAGTGCATACAAAGAAACAAGCCACCACAAATGTGACTCAGCAAGTGCAGCAAATGAGAGAATTTACACACTAGAAACTATAGATGATAGAGCAATTTGAAAGACACTTCTAAATAAATGTGTCTAACATGTTTAAAGGGATAAGTGAAAAAAATAGACTCTAAGCCAAAGTAAGATGTTATGAAAAAAAGAATGGGTAAATTTGAAAAAAAATGAAATGAACATTCTAGAAATACAAATAAATAAAAGTTCAATAAATATATTACAAAGTAGACTGAATATAATTGCAAAGAGAATTAAAGAATTGGATGAGAGATCTAAGAAAATTACTCAAGACCAGTACAGAGAAGCAAAAAGATGGAAAATATAAAAGGAAAACTAAGATATGTAGGATAAAATGAGAAACTTCAACCCATATCTAATAGGGGTTCTAGAAGGATAAAATAGAGAAAAATAGATAGAGTAGGGGTGGGGAGGGGAGTAACATTTGAATACATAAGGGTTGAAAAATTTCCAGAATTAAAGAAGGACTTGGGTCCTCAGGTTAAAACTCATACGAAGTCCTGAATGAGATATCTGAAAACAAAGTCCACCTAGACACAAAGCAATAATGCAAATATCAACTGAAAAAAAAAAGAAAATATTGAAAGTTACTACAGAGACAAAAATCTATAAAGTGATAATAATGAGACCGACTACAGACTTCTATTCACCAGCAGCAGATGCCAAAAGGTAATGGAATAATCACTTGGAAATGTTGGTGTTAATAATGTCAATTTAGAATTCCCCATAGCTGATAAAATCATGATTCAAGAGTGTAAGGGAAAATAGGATGACAGTGATATACAAAGATATAGAAAATTTTACTCACAGATGTTTGGTGAAAGAACTCCTGGAGAGTGTTCTTCACCAAAACAGAAATTGAGTCATAGAGTTGTGGCTGAGAGAGTGGACTCATTTTCCTGCTCCTTTGCTGCTAGGTGTGGTCATTCATGTAACTAAGTTCAGGCCATCAGTGTATGAGCAGATGAGAAGTGTGTCACTTCTGTGTCTAGGCCTTAAGAATTTGGGCTGTGCTCCTTCATGCTCTCTCCTTCCTTCCTTGAGCTGAACTCCCTAACCAGCTTCCACAATGTAGATTAGGGCAGTGCCCTAAGAGATGGGATAGCAATGTGGATGGAGAAAAGGAGTCACCCCCAACAACCTGGACCTCTCGCCCTGGTACTGTTCTATGAGAGAGAAATAAACGTTGTGCGTGTGAGGCAGGGGAAAGGATTTCTTTATTATAAAAACCTTTCTCCCTAATTGATATGCCTAGTAAATGAAAACAGATTAAAATAGACTACTAAAAGGTAGACTCTCAGAATGGGTCAAAAATATAAAAATTCAAGAGTTATTTATGACACACTTAAAACATAATGACTCAGAACGGTTGAAAATAAAGAGATGGAGAGATATACTTAGCAAACATTAACAAAAAGAAAGCAATTGTTATCATACAAAAAGAATTTAAGGTGAAAAAAATGGATAGGCGTCTTAGTCTGTTTGAGCTGCTATAATAAAATACCATACACTGGGTGGCTTATAAACAACAGATATTTATTTCTTACAGTTTTGGAGGCTCAGAAGTCCAAGAACAAGGCTCTGGAAGAGTTGGTGTTTAGTGAGAGTCCACTTTTTCATAGTTAGCCATCTTCTCACTCTAACCTCACATGGCAGAAGGGGCAAGAGGTCTCCTTGGGCTTCTTTTGTAAGGGCACTAATCTCATTTATGAGGGCTCTGCCCCCATGACCACATCACCTTCCAAAGTCCTCACTTCCTAATACCATCACCTTGGGGATAAGGATTTCAACATATGAGTTTTGTGGAGACATAGACATTTAGACCACAGAAACAGGCAAACATGTAATGAATGAACTTAACTAGGCAAACTGGGTTAAGCCCTGGTTTTGCAATTTATACAGCAGAACCTGGGGCAGATTGCTTTGTTCTTTTCTAGCTTCAAGTTTCCAGCTCTATAAAAGATGATAAAATATTTGTTTTTGCAGTATTGTGAGAATGAAATGAGATAATATATGGAAACTGATTTTCTATAACCATAAAAATATAATTCAAACTATATCACATAATTAATCCATTCAACAAACATTTATTGAGGACCTACTATATAATCAGGAACTAGGAAGATGAAGACAAGTTAGTCATAATACTTGCCATTAGGGAGATTATACATAAAAACTGAGTTCAATGAAGTCTTCTAAGGCATTATAATTGGGGGAAGGGCAGGCATTTAGTGTAGAGACGGTGGCCACATCTAACCTGCAGCAGGGTCAGAAATGATTTCATAAGGAAGGTGAATCCTAGGGTGACTATTGAAAGAGGAGCAGCTGTTCGGACAGGCTGAGTAAGAGGGAGGACATTCCATGTGACGGGACAGCATAAAAATAAGTGGCCTGATAGGGAACTGTGTGCAAGGAACTGAAGGTATTTAATGAGACTGGCGGAATAGGCATTGATTGGCTCAGCTATTAGAACTTTACCCTGCAGGCAATGGGGAGCCATTGGCAGGGATTGTCCAGGGAACGATTTGCTCAGTTTTGTATTTTAGAAGGCTTCCTTTGGTCGTAATGTGAGAAATGGCAAGGGCAGAGGTGCAACCAGCTTAGAGACAGCAACACTAACAAGGAAAGAAATGCAGTGTTTCCGGGGCTCGCAAGGGGCCTGAAACCAGGGAAGGTGATAGACAAGAACCATGGTGCGTAGATGGCAGACAGTGGGAGGGAGGAGGAGGAGCCTGGGACAATTTTCAGGTTTCTCATTTGGGTGACTAAGAGGATTGTGGTGACATTTACTGAGAATGAGACTAGAGAGAAAAGCCAGCTGGCAGAAAAGTTGACTTCTGTTTTAGTCTAGTTGAGTGTAAGGCCTGTGGGACATCTTGGTAGAGATTTCTGGTAAGAAGTTGGCTTTACAGAACTGGAGATCTGGGGCAGGGATGGAAATGTACGGGTTATCAGCACGTGGTTGGTAGCTGAAGTCATGGGAGAGTCTGGGTAGACCACTCATTGTGCCCAGGCGATATTAGAAACAAGCCAAGGGCTGACTATTTATGCACCGCAAGCGGTAAGAGGCCGCTGAGTAAGAAAAGGTTAGAGAACACGGAGAGTGAAGTGTCACAGGAGCCAAAGGAGGGGACAGTTCCAAGAATAAAAATCTGGTTAACAATGACAACCACTGCAGATAGGTCAAGTGAGATGATAATTGGAAAATATCCAATGGTTTAGGGAACTTCCAAGACCAACAGGTGACTTTGGCAGTGTCGTCTTGGTGGAATAGGAGGCACATAAGCCGATTTGCAGGATCCTAAAGAATGAGTGGGGCTGGGGGCAGACTGCTTCAAGCAAGTGTTTTTGCTCCTTTGGTTTGTTTTTAAAATTTGTGACTGCATTTGACACGTTTAAGGGCTGAGAGAAGATGCGCACAGGAGGAACCTGGAACGCAGGACAGGGAATAACCTGTGTAGAGTCAGTCACTCTTCGATTGGAACTAGATGGAAACCGTCTTCGATGCCTCTTATAAGATGATTCGAAACGCTATTTGTAACGCTTTTTCAAAGGGCAGGAGGAGGCGCCTTTGCATTTATTGAGCGCTCCCTGCGACCCAGCCCAAGCCCCTAATTTGAATATGGTGCTAAAATTGGAAGGCGGATCGACTCCTCAGCAGGTTTTCTTTCCACGAAACTGTTAACCATGAAAAATGAATAAAAGAAGCACTCCCTCAAGTTTAACCTCTCCCGCAGATGGCAAGCCATCTGCATTCCTTTTAACGTCACAGAGAATAAACCATCCCCGGCGCAGCTTGCTCCCGAGGGTGGCTGGAGTGCCGTCGTCACCCCTGCACTGCTGCTGGGGCGGGTCACTGTCCAGTGTGATTTCGTTTAAGCCTCAGCACCCAGAGGAGGGGAGGCGCCTGCAGCGCGCGCGGCCGGCGCCGGGAGAGAGCGGGCCGCAGAGAGGGGCGCAGGGAGTCGTCTCCCGGGACTCGCGGCCACCGCCGCTCCAGTCGCCAGTGCGGCGGCCGGCCCAGCCCGGGCTCTCTCGCGGCTCCCAGAGCACAAGGCAGCGGCCGGGCGCCCGGCCCCCGGGGAGGCCGCTCCTCTTCGCGCGTCCGCCCGGTGCCAGTGACCACCCGGCGGCCGCTTTCGGTTCCGCGCCTTATAAGGCCTGACAGGGGGGTCACGTGCGCCCCGGGCCGCCCGCCGGGAGGAGGGGGAGGCGGAGGGGCGGGGAGCGGGGAGGAAAAGGGGAGGGAGCCGGGGGCGGAGGAAGGAGCGAGGGGCGGATTCTGCTGCCGTGGGAGGCAGCGGTGGCTGTGGGGAGCGGACCGCTGGGAGCCGCGCAAGGGAGCGGGACCGAGGAGGAGAAGGAGGAGGCGGCGGAGGAGGAAGGGACCGGCGCGGGGGCGGGAGAGCACGGCACGGCGGAAGGCGGAGAAGGCGGGAGGGCTGGTGGCTGGCCCTGGGCGGGAGCCGGGGCGGCGGCGGCCAAGAGGGACCCGGCGACAGAAGCGCATCAAGCGGCCCCGGCGGCAGCGGCGGCGGGGGCCCGGGTCCGCGCGCCCGGGCGCCCGGCGGGCGCGGGCAGGCGCGATGGAGCCGCAGCACGTGCGCCCCGCGCCCAGTGCCCGCAGCCCGGCGTGGGAGGAACCGGTGGGTACCGCGCCCGCGCCCACCCCCTCCCGCTTCTCCTCTGCTCCCCCCTCCTGGGCCCGGTTCCGTTCAGGAAATGGCCCGGGATGAGGTCCCCAGCTGCTTCCCAGCCGGGACAGCGCTTCCTCCGCCGCCCGGGCTCCTGCTCGCGCGCCGCCCGGAGCGCCTTTGTCCGGCTGCCCGGGGCTCTCCCCGAGGGGCTGCTGGCGAACCGCTGGCGGCGGCCCTCAGGGGACCGTTTCTGTGTCTCGTCGACTTCTGAACTTTTCAGTGGCGTTTAGAGCGTGGCGTGTAGGGGGGCGGAGAGGAGAAGCCCGGCCGCGCGGTCGGCGCGTGGGGCTGGGAGGGGACCGGTCCTCCCTCCCGAGACCGCGCCCTGGCCGTCACCTGGGCGCAGGTTCCCAAGGCCCGCCGCTGGGAGGCCGGCCGCGGCGCGAAGCCCGGAACCGCGCCTCCGACTCGGGCTCGCCGCTAGAGCCCCGGGCTTTTCCAGGGCTCAGGGGTTTTGCCGGGGACGAAGCGGAAAGCTAACTTCGCTTTCGCCTGGGATTTCGCTGCACACGCAACGCGGAGGTTGGGTAATGTTAGGGGCCGAGAGGAGTGTGTGTGCTTGGGGTGTGTGTGCGAGGATAAGGAGGAGGAGACCCGGGGCTTTGGATTTGTGCCCTCAAACTCCTTCAACTTCCTTCTGTCTTCCAATTCACACAGTCAGAACCATCTCACGTCCCTCCAGGGGTCTCACTCAGAGCTCTGTAATCCTATGTGGGCCGCCTTTTCCCTGGCCTCGAATTTTGGCTCTCCATGCCCTGCCTCGATATTGCTGCTCCGTCTCGGTTGAAATTCTGAGCCGGTCTGAAAAACCCGTCTGACATTTCTGGCCTCACTGGGGTTCCGGTCAACGTGTTCGGATGCTGTTTTCCCAGGGACTCCGCGAGTCTGCTCGGGCTGGCCCTCTGCCTGTTGAGAGCTTCTAGGTCAGGTGCCAGGGTTGGTTCTCCTTTTTCTTTTCTAATATGTACACTCCCAGCTCCTTTGCCCGGGGAGCGTTTCTCTGCCTGTTTCCTGACCTTTCAGAAGTGGCCTTCGACTCTGATCCATCTGCATCTGCAGCTGTCTTTGCTTTTTTGAATTTGAACATGTTGTTAGGTTATCCATCTGCTCATATTTCTTCTATTGTGGTTATCACCGGGGATTAAGTTATTCTTGAGTTAAAAATACAATCCAATTTTGAAGTTCAAATCAAAGATCATTGAGAACTGAATTAAGGGACCTGTTTTATTTTTAAACTTTTCTATATGAAGTCTCTTCTGAACTTGGATACTTTAAGAGCCTGTACCAATCACAGTGGAAAATACCCAGTTATACGCATTTTCCTTTAGGGTGCTGATGCCAGAACTACTTTGTTCCTAGAATTAGGATAAACTTTTTTTTTTTTGCTTTAATTCTCAAAAGTGACAGGAATTAAAATGCTCATTTATTTTCCACAGAAAACATTCAGCACCAGATTTGCCACTGGAGATTTTAAAACTAGGGCCCTCACAGAAATGTGTGAATGCACTGTGACACTCTCTTTAAAAAATTAGGTTTATTTTCTTTAAATATTGAAGACCTTTTTATTTGCTCAAGAAATATTTTTATCCAGCATCTATTATGTTCTAGGATTGCTGGAGAGCAGTTAACGACAGGGACACAAAGCCTTGTCCTCAGAAAGCTAGCATTCTTAACTAAACAAAATGTCTTGTTTCATATATGTTAATGGAGTACATTTAGAAAGTCCAAAAAACAGGTTCTGAGATCTCAGGTATCTGGCATAAAATGATGGTTATGACAAGTGATTTTATTCCAAAGCCTGAGAACTACTAAAAGGAATCCTCCTTTAAGTTTTTAAAAAAGACAGTTATCCAGATTACCAAAAAGTGGCATATACGAGATAAAGGAGGCATACATTAGGGAAAAAAAGACTATTTAAATGTTGAACCTTCAGGCATTTGGAGCTAAGGGAGGAACATCAGCTTAATCTAAATATGTTTTGAAGGGACACAGAATCCATTAAAATAAGGGGTTCTTGGCTTTTTTTGGGGTTAGTGATCCCTTTAATAATCCGATCAACACCATGGGCTCTTTTCCTCTCAAAAATGCACCTATGTGGCATACACACATGCACACATTTTAATAAAATTTCTAGGGAATCACAGATTTCCCTAAAACCAATCTGTGGCTCCTCAAAGACTCAGATTAAGAACACCTACTTTGACTTGAACTCCATTAAGTACGTAGTTATTTAAAATCTGCAATTCAAATATAGGCAACTTAATACTTTACCATGAAAGTGTGCTCATTTATGAGGGCTGTCTTGAAAGTATCCACCCATTGTTAATATAATGAGACCATATTCCATGGCTGGATACTTCCCAGACAGCCTTCCTATATTCATGAAAAGGAATGTTCAATATTGAACAATATTTAATACCTTCAGTGTTAAATCTGTCCAATAATGAACAGATCCTGTTGCATTATCCCTTAAGGGATAACATATGGGTGTATATACATAACAGTAGCATACATGTAAGGATTTACTCTCATTTTTTGATGGGACCTAAAACATGATGATGTGATTCTGCATGGGATTGTTTAGACAGAAGAGTAAATAATCTCAGGGATTGATGCTGACAGCAAGTAAATACAACAACACTTCTTCCTTCAAATGCACCCATATCTGGAGCTGAGAGGCACTTGCTGGACTTCATGACATTCTTTGTGTTTAGAGATGAAGATATTTAGTTAAGTGGGAGCATTTAAATAAACTATCAACTTTATCATTACTCTGACTAGGCATTGGGCCTAAAGAAGATAAATGTTCCCATTTAAGTTTCTGTGTATTTTCTTTAATGCTAACTTTGAAATGTAATTAAATCTTAGTGGAAATAGAGGCATTATCTAAATTTCTAATAAATTACACAATATTTTGGTGATTGGCATGGGTGGGTAGGAAGATATTTAGCCAAACAATCCTGACTCATAGATAATATCCTGAGGGGAAAATGGCTAGTTAGAATTCTATCCAAAACTTTAAAAATGCAGGAGTATTTATAAAGTAAGGTTTTTCTGGTTGTTGTTTGTTTTGAGACAGGGTCTCCCTCTGTTGCTGGGGCTGGAGTGCAGTGGTGTCATCATAGCTCTCTGCAACCTCAAATTCCTGGGCTTAAGCGATCCTTCTGCCTCTTCCTCCCACGTAGCTGGGACTACAGGTGCGGGCCACCATGCCCAGCTAATTTTTCTATTTTTTGTAGAGATAGGTTTTCGCTCTTGCTCAGGCTGGTCTCGAACTCCTGGCCTCAAACAATCCTCCAGACTCAGCCTCCCAAAGTGCTATGATTATAGGCATGAACTACCGCATCTGGCCGTAAAGTAGTTCTTAGTGGATGGAGGCTGGAGTACACTTTACATATTAAAATTTGTTTTTATTTCCGAGTGATTTTATACTAGTTAGTTCTGATGAAACTATTTGGGGCTAATAGAAAATTAAGAAGGAAGGAATTTCAAAGGAAAAGAGGCCAAAATATAAAGAAGAGGTTATAAACATTTATGCACTGGGTGTAGATAATGAAAGGTTTTTGCCTTGGGTGCAAAGATGACCATATGTTTGTGCAGTTGATATCACAATTAATCCCAAAATCTTTTTCATTCGAGTAACAACTAAGGAAATTTTAATAGGGTGAAGTTTTGAATGTTAAATTCTGAACATGTAACAAATAGTGTATTAAGGAAATCGTTCTAAAGTTTTAATGAAAGCAGTCTCCTAAGGCCCGTACTTGTTAACCTGCAGTGTTCTTTGATTCCTTGAATGATTCCTTATTGATTAGGAATGTAAGTCCTAGAACATGACAGTTTTTAAAGTACGTACTTGAGTTCTTCAGCATATAAAATAGAGCATTCTGTATGTTTATGGTGTAATAATGTTATATGAGATTTAAATGTTGCAAATGGGTAAATACCTCTATGGATAATAATACAGTAATATTCATAAAGTTGGTATCAGCATGAAATTTGGCTGTGACTTATGCATCTTCAGTATAATAGGCTTTTTTTTTTTAATGGGGCAGGAAACCCTATTAAGTAAAAATCTAATTGAGGAGCAACTTCACCTATTTCCATTTCATCCTGAATACAGTGTCTACACAGTTTATGTTCAAGTTTTTAATAGTGTGTTTGTGATATGCTATGTTTCAAACTGAGATTTCAAAGTTACAATAATAAAAGAAATATGTAAGATGCATCTAAGAAATGATTTGAGAATCTGAAAACACCAAGGAAAAGTAATTCTTACAAATCAAATAAATAATATACCACATATTTGAAATTTGTTTCAATTGCCATTTTGAGCTACATTAAATTGGTTAAAAATATTGAGAGATCTTGATGTTGCTGTAATATTTTTAAGGAAGGTGAGGTGCATTGTAGGTATACAGTGCACAGATTGTATAGTCACTCTAGAAACTTCTAGCTTACAGATAAGACCTGAGAAGAAGCTGTGGGTCAGGTATCTTAAATTAGGGATGTCTTGAAACCATCTTTCCTGAAAGTAGATGATTGAAGAAAAGAGGGTTTTTCATGAACTGCCTGTTGTAGGAAATAAGGTGACATTCCTTCATTTGCCTACTCAGGAAATTCATCCTGAGTTTCCAAAGTGCTAGGGACATTGTAGAGCAGCAATCATTTATTTAACACAAGCCGACTAAGATTGGCTTTGCTTTCAAAGTCACAACCAAGTTTTAGAACTGTTCAGGAGTCTTCGAAGAGCAGAGCTGGCTCTGAGGTTAAATCTTTGTAAATAACAAATACCTTTACTTTGAGGAATTAATTGCCCTGCTCTGGGATATGAAACTGTTTTCAAGTGTCTTTAAGCCATCAGTGTTGAAATCAAAAAGTGAGAAATGTAATTCCTCCTCTTCTTAAAATCACAAAATCACCCTGGTCATTAGACAATGCCTTTGGTTTAATCACTCTCTGCCTGAATTCTGGAAAATGTTGCTATATAAAACACGTAAAGTAATATACATATATGATAACTGACAAACTGTGTTTTGTTATATATAGCGTGGTAACATGAATAGAACATTAGTATAGTAATCACATGATTTAGACTTTGGTCCTAGTTTGTGATTTGGGGCCCTAGTTTCTTTACATTAAAAGAGAGGGCTGAACTAAGTTTATTCTTTCAAAAGACCCTATACTAGGTGTCTTTGTTTGCATCACTAAACCATTGGACTTGTCAGTGACCAAACAGGTAGGTAGAAATAAACACCATTATTTTGATTATTTTTCTTTTTAAGAATTTCCAGCAATATGTTATTTGTAGACATATTTATAGAGCCATAAAGGCTCTTAAAGTTCATTTTTCCCAACTCCTTCCTTTCCTGAAAAAGACAACTAAAGCTGGAGAAGTAGCCTCTATGTTAGTATTAATTACATGGCAGCAATCTCCTGTCTTTGAAGATTTAAACTAAACAGCACATTATCACCTTTTAATGAATTTAGTCTACAATGTGTACAATATTGGGATTGCATACTTTTTCTGAAAACCTCGTAGAACTGTCAGCTCTAACACAGAAATCAAATTTCTTGTCAGAATAAGGTTGCAACAACAAAAGAATACAGAATCTTAGTTTGGAGGAACTCGAAAGGTCGTGTCAACTGAAAAAATAAGAAAGGAATGGGTGTGAACATGCTAAAGAAATTGAATGCTTTATTCAGGTGGAGAGACTCCACAGTCTGGCAGGGACTTTTTGCCCTACTTAAAATTATAGTTAACACCAGTTTAGAGTTCTCTTTGGATGACAAGAGGGATCTGTCATTTTAGCAGCCTCTCCCCGCGCCCTCCCACCCCTGCGGGGGTTCTTTGACGTTAAGCGTGCGAGTCTGCTGTTTCCAGGTGCCCGCGCAACCAGCTCGCAGGGGACGAGTTCCGAGCAGTGGCTGCAGCCTGTTGATCCCATTTCCTCTTGCTCTAGTCCGGGTTAGGGAGTGGCTCTCCCAGGACTTCCAGCGTTTTTTGTCTCGGGTACTGGTGTTCACATGGCTCGAGTGCATTGTTTTCTTCCAAGCAGTCTCGGTTAGCGCTTCAGCGCAGACCTTTATTGTGCATTCTGTCGTCTTGGGCTGCGTGTACTCTCTTGTTGCTGCGCTTTCTCCACGCCCTTCCCAGTTTCCTGTTAGCCGAGGGGGATCGCTCTTTCTGAACGAAAAGTTCTCAGAGCGGAGCTGAACCTCCCGGAAAATGCTCTTCTCTTCCGTGTGCGCCGGATGGGGGTGGGGGTGGGCCAGAAACTAAACACCGCGGTCGGGAGAGCAGCAAGGACCCGAACCCCCAGGCAGAGGCGGGAGAGGTATGGTCCTTGGAGTGGGGCTGGGGACAGAGGGTCGAGAGATAGACAAGGGGCAGCTCCTGACCGACCATGTCAGGGGCAGTGGAGACTTTTATTTAGCCGGGACCGTGCGGCGAGGCCCAAGAGTCACTGGAGAGAGCCGGGTCCAGGAGGTGGCGGGTGCACCCCAGGGTGTCGGGAGGAAGCTCCAGGTTCTCGTTCTTCCCGCGGAGCTGTTCTTGCTCCCGCTGCCCAGAACCCGGGGTGGGAGCATCGCCACTGCCAGACCTGCGGCGGGGCTGGCCGCAGAGGGTTCCTGTCTCCCGCACCCTCCCGCCCATCTGCGGACCCAGACCGTCGAGGGAGTGGGTGGGAGATTGCCCCAATCCCTCTGTTACCCCGGTCACTCTACCCGCTCTGGTGGCATTCTGGGTCAGGTACCCTAGAACATCCCGAGGCTTGGTGCGCAGGGGTCCCAGGCGGGTTGCGGTCCGGGATCCCGGGACCCCACCGCGGCCGCTGCTCTGGCGGGAACCGGGCGAAGGAGGCCGGAGGGCCCCTGCTGGGCGTCCGGTCCTCGGCGACCCTCCCCCTGCGGGGGTGGCTGGGGGAACGGAAGATGGCGGCGGCGGCTGGGCGCGGGGTTCCGGGCCCGGCTCGGGCAGAGCCCACCCCGCTGACCGCTGCCGCCGCCCCCGCCGGGCGGTGCTGTGTCCCTGCAGGAGTCGGAGAGGATGGCCGGGGCCGGCGGCCAGCACCACCCTCCGGGCGCCGCTGGAGGAGCAGCCGCCGGGGCAGGCGCCGTGGTCACCCCAGCCGCTACCTCGGCGGGGCCGGGAGAGGACTCGTCCGACAGCGAAGCGGAGCAAGAAGGACCCCAGAAACTGATCCGCAAAGTGTCCACCTCGGGGCAGATCCGGACCAAGGTGAGGCGGGGAAGGCGGGCCTGGGTGAGCGTGGAGAGCGGGAGGCGGCGGGGCTGGGAGGTGGAGTGAGGGCGCCTGGGGCGCGGGGCGCGCGCCGGGCGGTCCGGGGAAGGTGGGGGCGCGGGGCGGGCGGGCCCGGGGGCGGAGCGCCGGGAGTTGGACCGCGGCGCTGAGGCCAGGGATTCCCGGCGGGCGCGCGGGAGGCGGCGAGGGTGGGCTTGGCTGGCAGGGGCGGAGGAGCCCTGAACCAGCGGCTCGGCAGGAGCGTGGGAAAAAGCTGAAGCGCAGTTGCGAGTTCCCACTTAGGGAACTCAAAAGGAGTGTTTTATTTTTTCCCTCCCTGCCGGTCGGTAGAGTGTGCGCGACGGCAGGCCGACCGGCCAGAGCTGCGTGCGGTGCGCCCCGCAGCCTTCCTGTCCCGCGGGGCAGCAGTGTGCCCCTCTCTTGGCCCACTGTGAGCGGGTGGGTGGGAGGCGACACCTTTCCCGCCCCTCTGCCTCCTGCTGCCATCTGGAAGGCAGAAGCCGCGAGGCAACGCCAGTGGTAAATGGTGCTTGCTGTTGCACCGCACCCTGCGTGGCGCGAACTTGTCAGTTACATCTCTTATCACGTGCACTGATTCTCAGGGAAGAAGGTGAGGGCAGTAGGGGAATTTATAGGAGAACTGTCAAATTTAACTACTGGTTCCCAGTCTTCAGTTATGATCCAGCTAATTAAAAAAGACAAATACTCTCTTGATCCCCTCCATAGGTGTGTAAGATGGGACCACCTCGGGGAGAGGTAGGCTGTAGGATCAGCTCAAAGCCCAGTCATTTTTAAGACAACACTAGTAGTTCTTGCTCATATATCCTGAAGATGCACCAAAGGGCCTCTACGTCTGACAGATTGTGATTACCAGTGGCATCTTCAGTCCTGGTTGATTAGCGGCCTGGAATGGTATGTGTGGCGCGCACACACATACCTATACACACACATATACACATGCTTACATACATATGTGTATATATGCTGTCTCTTTATGAAGCATTTATGCGTAGATATACATAGGGCCTTCAGCAGAACGAGTTACACATAGAGGTCTAAAATGTTTCTTAAGTGAACGACTATGTGTATGTACAGATTGAATATCCTTATCCAAAATGCTTGGGGCCATAGCAGTGTCTGGAATTTTTTGGATTTTGGAATACTGGCATATACATAGTGAAATGCTTTGGGGATGGGACCCAAATCTAAACACAAAATTCATTTGTGTTTCATATACACCTTATACACATAGCTTGAAGGTAATTTTATGTAATATTTTTAATAATTGTGTGCATGAAGTAAAATTTTGCCTGCCTTTTTACAGTGGCTAGTCACCTGAGGTCGAGTGTAGAATTTTCCAGTTGTGGCATCATGTTGATGCTCAAAAGGTATTGGATTTTGGGAGCATTTTGGATTTTGGACTTTTAGATTAGGGATGCTAAACCTGTAGTACATACTTACATATAGTGCTTCATATATATGCATATTATCATTAAAACACAGGTAGTACTTATTTTAGTTTCCTTTAAAATCCTTAGGATCATAAAACTGTTGGGTAGGCAGTTTAGGTTTGAAGTGAAAAAAGGCCACTAACTTAAGTAATTACCTTATTTGAAGTGTTCTTTGTTGTAAGTACTGGTTAATGTTTTAAATAATTTGAATGTTGATAAAGGACATTAACTTAATTGTGGTATTTGAAAAATGTCCAGACTTTTTCTTAATTGAAAAAGTAATACATGCATATAAAACATTCAAACAGCAGTAGAGGACATACAGTGATGGGAGGGTAGCCAGTGAAAAGTAATCTCACTCCAGACCTCTGGTCTCACTTTTAAGAGGCAGTCATTGTTGACATTTTCTTTGTGTGCCTTCTGAAACTTCTATGCACATACAAGTTGTGTGTGTGTGTGTGTGTGTGTGTACAAATTATTATATATGGATATCTTTTTCTTTATAAAAATCTGTTATATATGGATACTTCTTAATAAAGTGCTAATGGGAACATTCTGTAAGCATTCTATGTCTTGTTTGGAGATACAGTATGGAGATCATTTCTCTAATGGTATATATGAATCTACTAGATTGTTTTCAATGATGTTAGATTGAGCTATATGAAATTGCTTTGTCAGTAGGTCAAAATTGATCAAATAAGGAAAATTTCCTATGGTTCAACCTAATATGCTATATCATCATTTAATTAACCAGTTCTCTATGGACAGAAATATGGTTGTTTTAAGACAACACACTAATTTCAGCTTTTTTATAATGGATGTGATGACTATTTAAATAAAGAATAGGACTGGTGTGCCTTTCAAATTAATGTGACTTAATAAAGTCTGCATGTATATTTTAGTACCCTCATCACGTCCCTATACTGTGTACTTTTTGTTCGCCTTTTCATTTTCCATATTTTTCCTGGTTTCTTTCTATGTCCTTGCTGACTTCTCTACTATTTTTAATCTTTCTGTTTTTAACTTTTTTTTCCTTTCTCTGTAGCAGGTAAGTGGAATTTCAGGTGGTCTCACCTAGCTACCCCGTTGCTAAACACTAGATGGTTTTGTAGCTACCTTTATTTCCCAAAGGCAAAAAGTTGCTTAGATATAAAAATGAAAGTGGTGCTGATGTGGGAAAGCCAATAGAGAGCCATAGTATTTGTCCTATCTCTTCTTCCTCTTTACCCTTCTCTATTATTCCTGAGTTTGTGGATTTTTGCATCAGACATACTGTTGTAGAGAATTTTACAGGTATTTACTGAGAATGAGACATTTTGAAACAACACTGATACCATCTCAGACCAATTGGGTTTTGAACATGAATGTACAGAAGGTCTGGTATGCTTTTTGTTGGTCCATGATTACTGTAATCTTTCATTTTAAAGGAATGGCTGGAAGAACCTTGGTCAGGCTTGCAGACTAGGATTGTTCAACCACTGTAAACAGAATGATGTATACAAATGACTATTTCTGCCATTGAGTTATCTTGGCTAAAGTCTTGGAGCTTCATATGTCAAAAATAGTTCCTGATTAGATTTATTGTGTTCTCATTTTTTTTGACATTCATGTATCTTCTTACAGTTAATTTTGTATAGTCATAAATGAGACTGTAAGTTTAGGTAAAACATACCTAAACACTGAAATGATATTAAGAACTTTGCAACAACGTTATGTCTGGATTAAGACATCTCTTTAAGCTCAGCAAGAATAATGATCACATTATCAATTGGTATCTTGGTTTTAATTTAACACAAAGGATGTATAAACTCCTGTACCTTTATGGTAAGACAGTATATGAAAATATTGATTTGTGTTTTTCATTGCCTTATGAGATGCAGTTTGTGCAATTAAAACATTATCTTTCACACAAACTCTAAATACAGTAGACTAGGGAAGACTTGCTCAGTGTTTTTCAAATTGTAGGTGGCAGCCCATGTGGGTTATGGTGGTTCACATCCAGGGTTTAAAGCACAAACAGAATAAATTAGAAAATATCATTTAAGATGTTTAGCTACAGTTCTGGGTGGAAACGTTGGAATTGGGTAATGATCTAAACAGGATGGGAAAGAGAAACATGGCCAGAAGAGTGTTAAGAAATAAGAATAAAATGATATTGACAGGTTTATTGTTAGAAAATTCAGTGTGAAATGAGAGGTAAATAGGAACTTTTAAATTTTGATAGGTGATGAGCAGAAAGAGATCTCAAATAATAAATTCATTTAGGGCAGAAGTCGGCTAACTTTTTCTCTAAAGATCCAGACAATAAGTAGTTTAAATTTTGTGGGCCATAATGTCTCTGTCAAAATTACTCAACTCAGAATGGTGGCTAGGAGGTAGGGGATGGGACGGTGGAGTGATGTTGGTCAAAGGGTACAAAGTTTCAGTTAGGGTGAATAAAGTCTTATTGTACTGCATTTCGACTATGGTTAATAATAGAATATTATGTTTTTGAAAATTGGTGAGATAGCAGTTCATAAATGTTCTCACCACGAAGAAATAAGTAGGTGATGGATATGTTAATTACCTTAATCATTTTACAATATATACGTATGTCAAAATGCCATGTCACATGCCATAAATATATGTAATTTTTGTCAATTATACTTTAATAAAGAAAAAGAAAAAAATTACTCAACTCTATCATTGTAGTGTAAAGCAGCCATAGATAATACTGAAGTGGTTGTGTTCCAATAAAACTTTATTTAAGGACACTGAAATTTGAATTGTGCATAATTTTCACAGATTAAGAAATATTATTGGCTAGGCAAGGATTATTGGCTCATGATTGTAATCCTAGCACTCTGGGAGGCCAGGGCAGGAGGATTGCTGGAGGCCAGGAGTTCAAGACCAACCTGAGCAAGAGCGAGACCCCGTCTCTACCAAAAATAAAAAAATTTAACCAGGTGTGGTGGCACGTGCCTGTATTCCCAGCTACTCGGTAGGCTGAGGCAGGAGGATGGCTTGAGCCTAGGAGTTTGAGGTTGCAATGAGCTGTGATGACACCATTGCACTCTAACTGGAGCAACAGGGTGAAACTCTGTCTCAAAAAAAAAAAATTGTAATTATTATTATTATTTTTTTAAAAACCATTTAAACATGTAAAAACCTTTTAGCTCATTGACTATATAAAATCAGGTGGCTGGCAGGATATGGCCCAAGGATATGGTCTGTGGGCTGTAGTTCGTTGACCCGTATTCTAGAAGATGAAAAAGATGGTATAGTTAGGTTTGCCAAGCATTGCAAAGTTAAGGTGCTGCTAAATACGATCAGTGTTCAAGGGACCAAATAAAGCTAGATTTCAATCCATTTTAAAAACCTCATCTTTGTAGAACATTTTATTTTTAGCTTGGTTTGCGTCTTTACTTCCATTTTAATGTGAACTAAATATAGACTGGAAACTCTGACTCTCAGTACAGTAATATATGGTATAACAGCTTTCTTTCCATTTTGATTACAAGTTAAACATGATATCCCGTTATTAAAGATAAGAGACATAATAAATAATTTACTAAACCTTTACCTATAACTTAAGATGCATTATTTGAAAGTATCTAAATTTAGAAAGCTTTCACTTAGATTAGGGTTGTACATTTGCTATTGTGGTGAAGTGGTGAAAGATTATATGAAACTGCTATTATAAAGGACTCGGGGCTCCTTTCTGTTTCCAGGGTGCAGTGTTTCACTTATATTGGATTCATTAGGCTTTACTTACTCAGGAAATGTGTTTATAAGCCAAGGCTTTAATTAAAGAGAGTTTGTTTTACATCTAAGAATAGACCTTTGAAAAAGACCATAACATGTTAGTACATTACAGTTTCCCTTGGTAAATTTGTTTGGTTTTGTTGGGTATTGAGTATTTTACTCTGTAACTATTTAGTCACTTGAAACACATTTGTATTTTTGATTTGGTTAAGTGGCTTAAAATGGTCAACAACTGCTATCGATAATAGCTTTAATTTAGGATGGAATGTACATTGTTTCTATTTTACATAATTGTTTTTTTCCCCGCAAATGAACATATACGGTCATAATTCCCTCCCTCCTGCTTTTTGTTATGAGGCTATTTGGAAGACTGTTACAGGCTCTTGTTTTACACTAAGGAAATCTGATTAACTTTACCATGTGTGGAGCTGGAATCTCTTACCGTCTCACTCTGCCATTTGAGTACTAGCACTTTTTCAGACCACCAGAATGTAATTTAGTATAATAGATCTCTTATTTTTTTTTTTTTGAGACAGAGTCTCGCTCTGTTGCCCGGGCTAGAGTGAGTGCCGTGGCGTCAGCCTAGCTCACAGCAACCTCAAACTTCTGGGTTTAAGCAATCCTACTGCCGCAGCCTCCCGAGTAGCTGGGACTACAGGCATGCGCCACCATGCCCGGCTAATTTTTTCTATATATATTTTAGTTGGCCAGATAATTTCTTTCCATTTTTAGTAGAGACAGGGTCTCACTCTTGCTCAGGTTGGTCTCGAACTCCTGACCTCGAGCGATCCACCCGCCTCGGCCTCCCAGAGTGCTAGGATTACAGGCGTGAGCCACCGTGCCTGGCCTTAATAGATCTTTTTAAATATAAGCTTGGTGCATTTAATTCAGAAGTTTAAAAATACCTTTCTACTTAGCATTTTATTGTTTACAGAACAGTTTTATATACATGATCCTATTTACCTGTGGCATAAAATTACCCACATTTTACAAACGATAAAACTGAGACAAAGTTGGAATATCTGCTGAGTAAATGGCAGAGCTGGACCTCAAAAGCAGGCCATCTAACTAGGGGACCCGTGTCCCTCACATAGTGGATTCCAGCGGGTGGGTTCCAAATGACTTGCTTTCCGTGGTGCCATAACTTCTTGGGCTGTGAAACTTTAATCTGCAGCATGCAAAGTGTGTGTGTGCAGGCAGGCTGCTACACACGTCTCTTGGCCTCTCTCCCTTCCCCCTGCCCTTCCCTCTCGCCCTTAAATTTCCCTTTTCTTCTCCCCTCTTTTCTTCCCCTGCCCTTATTAATTTGTTTAATCCATGAGTATATCTCTCATCAATGTTTTCGGTTTCATAAATGCCTTTTTGCCATTTGGATCCTGTGTTTTTAGTGACAAGTATAAGAGTATACATTTGAAAAGTGAGTTTTGGCATAAAAAACTTCAGCTGAAATTTATATTAATTTTAATTAAAATTAACAAAAATCATCAAGTCATTTAAAAAATATCTTTAGAAGGACTTTTTTAGAAGAAAATACTTGTAGGTACCTAACTTCAATAGGTTTTCAAAGAAAGTTTCACTTCTATAAGGTAAAATGCTATTTTTAAAAGGTCATGATACAGCTTTGAAAAGGATTATGTAAAGTAACTTTCCACATGGCCTATGAAGACATATTTGAGGAGAAAAGAGGAGTAAAATTTATTTTTACCTAGCTAAGGAATGAAAATGGACAGGTTTTTTTTTTTTTTTGGCCTAGTTTTCTCCATCTGACTATTTTATTTAGATAAGAAAAGGTGCAAGAGTTTGTTGAGCAGACATACCATTTTGAATTGGATTATTCATTCATACTCTTGTAGTACTTGAAAATTATGTAATATTATACTATGTGATATTTATAAGTATGTATACTGTCTGTGTAGTTTGCAGAGCACAATGGTAAGATGAACACCCATGAATCCAGGCTCAGAATGAGAACATTTTCAACATCATGCATCTTCCTGTGTGTTCCTTCTCAGTTTCACTCTTTTTTTTTTCCGTCAGTTCACTCATTCAAAAAAATATTTATGGTGTTCCCAGCACTGTTGTAGGTGCCAGGGCTAGAGCAGTAAGCGAAATAGACAAAACTCTCTGCCTTCATGGAGCTCACATTTCAATGCAGGGGGGATTTATGGACTCATCAATATGTAAAATGCACAGTACAGGAGAAAATGAGAAGGATATAGTGAGAAATAAAGCGGGGCTGTGAGAGGAGGTGGAGTGGGAAGGGATCTCAGGCAATGAGCCCTGTGGACCTCGGGGGGAGGAGCAGTCTAAGCAGAAGGAACATTAGCTGCAAAGACCGAGACAGGAGCCACAGTGAAGAGGGCAGGGGGGCTGTAGTAGCGTGGGGGTGGGGGGAAGCAGGTAGAAAGTTGGAAGTGAGTTAATGGTGTCAAATGTAAGATACCGTAGAGTGTCAAAGGCAAGATACCATAGAGAAGGGTTCTTAGCCTGGGGTTTGTGCATCCCTAGCTTGTTTGGGCTTAAAAGAGTCCCCTCAAACTTTATGCCTGTCTGTATGCCCCTCGGAAGACCAAAACCATTGATTTATAAAGAGAAATTGCAGCTTAGAAAATGAAAGATGAAAAAAATATATATTTATATACCATAAGTCCTCACTTAACGTTGTTGATAGGTTCCTGGAAACTGTGACTTGAAATTCTGAATAACGAAACCAATTCTTCTTATTTTATTTTATTTTTTGAGACAAGAGTCTCGCTCCGTCTCCCAGACTAGAATGAAGTGATGTCATCATAGCTCATTGCAACCTCAAATTCCTGGGCTCAAGTGATCTTCCTGCCCCAGTCTCCCGAGTAGCTGGGGCTACAGGCATGCTTTACCACGCCTGGCTAATTTTTTCTATTTTTGGTAGAGATGGGGGTCTCGCTCTTGCTGAGGCTGATCTCAAACTCCTGACCTCAAGTGATCCTCCTGCCTCGGCCTTCCAGAGTGCTAGGATTACAGGTATGAGCCACCGCATCTAGCCTGAAACCAATTCTTTTTCCTCATCAATGTTATAATGAACAGAGGTTGAATGAAAACATTATTCGCGGACCTGCTGTACATTGTTTTGTTAAAGTTGCAGTTTCTGAGAACCTATTGGTGATGTTAAGTGAGGACTTAACTGTACACATGATATAATTCTACAGTAATATTGAATTCTTGGAATGTAAACCATCTGTTGTCATTGTCATGTGGAGAAATGCTAAAATTGGAGGTAGAATCAATGAAACGAAGTGACCAGCAGCATGGAATACCAAGGTTCCTCGGAGCAGCTAGGTAGTGTTGGGTTTGATTCTTAGCTCTTTCATGTACTATTACGTGACCTCAGACATGTTACTTAATGGGGCAGAGAATGCTGAGCTCATGAATATCTGTTTCTCCTTTTCTTCTTGGCCCACCATTAGACTTCCCTTCGTCTTGCAGGTGGATGGGGCTATTTAACAATTCTGGCCAGTGAAATACAGGTGAGAGTGATGTCTGTCACTTAGCCTCTAAAGCTGTTTGTGGGACTCTCCACACTCTATTTCTTCCTCCACCTGCCAGATAGATGTAGATTATCCAGGGGAAGGAGCCTGGATCCCTGAATGACTTTATGGAGCAGAGCCCTCTGTGCACCTTCCTTGACCCCCATTAGCCACATTGGATTGTTACATGATGGGGACATAGACCTTTATTGTGTTAAGTCCCTGAGATTTGGGCATTGTTTGCTACAGCAGTTCGCGTGCTCTTACCAATACACTTCACTCTGAACTGTGGATTTCTCATTTGTAAATTGGATATAGTGATTCCTACCTGCTAGAGTAGTAATGATGGTTAAAGAAATACACTTTTGTATCCATAATTATTGAGATTATTTTTAAAAATTAGTATAAAATGCTAATAACTCAGTTACTTCTGATACATGTGACTTTTAAATAATTTAATAAGTAGTGTATATAGACCACTATGCTTTGTTGACTGTTTAAGTGTGTGATGAAAAAATAATGAGAATGAATGACCACTTAGAGGTGGTGGTGGAAATAATTGGCCAGGTTGGCTTTTGGGAGCTTTCATGGCCAGATCTACCTTATTCTGAAATGATCTTTCTCAGATCCTCTTTGTCTGGCCTTCTTCAACTTTTGTTTACCCCTCAGTGCACTGCAGTCTGGCTTTGGCCCTAACCACTTCATGAAATTTCTTTTGAAAAAGTCCTTAATAATTTAATTGCTAAAATCCTGTAGTCTCTAGTTTTCAGGCAACCATTTCTTGCCAATTTGGATGCTATTGGCCATTTTCTTCTCTTATCTTCTTTTGCTTTCAAACTTCAAAGTTCTCTTATCTTTCTTATTGCCTTTTTACTGCCTCTCAACCTCTACCCTGATTCCTTTTCCTACTGCCAAATGTTTTTGTTTCCTAGGAGTCTTATTTTAACTGTTTGCCTCTTCCTTAGTTGATCTGATCAGTGAGGTTAGGCTTTGACTACTAGCTCCATCAGTCTTTCTGTGGCCTGTACTTCTCTCCTGAGATCTGAGCCGGTAGGTCCTATGCCTACTAGACATTTCCTGTAGTGGGTCTATAGCCATCTCAGCCTCAGTGTTCTCAAGCTAAACAGATTTGTGCACAGTTTCCCCACCCTTGGCCAAGTTTGCTCCACAACTTTTATATCCTATAAAAGGAATTGCCTTTTAGTTAACCTTGACCTTTTGTCTTGCTAATCATCATCATTAATTCATTTGCTTTCAGTGAATATCCATTTGGTGCCTGCTATGGCTAGGCAGAGTGCTAGGCATTGGGGATTTAGCCACATATAAAATAGACATGGTTCCTACCTTCATAGAACTCACTCACTGTCAGCCGTCACCAAGTTTGGTCAATTCCGTATTTTTATACATTGTCTTATTTAATCCTCATAATAAAACTATGAGGTAGGTAAGTACAATTATTCTCCCTATTTTAGAAATGGGGAAACCAAAGATTAGATAAGTAACTTTCCCAAGGCCACACAGCTATCAAGTGACCTGTTTGAACTATTATGACAGACTGTCCCTTTTCTGCATGTGTTAATATCTCTCATGAATTCATCTCACCCTTTCCGTTTGCTGCTTACCTTAACTCTAACTGATGCTTACCCATTTATCTTTTTTTATCTGTCATTTCGATTTTTGCCATGGATTTCCTCTCTGGTCCATACTCTACTTCAATGCCAGGGTTATCTCTCTAAAAGAGATTTTATATGTGTGTATATATATATATATGTATATAATGTATATATTATACATGATACATTTTGCATAAGCTCTTAGACATTGCCTGTTACTAGTGGGATGAAGTCTAAATTTCTTAGCATGGCTTATTAGGTCTTTCTCAACTTGTACTAAACTGCCTTTCTATTCATTCAACTAATATTTATTGAGTACTATTCTAGATGCTGACATGATAAAATAATATAAAAAGCTCTGGTGTTGGCCGGGCGCGGTGGCTCACGCCTGTAATCCTAGTACTCTGGGAGGCCGAGGCAGGTGGATCGCTCGAGGTCAGGAGTTCGAGACCAGCCTGATCGAGACCCCGTCTCTACTAAAAATAGAAATAAAAATTATCTGGACAACTAAAAATATATACAGAAAAAATTAGCCGGGCATGGTGGCACATGCCTGTAGTCCCAGCTACTCGGGAGGCTGAGGCAGAAGGATCGCTTGAGCCTAGGAGTTTGAGGTTGCTGTGAGCTAGGCTGACACCACGGCACTCTAGCCTGGGCAACAAAGTGAGACTCTGTCTCAAAAAAAAAAAAAAAAAAAAAAAGCTCTGGTGTTATAGAGCTTATATTCTACCAAGGAAGAAGTTAATAAACATATAAACAGACACATTTATATAATCCAGCAAGTGTTCATAGCAGAGAAAGATAAAACGGTAAATGGAGAGTGATGGAGTAGTGTGTGTGTGTGTGTTTGTGTAAAGTATTTTGGTTGAATTGATCCAGGATGGACTTTCTTTGATAAGGTAATATTTGAACAGAGATCTCAGTGAAGTGACATGACGTAGGCAGATGTCTGGGCTCAGAGCACCCCAGGCAGAGCCAATGCCATAGTATTCCACTTGTGTTTTCTGTCACTGTCATCCTCTTGGCCAGCCATGCCAAACTCTTTTCTGTTCCCAAAGTAAGGCAGGCATTTTCATCTGCTGAAGTGTTTGCATGTGTTATTTTAGCCCTCTGAAATGTCCCCCCTTTTCCTATTTCTTTGATTTATTTTTATATATCCTCAAAATATTTGAAGTGGCTTATATTCGACACTGTGTGTCAAGCTTAGGTAAAGTATAGATAGGAGAGGACCAAGAGGAAGGTCAGTAGGTTAATGATATATAGAGCAGGGTGTGCTGTCTAGTTAAGGATGAGCTGTAAATTTGGTCCCAAGCGTCCTGGCAGCCAAAGCAACAAGATCAGTTATAAAATTTTATCGTCGGTGGCAAAAAAGCCCTCTAGATTTTAGGGTGAAGAAGCTTTTCTATCCTTTCTTGGGGTAACCAAAGTAGTGTGTTCCAACAGTCTTTCACATTGGTGGGGGTGAGGGATGAAGTAGATGTTCCCCTCACCTACATCGTAACACATGGAAGGTGTCCTTATAATGTCCTACCTTGTGAGGCCTGGACATAATCCTAACTTCATGTTTGTGACAGCAGTTATATAGATTTAAGTAAGGAGGTTTTAGTTACGGCTAACCCCAGGCATAAAATCCAAATTATGTTTGAAGATTGAGTAATTGGCATGTACTTCAAACAATTCTCCTGTTAAACTAGGCATCTGCTGAAATACTTTCAAAGAGTTGTGAATCTCAGGTTGTCTGTTATTTTTACTTATTTATTCAGGTGCAATTGATGAGAGGGTTGAGTGATATATTCTTAGGTAGTATGGAAGAATGGTGTTTCTTGGTGGCTTTCATAAAAAATGATAAAATGCTTCTACATTCAGGTTTTTTAAAAATATGTTTGTAGAGCTTTATGAGCACATTGCAGAATATTAAAAGATATGAATGTTTTAGGATTATGATGAAAATAGTGTTGACCTCACGGACCCCAGCAAAGGTCTTGGCAGGGAAACTTGGAAAACTTGCTAGCACAGTGTATCTGGACCTTTTTTTTTTTTTTTGGAGAGAGCCCCGTCTGGAGGAAGATCAGAGCAAATAGAAAGAATAGCAAGTGCAAAGGCCCTGAGCTGGAGACACACCTGACACCACTGAGAGCAAATGTTAGGAGGTTGAGGGTGGCTGGAGTGAGTGAGTGAGAAAAGTGAGTAGCAGGAAAAAAACAGTCAGAGTGGTCAGAGAGGACAGCCGATAGGTTGCTGTGACAATTTCCTTGACATTTTAGCACAGTGGTTAGCACATAATTAGCACTTAATAGATGCTTAACTTAATAGTTATCATATTAATATTAAAAGAATACAGTTGCTGTTTCATAGCAAGTTTGATTTTTCAGATAAAATCAGTACCTATAACAAACTCTCCTCTTTTTTTTTTTTTTTTTTTTTAATTTTCTGAGACAGAGTCTCAGTCTGCTGCCCTGGCTAGAGTGTAGTGTATCGTAGTTCACTGCAACCTCAGACTCCTGGGCTCAAGTGATCCTCCTGCCTTAGCCTCCCTAAGTAGCTGGGACTACAGGCTTGCGCCACCACACCCTGCTAATTTTTCTATTTTTAGTAGAAAATAGAGGTCTTGCTCTTGCTCAGGCTGGTCTCCAACTCCTGAGCTCAAGCGATCCTCCCTGCTGGGCTTCCCAGAGTGCTAGGATTACAGGCGTGAACCATTGCGCCTGACTGGTTAAAACAAACCCTTTTAAAAGATAGGAAAGAAATGAAGCAATAGCTGGAAAGTGATCTAGGGGTCAAGTGAGAGATTATTTTAAGCAAAATGATTTTTTCAGGAGGAAGAAGAGTATGTTTGTGGGCTGAGAAGAACAATCCAGTGGAGAGGGAAGACTAAGTGATGCGGAAGAGAGGAGAATGACTGGAGCAGTGTCCTTATGTGTGAGGCAGGGTGGGATCCTGTGAGGGGCTGGGCTGCCCTGGGAGCTGGTCACAGTTTATTCACAGTATGTGGCAGATGCAGGGGCTGGCACTCCTGGAAATTCTTTTCTGATTACTTCGATCTTCTCAGTGGAGTAGGAAGCTAGGTCATCAGCTGAGAGTCAAGCGGAGGGAGAAGGTGTTGTAAACTGAGGACGAGGAAAGGTACGAATACCTGAGCAGGGGAGCGGGAAAGAGAATGGCCTGGAGAAATGCAGTGTAAACATTCGGCTGCCTTTGAGGGGGCGACCATGAGTATAATGGAAGCATTGTTGGCCTGGCTGTGGGAGCAGGTTCAGCTGTGTGAGTGCAGGAAGTGGAGCAAGTGGAGAGCCGGGTTAAACCACTGTTGTGGTTTGAGCACGGTGGGGCAAGAAGGGACAGGGAGAGTGAAGGTGGATACGAGGAGGTGGATACAATGACAAGCTCTGGAATTTATGTGGGGTAAAGAGTGAGGGCTTGCGTCCAGGCTTAGGGATAACCACGGGACCAAGCTGCTGAGGGGCAGAAGGGAAGATTTTGGCAAAGATTAAGTCCAAGAATTAAACTTTAATCATAGAAATTTTATAAAGGAAGGAAAGACTATGAAAAGAAACTGTATAGTTTTAATTATTTTAAATATGCTTTCAAGATGCATTGATAATAGGTTTTGCTAAGAAAGTCTCTACATCATGAATGTGCAGCTTGGGTCCCTCCTTTCATAAAGTATTGTATATAGAACAGGAAAAAGAAAGTTCCCCAAAGAAATAAATAAATCTGGTTTGGAATTTTTAAAAAAACATACTTATGTGCATGAAATAACACACGAGTCCCAGTTCCAGTTCTTACTGGGCAACTTACAGAACCTCTCCAAGCCTTAGTTTCCTCAGATGTAAACCTTCAGAAGGCTGTTGTGAGGATGAAAGAGAGAAAGTCCTCAGCTCGTGCCTGGTGTACAGGAAATGCGAGCTACGCATTCAAGAACCTTGAGGCGAATGGCACTTTTTCCAATACGGCGTCTCTGTAGGCCAGAAGGACGCAAGTGAGTGAGGTGCTAGTGAAACCTTCCAGCCACAGGGAAAGGATTCCCACGCTGGTTCTGCCTTCGGCAAGCCAGAAACCAGAGCTGTTTGATTGTAAACCTTTTTATAGGTTGGGTATTATCTGAGAAGTAGACAGATTTTATCATAGATCCAGTTAAAATTCCACAGTAGGAAGGAAAGAATGTTGAGGGAGATTCAACCTTCCCCTGGTAATAAACACTTCTACCTTATCATCATCCCTGTATGTCACAACAGTTCTAAATTATTACCATTTGAGTATTCATGGTCTTTTTCCTCCTCTTCTTAAAGAAGAAGCATTCTAGCTTGTTGGATCAACTCCTTCATTCTCCTTTTCTATGCAACAGGAGAGTGGATATAATGAAAGGACAGGAAAAAATCACTATATGGCATTATTACCTTAAAGCCCCAGTGTGTGTGGGGTAGTTGAGACTCTGGAGTGAACAGGTGAGTCATGGGTGCTTGACTTGCCTGTGCAATGGGGGGAAAGCTGGTGGGGGGAAGCAAACATGAGCATATGTGAAATATTCCCTGGGAAATATTTGGGCAAGGGAGGAGGACTGCCATATGAGTAAGTAAGGGAAATAACCAGTAAAGCGTGGATTATTGTCATCATTGTGACCCTATGTTTATCTACAGGCTGAAAAAGCCTGGGGAGCTTGATATGCTCTCAAATTAACCATATACAGTGTGATCATGTGATATATAAAACATTAAAATTATGGAGCAGTTGCACACCATGTTCATAGCAGCATTATTCACAAAAGCCAAAAAGTGGAAGCAACCCAAGTGTTCATTGATAGATGAATGGATGAACAGAATGTGGTATGCACATATAATGGGACATTATTCAGCCTTCAACAGGAAGGAAATTCTAACACGTGCTACAACATGAATGAGCCTTGAGGACATTATGCTAAGTGAAGTAATCCAGTAATAAAAGGACAAATGTTGTGTGATTCCACTAATATGAGGTACTCAGAGTAGTCAAATTCTTAGGGATAGTAAGGATGGTGGTTGCTAGGGGTTGGGGGAGGGGAGAATGGGGAGTAATTGTTTAATGGGTATAGGGTTTTAGTTTACAAAATGAGAGAGTTCTGTGGATGGATGGTGGTAATGGTAACACAGCAATGTGATTGTACTTAATGCCACTGACTATATACTTAAAAATGTTTAAGGTGGTGAATTTCATTATGTTTTATCATAATTTAAAACATTAAAAAGCAAGCTTATAGGAAGACATTTCTATAAACTCAAATAATATTACAAGAATTTTTTTAGTGAGATAAAAGTGAAAAATAAACTTAACAAGAAATGTGCAGAACATCAAGAAAACTGAAACTTTGCTGAGGAACAAAAAGAATTTGCATGAATGCTGTACATTTTGCCCAGTCTAACTGTAAATTTTGCACAGCTACAATTGCTGTTGAAATTTTAGCTAATTTACTAAAATGACTTGAAAGGTCATAAAATAGTATTCAGTGACATATTGAGAAGTCAGAGTAATGAAGAGGTTGTTAGCCAATCAGATGATAAAACGTAGCACAAAGAAACAACAAAATTTAATTTGGCTCTGATATGGAAATAAACAGAAAGGTCAATGGAACAGAATAAAAAGTTCAGAAATGTGGCCATGAATACATGTAAGAATATATTTTACAATAAAGATAGTATTTCAAATCAGTGGGGAAAAAGATGGATTATTCATTAATTCCCCTGGAGGCAACTGGATCTCCATTTAGTTAAAAAAATTTGAAGCCCAATCCCTACCTCACTCACACTATGGACTACATAATTTCCAGGTGGGTTAAAGGTCAAAATATAATAAATGAATCATAAAAGTACTAAAATAAATATAGACAAATATTTGCATAGTTTCAGGGTTGGAGGGAATTTTAAAATGTAACACTAAAGGAAGAAAACAGAAAGAAAAAGCTTATTGATCGTGACATATTGAAACTCATCATGAACCAATTTACAAGGCAAATAATTTCCCTACCACTCCAATGTTTAGCTGGGAAGATATTTCTCATTCTTTCTGATACAAATATCCAATAATAAAATATTAGTTAAATGAATTATGCTGCATCCATATAAAAAAATCACTATTCAATCAAGTGTACAGTGCCTGGCAGACAGAAGGTATTAAATGAGTTAGAGAAATGAAAAAATAAACAAATTAATTAATTTGTATCATATTAACATGGACAATACAATATATTAAGCAGAGAAAGGAGATTATAATACTATGTGTAGACTCTGATCCCCTTTTTGTTACATACTTAAATACATAGTCATTGAAATACATATGATAGGAGATAAGAGAGATATAGTGGCTTCTCACTATATTATGGAATTATGGGTGTTTATTCTTTACTTCTCTTTACTTATTTCCAAGTAAAACATTATTTTGCCAGTAATATGTTGCTTATATAATAAGAAAAATGTTAGTTTTAAAATTCAAATATATTCCATTATATTACAAAAAATGCAAATAAAAATTTTGAATTCTCATGTATGAAGGGAATTCAAACACCACTCCATTTTTAAAAATAAAACAATAATAAATAGATGGCACAATACTTCATATTTCTAGAGGTGGATTAAATATGTCTGTTGGAATAATCAAAGATAAATGGTATTATCCACTTAACAGCATGCATTATTTTCTCTGTTTCTATATAAAGGAATAATTAATAATATTTCAATAATCCAACCATTTATAATTTCTGCAAAAATAAAACAGTAAAAAACCTATAGTGTGATCTATACTTATAAACATGATTACTATTAAGATGTTATTGAGATGTTAAAGTATAAAGTCTTCGTAGCCTAATTTTTACGATAAGCAAGCAGTTAAAATGTATAATAAAATCAGTAGTCCCTAAAAAGAGTTGTTAAAATTTGCCAGATTTGTGAACAGTATAATCTGTCTTGTAAACCAAACTTACTTTAAGGCTGACCTAAGTTTTTAATTTGTGTCTTTAATAAATTGAATATTAATTCTTAAGAAAATATTGATAATAAAAAGCCTGGGCTATTGGTAGCATTTATAAAACTTACTTGAACAAGAAATACTTAGTAATTGATCATGTACTGACAGAATATTAACAGGAACTCATTTGGTAAGCTGTACCCTTTTTGTGAAAAATTCCTTTCTTTCAGCCCCTGAAACAGTCTAAGTGTGACTACTAGAAATGCCTCACGTACAGAAACCATTGAAATCTATTTTGACATTGTAAGACAAAAATGCATGACCCAGATCTGTGATGACATACCTCAAATGACAAATATTAGTGAAATGGTGCCTTGGAATCACTGTGAGGTCAGAAGTCATGCGTTCAGGTGATGGGCCATCTTTAGTGCAACTTGCTGATGTTATTGAACAGAGCACAACATTTATCATTGTTTTTCACATAATAAAAAGCACTACATGCATGTACTTAACATTTTTACAGTCGATCCTTCTTATTTATGATTTCTGTATTTGCTAATTCGCCTACTCACTGAATTTGTCACTCCAAAACCAATACTTGTGGTGCTTTCGTGGTCATTCGTGGATGTACATAAAGTGGTGAAAAATTTGAGTTGCACAATGTGCACATTCTCAGCTGAGGTTAAACCTGGTAACGCTCTGCCTTCTTGTTTCAGCTCTCATGCTGTAAACAAGTGTCCTTTCGTGATCTGTGTAGGGACATGTTTTTCACATTTTTGTGCTTTTTCTTGGTGATCTCACTGTTTAGAATGGCCCCAAGTTTAATGCTGAAGTGCTGTGTAGTGTTCCTAAAAGCAAGAAGGCTGTGATGTGTCCTATGGAAAAAAGATTTGTTAGACAAGCTTCTTTCAGGCATGAGTTATAGTGCTGTTGGCTCTGAGTTCAATGTTAATGAATCAAATGTATATTTATTCTGTTTATATATATATATATATTTATGTATATACATACATATTTTCCCTTTTAAACAGAAGCAAACATAAAACAAGATTTTATTTTGACTGGCTGACAAAGATATTGTGACCAGAAGTTTGCAGGAAAGTAATCCTGTATTTCTCCTAGGGGCAATGGTTCAATATCTGCTAATTCAGTGTTGCACTGACTTTATAGAAGCTAACGACCGCAAATAATGAGAATCAATTGTATGTTAAACTATTTTAAAGAAAAAATATCATTAATTTCTATGCTTTTAAAGGAAAACCAATATTTGAGTTGAAACTCATTAGTTCAGAACCCATCAAATCAAAATAGCATAGCAAAAAAATCTCTTCTGTCAGAATAGACACTAACTTATGTTTTATTTTTCAACATATTAATATTTAAAAAAGAATTTTGAAATTAGAACACAGAATTACTAATTTCATTAAGAAGACCATTTTTTTCTCCTCAACAAACACATTTGGGTTTGAGATAATCTGTTCATGTCTATGAATAATGGCTTTTATCCTAGAAAGGTTATAAAGGCTTGAAGTGACAGATATCATTGTGTGTGCTAACGCCAACACTTTACATTAGTTTTTAATCTTTAGGCTTAATTATTAATTATTGCTGTGATTGATCTAGCAATCAATAGTACATTTCTCGCTTTTATGTTGGTTTAATTTAAAAGGAATGACCCTGAGAGTAGAGATATTCTTAGAGACAGAAGGATGTGGTTTACTTTTGTTTTTATCAGTACATTTTATTTCCTTTTCCCTATCATAATGACCCCTGGCACCACTACTCCCTGTGTTTATATAATAGATTCCCAAGATGATCTTTAAAAATAGGGTCTGTGTTTTGCTCCTGTGGGTTCATATTGCTTACTGTTTGAATTACAAGAAAAATTTTGTTATGAGGTCTTTTTCCATATTAAGTTTACATGTGAACAGTTTATGAGCAAGTATATTGAAATGTGGTGTAGCATAACTGTTCTTACCTTTGAGGCAGTAGAGTGTTGTGGTTAAGGTCATGGAATTTGTTTTTTGAGAAAGGCCTGGCTTTAAATCTCAGTTATTGTCTTACCATTGAAGTGACTTTAGGGAAGTCACTAAAATTCACTAAATCTCTCTAACCTAGTCTCATCTCTAGAATTGGGACAGTGATTGTACCTACCTCATAGAGCTGTCGTGAGGATTTAAATGAGATAATATGAGTATTTGGAACAGTGGCTGGAACATAATTGGTTCTTAAAAGAGGCCAATTATTATCTTGGTATTAAAAGAATAGAGATGATGTACCATAGTAAGTTTGATGTTTAAAATAAAATCAGGATCTAAAACAAACTTTAATGGTGATGAGCAAGAAAAAAATGTTTACCTTGCAAAGAAATATAGATCTGCCCATTGTCATGAAGACAGTGGCTTCCCATTAACTTTGTTTTAGATGGTTTCCAAATTTACTACTAGATCGTGAAATCTCATTATGAAAGCCTAGACAGAGTGATAGAGGTGGAGTTTTGTTTATAATTAGCATCTTATAGAACATAATGTTTTTAACCAATGAGTTTTTACACAAAAGAAAAAAGTGTCTTCAACTAATAAGACTCCCTCCCTCACCTCAGATGTCACTTTCTTGAGACCCGTCCTGGCAATGCTATCTAGCTAGCATTGCAGTCCCTGCTCCCAATTTGGCATGCTCAAACTTCCTTTCCTTTTTACCCATAGCGCTGATCACCATCTAATACACTGTCTGGTATATTTATTTTCTCTAATGTCCATCTTCTAATGCTGGAATATAAACTCCAGGGAGCAAAGATATTTGTCTGTTTGGTAAGAGTAATTAAATTTTAGACCAATGTCCTTCTCGATACACTCTCACGATTTTGTAGCAGGGTATGCAGCATATTAATACATTTTTTCTTTGCCATTTATTAAGGGTTCATTTTGTGCTGGGGATATAAAATTAGTAGAATGCAGTCCTTTTTTTTTTTTTATCATGGGAGAGACAGCCATGTATACAAATACATACAAAAGTTCTTGACTTAGGATAGTTTGACTTATGATTTTTTGACTTTATGATGGTACAAAAGCAATACACATTCAGTAGAACCCATACTCCTAGTACCCATACAGCCATCCTGATTTTTACTTCTGGTACAATATTCAATGAATTACAGGAGGTATTCCACACTTTATTATAAAATAGGCTTTGTGTTAGATGATTTTGTCCAACTGTAGGATAATGTAAGTATTCTGAGCATGTTTAAGGTAGGGTAGGCTGAGCCCTGATGTTTGGTAGGTTAGGTGTATCAGATACATTTTTGACTTAAGATAGTTTCAGCCTACGATGGGTTCATTGGAATTGTAATGTAAGTCAAGGAACATCTGTAGATGGTGCACAGCCATGCATGCAAGTATATATGGTAATGGATGCGTGCTGTCACAGAGACAAACAGAGGGCGCTATTGGGCAGATATGAAAAGCTTCCAGAGAAGGGTCTCATTGAGCTGAGCCTTGAAGTGTGAGCAACAGAAATAGGGCATCAGGGGGAGGATTACCCTCTAGCAGGACTGAACTGCACAATGGTGTTTCTTCATAGTATTCTGCTATTATATTAGTACTTTGTTACCATCACTGGAAAGCACTTTTATTTAGTGTCCCCTGCATTCATGGAGCTTTTTTCAGGAGTTCTCATAGAAATTACCATGGTGTTTTTGTTAGACTGTCTATAAATCGGAAAGATGAATTAGAAAATTTACTGAATTCTATCTGTACTCTTATTATGATCAAGTATGTGTTTTTGAGTTAGAGATTTTTCTTTTTATTATAGTCCTCATGGTCTTGAGGTACATAGTAGAAAACTCAGTAACAGTTGAAGGAAGCTGATCTATTTACATTCTTATGTTTTGGACATAGAGAATTATTACTGCGGTAATGTGTGTTTTTTTTTAAAAGAGTGAGCTTAGATGTATTAAGTGATTCTTCAGAATATGATTTTTGCCATTTTTAAACCCTATTATTCTTATAGCTTCATTCTCTGTCAGATCTCCACATCATTTATCAAAATCTCTATCCTGAGGACAATAAAATTTCAGGTTTCTCACTCAAAATCATTTGTGAAAAGCATCTAGATGTCATCTTCTTTTTCTCCTTTGAATAAATTAAAGGAAATATCTGTTAACTTTTTATTTGTCAGTGACATATTAAAATAATTAAGATGTCACCTGAAGCAGTACATATGGGAGGGCAATAAAGGCATGCTTGTCCTACCATGGCATACAGGCTGTGATGTACCTGTATGTTTCCTAACGCAGATGACGTTTCAAAACAGGCCTCTGTCCAGTATCCATCCATCCATCCATCCATCCATCCACTCATCCCCTAACATCTTGAACACAGGTCCTATTTATGTGCTGATGTTACAAAGATTAATAAAACATGTCTACAATTTTAGCTGTTCACTCTCTGGTGTGGTTATCTAATGTTGAATAAAAGCTGGAGACTTATAATAAATTCGTAATTTAATTGAACAAAACAGTTTTTGGGAAAACAATTGAAATTTGAAAGTATATGCCACTCTTGAAAGGAGTATTACCTGGCGCTTTGTTTCACCTTGAGTATGAGAGTGGCAATGCGTGGTAATGGAGATTTTTTGAGTTTTTAAGGCAAATGGGCCCTTCTGCCTCCTATGCTTACTAATTGTATGATAGAGAGTTTTTTAACATCTTGGAACCCCAGTTTCCTAGTTTTAAAATTGAGATAGATTCATCTTTTTGGCTTGTTATATACATTAAATAAGTACAAGTGAGCTTCAGTCGTACTTTCTGTTTCCTTTGTACTTTTTCCTGCTTTAGGTCATGTTTCTTCAATTTGTTAAGTTCAGGTGTAAATCCTCTAGTGGTGTTTGAAGGCATGATAATCCCTCCAATTTGACAATACAATTAGAATAGTGCTTTTGGGGTTAGCAGATTTGTGCTGGTCATGCTGTTGCATTGTTTCTCACTGTTCTAAAGTGAAAGAACTTTATAACTAAAATATTTACTTCATCACGAAAGTGTATCTCTTGGGATCAAGGACATCAAGGAGTCCAAGCACATCCGTGAATATGAGATCTAAGTGTAAAAGTGCAATAAGGACTTGGCTTTACTTCCACCATCGTTATTTTTGCGCTATGGTTACTCTGTAAATAAAATACTGTCATTGTCTTCCCTTAAATTTGCAGATCTTTTAGAAATACCTTTAAAGTTTAGCCCTTGACAGATGTGTTAACTCTTCCCCATTGCTGCTGCCACCTTATTTAGTCTACTTAAATGTTATTTGTTAATGTCTGTGGGTTGCTGGAGCCACTAACTGAAATGTAAGGAAGGTGCAGGTGGGCACTCTCTTAAGCCTTGTGCCATGATGGATGTTCATTGAGGTATCATGGTTACCATGGCGAGCACAGGCTGCTACCTGTTTCAGCAGCTTCCTCCTACTCCTTCCTATTTTCAGCCTGCTATCTACATTTTACAAACTCATTGTCACCTCAGCTCCGCCAGTGTTACCTAATTCCATCCTTGATTTCTATGCTCCTAATTGAACGTTCCTATTTTTATTTTTGGAGGAACTAAATCTCCTGAACAATTTTAAACAACGTATAATACAGTAAGCTTTAAATCTCGTACAATAATAGCCTTTTGCTTTTAATATGAGCCCACTTTCAGTGTGATTCTACTTTCCATTTTGGATCATTGCATGTAATCCTCTCATAGCCTTGGAAATTCCAGATGGTGTTTGTAAATACTGTGCAAGTGGTTTCTGTAAATAAATTTTTCAACATTCAGTCTGTGATTTAATTTAAAAATCCAAGTCTCTAGGCACCAAGACACTAACTTGAAATGAGTTTTGAAAAATTACTTGACAAGTAAAATTGTTACTCATGTTGTCTGCAGCATGTGTGACAGACTGCTGTATTGGTTAGGAGACAGCTCAATTGTTTTGGCCTAAAGAATAAAAGAATCATTATATATATTAAAAAGTTCATGTGTAGTATATTTGGATATGCAGTTGATCTAAAGTAGCAATCTAAAGTTGTTTTCTATTATTTGTCATATTTTGGTCAAGCAAACTTTCTGTACTGGCCTTTTGGACAATGACCAATTGAAGAGAGAAGAGAAAATCAACCTCCAACATCAAGCTGGAAAGGGAAAGACATGAAATTTATATAAAGAAAGTGTTTTGTAAGAAAACATTATAACCCTCTATTTTACTGCCCATTTTCTAGAAATCTTACTGCTATTCAAGTTGAGGTTATCTATTTTTTCTCTACAGTTGGTTCTATTTTAACTCTGTTTTCCTATGATCATGGAGTTTTAACATGTAATGTTGAGAATTTAATTATTTTATCACAAGTAGTTTGTGGCTCTTTTCGAAGAATATATAAGCAAGAGAATATTGGGTTTAAAAAATGTGCTGTTCAGTTTTTTTTTTCCCTACAGATATGACAGTGCAATTCATCCAAGAGAAGCTGCTTAGGTCTGCTAATTAAAATAATTTGTTATAGCTCCTATTTCTATAGCATTGAGGAAGAAGTTATAGGTTATTATTTCTGTGTTTTAAAATGTGTCTTTCTATGTGTGTATTTTTTTTCTTTTGATAGTTTATAACTGGGAACTTTTAACAGGATAAAAGTCTTAATGTTTTTCTTCATCAACTTTTATAGAACATAGAATTATACATCACTTTCTCTTTCTTCATAATGTTTATTCACTTTCTTGACAATGCTGTTTAGACATTCTTCTTGACGCTTTTATTAATAAATTGCTCATGTTTGTAATACTCCCTTCACTAGAACATTTAATAAATTCTGTAACATAGACCTTGAGAGACCAGATAGTATGTAGAAAGACTAAAAGATGCTTCATTATTCTCCCCCTATTATGAATTTAACAACATTTCTAAAAATAACAGTGTTTTTTTCTGATGTGATTTAGATCTCCATTTTAGTAATACTTAAAAGGATGATGTTGCATACTTCAGAGCAGAAATACATCATTAGGGAAAGTCTTTTGTCAGAACCTTTGAAAGCTTCACTACTGATGATTACTGGTGACACTTGGCTTAATGTTGCAATACCAAGAAAGAATAAAATCATTTATCCAAGAAATAAAAAGGATTAATAATATGTTCATACAAGGAATGACAAATACAGTTTTCTGAGTATTATTCAACTGAAGCAGAATTGAAATTGGAAAATAACTTTTACTATCCTGGGCCCTATCCTTGAACTTTTATCCATTTAATGGAAATGTTAGGGTGATTAAGGTCAGCCTATTTAGAAACAACTTAGACTAGTTTGTCTCTTGATTGAAGGCACTCATTCTGTTCTGCCTAAAGAAAATAAAAGGGACAGCTGACTGTCCAGATTTAAATGTTGTCTACTTCTATTTCAACCAAATAGAATCAGGATAAAAATATCCAGCTATAATGTGGGCTGCAAGGGTAGTTTGGGGTTATTGCATCAGCAATCTAAGTGGTTTTTCTGACTCCAGCCTTGCTTGCCTCCGGTCCTCTCTCTACAGCTAAAATGATCTAAGAGAAATATTTTTGGAAAAATATATAGAAAAGTAAAAAGAAGATAATAGTCTTTTATATTCTCATCATCCAGAAGTAAGTAGCCTGTATATGTTGTAATATTTGCTTCCATTCTTTTTTGATTTTCTTGAACTAAAATTACTCCATTGTTTTGGCAAATATAAATATGATACATGCAATTGTAAACAATCAAAATAAATGCAAAAGTACTGCATCAGTGAGGTTTCACTGCAGGAAGCAAAACATTTTAGGTATTTTAAGCAGAAAGGTATTTAATTCAGGGAATTGGGCGGTTAGCAAATCCCTGAGAGGTTGGGATGAGTAAAAATCAGAGGCTACCACTGGATTGTAAATGTTAAGTTGCTGTCCAGAGGTCGGGAGGCTGCTGCTGTTACTGGTAGAACTGCTGCTGCCACAGCTGTCTCATACCTACAGGGCTGGTGACCGGACTCTGGAATAAGGATTCTGGTCACTGCAAAAACCTATATTGGTTGGACCTTGCTTGTTGGCTACCCCAACAGCTAGAAGGTGGCCCTTGTTTTACTTTAACCTTCCAAGTCTAGTGCATCTGATTGGCAGAACCTAAATGACATCCCAGACTAAGGGTATCGCAGAAATGTAGTTTTTAGCTTTCTGGCCGATTATCCTCTGAGGAGTTGGGGGGACAGAGGAGGTGCACATGGATGCCAAATACTGATAGACAATGCTCAGCCAAAGCATAAAACTGAAAACTCAAAAAAATCTTGAAATCCCACTTCCTGGAAATAATTACACTTAACATTAGGTGAACCTCATTCCAGACATACTTCCTATGCATATATACAGATCAATAGACAAAAATACTTAAAAAAATAGGATCATACAATAAATGATATTTTAAATTAAAAGTAATTCATTTTACCTTAATTAACCTACTGACAGAATATTTGTCAAATATATATATATTTTCTTCTCTAGAAGATGTATATTCTTAAAGAACCCTCTAGGTTTAAGAAAAGAGTAAAGAAAGCATTTCAGTTGCTTTGGTCAGTGGGTGTTTGCTTATCACCCCATTCTGGTTTAGGTATGCTCCTTTGACTTTCAGCCAGGAATGGTGAACTATTCTCACTCTCACAGTTCTCCCCTATTCTCTCCTACCACCTCCTAGTTTTGTCTCCAGTTCCATCCAGATTGTTGCAGAAGGTATTAATTCATTTTTTATGGCTGAGTACTACTCCATGATATACATATACCATATTTTATTAATCCACTAATGTATGGGCACTTGGGTTGTTTCCACATATTTACAATTGTGAATTGTGCTGCAATAAACATCCAAATGCAGGTGTCTTTTTTATAGAATGTCTTTTTTTCCTTTGGGTAAATACCCAGTAGTGGGATTGCTGGATCAAATGGTAGTTCTACTTTTAGTTCTTTAGGGTATTTCCATACTCCTTAGTTCTTTATTTTGACTCTGTTCTTAATTACTTGTATTTCATTGTCAAGTGTACTTTCAAGAATGGTGCATGGGTGTTTTTTTGAGTTCTTTTAGGTTTGAAATGTCTGCCTGTTGGCTTTATACGTGAATAACTTGGCTTAATGATATTCTTTGGTGCCATTTTCCTTCCCTCAGAATTTTGTTCCACTCTTTTTTATTGTGGAAAAATGTGAGGTTGGCCTGGTTTTCCCACATTGCTTTTTCTATCTGGATGCCTGAACAATTCTTTCTTTAATCTTGACGTTCAATAATTTAATGTCTTAGTTTTCCACCATACCCAAATAGAAAAATTAATTTGCTGTTTAACACACTAATTTAGATTTCTTTCTCCTCACCCACTGGTGTCCTTTTACTTTATGCTTTTTGACATAGTACATTCCATAGAATAGCTAATGTTTTTCAGACCAAATATAAGAGAGTAGTAGGGAAAGCATTTAACTTTTCAGTTCCAAATTAATTCTGTACCTTATGAGGTGCTGAGTTTCTTATTATATGGGGGGATGAGTGCTTGTTTTTATGAGATGGGTTTCTGCCCTCAAGGATAGAAGGTTGAAATAGGTGGCCTCTAAGTTCCCTCCCAGTTCTGATATTCCTTAATGAGCATATTGTGACTTCTGGTATAAGCTCATACCTAGGCAATATTCTAGAGAAATCCTTTGAGTGGTCATTATGTTTGATGCAATGAAATGAACTGTTTCCATTTCTTGATGATAATCTTTTTAAAACGAACTAGGAATCAACTCATCTTTCAGAAATCTTCCTCTAAGTGTTTTAGATTCTGAGAAGGCTACTAAGTTTGACTACTGTAAATATAGGAAAAGCCATAATATAAAGTTATAAAGAGAATTTTTTAGGACTCTTTCTTTTCCTGTCCTACATTTTTTTTTTCTTGAAATCTGTAAGCTCCATAATTCCAGGCATTTTCTAGGAAGTATATACATTTTAGTTATTATTTAAGTTTTCCTTAGAAAATTTTATCCCATTATTTATCTGAATTTTATATATTATAGCTTTACATATACGATTTTATTTGACAAAAAGGCTTTATTGAATTTAACAGTTTAGAACCATGAATCTAAGTTCATATCACTTTCCAGGTGAGGAAACTAAGAAGCAGAGAAGTAAGTGATTTGCCCCAGTAAGTCAGACAGCCTGATTCCTAATTTTTATGCTTCTTTAGCCAAATAGTGCTGAGAAATGAAAGCTTAGAGCCTTTATTCAAAATTTACCATGTTACATACATATTTTTAAATACTAGAGATAAATTTTTGTTTTGAAGTAATTATCATAATTATTGCCAAATGAATTTTACAATTTCATCATTATTTTTTATATTTTCACCGTAATTTTCTTTAGGTTGCCATGATACTAAGGAAAAGTTTTCTCTTCTATTTTTAAAATTATTTTTGTGTATGTCAGTATGACTTCCTGTTTTATTCCCTGGGTAAGGCATTACTCTGATTATTTCTTTGGACGTCCAAATTACCTTAGATCATCCAGTAGACACCTCCCTCAGGCTAGTTTCTCAATTCTTCTGATATGTCCCCATCATTCTTAAACTATTGGCTTTCTGGAAAAATGAGACATGCCGAGTTTATCTTGTTCTTTCTTTGCCCCTGCCTTTTTTAAAAAATTAAATTAAATTTGTTTTTTATTTTTAAATTTCAGGATATTATGGGGGTACAAACATTTTGGTTACATATATTGCCTTTGTACCACTCGAGCCAGAGCTACGAGTATGCCCATCCCCCAGACAGTTCACTCAGCACCCATTCTTTAGTTGTGAATTTACTCATCCCCTCCATCCACCTCCCATCTGCCCGGCACCCAGTGAATATTACTTCCACGTGTGCACATAAGTGTTGCTCAGTTAGTACCAGTTTTGTTCCAGCCTTGAAGTAAGCCCTTTCTCCAAGGAGCCCTGCTTCCTTTTTATAATGATTAGTATTTATACACACATTTACCTCTATACTTATTTCTTTATCAATTCATGTTGAAAACCATGAGTTCATACAGGTACCGTTGGTTCCAAGCCAACCCCACAGGTTTCTTCCAGTTTACTCTCTTCTCAAACAGTGAGAAACTTGGCTCCCAATATCCTCGATATATTTACTTCTCAGATCAGTCCCCTCTGTTGCTGTCCTCACTCCAGCAAGGCTCCCATGCCTCATGCTGGGCTATACACATACCCTGTCTGTTCTCCTTGGGCTCTGAGCTAGCGCTGGCCTGTGTGGAGACCTTCCTTATCCTTCTTGGCCCCTGACACCCCACACTTGTCTACCTTGCTCAACCCCACCCAACAGCCTTTGGACTGAGTTGTTAAAGAAGGAAAAACATATTACATTTTCATTGGTAGCAATAATAGCACAAAGAAAAGCTACTTTTTGAAATATTTTTCTAGACTTTCCAATTATATTTTTAATGACCTTTTCCATGTTCTTAAGATTTTCATATTCCTTAGTATTTATTCTTATTTCCCTTATTATCTCAAATTATGTTTAGTCATCAATTTCTATTCATATTATAGGTTTCTTTTTCCCCCCAGAGTTAATACATTTATAAGGCAGAGGCCCAATTTTTTAAACTCTAGTCCGTGGTGCAGTGATTTTTTGTTTTGTTTTTTGTGTAGGGTTTTTGTTTTTTTTTTTTTGCTCATGCATGTTTGGATCTCTCTGCTTGTCCTGTAATAGGATTCATGTTTGTAAAATAATTCTAGCTTGTTCCAAGTAATCATTAATATTTTAAAATCATCATTTTTTTTTACCAGATTCTAGAATGCTATTTAATGTATTAAGAGTGTTGACATTAACACTCTTAGTTAACATAGAGTGTTGACATCTCTCAGAGAAGCTTAGATACACCTACTATGGATGTCAATAATACTCCGCATTTTCCTTTTCTTTACACTTGCAAATTGCATTGTCAGTTTATATTTGTTTCCTCACTAAAGCCTCCAAACCCTGCTTGGTTGGTTTAAGTGTCCCTGGGGCTTAGCACAGGGCTTGTTACCGTTCTTTTGAAATGAATTGAAGAATTGTGAATATGAGTAGTCAGTTCTAGGTCTTCAGGATAATGGAGAGCTAAGAGGGTTTATGCCAGAGGCTCTTACTGCTGAGACTTTCTGGTTTTGATCTTTAGGAAAAAAGCTTAAATTCAATTTTAGCTAGAGTAAATACTAGTAACCTACTTGAACATACGTAGTACTTCGGGACTCTGTAAAAACAAAAATGTTAAGATCATGGAGATTTTAAAAGATTAATGAATATAAATAAGAATATTTATTTAAAAAATGGCACTTTTAGTAAATATGTTGCCAGTTGTCAGCATTTAAAAATGTTAGAGAAGCAAAAACTAGACCAAAAAAAGAGGGAGAGCGATTTGCTTTGTGCTTCAAGGAACTTGCAACTTAAATGGGGAGAAATCTGGAGGGTGGTGATGGTGAGTGTGACATTGGTAGGTCCCTGAAACTCTTATTTTCCGTTTGCAAAATGGTGACATCCTCCTTTTCTGTTTTATTCAGCTGTGAGACTCAAATGGAGAAATCTTAGAAACCATCAAGAATTATGCAAATGCAAGGTGGGGTTATTTTCCTGTTTGGTAACGCAGGAAGTCCCGGTTGGCACCCCGATCCACAGCGCCTCCTCACCTGGCGCTGCGGCAGCTGGCAGGGGTGCCCTGCAGAGCAGGGACGCACCATAGCTGGGGAGGGGGCTGTCAACCCGCCCAGCCACCTCCTTCCCTGAGCTGGGGTTTCTGTGGCCTCCCTGAGCAACTCGTTGCTCCTTGGGAACCCGTGGCTGGCCCAGGGACCCACCCCCTCGTATTTGCTGACACCATTTCCTTCCACTCAGTCCTTTCCCTCCTCTTGCTGCCTGGGGCTCTGTTTGCTGGGGAGCCTGAGCTAGTAGGACAGAGAACTTTCTCTGTCTTTAAAAGATTTAAAGAAATACTGAAAAAAGAAAACAGACCTCCCCCTCCAAAAAAAAAAAAAGGGAAAAGAAAAGAGACCCCCCCCCCCAAACCGACCCTATTTTCTCAAGAATTATACAAAGTAAGAAATAAAAGTGAAATTGGTGTTAAACCCATTTCTGAGAGCACAAGGGACACAGGAGCAGCCTGGGCACCCAGGTAGAGGCAGTAACCCAACAGGGCAGCAGACTGAGGTGAGCCATAAGTAGAAATTGGTCCCTAAACTTTAATCACAATGTAGATGAAAGTATAGTGATAAAAGAACTCCTGGTCATCCATATTCATGTAAATGTATTAAATATTTAATACAAAGCATGGAGACATTGATACATATGTGTACCTCATATGTTTACCGATGCTTGCACCCTAAAGTGATTTGAGAAAAAAAATTTTTGCCATGTTTATTCACAGGTATCTCTTGGAAGTTCTTTGCTATTCATGTTATTGCTGTCCAAACAGAAATAGTACAATCTGTTCTTTTTTTCTTTGATACTACATCTTAGGAAATGATCCCATCTGCTATTCAGTGTTGTATATAAGAGTGCTTGTGTGTTTTTAGTTTAGGTGTAAATATTTAAAACTACCAGATTTTTTAAAGGAAGTTATTCACAATAGCCTCATTCATCTTAAAGAGTTTTACAATTAAAAATTGATACTAAGGTTAACTTTATATAAACATAAGATGTAATTACCTAAAAATGTATTTTAATGTATTTAAGCTTTAACACAGTAGAGCATTGCATTCTTTTCAATCCGAACAAATAGTAAAATAACCTTGATGGTTATATTTTATCCAACCATTATATTTTTGGAATGTAATTTTATAGTTAACAATATCCTGTGTAGGTTGGAGCTAAGGATTAGACTTTTTTTCCCCCCAGACTTGTAGCACAAACATAGTTTATATACCTCTAATAATTTGGGTTGACAGTGTTCTGGCAGAAGGACAAGGACTTTATAGCTACCTAAGTTCTAATCATACATGAGATATATAGCAATTTGGAAAACAGATGTTAGTGGCTAAATTAATCTTGCTTTAGTAGCCTAGTGAAAAGTTTCATAATGACTGTTCTTAGTAGAAAAGTAATCTTTAATCCTATAAATAGATATTGTATGTTCACCTTGGATTTCTGTTTACTCTTTTTGCTCGTGATACTTTACATTGCTATTTTTATCCCTATTTTTTTTTTTTTTTTGAGACAGAGTCTTACTCTGTTGCCCCAGCTCGAGTGCAGTGGCATCATTGTAGCTCACTGCAACTTCAAACTCCTGGGCTCAAGTGATCCTCCTGACTTAGCCTCCCAAGTAGCTGGGACTACAGGTGCGTGCCACCACTCCCGGCTAATTTTTTCTATTTTTTCTAGAGACGAGGTCTTGCTGTTGCTCAGGCTGATGTCAAACTCCTGAGCTCAAGCGATCCTCCCACCTTGGCCTGCCAGAGTGCTAGGATTACAGGTGTGAGCCAATTTCCCTACTTTTAAATGTCAGTCATCCATTTTGAGCTACTGGTCCATTCTATGAATTGAGACTATGATACAACATAAAAAAATGTAAGATTAGGCTTATTAATGCAAATGATATAAAAATGTTACTTGAGACATGCTAGATGATTATTATTTGAATAATAGCTGGAGTATACTGACCAATACAATCTTTATAGGGCATGTGAAACCTTTGAGAATACAACAATGTATAATTAATATTACATTTCATATGTGTGAAGTATAGGTGAACAAAATATTTTCATGGGTTCCCTTCCTCCCTTCTTCCTATGCCTCTCCTCCCAAAATGGCTATCCTGCCTGTGAACCATTCCAGAAACTGCCCAGGAAAGCCATGGCTCTGTGGAATATACTTTGAGATACATGGATGTAAAGGGAAAAATATAGTGATTGCGATTTGGAGTTTGTGGCAGGAGTTAGTTTGAAAATTCTGATCAGTTTCAATGAGGCTGCTGCAGGCAGCAAGATGGGGGAAAGGATTAAGTGAAAAGGGGTGGTGGGTCAGTGGGCCAGCTACGGATTTGTAGAGAGGCCATGTGATACAGCAGACATACATCTTGGAATGTTAGAAGAAATGATCAAAGATGGTAGGTTTGCAGCAGAGTAAGTCTTTTATGTGGATGGAATGGATTGTTTTGGAGGGAAAAATGTAAAGTAGAACTAACAAAGGCAACACAACAAGGAGAGAGGGTTAATTCTGAGACATAATCCTGCACTTTTTGCGTGAGGCTAGTGTAACCAGAATATTTAAACTGAAATAATTGCTTTTTAAAAATTATTTCAACTCTTGGAAAATACAGGTATGTTTAAAGTCCATAGTCTGAGTTATCTCTTTCCTCCATGAATTTCTCTAACACTTAGGAAATACCTTTCCAAAGGTATGTGTATGTGTATGTGTGTATCTATATTTTTATCTCAGCTATTAGACTTCAAGTTTATTATAAGGGCAATAAAAACGGATCTTTCATGCATCTTTGTATCAACCTTGATCCTTAAAACATTGCCTTAGCTATAAATAGATATTTGTTAAGTGTTTATTAATGAATGAAGAAGTGGGCAAATATCTTTTGCCATTTTTCTTACTTTGAAGTCTCTATAATATTGATACAAGGACAGTCCTGAAAGCTATAGTAACTTAATTGTTACACAGTCAACCCGAAGATTGTTTTCTTATTTTTCTATGGTTTTGTCCACTGAGGAAAAAATTATTAATAATATACAGCCTTCCAACTATGATTTTCCACAAACAGACCTTAGTTACAGTATGTTCTTTTTAAATTGATTTGATACAAGTAGATTTTTAGAAAAATGAAACAAAAATGTTAATTGATAACAAGAAAACAATTCACCTATGGCTACAATGAAGTAACAGGGACTTTGTACCTTAAAGAACTATCCTAAACAATGATTTTCAGTTAACAAGCAGCACATGACAATAATCCCTTAGAGAAAGAGAGAAAATCAACCAAACAAACCAAGATGTGAGCCCTCTGATTGCCCCAACTTACTGCCTAGAGAGAGTCGAACACATCTTTCCCAATAACTGATAGAACAAGTAGACAGAATATCACTAAGGATATTAAGACGTGAACATCATTATTAACCAACTTGATCCAATTGACACTTGCAGAGCTCTCAACCCAAAATAGCAGAATACACATTTTTTTCAAGTGTATTTTCCAAGATGAGCCATATTCTGGGTAATAAACAATAAATAAGTCTCGATAAATTTAATGTCTTTGTTTTTTAGGGCTGTGGTGACAAATCACCACAAATATATTGGCTTAACACAACACAAATTCATTATTTTACAGTCTGAAGGTCTGAAGTTCAAAGTAGGTCTCACTGGGCTAAAATCGAAGTACACACAAAGCTGTGTTCCTCCTGGAGGCACTAGGAAGAGAATGTTTCCTTGCCTTTTCCAACTTCTAGAGGCCACCCAAGTTCTTGACTTGTAGTTCCGCTCCTTCATCTTCAATGGCATCAATGTCCAGCTGAGGTCTTCCCTCACACCACCACCTCTTGGGGTCTCTGTCTTCTGCTTATCAGGACCTTTGTAATTACATTGGGCCCACCTGGGTAATTCAGACTACCCTTCTCAAGGTCAGGTGATTAGCAAACTTAATTCCATCTGGAACCTTAATTCCCTTTTGCCACATAAGGTAATATAGTCACAGGCTGTGAGGGTTAGGAATCTTTGCAGAGGGACATTATTCTGCCTACTACATTTAAAATGCTTGACATCATGTCGAATATATTATATGACCACAAAGGATTTGAAGTAGAAAAAAAACCCAGGATGTTATTTGGAAAACTCTCAAATATTTGAAAATCAAGGAACGCACTTCCAAATAATCCACGGGTCAAAGAAGAAATCACAAACCTAATTCCAAGATATGTGGACCAGTGGAGTAAATTCCCAGAGCTGATTGGGAAAAGGTGAAGCTGTTGGAATGAACACACACTGGTTTTGTGGAGCAACAGTCCTGGCACCTGGGGAGGGAAGCCTTTAGACTCCAAGAGGTTATAAGAGTGGGGGACAATTCTCTTTTCCCACTACAGCCTGATTCCACTATGATCTGCCTGTCAAGGATCAGCTGACCTGCTGCTGAATTCATCATTGCCGTTCACAGACTATGAAATGAGAAAAACTCATGTGGACAGGGAATGTTCAGAACTAATCTACTGTACCTACTGCCATTAACAGAAGCTCTGGAACATGGACACCTTCATACATTTACAAATGTTAATACATAGTCTGGCATAACTTTGTCTCTATCTAATAAAAATTCATTTGCTTCTCCTATGGCCCCAGGAGTCTTGGGTTGTATGGCAGGCAATACATGTAGTACATAGTTGAAGCTGCTGCCTGTGTGGCATAAACAAACCAATGTCCCTGTGATTCAAATCAAGTTTAGCAATAAATCTTGAGCTGGAGGGACTCGTGCTCCTTTATATTCTATGTTTATATGTAGGGGAGAGTAGACCATGTAATGTTTCTCCATTGGGTATAGAGGTTGTGTTTGGCCCATCTATACCCCCTGCAATTGTTGACAGTATACAAATCAGCAGATCATTTTTTTCTTTTTTTTCTCTTTTTCTTGTAATAGATTTAGGGGGCACAGGTTGAATTATGTTGCATGTATATATTGTACTATTGTGTAGTGGTGAAGTCTGGACTTTTAGGATACCATTACCCAAGTAGTGTACATTGTACTCCACGGGTAATTCTTCATCCCTCACGCCCTCTCACTCTCCTCACTTTTGAGTCTCCAATGTCCATTATGCCACTCTGTATGTCCTTGTATAGCCATAGTTTAGCTCCCACTTAAAAGTGAGAACAACATGTGGCATTTATTTTTCTGTTCCTGAGTTATTTCACTTAGGAAAATGGTCTCCAGTTCCATCCAAGTTGCTGCAAAAGACATTATTTCACTGTTTATTATCACTGAGTGGTACTCTATGGCATATTTGTACCACATTTTCTTTATCTGCTCATTGGTTGATGGGCATTTAGGTTGATTCCATATCTTTGCAGCTGTGAATTGGGCTGCAATAAACATATGAATTCAGGTATCCATTTGATATAATGATTTCTTTTCATTATAGATACCCAGTAGTAGGATTGCAGGATCAAATGGTAGATATACTTTTATTTCTTTAAGAAATCTCCATATTGATCTCCATAGAAGTTGTACTAATTTACATTCCCACCTACAGTGTATAAGTGTTCCCTTTTCACCATAAGGTGAATCCCAGTGTTCACTCCTAGATAATCTATTCAAAGTGTGAGAATCAGCTTACTATTCTGGTTCCTCTCCATGCAGGAATCACATATTACCTGTGTCTAGTTGGCCGTCTCGATCCTATCCTCTAGGAGATCATTTGAAACTTCATTGTATAGGTTGTAATGGACAATAGACTGCCCTGTCCTTAGACTATATTCTGGATATCTGAAATAAGACCTATTGGTCACCCTGTCCCCTAAGATGTATTTGCATTTGGCTGAGTCCATGAACCTAGAAGGAATAATTTTGTTCAATACTGCAGGTGGCCCTCGTCCTGCTGCTTGGAGTCCTATTAACAGTAACTTTCATTAAATGCTGTGTGAAACAAATTAAACAGGTTTGGTTCCAGCCTCTGTCAGTCATATTAATTAGAACGGCCACCAGAGTGGCATACTCATGTGAAAATTTGCCAGAAACCAAGATGGCTGAGGACAAAGGAGTAGATAGTTGAGAGAGACAGTTCACATATCTCTTGTGCTCCTGTACATCTCTGTGCATGTGACAGTAACGCAGGGCCCTGAACACTTTTTACCTGGGCCATTTCCAACCATTTTATTTGTAGGAAGCAACCATGAAGGATGAGATAATGTCTCCCTGAGGGACAAAGAGTAGACTGGCTTACTGCTTGCTGCAAAATGGTGGATTTCTCAAGCTCATTGTTTTTCTCCTATAATATAACCTATTGCCTGCACAGGCATCTATCTGGGCATTGCCCATGTGACTTAAGGGCAAGAGGAACTGGTGCAAGCATGTTCACAATGTTTGCTGTGCTAAGGGTAATCAAGTCCTTTTCCTCTGACCCGGGAATATTGTATCCTCTGCCAGTATCCAAGCAACAGTTAACAAGCTAAATTATTGTTGAGGGCCTAAATGATAAATCCCTCAGACTGAAAATTAAGACAAGGATGTCTACTCTCATTATTTTTATTCAGTATCAAACTGGAGGTCCTAGCCAGTGCAGTGAGATAAGAAAAAGAAACAAAAAGGCATGCAATTTGGAAAGAAAGAAGTAAAACTATCTTTATTCAGACTCAATGTAATTATTTATGTAGAAAATGTGAAGGAATCTACAAAATAGTTACTAGAAATAGTGGATGTAACAATGTCATAGAGTATAATGTCAATATGCAAAAATCAAAGGTATTTCTGTGTGTTAGTAATAAACAATTGGAAATTAAAATAAAAATAATACCTAAAATAGCATTAAAATTATGAAATACCTAGTAATAAATTTTTAAAAATTATATGCAAGACTTATGTAGTGAATATTATAAAACACACAAAGATGGAAAGAAGTGTTGGGTTCCTAAGTTGGAAAATTAATATTGTCAAGATATTAATATCAATACTACCTAAGGTAAACTACTGATTCAATATAATCCCTATCAAAATCCCAGTGGCATTTTTTTCTCAGAAATAGAAAAATGCATCCTAAAATTCATATAAAATCTCAAGGGACCCTGAATAGACAAAATGATCTTGAAAAAGAAGAACAAATTTGGAGGTATCACCCTTCCTGATTTCAAAATGTATAATCTACAGTAATTAAAACAGTGTGGTGCTGGCATAAGGACAGAAATACAGACCAATGGAATATAATAGAGAGCCCAGAAATCAACTGATGAGCATGTGGTGAAATAATTTTCTGCAAAGCTTCCGAGACTGTTCAATAAGGAAAGGACAGTCATTTTAACAAAGTGTTCTGGGAAAACTATATATATCTACATGCAAAAGTATGACATTGGACCTTTACTGCTATGGTCAGAATATTTTTTTGTTTCCTCTAAAGTTCATATTGAAACTTAATTGCCAATGTGATGGTATTAAGAGAATGGGCTTTTAAGAGATGATTGAATCATTGAGGCAGAGCTCTCGTGGATGGGGTTAGGGCCCATATAAAAGGGTATGAGCCTGGCACAATGGCTAACACCTGTAATCCCGGCAACTCAGGAGGCTGAGGCAGGAGGATCACTTGAGGCCAGGAGTTTGAGACTAGCTGTGGCAACATAGTGAGACACCATCTCTAAAAAAAATGAAAAAAAAAAAAAAAATTAGCCAGGCATGGTGACACGTGTCTGTAGCTCCAGCTACTTGGGAGGCTGAGGCAGAAGTAACACTTGAGCCCAGGAATTTGAGGCTGCTCTCCAGCATAGGGAACAGAGTGAGACCCTGTCTCTTAGAAAGAAAGAAAGGTTTTGAGGGAGTAGGTTTGCTTTGGCGTTGCTCTCTGCCATGTGTGGATGTGACATTCTTCCCTCTGGAGGGTCCAGGAGCAAGGAAACATCTTGGAAGCAGAGAGAGCAGCCCTTGAGAATACTGAGCCTGCTGGCAACTTGATCTTGGACTTTCCAGCATTCAGAACTGTGAGAAATAAATTTCCATTGTTTATAAATTACCCAGTCTGTAGTATTTCATTATAGCAGCACAAATGGACTAAGAACAAAAATTAACTCAAAATCAATGAAAGACCTAAACATAAGAGCTAAAACTATAAAGCTCTTAGAAGAAAACATAGGAGAAAAGCTTCATTACACTGAATTTGGCAATGATTTCTTAGATGTGACACCAAAAGCACAAATAATAAAAGTAAACATAGATAAATTGGACCACATCAAAATGAAAAACTTCTGCCTGTCAAAGAACATAATCAATTATGAAAAGGCATCCAAGAATGGGAGAAAATATTAGCAAATTACATATCTGATGAGTGATTAATATCCATAATATGTAAAGAACTCCTACAGTCTTACAACAAAATACAAACAACCCAATTTAAAAAATGGACTTGAATAGATATTTCTCCCAAGAATATATACAGATCACCAGCAAGCCCATGAAAAGATGCTCAATATCACTAATCATTAGGAAAATGAGAATTAAAACCTACTGTTAAAAAAAGAAGGAAAAGAAAAAGAAAACAGCAAGTGTTGGTTGGGATGTGGAGAAATTAGAACCCTTGTGCACTGATGGTGGGAATATAAAATGGTGCATCCACTATGGAAAACAGTATAGTGGTTCCTAAAAAAGTTAGATATATAATTACCATATGATTCAGGAATTCTATTTCTGGATACATACTCAAAATTATTGAAAGTAGGGTCTCAAAGTGATATTTGCACATACATATTCATAGCACTATTATTCACAATAGCCAAAAGGTGAAAACAACCCAAGTGTCAATGAATGGTTGAGTGGATAAAGAAAATGTGGTGTATACATATATTATTCATCCTTAAACAAGAAGAAAACTATGACACACATTACAGCATGGGTGAAACTTGAGGACTTTATGCTAAGTGAAATAAGCCAGTCACAAAAGGATGATTCCACTTAATAGGAGGTACTGAGAGTAGCCAAACTCATAGAGACAGAAAGTAGAATTGTGGTTGCCAGGAATGGGGGAAAGAGGGTGTGGGGGGTGTTCAATGGGTATAGAGTTTCAGTTTTGCAAGATGAAGAATTCCAGAGATTGGTTGCACAACAATGTGAATGTACTTAACAGTACTGAACTGTATACTTAACAGTGTTTAAGATGGTAAATTTATGTTACGTGTATTTTACCACAATAAAAAAAAACTTGCAGAAACTATAGAAAGACAATGTTAAAATAGTGCTTGACAACAATTGATCAAATCTGGTTATACTTTGAGATTTTAAGCAACTTTAGAATGCAAACGTTGACGCAAAATTTTTTAGTACAATTTTCATCTTTAAATATACATTTTTCCAATCATAAATTGGAGTTGAATTTGGAGGACATATTAGAATTTAGTGTGGGTCTGTGAAAAGCATCAAGAACTTCAGACAGGTCTGTTTTGGTATCTATGCAGTAATAATGCTTTGTTGAATTTCCATTCTTCATAAAGGGGTTATATCTTATCTTCCTATTTCTCACAGGCCTAGATCTGCATAATGAACTGAGCGTTATCTGTTGTGTAGAGTTGAGCCAAACGTGCAACAGTGTACCATTTACAAGTTTTATTTAAAAAGGAGATTTGAATTTTTATACAGTCAAGTTTCTGCCAAGAGAGAGATTCCAAATTAATTTTTGTTTATGCCAAACCCATATGTTGTTTTCCACAGTCTCAGAAAGACGTGCAAATTGACAGATTCCTACATCTGTATCCCACAGGATACATACGCAGCATAGCTACCACTCATTTATTTCCTGCCAGCTTTTTAGTAATTGTGTTTTAAAAGAAAACCCGTAGAAAGGTAACAGAAAACAAACGGATAGTGGGGTATGTGTCAGCTGATTCCCTGACTATAGAAACTGTTGAAATAAGGCAACAAATGTGGTAATGTGGGAGAGGAAGGAAGAGCAGGGAGCAAGGTAGGAAGGGGACATGGAAGGACCAGTGGGCTCTCCTAAGACACTTTACCTGCTTCTTAACTTGTTTCTATTCTGACTGCAGAAAGCATTGCTATAATAGTCTCGTAGATATAGCAGCTGCTCAACAAATGTTGAGTACTTTTAATGGGTGCCTAATACCTATTGGAAGAAGAAATTAAATGTCGGAGTTAGGAATTGTGTTTCTAGCAGTGTTCATCAGCATTTTAACTTGAATTATACACTGGTGATTAGTCATTTTTTGTTCCTTGCAGTTTTCTTCTATCTTCCTTCTCCTTCAAAGAAAAGCCAACAAAGCCTATTCTTTCTCTTATTTTTAAAATGAATTTAAAATTTTACCATCTATGTATGTCTGTGAATGTATGTATTTTTATATTTATATATTCTACTTCTATAAAACAGTTTTTGATTTGGTACCTGTGGATAACCTTTAGCCTAATATTGCCATAATTATAATTTAGTTAAGATTATAACCTATTTCACTAATTGACAGATAACAATGCATTTGTTGGTATTCTAGTTTAAAAGTTTGATTGAACCAAATCTGTTTAAATTTAGAGAACAAATGTCTCATTATTTAATTTGAAATTATGTTGTTTTAGTGTTGCTTGTTATTCTCTTAATAGAATTCAATTTTTTTATTTTTATGAATAATTGTTTTGATTTGTATAAATTCAGTAGCTTTAGGTTATGACAAGTAATTTTAAGAGATTTCAAGTTTAATTCAGATCCCATTTATGTGGTAAGCTTATCACAGTCACTCCAGACTTGCCTATTTTCTCTTATCAATGAATTTGAATAACTTCTATTCAATAATGTAATGCATGGCACATTCTTCAAGGTGTAGTAAAATTTGCAAAGATGAATAAAATTGCTGCCCTACTGGAAGATAATGTTCTTGTTACTTGACTGAGGACCAGTCGAAGGTGAAGGTGAAGGTTTCATTTAAGGTGGGGTTGAGGGAAACACAAGAGAAAAGAAAATGTGCAAAGATTATTCAGGGACTGACGAATTTGATCATATAGGAAGAGAGTCTCATGCAGTGGACTTCCATGTGTGAAGGTGGTTCTGTTTTCCTCTCACACTAGATATTAATCTGGTTCAGCTGGGTTTAGATTTCTAGGTGGGAAACCACTTTCCTCTCAGAACATGGAAAGCATTGCTCCACTGTCTTCTAGCTTCCAGAATCGAGAAATCTTTTACAATATGGGTCTTTGATGCTTTGTGATATTTGGCCCCCACCCCCTTCTCTCTGGAAGCTTTCATGATCTCCTCTTTTCCTCGGGGATCTGAAACTTTGCAGTGAAATTCTTGTGGGTTTATTTTTATGCATTGTGTGGGCTTTTTGTATCCTCTTTCAGTCTTGAGTTCTGGGAAGTCATTTTGAATTATCTCTTCCTTCTGTTTTCTCTGTTCTTTCTTTTTGGAATCATTATTATTTGGATGTTGGACCTCCTCCACTAATTTTCCTATCCTCCTTACTTCCCCCATTTTCCATCTTTTTGTCTTTTCATTCTGTTTTCTGGGAGATTTTCTCAATTTTATTTTCCAACTCTTCTATTGCATTTTAAAAAATTTCTTGATGGATAGAGATAGATAAATACACATATATTCCTATGTGTGTGCGTGTGTATCTGTATGTACACTCACACACTCATGAGAACAAGAGTACACTTGAGGTTGACTGGAATCTCTGTGTCTGTGCAGGTGGGACTTGTCAACTGTGTGCTTCACTGTTCAACCGGACTAGTCATTTTGCTGGTAACCTCTGATATCAGTATCTTTAAGTCTTTTCTCTCCACTTTGTCAGATCCTCAGAGAAGACTCTTCCAATGGAAAGCTATGGCCTTGGCTGCCAGCGACTGGGCCCAATGAGCAGGCAGTCTGGGGAGCTCTCAATATTCAACATGTAAAATTTTGTGTAATACTTCTTTTTTTCAATGGTATATCCCTGCCTTTGGTTATTCTTGGGTCTTCTATTCTAGACATTCTGTGTTTGACTCGCTACAGAAAACCTCCAGTCTTATTCCGAGGTGGGAGAGGGCCATTGTGGGCTATGTAGCGCTGAAGAAATTGGGAGTAGAGGTGTTGGGGGGATGGGGGTGAAAAGGAAGCTTAGTGATTCTAAACCAGATTTTCAACCAATCCTTTTTAGCTTCATCTTTACCCTGGCATCCAGAGGTATCTGGTGCTGCCAGTTTTTGAGCCATTTGAGGATTGCTTGTTCAAGTGGGTTGATTTTCAGCTATTCCCCACTGCTGTTGTGGTTGTGCTAAGTCAATTCTCACTTGTCCATATGCTTTTTATCCTACAAAATTTTGCAGCTCTTGTATTCTCTCCCATTTTGTTTATCCTTGTAGTTTTATGCCTTTTTAGAAATCTCCTTACTATCATTTGGAAGTATTGGGAATAAGTGCAGCTAAAAGCGTGCGTTCAATCAGCTATTTTTAATTGGGAATTTGGGAAATTAAAACTTCACACAGGTGATTAAATAATTAATATCACAATTTAAAAATTTATACTTAAAAGCTTATTAATGTGTAGTGGCACTGGTACCGTATTTTAAGAGCCACTCATTTTGATGACATCTCTAAAATCAATCAGAAGACTCAAGTATATGATTCCTCAAGTCTTCCTTTTCTTCATGTTTTTAGTGTAATGCTACTGTCTTTGTAATCTAAATGATGCAATGAATACTTTATAAGTATAAAATATTTACCCTTTTTTTTTAGTAACATATATCTGTAAAGTGAATTATATTAAAAATCCATTAATTTAGCACATATTTAAGTGCATATATGTGCTAGTGCTATATGAGGTCATTATATTCTTAAGCTAAAGTCAGCACTTCAGAGTTACTGTTGGGTGAGAAAAATAATTTTTAATATGAAAGGACATATTCTAGAAGCATACTGAAGTGCATACAGAGTTATTAAAAGAGTTTTCTTGTGGGAAAAAATACAAATTCACAGGAAACATGATTAAATGCCAAATGTTATATTAGACATAAGTGCTATAGAAGGTCATAGTAGAGAGAAATCAGTGTGGACCAGTATGGCAAAAGGAAGCTTCATCTCAGCTTGGGTAGCCTCTTGTCAAAAATACACGTTTAAAATTGAGCTCCTCGTCTTCTCATCCACTCTGATTCAGAGAGACACAGGTTTGCAAGTCACTTTGAAGGTGCTCAGTTCACTGGCTCTTTTCTGGCTGATGTCATCCCATCCTGCCTGTGTTTCTTTACTCTGTTCCACACCATCAAGCCTTGTGAATTCTTCCTTTGGAAAATGTCTTCAGTTTGTCCATTCAGTTCCAGCATCTTGACATATTTGTTTAAGCACCTACTGTGTGCCAGTTATTGTGCAGAGGGTTGGGGCTGAATAAGGGCCCTGAGGGAGCATTCATGGGTGCAGTAGACATGGGCATTGAACATTACAGGAAGAAAGTGGAATGTGTTAGGAAAGTGTTCATGTAGGATCCTATGGCAGCGTGGAGGATTGGGGAGAAAACCTGAAACAGCAGAGGGTATCTGGGCATAGTTTAGTGTTGGTGAAGTGTAAGTGGCAGTGCTGAGGCCATTATCACTGCAGGTAAAGCAGCACTACTGAGCAAAGGTAATTGCTTGAAAGATATTTTATTCATTCAACAAATATTTATTGAGTGCCAACTATGTCCAGGCAACTGATTTGCAACTAGATGCAGCAGTAAACAAAATATAGGACAATCATAAGTATGATAAATAAGTCAATTGTGTGGTTCTTGCAAAGGTGGAAAGTGCTATGGAAAACTGTAAAGGAGGATGATGGTGTTGGGGATGGTGTTGGGGAACTCAGCCCCTAACCTGGGGCTGAATGCTTTTGACATTGCATTCCACAGAGCCACCCTCCCCCCGCCCCCCAGGGACTGCAGAGTGCTTCGGGGTGCTCTATAAGAATTTGTGCAGAATTTTATTTTTTTAATATGCTTTAAAAGATTTCAAAAACAGTAATGAAAAACAGCATGGACAAACAAATACGTTATATATGAAAATTTACACGTTAGATACCACCAAAGCATTAACTTGTGCCGCCACAGTCATGTCTGGAAAAGATGTGGATTTCAAAACAATTTTGTTTGTATTAATTGGCTTCATAATATATTTCACCCACATGAGTTGAATTTACATTAATAAAACATCTCATTTCACATTTTGTCTATGGAGAATCTACTGCTAAAATTATTCGAAAACCACCCTGTAGGAGTTCAACCCTGCCTTACTCTTGGGTGAGCATAGTTGCCTTCAGGGCCTTCAGACTTTCTCCCTTCTAATCTCTCTTGCACACCATTGCTGGAGTTACTTTTCTTAAAATACTAAAGCTTTTAATTAAATGTTTGAAACCCAAACCCTATTTTGGGGCAAAGTAGACTTAGATATTAGTTATAGCTCTGCCACAAAAATGCTCTGTGACCCCAAGCAAGTCTTTGTTTTCTCATCTGTAAGCATCTTCTTTGCTCTAAGTTTTTACTCTGTAACATCCCCTCTAGCTGTTGGTGGTCTTAATGATCTGTCTCTAGCTAATCCACCTAGTTCCCTCTCCTCCCCCACCAATCTATACCTTTCTCTTCTGCTCTAGTTTGGCCATTCTCGTCACTCTTGTCTCTTCCCTTCCCCATGCACACACCATTTGCTGATTAATTATGCTTTGCATATATTCATGTTATTTCCCCAGCCCAGACTGGCCTCATTAGCTCATTGATTTAAATTCTGCACCTTCTTTAAAAATAGGCTTCTAGAACTTACGGTTAAAGAAAATTTCTTGGATGAGCAAAGCAGTACCAAATAATACAGCATTAAGGTAGACTGAGAACTGGTAATAAGCTGTTTGATTTGTCAAGAGTTGTCATGTCTAGTGTAGTAACCACTGGCTACATGCAGCTATTTAAATTAAAATCAATTACAATTACATACAATGAAAAATTCAGTTTCTTGGTCTTACTAGTCACAATTCAATGGTTGCATTTGGCTAGTGGCTAGTCAGTGCAGACGTAGGATGTTTTCATCATTGCAGAAAGGTTGTTGGACAGTGCTGGTCACAGGGAACTTGACAATCCTGTTTCAGGGACTTCTAGAGAAGTATATTTGCAGATGGTTCAGAAGGAAATGTTTGATGACGAAACAGGGTGATGTGTATAGGCAGTTGATTGTAGAGGTCTGACAGTGGTGAGAAGGAGAGACATAGGGAAAAAAATATTGCCCTAGTAAGAAGAAGTAGGGGTGTGGGGGGCGGAGGGAGAGAGAGGGAAGAACATTATTAAAGGCAAAGAAAAAATGTGTGGCAATGGAAAGACAATCATTCTAGATGTTGGAAGAAGAGTCTGTAGGAGGAGGTAAACATGCTGGATTTCAGGAAAACAAGTGAAACAGGATGTTGAGGTAGGTTTCATTCTGTCTCAGTTTTGGCTGAGGCCCCGAAACACTGCAAACACAACAATAAGTGGCAATGATATCACATTCCTTAGTGAAGGTTCGTAACCCTCAGCCCAACATCTTGATGGTGTGATGGCAGCTGAAGAGGCCAAGACAGGGGCTGGGAAGGCAGGAACGGGATGACTCCGTCTCCCCTCAAGCTGAGTGAGGGGATTGGAAGGAGACCTCTTTGCTCTCTGCGGGCTGTGGAGACACTAAACCAGGACTAGAAAAGTTTAGAGGTCAGATACTGGAGCTCCACCCACCTCCCTGGCTGCAGAACAAGGAGAGGCAGCTGCATTGGGGGTCAGCTGTGCTTTCACTAATAACAAGGCAGCTGGACCTACTTTGCATGGCCCAGGAGGGGAGGGCCTGGCGGTCTTTTAAAAAGTAGCTCTTCCTGCCAAGGGCAATGTGACTTTGGCAGTAGCAGCTGGAGGTGTGCCCATCGGACGAAGACATGGGAGGGTGGGCAGCGTTCTGAGTGACCACCTGGAGGTGAGTTATTGCTTGAGCCCTAGGAGCTGTAAAAGACTGTTTCCAGCAGGAACATCTCTGTAGAAGCGATGGAGAAGCCCCATTTGAGGAGTCAGATGCTCTGCTTGGTGAACTAAAGGAAGGAGCTGACACATTTAAGAGAAAGAGCCTGCTGTGGCTGGAATAGCCAAGGCTGGGGGAGGGGAGAAACTTTAACTGAATAAAGTTTGGAGTTTGTGCCTGGACATTTTCCCTACTGAAATATACAATGTTTTCATGACCAGAAGTGACCAGAGAACTCTGACTTTTTTTATGAACGACTGGAAAAGCCTTGGAACAGATTTCATCCAGGACGAGAAATGAATAGGCTTCCGAATGGGTTTAAAGACACATGGAGAAAGAATAGTTCTTTGTAGCTTGCACTCTAGGGGATCCTGCTTATTTGGGGCAATGGGTGTACTGATCTGGAGTTTGATGAGAATGTTTAGAAAAGCTCTAAGAGATGTGCTGAGCATTAATAAGAAGCAAGTGAAAGAATAATAACCTGCAATATGCCTGCTTGAAGAGAAATAACAGTAGTTAAGTGGACCAGTTAGATAAGATTTTTGCCTCCCTTTCCAGGATTACTCTGTAGCCTGGGATAAAGAGATTCATTGTTATCTATTTGGGGTTTATAGTTTACGTAATTTGAAGCCTCATAGTTTTGTGGATTGTCATTTTGAATTCAGAGTAAAGTAAATGGAGAGTTCTACTTTACCATAGCTGGGTTTTCTTTGGTGTGTGGTGGTTCAGGTGCTCTTTGATGTTATTCCAGTGATGATAATTAAATGTTTCTTCCATATTTAATGATCTGGGATGGGAGTAGTCTATTATGATTGGGATGAGGGTAGTATTTTATTTCTATTTCACTTCTAAGATTGGTTTATTTATTATGTACATTATATGGAGACTCTTGTTTTATATACTTTATCAGTTAGGATGCCGTAATCCACAGGTAACAAAATACCCTAAATCATATTGACTTAAGCACCTGGAGGGAGGGCAGGCTCTGATTCACTTCTTTCTGGGATTCTCAAGGCTGTGCTTTCCTTTCTGTTAGAAAGTGCCTGAATCGATTGCAGGTGTCATACCCAGACGACAGAAAATGTGCTCTGTCTTCTGGAGGACCAAAAGCAGTCCCCCAGGACACCCCCACTCATAGCTCATTGGCTGGAACTGGGTCACAGCTCACCTCTGAGCTAATTACTGATGGCAAGGGGAAAGGTATCCTCATAAGCTATTTGTTAGACTAATTAAAACCTACTCACTAGAGCTAGGAAGAGAGTCAGCATTCCCTAAGCACATGACTTGGGAAGAAAGAGTGGATGCCTAAACCAAATCAGGGTTCTGCTGAGAAGCAGGAAAAGGGAAATGGAGGTTGGGTAGAGTCTTGCATCTATTCCTATAATTATATATAATGAGTAATATAATTAATTGGAAATGACTAATTACAAATTAGATGGTAGGAACATATTATATAATATATAGACTATCCTGCTGTGATAAAACCCTGAAATATGGTGGTTTAAATAATATAAAAGTGTATTTCTTTCTCACCAATAACAGTTCAGAGGTATGTGATGCAAAGGTGGTGAGTGGCTCTAATATAGCTTGACTATTAGAGTTACCAAGTGGTAATAATGAAACCCATAACTTTCAGAGACTTAGAGAACAAAGCAGTTTCTCTCTTACATTATAGTCCAAAGAAAGCTTCTGAGTTGAGTGGGTATCCCTGTTGCATGGAGCTATTCAAGGACCCAGGTTCTTCCCATGTTGTTTCCTTGCCATCTCCCAGAGGACTGTCCTTGCCTCTGTGGTTGATGCTGTGTCACCATTTCTAGGTTCCAGCTAGAAAGCAGAAAATGAGAATAGGGAGGAGGAGTTAGGGCCATGTATCCCAACAACAGAAACATCTACTCTTTTCAAGACAACTGTTCTTATTTTTCATTGTCGGGGACAGAGTCTCACTCTGTTGCCCCAGGTAGAGTGCAGTGGCATCATCATAGCTCACTGCAACCTCAAACTCCTGAGTTCAAGCGATCCTCCTGCCTCAGCCTCCCGAGTAGCTGGGACTACAGGTGTGTGCCACGACATCCAGCTAATTTTTCTATTTTTAGTAGAGATGGGGTCAGGCTGGTCTTGAACTCCTGAGCTCGAGTGATCCTCCCACCTCGGCCTCCCAGAGTGTTAGGATTACAGGCGTGAGCCACTACATCGTACCAAGACAGCTGTTCTTAAGTGGAGTGGAGTTTGGGCAGAATAAGGAAGGAATAAAATAAATTGTATCCTAGAATGGCTTGTGGGGGCTAGGGAGATGAGGTTAGACATGCTTCTAAAGACTGAGTAACTTGACCTGCTATGTGATTTATTTTCTCTTCATACTGTGATACAGATTTCAGAATTCATGTACCACTGAAAATATTGAAAAGTGAGAGAGAGAGAAGCATTTTAGAGTAAACAAAATCTTAGTGTGTCACTCTCCTGTGTGCATCTATTACTTTTTACAAGTAGGGCTCCGGGAGGACTGAGAACATGGAATGGCAAATGAGTGGGCACTCCTGAGTGACATTTGGAAGGGTGGTGTGTAAGTCCAGCATTGAAGGATGAGTCGTGGGAGGAAAGGTGCTGGGGAGGTGCTTTCAGTTTCTGTGAATAGACACCCAAATAAAAAGCCCAAGATGGAAGCATGTCTGTTTTTTTTGGCCATTGGCAGGGAGACCAGTAGGTGAGGAGCAGAAACTGCAGGGGGAGTGGGGCTGGTAGTGGCCCCTAGAGGGGGCTGCAAAAGCAGTAGCGTTGTAGCCAGGCGAGAGCCTTAAATGCAGAATTAAAGTGCTATGCTTTATTCTGTGGTTGATGAACAACCATTAGAGATTTTGAACAGGGAAGTGAGCGGATGAGATCTGTGTCTTGAGGAAAGAATTCTGGAGCGGGAGAGGGAGTATGGAGAATTTATGGGTGTGGGGGGCTAGTTTTGTGCAAGGAAATATACATGTTTTTCATGTTTATGTCTGTGTGACTTTCTTTTATGAACAGTGGGAGACCTGTGTGGGACTGTGGTGTTCAGTTGAAGCTTGCCCGAGTAAGGCAGCATCCCTGGGAGTAGAGGAGCAAGGGTGGTGAAGACAGACCACAGACAGGTGGCAAGAGGGCTGGCTGGTTTTGGTGTGTAGACTGCAGGTGTGGGGTCTCCCTGAGCCTGTGCTTCTTGGCCCCTGGTGGGGAGCTAAGTCAGGAAGGTCCTAGAGTCCCTCTTGGGGCTCACAGGCATGGAGGACAAGAGGGATTTTGTTCTGTTGTCTAAAATGGTGCTCTCTGTTTACCTCCCTTATGCTATTGCCAGCCTTTAGTAAAGTCCTGTTTGAATGTTCTGACTTGCCTCTGCCCTATTAGGTGTTATGGAGAGTTGTTTTCCACACTTGGGCCAAACTTCAGTGGGAAGCAGTAGCTTCCAAATGCTGCAGGCAGTGGTGGTGACTCTTCCTGGGTGCTGGTCCTGGAAGTGTTTCCCTGTAGGAGGGGATTGCGATAGTCTAGGTGAGAAGTAATAAAATTACAAGAATTGGGGCACTAGCAAATAAAAGCAAAAAGGAAGGCCAGTTTTCAGGAACCTTTTGATGTGGCAGACTAAATAATTGACGGGCAAGGGAAAATAAAAGATAGCTTGGAAGTTCTGGGATTGTGGTTGTGTGCTTAGGGAAACGATGCTGCTGCTAACAGATGAGGTCACAAGAAGAGGAGCAAAATTGCCAGGGACAGGTGCTGAATTCATTTTGAGTTCTCTGTAGAGTGAGAGTAAGTGCCTTTTTACATCCCGTGTTGTGTAGTTAGTTACTGGAAATTTTAGAATTAGAATCTAGGTTTCCTGAAGTCAGGCCAGTGTTTTTCTGTGATCCTAAGACATATATTACATGAAATAAAATGTACTTACAGAAGAATTTCAGGTGGTGACAACATCTCCAAGTGGAGATGTCAAGTAGGCAGTTGTACATGGAGCTGGAGTGAGAAATTGAGAATAAATATAGAAATTTATTTTAGGAATTACGTATATATTTAGAAGAGATAATTGGAGCTATGGGAGGAAGTTCACTCGAAGAGATTTGACCCATAGGCTGTAACTGGAAATAGCCAAGGGGCAGTTTTCTTGAAGAGGAGGCAGTGAAAGCTCTAATGCATGCAGTAAGGCTGAAAAAAAGCAAAGAGGCAGCAAGAGGATTCTATTTTTTTTTTTTTTAAAGAAGTTTTGTAGTAATGGAGAGGAGGGTATAACTTGCAACCTGGGACATAATCAAGAGGTGAAAAAAAGTTTTTAAAATCAGATGTGGCAAGGGGAAGGAATGGATGGGGAGGGAACAGTTGGAGATGGAAGACAGACAGAGGGAAGAGTTCAATTTAGCTTTACAAATGAATTACAAGTGCACTGAGGGGATGGGCATAGTGCTGGGTGCCAAGATGCAGAGATGGGGTCAACACGATCCTGATTGGGAAGTTTGCTGTCTAATAAGGACAGGAGCAATAATAACAGAATGACTGACATTTACTGAGCACTGTGTGTCAAAGACTGTTGCAAATACTTCCACACATTGACTCATTGAGTCCTCACAGTATCCCTGTGAGTTAGTTATTATTTTATTGTTCAAAAAGAAGAGGAAACTCAGGCACAGAAAAGTTAAATAATATGCTCAGGGTCTTTAACAACTAGTCAGTTATGGAGCCAAGATTTGAACCTAGGCCCTAGCTCTGTAACTGTGCCTGATGTAGACAAATTATTGCACTACAGTGCAAAGATGGAAGTAAGGGAGGGGTTACATTTTTTTTGGCAGGTGCTAGAGAAAGATAGAGAAGATCTCCAAGAAGGAATAAATTAAAGGTAAGGATGGATGCAGACAAAGGAACATACTGTCATGACCCAAGTATAGAACCCGTGTGTGTGTGTGTGTGTGTGTGTGTGTGTGTGCATTATGTGTAGCTGTTTTATCTGGTAATTTGCTCAGCCTTCATCTCTGACCTTTTCTCTTTCTCATCCTCATCACAGAGGACCATCACATTTGATTCATTTCTGTGAACAATTAAGATATTTTTAAAAAATCTACTAGAACCGGTTATCTTTGAGAAGTATCAGTCCTGCCCATCAAAACCATCATTGGATTGGAGTTAATGACATTAAATATAACATATGTGTATGTCTGTATGTATGTCTGTGTGTCTATCTATCTATCCATCCATGAGTTCAAAGAACTGGCAGATTTCTAACTGAGAACTTCCTATGCATTTGGGACTCAGATATTCCTTGGGGAAAAAACTAGAGAACTTGAGAAGCAGATTATTGAAGGTGCAATTGCAATTCCAGAAAATATGGAGATTTGGCATGGAATGAGGTGTAATCCTTTCTGGGATAACTATATGTGGTAGATACGGGGCTCCTGGTTATCTGTGGTTAGCCTGTCAGATGCGTGTGCTTCACCCAGCTTCCCATCCCATGCCTGACCATACATACCACCGCCCTCCATCTCCTGCCCCACCATGAACTGCCTTCTCGGAATGGGGGTGTTGGAAACGCAGCAGCACTGTGAGACCCAGGCTTGCTGTGGGGTTACTAGTTTAAAAAGTGTAATATTTAGTTGTTTTATTTTAGGCCACATCAAAATGTCCCTACATCAAAATAGTTGTATCCTTGTGGCCTTGTGGGAAAGTGGTTACATCAAAATGTCATGGGGTGGGCAAAGGGATTAGTCTTGGAAGTGGGGAAGGATATTTGATAAAGGAAGAAGTAAAGTCAAAATTTGAAAGATAGGTGTTTTGTTTCGTTTTGTTTTGTTTTTTTAAGTAACAGTTATATATATGCCATTCACCAGTTACAGGGAAAGATTTGTGTGACTGAAAAAGGCCCATCTCCGTTCATGTCTCAGAAAGAAAATCCTGAGACTAGCATAGCACCACTGCCACCTTGTGGTAATGTGTTGTAGTTGTTGCATTTTGTGAAAAAAATATATCTGATATTTTACAGCATGCACATTTTATACCTTCTCGGTATTACAGTACTGTATAAACCCACATATTTGAGCTCTCTAATATTAATTAGAAAAGTGCATCCAGAAACTTCTCTAAATAAGGTACATATTAAAAATAGAAAGAGCTTAATTTTAGGAATTAACAAATGTTCACAAAATAACTACCATCTCAAGAAGGTAATTGTATCTTTATAGCTTTTCTCAAGAAACTTACAAACCATTATAAGGGACACAGTACATTAGCAATCACTAGATGGTTTATTGGTGTAGAGGGTAATTATTAATAGACTATATTGGATAATCTCCATTATTTTGCTTTAGAATGCATTAATTTATACTTAAATATAGATGTCCCAAATATTAGAGTTTGTAGTATTTCAAAAAAAATAATGAAGATATTTTGAATATATTCAGAGGTGTTAAGAATACTTCATTAGATAAGGGGATACTGTCGTCTCTTCATTATATTTCCTTGTGCATCCATACATATGTTCCCTCGATTTCTCAAGGGGCAGACCTGACCATTCTCAGGTTTGTGCAGGCTGCAGCATAGTTGACTGTGGTTTGCCAAGTTAAATTTTTTTCTTTCTGGACGGGGAAGAAGTCATAGGAATTGTGCTGGAAAGCCTTTTCTGTCACTGGGTTGAACATGGCAGGATGGAAAACTGCAGAGCCACAGGCCCACTGCAGAATTTTCCGGTCTGCTTCACCGCACTCAGCAACTGGCACGCACAGCACAGAGGGTATGTGTTGCCAGTGCACGCTGGATGGCCAGACTACAGTTTTCAGTCACATAGACATCCCAGACAATCAGAATCAGAATGTGTATGTGTGTGTTTTACATGTAAAAGTAAACAATGACTTCTAGTAAAATTAAAAAAGAATAGTAGTTGTATATTTTTTTGGGAAAAAAAACCAAATGACTATTTTACAGACTTCTAAAATATTAAGTGTCAAGATTTCGTGTGAATATTAAATATGCAGGGCATACCATCTAGCCTTGTGTCTTTTGAACAGACCCGTCCCATTCCTCAGTGGTATAGGAAGATGAGCTGGTCGGGTTCTGGATTGCCTATTCAAAGTGCCTGTTCATATATATTTGGGAAAAGCTCCTCGGATTATTCAGGTACACCAAACTGCTTGAGGACAGCTGTTCCAAGTGGCAGCTTATAAAAAGGGAAGTGTTTGGTGATACTGTAAATGACAAAGCACCATCGTCAACTTATTGCATTATCATTAAATATTGGTCGCAGAGACATATCACCGTCATTCTTCTGTAAGCTGGGATATCACTCTCTTAAGCTCCCCCCATTATTCCCACTGCAGTCCCTCTGCCAGCATTTGCTCTCCCGGCCAGGTCCGAGTGGCAGTTTGGAGCTGGAGACGGAGGAGGACAGAGAAAAGCAGCCGAGGTTTTTCTGTCTATCTGCCTCCAGAGATTTCCCAACACACAGAGTAGTGTCCGGTACCCATCACAGCTTCTATTTCCTCATCCGAGGCCTTATTCTAGTCTTCATCTGCAATGAACTCTGGTTTTTATCTGGATTATAGCTGAGCATAGCTTTGTTTCTTGAGGGCAGCTGACTCTCCAGAGGAAGAGGGACAAGTCTGAGTGAGCATGCACAGACATTCCACCCAAACTGCTCTTTCCCCCTCCTCCCCCTTCCCCTGGTTGGGGGCGCAGAGCTAAGGCCGGTGGAGAGAGGACAGGAGTGGCGTCTTCATGGGCCTCCACACACAGGGAAGGAAACGTTTTGAATGGAGAAATGCAATGCCTACCTAAAAATGTGTTTTAGGAAGATTCAGACACCAAATTTTTAAAATACTGAAAGCCGGGTAAGAGTAAGTGGTTACACTGAATGATATCAATGAAAGGTGAATAGGAAAAAAAGAGCAAAAGGCTGGATTATATCTTTTTAAAGGATTTGTGTAAATTATTGCACGTAAAAATATCGTTCATGAGAGTATCTTTTAAGCCTGATAATTCCAGTCACCAAAAGAGATTTTAGTACGTGTAGGTTCTTATGCCCCCCTCCAAACCTGTTGAATCACAATCTCTCAGATGAATTGAGGCGCATTAATGTTTATAAAGTTCTCCATGGGATGACCAGCCAGATTTTAGAACAGCTGGCATATGCAATAGGGCTTGGTGAATAATGTATGCATACTTATTTTAATAAAGAGGCTTAAATTTACTTTGAAGAAAGTAGGACAGTCATGGCGGGACAAAATTCAGAAGCGGACGGAAGGATACAAGACACAAAGCTAAAAGGGTCTGGAATCATAGGGGATTGCTGTTCCAAGAGGCTGATAGAAGAATCAGGTTGGAAGCAATTTCACAGGTGGCTGATGAGGGAGGTTGACAGATTGAATCAGAAAGAGATCAAGTGGCTTCCCTTCCAGAGCCAAAAGATGAGGAGCAGTAATCACTCAGATGTAAATTCTGACATGGTGGTGGGGAAAAATAGTTCTTGTTTTATGAGCACACAAAAATATTTAGAAGGGCAAATAAAAGGAAGTAGTGTTATAATGGGAGACACATTAACATGCACACTTGTGATGAAGATAGACTTTTAGAGATGTGGGTAAAGGGTGGGTCTCTGGTTTGTGTTTGATCACTTTTAAGCTAAATTATGTTAAGTTTAACTGTTAGGTAGGATAGAAAATTCACTGTGCTTTTAATTTCACTGTGTACAAATAGTAGTTGATTTATACATTTTGTAGGTATATCTCTTTTGTATACCACTTGAAGATAGTGTTAATGCTGATGAGATAGATGGTCTCCCCTAATAATGGTGAAATGGTAGTGGATAAAAGAAGAATAGTTTTTAATTTGGAGAAAACACAGAATAGACAACAAGTAAATGCTGATATTTGCCACAGGTACATTTGCAAATGAGAAAGAGATGACCAGACACAGAATAGGCACCTCTGCATCCACTTATCAGAATGTTGTCAGGTTTCCTGCCTGGGCTTCCTTAAGAGCTCTTAAACATATAGTCTTCTGTTCAAGTTTCCCCCGAAACCCCATTTCACCTGCTTTATCTGAATGCCAGTCTTCATTCATTCGTTTGTTCAATGAATAATTATTAAGAGCTATTGTCTGTGCCTGGAACCCTGGTTAGTGCTGGGGCTTCAGTGGTGAGAAAGCTGGACACGGCCCCTGCTCTTACTGGGCTCGCAGGCTACTTGGGGACACAGATATGTCAGTTTGGGGCTTATTGAATTTTGGAGATCCAGTGGCATCTGGGTGGAGTTATCCAACAGCAAGTCTAGTCACTTCCTAATTTTTACTGGGGAACAAGATTGGTATTTTCAGAAGTAAAATAATAATATTGTAAACTATGCTCCATTATTATATTAAATACAATTTCATGATTGATTTCTGTTTTTATGTCTAAGGTTTAGAAAACTATACCTTTTTGCACTATATTCTTTATGTGGTTAAATGTGAGTTTTATGTGATAATTTCTCTAAATAGAACATTGGGCCCTTGTTCAGGATTGCTCTTTATTTAACTAGTGTCAGTCTCACTTAAAACACCTTTTCCAGAAAGTATGAGCTGCTAAAATAGTACCTTACTTATGATACTTTATATAGCATTTGGGAGTTTAGTAGACATTTACACATCTTTTTGTTTCATCCTAACAACTCTGAGAAATACAGTGCAGATGATATTTCACCTTATAGATGGAAAAACTTAGGTTCTCAGATGTTACTACTTATTTGAGGTTATAAAGCTAATAAATGGTGGAGCCAGAAATAGAACCCAATCTGGGGCTCTTTTCAAGAGTCAGGTCTCTTTCTTTTATATTTTCTGTTGGTATATTGACTTGCTAGAAAGAAAGTCAGTCTTTCTCCATTGGATTCCTCAAATTCCTATTAGTCACAAGAAAAAAATGTTTTAGCCCTATTAATTTCTTGCACTTTGTTTCCTGATTATTCAGTAAATCAATTAACACGTATTCATTATTTTCTGTGTATCTGGTACTTGGCCGTATGTGGAATAGAAAAACAAATGAGATATAGTTTTTGTCATTGAGAAACTCACAGTCCTTGTTTTATTATTTTGATAGGTTTAGAGGGTACAAGTGTTGTTTTGTTATATGTATGAATTGTATAATGCTGAAGTTGGGGATTTTAGTGAACCTGTCACCAGAATAATGTACATTGTACCCAATAGTTAGGTTTTTATCACTCATTTCTCTCCCACCCTTCCTCCATCTTAGTTTTCAATGTCCATTTAAACACTTTATGACAATATATACCTGTTGTTTAGTTCCCACTTATAAGTGAGAACATGTGGTATTTGTTTTTCCATTCCTGAGATAGTTCACTTAGGATAATGGTCTCTAGTTCCATCCAAGTTGCTGCAAAACACATTATTTCATTTCTTTTTATGGCTGAGTAGTACTCCATGGTATATATTAATATATGTTAATACACACCACATATATACGTATATACACACCATATTTTCTTTATCCACTCATCAGTTGATGGGCACTTAGGTTGATTCCATATCTTTGCAAATGTGACTTGTGCTGTGACAAACATTCTGGTACAGGTACCTTTTTAATAAAATGACTTCTTTTCCATTAGGTAGAGGAAAAGTCCCCTAGTAGTGGGACTGCTGGATCGAATGGAAGATATACTTTTAGTTCTCTGAGGAATCTCCATACTGTTTTCCATAGAGGTTGTACTCATTTACGTTGCCATGAACAGTGTATAATTGTTCCTTTTTCACTGCATCTGTGCCCATATCTATTATTTTTTGACTTTTTAATAATGGCCATTCTGACAGGGGTAAGGTGGTCTCTCATTATGGCTTTTTAAATTTAATTTAATTTTATTTTATTTTTTATTTATTTTTTTATTTCAGCTTATTATGGGGGTATAAAAGTTCAGGTTATATATATTGCCCATGTACCGCCCATCCCCCGAGTCAGAGCTTCAAGTGTGTCCATTCCCCAGACAGTGCGCATTGCACTCATCATGTAGTTATACCCCCATCCCCTCCCCCCATCCCCCATCCTCCCAAGCGTGACCATTCCCCAGATGGTGCACAATGCACTCATCATGTAGGTATACACCCATCCCCTCCCCCCACCCCCCACCTCGGTCTGATATCCAATTGGTGTCATTCCCAAATGTGCATTTAGGTGATGATCAGGGAAACCAATTGCAAAGATGTGGAAACAACCCAAATGCCCATCAATTCATGAATGGATTAGTAAACTGTGGTATATGTATACCATGGAGTATTACTCAGCTATAAGAAATAACAGTGATATAGAATCCCTTTTGTTCTCCTGGAGAGTGTTGGAATCCATTCTATTAAGTGAAGTATCCCAAGAATGGAAAAACAAGCACCGCATGTACTCACCAGCAAATTGGTTTCCCTGATCATCACCTAAATGTACATTTGGGAATGACATCATTATGGTTTTAATTTGGATTTCCCTGATGATTAGTGATATTGAGCATATTTTCATATGTTTGTTGGCCATTTGTCTATCTTCTTTGAAAAAAATCTGTTCATGTCTTTTGCCCACTTTTTGGTAGGGTTATTTGTTTTTTTCTTGCTGATTTGCTCAAGTTCTTTGTAGATTCTAGATATTAGTCCTTTGTTGGATTTACAGTTTGTGAATATTTTCTCTCATTCTCTAGGTTGTCTATTTACTCTGTGGATTATTTCCTTTGCTGTGCAAAAACTGTTTAGTTAAAGTCCCATTTATTTATTTTTAATAAAATTTGCTTTTTGGATCTTGGTCATAAATTCTTTGCTCAGGTCAATGTCCAGAAGAGTTCTTGCTACATTTTCTTCTGGAATTTTTATGGGAGAAACTCAAATTCTTATCAGAGAAAAAGGCACAGGCATTTTAAAAAACACCTGTACAGCATGATTAATGCTATAATCATGTGTGAGCATAGTGCTGTGGGTGCACCAAGGATGTGATAGTGGCCTGAGCCTTGAAGGGTGCAAGAATTGGGGAGGCGTTTACAAGAAGCAGAGGATACTGTTGAGTAGAAGGAACAGCTCATGAAAAAGCTTGGGCATGAGGAAGTGTGGTGTATTTGGGGATTCTTTCCTTCATGCTACTGTTAGGTGAACTTAAGAGGATTGCTAAAGATGAGGCTGTTAAAGGAGGTAGGTCACTTGTGGAAGGAAGAATCTTGTATGTCCAGCTAAGAAGTCTAGAATTATACTGTGGATGATGGGACACACTCTGAAGATATTAAACCAGGAGTTTGGCAGGATCAAATCTCTATTTCAGAGATAATTTTGTAAACAGTGGGAAAAACGGACTATCAGTAGGAAAACTGATAGCACAGAGAACATTTAGGAAACTGTTGGGTTCAAAGGAGTTAGAGGAACTTGAAATAAGGCAATGGCAGGAGGAATGGAAAGAGATGGATTTACAAAATGCAACCTTTTCTATAATAAATAATGCATATGATGAGGACTAATGTTCATGATGATAATATCTTGACATACCACATTTTTAAAGAATTATGTATTCTTTCAAGTCCATGGCCTCACATATTATCATAGCACACAGTGACATGCAGGTATTATTTCCATTTCAAAGATTAAAGTCTGTAAACTAAAGAGGTTTAGTTTGATCATTAAAGATGGTCAAATAGTCCAAATGTTACAGTTCTGTATAGATACCCTGAAAGGCATGACGAGCTTTCCTGGAGCTTATTTGACAAATGGGTAAGGAAATGTATTGGGCAAAGAAAAAGTATTTGTTGGGGAGGACAGAATAAACAGTAGGTAGAAGAGATAGAAAGGAAGTGTCACATGTAAGTGTAGAGTGGTGAAAACTCCCCTGCCCCTCCCTCCCATTTCACCAAATTCCACTCCCTAGAGGAGAAGCAAAGGAGTCATGTTGGTACAAGACTAGTAGAAGCTAGAGATTCTTCTGGAATCTTTGAAGGCATCTGTAAAAGACAGGAATCATCACTGACCTTTGTACTTCACCATGCCTGTTTAATGCCCTCCCCCAAGCCAATACAGTATATGAAAATGTACACTTATTAGAAAAATCAGGTAGTACCTGATTTTTCAAAGATTCTTAGGTTTATAAAAGGCTCATCAAATGGCTGCTTTTAAAGTTGCATTTTCCTAGGGCATTAAAGTAGTATTCCATCTAAGCAACCTCAACTGTGACACAGAGGGGTTTCTGAATTTTTTGGTAAAATCCTAGAGCACCCATGTGTGTATATCGTTTAAAAGAGAAATTACTTTTATTTGCCCTAAGCAAGGGGCATGAAATGAGCTATTCCACAGCTTTAAGACATTGGACTCAAAACAGCCTTGGAAAGCCAGCTAGGTAAGAGTTTATTCAACTGGTAAAGCTCATTTTTTAAAAATAATTTTTCAAAGCTAAATTTATTTACCTTTTTGTGTTTAATTTTTTGAAATTGGGATATTGGATTACAGTTGGAGTCTGCACGGCTTTAAATCTTGCATAAGCATGGCTTTACAGATTTTTCATGAGGGTCAGATAGTACTAAACCAATTATCTGACAGATTATATAACTAAGTGGCAGTTGAATGTAAATGTCTATAAGCCCTTTTTGGGGGGAGGGAGGAGCTTATCACTTATCCTGGAAATTGTGAAAAAAAATTAAAATACGATATTTATTTTTAACAGGTTCTTAATCATAACTCTCTTATTGTAACTATTTCTTATATCTATTATAAACTTTGTTATTCTAGTTGAACATTAATATTGAATATAATAGTGTGATTTAAAAAAAATGATTCCTTGTTTTTGCACTTGGTAAACTCACTATTTTGAAATTTTTGGAGCCACGTTTGTTTTTTTTACATGACTTTTTTTTTCTTAGCCACACTTTGATTATATGATTATATTTGGTAGAGCTGTTATACATTAATCATTCTTTTTGTCATGCTTCATCTTTTATTATAAAAAGTGTTGTTTAGCCATATATAAACAGAAGTTTATTTTGAGGATTAACTTTCATGTGAATAACTGTCTCCCCATTAAATCTTTTTAATAACATCTCCTAGAAGAAAGCAAGAATGCTTTTTCTTTTTTCTTTTTTTTCCCCAAGAATTTAAAATTGACTGTTTGTATATTATGACATACAGAAGTTTATAAATCTGTGAAAGCAAAGACTGTATTTTATACATCACTGCAGTCCTCACAGCCTCACACATTGCAGGAGATTAACCCATGCTTATGCAAGATTTAAAGAAGAAAATGATGATTGTATAGAATAGAGAGAGCAGATAAAGACAGATAAATTATTGCTTTGAAAGTGACTCTATAAGCAACATCTCTAAATGAGCAATATTCTCATAAAATCAGGATAGTAAACATTTTATTTTCTGCCATTCTGCCTATCCCTACGTAACCCCTCACCCGGGACATGCCCCTGGGGGCAGGTAGGCCTTTGAGCATTGTAACTGCTGTTTTCATACACAGGAAAAGAAACAGGCTCGGACCTGCTGAACTCTGGAAACCATAAAAGCATTTCCAGCCATTATTTCTTGTTTACACATTGATACCATTTCCTGCCAATCAGGGCCCCAGTGCTTTTCCTGTTTGCTAATTTTTTCCCTTGTTTTAAAATACAAAGTTACCTTACATACCATTTTATACTGTCACTTAAAAGTCATTCAATTCAACTCAACCGACGTTTATTTGTGGCTATAATGTGTTGCCTCACATGTTAGATAGTGATGTTGCAAAAATGGGTAGGACACAGTGTTTGCCCTTCTGAAGGCCACAGCCTAGTGGGACCATAAACATGTAAACCAATGCCAGCCTATGTCGCTGGTGCTGTTGGGCAGACAGGATGAAGGCACATTAGGGGGGCAAAGGAGGACATGATCGATCAATTCTTCCCAGGGAGTCAAGAAGCCTTCCCAGGGCCAGTGGTGCTGGATGAGACGTGAGATGAACAGGCCATTTCAAGACAGGCAGATAGAGGAGGGCATGTGTAGGGCAGAGGGGGAAACTGGGGAGGGGGGGTGTGAAGGTGGAGAGTGTTATGCAGGGTCTTCTATGATATGAATAGAAGCTTGGACATTATGCTGCCAGCAGAAGAGAACTAATGAAAGGCTTGAAGCCGTGGCATATTTTACCCAGGTTTTCATTTTAGAAAATTACCCAAATAACTATGCGAGCACAAAGTAGGTTATTTATACTTTCTTAAAACAGTACTTATAGAACATAAATAGACCAAACATTAATTTTTCCTCCTCATGGCCTTAAACAGAACTTTACAAAAATCCCAATACACCCACTTCTGTTATTTGAATTTCCAAATTATTTATTCTTTGGCTAAGTGATATTTTTATAGCATTTTAATGCTCTGTGTTTGGGTTTAAGAATTATGAGCTGCCTACCTTGGGTGACATCAGATGCCACGGTGATGCAGCTCACCACATAACTCTCCCTAATCCTCCCTTGGCATTGACAACAGGCTGCCTGTGTTTCTCCTCAAGGCATCTTGAAATAGGACTGTATTGGACGGGCATGACTATTCTGCATATAGAAAGCATTTTCAGGAAAAAAATATAAAATTTGTATGTGACTGAATCTGAGCAAATGTCTAAAAGAAGAGGAATGAATTTATAGTAACGAAAGACTAAGGTCTAGTGTGATATAACATAACAAAAGATCAGAGGTGCCCCTCTCAGCTGAGATGGCTTCAAGTGGCATCAGTGGTCATCTACAGTCTAGTCCAAAAAGCAGTCCGGTTGCAGGCACCAGGCCCTAGTCTTTGTTCTGAACACAGTGAAATGGTTCTTCCATGACTTTCAGTGTAGTTTCTTTCTTTCTCCTTCTCTCACTAACTTTGTTAAATTAGAAGGTTCTGACATTGCCCTAAGAGTTTGTAGCCCTTATTCCAAGAGCATTCTGGGCTAACAGTTTTGTAATCTTTTCTTTTGTCTCTCTCTTTTTAAATTATTTATATTGTGGTGAAAAATGCATTACAAAATTTACCATCTTAATTATTTCTAAATTTACATTTCAGTAGTGTTAAGTATATTCACATTGTTGTGCAGTGTAATCTTTTTAAACTAATATTAATACTTCATATTCCTTTCTGGTCAGATTAATGTTATTTTTGTTTAACATACTATTAAATCTTGATTTCTATACCTCTTATCTTATTGTTTGCATGTTCTCTTTTTAATCATAAGTGCTGAATCAAGTTTTTTTTTTTTTTTTTTAAGAGATGGGGTCTCACTTCTTGCCCAGGCAGGAGTACAGTGACACTATCATAGCTCACTGTGACCTCGAACCCCTGGACTCAAGTGATTCTCCCGCCTCAGCCTTCCAAGTAGCTGGGACTACAGGCACACACCACCGTGCCTAGCTAATTTTTTAAAAAATTTTATTGTCTTTAGAGACAGGGTCTCTCTGTGTTGCCCAGGCTGGTCTCAAACCCTGGCCTCAAGTGATCCTCCCATCTTGGCTTCCCAAAGTGCTAGCCTTACAGACATGAGCTACTGTGCCCTGAAGTTTCCAAATCTCTAATCTTGGCTTGAAATTAAACCAGGACTAAAAACACAGAATGAAAAAATTATTTTTTGTGTGTGTTGAAAGAGTGAATATTCTAATTCAAATTAATTTTTCTTAAAATGACCTTCCCATTTTTTATAAAATAATGTTTTCCTTTAATCTTGGGAAGAACAACTATGTAATATGTCTTCAAAAATCAAATTTTCAAATTGAATAAATAAGCATATCTTGAACTTTCAAATTAGGTAATGCCTATATATTTGAGAATATGTTTGGTTATGAGCTGCAATGATTAATAACTGCTGAAATTACAACAGAAAATTAGAACTCAAAAATTTTTAGTTATTACTCTCTAACCTCTCAAGTAACATTAAATTATGCTGTTTCAAATGCTATAGGAGACTAGCCAGAGGAAAAGTTAAAAAAATTAATATTTGTTACTCATAACCATATTAAGGCCTGATCTATTTAAAAAACAACAACCGAAGAATTCATCCAATTTGATGTTGTATGGAGGCCATCATTTTCAGTTATGGTGGATCTTGTAAGTTCATGAACCCCCTAAAATTGCAATTTATAGTGTGTAAGTGTGTGTGTGTGTGTGTGTGTGTGTGTGTGGCTGTTCCTAGAGAGATGGTATTCACAACTTTCATCAGATCCAACCAAGGGGACAAGTCACTCTCCCAGAGGTTACTTTGCCCATTTTCCTGTTTACATACAGACTCCAACTCACAACTAGATTTTGTTTTAGAAGTAGTTTATGAATTGGTTGTTTGGAACTTAGACCACATTTTTTCCATGAAAGTATTATATACATGTTACTTATGTAAAAAAATATATATATATAAAAGTATATATATATATATAACTGATGTTTCCTGACTTACGATGGTTCAACTTTTGATTTTTTGGCTTTACAGTGGTGTGAAGCAATATGTATTCAGTAGAACCTATACTTTGAGTATCCGTACAACCATTCTGTTTTTCATTTTCAGTACAATATTTAATAAATTACATGAGACATTCAATACTTTATAATAAAATAAACTTTGTATTAAATGATTTTGTTTAATTATAGGCTAATGTGAGTATTCTGAGCACGTTAAAGATAGGCTAGGTTAAGCTATGATGTTTCATAGGTTAGATGTATTCAATGCATTTTTGACTTACGATATTTTCAACTTATGATAAGTTTATTGGGATGTAACCCCATTGTAAGTTGATGATATGTACTATACTTATATAAATATTACAGAACCTTCCCAGTGGTGGTACAAAGGCAAATGAGGCAGGCCTCCCAGACTCCAAAGTAGTTTATAATCCAGGCTGGGGCAAAAAGACATGTATAACTGATCCTCAATTGAAATTGAACTCCTAATTTACCAGTGACCTTCCTGTTCATTTTTCTGTGGCTATATCAAGATTAATTCCTTCCCACTGTTATTCAGTTCAAAAGAAGAGGAGAGGGGAGCCCTTTGCTGTCAGGAATTCAATAAGAAAGAGGACAGAACCTGTCTTCTCTTAGCACGAAGGTGTGCTCCTGACACCTGTAGAGGTATTAGGTTCATGGTATCCTTGGGATTCAGACACAAGGTAGAATAGCCTGGGGACTTAACCATTAAGGCAAATATATGGTGTGGTTTCTATGGGAAGATGTACTCCTAGTTCTAACTTGGAACTGAGGTTTCTGTGACACAGAGTGTCCTCCCCTTGGAGCCTCATTAGTGGGTGTCCTATGTGTGATGCATGGGGTTCCACTTTACCTCTGCCATGGGGTCTCTCCCTGAGGAGCCCTTAATACAATTAGCCAAGTACTGTCTTGGGCAGGCGTGGTGGCGTTTGCCTGTAGTCCCAGCTACTTAGGAGGCTGAAGCAGGAGGATCACTTGGGCCCAGGGGTTCAAGGTTGCAGGTGAGCTATGATTGTGCCACTGTACTCCAACCTGGGTGACAGAGAGAGACTCCGTTTCTTAAAAAAAAAAAAAAAAAGACTTTTTCATTAGTAACAACCATTTGTGTTTCAAATGTTCCTAAGTCAGACTTTTCTTTCTGAGGTACAGTACGAAAATTTTCTTCCCCTTCCTCAGTTAGATTCTTGATGAGAGATATGATAATTCTTTGTAGCTAAACTGTGTAATTTCTAGTGGAAGTTGTATAATATGTTGGTTGGTTGACTGAAGGGAGACTCTCAGGGGTGGGAGAAGACAGAAAGTAGGAGAGTGAGAGGGCATGAGTGCTGTGTGATGTCATCACACGAGATTTAGCAGCTCATTCTGCCACTTAAAGAGTGACAGTGTCTTAGTACATTTTCTCTTGCTTGTTACAGGACATATAGAGCTGAATAATTTATAAAGAAAAAAATGTGTTATAATTCTGGAGGCTGGCACATCCAAGGCCATGGATGGGCATCTGGGGAAGGCCTTCTTCCTGGTGGGGACTCAAGGGGGCTGAATATGCTAACATGCCAGCTCAGGTCTCTCTTTCTGTTCTTATAAAGCCACCAGTCCCTATCCCATGATAACCCATTAATCTATTAACTCATTAGGGCTGAGATCTCATGATCCAAAATCACCTCTTAAAGGCCCACTTCTCAATACTGCCACATTGGGGATGACGTTTCAACATAGTTTTGGAGGGGACATTCGAACCATAGCAGACAGCAAGTTTTTAATTCTTAATGTTTTCTCCAGGTCTTGGGAGGGCTTTTTAGATTAGGCTATTTAGCATATCATGTTATTATATATGATTCATGTACATATTTTGAAACATGAATCAAGAAGGTATGCCCCCCACACAGATGAAAAGGGAGGAATTTTGCCTTCCGAGATTGTAACAAAGAGTGGGTATGTTTTGGAGTTAAGTAGGAATTTACACTAAGAGTTATAATTACTTTAGCCAAGTAATTTTTGAAAGATATTCTTTGATTTGACTCAAAAATGTGTATGATTCAAGACCATAAAAATTTTTAGCCTCACAAAAAGATGTGACTAACTTTAGACAAGACAAAAGATTTGAATTAGCTTGTACATTCGTGGCTTGCTAGCAAAAAGCCAACATAGAGAACTGTGGTCTATTCCCTAGTTATGTAGTAGCTAAATTGACTCACTAATTCCCCAGACGTGAAGGTCCTTCTTTACAGATATGCAAAATGTGTATTTGTTATAAACTTCAAAGTTATACATTTCATAATGTTCCTTTAATAGTCTCTACATCTATGGAATAACTGCTATAAACAAGCATTTTAGATAATTATACCTGTTCATATTTTCTTAAAAAAAAGGCAGTGTAGACAGGAAATTAACAAAGCAACTGAAAATTGGAATGACTAGATTCTTTGCTGAGATTAATAGTCATACTTGTAAACATAATATTTCTGCATAGGAGAAAATCTTTGTGATCTTGGGTTAGACAAAGATTTCTTAGATAGGACATGATTCATAAAAGAAAAAAATTGATAAATAGGATTTCATCAAAATTAAGATCTGATCTTCAAAAGGACACTGTTAAGACAATGAAAAAAGAAATCACAGACAGGGAAGAAATATTTTCAAATCACCTATGAGATAAAAAACTTGTATCCAGAATATACAAAGGACATTGAAGATGCAATAATGGGAAAAGAAACAGCCCAATTTAAAAAATGGGCAAAATATTTGAATAGACAGTTCACCAGTGAAGATATGCAAATGGAAAATAAGCACAAGGAAATGCCCCAGTAGTCATTAGGGAAATATACATTAAAGTCACAATGAGCTACTACTATACACCGATTAGAATGGCTACAATGAAAACAAATGGCTGAGTGTTGGTGAGGATGTGGAGCAACTGCAACTTTTATGCACTGCTGTTAGAAATGTAAAATGGCACAACATTTTGGAAAAAAGTTTGGCAATTTCTTAAAAAGATAAACATACATCTACCAGATGACCCAGCTGTGCCAGTCCTAGGTATTTACTCAAGAGAAATGAAAGCATATGTCCATGAAAACATAGACAAATGTTTACAGCAGCACAATTTTAACAGCTAAAAATGGGAAACAGCCCAAATGTCCAGCAATAGGTGAATGGATAAACAAACTGTGGTGTATCTATACAATGGAATACTACTCAGCAATAAACAGGAATATAGTATTGCGATACACAACAGAATGGATGAGTCTCAAAATACTTATGCTGAGTGAAAGAAACTAGACTAAAAGAAGTATGCACTGTATAATACCATTTATATAAAATTCTAGAAAATACAAAGTAATATCACGATTGGCAGCAGATCAGTGGTTGCGTGGGGACAGGTAGTGATTACGATGGTATATAAGGAAAGTTTGGGTGTGGAGAATATAATTGAGTATCTTCATGATGGCAGTGGTTTCATGACCATATACCTATGTCAAAACAAATCAAATTGCACATGTTAAATATGTGCCATTTATGATATGGTAATTATATCTCAAAGCTGTAAAAAAATTTTTCTCTGTAATATGGCTTCCTTTTGGCTTATATTTCTGACTTGATGTTAACAGATTTTTTTTCAGGGATAAATTCTTAAGATACATGAACATTTAAAATATACAAATTATTAGGTCATACACATGGATATTTTTTATCTTTCTAGTATAAATTTCATATAATAAATCTGAAAATTTCTGATAATTTTGACCTGCAGTTAATATTGATATGCATTTAATACAACACTGTCAGCCTCAATTAATGTAAATCATATTGAATTATTTAGAAATTTACACCATTATTTCTGTTTTCCTAATTTTAGTCATTATAAGCAAAACCTTAGTATAGTTTATGGAATAAAAAAGTAGAGGTATTGAATGTAAGTCATCTTGAATGGCTAGTCCATGTTATTAATATTTCCTTTTTGTATTAGGATTCCATTTTATTCAATATTGCTAAAAATAAGTAGGCTTTTGGATGGGACTGGGGGATGTTTTTATTCCTACTACATTAGTGGTGGTCGTAACAGGGTATGTGGTGATAGGGTTTGACTTGTGCTTGCCTGAGTCATGGACCCCAGGGATGGGAGAGATGATAGAAGATAACCTAGTCCCTATGTATTAAGCTGGTACCATATGGTGGTGCATTTAAATTTATTTTATACAAAAATTAGTCCTAGTTAGCGAAAAAAAAAAAAAAAAAAAAAAAGGGCACGGGGAGGGAAGTTTCATAGCCGTAGAATGCACGCATTCTATCTTATTTTTCTTAAGAGGTTGTGCAAAATGGGGCCTGGAATTTCACTCCGGCAGTGTTTTTTGCTGCTGCCACATGAGGCTTATTAAGGGCAGGATTTTCTCCTGACACCTGGCCTTCCTCACTGCTTCCCCTCGGGAGGCCTCTCTAACCTTGCTTCCATGTGGACTCGGGCAGCTATAATTCGTTTAAATGTGCAGCTAGACCCCACCCTTAATCTAAGGCAGCAGTTCTCTACTGTGACTGCCATTAGAATCGCCGCTTTCTTTCTCACCTGTCACTTTCCCCCTGTCACTTTCCTGCCTTAAACATTTCACTAGCTTTTTGCACTTAGAATAAAAAGCAGACTTCCCGCTGTGGCCAACATGTGCTGGCTCTTGTCTTCTCTCACCTTATCTCTTGATACTCTCCTTCTCCTCCAGCTGTTATTTGTCCCGACAGTGGCCTGTGAGCGCTTATTTACTTCTTCCAAGAAGCTCGTATAATTTGATGCCTGGAAAATACTCCCTGGACTTAATAGCATAATGATATCATAATCATAACACTTTGTCCCATTTATTGAATGTTTTCTCTAACCCAGACAGTGTGCTAAGTGTTTTACAGGCATTATCTTATAATTAAATTAGATGCAGCAAGCTTGTGAAGTTGGTGTTAGGGCCATTTTTTTAATGAGAGGAAACTAGGGTGTAGAGAGTTGGAATGACTTGCCCAGGTTCCCACTGTGATTGTACGCGGGAGCCTGGCTTGAAGTCTGTCTGTCTGATTCTAAATTGGCTCTTTGGTACTGAAGTTTCAGAAATATTTTGTTACCATTAAATTGATCTGACAACAATTCCTGGAGGACAATCTTAGAGCAAGCTGGAGAGTAAATTTCTTATTGAAATTGAAATTAAGCATTAATGTCACTTAACTACCTTCCTGGAGGCAACACAATTTTCTCAATATTTTATGTCTTGTTGATAATAAGAGGCACTATGGTGTAAAAGTTGGGAAGAAACTCTAGAATCAAACAGACAGGGTTCCATCTCAGAAGCATCTGCCTTTCGTTCATGTAGCACATGTACCAGATAACATTCCAATTTAGGCACTTGCACAAATCAGTGCACAAATCCAGGGGGATGATTTAAAATTTTGGTCCTATAAGCTATTTTTGTCTTGGAGGCTCAGTATAGCATTATTATTCTTTTTATTAAATTCAGTATAAATGTGATCTATCTCCTATTCCAGGGGAGTCTGTTTGAGCCAGTCTCGTGACATGTCTCCTAACAGCAATCTAGAAGGCTCTAGTGCTGTTTGCTTTCTCTTTTCCTTTCTTTCTTCTTTCCTTCCAATTACAGTGAAACATTAAATTTAACTCTATTAGATATAACAAACTCAGGGACATTGTGTTCTAATAGGGGTAGCACAATGAACACAATAAATAAATAAATTACAGCGTATGTTAGAAGGTGGAAAGTACTTTGTGGGGGTGGGTAATAAGATCAGGCTGGGGGAAAATATGGACAACACGAACAAGTTGCAGCGTTAAACAGGCGGTCAATGAGGTGAGTCTTGCTGAGAGGGTCAAGACATGAAGGAGGGGAAGGAGTGAGCCAGGTGGCCATCTGAGGGAAGAGCAGTCCAGGAGGAGAGGTAGTGCCAGGATTAAGGCAGGAGCAGATACGCCCACTTAAGAGCAAAGCAGCCATTGTTGCCGGAGGGGCCAAGAGAGGGAGAGACACAAAATGAGGTCAGAGAGGTTCAAAGTATTTTGTTGGTGACAATGTAATGAACTAGCATATGTAAAGCACGTAACACAGGGCCTGGCCCAGAGCCACAGAGCCCCTGCCTACCTTTTCCAGCCACATCTCCACTACTCCCCCTTGCAAACCCTTTGCTGCATTTATAACAGAAAGCTCTTTGAAGATTTCCCCAATATCCATGCTGTTTTAAACTTTTCCACATTTGCACACACCTAAGATGTCCTTCTCCCATCTCTTGTCATTCTGATAAATTCCTTCACGACCGGCCTTGGGCCCTTCTCTGGGAAAACTTCTTTGACTCCCTCTAAGGCAAGCTGATGCTTCCCTCTCTGGACCAACATGCACAGTACTTTGTATGTATGTTTGTTATAAATAGTTGATAGCTGATGACAGCTAACATTTAATGAGCACTTACTATGTGCCGTGCACTAGGTCCTTTATGTGTTTTTCATTTATTCCTCACAACAACCCTAAAAGGTATATCCTATTGTATTGTCATCCCCATTTTACAGATAAATAAATAAAGGCATGAAGAAGTTTAGTAACTTGCCTAAGATCATTCTGCTGCCAAGTGATGGCGCCAGGAGGTGAACACAAGGTTTCTAGCTCCAGAGCCTTTGTGCTTTCATAATCGTTATACTACACCTTCACCATACTTACTATACATGAGTGAGTGTGCACCTCATGCTGTATTGCAAATATTAGTGTGTGTGCATGTGTCTCATGTATTATTTGTGAATTCTTTGAGGGCAGGGAACCATGTTAAATTCACGTTTGTTCTTTGGAGCTTTGTACACATGCCTCCTTAATTCAACTGTGATGAGAATAAACTATTCTTTCTTAAGACATGGGATGTATTATTCAAAATGTAAATGATCATGTGTCATCGATTCTGAATTTCATTTGGTTTTGAATTTCATTTTAATCATACTGTTGTGCTTCTGTTTCTCTCCAGACCAGTATTAGAGAAGGACAACTCTTGAAGCAAACCAGTTCTTTCCAAAGGTGGAAAAAGCGATACTTCAAACTTCGAGGCCGTACACTCTACTATGCAAAGGACTCAAAGGTAATTCAGGAGAATCCACTACTTCCAAGCACTTGAAGTTGTGGGTGGATTTAAAATTTTGATTGTTTAAGCTGTTTTTACCTTAAAGGCTCACTATAGCATTACTGCTCTTGTATGAACTCAGTATAAATGTGATCCATCTTGGACCCCATTCCAAGGAGGTCTCTATTTAAGTCAGTCCCATGACATGTCCCTAAGGATAATCTTTTAGGAATGCTCTAGTGTAGTTTTTTCTTTCTTTCTTTCCTTTCTCCTTCCAATTCAATGTAGCCTTATGAGATGTAATAAACTCAAAATGTTGGGTTTCTCCCTTTTCTGCCACTTTTTACCTTATAAATCTTTCCTTGACCATGAGCGAGAGTGAGTCTCTATAGTTGCTAAGACTTCATGCTCTGCCTGGGTTCAGACAGGAGCTCATATCCCACTTCCAGCACATTCCAGCAGAGTAGCTGTGGTTAGCATGTGTTGTTGAGAGAAAGCTTCCAGGAGGTAATATACATCAAGTACTTCCATAGTAGCGGACACAAAATAATCACTCCAGTATGCTAGCAATGAAGAATAAAAACCATATTGAAATAAAATCAAGACAAAATAATTGTTATATGTAATAACAGTTCAACCAAATAATAATAATGCAGTTTTGGAAGAAAATTTGTAATGATGAGCTTCTATTAAAACTGATATTTTAGTATTACTTCAAATATAAACATTAAGATTTCTTGCTCCTGTGCCAGTTGTGTAATTATTCATTTCCATTTTAAAAAATGAATGTTCCTGATATAATTAGTAGAGTTATACACCAGGAGGTAAAAACAAATAAACAAACCTAATTCTTAAATTATGCAGCTATAGAAATAATAACCAAATAAAATAATCTTATTTTATAAGTCATTATGTTCAAGCGTGTCCCTGATCTGGCTCCATCCTGATTTTTCACATTTATCTCTAAACAGCATTGAGCCTTCAGCTTTGGCCCATGCATACCATCGCCAGAATGACTTTTCCTTTATCTCCACTTGACGAAATTCCCTGTTTTCTTTAAGTTCCACCTCCAATAGTCCTGATTCTATCATTCACAAGAGAAAGAGTTCAGTTGTTTTCTGCTGGAGAAATCTTCTGTGAGCTTCTATAGTATATCATTATATCTCTTCTCTTTCACTTTTATAATAATTGTCTGTCTTACATTTCAAGTTAGTTGCATCTATTTCGTCTCCTGTGCTAGACTGTAAATTCCTTATAGTCGAGGAACAAGTCTTATAGTCAGATTGGTTGAATTGAAGTAGACTTGCATAACCCTCTGGAGAGCTTGGGGTGGGGTGGAAACTATCAGAAAAGGGGGGGCCCTTTTTCTGCAGTTCTAGAGGTGCACTGTAATGCCTGCGTTGCTGGAAGAACCCTGAATGAGTGTGAACAATGACTGACTGAAAGTGGAAGCATACATACGTTTATTTACTAGAATTTCCTAATTGCTACCTCGTATGTTTTAAAACATTCCATTTCTATGGAGTTTTTTACCACTGAAACTTTTTTGGTTAAAACAACTTTTAAGAGTATAAAAAAACCCCATCATCTTCTACTTGCAGAGCACATTCATCATCTCCTTTGAATACTTATTTATAGATGAGGAAAATAAGGTTCAGAAAGTTCAGTAACTCATCATAACCTCAGACAGGATTGGTTCTCAGTTCTCACTGAGCAAATCTGGGAACTACTATGCTTCCCTGGCAGAGTTGTTACAAGCTTCAGAGATTGTGTGTGTGTGTGTGTGTGTGTGTGTGTATGTGTGTGTCACACACTCAGCAGGCTCCGCATAAGTGGTAGCTGTTATGCTTCCAGAGAGCACAGAGCATTTGCATTGAAACAGTGTGCCCGGGGGTTCTTTAAAGTCCTTTTCAATTTGGGATTTGTGGATTAGTTGTACTTTATGGTTTTATTCATCCTTCCTAAGAAGAAATTGCAGAGCATCACTAACTTAACTTTTTTTCATTTTCTATTCCTAATTCCTGACATAGCTTCATAGTCATGAACTGATGGTAAAGTCATATTGAAGAGCATTGAGTTAGGTTTTCATCTAATGCATTTGTGTTTTTTTTTTTTCATTAACAGTCTCTGATATTTGATGAAGTTGACCTCTCAGATGCCAGTGTAGCTGAAGCAAGCACAAAAAATGCTAACAACAGCTTCACGGTATGATTATATTCTGCTAACTCCCTGCTCAAAAGTTATAGAAAGACCTTTCTGAAGCATGTACAGAATGCCCTGTTCAGTTACCAAATGTGTGTCAACGTGTGCATGTTGGAGCTCGTCCCAACACAGGAAACTCTAAGTGCATTGCATATTCTAACACCCAATACCATTTGTGATTGTTTGGCTCAGTTAACCTGGGCTTAAATGTACTTAAAAAAAATTATATTTTTTCCTTTTTAGACTTTTTTAATTTTAGTACTTTAAATTTTCACCACCTTTCAATTAATTTCATTGTTCTTAAATATTTAAAAAGTTTATCTTCAGTATTAAAAATAATATTTTCTCCATCTGTTCTACTTTCACTCCAGTTGCCGTTGCTGGGGCACTTGCTGTAGTTCAGGCCTTCGTTTCTTCTCACTTAGGTAATTCATTTGGCAGCTGCTCAAGAGGGGTCCTCTGTTCCAGTTTCTTCTTTTCCAATCACAGATCACATTGCTTAAAGGACCTCCCTGGTTCAACATTGCCTGCAGATTGCAACTCCAGCTCAGTCTTCAAGTCTTACATGATCATGCCGCGGTATTTTAGTATCACCCAACAATATTTGTCCTTAAATGCCCCACCGGTTTATCAGTTCTGTCTGTACCCGTGGTTTCCCTGTTCTCTCCGACTTGAGTGATTCCTCCCCCATCTATAGCTGTTGAAACCCTATCAGTCCTTCAAAGCTTATTTGAGATATCCCATTTTTTACCTACTTCTTTCATTCACAAAGTATGGATTGAGTTTCCACCATGTGCCAGGCACTTATGCCAGTCACATGAAATTCAGAGATCAATGTATCTCGTATTCCCTCAAGATATTCACAGTATAGTTCAGTGAAGTTCACGTGGGGGTACTTTTTATAACTACATATTCCTTGGGTCCTCTAAGATGCATTGCTCTAGTTATGTTGTCACCCCATTCAGACTCCCAGTCCCCTCTTTAGGAAGCCCCCACTAAGGACAGTAGTGTGTTGTGCCAGGGCAGGGAGGACAGAGCAGTGCCATGGCAAAGGTGCACACTGGTGGGGCTGGGCTGGGCGAGGAAGCGTATGAACTTGGATTTGGTTTTATTGATTTATGGACATGTGGGATAATTCATAGTGTAAATATTCCTCCCCCACTCACCCATCCCCAGGGAGAGTTTAGTTTGAGAAGAGGAAAGCCAAGAATAGAGTCCTGGGAAAATGTTAAAATTCAAGGTCCAGGAAAATGTTAAAATTCAAGGTCCGACCCATAAAGACTGAGTGAGTGCAAAGAAGGAGAATCAGGGGGCGATGATGTTTTAAAACCCCAGTGGAATGGAGTTTCACGATGGAAATTGTTAAACACCATATACTGTGGAGAGGTCCAGTCAAAGAAGAATTGGAAAGTGGTTGTTGAGTGTATTATGAATAACTTGGAGTTCATTTGGCCCTGTCGATGTGGGTAGTTTCAGCGGGTGGCATGCTCGGGGCTGTACTGAGTGCAAAGTGAGAGGCAGAGAGCTAGATGACTTTTTCTGAAAGGTTGGCTGTTAAAAGAAGGAGAACAGATATAGCTAGTAGAATACTTAGGCCAGAAGAATGTTTTGGTTTTGTCATTGTTGTTCTTTTGCTGTTTTAAAAACGGATTTTGAGTATATTTATATGAAGAGAGGAAAGAATTATTAGAAACCAAAGTTGAAGACTCAGGAGAGAGAATGCTTGATGGAGCCTGACTGCTGAGTAAGCTGAAGGGGTAGGAACCAGAGCGCAGATTAGGGGATCAGCACTGAACAGGACACAGAAAGCTTAAGGAAGCAGATGGGGCCAGGAGGTTCATATGTTTGAAATCCACATACTCCTATTTTCTCAGTGAAAGTGAAGGCCAGGGTTATCTGCTATGAGTAAAGGTTTAGGATGGTTTGGAGTAGCTTCTGTAGAAAAAGAGAATTGAAACTGAATAGGGACCTGTAGAAGATTGCTAAGTAGTGAATAGTGTCTACCAAAGATTAGAGATCAAGTTCAGTAATGTCCTTAATTCCTGTGCCTATGACATTTTCTTTAAGTGAGAGTAGAGAACAAACAAATGAGTTGACCCAGCGTTGATGGTTGTAGGGCACATTGGACAGAAAGATAAAGGGATTGCTGGATGTTTGAGGGATCAGTAACTCATCTGTCTTCCCCCTCTGAGGTCTCGGTTTTTGAGAATAAAACATAAGGAGTAAGGGACAGCTTTGTTAATGGCTGAACGGAATCCAATAACCACTAAACACAGGGCTTCTGATAAATTGTCGGAGGTGTACGGCCAAATGATGCTTATTCCTTCTTTCTTGCGAGTGAAGGTGGACTAGGGTGGAGTAGGAAGAGCCTCACCAGTCCTACCAGTGAGATCAGCCACTTGTCTTTCCCTCTGCAGTGAACAGTAGTTCTCTCCCTGCCATGGAGCTTTATGGAGGGGGAGATAAGAGTTCCTCCCTAACAGATATTTATTTTTTTAATATTTTTTAATTGACATGTAATCATACATCTTTATGGGGTACATAGTGATGTTTCAATACAGATAATGTATAGTGATCAGATGGGGGTAATAAGCATATCCATCATCTTAAACATTTATCATTTCTTTGTGTTGGAAACATTTAATTAATATCGTCCTTGTAGCTATTTGAAAACATATATTAATGTTAACTATCGTCATCCTATGGTGCTATGGAATGCTAGAACTTATTCCTTTTATCCAGCTATGATTTCGTAATCTTTAGGAGTTTAGTCTGAAAGAAGGTTTCAAAGTTTAAAATTTGAAGGATGGAGTAATTTCAGGTGAGGACAAGGTGTCAGAGTAGATAAAGTAAAGGGAACTGAACAGCATGGGTTTGGAAAGGTTATTCAGATCCTTTGTACAACTGTTTCTCAGCTGTTCAATGGCACATGATCTCTCCTGTTGTATCTTTCTTATAGAACTTACCATATTCTGCATTATACTTAGTTAAGTACTTATTTTTATTATAACCTCCTTGAGAACAGGGACTGTCATATCTTTTTCCCTCGTAGTGCCTTATCCATGTGCACTTGTTGATTTTAGTTAATAAGATGAAAGTTTATTTCAGGCTTGAGAAGACTTTTTGTTGAAATATTTTCAAGAAATTTCTTCATGCAACCAAATGTTATTTCTGAAATTTTTTGGACTAGAAATGTAGGGACTAAGAAGTTAGGCAGATTGCTTAGGGTTCTACAGCACATGAATTTGGTAGAACTTTCCAGGGCGTAAAAAGGAGTGAGAGAATGTTTTCAACCAGTAATTGGCAATCCTCCGTGTCTCCGACCGTTGTGACTGCTGCCGACCCTGCCATTGTGGCTAGTTCATGTCAGAGGTTAATGGTGTCGAGTAATAGTGTTATGGATGGAAGGTCCAGGAATGGCCAAATTCTGCTTCATTACATCCATCCCTGGTCTCTTTGAAGTTCCTAAGCATGATATAATGAGAAAGTACAATATAAATAGTAACTGAAAAATGGAAAACCTGCACTTTGCCTGAAAGCCCAATGTCGACCTCTCTGGTAAAATGGATTATAGAGACCAGGGCAGCAACTGACCTCCCCCGGGAAGCTCCTCAGCGTCACTTCCATTGCATTTGATTGGTGTGTGCGTGTCACTAACGCCGGCCGACCGAGCTTCAAGGAGTAGGGACATAGACAATCAGGACAGTGGTGTCAAAGGAGTAGGGGACATGTTTTAAAACCTATATACGGTATGATTCTTTTCCTTTTTTGCACAGTCTCTCACTCCTATCCATAGTTAATAACTGTCTTGTTTTTCCATTGTCTACATTGGCTCAGGTATTGTATTAGTTTTCTATTGCTGGGTAACAAACCACCACAAAGTTAGTGGCTTAAAACAATGCCCATTTATCTCACAGTTTCTGTCGGTCGCACAGCATGGGCAGATTTCTCTGCTCCTGGTCTTATGATATTAAATAAATGGATATGACAAATTAAATATGTATATGTGTGTATATTTATATATACGCACACTTTTTAATTGCCTGAAATTGGGCTTATTTTTGACTGTGGTTTGAGTTTATGGTTTTACAAGTGTCTCCTGCAGTAGCCAACTACAACAAAACCTGCTAACGTTGAAAACATTTTTTTTTATGATTTTAGGTGACAGTGATGTGATCAGGGAATGGAAAAGGACAATCCTTGAAAGCCTTATTGTCATTTTATAAGCCTGTAGGCTAATGTTCAGTAATTTATTTGTAGTTTAAGTTCCACCATAGCGTTTTATACGATTGTTAAATCTATGTTTCTTTTGTTAATTTTTAAAAATTATTCATTTTCTTTTTTATCTTATTGATGTCTGTATGCTGTTTTGGAGTTTCATTGTCACACTAACCTTTTTATCTTTAACACAGTCCTGTGCTGTATGTGAATGTGTTGTTCTTTTATTAGGCTGGAGAGAGAATTAATTTCCTCTTGGTCACACAGGTGCCACCCTGGGAAGGGGCTCCCAGATATCCTGATGTTTAATCCAAGGCTCTTTCCAATCACACAGTATCCTCTCTATCTGGACAGTCTTTGCCTCTGCTCTTCTTTCTTCCCTCACCCACTCCTCTCTTTGTCTCTGTCTCATTAATCAGAACATGTATATCCCCAGGTTTTTTTGATTTACCAAATTGCAGAGGATAGGAGCTTAGACTCTGAAGTCAAACAGCCTGGGTTTGGTCCTGGCTCAGGCACATCTAGTTATGTGACCTTGGACAAACTAGTTTACCGCTCTAAATCTCAGTTTTCTCACCTGCAATCTGAGGATAATAACGGTACCTGCCTCTTAGGGTTATAAGGATTAAATTAAATGTGATAATACACTAAAATAGGTAACACGGTGAAGAGCACATACAGTTTAATAAATGTTAGTGGTTGTTATTTTCCTGAGTTTATCATCCCTCTATTTCCTTTACAAGTGGCAGTATGTTGCCAATTCCTAAAAGTTGGGGAATTTTAAAGGGGAATATGGATGAACTTTGTCTTGATAAAAGATTCCATCGGCCCTGTCTTTCAGAGGTATAGCAAAGATTTATGTCCACTCTTATCTCATATTATTAATAATAAATATTACTGGGAATAGCAACCATTTGGTAATGAATGAAATTATACTCTCACCTTGTTAGGTAAATGTCATTTGCTAAAGAAGAGCTTTTAAATGATTTGAAAGTCATCATAATCACATGGTGCGTATGAGGCTTTTAAAGCGTGCTGTTCAAATGACTGTTTTCTTTAAATTTTAATGAAGATTAGGCTAAACCTTAAACAAATGAGTCATTACTTTAAAGAAATTGTACTGGCATTGTTAAAACCTCTTATGAAAGTTTGTGGAGAAAGTAGAATGTGTTTTGTTTGTTTGAAGTGGAAAGAAATACAGAGGTACTTTATTTTGCTTATTAAACCACGCTTGAAGTTTTCAGTGAGTGGTCTGCAGGTGTGTGCAAAATTTCATGGGTACTGCACAGCCCCACTGGCTTACTTGGTTGATAAAACACAGGCATCCTCTGGGAGCACTTATTTTTAGAACTAAATGAGCACTAGAATAAAGGGTGACTTTAGTTTAAGGGTCACTTGCCACAGCAGATGTGACCAAAAATTGATTAGCATTAGATTATGATTCTTCCTAAGTATAATGGAAAAAGACACCAAAAAACAAAGAGAACATATGCTTACAGCACGTAAAATGCCAGAAATTGTGCATTCATAGTATAATTGAAATGAACAGGCTGGGTTTTCAAGGGAGGGAAAATTCTTAAGAATTTGTTTCTATAATGTTTACTGTTTATTTTCCTGCTAGCTTCCTCTCTGTTAATATAGTTCAGTTCATCTCTCTCTTAAGAGGAATATCACATCCTTTGAACCTAAGAAAGTGTCAGTTTACTTTTATTCATTAATATTTCAATATTTAGTTACAAAGGAAGTAACTAAAAGTTGGTTTTTTTGATATCACTGGTGAATGCACACACACAAAATATTTAGATTATTACCTCAATAAATTGAGACAAATAAATCACTGAGACAAATAAATTGCTTACCTTATTTGATAATATTTGTTGTTATTATTATACTATGTTCCTGTTCTAAATGCTTTATATCTGATAACCCATTCAACTTGTTTTATGAATCCTGTAAGGTAAGAACTATTATGATCCCATTTGGTAGATGAGGAATCTGCAACAGAGAGGCTAACATCTAATGTATGTAATAACTAGAATCTGAACCCATCTCTGTCATCTGGCTTCGGTCTGTATTCTTGACCACTCTGCTCTCCTGCCTCTTTATTAGGGAGTTTTAAATAAATGTGGTTCAGATAGTTTTCCTCTAATTGGTCACTACATGTTCAGTTGTCTTTTCTACAAGCCAATCAGTCTTATGCTGCATTACCGGGTGTATAGCAAGCACTTGCCAGCCAGACTGCAAATCTAGAATATTTATTTTAAAGAGAAATGTTGACTAAAGAGCTCACAAAGAAAGGTAACAAACATTACAAAAAGGTCTGTGAATCATGGGATTGATTGGCATTTAAGGGTACTTTTTATTTTAAAGGCTTGGGAAAATGGGACAGATGTCTTTTTAATATTTGGAGAATTCTCATGTAGGAGAAGCTTTAAATAGGTTTTGTGTTCCTGAAGTGTGTAGGACAAAGACCTGTGGTTGAATTCATGGAGGGACAATTTCAGCTCAATGTAAAAGAGAACTTTCTAACTTGAGTCATCTGATAGAACAGGCCCCTTGTGAGGTCATAGCTCTGCCCATTATTAGAAATCTTCAGTCATCTCATTCCCTGTGAACTGGAAGGGGCCTTCAAGGAGAGAGCTCTCAGAACAGACTCAGGTTTAAAATGCTGAAATGAATTTCTCAAGGTTGGGTGGCTGATAGCTGTGCACAGCTAGTGCAGAATTTGGGCCCCTCACTTCTTGGTGTTTGTTGAGACAGACAAGGAGGAGTGGATTTAGAGATTTCTGGGCTCTATGCTAGACACTTTACACATGCTGTCTCCTTGTACCACACAGCAAGAGCTAACTGACCATCTTTCAAGAATGCACTTGGAGAATCTTTATGTGGTGTGTGTATGTGAGAGGGGGGTGTGGGGAGACGGTGAAGACTGAGATTTCCTTGAAGGCACAGCCAATATCTTCTTCACCACTGAATCCCCAAGGCTAACACAGTGCCTGGCACAGAGGGGAAAGCCAACAAATATTTGTTGAATGAATGAAGGAATGTGTTCTTGTTGGGTGAATGAATGAATATTTGTAAACTCTAGTTTTTCTTTGTATCATTTCATGTTTTAGCCCAGAGAACACAGTTTCCTAATTTTCCCCCATGATCTTGGGTTATATATAATATGCCCATAAATACTTGCATCCTCATTGAAGTCTTTATATAATGATCAGACTTTTTTTATACCATGTCTTCCAAACACAGTTTTTGTCTTTCATTAAGCATTGTAGTAGTTCCACCTTTGTTTACATTATTATTAGATGTCTGATAGTAGCAGACCTCATACTTTTATGTTATATTGGTTAAAATATTTTATGGCATTCCAAAATGATACCATATCAATGCAATTTAAGTGTTCTTTTGCCTTTGAAAGTTGATGTGTATACAATTTAGATGGTTTTATACAATGCAAATTGATAATTTATAAGCCAAGTTTGAAATTTATATCTTAAACATTAGAGATTTTTAGAAATGAAATATCATTATTTCTGTGGGTATGTCATATTTATCTTTTCATTTAGTGATACAGCATCATTTCCACATCCCCCACTTCTAGGACTGCCCCTAGAATTCATTCATCCATTCATTTAGCAAACATTTATTGAGAGTTCATTATATGTGTCAGACATTGAGCTAGATTCTGGGTATATAGTGGTGAATAAAAAGAATTGGCCATTGAGTACCAAATTTTTAAAAAGTTTTTATAAGAATTTAAACACTTTTAAAAGAATGTGGTGCCTGCCTTCAGGGATAGGTCCCTATGTGGCTTTGGGAATAGGACACTTGGGATCCAAAAAACAAGGGATCACCTCCCAGCCGGGACTGGAAACTGTGCCACCCCAGGGGCCCACGTGATAGGAAAGAGAGGGGATTACAATTCTCTTAGCACTTGGGGCCCAGACCGTTCAGGATGCCATAGACAGACTCCTTCTGGGACTGCTGTTTCTGCTCTTCTCCACAAACATGCCCCCAACCCAGTAATTCTGAGGCCAAAACATGGCGACCATGTAGAACTTTTTATTCGTGAGTCTGGACACCGGTGCTTTATGAAGGAGGCCTTTGGCCCTAGGCACCTTGTAGTTGGCCAATGGAAGACTGCTGTCCAGATGAAAAGTTTTAACCTTGTATCATGGACGCTTGACCTTCCCAGTGCCTCTGCCATATTGAATTCAGGTTGTGTTAGCTGATCAGGGTTGGGGTGGAGGGTCAGGCAGCTGTCTAAGGATACTCTCAGAAGCTTCTGGTAAGCTGCTCCCACTGGTATGGAATTCAAGGCGGAAGTTAGTCTTTATGTCTTAGAGACAATGAGATTAGTAGTAAGGAAGTATTAAAGAGAACCGACATCTTAGAAGGTGTGCCCATAGAACAGCGCTGGCCCTTGACATCAGGACTGGATCAGGCCCCTCCCAGCAAGATCGAGTGATATCTTCCATTGATCCAGACTCCAGGATTGCCCAGTAATACTGTCTGCTGGGATCAGCTGGAAGGGCCTCTTGTTTCTGGAACTCGGTTGCTTTTACACTTCTTTAGTGCTTTGTAATAATCTAGTACAACACTGTTTAGTATGAATGTCTGACAGTGGGCAGCTACTGGGACAGTAACCAGAAGTCACATAGGCCTGCCGCTAATATTTCCAGTGGGCAGAGTCACAGTATTCTGTGTGTTGTGGATCTTGGGTTTATAAGAGCAATGGGCTGAGTGTTTGGCCTCTGGGGTCTGGTTTCTGCATAAGCCTTGGCCATTTTCTTTTTCAGAATTCCATCAATAAAAGATGCTAATAATAATTAGTTAATTTTCCCCAGTTACTCAACAACATTATTAGCGCTGGCCTACTTGTTAGGCCCGTAATGTGAGAAAGCTGTCAGGACCAAGCAGCTAATCCTTCTTCCTCTGGGGCCTGTGTAAGAATTCAGATTGTTTGGGCTTTTTGTAAAGGTGAAGTGTTCATTGGAATATATTTTAGATTGGATGTGGCTTTTCAGGATGGGTAGAATCATGGCCATTAGCAAGGACTGATGTGACTGTCCTCAAAATGACTGTAGATAAACTAAAAGATTTTAACTTGAGATTTAACACAATATCAAGATACACACATTATAGGATAGATTGAGTCTTCATCAGTGTCTCACTGTCCCCATCATCCAGAATCAGCAAGGGTAGTAAAATGTACCATTGATGTGTACAAAGATCTATATATAAGAATATCGGCTGCACATGGTAATAACCAAAGTTAGAAACAATCCAGATGTGCAAGTTAGAGACTGACTGGTTGGAGTGAATTATGAAATATATCACACAATGACATATTATACCACCATTTAAAAGATGAATCAGCACTATATGTAACAATATACATACCAAACTCCAAGTTTTATTCATCGGGAAAAGCCAGATATATAACAGTGTGCATATATGAAATGTTACTCTAGGTGTGTGGCCAGGTGTGTGGCTCACGCTTGTAATCCTAGCACTCTGGGAGGCAGAGACAGAAGGATCGCATGAGGCCAAGAGTTCTAGACCAGCCTGAGGAAGAGTGAGACCCCGTCTCTACAAAAACTAGAAAAATTAGCTGAGTGTGTTGGTGGTAGCGTGTCCCTGTAGTCCCAGCTACTTGGGAGGCTGAGACAGGAGGATCGCTTGAGGTTGTAGTGAACTATGATGATATCACTGCACTCTAGCCCAGCTGACAGAGCAAGACCCTGTCTTAAAAAAAAAAAATGTTACTTTGTTTGTGTGTGCAAGCATGCATTTAAACCTCAAAAGAGCACATAGTTGTTATATATAGATGGAATATCTCTGGAGAGATATACAGGAAGCTAACAATATTTGCTTTCAGGAGGGGAGGTTGGTAACTGGGAGCAGGCTTAGGAGGGAGACATACTGTTTATTCTAAATACATTTTGAATTTTTTTAATCAAAATGTTTATTACCTATTCAAAAATTTGTGAAATTCTATGTGGGAACCCCCTTTTGGCAGCTTCTTATCTGATGCATTTGACGAGAGTGATGGGTTTGGAAGGAAGACCACCTTGGATGCTGCCACAGTGTCCAGGGAAACCAGGGTAGGGGCACGTGTCAGATTGTCTGCAATGGAAGGGCAGGGAGGACTGGACGAGAGACCTCGTGCAGGAAAAACTGGAGAGCTGTGGCCAAAGGCAGGCCAAGCAGAGGAGGAAGCTAATGTAGAGTTGTTGAATTTGAGAGAATGGTATATAAATGATGCCTTTCATTAAGGGTAGAAAATGGGAATAAAAGTAGGTTTGTGAGGGGAAGGAGAGTGTAAGGAAGACTTCATGTCTGGACATTGTGAGTTTGAAGTGACGCTAAGACATCCTGGCAATGTCTAGCAGGAAATTCACAGAAGTGCTTTAAACACTATTAAAATGGCTTAAAGTACTTTTTCGGTATCATTTTCATGGCTCTTTTTAAGTTTCTAGCATATTCAAATATCTTTTCCATTCCTTAAGTATGATTATGGTGTAATGGAAAATTTAGGTTTTAGAAATATTTCAGTTTTGTGGTGACCAATACAAACAAGATAATTATTTTGTTTTGAAACTTCCCATTACATATGTGTCGTGTACAAAGCCATTTACGGTTACAAACCAAAGCTTGTGCCAAGGGAGTGAGGCTAATGCATTGTTCCAATCTCTGGTACAGTCTGAAAATATTAAATGAATGGTAAAACTTTTAATGTGTCCATTAACCAATACCGCTAATTTACAGTGGGAGTGTATGTGACAGCCTACATAAATAATTTCTGAAATCTCTGTGGTCCTTGTTATTACAATTAATACTAAAAAAATTCTAGTTTCCCATGTGCAATGTAATATTTCCAATTCAATGCCATATATGATTATATATCTTGTAAATATTTTGTTCTCCGAAGGTGCCTGGTTTGCACCTTGTCTATGTTAGTAAATGAAATTATTATTATTATTATATATCAGCATCTTTGTACAGGTACGTATAGTATTGAGATGCAACTGTGAAGCTGCCTTGATTGTTTTTTTTTAAGGTGAGAAAAAGTAAGGAGTACTTGCAGTCTTTTCCACCTGCCCTTCCAGGATGATGTCAGTAAATTCTTTGCCATTCCTTCTTTCTCTGATAGGTGGCTAGGAAGGCAGACAGAATTTAGTTTCAGTCCTACCTGCGCTTCATGACCTTGGACAAGTTACAAACGTTTCTGAGCCTTAGGGTCCTCCAAAGAAAAATGGGATCGCTACTTTTTGAATTGTGTGGATGAAATGAGATTATATACCTGGCCTGTTACGAGTACTCCATAAATGATAACTCTTAGTATTTTGGACATGTGAAATGATTTTAATTCCAAACACAAATGCTAGAACACAGATGGGGCTTAAGTCAACTGGTTAATAAAATTGGGGAGGTGTTGACCCTAGAAAGCAAAGGAGTCAGGGAGGACGTGTAAACTCAATTGCCCCCAGGGACCACTGGGCAATATAAGTGCATGAAGTGACCAGCTGAAGAAAATAGGCATAATCTGCTTGTGCTTGTACCTATGTATGGTAGATTTTAATTTTTTTAATAACACTGCATTTCAGGGTTCAAACAGAATAACCAAACAAAAACATCAGAGATTATACTTTTGTGCCCTTTATATTACATGGATGGAAGGCTGTTTCAGATTGGTCCCACAAATTGGAATCCTATTGAGGGTAGACAAGAACACTGGGATGTGGGGAGCAGAAGGGTGCTGAAAAGAGAAATAGGGAGCCATACAGAATAAGAGCACTTTCTTGACATTATTTCTACTATACCAGACCTTGCCTTTTTGAGTAGGAAAGTTGGATGCTTCCAGTAGCCTTCGTGGTGGATAAACGGGTACGCACAGAATCATCCGGGTAGCTCTGCCAAGCAACATCTAAAATTACATCTAAAATTATCCACACACCCTCCCCCTGCACAAACCAAGATTTTGTTCAACAGGTCTGCTTTGGAGCTTGGTTTGAGTGTATTTTGGAAAATACTTGGCTCGGTTGAGGTGCACATGTGCAGTTGCAGACCTGTGCTCTTGGTTGTAGAAGTCTCTTCTCCAGTTTATTCTTTGAGAGTATCTGTGCTCTCAAAATAGTCACTTAAGATGCATGACTACATTGTAGTTTGGCACATTTCAGTTGTCAAAGTGATTTGTTTCACTCCATAAAGGAAGGATGAAAAAAAGCAACATACATAATTAAAGAGTTAGATATAGATTTTATGAGGAAAGATGGAAGAGATATATTAAGACTGAGCAGTTGGTGACCAGGTATAGCAAAGCTAGTGATAAAAAGGCACATAATTATGCCTGATTAGACTATAACACAAGTCAAATTATATCACCTAAATTATAATAAATACAGACAACAAAAATTGTTATAGTACAATTAACTTTCTGCTGGTCCTGCTTTCCAATAAAGGCGTTGCACTGCATATAGATTTTTATTTCAATAAGGGCAGAGCAGGATTATTCACTAAAGATACAACAATAAGTCCTGCAGTAGGGTAGTTGTGATCAGTTTGTTGTTAGGAACTTTAGGTTAGAAATAAGAATTTCTTAATGGAAAAAGTTATTAGACATTTAAAATGACCAGAGAAGGTTGCAGAATTTCCTTCATTGCTGAATCAAAAATTTGAGTTAAAACAAGTAGCCATCTCTCTTGAATAGTTTAGATGTGGTGCCTACTGAGACCGCATGCTGAATTCTTTCAGTGATGTGCAGAGACTCTGATGCTCTCAATTTTGGTAAGCCTTTTGCCATTTTATGATGCTGGTTTGGGCAAGGCTAGATGCAATGCAATTAAGGGGAGTCAATTTTTTCCTAATTTGTTGGTTGACATTTTCCTAATGTCTTCTGAGGAGTAGATCAGTAGGTCATTATCATTATTCCTAATTTGGTGGTTTGCTAGTCAGTGACTATTTTTTTGGCAAAATTCCTCTATTTCTGACTTAAGCTCATTTGACGTTCATCTTGGACCACACTTACACAAGAAGTATATACATTTGCAGAAGAAATCTATAAATGTATTTGTGATTTCTTTCACTGCTAAGAAGACTCGTGATGCTAACATTTACTGAGCTTTGACTGCATGGCAAACACTATGCTAAATGCTCTACTTGGTTTAACTCATTGAGCTACACCTGACTCTGCAGAGCTATGAATTACTGCTCTAGTCCCACTGAGCAGAGGGGAGACTGAGGCTCAGAGAGCCCAGGAAATGTGTCCATAGCCAGACAGGTAAGAAGGGATGCTGTTGGGATTCAGGTTAGATTGGTCTGACTTCAGAGTTTAGACACAGAATTAGATACTGCTTTTATATTAGTGATTTCCAATTGAGAATTTGCAGACTAACAATTCCCTCCAATGCACTTCTGTTTAGAAACTTCTCTCATTTGTAAAGTTCTAACATGGTTGTGGAGGACAATAAAACATGTTTAGACACTGGGTCTCAAACTTGGCTGTACTTTGGATCACCTGGGAGTTAAAAAAAAAAAAAATACTGGTGTCTGGGTCCTACTCTCAGATGTTCTGAGTTTATTGGTATGGAGTGTGGCCTTGACATTGGGATTGTAACCACCCACCCCCAGGTGATTCTAATGTACCACAGAGTTTGCGAACTCCTGCTTTAGAACAATGCAAAATTTTAAATTCTAAATTCCCATCTTTTTATTAGCAAAAAAGTAGTCATTTTTTTAAATTACAGAAATACTATGTATTTGCTTTAGAAACTGCAGACAAACCAGAAAAATATGATTAAAATGATCCGTAATCCCTTCACTGAAAGATAACAGTGCCGTTTTGGCTATGTATCTTTTTTTTTCCCCCCCTGTGGACATTTATATATTTAAAGCCTTTACAGTGTTACTCTTCTGTAGAATTTTATATTTAATGCCGGATTATCTTATGTCTGTTTTATGTATTTTTGTTTTACAAAAAATTCTTGATTCTTATACATACATAGTAGTGTTGTTGAATCTTTTATAGGCCAGTAACTCCCAACCTGGGGCAATATCTCTATTAATGGAGAGTTCGTATATTATCTGAGGTAGTGCTTACCGAGCTGATTTAGATGTCTCTCCTTTGGACCTTCTTGTACAGCATGTTTTCAGATAAGTAAATCCTTGGTTTGCTTCTTGTCTCCTTCGTGGACTCTTAAGGCAAATCCCATGTGGTTTTTATCCCTGGGCTCTGGCATGCGGGACATGCTCAGTAAATGCTCGAATGGATGAGCAGACAGACAGATGTGTTCCAGGATCCGAGGTGGGCGTGGCAGATATAGCTTGAAAAAATTACTGAAGTAGATTCAGACATTTCTGAAGAAAAAAAAAAATCATTTGGGAATGTAGGGGTAGTAGGAAGAGAGGGTTAGAGTGGGGTCAAAATAAGGACAGCTGCTCCGGGACATTTTAGGATTTGTAAGCTTTAGATCCTTCAAGAAAAGTAAAATGTCCTCTGGTTCCAGAAACTTCCTGGACTTGGCCCCCGCCAGACTCAGTCTTCCCTGGGGAGTAGCTCCTCTTCCCCCATTGTGGTGATGGGATCGTGTCTTATCTTTCCATCTTTCATATCCTACTCATTTGTCATAATAAAAAGGCTGAAGTGGATAAACTCTCAGAGTAAGAACCAAATAATTTTCAGAGTTTCTCCTCTCCAGATATTTTCCTAATAAAGATTTGGATGAGAAACCACTGTAGTGTAATAGAGTTCCATTAGGGTTTAACCAGAGCCTGTCAATCAACAACTGTGTCTGTTAGTCTTTTCCTGCAAAGGTCTGGGATGAGGAGGACTTTAAATAACAGGGCGAAGGGCTTCAGAGCACTGAAGGGGCCTGCCAAGGGATTGCCCCAGGAGGGACGGGGCCAGTGAGGGAGATGTCACAGGTTTGCTCCTTAAGCCAGGCCTGTCTAGTTAGCCCAGACAACTCCAGGCTGCTCACTGAGGTATTTTTGGCACTGAGACCACAAAGCCAGACATCTTTGCATTGTATGATTTGAGAAGGCTTTCTTTTTCATGCTTTTTATAATGTCACTTTATGATCAGTAGATTTAATTGCATTTGCAAGGCATAGCAATAGCTTTTTATTTTCTTTTTTTACCTCTGAAAAACTTAACTTTCTATTAAAATGTATTATGATCTTTACATTTTTATTACTGTTTATTTTAAGACATTTTTATTAAAAAGGTGAAATTGCAAATGTATACATTTTACTGTATTAGCATATAAGGTACATACATATAAGGTATATTAGCATATAAACATATTGTACAATCATGTATAATCATACATGATTAAGTTATGTTGCTGAAATCGGTTAGAATCCAGGCATTTGTGTGTTCCAAAAACTATTAAAAAAATTAGAAGCTATTCTCTATCCTTCTTACTCCCATTTTTATCAAATTCATGATGACTTAACAAGACTTTTAATGTAAAGACATTAAAGATAGTTAAAACCATTAGTCATCATGCTTTGCTTAGAATTCAGCAAAGAACAAAATAGCAAGCCTGATTTATTTGTCTGAATAATACTTATCTCATGATAAAATCATAAATGAAAGAGAAGGAATGCTTATAGTTACATCATCTAGTATAGCAAAAAATAAGTAAAATAAATGCTGAAGGTGATATTTATTTAGATCACATCAGTGGCCCCAGTGAAACTTGGAGATCTCTAGAATGTTGTGCCAGTCATCAGAGCCAGGAGTATATTATGATTTAATGGTACCTCTTGGCTGCATCTGATGAGCTGTCCTAGAAAAACATTTTGAAGCAATAAAGCATCCATTTGGCTCCTAAGTAATGAGAGGGGCCTTGCTCTTTGCATTAACTATTTATTCAGGAAGAGAAGTGACCAACTGCTAATAAGCTTTATCCAAAGAGGGTCGTGGAAAACGAAGAAATTGCAAAAGTGAGGTTCTCTTCAATTTCATATGCAATTAACAAATACCCAGAGCTGACCGGTTGGTGCTGCTCTTCCATGTGACTTTTGGCCGGCTGTATTTAAGTGCGAGTGCCTGTCAGATGTACTAAAAGCTTCTGGGTTTAAGGAAGAACTGTGCAGCCTAAACCAATGACAAAGGAGAGGAGGCAGTGACTCGTGAGTACCTAAGACTGGCTGATCTCTCTACTGCTTTGAATAATGGACTTATTTTCTAAGATAAATACAAGTGGTTTAGGCTTACTAGTTTACTCCTTTTGGGAAGGGTTCCTTCTTTTTTTCTTTTTAGATGATTATTGCTTTTTCATGACTTGTAAAATTTGCTCTATAGTGTAATGTAACATTTAGATTCATCACTTGATCAAGAGGCTTTTAACCTGAGGAAAAAATCTTATTTTCTATATAAATAAATATATAATTTATTATCTGGAAATAGTTTCTAGGTAGGGATGTAAAATTTTGCTCTTGTTCCACAAGTAAATGATCTCTTCTTTGCTGTAAATGCTTAGGATTTAGTAAGTTGAAGATTATAACCAGAATATTGTATTCACAAGTAAATAAGGGCTTCTTTCAAATTACTTCAGAATCTTACTTTGAAGCACTTTTGGTGCTATAAGCATGAAGTCTTTATTGCTTTTGCTTTAAGATTCTTAATATAATTAATTTGTCTTTTTTAATGACATGAAAAAAGATGAAAGTCACAATTATTTTCTTCCCTAAAGCCAACTAAAGGATTTCTATGCTAATTCTTCCTCCCTGCTCTTACTGAAAAGTAGTACAGTGAAGTTCTACCAAATGGGAGAAAAATTCTTCATATTAAAATAGACAGTGGAAATGATATGTAAGCTGAATATTATTCAACTATTAATAGAATATTCTGATACAATAGTAAATCAATTATGAAATCATTTAATATTGTATTCCTTTTATTTTTAAGTTAAAAAGTATTTTCCAATTGATAGCTATGTATTCATTCTAAGCTTGCTATGAATGATTTTGAAGTGTATTTAAAATCAATTTTCAAGGTATATTCCATGAAATAAGAATGCATTATTTATTTGGGTTCACAGCCTTAGATAAGGGCTAAAAAGCTTGAGTTAGTAGCAAAAGGATCAAAGAGAAGTAAAACTCCTTAGAATTTTCCTTTCCCAGACACCATTATATCATACACAGAGAACAAAACTCATTTATGTTACAGGGAATCTTTCTTTCTTCAACAAGAAAATAAAGACTCAGGTTAGAAATGGAATTACCTTGTAAGGGGTTAGGTTTTACAATCATCTTTCTCTTTGGGTGTTAACAGTCATTAGATTGGATTATCCCTTTCAGATAATCACTCCATTCAGAAGGCTAATGCTGTGTGCTGAGAACAGAAAGGAGATGGAGGACTGGATCAGCTCACTGAAGTCTGTACAGACCAGAGAACCTTACGAGGTAAAGCAGCGTCTGTTCTGTCATCTCGTGTTCTTATCACATAAATGTTAACCAAACAGCTAAAGCTCTCCTGTGCAAAAGTGTGTGTAGACTCATCCACCAACTTGTTTAAATTATCTTCTGAAACTTTAAACGTAAAATGCTTTGGTTTTAAAAATGTTGAATTTGAGAATCGATCATAACTGTGAACGTTACAAATAGTTCAGTGTCTATAGTATAGTATAGTCTTGCCCTTTTGTTCGGCAAATCTGTCCTAACATCTCATTTTTAGGTGGCCCAGTTTAATGTGGAACATTTCTCAGGGATGCATAACTGGTACGCCTGCTCCCATGCCCGGCCCACCTTCTGTAACGTGTGCAGAGAGAGTCTTTCTGGAGTCACCTCCCACGGTCTGTCCTGCGAAGGTACTGTAGCATCCAACGTGTGTTCTCTCTGAACTGTGACCACCCAAACTGTAGACACGCTCCCGCTGGTTTTATTGTAGCTTAAAGTTGAGCTCACCACACGTAGGACTAACTTGGGAAAATCTTTGGATCTTGTGTATCATTCTAGTATTCTTTGTGCTGATTGATTATGGAGAGTAAAAGTTTTTGTGAGGATAGTATACACACTTGAGCAGAATTTCTGATTGTTACTCATCTTGTTTAAAACATTGTTTTCTTTTATTTCATTTATGTTTAATTGGAATGGATGTCATCCTTTTTAATTTCTTTAAAGTTTTCTAAAAATAAGGCCTATGCTGTTATTTTCATTATAGGATTTATGAGTTATCTTTTAAGAGTAGTGACTGCCAAAAGCCAATACATTAATAATTACCAAAAGAAAACTTACAGCTTCATTAGATTTATTTAATTTCATACCTCAGTGATCACACCAATGTATACTACTTTTTGGACTATATATAATGCCAATACCAGCTTTTATCTCCAATATAAAAATTTCTTAAGTAATTTTGAATGTAACTTAATTATAATTAATAAAGTAGTAATAGAGTTATAGCATTAATTGATTTTAAATTATAAAGTCTGTGATATGTCATTGTTTCACCTCTTTAATATGATACAGCACAGTAGCTAAAATTGAGCTCCACAGCTAAACTCTTTTCTGCTTACACTATTACAAAATGTAACCAGGAGAATAGTTTAAATCATTTAAACTTTCCTTTTCTCATCAGTAAGATGGGAATAATTGTCATTTATACCTCATAGAATCACTTTGAAAATTAAATGAGATAATACATACACTAAAACTACTTTTCTAGTCAAATAAATTGTAGAAGTTTGTAACTGTACTCGTTAAGACATTTATCAAGTAAGTGATTCCAGAGTGCATCATGGTGGACCTGATGCATTGAAATTCACAAAAATGGAGAAGGCTGTAAACTTTCTTTTTAGAGTTAAAGAATGATTGCAAAAGAGATCTAATTGTCTTTTATGACTTTAGCAATCTAAAAGGGTTCATGTAGGAGCTGGGTAACTGCTACCAGGTCTGTAATATTCTGTGGTATTATTTTGAAGATCTTTTGAACTATTACCTCCTAGTTTCTCGTCCCCAAAATGCTCAGAAATATACCAGATCTGACATACTCTGTGGTACCCTTCTGATTTGAGAGTTATGCATTATTAAACATATTTAATTATTTAGGAATTGAGTCAATAGTGGAATGATTGAATATTTTTCTAAGCATTTTAAAAGAAAAATGAGAATTACGTTAGTAATTAGAAACTTAAAAGTCTTCAAATAAATTTGTTATATTTTTCTGAAAATAATGTAGTTTTCATGACTTCTTAGAGTCTCAGTTATTGGATTGAAAAATTTTTTAGAAAATTGTATATTAGCATTCATTTTCTCTGCTGATAAAATTTTAAATCTGTATTATCTTGCCCTTTAGTATTTTCAGACCTGTAGTAGAAGATTTTTAAAATCCCAAGGGTTTTATAAATATTTTTAAAAGCTGCCTTTTTATTTTATAAGAATATAGTTACTCTGGATATTTTTATGATAATCAAAATTAAACTTTCACACAACCCCAAATTTGAATAAGCTACTTGCTTGATAAACCAAAAAAAAAACGTTGGATGCAGAGGGCTTTAAAAGTTATAATGGAGATGCAAATATAATGAGAATTTTGTTTAACAGTGAAGATGAATAACTTTGTATTAGAATAGAATTCGACTTCCAGTGTATGAAGCCATCAATAAATTTACTTAGCCTTTCTACCCTTGTTTTTCACAATAAAATGAAGCTGTACTGATTTGTTTTCTAGGTTTGTGTCGAATAATAACTAAAACTATTAATTTAAAGCCTTGCACATGTAAAATATTATAGAATGAAAAATAGCAGGCATATAATATTTTCATAAATAATGCCCTAAGTCAATTGAAAATGTTAGTTATAATTTCAGAGCATATTTGTCCTTCATAGTTACTTAAACAGTAATTTAACAAAAATGTTAAATGGTAATTTTTTTTTAGTTAACAGCATGACGGGTCAACATGGGTACTTATGAATTTTTATCTTAACTGCTGCTTAGCATAAAGATTCAGTATAGTAAAGACTGAATATTGCAATAAAAATCATAATTTTGTCACATGGCAGCATGCATTTTAAGTTCTGTGGTTTTAAATAATGCTTTTATAGGTCAGAGGAAAGTGCTTTATTTTAGAACAAGTTATCTGGAGAAATTTAATTTTCACCTAACAAAATCAAAGTGGCCTTTGATCATTTCCATTCCTTAGTGACCATAATTACAGTTTGGTTTGGTTTGTTATTATCATTGTATGTTATATTAAGCAACCTTGTCATTCTTGAGGCTCATTGCATGAAGCACTTTATTATTACAGAAGTGTGATTTTTATTTTTATTTTTAATTTTAATTTTATTTTTTATTTTTAATGGCAAAATTTCAAAAAACCATGAAATTATGCCATTACTCTCTTTTATGTCCTTCTTTTCCTCTTAGAAACCAGGTATCAACTTAATATCAAGTACTTATTTGTACTTATAAATCACTCTGGGGACTCTGTTGCAGACAGTTTTAGGATTCCACTTTTGAAAAATGCCATAATAGATGAAAAGTCCTAGAGATGCTAACTGACCACAGTTCCAAATAATGACTTGTATTGGAGCAAAAGGGAGCAGGTCATGATAAAAGTTTTATTCAAGCTGAGCTCACTTCCTATAGTGCTGTGTCTTCACACTTACCGTGCATCAGCAACAAAATTCAATTGAAATATTGTTTTCTATATGAAATCTGTGTTCGAGTCGTATAGTCATTTATAACAAAAATAGTATGATGGCCAGGAAAGAATTTTTCAAAGTACACAAAAGAGGAGGCAAGTGAAACATTTCCAATGTGTGCAGACTAATGTGTTTCAAGGCTAAGCCAGCTCAGTTTAAGTGGCCATTGGTATCTACGCTAGTCATGATAGCTGGGCATTTTGAACATTTGGCTGTAGACATCTTAGTTATTTTATCTGAACCTTTCATTTTCATGTTGCATCAAATTAGGACAGTTTAAAGAGAATGGTGTATAACAAATCACTCAATTTTTTAATGATTATCAGAAATTCGAAAAATCATGAGAATGAGTCACTTTACATTTAAATTTAGCAACAATGACCTTATTGTTTCCACTGAAATGATCTTTACTTTTAACTATTTATCTGAAAAGTCAGGAACAGATGTATCAATAACATTAGTATCCACTAATACTTGAAGAACTGATATCCTTAGAGGGACACATGTGTTTAGTAGCAGTTAAGTTCTGATTTTTGTAAGCATGGTTAATTTTCCAAATAACCTGCAGTTTACTTGTTTTTCCATTCATGGGCTGCTTCTTACCTGCTTATTTCTCTTTTATAAGCTCTTTTATGATAACATGGCTGGGGAGAATTAGTGAAGCCTGTAGTGGGAACATCACTTCATCATTCATTCTTCTACATCTGTCATTTGGTCATCGCAATATAATACTTTTAAAAGATAGTGCCGTGTTTGTGACCCTCATCAACTGATTTTCCATGATGCTTGGATATTTTCTTGTACTTGTACTTTAAAACTCCTGAATTATCTTTATCTTACTGGCATTTTCAAGCTTCTTATTATCAGTATGTTATATGTATAGAAAAGTACAAATATCAGAAGTGTACAGTTCAATGAATTTTCACAAGTTAGACACAGTCATGTAATCAGCACCCAGATTAAGAAATAGGATGTTACCAGCAGTCCTGTTACTCATTTTATTTGCTTCTGTGTGTGATTGTGTGTGTTGTCTCTTTTCTCTTCAAGCACTAATTCTTTTGTATTTATTTCCCTTCTGTACTTCTCAGTAATCCCTCTACAGCTTGATAAAGGTGCTTTATAAATGCATAGCCGTATTTGTTTTTTAGAATACCATTACTACTGTTGGAGAATAATTTAAATTTTTTTAAATAGTTGTTTTCCTTCTGCCTCCTCCCATCCTTTTACAGTTTCATGCTGTGTTTTCCTTTCAATTGGTCCAAAAGTACTTCTTCACTTAAAAATGGATGCTTTTTTTTTTTTTTTTTTTTTTTAGTGTGTAAATTCAAGGCTCACAAAAGATGTGCAGTGAGGGCAACAAATAACTGCAAATGGACCACCCTGGCCTCCATTGGGAAGGACATCATAGAAGACGAAGATGGGGTAAGCAGCTCCCCTGCCTCTGGTCTCTTCTTGGCATCTCATCTCTTATTCTATCCTCTTGTGTGAACTAATGATAGATAAGTGGGAGTGTTTATTGTTAGGATTAAACAGGAAGTGTTAGTTGATTATGTTTTTATTTTTAATTCAATCCTTCATAGCTTTCTTCAGCTCTTAGATTTTGGGGGAAATCTGTTGTGAACAGGACGTAGGAGTGGCTGTTGTGCTAGGCTGGTGTTTAGACCTTTTATCTGACAAACTGAGATATTCTTTAAGGCATAGCTTAGATGTTCACTCTCCAGCTTTTGGGGCCTCCTCTCCGCAGTACTTCCCCACCTTCACAACCTTGCTGCCATTGCATCATGCATATTAGTCTCTGATAACACTTAGTGATCACATTATCATAATCCCTTTACATGCCTTTCTCCTCAGCTAGGTTGCTACCTGAATCTCAGAGGAGAGGGCTTTTGTCCTACTTACTTTTGTGTCCTTGTAGGGTTCAGGTATAATAGATGCTCAGTAAATGTGGGGTGAATGAGTGAATGCCATGCATTATATGTATTAGCAATTGCCTAGTGTGAGAAGTCATTCAGCACCTTCCCTAGGGTGAGCATGGTATCTGCCGTGTCTTCACTCTGGCTGCCCTTTCTTTCTGCTCCACAGGTCGCCATGCCTCACCAGTGGCTCGAGGGCAACTTGCCCGTGAGCGCCAAATGTGCTGTCTGTGACAAAACGTGCGGCAGTGTTCTCCGTCTACAAGATTGGAAATGCCTTTGGTGTAAAACAATGGTGAGGGCTTTGGAATTATTTCATTGTTTTTAATTAGCTTCTTTCCCCAACTTTGTCAACTATGTGGTTTACAGGTAAAGCAAAGAATTTGTGGCAGAGCAGAGTCTGGTAATGCACACCCCCTATTGTGACTTTTTTCTTTTCTTAAAGTGTATTTCTTCCAATACGATCATGTTTTCTAATGCCCTTTTTGTAATACTTACTCTTGTCCATATATTTCCTGTGTCTCAGGATCTCTTTCCTACGGTTGTATTGATTTTCATTTTGCTTTATCCACACAGAGGTTTGCTATTTTCAAACCTGTTCTGCCACCTGTTGTACACAGAAAGCCCTTCCCTGGTGTGTCACCAAATTTTGGTTGACATGCAAAATGTAATTTTGCTACAACCCCGTGTGTGTCCTCTGACAGACGGAACACTGAGTTTTATAGTCCATGCACTGATGTAATTTAAATTATATACATTTATATTAAATAAGTAAATATTTAAACACTTCTTTGCATGTGCAAGAAAGAGGTGAAAAGCACGTACATCGTAATGTGGAGCCAGCCGCAAGGAATGGTCTCATGCTGGACGTGGCGAGGACAGTGCCTCTGGGCTGCGTGACGGCAGTCAGAGCAGGAAGGAGGCCACACAGACAGTGGCGTGGGGTTGAAAGCCACAGGGTGAGGAAGCCCTAGCTGTAAGCGCTCATCTCAGCACTGAACGATGCTGTCCTTCAATGACAGTGATCGCCTTGCACTGGGGCTGATCTGTTTGGTGTTCTTTAGAGTCTTGTAGTCTTAAAGTTGCCGGCCCAAATTTGGAAGACAGCCCTAAATTTAGAAAGGTGGAAAAACTGCTGCTTGTGGTAAGTATGGTATAGATCAGCAAACGTAAGGGATTGTGAGGGTGATGTGTTGATTTCCTAATCAATGAGATTGTCCCCATGGGCCACAAAAGAAAAGAAATCCTACATCTTTTCAGTTCAGCCTGACAGTTAATCTGTGTTTCTTTTTAAATTTTAAGTCAAATGTGATTCTTTTTGCCTTCATGTTTTTGTTATCCTTCATCAGTTGCCTCTTTTATTAGCCATAGGTGTGTTACTTTTTATTTCTCTTGTGCAATTTACTATATAGACTGTAATAGATGTCTCTTATACCATTTTCTGTTTTAAAGGAGTGCTACCCATAAATGAGATTTTAAATCATCATCCCACCTAAGATTTCTTTTTGGGGGGACAACCACTGACAGCATTACCTGCTATCTTTATCAGTCTATACATTTACTCAAGTCTATTTTTCTACTTCTAGAGCTTCAGCTGTTCATTTACAACCTATTAGAAAACATACCATGTATGTGATGAATTATTTTAGAAAGGTTTTATATAAGTTGTCTTTCCTTGCCATATATATATATATGTGTGTGTGTATGTGTATATACGCGTATATAATCAACTTTTATTTAGTCAGTAGTTTGAACTCTCCTAACTTTAACAGTAGGAATTAATTAGGTTTTTTACTTGCTCATTCTACTCACCCCTAATTTAAAAAAAATTCACAAATAGAATAGCAGTGGTATTACAGGTGATAAAAGGAGGGCATTCTGGAATGTCTTTTCCCTCTTTTTTCCTGGCAAACTCAAATCTCATCTTCATTGTGACATCCTTCCTGCTTCTCCCTATTTAAGTTAGATATACCTGTAATACCTAGCTTGGTCTTGCACTTTCTATACACTATCATCTATCTGCTTATGTATTAATATTATTTTGCCTTTGAAATATGCATTTCTAACATCAGGATATGTAGTGCCTTAAACATAATCATCCAGTTAAAAAAAAAAAACAAACCAAGCCCAAAAGCCCGTAGTTCCACATCCCTAATGAGTCAACTCATAATTTTAATTTTTCTAGCTGTTGTCAGTCTCTCGACATAGTTTTACCTTTTCTGTAAAAATAGTGAAGATACAATTTTATCTTTTGCTTTACTCATTTTGCATTATTTTAAATATCTTTGTTTTGCACCGTGATTCTCATACATTTTTAATTCCTTTCAAGACTATCTGTGCATGCTAATTTTTCTAAAATGCATTTGGGTTGTTAATTATTGTAATTCATAATAGGAAACTGTCCAAAAACAGGTCAGTAGCAGAATAAGAATCATTACTGAATTTCAGTTATTCTCTTAAAAGTCTTGAAAAATACAGGTTTAATTAGTGTGCTCATTTTCTAAAAGGACTAACAAAATAAGGCCATATTAAATGAGTGCTTGATGAAGTGTCTGCTTGTGCTGGTTAAAACATATAAAAGGCTCTCTAGCTAAGTACACAAAATATTCTAAATTGCCTGGGTCCTACTCACTAAGTTAGCCCCACTTTTGTTCTGAAAAATATCTTGAGTGACCCTGAAATCTTCAGGACATTTACTGAGTACCTAGTATGGCTGTTACTTGCCTTTCCCTCGCAGAGCAACAGTCTAACTGCGAAAATAGGCATAGGCATCCTTGTAATATAATAATAAGAAAAGATCATAAAAGAAATGTGAATAGAAAGTTATAGGATTACTGCAGACAGAGCAGGCACATTACAGATTTTATTTGTTTTTATTAAATTCTATAAGAATTTTATAAGGTAGATGTCACCAATTAATTTTTTTGGACAGTGATATTGATATACTGGTTAGCTTCCCAGCTTTCCCTCTTTCCCTTTCTTCTTCCCTTCTTCCCTTTTTCTCTTTTTCCCTCCCTTTCTCTTTTCCTCTCTCTTTGCCCTGTCTACACTCCTTCTCCTTGCTTTCACCAGATATTCATTGACCATATATTCTTTCCTGAGACAATCACAAAGGTAGACTACATAAACCCAAATCAAATTCCCATGCCTGAAATGTTTAATCTGTTCCTTAGAAGCATGAATATTGTGTCATTAAAGCAGTTTATGAATTACTGAACATTTTGTGACACAGTTGACTCTAGATCATCAAATTTATTTTTATGATTCTTGAAGGTTTATTTGTTTGTTATTAGGTACACACTGCCTGCAAAGATTTATACCATCCTATATGTCCGCTTGGCCAATGTAAAGTATCTATCATACCTCCAATTGCACTAAACAGCACTGATTCCGATGGTATGTAGCAGTAGTGTAAGTATGTATATTTCTGGTATATTTAATGTTGATATGTACATTTATTTTCCTAGAATAAATATAACTGTAATTGGTTACTCTGGTCAGTTTTTATAAAATAATTCCATTTAAATTGCTGAACAGTACATTTAAAAGAATTTTGAAAGACTATATTTAAATGAAAGTTGTAACATAGCTATTAACATGTTGGTGAGATTACTGTGTATAAGTCTTTTAGATTTAATGTTTCAGTAAATAAAATAAGATCATTATTCTCTATGGAAATGCAATCTGAAAACGTTAATTTTTATAAGCGTTTTTCCCCTGCATAATTGAAACTTCCCATTAGCATGGCTGTTATTAAAATCTATTTTCCTATAATTTCATTACAGGAATTTATATTCCTATAATGTACCTTTTCCAGAATTTTACAACTTAATTGTAAGTGCTGAGGAACCCCTTTACAACATTGATTTTGGGATAGCATACTAATAACTTCCTTTTAAACAAGCCATGTTACAACTAAGCAAGCCGTATCACAAAAGGCTTTTACCATTTAATATGCCATTTTATATAAGAGACTTGAGCAACCGTGGATTTTGGTATCCATGGGGGTCTTGGAGCCAATTCTCCATGGATACCAAGGGAGGACTGTACTATTTTTAATGTCCTGCATTGATATCATTCTTTATGTTTTTCAAACTTTTTATATCATTTATGCCAATGGATATCTTGGATATAAGGATATAAACCTCAAAAGATGTGATCTTTTTTAGCCTGTGCTATTAACAGGTCTTTCCCCCCTGCACTAATAGATCAAGGTTCTTTTGTTTACTGTAAATTTAAAAATGTTTTCTCAGGCCTCAGCAAGGAGGAGTTAAAATATTTTAAAATACTGAATATGAACATATGAATTCTTTGACAAATGTGAATTTATGGACTGTGACTAGTTTTTCTTATAATTAAGTCTAGTTAAGGTGATTGGTATATCTCAAATTATCTGTGATTAATACTTTTATTGATATCATCTTTGGTATGGTTTTCATTATGCAGCATATTTTTAAAAAGATAAGTTCTATATTCTTAGTATGTAGATAATTAACCTATCTCCATTTTGGAAGCTACATTATAATGTTTCAGTAATAAACAACATTCTTTGTTTTAATGAATCTATCTTCTTTTCTCTGAATGTTACTAATTCAAAAGAGAAAGCTGTATGTATTGATCGTGTATTGTGTTTTTTTTTAACAGGTTTCTGTAGAGCCACGTTTTCATTCTGTGTTAGTCCTCTATTGGTTTTTGTCAATTCTAAGAGTGGAGATAATCAGGGAGTAAAGTTCCTGCGTCGTTTTAAACAGTTGCTAAATCCGGCTCAGGTGTTTGATTTAATGAATGGAGGTCCTCATTTAGGGTAATTGATTACTGATAAATTGTATTTGAATGAAATGTCACAGTATGCATGAAATGTGTCTGGCTTTTCAGCTCATGAAAATCGTAGATTCCTCTAGACTCCCTCCCTTTTTAAAGCTCTAATGATAAGTTTTAACACCAACTTTTTGATAGTTCTACAACTGCTTTATATAAATTCCAAAATTTATATTGAAACTGACAAATTTCAAAATTTGTTTAGAAAATGTTTTAGAATATATCCTGTATCAAACAATACTGTTTGTTTAGCTGCAAGAAAGATCAACTTGCCTAAATAGTAGAGTACAAAAATAACATTAGAAAATGATTTGCCCAGAAGGCTAATATTGATTTATATGTGGTATAAATAATCAATTATTTCACCAAAGTACAGGTACTATCATGAATCTCAAGGACAGTTTCTTAGACTCAGTTCATGTAAAATAACAAAGAAATACTTCTGTTGACTGTTCTTTTTAACTTTTTGGAATGTCATTACTTAAAATCTGAAAAAAAAATTAACTAAATATTTTCATTGAGGGAAATATACCTTGAGGAACTTTTAATGTATTTTTATTGTATGTATATGATTTTTCTTAAGGGTCGCTATTGTGTTTTCAGTCTCCATGTGATTTACTTAGGCCAACTCAGCTTTTCTCTTGGGTTCCACTATTACCTTAAAGCATGAACCCAGAAGTAGAAATAGGGATTTTAGATACCAGTGCCTCAAAAGGCCTTTCATGTTTTATATGACATTTTCCTCGGTCTTTGTGCCTCTTTTCACTTTTGTCCCTTCAGGATCTGCCTTCCTGTGTCTAGTGCCTTTTTCTTGCCAAGTCTCTGGCCTTTGTGGCCCCATGGGTGTGGGTCTTCTCCTTGGCACCCACCTTCTTTCTTTTCTCCATGCACATCCTTCCTGTCCTCTGCTGGGGGCCTAGAGTTTCCTCCTCTATCCTCTCTTCTCCCCTTCTTTGTCTCTGCCATTCTGGGGCGGTTTTATCTCCTTTTCCAACACATTCGCTTTATAATCCTTTCTAGTTCCATGGTCGTATAGTCTTGATATTTATTTTTCCCATTCATCTGCTAAGACTCCAAGGATCTCTTTGTGAAACTTCTTGAGATTGATCCTTTAATACATTTTTCAGATTTTCCACAATACTTGGGGTGTACAAAGGTACTTGTAGGAAATGAGATGTGTCAAAAGTTGAGATGAAGGAAGATAAAAGTAAAGGATTGGCCTGAGAATGGGAGAAGAGGAGGAGGAAAAGTGAGTTGAGGGTTCTAAGAGTGGTATTTAATACACTGGTCTCTTTAGGAACTGCCCAAGTGCCACTCAGCACACCAGCACCCTGGTACCCTATTCTTAAGGGAATAACTTATCCTTGTAATGGAAAGGGAAAAACCACTACTTTCACCATCTCGTATGACTTTACCTTTCCCTATCTCTGCTGCTTTTTTGTTTTCTTATTCCTCACTCCTCTTTTCTCCTAATTTTATCTTCACTTCTACTTATAATTCCCTTTACTGCTTATGATTCAGAAGTTTTTCTTGAGTTAAAATTTCACCTAATTTTTACAGTATAATTAATACGTAGGAGGAGTTCTTATATTTAATCTGAACGTGAAGACCAATAAATACAGAATAGCAAAGAATTGAGGAAAATGGTTTTTATTTCTTTATACTAAAATGAAATGCTTTTTGCTTTCAGCTTAAGATTATTTCAGAAGTTTGACAATTTCCGGATTCTTGTGTGTGGAGGAGATGGAAGTGTAGGTTGGGTTTTGTCAGAAATCGATAAGCTCAACTTGAACAAACAGGCAAGTGCTAATTCTTTTTATGGCTAGTTAACGTGAATGCATGCTAACATATTTACCAGGGGGGTGCAGAGCAGAAATGCAATAGCTCCTATTTCTCAACTTGTCTGAACGTCTCCCTGTTGTGCCGTCTTTTAGTGTCAGCTGGGAGTACTGCCTTTGGGTACAGGAAATGACCTTGCTCGAGTTCTTGGCTGGGGAGGCTCATATGATGATGACACCCAGCTTCCTCAGATACTCGAGAAGCTGGAACGGGCCAGTACGAAAATGCTGGACAGGTAAGAACGCATTCTTTGCTAATAGTAGATTGAAAATGGCATACTGAAATAATTTTTTAGAAATTTAAATTTTGCTGACTAGAAGTCCCACGAAGGCAGAGATTTCCTGGTCTTGTCCACTGTTTCATCCCCGAGATGGATGGAGAACAGGCCCTGGCACGGAGAAGATGCTCCATGAAGGTGTTTTTTTGAGTGAATGAATGAATTGTAAAAAAAAACTAGTCCGATGAACCCATTATTTTAGTGATAGAAGAGTATGTTGATACTATTTACTTTTATTTACTATTCAGGTCAGAAAGCTAAAATAATTAAATTTTTTGGGGGGGCTTTTGATATGCATAATAGGTAGGCTCCCATTACTTTGCAGTTTCAGAAAAGCTAAAAAAGTCTTTAGATTTTGGAACACAGCTTTTTCATGCCGAAAGCTGTGTCTCTCGGTAAAAACAAAAACAAAAACAAAACACTGTTATATTTATTAGAATATCTTTTTAAAATCATGCATATTAAGAATAAGCCAGGTGCAGTAGCTGACACCTATAATCCCAGTACTTTGGGAGGCCAAGGAAGAAGGATCACTTGAGCCCAGGAGTTCGAGACCAGCTTCAGTAACATAGAGAGACCCCCTCGATGCAAAAAATAAAAAAATTAGCCAGGCCTAGTGGCTTGCGCCTGTACTCCCAGCTATTCGGGAGGCTGAGCCAGGAAGATCCCTTGAGCCCAGGAGTTTGACGTTGCAGTGAGCTATATGATCACACCACTGCATTCCAGCCCAGGCAACAGTGAGACCCTGTCTCAAAAAAAAAAAAAAAAAAAGAATGAATTAACCCAACAAAGAACTAAATATTTAAAAAAAAAAAAAATCCTTTCCTAAGGACAGGGAAGTATTAGGAAGACAGTTTCAAATGAGTAACTGCCACTGGGTTTATGCTGTTCCTGATCACATCTCTTAACTACTTTCTCTCTGAATGTCCATGTATAGAAAAGAAATCACAATGTGTGTACCCTGAGCATTATGGAGGAGGTGTTAAAATTTGGGAAGAGGGAGCAACAGGACTCAGTTAGCTGTAACTCTCCACCCTCTGCCATAAGCAGAAGACAAATGTCAAAATATCATTATAAACTTGAGCTTACATGAATCAAAATGACTTTGATAGAATTAGCCATCTGTGGAACTCTTCCCGAAAATAACAAAATCTCATCAGGGAGCCACCAATCTAAAATGTAATTACTCTAAGACGAGGAGCTATAACCTAATTAATTGTAACCTTGCCTGTCATAAGGTAACAACGGGTGATTCTTTTGTGGACAGAGTATTTTAAAAGAGCTGGGCAGTAGAGCGTTTGTGTTTATCCAAAATGCGTGTGTGAGAGGGACACTCCAGTAGTTTGTGTGCATAAAGGTTTATAATCTAATGTGGCGCTGGATTTAGTCTTTAAAAGAGCTTGGAGGTTAGAAAAGGAAAAGGTAACTATGTGAAGTGATGGATATGTTAATTAGCATTATGGTGGTGATTATTTCACCATGTATATGTATGTCAAAACATCAAGTTTGTAGACCTTAAATATATATAATTTTTATTTGTCAGCTATGCCTTACTAAAGCTGGGGGAAAAAACTGGAAATAAATAAATAAAATCACAATTATGTGTAAAAGAGCCTGGAGGTGACTTTCCAGACAACTGTCAAATTCTGTGTTTACCAAACACAAAGTATTTTAAATGCTCTCTTTATTGCACATTTAAAGATCACTCTCACTTCATCCTAGGAAAAGGTGTTAGGCATTTCCTCCACCCTGGGTATGTGCTTTTCCCTGGTGTGTTACAGAAAATCACTTCTCCAGTGTTTAGCCAAGAAACAGCAACCGTCAGTGAAATACCCCTTGATACCTGCAGGCTTGGAAAAAACACAAGAAAAAAAAATTCAAAGGGGATTCAAAAACCTAGAAATATTATTAGAAACATAAGCATATTTTGTTCTCGTGTTTTCCTTATTGATTTGCTGTTTGTAAAGAGCAGGTGAAAAAAATCATTGTTTAATATTCCAAATTATATAAGGTTTTCCTATATTGATTTATTTGATTCTCAAAACAACACTGTGGGTGGCTCAGAATAGCATTGTTATGACTCTTTTATAAAGATGGAAATTGAAGTTTATAGAGACAATGGGAGTAAAAGCAACTAGTAATTTTGTCTGCCTGGCATATCTACTAGTTGCTTTACTTTATATCTCTCATTTAATCATCACTGTACTCTCAGAGATAGCTAATATTGTCCTATCCATTTTTCTAGTAAAAAAGCTAAGGAGGTTTTTACATTGTCTAAGTTACATAGCTAACAAGTGATCAAACTGGCACCATAAACCAGAATCCCAAGGTCTTTCCTCAACATTGCACTCTCTCCCCTTTAATGCATGGAAGTGCCAGATGGGTGCTTAGCTTCTGGCCTGTAACTCTGCTTAGCTGGTACCAATAATTCATCTCTTCCTCACTCTTTCATCTCTTGCTGCCACTTTCTCCTGTTTCATTTGCTCCAACCATTTCCTTTTGAAGGGAAAGGTATAACCTGGAAGGTGCAAGGAACTTAGACATTTGATGTTCCCATTTCTTCAGCTGTCTTTTGACCTGAGAAGTATCTCCAGCTATAAGGAGCTTGACTTTTATGCTTCCAATCACAGTTTGCCCTGTTTGGATATTTATAAAGTTTAATTGTTTTGTTTATTTGCATTATGCCTGTTTTCTGCACTAGAATGTAAGCTTCATTAGGGAAGCCTTACTCACCCTTGTGTTTCCAGACCGTGTCTGTCACTTTGGGATGCTCAATATTATATATCTGTTGCTTGGATGAATGAATGAATGGGTGGGTGGATGAATGGCTTTTGGTGCTCAAATATAAATTTCTTTATAGTATTTTCATGTCAGGAGTTGAATAGTAGCGCTATTCAGTTTACATATCCTAACATATATGTCTGTTGGGGAGTTTTCTGGGAATGTTGATTTTTATGCAAAGATTTATTCTCATTAGTGTTAATGATACACTAGGCTCTGTTTAAATACTGATCTTGGGATTTTCCTGTAGGTTCTATTACTGGTTTCAGCTGTGTTATGCTTTTCTTAAAATTAATGTTACAGTACTGCTTTTATTATGCTTTGTTTCTGTATAAAATCTTTATTTCACATCTTTTTATAATATTAGTCTATGATAATGTTCTTGCCTACTTTTTCTTCCCAAATCTGGAAATTATTATTTTAGATAGAAGACTGGGCATATTCTGAGTTGATTGCTTTCCTCTAACACCAAGTGATTCAATATTTGCTTTGAAATTAATACTTATAGCTAATTGAAATAAATTTGCTTCAATTATATATTATTAATATTTCCCCATTAATCCCATCCTTATATTCATTCTTTTTTAATTTAAGAAGGAATATTTCACTAATTTTCTTTTCGTAGGTAGTATGCATTTATTTAATTTAGGACATTGTTTTAGAACTTTGGATTGTGACTCATTGGTATTATAATTTGTCATCTAGTAAGTAAATAATGAGCATTTGAAAAGTAGAATGGAAAAGTCAGAATACATTGCACCTAATGGAGAAGGGAAAGTGTTATTACATACGTACATTTTTTACTGTGGGCCATGGCTGTAAAACATTTGGAAGCCACTAATAAGAAAAATGGTAAGATGTGGAAATCATAAATTCAATATTTTATGAAATGACCAAAATTCCATCTCTTTTCCCATTTTTGGCCATTTTAAGATACAATAAACCATAGTTCATGAACATAAGTACATAAGTATGTATATATATATGTGTATATATATATATATATGAGATGGGAACAGTTTATTGAATTTTAAAGGAATTTTAGAACGAAGATTTTTCTCCCTTCAGGTGGAGTATAATGACGTATGAACTCAAATTGCCACCAAAGGCTTCTCTACTTCCAGGACCTCCAGAAGCATCAGAAGAATTTTATGTAAGACTTAACCCTTTTTCTATTTGTCATTTAGAATGGGAGTAACTATCTTGAAAAAAAAATGAGAAAACTCGTGAGAAATGGTAACATGTTTATTTAATTTTATTTTTATTTTTTGGAGTACGGTCCCATTAGCTACTTGTAGTCCTCTCCTTCGGAGTGAAGAATCCTGAAGGTCTAGGTTAGAGTCCTTCCATGACCACTCACACTGGGCACGTGAACTTAGTCCAGTCACTGGCCTTCCTGAACCTCTGTTACTTCTCTCTAAAATGAGGCTACAAAACTGTGAGGATTAAATGACATAACAAATGTGGGTAAAGCACTGGGCATGCAGTTCTCCCTAAATATTCTACCTGCCTGTTTCCTTTTTATCAGCAGAGCTCCAGGATGGCCAGCTGGTAACAGCTCCCTGATAGCTTGTACTCAGCTTCTGCATTGGCCGGGAACACCCATGTGATTGTTAGGTATTAGCCCAGCTCCCTTAAACAATCTCCAAGCACACCAATACTCTGGCCAGAATATCATACAACTTCCCTCTTACTGCTTTGCCTGCTCTTTGGAGGGGGCAGTAGGACAGGTCTCCGGGTTAAGCCTGTTGACCCACATAAAACAAAGGAAGAAAGAGCCCACTTCATTCTATCCCTGCCACAAACCACAGAGGACTAAAGTTTTTAGACGTTTTTTAAAGATTCAGCATTCTGATTAAACCTCAAAGCAGTGGAGATTTAAAACAGAACCTGACTTTCAAAGGATTATTTTCTGACTCATTAAGACCATTTGATCTGTGAAAGCTTATTTTTGCCTTTAGGGAAATGTATCCGTTTATTTTACAGTAGAAATCTTTGTTTTGTCATTAAGAAAATTATGATCTTGTCAAAACTAAGGCAAGGGATGATAACCAGAAATACGGGGCTGTTCCTTAGAGAAGATAATTGCATTTTTAAAACTTTTTCTGACATAAAAGTAGCAAAAACTGCTTCTAAAAAATTTTGAAAATACAAAATTATATGAAAAAGAAAATAAAAGTCACTTATAGTAACGTCACCCAGAGATAATCTCTATTAAAGATTAATATATTTGCTACTTTATTCCAAGCAGCATTTTTAGTTGTAATATTATTCTGACTATAAACATAATACATGTTTTTATAGAAACCAGTCTTTTTTCTTAATTGCATTTTTGTAAATGCCATTAATTTTCTTTCCAAAAAGACAAAAAGGGGAATTCTTTTGTTCCACATACCTCTAAAATATCTTTTTCCTAGAATATTAAATAAAGGTAGATAATTTACTTTTATCACTTACATATAGTCACTAAATATGAGGTACAATTGTAAGAATGTGAAGGGAATCTAATTGTTTTAGTGCAAAAGGGTTTCAAATGAAACTTTATTTTTTTATTTTTTTTATTTATTTATTTATTTTTTTTTGAGACAGAGTGTCACTCTGTTGCCCAGGCTAGAGTGAGTGCCGTGGCATCAGCCTAGCTCACAGCAACCTCAAACTCCTGGGCTTAAGCGATCCTACTGCCTCAGCCTCCCGAGTTGCTGGGACTACAGGCATGTGCCACCATGCCCGGCTAATTTTTTTTCTATATATATATTTTTAGCTGTCCATATAGTTTCTTTCTATTTTTTTAGTAGAGACGGGGTCTCGTTCTTGCTCAGGCTGGTCTCGAACTCCTGAGCTCACACAATCCGCCCGCCTCGGCCTCCCAAGTGCTAGGATTACAGGCTTGAGCCACCGCGCCCGGCCGAAACTTTATTTTTTTAAACTTATTTTTATAGTAAATGGATAGCATACTTTAAGATTACAGATTAAATGATGTTTGGAATGGCCCTGACTAGGGTCTGAACACCTGGCTGACACCAGGAATGCACTTTACTATGTGTGACTTTTTCACCTTGAAAACTGCAATAAAAGTAAGCTAAACCTTCCTTCTTAGCGTGAGTGTATGCAGCTGTGGGTCTTAGGCAAATCACTCAACTCAGCTAAATTTCAGGTTCCTTGACTGTAAAACATGACAATTAAAGGGGTACATATACACAAAGTGCTTAATCCTAGTATCTGGTACACAATACAGAATGTTAACTCATTATTACTTACCTTCCTGACCCTGCTAAGTGACTACACGGTAGGTTAATAAGTGATATCAATAATTTTGTCCTTTCCACAGTGGTTATTTTATTTTCCTCTGAAAGAAGTTGTATTTTTGTCTTTGAATTATTTTTAATGGACAAAAACTTGGGTTTTTAAGTGTAAGTTTCACATGGTTTTAATCAAATGGCATCAATTAATTAACTGACATTAATTAATTCATTAATTAATGGCATTAATGATCATTTAAAATATTTTCTATGCTGTAGAGAAAAATATCTGAAAAATGTTTTTCTTTTTTGCATTTTTAGATATATTTTCCTTTTTGTGATCTTAACTTGTAAAGATGCAGTTTTTAGTGTTCAAACAAAGAGATCAATAGAGTGGATTTGCGGGTCAGTACAATATTGTGTGTAACTTCGGAGTTCCTGCCGTCCCCTCCTTTCTTTGATGTAAAATTGCTTTCCCATATTGTGGTCTGCCTTTGAAGGATGGAAGGTAGAAATTTAAAAGAGTAACATACGGACCTGACTACCCACTGGTGGAATTGAATGTAAATTAGCAATGAGATTCCTCTGGGAAGAGGCTAGTCAGGAAGGCTTTATGTAGGGAGGGATGTTAATTGAATCTTCAATAAAGTGTGAATAAACTGATGCTAATTGGTAAAAAGCAGTGAAAAGACATCTGAGTCAGGCAGAAGAGCATCAGAGGCCAGCTTGCATAGTGTAGACCATTTATAGTAGAAAAGTTTGAGCTGTGTGACGTCCAGTATCATTTGATGCAAACATTTGATGGAAGGCTCTAAATACGAGGCTGTTTAAATGTTGCATACATTTTTACATATTGGGAAGATGTGTTCTTTCAACAAGATGTTAAAATTTGAGTCAAACAGAAAGAGAGTATGGACACTTTTGGCATTTTGATTATTTTATTATTTAAGGGAAATATTTATTTACATGATTGTATGACAGTGCCTTAAACATTTTGAAAAGCTTTTTATTGAATTATACCTACAGAAAAGTGCACATATCATAAACATACAGCTTGATAAATTTTCACAAACTAAACAAACCTATGTAATCAACACCGAGGACAGCATTCAAGTACCCCATGCTGTCACTATACACACCTCCCACCCCAATAACCACTATCCTGACAGCATGGATTAGTTTCATCTGTTTTTGTACTTTATAAAATAAAATCACTTTTTATGCTCTCTTGTTTCATTATCCTTTCACTCAACATTGTGTTTGATTTATCTACATTGTGGCATAGCTTTAAATCATTCATTGTCATTGTCCTGTCATATTCCATTATACAAATATACTACAGCTTGTCATTCCTTCTATTATTGAATGAATACTGCTGTGAACATTCTAGTACATGTCTTTTGGTGAACACACATCTGCATTTCTTTTGGGTATATATGTAGAAGTGAATTTCTGAATCCTGTGGCATTAATGCATATGTTCACCTTTAATAGACACTATCAAATAGTTTTCTAGGGTATTTTTATCAATTTGCACTCCCATCAGCAGTGCATGAGAGTTCTATAGTTCCACAGCCTTGCTAGCACCTGGCATTTTCCATTTGTGGTTTTCCTTCTAGCCATTCTGGTGTATATACAGGATAGTGGTACCACATTGAGGTTTTAGTTTGCGCTTGCCTGGCGGCTGATGAGCGTGAATACTTTTTCATCTGCTTATGGACCATTTGCGTGTTCTCGTATTTAAATTTCTAGTGTTTTGCTCATTTTTTTATTAGGTTGGCTTTTATTACACTAACTTATAGAAATTCTTTGTATTAATATATTCTGGTATTTGACCTTTTAAAATTTTTTAAAAAGGTTTTTATGGGTTTTTCTAAGAATTTAAATTAAAGGATTCCAAAAACCAGAAGTCTTTCAAAGAAAGGAAATATTTATTTGTTCTGCATAGCTATTCTTTTATATATTTCATCATAGCTGTTGCCCTGTCTTACATGTGGCATGAATGGTTCCATTTCTGGAGCAGTAATAACTGAGTTGTATAAATGCCAGCACTAGTAATACAGTGTAGGTTTTTTTCTTTTTTCAGATGACAATTTATGAAGACTCAGTGGCAACTCATCTTACAAAAATCCTCAATTCTGATGAACACGCAGTGGTCATATCATCTGCCAAGTGAGTTGTGGACTTTAAGTCATGAAATAATTATATGGTGAAAATGAAAGGGAAGCTGGTTCCTACCATTTACGTCATCTCTTTGTGATTTTTCTTTCCAAAAAATATCTGTGAAGTAGTTTATAGAATTAGATATACTAAATTTGAATTGATTTTTTAAAATCACGTTAGCATCTTATTTGCACTGGAGTATATTTAGAGGGTATATTTTTTGATGCTTAATTTGAAACATTTTTGTCAAAAAGGTATAATAAGTGTCTAGAGATTAATTAACCTAAATGTCTATTTAAGGAAGTGTTTCTGATTAATTATAATATGGAAAACACATTTCATTATAATTCATTATTTCCATAAACATTACTATTTAGGACTGTTTACATCAGTAAAATGAAAGCAATGGTGAGGTTTTTCAAAATGACATTTCTCAGCATGTTTACATTGCATAATTATATTTTAATTCAAATTTATCAGATTTTAGTTAAGTTGATTCCGTACGTGGAGCCAAAGCTACTTACTTGATGTTATTATCCCAAATGTTGCCTGGCTGGAATTTAGAATTTAGTTTTGAAGCTTGCTATGCTGATGTCAAGAGAACTGGAAAGCCAACTAGAGGAAGGGGGTAAAACAACTGAAATTTTCAATTGATAAGCAAAAGGATGCTTACAAGATCTGGCTTAGCAAGAAAGTATCACTATTATACAGAAAGAGAGGAGAAAAAGAAGGGGAAGAAGGAAAGAAAGGGAGTGGGAAAGTGGTGAAGGAAAAATATACAAATTTTAGTATATTATGTACTTAATTTGCAAATAATCGAGAAAAGACAAGAGAAGTCATTATAAACAAATTTGCTTGTGACAAAAGTACAACTGTGACAATTGCTTTTGATGACACATCCTCCAGGAATAGGAAGCAGAACTGAACAATAGGAAAAAGAGTTGAATGGCTTAGGGCATGGGGAAGCACACTGGTTGGCCCAGGCAGAGGTGGGCCTCTGTTTAGGGGGCAGTGCTGCTAGTTGGTTTATGTTTGGTTGTTTGGATGGTTTTTTTTAATGTTGTATTGCTTTGTGGAGAAATACACAAGTCTCTAGTTTGTCCCAGGCCTCAGCACTCCCTATTGTCTTTCTTATCCCAGGTCCAATTCATACACCTTAATTTGCCTGTTCCTTGTAGATGTTTGAGTTTGGTGCCTTTAACTTGTGAATCAAATGTGTCTTTATAGGACATTTCAGAGGACATTGCTAGGAAAGATAGAAAAGTGAAATGGAAGCTTATTTAAGGTATAATGAGTTATAAAATAATTTTTTTTGTTTTAATATAGTTAAGTAAATATTTTATCTGGCCACCTTTTATAGTTTGAGTGTTAACAGAGCCTTTATATTGACTTTCATGTGTTTGATTAACTGCCTCCCATACATTTTATATGTTTTTAATTAAATGGAATTCATGTTATGAAATTTCAGCAGATGCAAACAGGCTGGTTATAGCAGCCACACCTTTCTTTCCCTGTCATTTTTAATCTTAATACCTGTGTAGTCCCTGGGTAGTATAACATTTTTAACAGTGGAAATATTTTCTCAAATAAAATCTTACACAGAATTCCAATATTAAAAAAATTAAAATTCTGGTTTTTGGTATTAATAAATTGAATAAGATTGAATTATTAGTCACCAATGAGAAAAATTAAGCAATAAGGTTATAGATGACAATTAAAATCTTATATTCAATGCAGCTTCCAATATTTCTGTATTTTATTTTGGTTACATGATTGTAAGGAAATTGTCTTCAGTTAAATAAAAATGGCAGAGGATGCTTTAGTCCAATATTTGCACAAAAACTAGCGAATTCTAAAGTCAAAGTTAACATATTATGTCTCTAATGTCTCTAATGATCATTTGAGCATTTAAAAAATTATGTCCTATATTTCTGAATGTAATTTGAATCAAGCATTTGTAGGATCCTTGAAGTATTTCTGGAGAATAGTTTGAAAACCACTGGAATAAGCTACAGTGTTGTGCTAAATTGTGATAAATCTGGGGTCCTAGCTGAGACTCCACTGTTTGCCAGCTTTGTGATCTATGTCTGTTTTTACAACTGTAAGGATGTAAGGAATACCTATTATTCTTCCCTCATTGAACTGTTAGGAGAATTAAGTTGAGTAATAAAATAAATACAGAGCTTATAAACTACAGGGTACTATATTAAATTATGATATCATCACCTCCTGTTTTACCCAATTACATTTCAAATTTTTTTGACCTTGGTCTGACTCCTTGTCTAAGGCTCTGCTCTTAGTCCTAGGTTTGAGTCTCTCCCCAAGAGCTTACTTCCCTTTGGGCAGATTCCCTTCCAAACCCTGGTCCCCTCTTGTCACTCATCTGTGTTCCCAGGTCTGCCTGGCTGCCATGCCTTTACAACCCCAGATTAAAATTCTAGAAGATTGTCATAAAGAGGTTCAAGAGAGAAAAGAGAGGACAATATGTAATAACTTTACACCAGTAATATATTTTCAATTTTATTTTTATGGACATTTTCAAACATATACCCACCATACCCATCACTCAGCTCCAGTATTTATATACATTTTGCCACCTACTCGTCACTTTATTTTGCTACAGTAAGATTTGCTTACAGTATCTCTAAGCAAATCTCATAAATCATTTTATTCCATTTTTGGTATACAGCCATCCCTGGGTATCCATGGGGAATTGGTTCCAGGACCTCCCACAGATACCAAAGTCTACCAATGCTCATGTCCCTTATATAAAATGGTATAGTGTTAATATTTGCATATAACCTACACATATTCTCCCATATACTTTAAATCATCTCTAGATTACTTGTAATGCCTCATACAATGTGAATGCTATGTAAATAGTTGTTAAACTGTATTGTTTAGAGAATAATGACAAAAAAATAGTCTGTACATGTTCAGTACAGATACCAACAATCCATTTTTTTGTTTCCTGAATATTTCAGCCTGTGGTTGCTTGAATCTATGGATGTGGAATCCACGGATATGGAGAGGTGTTTGTGTGTGTGTGTGTGTGTGTGTGTGTGTGTGTGTACACCATATGTATGTATATATACTGTGTGTGTGTATGTTTATATATATTATTGATATATGTTATATGTATATTTTCTTTAAAGGGCCAACTGCATGTGTGTATGTATATATATAAAATCTTTTTTAAAATTTAAAACATAATAGTTCTCATGTGAGGCAGACATGATAACCACTACACTGCAGAAAACAGACAATAATAGTTCTCTAATGCCATCAATATTCAATCCATATCCCATTTCCCCCCTAGTTATCGTGAAGGTTTTTTTTTAAGCAATTTATTTGTTCAAATCAAAATCCAAACAAGGTTCACACATTGCATTTGGGTGATATATCTCTTTAAGACTCTTGAAGTCTATAATGGTTCCCCCGGCTTTTTAAAAAAATTCCTATTGACGCATGACATATATACAGTAAAGTACCCAAATCACAAGGGTACAACTCAGTGATTGAAAAAAATACTACACACACACACACACACACACACACACACTTATAACCGCTGCCTAGATAAAATAATTGCCTTCTTTTGTGTTAATGTCATTTATTTGTTGAATGATGGATTAAGGCAAAATATTTTACCCCTCTTGTGCGTGTTTCTATTTATTTCATAAATAATGATTCCCAGTAGCCTTAACTGTTTTCAACTATTTTTAAAATGTTGAAATTCTTATGGAAAAGCTATATTCCATTAGCATAATTATTAATAATATGTGGGTTAACTTATAGTAAATGTAGGTTAACTTAAAACATCATTTCTTTGACTTTGAAATTTTATCAACTTCATATGTTAACAGGAGTTATCTTCTGAGAATCCCAGCTCTAATTAGCAATAGTAGGTGCTATTTATTAATAAAAATGAAAAGCAGCGTTATTAAATAAGTTGTCTTTGACTGCAATTTATGTTTTTCTTATTTAGTCAGTAGTTTTTAAACTTTTCTAGCTTTAACAGTAGGAATTAATTAGGTTTTTTACTCACTCATTCTACTCACCCCCAACTTTTAAAATAAATGCAATTTGTTCTATATACAAACTTTCAGAAAATGGGATAACTGGCAAGAGGATTGGAGCCATTGTCATAGAACTGTAGAATTTAGATTTGGAACCTACTTTAGAGATAATGTAGGCAACCCTCTCATTTAATAGATGAGGTGAGGTCATTGTTAAAAATCTTTCCTCAGAGCACATACGTAGCTAGGGATTTTTTTTATTATGCATTGATACTTCTAAATCATTCTTTAATTTCTAATTGGAACTTTTTATATTAGGTGAAAAATGAGTTTTTCAGGTTCTCATAGGATAACGCTGTCTGCCAATCTGTGGTTCTGTTGGGCAGCATAGCCACATTTATCTTAGTGTAGTGTTTGTATATTTTATTGTCATTTGCCCATATTTGGAAAAAAATAAGTGGAAAGTTGATCAATTAGGGTACTGATACTAGTGATAAAGAAGTACAGGTCTCACAATATAATATAGTTGAGATGATTGTAGAAATCATCAAATATATTATATTAAATATGGACTGTTGTGAGCCTCAACTGAATATTTGGTGTACACAACTGTTCAACTTTTAAGGAAGAGAACAAAATTAAAGAAATAAAAGGTTGGAAATACCTCAGCAAAAGTTCTAACAGATTAAAGATGTAATTAGGGATTCAAAAACCGTTTAGCTCTATGTGAAAACCCATGTTCCACTTTCATTTATTGGATTTTTGCACGTTTTCTGGAAGTCTTTATGTATAAAGTAGGAAACTCTGTGTATAGTTAAAGAATTTCTTTTGTGTTACTACAGTAAATACATCTTAAAATCATCTTTTCTCCAATTTGCAAGTTCCCAGTTGGTATGACTTTGACATCATACTATGTTTAAGTGTATGTTTTATTTCTATTTTGAAACCTTTACATTTACTATTTTGGTGTACTAGGAGGTTAGTAAATATCCTATATGCCTTCTGGAATATGGACCATCAGTTGGAGCATTTCTCTGGCTTCCTCCCCATGCGTATGTGGCAAACACTCTCCTGACCTTGCTATTCCCACTCCGCAGCTCTCTTGGCCTTGGGTTCCACAGGATCCTACTGTCTCCTTCAGCCCGTCTGCCCCAGCAACGTGGCACAACTGAGACAGGGCGCCTCTCTGCCCCTTTCAATCCTAAGCTGATAGACTGAAGGGCTCTGTTCCTAGGAGTTAATACACTACTCCTACTCCTAATAATATTATGCCATACGCAGTTTACAAACCCAAGAGAAAATTATATCAAGATGCTGTTATTATAATGGCAAGAAAAACCTCTATTTTGGAGTTATGCCAAGAGTTGAGAATGCCAGTATCTCCTCTCCCTCGAAGTAGCACATCTTAGAGAAACTTTCAATAAACCCAAAGAAGAGATTTCATGATAACCTGACTTATATTTCAAGAAATCCCATAAAGTGTTATAGATAAACAAAGAAGACGAAACTTGAGGTGAAGTGTAGGAGTGTATCACTAGTAAATGGTAAGCTGGGTTCTCTGTGGAAATTTGACTTTAAAAAGCCAACTAAGAAGGTTGAGGGTTAGGAAATATTACCTTTGTCCAAATGAATTGTAGAAATGGTTGCCAAGAAACAACAAACAAAACAAAAATTGTTAGGAGTAATGCTTATTTCCTAGATGATAAATGAGAAGGTTTATAGTGTGTGTTTGTGCACTCATATGTCTGTGTATATATGTATATGTGTCCTATATCTATTGAATGGCTTAATTTCATGATACTTAAGTATTTAGAAATTTACCATTATGCCACTCACCTACTGGAGAAAATTGTAAGTAAAATAGAAAAAGTAACTGCTAAACCTGTATTTTCTTTTTTTTAAAATTCCTCAATCTATATAAATGTTATGATTTTAAAATAGTCTGATTCTATCATTGTAAGCCCTTGCTTAAAAAAAGCTGGTCATATACCACTCTGTTGACGGTTTAATCCAACACCAGATCCAAAGCCTTTTGAAAGACATTTTTTTTTAGTGTTTCATGCTATTTTTCTTTTGGTTTATTTCTATTGCAAAGAAGCCAAATGTAATTAAAAGAAACAAACAAGTAAACCATATATTGCTGACACTAACAAGACCTAAATTAAATTAGTTTCATATGTTATTGCATTGGTTATCTTAAGGAAAAAAAATGAATGGATGTACAGACAATATAACTCAATTCAAGTAGCAGGTCAGTTTCCAGCATGATACACAATCTCTTTCCTCTTCAGGAATAATATATTACCAAGGTACCTGCATGATGAATAGTAGTTCAATAGTGACAACATACATGGTCAGCTTATCCTTGTTTGTTCAACACTGCACTTTCTATTCTGAAAATATATAAGCTGTGGAGATAACGCTTTTTTTAAAGTGGGATCTAAAAATACTCTTCTTAATAACTTAATTTAAATATTTGAGAAAGACTTGTTCTAATGTTAAAATTACTATGATTTAAATTATGTAGAGCAAGGTTTGTTCGTGTATTCATTTGTCACTTAGAATGTCTTGAGCTTAGATGAATACACAGCAGATAGAAGCATGGATTTATATACAAATGACTGAGATTTTTTTTTACAGATATTTGACAGTTTGCCTAATTGTGCTTATTTTTTAATACATTTTATAAATCAAAGCAAATCGACCTATGAACTTTACTGAATTGTAGAATTTCTTTTCCTCAAAGGACTCTCTGTGAAACTGTAAAGGACTTCGTGGCCAAAGTCGAGAAGGCATATGACAAAACTTTGGAAAATGCTGTTGTAGCTGACGCCGTGGCCAGTAAAGTAAGAGGGACATGAAAGTTGTCTACTCACAACGTCAACATTCAACTGTGTATTCAACCGAAACTGATTAAGTGGTTTTCCTGCCAAACCATCTTAAATCAAGGGAAAAATTACTTTTCAATCAGATATGAGGATTTTAATAAATATTCTACTTTATGGTTACCCTTTAATAAGTGGGAAAATTGCATTGCTGAAAACCATCCGACAAATGAATTTTATAACTCAGATCCCTTTCCCAGCAATTGACATCTGGAAGGGGAAATGCATAGCGGTCAGACCAGGGGGGAGAGGGCTGTGCAGCTGGCGTTCCAGTGGGGAGAGGAATGACTTTCCATTTCCAAGCAAACCTTGGCCTGTCAAGCTCTCTTCCCTGCACGGTTCCTTGGGTTCCCTAGATATTACAGTCCTTGGTCCCTTTCAGAGTGCTGTTTCTTGCTTTTGTTTACAGATTTTTTCTGCTTCGTGAGCTTTTTGGTGCTAAAATAAGAGCAGTTTACTCAACCTTAAAAGCTACCGTCTTTGCTTTCATAAGTTCATGCTAGGGCATTCTTACCAAAGGCTTGGATAGCTTGGGCTTGCAAAGAAATTTGCTCCCCCAGATTCATGCTATAGATGGTGGTATAATTGAGTGGAAGGAAAAGAAGATAGAAATAAACATACATTTGAAGTTTTCAGCCTCTTTCTCTTGTCTTTCCACTCTGTGGAGAGTTTCAGAAAACAGAAACCTTCCCTGGCCACATTTTTGTCTCTAAATTATTTCTGCTGGAACTTTGTCTCTGCATGTCATTAAAGACAAATAGGTGGAGGAGGAAAGGGACTGGGAACTGTGTGGAGATAAAAGCTATATTGGGAGTAGAATCCTAAATGCTTCTTCACACCTAGTAATACAAGAAAAGCAGAAAGAAACAAGGACCTGCCTACTGCTTGTTTTTCTTTCTGCATCACTCTTCTTTTCCCTCCTTATCCTTATGCATTTTCCTTCTTGTACTTTCTTGGAGCTGATAATCTCCTAGGCACTGTTTACTCCTTTGCAAACCACTGATTTGAAGGTGAGCTTGCCAAGACTCAGCCAGACCTGCAGTTTGTGATACTCAAAATAATGTCATGACTCAATTACTTAAAAAAAAAAAAGTTTAGTGTTTTGTATAATACATAGAAAATTTTGTGTAGTATGTAATTTTTTATGTAGTGTATCACTTTATAGTAAAGTGTCTGTTGTGTTCTTACAACAAAGGTTGTAAAGATTTTTACCCATGAAATAGAGTCTGAATAGTCCCGGAAGCATAAATCAATGAAATGACATAAGAATTGTGCTAACTTTTTAAAAATTATAAATTATTAATATTTAGTAGACATCAACATATACATCTTCCCTCTAAATCAAAAATCATTCATTTAAATTATTATTTTCTATCTCTACTAAATGGAGATTTTACAATTAGGTGCTTCCTGATCCAAACATCTACAAAATTACAGGTGATAGCCATTTGAATTTTAGTATTTTTCTCTTTAGTGATTAAACTTTAAAATATCTTACATAAAAATTTCTTGTATTTTGTCTGCCGATCTTATTTCTTTTTGTTTTGTTTTCTAAACATTGCCGTATTTTGGTTTGCTCAGTGTTCAGTCCTAAACGAGAAGCTTGAACAACTGCTCCAGGCTCTGCACGCAGATTCCCAGGCTGCTCCCGTCCTCCCGGGCATTGGCCCTCTCATTGTGGAGGAAGATGCTGTGGAATCTTCGAGTGAAGAATCCTTAGGTGAAAGCAAGGAACAGCTCGCAGATGACATTACAAAACCTGCCTCCCAGAAAGCCGTCAGACCAAGGGAAATAATGCTTCGGGCCAACAGTTTGAAGAAGGCAGTGAGGCAAGTCATCGAAGAAGCTGGAAAAGGTACATGTTAACGAAATTGGCTTTGGAAGAAGTTAGCAGCATTCCTACTGCAAGCGTAACAGTTTTCATAGTGGTCAGAGTGGACACAATTAAAAAAAAAATTTTTGTAAGACAAGATAGAAGATAAAGTCATTGAAATGAAATTTATACTTAGTCGTATATATTGTTTTGGTAGTAGTAGTAAGAATCAACATATTGATGCATAAAATAAAATCTCAGAAATAAATTAAGTTGAAACATTTCTAAACTAAAATAGAAAATTAGTTTAAGTGATGTTTCTGAAATTTTAAATATTTTTAACTTAACTGGAATCTGTTTAATTCTTAGAGAAAATCAAACCTGTAAACTACTTTGAAAATATAGAAACTACTTAAACGTTAATTTCCTAAATGTTTATGTTGCTTTATTAAGAATTTATAAAAACTCTGCCTATATTTTAAATTTTATATTAATATATATACTTCTCTTAGAATTTTAGTAGTAGAAGTTAATTTTAATATGAATGATGAATGTTCAAAAATTCCCTTATAGGTCATAATTTATAATTGGACTTGTATTACAGTCTCTAAAATTCTTATTTTATCTTTTATTCTGATAGACGTATAATTTTAACAACTCTATTTAGTTTAATAATCTCTAGTACTTACAGACATCCCCATCAAGTTTATTGCCTAAATAGTGTTTCTTTGTAAATATGGAATTTCTTTTGACATATGTTTAATTTTCCTTTCCTGAGCATATCTTAATACGAATAAGTTTTGCTGTTACTTGTCTGAACATATTTATCTTCTTACTACTTAAAGTAATGGACGATCAGACAGTTCACCCCTGTGAGCCAGCTACTCAGTCGTCCGATTATGATAGTACCGAAACCGATGAATCTAAAGACGATGATACAAAAGACTCATTAGCTGGTAAGAAAACTACGATAAAATTATTTTGAATTAAAGAAAATGTAATTTTGTTTTTAGTTTTCAAAAGGCTTATCAGTTTGAAATAAACTATTTGTATTTTCCTTTTTGAAAAGGCTTTTGGAAGTTAAAGCTTAGCTATTCATGAATACTAAACAATAACAGATCATTTAGAGTATTGTCGGGTCCTCTCACACCCTCTCTTATCATGTAATTTAGGGATTCATAAGAGTAAACTAAGGTTTATGGGACTAAGAATGATTAAATATCTTGGTTTTCCTAAAGAAAGAGGGGAGAAACACCTAAATCATCCAATTTTAATCTATTTTAGCCCACAGGTTCCTTTGACATGTAAGAAAACTGCAGGCCACACAAAATTTGGCATTTAAATGATTCAGCCTTTAAGTTCCATTCATCACCCTTCTAGGTTGATGGTCCATATCAATAAATTAAGCTTTAAAATCACAGGACTTGTAGTTACAACCCTTTCTTTGCCAAATTTATTTTTGCAAGGAAATTAATATGTAATTGCCTAAAGAATGTTAACTGTTTCTCTACCTTTTTTTTATAATTGAAGATAATGTAACTTTTAATATTTTACGTTGTATAGGGAAAAGTTTCTGACTTACTGGAATAAAACAAAGCAGAAAGTAAAATACTAATGAAGATGAGAAGATAATATGAAAATAAATACACAGTACTCATAAAAGTCAACATAATTGTATCAGAACTATTTGCAGTCATTACATTTTTGCTTTTACTTTCATTACATGTAAACATGAGCAAATTACTTAACCTCTCTGTAGTTTCCTCAACTCTAAAATGGAGAAAATAATGCACCTACTGCACTGAGTTGTTGTAAAAGTTAAATAAGTTATTATGCATAAAGTGCCTAGAATGGTGTCTGGTACATAGTGCTGTATGAGTGTTTGCTGTCATTATTATTATTATTGCTATTACTGCTGCTGCTGCTGTACTAATTACATTGATTTTGAGAGAATATTCCTTGATTGTATTTAGAAGACTTGAAAAGACTTAAAGACTTTGAAAGTAGACCTTGAAGACCTCATGTGTTCAGCATTCAACCCAATGCAGGCACATTGTAGGATCTTCTGGACAGATGGTCATTGAGCCTTGGACCTCTCAATTTCAATACATCCCACTCTTATGGTCAGCTCTAATTGTTAGAAAGTTATTCTTTGTATTGAGTTTTCTATTTTCTCCCTTAAATTTCTACACATGATTGCATTAATTATTAGGTTTTATTAGTGTTGACAGTAATGACTACTGGCATTTGTGTAGTGCTTATGGTTAGTTTGAAGATTAATTTCACATACATTATTTCACTATATTGAGGATGACTCTGCCTCTGGAACTGTATCTTGTTCTTCCATGTGGCAGCCCTTAAATAATACTGAAAACAGCTTTCATGGCATTAGATCTCCTTCCCACACCTTACGCCTTCTTTTCCAGATGATTTATCCTAAGTGCAATGTTTGTCTTAAAATGTAATGTACCATTTTGAACAAAATTCTTGAGATATTTTCTGTACTGTGATAGCACATTGATATTCATACAATAACTCATTCTGGACATTTTGGGTGTTACAAAGAGTACCCAAGATTTTTTTTAAAACCTAATTATAGTCGTTTACACACATCCCTATGAACTTTTATCTTTTTTATTTAGATCTATCATTTCATCCTATGAAGATCTTTTGAAGTTTGATTCTATCAGCTGAAGTTTATTCCATCTGTGAATTTGATAAGCAGGCCTTAGATGTTTTCATCCATTAAAAAATGTTGACTAAAGCAGGGCTGACTATGGTGTCCTTACAGGATGCTGTTTGATACCCCCCCTAAGATGATGCCTCTGTTTGGAGGATTGGTTTTTCAGCACTCATTGCTAATGGTTTTCCAACTAGCTGTCATCCTGTCTTACCATACTCTCTTAAACTTGACACTTTCATTGTAGTTTGTAAAAGATATTAAAAAATTTAGATATAATGCTACAGATACTGATATTGAAATAGACATACGTCTTGAAAAGCCTTTAATGGTACAGTATTTAATCTTAATTTTGGCTAGTAATCCAACTTATGAGGAAACCAGTAGCAATAGTAGATGTGTTTCTGCATTAAATAATCATTGTTTTTTCAAGCACATTCATTGTACCATTATTAAATTATGTAATAATTCATATTTCTGAGATATGACAAATACAGTATGTTAATATGATCAATGAGTTGCTTTATTTAAGAAGAACCATGAAACATTAATTTAGTTACCTGCAGTGGAACATCAATCTTAGTCATTAGTATGCTCTCTGCTTTTTATCAGATGAATGTCAAAAAGTTGTTTTTATTAGAAATTAGCCCCAGGAGTCCCATCCATCAAAAAGCAACAACAACAAAAAAGAGTGGCTGTTCTGTTACTTTTCTTTAGTGTAACTAGACTGTTTTTGATCAGAGAGAATAGAGTATAAGATTAATATAGTTAGTGTATAATTAGTTTTAGGAAGAGTGAAGATAATTAAGTTTTTAGAGTATTTTAAAATCGAGTTTGAGAATTACTGTGTTTTTTTAAAAATACCTGCCAATAACTCCTAAATTAGTTAATGGTACTATTTGCTCTGAGTTAAATTGCCTCGGTTTAGATAGAGTTAAATCTTTCTTTTTGTTATTTGCTTTGAGAATAATTGTGTTTTTTAATAATTTAAAAAATATATTGAGCTTTTACAAGAATATACTAGAACTATTTTGGCCAAATCATCATTTTAAACAAATAATTGAGAAGTACAGGAAAAGTATATTGGTTTCACGTGAAAATAAATACTATCTGTCTTTCCATTTATTGAAGACAATGTTAACTCATGTTTTACATGTTAGCTCCAGGAATTACGTTAATTAAATTTGATTATTCACTCAATATTTATGTGAAAAGGATAATGATGCTAGTATACATTTTAACACATATGTTCCATTTTCAAAAATTATCAGGCTTCAAAATCTTAATTTATTTCTAAGTGTGGGTTAGTATTCAAATTCTGAGTATTCCTGACCTTTAATTATGATAGACATCTATTTTTTACTGATTTCCATCTATTGAGACGAGAGATCAAGACATCTCTCATCAAGACACCTGTGGCAGATTCCCTCCATATAAGTCTCAAGAAAAAGAAAACAATGGAAACGAATATAAGCTCAATTAATATTTTCAGTTCCACTGATTGATTAAACAGGTATTCAATTATTTTATGTCCTAAATTTATAGGGGCTTGCTCATTTTTGTAGCTTTATCATTATCTCTCTTTAATCTGGACTTTTTGCCAACAGTTAAAACTGCTCCTAGGTCTCCAGATTCCCGGGCAAGTCATGGCCATTCCCAGACTGATTCTGTTCCTGGTCCAGCTGTGGCAGCCAGCAAAGAAAATCTCCCTGTGCTCAACACCAGGATAATCTGCCCAGGTAGTACAGATTCTGAAACAAGGTGTATTTTTAAGTATTTCTGTGAAACTGTGTAAATACTCACTTCCATGAACTATAAATATGTGTCCTTAAAGATAAACGTTCCTTTAGGAGAATGTTCTTGGTATATACTTGTATCAGTTAAAATCCAGCTGCTTAGATTCTTCTGTATATAACAATTGCCTAGATAGTAATAAAATACATGTTTTTAGGCCCTGCCCTGAGAACCTGTGATTCAGTAGTTCTAGAGTGGAACCCAGGAATCTGCATTTATTATGTACCCAAAGTCAATCTGATCTCATATTCTACAGTCTTTTACGTGTCTTCACAGCTTTCCTTTTGATTTTAAGCCACAAATCTCTCTGTAGTCATTTGTAGATTAGTGATATTGCTTTGTTTTTGAACATCTGAAGCATCTATTCCAGCCCTGCTGAAGGGAATATACTTTGGGATTAAGCTATTACTAGTGGAAACCAAAGGAATGTGGGGCAGGAGATGGAGGAAAATGCAAGTGTCTCAGGAGCCTCATTAAGTACCAGTTGTTTGACTTACTGGAAACCCTCCAGATTCATTCAGATTGGAATCCAAGTTAGACCCTGAAAATCACTGTCTCCTACAAGCTCTTTTAAAGATGAATCACAATTCAGTAATAATAGTTGGAGATTTTAGTACCTCACTTTTAACAGTGGATGGAACAACTAGACAGAAGATCAGCAAAGAAAGAGATACTTGAAAAACAAGTGTTGAACTCTCTTGTGGTAAAAAACACTCAACAAACTAGGAATAAAGAGAACTTCATCAGGCTGATAACGGGCATCTATAAAACCCCCCACAGGTAGCATCATACATAATGGTGAAAGGCTGAAAGCTGTCTCTCCAAGATGAGGAACAAGACAAGGATGTTTACTGTTGGCAGTTCTATTCAACATTATACAGGACGTTCCAGCCTGGGCAATTAGGCAAAATAAAAAGAGCTAAAGGCATCAATATTGGAAAGAAAGAAATAAAACTGTATGTCTTCACAGGTTGATCTTGCACATATAAAATCCTAAGGAACACACACACACACACACACACACCCCATTAGAGCTAATAAATAAGTACAACAAAGTTGCCTGATAAAAGATCAATAGACAAAAAGTAATTATATCTCTATACACTAGAAATGAGTACTCTGATCATCAAATTAAGAAAACAATTCCATTTGCAATAGCATCAAAAACAAGAAAATACTTAGGAGTAAATTTAACCAAGAAGGTGAAAGACTCAAATACTGAAAACTAGAAAACACTGCTGAAAGAAATTGAAGCAGACCTAACTAAATGAAAAACATCTGGGTTCATGGCTCGAAAAACTGGATATTATTAAGACAGCAGTACTCCCCACATTGAACTACAGATTCCACATAATCCGTATCAAATCCCAGCTGGTTTTTTTGACAAGCGGATTTTAAAACTCATCTGGAAATGCAAAGAACCTACAATAGCCAAAACAATCTGGAAAAAAGAAAAACAAAAGTGAGACACACACATTTTCCAATTTCCCAAACTTACTACAAAGCCCAGTAGTCAAGGCTGCATGGTGCTGGCATAAGAACAGTCATACAGATCAATGAAATAAAATTGAGAGTACAGAAGTAAACTCCTACATTTAGGTCAGTTAATTTCAACACGTGTGCTAAGATAATTTGACAGAGAACAGTCTTTCCAACCAGTAGTACTAGGAATAACAGGATATCATCATGCAAAGGATAAAGTTAGACCTCTACCTCACACCATATATACAAATTAACTCATTATAGATAAAAGATTTAATAGAATGAGTTCCAGCTCTATCTGGAAAATACACTAAGTGAAGTATCCTAAGAATGGAAAAATAAGCACCACATGTACTCAGCATCAAATTGGTTTCACTCATCATCACCTAAGAGCACATTTAGGAATAACCCTAATCAGGTGTCGGGCAGATGTTGGGGGGGGCGAGGGGATGGGTGTATACATAGAAAATGAGTGCCGGCCGGGCGCGGTGGCTCAAGCCTGTAATCCTAGCACTTGGGAGGCCGAGGCGGGCGGATTGTGTGAGCTCAGGAGTTCGAGACCAGCCTGAGCAAGAGCGAGACCCCGTCTCTACTAAAAAAAATAGAAAGAAACTATATGGACAGCTAAAAATATATATATAGAAAAAAAAAATTGGCCGGGCATGATGGCACATGCCTGTAGTCCCAGCAACTCGGGAGGCTGAGGCAGTAGGATCGCTTAAGCCCAGGAGTTTGAGGTTGCTGTGAGCTAGGCTGACGCCACGGCACTCACTCTAGCCCAGGCAACAGAGTGACACTCTGTCTCAAAAAAAAAAAAAAAAAAAAAGAAAAAAGAAAATGAGTGCCATGTACACCATCTAGGGGATGGACATGCCTGAAGCTCTGATTCGGGGGGCGGGGAGGGGGGACAAGGGCAATATACGTAACCTAAACTTTTGTACCCCCATAATGTGCTGAAATAAAAAAATTAAAAAAAGATTTAAATATAAGATCTTAGAGTATAAAACTATTAAAAAGACAACACAGGCATAAATGTTCATAACCTTGAGTTAGGCAATAGTTTCTTAGATATGACAGGAAGCACAAACAACAAAAGAAAAAAGTAGAGAAATTGGACTTCATCAAAATTAAAGATTTTTGTGATTCAAATGACACTATCAAGAAAGTGAGATGACAACTTAAGAATTTGCAATTAATATATCTGGTAAGGGACTAGTATCCAGAATATATGAAGAACTCTTAAAATTCAACATTAAAAAGACAAATATCTCAATTTTAAAATGATAAAGGGATCTAAGTAGACATTTTCCCAAAGAAGCTATACAAATAACCAAAAACACATGAAAAGATGCTCAACAGCATTACTCATCAGGTAAATGCAAATCAAAGCCACAATGAGGTGCACCTTTATGCCACAGGATGGTAAGGGTCAAAAAAGGCAGATAATAAATATTGTCAAGGATGTGAAGAAATTAGAACTTTCACACATAGTTAGTAGGAATATAAAATGGTACAGCCATTTTGAAAAACAGTTTGGCAGTAACTTAGCACCATTCGTAGCCTAAAAGTAGAAGCAACCCAAATATCCAGCAGTTGAATGGATAAACAAACAGTGGTATATCTATACAATGGAATATTATTCAGCCATTAGAAAGAATAAAGCACAGATACATGCTACAATATGATTACCCTTGAGAACAAGCCAGTCGAATGAAGATGAACATAAAAGCCAGATATTATATGATACCATTTATATGGAATGTGCAGAATAGTCAAATCTATAGAGACAGAAAGTAGATTAGTGGTTTCCAGGGGATTGGGGGCAGGGGAAGGTCTCCGAAGGATGGAAAATGATGGCTAATGGGTACAGGGTTTTTTTGGGGGGGTAAGAAAAAAGTTATGGAATTATTAATAGATAGTAGGGAGGGTTGTGCAACTTTGTGTGTATATTACAAACAACTGAATTATTTCAAAACTTTAAAAGGGTGAATTTTATGATATGTAAATTATATCACAATAAAAATATTAAAAGAAAAAAGATAAATCCAGAATATGCTTGGCTCTGGCAAGGCCTCCAGGTTTAGAGGTCATGTTTATATTCCAACCAGGAACCTAGGATAACCCCTCTGGGCTGAAGCTGAAAATATGCCTAACCCTAAAACATTTTAGAAAATATGACACTTTTCTGTGGGGCAGCTTAGGGTAAGGCTCTTTACCTTTCCAAATTCTTCTTTACTTTCATCAAATCTGTTGTTTTTATTTGTGCATTTACTTGTTTAGACATAAAGGAAATTGGCATAACAAAGTATGCCATAGCATATTCAAAACTATGACATTAAATGACAATAAAATTCATCTTAATTATTTGATAATCAGCTAAGCATTAATTAAAATAATGAATAATAATCCTTTTAGAAGAGAATATTGTTGAAACAAGGAATGTTTGGTAAAGACAGGACTTGTTTTTCTAATTTCCTAGTGTTTCTCAATTGCATGACATTTTTTTTCACTGTTCTCTCCTTTTTTGTTTGTTCTCTTAGGCCCCTATTACTTTGTTTTCTCTCCAGACTTTAGAGTTTCTAGCCTTAATAATGGATTGAGTAGGTCATAAAATTCATTAGCCTTGAATACCATAACTAGTTAGTAGAAAGCATGTTGAAATAAATTTGAAGTTTTGCATATTCAGAGGTAAAACAGATGCTTCATTTTTTATATTCTATTAATATATTCTTTTAAAATTCACAAATATGTACATTTAATATTTTACTACTTTCTTGACACAAAACTAAGTTTTCACCTTATTACGTTTCTTAACATTTTCTATTGAGTATTGTTTATGCTTTGAGAGTATGGAGTGATAACTCCATGACGTTTTGGGTAATTCAGCCTTTATTGTAAATTCTTTACAAACTTAATAATTTATTTTCTATGACAGAGGAAGTAACATGTATTTGTTGGGGTTATGGAATTATTGGGATGGTAAATGGGAAAATGTCACAAAAAAACTTCTATTTAGGTCTGCATCTCCTTAATTCTTTATGGTAACATATAGATCCTTGGAAACATCAAAAACCGTATATTCACAAATGTCATAGTTCTTAGTTTTGATTAATGAGAAGAATAGGCACTGAAAACCATGTATTTGGAGCAAGATGTTTGAAAGTAGGCCTGGGTGGACTGGCTCTTTTTGGTTTTTCTTAACATGTGATCCAGTATGTATTTATTTTTCTGTCCAGGTTTAAGAGCAGGACTAGCTGCCTCAATTGCTGGGAGTTCCATTATCAATAAAATGTTACTAGCAAACATTGATCCTTTTGGTGCAACACCATTTATTGATCCAGATCCAGATTCAGTGTAAGAAAATATAATGAATATTTTGTTTTAGCTTTTCTTGTTTCTGTTTTATATGAATTGTAATATTTTTAATTGCCTTACAATAAATATGGTTCCATATACAAAAAGGATGGTCAGCACATTTCAAAAGCTGATAATGATGGGCACATTGAGCCCTTTGAAATACAGTGGTTTCCATTCTCTGGCCCTGAGGGAGGTCTTTTTTCAGCCTGTTCTCTCTTGAGACCACCCCTCAGGAAGGAAGGAACAGCTCTACTCACTTTCTCTGGAGTATTTTACTCAATGGCACCTTTACACCTGTATTTATGCTATTGCCTTTACCTCCTTTCTTCTCAAGTCTTGCCAAATCTGTCATCTTCCCACATCCAGCTTCTAGGTTTACTTATTTGGGAAGTGTCTGGCCCACACTGATCTCTTTCCTTCTCAAAACTCCTCAAAAAAATTTTTTTTGACAGTTCAAGATATACTTTTTACTTCCATTTTTAATTTTGCTTTTGTTATATCTCATTTCTGTAATGACATTCCTCAAGGACAATTACCATATTTTAAATTGTCCAAAACACCTTTGGATCTAGTAGTTTTTTGTTCAATAAATATTTGTCCATTGTTAAGAGTAGAAGTGGAGGAAATGATCAAAAAAAAAAGTGTTGGCTCCTTATTTCAAGACCCTTCGGTAATCATCCTCATTTATATGAGCAGTGAGGGACTTATGTAGGAGATAGAACCACTAAGATTTTGTTACAATTGATAGAAAAGCAAACCATAGCTGTCTTTGCTTTGTTTTTCATATCCTCCCTCTATATCACCAGAAATTGTACACATGTCCTGTAGTTCTACATATGAACATAAATAGGAAGTGATTATTGCTAAACTTTGTCATCTTGTATAAGAAATGGAAGTTTAAATGGTTTTAAGTGCTATTTTATGTACAAATTGTAAGTGTTATAATGAACCTGAAATTGACTTTTATGTACTTTTCCTTATGATCATAGAGATGGATATTCAGAAAAATGTGTCATGAACAATTACTTTGGGATTGGATTAGATGCAAAAATTTCATTAGAATTTAATAATAAGAGAGAGGAGCACCCTGAAAAATGCAGGTAATTTTGGTAATAGTAATAATGTTATTACATAAGGGCAATTTTACTTTAATTTCGTTTATTATCTCTTTTGCTTGCTCTGCCCTTAAGAAGTAAATAAATAAAGTTTCCTGAAATTGCCTGCCAACATTTATTTTCAGAAGCCGAACTAAAAACTTGATGTGGTATGGGGTCCTTGGAACCCGGGAGTTATTACAGAGGTCATACAAGAATTTAGAACAAAGGGTTCAACTTGAGGTAAGTTCATCACAAAATAAAGACATTTACTTACATAGATTATCTTACTTAGAAAAATAATTTCATTTGTGGAGCTAATTTGACCTAAATTCCTCTTCATTAGTGATTAAATACTCCAGGGGAAAAATGGAAGTGCTGATGAACTTTGTACTAAAGGAGGTATAGACACTGGATATGAGTGATGCACTTAACTGTCATCCTCATTAGCTCCAGAAATTGGGTCTGCTATGGGGTGGTGGTAGTACCCCAGGAAAAGATAGAGCCATGGGGGTACATTATAGAAGAGGGTTTTTAATGGGTTTTCTCATTTAAGTTTCCAAATTCTGACCCAATTCTATAATGCACAAAGTTTTACAGATCCCTGCAAATAACATTCATACTAATTAGAATTGTTTAATTTAAATATATGTTTATTTTTGTTCCAATTATTTCTAATAAGAAATTAGTAAAAGAAAAAGGTTTTGAGCATTTAAATTTTTTAATATATTTTACTAATTTAAATAGGAAATTAAGAACAGCAAACGTTATTTAATCTCCTTCCATAACAGGAAAAAGAAGGTTGGGGACATGGCTCTGAAAAGTTTATCAATTTCTGTGAATTTTATTTTCTTTTACTCTTGTTCCAGGGATCACTATGCTGACAGGCACGTCTTTCCTTTCTTGTGTCTTTTTATAACCGGATATTTTTAATTGAAGTATATCACATATACAGAAAAATGTATAAATGTTAAGTCTACAGCTCAACAATTTAAACAGAGTGTTATTATTTTAGATGTTATCTCAACACTGGAATGTGGGCTAAAGAGGTGCCAGGCTCATTCATTATCAACTACATGCCCTGGTCAAGATCAGCATATTATACCTTTCACTCTTAAAACAACTGCATGATCAGCTGGTTTGATTTATCATTGCTTATAAAATTAAGACAGACAGACTTACTCACCATACCATATTACCTGGTGAAATAAGCACAGAAAGATCAGAAAAACACTGTAACTGTAGTTTCGTAGCATTTTGCAACATCATGAACCCACAAATGGAAATGTGAGATGATAGGGCAGATTATGAAAGAGTAGAACACTCCTGAAGTTTTTCCTGAATATAAAAAACTTTTGAGTCATGTGACCTTAATTTGTTATCTGTGCTTCTCCTATTTTTCCTATGAGATTCTATAAAATGGATATTAAGCACTTAACTCCAGATGTTTGGCTTAATAAGTGTATGTTAAATTTAGCACTGCACATAAGACTTCTTTCTGAAAATGTTCTTTTTCCATACTATGCTTGCAAATAAAGTGCATTCATTTCTAAAATCTTTAAAGACTACTCTGAATTATTTTAAAAAATACTTCTTATATTTATAGAGACAGTATTTTTTATTTTTTTCTATTTCCTTTAAGTTAGTCATATGACTTAAAAACAGCTTCTTCTAAAGCACACAAAGCATTGGGTGGAGAAAAAGTTTATTATTCTAGTAAGTATTTAATATGTATTCATTTAACAAAAATACATTGAACACCAGCTACGTGTCAGGCACACCCCTAGGTGCTGGGTTACAGTGTGGACCTTTGAATGTGAAATGCTCAACCTGGTCTCATGGTTAACACTGTTTTCCTGAAAAGGGAAAAAGTAATTGTAAAAAATGCACATGGGGGTAAATCATTTATGAAGTCTGAGTTATTTAAAGTGGTTGAAAATGGATTCAGACTGGATTCTCCTTTGTTCTAAAGGTAGGAGATAATTTTGATTGCAATTTAAAATGCAATTTTTAAAAAATTATGTTAGTTATTTTTAGTATAAGAAATTATTGCATGAAAATGTAGTATATTTAAGTGTAACATCTGCAGCCTCTTCTCTTTTAAAATGAAGGCTTAAATCTTCCAATTGGATTAAATGTTCACTTAGAAAATGTTAACTGGTTCGGTTTAAATGCTGATTAAAATATTAAATATGATCATCATATAATTTATATAATATAATTATGCTAATTTTTCTTTAGTAATTAAAAAAATCAGTTTCTTAACTGACTGTCACCTTAATAGTTAACTAGGCTTTATTTAAGAGTTAATAGAATGAAGCCAGGCAGGCATGGTGGCATGTACCTGTAGTCCCAACTACTTGGGAGGCTGAGGTAGGAGGATTGCTTGAGCCCAGGAGTTTGAGGCTGCAGTGATCTTTGATTGTGCCAGTGCACTCCAGCCTGAGTGACAGAGCATCTCTAAAGAAAAAACAAATATGCATTGAACACCAGCTATGTGCAAAAAAAGCAAACAGCATTAATTTAATTTTTAAAAATTAATTTAAGAAACAACATTCATGAAAAGGTAACAATTCTGCTTTTATTCAGTAAGAATTTATTCACGTCATGTCATTTCAGCAGCCATATCCTTCCCTCCCACCCCCTTTAAGTGGTAATGTATTTTCGCGTGGCTTTGGTTCTGACTACTTGAACAAGTCAGCTTTTGAGTTTAGCGAGTCCCCAGGTGGTTATAGAGCACCAGCAGTGTACCAGGACTGTGAGAGGTGCTAAGTGAGATGGGTAGACCAGATTCTGCCCTTACGCAGCCTGCTTTTAAAAGCATCCTTAAAATAAGTACAGAGAGGACTACAGTACAAGTGAGAATATCATAAGTGACTTGAAAAAGACTCAAGAAAAGTACTGCCTGGCTTTGGAGGAAAGAGGTATAACATTTTTTTAAAAATCAGTTTTCTGTAACGGCTCCTGCTATGGTTATTTACACTTTTAAATTTTTAATTAAAAAAGTAAGATAAAACCTTTTGCAACATGTAGGAATGTATTAACAGGAAAGCAGACATTACCAACGCATTCTGCTCCATGGCCTTTTGTCTTTGGTATTTTACTATCTTCCAAATCAGTGGTTTTGCCCGTTTTACCTAACCTCTTAAGTTTTTTACCTTACAGTGTGATGGGCAGTATATTCCTCTCCCCAGTTTGCAAGGCATAGCGGTGTTGAACATCCCCAGCTATGCGGGAGGCACGAACTTCTGGGGTGGAACTAAAGAGGATGATGTAAGTAGCATAAAGGGACTAAACAGTTTGTTTCCTCAAAAATAATTGAATTACTTCACTTTTTAAAATGTGCTTTTTAATAGTAATTTAATTTCATGTCAGAATATTTTACAGAAGATGAGGTGTGGAATAGACTTAAGATTTTATTTGAATGGTCTCTTGTGGATAGACTCTAAATTTTCTCATGTTAAATATATAGGTATGCATATCTTGGGATGTATGTGATAATTTTCTGGATGAACACAGAAGAATCTACTTTGGGGCTGGTAGATTTAGAAAATAAAGAAATGAAGGTTTTACTTTATTTTCCTACCTGTGTTTTCTACTGCTGCTGTAACGAATTAACACAAATTTAGCACATCACACCGATTTAGCACCTTACGGTTCTATATGATAGAGTCTGACACGGTCTCACCAGGCTAAAATCGAGGTGTCAGCAGGACCGTGTTTCCTCCTGGAGGCTCTGGGGAGAATGTTTCCTTGCCCTTTCCAGCTTTTGGAGGCTGCCCACGTTCTTCCTTCCATCTGCAAAGTCAACAGAGGCAGGCCGAATCCTCATGTTGCATGCTCTGACCTCCCGATCTGTTTCTTCTGCTGCTTTTAATGACTCTTGTGATTATGCTGGGCTCATGCAGATCATTGAGGACAATCTCCCCATCTCCAGGTCCTTAATTTAATCACATCTGCAAAGCTCCTTTTTGCCATGTAAGGTAACACATTCATTCACAGGTCCGGGGGACTGGGACTGGACAGTTTTGGGGTGGGCAGGGGGCATTATTCTGCCTAGCACAACACCTTTCAGTACTCTTCATTTTCTAAGCTTGTGTGTGTGTGTGTGTGTAAGTACATATATATATTTTTTAGAAATATTAAGAAGGCTCATTTGGCCAGTAAGATTTTGGGCTATTTTTATTTTCTTTGTATACTTTCCTATATTAAAAAAAATTAAAAAACACAACCTCACAAATGTAATTGCTCTGAAAAGAATGTAAGAGATGGCACAATTGTTAAAGTAAATATAACAATAAAATGAGGAAATGTAGTATTTCAAACTTTATTTGAAGAGTCACATACATTGATTGAGCTTATGATATAATGATATAATGGTTCCCACTGACACATTTTCTCAGGGCTCTTAAATGGACAGGCAGGGATTAAAGTATAAGATAAATTGGAAAGTATTTGTAATTTTTATGATATGAATATGTTTTAATTCTATTGGCATATAAAAACTTACACTGGCAGCCAACATTTTTTGTCAACCTCTGACTACTCTTAAATATTTTAAAGGGGAGAAATCAGTGAGATTTAAGGTAAATAAAGCTGGCTGGGTGCGGTGGCTCACACCTGTAATCCTAACACTATGGGAGGCTGAGGCGGAAGGATCGCTTGAGATCAGGAGTTGAAGCAAGACCAGCCTGAGCAAGAATGAGACCCCGCCCCTGTCTCTACTAAAAATAGAAAAATTGCCTGGCTCAGTGGCGGTGGTGCATGCCTGAACTCCCAGCTACTCGGGAGGCTGAGGCAGGAGGATTGCGTGAGCCCAGGAGTTTGAGGTTGTTATAGGCTATGATGACGCCATTGCACTCTAGCCAAGACAACAGCAAGACTGTCTCAAAAAAAAAAAAAAAGATAAATAAAACTGACAATCCTTGAGCACCCACTAAGAAGTCAGATGATATTGTAAGAGCTTCATGGCTTCATGTTCATTATTTAATGTCCACATTTTTTTTATCTGAATTTTACCACTGAAGAAACTGAGGCAAAATTTCCATAGTTAGTAAATAGCAGAGGCAGGCTTTAAATTGAGGCAATCTGTTAACAAAAATTATAAGAAATTATCAATGTTAGCAAATTCATGTCCTGATATTTTCAGTGAAAGTTTTAATTAGGATACTACTTTATATTGAATATTTTTTCAGAAGCATGTTATTTATGATATAGTAAAAGAGAAAGTAAAAAAGACAAAATAACACAGCCTTAAAGTAAACTGATTTTGTGAAAATGCATCTAATATAAAGGCAAAGTAAGCCTACATGATTTTTATCCTCTGAAGCTTCTGTTTCCATACTCTCAAGCACCCTAAAAATTTGTTGTATTAAAATATAAAGCACGTGTGCATATTGTTTGTAACACCTTGAAAGATTTCCTTAGGATATACCAAGTGAATTGGATTATAATTTGCATGTTCATTAATTTTAACCTCATGAAACTCTATCACCTTTCTGGTTTTTTAGATTTCCCAAAATTACATGCAGCATCTTATCAAGACATTTGCATTATGTATGAACAGATATTTAACACATTTTAGACCTAGATAAATTATTTAGAAATACATTAGTTCACTGGTCCAAAGAGTACTTTAAGAGATACATGCATATCATATCCATATGTGTTTGAAAACCCTTTTTTAACTATAATTGTTTATTTTAAGCCATCTTCAGAGATTTTTTTTCTTGGATTTTCATTGCCTAATATTTTTTTATGGTTATGCTTATTATTTTTATAAGTTTTAAATATATCTCTATATATCAGAGTTTACATTGCTTGATGCACCACTTCACCTAAACCTTCAGTGGAAATGTAATGTAGTTTTTCCTTTCAGATATTTGCTGCACCGTCATTTGATGACAAGATCCTGGAAGTCGTTGCAATATTTGATAGCATGCAAATGGCAGTTTCAAGGGTCATTAAATTGCAGCATCATCGAATAGCCCAGGTTGGTTCGTCTAATCAAACCTGACTGCACTCCTTGGGCCACAGAGGGTTGGGGGGAAGCTATTCCGAATGACTCCTGCATTGGATATTCATCTATAAAATATTGACTTTCTTGTCATGTGAGTTGTTACCATGTCATTGTAAGTGGTAGAGCATAGCATTCCATCCGACAGAACAGACTAATAGTCAAGCTGGAATGCAGATTGAGTGTCAGTTTCTGAGGATGATTTGTACTCAAAAATAACTTGTCTGTTTTATTTCAGTGCCGTACAGTAAAAATCACTATATTTGGCGATGAGGGAGTCCCAGTGCAGGTGGATGGTGAAGCATGGGTTCAGCCTCCAGGGATTATCAAGATTGTGCACAAAAACAGAGCTCAGATGCTAACAAGGGACAGAGTATGTAACAAAGAACGTGCTTCTAGAATTTTATCAAGTTGTTTTTTAAAAATCTTAAATTGTTCTGCAAAATAGAAGACAAAGAAAAAGATTTAAATTGTCTTTTAAATCTGACATTGAGGTCATTGTGGTTTTAAATATGAACAAATATTTATTTATAATAGCTTTTTAAAAATTAAGACTTTGTTTTTTCAGAGCAGTTTTAGGTTTACAGAAAAATTGAACAGAAAGTACAGAGAATTCTAATTTATATTCCCGCATACTTCCTCCTCTCTCTTCCATGTATACATAAATTCCCGTATTATTAACACTTTGCATTAATGTGACACATTCGTTATGATCAATGAGCCAATATTGATGCATTATCTTTAACCAAAGTCCATAGTTTACTCTTTGAGTTTTACATCTGTGGGTTTGGACAAAGGTATAATCACTAGTATCCACCATTATAGTGTCATACAGAATAGTTTCACTGCCCTAAAAATTCCCTGTGCTCTACCTATTCATCACTGATCTTTTTACTGTCTCCATAGTTTTGCTTTTCCAAGAGTATATATTTTTAATTAAGGTCAACTTTTAGCAAATAAGACTGCCAATATTCCTCCCATCTAGTATATATAAAATAGTAAAGATTGAAGTATAAAATCTTTCTTTCAACTTTTCTGTGATATAGTCATCATCATGGACTCCATTACTTTTTGTTTGTTGTGGTACACTGGAAAACTTTAAAGTATCTTTTTGTATGCTTGCAATTTATTTAATGAGGTGTTAGATTAGAGAAAAAGCAATCGTAGTTCTACCTAAGTACACATTTATATGGGCCTCAGAGTTCTAAACTAACAATTCATTGCAATATTGACTTTAAATAGGCCTTTGAAAGCACTCTGAAGTCTTGGGAAGATAAACAGAAGTGTGACTCCGGTAAACCAGTTCTTCGAACCCATTTGTACATCCACCACGCCATCGACTTGGCCACGGAAGAGGTGTCGCAGATGCAGCTGTGCTCCCAAGCTGCAGAGGAGCTCATTACTAGGTATGGAAGCTCTGCTGGCTTTTTAGACTATGAGAACTCTGGTCTCAGCCAGTTTTGTTTTTTTAATGGTAACACATGGTTTCAGTAGTTTGTGGTATCAAGAGATACAACATTTGTGCCTCACAATTGCTGTCCTGCTCTATTAGGTCCTCTCCAACACACACACACACACACACACACACACACACACACACACACACACACACACGTGTCCTCTGCGTCCAGACCTTAGATGTCTTGAAACACAATGCCTAACTTACCCTGCCACATCATACTCCTTCCATTATTGTTTATTTCCCCACTTTATACACAATGATTATGCTATACTGCCTACTTATATGTTGCCTTATAATTATTAATCAGATGTTTACGTAATGTAGAAGGACGTCTAAACAATAACCCTGTTCCCAGGGAGAGTCAGGGGCAAAAAAAAAAAAAAAAGAATCCAAGAATCAGTTTCCAACAGATCTATAACATTTTGAGACCACACATAAATTCATTTTGGCAGACAGAAAGGGAGAAGATTAAAAAACAAAACAAGTCTTATGAGCATTAAAATCAAAATCACTATAACCAGGAGCAAACTTCAGAGGGGATGAGGGACTGGTCACTGATAAAGGTGTCATCTGGTCACTGATAAAAATGTTGAAAAAGAGAAGAAGGAAAGCAAGGTTCAGTGGTTGTGGGGCTCACTTGCTTCCTCTCCCTCCCTCCTGTTGCCATTTGTCCTCCTTCTCCTGCCTTACTCTCCTCTTTAAATATTTATTAGATACCTAGAATATATGAGATATTAGAGATATAAAAAAAAAGATATACACTCCCAACTGCTGGACAAATATTCAGAATTAGAATAAAATATTACAACTGTAAGATACTGGGTAGCTCAGAAGAAAGGGAAAAAAACTGAATATTTATTCAGCCAAATCCACATCACTGCATTCTGTACATCTCTGTTTCTTAGCCGCAGGGATATTAGTTTTAGGGTAAATAAGTGTCTTTGAGATACCACAGACAACTTCTGGGGCCTCCAATATACAGTGTTTTCTTGAAGCCAGAATATTTTTCCCATTTTATCATCCTGTGAACCAATCAAATAACCTTACCGCAAAAAGGAAGTGAAAGTTGGCCAGACTTGCTTGTGGTCAACCTAGTTGGGTTCCTCCTGTTTTTAAATTTTGCAAAAAGTTCACTTGTCTTTTTTCAGAATTTCATCCAATATTCAATAAATATTTCTGAGCCCCTTATATGGCCAAGCACCAGATTAGGCACAGGAGATACCAAGATGACTACGTTATGGCCCTGCTTCATTTGCTTACAGATGAGTGGGACAGAGAAGTGTGGCCAAAGTGCTGTCACAGGGCACCCAGTGGCCTCTGCGAACACACAGAGGAGGCTGTGAAGGAGGGCTGCCTGGAAAAAGTCACCTCTTAGCAGAGGCCCAGAGGGGTGTAAGTTCTTGCTACTTTCAGGAAATCTCAGAGAGTTCGGGGTGACTAAGAGGTTGGTGTAGTATATTCAAGAATGTGGAAAATGTGGATGGAGAGGTGAGGAAGGGCCAGATCTTTATGGGATGGCTCTGGAAGTAGCATGGAGGATTTTTTTGGAAGACAGCAAAGCTGGGGTGGGGTGCTGCAGGAATAGTCCTGAGAAGAAATGATGGATTAAAGCCGTAGAGATGGAAAGGAGAAAAGAGATTTGAGACAGTTTAGGATCTAAAATTGGTATGTGGGCATGAATTAGGAGACAGGATGACCTTAAGGTTTCCAGTCAATGGCTGGGTGGATTGTGGTGCCTTTAAAGGAGCCATAGTATTCAGGCAGAGGAGCAGGTTTGAGAGGAAAAATGATGGGTTCCACGTGGACTTCAGAATTTAAGTTACATTAGAAATACCTGAGAGGAGTTTCAACAGGCAGTTGGAAATGTTGATCTGAAGTTGATCTACCTCTTTCCCTTTATTTGAAAGTTAGAATAACATTTACCCATCTCTGTTCTTCTAATAAATAGCCCATCCTTCATGATTTTTCAAGGTTATTGACAATAATGCTGAGGTGACATTAGCAAGTTCCTTTGTGCCTTGGATGTCAATTGTGTATGATCCTTAAGAATCCAACTCTTTTCCTTTACTCTTGATTTGACAACATAGGGCTTCTGTCCCTTTTCTTGTTCTGTCCTTCCCAGTTTGAAAGTCTTCTCTATGAAGATGTGAGAAACAAAAAGCGTTTGAATAGTCTTGCCTTCTTGCTTATCTGCAAGCCTTACATCATTTTCTAGCAGTCAGAGGAACTTTTCCTCCTGTCTCTTCTTTGGCCTTAGTGCATTCCAAGAGTTTGTCTTTCTAGGACTTAGAGGTTTGGATATAAGAGGACTGTGGCACAACAGTCTCTGGAGTTGGATAGACACAGATTCAAAGCCTGGCTCTACCACTTGTTAGCTCTGTATACATACTAAATCTCTCTGAGTCTCGATGTCTTCATCTATGAAGTGGAGAAAATGAATTATAGCTACCTTTTAAGGCTGTGAATATTTAATCAGACGATGCTTATAAATCACTTTGCATGTACGTGGTAATGTTCTTCCTCTAATCTGCTGTATTTGAAGTTTCAGCAAAGGAAAGACAAGTTTCTACTCTTAATATTTGTGATCCCTTTCACTTTCCAATGATTCTGCAAAATGAAGTATTACTATATTTTGTTCTCTCAAATAGCACTTTGATATGCTTATGTCTGATTCTAAGCCTAACTTTTTATATGAAGATTTTCAATTTAAAACTCTTTGTTGCAATGGGGTTTTGAACTTGTAAATCTATTCCTTGCCATTCCTAATTGAGCAACCATGTAAAAAAATTTTTTTAAATTTATCTTTATTTTTTTTTACTTGTTTTATCCTACCACTTCTACACTTCAAAAAATATCAGCAATGCTCAAAAAAGTTTTTTGTTCCTTTGTTTCATTTTTGCTTTTAGGATTTGTGATGCAGCCACAATTCACTGTCTTTTGGAGCAAGAACTGGCCCATGCGGTGAATGCCTGCTCCCACGCACTGAATAAAGCCAACCCACGGTGCCCGGAGGTGAGGATCTAATGGTAAATTCTCATTCCGCAGATTCTTTTGGTGTTACGCTTATATTTGAATACTGTAAAATATGCCACACCCTGTGAATGAAATTTATGTAGTCTATATGAGTCTCTACCAGAAGTTTACAGTAAATTTGTTGTCAAATTTTTATTTTTCTTTTCCTGCCATTTTTCCATTTCTGCTCTTAAATTCTCTTCATTTTTTTCTCTTTCACTTTCAGTCACTTGTCACCTTGCCATGTTCCTTCAATTCTGTTTTTTTTTTAGCTGCTGCATTCCTTTGTTACTTCTTTTTTCTTCCCCTTCACCTCAATAAAGGGCAAACTTAGGTATCGTCAGTGTGCATTTTGTTAGAGATGTTCATTCATTTTTGAAGTTGTGCACAGAAATTATTCTTCGTTTTACTAAACTGGAAATTGATGCTTCTGTAAAATTTTTTATGTAGAAGCTAATAATAGAATTGATAGAATATAACTCTTGTGATATGAAATGTGGTACATGGTAGAATGCTATAGTATAGAGAAAACTGATAGCATTATTTTATTCTTTTAATTATTCAATTGAAGTTACCTGAATTAATATATAAGTAAATGCTTGTTCTCAAGGTTAGGGTCTAAAAGCAATCTGTTGGCTGGGCACAGTGGCTCACTTCTCGGAGGCTGAGGCAGGAGGATCACTTGAGGCCAGGTGTTCAAAACCAGCCTGAGCAACATAGCAAGAACTCAACTCTACAAAAAAATAGAAAAAATTAGCCAGGCATGGTGGTGCACACCTGTAGTCACAGTTACTGGGGAGGCTGAGGCAAGAGGATCTCTTGGGTCTAAGGAGTTCTTGGTTGCAGTGAGCTGTGACGACACTGCACTATAGCCGGGGCAACAGAGCAAGACCCTGTGACAAAAAAAAAAAAAAATTAAAAAATAACAATAAAAAGCAATCTAGTTGGAGCTACTGAGAGTGAATATCAGTAGTTAGAACGATAATCAGATAGCACCCCTTTTAAGATACCATTTTCTCTGACTTAGCTTTTTTATGGAAATAGATACAAGTTGGTGTTAGCATATACATACTTGTAGGTAGGAGAGATGATCCTGAGTGTATTCACTGTAGTCAGAGCATTTTTTTAGTTCTGTGATATAATAATTAGAAGAGATAATCATACTAATAAACACGAGTATGAAATTTTACAATTATAGAATTTTGGTAAATTTTAAAAATATTTGTGCTGTGAATTTAAATTGTGGGAATAAAATTGAAAGCATTTACTAATGATGGGATCCAAATTTAACATAGAATCACATGTCCTTGATATTCTTCTTTTCTAGAGCCTTACTAGAGACACCGCCACTGAAATAGCCATCAATGTGAAGGCGCTGTATAATGAAACGGAGTCTTTACTAGTTGGCAGGGTTCCTTTGGTAAGGAAAGAAAATGATTGATAACATAAGAATGATGAAATAAATGTCTGGGCCTCACCTTCATTAGAGAACATGCATTCAGCAGACTCGAAGGCAGAAACAGCCTTTTGGCCTCCATACCTAGAGCTTCCTTTTTACCCAGCTTTTGTCTTCAACATGTATGATCGAAATGGGGAGTTATGATTCAGGCTAACAGGAGTAAAGATTTCCCTTCACACGTGCCATCATGTTTTCATGCAGTCCTGCTCTCCCCAGTCAGCTTGGAGAGACTTGAGCTTTATGAAGCCTAATAGACATTCCTCAGGTAGTTGTTACTGCACACGAGCAGAGGAAGCCATGGGTCTTATTAAACCCTGAATTAACATTTGAAATATGACTGGTATGGTCCTCCAGATTTGCTTAAAAGAGGACACTTTCTAGACGTAGTGGTTCAAAGAACTAAATTTCAAGAGCGATCCCCAGTTTACTTCAGGTTTGTCCTGGAAATCAAGTTTAGGCAAAGGCTGAATCTGACTGCAGTTCTTGGACCTCCATCAGAAATGCTAGAAGCCCGCGGATGCCCTGTTTGGTTAGCCCCAGACGCAGCCTTGCTTTATAAAAATACCTCACCATTGTCCAGTGTTCTAGCGTATTGGGTCTTGTTGCCACCTAGAGTTCGATTGTGGCTTATTCACACACGCTGTTGGCACTGTGTAGAAGGCCCAATGTCTTAGTTATTTTTTTCTTCCTTGTAACAATTCTGACTAATTGATACGTGCTGATCTTTAACATTTCCTTTGACAGTAATTGGCTCTCATGTCTGGGCAAATATACAACTAAATAAAAGTGATATTAGAAGTCACAGTACCTGGCACAGTGGGTGAGTGAGTGGGAGGGGCATCACACAGTCTAGCTACTGAGTGCCTGGGCTTGGAATTTCTGTTTGCCTGTGGGCCAGGAGAGTGCCACCTTTGCAGAAGCTTACAGGCTGCATGAAGGCCATTGCTCTTACCCACCTCCACAGGAAAGTGAGACACAGCTTCTGCAGGACAAGAGATGGCTGCCTCTGCTTTAGCCATGAAGAAAAAAACTTTTAGGAAGAAACATTGGTTATCGCTTTTGATAAAACCAATGGAGCCCTCTTCTTGGCTATTTTTGTCACCACTGTTGTTAACCAGAATCTTCTGCTGCTCTTCTGAAATAAGTCTTATGGAAAATCTACTGAGATGTGACTTGGGTCTCAATTTTTATATTGAGTACATGTATTTTTTTGTGTTATTTGAAATACATTTAAGACAATTTCTGACAACAACTAGAAGCATAAATTATTATGTACTTTTGTTCTCTATATACCAGAAGTACCTGCTGAGTACAATTTTGCTAATATTTACCAGTTGTTTTATGTTAATATGGAAGGACACCCCCCACTCTTCTCTGTCATTGCCAAATGTGGATATTTGGCTTAAAATGTACACCAGTGAATTTTACCAAAACCTTTGGCAATAGTGATATCACAAATACAGAGTTGATTATATTTGAGAGCAAGTAGGGTTTACTCTTTATTTTACTTCTAGAATGAATATTAATAACATTTTATCAATTTTATAAGACATATATTCTTAGACTTAAAGGAAAGTAGTAAATTTTATATAACAGAGTGAAGAATCTTCATATTTTTATTAACTACCAGAATTGGTAGATACCTTGAATAACAAGAGGAAACAAAAAAAAAGTTTATAATAAAAAACAGTGATGTTCTTTCTGAACTTTCAGTTCTAAAATTCTGTGAACATATATATAAGAACTCTATAATTTTAAAGTGATTTATAATAAAAGTATTGGTTAGCTAGAAGAGACCTCAGAAATAATCTAGTCACAATGTGTGATTTCTGGAGGAGGAAACTAAGTCTCCTGAATTCAATTAACCTTCCCTTAGTTACATAGTCACAAGGCCAGGACTAGAAGCCAATCGACTGCCTTCCAATTCTGTGCATGATAGTGTTTATTTCACCTTTATTCATGCATTGGACAGATAAATGTATTTTAATAACTGTTTCAAATGGGTTAATGTATATAACAGGTGACCAGTTAAATTCTCTTTAAAGTATCCAAAGCCTATTCCAGATTACAAGCCATTTAGCTTTTGCTTTGTCCTGATTTTTACAACAGTTTTTCATCACAAATTTTTCTGAGATTCATGGGTTTTTTTCTTAAAATTATTCTTTAAATTCTCAAGGAGATTTTTCTGGAGGTTCTTTTTATATGACAAGTTTTTGGCCAATTTAAGAAATATTATTTGTTCACCTGGTGACCTATGTAAATTGGAAGGAATTTTGGCACAAATAAGTAGAATAATGAGACTAATCACTTATGCAAATAAGAATGAGTAGGTAGATGCTTAGAAGGAGGTAAGAAAGGGGTTTACATAGAAGAAACACCAAAAGCAATACTTCTGTGAAGTTATTAAATTCTCACTAGCTACTTATACAATCTTTGAGAAGTAAGGATTAGATTAAATCTATCCAGATTTTTAAAAATGAAATATAAAGGAATGTTACTTTAAACAAATTCCTTAATTAAAAAAAATAGCCTAATAAGAAGTAAGGATGTTCACTGTCAAAATAAAATAATTTGTTCTATTTGAGGCTTGTTATGTTTGTTATGAGTCTTGTTTTGTTTTTTAATCTGCTGGTGAATAGCAGTTGGAATCTCCGCATGAAGAGCGGGTGTCTGATGCCTTACACTCGGTGGAGGTGGAGTTGCAGAAGTTAACAGAGATTCCTTGGCTTTACTATATCTTACACCCAAATGAGGATGAGGTATGTAAATTCAACCTGTTTCTTTGGAAATGTACACCTTATCACCATAGAATTTGAACTCATCTCTGAAAAAGAGATATTTAGGGAAAAATGCATTTTGAATACTACTTTCAAATATACTGTTCTTGAACAAGTAAGAACAGGCATTTATGTGAACAAAGACACTTTATGGGAATTGGTACATTTCCAGTAGTACATCATGAACTTTTTTTTGAAGAAGTTAAAACTGTTCTACAATGGTTAATGTTTATAACCTATCCCTATTTTATCTCTATTATCAGAGTGGGTTTTTCTTCTCTTGATATCCTGAAAAAAATTCTTTTCTTGCTTGATTTGAACAGGAGCCTCCTATGGATTGCACCAAAAGAAACAGCAGAAGCACAGTATTCCGCATAGTGCCAAAATTTAAAAAGGAAAAGGTTCAGAAGCAGAAGACAAGTTCACAGCCTGGTAGGTGGTCCACGTGGGAAAGGGAAACATAACATTATGGAAAAATAACTTATTAAAGTGATACCATTGCAGTGATGAAAATGTCCCAGGGCTAACAGTGGTGAGTGTTGCACACCATTATAAGTATACTAAATGTCATTGAACTGTGGACTTTAAAATGATTACAGTGGTGAATTTCCTGTGTGTGAATTTTACCATAAAAAATCATGTCATACATAAAACATGTTAAAGTCTTGGTAGGAATCTGTAGTAATGAAGCGCACAAGAAAATTAGGTGGTTGCTAATTTGCTTCTACTTTGTTCCATGGATGTCTCTGTTCAGATGGTTTTTTATCTTTCTCAACAGCAATTCAAAGCATCAGTGTGTAATTTGTTTTTCTTCTTCAAAGTTCGCCATTTAGATCATGTTGGTACATGGAACACAGAAACTTTCATTTACTCCTTTAACTTGCCAAATATATTTTCTTCATAAAATTATATGTTCTCTTTCTCCTGTTTTAAGGACACCATTTTAACCCCTTGATAATTATGACTATGTACTGTAATACCTGCATTCTCAAGCAAAGATTAAACCCTCTCTTTGTTGCTGTTTTTCTAGTTCCCTTTTCACCTTTCCTTAAAGTTTAAATTTACTCACTGTACTAGTGCTGAAGCATCTTCAAGTTCTATGAATATGATGGTAGCTGCCTTTCATAATCAAATCATTTTATAAATTCTTCTGAGTTAGCTATCTAATTTTTTTTTTTGAGACAGAGTCTTGCTCTGTCACCTGGGCTAGAGTTCAGTGGCATCATCGTAGCTCACTGCAGCCTCAAAATCCTGGGTTCAAGCAATCCTCCTGACCTGAGTAGCTGGGACTATAGATGTGTGCCACCATGACTGGCTAATTTTTGGATTTATTGTAGAGATGGGGTCTTGCTATTGCTCAGGCTGGTCTTGAATTCCTGGCCTTAAGTGATCCTCCCAACCCAGCCTCCCAAAGTGCTAGGATTACAGGCATGGGCCACTGAGCCTGGCCAGTTATCTCATTTTTTAAAAAGTGATATAAAACCTCATTTGTGATGTTCATAGGGCAGCTACTGAAGGGCATTTAAAAACCAGAAGCAGCAAATAAGTAGGCTTTAGTCAAGCTAATCAATGTTGAATAAAATATATAAGATAATGATTATACATACTGAAAAATAACATAACTAATCTTAGCAGTGCTGATGGAGTTTTTAAATATTAAATTGATAAATTGATTTAATAATACATTGATTGCTGTTATTATCAATAGTAGTATAATGGAACCAATGTAGGCAACACTTGAAGTTAGCAAGACCTTAAGCAGAAAAGTTTGTTTAAAATTGAGTAGCTCATATTACATTTTAAATTTTAATTAGCATTTGTAGTTCATTGCAGTCTATAGCTATTTGCATGCATGATCTTAGGAAAACCATCAGAGCTTATGTAGACCTTGCACCACTGATCCTAATGATGTTAAATAACTTTTGGATGCATATTGGGTGGCTTTAATGAAGAAATTGGAATAAAGCTAAGCATGGATGCACGGCTGTAAATGTCTTTGTATAGTCAAGTCTTTGTGTTGATTGAGAGTCTGTAACCTGCATGGGAAAAACCAGAACTATAGTTTTGTTGAAACGAGACCTTTAACCTTGCCTTTGCTAGCACTGCCGCTACACTCTGTTTTGCATCCTTTTTGGCCAGCCTTTGCTTTGTAATGCATTGAGCATGTAGAAATTATGGGGGTTTTGCTCTTAACTTTGGTAGTTCAGAAATGGGGCACAGAGGAAGTTGCTGCTTGGCTGGATCTGCTCAATTTGGGAGAGTACAAAGATACCTTCATCCGTCATGACATCAGAGGGGCTGAACTTTTGCATCTGGAAAGGCGAGATCTTAAGGTATTTCCTTTGTGCTACTCTTCTGCTCTTGAAAATATTCTTGCAAAACAGAATCCTTTCTCCTGTGCCTCTTCTGTTACGTGCTTTAGCTTGGCTTATGTTACATAATCTAACATTTACTGTCCTGTGGGCTGAGTTCCTTGTATGCTGTCTAAAATAAGAATGTCAGCAATATTTTCCTGTCAAAATTGCCCTCTATTCTAGCTAATGCTCAGCATGAATTTAGTAATTTTTCTCTGCACCCATTCATATGACTGTTCCTATGCTAGTATTTCCAAATGGATCATGTTTCCAAATTAGCAATTGTTACTGAAAATGGCTAAAGAAATTCTAATATTAACAACTAAAAGTTAATTCAAAATACTAATAAAAAAGCCTTTCTAGTGTATGGAATTAAATGAGAGACTTATACCAATAGCTACTTAAAGTCCTATGATTTTGTCGTGTTTCTAAATCAGCCACTCATAAGTCACACAAACAGCTAGACCAATAAATTTAAATTTCCTTTCCGTGACATATTGTGAAAATTCTTTTATTCTGAAAAAGAAATTTAATATTTTATTTAGTAAATGAGGGTAAAACCATGCCTAGCTTTTGCTAAAAAGCAGCTCAGATCCTATTTGTTATTTATGACAGAGGGAAAATTATTAATCCATGATCTACCGCAATTCCCTTTTATTCTTTGGGTAGATACTCAATAGTAGAAATAGCCAAATGAGCCTATTCTGTCCATGAGTTGGGAGTAGGATTTTGTCATATTTTCTTACCACACACGGCCGTTTTAAAATTCAAGTAATAACATTTGCTGGAGTTGATCCCTTTCCTGTAGACCAAGTTCTAAAATGCTTTGAATCATGATACAGTGAATTCCCAACAAATTAATGAACTACTGTGCCTTCATCGATACCTATGGTAGCAAAGATCTTTGAACAGATAATGGGTAGTATAAAGTAAAGATCTTTATTAAACAGAGTCATAGAGAGTTTTAGCACATCAACAGGTGAACACCACTTATACCTAAACATTTTTAGCCATAAAAATAATAAAAGAAAAGATGAATTAATTACCTTAGCTGAGAGTCCTAAATTTGGAACATAGCAAAACATACAGTATTAGAGTTCATAAAGCAAAGGTTGGCTTCAAAACTTGAAATGAGTACACAAAAAAGTAAATGTAGGGGGTCATTATATCCGACACATTTGTATAACTTCTGATATCCTTGGCAAACCACAGTATTTACTGAGTAGCTACTGATTAATATCTTATACCAGCTTCTCTAGGTAGTATCTGCCCTCTAGAAGGTTGCCTCTCATTTGCCATGAATAAGCACACATTCAAGGAAAAGACTGTGTGTGTATATAAAAAACATATACGTATAAACACACATACAAACATATATAAACATACAGATATCCACACACAAGGAATGAAGCAAATATTTGCAGAATGATAAAACAAAGCTCGAACATACACTGAGGGAACGTTAGAGTGACAGGACCTCGCCGAGAAGAGTAGAAAGGCGATGGTTAAGAATTATTTTAGTAAATTTTAGCTTCTCGTGGGGCTTTTTTGGTTCTGTTTTGTTTTTATTTTTAACGCAAATTACATTCTCTCCCTTAAAATTTTTCTGTCAGAAATTTGTATTGACATTGTCCTTTTCAACTCTTTTGGCTCTGAAACAAGGTGTGGGGGGATGGAAAAAGAAAAGGTTACAGCAAGAGCCTTCTGTAGCACAAAACCATGAAGCTAGAGGAGGAGCTCCCATCGTCCTCTGGCTGTAGCTGTCCGCAGGGGCAGACCCTTGAGAATAGTCTCTACATGTTGGTGAAGCATTACCTGCTCTTGAGGTAATCTCGTCCATCCCCATTTTTTCAAATGCTATTAATACTTATGACTAGATCAGTGGCTCACGAGTTCTCTCTCCAGCCCTGCCTGACCTAATTTGTGACTTTCGGATTGTATTGCCAACTGACCACTTGATTTCTTGCACATGGCACAGAGATAATCAGTCTTAACATGTCCAAAACCAAACTCTTCATCTCCCATTCCACTCCCATTCTGCCCCTTCTCCAGTGCCCTGCATTTTAATAAGTCATTGCTCTGGTCCTCTGGGTACTCCAGGCAGAGAAACCCAAAGTCATACTCAGCACCTGCCTCTTCCTCATCCATCTCCTCGTAACCTGTGGAGCCCATCACCAAATCATTGTTAACTCTAATCTGCACTCATTTCTCTTTATCTGCTGTCCACAGTCCTACTGCGGAAAGTGCTGCTGTCCACTCTGGCTTGTGTGAAGTCAGTAGCGTCCTAAGTGGTCTTTCCACTGTGACTCTTTATCTCAGTCCATTATCCACATTGCAACTGGAGTGGTATTTAAAAATCATCAATCAGGTCTATCACATCTCTGAGAAATACCTTTCAGTGGCTTCCCATTTCTATGAGAATCTAGACCCACATCTTTATGGAGACCTACAAGTTTCCGCCTATGTACTCAACCTCCTGTGCAGTCTCTGGCCCCTCACCGGGCTATGTCCCGCCCACCCTGGTCTTATTTCAGTTGCTTAAAAATACTGAATTTTTTCTCACCTTGGGGGTGAGTAGACTTTGGCTGTGCTTCTCCCCCTACCCTTCACCTGGCTAACTCCTGCTCAGAGCGTGTCCCAAGCATTACTTCCTTATCACTTACAGCAACGTGACAGTCTAAAGCTGGGAAAGGGAAAATATTTCTAATGTGCTTTAGCAGATAAAGAAGCAAACTGACTACAATATTTTCCCTGCTGGAGCACTGCAGGAGGTAAAGGAGGGACACCAGAGAAAATGGTAAAGACATGGTGGTGGGAGGGATGGCTTTTGTTTGTTTGTTTTTTGTTTTTTCTATTTGGAAAGTTGTATGTGTATGGCTAGAAGTATAAGCATAAAGTATGCTTTGGCAAAATTAGGCTTATTTATTCACAGAAAGAAAAAGGCAATAATAAAGGATATGACAAAAATTAATATATAATGATATATGATAAAATATATAGTATATGATAAAAATAAAGATATAACAAATGTGATGACATAGCTTTATCATAGCCTATACCCTAGAAGATACAAAAGTATTGAATTCAAACTGAAGTATAGAAAATATAGTTAAGAAGTTAGTATAACTCCACGGAAAACATTCATCTTATAACATCAAAATAGTAATTCTGAATAGAGTCTACCTCCCTCAAAGAAGTTTTTATTCTTGAGAATACAGTGTGTGTATATGGCCTAAAAATAAAATATTTCATATTTAAATATATTTAATAATCAGATACTTATGTTATCACAGAGTATAAAGAATATTTAAATATTCCACTCAAAAGAATCTAAGTATGACTCTAAATGCATTTACATTCCAAATTTAGGTATCAAGCACTGGCATCTTCCTCTAGGAGTTGATCTTGCTTTTAAGTTTGATATTTAGCACATACTCAGGAAATGTATAGTTGCCTTAGGACTAATTTTGGATGTCCTGTGTCATATAAGAAAATACTTTTCTAGGTCAGTTAAATATTATAAAAATATTATCCTGAAATTATTTTGAGTTTGAAAATAGCACTGGGTATGGAAAGAATATTTTCCAGAAGGATTCAAAATTATCAGTAGCATTGCTACTACAGAACTCAAAGATCTCATAAAGAGTCAGGGTCAGATCTCATAAAGGTGTGGGGGAGAAGGAGAGAGAAAAAGATTTAAACCAGTTTGATCTATTTCATTTAAAAGTTTAAAAATAAATAGTACTCTTAATTTACATAATAGGGTAGATATTTGGAATCTGTCCTCCCAGATAAATAATCTTATGACTATGTTTTTTAGGCTGCTTTGGAAGTCATCTTTTTAATATTTTTAAATATTTCAAATTTTATTTTGTGAAGAGGTTGTTTGACTTCACACATTAGCAAACTGATTATACCTATTGCACTTAAAGAAACTGTAGAGTTTGGAGGCCTTAACTCAGTTTTTCACGTAGTGAATATTATGGTTATCTTGGATGGGTTTAATTCATTCATGCCACAAATATTTGCAAAGCACCTGTTATGTACACTCTGAAGTCATCATCCATTTCTGAAAGTTAAATATTGAATTCTTAGCACTTATAGAAAGATAGTTCTTTAAGAAACTAGAAGGATAATTCTGAGGGAAAAGAGCCAATAGTATTTTGAGGGAAAGCATCAACCAACAGATAACTATAAGCAACTTTTACCCATTACAATATATAAAGAATATTCCTCTCAAATCAAAGACTTTTAATGCAACTGCAAATGCATTTGCAGTCTAAATCTATGTAGCAGGCACTGGTATCTTCCTCTAGAATTAAGCCTTACTTTTAAATTTAATATTTTAGCACAAGAAATATTGCCTTAGAGCTAATTGTGGATGCCCTGGTGTCCTACATCATTTTTCTCAGAGATCCCAAAGAGCCTATCTGGGGGGGGAAAAAAAAAGGAGAAACTAAATTAGTTTTGACTCTTGAAGAACTGCCACTGTATATAATTTATGAGAATGTCACAGTTAAGAGTTTGTGTAAGATGTGATTTTTATCAGTTGGGAATTCTTCAATGTCAGGTTGTTTTTATTAGCGATATTAATATTTTTCTAGCTTTCACTTCTTGAATCATTGCATATAAACTAAAATGGATGTACTGAATACTAACTGTGTTACTTGCTGGTTAAATATTTAGTCCCCAGTTTTCTCTTATCAATAAACTTCTTTCTCGTTCTTCTTTTCTTTCCTTTCTTTCTTCTTCTTTTTTTTTTATTTCTTTCTACCTTTGGTCTTTTTCTTTTTCTTTTCTATTTTTTTTTTTTAGGATCTGGGGATACCGAAAGTGGGCCATATGAAGCGAATTCTCCAGGGAATTAAAGAGCTTGGAAGGAGCACTCCCCAGTCTGAGGTGTAATCATATTGGTGCTATTCCTTGAAAGAGAAATGATTGCTAGTCAATACAAAGTTCTTGGAAGCAACTGGCCATTCTTACAATTTTCTACATAGATAAGTAAGCACCAGTGAAGCACCTCTGTGGTTTGATATTTTGCTGTGGGTGAAAATTTTGATTTGAGGTATTAGGAAATATTTTTGTGCCAAAAAATAACACATTCCACAAAGCCATTTTCTTATTGTGCAAACCTGACATGTTCAAATATGTTTGCAGCAGTAAAAAGGTAGGAGGAATCTGAGATGATTGCACTGTCTAAAAGGTAGAATTGTAAAATGTTTCCTTTCCTTAGATCTGGTCTGATGGAATATTCTTACTGTGCAGCTACATAGCAGTATGTGGCTAAAATTTACTAGATCTCACTATTGGAAGTATTGGCTTTTTCCTTAAAATCATTGGTTAGGAGACTAAAATATAAATTGTGTTTTGAATGTTAGATTGGAATCACCTCAGATTCCTAGTGCTCAATGGGCAAAGAATATAGTTAAAACCCATCAAATACTATGAATGACTGCAAATATTAATGCACGATGTTCCTGCCTGAAATGTCATTGTTTTTCTTGCATGTCACATCTAATATTGTAACACTTTAATAGCTTTAATGTCAGTTTTAATGGAATTTAATTTATTACTGCACAAGTTCATTTTTGTTGGCTAAGGGCACTGCACTTTTCTGTTTTGTAATGTGGAATTTTGCATAAATATTCTGTACGTAAGACTTTGTGAACATGTGTCTGTGCCATAATCAACAAATGATATACATCTTATGCAAGTCAATTTCATTTCAATCTATCATAAACAGTAGGTGTGCACATTAAGAAAATTCTCTGGGTATTTTCCTAAAATTACATGCCCCGTTGCCTAACAGAACTTATTACAGCTTCCCAACCCCAAATTGCCACATTTTGTTTCTGCTGTTTCATTTCAATATAATGATTTAATATTCTGTTTGAATTTATAATATAGTAGAGTGTTGACCTCCAGGAGTTTCCCAAGGTCTCAGCTAAGATCTGTGTACTGATGGATCACCCAGACTCACCCACTAGCTACAGTAACTTCTGACACGGACTTCCCAAAAGAAGAGATCTAAATTTTTTCTTAAGGGCTTCACATTGTTATTATTCTCTTTCTCAGTTCTTAATTCCTATCAGGTAGATATAATTTTCCTTTTTCTAAACCACTCTACTTCAGTGTATCTCATTAGAAGTCAACATTACAATTATCAATTCTTTGAAAGCCAAAGGCATACATATCAAAAAGTCACAAAAATATCCTTAAATCGGCTTTCTTTAGCCATTATGTACCAAAAAGTTAAATTGTAATATTTTTAAATGTTCTATATAAAAGAAGTAAACAGGGTACTGACCAAGTGGTGGCAATTTTCATAAGGTAGCCTGCTAGGTGCTCAGTAGGTATACATATACCCAGATATATACATATACATGTATATGTGTCTAAACACATCCATACACATATACATGTATATGTATGTACGTATATATGTATAATATTGAGATATAGTATCATTGATATTTTCTAGACAATTTTTTGCCCAGTGTTTAAAGAGAAATATTAATACGAGAGCATTTTAAATAAACTATTGTCAGGCATAGGATTTAATTATATCAAAGGAATTTAACTATTTGACACTTCATTCTTATTTATAACTTGGGTATTTAACTAGTAGTAAAATCACAAAATTTGAATATCTTAAAAATAAATGAACCTGATGGGTGTCTGACCAACTATGTTTTACTATATATTTTACCTAAGTTGTGGATAAATGGAAATTTTCCAAAGGGAATTATATCTAGTAGTTTAAAAAAGAGTCATGAGCTACTCGCCTAATTATCCTGAGTTGGTCCACACCTATGAAGTCCTTTTCCAGCCCTCTTACAGTCCCCCCAGTGTGGTGTCCTGCTCTTGTAAACACTTTCCTGTGAAACCAAATAGGAGGTAGCCCATTCCCAGAACTCCTCTGGGATCACAGATCCCTGTCTAGCTCTGTCACAAAAGATAAAGGGGGGGGGGCAAGCAGGAGAGGAACTCCAGTGCAAAGAATGTGTTAATATAAAAGTCTTTATTGATTTTCACCTCCCCAAAATACCCTTTTGTCAATAGAAAATAGTTTCCCGAGCTGATGACATATTCCAAATTTAAGACCGCGATGTAAAGGATTGAATTTTTTGTTTCTTTGTTGATCTTTTCAATCTTAGGCAACATCTTATATATATGCTTTGCAATCTTAGTGAGCGGAATCGTACAGTGAATTCCCGGCTAGGTCAGTCGATAAAGCCTGAATCTCTTAATGGAAGCCTTAACCAGCTAGAATTTTCCTGAAAATGGCTTTTGGATGAAGGAAATTCTTTAATATGACAATTTGGATTTTTTTTTTTCCTGAATGACAGCAATTTTCTCTATGTGCTGTGTTTACGTGTGGCTGCCCAGGACCCAAATGACCTCACTGACACCTGTTTGCCAGGATGGTGCCCTGAGAGCCTCCTCAGGTCCCTGTCAGCACCTCAGAGAAACGATCTTCTTAAAGTAGCTGGGGTTACAAAAAAAAGTAGGAAGAGCTTCATGGGATTGGATCGTGGCTCTGGGGTGTGCACATGGGGCCGCTGTGCTTTGACGAATGCATGAGCCAGGTGAGCAGCTCTGGCCTGCACCTGACTGTGGCTGTAATGGCTGTAATTGTCACCTCTTCTCCTTGATAGGCTCTCCCACGCCTGGATGACTGGTGGAGAGGGGAATACAGCCAAAATTTACTTTCTTTCAGTTCTATTTTCCCGAGGAAGAATTTGCTTTCCAAGGAGGAAAGGGATAGGGTCAAGCCTAAGTTAAATTTCCAAGTACTCATTATTTCTCTTCAGTGTCTTTCCACCTCCGTTTCTGAGTTTCTTTCCTACTTTTTGGCTCTTCATTTTCTTACATACCATTCACAGTTGCACAAATTCTCGCCACCGCCATCTGCTCTTCTTTCCCCTCAGTTGCCCCAGTACAGAATGACCCCTTTCGTCTCTCCCTACCTTAAGCACACACAGTGGGTCATTGAGCTAAGTGTTAGGAAGAAAACAATTTAAAGAAACTAATTTTATCATTTGCATTTTATAAAAGGATGCTTGCTAGATAATCTAAGTGAATTGATGGATTAGATAATTTGGGGACTGTGATACATATTGCTCTGGCTAAGAAGAGGTGACCCGCGGTTGTCTAGAACTATGCTGTCTATTATTGCAGCTACTAGCCACATGTGGCTATCTAAGTTTAAATTTAATTTAATTAGAAATTCCATTCTCAATTACACTAACCACACACTTGAAAAGCTCAAGAACCATAGTGGAGTGTACAGGTGTAGAACATTTCTGTCATTATAAAAATTCTGTTGGACAGCACTATTCTAGATGGTTGCTACTCAAAATGTGGTCATGGGCCAGCAGTGGCAATATCATCCAGGAGTTTACAGAAATGGAGAATCTCAGGTCCACTCCAGACCTACTGAATCAAAATCTTCCTTTTAACAAGATTCCTCAGGTGATTAGCACTGGCCTAGATCCACTTTATGCTTCCAAGATATTGGGGATCTGAGGTCTGAGGTCTCCAAAAGGCCCCCAGAATAGCTTGCTCCCCAAGCCACTGTTTTCTGTTTATTCTCTGGCTAATCCCAGAAATGAGCTGAAACTCATTCATTACCCTAGCTGAATTTTCTTCTCAATCCTTATTCCTAATTCTGGTTCTAGATGAGCGCTACCTACTCAGTGGTTGTATTTTGGTAGCTAATGTGAAACTCAGGAGACGGGCCGACCAACACAGCTGGCTGCTCTCCAGCCCTCCTTCCACCTTTAACTCACTAACCACCCACATTGCTCAGTTTGTTGCTCATGTGGCATGTTCATTTGTTCACAACTTAGTCATAGGGAACATTTCGGAAGAGTATGTACCGAGATAAGTAAAAACTGGGTCAGTTGCCTACAACTTGTGCATTTTAATTTTCTCTTATCAGTAGATTATGCTCTTGACGTAGTTCATGCTTGAGGACACATAGCAGCACACACACATTAAATGAATCATTAGGCATGCAAAAAAAAGAGAAAAAGGAAAGAACCAAAATGAGTACAAGTAACGTGAATATGTCATTTAAGCCCTCAAAGAAGGCATGTTTTGCTAGATTAGGATCTGTTTTTCTTATGCTAAACTTATCTTGATTTTTCAGGCACTTAAAATAGTGCCTGAAAAATAATATATCATATTCTTGACCCCAAAATACCAATTATTTAATTCTGTTATAAGATCTTCCCCAATGACTTGTTGTCAAGAATACTTTAGTTAGTAATTTTTACATATTGATACAATTTACCAAAACATAACTGCTTAGAGATTCTTTAGCAGATTTTTATGAATAAAGAGGGCAATATTTTTGTCTTCCTGGAAGTTATTTTTTAATAAGAATCAAGGAAGGAAATAGTCATGCGAAGTTATGACTTAGAAAGTCATAGAAGTTACCTTTACACATCACTTCTAAAGTAAAACATCTATTATCTCCGACTAGGCTGACAACATAGTAGACTTTCATGGTATATGAATATGACTTCCTTAAGAACATAGCTTTTAATTAAGCTATAAAAATAATGCATCTCTCAACCTTGACATCTAGGATCTCTCCTGTCCCCCCTACGTCAACTCCCAGCCCAATGAACTCATCCTACATCTTTCAGATGTAACCTGGATAAGACAGTGGGTTATGGTAATACAAGTGAGTTTGGTGATACAAGAGGCAGAATTAAAACACCAAGTTCTTTAAATCAGCTGAAACGAAGAGTGAGAAGTGAAAATTTCTCAAATAGTAAGAGTTGGCCAATGGAATCGCCTTCCTGCGTGGTTCCCACAGTGCTTGGCTACCATGTGTCTCCCTCTCCTCTCGCTGTCCTGGCCCAGGCACTTGTTGTCCCTGCTATGACATCCCCCAGCTGACTTTTGTATAGCAATCTCTGTGCCAGATCAGTTAATAAGATGCCTTTGCAATAGGATGCCTTCCTAAAGAAATAACCAAAATTTTTAAAAGGTGATGATTATTGGTTTTTATAATATGCAAAACATTAATTTTTTTAGCTTTATTATTGTTTTCTCTTTATTCTTTTTTCCAAGTTTTGTCTTAGAGGCATTTATGTTAGAAGAAAAAACTATACAAATTTGTCATTATAGAGAACAGAGAGATCAAAGACAGCTGGACTGTACCTGTTTGTGTAATTATTTCTGTTATTTTTAGGAAAAGAAGTTTAACAGAGTAACCGAGACTGTTAAACTCAGTAACAATGTTTAAGACAAACCCGCTATTACATAATATAGGTGAACAGATGAATTCCCTTCATGTAATTTAAGATATTTTATTTACATTATTTATATACTCTTATATTTTTATGCACTTCCAAGTTTTAGTTGGAAAAACAAAAACCAAGCCGCTACTTAAAAGTTATAAAAACTCCACATAAAATATTTCACTTTAGCTACAAGTTATTCAATTGTATAGGAATTTATAAATAGTCTGGGTATTTCATAGGAACTGCATTTCAAGAGTAAATTAACCAAACCTAACAAAAAAAATTGGGTTACTTTTAAAATGCATTAAAATAAAGGAGTTTCATAGTCAGTTGATAATGCCATTAGTAGGATAATACAGTTAGATATACAAGCTAAAAAGGAAAAAGGATCTATTTTGTGGTCCTTAATGTTTGATTGCACTATTGTTTCCCACGGCTTAGCCATATCTATTTCTATATTCTAAGTATTAAACTGATATGTAGCTAAAGATTTCTTACAGTTCTGGTAACTGGTAACTAGTGCTGTGAAAGGTTTTGGTATTATAACATTCCCAGTTTTGTGAGTTATATATTGTATATTGAAGATGACTAGTAAATTGAAGTAATATATTTATCTAGAGCTGGGAAAATATGATAATTATTTTCAAACTTTCAAGTAAGTTGTATTGGATATTTTTCTTCCTCTGAAGTGTGATAAATAAGTCTTGCTTTTATGTTAAAATGTCTATTTATACTACAGGTTTCTCCTTTTACTGGTGTTATTAATTTTCATATTAAAATTTTTCTTATCTTTTTATACCAAAATAATTATCATGCTGGTTATTGAAACTGTCAAGATGTATTTTAGTTTGCAGGATTTTTGGCAGACAAAATATTTAATAACAAACAAATATAAAAGCTCTGTATATTTTGTGGCTTTAGGGGCAAGAATTTTACCTTTGAATTGCTCTACGTGAGGCAGTGCTTATATCAGCAAAGTCAGTAACAGTATTACTTGCAATTGTCAAAAGGTTTTCACAAGTTGTATAAATCAGTGCATTTATTTATTATGTTGTGAAATTTAATCTTTATACAAAATGCATATTTTGGCTCTTTTCCTTTTTACTGCTGTTGCTTAGAGTGTAATAGCTCTGTTAATGATTTACTTATGTACTTGAAGTACTCATTTCTGTCAAACAGATGCCCATTTTTTTTTCTTGTAAAAAGTGGTATTCTTTACCATCATAGACAGATGAATAGTAATACTTTGTTAAAAAAATGTTTCATATTCAAAATATACATAAAAAGGCATAAAGCCAAAATGAAATTACCAAAATTAAGAACTTAATACAGTCAAGGGATTCATCACGCAAATATGTATTTTATCTTCAACTTATGACTTCTTTTTTGTGGTAAATTTTCAATTTTTGTTGTAAGAGAGATCTCAGTAATCGTACTGCCAATATGACATCCAAATGACCATTAAGAACCTTGAACTCAAAAAAATATCACATACCTCTAGTAGCCTGCTCTTGGTTCCAGGGTGTATATTTATAACACACATTTGCATTTGACTCTGGGCTATTTTACAAACAGTAACCATTATGCATAATAGTTTGTTTGTTTCTGTCAAGTAAGTCAATGAGATTTTAATTGTTTGGAAGTATTTCTGTTTAAATGTATTTTCAGTTTAACCATTTAAAAAACTAAAAATTTAAAACACAATGGCACAATATACAGTGGCACCCAGAATAAAATCACATGTTTTCAAGGGAGGGAAAAAAAAGACTGTTCTTAATGTGAAGCACTGTGGTGTACCAAAGAAATCGCTAACAAGCCCTAACTTCAACTGTTGTATTCTGTTTTACAGTGTAAGCAGTAGATAAACTGTAAATTATTTAAGAACTCATAGTAGGAGGTTAAAAATTAATTTACTGTAAAGGCATAGAGTTTTAAAATAACTTTACTGTTGCACAGACAACTATCAAAGGCAGGAAAAAAGAAAATATGTGAGAAACATTACATGGAAATTACAGGAAAAAGGAACTTGAGTTGGTAATTTGCCAAACATTTGGGAACAAATAGTTTAAACATAGATTTCTTTCACCTTATAGAAACGCAAAGCACATATGAGATGTATGGTATGATGGGCACAATATCAGAAAACAAAAAATGTTACACTGGTGAAAACTATATCTAGATCTTATCAGAGTAACTAGTGAATTCAGGGAACCCCTCCTACTGCTGAAATTTAGAAGTTAGTTAAGAAGGTAGTTCGGACATTCGATACAGTCCATGCACGTGTTTACTGCATGGGGCAGCTCAGTGAGAGCTAGTCATAAGGGCTTAGCTGGTTCCCATAGAAAAACACCGGTAAATGTGGATCAAACCATACCGTGCAGACCAAAGAGATTTTCATGGACTTGCTAAGCCTTGAAATTTGTTAGCAATGATGGATATTTCCCTTTCATCGAAACAACAAAAAATTATTACAATTTACAATATTATAAATTTTATATAATTCTGGAGATGGGAATATGGCTTAGGTTTACTGGGTTCTATAACTGACTTTGGGACTGGCTTATTACATCCTCTCAACAAGCTACATGTTTTGCTGCCTTGGTTTCCCCAATTAGAAACGGCACACAATATTTTCAATTGTAAGTACTTAGTAATTTTTCTTTTACAAAAGGAACTATGTAAGTGTGAATCATATCTAATTTTACCATTTCTTTCCCACTGTCATTTTAATAAAGAAAGGCTTCCCAGACTATAACATGAAAATTAAAAGTCCAAATTGATATTTCTTGATGTTCAGCTTAAAAATGAGAGTGAAGTTAAATTGGTACCATCTATACCAGAGTAGATTGTGAGTTTTTTCATATGTATACTACAGCTTCATATTACTCATTTTGGGATAGCCTAGAAACTTAATTCTAAAATCTTCAAAAATTTTAAGTAGTTTCATTTTTTTCTACCTTCACTCCAAACAATCATTTTATAGAGGTAAGTATATTTATTTTTTTTAATTAAGGCCTTCATTTCTTTTTTTAGATTAATTCCTCAAGGAGGAAGATATCTCTTTAAATCAGTGGTTAAAAAATGGAGGATGAGACTCCCTTACCTTGTTTTTCCCTGTGATATCAGTTTGTCTATGCTAAGTCAGTTCCGATTGGCTGCTTTGCTGTCTGATCCAAGACATGGATCACTGACTTTGTTCTCTAGCTGTGGAATGGTATTCTCTCATGAAGAGTATCTTTAAAACTTCCCATAAAGAAAGTAAACTAGAATTGTCTTAATTATTAATTAATGGAAATCTGGGAATGATTAAGGAAATTAAATTAGAAATTAGAATAACCTAGTTAAAATCATTAAATTAGTTATACATGGGAGTAAGTGAATGACGACTTTATTTTTACATGCCATTTGAATTCAATCCCTATCTGATTCTTGACCTAAAGGCTTCTCTGCTAAATCTGGTATTTATTACAGCATAATATAATTGTGGAGCTCCTGCTGCATTCCATTCCCTGAAAACTGTTGGAATTATAAGAGGGTATAAGCTATATGACAGAGAAAAGACTGAATTGCAGTTCCTCAGCATAGTATTTTGATTTGTCTTAATCATGCAACTTAATTTGCATGATGACAGATCTCTAAATGATTATTCCAGAATGATTTGGTACAGTGACTGGAAGAAATTATTTTTCTGGGAATTTGCTTTTAACAATGACCTGATATATAGATGACCTTAGTATAACTGAAATTAATTATAATTTTAATTAGAATCTGCCCTATTTACAGATTTCAACTGTGCAGCACTCTTTTAATATACATGATGATGAGGATGAAAGAATTGCAAACTTGAACAGTTCTTTTGTTTCCTTTCTTCCTTTTACTTGAAAAGGTTTCGGAAAGCTTTTGAAAGATGACACAGTTTTCATAGCAACATTATGTAAATTATGTTCTTCTGCCAAGAAACTCATGAGCTAAAATATGGAACAACGCAAATGCTTAACCCTAATCTTGGTTTTGGATTGTACAAACAAAACCATTTTTTGTATCAATTTTTTTTCAGTATTTATGCTGTTGCATATTCCATTTTTTGACCATGTTAGAAGCTGAACTGGCATTTTATGTTCTGTTCCTAATTAGTAACGTGATAATTGCATTGCCTGGGTTCAAGCCTTCATCAGTACAAATCTTCACTGTTTTTTTTGCCTGTGCTTTTGCCCAAGTTTTTCAGCAACCGGGTTTTCTACTTTCATTCTTTCCCACCAGAGTGGTCTTTCTAAAACAAATTTGCCTTGTCATCTCTTTGCTAAAAGTTCTTAAGTAGGCTCTCCTTTTTTTACAGCATAGCAACCCTAACTCCTTCGCAAGATGGAAAGGAGTCTCTAGACACCTTTTTAGCATGCTCTCTCACCATCTTTCTGTTGAACTTTTGTCATCCAAGAATTTGGAACTAGTCACAATTTAGTGCCTTGGCATAATCACATGCCATAGATCAGATCATTCAAAACTCAGTTTGAATTTAACCTTCTGTGAAACCCTATCTGACTTCCTACAGTATCTTGAAACTTTTTGCTAAAATGTTACATTTCAATTATATATCTTAAACACATACACACATCTACCTCTCCCACTGAATTTCTCCCTCCATCTTTGTAGTCTCAGTGTCTACTTCGACACAGTAGGACTTTGATAAATATTTTTGAATGAAGGTAATATAAAACCCAAATCTATATTTGTATACTTTCACAAATAAAAGCTTAGAATTCCCTGAAAGTCCATAAGAGGTGAGAGTGCATTGGTGAGCATTCATGCACTCTGGGCAAGCCAACAGAAGATAAACAACAGGGAAGAGCAGTTGTTTTGTGAAGGGTATTCATTTGTTAGCTGTACATCAAAAATATTCACCAAATCAGAATTCTTGTTCCTAAAAATGAGGCTAACAGAATTTTCACATAACTGCCAAATTCTTATTTTTCATTTATAAATATGCCCTAAAGATTATCTTTGTCTTTTACAGACATGCAATGTATACGATCCATATAAATACATACACTCATTACCTACACACAATAATGAGAGTTGAGAAAGAATAAAAAGCAATAGTGAAGGTGAAACTTTTTGAAATAATATTCATCCAGGGAGATATAGACTGAGTTTGGATGATTTCTGTTCATTTATAGTTAATGGTTAGTTTACTGTAAATGCAAGAAGGCTTGTTTGTGACTATTGTCACCCTTTATAGAACGTAAAGACTAAATTATGGGCCTGTTTTTCTTTTGAGATTCTATAAAACCTTTCTACCATGTCCCCAAATAATGATAAAGGTTAACACAGAAGCTCTTTAAAGTTAGTAATTTCTAACATTACATATCAGTCAAAATGTATGTAGTTAAATGAAATGCCCTGTCCCTTCACTCTCTTGATAGACATTTTTCTACCTGCTCTACACTTGGCATCCAATTAGATGCTGGGGATACAAGTAAAATAAGACAGAGCTCCTATCTGGTAGAGTTTGTTTGTTTTCACAATTAATTTTCTACAGTCTGTTTAAGATATTAGGATGACATTTTTTTAAACCAAGTGTTTCTCAGGTTACTTTGGAAGAGTCTCCTGCCACCCAAGAAAACCAACCAAATTATGTGTCCAGTATGCTTCTAAGGCTCTGTTTGAAGTTGTGAGTTGATGTTTCCACCTCAGTTATTTTTAATGGGGAGTAGGAAGTAATAATATTTAACAGGTAGCATACTTATTTAAGCATATAGTAAATATAATACTAGTATTTGTGTGCCACAAGGCATTGATAGATAGATGAAACAAAACAGAAATATTTGAGTTATAAAAAATTAACTTTCTCTGAATATTTATTGATGGTTAGGCAATAGGGTTCCTTCATGAGAAGGGAAAAACCGTCTTTATCTCTATTGTCAATACTCAGTAAGTATTGGAAAAAACCTTACTTGTATGTATTTACAGTATCAACCATTTCTATGTTCTCTAGCAAAAGAAAATTATCAGTTTGATACAACTTTACTCTTTGTTCGGTTTTGTAAAATGTCTACAAAAGGAGGTGGCTCAGAAGTCTGGACTTTTTCCCCTTGTATTTAGCACATTCATTTTACCTTTCAACAAAGATCATCAGAAATTATTTGCCTCCTATTTATCATCATGCAGAAAACATAACCATATAGTTCCTTTTATCCCTTACATTGCAAAGGATATTTTAAACTTAGCCTTGCCATATTATTTATAGTTAAGTATTTACTACATTTTGGTAGTCTGTTTTGAAACTAAGTACTTGTATCTGAAAGATGCAGATAATATCTACCTATTTATTACACAGTGGGCTCTGTTTGCTGCAGAAAAGAGTGAAACTTTTAACTGCTTAGCACACTTGCCAGTGAAATATACCTGACAGAGCAGAGGTTATAACTTTGGCTCTACTTACTTTTAATAATGGTAAGACAACGTGAGTTTTGTTTGTTTACATGCTGTTTACAATGGCATACTTTTTAAAATATATACAGTAATTGAGATATTTATTGCATACTATTTTAAAGATGTTTTATGTGTTTTCACCTTTGGAATATATTGTTACATTTCCTTGTACAGATAATTTGGGTGGCTTTGTTAATGTAGCTAGTAATTTTTATGACTACTAAGTGATGAGTTTTCGGTGCCTTTTATTGTGGGATGCATGATTATGTATTTATTGTACGGAAGTCACTGACGTGTGTATTTTTGTACTTTGCTGAGAGTAATGGTTGATCTTGATGTACATGATAATGAGAGATGTCTTTCCCAAAGGGCACTGCCTTGAGATTGTCCTCAAATAAAAAAAGAATGCATTTGATGAAGGTGTCAAGTCTATGTTCTTTCTGGTGGGAAACTTTTTTGTTGTTGTTGAACTTCTTATTATGAGATCACTGTAAATTCACATGCAGTTGTAAGAAATAATACTGGGAGAGCCGGTCCACCCTTTACCCAGGTCCCCTCGTGTTAACATCTTGCAGAGCTATAGCACAATAGCACTCATAGGTCACAGCCCACAATATTAACTTCTAAAAATGCAGAGCTAGTTTAACAGTTTCTAATGCTTAGCTGACTGTCTACGCATCATTTGGAGAGCATGTTTAAAAAAATATTCAGGGACTACCCTAGACCTACAGAACTATTGATAGAATCTCTGGGGAAGAGGTCTGGGAAACTGCCATTTATAGCACTCTCCCTGGGTGATTCTTATGTGGCCAGGTTTAGGAATCACTGAATGATCCAAACTCCTCATTCACCCTAGCTCCTATTTTTTTTAATTTAGTTTATAACTGACACATAATGATGGTATTAATACATGTTCATGGGGTACAGTGTGATGTTTCAACATATGTCTACATTGTATAATAATCAAATTAGGGTAATTAGCATGTCCATCACCTCAAACCTTTATCATTTCTTTATTGTGATAACTTTCAAGATAGCTAGAAAAGAGGATCTTGAAAGTTATCATCAGCCCTTATTTTACAGATGATAAACCGAAGCTTTGAAAGGCTATGTTCTGGGCTACAAACAATTGTCAAGAAATTTAAAGAACTTAGGTCATACAAAGTATGGACTCCTATAACAGTGCAGTTAGATTAGAAATTAATAACAAGAAATCTGAAACAGAACATAAAAATCACCTCTTATAATTTGTTCAATATATATCCTTGCAGCAATTCAGCAGAAAGTGATAACCAATTAAAGGACAGAAACCAATGCCCATGAAACTGATGATAAAAGAATATTAAGCATTTTAAGGCTACTATAAAAGGTTGTTCAGCCCAAAGGCATAAATGTCTAAAAGCTCATTACTCCATGATGATACATTTTCAACCAACAAAAAACACTATTATGTAGCTCTCTAATTAGCTTAATTATAATTTGATGAACTATGCGATTTCAACTGGAAATCAAATTATGAAAGCATATGGGGTGATTGGAAAGTGATTACAGCATGCTGGCAATATGTTTGATGCTTTTTTGGCCTACGATCTTAATTTCAAAAGTAAAATTTGGTCTCTATTTTTATCGATAGAAATTATCTCAATACAGACTTTATGTATGAACTTCAATATAGTGAAAGAATAAAATGGGTAAAAATAAGCAATTAAAAGTTAAAAACTAAGATAAGTGAAAACTTCATTATAAAGCCCTGTGAATTGAAATATTTACATTTATTTTATATCTATATTCTTTTATACCTACTCATATTTGTTACACAGTCTCTGATAACTTTACAGAGTATTTTAGGTATTAACTGGAGTTACTTCTTCCCTCTGTGTATTGAGTCAAAATGAAAGGAAAGCTTCCAAGCCCTCCTCTGATTTGCTGCTTTTTTCTCATCCAGGTCTGTTTCTCATTTTCCCCTCTCTATACACTACACACTGACGTGCACATGTGTGAACACACATGTATCACCCTAAAGTGCATCCCTACTGTCCTCCTCACAACCACCACCTCTTATCTACCTGTGAAGCTCCTTCTTATCCAAAGTCTCAGCTCAAGAGGTCCCCCAACAGAACCTTTGACAATTCATCAAGAATGTCTAAAACTTAGAGATTTTTATCTCTATTCCCATTACACTTTCTTCCCATTACATACCACTACTAGAGCAATTATATTGCTTTTTTTTTTTTTTTTAAGAGACTGTCTCACTGTTGCCCAGGCTGGAGTGCAGTGAAGTGATCAAAGCTCACTGCAGCCTCTTACTCCTGGGCTCAAGGGATCTTGCTCCCTCAGCCTTCTGAGTAGCTGAGACTACAGGAGAACACCACCACACCTGGCTATTATTATTATTATTTGTAGAGATAGCATCTGGCTGTGTTGCCCAGGCTGGTCTGGAACTCCTGGCCTCAGCCTCCCAAACTGCTGGGATTACAGGCGTGAGCCATCGCACCAGCCATATTGCATCATAATTAACACAGCTGTCTTTCCATTAAATTAGTATCTGTTTGAAAGCAGAGAGCATATATCATTCATCTTGTCGCCATCATATTGCACAAAGCTTGACTCCTAGCTGGTCTTCAAGAAACATCTTTCAAATGGGTGAAAAGAGTATTTTACTTGGAATGTTTTGTTTAAAACTCTTAGTTCTATGCTCGTAAGTGACATTACATTGCCTTTGTGTAGTTTGAGAATCAAGGTTACAGTAGGTCATAAAATGAGTTGAGGGAGCATTTCCTTATTTTCTAATCTGTGAAACAATCTGTGTAAGAATTATCTTTTTTTAATGTATAGTAAAATTATCTGTAAAACTGTCAGGTTGTAGCTTTATTACTTCCTTGGATATGTTCTGTTTCGCTTTTCTAACTTCTTGGGTTGAATGTTTAATATAGTCTCTTTATTTACTTAATAATAAAATCATGTAAAATTATCAATTTTCCTCTATTACTACTTTGGCTGCATTCCACAAGATTTTTTAAAAAATGTTATTCTATTTTTTTCGGGCATATGTATAGGTTTAAGATGGTCATCTGCTTGTACAGGATAATAATGAGACTACATATTAAGCATTGTGGGATGTATGAGACCTTCCCCAACAGGCTCAATCACCATAGCCTTCTGTCCAGTGGGGGTTAGCACATGGAATCAGTGCACAACGGTGGATATAGCGTCTGGGGGCTTGCTCTCAAGCCTGAGCACCCACAGAATCCCTGAATGCTAGCTCTCTCTTGCTTCCACTGTTCTGGTCTAGGATATTTCAGATTGTCCTAGGGACAAATTCACTCACTTAAAGTCGTCACTGGGCTGAGGCTCCAGACATCCTCTAACCCAGAATTGACAGTTAGGAAACCCAGACAGAATCTTTCAGACATCCTAGACACCCTTGGACTGGCAAAATTAGAAACGGGAATTTGCACATCCTGCAGGTGGGAGTTTAAATCAGTACAACTACTTGGAGACCTATTTTGTAATCCCTAATAAGTTGAAGATACATCTGGTTTATGACCTAACAAATCCCACTCCTTCCTATATACATATAAGCACAAAGAGATATGTACAAGAATGTTTATTCCAAGATTGTATTAATGAAAAATAGAGACATTTACTAGTAGGAGAATGAACAAACTCATTAATACAACTGAATGAATTAAATTAGCATGCACCAATCAGTATGAATATAATTTCAAGAACAATGTTGAATGGAAAAATAAGCAGGTTGCATAAATATATACCACATACCATTTATGTAAAAATTTTAAACAAGAGTATATCTTGTTTATGGATTCATACACATATAGTGAAAGTATAAAAACATTCATGGAAATGATATACATCAGTATCAGGATGGTGGTTTCCTACAGAGAGAAAGGAAGGGTAAATGGATTCTGAGAATAGGGCATTAGGTGTACTTGGAACATTTTACTTCTTAAAAAAACAAGACCTGTTATATTATTTTCTGTTTAAGTATTTAACTTAAAATGGTACCCTACCTAGTTCCCACCTTCTGCTTCCATATTCTCCCTGTGGAACAACCTTGAGTCAGGTTCTGGGGTTTGTCCTTACTTCAAAACTGCCTTAGGGTACACAAAATACCCTAGTGTTGCCTTTAGCTCTAATCTTACGCCCCCATTCTCATAATATGGTTCCCTGATTCATAAGACTTGAGTCCTCTCTTTTCATTGAAGCTGTTGAGGTCCTTGGTACACTAAAGAGTCGATGGAGTACTATTTTGGCCATACCTGCTCCCCAACTGGTGTCCTATTCCCACACCCATTTGGATAGAGGCTATTTTATTGATACACTTTCTTAGTGCCTGCCGATTGTCAGGCTGGATTAATGAGTGTCTCTTCAGCCCAGATTCCCTGACGCTATATTGTGTTTGCTTTTTAGATCACCTCTTATACTTGCTGCTGGGTCCTTTGACACCTGCTGCATTCATGAACTATCTTTGAGATGTGGAAATCTGAGCTCCAGACTGGATTTTCACCTACCTCTGTTGCCTAAAATCTGTCACAATCTAGTGGATGAGTGTAATAGACCCAGCCAAGAGTGATGAAAATTACGGCTCTCAGCACTTGCTAAGCTTTCTGATTTCCTTCCTAACCTGTGTCAGACTGATCAAATTAAGCACTGTTGAGATTCGGGGTCTTAAAATAGAAAATTTATTAGGACACAGCTGTCTCTCATTACCTTCCCTCACTTCTCAGACCTAAAGTACTTCTTGGAACTATAACTGTCTTGGAGATGATAGAGGCGTACTGAGTCCTTTAAGCGTGCACCCAGGAAGGCAAGCCCCTAAGCTACTTGCCTGTTAGCAATTCTTTTGCCTTAGGTCACCTGAATAGCTCTGCATTTGAAAAGCTTGGCCCTTCTGATATCTGAAGATTTCTCTCTAGCTGTATGCTAGGTTGGCTTCTCGCTTCTCTTCAAGACCTCTCATTTATTACCCTATTAGAGACCATAGCTCACACCTGACTTGGACTCTTTAGCAACTGGACCATACCCAACCTGAGCACCCCATTACCTTCAATGCTACTCTGATCCAGACCTCCACTGCTATTTTGTCCACATTCCTCAGTCCGAGTCTCAAGAGAGTATGTGAAGAAAGTTAAGATATTGTGGAACAGGAGATATGTGCTTGTTGCCCAACTGATGCCAGCTGCCCAATTCTGTTGACAGACCCTTGGGAATCAATGATAAACAAGGCACAATCCCTACTTGCCTTCAAGTGGCACATGGGTCCAGTCGGTTGTATGGAAGCAAAGACAATGGGTGAAGCAGGAGGTAGGCCAGAGTCAGAGGCTGGGGAAATTTATCCCATGTAGGCTTCCTGACAAGTGTCTTTTCAGGAATTCTCAAGGGGAGTCAGATCCTTTGCAGAGGAGGTGATGCTACCCCCTCCAAGTGGACTAAGGAGTTGTCTAGGGAGCAGATGGCACTAGAAATCCCAGCATTATGGGTCTCTGTATCTTCCTTGTAGGGCAACGGCCAATGACCCCAAATGGCAGGCAGAGATGAGGAGGCAGGCTGTCAGCATTGGTCTTCTGATTGTAATCCATTTGCTGAAGTACTGGATTTGTTTCCAGTGGAACCAAGACTCTGGTATGACATAAACTACATATTCCCAAGTATCTTTTATGGTATGAAGACTGGGACTTGAATTTGGCAGGATGAAGGAGGGTCTGATGAAGTACACTGCAGAATTTGAAAGCATTAGGAGCTGTATCTGTACGTGATCAATATTATGGTCATAAGGATGAGAAGATGAAAATGGGACCATGTAGATTTGCGAAGGGTTGTAGGGAGAGAAATTACCAATATGGTATTAAGACCAGTAGCAGGCCTTTAGGGTTGTCCCTGGGTACCAGCGCTGATATATCACTTGAAAGTCTTAACTTTCCTGAGAAAGTCTGTCTGTTATGCTTTGTGGCTTAGAATTCCTCAACATACAAGGTCTGTGTGGGAAGTATCCAGCCATAATTTTCATATTTTTTTACATTACATGGCTGATACTTTCCAGACAGACCTCATTGTATTCTACAGCTGCAAACACTGACAAGGGTTCAGTTCAAGAAGTACCTTGGTTAGAAAATGTAGTTCATGCACATCTGATGTTCTGAGATAAAGAGTAAATGACATTTAAATAAACGAGTTAGATGGTAGGAAGGAAAAATGATCAATTAGTTATCTTTGTAGTGGGACTAAAGATATAGCTTTAGGGATTGGTTAGTTATTTCTGTCTGACTAGCAGTCTAGGGGTATCCTAGGACAGGTCCATTTTGACTGACAGGTAAAGAAGAGGTTCTGCATAAGGCACGATATAAATAGGGTATCTGTGTACTTTTTCCAAACTGAGATATTTTTGAGAAAGAAAAGAGGTACTAATTACAGGCAACTGTGATTGTACCAGTCAAAACAGGATGTAAGATCATCCTAAGTATAAATATAGAGGGGTCCTCAGACCAGAGCTATCTTGTTGGTGCCTTTGTAGAGGTAAAGATAACCAATATGACTATCCAAGGGACTCCTGTGGGGGTTCCTTGGCATAACTGCAAGTGAACCATTTGTTCTTGGAACAGCGCTGAAGGTGGTGTTAGAGTACTGAGAGGAAGGGAGCTTAGTGAGGAAATCCATTATGAAGGTGGCCCAGGGAAAGTGAATGCTTGGCAGGGGGCACAGAAAGCCTTTGGCTTTTCCCAGCAGGTGTCTGTACTTATATGTATCTTGTACATCATTGCATTCCTTTACTTTTACTTTTTGACCTGGAGTTATTAGAAGTCACAGTCAAGGAAAGTAGAACCTTAAGTTGGCCAAAGTGAACAAATGAACAGAGGGCAGGATTCGTTACAATCTTCTATGACATGCATGACATTTGAGAGAGACTTCTCTCCTAGGGCAAGCAAAAGATTCACTTGGCCTCTTAATATAATATTGCCATTCCTGGGTGAGGAACAAGAGGTTCAATACAGGCTGGATCATAGGATGAAACATTGTGGTGTCACAAAAGCCTGTACCCAATGTAGGCGGTGAATCAGACCATTGAAAACAAGGAGAGGAAGCATTTGCCACATTCTGGCAGAAGGGGCTGGAGCACAGATTCTTTATGGTATCTAAAAATCAAGTGTCATTTCTGCAGAGAGGGCTTCCTGTTTGTAAGACGGCATTGGACAGTCATGTCTTAATGAGGGGATGCCATAGCAAAAAGCAGCATTGACCATATAGGCAGAGGCCAGGCAGAAATACAGGTACTTCAGTGAGTGCTGATGTGGAAATAACGATCAAGAACCAGACTGGATAATGTGTATTTGAGCAGACTTCAATGAGGGACTTTATCCCCCCTGGAACTTAGTTGAAAATTCTTAGAATTACATAAAGAGTAAAGTGAGCAAGAAATGTTCATGAGAATTAAAAAAAAAGTTACAAAAAATGTAGACTAATATTAAAGTTTGAAAAGCACAGGGCTTGACACTAAAGCCCAAGTAGCAGCACCTTGCAAATGTTGACTTCTTTTTCCAACCAAAGGATGCCATTTCCTCAAACCATACACAAAAATTAGTGTGGTATTTTATCAGATCTTATTTTACTGCAGACTTGACTTTCATCAAGAATTTATATGGCAATTTCAGAATAGCTACTGACCATCTTAAAAAGAAACAGAAATTCAGGTCATTATACTGTTAAATAAGAGCTCTGTAGGACTCTTGTTATACCCAGCATACCCTGTTTATAGGTATGCTGTTTAAAGGTACCAAAATATTTGTAAGAATCTTATTAAACCAACTGATAAGGATAGCAATCTATACAATCAAATGTGAGATAAGGACACACTTAAAAAGGAAGAATTTTTAAATCAGTTTAGAGATAAGAGCAGAATATGACGAATTATAAATTTATAAATTATAAATTTGGGCTCTGCAAAGGGTATTTTTAAAATAAATTGTATAGATGCCAAGAAATTTGACATCCATTGCTTACAAAGATAACCCCTTCCATTATAAGACAGTGCTAATTATTATTTTTCCCCCTTATATTTGAAGCAAAATCTGTTCTTTTCCCCCTGGAAGACCAGAGAAAGCCTAAGACATATCATGTATATTACCTTTTCAACTTCAGTTTATTATATCCCTTCAAGTCTTCCTTTCTCCTGGTTAATATTCACATACGATATATTCCCTAGGCCCCACACCTCTGGTTAACGCAGGCATGGTATGACTAGTTTAGTGTAGAATAGGACCAGCACCTCTTTTGTTCTGAATATCACTCTAGGATTCAGATAGCCTAAGGCTGCATTTGCTATTTTTTTGATAGCCACATCCTTCCAGTGAAGGAGACTGGACTAACCATGAGGTGATATAGGTCAGTAAACCAACAAATCAGAAATGGTGGGTTACTTTGGTGTCCATGAAGATTGGCTACCAGGAATCTTTGTCTGTCTTTCTGAAGCTCAGCTGATTTCACAAATTCCATTGTGGAGAAAGGGAACAAATCTGTTCAGGATGACCTTAAGAAATCCAAAGAAAATAGGGATCAAAACTAATATGGGACCAGACTAGACATCTCTAGCATAGTTTAATGGCTTAATACCTCCAATAGGACAGGAATCTCCTAAAGCCTAGGCTAGGAAACAGTCAAGATACCTTAAAAGCTCTGCTACATTTTAGCCCAGATTTTTACCACAGTGTTTTATGACTTCCTGGACCAGAATTAGACATGCAATATTCATGTTTTATATGCATGAGTATTATCTCTTTTTAAAGATCTAATCACATAAGGATATTTCTGTTGAATTTCATGTGAGTTAACTAATGAATAAGGGTGCTCTTTTCAACATGTTAAATTAATGTTTCATTTGAAAAGCAAGGCAGTCAAGCAATAGGAATGATAGACCCAGGAACAACTTGTTCTGGGGTCTGTTTTATCTTGTCATAAAGTTATGACAATATTCAAAAGATTGTCCTTGCCCTTTAGATTCATAATCCAGGGGGAAGTTATCTAATACCTTTTTAAAAGTAGTAAGCATGTATGCTGTTGGCTCACATGAAGAGGAAGTCTATGTCACCTTTTGCAAAAGACATTTTTGAAAATTTGTATATAAATTTTATTTTGTGAATTATTTTTTATTTTACTTATGCTAAATGCTTTTGAAATGCTTGACAACATTCATGCTTCTTTGAATTATTAATGTCTGTACGTATAAGCTTTTTATAAAACTTTGCACTTTTAATTTTACTATATACCCATCATTTAAAATTAGCAAGGCAATGATATTTTAAAAAAATCTCTTATCAAGTAATTATTTAGGCATAATTATTTGTTTCTGAATTTCAGACAAACATTTTATTAAAAGAAGGTATGCCTGTATTTTACATATTGGAAGTTAAGTAACTCAGTAATTAGCTATTGATGATTTAAGTCAAAAGAATAGTTATATTTGAGTATGATATATGATAACACTCAGATTTATTTTGCTATTCAAGCGGTCTTTTATATGGAGTGGCACTTCTGAATTATCATCTATACTACATTTACTAGTAAGCATAGTTGTGATTTTAGAATTCATTGAACATTTAATGAGCACCTACTATATATTAAACCGTTATTAAGTGTCAAGTTATAACAATGGCTAAGATATGTTTCTGTACTTCAAGAGACCCCCCCTACAAAAGAATTATGTAAGTGTATAAGTTATAAACTGTATAACAGACTGATATAATATATATGCTTTCAAAACAAAGGCATGAAGGAAATGTTTCCTTTCTTAAGTTTAATAAGCATTTTTATATATTTAAATTGCTGATGAAATTATAATTTCTACATTTTTCTACTTTTAGAATGTTTTACACTGACTTATTAAGTATTATTAAATTAAATAATGCATGTAAAGCAACTGCCAAAAAAGGTGGTCCGCTTCATTATCTGTTCCTGTATTTTCCAGTGTTCTACATAATGGGTGTATTAATTCATAATCGTAAAAAAAGAAAATCCAAAAACTGGGTAATGTAGAAAGAAGGACTTGACTTCTCTCTTTTACAAGCGAACTGCCAGCTGGGGCCATCACTCAGGCAGGAAACATCACTCAGGCAGGAATTCAGCAAGTGGGCCAAAGGGAGACTCAAGTTTTCAAACAGGAAGCGACATGGAATCTGCTTCTGGCTGTTAGAAGTTGCTAGTGTAAAGCTCCAAAGCTCCTGGGGAAAGATGATGCCTGCCTTTGTAGTCAAAGGTCAACAGGGGGATTAAGCTGAGATGCTAGCTTTGTGTAGTATGTTTAGTATTGTTGAAAGGTAGGACCAGACTGAACTAGCTAATTTTAGTCTGAACTATTGCATTTAATGCCCCATGTGATCTAGAACAAATCATTTAAACTTGTTGGGTTATAATTCTTTCATGTGCCTATAACCCAAATGTCTTGGTTCCACTAGACCATGTCTACAAATGAAAGTAACATTTCCATTAAATTACAAAATTACAGTAGAAAAGACAACACCAATTTGATTGCTGGAAATTGGCCCACTAAAATGTCCCAAGTGCTCTCTTAGGTGCCCCTTAGATGCTGTGTTTCTGACTTGCTACACTGCTCCTTGGCTCCTTTGTACAACACTGGTCTCCCCTTTCTCCACCCGCTTTTTGTCTTCCTCTTGCTACACCATCCCAAGCATGGGACAGTCCTTGCCATTAATTGCCCTTACCATAGTACACACTTGGCTTGTAACATTTATCAAGACTTTCCTGAAGATTCCTAGCAAGACAGGGAAATAGAACACAGAATAGTCTGGGAAGCCACCTTCCTTCCTCCCTTCTTTCCTTTGACTAGTTATTGAGTACCTACTATGTGCCAGGCACTAGTAAATACAAACAGGTTTGGTCCCTGCTCCTGAATCCTACAGTTTAATGGAGTGGGGAGACAGACACTACCCAAATAATCACACAAATACAAATCATAATAAGTCGATAAATACTTTGAAGAAAAAGTAGAGAGTCCTAGATAAAGGACAGCCTACTTAGCATGGGGAGTTAGGACACGAGTTCTTGAGGAAATAGTAGCAGAGCTGAAAGCTGGATTTGTGGGCACTCAGAGGCTAAGGGGGATGGACAGAGAAAGAATATTTGATATTGAAGCAACTGCCTGTGGGAAGGCTCTGAGGCAGGGAGGATATGGTCCTATTTTGAGGAACTGAAAAGGGGACAGCCTGAGAGAGAGAACGACAGGAGAGCAGAGGAGAATGTTAGGCAAATAATGGGAAGAACCATAAGAAGTCACTGACGGGTTTTAAGCAGGAGAGTGATATGATCAGAAGTGAATTGTCTGAGGAGAAATGCCAGCCCCCTGGGTACAGAGTATACAAACTTCAAACAGACAGCAAAAAAGACAACGCGTAGGGGCAAAGTAACTGTGCTAAGAAAAGAAATATGGACTATGTAAACTGGATAAATTTAATATCTCATTTTTTTAAAGTATTAAAAAAGAATAAACAACATCCACACAAAACTTGTACATGACTGTTCAAAGCAGCATTCAAAATAGCCAAAAAGTGGAAACAACCTAAATGCCTATTAACTGATAACCTGATCAATAAAATGTACTATATGCATAAAATGGAACCATTATTCAGCAATGAGAAGAAATGAAAAGTACTGATACATGCTACAACATGATCCTTGAAAACATTACGCTAAGTGAGCTGAGACACAAAAGACCACATGTTGTATGACTGCATTTATATGAAATGCCCAGAATAGGCAAATTTATAGAGACATAAAGTAGACTAGTGGGTAACTAGGGCTGGGGATGAGGTGAGGGGTTGACTACTAATGGTTCTAGAATTAGATTTTGTTGATGGTTGCACAACCCCATGAATAAACCAAAAAGCACTGAATTGTATGGTATGTGAATTACATCTCAATAAAACTGTTAAAAGAATTTTAAAAGAAACCAGGAACTAGGGACATCACAGAACTGGATCTCAATCCTAAATTTCTTCTTACTTTATATTCATTGTACTCCAAATTACTGTAGCTAGCACAAGAGACCACGATGACTGCCTTGCTACGGTGGGATGGGAGGATTTATGGCTCTATTAATACATGTTAGAATGGTAGAGTTGAGCCCACTGTTCGGCTAAATTAGCAGTACCAAGCAGCTGTTTCAGTTAATCATTATGAGGGCTGTAAACAACACTCAAAAAGTACTCAATTAGCATTTTAAAAGAATGGTCTTAATTTGTTAAAATAATACCTCTTCTCTTTTTAGCATTTTTCCTTCTTTTTTTTTTTTTTTGCATTTTTCCTTTTAAAAGTAACCCTGTGATGTTTCTTGCTTAACTTTAAGATATGGCCTCAGACCTTTTTAAAAATTTATTTTCCATCTAGTTCTTAAACCCTGATTAGGAACATGTGAATCACTATTTATTAAATACTACAAAGGTTCAAAATAGCTTCAGAGAAAGGGAATATGAGGTTGAGCAGGTGGCAGTGCTTCCGTTTTCACACTCTGAGAAGGCCAAGGTTTCTTAGGGAAGCATTCCTGGTATCTGTATTAATCAGTATCATAGTTCCTCAGCTGGTGTGTGTGTCTGATTTCATTCAGCTTGTGCTGCTGTTAGGTTTTCGTAAAAATTCATTTCATTTCCTTTTCCAGCTTCCGTCCTACTACTGGTGTGCATGTTAAAGTGTAATTCAGGCTTAACCACTTTGAGTGTAGGCTAGTTAAATTGCCTTGTTTTATGTATGAGGAAGCTGAGAGTCAGGGATGATAAGGAACCTTGATTTAGTTGCATCACTAGTTAATGAGGCCTTGGAACTTGCCTCCTGACTTCTGTTTCTTTTAGTGAAACAGCCTCTTCATTTTCCAGCCTTCAATCTTTATCTTTCAAATCTTACACTAAGGAATAAGTATCCACAAGGAACATCATTTTATGTTCCATTCTTCTTAGAATTGACTTTAAGACTAGATAGAAGAGGTGTTTATCTATGTAGTGTAAATGGCAGGAAAAAAATCAAAGATGGAGCCCAGGGCCATTAATTTTCCCAAGTAACAACAAAAAATCTCATTTATTTCTCTGATTGAATAGGAGAAACTCACGTGTTTTTAACAAAAGGCAGCAAACAACACCAGGAATCTCTGACCTGATGGATTTTAGAAGAGGAATGTCAAGGTCATTGGAAATTAAGTCTTTCATGATTGTCTCTCACCTGTACTACAATTTGCCTATCTCTCTGCTTCTGTTTGGCCTCCTTAAGATCCATCTAGTCTCTGCAGAGTTTTTTTGTATTTTTTTAAAGTAAACTCTACATGTCTCTCTTCTATTTAAACCTCCGCAATACCTTCCATTGCATTTAGAATGAACTTTCAATTCCTTTCTTGGCTAACAAAGCCTTGGAGGAGCTGGCCCAAGTTCATTCTCTCCAAGCTCATGCAAGTTTACTTTCTCCTTCTCCCTCCCTCCTCCAAATGCCCTAGAATATGTCCCTGTTTAGGGCCTTTGAATTAGCCTTTTCCTTTGCCTGAAAAGCTCTACTTTCTGATTTTTGCGTCACTATTAATATTAAATCACTGCTTAAATGTCTCCTCCTCAAAAAGGCTGCTCAAGTAGCCACCCAATCACAATCACCATCACATCACTTATTGTAATTTCTTTGCATACAGCTTAACACCAACAGATATTTTTTTCTTTCTTCTTTTCCTCCTCAGATAAGCTCCCTAGAATCCCCACTATTAGTCTTCATGAGGGCTCAAACGGCAGCCTAGAATACTGCCTAACATACGTAGGAGCTAAACCAAAATTTGTTTAAGAAACGAACATAAGAATGCACCCTTTCTTCCCCGCCCCTCGCCTCCAAATAGGGCAAATCTTAAATCATAATGAGGATATACTTAAAAATGTCTTTCTCATCTACCAGGCATTTCCACCCTTGTAGAATAGATGCCCTTGAGGCGTGCAACTTGACTGGACTGGGCCTTCCGATTTTAAGTGCAAATAATCAACATAATAGCTTTTCATTCTCTGTGACCACAGCTTTACTCTCTGATTTCGATACCACGTAAAGACGTCAGCTTGAGCACTAGGGCCGAGCGAACCCTTGCCGCGCATTCTCGCGGTCCAGACGCGGCCGCGGGCCCGGAGCGCCCTGAGTGGTCCCCCTTGGAGATACTGGGGCGAAGGGGCGGAGCCATCCAAAAGGATGAGCCTTTCGCGGACCGTCAGATGTGGTGGGGCGGCCACTTCGGGAAGGGCCTGGGGTTTCAGAAGAAGGCAAAGCTAGCCTTGCGGCGAAAAAGGAGCCCGGCTGGCTCCAGGCTGTAAGACTGAGGGGGTCGAAGGAAAGGAGGTAGGGGCTCAAACGAAACCTGCGGAGCAAGCCAAGGCCTGGGTACTTGCCAGAGGAAAAGGTTCCCGTTTCCAAGGCAACGGACCAGGAAGCGCGCAAGACGTCCGCCGCAGGTTCGTAGGTCAGCCTCGAGTTTAGAGCTCCCACGGCTGAGCGGGTTCTGCCCAGTGGAGAGGCCGCCTGGACATCATGTGACCGGTCGGGCTGACCCGCTAGCTGCCCGGGAGCACGTGGGAAGGCTTTTTCTTGTTCCTTCTTTCCCTTTTTAAAAGCCCACCCACTTTTACGCGGGCTTGGCCACGGAGTTCTTCTCGCGAGAGGCGCGCCACGCTCTCGCGAGAGTGAGTGGGAGGCGTGGGGGGTAGGCGGTGTCGCGGGCTGGAGCTGCGGTGGCGGAAGCCGAGGGGGTGGGCAGGGCGGGGGCGGGCCGCGGGGCTGGGAGGGGGGAGGGCTGGGGGCTGGTGAGGGAGGGGGGTGCCAGCCTGTTCGCCCGGCTCGTGCGACTGGTCGTTGCGGGCCGGTGACATGCCTGTGAGCTGCGGAGGCTGCGGCCCCAGGTGAGCCAGGCGCGGACTCCTCCGGGGCGTAAGCAGCGCTTTGGCTGGGGCGGCGGCGGGGTGTGCGGCCGGGATGGATGGAGCGGCCCGGCTCCGCCGCCCCAGCCCCTCCGCCTGCTTGCTCCGCCTCCTTGATCTGGCTTCGGGGCCGCCCGAGAGCTGCGCCTTTGCACGGCAGTGGGAGGAAGGCGGGAGGAGCGAGGCAGAGGGAGGAAGCCCAAGGCACTGGGCCCGGAGCGGAGGAGGGGTTCTCGGGCTCGGGACGGGTCTTTCTGGGGTCCCGAGTGTGGCGGCGGAGCTGCCGCCCCTTTGAATGACAGGCTCAGTTTCCACCCCCCGGGTGGTCTTCAGAGCCGGGTCCCCAGAATGCATGGTGCTGTGTGTGCTTAGTTTGTGTTCGTGCTGTGCGCACAGGAGCATATGCAGGAGGAGGAGGACGTTGCACTTTGTTGCGGAGCAGCAAGCATCCTTCACTGTCAGAACGCTGGAGCCTTGGAACCGGTCGCTACTCAAATCTTGTGACAAACGGAAGGCATCAAGCGGTTCCTCGGAGCGTTGATATTTGCAGTTGCTGTCAAACACTCCTAGGCTGTTAACACTCCTGGGCTGTTAATGGCTTAAATGCTGGCCGTGGAGTATTACGAAAGGATTGAGTATACTGCTATTACTCCAGTCATCTAAGCTGCTTTATAAAAAATACGTAGATGTAACTGAAGTACTTTTTAAAAAAACCTTGGTACATGACAGTGACAGTAAAAATCTAAACCACCACAGTGGTATGACTTGATAATGGTTTTTTTTCGCCTCCTGCTTTCCCTCTCCTTTAAAATCTTATTAAATTCAAGGTGGTTTTGCTTTCGATGATAGGGAATTTCATGGTGAGAAATACTGCTGAGACACAAATCTGATGGCCTTACTGCAAACTAGAGTTAAAAATTCCTGTTCTCTTTTCAGTTTTGTAATTATTGAATCACTTGCAAAATGCATCAGCTTCTTCCTACCTTGTTCGGAATGTTATGTTGATTGATACTGATTTTGTTGTGTCTGAAAATACTCAGAAAATAAGAGTACCACTCAAAAAAAGATGTACTCAGTAGTTCAAAGATGATTTTAGAGTAAATGGCAGTCCAGTGCCCTGCGTGATTAGTGTCACTTAAAATAGTGTAATTTGATGAATCTTTTAAAACACAGTCACGTTTTTCAAGTAGTACCCTGGTTATTTATACTTTTTTATGTTCTTTCCAGCAAAACTGTGACCGGGGGTGGACAGTGAATTTTACAAGTAGTTGTAGCTATGAGTAACAGTGATTTATGAGAGATCAGAGAATGTAAATGAGTCAGGGAAGAAGTGGGTTCTCAAGCTGAGCTAGTGACTAGTGTATGTACCCACATAACTGCATTATTGATGAAATTGATAAGGGCCTAGTGGTAAAATACTAAGCCAGTGATATCTCACTGATGTTGATGATAGGGGAGTTGCCTAAGACCCAGAACTGCAGTGAGAAACTCTCTGTCCTTCTGTAGTCTCTGAACTCCAGGGATAAGCCTAGAAGCTGAAGAAGTCCTCCCTTGCCTTTAGAGGCTGGAAAAAGGATCATACTTTTAATTTGTTTTTTTTTTTTTAATTTTAGGAACTTAACTGTCTGGAAAAAAACTCAGACCAATTCAGGTGGTGCCATTTGAAGGAAATATTCCAGTTATAAGTAGGCAGAGGAGTTCTGTCTGTACTTGAAAAAATATGAAAAACTTAGAAAATATCTCTTCCTGAATGGGCAAAGGAGATCAGTCTAGATTACAAAAGTCCTTGTCATTCCATCTTGGCGAACTGATTTATGGAGATAGAAAAATATAATTTTTTTTTGCTGGTCTTCAGAACCTTTTGGCAAGGGTTTCAGACTTTTAGGGTAGACTGGACATGATAAAAAGAGAAAAACTAACATTTTTAGATTAGTCTGAGAATGTTTCATGGAAAATAAGATAAATGGTGTAGTGGCCTAGAACAGAGAGGGTGTTACATGAGTGAAAATGATGTATAGTGTGAAGAGTTTGGGTTTTGCAGTCAGGCAACTAATATTTGTTAATTAATATATCTGAGTCTCTTCTTCCTTATCCTTGAAATGAGAGTTAAAAAGTTAATGGGAAGCACATAGTAGCTGCTTACTCAGTGTTTTTTCTTTGATCTCCCTTAATGGCTTGAGGATTATTTGGCTACAAGGAACAAAATACCATTTAAATTAGCCTACTTAAAAAAGGTATTTGTCATATGAAGTATATTGCGTGATTCCAGCTCAGGCAGTTACTTCAGTTTTTCTCAGGAAATACATGGTCTTATATCACTGCTACTCACTGCAGTTCTGTTCCAGTTTCTTTCAGATTGGCCTTCTCTTTAAACCTGTTGGTTTCTGCATCGCCATAACTTTGGTTTGTATGAAACTTTCATTTTCTGTGGTGCCACATCAGACACATTTTGACTTTGTAACATGGTTCTCAGCAAATATCTCCAAGTCTCAATTCTAAATTTCTAGAGAGAGAATTAAATTGGTCAGGTATCTAGTCCAGTTGGCTGGGGGTGGAGGAAGGTGGAAATGGGAAAATGTATGGGGAGGAGACTTAGGTGTGTCTCACAGTTTGTAGGGCTGTGCTTTTTAGTCCTGCCGCAGCATGCTCTTTAAGAGAAGGAATATGGTCAGAGAGGAAACGATGGGTAACTTAGATGTACTTTAACATCCTGCAGTTTTAGCTCTTCTAGCACTGCATTGAACTTGTTCTCATCTGGTAATGATCTAACCAGATCCGGTGGTCTCTTCAGGACAGATTCTTCTAGGTGTGTGAATTAGGGCAAATTACTTAAACATTTGATACCTCAGTTTTCCTGTGTGTACAATGGGTATAATATCAGCACCTTCAGTTGTGAAAATTATGAATTCCTATATGTAAAGCAATTAAACAGTGTCTGGCTGGCACATGGCAGGCACAGTGCAAGTGTACAGTATTAGTATTTATTGAATGCATGCTGTGTGGCAGGTGCTGTGATAGGGAGTGTTTGGAAAGAATGTCATTTCTGTCCTCAAGGAGTTTAGAAGTCTAGTGCTGACCACTCATGCTTGAAACTATTTCTTGACTCCAGTGACACTAAATTCTAAAGCTCTACCTCACCTACCTTTCAGATACCATTTTTTTGTGGTTTCTTTTATACCTGCCCTGGAATTGTTTATCATGGTTATCTCCTTAGATTCCCTCTTGATTTTCTGTTCTTTCCCAGTTTCTGGGATCAGCTTTCAAGGTCTGTATACGGGGGTGATTTTTAGAGTAACATCTCCAGCTCTGACCCTCAGCTAAATCTGTTAATTTTAATTGCTTTTTGGATATTATCATACTGATATAAAACACTGTCTTCCAAGTACCCTCTAATTGGCAGAGACTTTACTTTTCTTCCAGCCCTCCAGGCTTGAAACCTTGAGGTTATCTTTCACACTCTTCTTTTTTTATTCCTCATACATCCTGTCAGTTAACAGATTCTGTGTGGGCATATAGGGTGCTTTGTATGTGTCAAGCGCTGGACCAACTACAAAATGGATCTGTTCACCCATTTCTGCTACTAGCAGATTAGGCTAGAGCCTTGCCATATTTGCAAGAGCTGCTTAAATGCCTTTTCAGCAATACACTTTTAGAGTCATGGAGTCGCAGATGTCACTGATAAAGAGAAATGTGTTTCTGGGTTAAAATTCTGAACATATTTTTTGTTAAAAATAATCTTGTAGGTGGGGCTACGAATAAGATTATGAACATAAGTTCAACTTCTGGGCAGCATATTCACATTGAAAACACAACCTCAAGATTTTAGTTTTTGTGTGTATGTTTATTTTAAGTTGTGTTTGTTGTTGCTGTACAAGGAGTTTTGAAGTTAACGGCAGTTCACACTTAGTACTTTGGCAACTAGGCCCACGTTATTACTTTAAATACCAGTGAGTAGTTGGGCTCAAACATACCTTAGAAGTGGCTTCCAACCTGGAATGCAGTTGAAAGACCAATAATTTTTCTCTATGATTGAGAAAATAAAGATGATAGAGCAAATATCCCTGGATTAATTTTTCAAAAAGTTGTTAGGTAGGTAGACATCTGTTTAATGGTGTCCCTCTTGCCACCAAATGCCCCTCTGAAATCCATGTTCTTGATAAAATTTCCCTTATCTTACAGCCTGTTCAATTCAACAAATATGTGGCTTTTTATGGGTAAGGCCTTTGGGGAATGCAGAGATGAGATGCGTAAGGCATGGGGGTAGAATTTAAGCTCTCGAGGGCAGGGACTTTTCACTGTTGTATCTCAGTCACTGTTACTTAGATACTTGGTGAATATATGCCTTGAATGTTGTTAGTACTTTACATTATAGGGCATAGAGTTATATACATTTAACTGTTACATAAGGTACCATAGTTCAAGTGCTGAAATAGAGCAGGGGCAGTTTTGCCCCTCAAGGGGATGTTTGGCAATATTTGAACATGGTTTTGGTTATTGCAGCTGGGTGGGTGCTATTGGTGTCTAGTAGGTAGAGACCAAGGATACTGCTATAAATGTCCTGCAGTGCACAGACAGCTCCCTACAACAAAGACTTATCTGACCCAAAATGTCAACAATGCTGAGGTTGAGAAACCCTGCAGTGGTAAGAACAAAATGTATATTGTGAATGCAGGAATGAGGTTGATTTAGGATTAAAAAGGAAAAGGGCAGAAACTAGGAAGAAGCAAGTATCTTAATAGATACTAGGATACTCAGATCTTCTTTATATAGTTGATTATTGTTTTGAAAGACAAAATAGTAACTGATAGCTGTAGCATTTTTAGATTTTGTGAGTCAAACAACAGGTCTGTACCCAAGGAAGGAGCTAAGATTTGAGTTCCTGCCACATCAGGTACTGTTTTTACAAATACTATTGCATTACATTCTCACAGCTCTCCTGTGAAGGTGAGTCTTAGTTTCCTTATCTGCAAAAAGGGGATAATGTCACCTTTATTCCACTGTTCACTAGTTAGGTATTAATCTGTATTACTTCTCTAGTGGTTGCTTTAGAATTTACAAGATAATTTTAACTTATCACAATCTTTCATTTCATATATAGTATAGAAACCTTATGACAGTATTTTTTCATCTCCTACCTACTACATTTTTTGTACTTTTTTTGTACTTATACATCTGTTTTAAACCCTACAGTATATTGTTATTATTTTTAGTTTAAATGGTTATTTTTAAAAAGAGACCAAAAATGAGAAAATAACTTTTCTATTACCATCGTATTTACCATTTCAGGTATTCTTGATTCCTTCACATAGACCCAAATTTCCATCTGATATTGTTTTTCTTTGCCTAAAAATTTCTTTTCACAGTTATTCTAGTGGTGGTCAGCTGGAGGTGAATTGTCACAGCTGTTATTGGTCTGAATAAATTTATTTTGCCTAAAGTGTTTTTTGGTTTTTGGTTTTTTGGTTTTGAGACAAGGTCTTGCTCTGTTGCCTGGAATAGGGTACAGTGGTGTCATCATAGCTCACTGCAACCTCAAACTCCTGGGCTCAAGTGATCCTCCTGCCTCAGCCTCCTTAGTAGCTGGGACTACAAGGTGTACACCACCATCCCTGGCTAATTTTTAAATTTTTCATAGAGATGGGGATCCTGCTATTGCCCAGGTTGGTTTTAAACTCCTGGGCTCAAGTGATCCTCCTGCCTTGGCCTCCCAAAAATGCTAGGATTATAGGTGTGAGCCACCGCACCCAACCTTTGCCTAAATTTTTGAAAGATATTTCCATTGGATATGTGGATATCTGGGTTGACACTTTTTTCCCCACTTTCTTTGTAAAGATGTTGCTGCATTGTCTTGTTTTCTGGCTTGCATAGACAGGAAGTCTGCTGTCCTTCTTCATTCCTTTCTGTGTAATGTGTACTTTTTTCCTGGTCACTTTAAAACTTTTCTCTTCATTATTGGTTTTCAGCAGTTTTGTTATGATGTGTCTTGGTGTGGTTTTCTTTTATGTTTATTTTTCTTAGGGTTTGTTGAGCTTTCTTGGTTCTGTCAGTTTATGGTTTTCATCAAATTTGGGACATTCTGGGTCATTTTGTCTTCAAATATTTTTTTTCTGTCTGCCTTCTCCCCACCCTCAATACACACACATGCTTTTTGGGACTCCAGTTACTCATCTTTTACAGCGCTTAATAAGTCACTGATGTGTTAGGTTGGTTGGTTGGTTTTTAAGTTTCTTCCCTTTGTTTCATTTTGGATAGTTTCTTTTGCGATGCCTACAAGCTGACTGAACTTTTCATGTCTGGTATTTAATTTGTTGTTAATTGAATCCAGTATATTTTTTTTTATCTTAGATGTATTTCATTTTTGTCTCTAAATGTTTAATTTTGGTCTCTTTTACATCTTCTATTTCTCTCCTTGTCATGATCGTGTTTTCTTCTTCCTTTTTGAGTGTATGGAACATACTTATACTGTAGTTTTGCAGTCCTTTTCTGTTCATGCCATCATCTCTTGTCATCTCTTGTCATTTGACTTTTTTTTTTTTTGGAGACAGTGTCTGGCTCTGTCACCCAAGCTAGAGTACAGTTGTGTCAGCTCACTGCATTCTCAAATTCCTGGGCTCAAGTGATTCTCCTGCCTCGCCTCCTGAGTAGTGAGGACTATAGATTGGCATGCACTACCATGCCCAGCTAATTTTTTTTTTAGCTTTTGTAGAGATGAGGTCTCACTATGTCACCCAGGCTAGAACATTTGACTTTTTTCTCCTGGTTATGGGTTATATTTTTCTCCTCCTTTGCATACCTGCTAATTTTTGATTGCATGCCAGCCATTGATTTTATACTATTACTTGCTTGATTTGTTATAGTCCTTAAGCATGTTGGTTTTAGTTGTGGTACGCATGTTATTTGGAATCTGTTGGAAACTTTTAAGGCTTGCTTTTAGAGACTTTTTTTTTTTGAGACTTTATTAGTGTGGGCCCAGAACAGCCTTTATTGTAGTGCTGACTTACTTCCCCTACTAAGGTGACTTCCTTCTGAGGAATCTCTCCATTGCCTGATATGTTACAAGGACTTTCCAGTATGCTTAGTGAGAGTGCAAACTATGCTAAGCCCTGTCTGGTTCCAGGTATTGCTTGGGTCACTTCTTTCTTTTTGTTACTTCCCTAACCTCAGGTATTCTGCACAGTATTTGTCCAAAGGTTCTGGAGGAACCCATCTGCAGATCTCTAAAGCTCTCTTTTCCTTTGACCTCTTGCTCCAGCATTGTGCCCTTAAATTCTAGATACGTTGGCCTCCCCAAACTGATCCCTGTCTCCAAAACTCAGTGAGACTGCTAGACTGTTTGCTTTTCTCGTCCCTGCACTGTGACCTGGAAGCAGCTGTCAGCCAGTGCTGTGATCTGTCAGGGACCACAGTCCTGTGTTGCCTGTTTAGTGTTTTCATACCTATTTTATCATGTTTTATTATAGTTATATTAAACAGAATATTAATTTTTAACACTTGGCCATTTGACATTTGGTCAAAATGTGTACTTAGAGCATTTATTTTAAATATAATCTCAGATATAAAATAGAGATTATTGGAAACTTTTAAATGTATTTTCACAAACAAATGTAGACATATCCATTTAAACATTTAAAGGCATACTTTGTTTTTAATAATTTACTTTTTATTTATGATCTAGCAGATGTTTGAATGGCTACTGTGTTAACATACAAATCTGCAAAATGATTTTGTCCTCAAAGAACTCGCAGTAGGAGGAAAGTATGCAAACAATGGCACCATAGGGTAAAGGACAAAGCACTTTGGGAACGTATAGGAGGTGACTACTATTTGGGCAAGAAGAGATAAAGGAGAGATAAACCAAGCCTTCTTTAAAGAGGTAGGTTCTCGAACTGTTGCATGAAGAGTAAGTAGCAGTTCAGCTGCTAGAAGAGAGAGGGTAGATCTGAGGGAAGTTCAGGAGGATGACAGGTCAGGACTTGGTGATTTACTAGACATGGTAGTTGTGGGGATTGAGGGTAAGGCCTATTTCCAGCTTGGCCTACTGGGTGGGATTGGTTTGTTTACTGGCTCTTACTGAGAGAATACGGGAGGAGATTGTTTAGGGAGAAAGTTTTATTCAGCTTTTGAACATACTAATTTTGGAACAACTGGGAGATTTAGTTGGAAGTGTCTAGTAGAAAACTGGAAATATGGAACTGAGAATCAAGTGTAAGAACTGAACTGAAGATATAATGTAGGGAGTTATTTGCTAGTTAAAACCAGAGGTAGAGATAAAGTATCCTTGGAAAACGAAATAAAATGAGAACAAACAAGGACAAGAATGAAGGTTAGAAATATTAGTATTTGAGTAACAAGTTATGATAGAATTTAGAGAAGGAGACTAATGTAGAGAGAGAGACAAATGTTTCTCAATCAGAACTAACATATGGTACTTGTTAAAAAATACAAATTTCTGAATTCCATGTAGACCTACTGAATGTGGGTCTTCTTGGGGGAAGGTGTTAGAAATAAGTTGGTTCAGACATGTACTGAAGTTTGAGAACCAGTGTTAGAGGAGAACAGTCAAGTTAGGGCAATGTCTATAGAAGACTAGAAAGGTGTTTCAGAGACTCTTTGGGAAGGTTAATTCTCCTGTTATAAAAAAGGTTAAGTAATAGATGATATTGACTTGAACATTTCTTAGGCCAGAGGAAAGGAGGAAAGACTTGGGGAATATTTTTGTAAATTATAAAAGAATTTATGCTTATCCAGAAAAATATAAAACATATGTACACAGACAAAAAAATGAATCACCTATAATTGCATCTACCTAGGTAAAACCAATGTCTATACCCATCTAGTGTCTGTCTGCTTTTATATTGCACGTATAAAAACACACGTAGTTATACAGATTTTACACAAAATGGGATAATGTAAACATGCAAGAACCTAATTTATCATCTTCCCGTATTACAGATAGATGATGTTTTATAACATTTTTAAAAATTCCACTTACAATGGATGACCAGTGTCATCAGTTTAGTGTACTTTCTTGACATTTGTTAGGCCTGTACAAACACTGTGTCAAAGTTGTATGTGTGTGTATATGTATATTTCAAATTACAAGTGAGAGCACACTATTTACCCCATTCTGCAACTTACTTTTTCATGCCAGTATGGATTACTCTAACACATTCTTTCCAACAGCTGGGGAATATCACGTGACTGTGTTATAATTTATTTGAATTGATAAACTTCTAGGTTATTTTTAGTTTGTCAGTTTTTTTGGTTTCAGTGAATATTTCACATATCTTTATGACTTTCATGTAGGGTACATTTTAGGAAATGAAATTGCAGGATTTGTTACGTGTATTTATTCAAAGTGTCCTCTCTGTTCTCTGTATTCTTTAGAATTGTTTTCTAATTGCTTTCATTTTTCTTTTGCATTCTGTGATTTTTCTTAAAACTTCCTTGACATTCATGTTTTTAGCAATGTCTGTTTTGCTTTTTTGTTACTTCTCAGGGGATTTCATTTGTTTAGTGGTATTTTTTTTTTTCTGTGTCTTTGCTCAGCAGAGTGTAAATAGTTAATTAAACTTAGTTGCTTTTTTAATAATTTCAAAGAGTGGTATAAATTTTGAGGTACTATTAGGTAACGTGATTTGAAGGGGCATGATTATATTTGAGTTTTTTTTCTTTTCGTCTGTATTCTTACGTGTTTTTTGTTTGTTTTTCCAGTGTTCCTTCATAGTTCTCATATCGGATTCTATTTATTCATTACTCACCCTTGATAAGGATGTTTTATCTGGGTGTGCTTTTCAGGAATATCGGGGATAAAGTGAAGTAGACTTGTCAAACCCACGCTGTTGTCTCAGAGTACTCTGTTTCTTCTGCCGCAGGGGCATGTCATGGGGCACCTTAGGGTGATCAGTGAATTAGTGTTTCTCTTTACAGTTGACTTTAGTCCTCAGCTGCAAAGATAATTGTTGTTTTCTCTCATTTCCAGGCTCCCCTTTCAGACAAGGTTAGGAGTCGACTCAGAGAAAGCGATGCGATTTTAGGTGTGCCGTCCCTCTGTCCTTCAGCATCCTTTTAAATGGCTGCCATTGTGGCACTGTGGGAATGAATTTAAGGTTATTTAATCACTCTTGTTTCTGGCACCCAGATTGCTTCTTATTTCTGTTCTAAACTGTGGTGAACAGTTTATCAAACCTTTTTATGCACCGTAGAGGAGTGGTTAAGAGCCCCGGTGCTGGAGTTTGAAAATTTGGATTTGAATCTCAGCTCTGCCACCTGCTATGTGGGCCTGGGCAAATTCAACTTTCTGTTGCCTCGGTTTTTCTCATCGTCAAACTGAAATACTGTTCTGCCAATCTTAAGGATCAAATAGGATGTTAACTTAAATCTCTTAGCAAAGCACTTGTTGCATTATGAGCTCTCATTAGAACCCTAGGTGTTCCAGGATCAATATTTGCTTTGACAAATTCCCAGACGTAATTGCTGGGTCAAAGAGTAGGAATATGAATATTTCCAGGGTTTTGACATGCATTACAAAATTGCTCTCCAGAAAGGTGGTGCCACTTTACTTAGGAGCTGACTTTGAGAGTTTCTGCTTTTCTAGAACCCTTGTGTTGGCCATTGTATTTTATGTTTCATGTGAAGCTCAAGGCAAGTCCATCTGCCACTGAGAGTTTCAGGCAGTTGAAAGAGTGCTGTGGGGGAAAAGGGGGAGTGAGTTGGCCTGGGACAAATAAAAGGATTATCCTAACTTGTTTTGATAATTTTTGTCCTCTTGATCATTTTGATCATTGGTAAACATTTTAATTCTTCTTTTGTCTGTGTTTTATAGTTCAAAGTGCTTCTCATAAATTATTTTCCCATTTGATTCTTACAGTAAACTTGTCTGGTAAGTTGGATGTTATGTACATCAATGGAACAGCTCCAGAGACATTGCAATATACCCCAAAGAAATAAAGCTAATGAGAGGCAGAACAGGGACATGAATGGTACTCTTCTGAATCCTGGCCTATCATTCTTTGTCTTATCCTGTTGGGTACTCTTTTGTGTCATGCTGAGCCTTTCTCATGATGCTGCTTCAATTTCAGTAATTAATCAAATTTTATTGTTATACACACCACTAGGACTTATGTTAGTTCAGAATACAATACCATCATAATTCTTTCTCTTTTTAAAAATTAAAATATTGAAATCGCTAAAGAGAAGTGTGTATTTATGTGCCCCCACACACTTCAGTTTTATATCTACAGTGAAAGAACATAAAATGAGAACTTCACTAAAATTTAGTTTTTTTGAAGTTCTGAGGGGGGTGGGGGTGGCTAGATTAAAGTTTGTGTACATAAATCTCTCCATAGTTCAAATTTATACTAACCAAATGTCTTGGAAACCTGAGCTAGATAATTCTTGATAAGACCAGTTTGATTTTCTGAAAATAATTGAAACTAATTAAGCATTTCTTAAATCCTTATTGATTTGTAAGTTTTTGTTTTTTAGAATTCAGTTCCCCATTCCTACCCTTTACTGTGATAAAACTTTTTCCTGAGAAGGCTCGGAGCCCAAGAGGGTCATATCTGTTTTGTCTCCCTTATATCCATAGCATGTAGCACAAATTTTAAATGAATGGAAAAGGTACTGTGGTCAAATGTAGAAATTGAGTGGTAATGCCCTAAGTTCATTTAAGTTCTCAAAGGTATTTTATTAAAGGATTATTAAAAAGTTAAGACTTAGTTTTAGAGTTTCTCCCAAGGGGAGGGTGTTTGTTTGTGTATTAAGTACTATTAATATTTAACTTGAATGTCTTTTGAACTTTAGTCATAAGCTTCCTATATAAGGAATTTGTTTTAGTTCATCTGTCTTATTTGATATGTACAGATTTCATATTCTCATTCGTGTATTAGCAAACCTTTCTACCCAAGAAATAAGAATGTCTACAGCATTCACTGTTGCTGTAGAGATAAAAGTGACTTTGGAGAGGCAGGAAAGCTGGAATTCTTTTTGTGATATTCTCTATTTAAGATTTTAAAAGGCTCTTCAATTATTTCTTACTAAAGTTTTGCAATAAAAAAAGGCAGTGAGATTGAATAGATTTAAGAGTAAATATAATTTTGAACCTAAAAGTAAGATTTTTGTAATAATTTTCTATCTCGTTAATGTACCAATATTCATATATTTTTCAAATATGTTGGGTTTTTACGGCTCAGAATATTTTTGTTTGCTTTTATTTTTCTTTTTCTTTAAATGAGTTTAAAGAAATTATTTTAACACAGAATGCTTGCCTGAATTACTAAGATCAATAAATAAATTATTTTCTTTTAATTTTCTTTAGGTGTTTTGTAGATTAATTCTTCATTGATTACATACGACAGCAATATAGTTATGGCGACCTTCCAGCCTTTCAGAAACAGTCACGTGAAGACTAGAGCATCTGTCAGAAAAGTAAGTTCACATATTAGGTTTCTTTTAAGTTATAGTTTTAATAAAAATGTTGATTATTTTTAAAGTCCTATACCTATGATATTTTGTCTTTAAATGAATCTTATTAAATTAGTAACAATAAAATATTACAAATATTTGCATGTATGAAAATAGCAATATGAAATCATTATCACAATGATTTATTTCCTATAGTTCACAGTGCCTCTTTCCCATTTCTTCTCAACAGATAGTTTTCTATCTGCTTTTTAGCAATATAGGCCACTTTGTTATATACCTTTAACTTTACCCTAAAGATATATAATATTACCATTCATTCATTCATTTAGCAAATATGCACAGGGGTGCTTATTATATGTCAGGCCCTATGATAGATTTTGGATAATCAGTAGCAAACAAATGAAATATGATTCTTGATCCTTTCTTCTTTCTAGTCTGAAGAAGAACCCCTCACTTCCACTCTTAAAACAATTTGGTTAACCTTCCATTTCTTGACATTTTTGTCTTTGCTAAAACTTTGGAGGCATTACTTAAAGGAAGAAGGGAAGAATAGAAACTGGAGGATGGTTAGCAGTCGTCGTTAGCCCTTTTTCTGGACTTCATCTTCTCTGCATCGTATGACACTGTTGAGCAGTCCTTACATGGGAAGATGGTCTTTGACTTCTTTCATTAAATTGTTTTTCTTGTTCTCCTTTTCTTTTATGGTAACTCCTGTCTCCTTTGCTGATCTGCTTTCCAACTTCTAATTGTCAGTGTTCTTATAAGCATCTGAGTCTACTTTTTGATCTACTCATTCATTTCTGTAGAGAGCTAAGAAATGTGTATGGGTTTGACTGCTAACCCTAAGAGAATGGTTTCTAAATGTACAGGATGCCTGCAGAGTTAGAAAATGGAAAGTAAACTTATTTTTAAACAGGTTTCACTTTACTTTGCATTAAAGATAGAGATACGTTGAAAATTTATTGGGAATTAATATTGTGAAATCAAAAATAGCTACAGTTTCTATCCCATTTTTTTCTAACATTTTATTATGAAAATTTTAAAGCATAGAGAAAAGTTACCAAGCATGGTATACTCACATGTAAACCCACATACCTACCATCTGCATTTAACAGTTGTTAATATTTTTCTTATTTGCTTTGTGTCTGTATATTTACTTTTGTGGGTTTTTTTGTTTTTTTTGTTTTTTTTTTTGGAGATACAGTTTCACTCCATCGCCCTGGTTAGAGTGCAGTGGCATCATTGTAACTCACTGCAACCTCCAACTTCTGGGCTAAAGTGATCCTTCTGTCTCAGCCTCCTGAGTAGCTGGGACTACAGGTGCACACCACCATGCCCGGCTAATTTTTTTCTATTTTTAGTAAAGATGGGGTCTTGCTCTTGCTCAAGCTTGTCTTGAACCCCTGACCTCAAGTGATCCTCCCACCTTGGCCTCCTAGAGTGCTAGGATTACAGGTATGAGCCACTGTGCCCGGCCTGTATTTACTTTTTGGCAAAACCATTTGACATAGTGGCCATAATGTTTCTTCACCTCTAAAAACTTCACTGTGCTTCTCTTAGGAATAATAACATTCTCCCACATAACAGTAATACCATTATCACATCCAAGAAAAATAAATAACATTCCCATATATCTAATACCCAGCTATACTCAGATTGCCATTGTTACCCCTGAAATGTCTTTTATACTTCACCTTCTCCCCATTTTGGATCCAGTCTAGGTACCTGGACTCATTGTGTTTGGCAGTTGTGACTTAACTGGATTGAAAGAGTTGAAAGATTGACTTCTTGAATAGGTCAGGCCAATTTCTTTTATAGTGTCCGACATCTGGATTTGTCTGATTGTTTTCTTGTGGCGCTATTTAATTTGTTCTTCCCTCTTCTATATTTCATATAAAGTAGAAGTTATGTGTAAAGGCTTAATTGGATCAGGTTAAACATTTTGCAAGAATACTTTATAGGGTGATGTGAAGACGTAATTTCAGGTGTTTCTATGATCGGTGATGCTAAGATTGATCAGTTGACTAAAGTGGTAACCCTGCCAGAGCTGTCCATTGTAAAAGTGCATTTTCTGTTTTTTAGTTAGCAGATAATCTGTGAAATGATACATGGCTTTCTACAAATATCCTGTTTTTTCCAAAAACCTTTTTGCTAATGTTTATGACATCCCTTGATGACCCTTTCCTGAATCCATTATTTCATGGGTTTTGCAAAATGGTGATTTTCCTAATTCTATCATTCCTTTTATGTTTATTAGCTGGTATTCTTTTTTTTTTTTTTTTTTTTTTTGAGACAGAGTCTCACTCTGGTGCCCGGGCTAGAGTGCCATGGCGTCAGCCTAGCTCACAGCAACCTCAAATTCCTGGGCTCAAGCAATCCTCCTGCCTCAGCCTCCCAAGTAGCTGGGACTACAGGCATGCACCACCATGCCCAGCTAATTTTTCTATATATATTTTAGCTGTCCATATAATTTCTTTCTATTTTTAGTAGAGACCGGGTCTCACTCTTACTCAGGCTGGTCTCGAACTCCTGAGCTCAAACAATCCGCCCACCTCAGCCTCCCAGAGTGCTAGGATTATAGGCATGAGCCACTGCGCCCGGCCTGGTATTCTTCTTAAAAAGGGGTTTTTCCATTCACCTTAGATAAACTATGATATCACCTATAAAGGAGTAAATGCCTTTTAATTACCAAGTTTTAGATTATTGACATAGCGTTAATAGTTATCTCCAGTGGTGGCAAGTGAGTTTATTTCTCCTCATTCATTCATTTATTTATTTATTCGTGTTGCTCTGGACGCATGGATTTTTACAATTATATACTTTACAATCTTTTATTTGTTTATAGTTATTCATCCATCAATTCATTCATTTCTTTATTTTAAGTTGCTTAAATCAGTGGTCCCCAACCTTTTTAGCACCAGGCCAGTTTTTCCACAGACTAGGGGGTGGGGTGGGGTGGGGCGGGGTGGGAGGGTGGTTTCAGAATGATTCAAGCACATTGCATTTGCTGTGCAGTCAAACCTCTCTGTTAATGATAATCTGTATTTGCAGCAACTCCCCAGCGCTAGCATCACTGTCTCAGCTCCACCTCAGATCATCAGGCATTAGATTCTCGTAAGGAGCCCACAACCTAGATCCCTCGCATACACAATTTACAGTAGGGTTTGTGCTCCTATGAGAATCTAATGTGGATGCTGATCTGACAGGAAGTAGAGCTCAGGCGTTGATGCAAGCGATGGGGAATGGCTGTGAGTATAGATGAAGATTTGGCTTGCTCGCCTGCCACTCACCTCCTGCTGTGTAGCCTGGTGCCTTGGGGTTGGGGACCAAAGGCTTAAATTGTCCCCAGATTGGTTTTTAGGAGCCCCTCTAAGGTGGTGCCCTTATCCCTTTGTCTTAAGCTCACAATTATTTGATTGCTTTCTTGCTTTCGGGTTGTATACTGTTGGTATAGGATGACCCAGTTTTACCTACTTTCTTCTTCTTTAGACCTAGAATTGGCTATTTCTTCAGAGAACCCTGAATAGTATTTAGAAACTAATATCTGGGTACTCTGAGTACCCTTTGTTTCTACAGTGTCATGAGTTTATATTGATAGTTCAAGTTCGGATTTCACATTTCATATTTTTCTGTTTTGATTTAATGTTTGTAAATTAGCATGGAAACCTCCATTCATTAATGAAAACAAAATTGTTTAAAATACTGAATATTTTCAAGTCCACAGAAAAGTTGGGGAAAAAAGCTCAGTACAATGAACATCTCATATACTCTTCACTTAGATTCACCCTCTGTTAACATTTTGCCATACTCATTCTCTCTCTCTCCCCTGTCCCCACTTTACAATTGTGTGGTAGGCTACAGACATTATTTTATTGTACTTCTAAGTATGCCAGCACCATTACCACCCTTAAGAAAATCATTAATTCGATTCACATCACGTAACTTGCAGTCCATACACAGATTTCCGTAATTATCTCAAATGTTCTTATAACTTTTTTTTTTTTTTTTACCTCTCCTCTAAGATCCAGTCAAGGTTTATACTCTGCATTTGGGTATTGTGTCTCGTTAGCCACCCCCATTGTAGATCATTCCAATAGCTGAGATTCTTTTCTTATGACAATAAATCTTTAGAAGAGTCTGGGCCAGCTGTCTTGTGGAACATCCTCATATTCTGGGTTCATCTGTTTTTCCCTATAATTAGGTTCAGCAGGAACACCTCAAAGGTGATGTTGTGTTCATTCCCCTCTATCAGCTTGTGAGGTGCATATTGTTGATGCCAAGCTTGAACAGGTGGTTAAGATTGTAGCCACCAGGTAACTCCAATATAATTGCACATAATCCCTCTGTAAATAATACAATTAATAAATAATCTGTAGGGTGATACTTCGAGACAGTGTGAGTATCCTGTTCCCTAATAACTTTTAACCCAGTAGATTTAGGATACACTGATGATCCTTTCCTAAATCAGTAATTACATTGAGAGTTACAAATGGGGTTTTCTAATTTTCTTATTCTGTTCATATTTGTTAGCCAGCATTCTTAGGTAAAGAAGAGCTTTGCCCTTTTCTCTTTCTTTTTTAATGGACTCAGATTTTTTTAAAAAAAATTCAGTAGTTATAATCCATTACTATTTTTATTCTTTTTGATGCTCCAATTGTCCTAAATTTGAACAATGGGAATTCCTTCAAGCTGGCTTCTGTGTTTTTTTTTAAATGACCCTATTAGTCTTTGAGTAGCATTCTGGTTCTATTAGATTTTCCGGGCTCACTTCATATTTTCTCCACCTTACACCTGGAACCAGCCATTTCCCTGGGGCACTCTAGTTCCTTTTATTGGTGATTGGTACTTAGAAACCCAAATCTAGGGACTGGGTATGTTCATTGCTACTGAGGGTCATTGCACTTTTCAATGGAAAAAGGTAGTGCATATATTTATGAATTATGAGTTCATATTGATAGGTCAAATTCAACATTACACCTTTTTTCTTAAATTCTTTGACTTTATATTTTTATCTCTTAGACTAAAGATTTCCATTAATTTTAATTTATTAAAATTAGCAACTGTTGTTGAGTTCATCTAGTATGAGGTTCTGAAATCTGGGGAAACACAGTGAGTGAAATAGTCTCTGACCTCCATGATCTGGTTTAATGTGTAGGAAAGACAAATATATATGAGTGTAGTAATTATAACATGTTGTGATGTGAACTAAGTGATCTTGATGTACAAACCATACAGCAGGACCTTTGAGAGAGATGGGAAGAATCTTCGTGGGTTTTAGGATGGGTAGGATTTCTACAGGGAAAGATTGGGGAGTAAGAACATTTCTGATAGAAGAACAGATCAACAAATCAGTGGAAGGGGAATAAGTTAGAAGGAAATCAGTGCTCTATTTGTGTCTGCCTATTAATATAACAGTCATCATTTTCTTTATGTAACTTTTTCTCCCTCTGTTCCTTTGCACTTGTGAGAGCCACTGCTCCCTATCCCTGAAATCTGGAATCCTGTCTCTCATTTTCATATAGCTGCCTTAATACCCCTGAAAAACCTTATTTTGGATTGCTTTCTCTTCCTTTTTTGTCTTCATCTTTGTTAAGGGAGTAATCACTGTTGTTAGTATGCCTTACAATAGCTTCTGCATCCTCTCAACTTGTATAAGTTGTTGCTTCTATTCTGCTAATGACTTGAAAATCAGATATGCCATCTGTTAGGTTTTAGTGTAAGGTAAGAGTGAGTGAACTTGTTGTGAGGCCTTACGTGGTCTTCCAGGGGGTTGAATGCCTAGACTATGGTGTATGTGTGTGTTTTGGGCATGTGGAACTCTACTTAAGCCTTTTCAGCTGAATGTAGTTTTTCTTCTTCTCAGTTGAATTGAGTTCTGCATATAGTTATGAAAAGGTCCAAGATGAATATTAATTGGAGAATGAGTGACTCTCCATCTAAAATATCTCCAGGATCTCTTATCTTATAATTAAATAAATTAAGAATATCTTTTTTCCCCAGAGCTTCAGTGAAGATGTGTTCCAGTCTGTAAAGTCGTTACTACAGAGTGAGAAGAAACTGTGTAGTGTATCAGCAGAGGACAGTTTAAAGCAGGATGAACATGCCAATTTAACTGAGGTTTGACATATTAGTTTCTAACCCTTTTCCTAATAATGCACAATATATTTTCATATGTCCTTTGTAAGGTGTGCAAATCTCCAAGTATCTTTTGGAAGAAAGGAAGGAAATTTGTTATTTGTGTATCTATTATTGAGTGCCTATCATGTGCCAGGTACTCTCTTCTACATTATCCAGTTAACCCACACAACTGTGGGAGAGAAGTTATATTGCCTTAAGGTTTATAGATAAGGAGACAGGATCCTAGAGATTAACAGTTTACCTAGGCCGGGCGTGGTGGCTCACTCCTGTAATCCTAGCACTCTGGGAGGCCGAGGCGGGAGGATCGCTCGAGGTCAGGAGTTCAAGACCAGCCTGAGCAAGAGCAAGACCCCATCTCTACTAAAAATAGAAGGAAATTATCTGGACAGCTAAAAACATATATAGAAAAAAATTAGCTGGGCATAGTGGCACATGCCTGTAGTCCCAGCTACTCGGGAGGCTGAGGCAGAAGGATTGCTTAAGCCCAGGAGTTTGAGGTTGATGTGAGCTAGGTTGATGCCACGGCATTCTAGCCTGGGCAACAGAGCAAGACTCCATCTTAAAAACAAAACAAAACAATTTACCTAGATGTATGGAAGTTAACTGAAACACTTGTGTGAAGTAATAACCATATTTAATCGGAATAAAGATCCTGGGATAATTTAAGATTCTGACTTGCTTCTGAATCATCAGAAAGAGATTGAAAGTATATTCAGTGTTGCTTTATATTTTAACTATGCTGTTTTCTCCTGATTCTTGAGAACTGATCATCCATATTGCTATCATTTAAGTATTGTATGTTTTAGCCACAGTACTTATTTAGTAGATAGTTTACTATTCTATCCTTAAATGGAAAAAATTCTTACTCTGATGCCAAAAATATGAAAAAAAATAAATTTAAAAAATAACATTTTTTTCAGGTTATGAAAGTAGTACATATTCTCTGTAGAAAAATAAGAAATACTGAAAGTATAAAAAAGAAAATGACTATTACTGGTCCTATGAATTTGGGGGAGAAAAAGCGGAGTAGATAAATACAAGATCACTTATGACTCTGTCAACCAGAGTTAATCACTGCATCACCACGTATAGTTTGATGTCTTGCCTTTCAGTATTATTTTCCATGCATATGTTTTTAAAAATAAGATTGAATTTATGTGTATATCATTTTTCTGTAACTTGTCCTTTTTACTTAATAATGTGACATATCTTTAGGCCATTAGATATTCTTGAGAAATTTATATAAATTTCTGCAGAGTAATCTCTATATAAGGGTGTTGAAGGAAATAAATGATGCTGTCACAGGAACCAGTGAAGAAGTAGCTCTGGGGATCTACTCAGGGAAGGCATCTATGAGGAGGTGACATTTGAGTAGAAACTTGAAGAATGCGGAGGAGCCAGGCGTGTAACCATCCAAGGAAGAGAGATCCAGACTGAGGAGGGCAGCTGCAAAGCCCTTAGGCAAGAATGTGAAGGCCATGTTCTAGACCAGGGCAGGGGCCCATGTGTATAAATGAAAATGAGAGAAGGCTGAAGGTATCAGCTAACCCCAGTTAGGATTTTGCCGTGGAAAGCATGGAAGAGAAGTGCGTGGTAACAGTGGTAATGGGAGCAGGTGGGAGAGGATTGTAGTGTGAAATGCAGGTGAGAAAGGTGGCAGGGGTAATGATAAGAAGTGGATGTATTTGAAAAATGTTTTGGGGGTAGAATTGATTGAATTTGCTAGTGAGGGAGATAGGAATGAGCTTCAAGAACTGCATTTTGGAGCCAAATCTTTGGTGAAAAACATATTTGATTATCTTTGAAAATATTATCCTGTCCAAGGCAGTCACCTTTGTTTGTTTTTTTCTTGTTTCTCAGCTTTATCAACCATCTGAGACAAGATTTAAAAATTCAAATTAATGGAACTTTTCTCCTTTTTTATTCAGGTCACCTTTCTGGGTTTTAATGAAGAGACAGATGCTGCTCATATACAGGTATGGTCAATTTATGGAACTGGAAAGGACCTTGAGGAATTATTTGGAACAAATTTTGAGACCACAGAAAATTTGCCTTAATGCCCCAAATTTATACTAAAGTCTTCTGATGTCTTTCCTTTTAAAAGTTAAAAGGGTGACATTTTGAGGTCAACTTTTAAGTGTGCTTTGGACATTTTCACTTTTAGCATTTTTACTGAATACCCTTGTTACAGAAAGCAGCTTTAGGATTGAGCACAAAAGTCATTTATGCGAGAAGGTTGTAAACCACAGGCTGACTGACTTTGTTTTCATTCTGTGCATAATATAAAATGTAAGGCTTGTTTCTTTATTTTGATGGTTTTCATAATTTGACTTCAGTAGTAGAAAATTTTTTATTTTTAGTTGAGATAGAATTAAATTTAAAAAATAAAATTTGTAAAAAGTAACAATTAGCCAATGCAAACATTTTAGCCTGTTTGATTTAGACAGTTATTTACAGCAGGACTGATATTTGATATTAGGTTCAACAAAGGAAAACTTCACAGTTATATGAACAGTAGTTGAAGCTTATGTAGACATGGTAGGCATACTATTTTTTTCCTCCCTCGTGCTACTTCTTAAAAATTTGTGATTGCTACGTGTTTCCTTTTGTGGAAATAAAGTGTCTCCTAATAGAGGAAGAGATAACATTATTGAATTCGTTTTGAACAATGCATATCAGGTGTTTATGAATAAAAATTCTGCTGTGTGTTCTGATTGTGCCCTTGCTTGAAGGAAATAATCTGGACAGAAGGAACAAGAGAGGACATATTCCTGAGAACATATATGGCTGGAAAGAGAAATGTTTCAAAGTATTTCTCTAACACTGTCCTTCTCCTTTAAGAGTTACTGCTAAAACCATGTTTATAAAGGAAAGTACTCTGTAAGGCGTCAAAGACTTTAACAAGTCTTTAACTGGGTAAAGTATTTACATAAAAAGGGCAAACAAGAAAAAATAAAAGCTATTTTCTTTTCCTTTAATCTTCATAAAATTTTCTGTTAAAGTCTAATAAAATAACTTGGGGAGGAAAGACAGTAAAATGGACTTGTATTTTATAAAGTTAAACTTAAAGCTCTTAGCCAAAAATCAAATATGAAAAATTCCAGAGTTAAACCTGAGGACTGTAGCAGATGCTAGAAACTATTAAGTACCTAGTTGTCATGGATGTGTGAGGTGTTATGTAAAATTTTATTTATAGATTGATGTCAGTACATTTGAAAGGCTACAGGAATAGCCAGTATTAAATAATTTTAGTACAGTTTTGAGTTTTAAAAAAATTATCTGTGGGTAATAAACTGCATATCTTAACTATTATGAACCAGAAAATTTATTGACCAGTAGACCTTATAATTTTTGAATGGGGTCCACATTATAGGGACCTTAACAAAAGTGTTTTTCTACAGTGTTATTTATTGTTATTATTTTAAATTAGGATTTAGCTGCAGTTTCTTTGGAACTTCCAGATCTTCTGAATTCACTTCACTTCTGCAGTCTAAATGAAAATGAAATTATTTGTATGAAGGATATAAATAAATCATCAGATATAAGCAGTGCTCCTCTAAATCAGGTAACTTTTATAGATAATTTCTAATGAGTCTTTCCGGGAAAATTTTACTACAGTTGATAAAGAGTATTAAACTTTTAAATGCTTAGATGAAGTTTCTTTTCTTTTTTAATACTATCTTAAGGTAATATAATTTCTAAGAAATATAACTCATGAAGTGTTGACATCTCTGAAGAATGCAATAATTTTGGTCATAGCTTATAAATTAGATTTCCATCTGTGAAGTTCCATAAATGGTATGCAAATACATATTAATCTTTTTGTAAAAAAAATCCTTTTCCTGGATTTCTTGAACAGCTTTTACCTTTATATAAGGTATGGGGACTTTTCCCTTTTATGGCCAGTTTTAAATTTATATGAATGTGCTATATATTTTAGAGAATACACTTCAGCTCATTTTCCAGTTTTAAAAAAATTGCATCTATAGTGGACATCTGATAATATATTCTTTATTACTAAACAAAAATGTTACCATTTCAAATAGGTGGTTAGTTTTAAAATACTCAGTGCTTAGTTCTTTACAAGTATATGATTTTATTGATAATGCATCACAGAAAAATATTTTAGGAGGTAAAACGTATACAATTGAACCAGTAGGTTTAAGGATTACTTATTCCAAGTATTAAAAAACTGCTGTATTCTTTATGAGATCTGATAAAAGTAGAACTGCCTGCCTCATTTATTTAATTATATTCTTCATTCATAATTACTTTGCTGTATTTGCTAGGATGTAAGAGGTGATTATTATATTTGGTTTCAATTTTTTTTACTAAATCATTCCTCAATATTTTCATTTTTTAGATAATATATAGGGGAAAATCTGGTAACTTGTATTCTTAAAGCTGTAAACATTATTCTAAGTTGTAATAGGGAAATTTAAATAAAAGGAGGAGACATTTCTTTTATTGTGATAGGAGGGAAGAAGGCATCATTCTGGAAGGTATGGGAAAATGGGATAAAAACAATAAAATAGAACCCAGTTCCTGCCCTCAAGCAATTTGCAATGTAGTTGATGAGATGTGAATGATTAAATAAGGAAAATCACAGGGCTGTATAGTAATACAGGAAAACATAATTGCTCAAAGGAATGGATAGGTAGTAAATTCTCTAACATTTAAGCAGAACAGACTAGGTAGAATTTGAATACCTAGATAAGAGAAAGATGGGAGAATAAGAGACTGGGAAGTGAGAAATGTAGAGAAAGGATGAAGAAAAGAATTAAACATTACAAAACCAGGAGCCCTTCAGTATATATGTATTTCTTGTTTGTTTTCTGGTCTGAGATTATCTTACTTCTATGCTTTACTTCCAGATAATATGTTTTGTATTTGAAATTAAAATTATTTTTATCATTTTTCATCTTTCTCAAGAGTCATCATTCTGAAATGCTTTGTGTCATGAGAGTATCACCTACATTACCAAGATTCAGAATTGATTTCATCTTTAGTCTCCTAAGTAAATATGCTACTGGTATGAGATACACCCTGGACACGTACTCACATCAGAAGTGCCAACTTGAGACCACTAATGAAGATGATGATGATACTAACCAGTCCGTGTCTTCCATAGAGGATGACTTTGTCACTGCTTTTGAGCACTTAGAGGAAGAAGAGACTTTAAAGCCATTTAGTGATGGTTTGTTTTTTGTTAGACTTTTTCTTGAAATGGAGATAAACTTTAAAATTCACTTTTGAAAGTTTTAAGGCAGATGTGTTCAGTTGAAATTTGATCCAATTTAAACAATTTAACCTTTTTTCTGATTGCATGAAGAACTAATTTCCTTGTGATTTTAAGTTCATTGTTATCTGGTTTCCAGTTTTGCTATTTCTGTTCTTATTTAGGCAGTACTGTTCAAGTGCTGTTTATGTCATTACTGTAAGAGCCTGGAGCATGCCTAGGTTCAAATTTCAGAAGAGTTAGCTGGCAGAGTCACCACAATTATGTTTCTAACATGTGTGACAGCATGTGAAGCATTCCATATATCAGGTATCCCCAGATATAGGGTAAAATGAAACTATTTTATTAAAAGGTATATTTGCTTTCCAGTGTTACTTGGGGTGAATCTTTCTGTTAAACGACATAGTTTAGAAGATACTTGTATTATGAATGAATATTTCACGTTTAAAGTCAATTTATTCAATTGGTTTAAATTAATTTCTAAAAATTTCTATTCAAGAACAATTGAATCATTTTACTCTTTTCTTATAGGAATAAACATTGCTACGCTTAGAAGCCAGTGTGATGCCGCTGCACAGACTGTTTCTGGTCCCCATGTAGAAACCCATGATTTAAGGATTCTGGTTAGCTCTGGACGGCAGAAATCATTAGCTAAACCCTCAAATTCCTTAACAAATGTTCAGGGACATAAAGAACTACCTTCTGTGAAAACTTCAGTCACAACATCAATTTCAGAGCCTTGGATCCAAAAGAGTTTCTATAGGTCATCTAATGCTTCAGATAAAGGTAGTGATACACAGAAAATGTTTTTTTCTTCGTCTCCTGCCTACTCATCTGAATCAGAATGCTCAAGTCCAAGTCCTGTTATTTTCTTGGATGAAGAGGGATATCAAAAAAGTTTAAAAGCAAAACTTGAGTTGCCTAAAATTCCTGTGATGAAAGATGATATAGAGGATTCAGACTCAGAAGTAAGTGAATTTTTTGATAGCTTTGATCAGTTTGATGAACTAGAACAAACTCTAGAGACTTCTTGTCTATTTATAAAAGATCCTATCATAGGGACGTCATCACAAAAGAAAGGGCATAAACATGGAAAATGTTGTATGAATCCTCAAAAATTTAAGTTCGATCGTCCAGCACTCCCAGCTAATGTTAGAAAGCCAACTCCTCGTAAACCAGAATCTCCGTACGGTAACCCGTGTGATGTTCCAGATTCTCCTCGCCCAGTGAAGGCAACCGGGGAAGATAGTGGTTTGTTTAGCCCTATTCGATCCTCTGCATTTAGTCCTCTTGGAGGCTGCACTCCAGCTGAGTGTTGTTGCCTAGCAGATAATGGTGGAGATACAATCCATGAAAATCATGATTCTGTGTATTACACCTATGAAGATTATGCAGATAGTGTTTCTTGTGAAGTACTAGGCTCAGTTCTTCACACCCAACATGCTAATGCCATATCAAACATTAATAGTTCTAAAAGTGGAGAAAACAAAACTGTGGCTCTTAAGCATGGAAACCTTGATCAAAAAAGTAAATCGAAAAACAAATCCTTAATGATTAAAGATAGCATTCAGAAATTTGCAGCAGATCTCGTGGAAAAAAGTTTTGGCGGTGCATTTAAAGACTTACAGAAAGGAGTTTCTTCATGTACCAATGCGTTATGCCACTTAGCCATCAAATTGACATCATCTGTTTTTCAGATGGCATTTAATGAACTGAGAAGGCAGCGTGCATTTTCACTGAAAGAACGTGCCATTAGTGGCCTGGCTAATTTTTTGGTGAGTGAAGCTTTATCAAATGCCTTAAAAGACTTACAGTATGTAAAGAAGCAGATATTTACAAATACAGTTGCTAGGTTTGCTGCAGATCTTGCTGAAGAGCTGGTTTTTGAAGGCATCATGGAAGTGTGTCAATTTTCATATCCTCCAACACCTGCATCTCCACAGTGTGGGTCGTTTGACTTTGAAGACAAAGTAGTGAAGTCGTATGCAAAAGATTTGTCTGAATCTGTAATACAGGAAGCATTCATTGAGCTATCACAAGTTGATGTGACCTTCACAACAAAGGCAGCAGTTAGTGTCTCTACAGATAACATCAAGTATGTGAGTGCAGCAAGTGGAGTGCCATCGGCACAAACAGTCACGTTTTCCCCTTCTTTTCACAGTCAAGCAGTTACGGTGACAAAACCAATGCAGGAACATAAAAAGGAATACACAGTGCAGCAGGCCTTGTTTTGTACATCTGGAATTGTTACTTCTATACCAGTGCCCTTGGCAGGAAGTGCCCTTCTCCCATATCATATTTCATCTGGTATGTATCAGACAAAGTCTCATCTGTCATCTGATGATAGTAATTCAAATGGTGATTCTACCCAAGCGCATGTTACCACAAAAAACAATGAAGAGGAAGTAGCTTGTCTCCGAAATATTTGCTTACCTTCAGAACACAATCCAGGTAACCAGAATGATTTTAAACCAACTAATGATGATGGTGAAATGCAAAGTTCTTCAAAATTAACAAGTGACCCCGTGATAATTAACAACTTTTCTGCAGCAATGGTGCATACGATAGTAAACGAAACTTTAGACTCAATGACATCATTTGAAGTTACAAAAACAGTTGATGAACAACACACAGATTATTTAACTAAATCAATAGAGGGAAAAAACCCTTCTTCCCACTGTGATCAAGCAACACTGCAACGGAGTGAAGCTAGCAATAAGGACGTGTTTGCTCACCAATTATCTAAATCTATTATTAAACATTCCATAGATAAAAGCAAATCAGTGATCCCAAATATAGATAAAAGTGCAGCACATAAGGAAAGCTTGCCTGTTCCTGGAGAAGAATCACAGTTGACACTGGAAAAGTTCCCCAAATTTCTTGACTCTCAAGATCACAGAACTCACTGTTCACTTTCAGTTGAAAAGGATTGTGCTCCAGAATGTAAAGGTTCTATGGTTCATGAATTTTCCTTAGAGACACTACCACCTTTTCCAACTGTGGTGGGCCAGAAACCTGATTTGAAGGAACTTGCTAAGGATAAACCAGTGAAAAAGCATAATTTGAAAAATACGTCACTTGAACCCTTTTCTTTTGGACAAGAAAGCACCTTTCCTCATTCACATACCTTCTCGTCGGCAGTGCTTACTTGTGTAGATGGTTTGCATGTGGAAGATAAACAGAAAATCAGAGACAGAAATGTAATACCTGATACTCCTCCATCAACTCCTCTGGTACCATCCCAGGCTAGTTCTGAATGGGATATCAAGAAGTTAACCAAAAAGCTCAAGGGGGAATTGGCCAAAGAATTTGCTCCTGCTACACCACCTTCTACACCTCACAACTCATCTGTTGGTAGTTTGTCTGAAAACGAACAAAATACTATGGAAAAAGAAGAGTTCATGTTGAAACTCATGCGATCTCTTTCAGAAGAAGTTGAAAGCAGTGAAGGTGAAGAGCATTCCGAAGTAGAGCACTCAGGGAAGAAAGTTCAGTTTGCAGAAGAATTAGCTACACGCATCATTTCTCTTGCAACTGAAATGGCAGCTTCCCATTTAGATCATAAAATAATTCAAGAACCCAAAGTTAACAGACCTTGCTTAAATGCACAAAGTCAAAGAAGTATATCACCTACTTTTTTAAATCACTCAGCTGAAAATTTACAAACATTGTGCAATTTTGCAGGTGATATGGCAGCAGAAGTCATTACAGAAGCTGGCAAAATAGCAAAAGTTAAAAGTTGTATGCTTTTCAGCCAAAAGAACAGTTTTTATGTTGATGGTGACCAAGATTATAGATCAGAAGAGAATTTGGGACATAGGGACATAGAGGCCCTGGCACACCCAAGAGAAATGGATCCATTTGTTCTTTCATTACCACCAAGTTCTTGTATGTCAGGTCTGACATATAAGTATCCCAGCTGTGAAAGTGTGACAGATGAATATGCAGGTCACATTATCCAAATACTAAAGCAGGAAGGTGGTAATAGTGAGTTAATAATGGATCAGTATGCCAATAGACTTGCCTACCGATCTGTTAAATCAGGATTGCAAGAAGCAGCTAAGACAACCAAAGTGAAGTGCAGCTCAAAAATGTTTCCTGTGCAAAGCTTACAGGTGAAAACAAACAAGGAACTGTTGATGTTCTCAAATAAAGACTACCACCAGGTAGATAAAAAAAGACAAAGTAAAAGAAATGGAGGTTACTTTTGTAAAAATCAAACTTGTGAAAGGACCCAGGATATACATAGAAATGAGTGCTCTGAACTGTGTAGTTTTTCAACTTCTCTTGCTCACAGCATAACAAGAGATGTTAAAAAAGAGCTTATAGCATCTACGGTTGGCTTGCCAAAATCCTTAACAGATTCTTGCTTGTATGAAAAATCAGTATGTGATGAAGATACTGAGTGTCACGTTGAACCAGAATTGCCTAAGTCTCTTCAGCCTTCCTCGCAAAATCACAGGTTTTACCACAGTACAGGCAGCTTAAATGGAGAGAATGTTGTTCAAGCTATAGAACAGTATGCTAAAAAAGTAGCAGATGACACTTTAGGGCTAAGTTTAGGATCCACAGTTTTCCAAGTGTCTGAGACCACAAAATCAGCAGATAGGGTCACTTATGCAGAAAAGTTGTCACCTCTTATAAGTCAAGCTTGCAGATATTGTGACCTTAAAGAACTCCATGATTGCACCGGAAATTCATCTCCGCACTTTTTCAGACAGGGTTCACTTACAATTAGTAAGCCAGCTTCTAATTCAAAATTTAGCACCATCTATCAGAAATCTAGAATTTTTCATCTCGATGTCCCTCAAATTCATGTTAATCTTGACAAGAAGACAGTGCTTGCTGAGAAGATAGTTGCTGAAGCTATTGAAAAAGCAGAGCGAGAGCTGAGCAATGCCAGCTTGGCAGCTGACAGTGGCATTGGACAAGATGGTGCCAGCTTTGCTGAGAGCCTTGCCACAGAAATAATGACATCAGCTGTGACAAACGTTGGACATGCTGCTAGCAGGTAAGTTTCAAGTGTCTTTGGTTGGTATGATAAAACAAAAAATTAAATGCAATCACATATGTCTTAGATCCTGTTCAGAAAAGATTATTTTTAACTCTAAATTCACAAAATTTTTTCCCATTGCCTGTGTGTATTATTTCATATCCTACACATGACTGTCATATATCTTGTCTCCTGATCCCTTTTGAGGGAAGGCTTTATCCATTTACAGAGCTGGAAGATGAGGGCAAGAAGATAATCACCTTGGCCAAGTTCACAGAGCTGTGAAGTAGGTAAAGTGGAATCAAAGAAACAGCTGGAGAATTTTATACAGTAGTCCCCTCTTATCCTTGGTTTTGCTTTCTACAGTCTGAAAAATATTAAATGGGAAATTCCAGAAATAATTCGTAAGTTTTAAATTGCACACTGCTCGGAATAGTGTAATGAAGTCTCATGCCCTCCTGCCTGGGATGTGAATCATCCCTTTCCATGCTGTGTATGTTTCCCACCTGCTAGTCACTTAGTAGCAGTCTTGGTTATCAGATTTAAAAAAACATGGTATATGTAAAGTTCAGTACTAGTCACAGTTTTAGGCATCTACTGGGTGTCTTGGAACTTATCCTCTGCAGATAAGGAGGGACCATTGTATAGCAAATGTAGAATATTACCATATTAATTTACTACTCTGAGGTTAAATTTTCTACAGTGTTTTCTTTTTTCTGTTCACTGCGTAAGTTTTCTTATAAAGAGCATGGTTTAGTCAAACTACTGTGAGGGAGAAAGCAAAAGTTCTCCAAATACTGTCACCACTGCCACCACCTCTCTTGATTGATTCATATTCTAAGGGGACAATTCTTTCCAATAGTTCTACAGGGTCCTGTTCTTCAGTAGCTGTCTTTTATGTTTAGTGATTCTAACAACTTAGTCAAAATTCTCACTGTTAACCTTCTTTCTCCCTGAGAAAACATCAGGACCAACCTGTTACTGGTCTGTAGGATTGTAGTTGTAAATCTCATTGGAAAGAGAAAATGCTTCGAGTTGAGATGGGATTTAATTGAGTCACATGTTATCCCAGATTTTTTAGTAGCTTTTGTCAAAGTCATGACAAGGACTGCCTCTTTTCTTAGCCATCTTAAAATAGGGAGATGCAGTTTGGTCAGGACTCTTGAACCCAATTTTCCATAGCATTCACTTGAGAAGAGACATGCTGCGGGTTTCTGGTGAATTAGAGAGGGTCTCTATTTGCCTTAATCAGGCAGCCTCCTTCCTCCTAGACCAGGGGTTGGCAAACTATATTCTGTGGGCCAGGTGTGGCCTACAGCTCGTTTTTGTGTGGACTGCAAGCTGAGAATAGTTTTTACATTTTTAAATGGTTAAAAAAAATCAAAAGAATATTTTGTGTTGTGAAAATTATATAAAATTCAAATATCAATATTTATAAATAAAGTTTTATTGAAACACAGCTATGCTCATTCATTTATATATTGTCTGTAGCTGCCTTTGTGCTCTAATGGCAGAGTTGAATAGTCACGACAGAGACCATGTGGCCCCCAGTGCCTAAGACTTAGGCCTTAAGTGTTTATTGTCTGGCCCTTTATGGAAAAAGTTTGTGAACCTGTGTCCTAGAGCCACATTTTCTTTATTCATGACTATATATTAGTTCCTAGTACACTGATAGACATATAATAAGTGGTTAATAAATATTCAAATGAATAAGTGGGCCTTTTTACAATGGAAGCAACTTTCCTCACTATGTGGCCTCAGGCTATTAATTTTCCCTCCTCCTCAGTACCTGCCCCCACATCCACCCTCGTGGGAGGGAAAGAGACCCTCCTCTAGATTAAAGTTTCAGCATCACTCCCAGGGCCAGCAGATGGCTTTGCTGTTAATTCTTCAGTATTTTCACTTTTCCTTCTTAGAGCTGGGTGGGTAGATAGGCCCTTGGAGTTCTTGTAAGCCAGTGCGTCCAGTTCCAACATTTTATAAAGGTTGGTAGGATCTAACTTTGTAGTTCTTCTCATGTTTCCCTTCTTAATAGTTGTGCTAGGGCACTGTAAGTACTGACTGAAGAGTTGCCCCTAGTGTGTACAGTTTACCGTTTCACATTTTCTGTTTCTAACATTAAAGTCTGTCTTTCAAGCTTGAAGAGAAATTCCTTCAAATGGCTTATTTTTTGAAGCATTTGGATTATTTCACTAGTGTCACTTTTCTTCTAAATGTTTGATTCACAAAAGTAACCGTAAATATTTCACAAAGCTGTAATATACAGAAGGGTGGCTCGTGAATGTCAAATGGGAAATTATAGTGCATTTGTAAAAGAGCAAAACATCTCAGCTATATTCTAGGCTGTCACTTGTAAGCCCAAATAACCTAGCAGTCATTACAAACTCTTCTCTGGACCTCATCCCGTGGGTCATTTGAGCCAAAAACCTTAAGAATGTGGCACATATCAGGAAAAGTGTTCAAAAAGAAAAAGTAGCACTCTATTATGGCTCAAAACTATAGAATGCCTGTCTCTGGAATGCCCAGTAGAATTCTGGTTGCTATATCTTAAATACAAAATGAGAATAGCCAAAAAAAACCAAAAAAACAAAACAAAACTGGGAGGGGGTGCAGTTCAGAGGCTATTCTAGGCCCTGGGGTTACAGAAGTAAGTAAAACAGGCAAAATCTGTGTTCTCTTGGGGCTTATGTCATAGTGGATTAAGATAGACAATAGATAATTAAAATATATAGTAGGTCATGTAGAGGTGAGTGTTTTGGGGTAAAAATAAAGCAAGGAAGGGCGGTAGAGAGCGCTTGTGGTGACAGTGGGTGGCAGCAGTTAGGGATGGTTTGCAGTTTTGAATAGGTAGCTGGGAAAGTAATACTGGCAAAGTAACATTTGAACCAAGAGCCAAAGGGAAAGAGAGAATAAGTCCTGCTGGAGTCAGGGAGAGGAGGGTTCCAGGCAAAGGGGTGGGACTGTGCATGTTTGGGACACAACAGAGAGGCTTGTGTTTTCATAAGTGGAGTGACCCAGGGAGAACAGTAGGAGATGAGGTGGACATTGTGAGAGGGCATCAGCCAGTGTGTTTTAAGGACACAGGCTCTTATTCTGATTGGTGAGAAGCCATCAAAGGTTTTGATCAGAAAACATTTTCTCTTTTCATGTTTAAAAACGTCACTTTTACTATGATGAGAAAAAAATGTGGAGGGGGCAATTACAGCAGTCAGTGGACTTTCTTGTAACAATGCAGTAAAAACATAAATGCCTCTTCGTTGAAAAAAAATGAAAAGTGTTATGGTTCATGCTCAAAATCTTGAAGAGATTTGGCCAGTTTGAATAAAGACTTGATTGACAATGCTAGATTTCTTTTTGTTCTTAAATCTCCTTTAGTACAAATTAAAGTACTATATTACAAAGCAGATGATAAACTTAGGAACTTGCATTGCCCTTTAGTGTCCTGCTTTAAACAGAATTTATATAAATGATGCACTAGAGATAGATTCATAAGAGATTAATAAGATAAGTTAGGGGTGTTGGTGGATGCCTTAGTTAATTTGGAAGTTAATATGCTGTCCTGCATAGTCTCTTTATTAGCGGACACAACCAAAGGACCAAATGGACCACTGGTTTGACTCTGAATATTGGTCCTTGTTTTTGTCATCTTTATCATCAAATTGATAGTCTTACAAATTCAGAATCTGTGATGCTCTGAGTTTGATTTTTTTTTCTTCTTTTTAGTTCAAAACAAATAGAAGACTTTCAGTCAACTGAGTCTTTTGGTAGCCAGCAGATGAATCTCAGTATTGGTGATGACAGCACTGGTAGCTGGTCCAATTTAAGTTTTGAAGATGAACACCAAGATGAAAGCAGTAGTTTTCATCATCTAAGTGAAAGGTAACTAAAATTTTGCATATAATTGTATAATTTAGGTCCTCAGACCTAATAAGTGAGCTGTAACTTTATGTTGAGTATTTAAAAATTATAAATTTGAAAATCTGCTATATGTTCAAAATGTATTTTATTCTCAATGTGTTTCTAATGGTTTTTGACATTTACTAAATATAGTAATTAGCCCAGCTAATTTCCTTTGGATGTGCCAGTAATTTGAAAAATATTGCGTGTTTAATTTTAAGCTTTTCCTGAACTTTTTGTGAGCTTTTGAGGAAAATGTTTTCTCACTTTAAAGAGGGTCCCTTTTTTTTTCTTTAGAGGATGGGAAAAAAGATAGTTATCTGTAAAAGGGATAAAAATAGCCCTGTAATTTTCCTGATATTAGTTAAATAGTAGCTTTCTGGTGCAGGTAGGGCCCTTACTTGTCCTGCTATTAGGAACAAAATGACCTGGGGCATTTATACTTGAATGATTGAAAAATACATAAATCAAAGCCATTATAAAAATTTTGTTTTGTGTAGCAGAAGGCATTTATCACATATATAACTTTTCTTAGTTAACTTTGTTCATAACAATGGTCTTTGAAATAATTTATTAATTAGGATACAGTTGTTTCTTATGTTCTTACCTCTACCTAAAGGCATTCCTAACTAACCTGTAAAACTCTATAAAATCTTTACCCACATTAACTGATAATTGGAAATAATAAATACCATCTATAGCTGAGTCTAGAGAGAAGAAGGGGTTCTCAGCATACTTCCAGTTTCAGGCATATGGGGGAAGGACCCGGTGAGGCACCAGTGGAACAGTGCCCTTGGAAATGGCAGACCAGGAGGGGGAGGGAAGACGATGATTGAGGAGGAAGAGGGAGCATAAGGAAAGGAAATGGCTCTTCACCCGTTAGGACACTTCATCCCACAGTATTTTGTTTGATGCTTGGATTAACCAGTAAGTATTAATACTTTTACAGAATATCTATTTTGTCATAGTTTCTGATAATACTGTATAAACCACCAATATTTCTTAAAATCTAAGTCCAAAAAGGCAGTGTTTAAAACTGGTAGAAGCAAATGGGGCAATGCTATAAATAATAATTTGGCCCTTTTCCATATTTTATCTAGAATAGAATATTAACATTTAATTTCTTCTCTCATCTTTGAGAAGCAATCTTTAGGATTTCGGTGGGGGTTGACTTCATTGCTTAGGAGATCCTGGTGTTAAAATGGGAGGGACCACTATGGGTAGAGGATTGTGGCATTAAGAGGATTTGTAGCCAGTTGAACAGCTCTATGCACAATGTTATCTAATTTGATGAGAGGAGGAGGAATCTTAGCAGTTTCTGTTCTTGGTTCTGTCCTCCTTAGCATTACTTTATTAGTGATATAGAATGCTCGTTTGTGGATGACTCAAAATAAGGCTGAAAAAATAATCCCATTAACAGAACAAAGGTTCCGAAAGACCAAATCAGGCTGAGACTAAAATTACATTTAGCATGGGGAAATGCATTTAGGTTCAGAAAATTATTAGAATTCAGGTAGGAGCAAACCTGGCTTGATAGCATTTTGTGATAAAAAGACCTGTGTTTCGATTGACCACAGTTGTAGTATGAGCGAATGATGCCATGTAGTATTAAGGTTCAGGCACTCAGAAAAAGATAGTAACGTTCATCCAAGGTTGGTGGTGGCTTGTTGAATATACAATGTCCGGGGCCTCACCTTCAGAAATGAAGATTTGTTAGGTCAGTGGAAGGTCCTGAGAGTCTGCATGCTTGATAAGCACTTTACGTCATTTCAATGCATGTGGTTCAGAGACCACACTTGAAGATACATTGCTTTACCCATTCTGCCTTTTGATGACATTAGCTATAGGTACTGTTCTTTTCTGGCATAGAAATCAACGTAGGAGATAAAAACTTTGGCAGTTTGGAAACAGCATGCACGGTCATGAGTGGGAAGTTCAGAAGAGGGCAACAACTTAAAAAAAAAAACACAATAATTTCAGATTTTTACAAGTGTTTAGGAGGATTATATAATTATCTGATCAGAAAGAGAACTGGTCTGTGTATATGAACTTCTTACATATTTCAGGTAGTTTGTGACTCTTTTAGAAGTTATGAATTAGATTAGGTAAGAGATGGGCTAGACTTACAGAGTTTTGAGATAATTTTTGTGGGCTATGTCAGAATTGATACTAGTTTTCCGATGGCTGAAAGCCACAGTAAAGAATTTCAGTACCGGACTACCACTAGTTTGAAGGTATAAATATACCTGTTCTAAACACAGAAAATATGAAAGGACATGAAGGAAAATGATAGAAGCAGGACAATTTTTCAAGAATGAAATAGGAAGGCTATTAAGTAGAGAAATTAGCTTATTTTATGTTGGGTTAATATAGGGTGATCACAGCTCCTGATTTACTCAGGGTAGTCTGGTTTACTTCTGCTGCACTGTTGTAATTGTTAACGGTGGCTTCTTTCATTTTCAAAAGTGTGCTGGGCAGATGAAAAATCTATGCGGTCACCTTAGTTAGAAGTGGTATTTTAGAAACAACTGACTTCAAATCTGACCCATTTTGAGGTACAGAAGCAGAGGAGAAATGAGGTTAGTTAGAGGAAGTTTGAATTTCTAGTCTTTTCATTGTTTAACGGTTATTTCTTTTCATGTTCATGTAATACTTAGGTGATGGATTTTTATTAATTACATGGAGGAATAATTATTGTTATGAGTAGAATTTTAATTTTGTAATGTTTTTCTTTGTTTATATAATCATTTTATTAATTGAAGTAAATACTGTATTTGAGATCTTTAATTTTCTCTTTGGCTCACAGCTATCTATCCATTCTTTATTTCTATATTTTCTTATTTTTAGTTTGTCTGACATCAGACTACATGGGCTAACCTCTGGTTGTTTTAGTGGCTTTATACTAGAGCTATATTTGTTTGAACATATGTTGAAAAGACCCTGATCACTTTTAACTTTTATTTTCTAATACTCTGGTCCCCAACCCCCGGGGCCTGGACCAGTACTGGTCCGAGTTAGGGTCTGGGCCACAGAGCTCTGGCCCCCTGTCCTCTCCTAGTCTGTGGAAAAATTGTCTTCCATGAAACCAGCCCCTGGTGCCAAAAAAGTTGGGGACTGCTGCTCTAATACATTATGGTTTGTGACAATTTGATAGCGTTAGAGTGAATATGGATATGTAAATTATTTGTGATTGCTTGGAAGCCATTTAGAACTTTAAATAATTATCTTTTTTTTTGGTAACCATGTCAACATTTACAGATGAATGTAAAATGATTTTATGTTAATTCATTTTTTAGAACCAAAAATTTGGTTTGTGTAAATATTAATTTTTATAATTGCATAGCCTAATATTGGAAATACAGCTGCTTATCACTGCGAACTAATGTGCATACTAATGATTTTAATAATTAGGAATGATTAGAATTTTAAAAAATTGCATGTTGAAGATTTGAATCTTAAAAATTCAATTTAATTTTGTTTTTGAACACGGTTGCTTTTTTAAAAAATTGCTTTGCTGCAGTTTCAGAATATAGTTGCATTCTTCTTCTTTTGATTAGGTAGTATAAGAAGTTATCTGTGTGTGGCATTAGTGATTGGCCAGCTAGACAGGTGTAATGCCTTAATTAAGCCTTGGTTATTCTTGCTTTATTCTGAAGAAAATGTATTATTTGCCATCTACTGAATTATATATAATATATAAAATGAAGGTAATTGACATAATAAGAGTATTTTAAAATCAGAAAACATGCTTTTTCCAAGTAGTTAGAAAAGGTCTTTTGGGGACTATGTCTTAGCGCACTCTATCCTCTCTCTCCTCCGCAAACTACCCCCCCAGCCTATCTCTGTCTTGCACTATCTAAAGGCCTGAGAGAATGTTAACTTATGGTGTTCTTTTTAAAAAACTTTATCCAAACTGAAGTGTTTGCATTTTACAAATTATATCCTAAGATCTGCCATAAGACATTAATTTCATTGTAAAACTTCTTACTTCCTACATTCATTTGTTACTGTTTTCTTAATCTGTAAAATAAATGTAAATTTAGAATAATTTTCATGATCTATTGAGGACAAAGAAAAACTCCCAAATCTCCGAACCTGCCAGGTACCTTTTAGAGTAGCAGTGATGGTCTCTCTTTACCTCTATGGAAGCTCCACTCCATTGTGGCAGCTTCAGAACATCTGAAGTTATCAAGGACAGAAGCTGTTCCAAAGAAAACGAAGGTTGTTGTTACTATTCATTTTCTAGTTCAGCTCTGTTCTTTTCTTCCTCCGGCAGTAATGGTAACAGCAGTAGCTGGAGCAGTCTTGGTTTAGAAGGAGATTTGTATGAGGACAATTTATCCTTTCCAACATCAGACAGGTTGGTCCAGTCTAGAAACTTAAAAACGGATGGGTCTTTCACCACTAATGCATGATGTCATATTCTTAAAAGAATGTGGGTTACAGTGCCAGTATGTATCAACCTGCTTTTCTCTTATATTTTGACATGATTCTGCTTGATGAATTCCCATCTAATGAAAAAATTCAACTATGCTGAGATGACTGACATCTAATTGCAAAATGTGCTACTGTTATGCATGTGTTGTTCTGCTTGCTATTTTTCATGCTACCAATTATTTCATTCAAGAGCTTGCTTCCTACAGGATTTCTGTTGGTTTCTTTTGTTTGTTTTTGTATGTAGTTTTATATATATGAAAAGTGTAGAAAAAAATGTGTTTTTACTGTGTTAAAAATATACGTAAATGGCATCAGCCAAAGCATCACTAAATACTTAATTATTCATGGCATTCTATGATATTCAAATGCTATATTATCTAAAATCAAATTAGTAGAGTATTTCAGCTTTAAATTATTTTAAATTTTATTATGAAATTACTTGGCTCTGTATATCATGGTAAGGTAGGACTTCTTGGTTTTGATAACTTTAGACATCATTTGCAATTCAGATTTTAACATGAAATGATGTGAGAAGCAAAGCTTCCTTTTTTATTGTCATTTCTCCCTTTTATAAATGTCATATGTCATATTGTAACATTCATTCCTTACTACATTTTTTAGAATTGGTTTTAATGCTATTATTAACTAAAGTTTTTTTTTAACTACTGCTATTTTGTTCAAAAAGTGATGGACCAGACGTTGATAAAGATGAAGAGCATGAGGACGATGTAGAAGGTAATTGACGATTTGATTTTCAAAGTGTTTGTGTGTTTTTTGTATAAGTTTCCCTAGAAGAGTCTTTGTGGTTTGTATTTGTGCATTTTTATCAGATGGGCCCCGAGTTATTTGTGTAAAACATTACAAATCAGGGTATTTTTTAATGAATTTTTCTTTATCCAGTTTTAGGTCCTTCATTGAGCAGTTTGTATTTGATTGCTACACTAATGACATTCTCATTGATGTAAAGACTAAAATATTTTGAAAAGAATCATTCAGTTATTTGAGAGAGAAGTTCATCATAATTTGTCTACATAATTGTCTTTTTCAAAGTATAAAATCTAAAATCCTTACTCATGTTATAAGATATATTAAATTATGGCATATTACTGTCATAGTATTTTCCTTCCCAACTGGTAACTTCAAGAATTAGGGTTTTATGTCAAACTTATATAAATGGTGATGAAGGGGTGTTCGACACCTTGGCCTCCAATTCATGTGAGAGTAAGTAGGTCAGCTACTAAGATTCAGAATAGGTATTGGCCAGGAGGTCAGAATATTATGCTTCGTTATTTGGCTGTCTGAAGTATGGGAATGATGGCCAGGATTAGAATAGAGAAGACTAGGGCTAGTACCCCTCCTAGTTTGTTGGGATAGATCGTAAGATAGCATAGGCAAATAGGAAGTATCATTCCGGTTTAATATGGGGTGGCGTACCAAGGGGGTTAGCTGGCGTATAATTATCAGGGTCTCCTAGTAAGTTGGGGGAGAAAAGTACTAGAATTATAACTAGGAGGATGAGAAGCAGAAGTCCTAATAGGTCTTTAATTGTGTAATACGGGTGACACCCCTTCATCACCATCAGACAAACAGCATCTATCCTATATTTCTCCCTAATCCTTATTATTAGGCAAACAGTAAGCCTGTTTGAGAACAAAATACTCAAATGAAGAGTCCTTGTAGTATATCTAATATCCTGGTCTTGTAAACCAGAAATGGAGAATCCCTCTCCCAAGGCCTTCTCAAGGAAGAAGCACCAGCCCCACCTTCAGCACCCAAAGCTGAAATTCTACTTAAACTATTCCTTGCCTCTTCCAGTGCTGAATAATTGCTCCAGCTATCATGCCAGTACTAATATTATGCTACAACAAAACATAGACACGGGTCTAAATGACCCCGCTCTATGTACATCGTGCATTATGTGCCCCTCCCCATTAACATGTACTAGTACTACATATGTTTAATCATACAGGACATATATGTATAATCTTACAGGACATATATGTATAATCATACATACAATTCTAGTCCACATGCATATAAGCAAGTACATAACACTTATACCGTACATAAGACATATATGTATAATCATGCATACAGTTCTAGTCCACATGCATATAAGCAGGTACATATTATTCATACCGTACATAGCATATCTCTGTATTGATTGGACATTGGCACATATCATGTTCGACAATCCTTGTCAATACGCATATCACCTCCATTAGTCCGTAGTGAAACTACCATCCTTCGAGAAACCAGCAACCCGCCCACATAATGCTCCTCTTCACGCTCCGGGCCCATTACACTTGGGAGTGACTAATGTGAAACTGTGTCTGACATCTGGTTCTTACTTCAGGGCCACCTTGAATATAACCGCTTACTCGTTCCTCTTAAATAAGACATCTCGATGGATTAATGACTAATCAGCCCATGACTAGACATAACTGTGCTGTCAGGCAGTTGGTATTTTTTAATTTTTAGGGATGCTTGGACTCACCATGGCCTACGCCAGCCCACACCCAGTGCATTGATTGTAGCTGGACTTAACATGTACATTCTTTACCCTCATAATTATCATAGGTGACTATTTAATTCATCCTCGAAGGACATAGATCATTTTTAGATGACGTACATGTACGCATACACATACATGTATGCATACATGTACACGTACGCATACATGCACGCACGTACGCGTACATTTAATACCCAAATTATTTTATGCAAACCCCTCTACCCTCACGTTCTGGATTTATACAGGTTTTGGTACATTCACTCCTGCCAAACCCCCAAAACAAGAGCTTCCCGCACCGCTTACTTAACTAGAACTTTATTTATGCCTACAGGTTTATCTCAACTGTGATGAGCCTATTGGGAAAATACCTCCCGCAAAAACCTTAAATTCCAGTAATTACTAGTGTAATACTTCCAACCCCTTCTTTACCTAAGGAGCTATCCTCAAACTTAACTATAAGTTCAACTAGAAATGGCTTTTCATGCTCTTACATAAAATGATATCAAAAAAATTGTAGCTTTCTCCACTTCAAGCCAACTAGGGTCAATAATAGTCACCATCGGCATTAATCAACCCCGTCTGGCCTTCCTCCATATCTGCAATCACGCTTTCTTAAAGTCCATACTATTTAGTGCTCCAGGTCTATCATTCACAACCTAAACGATGAACAAGACATCCGAAAAATAAGAGGTCTATTTAAAGCTATGCCCTTTACATCTTCCTGCCTTATTATTGGAAGCCTAGCACTTACGGGTACGCCTTTTCTAACAGTCTTCTACTCAAAAGACCTCATTATCGAGTCTGCAAATACATCCAATACCAAGGCCTGAGCCCTCACGATTACACTTATTGCAGTCTCCCTAACGGCCATCTATAGTACCCGAATTATCTTCTATGCACTACGAGGCCAACCCTGGTTTACAACTTTAACTACCATCAACGAAAACAACACATTACTAATAAACTCAAACACCTAGCATTCGGTAACCTTTTCACCGGATTCTTCCTATCCAACAACATTCTACCCGTAAATACCCCCCAAATAACAATACCACTTTACCTAAAAATGACAGCTCTGGCAGTAACTATTGTAGGTTTTGCCTCGGCAATAGAACTAAACCTCCTTACAAACAATCTAAAATTTAAACCATCTTCATATACATTCAAATTCTCAAACTCATTAGGCTTTTATCCAACGATTATGTATCGTCTGATCCCCTTATTCAACTTATCCATAAGCCAAAACACAGCATCTCTGATTTATTTGGGTGGGATACTTGTGGTGTTTGGTTATACTACAGCGATAGCTATGGAGGAGTACCCTGAGACTTGGGGATCTAGTGTTGTTATTTGGGGAGTCTTGTTGTTAGGGGTAGGGATGGAATTGTTTATGGTAGCGTGAATAGCTGAGCATGGTGAGGTAGGAATGGCAGTTGGTTTTAGTAGTTTAGAGGACTGGATTATTTTTGAGAGTAAAGAGGCTAGTGTAATTTGTGAAGATTCTTTAGGAGTGGCTACTCTTTATAATTATACTAGCTGGTTTGCAGTGATTGCTGGTTGATCTTTATTTATTATTGTCCTGATTGTTATTGAGATTATTCAAAGATAGGCTGAGGGGTTAGGTAATTGGTAAAAGAGATAGGAGAATAGAGGTAAGGAAAGAGAGAAAGTTTAATTTAGGCCTTTTTGGTTAGATACAATAATGGAGGATGATATTTGTAGTTGGGACATGTTTTTTGACATGGTTTTTTCTAATCAGACTAGGTCTAGTAGGAGAGATGCTGTATCATCTACGAATTTTCAAGCTAAAATATTCAGACTTAAGATTATTATTATCTTTTAGTTCTCATGCCTCTGAAAGTAGGCATTCTTCATATAGGGCTTCTAGAAGTTAGTTTTGCTCATCAGATGCAAAGTTGAGGTAGGGTAGTATTTTTAAGAGTTATTGATAGGCTAGGTAAAACTTGCTTTATTTGTGTTCACTAAAAACATATTGCCTTTATATATTAAAGTTGTGTACTTTTTCCCAAGTAAAAACTGTGAGCAATGTTACTCCAAAAACTATACATGGTTAGAAATGCACGTGGTGAGTGTTCTCTAAAAAACTAGTTGTTACCTAACTTTACTGAGGAATGATTAAGAGAAAAGAAGGTACAAATTAAAATAAATATGAAATTTTTTAAAAAAATTTACTTTTAGCACTAGTTAGGTTGTTCAGGATTTCTTTTGTGAGTGGGTAGAAATAAGGAGATTAATTATGTGTAGGTAGCTACATCGTTACTCAGCTTTTGAGATTATAGGCATCTCTCATTATGTAGAAAGTTATAGCCAACTTTAAATTTGTTAAATTTAAAGGTTTCCCAGGTTTTACTTGAGAAGAAGTACACAACTTTTATATACAAAGTCAACATGTTTTTAGTGAACACAAATAAAGCAAGTATTACCTAGCTTATCCATAACTGTTAATTAGGTGATTGAGTGGTCTGGATTTACAGAAAGATTCAAAATTACAGAAATCCCAACAGACTTTTTTTTTTTCTTTTGTAGTTGCAGGGTGTCAGTCCCTTCCCTTTTCACTAGTGGTTGGTGACTTCTCTAAAGAGAGAGCTGTTTGAACTTTCCCATCAAGCCAGGCAACCAGGACTCCTGAACTGAGGAAACACCGGCAGTGCCGGGAAGCATTGGGGTGACCCAGCTTCCAGCCCTGTGAGCTCTGCTGGATATACCAAAAGACACAGCGACCATGTCTTGTTCCATTGTGTACTGACCCTATTTCTGATTGAGAAACATTCGAGAGAGGGGAGAGAAAAGACAATAAATTTATATTTAGAGAGTAATGTGGGACAGGTAATTTTTTAATTAAAAATTAGGGGCTAACACCAATCCTAAAAATGATTAGTAGTAGTCTGGCATGGCCTGCAAACTGTAACAGAGAGTCAGGGACATCCATCAGCAGCATTTCCATTTCTGGGACATACTGGCATGATGTCTACCAGCATGCCCGGGGTGCTCACCTCTTGTGGTGTAGGGGGTCCGGTTTCAGGACTCTTTATTGCTCATCATTAAGCAGGAATGTTTAACACATGATATTGGTCCACAGGTCATCAGTTTTTTGTTTTTGTTTTTGAGACAGTATTTCACGCTGTCTCCCTGGCTAGAATACAGTGGTGTCATCATAGCTCACTGTAAACCTCCAACTCCTGGGCTCAAGTGATCCTCCTGCTTCAGCCTCCTGAGTAGCTGGGATTACAGGCATGAGCCACCACTTGGCTAGTATTTTCTAGTTTTAGTAGAGATGGGATCTCGCTCTTGCTCAGGCTTGTCTCGAACTCCTGAGCTCAAGCAATCCTCCCACCTTGGTTTCTCAGAGTGCTAGGATTACAGGTGTGAGTCACCACACCTGGCCCAGTTTTTCAGTCAATAGAGATACATCCTTCTTTATGTTGAAAATATAATTCTTATAAAAAAAAGAAAATAAAATTGAGAGCAGTGTCTTATTTATACTAGAGGTATGCCAGAAAATTCCCTGCTCTGGCTTTTGGGATATAAATGGTCTCATAGGACATTTTGTCTCAAGAATGAAGCAATCAGGAGCATGGAGCCAACTGCCTGTGTTCATATCCTGGCTCAGCCATTTCCCCTGCTGTAAGACTGGTCTCTCTCTGTCACAGATGCCCCACCTCTAAAATTGAGAGGATAGTAGTTTCTACCCCATAAAGTGATTATGCAGATTAAAGGAGTTTGTACATATAAAGAACTTAGTACTTAGGATGTAATATGTGTTGTACGTACAAGTGTTTGCTGGTGTTCTTTATTTATTTGAGGTTTTTATTTGTGTATTTCATTTTTATTTTGATTGTAATGCTAGCTTGAGAGTTTTGTTTTTCTTTCTCTTCAACCTGTGGGCCATAATTTGACACAAATTTTGCCATTTATACCTTAAAATAGTGTTTTACATTGTTGCTATCATTAAATGACGAAAGTTATCCCTTTGTTTTAACATTATTTTATCCTTTCAAAGAAATATTTTAGTTGATATTATGGTGTGGTTAAGAAAAAATGGATTTTTTTTTCAGCATTCATTGAAATCTTAAGAAATGGAAAATATTTGTATATACTTGGCAACCAGAGTAATGAAAGTTGAATTGATGAGTTTACTTCATATTGTTTAAATTTAAATATTAGGTTTGAGGCAAGATGGAAAGACTCTGCTAATTACGAATATTGACATGGAGCCATGCACAGTAGACCCCCAGCTAAGGATTATTCTTCAATGGCTTGTTGCCTCTGAGGCTGAAGTTGCAGAACTTTATTTTCATGACTCTGCAAAGAAAGAGTTTATACTAGTAAGTACCTGCTGTAGAGTGGTTGTGAGAATACATGTGATAGTTGTTGTTCTATAATGTTCTTGTCATGTGGTTGGTCTAATAAGATGCCTCTGGATGGCTGAGTGGTTAAATGCTTAGGCTGTAGAGTCCAACAGTTTGGGTTCATGTGTCAGCTCTGCCGCTCTAGCAGCAGAACGTGGGGCAAGTTAACCAGTCTGTCTCAGTTCCTGTAGCTGCACTATGGAAATGAATATAGCATCTACCTTACAGGCATTTGTGAGGATTAAATATAATACTATAAAAAGAAAAAAAGCTTAGTCTGGTGCCTGGCACACACTAAGTTCTCAAAGGTAGGTGCTATCATTAATGAGCATTGCATGTGTTCCTATGAGAAGATTGTTATTCTCTGTATTTAACTGATTTATAATTGTACCTAATAATTAATATGTCTTTTTCTCTGGTAATCCAGTTTCATTCATATGAGAAGCTGGCATAATCAAAAGCCAATAAAAGTTTAAACAATGTGCTTTTATTGAGTGCGTACTATGTGCCAAGCACATTATTAGTCAAGATTTTCAGTTTACAGTCTTAAAATTTTTGTCCCATAATTTTCCTTATCAGAACTTTGGTTTAATTTTATCATAGGGTATAGAATAGTTCAGTGAATGACCAATGTAGTTTGGTCAATGATAACAAAAAAGGAACAATAAAATTACTCTTATTTTCTGATTCAGAATTTATGAAGATATTTTTGAAAAACATTATATAAAAATTTTTTGTGTTGTATTTCATCATTTATTTTTGCTTAGAGTTTTTGGATGTTTCCAGTTTAAGTTTCTGTTTTCGGGCAGAAATCAAAAATAGGACAGAAAGGGATATTTGGGAAATGAACTGCCAAGGGGAAAGAATGGGTAGGGGAAATGTTAGAACTGACTGTAGGGAGGCATTTAGTCTTGGATAGACTGAGAGTAAAGGAAGGCCTTAGGAGGAGCTGAGAGAGACAATGCCTGGGTACAGGGACCTCTCCCCCATGTAACCGAGCCCAGGGGACCTTTGCCTGATGATGGAGTGAAGTGGGATGCTTACATGTGGATGGCAATGCCTGATTATGTCTATGGCTTATTCTGAATAACGACCCTCATTGACCATGTCTAGCTAAAACCCCACAGGGCTGCTAGGAAGCTATGAAGTTAAGAAGCAAGTACAGAATATTTTTAGCGATAATGATGATAATAGAAATACTTTATTTTGTATCTTTCTAGGTAATATATTACTAATTCTGATAGCTTTACTATTAACTAAAATAAGCAATATTACCATAAGCATAACTAGGAGATAAGAGATAATTGTATAATTGATAATATAACATATTTTGATACTTTCTTGTGCCTACACAAGAAAAAAGTGAAAAAAGAAAAAATAGATCCAAATTCAGAACTTTTGTGCTTCAAAGGATACCGTCAAGAAAGTGAAATGACAACCCACAGAATGGGAGAAAATATTTGCAAATTGTATATCTAATAAGGGATGTACATATACATTCTTGTACCTAGAATATATAAAGAACTCTTGCAACTCAATAGTAAAAATACAAATAATCCAAAAAAATAGACAAGGAATGTGAATAGTTGTTTCTCCACAGAAGATATACAAATGGCAAATAAGTACATGAAAAGATGCTCAACCTCATTAGCAATTAGGAAAATGCAAATCAAAACCACTATGAGATACCACTTAACGCCCACTAGGAGGGCTATAATCAGAAAGACAGATAACAAGTGTTGGCAGGATGCAGAGAAATTAGATCCTTCATATATTGCTAGTGAGAATGTAAAGTGGCCCAGCTGCACTGGAAAACATTCTGAAAGTTAGCATGTCCATTCTGAGGTATATACTCGATGAAACATATGTCCACATTTGTGCACAAATGTCCATGGCAACATTGTTCATAATGGTAATAAGTAGGAACAGCCCCAGATGTTTATCAACTGATGTGAATGGATAAGAAAAACATAGTGTATCTGTCAGTAAAAAGTAATGAGGTACTGATACCTGCTACACCATGGAGCAACCTTGAAATAATTATGTTGAGTGAAAGAAGCCATGTTTTATGATTCCATTTACATGAAATGTCTGAAATAGGCAAATCTATAGAGATGAAAGGTAGATTAAGTGGTAGCCTAGAGTTGAGGAGATGGAGAATGGGGAGTGATTTCTAATGGGTTGGGCTTTCCTTTTGGTGTGATGAAAATTATTCTAATATTGATTGTAATGATAGTTGCATTCAACTCAGGGAATATGCTAAAAACCATTGATGAGTACACTTTCCATGAATTGTATGATATGTGAATTATATCTCAATAAAGCTGTTTAAAAAAAGGTTAAGCATATGTATATTACAAAAAATTAAGGTGATTTTTAAGAATGTCACTTACCAATCTTTTAAAACTTAAGAACTTTTGTAGAACTTAATAGGAAAAAAATGAGCAAGGCATGTTCTGATTGGTGACAATAGAGTTCATTTAAACCTGTATTTATTTAGTTTTTTAGTATTTTTATTTTTGTTGAAAAATTAACATTTCTTAACTTTTTGAAAGCCCTGTTTCCGTTGAGGCTAGAGTGTGTATTCCAGAAAAATACCACACTATATGTTGTGGAAGGAAAATTGACATCCTTTTATTAAGCTTGACGTTGTCTTTATTATTTTATGTTCCTAATTGAAGGTGTGGCAGATGTATTTAGTTAGGTGAAGAATTTCCTGTAGAAATTTAGCCTCTGCACTCCCACACAGACTGTCCGCTTGGTGAGGTTTGCAGAGTTCTGTCTCCAGCAATCCCAAACTGTCATTCTGTGGAGGAGACGTGTTTATAAAGGGCAGGAAAGGAAACTGTTTAATTTGGGTTAAAGGGGTGGTGGTTTAGGGGAGAGGACCTTGTTATAGCTCAGAAACGATCATCAATTGCAAACAACAGGATTCTTAGTTTCATTTAATGTTAAAAATAAAAATGAAAACTCGATTCTTATAAAATTGTTTTTAGTTAATGTTTGATATATTTTTCTTTTTTAGCTTTCAAAACGATTGCAAGAGAAAGGATGGAAAGTGGGAGACCTTCTGCAAGCTGTGCTGCAGTACTACGAAGTGATGGAAGAAACTGCCAACGAGGAGAGATGCAAGTCACTGTTTGATTGGCTCTTGGAAAATGCATAGAACAAACCCCAAACCAGTATATTATAGTATTTGTTTTGGGAGGGGAAGAAACAAAGATGCTTAGGATAAAATTTGAATAGTGATTATTAACATTTTAAGTGAATTGGGAGGAAAGTAAATAGAGCTTTTTAAGTGCTTTGTGTCATCATACAGTGTATATAGTTCATACTTTTGTAATCTGTCAAAATATTATCTTCATGTATTCTTCTATACACGTGTGTAGTACGATAAGACCCTAAGAACATGTATTTGAAGGAAGGTCTAACCATGAGGTTTTCAGGGGCATTGTCTGACAGCATTCTTTTTGCATCCAAATCGTGCTGCTAGAAGCTGCACTGAAGTGGCTGAGGATAGGTTCCAGTGATACAGTTGTAATTTTGCTCCTTTGCAAACAAATGGCATCTCATTAATAACTAGTCTGACATAAAAAAATAAAATTGAGGCTAATTTTTTTTTGGTTTCTGGTAGATTTTTTGTCTTTTTGTCCTGTTTTTAAAAATTAATTTTATTCTCATAGTATTCAGCTATTGGTAGTTTTTTGATTTCCCCAAACTATTTCTTAACAGAAACGTTAATATTTTTGGTTTCTATGAACACTGTGATAGTTTCCCCATCCTTTCATCAAATGACATATTTGCCAATGCTGACTGCCAATGCAGTCTTTCTGGCATGAAAGTGATGGGGGGTGTGTGTGTGTCCCTGTGTGTGTAAAGGAGTACTTTAACCTTGCTAGTGGTTTGTTCCCTCTTTTATTTTACTGTTTTCTTTGTTAAAAACCCACTGTTAATATTAAAAAGGTGCTTTAAAATAAAATGTCTATAAAGATTGTGCAGTAAGAATTTTTATTTGTCTTTTTGGCTATTTTGGGGTCCCAGCTTATCCTGTAAGTGAAAATTCGAATTGGAAAACATTTTGAAATTTTAAAAATTAATATGGAAATGCATTTGGAGAAGCCCAATAATTGTTTTCATTGTTGGATTTTTGAAAAAAAAAAATCTCCACTTTACTAAGGATAAGTTTTTTTCTAGAAAAAAATGGGATTTTTCCCCCCTTATAAAATTTATCTGCACTATTTTGTAAAGTTCTTTGCCATGATCTTTCTGGGCTCTACATTTCCTACTACTTTGTCTTTAGAAACTGCAAGTTGGTGTGAATAAAGGACCAAGCTTGTGTCTTGGTTTTGTATGTGTGGGGGTGTGTGTACATTTTTGATTCTCCCACTAGCATATTTTGTAATCTAGGGTAAATCACTTTTTGTGGGAGCTTTGATTTTTGCTCCTTCACGTTTTCTTTTTTCCTGAGCACTGACTATTGAAAGCTGCACAAAATGTAGAAGACATAGCACCTGCCAGGGAGTAGGGAATAAGGGCACTTAGTGTTAATGTGAATTAATAATTATGGCAGAGAAATGTGTTTTATAGTGAGAGATTCAAATTTGCTTTTTAAGAAAAATGCCAAAAGCTATTTAAATATTTTGAGGTTACATTGTAAGCTTTGGTTTTTCTCAATTTAAGGTACAGAAATAGAGCAAGCCTTAAACATAAATTTTCCTAAAGTTTCTTCAAGTATTTTTTAAGGTGGAGAAATGAAGGAAATGTATAACCAGAATTGTTTCTTCTTTTAGTTTTTCAGAACTTGAGATGTGGCAGCACTGAACTGAGTTTCTAAACATTAGGACCAGGAATGTTTGCTCTTGTTAATTATAACATGGACTAAGTGATCATTAAGTTTAGATTACATTTTTACAAGTGTCTAAATATCAAATTGTGTTTAGTAACTTGGTTATATGTATAGGTTTGATCAACGGCAAAATTGAATTCTGAATTTATTTTATTATGATTTTTTTTGTCAGAATGTGACCTTGTTTGGAATTGATTTCTTTTAAGGTGACAATATATTCGTTTTGTAAAACTTTCTGTGTTTGAAAATATTTATGTTTATTTCTGTTAATGGTATAATCATTTCGAGGTGAGGTTTTCCTCATATTCTTACTTCCTTTGCATTTTGCTGGAACCGTGCTAGGTTCGGAGTTTCCTAATTTAACCACTACCAGTCAGACCAGTCATTAGGTATTAGCATGTGTGGTAGTATTGGTAGTAATAATAATAGAAGTCCACACTTCATCAATTCAGTGCAAGAGCATAGAGAAAAATATTAAGTATTGGAAGATGTGAAAAGAAGTGTGAGTTAAGCTTTCTCATATAGAGAGGAAACATTCGGGTTTAGAGCAGTATCTTTTTATAAAATATAGTCTAAACTTAACTTTCTTTAAAGGCACTTTGTGATTTTCCAAAGACGTTCTAGATCTGTTTGGTTGCTCCATCTTCAGAACAGCTCTGTTGAGGACAACTCTGTCATATTTTATTACAAATCTGCTTGACATATTTATATTGTAACTTTGTAATATTACCGTTCTGCGCATTTTGGCCCTTATGAAAAATGTCTTTTTCAGAACTGTTAAAGTTGTGATGTGCATTGAGCTGAATTCTCTGTTAACCAATTTCAAAACCTTCGAGTGATATGTGGAAAGAAAGTGAATGAGACCGCTGATAGGGGATTTTCAGAATCTTATTTCAGACTGAAATGTGGCAATTCTTTCATGTTCTTCTTTTCCTAAGCCAAGTTTAAATTACATTTATATTTTTGGTGTTGATAGTGATTTTGAAAATATTTCCTGATTTATACAAAAGGAATGATTGATTTATAAGTCACAGAAGAAAAGATAGTATCTGTTGGATGGTTTAATACAATTTAATGGTGTTATAAAAGAGTTTAAGAGTATTCACTCAGCGAATATACATAACATCTTTACACTTTGGAAAATGTTCCACTTACCCTTTCAGATAGTTGATGTGAATTAATTCAATTCATAATACTTTAATTTTGCTTAAACAAGGGTTTTACATTACTGGTAGGAGAATTTACTTACTTATTAAATGCACTATGTATAAAGTAAAAGATAGTTTACTCATGTGACTTTGACATTAGGTGACTTTGACATTAGTGCACGTTTCCCAAATGCAAAGTTTAATCTTGATTCCTCATCAGAGTCCAGATTTAAATGTCTACTTAGTTAATTATTTAGCTAATATTATTCTTCCAGAATTAATATATTCAGTTTCCCACCAATATATCACTTTAAATTTTATGTTTTTCAAAGGAATCTTTCCATAGAATTTAAAAAAAAAGGACACATCCATACTCAGGATGTAGGGAAAATACTTTCCATTTAAAACCCTGTCCCCCTGTCACCAGCACAAGAGAATAAGAGTTTCAGTGGGAATTATGAAAATTGTACTAAAGCAAAAAGCATTTTTTCTCATTTTCAGCAAAAATCCTGTAAACATTTACTCATTTACTGTATTCCTGCTCTGAAGATGCAGATACAGTGTTAGTCACTCTTGTCACTTTATTTATTTTTTTTTTTACCATCTGTGTACATTCCTTTCATAGGTAGTTCTAGAGATTCTTATTTTGTTTTTGTTGTGCTATTTCAATACTATTTAATATCAAGTTTTAATATTGCTGGATTTGCTACCTTTGGTTACTTGTGCAGTGTTAAAAAAGTAATCTACATTCTTGTTTAATATACCAGATATATAGCAAAAGCAGCTTTGAATAATTATAGCTGTTTATTTGGCTGTGCTCAATTACTACATTAAGATTTTGTACTGTGTAACAGTAACTTTTTTTTTGCTCTTCAGTAATTTAATATGTTCACTTACCAAAATACGAACTTCAGGATGCACTCAAATTTTGTTTTTGCAGTGGCTCAAAAAAAAATTCAGAAATTTCTTTTGTAATAATTTGCAATTAATTGTTCTTTTATCTTACAATTGTTTAAGCCTGTGATCTTTCTTCTCCCAACTAAGAGTTCTTCAATAAATTTAAGAAATACCTGTCCTTCATTTTCATTCTATAATGTCTTATTGACTACTCCATACTGAACTAAAACACAAGTATACAAGTGGGACTGCTATGATAGAAGATACATAAAAGGATCCAAATGCTCAAATCATGGTTTTTCAGAACAAGAGAACTTAGGAATGTTTTAAATTTTACTCTGGAGTCTACCTACTTATGGGTGCCCCCAAATGCTGACATAAGTGACTTAAAAGGCTGGTTGCCCAGTCTGTTTTGAATTTAATGCAAAGTACAATATTATGGTTGCCTTGAATATGAGCATAGTTATGAAATTCTTCTGGCCTGGTTTGAGCACTCTTTCCGTAGTTAGTAGAGATCATTCCTCTGTCATACCACGTACATGAGATACTTAAAAGCTAGCTGCTGGTTTCTTATTGCTAATGGAATTTGACTTGGTCTCAAGTTTGGTTTTTTTTTTTTTTTCTTTTTAAATAGACTTTATTTTTTAGAGCATTTTTAGATGCATAGCAAAGTGGAGCAGAAAGTACAGAGTTCCCATACACCCTCTGTCGTCACTTCACCCCTAGCCTGCTTCACTATCAATACCCCACAACAGAATGGAACATTTGTTGGAATCTGTGGACCTACACTGAAACACCAATCACACCATTATCATCCAAAGTCCATAGTTCACATTAGGGTTTACCCTTGGTGTTGTACATTCTGTGGGTTTGGACAAATGTATAATGGTATAATGAATTGTAGTATCATACAAATCATTTTGCTGCCTTGTCTTAAGTATTTTAAACCCAGAAATTAGGGAATGATCTTTTAGTTTTTCATGAATGTTTCAAAATGCTAGGAAGTAATAATAGCAAACAATGGGAAGATTTGGGTGTAAGTGTATCCCAGTCACTAAGAAAACAATTTAAAAATGCTGACAAAAAGTAAACAATATTCCAAAGACACTAATTCCAAAAGAAAAATGGCTCAAAGGGAATGGGAAATGTGGCAAAGGACATTTGACAATTTTACATGTAAGGATCATTTGTGATTTTTGATTTGTGTCTTAGCTGAGACAGAGAGGAGAGGGGCAAGGGACAGGGCTTGAAGAGTTACTTCAGATTTTTAAAAATGTGAAAGGTGGAGAGGTCACGTATGCAAGGATGAATCATACTATTGGTGCTATTATACAAAAAGCATAAGGTAAAAATCTGAGTTTCTTGCAGCAAACTATTTATAGCAGGAACAGTAAAGAGTATGTTGCATTTTTTTCTGTAACCTTTGTAATTTTGTGATTACCTCAATCTCGGGCTCTACCTCAGGGAGGGTAATATTTTCAACTGGAAAGTGAAAAAAAAAAAAAATTTTTCAAAGGGATTGAAGCCCCAATACTGACTTTTAGCTCTTCTCTGTGTACCACACCCCGTTTTAAACAAACACCTAAATGGATTTCTTAGTTTAGGTGAGAGATTAAACCAGACTTCTGTGTGCTGAATTCTGCCCACTAATTTGTTTTGGTTGGACATGTGATCTTTTTAAAACAATTACCAGCACTTAAAAATGAGATTTCACATTTAAAAATGTTTTATATTTTCAGCTTCTGCAAACATTGAAAGCGCTGAAACACAGACTGAAGAACAGTTTGGCAGGAACTGAATAATGATTGCCCCTTTAGTCTCGGAGTAAGTTCTCTTGTCAATTCCCTCATTTCTGTTGCCTGCTGGGGCATTGTAGGCATTTGAGATGCATTCGAGATGCAATCGAGACACAATCTCCGACTTAAAGCAGATGAGATCATTAATGTGCTCAGAAAATATGAACAACATTCTGGCAACTCTTCCATTCTCTAGGATTGCTCAAAGAGGAGAGGAACGTTCTAGAAATTATAGACTTGATGAGTTTATTGCTCCTGAGCAGTAAAATAAATAGTGATTGTTAAAAATATAATTTTCTCAGTGTGTGGGGAAGGAAGGGCCAAAATAGGTTTACCAAGAGCAGATTCTATCAGATTTACATTTCAGTTTTCAGTGGAATTATTCTCCTGGAATGTTAGGATATCAGAGACATAGTATCTAGATTTTAATGAGGCATTTTATATGGAGAGAAGGAGCGAATATTGTGGCTTCCTAATGTTTTGAGAATGTTTTCCTGAAGACTTGTGGTTACTCTTCGTCTACCTGGAGGTCAATGCTGTGAGTGTCATAGGCCATGTCATGTGTAGCCTTTTTAATCAGCCTTGGGGCCAAGATTTTGTTGGCATGTGCCAATCAGGGGTGTCAAAGGACATTACTGAGCATTGCACAGCAGCCACACTGAAGGATGATATTAGAGCAGAATAGAAATAAACTAGGGGAGCAGATAAGGAACTTTCAAGTCTATTTCCTCCCTTTGTCCTTTGACCAAACCTTGGATTTGATGTTTTCCTCCAAAGGTGGGAAGGTTCTGTGTTTACGTATTCCCCCTTTAAAACTGGGCTTGAATATTTTCCTTCAAATAACTATATTTTTGATATAAACATAGTTATTTCCCTGTTACTCACATAAATCCTGTGAACCCAGGACTTCTAAATATAGGGGAACTGATGCTAAGATTCCATAAGAGCTTAAAATACCATGAATTTCTGAAGAGTCACAAAGCTGTCAGAAAAAAGTGAAGCTACCAGAACTACGGCAACGAACCTCTTACCTCTTTTCTGTTAATAGCAAGACGTGGGTGGTTGTGGGGCAGGCAAGCGTGGAGTCGGGGGAGATTGTAATGTTACAATAGCTTTTCCAACCTGTAAGTCTCTTGTCTTTGAGACAGCGTTAGATGGCTTGTGGAAAACTCTAGGAGGGCAGCTGCCTAAGCTTGTGCAACTGAGTGGACTTTTTCTCTGTCCTTGAAACCATAGAAAGCCATGGCTTCAGAGGGAGAGGCCCTTGGTTGAGTGACAAAGTCTGCAGTTGATGCAGAGCTGGTGGGATAGAGTCAGTACGTAGAATGACAATCACATCCAACAATCAGGCTCAAATGGCTAAGTGCTCTAGAAAGGTGGGGGTAAGCACTAAATCTTGCTTAAGTGCAGAGTAGTAGGAGGTGAGAACCCCTCGAGGCTATTACTAGGGTCCTAAGAGGCTTCAGGGAGAGAAAGTCATTCAGTGTCAGTGACCTGTTGTGAGTGGAAATATGTTTGGATGAAAAAAGAAACTACATTTATTAATGCCCACCATTTAGTCCCTGCCTTTATAGAGGGAATTTATACCTTATTGTTTAGTGAGACAGAACGTCGTCAAATGAGTAATTATTTAAATAATAATTTAACTACTGTCGTCTAAGGGTGGTGGGAGCCAAAATCAGAGTAACCTAGTCAGGACTTCCCTTAAAGCCTTGCTGAGGCTTAAGCTAGATTTGAGCTCAGTGAGAACCAACCAGAAAAAGGGAGGTGGGGGGTGGGGTGGGGGAGAAGAGGTTTCCAGTAGAGCAAAAGGCATTGACAGATGCCCTGAAGAAAGAAGGTGCAGGACTTCTTGAAGAATGAAAGAACATGAGATATGACACATACTGCAAAACACTTGGACATCTTAGCTGGCCCCCACCCAGACACTCCAAGAAAGTGTAGTGTGTTGCACTGCGTGGCTGGTTTTAAGTCCAGGGTGTGGCAGATGGTAGTCCGTGCTTTCCAGACTGTGCCTGGAGTACTGTAAATCCTTGATACCATTTTACAAATACCCATGGTTGTCTAATGTGGCAAAGAAGCTAAAAATGTGTCATGGAAAGAGTTTTCACAGAAAGACAAAAAGGCTATTTGGTCTAAAGAAGGAAAGACATGGGGGTGACCTCAAAACTGTCTCTAAATATATGGAAGGCTTTTAGTGGTGACAGATTGAAACTTGTGACCTGGAGGATGGGATAAGGACCTGTGGATAGAAATTGGCAGTGGATTTCAGCTTGTGCTTTAAAAATTGGACCTGTGCAAAAATGGGCTAGACTCCCTTAATGAAAAGGAGCATGCTTGTCCTTGGAGAGGTTTCCGCGATGCTGGCTGGTCGCTCCTGAAAGGTTTGATGAGAAATCCAAACACAAACAGCTCATGAGTTTGGATTAGATGACCTTTGTATTCCAACACATCCTTTCCCATATACTATTTTATTTTCTCCATGGTAGTTTAGTAAAGTTGTTAAGACCGCAGGCTTTGGCGGTCAAAAGAACTTGATTTAAAATCCCAGAGCAAAGGTCCAGGATGACCATGGTATCTTAGGGGATTTTCATTTGCTTTTGACAGGTGCCTGGGGCACAACTAGTCTTGGAGCACTTTAACTGAAATTCAGGCTTTGAGGTTTTTCTGGATCACTCAGGTGGTTTAACATTGTGCTGCTCATCTGGGCCTGTGTGTGAAAGGTGTAGCACTTTGGGTAGTTTATGAGAATTGCTTTGTTTGAGGGAATGGAGAGAATTAACTTTTCCCTTTCTAGCCCTATGAGGTTGCCAAAATACTACTTTATGTCACAGTTTTTTCTTCAGGTTTGGCAAATATTCTTAGGATATAAAAGTAGCTTTGAGTGCTGGGTGGTTTACCTTGTTGCGGTTTTTTGCTTTTGCCAGATTTTTGATCCATTGATCCTGAATATCTTATTAGCTGTTTAATGCTTTCAAGAAGATGTTTTAATATTTTATCCAAATTTCTCTCTCAGGTAACCACTCTTAATATTTTAATGCACATGTAGGATTTTATTTTATTTTATTTTTTTGCATATCTCCTCGAAAGAGTTATATGTGTGTATAGTATTAAATTCCAACAGATACACGAATGTACAGTGACAAATGTCCCTCTCAGCATTCTCTAGCCACCAAGAACCTCCTCGTAGAGACAACTGCTAATCATGAGTTTCTGTTACATCAGGATTGTGCTATATAGGACATTTCAAAACTTGGATTGGCTGTTACTTATAGTTGGATATAAATTTGAAGTTGTCAAAAAATAGGAAATGAGGACCATAGTCATTTGGTCAGGATAGTGGTTACGTCTTGGGGAGAAGGATATATGGGAGGCTCCTGTGGTGCCAGCAATATTCTGTTTCTTGTCTTGGATGGTGGTTAAACTGTATCAATTTTGTGCAATTCTGTATATACATTTCACATAACGTGTGTGCACACACACAATGTTTAAAAAACAACTGCAAAACTGATAATCTTAAAAATGACCAGAGAGAACAGGTAGATTACCTACAAAACAAAACTGATTCACAGGAGTATGCTCAAAGGTTATGACAGAAGCCAGGAGGACAGAATAGTATCGCCAAAGTGCTGGTTTAAAAAAGTCTAATCTAGAATGTCATATCCTTCTAAACTGTTTTTCAAGAATGAACTTAAATTTAAGGTAATCTCTAATAGACTGAATGAGTTTACAATGAACTGTGCTGAAAAAACTACTGAAGGATATATTACTTTTGTAAATGGAGCTCAGAAGGAAATAGTGAAGGAGTGTTTAAAATAAGAATTAAAATAGAAAATGAAAGACAAAGAGCAACTGCCTAAATGCAATACATGTTCATATAATAATTCCCATTTACTATCTATGGCAAGCACTTTATGTCATAGAATCCAATATTGACCTTATTATTATTATTCCTCTTTTTCATGTGAGGAGCTCAGGCTCAATGAAGTTAAGTTTCATACTCAACGGGCACAGTGATAATGAATGCCCAGTTTTGTCATGCCCCAAAGCTCAAGTTCTTTCCATTTCACTGTACCATATCACCATATTCAAAAACAAAAATGTAAAAAGATGACAGTTAAAATCACCTGAAATAACATATAGACATAACAACTATTTACATGTTGGTATATTTCCTTCCAGTTATTTTCCCCATATGTATATTTTATACAATTGAGATTTCCCTTATTTCATAAAATACTTGTCAAAACATTTTTAAAAACCCCACACTAACCTTTGGGCTTTTTAAGTTTGATAATTGATGAATCTTGCCACTCTTGTGCCTGGAAATATCTTGGTCAGAGCTCTTTGTCCTGACAGATATATAGTTGCATTTTCTTTGCATTCCTGTGTGGTGTTGCTTTGAGCTTCAAGTTGATATAGCTGACAATCTACAATGCTAGAATTTTAAGTAGATCTTTTGAGAAGAACGATACGTATGAAGGATCTCTGGTTGGCTTCCAGAAACCAGGCAAAAGTATTTATTATCTTAGCTTAACTGTATGGTTTTCCTCTTTGTTTGCCTTCATTCTTATTCTGCCCATCAGAGCTGACACCAATAGAGGCCATTTCATGCATGGTTTCCATGGCCCAGTGAAGGAAAAGTTACAGAAAGAACAAATGTTTTTCAGACATAAAGGGAAACTTAAATATAAGCAGAGAACCACTTCATATCCACTAGAATGGCTAAAATAAAAAAGATGGACAATATTAAGTGTTGACAAGGATGTGAAGAAATTGGGATCCACATACATTGCTGGTATGAATGGAATTTAAAATGGTACAGCCACTTTGAAACTGTTTGACAATTTCTCAAAAAGTTACACAAAGTGTTGCCATATTACCCAGCAATTCCAATCCTAGGGATATACCTATAACAAATGAAACACATGTCTCCACAAAATCTTGTACATGAATGTTCACAGCATTACTCATAATGGCCTCAAGTGGATACAACCCAACTGTCAATCAACTGATGAATGGATAAACACAATTTGGTTTATCCATGCAATGAAATAGTATTCAGCCTTTAAAAGGAATGAAATACTCACACATGCTGTAACTTGGATAATCCTTTGTTCTGTCATCCTCAATGAGCAGGAATATGCAAATCTACCCCCAAAGGCCAAGGGAGCTGAGAGGCAAGAGAAAGAGGATGTCACATCCAGTTTCTCAGAAAGAAATGTCCAATAGCGACTTACAAAGAGAAGCAATATCTTGAGTGACTGCAAGATGGTGGATCCCATCATTGCCCTCTGGAAAATATCCTTTAAATAGCAAGATTTTTGGTAAAACATGGACATCTGGTTACACCTCAGACTTTCTTGAGAAACACTGAGGAGGTTAGATAAGCATCTTTATGAGGGGTTACCTATGCTATAGGCATTGTTTCTTTATGAGGGGTTATCTGTGCTACCAGAACACCTTAGTATGCGAGAGTCAAGCATCAGTCATTATGGTGGTTTGGCTTCAAGATGGCATCACTCTTGCCATGCAACAGGCTGTTTTCCTACAGCTTTAAAAACATGCTGGCCGGGCGCGATGTCTCACACCTGTAATCCTAGCACTCTGGGAGGCCGAGGCGGGTGGATCGCTCGAGGTCAGGAGTTTGAGACCAGCCTGAGCAAGAGCAAGACCCCGTCTCTACTAAAAATAGAAAGAAATTAGCTGGCCAACTAAAATATATATAGAAAAAATTAGCCGGGCATGGTGGCGCATGCCTGTAGTTCCAGCTACCCAGGAGGCTGAGGCAGTAGGATCGCTTAAGCCCAGGAGTTTGAGGTTGCTGTGAGCTAGGCTGATGCCATGGCACTCACCCTGGCCCGGGCAACAGAGTGAGACTCTGTCTCAAAAAAAAAAAAAAAAAAAAAAAACAAACAAAAAAAACATTATGCTAAGTGTAAGAAGCCAGATACATAGAAAAGGTCACATATTGTATGATTCCATTTATATATAATCTCCAGAATAAGCAAATGCATAACAACAGAAAGTATGTTAGCCAGGGGCTGGGGGCAGAGGGGAATGAAGGGTGACTGCTAATGGGTGCAGGGTTTCTTTTGGGGTTGATGAAAATGTTCTGGAATTAGTGGTGATGTTTACACAACTTTGAATATACTAAAAACCACTGAATTGTACATTTTAAAAGGGTGAATTTTGTGAAGTATAAATTATATCCAATAAATCTTATAAAAATATGATCAGAGAAAAAAATATTTTAAAAACAGAAACTTCAGGAAAATGAAAACTAAAATAATTGAAATTTATTAATAAAAACTCAACAGTTGGGTTTAATAGCAGATTAGACATAGCTGAAAAAGAAATACGGAATTGGGAAAAAATAATCTGGAATGTCACACAGAAAGACAAAAATGGGGTGTATGAAAGAAAGTTTGTGACACTGAGGGAAAGGAGAGCTAACACAGGCTTAATAATTATAGAAGGAGAGAATGGGGTAGGATTAATACTTGAAAAGATAATTGCTAGAAATTTTCCAGAAGTAAAAGACAACCATCCACAGATTTAAGAAACCTAACAATTCCCAAGCAAAAACAGAATACACATTAAATTTTGTAGGGAGAGTTGTGCAGAAAAGTTTGTCTACTTTTCTGCATTATTCAAGGAGTTAAAATTTTGAGGGTGATCAATACAAGAACAGAAATAAATTATATATATTCAAAATTAGTAGAGAAAAAAAATAAATGAGAAGAAAAGATAGAAAAAGAAACAACTGGTGCAAAAAATAGAAAGCACAAAATAAGATGGTAGACATAAATCCTGCTTCCCTCATTCCTCACAGGTGTTCCTGAGAGGACTCCCCAGTAAACTTCCTGCACAGGAATATTTGAGTCTCTGTTTCCAGGACAACCCCATCTGTGGAAGAGTGGAAATTAGGACAACCACTTTGGAAAACGATGGGCATTACCTAGTTAAGTTGGACTTGTGTGTGACAATTTTGTTATTGAATACAAACTCTAGAGAAAATCTTGTACATACACCAGGAGGTATGTACAAAAATGTTTATAGTGGAATTGTTCACTATTGCAAAACATTAGAATCAACCAAAATGTTTATCAACAGTAGAATGGATAAACAAATAAATAGTGATATATTTATCTAGTGGAATTTTATGCAACAATGAAAAAGAACTACAGCTACATGCATCAACATGAATGCACTGTAAAAGCATAACAGCAAAAGAAGGGAGGGAAAGGAGACCTAACACATGTCTAATAATTATTGAAGGAGAGAATGGGGCAGAATTAATACTTGAAAAGACAATTGCTAGAAATTTTCCAGAAATAAAAAATAACCATCCACAAATTCAAGAAACCTAACAATTCTCAGACAAAACCAGAATACACATTAAATTTTCTAGGGAGAGTTGTACATGTATTTGTCTACCTTTCTGCATTATTCAACAAGCAAAAGAAGTGAGTCACAGAAGGATACAAAAAAGTGAGTTCATTTAGACAAGGTTCAAAAACAGACAAAAGTAAACACTATGTTAGGGATATAGACACATATACCCATATGTGTATATACATATATATGCAAACCCATTTAGTCATATATGTGAACCTATATCCACACATATATATGAATATGTATGACTGTCAAATGAATTAATGCAAAATTCTGGATAGTGAACTACCTCTAGAGGTGAGGAAAGGGAGGAGGATGCAACTCCAGGCTTCTAAGTACAAATAATATTCAATTTATGAGTGATGTGTCCCTGGATTTTTAATTTATTATTTTTCTTCAAATTATAATATGTCCTTTAACACATTAACTGCCATGTGAATTGTATTTAACTCACGCTAGTTTTGAGCCTGGGGCCTTGTAAAGCGTATGTAACTCACATGTCTCTTCACTTTGGGAGCCATGACAACCATTTTTCAAGTTGCATATAACTCACGCACAGAAAACAATAAAAAATAACAAATTTTTCATTAAGTTAGAAAGGATCATTTTGTTTTTGGAGGTTTTATTCTATTTTCCTAATTAAACACTGTGGCCCCAACGAAAATTTTTTTTCTAGTATGGCAGTCAATGTGTTAAATACTACTTTAAATGTATGCTGTATCTCACAATGGAAGATTCATTTGAAATATATTATTCAACAAGATTTGTTCAAAGAGGTCATGGGTGTGTTAATTAGGTGGTTTCTGAAATTTCTGCAAAAACCAAAGAGAAAACTTTGAAGAGAAATAATGTTTAAGCATAACTGAAGATAGTTCATTCAAAAGAAAAAACCAACCAGAAAATTTTTCTGTGTTTCTTGACTTGATCCCTGAAAGCACACATTATCAGGTTTTTCTCTTCAGTCTCTTAAAATTGGGGGAGTGCGGGTGAGGGGAAGGCTGCTGTCCATGAAGGCAGGCAGAGAGAGGCTGGTGCACTTGCCTGTCTCATCTCTGCCAGGGTCTTGAGCGCCCCCAGCGCCTGTTCCTACCTCTGGAGCCCTGCTCCGTCTCCTGACATGGAGGCTCGGCTCTCCCAACTCCAGACCAAACTCCAACCCTGAGGTAGTAAACAGGAAATGCCTGTCATCTTGTAAGCCGCCATCCCCAACACTCCCTGGCTGCAGACTGGTGCCAGTCCGTGGTCTGTTGGGAACCAGGCCGCACAGCAGGAGGCGAGCAGCTGGTGGGCCAGCAAAGCTTCATGGGTATTTGCAGCCAAGCCCCATCACCAGCATCACCGCATAAGCTCCGCCTCCTGTCAGAGCAGCTGCCCCATTAGATTCTCATAGGTGCTCAAACCCTGCTGTAAACCGCGCATGCGCGGGATTTGCGCGGGATCTAGGTGGCGCGCTCCTGATGAGAATCTAATGCCCGATGATCTGAGGTGGAGCTGAGGCGGTGATGCTGGTGCTGGGGAGAGGCTGCAAATACAGATTATCGTTAGCAGAGAGGTCTGACTGCACAATACATGCAATGCGCTTGAATCATCTGGAAACCTCCCTCACCGCCGCACCCCCATGGAAAAATTGTCTTCCATGAACCTGGTCCCTGGTGCCAACAAGGTTGGAGACCCTGCTGTAAAGGACCTGGATTGGAGGGGGAGGTCGCAGAAACAGGAGCAGGGAGAAGATGGAGGAGGAGGCTTTAAGCCGGGGTTCTTATCAGGAGTAAATACCAGGAGAGGGAAGGACACCCCTTTGCCAAGGTATGTAGAAGGGCAAGGCTGCCGAACGGGCAGTGTGGCCCTCTCTATGGGCGGGGAAGTGCTGTTTGCATCAGACGCTGGTTTGTGAACCAGCGTGAAGACAGGAACTGGAGCTGGGGGCAGGCTGGGGCGGTCCTCTCGGCAGCTCGCTATGGCCGGTGGTGCCTGTCCGCCCCGCAGCCCGGCCACACCGGCCTTAGAGCCGCAGGACAGCAGGCAGCTGTTGGGACACACCGCCCTTCCGCAGGTCGCCCTGCAGCCTGTCCTGCACGGTTCACAACAGGGCAGTACTTGCCACCACCCTAGGGCCATATAGAGTTTTATTAGAGTGAGAAGGAGGCTTTGGGAAGGGACCGCAGAAGCCCAAGAAACCCTGCCCAGAAACATCCACTCTGCTCTTTCAAAGCTGCAGTTGCTCCTCTGAGCCTCAAGGTGGTACAGCAGCCCAGGCTACGGCTTACAAAAGCCTAAATTACACTTCGTGAAAAGCTTCCCTGGGCACGATTAGCCTGACTACTTGAACCATTTCTCAGTCGCTTGCATTCCCTGTTTCAAATAGGCTGGCTCCTAATCTAGTCTGACCTTTGAGGTCTTTCCTGGCTGGTTCATCCACTTTCATCCCCACTCAGAATCTGGATGGGTTTCTTAATGTTTTGGTCATTGAAAAGGAAAAGCCTCTTCTGCCCAGGTTCACCCCTTAGATTCAGGTCAGAACTGCTCCCCTGTCGTCCCGGGGCCTGTCCTCAGAGGCAGCTCCTGGAACGGAGCCAGGTGCCAGGCACACAGCAGAGGTGAATTCCAGGGGGCTCCTCGGAGGTCACATCCGGCTCAGGTGTGCCCAGCTCAGGTGAGCAGACTGCAGACTGCCACCACCAGCGTCCCCCCTAGGGTCAAGTCACCTCCTTCTGCATTTCACCCATTCCCACCTGCTTCCCCTTCACATATGTCCTGAGTCCCACTCCTCACTAGCCTTTCTGGAATTTTCCATCAACATTTCATCATGTCCATGCCAATTATTATTAGCTTTATTCTAAGCGTCTCCAGATTTTACTCCAAATTCACTCTCTGCCCAAATGTTACCTTACCCGTGGGGTATTCCCTAACCACCCTCTAAAGAGCAGCAACTTCCTGTCAGTCTTGAGCTCTCTTACGTTGCTTAATTTTCCTTCTTAGCCCTTTTACCACATGACATAAGTGTGTATTCATTCATTACCTCTTCACCCCGAGAACGTAAGATCTCTGAGAGCTGGGACTTAGCCAGTTTTACTCCTGCTGTGCCCCCAGCCCTGGAGCAGTGTCTGGCATGTAGTAAGCACTGGGCAAATGTTTGCTGAATGGATGGATGGATGATGAATGAGTGAATGGGTTGGGAGAGTTTTACCCCTCCCCAACTGGCCGGTGGAAAAAGCAGTGCACTGGGAGTTTGGAGTCCAGGGTCTGGCTCACGTTGAGCGACTAGGTACTAGTAGGACTTTGAGCAAGTTACTTGGCCTGTTTCCTAATCTATAAAATGTATGGGCTGGACCGTGTGGTCTGAAGTTCCTTCCTGCCCTAACAGTTTTTGGTTTTATGTTTATGCTTCCAAAAGGGGCAAAGGTGATAATCCAGGTGACAGACAACATGCATTCTTGGCAGGACGCTGTTGCAAGTAATAAGCTACATCAAAAGATGTATTTATATATGGGGATAAACACATAATTGCTTCATAAGCAATTAAGTCTTTAAAAAATTATTTTCCTAAGAAAATCTCCAATGTATTGGTCTTTGCTTGTATTTCTGTTTTGGTCTCTGGCTCCATATATTAATGATGCTCATTTTTCTGACAAATAGAGGGTTTTTTTAAAAAATTGTTATTCTTCATTTGTTTTCTTCCTAAGATATTTCTTCTCATAATATGAAACATTATTTGGGGAAAGGTACCATGTTCTTAGTGTGCTTCCAACATGATAAAAGGTTACAAAATAAGGCAAAAATAATTTAAAAACCTCTGACCTTAGAAAAAGAACTATCACCTTATGACATAATTTTCCTTTTTGCTATTTGGTTGTGGCTGTTTTATAGGATTGGTACACATCTGGTATCTAGAGACATTAAAATATTTTTTGAATGAATAGTGGCATGTAGAAGGCAAAATTTATATTCTGGGGTATGGGTAGAACTTCATAAAAGTGAGTCTGTCTTTCTTATCCAGGGGAAGAAATCTTTGTTCTTCCTAAATGAGCTTGAGGGGAAAAGACAATGCCTTTCCAGTGTACCCTGATGGATTCCCCAAGTCGCCAACTTCAAATGTTTACTCCTCTCTATTTGTAATGAAAACAAAACAAAACTTTGTACCTGTAGCAGGCAGAATAGTGGTCTCTCAAGTATGTCCAGGTCCTTATCCCCAGTGAATATGTTACATGGCAAAAGGGACTTTGCAGATGGGATAAAATTAAGGACCTTGAGAAGGGGAGATTAGGATTCCCCAGGTACGTCCAATCTAATCTCCCTAAATTGGGAGAACCTTTCCCAGCTCTGGTAAGAGGTTGATGTGATTACAGAGGGAGGGTCAGAGAGATTCTACACTGCTGGCTTTGAAGACAGATGAAGGGGCCCAAGGGTTAATGAGTGCAGGCAGCTTCTAGAAGCTAGAGAAGTCAGGAAATGGATTCTTCCTCAGTCTCTGGAAGAGAAGACAGCCCAGATGACATTTTGATTTTAGCCCATTGAGACCCATTTCAGATTTCAGAACTACAGAACTGCAAGATAATAAAATTTGTGTGTGTTAAGGCACTAAGTTTGTGGAATTTGTTTAAGTAGTGATAGGAAGCTAATACATTATGTTTTTGTTTGAACAGATGCTTTGAGTTTCCCAGAGTGAAAGAAAAGAGGCCAGACCCAGGGTCTAGATCTGCACCCTTCAATATGGCAGCCACTAGCCACGTGTGGCTTCTGAGCTCTTGAAATCTGGCTAGCCCAAATTAAGATGTACTATAAATGTAGACTAAACATAGATTTCAAAGATTTAGTGTAAAAAGGTAAAATATCTAATTAATTTAATAATTTATTCATAGTCATTGCATATTGAAATGACATTACTTTGGATATATTGGTTTAGATGAAATATATTATTAAAAATTATTTCACCTGTTTTTTTAAAACTTTAAGAAAAATGTAACTGTTAGAAAACTTAAATTACCCATGTGGCTTGCGTTTGTGGCCCACGTTATACTTCTATTGGATAGGGCTGCTCCATGGATGGATGGATGATGAATGAGTGAATGGGTTGGGAGAGTTTTACCCCTCCCCAACTGGCCGGTGGAAAAAGCAGTGCACTGGGAGTTTGGAGTCCAGGGTCTGGCTCACGTTGAGCCACTAGGTACTTGTAGGACTTTGAGCAAGTTACTTGGCCTGTTTCCTAATCTGTAAAATGTATGGGCTGGACTGTGTGGTCTGAAGTTCCTTCCTGCCCTAACAGTTTTTGGTTTTATGTTTATGCTTATGCTTCCAAAAGGGGCAAAGGCGATAATCCAGGTGACAGACAACATGCATTCTTGGCATGCACTCTAGAGCACCCCTGAGGGATAGGAGGTGGTAATTTCAATGGGAGACAGTTCTCCAACCACATGGCAAGTGACAAAAACATTCAGGCACAGGTTTCTAAGAGGAAAGGTGAGGCTTTCTTATATCTTCCTTTACTGGACCATAAAAGAAGGTGTTGTATTGGTCTTTGTATCCTCAGGGCCTAGCAAAGTGGCTGGCACGTGATCAGCAATTGAGTGCAGAGAGTGCATTTGATGTTGCTGACTCTAGAAAGTGCTTTGACAAGATACCACAAGATGGTACATTTGTCTTGAACGATTGCCCTGAAGGAACTTGAAACTGTGGTCTAACAGAAAACAGGATGCGACAACTGGGTCTTTTCCCTTTTGGCCAGTTATCTGTTGCCCTACCTCACCCCTCCTGGACAGGGGCATTTACCATACCCAGGAAAGAAAAGAGTCAAAATGAGCTAGAAACCAAAAGGCAGCTTCAGGTGTCTAAGCGCAGATACCAGGAAGCATCCATGTAGTGATGATTTCTGTCTGGCCTATTTCTTATCTCTGTAGCAATTTCTCAGCAGTGCAGAAAAAAACAATAACTTGAGTTCAGAATGAGGAGACAAACATTTCATTTGAAATTTCAGTTCTCCTCTGATGTGCTCCATGAACAATTTAGCTTCGCTGTAGTTCATGCCTGCTAAAGGAGGCAAGTGTTTATATTTATCAACACTGAGCACTGTGAGGATTAATTAGTGACTCTACTTAAAAGGAAATAATTTGCCTCAGTAACAAATTATCCTGGCAGCGTAGGATTTGGGATCCTGATCAGTCACTTCACTAACAGCCCGATGTTGATATTTGCGGTATCTATTGTGGTTTAATAGATATTGTAAGTCCAAAAGATCATATTTGCAAGTGTCCACCATGGTTATAGGCAGCTAAATGTTGCTGTTTTTCCCCCTGTATGATGTCATTTGTTTAACTCAAATGAACTTTCAGCCATTAAAAATGGGGAAATACAATTTATTTCAATGCCATTTGAGTCTGTTTTGAGGTATTGTGGACGGAAATATCCTGGTTACTGGGTTTGGATGATTCATGTAGTCGAGCAGTCTGGGGGATAAACTTTATCTTGTCCTCATCTTTATTTTTGTTTTCTATATGGAAACTAATCATTTGAGGTTGGCAACATGGATTTGGGCTAAATTTCTTCAATGAAGTTTTTTCTACGTTTCTCTACTTCAGACCCAAAATCTCCAACTCCAGGCTGTTTTCCAAAAGCAAACCTGCCCATGAGCCGTCTTGAAAGACTGCCAGCCTGTCCCAAATTACAGTAAGTCCCTCTTTGAGGTTAGTTAGGCTGAGAATTTGTTGCATTTTGGTCAAAAACAGAGAGTGTTACAATTTAATCCCAGGGGCAAGAAAAAATTAGTAATGAAAACACTGAGACTGTTGCCTGGTACACAGGCTGAGCTCATGAGTCTGGCGGGAGCATGGTGTGGGTGGCCAGTGTGAAAATGCACACACACACACACATACATACATGCACACATGCGTGTGCGTGCGCGCGCACACACACACAAACACCATCGCCACCAGTTATGTTTTCCCTGATGCTTCAGGAAAGTCTGTAAGTTAAGACAAACGATATAGCCTGGGAGTAACTGACCATCCTGTCACTATGAAAATGTCATATTCACAGGAAATTCATAACATGCCTGCCAAAAAAACAGGCTATACATGAAGGGATCAAGGCATTAAATACCCACAGAGAAAATAATACAGACGCAATCCAACTGTTCTGTAATAGTCTGTAGCAACCTATTCTAATGATATGGATAAGACTTATAATAGCCATGCATGTTAAACCTCTTCAACCAAACTATTTCAATAGTCCCACAAGGTTCCTATTTAGTATTGTCATCTCCTTAGCAAAAATTATGCTTTAATTGAGCTAATATAAAGTAAATACCTTGGGGTTTTGAAGAATACCATTAGGCAATGTACAAGTAAGTGCAGTTCGATCAAACTTTGAAGATGTACATGGCACCTCCCCACCTCTCTTCCTGGTGAATGAATAGCTTTTGTCCATGTAACGTTACGTTCAGTTTGAGGGCTGCTGGAAGCACTATCTTCTATGTTCTTTTCATTTTCTTTACTTTGGTAGCTTGCAGAGCCGGAGGCCACAGGGCAGTCTGTTACATCATCACTGTTTAAAGCTTATCTTTGAGAATGTGATTGTACTTGGGGGTTGTAGAAACCTGAGGAAATGTGGCCTTTGGTGAAAGGCCATGGAATATGACAACATTTTCAGAGTGGTCCAGCACTGGGACTGGTACCCTTGGGCCAAGCTAGTAAGAGGCAGTCACTTTTTCCCTTGAAGCTGCTGGCCCTCATATGTAGAGGGAGGTGGACATTTCAGTGGCCAGTTGTTTTTGTGGTTGAACAAATACATCTTGGACCTTTTAAAAGATTGCACATGCAACCGGCTACATTATCACTTGGCTAGCTGACTAATAGGTTTGTTAATTAGTTAGCAGGTTGCTGAGTCTTACACCAGACCTATTGAATCACAGCCTCTGGGGATGATGCACCCACAAATCCAAATTTCTTTAAATAAACTTTTAATTTTAGAATAGTATAGAACAGTTGCAAAGATAGTACAGAGAGTCCCCATATACATCACATCCAGTTTTCCATATTAATATCTTACATTAGTATGATACATTTATAACAATGCACCAATACTGATAGATTGTCATTATTAACAAAAGTACCTACTTTATTCGCCTCCTGTCCTTTTTCGATGCTGAGACTCCATCCAGGGCACCACATTACCTCTAATGGTCATGTCTCCATAGGCTCCCCTTGGCTGTGTCAATTTCTCAGACTTGCCTTGTTTTTAAGGACCTTTAACTGTTTTGAGGGGTACTGGATAGTATTTTGTAGAATGTCCCTCAAATGGGGTTTGTTTGATGTTTTTCTCTTGGTAAGACTGGTGTTAGGGATTTTTGGAAGAAAGATTACAGAGGTTAAAGGGCCCTTCTGGTCCCATCGCATCAGGGGAAGTACTACCAACGTGCCTCACTGTCGATGTTAACCTTGATCACCCAACTGAGGTAGTTTTGATAGCTTTCTCTACCATAAAGTGATTCTTTTTTTCCACCTTTTCGTTTTTTACTCTTTGGGAGGAAGTCACTGTGGGTAGCCCACACCTGAGGGGAGTAGGGTGTTATACTCTACCTCTCTGAGAAGAGAGTAGCTATATAAATTATGGAATTCTACTGCTAGGAGGTTTGTCTATTTTCCCCCACTTATTCATTAATGTTTCTTCAATCATTTACTTATATCAGTGTGGACACATGGACTTTGGGTTATAATCCAGTACTGCTTTGTTAATCAAATCGTTCCAGCTTTATCCTTTGGGAGCTCTTCCAATGGGCTCCCCTAACTCTTTGATGTACCCCCTTTCTTGTGGTGTTTTGGGAGCACTTCTAGCACTTTCTGCCACTATAAGATACTCCAGAAATCCAAATTTTCAACAAGCTCTATCATACTCTAAAATTCAAGATTTATCATTTTCAGCCATCAAGACCAGAAATTTCCAAATATCCCGCTTATTGGTAGATGTGGGACAAAGTAGTAAAAAGAAATATCTCATGGAAGAATTTGTATGTATCTTCAAAACCTCTCTTAGTTTATTTGGTAACATCTACAGCCAGTGCACATACAAAGAGGCAGTTGTTCAAATCCAGACTAAGAAGTTCAAGAGGTCTGTTGTACAACATGGTGACTATAGTTAACGGCCATGTATTGTATATTTGAAAATCATTGAGACAGTAGATTTTAAGTGTTCTCACCACAAATACATATGTAAGGTAATGCATAAGTTAAAAAATTTTATTTAGCCATTCCACAATGTATACATATTTCAAAACATCATGTTGTTCGCCATAGATATATACACTTTCTATTTGTCAATTAAAAAATAATAATTTTTTAAAAGAGAGAGAGTCTGAGAACTGATCAGAACTGTCAATGAAGGATTTTCCAGGGAGCAGCAGGGCTTTGGGGCACAGGCACATCACTGGTGAGGACAACAGTTGCTCTGTATCAGCCCAGCCCCTAGCAAAGGGGATCTTGAGTGGTGTCTGTTGCTATTTAGGGCTTTCTGGTGACTTCCCAGAGAGGGAGGGTCAGAAAAGGCAGATAGGCAGTAACACTGAGGGCTGGCTGTGGAGTGGGGCTGGATGCCATTCAGACAGGGGTTGTGCAGAGAAAGGCCAGGGTGTGGTTGAGCCTGTGCTGTAGGGCTGGGACTCTGGTTGGTGTAGGGTATCGAGTGTGTATGTGTGGATGTGTGTTCATGCACACTTGCATAGGGGTAGATAAAATCGACCCTGACCCTTGAACAACACAGGTTTGAACTGCGTGAGTCCACTGAAAAATGGATTTTTTTCTGCCTCTGCCATCCCTGACACAGCAAGACCAACCCCTCCTCTTCCTTCTCAGCTTATTGAATGTGAAGATGATGAGGATGAAGACCTTTATGATGATCCACTTCCACTTAATGAATAGTAAATATATTTTCTCTTCCTTATGATTTTCTTAATAACACTTTTTCTCTAGCTTACTTTATTGTAAGAATACAGTACATACTACATATAACATACAAAATATGTGTCAATGGACTGTTTATGTTATTCGTAAGACTTCCAGTCAACAGTAGGCTATTTTTAGTTAAAGTTTTGGGGAGTCAAAAGTTATACAGGGAATTTCGACTGCTCAGGGGGTTGGTGCAGTTAACCCCCATGCTGTTCAAGAGTCCACTGTGTTTCTCCAATCTACCCTGATAACTGCCATCTACCTTTATATAACTGGATTAGACTGAGAGGCAGCTGCAGCAGAACATGTGTGCCATGTTGACCCAACAAATCATGGCGGTGCCCCCATACCCATTTCAGATTCTTCCTGAACACACTACAGTGATGATGAAAACGCAGCCACAGCACACAAAACCACCCTAGCATGCAAGCACCTGGCTCTTGCTTTTCTTGGCTCTTCCTTGGTTTCCATGTTTGCCTTGGCTCCCATTCCGTGGTTAAATATGGGTTTACCTTTTCAGAATGCATCTGGTAGTGTTTCTGTTAAGTGATAACAACAATTATGTCAACTCCTTGGCATTAGGACATTTTAAAGCTGCTGAATGTCTGGTTTCATAGCCAGGAATCATTTGTCAGTTATTATTACGTACACTCCCCTGTTACCCGTTTTGATCATTCCTCCTCCTCTACCCCACACCACTCCTCCACCCATCCTCACATAGTCTCCCTCAGTCCTGGAGAGGAAATGTGTGAACTTCCTCCAGGTAATCTTCCCCTCCCTGGCAGGTGACATTGTCAACAGCAGCTGTCCTCCAGGTATGATTCTTGGCACACCCTGTAGCATTCTGGAAACAATTGTGTGTGTATGCATTTTATTTTTTTATTTTTTATTTTTTTTTAGTACTTTAGCCAGTATTGATTATTTTTATTGGGAATTGGGAGTGTTATGTTTTGTCTCCCAGGGCTTTTTCACATCTGTTGCTGTACTTGAGTTTCTGGCAAAAATTCATTTGAAATGGGATTTTTGTCTTTTTTTTTCCATTTGAGGCAAGAGTGCAGATGGGCTATACTTTTAATTTTCTTGCTGCCACCTGGGAAAAATTTGTCATTTCATTCCTAAAGAGGAAAAAGAACCACATCAGAAATAATCTAATGCAAGTCTGTGCTAAACAATTCCAACAACTCCAGAACAGCAATTCCAATGCATTGTGTGATTATCTATGTCCATCAAGGATCTCTCAATAGGAAGACTTCCAAGTAACCATTTTGAGTCTCCACTCAAAGGATTTTTCTTCTTCGTATTCATAAAGTTCTTAAAGGTATACAATGATAATCTGGCTGATAAAGCTAGGTAAATAAAATGAAGCAACTGAATTTGCAAGAGAGCTAGTGTAAAATGGATGGAGACACAAATAAGGAAGAAAGATCTTTGCATACCTTTGTGGATTTGAAGGAAGCGCTAGGCGGAGCTAGTGGTCTTGCTTCTATGTTGGTGACCCAGTGCTCCTGCCCAGGATCTGCCTCCTAGCCAGTTTTGCCTGGGTCCTTTCCTCTGGCCTCTGCTTGCATTTTCCTTTGCCAGTTCCTCTCCAGGCCTGCCTCTCTCTGAGGAGGTACTTTCCTATCTGTTCCCCAAGGAAGTTCCTCTGGGCTTCCAGCCACCCAGCTCTGACCTTGTAGTCACCTTTTTCATTCCCTCCCTTTTGGAGGTCTCAGTGGGATTCTGCCCTAACCCCTCACCCATTTCTTCTTTCCAAACTGTCAAAGAGCATCTAGAATGCCACCCAATGATGAAGGCGTGGTTCTAGTCCTCGGGAAGCCTGGCTTCTTTCAGCATTCAAATGCTGCGACCTGGCTCTTGGGTCCTACCCTGCAATAGTTGCAAAGGCCCAGGGGCTGGCTTGGTCCATCATCAAAACGGTCCCATCTTCCTTATGAAGGAAGGCCTTTGGAACATACCCAGATACCGGAGTGTGGTGCAGGAATTTCTTTGGGGTTTCCTTTGGATCAGAGCAAGCCTACCATGCACAGGCTCCCAGAATCTCCTTTTGTCTTGGCCTTTGCTCCCTCTTTCCCTTTCTCTCTCTCTCTCTTTCAGGGTTCCACTTCATCCAGCAAGGAAGGACAGCTTCTCTTCTAGTTTATATGTGGACAAGCTCTGGATCCTTAACCTGTTAATCTTGGATCCTTCATATTTTTCAGCACCATGACCTGCAAAATAAAACCTCCTTCACCAAAGCAAACCAACAAAAAATACCCCTCTTGCTAATATGAAACTTGGATGCACAATATACCAAGACTTACCCACCCTAAACACACACAGCACACAGACCAGGGGTGAGGTTGGGAGGGTGGGGTTGAAGACAAGCTCATCTTTTGCCAGTAGCCTTGAGGCTACTCGAGGATTCCCAGCTCAATCTAGATTCAGAAATATGTATCATACAACTCCCACTACAGCAGGAAATATGAGCCCCAGTCATCTCTGTCTCTTTCAAAACACATGCTTCCTTTGGCAGCAAGTTCCTGCTTCTTGTGTGAGGGGCACCTCCATCTCATTCCCTGGAGCAAGCAAAGATGACTAACCTCCCAGAGACCAGAAGTGGCTGCTCACACTTCCCGAGCTTCCATCTGACCTGTGTTTTTTGATGACTCATGCCATTCCCCGTATTCCATTTCTTGCCATTGCATTTCTAGTCAATGGAGTGTTAAGAAAGCCCTAGAGGAGGGAGAGATGAGCTTTGATGTAGATGACCAGGAGAGTTTCTTGTGGGAGGTGGAATTTGGTCATGACCTTAAAGGATGTCTAGGACTATGACCGGCAGGAATATACAGTTGAAAGAGCAGTTCAGGCACAGCAGAGCACAGGAGTGGGACATGTTAGGGCTTGCCCCTGGGGACCCTCAGTAGTTCTCTGTGACTGCTGTGGCACTTGTGGAGCAGTGTGGGAAATAGGAATGGGAAAGGACATTGGGGTGGTGCTAGCAAAGGCTTCCATAGTAGAGAAGTGTTTCCAGTTATCCCGGTGTGAAGTATATAAAATGTACTTTACATATACATTAAAAATATCCAGCGTAATTCTTTATCTAGCATAGCTGTCACTCATCACACTATACTGTTGTTTCAGTTTTGAGCTTTAAGAAGATGTGGGGAAAAAATACGTACCAGTATCCTAGTACATACCTGGATTTTTTTTTTTTGGCTTCCTAAAATGAACAAATTCTTTCATGTGTTAAGTCTATTGTGACTTTGTAAATGGCTTTATGACTTTTATTTTTGTTTTGTGCTTGTGGCTTGTTTGTTTTGGGGCTTAAGAATGCAGATGGTGGGGCCAGTCTGCCTAGGTCTAAATCTCAGCTCTGTTAATCTGGGCATATTTACTTCCCCCTTCTCCCCACTGGTTTTTAGTTTCTTCATCTATAGAATGGGGATAATAATTGTATGCACCTTTCAGAGAGATTGTGAGGATTAAATGGAATTATACATGTGCAAGTTCTCACTGCCTGACACAGAGAAAACAAGAAGTATTCATTGTTTTTATTATGCTTTTAAAAACTAAATGAATTCACAATGATGTTGAAAGAGAGTAATACATGCACAGGGTGAAACGACGGTAACAACCAGGGCTCTCTATTCATCCAGGGATGAATAGTAAATGCAACTCCCGTCTTCAGCCTTCTAACCACCTGCCCAACCTGAGGCATCCCTGTCAACATCTCTGGTGTAGCCTTCCAGAATCAATCTGAGTTTCTAGAGCACATATATGTGTATGCCTCCTTGTCTATGAATCTGAAGTATGTGTGTGTGTGTGTATACATACCTATTTACACACACACATACACGTACATATATATTATAGTTTTCCACCTTGTATTTTCATATTATAATATATCTTAGGGATTATTCCATATCTGCAATATGAATCTATGCAATTCTTTTAAATGGCAACATAGTATGTCATTTCATAGGTATATAAAACTAGTCCCTTATAAATGGATTAAGATTGCCTCTAGTCTTTGTGTTACAAATGTTGTAATGTTTATTTTAGTACATTTTGATTTTGATGGATATTATTCCACTGTAAATTAGGAAGCGAATTCTTCCCTGTCTTTCTGTAAAATCTGCAGTGCAATCTACATTTTTCACTCATGCTTTGTGAGGTGGACTTACTTTGAGGGATGTGACATGAAGTGTGGCATTCAGTGTCAAGGTAGTATAGAAAAACCAGAGGTTACTCACATGTGGTTATAAAGAGAATCTTTTTGATGAAGAAAAATCCCTCTGATGGATTATTATATTGCCTTTAAAATGTTTGTTTTAAAGAAAAAAATCTTGACATATTAAGCACAAAAAGCAGCATATATATTTTTATGTGTTTTACTGCAGCTATGGCTTTCTCAGTATACTTGAAAACAAATCCATGAGTTAAAAAAAAAACACAAGGAGGAACATCTATTTATGAGTAGGTAAATATTTTAAAATTTTCCACATTTTTTCAAGTTTTATGGAATAAGCATGCGTTGTTTTCATAATAGAAAATGAAAAAGAAGACACATTTTTGAAGTATCAAATTAGAAGAGGGAAACAACTGCAGGAGGAAGACATATGGACAATTGTAAGAAAAGGGGACAAAAGGGGGAAAGGGACACATAGAATTAAGAAAGCATAGCTGTTGGGTCTACAGCTAAAACCGTAGGAACTCCAGGCAACCCTGTGGATAAAACTATCACAGTAGATATTAATATTTGAGGATCTTGAGTCATTGAAAAAAAAAGGCTTAGCAAAGACATAATAGATTGGCTTAAATAAGCTAGCGGGAAGCGTGGGACGTGCATAATACATTTTAACATGATCTCTATCAAGATAATTTTTGAAGTGTTGTCATTTAAAGGGGAGATCAGCTTCTATCTGGAAAATGCACTTGCATGGACAACCTCATTGCTTAACAATACTGGATAAATGAGGCCTTCACTGTATTTAGTTTTCTTAAAAAATATATTGTTGCTTTTTAAAATGCTATCTCCAGACAGATCTGTTTGCTTATTGCTTGGTTAACTGTATTTGATTATACTATTCTCTCCCTGTTCAAGTTGTTTAAGAAAGTGTCACCATAAAATATTGATGGTGGCTGTGGCAAGACTCAGAAAAATGACCCTCAGGTCTAATTCCACTCCAAAGAATTCAAGGGACTTTCCAAATTAATTTATTTCCATTCCACTTGGAATTTGCAGTCCAGAATGGGGCTGATAGAGGCTTATGTTTTTACAGTCTATAAAGACAGGGTTTACAAAGCAAATGATATGTTTTACTTTCAGGAAACAAACTCCTTAAGTATCATCGAATTTTGCTACAGGTGTCTGTTCACAAACAAATGGTGTGTGGTATGTGACATGACTGATTACCTAAGTTTTAAACTCAACTTCCAAGGGTTGTTAGTCTACATGGAATGATAGACTTTGTTTTGTTTTGTTCTGAGTCAGATTTTTTCCCTCTAACTAACCCTCTGTCATTCCTCAAATGGGTCTGAATTATTTAAGTTAATGCCTCATTTTAGTCGCCCGTTTTGTGAATTTATTGTATTGAATATTCTTGAAATTATGGGCCTTGGATTTCAATCTCTTTTTAATGCAGAGATTTTGTTGCAATGGTTCTTACTTTGATCTATAAATAGAGATAGTCACCATTTTCTCCTTGTTTCCAATCTGTCTTTATCTCCAGTGTTAATGAAGGTTCTGCTGGGCATTTCCCTACCCTACCATTTCCCCCTGTTTTTCTAAAACCAGACATATAAACTACTCAGGAAAGACACCGCTGTTGTCTCTCATACAGATATAATGATATACTTCTTACAATCTTCCAGTGCATGCCCAACAATGCCTCCTGTCTCTGATCCCTGTGATTTAAGTGGCTCCTTCGGGTTGATGCCTGTCAGATGAGGGCAGGTGATTCTTGCCAGAATTGCTGGGCCATCCATCTGAGCACAGAGTGGAGCCCTTTGCACTAGAGGACTACATTCCTGACTCAGACAGAGCGAGCCTCAAGAGCCGAGGACTGGACGTTGGGACCCCTGTCTTTTTTTCTTTTCTTTCCTTTCCTTTCCTTTCCTTTCTTTGTTTCTTTGTTTCTTTCTTTTTTTTTTTTTTTTTGCCAACTGTTAACCTCAGGAAATTACTTCACCTCTGTGGTTTTCAATTCTACCATCTTTGGTATAAGAGGGTAATAATTTTAAAAGGTCTTTTCTGGATCTGACGTTCTATGATTCTGACGAAAGAAAAAGCAATCAAATGGTCCTATCTATAGCTTCACTCAGAATGTGTTGTTCTCACTTACTAAGACTTTCCAGAGCCCTCTTTTCCCTCCCCCATGTTCCAGGGTCCACCATTCCTTCCATGCTTCCCCCAGTGCTTTGCCCTCAAAGGCCACCTCCCAACCCCACCCCTGAGAGTTTATGTGTCTCCTCTATAAGACCAAGACCTCCTAGAGGACAGGAACTGTATCTCACTCACCTTTGTATCTCTAGTTCCACACCCAGAATCTGCCATGTCACAGGTACCCAGGAATGACTGACTGTTGAATAAAACTAGAACAGCGAAGTAAAGTAATGACTTTGAGATCCTCAGACTGTCTTTTTCCTTACCAGAGCCCTAGACTGGCAGTCAAGAACAGTGATTTGGCAACTTATGAGTCCAGGCTTAACCTGCAGTTTGCCAAAGTTGCCTTGAAGACTAGAGTTATTAATATGAATTGTCACCATTTCTTGAGCCTGTACTAAGCCTGTCATTACCATCCCCATTTTACTGGTGAGGAAAATCAAGTCCCACGAGTATTAGATGACTTGTTCAAGACATGACGGTTAACAAGTGGATGGTCTGGGAGGCAAAGCTCATGTTCTTTTGGCTACACCACGCTGCCTCATACTATTCACTGCACAGTGTTAGACTGATACATCAATATTCAGTGGATACATGGTATGTGCAGGGTGTAGTGGATGTGATTGGTGGTGGTGAGGAAGCTGTAAAATATAGTACTTAGATGCTGAATTCCTGCCCAGTGTGTGGTTTTCAGCCCTTATCCTATTGAATCTCTTCCCACTGTTCAACCCTGTTGGCCGCATCCTCCTTGAAACACACCATCTCTTGGCTTTTATAACCCCTCCTTCTCCATGTGGCTACTTCTTTCCAGTCTCTTTTGAAGATTCTTCCTTCTCCACCCAACCATTAAGGGTTGGTGTTTCTTAAAGCTTGGTCCTAGACTCTCTCCTCTTTTCGTTCCCTCCCTCCCAACAAATCACCATTGAAGGCAAAGGTATCAGTGACGACTTCTAGACTGATGATTCCTAAATTCCTATCTCTAAGCTCCAGACCAGCCTGCCTACTAGACGTCTCCACTTCCATGTCTCTAGGGCACCACGAATTAAAAACTCTTGGGCACCAAACTAAACTCATGCTCTCCACTCTATCCTCAATGCCCTCTTGTTTCCCTAAATGGCCCCATCACTTACATAAGCCAGAAACCCAGGAGCCATCCTTTGGGCTGCCCTCTCCTTCCCTCTTCCTCTAGGAGCAAGTCGTTACCAACTCCTACCAGTGTTTCCAATGATTAGCTCTCACCTCTGTCTCTTCTCGCTATTTCCACCGCCCACGACCTCTTACTGAGACAGCTGCATTAGTATCCTACCTTGGTCTTCCATCGTCCTCCCTGGCCCTCCTCCTTTGTCACCTTTTCACTCTACAGGCAGCGTGATCTTTTAAAAAAATACAGATGCACTCCTCTTCCCCATCCCAATGGATATGCATTGCTCTCAGGGAAAAGACCTAAATCTTTCACAGGGCACAGGCTCTGAGTGATCGGTTTTTGCCCACTCCTCTGACCGCATCTCATCTACCCTCCCCCTCTCTCTACACGTCAGTCTTCTTGGTGGCCTTGCGGTTCTCAGGGCTCATCTTCTCCATTCCACAATCTGACCCTGACACAGGCTGTCTTCTCTGGAATGCTCATTCTACCCTTCTGTGGCGGGCTGAATAATGGCCCCCAAAGATATCCAGGTCCTAATCCCTAAAACTTGTGAATGTTACCTTATATGATATCATGGATTCTGCAGATATGGATAAAGGGACTCTCCTGAAATGGGGAGATTATGCTGAATTACTTGAGTGGGCCCTACATGTAATCACAAGGATCTTTTTAGGAAGGGAGCATAGGGAGATTGGACACAGGAGGCAGAGGCAATGTGGTGATGGAAGCAGAGAGAGATTGGAAGATGCTGTGATGTTGGCTTTGAAGATGGAGGAAGGTGCCCTGGGCCAGGGAGTGCAGCTGTAGGAGCTGGAAAATGGGAAGGAGCAGATTCTCCTCAGAGCCTTCTGAGCGAGCGTGGCTCTTCCTATACCTTGGTTTCTGCCCAGTGAAACCCGCTTTGGACTTCTGATCTCCAGAACTGTAAAAGAATAAGTTTCTGTTGTTTTAATCCACTATATTTATAATAATTTGTTACTGCAATAGGAAACTAATACAATAACTTCTTATTTGAGCAAATGCTTTGCATTCCCCAGAGTAAAAAAGGAGAGCCCAGGCCAAGGGTCTAGAAGTATACCATCCAGTATGGTAGTTGTTAGCTATAGGTGGCTACTGAGGGCTTGAAAGTTGCACTTTGGGCTAGGTGCTGTGCCTCATGCCCATAATCCTAGCACTTTGAAAGGCCAAGATGGGAGGATCACTTGAGGCCAGGGGTTTGAGACCAGCCTGAGCAACATAGTGAGACCCCGTCTCTACAAAAAATAGAAAAATTATCCAGGTGTGGTGACACGTGCCTGTAGTTCCAACTACTTGGGAGGCTGGGGCAGGAGGATGGCTTGAGCCCAGGAGTCTGAGGTTGCAGTGAGCTATGATGATGCCACTGTATTCTAGCCTGAGAAACAGAGAGAGATCCTGTCTCAAAAAAATAAAATAAAATAAATAAGTTTCACGTTGGTTAGTGCCACTGAGGTGGGGTTGTAAGAAATGTAGGTCATTTTTAAAAGAGTAATGTAAATCCATTGGGGGTGGAGGAGAGGAATACATTTCCATTTGGTGCGTCTGCCAAATGCAGTTAACCCTCCCTCACCCCAGCTACAGTAATGGGCACATGACCCAGGTCTGGCCAATCATGGTACCATCCCTAAGGCCACAGTATCTGGCCTGATGGTCTCGTCCTGGGCTGGACCAACTTGGGTCCTCTCCAGGAATTTGTTATAACCATGGAAATGGCTGGCTGGCTATTTCTCTCCTAGAGTTGCTGAGCTAGGATTTCACAAGACGGGAGCTCTCTGTTCCCACGTGCCCCCTTCTCCCTCAGCCTGGGGGAAGTGCACCCACAGCATTGAGAATAAGGCCGACATACTGAGAGAAGCAGCGCTGAGACTGGTTGGGGTGGGTGCAGACACAAACACTGACCTGATTACATCTTTGGAATCTCTGGTGTCCCTAAGGCTAGTTTTACAAGGATCACAAAGACCTGGAGTTGTAGGAGCCACTTTTGCCACCACCTGGAGTGAGCTTGCCAAGGAATGAAGTACAAGAGGAAGGCAGAGCTTACAGATTGGGGAACAGAGCTGACATCCTGAAGACAGCTTTAGAAATTTCTGGCTATGATGTGCCTGATGCTAGCATGACCTTTTAGATGTCCCAATCGTGTGAGCAAATAAATTCCCCTTTTTTATTATATATTTTGGGTTTTCTTCACTGGACCAGTCAAGTTTTATTCGTACAACCAGCAAAGCTACTGCATATTATTTGAAATAAAGTTTTTAAAAATTTATATCTGCATTATAAGTAGAAAAAGAAATTATTCAGACATTCTTGAAAGGGGATTAGGCAATAGGAGAAATAACATATTTTACAACAGCATTGATAATGGCTGCAATAAATCCAGGCCCCAGCAAATCAATTGCCTCCCTGCTAAGTTCCATCTCATCCATCCTCCCTTCCCTTCTATCAGTAGGGTAGAGTCGTGGTGTCAAGGAAGGCACAGGGTCTGTGATCCCAGTGACTTTTTCCCCTTAATTTATTTATCTATTTTTAATTGACAAATAGAAATAGTATACATTTATCATGTACAAGATGTTTTGAAATATGTATACATTGTGGAATGGCTTAACCAAGTTTGTTAACATATGCATTACCTCACGTACTCATCATTTTTTGTGATGAGGACACTTGAAATCTACTCATTGTTTTTAACTATGGTCTCCATGTTGTAGAACAGATCTCTTGAAATTATTCTGCCTGTCTAATGGAAATTTTATATCCTTTGAACAACATCCCCCCACCCCAGTCCCCCCAACCCCTGTAACCACTATTCTACTCTCTACTTCTATGAGTTCAACTTCTTTAGGTTCCACATTTAAGTGAAATCATGTGATATTTGTCTTTCTGTGCCTGGCTTATTTTACTGAGCATAATACCTCCAGGTTCATCCATGTTATTACAAATGACAGGATTTTCTTTTTTTTTTTTTTAAGACTGAAGAGTATTCTGTTGTGTGTATGTGTGTGTGTGTGTGTGACATTTGCTTTATCGTTTATCCATTGATGGACACTTGATTTCCTATCTTGGCTATTGTGAATAGTAATGCTGCAATGAGCAGAGGAGTGCAGATATCTCTTCGACGTACTGATTTCATACCCTTTAGATATATACCCAGAAGTGTGATTGCTTGATCATATGGTAGTTCTTCTTTTTTTTTTGAGACAGAGTCTCACTTTGTTGCCTGGGCTAGAGTGAGTGGCGTGGCATCAGCCTAGCTCACAGCAACCTCAAACTCCTGGGCTTAAGCGATCCTACTGCCTCAGCCTCCCAAGTAGCTGGGACTACAGGCATGCACCACCGTGCCTGGCTAATTTTTTTCTATATATATTTTTAGTTGTCCAGATAATTTTTATTTCTATTTTTTAGTAGAGATGGGGTCTCGCTCAGGCTGGTCTCAAACTCCTGACCTCAAGTGAACCACCCGCCTCGGCCTCCCAGAGGGCTAGGATTACAGGCGTGAGCCACCTCGCCCGGCCCATATGGTAGTTCTATTTTCAATTTTTTGAGGAATCTGTATGTTATCTTCCATAATGGCTGTACTAATTTACGTTCCCACCAACATTGTGCAAGGATTCCCTTTTCTCCATATCCTTGCTAGCACTTCTTATCTTTTGTCCTTTTTTTTTTGAGACAGATCTTGCCCTCTCACCCTGGGTAGAGTCAGTGATGTCATCATAGTTCACTGCAACCTCCAACTGCTGGGTTCAAGTGATCCTCCTGTCTCAGCCTTGTGAGTAGCTGGGACTACAGGCACATGCCATGATGCCTCGCTAATTTTTCTATTTTTTGTAAAGACGGGGTCTTACTCTTGCTCAAGCTGGTCTTGAACTCTTGACCTCAAGTGATCATCCTGCCTCAGCTTCCCGGAGTGTTAGGATTACAAGCATGAGCCACCATGCCTGGCCTTGTCCTTTTGATAATAGCCATCCTAACATGTGTAAGGTGATATCTAATTGTGATTTTGATTTGCATTTCCCTGATTAGTGATGTTGAGCATTTTTTCATATACCTATTGCCCATTTGTATGTATGTCATCTTTTGAGAAATGTCTACTCAGGGATATTAGTGATTTTGTTTTCCTTCATCTTTGTCCTGTTGGTGATGATTTGGAAAGTTTTAAAATATAGGACCTACAAGGCAGGAATTTTTTGTCTGTTTTGTTCCCTGTTGTATCTCCAGTGCCCAGAAGTACCTGGCTTATAATAAAGTACTCAAAAAATATTTTTGACTGAATGAATGTATGGCAGCAATATTTACTTTGCCCTTGTTAAGTAGGTTAAGGAATACAAGGGAACTGAAGATGTTAGGAATGGTTCCTGGCTCTCACAATGGGGTACAGATCAGTTTTTATTGTAATGGTTTCCTTTCTAATTTTTACAAGCTCATAGACTGAAAATCATTGAATTTGTTCTTTTGTATTTGCAAAATATGCTCCCAAGAGCATCAGTGTTTTTAGAGATTCTCACATTATCTGGTTCAGGTATTTCCTTGGATGCTGCAAAATTTATAAAAATCAAATGCTTAAAAATTACAGACTCCTTGGAAAGCCCCTAGCTGATCCTATGAGACACAACCACCTTTTTGTTTTTTGAAGCATAGGAATACCTGACTGAGAGAATAGGATGACTTAATTACACATCTGGGGTGAAAACATGGCGGTGCATTCTGTATTACTCATGTAACAAATATAACCCATTCAAGCAAGCCATGGAAATTGTGAAGAAAATTACCATAATGATTTCGTAAGGGTGGTTTTCTGAATGCTGCCAGTCATTCCACCATGGGAGATCTGCCAGAATCCCCTCCTCTGGAGCTGTGCTTCTGAACTGGACTTGAATCACGGCCAACCTACCGTCACTGCCCTGACTGCATTGTTCATGATAATTCATGTAGACCTTGAACCTGGTTGTCTGATGCCTTATATGAATGCACAGACCAAGGGTAGCCTTCTCTGTGTCAGCACATCCTCTGCGGTGGGTGCTGCCCGTAAGATCAGTACAGGGAGCAGCAGATGCATGCTCCAACCTCAACGCAGCACGAACAGTGAGCAGTCTTGGGGCTGGGGTTCTATAGAGTAGTTCACACGGGCAGTCTCCCAGTTTCCTCCTAGGGAGAAGTACACACACACAGGCTAGCACCACAGCTGGGTGCCGTTTGCATCCATCTAGTTTAGGAGTCATTATTAGCTGGAAAGGAACTATGATGTCAGCTTGGTCTTTGTGGATTTCCTGACTCAGTGTTTATGAAGGAGACACACTATTAATGGTCTAAGATATTTGGTCCAATTTGTGTCCTACAATAGTCATTTTTCATTTTCCCTTGCTATGGTAATTTTAAAATGTTCTCCTTTGTGAGACTGTGGAAATAAATGCTATGGAGAAGATGCAAGGAGATGGTGCTTTTTCAGTTCTTTTTTATTCTCTACCAGCAGAGTGAGGGTGCAAAAAAGATCATGGCCCAAGTCAACTTGGAGAATCCTTGTTATTTTCAGAGTCTGTCTTGTGACAACCAAGCTGTGGCTTTGTGTGCTCTGTCTTCCTCTAGGACCCAGTGCCTGGAGTCAGGGGTGCTCCTGAGTCTGAGTTCTCTGCAGCTCCCTGAAAGACCCGCACAGGAGGGCTGAGACCCTGCTGGTGTTCCTTTCTCACCTGCAAAGTGAAGATCTGAGAGCTGAGCCCTGCCTGCGCTCAAGGGCGGGGAGAGTATCTGTGAGGCTCTTAGGCCTTTGAAGGCAGGTGCTGTAAGAATGTGAGATAAAAGTTTCTGGAGATGAATCGGTGGCTAGGAGGCCTTTTGAAGGCTGACAACTTCACTGCAGCTGGCTTTCGCCTCCCCCTTTCTTTCTTGCCAAACCCTTGGCACTCAGTTTGTTGTCAGGTGAGGACCTGAGTTGAGGGGGAGAAAGGGACCGTGATGGCCTATAAGGTCTCCTCTCTCATCCCCCACTGGGGAAACAGGAAAGAAGAAAGGAGCAAAGAGGGAAGGTTGGAGGGGGGAAAGGGGAAGGTTTTGATGGTGATGATCTCTTCCTAAGAGCTTAGAAGGAAGAGAGAGGCTCTAAAACGGCTGAATGCACCTAGCTGCTTACTCTTTGCAGGATGTGCCTCCTTCAAGCCTTTCTGCAGTTATGGTCCTTTTATAGCCAGGGCCGCATTATTCTCCTTCTTCACCTGGAATGGTGAAGCTCTCGCTGGAATCGGGCTGGTGGTGAGTCTGACCTCCTGCTCCAGCACACAGTGTTGTTTTCCACCATTTATTGTGTGTCTGTCTCTCTCACTAGGCTGAACTCTTTAAGGGCAGGAGGGAGCTGGGCTTTATCCATCTTGGACCCCTTCTGAGTCCAACTGCCCAGCACAGAACCTGCCTAATAAGCAAGATGGATAGAGCAAGAAGTGCACTATCCATAGTGTCACACCAAGGCAGCGCTGATGCTTCAGAATTCAAAGGTCCTTCTGGCACAGCCGTGCCACAGGGCAGAGTTGGAACGTGACGATCGTGAACCTGCAATCTGGTTAATTTTATATTCAGCCCACATCCTCTTCATCTCCACGTCTGGATTTTGTATAACTTCTGTGCTATAAATCTTTTTACTGTAGGTAGAGCTACAATCTTATTTATATTTATAAGCTGTTTGTGCTTTCTATTATCCACACACCCCCAGCCCAATACTCTGTACATTGCAGATGCTTCAAAAATGTTTGTGTGATCTACATTTCCTCAGCCTATGTGAGGCTGGGTGGCTGTGGTGGGCTGAATGATGGCTCTCAAATATGTCCACATCCTAATCTCCGGAACCTGTAAATGGTACCTTTCTAAGGATCTTGAGATGGGATGATTATCCTGTGTGATCGGGTAGACTTGGTGTTACCACACGGTCCTTGTCAGGTGGACCTAGGAGGAGGAGGTCAGAGGAGAAGGTGATGTGACCACACAATTGGAGGTTGGAGTGACGTGTTTTAAAGATACAAGAAGGGGCCATGAGCCAAGGAATACAGGTGGCTGCTAGTCGCTGGAAAAGGCAAGGAAATGAGTTCTCCTCTAGGCCCCCAGGAAGAACCAGCCCTGCCAGCACCTTGACTTTACCCAGTGACACTGTCTTTGGATTTCTGACACCCAGCACTGTAAGAGAATGACTTTCTGTTATTTTTAAGCCACCAGGTTTGTGGTGATTTGTTACAGCAGCGATAGGAGACTGCACAGTGGTACACCGGTACCAGTGGTCTGGGGCAACTTCAGGGCAGTGTGGAAATCCTGCCTGACTGAGAAGTTGGGGAAACAGGTACAGACTGACCTAAGACTTGCAGCCGTCTCCTAAGTCTCCAGGCTGGGGAGACTGCGGCCTGCCACCTTATGTATCCCTAGGGTTCAAATGCACAGCTCTGGCTGGAGTAGTTGCTTCGGGAGGAGCCACAATTGGGAATAGTCAATGATGCTTCTAAGGGGCCTGAGGCTCCTCCTTGGGGGTTATCCCTTTTTCTCTTTAAAATCATCCACAGTGACACAGACTAGGGGCTAGCTTTTAGTTCTTCACCAAAACACATTTCCAGAAAACAGGAATTATACCCCTGTATTATACTAGGCAAATGGCTCCCAAGTTAGAATAACTACCTCAAGGACAATGAATGGAACAGCATTCACCACCCCAAACAGTCACTGGAATGTTAGAGTATGATGAGATACACCTGGAGAGAGCAGGGACACTATTGGTGCTATGAAACAAGTTGCGAAGTGAAAAAGAACAAATTGGAAATATGAATGAGAAATTCAATACTTGAAATAAATAGCACTATAGAGTGACCAACACTTAGAAGAATGCAGCTGAGACTAAGCTTGTGGGTTAGAATATCAGTTTGAAGGACTCCCCTAGAAGGTCATAGGAAAGAGTCAAGAGATAGAAAATTGAGAAGAAAAGCCAAAGCCAAGGACACAGAGGATAAAAGTAGAAACACCATTATTCATCTAATAGGGGTCCTAGAACAATAAAAATTTACAAAATAAAAAAGAAAATAAAAGAAATATTTGCAGAAATCATGGAGATTAACTTCTTAGAATTACAGGTGGAAAAACAGATTAAAAGATCCATAGCAAGATAGTGAGAACCCCACACCTAGACACATTATAGTGAAACTTAAGAACATCAAAGACAGAAAATAGACCATTTATTAAGCCATAAAGAAAGTCACCTTAAAGACCTAAGGATGAGTATCATATAGACTATGTTCTGACACTATAAAATGATATAGGCCCATTTCACTGTTGAATGTAGATGCAAAATCCTTACATAAAACATGAGCTAACTGAATGCAACAATGTTTTTATAAACCATCATGGTCAAGTAGGATATATCGATAAATGCAAGAATAACATTAAATAGATCATAGCATCAAGGATAGATCTTAAAGGCTTAAAGCTGAGTAAAGAAATAGGTGAGATAGACATGAAATACTTTTCACATAAGTTGAAAACACATTTACACAAGACACCTTTATACCTTTTGAGGAATGGATACAAACAAAAAGGTACACAGTAAATAAATCAGAATGGTTGCCTATAAGTAGGGGGGAGAGAAATTGAAGTGAGGATTGGGAATAAAAAGATATATTAAAGATTAAAAGGATAATCTGAGTGTAGCGTGAGATAATGAAACTCAGTTATTCCTTGCATCCCTTCCTAAGGTCGATTTCCAAAATGGCCACAGTATTTGCAACTCCTCTTATTAAGAGGTGGAGTCTATTTTCCCCATCTCTGTATTTCATCTTCTGACTTTCTTTACGTTTTTTTTTTTGTGGAAGTTCTGACACTAAGTCTCAAGAGGTTATGTGGCTTCTGCATTTATTGCTGGGAACTCTGAAACCACCATGTAATCACACTTAGGAAGTCTTTTGGAGGTTGAAGAACCATGTGGAGAGAAGCCCCAACTGTCCTCCACCAGCCTAGCAGGGCTGTCGTAAACTGGTCAGCCTCAGGCCACCCACCATCAGTAGATGTAAAAAAAAGCCCAGGCAAGACCAGCTGAACCCAGCTTAGACCAGAAAAATGACTCAACTCATTCAATGACCCAGCCCAGATTGTGACATATAGTACTGTGAGATAAATAAATGTTTGTTTTAAGTTATTAAGTTTTGGAGCAGTTATGCAGCAAAAGCTAATTTATACTACTTCCTATTCTTAGTCATTATTTTTGGTATAAGAGTAACACCTGCTCACTTCCACTCCTTATGTATGATTTCCTTCCCTTGATTCATCCATCCATCCATCCATCCATCCATCCATCATTTATTGGGTGTCCATTCATTGTGTTAGAAACTGGACATACACAGAGACCCCAAAGATTTAGATAAGGTGATGGAGGAATTATAACATGGTGTAATGGACACCCAGCAGGCAAACCTAATGCAGCCAAAGGTGATAACTTAGCCAAGTTTTGAAGTATGAATAGGAGTTAGCTACGTAAAAAGTGATGTGGGTGTGATGTGTGTAGAAAGGAGGTGAGATGGTGTGGTTTGGTGGAGGAACAGCAATAGTCACATAGGAAGCTGGAGAGGTCAATAGATATCTTTCTTCAGGGGATGGCAGTCATTATTCCCATAGGTCTCCTTGTCATTCCCCTCATGCAAGTGAACCCATTTGGGTCTTGTCCCCTTGGACCTTGTACATGAGTACATGGCCCTTTACCCATGTGAATTCATAGGAGCTACAGTCTTGGCCATCCAGGGTAAACTTGAGAACATTTGCTAAATTAAAAAATGCACATAATTTGCTGGTATAGACCTGAATTCTCTAAACTTCTGTGAATCCATGAATGTATAATATAATTGTTGTAAACATTTTAAATATGTGCCTTCTTCCTTAGATAGAAAGCTTTGTGAAGAGGCTGTCAGAGCCCTGAACTGGGTTCTCATTATATATAAATTTATGCTTTGATACATGTTATATACATTCCTCTGGTGATACATGAATGCCTGTTCACCACACCCTAATGGGGGATGTATCATAAATTCCTTGTCTTTTGTATAATATATACTGCAAACATTTACCTCTAGGATAATATTTTTTCAATCCTTTTTTTATGCTGTGCTTTTTAAATAAAAGTTGCAAATTTTATGTGTTTAAACTTATCAGTCTTTTTATTTCTGGTTTGGTGTTATGTATGTGTGTTTGTGTGGGGGAGATAAGTTTACACTTATTCCCACAGCTGTAGAAATATTCCACCTAATCATTTTATGGCACTTACATTATTTTATTTTTCAAATCTTCAAATTTTTTAGACTTCTGGAATTTATTTTGATATAAAGAAAGAGGCAAGGATCTTGTATTTCTCTCTTGACTCCAAACAGTTACCTAGTTTTCCGACATCTTTCATTAAATGTCTCATATTTTCCTATTGATTTTAAAAACTACTTTTATTTTCTACACATATTTGGACTTATTATGAAATTGTGTATTTTTCGTATTCCATTTACTAGTTGATCCATTCCTGCACTAGTGACTCATTTATAAAATTACTATTGTTATGTATTTTTAAATATATGATAGGTCAAGCTCCCTATTGCCAACCCTATCTCCAATCTCCCTTATTTCTCAGATGGATATTGTTTTCATGTTTTTTTTGCCAGCAGCCTTTTATAATTTTTTTTTTTTTGAGACAGAGTCTTGCTCTGTTGCCCAGGTTAGGGTGCCAGTGTTGTCCACCTAGCTCACAACAATCTCAAATTCTTGGGCTCAAGCCATCCTCCTGCCTCAGCCTCCTGGGTAGCTGAGACTACAGGCATGCACCACCATGCCTGGCTAATTTCTTCTACTTTTAGAAGAGATAGTGGCCTTGCTTTTGCTCAGGCTAGTATCTAACTTCTGACCTCAAGCAATCCTCTGCCCTGGCCTCCCAGAGTGCTAGGAATACAAGCATGAGCCACTGCACCCGGCCTAGAAATATTCTTGATTGACTTTTGGATCATACCAAATTCATAGATTAATTGGGAGAACTGATATCTTCATAATATTGGTTCTTGTTATCTATTAATACCTTTATTATTTATTCATATTCTCTTTTATGTCTTTCACTAATATTTTATGTTTTATATATTTTTTGAGTATAAGTCCTGTGCATTACTGATGAAGTTTATTTCTAGTTATTCAGCAAAGTGTGGTGTTTTATACCGGGTCAAGGCTGCTAATAATGAACTACTTTTTCCAGACTTCTTTTCCTTGTTGACCCAGGTTAGGGTTGGCCACAAGAGAAATTCACAGGGAATTTGGGAGTCAGAAATGAATCAGCAGCTATTGGTCAGAGGTGGTTAGGGACGGATGCAAAGGTCCTGGTGGGCTCCAATTTGTCCTTGCTTCTCCCAGTGCCATATCTTCTCCTTCCTCTGTCGTCCCACTGATGAACAGTGGCTCCATGTGACTCTGGTTCACCCCACTGACAGTGACTCCAGGTGCACCACCACGTGCTTCCTTCCCTTCAGCTCACACAGGTGGCAGCCTTGAGGAGCTGCCAACTTTCTGTAGACTTCTACGCCAGTTTCTGTTCATCTAGCAGCCGGGTGTGCCTAGCTTCCTGCAAGCTCTGACTCATTCACGCACCCCAGGGCTAGTTAGTGCCTTTTCTCTGATCCCTTCCAGACCTTTACTTTCCTATCCTCTCTCGATTATTTAACGTCTCATTCTGACAAATTCTTTACTCCTGAATGCTTATAGTAGTTCTGCTTGTCTGATCAAACTCTAACTGGTACACAAAGGGCAGAGAAAAATGACGCACAGGACAGACTCATGCAAACCTGTGAGGAGAGCTTCAGATGGGGACCAACAGTATGCATGCACAAGAAAAGGACGCATGGGGGTTTGAATGCCAGGAGAACCCTGATCTTTCCACTGCCTTCCATGTTTATAGAGGAACTGGGAGGGGCAGAGTCAAAATCAAGTTAGCAGGACCTGAGTTTTGCAAGTGAAATCACAGCTTTGCTGGTGTGACAGGAATCCTGTAGTCACTCACTAATCACTTGGGAAGTTGCCTGTGGGTGGGGGCTTAAAGCCCTCTGCTGGGCCGGAATTTCTGACTCCTTGAAGGAGGACAGCTGAAGGCATCTAGGAGCTAGTTGGCTCTTCTCTCTAAATGGTTAGCTCATGATTTGATTGCTGTTGGGCATGGGCATATGCAATTTACACTAAAATTCGAACTGGTGTTTGTTTTTCTACATGAAAGCAATTAATTTGCCACATATTGGTTTAGTATACTTCCATTTTACTGAACTCTCACTATTTAAGCTATAAATAATGCTAATTCTGCCTCTTCCTTTCCAATATTGACTCTAATTGTGGGCTTTTGTGCAATTGCATTGATTAGATTATTCAATGTTAAATGCAAATGGTGACTGAGGAAAATTTTCTAGTTGCTAACTAATTTGGAGCATGTCTTATGTTGGACTCTTGATTACGACACATGCATACAACTAAGTATCATGATAAGGAAGTATCCATCTATTCCTACTTTACTGAGTATTTTGATCAGTAGAAAAGTCTTGAAATTTATAGAGATGCTCATAGCTTTTTTTCCTCCCTTGTCTAATTTACATGGTAACTTTTGTAAATAGATTTTCCCCCAGCTTAAGCAATCTTTGCATTTTAATTATGTGCATTATTCCTTTAATGTACTACTAATGTTTGTTTTTTTATTTTTGGCTAGTAAAATATTTGCTAGTATTTAATTTATGTTTTGCATAAATATTCAGGAGCAAAACTGGAAGATAGTTATTTCTGTTTGTAGCCATGGTCAGGTTTTGGGATCAGAGCTATACAAGTCTAAAAAAATGGGAAACTTCCAGATTTTTTATTTGTTCAGAACCAATAAATATCACAGGAATTATCTATTCCTTGAAGATTTGCTGCAACTTGTCTATAAAAGTAATCAGGTCTTACATACTTTCGTAAATCTTTAACTATGTTTTCAATTAAAAAAAAATAGTTTTTCTATTTCTTCTTGGGTAAATTCTGTTAATTCAATTTCCCTAGAAATAATTATAACAATCATAAGTTTTTACATAGTAGTCTTTTACAAAAAATATGACCTATGCATGGTTATAAAGTCTTTTTAAAAATTCTCAATATTGTGTAGTTGCACTTTTTCCTCTCAGAGGCTAATTTATTTTGGGCATCTGTTCACTGATAAATCATCTTCATTCTGATGTTTTTGTTTTCTTTGTAAATAATTTATTTCTTTTATTCTTTACTCTTACTTTTTTATTTGTTCATTTTTTAGCTTTTTAAGTTGAATGTTTTTTGAATTTCATTGAAATTTTTCTTATGTGATAACAATGTTAAAAGTAATGGATTTTCTTTTGAAAATGATGTTGATTGTATTTCTTGAGTTTTCAATGGAGTATTACTATTGCCATTAATTCTTAAATAATGTATACTCCAAGTTTTAGTATCTCTTTGAACAAAGAATTATTTACAGATCAAGTTTTCATTTCCAGAAAGATAACTTTTAAAATCTTATTTTGTTGTCAGCTTTTAGTTTTATTGTGTTGTGGTCAGAAAATTAGTGTCTTATTAGACTATGAAAAGAAGGCATATTATTTGCTTTGACATATGTTTTATCAATATCTTAACTTGTTTATGCTACTGATATTTATATTTCTACTCATTTACTTACCTGAGTAAATTGAGTATAAATATATCTCAATTTCAAACTTTCTTATCAATATGTTCCACACGTATCTTATAAACTGTATATATCATATATATGAAGTTTATTTAAATACTCTTAATTTTATTTATTTATTTTTATATAAACTGTTTATTTATTTTTATTTCAGAATATTATGGGGATACAAATGTTTTGGTTACATGGATTGCTTTTGTACTGCTTGAGTCAAAGTTATAAGTGTGCCCATCGCCCAGATAGTGTGCATTGTATCTTTTAGATATGATTTCACCTATCCTCTCCACTCCCCTCCCACCTGTTTGATGTCCATTGAGTTTTACTTCCATATGTGCACATGAGTGCTGATCACTTACTTTCAACTTAATAGTGAGTACATGTGGTGTTTGTTTTTCCATTCTTGTGATATTTCACTTAGCAGAATGGTTTCCAGTTCCATCCAGATTGTTACAAAAGGTATTATTTTATTTTTTTAATGGCTAAGCAGTACTCCATGGTATACATATATCACATTTTATTAATCCACTCATGAACTGATGGGCACTTGAATTGATTCCACGTCTTTGCGATTGTGAATTGTGCTACAATAAAACACCAGTGCAAGTGTCTTTTTGATAAAATGGCTTCTTTTTCTTTTGGGTAAATACCTAGTAGGGATTGCTGGATCAAATGGTAGGTCTACTTTTAGCTCTTTGAGTAATCTCCATACTATTTTCCATAGAGGTTGTACTAGTTTGCAGTCCCATCAACAGTGTATATGTGTTCCTTTCTCTCTGCATCCATGCCAGCATCTATTGTTTTCAGACTTTTGGATAAAAGCCATTCTCACTGGAGTTAGGTGATATCTCACTGAGGTTTTAATTTGCATTTCCCTGATGATTAGTGACATTGAGCATTTTTTCATATGTTTATTGGCCATTAGTCTATCTTCTTTTGAAAAACTTCTGTTCATGTGTTTTGCCCACTTTTTAATGAGGTTGCTTGATTTTTTTCTTGCTGACTTGCTTGAGTTCCTTGTAGATTCTGGGTATGTATAGCATGCAAATGTTTTCTCCCATTCTGCAGGTTGTCTATTTGCTCTGTTGATTGTTTCCTTGGCAGTGCAAAAGTTTTTTAATTTAATCAAGTCCCATTTATTAATTTTTGTTGTTGCTGTGATTGCCATTGGGGTCCTTTCATAAATTCTTTGCCTAGGCTGATATCTAGAAGAATGTTTTCAACATTTTCTTCTAGAATTCTTATGGTTTCACGTCTTAGGTTTAAGCCTGTTATCTATCTTGAATTAATATTTCTGAGTGGTGAGAGATATTGATCCTGTTTCAATCTTTCAATTTTGGCTATCTATTTTCCTAGCACCATTTATTGAATAGGGATTCTTTTTGCCAGTGTATATTATTGTCTGCCTTGTCAAAGATCAGTTGGCAATAGTTTCATATCTGGGTTCTCTGTTATGTTCCATTGGTCTATTTCTTCATTTTTGTGCCAGTACCATGCTGTTTTGGTTACTAGAGCCTTGTAGTATAACTTAAAGTCTGGTAAGGTGATGTCTACAGATTTGTTCCTTATGCTTAAGCTTGCTTTGGCCATTCAGGCTCTTTTCTGGTTCCATATGAAGCACAGAATTATTTTTTCTAGATCTGTAAAAAATGATGTTGGTATTTTGGTGAGGATTGCATTGAATCTGTAAATCACTTTGAGTAGAATGGACATTTTAACAATATTGATTCTGCTGATCCGTGAGCATGATATGTTCATATCATATGTTCTGAATAGTTTTAGATTTACACAAAACTTGTGAGTACGGAAGGTTCCCATAAATCCACCTAGTTTGCACTATGATTAACATCTCACATTAGTATGGTACACTTGTCACGAGGAAATTGTGTGGTCGTGAAAAAGTCAATAAAGTTGATAAACTTCTAGCCAGACAAACTAAGAAACAAAGAGGAGACACAAATTCCTAATATCAGAAAGAAGTGTTGTTACTACTAATCCAGTGGACACTCAAAGGGTGATAAAGGAATATTATAAATAATTCTGTATCCCAGAATTTGGTACTTAAATGCGACGGACCAATTTCTTGAAAGAGATTATCAAAACTTAGGCAAGAGGAAATAGACATTCTGAATAGGCCTATATCAATTACAGAAATTGAGTCAATAACTAATAACCTTCTAAAAAGAAAGCATCAGGCCCAGGTGGTTTCCCTCGTGCCTCTACTAAACAGTTATAAAAGAAATTTTACCAATTTTCTACAAGCTCTTTTGGAAAATAGAATCAGATGGAACACTTCCTGACTTATTCTATGACATTACCCTAATATTAAAACCAGATACAGATATAACAATAAAGAAAAACTATAGATCAATATCTCTCATGGAAATAGATACAAAATCTTTAACAAAATATTAGCAAATAGAATCTAACAATGTACAAAATGAAGTATATACCGCAATCAAGTGGGATTTATTCCAGTTATGTGAGGCTGGTTCAATATTTGAAATTCAGTTAATGTCATCCATCACATTAAGAGGCTAAAGAAGACAATTATATGATTATTTAATATATCACTAGATGTAGAAAAAACATTTGACAAAATCCAATACCCATTTATGATAAAAACTCTCAGCAAACTATGAAAAGAGGGGAACTTCCTCAACTTGATAAAGAACATCTGCCAAAATATTCTACAGTTAGCATCAGACTTAATGGTGAGGAACTAGATGCTCTTCCTCTAAGATTGGGAAGGGGGCAATGATGTCTCCTTTTACCACTCCTATTCAACATTGTGCTAGAAGTCTTAGCTAATTCAATAAGATAAAGAAATAAAAGGTGTACAGTTTGGGATGGAAGAAATAAAGTTGTCTTTGTTCACAGAGGATGTGATTATCTAACTAATAAGTGAGTATGACAATGTTGTGGAAAACAAGATTAATATAGAAGAGTAAGTCGCTTTCCTATATACCAGCAATGAACAATTGGAATTTGAAATTAAAAACACAATGCTATTTACATTAGCACTAAAAAAATAAAATACTTAGGTATAAATCTAACAAAACATATACACAATCTATATGAGAAAAACAAAAACTCTAATAAAAGAAATCAAAAGTCTATATAAGTGAAGAGATATCCCATGTCCATAGGTAGAAAAACTCAATACTTTTACAATATCGGTTCTTCCCAACTTGATCTATAGATTCAACACAACTACAATCAGAATCCCAGGAAGCTATTTTGTGAATAGTGACAAACTGATTTTAAAGTTTACATGGAAAGGCAAAAGACTCAGAATAGCAAACACAGTACAGAAGAAAAACAGTCAGAGGACTGATACTACCTGACTTCAAAATTTACTATAAAGCCACAGTAATCAAGACAGCATGGTATTGGTGAAAGAATAAACATGCAGATTAATAGAACAGAGTAGAGAGTCCAGAAATAATCCACAGATATATAATCAACTGATCTTTGACAAAGGAGCAAAGGCAATTCAATGGAGAAAGGATAATTCTTTTAACAAATGGTACAGGGATAATTGAATATCTGCGTGTAAAAAAAATGTATCTGGACAGAATCCTTTTAACAAAAATTGACTCAAAAAGGAATAATTGACCTAAATACAACATGAAAAACTATAAAACTTCTAGAAGATAACAGGAGAAAATCTAAGTGATCTTGGGTTTGGTGATTAGCTTTTAGCTACAACACCAAAAGCACAATCCATGAAAGAAAAAAATTGATTAAGCTGGGCTACATTAACATTAAAAACTTTCTTTTTGCAGAAGACACTGTTAAGAGAATGAAAGATAAACTACTGACTGGGAGAAAATATTTTCAAAACACATACCTGTTAAAGGACTTGTGTTCAGAATACACAAAGAATTCTTAAAATTCAACAATAAGAAAACAAGGCAATTAACAAATGGGCCAAGAGCTAGACAAATATCTCACCAAAGAAGATGCACAGGATGGCAAATAAACATGTGAAAGGGTGCTCAACATCATATGTCATAGGGAATTGCATTTTGAAACAAAATCAAACAACAATGCGATACCACTATGTAACTATTGAATGGCTAAAATCCAAAAAACCTGACGATATCTAATGCCGGAGATGATGCAGAGCAACAGGAAGTCTCATTCATTGCTGGTGGGAATGCAAAATGGTACAGCCACCTGGAAAACAGTCTGGCAGTTTCTTACAAAGCTAAATATAGTCTTACCATACAATCCAGCAATCATGTTTCTTAGTATTTACTCAAATGAGTTGAAAACTTATGCCCACATGAAAACCTCCACACAAATGTTTATAGCAGCTTTATTCTTTAGCACCCCAACCTGGAAGAAACTAAAATGTTCTTCAATAGGTGAGTGGTTAACCAAGCTGTGATATATCCATACAATGGAATATTATTCAGCAATAAAAAGAAATGAGCTATCAAGTCCTGAAAAGACATAGAGGAAACTTGAGTGCTAAATGCTTGTTGCTCAATGAAAGAAACCAATCTAGAAAGGCTACATACTTACTCAGCAACTCCAACTATATGGTATTGGAAAAGGCAGAACTATAGAGACAGTAAAATGATTCATGGTTGCCAGGGGTCAGGGGAGAAAGAAGAGGGATGAACAGGTGAAGCCCAGGAGATTTTTAGGGTGATGAAACTGATAATATAGTGATGGACAGATGACATTCTGCATTTATCAAAACCTGTAGAACTGTATGACACAAAGAGTAAATCTTGATGTAAACTGTGAACTTTAGTTAACATAATACAGCAATAATGAGGCATTAATTATAACAAATATACCACTTTAATACAAGAGAATAATAGGAGAAACTGCATGGGTGTGTATGTGGTGTCTGAGAACTCTCCATATGATTTGCTTAATTTTTCTATAAATCTAAAAATGTTTTACAAAAACAAAGTCTATTCATTTTTCAAAAAGAGACTCACCCTTTTTCTGACCAAATGTTGCTTTTCTATAGATGTAGCAAGATGCAGGAAGACAAAGACTGGGATGAATGAGCCCCAGGTAGGATGAACTCCTTTACCTTGCTGAGATCTGGGCCCCTTCCATTATGTACCATATAAACCTTTTGAATATATTCTTTCTGTCAGATTTTTGCTTTTATAATTAAAATACTCAAGCCCTTTTGTTCCTATGCAATAACATGTATGGCAATAGGATGTACTTTTTTCCTCCTATATAAAATATCTAAAAATACTGTGTTGGGTGCATTTGCAACATAAGGGGAAAGGTTACAAGGCTAAAAACCAGGTTTGAATCCCTTTCTGGCATTTTTTTGCTGTAAATTTTTGATTCACTTTCTAATACTCTTGCTTTTAAATTAGTCTATGGCGATCACACAGGCATACTTGATAAAAGGCTTTAAAAAGAAACCTGCGCACTGCAGCTCTAGACCTTCTGACCTTATCAAGTGGGTTTTGGGACACTTAAGCCCCTTCTCTCTTTTTGATCACCACTGCAGAGCTTGCTGAAATCTGAAAGGCTAACTCCCTTTGCTACCCATCCATCAGGAATAATTTAGAAGCAGGAGGTCAGAAAATTCTTTTGCCTTTAAGAATGAAAGAGAATTGATAATGGGTTTTTTTTTATTTTATTCTGGCATCTAACAATAGCTGCTGTGGCCAGTTGCAAACCACTGTGATTTTAATAGTGCAGAAGCATCAATGTATGATCAGATGGTGTTAAATGCATTACTTTATACTTGAGCTAATAGTCACTGGTGCCACTAATGAAGTCAGGGGACACTAAGAACCCTAAATCCTTATATTTAGGTCAAATGTAGTAGGTTATTCTGCCTCAGCAGTTTTCGAGATGGGGTTCTGATATCTTTTCAGCTGAACCTGGTTATAAAAACTATTTTCATACTAATTTGAGGACATGATTTGCCCATTTCACTAGGTTGACATTTGCACTGATGGTGGGTAAATTCGCTGGTAACATAGGACCAGTTGAACAGTGGCACCAAATTGTACTAATAGTCATTGTATTCTTCCCCGCCAGGCACTGGTAATATAACTTGTGAGTATCATTATGTCTTGCCAAGCCCAGCACATCTATTACAACTTTCTCACAATTATTAAAACAGCTTTTATAAGCAAAAACTTATATGTTAGAAGAATAAATGTAGGCTTTTGAGGAAAGGCACTTTTACGATTGTTTGAGCTGTGAACTCAACTAGCTGCTTTTTCCATAGAACACTGTATTTATTTGAAAGGATGACTGATAGACAAACTATGGCTATCCAGACTTGTATATTTGGCAGACATTTTCTCAAAAACGTGAAACCTGAGTCTGACACTTCAAGGAAAACAAATGACAGTATTTATGGCCAATGATAAAATTTGAGCTTTGAAGTGAAAATTAGAAGTTTAGAAAACTTGCATCTGCCATCATGAGCTTGGCAGCTTCCCAATACTTAAAAACTTTTCTGACAAAAGAACTGTGGTGATATGAATAAATGTAATTTTAAAAATATTGTATAATGGAAGTGTCACTATTTCAAAGATCAGCTGATATTTTCCAAAAGACCAATGTGTGATGTTACAAAATTTAAATTGCAAACCAATGGTTTTTTTTTTTAAATTTCAGAATATTATGGGGGTACAAACGCTTTGGTTACATATATTGTCTTTGCACTGCCTGAGTCACAGTTACAAGTGTGCCCATCCCCCAGACAGCATATACCACACCCGTTAGGTGTGAATTAATAATAGTTTTAAATTTCACATTGTAGCTCATCTTTAACAAACTACTATTTGTTGAGGTTTGGTGTAGTATCAAAGAAGAATATCCAAATGATCTGAAATGGCTATTAAAATACTTCTCCCTTTTCAAGTATATATATATGTGTGAGGCTGAGTTTTCTTCATGTACTTCAACCAAAAGCACACATTGTAACAGGTTGAATGCACAAGTAGATCTGAGAACCCAGCTCTCTTCTACTAAACCAGACATTAAGGAGATTGGTAGAAATGTAAAACAATGTTATTTTTCTCACTGATTTTTTTAAATTAAATTTTTATTTTGTGATAAATGTAGGTTTATATGAAGTTGTAGAAAATAATACAGTGATTCTGTGTACCCTCAAAGATCACACCTTGCAAAACTATGATATGCTATCACAACCAGAATATTGGCATTGATACAATCTACCCATCCTCAGATTTCCCCAGTGTTAATTGCATGTATGTGTATATTTAGTTCTTTGCAGTTTTAACACGTGTGGTTTCATGCTTTTTCCGCTACAGTAAGTTTACAGAGCAGTTCCATCCCCACAAGGTCTCTCCTGTTGTCCTTTCATAACCAAACCCCCCTCTCTCCTCCCACTCTTCTCTCCACCAAGCAGTTTTTTTAACTGTTAATAATTGTTCTATTTTATTATTGTTGTTAATTTCTGTTTGTAATTTTTAATTGACACATAGAAGTTGTACATATTTATGGGGTACGGTGTGATATTTCAATACCAGTAAGTGATATGTAATAATCAAATCAGGGCAATTAGCATATCTATTACCTCAAACATTTATCATTTCTTTGTGTTGTACTCTATATTTGAAAATATAGAATAAATTACTTTTAACTATAGTTATCTAAGAGTGCCATAGAACACTGGAACTCATCACTCCTGTCTAGCTGTAATCTTGTATCTGTCAACCAACTTCTCCCTATCTCCTCTACCCCTATCCTTCCCAGTCACTGGATACCCCTGTTCTGTTCTCTACTTTTATGAGATCAAATATTTAGCTTCCACATATGAGTCTCACTGATTTTTTGAAAAATGTAGCATTTTTCAAATAAGAACATGTTATTTATGTTAACATGCAATGGGTTTATTTTTATTTTAAAGTGAATTACTACATATTAAAGAATTTTTTAGCTTTAATTTTTAATATGGTAAATATTGATAGATACAATCCACATAAATAAAGCTCTTTAGGGTTCTCAGTAAATTTTAAGGGTATAAAAGATTCTTGGAACTAAAAAGTTGGAAAGCTACAAGAAACAAGTCCATGTACACTATTATCTTTTGAGTTAACTATGTTGAATTGTTAGAAACATCTTCGTAGAGTCTCATTGATTTTTTTATATTTCTCACAGTGCTCACAATAATGCTGGGCATAGTAGGTGTTTTATAAATATGAGCAGAATTGATATGAACTTCCTCACTAACTTTATAAGCTGTGCTGCTATGATTGTGGCTTTTGTAGCAACAGCGGATGCTGAGTATACAGGCATGGCTCACCAATCCAGTAGGTGTGTTCTTGGAAAACCATGTGTAACTGAAGATGTGAAACGTCTACCTATTTGCCTCACTGGTATTTATCACTTCAAATCATCTTTGGTTTGCTTATCAACTGACGTGATAACTGACACATTCACTTTAGTTTCTGTTTCTTTTTATCAAACTTAACGATCACACATCCAACCCTAAGAAGAGGCTTAATAATAGTCATGGACAAAAAGAAAAGATACAAAATCCTTCCCCACAGGAAATTTGCAAATTAAGATGATTATCCTTTTTAGGGAGACTTGTGGGAATGGGAATTTACTGGGGTTGTGATAGAATGGATTAAATATGAGTCATCTGACAGAGACCCTACCCTCCAATGGTCCCTGGTATGGGTGGACAGACGCAAGTATAAGGACAAAAACATGTTGAAACATAAATGTTTCAAGTTAGACACTGTCAGAATCATTATTATTTGATAATAGTGAGCTTTTGTAGAAGAGAGATGAAATTTTTTAAAGCAAAGACATAGAGTTTTTTCTTGTTTGATTTTTTTAGGGCAAAGACATAGAGTGATAGGGTTCAAGTAAATCCAACTATTGCTGATAACAGTAATAATGATAGTAATAAAATTTGGTAAGTTTATTTTAAATTCACTTATATCCAAAGTAGTTAATAATAATTTGTGACTTTCCTTATGTCTTCCTCTATCTAGCCATGTATAAGTGTCAGGGTGGCAGTCTGGCCTTGGTTCTTGGTGTACTCTTGGCCAAAGAATGACCAGACACACAAAAGTGTCAGGTCAGACTATTATCCTGGTCCTCTGACTCCGTGCTTGAAAATATCACCAGCAGGGCCAATGCAATGGAATAACCTCAGGCAGGAAGCAGTTTCACATGAGCAGCTCTTTATTGTAGAATAAAATGGGTCTGTCTCCATGAGTGGAGAGAGACAGACCAACAAACTGACAGACTGACTCACTGACTTCTCAGATTGTTTCCTTTTATTAGCCCAGTCTGGGGGAGGGCTCTTGGGAGGTGTGGGATGTTAGCAGATGATCAACAGGTGTCCTCAAAATTCCATCTGTGTATATACAAGCTCCTTCTAAGAAAGCCCACCTGGGAGGATGTGAACCACAATGCAGATTTAAGCTAATGGTATAGTAATTACCCTCAGGTTACTCTAGGTCACTTTCTAAATTCTATTATCCCTGGGCTGGTGAATTCCCAGATTGATAAAGCATTCCCTCCTTCTCCAGATGTAGCAGTTGCTCAGAATAGGATTAAGGGTGGAGTGACACCAAAATGGAGTGCTCGCCTTTATCCTTCTTCCCAGGTGGAGGAATTGCTTGAAATAGCACTGAAGCTGGAAACCCTTGTCCTGAAAAAAGCTGGAGATCTTAACTGCCTAACAGAATGACTTTATAAAAACTATTAAAACATGTTTTAAAAATTGAAGCACACATTTTAGATGAGTGAATGCATTCTTTTGCAATAAAACAACTTCTCAGTAAAAGGATCCTTATTTCTCTATATTTAATGAAAGAAAATCACAACAGAGAAATCTGAAATTTAACCACTCTAGGTAGCATCATCTCAGTTGTTAAATCAGCTAACCAAATCTCTTTGATTAAATTACTAGTCATACACGCTTGAAGCTCTGACTCGGCGGGGGGGGGGGGGGGGGATGGCGGGGGGCATGGGCAATATACATAACCTGAACTTTTGTACCCCTATAATAAGCTGATATAAAAAATGAAAAAAAAGAAAAACAAACAAAAACAAACAGCCAAGTGTCAGCCAATCACAAGCAGCCAACTCATCACACCATTCCCCAATAAGACAGATGCACCGCTGCAGCCAGTCAGGTGATTTCTCTATTTTGCTTCTGCATTCTGTCCATAAAAGCTTCCTGCTCATACTGTTGGGTGGAGCTATCTGAACCTTTCCTGGTTCTGATGCTGCCTGATTCATGAATAGTACTATGCTCAAATGAACTACGTCAAATTTAATTTGTCTAAAGGTTTTCTTTAACAGAACTGGTATCATGATATATGTTACTGTATTTCACTTATTTTTTTTCAGTCCTTCCACATGGTTATAATAGAACACACTCATTTTTTTAAATGAATGCAGACTAATCCATTATGTAGGTGAACCATCCTTTTTAACCTTCAAATAGGAATTGATTTGTTACAATTTTTTTTACAATTTAAATAAAGTGTGGGAGGAAAAAAATTAAAAAAAAATAAATTACTAGTCATAAACCCAATTGTTTAAAATTTAGGAACAGGTAAAGTGACCTGCTTATTTAATTTAGTTTTTCTGCTTAAGAAGCAATCACAAATATTTATTGAGCATTATTGAGCACTGACAATAGGAAAGGCACTGTGCTAAGTACTAGAAAGGATTTATAAATGACATAGAATCTCTTCTCTAGGCACTTGGGTTCAAACTTTTTTTTTTTTTTTTCCTCTTTCAGGTTCTTGAGATGTCTTCTTCTGTTTTGTGCTGCTATAGCAAAATACCTGAGACGAGGTAATTTATAAAGAACAGTAGTTTATTTCTCACCATTATGGAGGCTGGGAAGTCCAAGATCAAGGCAATTACCAGTTTGGTGCCTGGTGAGGGATGTTGTCTGCTTTCACAATGACTCCTCGAACCCTGCATTTTCTGGTAGGAAGGAACACTGTGTCTTCATATGGTCAAAAACTGAAGGCAAAAAAGGGACAAACTCCTCTGTCAAATTTTTTTATAAGACCACCTAATGCCATTCACAAAGGAGGAGCCCTCATGGCCTAATCACCTCTTAAAGGCTCCATTTGCTAATATTGTCACATTGGCAACACCTGAATTTCGGAGGGGATGCATTCAAACCACAGCAATGTCATCATGATCAACCCTATGTTTATATGTTTCAGATAAATTTGGAGAATTTGAATTAAGGCACAGCTGTCGATAGCCACAAATTTCATCCCAGCATTTCTTTGCTACAGCCTGGCCATCATTCATCCCACTTAGACCACATATAAGACATTGCAGGAGAAGGTAAGTGCTTCATGTGGTAGAGTGAGTATTAACCACCCCATGGTTCAGATTGATTTTAGAATGCCACATCACTGCTAGACTTGTTGGTATGCTCAGAACCCACACTTTCTGAGGCAACTTGAGTAGCTGCATGTAGCAGGATGAAGCCTGTGGCTTGTGACAAACCTGGCTTCTGTCTGTGTTAACGGAGATCTTATTGTATGAAGCGACATGCAAAGATGACGTGGATCTGAATCCCAGCTTCATGGGGCTAAACACATGCCCTGGCACACAGGATGCACTTAACGTATCTTAGTTATTGTCATCACTGCTACAATCAGCAGATGAGCTTAGGCAAATAATTCTCTGAGCCTTAGTGACAATGATGCCTATTTATCTACCTTGCGATATTATTGTGAAAATTATTAGAAAGATTATGCAAAAAGTAATTAACATAGTGGCCAATAAGTAGAAGTCAAGAAATTATAGGTGCTACTATTATTATTGATGTTGTTACTGTTATTATTACAATTGAGGTTGGAAGGATATATTCTGCTAAGCCATCAGTATAACACATCATGACAATGGATTATAGCAGTTACTGCTCTTAGGCATTGACATTTTCTAAACAGATAAAACACTGTGTCAACTGTTGTTTTGATAATTTGGAATTGACATCATCATATATTTATTTCGTAGGCACACCACAAAAATCTCTGCATTAACACAGATAGCATCTTTTATTTTCCTTCGCTCAATCAGAAGTTTTCTCTGCCAACAATTAGTCATGCTTTTATCAAAAGCAATGACTACATAAAGGAATATTGACATTTTACAGATCTTTGTCTTTCTTGCACTTTTGTAATTGTCATGGGAAATTAAGATCAGTTCAGCATCGTAGCCTATAGCACAGGAAATATTTAAAACAGCACAAGATATTTGATGATGTTGCCATATAACTCTGAATTGTAGATACTTGCCAAATATTGCAGAAATGCTTTGGGCTGATGGATTCTTGCTCCACAGATTTCTTCATTTTATGATTGCCAGAGTCATTAAAAATAAATTTTGGATTGTGCTAAAGGGAAATGAGAAAGACACTATCCAGCAATAGTCTCTTGTGTTTGATAGACAATTTCATGCTTTTAATTGATTCCAATTTTTGGAAAAAGTGGAAGTAAGTAATAGACAAAAATTAACGATACGTAAGGATGCCAGAAGTGGATACTGTTGAATAAAACTTTTGCTTTATTGATCGTTTGCACATTGTGTTCTAGTACTATATTCTCATTTGTTAAAAGATATTGGAAAAGGATCCAATTCCCAAGTTTTGTAAAGATTTTAATGTTGTGGCATAATATCCTAATTGTATTCATTTTCCCCTCATCCTTTTGGTAATAAAATCTCCCAAGTTCTAGTTGGGCACACAAACTCCATTTCCCTTAAGTTAAGTATGTGATTAAATTCTGGCCAATGGGATATGAACTGCAACTTCTTATTATACCCTTTAAAAATAAACTGATTGTTTTATCTCTCTTTTACCATTCCTGTGGAGTAGAATGAAGAGGAGGTGCTGCAGATGAGAGCAACAAGTAGAAGCCTACACTTGAAAATAGTGTATTTGGCTTTATGTAAATTAGACCTTAATTTAAAAAAAATAGGAAAAAAAAAGAAGATCTTGGGTCCCTGGTGGACCTCATGGAGCAGACTCAGTTTCTTGCTCTGTGATCTGCCCATAACCTCTGCTGCACTCCTCTGTTAAACGGATTATGCTTCTGTTCTGCTTGAGGTGCTGTATTTTGGGGTAGCTTTGCTACAGCAGCTTGGGCTGTGCCCTGATTACTAGAGATGTTCTAAATTTTCCACACATTGGATGAAGGGCTTGTGTGACGCAGCATATGTTAAAAGGAAAAAGAAGAATGACTTCCCAAGCACTCTTTTCCAAGTGGTGGACAAAGCTCAGTTTCACATTATAGGCACTTTTAGTTTATTACCTGTCCTCAGCATGAGTACTTGATTTCATTTCTTTTTATTTATTGCTTCTGTTTGTTAAATGGAATTAAAATATCTGCGCTATGTCTATTATAACCTAGCACAAAAGTAGTAAAACTATCATAAGCACTAAACAAAGAGGTCATTATTGACTTCTTTTTCTAGCTAAGTAGGGAGACAGGAAAAAAGGCTTTTGCATGGGGAATTTAACATAACACAGAAAGTGGTATCGAGGACAGTGGGAATGGTGATGATGTCAATATGGGGTAGCTTGTATTGAGCATGATGGCTGCTAACTGTGCCTTTCTCGAAAAAGATGCATCCCTTTGCATTTATCAAATCCCCAAGCTGCACTGCAAAAACAGAACCCTGTGCATCCATCCTGCTGCTTAGCTACAAGGAAATGGGGAAGCTGTGGGGAGGGCTACAAAACCCCCTCTGACACATTTAGTCTGTGGCCTCTGGGCATTTGCTCAAACTCTAGAATTGGGGGTTACCTGTAGTCAAATCGCAAGGAGTTTTGCATCTGCCACCCAGGGCAGAACTGAGGGAGAGGGAGCAGGTTTGAAATACAACCCAGACTGCCTTTTAAGTCCAAGTACGGTTACATTTTTGTCTCGTTGCTACCCTTGGTACATCTGGGATGGTGAATAGTGCAGTGAGTAATTCAGAAAGTGGAAACGGAAAGTGTTGCTATGTCTGCTACTGGGCTTTGCATCAAAAAGTACTTTCTTTGTTTCTAGAGAGGATTGGGGAGTACGGGGCTTGCTTCTCTTCTCTCCAGGTAGCTTTTTATTATCTCATATCATTTACATAAATGTATGGCTGGGAATTCTAGAAGCACAGGGATTGCAGAAATTTCCTGTGATCTAACTAAGTCACCAGCATCTTTAAAACAATGTCTATGATTTCCCCAGAAACATTAGAGAAAATGACTTCTTACATGGGAAGTTTATGAGTCCAGAAATCATCCAAATTCTTTATTTTTTGGCACAGAGGCCCTTCATAATCCAGCTCCTGGCTACCTTATTTCCAGCCTCTGCTAGCCCCTCCATGTGACATCATGTCAGATGTTAGAGGCTCTGGAACCATCAGACTAGATTGCGGTTTTAGGCCACAAAGCATGACCCATCATTCCTTCACATTCTTAGTAGATAGGATGACCCCATGACCTCCTTCACCACCATGATTTTATTTTTACACCCATGAGAGTCTTCGGCACTAGTTGACGAGATCCAGAGGCCAATGCTGAGACCCTGAGATGGTTCTCCAAGAATGAGGTGGTTAGGAAGGGCCAGGCCATGCTGTCTGCTCACACCCGCCTCAGCCTCAGGGTGCCAGGCCAGCTTCAGAGGGGAGACCACAGTTCTGGGGCCCCGGCCCTTTCAGCCACCGCCTTCTTTACTAAGGTCGTTAACGAGCATGCTAATTAGTGGCAATTTCCCTCGTGGTTTTTGTGATGTGGGGATTTGTCCACTAAGAAATGGCTGAAACCACAAATCATTTAAAATAGTCAGTCCTACTGGAGATAGAAATAACTCCTTGCCCCTGTGTTGATCCTAGCTAGTGACCAGTGACCAGGAGGTAAAATCTTGGGAATGGAGGCCTGGGCTTCTGACTCAGCAGAAACCACCGTCTTGACATTTTTAGCCTCTTCTTTGGTCTTATCCTACTATAGAGACTATTCTTCCTACAGGCCAAATTTGACCAAATAGCTCTACCAGATCACATTCTGAGGTGTACCCTGCCCCCGCCCAATAAATTTGGTCTTGTTTCTTGTTCTTCTGATGCTCAGGATTCATAGCACATTTCTCTGAGAAACCCCCAGATTTGTATAATACTTGAAACAAAACATACACAAAATGGCCAAGAAAAGGAGAAAAAGATAGGACCACAATAGATCAGTTCTTAACCAGGAGTGGCTGGAATTCCAGGGGAACTTTGACAGTGTTTGGGGACATTTTGGGTTGTCACAACAAGGGGGAGGGTTGTATACTACTGGGATCTAGTGGGTAGAATCCCAGGGAACTGCTAAATATCCTACAATGTGCAGGGCAACCCTGTACAACAAAGAATTGTTCAGTCCAAAATATTGATAATACGAGCTTGAGAAAACCTGAAACAGATGAAGATAATTCTTCCCATCTATTTTGTAGCTGAAGAAATGGGTTCTAAATATTTACTGAGCATCTATTATGTATATAAATGGTGTTATGTTTTATGAGAGAGTCTAAGGAATAAAAGTCATATTCACTAACATCAAAAAGTTTTCAGTTTACCTGGAGATAGTACACACATAATGAAAATTTGTATTATTTATTACAGCAGTTGCTCACTTGCAAGGGAGATTGACACTTACATTAGTTTGGGTTAGTGATGGATACGTGAATTAGCTTGATTTAACTATTTTACTATGTAAACATATATTAAAATATCATATTGTACCCCGTAAGTGCATACAATGATTATTTGTCAATTAAAAATAAAATTAAAAAGAAAATAAAAAATGGACTCAACACCTTAAGTATCTTTTGAGTCTTAAAGGAGGAAAGGTTCTTGATCTGAACAGGGAGGTATTTTTAGGGAGTTCTCAGAGATGAAGGCCAGCATACTTCCTTCCCTAACTCATTCATTCAATAGTGATTTATTAAGTTCCTATTATGTACCTGTGTTGGGCTAGTTTGCGAATAAAAAAGAAAAGATTCTTGCCTTTCAGAAGCTCAAGGCCATATATGTGTGTGTCTGTAGGTGTGAGCATCATGGGGAGGGTTTGGGGAGGAGAAGGCAGGAGAGTCCCTCACAGGAAGGGATAAAGGACAGTGCTTCAAAATTTGTATAGACCAGGTGCCACGGTAACCAACTCTGTTCTGGGCTGCAGCAGGGCTGACATTCAGCTTGGACACACTGGTAGGCTGGTAGGTCACAGCTGGCATATCCATTCTGATTGCCAAACTGGTTGCTAAATATCTTGAATATCATCCCAGGGAATTGGAGAAGGTGAAAGAGGAGGTAAGAGTGTGAGGTGTTTCTCGGTGGATCAGTAGGAGTTTGCCTGGCTGGTGCAGGGGCAGAGGGGAAGGTCAGGGTATTATAAATAGAAGGAACCACATGGAGTCATGTAAAGGACCAGACTGAGGTCAGGGACAGCATCTAGCTTGTTAACCAGCGTGTCTTCAGTGCTACCATCTGGCACAAGATAGGCTCTCAATTAATGTCCATTGAATGGGATGAATTAACGTTATCTAAGAATGTTTGGAGAATGGCAAGAGGTGGAGGAAGGAGGGCTTGGAGAGGAAGTCTGGGCCTCGTGCCAGGGTCCCTAAGCCCTGGGAGAAGACAAGAGGCACAGGGCTCCCTAATTCCTGCACCTTGGGAAGCTTTCCAGAGAGAGTGGGAGAGGAGGTATCTGCGGGTGGGAGGGGAAGGAGAGGCCTTGTGCTGCCCTACTTCCAAGTCATTCAAAAAGAGTAGCTAGGGGTTGGACAGCTCTGAGTTCTAGTCCCGTCCGTCACACACAAACTATCACAGTATGGTCTTGGTCATTGTAATAATTCCCCAGGCTTAGTGTTCTCGTTTATACAACTGGAATACTAATTGTATCACTGATTAGGACTAAATTACGTAATGCCTGTGAAGCATTACAGGAATGGCACACCAAGTAAGTGCTCAAAAATAAGTATCATTTTTGGATCAGAATGTCCACCAATGGAATGGATTACTTTTAGGACATTCTTCTAAATAATTCATCATCTATCTATTGATGTTTGAAATTTCTTAAAGGGGAAACTTGTACCACTCTACAAGTAAAGGACTTCAAATATAAATATAAATATAATTACGAATAGCATTGGCTTCAAATACAAATATTGGCTGAGGTACCCTGAAGGTGTGAACAAACTTCAGTAAAGCTATAAAGAGTCAATCAGGAAATTATAGGGGTACAAACATTTTGGTGACATGTTATGACTTTGCCATATCCCAACCCTGATTTGAGACATGCCCCTTCCAGTGTCCATTAGATGTGAGTTTACCAACTCCCAACCCCCCTGCCCCCAAAGAATATTACTACTGTGTGAGCACCTTAGTGTTGATCAGTCAGTGCCAATTTGATGGCGAGTACATGTGGTGCCTATTCTTCCATTCTTGTGATACCTCACTTCAGAGAATGGGCTCAAGCTCTACCCAGGAAAATGTAAGAGGTGCTAGTTCACTGTGGTTTTTTGTAATTGAGTAGTATTCCATTATATACACATACCATATTTAACTAATCCACTCATGGATTGACAGGCACTTGGATTTCCACATCTTTGCTATAGTGAATTGTGCTGCCATAAAAAAAAAAGTATAAGGGGAGAGAGGAGAGATTGGTTAATGGATACAAAATTACAACTAGATAGGAGAAAGAAGTTCTCATGTTCTACAGCACTGTAAGGTGAGGATAGTAAACAATTTATTGTACATTTTCAAATAGCTAGTAGAGAGAATTTTTAATGTTCCCAACACAAAGAAATGATAAATGTTTCAGATGATGGATATGCTAATTACTCTGATTTGATCATTACACATTGTATACATATATCAAATTTCACTTTGTACCCCATAAATATGTACAAGTACATGTCAATGTAAAATAAAATAAATTTTTAACAAAAGAAAAAAAAGTCAATCAGCAAGTGTGAATGATGGGTTACAGAATCTTGCTTGTCCTGGTAGAGGGAGAGTAAAGAAAGTAAAGGTTGCCTGGGAGCCTATCTCACAGGGAAGGGGGAAGAGGAAGCTATGGAGGAGAAGAAAAGATTTAGGAAGGAAATCTTGGTGCCAATGACTCAGTGAGCAGTGAGTTCAGAGGCAGGAGAGAGAGCCCAGGGCTGAAGTGTTTAGGGAAACCTTCCTAAAGACTCAGGATGGAGCAGGGCCTGGAGGAGAGAGGGGTTGAGAGAAGGATGTTAGATGACTGGGTAAGGTTTGAGTCCTGTTGATAGTCTTGGCTCAAGGGATCCATGTTCATGAATCATTATTTGGATCCTATACTCTTCCTTCACAAGAGGTTCCTGATGGAAATATATGCTCAGGGGAAAATGACAAATGGGAAATTAAAAGTAACAAAAACTTAAGATGCACCAAGTGCTTACTGTGTGTCGGCACTCTTCTGAGCACTTTACATACACACCCCTCATCCTCTTTTAACAACCCTAGGAGGTAGGCACTGTTATTATACTTACCTTATAGACAAGAAACTGATGTGGAGGGAAGCTAAGTAATTTTTGCCAGAAAAGTCGTAGCAAGTTAGTGATGGAACTACTTTATATAATTTACTCTCATCCTAGCCTCAATTAACTTACTGGAATTCAACTATTGGGTGAAAGAAAACAAACACAGAGTGCACACCGTATCTCAATGCAAACAGCATGGTCTGCTGAACGTAATGTGTCTTGAGGGAATCAAGCCTGAAACAGTCAAGCCTGGCTAGGAAATCCAGTGAAAAGATGTATATGTTTAAAACAAACTTAAAAAAAAAATCAAAGTATTAAATAAAATATGCCTATAGAACAGTGCACCAATCACAAGTGCTCAGCTTAATGAGTTATGCCAGAGCGAACACATCTGTTGTAACCACAGCCCAGGTCAAGAAATAGAACATTTATCAGAACCTCAGAGGCTCCCTTTGCCCCACTTCATCCCCAGTCTACCCTCCTCCCACTTGAAAACAATTTTAATGATTTTCTAGCCACCAACGGAGAAGAGAAGCACTTTGTTCAGAAGGCCTGGTGGAGGCTGGTGCCAGAGTGCTGGGCACCCTGGAGGAATAAATTAAAGAATTAATCGAAGGTCATGGAGAAACTCTGACCAACAAAGAATTGGGAGAACGGACACAGGATTGTTATACACATAGCCTTTGGTTCCAGACACTATTCTAGGAACAGTCTAAGGAATTTTTAAGGGTAATTTCTACTCTTCACGATTTTTGCTGTAGTGCTGATTTAGGTCTTAACCTAACTCTGTGTCATAGGAAATTGCCCAGTTTTATTCTCTGCGGGGGTTCTCCAGTCAGCGGGGTGCAGCCAGCCTGGAAGGCTCACAGCTTAAGGGAAGTTGCTTCCTCCTCCTACTCACCTGCCCCGGAGCACAAGGGCATGGAGGCGGGGGGCCTGGGGGGAGGAGAGTGGGGCAATCCTACCTCAATTTACCCCTTCTGCCTTGGAGTGAGAGGTGAGCAAGGCCCAGAGAGGGAGCTAGTTGCCCTGGGGAGGCCATACCCATTTGTGCTCCTGCCTTCAGCCCAGGGAAGGCCACCGTGGGGGGAGAACTACGCCTCCTGGTACCTGCGGCCCAATCAGATTAGCAACCCCTCCTCTTGGGGCGGAGCTAAGGGCGTCTGTGCCCCTTTAAACACGGTTAAGTGCCAAGCGGAGGCATAGTCACGTGTTAGAGTGTGAGTGGGCTGGGTGGGTTTGGCTGAGCTGGGCAAGTAAAGAGCAAGGCACTGGGATGGGGGTGGGAGTGCTGAGCTCCGGGGAAGAAGTGGTGACAGATAAAATATCAAAAGCAATTGCAGCCCGATTGTTGAAGGCCTGGAACATTGGGAAGAGGATTTTAACTGTGCTGTGTCTTGTAGGTTACTGGAAAACCATTGTTGGATCCTGCACAGAGCAGTGACATGGTTGTATTAATATTTTAGGAAAATGATGAGTCGGTGGGGTCTGGGGATTGCAGGGGAAAGAACGGAGCGGAGAGGACAGGGGGCAATTAAAGGATTGGTGATGCACATCTGGACTAGGAGGTGGCAGCAGGCCCAGGGAAGGAGCAGATTAGGAGGCTCCAAAGGAAATCGGTTGAGGCTGAGAGAAATAGAGAGTCTGCAGTCAAGCTCCAGAGAAGAGGCAGGCTTGGGGACTTCCCACAGGTAAAGCCCTGGGAAACTATTTTCCTTTTTCCTTTTGGATCTCGAGGAGCAGAGAGTTGAGTTAATCATACTCTTCTGTTCATTGCCACCATCTCCATGGGTTCCCCAGGGAACTTGTTTATTTTATATTTAGTCATTGCTTATTACTCCTTCCTTTTTATCCCTAGTCTCCATCTTGTTTTCTTACTATATGCAACTCCTCTAATGTCCATGCCCTTTTGTTTGTGTGTGTTTTTACAGGATGTTTGTTGTTTGCTTGTCTGGATGTGATTTTAAACACTTTAATACAGGGAATTTTGGATATATCCAGAAAGAGATAGATGAGTATAATAACCCCGCTGTGGCCATGATTAGCTTTATCTACCACCAGCCAGTGGCCAAACCTATGTCATCTACTCCCCATCCACTCCCTCCTCCCACACATTGGATCATGTCACTCATAAATATTTCAGTGTGTGTCTCTGCAAGATAACAGAACCACAACATCCTTATCAATAGCTTTAAAAGAACAATATTTTTTTAATATCATCAAACAGCTAGTACTCAAACATTCAGTCTTCTCATAATGTTCTTTCCAGTTTGTTTATATGAATCAGGATTCAAATAAGGCTCATACATAGTGATTGATTGATATTTCTTTAAGTCTCTTTTAATCAATAAGTTTCTCACTGAGTCTTCTTTTTTTTTTTCTGAAGTTTATTTGTTGAGAAACACAGGTTGTTTGTCCTGTACAATTTAACTTGGGGTGGATTTTGCTGACTGCATCTCTGTGGTATAGTTTAACAAGTTCCTCAGTCCTCTGTAGTTCCTTTGGGTTGGTAGCTGAATCTAGGGACGTGATCAGATTCATGATTAGTTTTTTTGACAAGACTGTTTCATGGTTTGTCTTGTGTTCTTTCATCAGAATGTATGTAATACCTGGTACCTGGTTGTTTCTTTTTGTGTGTGTGATATTAGCAGCCATTGATGATCAGTACCTAGGACCATCAGTTTACTGTTGTATTAGTTATCTATTGCTGTGTAACTTTATTGCTGCAAACTTAGTGGTTTATAACAAAACATGTTAATTATCTCACAGTGTCTGTGAGTCAAAAATCCAGGCAGGAGCTAGCTGGTGTCTCAGAAGTCTACAAACAAGGTGTTGGCCAGGGCTGGGGTGTCATCTGAGGCTTGACTGGGAAAGGATCCACTTCTCAGCTGATGTGGCTGTTGGCAGGATTCTGTTCTTTGGGGGTTGTCTGACTGAGGGCCTCAGTTCCTTGCTGGCTCTTGGTAAGAGGCCACCCTTAGTTGCTGCCATGTGATGCTCCCCATATAGCAGCTTACCGCAAAGTAAGCAAGAGAGTGCATAGAGAAAGTCTGCTAGCCACAGGGAGGCTACAATCTTATGTAAGAATTTTAGAAGTGACATTTGTTACTTTTACATATTCTGTTGGTTAGAAGTAGGTCACAGGTCCCACCCACACTAGAGGGAAGGGGATTACACAAAGGTGTGAATATCAGGCATAATTGCAGCTGTCCGAGAGTCTATTTGCCACAGTTGGGTTTACAAAATGGCGATATTGTAATTCTAGCATTCTTTATTAGCTGAAATACTTCTATAAGAAGACACGTCTCATATTATTTGGTTACCCAAGCTATAATTCATGAAAGGAAGTCAGAATAAATGCTTGATTCTTCCCTTTTATTTACCAGTTTTCAAAACTAATGAGTTGATTCCCTTATATTCTCTAATGGTGGTCAATTATATGGTCATGTATTGTTAATTATGTAAATGGTATTGGATTCTGTTTATTCTCTTGTCAGAAATTCAGTACTGTGTTTTAGAGATTCTATTAATCCCACTGTGTGTACGTTTGGTTCTCAGCTTCTGTTTGTTGAATAGTCTTCCATGGTATGCAATACCCCTTTTACCTATCTGCTCACCCAGTGGACACCAAGACTGCCTCCAAGTCTCTGCCATGGTGACTGTTCTCATACGGCTTCCCTTATGGACTCCAACACCTACAGTTGAATTGTTGAGTCAGATAGTGTAACTAAGTAGTCTGTTTGCTTAAGTAGTACTAGATTGTTTTCCAGAATGGCTGCACAAAGCTACTGTCTCATGAAAATGACTTATTACCATACATAGCTCAGCTTAATAAGGTAGGAAACACTTTGGTAACCTCATGAATTTTATGCTCTTCACTGAGTTGGACTAAATTTCTGAAGAAAGTTTTCAAAACTATTCCTATCAGAAGCATTACAGTTACTTCACATCTCCAAAGCTGCAGCTGTACTGGGTGATGGGAGCTAAGAGACAAATTCTTATACTCTTAATAGTATTTCCCAACCTAGACTATTGCAACATGGTAAACTATCCAAATTCCATTCCAGAACTCAGAGATGAGGGAGAGGAAGAAAGGAGAAAGAAGGAGGAGATAAGAGAAAGATTGGGGAAAAGGCAGGGAGATTATTTAGGAAGGAACAATAGTGAATCAAGCCTTATCATTCACCCACTTAGCATCTCATCTTACAGATGTGGAAACCAAGATCTAGAGGTGAAGCCATTTCTCTAAGGGCTATATTGTGCGTGGAAGACAGCTAGGCTAGTCTGTTGGTTCCCAGGTGAGGTCTGGGATGGTGGAGAGATTGCGGGAGACATATGTAAATGGTAGAGAGAGATGAGCATGGGCTGGCGGCTGAAGACTGGAGCAGCTTAAGACCAAATCTTGGACAGTGTCAATATTTAGGAGCCAGCAAAACAGACAAAAATATGAAGGAAGGAGGTTCAGTCTATGGTCACTGTGTACCTCTGCAACACTTTATAAGCAGTTAATTTAGTCTTCACTACAATTCTTGATGAAATAGGAATTATCATCCCTCCTTTATAGATGTGGGGACAGAGACTCAGAATTTTTAAGCAAATTTCTCAATATCTTGCAGTTAGAAAGTGTTGGACTGCAATTCATATCCAGGTCTGTTAGTGCCAGAATCTTTGCTTTTAATGCACACACACAAACACACTGAAGGTTTCGAGGGGGGTGTGGTTAATAGAGGCAAGAGAGGAGAGGAAGTGGTTTCAGAAATTGTGGGCTTAGGTGGAAAATGTCCTTCACCAGTTTCCTTAGGCTGCAGTGTGGGGTGGCTAGAGGTCACCTCTGCTGATTTGGGGGAGCCTCTAAGACAAGCAGAAATACTGAAATCATTTGGGACCACAGACAAGTGGAAATACATGGTTGGATATTGCAACCTTTAATTAGATTTTCAAACAGAATTTTCCTGGCCTAATCACAAAGTTAAGGAAACCATAAGTGACCAGATTGACAATGGCTTTTGCCCAAGTCCAAACTACAAAATGGAGACTATATATTGGTATTGATGATAGAGGTTCTAGAAAGGAGACTTTAGAAAAGCTGTTAAAGCGTTGTTCCCAAGTGCCTGTGTCAGCAGAAGATAAAAGAGGTGGGAAGGAGCATTTTTAGTTTGTCTAACTCAAAAGTCCTTTGAAAAATTAATGTGTTGGGTACCAAGGAGCAATAAATGATCAATGGGATTTTCCACCTGCATTCTGTTTTTTGAAAAAGAAGTTTCAATTTGGGCATCTTAAACAGTGGTCAGTTTTTTCTCAAGCAGTATTTTAATGAGCAGAGCATAAATAAATTCATTGCTTCCAAAAAATACAGAGATGGAAACAGCAGAGTGCCAGGCAAGTTGCCTTTTGGGTTTAAAAAAACCCAATATTTCATGACCATTGCAAGACGGAGGCAGAGTTTGCAAGACAAGCTCTTTATTGAAGCCAGGTGTGAGCTGTCTGCTCTTCCTGGTGGGGAGGCTGTTTGGGTCCCGACGAGTATTTCCTGTGGTGGCTGTGCATTTCTGGCCCAAGTCCCTGGTGCCACCAGTCTTCCCCACCAATTCCCACAATCTCTTCTTGCCTTCTTTCCCTCTCTCCCCTTCTTCCCCTCCTACTCTTTCCCTCCCTTCCCAAGTAGTAGAGCAGTTCCACTCACACACTATACTCAACACATGTAAAAAAAAATTATTCATAATTCCAAAATGTGGCTCATAGTATTGGACCCCTAGGATGTTATTTATGTTCAGTGTGGCTGCAGTAGAACTTGGACCCTGGAGTGACAGCCTTTGGGGTGCTCCTGTTTATCCTTAGCTGAGAAGAAGCAGTGTTTGTAAACTTTTGCTTGAGAATTGCTTCTGCAAAATGGGACCACAGTGCCCGCCTTACCACAAGCTTGTAAGGAGAAAATGAAATACAGTATGTGAAAATCCCTAGCTCAGTGCATGGCACATAGAAGGTACTTATTAAATATTGGCTACTCTGAATATAAAAGCAGGATGGCTGATTTCCTCCACCCCTCCAAAATAAAGGAGGATTCATCCCTTCCTTGAAAGAGAAAAAAGTGAAAAAAATCCTGAAAATAGGGGCAGAGAAGTCATAGAATGGAGCTTGAAGATTTGTCCTCTAAGCCAGCTGCTTTGAAATGGATGGAAGTTGGGAATTGGGAACTCTTGATCTTTTTAATCACAGCTTTAAGACACAATTGACATATAAAAGTTGTATATATTTACGGTGTACAACTTGATGTTTTGATATATGTATACATTGTGAAATGATGGCTGTGTTCCAGATAATTAGCATATCTACCACCTCTACACAGTTACCGTATTTGTACCCTTTGACCGACATTACCCCATTCTCTCTTTCCCCAGCCCCTGGCAACCACTATCCTACTATAAATTTGACTGTTTTAAATTCCACATATAAGTGAGATTGGTCAGTATTTCTCTTTCAGTGTCTTACTTATTTCACTTAGCAGAATGTCCTCCAGCCCCATCTGTGTTGCCCCAAATGGCAGGATTTTCTTCTTTTTAAAGGCTGAATAATATTCTATTGTATCTACATATATATCATGGGAACTCTTGAATTTTGAAGAGGCCTTGAAAGTGGTCAAGGAATATTCTGGCTACAGGAAGATGACATTTAATTATGGGCATTAAATCAACACCCAGGGGCATCTGGAGAAAATCAGTGGATGGATGGGATGAGTTTTTTGAGATTCAATGTGACAGCAGGCCCATTAGGTCAGCGAGGCCAGAGCTTTCTGGTGACATCCATATTATCACATCCAACATGTGCTTCTTGGTTCTTGCTTTACCCAACTTCTGGAATTATCTAATGTTGGCGCCCACTGCCACCCCAATTCTCTCTTGATTTTATCTGTATTGGAGGTTCTTGGTTGGATCTTCTTTCTCTTTGTGGTCTTTAAGAGTTGGTGTTGCCAAGGATTTGTGCCTTAGCCTTCTCTCATCATTTTAGGCAATTTGATCAGTATCTTCATGTTTAACCACCATTTACCTACAGATGATGCCCAGCACAAAGCTCTGCTGTTCTTTCCAAGGAGCCCCTTTGAACTCAGCTTGCTCCAGTTGGTTGGCATGTCCGTCAGTTCTTCCTCCTGTAGGTCCTTTCAACCCCTCTCCTTCTCTCCAGCCCTGTATCTGAGCTGCCTTAGATGGGGCCTCCCTAACTCTAACTCTCGTGTGGAGGAGCTAGGGCTCAGCACTGACACCCTGACACCTGGTCTTACTCCCTTCACCCCTTTGCCAAGAACGAGCACTTTCTAAAACACATGAGCTTTTAAAAAAATTCAACCTGATTGTCTTCCAATACATGAATTGAACATGTTGTCTTTATTGTGATTGTTGTCATATTTGGAGTTATTGCTAACGTCTTAAAAATATGTATATTTTTATTTCTTCCCAACTCTCTTTTTCTTTCCATTGCTTTGGAAACTACACATTTAACTGTCTGGTATGTTATCCATAAATTTAAAAAAATTCAATAAATTTAGGGGTACAAGTGGTTTTTGATTACAGGGATGAATTGTATAGTGGTGATGTCAAGGTTTTTAGTGTACCCATCACTAGAATAGTGTACATTGTGCCCAATAGGTAGTTTTTCTTCCCTCATCCCCCCTCTCCTCTTCTGAGTCTCCAATGTCCATTGTACCACTCTGTGTGTCCTTGTGTACCTGTAGCTTAGCTCTCAATTATAAGTGAGAACATGTGGTATTTGATTTCCTGTTCCTGAGTGACTTCACTTAGGGTAAAGGCCTCCAGTTCCATCCAAGTTGCTGCAAAAGACGTTATATCATTCTTTTTTATTCCATGGTATATATATATGTGTGTGTGTGTGTGTGTGTGTGTATATATATATATATATATATATATATATATACACCACATTTTTTTAATCCATTCCTTGGTTGATGGGCACTTAGGTTGATTCTATACCATTGCAGTTGTGAATTGTGCTGCAGATTATCCATAACTTTTTATCATATGTGTATTTTCTAATAACATCTAAAGTTATCTAACATCTCTGTCCTCCTCGTAAACAAGACAAGGACCTTGACATGTTCTAACTCTCCTGTACTCTCCCCCTTCTACCTTCCTTGTTTTTGTCACTTAGAATTTAAACTATAAGCGGGTTCTTTTTTTTTTTTTTTTTTTGAGACAGAGTCTCACTTTGTTGCCCGGGCTAGAGTGAGTGCCGTGGCATCAGCCTAGCTCACAGCAACCTCAGACTCCTGGGCTTAAGCGATCCTACTGCCTCAGCCTCCCGAGTAGCTGGGACTACAGGCATGAGCCACCATGCCCGGCTAATTTTTTTGTATATATATTTTTAGTTGGCCAGATAATTTCTTTCTGTTTTTGGTAGAGACGGGGTCTCACTCTTGCTCAGGCTGGTCTCGAACTCCTGACCTCGAGCGATCCACCCGCCTCGGCCTCCCAGAGCTAGGATTACAGGCGTGAGCCACCGCGCCCGGCCAATATAAGCGGGTTCTTTTTGATAGTTGGTAGTTAAATTAACAATATAATGTACCAGTTTCTTGGCTCACCATTTAAAATAACTTTCTACTCTTTCTTTGTGTTTCTTTTTCCTCTTGTGAAACTACTTAGTATTTTGTTTGGTGAGTGTTCTGTAGGTGTTAAAAGCTTTTTGACTTCAAATGTCTAAAAATATCTATTTTACCTTCTTGAATTAGTTTATGAAGGCAAAGAATTTATAATAGGCAGTTATTTTCCCTTAGACTTTGAAGACTTCACTCCTTTGTCTTCTGATATTTAGTATTGATGATAGGAAGTCTGTTGTTGGTCTTATTGTTGGATTGTCTCTCATTTTTCTCTGTTAGATTTAAGCTTTTTTCCTCTATGGCAAGGTTCTGAAGTTTCATTACATGTCTAGGTATGAACATATATGTGTAGATATGCATTTAATATATTGTACTTGGTGCCCAGTGTTTACTATAAATCTGTGATTTTGTGGGGTTTTTTTTTTTTTTTTTGCAATACTGGAAAATTATGAGCCATTTGTTCTTTTGCATTTTTTCTGCACTAATTCCTCTTTTCTTTCATTTTGGAGCTGCTGTCAGTCTTGGTTGGAGCCCCTCAGTCTTCCAGCCATGCCTCTCATCTTCCTCTTCCCATCTTCCCTTCTATCGCCTGCTACCTTCAGAGAGAATTCCTCAGCACTGTCTTCCAATTTCTAATTCTCTCATCAACTGTGTTCCAGTGTATGAGCTTCTAATTTCAATGCCTGTGCATTTCATTTTCAGGACTTGTAGTTTGCTATATAGCAGAGCCATATATTCTTTATTCATATCTGCTTCTTTTATTTATTTTTTGTTTGCTTCTCATGAAGGTAATTACTTCCTTTACCTTTTTGGGGGTTTTAACCATACTTATTTTACATGGTTTTAAGATGGCTCAGGTGTTTCCATTTTGCTAGGAGTAAATTTTTCTGGTTTTTGAGATTGTGGTCTAACTTTCTTAGTGTTAGGTTTTCTTTAAAATTTGGGTTTTCATGCTGTTCTTGAGAAGTTCCCCCTCTCCCATTAGTGGTTTTGACCTTCCCTCCACCTGGGACCCAGGAACTCTGTTCCAGGTCCAGGTTGAATGCTGGTGGCCGGGCTCCTCCATCACTTACTGAGGATACGAACATGCGGCCACTAAGCTGGTGGGTGGCTTCACCCAGGAGGGAGCTCCAGGGCTGTACCTGCTTCCTGCCAGCATTGCAAGTTCCAAGCTTTCATAGAATGGCCAGTGTTCCAGGCCAGTGGCTGCAGTTTTTCTGCCTCCTGTGACAAACAGGGGAGCTGTGCACCACTCCTAGCTTCAGGTGGTGATCCTGACTCAGATCCTCTGCCATGCCTGGAAGGTTTTGTTCCCTGTCACCCCAGAAGAATCAAACTTTGGACATCTCTGCCTTCTTGACCAAGACACTGAGAGGCCTACCCATGGTTTTGACTCTGTGTACTATGTGTGTTTCTCTTACATGGAATCATTTATCTGATTTTTCGGCGTGGTTTTATTTTCAATATGTGCAAAAATGCTTCACATATCATTGCTGGGCTTGGAGTGGACTTGGGGAGCTCACGATGTCATCTTGCCTAGGAATATCTCTTCAAATGAATCTTTGTGTTCCCATGCTTGTCACATGGCAGGTGCTCTGTGAGTTTCAGTGGTTGCCGTTACTGAGATGTGGGCCTACTGGAGACACAGAGGCCTGAGCGTGAGGAAACCTCAGTTACCACAAAGTCAGGGGAAGTACCGTGTCTGAGGCCTTTCTTCTCCGACTGTGAGGCCCACCCCAGAAAGCCCTACTTTCTGGCAGCCCCTCAGGGTGTGAGTGTCCTTGCTAATAAAGAGAGGACTGATCCTCTTAGCGTAGACAAGCACTCATCCACTTAAGAGCCTTTAGCATTAGTGTTTAAGGAAAGGGTATTGTCCTTTAAGCTGATTTGTGGCTCACGAGATGATTCAGTATCTCCACATTTGGGTTCGTGGGCCAGTGGGTCAATGTTTCTCCTCAGCGGGCTGACTCAGCGGTAGAGACGGGAGCTGACTGTTGACAAGATACCAACCTGTGTGGAAATCCGGTCTTATATAAGCTGTAGAGGCGATAATCGGCTCTAGGCTGATCAAGTACCCTCTGTGGAGAAAAATAAGTCAGTGATGTGTTCTCAGCAGGAAACTTTGTCAGTGGGTTGTCAGAGCTAAAGGGTGTGATTACAATCTAACTTCAGTGTAACTTTGTCTCTTCTGTGTGTTTTTCTCATTTATCTCATGAGTCACAGAAACATTTTGATGATTACCGCAAAATCTATGGCTATCTGCACTTAGCTCCACCAAGCTGGGAGAGTTTTATCCAATTATAGAAAGAAATAGAAGTCCACATTGATGTGCTCCATATACCTAGCACATGGCCTCGGCTCTGTCTTTGCCTTTTATTGGAAACCTGTGAGATTCGGAAGACTGAGCCCTGCGTGCATTTCTGTCGTTCTGGCTCACAGCTCGCTTAGGGTGGTGTAGGGACACTGGAGTTTTTTTTTTTCCTGTCCAACATCCATTTCCATCCTTCTAGGAACTGGATGCCTCTCTCCTGTGGAAAACATATTCCACAACCTGGGCCAGGCCCACCCTGCCACAGAGGAGGCCATATGGCCCAGGAGTGGTTTAGAAACCAACACATAACCTAAGCCTACTCTTCCCAGGACATTTCTGCGGGAATTACTGGACAATACTTTCATTCCACTGGGGTTCTGAGCTGGCAGCCATCTTCCCTGCAGACAGAGGCAGAGCTCTAGTGATATTGTTTGAGGTCAAGGGATCCCAGGTGTGTAAACCCATGGATTTCTTTCTTGGTTTAAGCTAATGTGAGTTGAATTTCTGTCCCTTGAGATTGAAAGTGTCCTGACTCTTATGTGTAGGAGTCAGGAGTGAGAAATCATTTGTCATAATTCTTGAAAGCAAGCTCTGTGTACATATGTACCCGTTCCAGGTCAAAGCTACTTATGATGCATGTCTGGGCCTTAGAAACTCTCAGGTAGCTTATTGGGCAAGCAATTGACTTATTGGGTGTTTAAGGTTTGAATTTCTTTGATTAGCTAGAGGACTTGATTTGGCTAGATTCCCCAAATAGTCAAGACTGGGGAGAGGGAAAGGAGGAATAGGACCATGAAGTAGGGTACTTGCTGGTCCTAGGAGCCAGCCAGGAGCTGGAACTATTGTGTGTCTAACTGCAGGAAGGGCTAGCAGCTGGCGATGTTCTTTCTGGATGCCTGACATGCTTTCTGCTCACTCACCCAAGGCTGCTTAAATATCAGTTTACCCAGGGCATCAATGCACTTTTCCCACAGTGAGACCAATTGAGAACGCAAATCTCCTGATTTCCAAGCGAGTTCTGCATTCATCAGATCACATTCCCTCCTGCCTTGAGGGAAAAATACAACCTAGTAGTCAGAAAGCAGAAGTGGACACAAAATTCTGCAAACGACAGGAGAAAATGTCCTGTTGATAAACAGCGCAGTGTGTGTGGTCTGAGTAGCTGGAAGCCTCTGTAGAGCAGGTGGGCTTTCTACAAGTTCAAGAGAAGAGGGACAGGGCAGGGAACCTCTGAGCTTGCCTCTTCCCACCCAAAGTTGTAGGGGTTCTGACTCAGGGCATGCAGGTGCAGGAAGCTGCGTGGGGCAGGAGGGAGAACAGGGGAGAAGACAGAAATGAGTGTAGAAGGCAAGGCAGAGAGAGGAGGACCAACTGATATTTAGGATCTTGTTCTTCCCTTCTGTGTGTCATATTCCCAGGGGGACCCCTCAGTCTCAATATAGATTGGAACAGACACATTGAAACTGTCATTAAGGGGCAAAGCCTGGCGGGGAGGTCATCAGGAGGATGGGATGGGGAGAGGAAGTGGTTCTGTAGGAGAACAAAGGAGAAAGCAAGTGAAGACTTATTTTTCTTTCTTTCTTTCTTTTTCTTTTTTTTTTTTTTGCCAGAAGCTGCCCTCAAGGTGGGTAAGCAAGGCATGGAGTGCTGGACTTCTAGAAAGACTCCAGACCTAAGTATGGGATTTCTTATCACAAGGAGGTGTCACTGCACTGGCCAGTCCTGACCATGAGTGACATTTAAACAGGAAAGTGCATGCAGAGGACACTGCGGAACGTGGCCTACCCACTGTGTAGGAGGCAGACACTTTGTCTGTGAGGCTAGTACCTTCTGTCTTCCTCTAGTGTACAGTCCATTTCCTCAGTCACCCCTGGCTTTTAATCTAAACACTCGGCTGTGGAAGGTTCATTCAGTGCCTACGTGCTGCATGCCACATCAGTGCCAGGACAAAACTGAACAGGGGACAGACGTGGCTTCTCCATGACCTTTGATCCCCTGCGTCAGGTTCCCTTTTTCAAGAGCTAATGACTGAGGTGTGTGCACAGTTTGTGTTGCTAACCAAGAAAAAACTCCGTGCCCTGTCTGCGGCACGTCATCATCCTCCCCCTGTTCCTGTTACCAGCCTCTGCCCTGCCAGATGCGGTTCATCTGGCTGCCGGAGTGGAAAGGAAGCCCTCTGGCCCGCCCCCACCCGATCAAGGTCTTTCCTCCACTCCCCCAGCCCCGCCCCCAAATGGGGAGAGATTTTGGAGGCCATCAAATCACTCAATCTATTGATTTAATGTGCAAAAACACTGGGGGCATATTACTCTAAAAATGAGTTTGTAACATATCTGAGACCCTTGTGTTGTCAGAGTTAGGAATAAATGGACAACAAACACACATTATAAATTATTTCTCTTTCATCCATTCCATCAGAACAATGGGTATGTCTGTGAGAGACGCCAAGCTCAGAAATTAGACTGAGCATTGTAGCCCACGACTACCCTCTACATGGCTGACCTGATAGGATGTCATTAAGAGAGTTACAAAGAAAGAAAGAGAAGCCAATTGATTCAGGTGCTACAGTAAGACCTTTAGACAGAGTCTCTCCCATGGTTCTCTGAACACGTTTACAGTAAACAGGGGCTCCCAGCTCTGGGTTCCTGGGCACACAGGCAGATGTGACTTTATGGTGGATTCCTAAGAAGTGTGTAAATGCAGGTGACCGAAAGTGGACTCAGCCTGAGGTATGAGGGCTTTAGCTTGAGATATGAGTGTTTTTACTCGTCGTTTTGTTTTGTGTCAGGGGAAATCTTGGCAGCTCCTCTCGGGACCGTACCCTGTCTCAGAACTCTTGTCAGCAGCGTTTCCTGTATGGTGCCATCTCCTGCTTGGCCTCGCCATGAAGAAACTTCCTTTTGGGTACCTGGGGCAGACGCCGCCGCAACCGCAGGAGCCCTTCACTGAGTCCTCTCTGTGGTGAGGGACCGGGGCTGCTGGCTGACTGAGCCAGTGCGCTAGGATCATGCTGGTTGACCAAGTTGGTCAGCTGAAAAAATTCCTTAAAATACTCCATGGGTATGTTTTTATTTTGTTTAGTTTCTGAAAGGATAAATATTCCAAAAACATCGATGCCAGAAAAGAGAGCTCTAGGACTTTTATAAAACTGGCCGTGCTGCACGTTTTTAAAAAATTAGTTAAAAGACTAGAAATTATGGTTACAAAAATATCTCCTGCTAATAGTTTACTGTCTGGCTTGAGTGAGTTTAACTTTAAGGTGTGGTAGCTCTGGAAATTTATTGTGAGTCACTACATAATAACCGGCTGCACCATCAGGCATCAGCCCACACACAATTTTCCAGCCCTGAACTTTGAATGTTTCATACAAAATGAAAATAATATAGTCTTATGTTTTATTCTAGGGATGAGGTGGTTGGCACCGCTTTAGACTTTGCTGGAGACTTGTGAATGTGATGTTTCCTACCCAATTAAAATGTACTGAGGGAGTATCTAGTTTGCAGTTGGCAAACGCAGATCTCCTTTAAGAGAAAAACTGTGCAAATACAGTCTATTGTCTGTAGGTTGATTTCCTCCTTTGTGGGTTATGTGCTTGACCTGGGCCGTTGTTTCTCAAAATGGCCAGCTCAGCTCTTGAAATCGTAATTACACATTTGAAGGAAGAGTGAACCAGCACACACAGATGGTTATTTCTCTGCATGCTTTATGTTCTCCTTTCTTTGTCGCACCTTCTGTTCTCTTTCTGAGATTGGAAAACCATTGATAGACTTTCTCCCGTGCTGAATCAAAGATGGCATCATAAGGGAGGTTGTTAGTAGATGTTCTTCTTTCTCTATTCCCACTGAGACTGCTCTTGAGTTTTAATAGTTATTAAATGCAGTTGGGCTGGGCCCTTGGGAAGCCAACATTTATTATGTAAACTCAAGGGTGATGATTGTTTTCCTGAAAACCTTTCTCCACCTGGGGTGTCTTCTCGTCTCATCAAAACCCTCCTCAGCCTTTGTGGTTCTGCTGAAATCCCTCCTTCCCTGACTCCCTTGCTTGCCCTCATCCTGTCTTCTTTGAGGTCCCCATGGCATTGGCCATGCACATCCATCTTGGATGCTTGTTCAGTGTTTTTAAATGTGTTATCTTTGCACATATTTATATCATCTCCTTAACTAGTCTATACATTCATTGAAGGGAAAAAGATGCTTGTTCATTTTTTTGTAATTCTCATTGTCTAACATACAATAGGCACCCTGGAAATATTTTCTGATTATTTGTTAAGGAAGTTCATGTGTGAGACCAGTCTTAGGCACTCTTTCCTCCACTGTCTTACTGAATCTTCCTAAGGACCCTAGGAGGTAGATATTATTATAGGTTTTTAGGTTATGGAACTAAGCCACCAAGAGCTTCCCTGATTTCCCAAGCCAGGAAATGGCAGAACCAAATTCAGTCTAACTCCCAATCTATACTAATGCTTTTTCTGCAATGCCATCTTTGCAACAAGAAGGCCAGGAGGCAGGGGTATTTCTCTTTCCCGGTAGGGAAGCCTGCTTAGGATGTCAGCTCCAGAAGAGCCCCTGGAAGAGCCCTGGAATCTGTTGGAGGTGCCTACAGGGAACAGCTGCAAGCTACTGGCAAGTTCCTCTTAGCCAGCTAGACCCACAGCCCCAGTTGGGGCTGGAGACACTCAAGTGTCTCTCTAAATTCTCTGCTTAGTTCTTCTGATTTTATCCTTATTATGTTTACTGATATTGCAGGGTCCTGATGACCATGAGCAAGGAGAGTGCCTCTGAAATCTCTTTTATTTTCCCTGGTGCATGTTTCTTTCTGCTTGATGGACCTGTATCCTTTGCACTGTTGTGCTGTAAGCTTTCTTCTAGACAGGGCTTGCTGCAGGCAGAAAGGACAAAGAAGAACAGCTAGCCCCGAGGATAAGAAGGCAACTCTGCAGGCACTAAGCAGGGCTTTGAAGTCCCTTGAGTCCATGGTGGGTGAGGAGTCTCGCTGCAAATCTGCATGTTTGTGCTCACAGAGCAACGCTAAAACTGCGCAGCCCGGCTGCTGTGCCATCAGCCCGTGCAGTGCAGTTGAACCGGCTTGCCTGGATGGGAATCTGCATGACTGTACACAGGGAGAAATGTTGGTGCCCAGCAAACAGAATTATGACAAAAGAGAAAGCTTGGCTAACGTACTCTAGTGGTTTTAGGTAATTTTCCTTTGTTAGTCAATAAACCAGTCTTTGGGGGTGGGGTGGGGGGAACGTGAAAAATTTCACCCATACACGGCAAAGTTTCTCAGTGTCAAATGTCTGTCACAAATTTTGCTTGTGGTCACCTCCAAAGCCTACAATTTAAAAAAAAAAAACAAAAAAAACGCAGCAATTATCTCAACCAAAGTGCTATTGAGTGCACTTTCCAGTGGCTGGTCCTCAGGCTCCTTTCCCAACAATGTTTTCCTCGTGCAAAAAGCCCAAAGAAGCATGTGCGTGGTTCTGAAGCCGAGAAGTCAACTCCGCGGAAAATTTGCATGCTGTAATTGAGTTGCTGGGAATACTCAAGACATAATTCTTCAGGCTCATGATGATCATGATTCCCTGCAACCTTCCAGGCTGGCAGTGAAAATGGCAGTCAGGCTCCTCCGGTCTCTTATAACCACCTGGTTGTAAGATTGAGCCTTTGGAATCCAGCCTTCCCCTCCTTTAAACTCCCACAGAACCTTACGCTTTTCCAACTCATTTGAACATGGGCTCATGTGTTGCCAAATGTTGTGCTGTTTTGAACTATTTAGTATAGAGACATCTTGTGACCCTGGCTGCAGGGTAAGTTCTTAGAGGGAAAGAACTTTCTTGTACATCCTTCTTTAGATAAGCACTTAGTAGATGCTGAGTACTATTGAATGAATGAACAAAGAGATGGATTTTGCATTCCTTTGGAATGTTTTGAGTGTATGCCTGTGATTTGGCCCTGTACGTACACATGACAAGGAGGTGTGATTGGGGTGAAGTGGAGGAAGGAGCCCCTGTAGAATCCTTGCGGATAATTTTCAGGAAAATTAGCCGGCAAATCGTTCCTTGTTGATAAGTTAAACTTAATATGGGAATCATGAATCTGCAGAGGCTCCCTGTCTGTCCTAATGCTCAAAGGTGCAATATGATTATGAATATTTGCTTTGTGTGTGTGTGTGTGTGTGTGTGTGTGTGTGTGTGTGTGTGTGTGTGTGCAGGGGCTACACTGGATCTTGTCATTGCATTGTAGTGAAGCAGCACACAGTTGATTCCCAACTTGAAGGAAGATTCTATAACGTCATCATTCCATTATGCAATATGCTGGGATATTTTCTTGTATAATGGGGCACCCTTTTCTCTGATTCTGTTTTTGAACCCTAAAATGCTTCTACAGTGGAATATGACTATCCAGGGTTCAGGTATGCTCAGACAGTAAACCTTGAGATGTAGAGATGGGGAAGGGTTGGGGCGATATTTCTTCACATAATATAGACAGAAGGCAGGTGAAAACTTCATTCTGGAGGTTTTGGATTGGCTGTCTCCATGGTCCTGAATCCCAGGGCCAACCAGAGGCACAACCGAAAAACTGGGATTTGCCTCTGAAAGTTTCTTACCTCTTTTTCCTACCTTCTGGCTGCTTTCCCCCAAGATAACAGGGCCTCTCCAATCAGGTGACTCATTGCACAGATACCCTCCTTTCCCAGCTTCCTAGCAAAGTCTGTGTCCAAGCTGCTACTACTTGGACAGTTAAGGTTACCACAAGCTCAACTGGAGCCACTGGTGAGGCATAGCTTCAACAACAAGAAATGCTCTCCTAGGAGGCACTTACAGAAGTGAATGCAGATTAAAGAGGTGGCTGTAAGGGTATTCTGCATTGGTCAGATCACATGTGTTCAGTTCTGAGGGTCACTTTTTAAGAGGGACATTGGGAGCACATCCAGGTGAGGGTAAGATGACGAGGCTGGTGAAATATTAAGACAGTGTTGTAGGGGCAATGATAGATGAATTGGGCTTTGAATTCTGACAAAAGAGGCCAGAGGTAGAGATGGGGAAAGGTTGAGGTGATGAATCTGTAGGTTAGGAAGTAAAGGTGATCTAGTTTAAATACCCTTCTGGAGTTTGATCTTAACGCCTATACTTCTCTGCCGGATGATAAATTAACCGTGATCTGGATATTTCTTAAGGCAGAAAACTCACTACCCAGAACTCGAGAACATGGCAGCCACCTTTAAATATTTCACATGTAATGCTATAAAACCTTCAGAAGGCAGAACATATTCCAGTGGAGAGGAACAAGAGAGAGACATTCTTTTCGTTCAGTATAGCTAGAAAATCTCTGTGAGAAATGTGAAGATGGTAGGAGTTGGCTTTGGGGCCAGGTGTAAGTTCCCCATCAATGTCAAGATCTGTTACCTTTATTTATACTTAATTAAGATTCTCTGGTTACAAGGAATATAAAACTCATGAGATAAGCTCAAGTAAAAAGAAGATTTGGGGGAAGAAACCAATGGTCCCTTTTATTGACCCTCAAGAACGAGAGAAAAAAAGTATAGGCAAGTTGCTGGACTTGAAACTGGAATTTCTAGAACCAGGATTATAAGGAACATGGTCTCTTCTTCTACTTGTCTCTGTTGCTCTAATCTTTCTTCAGATTCGCTCTCCTTCTACCCCAGGACACTTCTAGCCTCTCCCCCATAGTTTTTTGCGGCACACATAACTACTTCTCATTCTGGCTCTACCTGAACTTGCCTTTTACCTCTCTACTGAAAACTATCTTCTCTATATCTCTTAGTTCTAAGTCTAGAGAAAAAGAATTGGCATGGCTTAACCCAGACTTTGATTGGCTTTCCTTGGGTCACGTGTGCAGCTATGCTCCAATCAGCCACAGCTCAGAGGGCACATGGTCACATGAGTAGGTGGAGACAGATTCTCTAAGAAATACGTAAGGAAAGGCAAAGATTAGAATGCCTACTATAGGCACCATACCCTTACACCAAGGAAAGGAATAGTATCTAGCTGTGGGATGTTAGCTCTTCTTAAAGGAAGGAGGCTTTTGGCAAGGGCCCTTCAAATTTTTCCTCATAGGTCTCTACTGCTTTGCTTAATTTCACCCTAGAATCATTCTCTCCTTTGTGGTTACATAGAACCCTCCCCCTTTTCTTATCTGATTTTGCTCATCCTTGCTTTGCTTTGCTTGAATAAATCTGTTGTTTTTTTTTTTTTTTGGTCCACAAAGTTTGGCTGTTTCTTTCTTTTTCCTACTCTTGTTCATTCTCAGAACTTTGGGAAGCACTTTTAAAAAACTTCCCCCAAAGGACTCTGTGCTCTGCAGTACACACACACACACACACACACACACACACACACACACGCACAAACATGTATTTGTTAAAAGCAGAACATTCAGAATTAGTTTCTTATGTCAAGTCCTATCTTTCAGGATGCATCTTTCTTCCAGCCTGTCGTGCAGAGCATGATGACAAATGAGAAACAATCATTTCACACATCCTGGTGAAATAAATATTCTTTGTCAGAATAGCAGGTGATTAGATCTTCATTTTGATATATGCTACAGTGTCTTCAGAAATGAACTAGTAAGACTTGATTTCAGAGAGAATGCAAATTTCCATCCCAGGAATATGTTGAGAAGACTAAAAGCCTGTGTAAAGCAGAGTAGAGGTGAACCCACTTAGGGCAGGTGGTCTTGCATAGATGAAGCCCATTAGCCTAAACTCAAGTCTAGACCCATGTTGTAGACTAAGGGTGCCTGATTTAATATTCATTTATACCACTGTGGTATTGTTTTTAGCTATGATGTTGATTAAAGCATTACTGAGCTGTCTCCCAGGTGGAGTCATGGCTCGATTCCTATAAATCATTAATCTTGGGGAAGAAAAGCTTGATTCACAAATTAATTTGAGTAAACTTTGCTAAGTTTACGGAGTAACTTATGTAAGTGGGACATCAGTTATCATCTGATATGAATAAGAACAGTACTTTGTCTGGAAGGTTTTTCCCCCTGCCTTTCTCAGCAGAGGATTTTTTTTTCCCCCTGGGGAGAGGCGGAACGGTGTTAGGCTAAGCACCTGGCACCTGGAGCCAGGCATCTTCTGCCATTTTTCAGTATCACGACTTTGGGCAAAGTACTTAGTCACCCTGTGCCTTGGCTTCCTAATCTGTAACATGGGGATGATGATAATAATGCCTAACTCGGAGGATTGTTGTGGGCTATAAATGTATTCTTATTTTTATAGATTAAGAAACCAAGACTCAGAAAGTCAAGTATCTCTCCAAGTTCATGGCTGATGAGTGGATATTTTTAGACTGTTAGCCTTCAGTCTGTGCCATTCTCCACTCACACTGCCTCCCAAACATGCCTATCGTGTGCATCACCTGGAGGTGCCTGTTAAAAATGCAGATTCCCAGGCCCTTGGTGTGGAGACCAGGAATCCATGATATTAACAAGGTCCCAGGTGGTGTCATTGGCAGTGATGTACCAAAGCTCCCTCCCCCCGAGCTTTTCCAGTAGGATGCATGGGTTTGTGTGCAGAGCTGTTTTGTTCCCCTCTTCCCACTCACGTGTTTCCAACTTCCTCCTTAACCACCCTTTTCCTTCCCCACAACTTTCCCAGTCTCCTCTACTGTGCCTTTCAGAGTGCTGGTCACTTAAATCATGTTCTCTCTGAGATTTCCCAGGCTCTCGATGTGCCTGGTCACTTTGTTCAAGGTTTCTGCCTATGACCCAGCCTTCCCCTTTGAATTCCCTTGTATCTTCCTCCGGGTGACCCTCTGTTCTTCATTCATGGCTTTTTTACTGCCCACTTTCCTTTTCCTTTAGGGTTCTTGGGACCACTGAGATGACTACAGACGGCATTTTGTATGCAACATTGTAATGAAAATTGTAGCATAATTTTTTTTCAGAGTATAGCATGACATAATAAAGTCAATATTATTAGTATTAGATGTATTAATATGTACTTTTATTACAGATAAAATAATGACCTGCTATATATTTGATTGAAAGTGATTGTATTTTAATCTAAAGAGCCAAAGTGAGTGCTGGCCGTGCCAGTGTCATTCGTAGAGGGTCACATCATTGACACGCTGTTTCAGGCCCTACATTGTCTTCTTTTGGCAATGCCTGGATTTAGAATTTTGGACATAGCTGCAGATTCCAGTCAATTTCCTGCAAGGCCTAGTGATGGTTCAAGAAACAATATTCTGCTGAATAAACCTTGATTTCTGCAGTTGTGTAGATCAAAGTCAAATACACTCATCTGATGTGATGACAAATTGGTTCAAGGACTTTGGCCCACAAGCTACCACTCGAGAAGCAAAGTCTGAATTAGATGGAAAAATGAGCAGTTGTGTGTGCTACTGCGGTCTGAATAAATGGCACTCAGGAGCACCAAATTGATTGCATATCCAGGAGAGGAGAAATAATTGGGAGAATGAAGTTGGAAGCTGGTTATTTAACACCAGTGTGGATTTTTCAGTTGAGAGGCACATAATTATTCCAGGTCCGGTGGAGATTTTCTTGGAGAATAGGAATTATCTATGTTCATGAATAATCATGTCAGCTTCTTTTATTTCATTATCATTACACATTTTTTGCATTTGTCATACTTCTGAAGGTATGTCTGAACAAACCTTGTAAAACACACTGCTTTTCTCAGGTAACTATAATTTTTTGTTATTTTGAGAATGTATTAATGCAATACTTTTTATGGGCCCTAGACATTTTAAGGAAAGATTCAGTTCCTTTTGTTTTGTTAGAATGATTGAGGAGATGTCATTCAAAGATGGAGGTCAAGTTCCATTAACTGTGTGTCCTTAAGCAACTAAGTCACTTCAGCTGTCTAAGCACCATTTTCCTCACCTACAAAATGGAATGCCACTTACCTTGCTGGGTTATTGAGATACTGAGTGTCCCAGTGTGTCCAAGATTTCCTGGTCAACTGGAAAACCCAGTGTGAATAGATTATCATGTTTTTATGTTTGGCAGACAAGAATAGCGAGTTACTTAACATTGGTTGCGTCCTGGTGACTGGACCTGTGTAGGGAGGTATAGGGTGTCTGTTGGGACTTGGGAATTTTGATATGATTGAACTGTGAAGTGACATCATCACATGTAGAGAATAGAGAACAGCCTGGTCTCTGTTACCGGGTGGTGACTGATGCCTGTGATGGCTAGTTAGCATGTCAACACTAGAGTGGTCTCCTGGGGCTTCAGTCACCTAGCAGATAGCTGATAGCCTAGTCCTTTCCGAATGGTTTGGCAGAGAATTCCAGTCCTGTGAAAGCAGAATTCCATGGCCCAACAAATTTGAGAAGTGTTGTATGCACGATCTACCTCTTAGAGCTAGCATGGTAAATGTGTACGGTATGAGCTGTACTTTGTGATATATAGATACCAGCCCCACCTGGCTATTTAACTAGAAATTCATAAATAAAATAAAAAATGCAGTTCCTCAGTCACACTAGCTATTAATACATTTCAAGTGCTTATTAGTCATATGTGGCTAGTGGTGTCATACTGGAAAGTACATATATAGAACATTTCCATTGTTACGGAAAGTTCTGTTGGACAGTGCAGAAAAGGCTCTGAGACCTCCTACAGTAAAATAACTTATTTAACTTTGTTCATTTCTCAGATCTTTTAATAATCAGCAGAGTTATCATTCTGCAAGACACTGTTTAGGAAGCACAGTTTGGCATCGTTGGAGAGATGGATTCCTCTGCCTAGATGTGACATTCCAGGGATCTGCTCAGCAGACTCTGTCTTTACAACTCTTCAGATCCTGTTCCTGTCACTACCAGAGTCATATTTATGTGTTCCTGCCCATGTTGAAAGATTAATTATTATTTTTTTTTTTTTTTTTTTGAGACAGAGTGTCACTTTGTTGCCCGGGCTAGAGTGAGTGCCGTGGCATCAGCCTAGCTCACAGCAACCTCAGACTCCTGGGCTTAAGTGATCCTTACTGCCTCAGCCTCCCGAGTAGCTGGGACTACAGGCATGAGCCTGCCATGCCCGGCTAATTTTTTTGTATATATATATTTTTAGTTGGCCAGATAATTTCCTTCTATTTTTAGTAGAGACGGGGTCTCACTCTTGCTCAGGCTGGTCTCGAACTCCTGACCTCGAGCGATCCACCCGCCTCGGCCTCCCAGAGCTAGGATTACAGGCGTGAGCCACCGCGCCCGGCCCTAATTATTTTGATATTATAAGACATTCCTCACCATCTTTCACATCTCTGTTAAACCTATCAATAGCCAATGTCCCCTCTATAACAGACACAGAACTTCAGAGTTGGAAGAAACCTTAGAGAGCGTGTAGTTCTATTTTATTTTACTTATGAAAACAACTGAAGCCCAGAAAGGTTATATGACTTTCCCAAGGCCACTCAGTTAATAGGACAATTCATGCTCCAGATGTCTACCCCTTACTTTGTCCATTGGTTCATCTTCTCTTCACAAGCTGAAAAAAATAGCAAATATTAGTGGACTAGGATTGTGCAATAGTTATAGGAGCCTTATCTCTAGTTTGAGATCTGACGTATCTTAGAATGGGCTCTGAATAAATGTATTCTGTATTTCTTAGCTTAACATATTTTTGCAAGCTCTGACTATACACAGCCCATCACTCAATTTCTTCCTACTGCTTTACAAGAAAGTTTTGGTGATTTTCAGCAATGAGCCAGTAGTATCTGCATGAGTTTTCATCTGCTTTTGCACTCACTTGAAGCTCCTTGGATTAGAATTTCTAGCTAGACCCTATCTGCTTTTCATTATTTTGGCCATGGGATATAAAAGTGGGTGAAAATTGTAACTTGCATAATGGAAGAAAAATTGCACTCTTACTAGTTTATATAATAGAAAGATTAACATTTGCTGTGAAGAGTTCAGCTCAGAGGTTCAGGTCAGATATGCATTTTTTGTGCCCACCGCTATAGAGAGGAAGGTACAACATGCTGGTATCACATAGGTTGTAAAAGGAAGACAGGTTGTCTGTCAAGGTAATGTCGCAGGAGGAACTGCCCCATTAGGGCTGTGATCTGGAATGAATATACTTCTGGCACTTTTGCTAGGATGTCAGTGGGAAAGCCCGTTAGTCATCTTTGCCAGATGGGGGCCTCTGGAAACCTCCGCGTGGCTCTACATGTCTCTATTAATAAAAACATTGAAGCCTCAGAGGTTGTGGCCACATGTCTCATCCTGCCGACTCTCTGGCCTTGTAAGGATCACAAAGAGGGAAGTGAGTTGTGGAGCCTGATCTTTGATCTTTGAAAGTTTTGAGTTTTGAAATGCAGGAAATGTCATATTCACCATTTCTCGGGATAAATCTCCAGGGAATTTTGAACTTCATGGGCAGAGCCCATTCTCTGCTACCCCAGGATCTCTGAAGGAGGGCCTCCCCACATGGTTCTTCCAAACTTCCACGTTTGAGCATCGCTGCGCTGGAGAAATCACTCATTTTCTCAGAATGTCTTCAGCTCAATAAACAGTAACACATCTTAATTGCCATGAAAGAGAATGATGTTATTATCTTTGTTTTGCCTTCACTGAATTCAAATTTTGCCCATCTACCTAAAGAATCTGTTGTGAACATCCCGGTTAATGACTCCCTTTTACGGAGAGAAGCCTGTTCTGGTTTTCTTCCACCTGCTCACTGTGTCTCTTTCTATCTTGTTATATGTAACCAGAGTTAGGGAAAATTTTGGGTCAAGATGTGACTCAGAGAGTAAAGTTGCCCACCTGAATCTGTTCTTCCATGGGGCATGCCATAGGCAATGTCCGGGTGTTCTAGCAAGACCTAAATTGCATGCTCGACACCAGACTCCTTGCTCTGTTCTCTTCTGTTCTCTCCTGATCAGAAGGTGATGTGGTTTTCAGTGGAGTTCATTTTTATGGATGGATTTGGTGAGTGGGAGTTGCTATGGTTTGACCATATCCCCCAGAGTTCATGTGTTAGAAACTTAATTGCCTTGTAATAGTAGGAACAGGTGGGGCCTTTAAGAGGGCAGAACCCTTGTGAATGGATTAATGCTGTTCTCTGGAGAGTGAGTTAATTATCTTGGGAGTGGGCTCAGGATAAAGGGATAAGTTTGGCCCCCACTTTCTCTGTCTCCCGTGCTCTTACCATGTGATGCTCTTCTGTCACATTATGCAGGAAGAAGGTCCTCACCAGGTGGGACCCCTTGATCTTGGACTGCCAGCCTTCAGAACCATGAACCAAATAACTCTCTTTTCTTTATAAATTCCCCACCTTGTGGTATTCTGTTGTAGCAGCAGCAAATGGACTAAGACAGGAGCCTATCTGAGGTTGCCTGGAGCCAGAGATTTACTAGCAGTGGGTGTAACCCTCCTCCAGAGAGAAGCTCAGTAGCAGGGAAATAGCCCTAGGACAAGGGCCAGGAGACCAGCGTCCTGCTTGTGGCTCACCCTATTGGCCAATGGTGATTTCTCCTTTCTTCATCAGTAGAGTGAGGTTGGTGGTAGTGGGGCAAGTTAAACTACATCTACTAAATCCAGTGGCTCCTTGATCATTTTATTCTATTTGTCAGCTATAGCATTTGATATTATTGACCACTTTATCCTTCCTAAGATGTTCACTTTTTTTTGGCTTTTGGGCCACCATTTCCATATTAGGTCAACAAACATTACTGGGCTAAGCAATGCTCTGGGGTGTCAGAGTGTGCACAAGGCAGGTTTTTTCTTTGAGGTGCCCACAAGATATGTAAACAGTCTAACAGTCTATTCACTTCTTTCATTTTGTTTTTGTTTTACAACTGACTTTCTTCAACTTCTCTGTATACTTTCCTTGAGGAATTGTACTCATCCCTTGCTGATTTCAATTATCATTTAGATGCTGTCAATTAAAAAATATTTATTTTTAACCATGACTCTTCCCCTCAAGTCACAGATTTGTATTTAGGCCTGCACTCTGGTCATCTTTACCTGGATATCCCTTGGGAAACTCCAACTCAAAAAGTCTGAAACTAAACTCATTTTACTCTCATCTGCTGCTTTCCTTCTGCTCTTAAAATCCACTCCTTCTCTAGGATTTCTTATCTTGATTAAAGGCATTGCCATCCATTTAGTCACTCAGATGAAAAACTTCAGAGTCATCAGCCTCTCCCCTTTCCCAACATCTAGTTGGTCACCCAGACTGTACAACCACCTCTGAAGGGTTAGTGGCCTTTGTCCCCTTCTTCCTCCTGTTTCCATGACTTCCCCAACAGAGGCCTGGGTTAGCTCTCATTGGGACTTCATCAGTTTTAAGATGTATTCTACCTCCTACACATCAACATCTCAAAATCAGGAAGCACCTCTCAGTTTCTGTGGGCACAGCAGCCATCATGAGGTAGATGTCATAATGTGCATGGGCGTTCAGATTTGCAGAATGGGCATCAGTCCCTTGGAAGAAAATCCCAGAAACAATGGTGGAGCCTTTTAAAAACAAAGCCTGCCTCATTCACATTCTAGGTGGCTTTTGAGTAGAAAGTACTTCAGAGGAGTCAGACTCTGAAGAAAATGTTAGACATACCTTCATCAAATTATTTTGTTTATCTTTCCCTTTTTATGTATGGGCAAGAGTGATATATGATAAAAATCTGTCAGCATAAGTGTAAAAGAGCCCTTTTTATATGTATAAGAATTCCAAGTGATAAGAAACATTGTATTGTTATTTAATTGGCAGACTTTTTCTTTCCAGAGGTGAATAAAATAGTGGTGTGACTTACAATCAATGACATCTTAGACTTGATAAGATATAGATCAAATACAAAAATCTCTCAATGAATACTTTCACTAGTCTTTTCAGGCCTCCTGGCTTTCATTTTTCACATTGCCATCTGCATACCCCAACTCAATCATATTATTCCAGTACTTAGACATATCCCCGATAGCAGAGGTTCTCAAATTTACAATGCATCAAAGTCACCCGGAAGGCTTGTTACAACATAGATTTCTGTGCCCTAGCCCTGAAGTTCCTGATTCAGCAGAGAATTTGCATTTCTAACAAACTCCCAGGTGATATCGGCACTGTTGCTGGATCAGGGGTCATACTTGGAGAACCATTGCCCTTTGGCATGAAGTCCAAACTCTTTTACGGCCTTCAAGGCTCTTTCCTGGGGGCTCCCATTGTACATTTGCAGCAACGTTGGTTGGCGTTCTCCCACCACTCTGTTCTCCACAATGCTTGAAAATTTCCATTCAAAGCACCGCAGGCATTTCATGATTCTGTGATTTCTTTTATGTGCTGCCTGAGAACTTCTGAACGCCATTTGACTTTTAAGACACAGTTCAATGAATAAATTCTTCAGCAGAAAAATATTTCTTTTACTCATTTTTTCCAAAGAGGTAACTTTCAGGATGTTTACCTAGTAAGACCAACTTCTATGACAGCTAAACTTAATGTTCAGGCTTTTCCAGTAATTAGAAAGATATTCTTGTGGGACTATCAGGTCACGAAGTTTGACGGGGTTTTCCAATTTTCTGGATTATCAATTTGGCAATCGTCCCTGCACAAAACACAGAATTTATTGTGAGCCAATGGAGCCATTATGATGACAATTTTAAATATTTATAAGATGTTGTAAATATATATGATACTGAAAAGCAATTTAAATTGTACCAAACTAACAAAATCCTCCCTGTTTCGGTGTATTTATGATTGAGGCTCATAAATAATATAACAAGATAAGAACTGCGGGAAGTGGGAACATAGGCAAAGTGGGAACACAGGAAGGTGATTTTAAGATATGCTCTGAAGGCAAAAAATCCGGATTATGGCCTGTGTTATGTGAGGGCTTCTCCAGACTTGTTGTCTTTGAAAAATGGACCTAAGTTTGAAGTAAGGATTTAGGATGTATTTTGTAGGGAAAGTTGTCGCTTTGTTGAGCTGTTGAAGTCATGGACTATTTCCTGAGTAGGAAGCTTGACCAGCTTTATATGTTGTCCATGCGTGTTCACAGTCACACATACATGCACAGACACACAAACACGCTCAGATACACACACACACACACACACACACACACACTGATTCAAAACACACAACAGCTTCAGAAATGCAGAGTTAGTGGAATTGTAATATAGATATTGTTCTCTGGCTTGTTCATGTTTCATAAATAGAATTTTCATGCTTTCACTTATTCAATAAACACTGGAGTGCACAATGTATGCAAAGCTTATGTTGACCCTTGAAATGCAACAAGAAATAAGTTTACGTATAGTGAATAAATGAATAAATGACTTTATAGAACTTAGAATACAATCAAAACAACTTAGAATATGATTATATAATAATAGTCTATATTTCCAGCATTTCCAGAACCCTTTCCATGTGCCATGTTCATGCTAGAATTTCCACACCTTCTATCAGTTGACACAACTACCTAAAGTTAAGGATAATAAATAATAGATAAATTATTATTTCTGAGGGTATAGATGCTTAGAAGGGTTAAGAACCTCATTGAATATCACATAGCTTATCAGTTGTAAAGCCAAGATTTAAAGTGAGTGTAACTTTATGCTATGGAGTTTCTATCTACAATGCTGTAATCTTATCAGGGAAGTTGATGAGAAATTACAGTGCTAAGTGATAAATGCTATGGGAGGGGAGTGCTGGGGATTGTAGGAGCACATGAGAGGGTCAAGAAAAAGCTTTCCAAATAAAATAAGGTCTAGCAGCTGGCCAGGATTGAGGGGAAGAGCATCTGAAAAGGTCTGGAGGTTTGAGAGAGGTTGGCAATGGTGGGGAATTGAGGGGAGGTCAGTGGAGTTGGAGCGTGAAAGTCCCCTCGGCTAACATGAGCCATGCCTGGGTGACTTCAGTTGCCAACTGTACCTGTAGGGGTTCTCCAGAGAAACAGAACCAATACAGCATATATAGAGATGTATAAGAGGAGATTTATTATGGGAATCACCTCATATGATTATGGAGCTCAAGAAGTCCCATGATCTGTCCTCTGCAAGATGGAGAACCAGGAAAGCTGGTTTCATTCTGAGTTTGACAGTCTTGGGGAGGCTGCTGGTACAAGTGCTGGAGTCTGAAGTTCCAAGGACCTGTAGCTCCAATGTCTGGAAACAGGAGAAGGTGAACGGTCCAGCTTCAGGAGGTGGGGGGTGGGGTGCTGTGGGGGGCGATTTGCTTTTCCTCCACCTTTGTGTTCTATTGGGGGGCCCTTAATGGATTGGATGATGCCTGCCCACATCGGGGAGGGTGATCTCCTTTACTCAGTCTACCAATTCAAATGCTAATCTCTCCCAGAAACAGACTCATAGACATTCTCAGAATTAATGTTTTACCAGCTGTCTAGGCATCCCTTAGCTCAGCCAAGTTGACACATAAAATTAACTATCACACCAGCTATACATGGGTGACTCCCAGTCTATATACCTTGTAGTTTACTCATAGCCTTCTTGGAGCTTCAGTGTAAATGTTTCAGTTTCAACATGGTTGTGCACTGAGTATATGTCTCAGTATATGTCTGAGTATAGTTTATATACTCTTCCATGTAGCCAGCACAGCCCTCTGTGTCTGGTAGACACTGATGAAATTTGTAGAACAAAGTGTATGTATGTTGCATCAAACAGTGTGAAAGGTTTGGTACTCTTTCATATGGCTGCTGAAATATTTTCTGCATCCTCCAAACAGAATTAGAAAGGAATGTAACCTTGTTGCTGCTTGTCCCTGGAGCAGCTGAACAGATTCCTCTGTTCTCTGTAAGGCGGGGGGTGATTTTTGTAAAGAGCTGGCTGCCTGTCTGCATGGTTTTGGCTTGGGTGTAGCCTGAAGGAGCTCCTGGAAATAATGTATGTGAGCAGCGAGGGTGTGCATATGACGAAAAGGAGAGGGAAGGAAATACCTAGAAAAAGCAGAGGCTTTCCCATTTTTTTCTTCTGTTAAAGCCACAGTTGTTCTTAGGAAGCTGAGTGTCTGATCCTATAAGGCTGCAATCCCCAACCCTGGGGCAGGGGACAAGTTTCAGTCCATGGCCTTTTAGAAACTGGGCCACAGAGCTCCATGCCCCCCCTTTCCCACATCCATGGAAAAATTGTCTTCCATGAAACTTAGTGGGGTATACAGCAGGAGGTGAGCAGTGGGTGAGGGAGCTTCATCTGTATTTATAGCCATTCCCCATTGCTCGCACCACTGCTTGAACTCCTCCTACTCCCAGACTGTGAAAAATTGTCTTCCATGAAACTGGTCCCTGGTGCCAAAAAGGCTGGGGACCCCTGCTAAGGTACTTTAACACTAGTCCTAGGAGATGGCCAGCTACACACTTGCACTTGAAATATTTAGCTTTCAAATATTGTCAGAATACAAAGGTGGCATCGCGTTCAGGACCAGTTCCCATGATTTCAGCCTGGCAGGTAGAGTTCCTCAGGGCAGTAGTCACTGATTTAACCCTCCCACTCAGTGCTATTTTCCATTGGCATGATTTTCATGTCAATGAAGTGCATCATATGTTCTTGCATCACACACATACCTGTGCATGTGCATGCACATGCACACATACACACACACACACACACACACACACACACATCCTACACCCCGCATAAAGATGACATTTCTCAGACTCTTGCCTCTCCATGAAGTAAAAGCAAAAATAGTATACTAACATATAAATTCAGGTCTTTCCCATACTATTTTGGTAGTAATTTCTGTGAGGTTTTGGTTCTTTTTCTTCAAATATGTGACCTTTTAGTTCACGTAAGATTTCGGTGTTGGTGGTCTTGAAGCACAAACCATTTGTATAACCAAGAGAGAATGGCTTCTCGGTTCTACATATTTTTTTCCAAATGCATACACAAACACACACAATTGAAAGTCCTTTAATAACAATGAAAGCTGCATATCTGACCCTAGAAACTCCCTAATGAATCAATACTTTCAGTATGAATTGACTAAAAAGAAATTTAAAATTAGTTCCAGGGCCTGCCCAATTCATTTGATAAAAACTAATTTTGTGCTCAGAAACAAAAGATCCAGTAGCTAGGTTTAAGCAGCCTTAATGCTGATCTGTGAATCTTAGTGACAGTCCATAGGTCTCTCATGATGGTGTTCCATGTAGTTCCCTGGCATCCCCTATAGCAGTTGAGTTTCATGAAAGTATCAGTGGCCTCTTTGATCATAACCACTCTAGGCCATGATGGTGTCATATTTTCATGACACCTTTTCTATGGTTGAAACCCATAATAATTTCAGGTCACATGTGAAAGATAACTAAGACAAATGCAACATCAAATATCTACCCAATAAATATACAGCAAGAATGCAGCCTTTATTTCTTGAACCTGGCATATACATGCAGTTTTTTTTGGTTTTTGTTTTTATCCATTTGACTAAGCAATTATCTTAAAATAAAACATTAGCATATTGATGATATGCTGGTGGTATGGGGAATTAACTGACAATTTTGATAGATGAAAAAAAAAATTTTTGTTCTCAATGAAACAGATGTCTGAGAAACTTTAAGAAAGTCTTTTCTTCTGCTAGTCGTTGGATTCCAAGAGCTGTAATGAACTCCCCTGGGGGTTGTTAAGTGCTTTGTGATAGCCTAGTAACACTTCTGGAGCAGGTCCCAGCGAAATGGAAATGTTCCCATTCCGCAGTCACTGAAGAAGCAGCTCTCTTTTCGTATCAGAATGTCTGTAGCTTGCTTTGAGTTTGTTTTTGAAGAATTGAAAGCAGCATTCCAGCTCTTTGATCAGTTGAGAGGAAGAAAGCAGACGTCTTCCTGCATGTTAATTGGGTTCCTCCATTGAAGATGAACTTTTGGAACTCTATCCAGAGGCCAGGAGGTGCCCTGCGCATTGCAACACCCCAGGCCAGATGAGGGCAGCCCCACAAAACCATAACAAGAGCTTTACAGTTGCCTCTGCTAAGCCCTCAAAGGCTCATGGCTAGTATGTATTCCAGCCTGCTTCTTACAGCTCCAACCCCTGGACTCCTTTCTACCTGCTTGCACTGTTTCTCTAAGGAGCCACTGCACTCCTCATGCAGAAGCCACACTCCTGGCCCTCGGGTGCTCTCTGTAAAGCAAGGTGGTCTAATGTTATGGCTGAGAGTGTGGCTCAGGACTGCACTGTCTAGGTTCAAACCCCAACACTACAGCTTCCTAACTGGGCAAGTCACATAACTTCTCTGGGCTTCAGTCTTGCATCAGTAAGATGGGGAGATGATAATACTGCCTACCTCATAAGACTACTAGAAGATTAAATGGCCTCATACATGTTAAGCACTTGGAACACTGCCTGGTATGGAGCAGATTCTCAAAAACTATTAGTTGTTGTTCTCATCACATCCTCCACTTAATTTTGCTCAGAGCATTAACTGAAGCAGTAGAGTTGGAGAGGGGAAGATTGTTTTTCACACACAGATGCAAAGCCTCAGGGCGGTGTGCACCTCTTGCCCTGTTGAGTTGTTGAGATGCCACAGGGAGGGAGGCATAGGTGAAACCCATCCTACCACAGCTCTGAGCCACAGAATCTCCTGGGGGTGGTGTCACCTGAAAATGATGAAGCTGGTCAGGTGAACTTGGACTCCTGGCTGTTTCTGCAGCTTCCATGTGCAACAATAGCTTGGAAATAAATTCACACTGAACTAGGCTTTTCAGACTATGCCATAGATTCATCCTTTTAAAAACATCAGGAAGTTCAAAAATACCACTTTTATATTCATTTGGGTATAATATCTTTTTAAAAATTCTCTTTGTATGCCCTCCTTGGATTAAAGCCATGTAGAAGTATAGTTCATCCCCTTTTAAACCCGTATTTATGACAACCGTTGGTTAGTAACTCTCTTTATTGTTTTGACTCTGTTCTGGTAGCCAAAACATGATTGCAGTTCCAAGGTGAAGCTACGTGTGTGTTCGGTATCTGATTGTGTTCAGCTCTTGAGTATCCACCACCAAGACGCTGACAGGGTTGCTTCCCTGTTTCAGTGTGATTTAGCTCTTCTGCTTGGCTACAGTCAGCATAAAGAATGATAAAAAGTGAGGCTCTGCATTCAAAATGAAACATAAAGAAATCACTTTGCCTTAGGTTGTTTTCTGGTCCCTAGTTGCTCCAACTATACAGTTGTCCCTCAACATCTGTGGAGTACTGGTTCCAGGACCCCTTTGCAAAACAAAATGCTCAGTGCTTAAGTCCCTTATATAAAATGGTATAGTTTTTGCATATAACCTATGCACATCCCCCTGTATACTTTAAATCATCTCTGGATTATTCTTAATACCTAATACAATGTAAATGCTATGTAAATAGTTGTTATACTGTATTTTTGTGCTGTATTTTTTATTTTTAAAAAAATATTTTTAGTCCTCAGTTGGATGAATCTATGGATGTGAAACCTGTGGACAAGGAGGGCTGACTGTACTGTAAACCTTTGGGAAATTCTTAGTTTGTCTTTTTTTTACATTTCCATAGTGCTCTGACCTACAAAGTACTTGGTAAAAACCTCTGATTGTGCTTTGATAAGTAAATGTTTGTTGAATACATGAATGAGAAACAATAATGTTTTTTGTACCCCCTCCCTTCTTGGGTGGTCACAAGACAGGTTCTCTATGCTCTGCTGTTCTCTTTCCTATCCAAGCTCATGTTCAACTTTAAGCTGACTGGAGGTTCATAACAGTGGTAACTCGACTTTTGGAATTCATGGATAGCAAAGCTTAAAACAAAACAAAACCAAATCCCTGGGGACTAACATAAGGTTTCCATCTTATTATTCTGATGAGAAAGTTCATTAAAAATAACCAGCATTGTGGTAGGCTGAATAACACCTCGCCCCCCAAATGTCCACATTCTAACCCTTAGAACCTGTGAATACGTTGCTCTTTCTTATATGATAAAAGGGACTACGCAGATATGATAAATTAAGGATTTTGAGATTGTTAGAGAATCCTGGATTATCCAGGTGGGCCCAGTGTTATTGCAGAGATTCTTTGAAGAGGAAGGCAGGAGGGTAAAAGAGAGAAATTGGAAGATGCTAAACAATGGCTTTGAAAATGGAGAAAGGGGCCACAAGCCAAAGAATGCAGACAACCTCTGTGAACTAGAAAAGGAAAGGGAACAGATTCTCCCCAGAGCCTCCAGAGGGAATGCAGTCCTGACTACCCATTTTGGACTTCTGACCTCCAGAACCGAAAAATAACAAATTTGTGTTTTTCTTAAAGTTGCCATGTTTGTGGTCATTTGTTACAGCAGAAATAAAAATGAATACAAGCATCTGTATGTCCATCATTTTATAAAAGTAAGACATTTTTAAGGCCAAAAAAGTAGGGAGGATTGGATCCCCCAAACGCACACAGGCAACTTTGCATGATATGCAGACATACAGATAGGTACACGTAGCTATGGTCTGTAAAGGCATGGTTCTGCTGTTCTTATCTGTTCTGAAGACAACAGAGAAAAATGCCAGTGTGGCTGTGTGAAGGAAGCCCAGAGCCCTTAGCCTTTTTGATAGCAAGTGAATGTCAAGCAAAGTGAAGAGCCAGCCTGTCTCCTACACACAGAATGATAGGAGCAAAGCCACGCAGGCTTCTCCCACATGAACAGGCACAGCTCTCCCTCCTCTGAGTACCTTCCATGGGCTTTCAGAAACCTGCCCCATCCATCTACTGGAGAATCTGACTTCCTTTGTTAAGGTGGAATTGAACTAGGTAAGTTCCATAAATTTAATTTAAGTCTAAGTGAAATCTATTAAGCATATTCAGATTTTATTCCAATACATTTTGGAGTCCATGGATAAAAGTAAATGTCTAGACTAGCTTTGTAACAGCCCACTACTTTCAGAGTCTTTTCAAATTCTTTCTTTAAAAAGATCTACATTTCTCTCCCTTGCATAAATCTTTTTGAAAAGAGTACAATGACAGCGCCTGACAGCTTTGCTATATTCATCATGAAATATCTCCATTCCTAACCATGTCCCTAAATTGTAAGGCAGTAGGAGTGTGATCAACTTAATGAGCCTAATTTTCCCTGGCAGCTCCTTGCACTGGTAGGAGGAGGAAAAAGGAGGCTCATTCTTGTGGCAGAAAATAGCCTCCCTCCCACCTAGCACTGCACACTGATTTCCTTGGAATGCTGATAAGGACTAGCCAACAGCCATGTCATCTCCCTCATGAGCTGTAAGGTCCATATTAATACTACTGTGCTTATGAGCTCGAGCTCAGGAGTTAGATAGACCTGGGTTCAAAAACTGACTCTGCCGCTGATTAGCTATAAGATATTGGGTAAGTTCATGATCTCTGTAAGCTTCAGTTTCCTTATATGGGATGGTCTTAGCACTGCCTATCTCATTGTGAAAATGAAATGGGATAGAAGCATTAATAAAAAGTCTCTCATCAGAGAAAAGCCCAGGACTCGATGGCTTCACCGCCGAATTCTACCAAGCACTCAAAGAAGAACTAACATCAATCCCACTTATACTATTCCAAAAAATCAAGGAGGAGAGGATACTCCAAAACTTATTCTATAAGGCCTGAATCACCCTGATACCCAAATCAAAGACACAACAAAAAAAGAAAACTATAGGCCATTATCTCTGATTAGCATAGATGAAAAAAATCCTCAATAAAACACTACAAACCAAATTCAACAACACATTAAAAAGATTATTCATCATGATCAAGTGGAATTTATCCCAAGGATGTGAGGATGGTTCCACATATGCAAATCAATCAACGTGTTACATCATGTCAACAGAATGAAGGACAAAAACCATATTATTATTTCAATTGATGCTGAAAAAGCATTTTATAAAATTCAATATCCCTTCATGATAAAAACTCTCAGAAAACTGGGTAAAGAAGGAATATGCCTTAGCATGACAAAACCCATATATGACAGACCCATAGCTAGTACCATTGTGAATGGGGAAAAATTGAAGCCTTTCCTCTAAGATCTGGAACAAGACAAGGATGCCCACTTTCACCACTGTTACTCAACATAGTGCTGGAAGTTCCAGCTAGAGCAATCAGACAAGAGAAAGAAATAAAAGATGTCCAAATTGGAAAGGAAGAAGTCAAATTATCTTTGTTTGAAGACAATGTGATCTTATATCTAGAGAAACATAAAGACTCCATTAGAAAAAAACTATTAGAACTGATAAATTCAGTAAAGTTTCAGGATACAAAATCAACAAAAAATCAGTAGCGTTTCTATATGCCAACAGTAAACAATCTGAAAAAGAAACCAAGAAAGTAATCCCATTTACAATAGCTACAAATAAAATAAAGTCTGTAGGAATAAACTTAACCAAAGAAATGAATGATTTCTATAATGAAAACTATAAAACATTGATGAAAGAAATTGAAGAAGACACAAAAAATGGAAAGATATTCCATGCTCATGAATTGGAAGAATCAATATTGTTAAAATGTCTATACTACCCAAAGCAATCTACAGATTCAGTACAAGCCCCATAAAAATACCAATGACCAAAGAATGGAAAAACAAGCATCACATGTACTCACCAGAAAACTGGTTTCCCTGATCATCACCTAAATGTACATCAGGGAAGGATACCAATTGGATATCAGACTGGGGTGAGGGGTGGGGGGAGGGGATGGGTGTATGCCTACATGATGAGTGCGTTGCACACCCTCTGGGGAATGGTCATGCTTGAAGGTGCAGACCCGGGGAGGTGGGGGGGGGAGGGGATGGAGGTATGACTACATGATGAGTGCCAGGTGCACTGTCGGGAGAATGAGAACGGACGCGCTTGGGACTCTGACTCGGGGGGATGGGTGGGACATGGAAAATGTATATAACCTAAACTTATGTACCCCCATGATGAGCTGAAATAAAAAAAATATATATAAAAAAAAAAAAAAAAAATACCAATGACATTCTTCACAGAAATAGAAAAAATAATTCTAAAATTTATATGGAACCACAAAAGACCCAGAATAGCCAAAGCCATCCTGAGTAAAAAGACAAAAACTGGAGGAATCACATTACCTGACTTCAGATTATGCTACAGAGCTGTAGTAACCCAAACAGCATGGTGCTGGCATAAAAACAGACACAGAGACCAATGCAACACAATAGAGAACCCAGATATAAATGCACACATGTAGTGAACTTATCTTCAACAAAGTTGCCAAGAACATAGAGTAGGGAAAGGACAGTCACCTCAATAAGTGGTGCTGGGAAAACTGGATATGCATATGCAGAAGAATGAAACTAGATCCTTGTCTCTAGCCGTATACAGAAATAAAATCAAATGGATTAAAGACTTAAATCTAAGACCTGAAGCTATGAAAATACTAAAAGAAAACATTGGGGAAATGCTTCAGGACATCCAGGTCTGGGCAAGGACTTCTTGAGTAATACCTCCAAAGCACAGGCAACCAAAGCAAAATTGGACAAATGGGATCCTATCAAGCTAAAAATCTTCTGCACACCAAAGGAGACAACCAACAAAGGGAATAGACAACCCACAGAATGGGAGAAAATATTTGCGAACTACCCATATGACAAGGGATTAATAACTAGAATATATAAGGAGCTCCAACAAGTCAATAGGAAAAGAATCAAATAATCTGATTAAAAAATGGACAAAGTATCTGAATAGACATTTCTCCAAAGAAGACACACAAATGACCAATAGGCATACAAAAAAATGCTCAACATCATTAGTCATCAGAGAAATTCAAATGAAAACTACAGTGATATATCATCTCACCTCAGTTAAAAGGGTTTTTATCAAAAAGATGGGCAATAATGAATTCTGGCAAGGATGTGGAAAAAGGGGAACCCTTGTTCACTGTTGGTGGGAATGTAAATTAGTGCAACCATGATGGAGAACAGTATGGAGGTTCCTCAAAAAACTAAAAATAAAACTACCACATGACCCAGCAATCCCACTTCTGGGTACATATCCAAAGGAGGGGAATTCAGTATATTGAAAAGATACCTGCACTCCCATGTTTATTGAAGCACTATTCACAGTAACCAAGATTTGGAATTAACCTATGTGTTCATCAGTGGATGAATGGATAAAGAAATTGTGTTACACATACACAATGGGATATTACATAGTCATAAAAAGAATGAAATTCTGTCATTTGCAACAATATGGGTGGAAGTTGAGAAGATTATGTTAAGTGAAATGAATCAAACACAGAAAGACAAATCTCGCATGTTCTCACTCATATGTGGGAGCCAAATATTAAAAACAATTGATCTGATGGAGACAGAGTAGAATGATGGTTACCAGAGTCTGGGAAGGGTAGTTGGGAGGGGAGATAAAAATGGGGATGGTAAATGGGTGCAAAAATATACTTATATAGAATGAACAATGCTTGATAGCACAACAAAGTCACTATAATCAACAATAAGTTAGGATATACTTTAAAATAATGGAAAGAGTGGAAGAAATGATAAATGCCTGAGGTGATGGATGCCCCAATTACCCTGATTTAATTCACATTGTATGCCTGTGTCAAAACATCACACGTGCCCTAAAAAGATATACAACTATTATGTACCCATAATAATTAAAAATAAAAAAATGGGTTAATGAATGGGAAAAACTTAGCTTAGAGCTTTACTATGGTACTAATAATCATTTTATAAATGTTATTGTTTTTATATGCTTTAGGTATCACTTATTCAAATTTTAGAGATGTTGGATAGTATTCTCTACATGCCAAAACACCAAACGTTCTCCCTCCCTTCCTGCACTAATGTCTGATGTCTCATCTGATAGGAGGCAGCTGTTACTCAAAGGAGTTTGTGTCTCATGTATGTTCTCTGTTAGCTTGGGTCTCTCTGGAATTTACCACTAGATAGATAGGGTGACAGGGGCATTGGCTGATAGTTCAACGCTCGCCTTAGAATCCATGCACTATTTCTGTGGAAATCCCCTTTATGCCTGTGAAAACTTCACATATCAAAAGTTACTTCCATCTTCATTCTTTCTGGCATCTCCCCCTATCCTTCTGACCCCCTTGTGGGACAAGAGCTTCATTATCTCTTTTTCTCAAGTTTACTTGAGAGACTTTTGTCTTCACCGAACTTGGTGCCCAGACCATCTGGAGGCTCTTGGAAGTGAAGGATTCGTCCCTAGTGGAGTCATTAATTCCTGCCCCCCGCTCATGCCTATCAGGGACTTGGCTGTCAGCCCTCCACGAGGCTCACAGTTTTTGTTCTGTTTTTCAGACAGGCAGCTTGCTGTCGTGGAGCCCCGTGCAGCTTTTCCATTGCTTCCAACAGATGCTGCATGCCCATTAGCCCACCCTTAGATCAGTGTTGTGCCACTAAATGGGACCCCTAAAGGTATCTTTTGCAGCAGAAGCTTGTCTGTAGGAAAGCATTTTGGGGATTCCAACATATCATATGTTGAATTCCTCAATCCCCCTCACCCTTGCACTTCTATTGTTCCTTGGATCAATGACTGTACCAACAAATTGATATCTGGGCGTCATCCTTGATTCCCTGAATCCTTACCCCTGTGGCTACACAACCTCCAGTCCTATTGCATCTGCTTTCACAATCTTCCTTAACTTTATCTTCTCCTCTTCCTACTGGCGTTGTTCTAGTCCGGGCCACCTCACCTGCAATACTTCTGGATTGGCCCCTTTGCCTTGTCTTTCCATACATTGCAGACAGATTCGTCTTTCTGAAACACACATCTCATCATCAATGACTTCTTGTCGCCCTGTGGATAAACTACATGCTCTCCGGTGGGACCTACACTAATGTGCACTGTGGCACAGTGGGTAACAGGGGGGACCCTGGAATCAGGTACTAAGGTTCAAAAGATGGCTTCATCAGTTACTAGCTCTGGGACCCTGAATAAGGTGCTTTTCCTTTCTGGGTCTCAGTTACCTCATCTGTAAAATAGGGATGATAATGGTACTGTGAAGAGCAAATGTGGTAATACATGCAGAGCCCTTTGAACAGAGCCTGACATGTATTAAGCATTCAGAAATGTTGACAACTGCTAGCCCAAGTGCTGCCCAGCTAACTGCTGACATCCCAACAGCCTATGGTAGTCCTGGCTGGGGTGCTGGAGAGGGGCTTAAGTCATCTAGAAATTGAACTCTTTTCCCTTCTACATCTGCAGTAAAAATGGAACTGAAGGCTATTAAAGAATGCCATCATTTTTGATCCCCAATCTAGGAAAAATCCTGAGGAAGTGACACCAGCGCCTGGAATGGGAGTGTGGGAGGGAGAGGAGGAGGTGAAGGTGTGATTTAATGTATGATGTTAGCTAGAGATATGATGCAATGGAGTGGTTTCTTCCAGAACTGAAACCAAGAGTGAAAGGTGAATTGAATGGATTCTAGATCAGTCAAAACCAGGCCGGTTTTCTCTAAGCCCAGCATGGCACAGGGGCACTAAGCCTGTAAAAACTGACATGGTTTCCGAACTATACAGATGCTAATTTTTATATATTTATAGCCTTTATCTTGTTGCATCAAAACTTCATCATTGAGACTCAGCAGCCGTATTGACTTTTGAAAAAATTCAATATATGAACTAAGTATAGGGAAAGTAATTATGTTTCAAAGTTTTATAAATTTCTTTGTAATACTCTCTATTCCCAAACTGTTTTAGGCCTAAATAAACTGCTTTAGTTTTCTAAGGAAGGTCCATTATCCTAATGACTTTAAACTGAGGTTTCCAGAAAACAAGACAGAATAAGAATAGAATTCATCAAGGCTGATTTACTATGCCACTTTTGTATATAAGTTAATTAGACAAGGCACCTTCCTTATCTATTTACATGGCTGGGATCACTCCTTGAAAAATGTGGGTACTGTACTGGCCCAGGGAAGGGAAACTAGACAAATGCAGCAAAGGGAATCTCTGTCACTGACTACTAAGGCAATAGTAATGCCAATTGCACGTTCACCTGTAGGATGGGAGTGTATCTATTACATTCTAAGATTTCCTGGATTTACCTTCCAGAAGCTTCCTGTCTTTGGGATTACTCTAGATAAGTGGTTCTCAACTAAGGGGGGTTTTTGTCTTCAGAGAACATTTGGCAATGTCTTGAAATATTTTTAGTGTCCACAGTCAGAGAGGTGGGTGCTACTGGCATCTAGTGGGTACGGGCCGGGGATGCTGCTCAATGTCCTACACACTGCACAGGACGGCCCCTCACAGCAGAGAATTACCCATCCCCAAATGTCAATGGTACCAGGGTGCAGAATCCCTGAAATAGATGCTCGTGCCCTCACAGGGATATTCCTGGGCAAGGATCCTTCTGGCACTCATTCTGAATATTCATCCAAAATATCTCCAGCTAGGATGCAGTCCAAGGAGGCCTCTGGTAGACTCTCAGGGCTACAGAAATAAATTCTCTCCAGCCCTTCCCCTAACATCTCCCTCACTTATTTGCTGAGGTCTAAAATTATTTCTAGTCTCTTTACACAATTTGAAATGAAGCTTAAATTGTGATCATACCTGGGAAAGAGGACAGACAGGCTGACTTCAATTTTTAAAACATTTGCATGGGGCAGTTAAAATTTTCTTGACAAGAGATTTTGATGAGACAGAGAGAACACAAAGCCCCTGGGAGGGGGTTGCCAGTTTCAGCAAATAAAGGTACAGAATGTCCAGGTAAATTTGGATTTCAGATAAGCAACAAATAACTTTTTAGTACAAGTATGTCCCAAATATTATATGAGACGTCCTCGTACTAAAAAGTTATTTGCTGTTTATCTGAGCATCACATTTAATGGAATGTCCTGTATTTTGTCTGTTCACTTTGTCACTGGGTGATTAGAGGAGTGAAAGATAATTCTTGAAGAAGAGAAAAGAAGCAGAAGAGTTTGGGGGCCTCTAAGACATATTGCATCCATGATGAACTTATTTAATATCTCTGTGCATGAGTTTCTCATGTGTAAAATGGGGGTAAAAATAGTACTTACTTTATAGGGAGGTTATGACAATTAAGATGGTTAAAATATATAAAATACTGAGAAAAAATACACGACACATGAAAACTTAGTTCATGTTAACTATTATTGTTATTGTTAGGACTATTAGTATTATTCCAAAGCAACTGGGTTCATCTTGGTCTGGTCTTTTATCCTTTGGTTGAATCCACAGATTCAGAGCCCACAGATATGGAAGGCTGACTGTATTTAGAGGAATAAATATTGAAATTAATTTTACCTCTGTGATTTGGAAGGATAGAAAAGAAGGGAACCCCCATGCCCCTTTTCCAAGGGAGTCAGGCACATGGCTATTATATGGTACTACTATTGGGTAGCAGACAACCTGTAAACCAGGGCACCTGTCTTGCCTCAAAAAATATGAATTGCCAACAAAAGCCATCTGCATTTCAGAATAGCCCCATGTTTGATTTCTGCCAGTTGCCAATCTGACATAGTACTTGTATTCCATCATGTCAGATATCTAAGATGAATTACAGTTGCTATGGAGAAAGAATCTATGTCAGTACAGGATAATTTGTCACACTGATTCTACAGTGAAGAATGATTACAGTTCTGGGTAGAGCAATTTTCCTGTGGATATCTGAATCTATATCTAAATGTAGCAAAGAATTTCTTCTACACAGGGTTTAAAAAAAAATCCTTTTCACAGAGATGTCCTGAAATATTCTATTCTTCTTTTCAAAAACCTTTGATAACTTCCTCTTGCATATAGAATGGTAGAATTGTATGTGCTCACCCAGCATTTGAAGGGAGGGACAGGGAAAGAGGAACCCAGAGTGAACTGAAGTAGGAAGAGAGGAGAAGAAAAAAACTTTGTCATTGAATCCAAGGGAGAAGAGAGTTTCAAAATAAAAGAGTATAGTAAACAGTGTCAAATTCTTAGTGTTAGAAACCTATTAGGAGGGAGTTCAAGAGTGAATAGAATTTTGATTGAGATGATTACATAAATTGTCACTCTGAGACACTTTATCTGCTCCAAACACATAGTAATGATAGCTAAAATATAAAAGAAGAAAATTCAAAAGACACGTCCAAGCTCAAAAATACAGTCATTGAAATGGGGGAAAAAAAAAACCCAAACCTGAATAGATATGTTGAATTATAGATTAAGCACAATTAATGAGAGCATTAGAACTTTGGAAGATAATATAGAAGAATTCATCCAGAAAATAGAGCAAAAAGATTCAAAAATATGAAAAAGGAGTTAAAAGACACAGCCAGTAGATCTATGGTTTTCTATATTTCCAAGAGGAGTTCCAGAGGAAGAGACTGAATAAAATGCTAGCTATTTTAAGAGATAATATTTGAGATTTTTTTCAGAATTGAAGAGACATGAATCCTCACAACAAATGAACTCAAAATTGTGACTATGATTAGTAAAGATAAATTCACACTGTTGTGGGTTCAATTGTGTCCCCCAAATATCTATTTTTGGACGTAGGATCTTTGCAGATGTCATCAAATTAAGATGAGGTAATACTGGATTAGGATGGGCCCTAATCCAGTGACTGGTGACTTTGTAAGAGGAAGAAGAGTAGGTAGAAAAATTGCCCCAAAAGATGTTAACATCCTAATCCCTAGAACCCATGAATGTGCTACCTTACATGCCAAAAGGGAATTTGTAGGTTGTGATTAAGGTTAAGGATCTTGAGATGAGGAGATAATCCTGGATTATCCATGTGGGCCTGATCTAATTACATGAATCCTTAAAAGTGGAGAACTTTCCTTGTCTCTGGTCAGAAAGAGTATGACTACGGAAGAATGGTCAGAGAGGCAACCTTGCTGGGTTTTGAAAATGGAGGAAAGGGCTGTGAGCAGGAAACATGGGCTGGTTCTAGAAGAAGCAGTAAAGTCAGTTATTCTTTTTTGGGCTCCGTGAATGAATGCAGCCCAGCCAACACTTTGATTTTAGCACATTAAGACTGGGTTGGACTTCTAACATATGAAAATGTAAGAGAATCAATATGTGCTGTTTTAAGCCACTCAATTTGTGGCAATTTGTTATAGTAGGAATAGAAAACCAATACATTCATATAACTGATAAAATATTGGTATTCTTAATATTAAAGGACTACAAATCAATAAGAAAAATATTTTTAAACCACTACAAAATGAGAACAGGATATAAATAGACAACAGAAAAGAAAATGCATATGGCCCATAAACATATTAAAATATGCTCAACTTCATCAGTAAACATTGAAATAAAAATTAACACAACAAAACAATATCATACCACTAAGAAAATGTCTGAAAATACCAAATATTTGGATGAGTGGATAAACTAGAATTCTCATATAGTGCTAAGTAGGATAACAAACTGGCACAAATACTTTTCAGAGCCATTTGGTATCTTCTGAAAATCCTTATACCCATGACCTAGATGTTCTACTGTTGGATATATTCTCCAGAGGAACTTGCACATGGGCTCAAGAAGAATGTTTATTAGGGCATTGGTTGTGTTAGTCAAAGATGGGAAACAACCTAGATATTCATCAGCAGGAGTATGTACACCTAAATTGTATTCTGGCCCAAAAAGTGATATTTCCTCATTTCACTGAGTAAAAGTCAAAAGTTCTTACCATGGCCTTTAAGGTTGTACATAATTTGGCCCTCATTATGATCTTATTGTTCTTCCTTTGATTTGCTTCATTCCAGCCACACTGGCCACTTTGCTGGTCCTTAAACATGGTAAGGAGCTTCTGCCTCCTTCTGCTCAAAGCACTTTTCTCCCACATTCCTCACCTCCTTCCAGTACTCGATCCAAAGTCACCAACTCAATAAGACCTCTCCTGACCACTCTACCTGACATTGCACGCTTCTCCACTGCTGATGCTACCGGCTCACCTTACCTGCTTTCATGTATTTTTTAGTATCTATCACCCTCTAATATGTTTTATAATTTATTTATTCTATTACTTATTATTTATGATCTATTTCCATGAAGAACAATAAAGTCCAGAAAGGTGAGGGTCTTGGTTGTGCTTCTGTAATTTGTTCTAAGATCCCAGAGTTGTGCCAGGTATATAGTAGAGATGTGATAAATATATTTGAAATGACAAATAAATAAAATATATTCAGAGGAATGAAACTATTTGTAAAAAGTGCAAAAATCTATAAAGTAATATAAACTGTATATGAATACACATATTTATGTTAGTAGTATAGCAACTTTCATCAGATTGATAAATATGAAAATTAGGATAGCAATTATTTGGGGGGAAAAGGGAAAATGAAATTATGGCAGTATACACAGGAAGTTCAATCATACCTGAAATGTTTTATTTCTTAAAAAATAAGAGTTGGAGCAAATATGAAATGCTGAGATATAATAACGTTGTATGATATGTATATGGAGTGCTATTAGTCTGTATACTGGTCTGTATGTATACATTTTGGTATAATAAAATTTTTAAAAGTGACAGATAGGAAACATACAAGTAGGGACATCTAGTGCTGACACATTTTTAAAGAAGGTTAACATAAAAAGAAGGCAAAAAAGTGAAAAACAGAGACGATGTAGGGCTTGAGGGAGAGTATTGTTTTTTAAGATGAGAGGTTTGAACATATATGCTTACCAAAGGGAAGGAGCAGATAGAGGGATAAGGAGGTTGCAGATAAAAGAAGGGTGAGAGGAGACTAAGACTTTAACTTCTGAGAAGGATGGGAGCTATGGCTTTCCGGGGCCCACAGACTATTGTGGAGCTAAGCTGGTGGACTAGCTCTCATGCATTCATTCATTCAACCAATATCATAGGCCCACTGTTGGGAAAATTTCAGCCTTCTGTAGAGGATCCCCAGAAGAAGGGGTATCCCCAGGTAGAATCAGAATTCATTCAAAGTGCAAGGGGTGGAGAATGTGTTTTTGGAAGAGTTTGAGAATGGGGGACATCAAGGGCCAGTCCAAAAAAAAAAAAAACCAGCAGAGTGAAAAGGCAGTCTATGGGATTGCAAGTATTTTCTCCCATCCCATTGTTGATATAATCTCATTTATCTATTTTTTCTTTTGTTGCCTATGCTTTTGATGTCATTTCCAAGAAATCATTGCCAAATCCAATGTCATGGGGCTTTTCCCCTTTTTCTTTTAGGAGTTTTATATAAGTTTTAGGTCTTACTTTTGGGTCTTTAATTCAAGTTAATTTTTGTATATGGTGTAAGGTAAGGGTCCAACTTCATTCCTTTGCATGTGGATATCCAGTTTTCCCAACACATGTTAAAGAGACTGTCAATTTTGTTGATATTTTCAAAAAACCAGCTCTTAGTTTTATATATTTAGTTTTCTAATTCTCTATTTCATTAATCTTTGTTCTAATCTTTATTTCCTTCCTTCTGTTAGCATTAGCTTTCATTTGTTCTTACTTTTCTAGTTCCTTGACGTATAAAGGTAGGTCTTTAATTTGAGATCTTTCTTCTTCTTAAAGTGTATGTGTTTATAACTATAAAATTCCCCCTTAGCACTGCTTTTGCTACATCCAATAAGTTTTGTTTTTATTTGTCTCAAAATATTTTCTAATCTCCCTGTGACTTCTTTGACTGTAGGATACTTAAGAGTGTGTTTTTTGATTTCTACATATTTGTGGATTTCCAGTTTTCCTTCTGCTATAGATTCTAGTTTCTTCCCATTGTGATCAGAAAAGATATGTTGTATAATTTTTATCTTTTAAAATATGTGGAGATTTCTTTTGTAGCTGTACATTTTTTTAAGGGAGGACAGCTGAATTACTTTTAGGTCTTGAATATGAAAATTCAAGATATAGCTGGGTGGTAATTCATAGAAATAGTCATTTTTGTTGCATCTCTAAATGGGGAATCTGGGAAGTATTACATAACCATGAATCACGAACACAAATCCCAAGTTAAGTCATCTATTTAACAACTTTTTACTCAATGAAAATCATGTATGAGGCCTACAATCAAAGTCTCATAAAGTTGACCTTAGTGGTCACTTAATGTGGCCCCTTACGTTGTAGATGTAGAAACAGGGAGTTCTGCCTGTTCCAGAGGAATGTGTTTCAAAGGAACAAGAATTGACCATAGGTCACAGCTTGTCTTACAACATACTGATGATGTCTTTGAGGCCATCCACTGACGTCCCCACCCATGACACACACACACACACACACACACACACACACACACACACACACACACATACCCACTACATTTTCTTTACTCAACAGTTGATGGGCACCTAGGTTGGTTTAATATCTTTGCAATTGTGAATTGAGCTGCAATAAACATATAAGTGTAGTATTTTTTATAAAATGACTTCTTTCTCTTTGGGTAGATCCCCAGGAGTGGGACTGCTCGAATGGTAGATCTACTTTTAGTTCTTTGAGAAATCTCCATACTGTTTTCTGTAGAGGTTGTACTAATTTGCTGTCCCACTAACAGTGTATAAGTGTTCCCTTCTCTCTGCATCCATGCCAGCATACATTGTGTTTTGGCTTTTTAATAATCATCATTCTGACAGGGGTAAGGTGGTATCTCATTGTGGTTTTAATTAGCATTTCTATAATCACTAGTGATGTTGAACATTTTCTCTTCCTTTGAAAAATGTCTGTTTATGTCTATCGCCCGCTTTTAATGGGGTTGTTTTTCTCATGCTGATTTGTTTGAATTCCTTACAGATTCTGGATATTAGTCTTTTGTCAGAGGAATACTTTGTGAGTATTTTCTCCCATTCCATAGGTTGTCTATTTACTCTGTTGATTATTTCTTTTGCTATGCAGAAGGTTTTTTGTTTAATTAAGTCTCATTTATTTATTTCTGTTTTTGTTGTATTTGCTTTTGGAGTCTTAGTCATAAATTTTTTGCCTAGGCCAATGTTGAAGATAGTTTTTCCTAGGCTTTTTCTAATATTTTTATGGTTTCACATCTTACTTTTAAGTCTTTAATCCACCTTGAGTTAATTTTTGTGTATGGTGAGAGTTAGGGATCCAGTTTCATTCTTCTGCATGAGGCCATCCAATTTTCCCAGCACCATTTATTGAATACGGTGTCCTTTCCCCAGCATATGTTTTGCCTGATCTGTGGAAGATCAGTTGATTGTAGATATTGGGCCTTTATTTCTGTGTTGTCTATTCTGTTCTATTGTTCTATATGTCTAATTTTATACCAGTACCATGGTGTTTTTGTTACTATAGCCTTGTAGTATAGTTGAAGTCAGGTAATATGATGCCTCCAGATTTGTTCTTTTTGCTCAGGGATTGCTTTGGCTATTTGTGCTCTTTTTTGTTTCCATGTGAATTTTAGGATTGTTTTTTCTAATTTCGTGAAAAAAATGTTGGTATTTTTATAGGAGTTTTAGTGAATCTGTAGATTACTTTTGGCAGTATGGACATTTTAACAATTTTGATTCTTCCAATCCATGAGCATGGAATGCTTTTCTATTTGTTTGTGTCATCTACAATATCTTTCATCAGTGTTTTATAGTTTTCCTTGTAGAGATCTTTCACCTCCTTGGTTAAGTATATTCCTAGGTATTTTATTTTCTTTGTAGCTATTGTGAATGATATTGAGTCCTTGATTTGACTCTCAGCTTGGTTGTTATTAGTGTGTAGAAATACTACTGATTTGTGTATGTTGATTTTGTAACCTGAGACTTACTGAAATTATTTATCAATTCTAGGAGTCTTTAGGGATTTCTAGATATAAGATATTATCAACAAACAGAGATAGATTGACTTCCTCTTTTCTAATTTGGATGCCCTTTATTTCTTTCTCTTGCCTGATTGCTTTGGCTAAGGCTTCCAGTACTATGTTGAACAGAAGTGGTGGAAGTGTGCATCCTTGTCTTGTTACAGTTCTTAGGAGGAAAGCTTTCAACTTTTCCCCATTCACTATGATGTTGGCTGTGGGTTTGATATATATGGCTTTTATTATTTTGAGGTATATTCCTTCTATGTCTAGTTTCTTGGGAGTGTTTAGCATGAAGAGATGTTGGATTTCATTGAATGCTGCTTCTGCATCTATTGAGATGATCATATGTTTTCTGTTTTTAATTCTGTTTATGTGGTGAATCTCATTTATTGATTTGCAAATGTTGAACCATCCTTGAAAGCATCCCTGGGGTGAAACCTACTTGATTGTGGTGAATTATCTTTTTGATGTGCTTTTGGATTCAGTTTGTTAGTATTCTGTTGAGGATTTTTGCATATCTATTAGGGATATTGGTCTGTAGTTTTCTTTTTTTCTTGTGTCCTTTCTGGCTTCAGTTTCAGGGTGATAGTGGCTTTGTAGAATGAGTTAGGGAGGATTTCTTACTTCTTTATCTTTTGGAACAGTTTGGTAGGATTGGTACCAGTTCTTCTTGGTAGGTCTGGTGAATCCATTTGATCCTGTGCTTTTTGTAGTTGGGTGATTCTTTACTACTGATTCAGTCTTGCTACACATTATTGGTCTGTTCAGGATTTCTATTTTTTCAATCCCTTCTGGCTTGCAAGGTTTCTGTTGAGAAGTCTGCTGTTTGTGTTATGGGTTTTCCTTTGTGAGTTACTTGATGCTTTTGTCTCACAGTTCATTGGATTTCCTCCTTCACTTTGTCTTTGGCCAGTCTGACGACTATGTGCCTTGGTGATGTCCTTTTTTCAATGAATCTTACCGGTGTTTGTTGCACTTCTTGTATTTGGATGTCTAAATCTCTAGCAAGACCAGGGAAAGTTTCCTCTATTATTCCCTCAAATAGATTTTCCAAGCTTTTTGCTTTTCTTCTTCTCCCTCAGGATACCTATGATTCTTACATTTGGGAATTTTACATAATCCCATATTTTTCAAAGATTTTATTAATTCCTTGTGATTCTTTATTCTTTAATTTTGGCTGACCAGGTTAATTCAAGATTATTCTTTTGGTCTAGTGTGTTGCTAAAACTTTTCACTGTATTTTGAAATTCCCTAAAAGACTCATTCATTTCTGAAAGTTTTGTTATTTATTTCTTCAAAATATCTATCTCTTTAGTGAATTTTTCATTCATGTCCTGAATTTTTTTTTGTTTCCTTTTTTTGTGTTGTTTTTCAACTTTCTCATGGATCCCATTGAGCTTACTTGTGATCCATATTTGAATTCTATGCCTGACATTCAAAAATTTCCTTTTGACTGGAATCCATTGGTGGAGAGCTAGTGTGATCCTTTGTGGGTGTCAAAATAGCCTATTTTTTTATACTTCCAGAGTTCTTATGCTGGTTCCTTCTTATCTGGGACCTCTTCCCTCATCTCAAAATAAATAGTTTTGCAGTTTGCCTGTTCCCCTCTTCTGTGAACGCTGCTATTCAGTGTAGAGAGGGAGAAGTACCCTGCCTTTTGCCTCATGTATGTAAGTACCCATTGTGGTGTTGCTGGCAATTTGGGTCAGCTAGTCTGCAGACCCCTAGGTGAGTGGTCAGGTGCCGGCAATGGTGGACTAGGTTAGGTAATCCTGGGTCCTCAAGCCCCTGGGTGGTGTGCTTGAGTCCTGAGGGAACCAGACTGAGACTGAGCTAGCAAATTTGTCCTCAAGCCTCCCTGAGTTCAGGTACTGGGTGTGATAGGGAGGGAGGTGGTGATATCTTGCTTCAGAAGAATGCTCAGGCAGAAGGGCAGATGCACTGTGAGTCTGCCACAGGATGGGTGGCCCCTGTTGGTGAGATTAACACAGGCAGACAGTTGTGGGGTAGCTAAGCTGCTCACACCTCCCTCTCTCAGCAGTGCTAGTGGTCTCTGTCCTTTGGGAACACAAATTCCCAGCTCCTACCCTGGCATAGCTGCACAGCTGCGCCATTTTAAAGTCCCACCAACAATGCTCCTAATTTATCCACATCCTTACCAACAATTGTTATTTTATTTTACTTACTTTCTTTCTTTTTTTTAAATAGCAGCCATTCTAACAGCTGTAAGGTGTAGAATTCTGAACTTTTGAGTCTCTCTCAGACTTCTGTCTCATGATTGAACTTTGTACAATTTTGTTTGTTAATTATTGTGTTAGGGTCAACTGCCAACTTCCTACTTAAGATTGGAACAAAAATTCTACAGACAAAATAATTGAGAAAAAATGACATGCTTCCTAAGCAAGAGAAAAAGATTTCAGAGATATTACATTGTGTATCAGTCAATTATTCCTAAAAAGCTTTAAAGTAGGGCAATTATCCTGGATTACCCAGGTGGGCCAGTTGTAATCACACGAACCCCTGAAATCATAAAAGGAAAGCAGAAGGAAGTCACAGGGGTCTGAAGTATGAGAAATACTCAATCTACCACTGCTGGCTTGAAGATAGAGGGGGCCTCATGGGAACCATGAGAAAGAAAAGAATTCTGCTAACAACATGAATGAGTCAGGGAGTAAGTAGATTCTTACTGAGCCTTCTGGACATCTGACCTATAAAACTGTGAGATAATAAATGAGTGTTGTTTTAACTGCTATGTTTGTGGTAATTTATCATGGCAGCAATAGAAAAACCAAAATACCAGATATTAATTATTTGTGTTCAAAACAGTAGAACATTTTCTTCAAATGAAATATTTGAATTACTGCAGAGCTCCTTTGGTCAAATATGAGGAGCTGGGGTATGTGTGACTCCACTGAACATCCCTCCCAGGCAACCCCTAAAAGCACTTCGATAGATTCAGGTGTACACATCTCATGAGTGACCCTCATTGTTGATCTCAACACTTAGCACAATGCACTGTGCTCTTTGTTTTATTTCTGCATTTCTCCCACTAGATTGTACACTCCATGAGGGCAGGGACCATTGCTTCTTAATTTTCATTCTCCCAGAGCAAAACACAGGGTTGGCACAAGGTGGGCACTTGGTTGATACTTTTATGAATGACTGCTAAGTGAGTTCAATAACCAACGTCTCAGGAGGATAATACTGGTTATGGGTGGAAGCAAAGCAAGGGACCAGAGTCATGGCAGGGAACAAAGGGAAAGAAACAATTTCAAGGACAAAGCAATGTAGATTTTAATACTTGTATAATTATTGTTGGTTTAGAAAAATTTCCCTGATGTGTCTCTCCTACCCGCACCACCAGCAGTATCAATTTCGGGAAGTAGACTGACCACTGCATAAGTGGCTTGTGAAATATCACATCGTAGCTCACATTCCCTACAAATTGAATAAATATGTTTGTGTGTAACTTACCCCCAAGGACGATTCTCCTGGCCTCCCTGCAGCTGAAATCAGAATTGGTGTTTAGTAATCTCATGGTGACTACGTTCTCCCTCTGGGAATGGAATACTCCATGGCTGACACCCCACCCCCATGAGTAGAGGAGCTGAGAGACAGACTGGGTGCAGCTGGGTGGAATGTGGGCACTTCAAGTAGTCCAGGGACCTCGGTGCAAGCTCCAGGAGCCTGGGGATGGCCTGTGAGGCTCCAGCAGAGCACCTATAGCTGGTAACACCCCAAAGGCAAGCCAGAGGCAGGAGGTGTGAAGATGCTATCTAGGAAGGTGAGCCACAAGCATAAAGCATTGGGAGGAACCCCAAACACACACACACCCAACTAATTTTTGTGAAGACTGACTCTGTCTTGAAAACCAATTAAATAAATGCCAGCCCATTCTCTATTCCCAGAGCAGTTCTTACTATTTCGGTCACTGTAATTGAGAGTAAAAATAATCTCTGCCATGCCTGAAAAACAGTCACTGGTTTACTCTATTTTAAATGATGTAGAAAAACATGAGGTAAATGTTGGCCTTCTAGGAATGGCAACTGGCTGTATCCAGTTTCACTGGTTGTACTGTGCAGTTTGTGATTTCTTGCTAGCGAAGTAGATCACCGCATGCTTTCAGGGTTTTTGGTGGCCCCAATGCTGGGGTGGAAAACTATTAGCAGGGGTGCATTTTATGACTTCAATGTAGGTTGTGAATCTGGGTCAGCCATTTTGATGTTCAAGGTCTCAACTTCTTGCTCTAAATAAAAACTGAACAAGCCAATGGGGAGATGAGAGGTGGAAGAACTTGAAAGCGATTGGTTTTTAAACTAGCTTCTAGACTTTTCTTATTTGATCAGTTGATGATTTTGTCTATTTTCCATGAACTCTAAGTATTATGCTGAGTCTGACATGAAATATGTCTTCCGTATATGGACCGATCCAGGTTTTGTGGAACTTGAGCCTTAAATTATGTTGGAGGCCCTTTTGAAGAAAAAAATAGAAAAGTATCTACTTTGGCCAATTGTAAAAAATATATGACCCTGTGAACACAAGACCCCTTCTCAGGGCTCAGGAAGGGTTCTTGTGCTGGGGGGGTGGCCCTGAATCTTACACTTGATTACTTCCTGGTAAATCCATCTCTGCATCTATAGAAGAGGGAGATCACATTGCTCCCTGAGAAAGAAGGAAAGTGGCAAGAGCCACAGACTGTGTTAGTCAAAACAGACTTAAAAACTAATCCTGCCATTTTACAGATGAACAGAGGAAGAAACTGAGGGTCAGGGAGGATAAGTAACACCCAATGTCACATATATAATCAGTATTAGAACCTGTATCTTTTAACTTCAATTTTTCTGACTGATGTGTCTGTGCTATTTCTCAGGTTAGCTTAATAAATCCAGAGCAAAAAATAGGGGTGACTATGTTACAGTCTATTTTTCCTTACAGAGGTGCTGTATATAGAAAACCAACAGGGAGGATATAACCAGGTGACTCCACACCCAGCAGAATCTCTGAGTGGGGGAGAATGGGAGATCGCATCATCTGATCCCCTCCTGCCCTATTTTCAGAGGGTTACGAGGTGGACTGCATGTCTTCTTTTTTTTAAGTCACGTACAAAAGGACATTCATATCCAAATGAATGTTGTCCTCTTGTTCCCTTCAAAGGATGTTCCCTTCAAAGGAGTTCTTATTCCAAATTGCTGCTGTCTCTGAAGCTGTTTTTAGAAACTTCTTTTTGGACTAACATTTTTGTCAGTTAGAGTCACCCAAGAAAGTCAGTACCTTGGACATTTTCCTGTCTTCTCTTCTTCCCTCTCTCATTTCCATCCATATTTTTAAACTAAAAAAAAAATGTATTATCTAATTTATTTACCAGGTTTGGATGATTTTTGGATGTTTCTCAAAACCAAACCAATGATTAAAGGCTTAAGACATGGTATCATGAAAATATTGAAAATAGTTTGATATGGATTCTGAAGAGGACTACAGTTTTCACCTAAAACCTATGGGAGAAAATTAAACAGTGGGTCTTAAGTCCAAGGTAGGTAGGATTTATATCTTCTGACATTAAAAAGACCTACTCAAGGTGAAAGGATATAAATATTTACCATATGCCAGGCGTTGGGCTAGATGGTTTCATGCACATTATTGCATTTATTCATCCAACTTTAGGGAAACTGAGGCACTGAGAAGTTAGAGTACTTTCTGTGGTACAGCTGAGATTTGAACCCAGTCTGCTGGTTCCCAAATCAATGTTCTTTCCCTCAGCTACCACCCATTACCCTGAGCAGTCACCCACATGTCTGTATTGAATTCAAGGAGGGTCTGCCATGCCCAATGTGCTCCCAGCGTAGGTTATAGTCAGGGAAATGAGGTCACAAAATCAACCCAAGCGAAGTGCAGGCCAAGGCCACCTGGCAGCCCTCAGGGAGAGCCTGTGAGTCAGCAGTTGCCCAAGGACAGCTCTGGGGAAAGAGGTGAGGCCCTTGCTGAGTATTTTTCCTGCCACGAAATGGTTTGAAGCCTGTGTATATCTCTTATCTTATCTCTTATCTGTTTCTCCCTGTCTTCTCCAACTCCCTCTCAGGTGTGGTTCTTTCTGCAGTTGTCTACATCCCTCGCACTCCCACCAGTCTCTTCTTCTAGAATAATTTTATACTAACACCTCTAGACATTGCATTGTACTTCATTTCAACATTGCCTCTACCCTAATTTCTATCCTCTGCACTCCTACTGCTCTTTACTTAATTGGAATAAGAAGCATGAGTAATGACTGATAGCAAATATGACTGGAACCTTCCCTCAACCAAGTCCTTCCCCATCATGCATCAAAGTGTGGTGATGCTGAAGTTTAGAGAAGGACATTTGGAGATCAGCACAGTATTATTCAGAGATTAAACCCTAGATATTTAGGTCAACTTTTATTTTGAGGACTGTTCCTTGTACTTTCTGCACATGGCTTTTGATTTTCACCTATATTATTTATCTTGGAATGACCCAAATACTTAAATAAAGATCTCTGGGAGAAGAGCATCTCTTCAACTCCTGCCAGTGTCAGCAAACAGGAGCACGTGGGCTTTATACTCAGGTAGACCTGAGTTAGAAGAAACTAGGTCCTTCACCGATTGACTCTGTGACATAGAGCAAATTACTTAACTTCTTTGAGTCTTGGTTTCCTCAACATAACAGTTATCTTACAGGACTGTGTTAAGGGCACAGATTTTGAAGTTAGATCAAAGTAGGACTCCTAGCCTGCCATGGTACTGGGCAAGTTGACTTCTTTAGTCTTGTTTCCTGCCTGGTAAAATGGAAGATAGTAATAGTAATACTTACTTAGAGGATTGTTAGGAGAATTCAAATAGGTGTTGTATTTGAAGCTCTTAGTCCAAAATATGGCACAAAGCAAGCACTTAATAAATTGGTGGCTATTCTTAGGATTAATGAGATGGTAATATGAAGTTCTGAGCACAATGGCTAGCCCATAGTTGTTTCAGTAAATGTTAATTGCCTTTCTTCCCTCCCAGGCAGAAGCAGCAAAGTAAATTGGATAATTCCTGACTGTTCCCCCTTCAAGCTAATGTGCACACGATTTACACTCCTCCATGCCCCACCACTTTGCGTCTGGTGACACTTCTTACAAGGATACATATGCTATGAGGACTGGCACTAGGCTTAGGGAGAATAAAGAGCTGTTTACATCCCATAATTTGAGAAGCACTGCAAGCTTTGTTTGCCTCAAATGCCTGTCACTTAGCAGACTTCTTAGAGTTGCAATAGTGCTTTTTTGGGGCTCTCCTTTGGGTTGCTACATTATCTCCAGAAGGTTTTTGTTGAAGTGCAGTTGTCTTGCCTGCATAGGATAACACGTCCCTTGCCATGCACACATTAGCATGGATTTGTCCAGGGAAACGCCCTGCAGGATTAGAATATGGGAATGGTGAATTTTAAGACAGGAGAACAGTGAAATTTGTTTTTTACTGGATCTGTTGAGAGCAACAGTGATGGGCTTAAGCAGCCAGGAGTTGCCCACATGGGCCCGGGATGGGCTTGGTCTGTTTCCCCAATTTGCTTTGGAACATTCCCGTAGGAAGGAGCAGAGCTTGAGCAGGCCCAGCAAACCTCTCCCTGGGGACTTCTAAGGATGCATGGGAGGTGGATTTCCACGATGTGGGCACTGCTCACTGAGCCTATGGCAGGAGCAGATTACGATGCTGGGGTCTGATGTGGCTCTGTCATGGTGTCTAGTCAGATGCAAATTGAAGACTGCAAAGCTGCAGTAGATGTTTGTGTGAAATGGGTCACAGAAATAACAAACAGCATGATAGAAATGCAAAGGGAGGCTAGACTGGGTCAAAGACTGAAATAACTAATAACCCACAGAGATCATAGTCCATAAGGGGGATTCAAAAAACAGAGGAAGCAGCGTAACTCCCTTGTCACACTGAGGTGGAGAATCGGGACATCTGAGGGTAGGTGGATCACAAATAAATAAAGAACAGAAATACAAACAGATTTTTTTAACCTTAAGAAACACAGGGGTTGAGGAACATCAAGCTACGCAGACAGAGTCGTTTCTGTATTTAAACTCTGGTATCTAAATACTGTAGTAGCTAAACCAGCACTACGTTAGTAAGTGAGGTTCACATACTTTAGTGTTTCTTTCTGAAGGCTTTTACTCACCAGAGCTTAATTACTATTATTTAAATATTTCCAAAATTGTTGTATAAACAGGGATGTTGCAAATACTTTGTCATTCCCAGTTCACAAATGGGGCATTGAAGGTACAGCTCGATTGTGACTTGTATAACAGACGTTATGTGTTCCTTGTACATCTGTCAGAAGCCCAATGTACTGTTCAGATGTGCAAACATACATACATATCATTACAATTAATTTTCTATGGAAGGGGCCTGGGAAGGCAGAGAAAAGGTTGCTTTTTAACTATATTTATAGCTGCTGGGGAGGGATAATGTGGGAATGAGAGATACATATAGAGTAAATAACTCTACAAAATGGAGAGGTTGGAGGTCTTTCAGAGCTACACAGATTAGAGATTGATCCTTTCCTGCCAAAAGTTAGGGGAGGCTTTAAAACCCTTCCTCCTACCACAGTGAGGCATTTAACAGCAGTCCTTCCGTAGACTCAAAGGAGAGTTGTCTTTACAGCATTTGCTCAGATGATAGTAACCAATAACTGACTACCCTGCATTGTCTGTCTCGTTATGTAACTGTAGTCTATAAAGCAGCAAATAACAGATATGGTTAGAACCAAGGAAATAGCATGGTTAGAACCAAGGAAGTAGCAGATAAAAATAGATATGGTTAGAATCAAGGAAATAAAGATTCTGCATTTAAAAATGAAAGAAGCAGCTTTTGAATAATTGCAGAAAGGCCTGGGATTCTCTGCAATTTGTACATAAATCCTGATACCATCCAATGATATTCAGTGTGGTTTGTAGGCCCAGGTGGAATGTAGCAAAAACTAGCAGATGACCCCATAAATAGGTCATCAAAGAACTAGCGCCAGGACAGAGGACTCATTCTTGGCCACACTTTTTTAATGAGGACAGCTTGCTAGTTAAGAAGAATTACATCATAATTAAATGAGTGCTGTGGTTGTAGGTTATATAATGTAAAATCCTACTTTAGTTCACCTGATAATAAACTGTATTTAATTAATTATGTACTTGTATGTTCTTTTGTGGTTTTTACAAAGTTCCAACTTAAAAAAAACCTTCTTTGGGTATTGCTAACCAGTAGATGCAACTGTTGACTAGGGTCTAGATCAGGGGTGGGGAAACTTTTCATGTTGGCAGGCTGCATTAATTTAGCTGTAATCAAATAAGGCCACATTTGAGAAACTTCAATTAGATATACATAAAAATGTATATTATTTCATAAAAATATAACTACTAGGTACTTAATAATTTAAAAAAATGAAAATCGTTTGTTAATTTTAAAGTTAACTAATCTTTTAATGACTTTGTTGTGTCTGCTTTTTGTTGGAAAGCATTTGTTTATTTGGTTGCAGCATGGAGGTCCACACTTTAAGTTGATCCTCTAGATATGGGTATCAGTCATTTGTGACCTTAAGGGTGTCTTGATTTGGGTTAAGTAGGAGTATGTAGATTCCCAGCAATAAGTGGTTGAAAAGCAAAAGCATTTTTTCAGGCATGTTGCTGAAGGTGTGGGTATTCTACTGCATTTTTCCATATTTCAACTGGATTATTCTTAACATTGAACAATGACTTTAAAATGTCATCTACTGAGAGCTCAATCAATTCTATCTGTAGTTCTTTAGGTGCCTTGGTGATATCAACTAGGTGAGTTTGAAATGTTAATCTGAGCATGATGTCATGACTCTCAAAGTCAGTGAAGCTTTCATTGCATTCTCCAATTTATAGGTCTATAACAGTGTTACCAAAAGCTTGACACTTGCCCACAAGGCTGCATCAGAAGAACAAGGACAAGTGGTTAAGGAGAAGGAAAGAGAAACTTATTTATTCCTTTGCCAGCAAAGGAAGAAAATGGCAGGTTATCTTTTCAAAGTCCAAATGCCTGTATATAAGCAGAAATACAGAGGTTTTAAAGGGAAGATCCTCAGTTCTAGACTACTGTTGTTCAACTAAAGTTAATTATTCTAATCGTCTCATTTCTGCAGAAGACAAAGCTGTGACCTCCCCTCACCTGGTTGACCCATCCAGACCTCCACCAGCCAGGTGGGCTGGCTGGCCTGGGATGGAGGCAAAAGTTCAGCTGAGCTATCTGCTGTAGCACAGAGAACAAAACACATTCCTCTGCCCCTCTGCACCACCTGCCTGAAGCAGGAATGCAGGACTCAGTTCCCAAAAATCGTGGGGGAAGTTTAAAAGAGACAGAAAACATCTTTTGCTATTTTTTATCCAGGCCATTCCCTCCGTTACAACAGCTATATATTCTTCAAGTGATTCGCATATATCATCCTGCTCATCAGTGACCTTTGCTAACTGGAGAAAATGTTCATCTGAAATTTCCTTTTGAAGAAAAAGTGTTTTGAAAAAAAGATAGCTTTTTTTTAAAAATGTTTGGATTTTTTGCCACATATCATGTATAGACTTAGTTTTACCTTGCAAAGAAATATTCAAGTTGTTTTGATTTAACATGATATCACACAGAAATGCTGCATTCCCACAGAAATCTTCTTTCAATAATTCACAGTGCTGATTCTGTTGTTCATAAAATTTAACTATCTGTTCTTGCAGAGATAAAATGTTAGCCAACACCTCTCCCTGCAATAGCCAATACACTTTAGAAGGATATGGCAAATCCACACTGAATACCTCATCCTCCAACTTTAGCATGTTAGGAAACTGATAATGCCATGATCCATTGGCATGAATATAGTTAACAATACTTACCAGTTGTTGCGAAGTGTCACTTAAAATAGTAGCTTTAGTACAGAGATTTTGTTGATGCAAGATACAATGAAAAGAAACGAGAGCATCTGGATCTGTTAATACTTTTATCTGTTCAATAAACCCTTCATGTTTTCCTGTCATGGAAAGTGCATGATCTGTTCAGACACTCATTTAGTTTACCAAATTCAGTCCAACTTCACAACATTTATCTTTAAAATTGTTGTAGATATCTATTCTTCATGTTGTTTGCAAGAGTGCCCAAAGCGAGTACTCTTTGTAGCAAAGAAAATCTTCTGTTATGACCCGAATGAAATATAAAACCTGCATGGAGTAAGTAGTATCAGTGGATTAAGCCAAAGCAATTGAATAATATATATTTTCCTTTGAAGTATTGCATGAAGTTGTTCTCTTGAGTTGAAGGCTAACAATTGATCCTGCTGATCAGTTATGGTACTCCTTGAAAGAGGCAGTTGTTTGTACTTGGAAACGTTACCAGGGTCTAAGCTTTCTACAACTTCGACAATACATTCTTTCACAATTTCTATATCACTGAATGGCTTCTCTTTTTCCCCCAAGTATATAAGCTACTTTATAAATTGCTTCAGTGGCATCATTTCTGGGTTTTATTGCTGCTTGAAGAATTGTCTTTGCTTTTGCTTTTCATCTTTTAATTTCCTCAATACAATCTTTTGTATCTCTCTCTCTAATTTAAAATACTTGTCCTTATGAGTGTTACAATGCTGATGAGCATTGAATTTCTTTAATGTTGATATTATTGCAGTATCACAAAGCAAGCGAATCATCTTATCTTTAGCAGAAACAAGATAATATTGCAATTGCCAATCCTCCTTAAAAAATCTGTTTTCTTCCTTTAGCATTCTCTTGGTCTTCTTTGACATGATGGGCTGTTAAATAGACAGAATTAAAAAATACCATGGAACCATGCAACTATTCACAAATTCCACTTCAAACAGAAACACAGTACACCGTTGTCAAAAGCTGATAACAGACCAGCATACTTGATCTCCATAAACTCTCACCAGCCAGCCTCCTGTGGTAGTGGTGTTGGTTATGTGGGGGAAGTTAGAACTAAATCATGAGCATAGCAGCTGTCAATTTAGCCTTTACAGCTTACTGATGTTCTAATTGTGCCAGTCAATCTGGGAAGATTATTTCATTGAAACTTATTTTATTCTTTAATTTTAAATACATTCATTTTAAAACTAAAATAAAAAATATAAAAGGTGAACTAAAATGTATTAATAAAAATAAAAGGATTTATTCTGTAAAATTTGGATTCAGTCAAAAGGCCACACTTAAGGACCTAGAAGGCCACATGTGGCCTTAAGGCTGCAGGTTCCCCACCCCTGGTCTAGATTTTGACTTTTTATGTTGTGGTTCATGTTCATTGACATGGAGAGATGTTCAGAATGTATTGCCAGAGACTTAAGCAGAGTATAAAACACCATGTATGATATGATCTCATTTTGTAAAACAAAAATCAGGCAAACAAAATGCTAAATAGCATTGTTTATTAGTGTTGGAAAATGGGAAACAACTAAATGTCTAACTGTGAGGCACTGGTTAAATATAATAAATTCAGATATATACATATGGAGCCATTAAAATATGTTGTTGAAAAATTTGTTGACACTGACAATATTCATAACTTATTGTTAAGAGCAATAAAACATGATCCAAAACAGTTTGAGCCATTTTTTATAAAAGGAAATTATGCATAGACACAATGTTTCAAAATACAAATACTGATACATTCACATGCTTACTCTGAGTGGTAAGAGTACAGTTGATTTTTTTATTTTACAAAATTTAGATAGACTTTATTTCTTTAGAACAGTTTTAGATTTACAGAAAGTTGAGGAGATAGTACAGAGAGTTTCCATGTATCCCACACCCAGTTTCCTCAGCACCAAGTGAACTTGTGGTTGGCAAATCTTTTCCTTAGCAAGTTTCAACCTCACTCTTCAGCACCCCTCACACTCCCTCCTATCACTCCATTTCCATGTCTCAGACAGCTGGAAAGGTTTAAGATACAGCTTCTTTATAAAGGCACTCGCAGTTTAATAAAAGATTCCTAGAATATGAAAAGTGTCCAAGTTTCTACTATGGTGGAGGAGAAGTTGGAGGTGGATAGAGGAGGCAATGTTCTCCTTACCTCTAGATCTAATTCTGCAGAGTGACTATTCCCTGCGTGAGATGCTCGTACAACGACTCATCAAAGATATGCAACTTATAGCTTATCAAAGGAATAAAATCAGTTATCTGCCAGAAACTGAGTTCCTTATAGAACAGTTTTCTCCCTGACTCTGGAATCTGCAGTTTTTGCCTTCAAAACCCTGTTTCTTCTTTCCTTTCATAAATAGCAGCCCAATTTTCCTTCCATGACTCCCCTTTTCTCACTTTCTCTTACTATTCCAGAGTGGCTGTCTGACCAGACACCTAGATTCAGGCTGCTCCCTGTCCTCCCACAGTGATTGGTGCATCTGGGATAGACCTGTGAGTCTAAGTGAGCCAGTGGGAGCTTGCCCTGAGATTTTTGCCAAAGCTATTAGAAAAGATGACCTTTCTGCTATGACTGTTATGGTGATAGGATATCAGCCTGGAGTCGCCAGGGGTCATCTGCACTACTACTGAGAAACACGCTGTCTGAGAAGGAAGCCAACACAAAGGAAAGCAGATTTGGGAAGTGAAGCAGAACAGATTCCTGAAAACAATGTGTGAGCATCCTGGAATTGACAGGCCAGCTTTATCTCTTAGACTTTCAGTTACATGAGTAACTGGCCAGTAAAGCCTTTTTTTTTTATTAAGCCAGTTCAGGTTATATTTCATTATCGCAACTAGAAGACTCTTGACTAAAAGACCCTCTTAAGATCTTATTCCCCCTAAATAAATTAACTGTCTTTTCACTCAAGTGTTGACTTCAGTATCCTTTTCCTGTTTCTCAATGTTATTTATTTTATCTTTGGAGTCTTATATCTTGTTTCTTAAAAAGAATAAAGATAACCAGTTAAAAATTCAGCCAAGTCACTCATTTAGTTTCATGTAGTCTATACAGTTTATCTCCTTGGTGATGTAATCAAATTCAGAATACATTAAAATATGACCGTATTGAAAATAGTCTTGTGATTAAGATATAGCTACAACTTTGTGACTTTAAAAAATCTCGTTCTGGCCAGGCACAGTGGCTCACACCTGTAATCCCAGAGCTTTGGGTGGCCAAGGCAGGAGGGTCACTTGAGCTCAGGAGCTAAGACCAGCCTGGGCAACTTAGCAAGACCCTGTCTTTACAAAAATTAAAAAAAAAAATTAGCTGGGTGTGGTGGTGTGTGCCTGTAGTCCTAGCTACTCTGGAGGCTGAGGCACGAGGATTGCTTGAGGCCAGGAGTTAGAGGTTACAGTGAACTATGATCATGCCACTGCACTCTAACCTGGGCAACAGAGTGAGTCCTTATCTCAAAAAAAAAAAAAAAAAATCTTGTTCTATTTTTAAAAAGATTGTTAACCAGTGTTTGCGCCAGCAGTTTCCCAACGATCAGGAAATTCTTTTGGTCAGTTGCCATGGCAACAGTACCAACTCAACTTTCCTAATTTTAAAATGGCATTGGTCGAATAAGTAATAAGCCTCTTTTCTACCACATCCCAATCACTGGACCAACGTAAAACAAATTAAACTGAGTAGCACGATATTATCCTTTGCACTGGAAGAAATACAAGGGTGATAAAATTTGCTCCCAAGAATTCACATAGAGTAGGGATTGAATGTTTGGACATCTCACAGCCACTTAAAACTGAATCTCAACCCCAGCACTGCTACTTACTTGCTGTCCGATGGAGGAGAGTTTACTAAAATCTCTGTGATTCAGTCTCATAATCTAAGAAGCAAAAATAATAATAGAATGATTACCTAAGATAATATATAATACAATAGTATACCAAATGCTAGGGCTGGTGTGAGGTTAAAAGATCTGGTCCATAAAGTGTTAAACACAGTGGCTGACACAGAGGAAGTGATCAGTCAGTGTCAGGTGGTTATTTAGATATGCAGTTGTGATCACATCTGGAATTCTGTATATGCTTAAAATGAATACTTATATGAAGTCTGTGTACTAGAGACTTTGCAAAGTATCATTTCCAAAAGTATTCTTTTTTGAGAATGATAGATGTGTGGAAAAATGCAATGAAGGTTTAGTTTGGGTCAATTATTCATTACCTTGCTATTCTGGAATTATGACTAGAAGTGTTAATAAAAGAATCAAACTGTAAATGACCATCAGAAGTATTGCTATAAACTTTTGACCTCTGCCACTATTCCTGTTGAAAGGGCTCATCGAACAGTCTTATGTGTTGCATGTTGCATGTTTATTAATTTTTCCATTGTATTAAAGTTAAAATTTAAAATATATATCCTCCAAACCATTTATACTTCAGGAACCTATATCAGAAAATGATTTTCAAAACAAGTTCTATCACATGTTGACCTTTCTGAACATAGGTCACTGGAAATCTAATCAGCATTGGAACTACTGTGGCATTTCTCATAGTTTATTCTGAAATGACAACAAATGATTTCAGGATGGTGCTGGCCCATCTTTCCAAAAACTCTTTGTAGTTGCATGATCAGAGAGTGTGTAAGAATTCAAATGATAAGTCATAATGGAGTTGGAGGATTTCTTCTTTGGTGATGAGATGTTAACACGAAGGGATCTTGGTATGCCTCCAATCCTTGAAGCTATTGCTTCTGATTCACTTCTGCTAAACAGATATTCGAGGATAACAATACTTTAGGATAAATGCTGATTAGGTTCATTAGTAGCAAAAGAGAGCTGAGCTAAAGCCATTTGCAAAGTGTGACTGCAGTTGCTTGATGAACTATTGAACTAACTGCCTAAATTGCTGAGTAACTGCAGGATTTCTTTAAGTTAGAGGACCATGTCAGAGGAAGAGACTATTTACAAATCGTGTTTCTGGTACAGCTGGGTGGAATTTAGGGTCATTCATTTATGTTCAGCATTTCCAAAGGTTAACAATGTGAATCATGCAACTGAAACTGGCATCACATGGCTTCAGAATGTCACCACATCAAACACCCAGCTCGCGTCAGGGAAGGAGGCCTGATGTCATTGTATGCTTGCCCTACATGTATTCTAAACCCAACAGCTAGTTTCCTGTGAAACTCAGTACATCTGAGTCTCATGTCTCCATAGATTACACATAGATTTTCAGGATACTTCTACCATCTTAGTTATGCTAGTGGGTCAGTTAATACAGCCAAATGTCCATTTGGAAAATACATTCTGAATTATACAGGTAAAAAAACAAAGAAAAAATATTTGCCAAGTGACATAATAATAAGAGCTCATGCTGAGGATACTGAGCTGGAGATAAGTAATATAAAAGTTGTGTTGACCAAGTTAAATCCCTTTTGAGGTTCCAAGGACAGTTACACAGAACAGTTCTAGTGTTACATTTGCAGCAACCAACTTTGCAAGTATAACCTGCCTCAGCCTTTATGTTGCAGATTCAGCCCCTTATTTTGGGGGTGCTATTTGCATATGGCACTCTTGCTGTGGGGAGCTTTATGACATTTAATTACCTAATAAGTAAAACTCTGAAATTGCTTGGTGATGGCTAATCATTTTAATCTTCAAGAATTTATAGCCTGACTCAAGGTGAGTGATTACAAATAGAAAAACAATTAAAGACATGTGTCATTTAGAGTAGTGTTTCCCTTGAGCTCTCTGAGGCTAGAGTTGAGCTTTCTTGAGACCCAGTGGGGTCATGATGTCTTCTCTCCTGCTTCTACCCTTCACCAGTCTGGAGTGTCTACATGTTCCCCGCATTTAGAACTTACAGATTTGATGGATAGAGAATCTCCTGCTGAAACTCATAAGTTTCCGGAGGGGAGGTGCTGGCTCTTAGGCAGCATTATATAAATCCAGTGTCTGGCATGGTGCCCAGTGTATAGTAGGCATGTAAATACTTTGAATAAATGAACAAATTTAGATTTGCCCATGTGAAGTAAACCACCTGGGAAAAGTCACTATATATCTATTAATTGGGTGATTAGCAAATAGAATGTTTGGGAAATAAATTGGTCATATTGCTGTTACCCTTCAAATAATCACATTATTTCCAAAGATCCTAGTAGAGGCATGGGCATCGTGGGAAACAGGTATAAATTAAAATTAAAAAAATAAAACAGTGCATTGAATGGCAAAGCAATTAGAAATGCATTTGGATTTGATTTTGAACTTTAAATTCCTTCCAGTAAGGTCAGCTAACTTGCTTTAGCTAACACTTGCTCTGCCGGGTCCCTTCCTGCATATCTTTACGGCTCTGTTATACAGGAGAGTAGGGACTAAATCAGTAGAAAGACTGCAGCCGCTCTAGGGGTCAGGGAGCTGGAGGGGATGATATTTAAGGGCACTTCAGCCCCTGAATTGTTCTAAGCCCATAAAAAAGCCCAACACGGTAAAACAAAATAGGAAAAAGCCCGCTTCCAGAGCAGTATTTTCTGTGAAACAAATTCATCAAGCTTTCATCTGTTGTCTTGTTGAAAAGGCACAATTAAGAAAAAGATTATGGCAGACTTTTTCTTTACATCTCCACCAGTTGCTTGGCTGTCATCTAGAAATGGCTGAAGCTTGGTGTTTTGTATCTTAGCATGAATCAGGAGGGGCTTGGTTTCTGTCCCAGCCCTTGCCTACTTGCTGACGGTGATGGGAGGCTTTTGCATTTGTTTCCATGTTGGCTGACCCTTGGGCTTGGGTTCTGGAGCTTGCAGTGTCCCTCACAGGGACGGGGACATATCCTGGAAACGGCCTGGCAGTTCATTCCTCCCAGTGTTCTCTGTGGGTGAACTCAGGCAACCAACAACTCGATGACTTCGACAGATGTTTTTGTCTCTCAGCCTGGGGGCACCTTGCCCTGCTGTCTCACATGCAGAGGGTGATGCCTGGCATCCTGCCCAGTGCCACCAAGAACAAGCACGGCCCCAGGGAGTACTGCCAAGTCGTGTCGGCGAGCTGCTTTCTGGGAGCCAAGTGGCCGCTGGATAAATGTGTTGGCCGGCGTGCTCAGAACACTGTCAGGGGTCACACTAGCTTAAGTATCTCACTGCTTTTGGCTGTAAGTCCTAAATCTATGTTCTGTGTTTTAAGCCATTTTGTTTACACATTGCATTTGCTTCATTGTGCAATTGTGGTGATAGAGGGGGTTCACTGGACGAAAGCCACAGGTTTCACGGCTGTGCCTGCAGCAAAATATTAGTGGGAAAACATGCTGCCCCAAGTGTATTCTGGTTCAACCCTGAAGATTGAAGTTACCTAAACAATAAATAAAAGATAAACCTCTGCCAGTCAACACAGATTACATAGACCCACTTTTGGTAAGAGGAAAAGCACTGAGCTCGTACTCAGAAAGCTCATCATGTATAAGCTGAGTCCTTGGAATGTTTTCAATTTATTTGTAATTCTTTCCTATTCCTATTTTAATAGCTGTATTTGGTATGGAAGTATTTCTAAAATTAAAAAGAAAATAAGAGTGAATGGGTGTGCAACTTTATCAAGTTAGTTAATCATTTCGTGCTTCAATTTCATCACCTGTATAATAGAATTCACTTACTCATTTAACATACATCGGTTAAATATTTTCCCTCTGCTGAGCACTGGCCTGGGTCCTGGGGGTGCAGTGGGGAAGAAGACCAGGTCCTGCTCCTGTCCCAGTGGGCAGAGTCATTGTTCAGGGACAAATCCCAAAGCAAAGAGCTAAGTGCTCTCACAGAGGTAGGAACCCAGCATCATTGGAAGATGGAGGCCAAAGAAACTTATCCTGCTGGGATCTTAAGCTCCACCTAGAGGTGATGTTTTGAGCTGAGTCTAGAAAGAGGAGCTGGGATTATGTCAAGGCACAAGGATACTTGGAGCAGGAGCAGGGGGAATGCATTCTGAACAACAGGGAAAGCGTGTTTGGGGCACAAAAGAAAACAAAGGAGCATCTGGAAACAGGGGAGCTGCAGCTCCCGGAGGAAGACAGAGTGGCTTGAGTGCAGAGCCCATCTGCAGTGAACCGCAGTGCCTGCATTACCGCAGTTGATGGAACCGTCACTTGTCACAACACTCTGTAGGCTAGGACAATGATTAAAAGAGTTTTTTTTTTTTTTTCCTGACTGTAAAAGCAATTCTGTTGTAGTAAATTTAGAAAATACACATCAGTATATAAAAAAACACCATCCAGAATCTCTCCCCCTAAAAAGAACTGTTAACTTGTTGATGTGTTTTTTAATACTTATATGTGATTTCACATTTACTCTCTGTGTTTCGGCTGAGACTTAAAGAATGAGGAGGGACAGGGGAGGTGCCTCCAGGCAGAGATGAGCTTGTGGAAGGTCCAAGAAGGGGAGAGATTGGCTTGTGGGAGGACATAGAAGAAGGGCAGGGGGCTGGAGTCAGGGACGAGGTGGGGGCGGTGGGATAGAGTCGAAGGCTGGCAGCCAGATCACATGGGACCTTGTAGGGCATTTGGGCAACTGGGGGTTTTGACAAGTTTTGACCAGTAAACTGATATGACATGGTCTCAGCAGGGGAGACTTGGGTGAGCAGACACAGGAATCCCAAAATGTGCTGGACAGGTGGGGCAGGTAAGTACCTCCCACATGGAACCTGCTTTCCCCACCGGCCTCCCTGCCCCGCTTTGAATCTTCTGCCTCTATTGTCCAGGTGGAACCAATATCTGGGGGTCGAGCTATGTTGCTGAAGACCTCAGGAATAGGTGGGAGTCAACTGCAGTCAGCGTCAGGATACTACAGAAGTCAAAGCTGATGGTTTGACACAGGGTTAATGCTGACTGACTGGGACGACTGGCTGCAGGTGAGCTAGAATGTCAACAGTGGGTATCCCTAAGTGGTGAGGTTACAGGTAACATGAATTTTCTTCTTTGTCTGCCTCTGTATTTTAGAAATGTTCTACAATGAGCATGTGCTTTGAAAAAAAGCTGATGAAAAATTAGTTTTATTATTACCATTGCTATAAAATTGTCAGCACTTTTAAAATTCACCAGTTTTAATAATTATGTGCAATGCATTTAACTTTAGGGAAAAGATGGCATGGTTTTGATTGGAAGGAGCTACCTTTCTCTTTCTTTCAGATGACAGAGGTGGAACTTACCCCACATCGAAATAGACTGCCTATTTGTGAAAACTACCTTGTATACTTGCAATTTTCTAAGAAAATACAAATTGAGATTTTACTCAAAATATTTTAAACTATAAGTAGTATATCTAACAATTTAAAAATATAAGTTGTATATCCAGCAACTTTATATATGATTATCATATTTAAGCTGTGCCATGTATGTGTGTGCATATATAGATAATCTTTGTATCACCTACAGCAGTGGTCCCCAACCTTTTTGGCACCAGGGACCAGTTTCATGGAAGACAATTTTTCCATGACCCAGGAGCCAGGGAGAAATAAGAAGCGAAGGGGTGCGGCTATAAATACAGATGAAGCTTCACTAGCTCGCCCGCCACTCACCTCATTTATGTCGTGACAGCAAAGAAAGGCAAGCTTCAAGACGATTTCTTTTTTGATGCATGTGTAATTCATGTGGAACCCATCTATCCAGCTTCTTTACCTTGCCCATTTGTTTCAAATGGTCCAATACTGTTTGAATAGTAACGTCAAACCTTGCTGCTAATTTACACGTAGGTTGAGATGGCTTCGCTTCCACTACAGCTTTCAGCTCATCATTATCCACCTTGGTCTCAGGTAGCCCACATGGCTCATTTTCAAGATTAAAATCACCAGAACGGAACTTCTCAAACCATCAACGTACTGTGCATTCATTAGCCATATCCTTCCCAGACACTTCATTGATATTTCGAGCTGTCTGCACTGCATTGGTTCCATGATGGCACTTATATTCAAAAATAGCATGACTTTTTTACTTACCCATGGTTTCACAAAAATTGCTCTAAAAAATATTTGGAAGATAATCACAAGCCAAAACATATGTTTAAAAGACTGAGGATGTTACCTTCACAATAAAAATAAAACAAGAAGTATCAAAGTGAAATGTCAGAGATACCAACTGTCAAACTTAGTACTTAAGGAAATTGGATATTTCATAATAGCCTAATATTTAATATATTATTTTCAACGGGTGATATAAAATGAACGTCTATCCACCTTAACAAATATGTTTTTATATCATCATTTATTTTAGTGCCTGCATCACCTTCCACTGATATGTGTGTACCATGTTTTACTCAACTAATCCCCTGACATTGGACATTTGGATTGATTTGCATTTTTGGTTACTCTAAATGATCTTGTAATAAACATTCTGGCAAGGACTCTAATATGTTTATTGATGAGAAATAATTGTGTTGAAAATGAGAAAATTATGTGCTGTGAAGCAACATTCTATAACATATCCTGACCTTATGTATCCCCTAAGGAAACATAATGGAAATATTTATTTTTGAAACAAAATTTCTCATGCACTGCCAGCTACCCTCAGTTATTCCTGAACATCCTTGGGGAAAATTTAGACTATCTTTCTTGGGTAAAGATTTATTAGTAGTAGATAGGGGAAGAATGGCAAGGGAGATAATATGCATGTATAAAGTGAAAAAGCTAGAATACTACCTCTGCTTTTTCAAATCAAGATGAGATCTGTTGTCATAATATTGTATTGCTGCCTTAGCTTTTTTTTCCATCAGTGTGGTTATTGTTACTTCATCTGTGGCCTGGTTCCAAAAGCAATGAGTGAGCCTCCGCAAGATAATCACTAGAGTATCTGATTCTTTCATGAGTAATAGGCCAAGAGAATGTACTAAACAAACAGTTTAGCTGAAATGTGTTGCAGGAGATTGTAATTGTCTGAATGATAAAATAATGGAATTCACATGATTTGTCTTACACAGGACAGCCAAATGTAACATTCTTATTTCATTCAAGAGGTTATAATTTAGGACTGTACGTTCAGTAAGGATATAAAATAAAATTTTGGCAGGTTTTATGGTGTAAAGTTATAATATGGTATTTGGGGTTTATAATATGGATGACTCTATTTACCTTGTGGTTGACTATAAGGTAGACTTACAAATATGTGTCCATATTACAATCATCTGCTATGAGCAAATACTTCTGGATTGTGAACCCAAGGGAAGTAAGTGGTGAAGGGCTTACATTGCTTCATGAACCTCAGTTTACTCAGGTAACATGAATGTGGCAGGATAGATTTGTCATTTTGGGGGTTGTAACATCAGGGGCTACATTTAATCCAATGACCATCAAAAATGACATTATTTGGGAAGCATTCCTTCTTCTTTTTGGTTAAACCTGGATTGACTCCCATTTTAAAGCATTTTTGTTCAGAAGAGTAATGGAATCTAATAACTCTCTATTTTAGGTCAATGACTTTGAACCAGCCAGTGTGCCTATAAGAAAAAAAATACTAGTGCTTCAGGGGAAATTATTTCTTTCCTTTTCTAAGATACCAGACTCTTGCTTTCAGGTGACACAAGGGGGTACATTTCTTATCCCCCAATTTCTTTTGGAAAGGATCAGATCAGAAGATGAGAAAACAAAAGTTCAGGGTCCTCAGAAATCTTGCTCAGTTTAAACAGTGAAATTATGGTTACTATACTTTATTCTGTGTTTAGTACAAATTCAGTGTAGCCTTCTAAATGGTGATTTGGTGACATCCCAACCCACAGTGGTCAGGTTTACTGTCCTCTCAGAGAAGTGTCAACTAAACTCATTTTATTCTTTCAATAAAAAATGAAGAGTTACGATAAGTCCATGAAGGCAGTAAAAGAAGAGTATAGGGATGGAGAACCAGGGGTGGGAGGAAAGGGAGAACCAACTTAGAGGGATGAGGAAAAAGGCCTCTTAGCTAAAGGCTGGAAAGGGATCAACCATGAGTGTTAGCTGATGTACCTAGAGCAGGGCCCGACACAGAGTAGAACCTCAATAAATACATGTAGAACAAGAGAATGGATGGATGTGTGAGTAGCACTTGGGCAGAGGGACTATCCTGGGAGCAGACAGGAGGCCACTGGGGCTGGAGCACCAAGAACAAGGCAAGAGAATGCTGACAGGTGAGGGTGGAGAGGCAGGTAGTGCATAGGTTGTGCAGAGGGTTGTGGATCCTCTTGGAAAGAAGTTTGAATTGTATGTGTCATGGGAAGATATTGGAAGCTTTTAAGATGAGAGTAATCTGAATTGTAGTTTAAAAGATTGCTTAATATTATGCCAAGTAGCCAAAACAATCTTGAAAAAGAAGAACAAAGCTGGAGGTCTCATACTTTTTGATTTGTTATCTTAGTACAAAGATACAGTAATGGAGGCAGTGTGGTACTGTTATAACAACAGACACATAGACCAATGAAATAAAATAGAAAGCCCAGAAACAAATCCTCTTATATATGGTCCAGTGATTTTCAATAAGGGTGCCAAGACCATTCAGTGGAGGAAATCACAGTCTTTTAAGCAAATGGTGTTTGGAAAACTGGATAGACACATGCAAAAGAATGAAGTTGGGCCTTAATCTTACACCATACATAACAATTAACTTAAAATGGACACAAGACCTAAACATAAACCTAAAACTATAAAACTCTTAGAAGAAACCATAGGGAAAGATCTTTGTTGGATTTCACAATGATTTCTTAGATATGACACCAAATGCACAGCAACAAAAGTAAAAAAAAGATAAATTGGACATCAAAATTAAAAACTTCTGTTTATCAAAGGACACAAAAAAACAGGATGAAAAGGAATCCTACAGAATGGGAAAAAATCTTTGCAAATCATATATCTGATAAAGAGTTACTATCCAGAATATATAAACTCTTACAACTCAATAACCTAAAAGCAACCCATTTAAAAATGGGCAAAGGACTTGAATAGACATTTCTCCAAAGAAGATATACAAATGGCCAACAAGCATATGAAAAAACACTCAATATCACTGGTTATTAGGAAATGCAAATAGAAAACACAATGAGATATCACTTCATACCATTAGGATGGCTACTATCAAAACACAAGAAAATAACAAGTGTTGGCTAGGATGTGGAGAAATTTTAGCTCTTGTGCACTGTTGGTGGGAAAGTAAAATGGTACAGTCACCATGGAAAATAGTATGGAAGATCCTCACAAAATTGAAAATAGAATTATCATATGATCTAAGTAATTCCACTTCTGGGTGTACACCCAAAAGAATTGAAAGCAGGGTCTCAAAGAGATATTTGTATATCCATGTTCTTGGCCCCAGTATTCACAATAGCCAAAAGGTGGGCATAACCCATCTATCCATTGAAGGATGAACAGATAAAAAAAATATGTTATGTATACATACAATGGAATATTATTCAGCCTTAAAAAGGAAGTCCTGTCACATGCCACAACATAGATGATCTTTGAGGATCTTATACTAAATGAAATAAACTAGTCACAGAAAGATAAATACTGTATGATTCCATTTATACAAGGTTCCTAGAGTAGTCAAATTCATAGAAATAGAAAGTAGACAGGTGATTGCCAGAGGCTGTGGGGAGAGGGAAATGAAGAGTTGTTGGCCAGGCGCGGTGGCTCACGCCTGTAATCCTAGCACTCTGGGAGGCCGAGGTGGGTGGATCACTCAAGGTCAGGAGTTCGAGGCCAGCCTGAGCAAGGGTGAGACCCCGTCTCTACTAAAAATAGAAAGAAATGATTTGGACAGCTAAAAATACATATAGAAAAAATTAGCCAGGCATGGTGGCGCATGCCTGTAGTCCCAGCACTTGGGAGGCTGAGGCAGGAGGATTGCTTAAGCCCAGGAGTTTGAGGTTGCTGTGAGCTAGGCTGATGCCACGGCACTCTAGCCAGGGCAACAAAGCAAGACTCTGTCTCAAAAAAAAAAAAAAGAGTTGTTGCTTAATGGATATCCATATAGAGTTTTAGTTTTGTGAGATTAAAAAGTTCTTGCTATTGGTTGCATAAAAATGTAAATACAGTCACAAGTTACTTGACGGTGGGGATATGTTCAGAGAAATGCATCGTCAGGTGATTTCATCTTTGTGTGAACATCACAGAGTGTGCTTACATACATAAACCAAGATGGTATAGCCTACTACACACCTAAACTGTGTGATATAGCCTATCACTCCTAGGCTACAAACCAGTACAGCATGTTACTGTACTGAATACTGCAGGCAATTGTAACACAATGGTAAGTATTTGTGTATCTAACCATATCTAAATATAGCAAAGCTGTAGCAAAAATATGGTATCATAATCTTATGGGACCACCATTGTATATGTGGTCCATTGTTGACTGCAAAGTACTTACGCAGCACATGACTATATACTTATCCCTACTGAACTGTGCACTAAAAAATGGTTAAGGTGGCAAATTTTATGTTATATTTATTTTGCCACAATTTAAAAAAATGCCTAATATTAATACCCTTAGGCAAAACACAGGTAAAATGTATCTTTCCTCCTCCTAGGAGAAGGCCCATGTGGCTGTCTGCTGTGTAACCAGCATGCCAGGTGACCTGAATACTCTAGCTGGGTGTTCCTGTTAGGCTGCCCTTGCCACGCCCTGGCATGGTCACTTGTTTTATTGTGTGTGTGCAGGGCTCATCCTCCCACTGGACTCAAAACTGCCTAAGCAGAGACTGCTTTGCCTCCTCGAGTCCCTGGCCACCTGGCCAGACTGCCCTCCACGAATGTCTGTCACTAGTGTGAGGCTAGGTGTGATGCCCCTGGCGTCCTCTTCCTCAGATGTGAAGGACAGTGAGATTCAAGTGTCCAGGGGCTGACAGGCTCAGGATCAAGAGCTAAAAAAAAAATGTGGATGAAGACCTAGTTCTACAGACTTTGAGCACATCACCTCTGAGGTGTGAGCAGGGACAGACAGAGGCACCATTTCAGCCTGGACACTGGAACATTCTGATTGAATAGATCTGTTCATAACTGTAAAAAGTGCTAGATGGTGACTGGATAGAAGCATATACTATGCTTCCCAGAGGAAGAAAGATCACACCCACCCCCCACAAGCCCATTTTATAGTGGCATTAATCCATCATGACAACTCTGCCTTCATGACCTAATCACCTCCCATTAGGCCCCACCTCCCAACACTGTTGCACTGGGGATCAAATTCCAGCACATGAATTTTTGGAGGGGACACATTCAAACCACAGCAGTGATCAACTGTTGATCATCAAGATGACTCAAATATTTGTATATTTGGCATCAATTATGACCTTTTTTTTTTGGTGTTGAGGGAGACAGGTTCTCTCTCTGTTGCCCAGGCTAGAGTGCAGTGGCGTCATCATAGCTCACTGCAACCTCAAACTCCTGGGCTCAGGCAATCATCCTACCTCAGCCTCCTGAGTAGCTGGGACTACAGATGCACACTACCATGCCTGGCTAACTTTTCCACGTTTTTGTAGAGACGGGGTCTCTCCATGTTGCCCAGCTGTTCTCAAACTCCTGAGCTCAAGTGATCCTCCTACCTCGGCCTCCCAAAGTGCTGGGATTACAGAAATGAGCCACCAGACCCAGCCTGGTCAATTATATTGCCTTCTCCTTACCCATCCCCAACTCTTGGCTTTTTATCATTGTATTTTAGCACAGCCCTGCTATTCTAAACAGTTTGCAAGCATTGGGTTGGGGGAATAATGGGAAGGAGAAGGAGTGAGGTAAGAGTAGAGGAAAAGGGAAGAGGGGAGAATCAGAGAAATGGAAAATATATTCTATGAGCCTTTAAACCAGTGGTTCTCAAACTTGAGTGTGCATCAAAACCACATGGAATTTTATTAACTCACAGGTGCTTGGGCCACCTTGAGTTTCTGATTCAGGTCTGAGGTGGGGCCCAAGAATTTGCATTTCTGACCCATTCCTAAGAGATGCCAATGCTGATGGTCCAGACCGCACGTGTGAGGACCCTTGCTCTAACACTAAAGTAGTGGGTCTTAATCATGACTGAACAGTAGATTCATTTGAGAAGCTTTGAAAAATCCTGCCTTCCAGGCCATACCCCCATAGAGCAATTAAATTGGATCTCTGAAGACAGAACCCAGCCAAAATTATTTTTCAAAGGGTCCCAAATATTTCCAGTGGAGTGGCCGAGGTTGAGAAGCACAGCTGTAGGCGTTTCCTACTGAATTTTGCCGGACATACCAGCAGCAACAGCATCCACTGGGAGCATGTTAGAAATGCAGATTCTCAGGCCCCACCCCAGACTGCTGAGTCAGCACCTGCATCTAACAAGCAAACATCTCAAACTGCGCTGTGCATAGGAAGCTCTGCCGAGAAATCAAGTACCAAGGAGCAGGTCCAGCAGAGAGATTTTGTGATGCTGACTATAAGCTAAAAACCAAGTATCTGCAGAAACTGGACACTTGCTTCTGATGCTGACACGCTAGAGAGAGTGTTCAAGGCCTGAGCGCTCAGTCCAGACAACAGAAAATACTAGTGACTGAATCCACTGATCAACATTGATTTTTAATATGCCCAAACAGTTTCTTGCAATGAGCCTTTTACTTAAAACATCAAATTGGGAAGAAATAGATTAAGCATCTTTATATGGACATATTCCTTAGAGTGTTAAAACAGTCACTTTTATATTGAATGTGCTTAAAATACCAGTACCTACAATTGTGCTACCTGTAGCACCAGGAATACCTGCTGCCTTCATACAGGGAAGGCCGCCAGGTGAGTCCCTCTGCGGGGCCCTTCATTTGGTCATGTGATGGTCGACGGCCTCACTGGCTCACCACATGGCATTTCTCAGATGCTGTTTTGTTAACTTTAAGGGTGATCCCAAAATGCCAGATATGAAGTTTTGATCTTACCCCTGAAAAATAAAAAGTAAATAAATAAAAAACAAAAACAGAAGCAGCCTGCTTGATAGAAAACTCCCAAAAAAGGCACAGAACGTTAGAAAAGCACGGTGAGCCCACGGGTGTTGGGGTTCTGCCACTTACTAGCTGTGTGTCCTTAGCAAGGAACTTAACCTCTCTGTCACTCATTTTCTTCATGTATAAAAGGGTGATGATGATGATGATGATGATAGTTTCTACCTCACGGAGTTGTTGAGAGGATAAAATGACTTATTATTGTCAAGCTTTTCAGTCTGGCCTGGCAACTGTTAACTGCGCAGGAGAAGAAACATAAGGATTTATATTTTTTTGCATAGCTCAGCCCCAGGGAAAACCTGAAAGACAATATCTCAAGCTCCAATGCTGGGGCTGAGTCAATTTGGTGAACGAATTTCTCCAAACAGGATGGGACATAACTCTCAGTGGCATAGCTAAGAAACAAGAAGTAATACATCATTTAGAACAATGATAAGAAGGACATAAATTAACAAAGAGGAGTATTTTTAAAAGAGGAGAAAATCCTAATCATCAAAAACACCCTAGCAAGCTCCTTTCTCTGAAGAAAAGAGTGGGACGCACTAGATTCAGAAGAAGAGGCTTTTGTAGACCATTTACACATAACAGAATTCACACTAGGATGGGATTAGAAAATTATTTTTAAAAATGCTCTCAATAGACAAAATGAAAAATAAAACTTTTTCCCTCTTTTGTTAAGTGGGTGGAGATATCCCCAGCAGCCTTATTCACAGGGCTTCCCTGGCCACGAGGTTCTATCTCTTGGGGTATGTGGGTCCACCCAGCCACGCAATCCAAACATGCTAGAAACACACACACAAACACATAAGCCAGGCTGCTTTTCCCGACCCAGAGCCTCCTTGAAACCACCATGAGCCATACACAAGGATCACATCACATCACCCAAATCATACATTTCCAATTGTGAAAACAGCCTGGCCAGAAAGTTTCTTTCTCCTAATCTGAAAGGGAATTGCCTCTCTAGTCAATTCTTCTCCACCTCTTTTGTTGCTTCCTTCTCTTCTTGGCTACCTTTTAAGGTTGAGGTGCCCTATCCTTAACTTTCTTCTCTGTCAGCACCCCTTCCCTTGGATATCTCCTTCTGCCCGAGCCTCTGCCTTTTAATCTCCAGTGTAGACATCTCTCCTGAACTCCAGGCTCATCATACACGATGTCTGCACTTCCTCTTGCATGTCTCACAGACATCTCAAACCTGTGACGTCCAAAACTAAACTGCTAATCTTCCCCCAAAAGCTGCTCCTTCTAAATCTCAGTTGATAGAAACTTAAAGCTTGCAGTTGTCCAGACCAAAAATCTTGGAGCCATTCCCAATTTTCCTCTGTCACATTTACCATTAATTCAATGAGGAAATCCTGATTCAAAAATTTTGCAGAATTTAACCACTTCTCACCGCCTCTACTGCTGGATCACTCTAGTCTGAGCTGCCGTTGTCTCTTTCCTGGTTCATTGCACTGGCCTCCTAATCTTTTTAAAACATTAGTCAGATCGTGTCATTTCTGTGCTCAAAATCCTGCATGTCTCCATATTTTACTCAGTTAAAATTAAAGTTCTCAGCCTCCCATGGTCTGGTCACCCCCCTATTCCCTCCCTGACATCATCTCCTACAGTCTCCAGACCCTCCCCCCACCTCCTTGGTCATGCTCCACCCAAATAGGGCCTTTGCTCTGGCACTTTTTGTCACCTGCACACTCTTGACTCCAGTAACCAGCATGGCTTGCTCCCTCATCCCCTTAAAGTCTTTGCCCCAAAATCATCTCAACACAACTTACTCTGAGCACTGTTTTCAAACCTGCAGCCCCCCTCCCAAGTACATTCCCAATCCCCTTACCCTGCCTTACTTTCCCCCTTAGCCTGTTTCATCTTCCAATATGCTAAATAATTTATTTATTTATTATCTGTCTCTCCTTGCTAAAATGTAAGCACCAACAGATCATGGAAATTTGGCATATTTTATTCATATAGTAGGTACTCAATAAATATTTGTAGAATGAATGAATTCCTGATTGACTTGGCTCCTGGCTCCAGTAGTCAGCAATCCTGTTGGAGCAGGGAGCCCCAACAATCCTGCTAAGTCATCAGAAGTGTGTATTGCACTCAAAAGACCAAACAAGTGTCATCTTCTGGTAAGGAGCACTGGGTTTTGTACCCTCTAAGTCCATACCCTATCCCTATTGGCACTCAATGCTCACTTGCTGTGTCAAGTACTTGGCTGTGCTGATGTGAAGCCTAGTGTCAAGTTCTGGCTATCAGTCTGTTTGAGTTCTGGCATCTTCTGCCACACAACCCAACACATATGTATATAATCGTCAGCAACACCAGCTGGCCTTGTGTGCTGTGGCAGCCCCTCGTCCAGGGCTAGGCTCCAGTATGCAGAAGCACGTTTGTAGGTCTGGGATTCTTGTCGTATGTCTATGTATTGTGTAGTTGTATGTCCCCATCACTGCTTGGGAACTGAAAGGAAGGGCCAGTGGTACCAAATATAATCAAACCTTACAGGCTAGCTCCTTGAGGGACTGCCATTTTGCAGTTCTCCTGCCTTTAGAACTGTAAAATGCGTATTTCTTAAAGCTTTAAGATTTGGTTGAAAAAGCCATACATTCCTTTCAGAATGAATTGTGAGGGTGAGCCCCTGTAGATTACTGGCAAAGCCATCAATCTCTGTTATCTCAGAACTGTTGATCATCATCCCATTTTTCTCTCTGCCTCAATTAACTCTTCCTCTTTGGTTAAAGAAAATAAGTTACAGAGGGAATTAATGGAAATTCTGTATTTTCAAGTTTGTAGGGCTGAACAGTGAATGTAAACTAAGTATGAAAATGTATCTATTGGAAATTTAATACTATTTCTAGAAATTTACATCATTTATGTTTTTCTTTAACTATTAATATATGTAATGATTCAAAATGTGTTTTTTCCATGAATGAATAATAATAAATTATGTTTAAATAGTACAATCAATGTTGGCCTTGCGTCTTCCAAGGCAGGCTAGCTTTTTCCTCTCCTGAGAGGGAAAAGCTAACAAGTAATTATAGGAGCAATATCATTTTTGAGAACCTACACTGTGCCAAACACTTTAATATACATATGTAAACTTGTTAGATCTTCACAGACACAATGAAAATTAGGTGTTATATCTGTTGTACAGTTGGAAGTGATGGCTCAGAGGGCTGAAATAACTTGCCCAAGGTCACACAGCTAGCAGGTGGTAGAGTCAGGTTTTGAATCTGGGCTGAGGTTCTTGCAAGGCCAAGTACCTGGATCATATACGTCTCCCCATTTAGGTCACAGGCCACTGTAGTTGAGGGAATGATTCAGACTTAGGGATGGTGTGTGCACATTCTCTAGAACACTTCGTGGTCTATTGCAGAGGCTCAATGCATGTTAGCTTCTCACATACTATTCTCTTAAGATGATTTCTGGCAATACATGAAGTCATGAAGTGGACCTTAGATAAAAGGGTGTGGTATGATCATAAGAGTAGCAAACAGTTCCTACTATTTGCTAGGTGCTGTTCTACGTCATCTATGTGCATTAATTCATTTGATCATTTCAACAATCCTATGAAATAGGTTCTACTGTTGTCACCCATTTAACACAGTTGCCAAGGTTTCACATATACTACAGCTAGTACATGAGAAAAATGGAACTTGAACTCAAGCAGTCTATCTCCAGAGAATCTAAGCCCTTAACCACTAGTCTATACTGCCCACTAAGTTAATGGCCTGCTGTAGTCTAGATACTGTGTATATATACACGTGTCTATGTGTGTGTGCATGCACTCCACCACTGTGAATTGGATTGATATGATTTTGTGGCTCCATCTTACAATGCCTTGTTATGATTCCACAATCCAAGATTTTCCATTATCTTATTACAATGACTTGATCAGAGACATCATGCTCAGAGCCAGGTGGCAGAGATGTGTTCAACACACCCAAGGGAAGTTGGTCAAAGCCAAGGGGATTGACTTTGGCCCCACTGCCCTTCAGCTCCAGGCACGGTAATGGAAACATGCACAAAAAAGGATAATTGATGCTGCAATTTGTTGAATTGCAGATTGTACTGATGGTGTAGTTTGAATAAATACCATGTCCTTCGAAAGTGTCAAATCATTGCACAGTGTTAGACACATGAGGGTTTTTTAATAAGCTGGCAATAGGCAAAAATCTATTTTCATAGCTGAAGGTTTTGGGAATTCATCGTTGACTTTTGGGACAATGCTATTTAATTCTGCCTCCTGGATGTGGCTCCACACCCCCACCACTACCCTGTGTCTCCACCTTCTTTGCATTGATAGATCTAGGAATAAAGCCCTTTGTAATGAGGCTACTTTTTCTGCAACAATGAAATGTTTCTGAGAAATATGTTAGAGCCAGATTTTCTTTAAGTAGTGGTATCTTGTGTTGTTTACTTTGAAAATAGTTTCTAGTGCAAGGGAGAACTATGTCCTAGAAGAACTGTCCCAAAGAGCTCATGAACAAGAATAATGGTTTGTACCACTGCTTTCTGGAAAGCAAATGGGATTTTGATGTGAACTCAGAAAGGGGTCAGACCACACTGACATATATTTTCTGGTTTCTAATCTTACCTCCACTGCCATTATGGACTGCATTACACAACCCTCTACCCTAAGGCCCAGCCATTCTACAGCTTTTTATCAGCTCACAGAATGGTCTCAGCTCAGCATGGCTCTAGCTGAGGACTTAGGGACCAGTGGGTGGCCAGACCTCAGGCTCTGGGCACCGACACCCAGACCTCCAGTTCTACCCTGAAATAGAATTATGATATCACTGTGGACCAATCAAATTGCTTGTCTCAGTTAAGTCCCGGATGCTCTGAAATGGTAATTCCCAGATGATTTGATCTATAATATTGTCTAGTACCCTGAATAACATGACAATGTCAATTAACTGAAAAATTTTTCTTCCATCATGTTTATTTATTGATTTATTTTGCCAGTATAGAAGGAAGTCTGGGAAGGGGAATTAGCCTGTTTTTTTTTTTTTTTTTTCTAGTTTAGAAGGGCATAAGCTAAGAAGAAAATGTCTCAGTAACTGATGCCCACTACACTCAATTGCTTAAGCCAAAATTTTAATTAGGAGTCATTTATGTGTCCTCTCTTACTCACAGCCAATATTCAATCCACCAGTAAGTCTTATCCTCTCTACCCCCAAAACATTTCCTGAATTTGACCATTGTATCCACTGTTAAGACCCTCATCCAAGGCATGATTTTTCCTGATGCGGATCAATGCAACAATTCTGTAACTGGTTTCCTGCTTCCCCTCCTATCTCTCTGTCTCCATATAGCCGTCAGAGCTTTCTAAAGAACAAGTCATATTATATCACTTTCCTGCTTAAAGCTCTCCAGCACTTTCCAACCAGATTAAAATATTTTCTTTTATTTTTAATTGATACATAATAACTGTACATATTTATGGGATACATAGTGATATTACAACACATGTAATAGTTATCAGATAAGGGTAGTTAGCATAGCCATCATCTCAAACATTTACCATTTATTTGTGTTGGGAACATTCAATATCCTCCTTCTAGCTATTTTGAAACTATATATCATTGCAACTATAGTCATCCTACAGTGGTGTAGAGCATTAGAACTATTCCTTCTATCTAGCTGTAATTTTGTATCCTTTAACACATCTCTCCCTACACTCCCAGCCCCTTGCCATTTTTAGCCTCTAGTATCACCTGTTCTACTTTTTACTTCTATGAGATCAACTAATTTTAGCTTTCACATATGAGTGAGAACATGTGGTATTTAACTTTCTGTTCCTGGCTTATTTCACTTAACACTACAGGATTTCTTTCTTTTTATGGCTAAGTAGTATTCCATTGCTCATATATACTACATTTTCTTTACCCATTCATGTGTTGCTGACACCTAGGTTGATTCTATATCTTGGCTGTTGCAAATAGTTCATCAATAAACATGAGGTATGGATATCTCTTTGATATACTGATTTCCTTTCCTTTGGATAAATGCTCAGTAGTGGGATTGGTGGATCATATGGTAGTTCTATTTGCAGTTTTGTTGAGGAAAATCCTTTCTGTTCCACATAGTGGCTATACTAGTTTATGTTCCCACCTGCAGTTTATAAGAATTTCCTTTTCCCACACCCTAGCCAGAATTTGTTATTTTTAAAAATAATTTTGATAATGGCCATCTTAACTGGGGTGAGATGATGTCTCATTGTGGTTTTGATTTGCATTTCCCTGATTAGTGAGGTGTGAGCATTTTTTCCATATATTTGTTGGCCATTTGTATGTCTTCTTTTAAGAAATATCCGTTCAGATCATTTGTCCATTTTTAAATTAGATTATTTGGTTTTTTGCTGTTGAGATGTTTGAGTTCCTTATATATTCTTGATATTAGTCTCTTAAAATTAAAATATTGATTCCTTGCAATAGATGGCCTGAAAGATTCATTGTGGTGCCTTATCCATACATCTCTCTTCAACCTTTTCTCTGTCCACTTGCCACCTCATTTACAATGTTCAGGCACTATGTTCAGCTTTGTTCTTCTTTTAAGGTTTTTGCATTGATGTTCACTGTGTCTAGAATACTCTTCTTCTAGATCTTGGTGCAGTTGCTAGTTGTCTCTTCCGTATTACTCAGGTCTAACTCAAATGTCCCCTCTCCAAGAAGGAACAAAAATGCATTTCCTGGCAATTGCATTCTTGTAGAATTCCTTGCCCTGTGCCCCAAGTATAAACTCCATGGGGGTAGGGAAATTGCTAGTGCTGTTCTCTACTTTATCTGCAGCACATAGCACCATGTCTTGCACACAGGAGGTGTTAAGTAAATGAATGAATGAATTAATGGATCCTAGTTAGTTTGGATGTTTACAGCTGAGGAAGTTCTCTCGAATAATATGCAACGGACATTTATAAACTGCTTTGCATTGTAGTTACATAGTGATAATAAAACACACACTGATTTTAGTTGGTTTTGTCACTATTTTAAAATTTCTGCAGACAATGTACCCTCTTATTTCCTGCATAGGATGGAAAATTCCCACTGTCCAACCTTTGGCACAGTTCTGGAAAAAAAATTATCCCTCTTCATAGCATTAAGGGTAGAAGACAGAGTCAGGTGACCCAAAGAACATAAAGCATTCAGATTAGAGGGATTCACAAAGCAGGGTTACTAAAACCTACAGAGATAAATCATTCCTGGTACATAAGCAATTTGGGGTAGAAATTTTGCAGAGCATTTTGGAAAAAGCATCTGTATTAGGCAGGATAAGTAAAGTTATGCTGCAATAACAAGTGACTCAAAAAATCTCAATGGCTGGCTACGTTTTTTTTTTCTGTACCTATGGTACATGTTCAATGTAGGATTGTGAGGCTTCTGGGTCCATGTTAGTTGAAGCAAACAAACAAAAAGGGGAATGTGGTGAAGTATATACTAGTTTTTAAAGATTCTGCTTGGAAATAACACCCATCACTTTCACTCATACTTTAATGACCAAAAACTGTACATGGCTATATATAACTTCAAGAGATCAGGGAAGTATAACCCTACCGTGCAAGTAGAGGAGACCTGGAACTATTCAGGGAACTGCTGTAATGATGGTCTCACCATCCTAGCAAAACAATTGATTGAAAAGCTGTACTTAGGGAATTTCGAGCAATTGCAAATGTACAAATGTATACAGTAGATGCACACACTGGTATGGGTCATACTGATATGACTCAACAACAGAAGAAATATGGAACCACAGAATAAGAACAATCGAATTGGACAGTAATAGAAGAAAAATATGAATTGAATTAGATCGGAAACTATCCATGTTACTAGCTTTTCTTATGCAGAGTTTTATGAGAGAACTCCTAATGGTCTATACATCTACAATAGTATTAACTATGTATCCTTAAGAGAATTGAAAAAAAATAATTATCAGATAATTTTCTCTAGAGCTTAATTCTCTCATGGAACCTTGGTTGGATAAGAGCTGTTTGTCTTATCTATATGTTTTCACTAAATCCTTAAGTAGGAGCAAATGGTATTTACTATTACAACCCCAGTGAAAATGATTTGAGGTCACTTTTGCATAATGATGCTAAAGTTATCTAGAGTGAACTATACAGAATTTTCTCTTCATTGTGTGGATTCAGTTATCTTTCATTTTTTCCAACTTCTCATATCCAGCTATCTATTGCTCTAATCTATCAGTTTTGCTTCCTGTTTCTACTACCCTATCCAAGCTACCCCCACATCCTATCTTTGATATAGCAATAGCCTTCTAACTGGTCTCCCCTCATGCACTCTTGCAGCTCTGCAAACCAGTTAATATGTTGTAGCCAGAATGCTTTTAAAAATTATTTCGTCTCACACACACACACACACACACACACACACAGAGCAATAAATCTTCAGTGGCTTTCCATTGATGATCAAAATCTTGAACTTGATCTGCAAGAACCTAGAATGTCTGAGGCTCTCCAGCCTCAACTTGAGCCACTCTGACCCCCGCTCTCTGGGCGCTATGCACACCGCCACTGCCCTGCTGCCACTGCTGCTGCCTTCTCCATTTTTGATCAGAGTAATAATGAACATGGTTAAAAAAAAATCAAACTATACCAAAAAACTTAAAAATGTAAAGACAGCAGACATTTTTCATATATTTTTAATTTTTCTAAAAACTCTTTCATACTGACTTTTAATTTTCTTTAGAGACCTTCCTCCTAGGATTTCCACCTTCCTATTCCAATCCTATATGGTCTGTTGCATGGGTGTCATCCTGGGTCTTCCCTTCGCTGCTCTCCTGGAATAGATCCATTTATGACTTCCTGTTTCTTGATTTACAGCTAGATAGCAGAAATAAGTTCTAGTGTCCTGTGGCACTTCGGCTAGTTGGGCTCTCGGTATAAGTTATTGGTTAGTAGGTAGACACGAACTCAGTTATCATCTATAGCATCCCACCTTTGAGGAAATTTAGAATTTTAACCATGGAAGGATGAGGATCATTGGAAAAAATGAGCAAGGCATAGAAAGACCGAGTGGGGGAAAAGAAACTATAATTCCAAAAATGCACAGACCATGACAATTGCAAAAAAAGATGGTATCAGCAGATGTGGTAATTTTTCTACAGCACTCACATTCCTGTCCTGCAAGTCAACTTAAGAGAATTTTGTCAGAAGGACATCACACAATTATCCACTCACATGGTGAGGTTTTGGAATTTTTTAAATAGCAATTTAAAAATTTTAAGTAGGTTCATATGTTCCACTTTATCTGTTTTCTCTCTCGATATTTTCTGATAATTAGATGAGTGATCACTTTACTGCATTGTTTAATATCCATATTGTTTTTGTTCTTATTGTACATTATGTTGCTCAAGCTTAATTTATAAGCAGTTAAGCAGAGGTGCTTCCCTTTTGAAGTATCTTTCTAGGTGTTTAAATGTTGCTGAGTGAAAGAATAGTAAAAGGAAAACACTGTTGAGCAATGTATTTTAACAATTCTTTTGAGGTTGAGGACTCTATTGAAGACCATAAAAAGATCTATATTGGACTCCTTTCCCCAAGGGGGGAAAAATGCACCTATGCAAATGAACATAAAATTTTGAGTATAAGTTCAGGATTTGGGTGGAGAAAACCTCCTAGAATCCCTGCTTTGGACAATTCAGTTATTTCCCAAGCCCTGGTAGGGAGATTGCAGTTTCTCTAGCTCATGCTTATACTAATTTTCTATTCCTTCAGGCAATAGCCTACTAGAAATAATCATTAAATAAACAAACCAAGTGGAATCTAACAGAAAATAGCCAGTCAACTTAAAAGAAAATGAGGGTGAGCAGCCACACCTTTCTGTATGTTTTCATTTCGCTTTTATGGAAATCTTTTGGGTGTGGGAATTCAGTGTTTGTAACTGTTAGATTTTCCATCTTTTGAACTTTGTTATTTGTACAGCAGCTGTAGAAAGGCCATGCATAGGGGCTTAACATCCATGCAAATTGTCTTCACTGCATATTTTACCATCGCATTTCAGTATTTCAAGTAAGTGCCTACCTATTTGCAATGGCTGGTAAATGTGAAGGTTAACAGGGAAACTGCGTGAACCATTATTTACATACTCTCTGCAACACTGTTAGAAAACTCCTACTGCCCTTGACAATCATGGCTCTGAAGTGGTCTGAAAGGGGTGTGGTCTGGAAGGCATATTGTTTTCTTTGTTTTGCTACTACTAATAAACTTGAAATAATAGGTAAATGTTTCATCTAATTGTTCCAATTAGATTTTTCTCTGGAGAAACTGGTCATCTATATCATAAAGAACACAATAGATTATCTATATATTTTTCTTTAACTTATAAAGATTAGATGAATTAGCCTCATAATACTGCACTTAAAAAATAAAATATATAAATAAACATTTTAGTTATATGTCCATGATCTAGACTTCTAGTTCTCCTTCTTTTTCCCCTTTCTTGCCTATCCTTAGGGAAATGCACGTTTAAAAAATACCTTCATTAAAGGGTGAGCTGGAAGCTAGAAAAAAATAAATCTCAGTGAATCAGATTTCCTATGGTTAAGAAAATGTGATGGTAATAATTTGAAAGGGATATGTTCCTCCATCACAGTTTTGATCCCCACCACCACCACCACCATCATCGTTGTCATTGTTAACATCATTAACCATTACCTTATGCCAGGAACTGTGTCAGGTGCTTTTTTTTTTTTTGCACTATTTTAATAAACATCCTCTTATAAGGTGGAGCCTTTGCATGGGCTGGTTCCTTTGTTTGGGCTGCCCTTCCTTTTTCTGGTTAACACTAATCCATCCTTTAGGGAGCACCTCCGACATCACTTCCTCCAAGAAGATTCCCCCTTACTGGGCTTTATATAGAGTCTTTCTATGCCCCCTTACTTTTCTCCTGCAAGTTCTGGAAGAGCAGGAACCATATGACTTTTTGCTCAATAGGCAGTGTGCAGCACACAGCACACTACCTAGTGCATGGGACTTTGCATTTGTTCAGTACATGTTGCACTCGGGCCATATGTGCAGCTACACAGTAGGAAGTGCCACAGTCAGGATTCTATTCCAGTACTTTTCTGGCACCAGAGATCTAACCACTGTAATTCCATTCTCTCCCTCCTCATCTTCTTCCTCCTCCTCCTCAACTGCTTCTTGCTCCTTTTCCTCATCACAACAGCATAGTCTGGTGTTAAAATCAGTGGCTTCACATTTAGACTATCTTGGCTTGAATCCAAATAGTGCATGCAGAATGCTACATGTTTCACATTTATTATTACTAGGATTGCCATCATTCTCACTTCCAATCTGTGAGTAGGGCTGTGCCATACCACATGCGCTGTGTGTCCTTTGAATTAGCCAGGGCCCTGCCAGTGGAACTGATCCTTTACTACCGACAGTGCTGATCCAGAAAGGCACATAACACATATGAAGAATTGGATGAACTATATTAAAGTAATAGTTTACTAAGGCCATGGAAGAGGAAAATACCAAAAGCCAACTATGCAGCTAACAGAGGGAAGGAAGATTCTGGTTAGAGAAGGCTCATCAACCAATGAGGAAAATTTGGGAGCTGTTTGAGTGGTTCTAGGTTAGGATATAATGAAGCCTTGAGTACTCTGCCCCAAGAACTGGGAAAGGCTGAGGGTAACGGATGAGAGAAGTAAAACATCCCTAGAAAAAGTTCTGGATGTAGATGGTAGATATTAATAAAGATAAGGGGCATGAGGAAAATTCATTGCAAATGCAGAGATTCATACAAATACTAGGTGACAAAAATAATTATTGGCTAAAAGGATGGTGGATTAGGATAAAGCATGTGTTTGCTATATGCTTGTTTCTTTTTTTCTGATGAGTGTTTTAAAGGCTACTTTGTACTAATACACTTAGTATTTTATCACCCTTATATTAGATGACAATTTAAAAAACCAACTAACAAGACAGGCTAAAAACAGGATCAGAAACTGTCTTAAATTTATTAAAATCATCAGGATGTGACAAACTCTGGATTTACAAGGTCCACATGTGAGAAATAAATGAGAAAATTTTATATATTTGTGTGCATGTTGCAAAATAGAGAAAAATCAACATATCCTAGAAATTGGTGCTATAATTGCAGGTTTAATTTTACCAGTGGTTACATTTCTCATAGTTTCCTGTGTTGGAGTATAAGGCATGGGAATGAATGACCATGGAATTAGCAATTATCCTGTAATTTTAAAAGTGTGGTCAAATTTGTTTCTGTTAGCATTAAGTTTTCCACTTACATAAAACTTACTACACTAAAGATTTGGGGAAATTGGATCAATCTTATGTGCCCTAGCATTAGAGGCTAGTGAAGATAATGATATCATTAAACTCAATGTCCTTATGAAAAAAAGAAAAGTAACGGCTGATTTGTGTCTCTAAATAGCTGCATTAGTTAAATCCCCCCTCTTACCACATTGAGATTTGAGGAGAATATAATAATTTTTTTTAAATGTTAATTTTTCCCCATAAAACTAAGATGACTCTGGCCATTCTATTTATTTGGAGCATAGGGAGGCTTAAAATAAAAGCTGGAAGTCCCCAAGATGTATCATTCTACCAACAGTAAGCTCATGCTTCCATATTGTTATGTAACTTTTTCTTGAAATTTCCTCAGGGCAGGAAAAATCACAAATTGCAGTCATTTCTTTTTATACCTACGACTTTGCCAGTTGTAGAGTATGTACCCAATGAGAATCTGTTGATGAATACAAATACACCTACGTGTGTTGAAATTCAAGTTCTGGAACACACCGACTTAGTGGCTAACTACCCTTGAAAGAATGTAGGTAGAAAGAGCTGGATTCACTCTCACAGAAGATATTCACTATGCCACTTTTTTTGCTCACATGTGCTCTGGTTTCCTCAAGCAAATGAAGGTGGAAGTGTGCAGCTTTGGAGAAGCATGAGAACTTTGACCACATACTTTCTCCAGACCTGGGGTTCTTGCCCAGAACATGTCAGTCTGTTATTTTTCAGTGACGGTGGGTGGTGTGTGGTGGTGCTCTCCCCCTGCTGTAAGAAGACCCCAGAGGTGGACGGGCAGTGCCTGGATGGAGCAAGTGGATCCAGGCTTGTGAGTCTTCTCTCTACCTGCCTGGTCCAGGAAGAAGAAGGAGAACAAAGGTGGAAAATTGTCCCCCATCCAGGGCAGTTCGAGACACCAAACAGCTTGAAAGACAAGGAGCCTGCATAGAAGTTCACTTACTTCAGCTACAAGGGAGGCAGGGACATTTCACTTCTCTCCTGGAAGAGCAGGAAGGCCCGCCCCAAACAGGGCCGACTTCACGGTTGTAGCCCATTAGCCTGGAGCAGTTACAGAACATAGCTAGTTCTTTAGGTACTGGGACAGTTGGCTTGTTTGAACTTGAAAATAAAAAAATACAAACAATCATTTTTCCCCCTGACTCTAAACATGATAGATAGTGATTATAAACATTTTGTAAGATACAGAAAAACAAAAAGAACATAAAAATTACTTGGACTGAAGTCACCCAGAAATGATAACATATTTAACATTTTAGAATATTCTCTTCTTTTTTCTAATAAGGAAATTAATGAATAAGTACTTAAAAATAAATGGGATGGATTTTAACCTTACATTTTTCCTCTTAATATATTGTGACCACTGCCCCATGTTCTTAAGTGATTTTAATGACTCTACAGAATAGTTTTATGTATCAAAACTCTATTTTTGGCCATTAACATTGTTTACAACTTTAGAATTTAAAATAATGCAATGATGACCTTCTTTGTCAATAAATCTCTATGCACCTTTCAGAATATTTCCTTATGGTACATTTTCTATAGTAATCGTGTTTTTTGTTTGTAATCAGACAAAAATGCTCTTAAAAGATCTTTAAAAGATTATCTTTTAAAATGCCACTGACTGCACACTCACATATACAGACACACAGGAGAAAAGACTCAATGCATTTAAGAATGCCTCAGGCCTTGATCTCAAAACCTTTAGCGGCGTAATCTCTCCTCCTCTTAACCTTCCCGAGCAGTCACCAGTGAACTGTGACTAGACACATCTGAGAAAAGCACCTCATTTAAAAAAGCATCACCCCGGGTGAGGTTACCCCGGAGAGTGGTGCCTTCGTGATTTAGTGAGAATAATGAAGAGAAGTCCAATTTGATAAAACCTCTCGTTCCTCACTTCGCTTTCTCTGCCTTCGGGGAAGAAGGGAGAAGGCCAATTTCTAGACCTGATTTACTGAGATTTTCCACAGGCTGGTTTTATGCTCATTTCCGCTCAGCCTGGAACGAGAGGGCCCTTCATTTTAAACTTCCTGCTCTGTCTTTCACTCAGGATGGAAAAAAGGATCTCAAAACTTATCCTTACATGGTCTCCACAAAAGTTCTGCAGTTTTGCAGAGAAGTGAAAAGTTTAGCAAAACGCAAGGTATTCAATTCCACCCATGTCATTATTCACGTGGAGTTTAAGAGCTTTTAAAACTCTGAAATAGAAGCAAGGAAACAGATTTGATTTTGGCAGCCAGGAAGCCTGCCACAGGCCTTGACCAGACTCCATGGGGAGAGCCTGTCTCACGTGACTGCTTCCCAAGCAGCCCTGATGTGGCCACACTGAGGCAGCAGCATGAGGACCTGTAACAGTGGCGAGGGGGAGAGATGAGCGAACAGTGTTTACACTGCAAAGGAATCTCGCTCAATACTGGGCTAGAAGAATACTGAGCCCTTGGGCCCATTCATGCTGTACTGATATCAGGTCTGCAGCTAAGGCTGACGTGGGGTAAAACCAAGGTCATGGAGATGTTGCACTTCTAGCCATTCTCCACCTTTATCCTGCTTTGATAGCTTTATTTTTCTCACGTGCTCATTGATTTTCTTTTATATTTCTATATCAACAAGATTTTCTCTCTAGAAAGAATCAGATAGGTTTATTTATTATCCCCATACTTCAGGGATTGGTAAACTGATGGGGGAGGTGAGGATAGTGTGCATCACAGGGGGCTCCCTTTCTTCTTCTTCTTTTTTCTTTCTTTCTTTTTTTTTTTTTTTTTTTTGAGACAGGGTCTTACTACATCACCCAGGCTGGACTGCAGTGGTGCCATCATAGCTCACTGCAGCCTCAAACTCTTAGGCTCAAGCAATTCTTCTGCCTCAGCCTCCCAAGTAGCTGGGACCACAGGCACCGGCTAATTTTCCTATTTTTAGTAGAGACAGGGTCTTGCTATGTTGCTCAGGCTGGTCTCGAACTCCTGGCCTCAAGCCATCTTCCTGCCTTAGCCTTCCAGAAGTGCTATGATTACTGGGTGAGCCGCGCTGTGCCTGGCCTCCCTTTCTTCTTATAAAGAGAGTAACAATGGCTCTTTCTACTTCCACCATTCTTGGAGAATGGTAGTTTGTTGGAGAAAATGAAATGGGGTTAGTAGGTGAATGTGCATTTCAAGTTATAAATCATGATACTTAAAAAAATAAAGCTTGCACCACATAAGGGGTTTCTGTGTATATCTGTCTGAAGTCAAGATTAAGAGTGATATAATAATAATCCAAATTGATCAGCAGATATAATTTTGCTCTTTTTTTTACTCTTTTCTTCTGGATTTCTTTGAACTCTGATTCTTTAAACAGTGTTGTTCGTACATCTGGATTAGACTCCCTTGGGAACTTATATTCCACTATTGCTATTTGTTTCTGTGATTTTCAATTCAACTACTTAAGTTATTCAAAGTCACTGCCATAGCTGTTCTAGAGTACTAAGATGATGCACTCTCCATCCGGTAAAAAACAATGTTCTTGAAGCATCCATTAATTCATAGGTAATAGGACTGTATATTAAATTTTTTCTAATCAAAAATTGCAGTGAATTGCAGCCCAATAAACAAGGAGGTTAGAAAATCATAACTGATGGGGAAAGCTCATGTATTAAACGGCTTAAACCCTGACATTTCAGGTTGGTTACAAGGATGCTTGTAATAGAAGCTCAGGAAGAAGAAACCAGAAGTTCAGCAAATGGCACTGGTGTGAGTCTGGCATGGGGGATGATGCTGGAGATGTGTTCTGTGCCCAGGTGGGAAGGCTCGTGAAGGTGTGTCCCCAGAAGATGGAAGATGGCCAGTTTGGATCCTATAGGTGGGAATCCTAGTGGGTTGACCTTTCTGATAGGTTATAGTATCATGTCCTGAGACAGCCAGATCTTCACAAACTCATTTCCTCAAAATCAAGGTTTTAGATAGTTTCTCTCCGTGGCTAAGAGGAAATGAAAAGAATTACCTGTGAGGCGGTGACTCTGCCAATCTTAGGGTTACTGCCACTAAACTTCCTGGCCATGGGGGCGCAATTTATTTCTACAGTCTGATATGGCCCAGTGTCGACTGGAGGGGGTCTGTTTCCCCACTGATATCACTCCTGGCCAGGTGTGAACTGTCTGCCTGGGTATCGAGTCATAGTCTGAAGTTCATTATTTCTGAGACTGTGAAGTCAGGGTTTGCTGTGAGTTAAATTGGGATCAGCCTAGAATCATGAAAGAATGGGAGGGCTACTTTTTCTTGTAGACTGGAGTGTGATTTTCAAACACTCCTTAGCACTCAACTCTTTTGGCCAAACACAACTTTCTGTGGAATCCCAATATAGAAAATAGATGAAAAAGTAGAGGTTCTCTGGTACCCCTGGTGTCCAACCGCATAAAACGCAGCATGAGGCCTCCCTAGGGAGAGAAGCGCTAACTGAAGTGGAAAATTCCCCTCCAAATTTGTACATGAGCAGAACCTGCTTGCGCTCAGTGGTGGCACATGGAAAGAACCTGGCGGCACTGAGGGATGTCATAGGAAGCGATTCTGTGAAACTTATTTTTGTGTTTACTGCAGGGATGTTGTTAAGGATGTGGTTGATGATATCCCACAGTGTTTCCTTTATGATGATCTGCCGGAGAAATTTTTCTCTTCCCTCGGGACTATGATTAACCACATTTCTCCTGAGCAGCTGGGTAGTTAAGCCTTGTAGGTACTGTAAACTGGGGGCCAGCTCTGTGTGTACCTATAGGGTAGGGTTCTCAAACCTTACTGCACACTAGAACAAACTGGGGAGCTTTGTAAATGCAAGTGTCCAGGATCAACCCAGGCCACTTGCATCAGCATCTCAGGCGGAGGGTGGTGGGGAGATCGGCATTTTTAAAAAGTTTTCTGGGTGACTACAATGAGGAGCCAGGGTCGAGAACTACTGCTATGGGGCTTTCTTGCGTGTACTGTGAGAATTTCCTTTCTCCATCCAATTGCCCTATTGTTTATTCCTTCTATGTCTTTGTTACCCTTGTAAATATTTTTTATTTTGATGAGTGGATATGCGTGTATACGTATATATGCATACTAGCTTATGATGGTTAAATAAATGGTTAGAAATAGTCACCTTCTTTTAGAGTAAAATTCAATTATCCTGCAGCACGTGTGGTAGTTTAGATCCTCCAAGAAGCAGACACCAAGATGGGATTAAATGTGCAGGAAATTTACCAGCAAGCTGCCTGGGAGGGACAATGGAACTGGGAGTGGCTGAGAGAGCCGGCAGCGCTAGATGTAGGTCTGACCTTAGGGAGGGAGAGAGCAAAGGAATACAGGGTGGGAGAAGAGGCTCTGCTTGCAGTGCAGTCGTAGGTAAGTTTGGCAGAGCTGACAAGGAGCCTTGAGTCACAGTCGCCAGCCAGAAGACTTTGAGGCTCCCAGGGACAGGCCAGACTTGGGATTCTGCTGTGCTCAGCCATTGGCTGGGAGCACCCAAGGGAAAGTGGCCTCGTGCTAAGGTGATGGTGGACTTCAGAGCACAGCACCCAGGGCCATCAGTCCATGATGCTGCTGGAGGTCTGAGAAGCCCCTTTCTATGGGGGCCACAGTTCATCACCTGAATTCCTTTCCCGCTCTGATTCTTCCCATGATTTGTGTTTAGACATAGCAAAGGATTGAGAGGGATGAGGATGTATGACAGGAGGATGGAAGAAAGCGGCAGGGTCAGGAGGGTGACAGGCTGTGTGCACATGGCTGCAGGGGGCAGGGGCAGTGGTCCTGGTTCAGCAACAGATCAACGAGAAAGAGGCAGGATGGGGCAGGAACGACAACTGGGAGAGGAGTGAATGAGAAATTTGGACCAGGAATGAAAAAGACCTGGTTAGACCTCAACAGAGACAGTCAGAATAAAGTGTGGATGTCACTTGCTCATAAGAAATGGAGGCATATTTCACCCTGGGGTGGCTACCTCACTCCATTACTCCAGCAAGGCACATTTGAACTTTAATATTAAGAAACACATTTTATTTCTTTAACACAGTGATTTTCTCTCCTGGTTTCATGTTAGAATCATTTGGGGATTTTTAAACATGCTAATGTCTGGGACCCTAAGAGGATAATCAAATGAGAATTTTTGAGGGCAAGCGCAGATATCAGTATTTTTCAAAAGCACCTCAATTGATGCCAATGTGCAGTCTTCATTTAGCTGCTTTAGCAATTGGGTCCAAAAACTATTAACAGAGCCTATGAAGGACCCATGAACAAAATGTGCATTTATTCACATAAATATCTGAGAACAATTCAAGGGTACAGGCATTGCATAAGGTACTTCAAAGTGCTAGGATTTTAACATTTAAATCATCCATGACAATTGTGTTTTCAGCCTGCCTCTCCCTGTTTGCATCAAAGACCATAATAAAAACCTTATCTGCTCTGCCACACCAAAATTGCAGCTAGAACCACTTCCCACTCTCTTCTCACACTCTTCCTCTGGAGGCAGGGTGAGAACAGGTTTCCATTCTTAACAGGCCAAAACAGATCTGAAATAAGAATGTGTATTTCCACTGCACAGAAGGCAGAAGCAAATTCTCTGCTGAGGGTTTGTTTTAACAATCATTCTTTAAATACTTATGCTGTGCCTGGTGCCTGAGGGGCACCAAAGCAGATATGTCATAGAACAGGACAACCAGTGGCACCCCCAAGATGCCCAGCCCCAGCCCTGCTTGAAAATGGGGAGGCCCGATATGCGTATCCTAAAAAGGCAACGCCTTCCCGGTAGAAAGGGGGCCACCATTTGAATAGAGATGAGCCACCCAGAAGGCGGTCGGGCATCAACTGAAGAACTAGTAGTAGCAGTGTGCTAATCCATTTTCAGCACAAATCAGCAATTATTCATTCACTAAAAGCTTCCTATGTGCTAGACACTGCAAGATTCTTCAAACTGATTTCAAAGGAGAAGTCCTGGGAATTTGTCTGATCTGCTTTTTGGGGTTCCCTGGTGCTGGTACCGAGAGAGCTGCCTCCTTTTCCCTGAAAAGTCCCTATGGCAGGCAGAAGAACAGCCCCCACCCCCAAAATGTCCTAATCCTCTAAACCTGTGACTGTGTTTCCAGACGTGGCAAAAGGAACTTTGCAGATGGGATTAAGTTAATGACTTTGGGATGGCATCATCCAGTTGGCCTCAATTTAATCACCTGAGTCCTTGAAAGAGGAAAACTCTTTCTAGTTACAGTCAGAGAGGAAGATGGCAGGGTGACCTGCCCTGGCTGGCTTTGAAGATGGAGGGAGGAGCCATAAACCAAGAGGTGCAGCAGTCTCTAGAAGCTGAAAGAGGCAAGGAAAATCCTTCTAGGAAGTTTCCGGAAAAGAACACAGTCCTGCCGATACCTTGATTTTAGTCCAGTCTCACGTCGAATTCTGACCTATAGAACTGTAAGATAAACAATTTGTGTTGTTATAAGCCACTAAGTTTCTGGTAATTTGTCACAGCAGCAGTCAGAAACAAGCAGAGTGCCTGAAGGATCTCGAATCCATTTGTAGAGAGAAATGCTACTTAATTTTTTTTAAAATTTTTGTAACTCTTTATTTTGAGATAATTTTGGACTTACAGAAGAGTCCCCCAAGCAGAATAGAGTTTCCATATAGCCTTCACTTAGCTTTCCATAATGTTAACATCATGCACAACAATAGGAAATTAATCAGCATTAGGAGATTAATACTGATTCAATACAATGCACTAAAGACTTTATTCAGATTCTACCAGTTTTCCCACCAAAGGCCTTTGTTTTCTGTTCCAGGATCACTTTGCATTTAATTGTCATGTCTTCTGAGTCACCTTTAGTCTGTGACAGTTTCTCAGACTTTCCTTGTCTTTCATGACCTTGACATTTCTTAAGAGCACTGTTATTTTGTAAAATATTCTTCAGTTTAGGTTTGTCCAGTGTTTTCTCATGATTCAATTGAAGTCACATATTATGGGAAAGAATTCGGCAGAGGAATGTGCCTTTGTCTGTGCATATCAGAGGCACATGGTATTGACATACCTTATTACTGATGATGTTCACATTGGTTACTTGGCTGCAGGTTTTTCTGACGTAAGGTTCCCATCTTTCCCTTTAAAATTAACACACGTATGTTCTGGAAGATAGGCTTTTAGACTATACAAATATCCTGTTTCTCCTTCAACATTTGCCCAGTAATTTTATCATCCATTAATGACTCTCGCCTACAGCAAAAACTGCTGTGGTGTGATCGTGGGAACTCTCTAGTTCCCTTATTCCTTATATATTTATGAGTGGGAATCTGTAAGGAAAAGTCCATTTCTTCTCCGCCTTTTATTTGTTTGTTATTTTTATCAGTATAGACTCAAGGATATTTATTTTATCCTTTGGGTTATGACCCAATGCTATCATTATTTATTTTATTGCTTGAACTGTTTCAGATTTGGCCATCGAGAGCCCTTTGGGGTGGACTTCTGTGCCCTTTCAGTATGTCCTCATCCTCCCCTCCCACTTTTTTTTGAGTACTGCTCATCTTCTATTTTCCCTGCCCTGGTGCTGAATTCAACCACCTCTCCAAGGAGCACCCGGGTTCTTTTTATTGGAGAATAACCTTTAGAAACCAAGACCTCGGCACCAGATGTGCTCATTGCTGCTGAGGTGTCACTTTTCCTAGGCCCTCCCAGCAGATAAAACTACAGATATCTGTATGTATACTAACCTGCACATACACACACACTATATACACACATATTTCTGTATCTATGCATATATATGTATTTTAGAACTCAGTTTACACCAATTTCTCCAACGTTAACCCCACAAAACAAAGGTTCATTCTAACCTTTTCTCTTTTTTTATTTAGAACTTTTTTCTCTAATTATAAGAAACCTGGCTCTCATTATCTATATTATGCTTACTTATTAGCCCAATCTTATTATGTATGTAAAATAGTTTCAGGATTGTGAACTCATATTTCTGGGGGGAACAAATTTACCAACTAGAGTGTAGTGTTTGTGGGCAGTTCTTTTTGTATTTAGCCTTATAGAATCCGGTTAACACAGTTTTTCAAAGGTACTTAAGTCAGTTGCTTTCTTCCCCACTATTTAATTTTTTTAACCTTCATTCTTGCAACCTTTCTATTGTCTCAAAATAGAAGATGAATTGTAATTCACTTTCAACTGCCCAACTTGAAAACATCTCTTTTGAGGAGAAATAATGCTTCTGCCCCTACCCTGCTGCAGCTTTGTCTAATAGACTGGAGCTGAGAATCTGGGGCTCTAATATATTGACACTCAACCCTTTTAGCTCTGGGGAAGCCATTCATTGTGTAACATAAGTTAAATCATTCACCGTGTAGCCTTCATCAATCCTGGATAGCTCCGACAGTTCCAGCCTTACATAGATACATGTGATAATTTGATACAATCATATAATCAAATCAGGGTAATTGGGCTATCCATCACCTTACATATTTATCTTTTCTTTATGCTAGGAACATTCTAATTGTTCTCTTCTAGCGATTTTGAAATGTACAATAGATTAATGTTAACTATAGTCACCCTACTGATCTGTAGAATACCAGGTCTTACTTCTGCTCTCTAACTGTATGTGTGTACCCATTAATGAAGAGGAATTATTTTTAATGCTCAACTTTTTTCTAATCGAGTCTTCCTAGACCACAGTTTTTATCCTGCAAATTATTATGATTAGAATGAGGAAATTGTTAGAGTCCAAAATTTTCTCCAAATATTGTGTTGCAACTAGTTTTGACTTCCAGCTAATTTTATGTGCTTGCCAAGCAAGTTATCAGCAAGCGCATCTTCAAAGGAAACATTGACTTTCACTTCCCCACAGATGATTACTCTTCCACTTCAGAGGAAACTCATTACCCCCAAAGTTAGACACGCGAGAGGTCAAGCCAATACTTTTCAAGCATGGTGTTCCATTCAACAATGTATAATTCTACTTTAAAAAAAAAATCAAGCTGATTAAAATGTTTTATAGTATTACATCCTGGTGACAAACAACTTTCTTACTCAGAGCAAAGAATAATTGATTGTGAATGAGGAAGTGGAAAATGATTTAAATCATTTATTGGATGAGGAATGTAAACAAGTAAAAAACGTTAGACAGAAAAATGGTTGGCAGTTATTTGCAAGCCTTCTTTACTGCCGACAGTCAACCTAAAGAATTATGTCTGAACTGATAACTTCAACAGTTTTTCTTTAAGGAATGAAAAAAAAACCAAAAAAACCCTTGTCCTTCTTTCTCCTTTACTCATCATTACATAAAAGTATTTTGGACGACCAACTAAATTAAAAAGTTTGAAAATCTACAACATAACCTAAATTTATAAGAAAATTATGGGGCTACCTTTTGTACAAGATATGCACATGAAAAATAAAAGTCTACCCTTTGAACTGAGAAGTAATTTTAATAGCTTGTTGAAACTAAAGTCTTACAGCTGTGCTTGGTAAGCCTTTTTTCTATTCTTTTTTTTTTCTCATGCAAATAAAAACCAAGAAAAACATACAGCCATGCAAACCCTACCTCAGACAAGTCTGAGAATGTATTATTTCTCAGAACTCAGTTGGATTTATGGTCTATCTAGTGTGGACTCTGCTCTTGAAAGATAAATATAGGAAATAATTTCAAAAGGATAACACTTTTGCTTAAAACAAACAGTTTGCTGGCTCTCCTCTTCTCTTACTATACCCCAGTGCAAGACTTTGCTATCTTCATTCCTAATTCTTTTTTTCTTAATTCTGTACTCCAGCTCTAGGCCCTAAGAGGGTGCTGGGTATGCGATATGCATTCAGTACATTTTTTGGAGTGAATTCATGAGTTCTGGGACTGGGGGTGGGGAGGTATAATAAAAGCCTCCTTGTTGCATGCAGGCAAAAGCTGCTTCATCATTACTCAGATTTTCTCCCAGCATAAGCCAGGTCTCTGTTGAAAGGCATCAACTCTATTCAAGTTGCAAGTATATCTCACTATCACTTAACCACCATAGCAGCCACACTGGGGCAGCCACTTAGAGACTGTGGTAGACACACCAGAGTCGAATCAGGTCCCAGCACAACAAACTCAGAGCTGCCCTCCAACTCCTCATTGAGCTGGCAAAAAAGGACTGCAGGGAGCACTTTTCCCCCAAGCCTTCTTCCATACTCCAACACATGCCAAGTGCACGCACACACATGCACACATGCGAATGTCAGTTGTTTACACACCGTAAACCGTCTAGCAGTCGACTGTTATTGGAAAGAGCTTCTATTAAATGCAATTATGTTTCTCTGTAGTTGTCACCAGATTATCTTCTTTTTTCCCCCCAGGGTAGAGCCCTCAAGAAATCCCTTCCGTTATCCAAAGCCAGTATCTGTTTGGTTAGCATGTTTGGAGAGTTGTCTCCATTGGACTGAATCACAGAAATATCAAGTTCTGCCTGATTTTCATATGACCAGTAACAGGGGGCTCAAACTGGAGATATCATCTAGCAGGCTTCAGCTGGACTTGGCACACAGGTTCAGTGAGGCTTCAGCGCAGTTGAGGTTACTTAGGCAGAGATTGACCAAGGCAGGGCCACTGGCAGGGCCAACAGCATCAGAGAGACTGTGGGTTGCTCAGAAACAAGAATTAAGACCAGAAAGGAGAGTGAGGCATGCTGAGGCTGAGGCTGAGGCTGAGGCTGATCGGGAACACGGAAGCAAGTATTGCAGAAACCATGGCCTGGTTCTAAGGCTGCCCTGGGGATCTGGGCTTGACTTTTGCTGGTTTTTCCATGCAACATCCACTCTCTCTTCTTGGGATGAGAGCAGTCCAACTCTATTAGGAGACCTCTCCTACCTCACTATTTGTACACGTGGTTTCAGCGAAGCTGGCTCCTCCTTAGGTGCAGGGTGGAGCTAGGCTGAGCCAATCAGTGCATTTTATCCCCCAGCCACTGGATTGGTTCAGGGATGGGCACATGACCTGAAGTGGGCCAATCAGGGCCAATGACATGGAATTCAGAATGATTGTTTGAGTAGCTGGGAAAGAGAACTCAGTTTCTCTGGTTGTACCTGAAACCCCAGAAGATGTAGGGGCTAAGTCTGCTGCCATTATCTTATTACCCTGTGTGTTCTGTGTCGAAAGTCAACATAGAGGAAGATAAAGTTGTCAGATGGAGGGAAAGAGAAAAACTAAATCCTAATGGCACTGTGTGGTCCCTGAATCCAGCTGAACCTGAAGCCTTGAAGTGCTGTCCTTAGACTTTGCCATTATCTGGGCCAGTAAATTTCATTTTTATTTAAGCTAGTTTGGGTTGGGTCTTCTATCATTTGCAACAAGATGGATCATTTTCTGATACAGGATTGCTGTGTTTTTCTCATTACCAAATTTATATCCTTGTACACCTATTGAGCCAGGGTGACTCAGGCTCCATAAAAATGCCATAGTTGTATATTTTTTTCTCAAGCACCTAAATGTTACACTCTCTGGACAAAAGCACAGGGAGAAGGCATAGGTGAACCTATGACTGGGTTGATTTTTCTGCTGTGGTATCAGTAGGCTGAGTCTCAGTGGGCTGGAGCTGAGATAAGACAGGATGTTGGCAACAAGAGGCAGGAGTGAGGGTGCACAGATTTACTGGCAGAAGTGAGGCAACAGGCTTGGTGTCGGATGGAGACCCCAACAGGACATAGGAGCTGGGCTCTATAGTCAAAAAATCAAGGCCAGGGAGTGGATAGTATAGACCAGGTTTAGACAGAAAAGGGGAAGCAGTAGAAACAGGAGCATGATCAAAAGCAGAACCAGAGACCTGCCCCAGTGAGTAGACTTGTTACTTTGCCAGGACACTGTAGGCAACTGCACACGTGTAGTTTGCCTTAGCCCCCTTCTGGAATCGTTCCAGCCTTAGAGGTACAAGGCCCTGCCTCTTCCTGCATCTCTTTCCCTAAGAGCCTTGCGTATTGTTCACTATTCTCTAAGTGGACCCCTAAAGAGCTGATATGGGAAGTTTGGATCTTTTGAGTATTAGAGGAGAGCATGGAGCCAGTTCTTCTGAAGCCTGGAATTCCCAGTGAATTCATCCTATCTATTAATATACCCACTTGAGCTTGGAATTTGAGTGCTTGAAAGCTTGGTGTTTGTTTGAGCCTCAACTATTGCTGTCAGAGAAATCACTGTTATTACTTTGTTTTCTGCGATAATAGGACTTCTTCAAGAACATGAAATTTCTCATGTCTGCAGCTATTTGATTGTTTTAAGCATCAATGTAATGTATGAAATGTTACACATATGTTAGGATCTATATTCTTCCTACTTACAAATAGGGTTTATCTTGAGAAATAAACATTCATATACTGAGGCTATTGAAACGGAAAAAGAAAATTACAAACTTTTGCAGAAGGAAAAAAAAACCAAACGGTCTATATTATCTGATACATCTAAATAAACCAGGTCTTTGGGAGATATAATCTTTTTCCTGGTACTACAAGGAACATATTGTATGTATGTGTTCTAACACAAGGAACACAGAACAACTTAATAGATAATATCTTCAATAGAAGCTTCAGAGATGATGGAATAGTGTTCCTGGGTGCCAGCTCTGATGGCAGGTTGCAGAGGTTCAAATCCCATCTATGCCAGCTTCTAGGTGCTTAAACCTCCGTAGGTCTCAGTTTTCTTGTTTGTAAAATGGGGACAATAATATAACCACTTTCACTTCATTTTGGGAGGGTTAATATTTAAGGAAATTAGAATAGTGCCTGACACATGGTGAATGCCAATGATCAACTGTTACTATTCTTCTTACTATCTCTTGTATGAATCCTAAATAGAAACCAAGTTTCAACAAATCACTAGTTTTAGAGTGATTTCATCCAAGGACCCCTAAGGATGAGTTTACAGACTCTAGGCTAATGTCTTAGATGACGTTCATAATCCTCCTGTCCTCTAACTTTTAGGGGAACTTCACTTCCAATCTCTGGCTTCCCCTTCCCCACACCCAAATTCTTAGCATCTTGTTCCCACTGCTACCTTCCTGGTCTTGGACTCCCCACGGCAGTGTTAGACTTATGCTCTGGCATTTCTGTCCTGTTGTTTTCTCCCTTATCCTTTTTCACGCCTCATCAAAACTAGCCTTTCCCAAGTACTGGCCCCTCAGGAGACTGACAAATAAACATGGTAAACTAATTCAGTTAATCTTAGGTATTAATTTAGCTAGGTTATTGTTCCCAGTTGTTTTGTCAAACACCAGTTTAGATGTTGCCGTGAGTGTAGTTTTTAGATGGGATTAACATTTCAATCAGTAGACTTTGAGTAAGGCAGGTCACCTGCTGTAATGTAGGTGGTCCCATTCATTTAGTTGAAGGCCCTGAGAGAAAAGACTCAGTTCCTCCCACCAGGAGGAAGAAAATTCTGCCTCCAGACTGCCTTTGGACTCAAGACTGCAACATCGACACCTGCTGGAATTCCCAGCCTGCCCATCTACTCTGTGCATTTCTGACTTGCCAGTCCCCACAATTACGTAAACCAATTTCCTAAAATAAATCTGTCTGTCTGTCTGTCTGTCTGTCTGTCTGTCTCTCTCTCTCTCTATATATATATATAGAGAGAGAGAGAGAGAAAGAGTGTGTTTTAGGTCATTAAATATGAAATGTCTGATTTCCAATCAAAAGTATAGTTTATTATATCTTAAACAGGAAGCAGTGCAATTAATCAAAGTGTGCAGCTAAACTATAAACACAGTTTTGCCATCTTAATGGTAGCTCATTTATGCCAACAGCAAAAAAGCCTGGAGAGCAAGTGGCGATGAAATTGCGAAAGACGTTTTCCACAGCTTGTTAAGAATTGAATATTTTTCCTTGCAAGAAGTGGTCCAAAGCCTGGAAGACGTGGTGGTCAGTTGGTGCAAGCTCTGGTGAATACGGTGGATAACATAGAGGTTCCAAGTCCAGCCTCTGTAGTTTGAGCAGCATTGTTTATGTGACACATGGTTGAGCGTTGTCTTACAAGAGGATTGGCCTGTCTCTATTGACCAATCTCTGCTGCTTAATTGCAAGCATCCTCATCATTTTTTCCAATTGATTGCAATAAACATCCGCTGTAATCGACTGACCAGGTTTCATGAAGCTGTAGTGGATAATACCAGCCCTGGAGCACCAAGCAGACACCATTAGCTTTTTTTGATGAATATTCAGTTTTGGAATGTGTTTTGGTACTTCATCTTTATCCAACCATTGTGCTGAATACTTGTGATTGTCAAAAAGAATCCATTTTTCATCACATGTAATAATACAGTGTAGAAATGGTTCACCTTTATGTCGTGACAGCAAAGAAAGGCAAACTTTGAGACGATGTCTCTTCTGAAGCTCGTTTAATTCATGCAGAACCCATCTATCCAGCTTCTTTGCCTTGCCTATTTGTTTCAAATGGTCCAATATTGTTGGAATAGTAACGTCAAACCTTGCTGCTAATTCACGTGTAGGTTGAGATGGTTTTGCTTCCACTACAGCTTTCAGCTCATCATTATCCACCTCGGTTTCAGGTCACCCACATGCTCATTTTCAAGATTAAAATCACCAGAATGGAACTTCTCAAACATCGACATACTGTGTGTTCATTAGCCACATCCTTCCCAAACACTTTGTGGACATTTTGAGCTGTCTGCGCTGCATTGGCTCTGAGACAGAACTCATTCGAAAATAACATGAATTTTTGACTTATCCATGGTTTCACAGAAACTGCTCTAAAAAAATTCAAAAGATACTCACAAGCTAAACCATGCTTTTGAAAGACTGAGGATGTACCTTCACAATAAAAATAAAACAAAAAGTATCAAAATGAAATGTCAGAGATACCAACTGTCAAACTTAGTACTTAAGGAAATTGGATATTTCATACTTAATAACCTAATATATTATAAATGTATATCCCATTGGCTCTGTTTCTTTGGAGAATCCTGACTAATACAATGTTAATACTTATAATGGCTAAGAGTCTTCGTTTCCTTGGTTGACATTTGCATTTTAATAAGGGCTTCAACTATAAAAAGTGAGTAATGTGAACATTTCTGAATACCATCAGAGAGCTAGGTAAGGGTGCAGGCGTACTTCCTAGCAACTTTGAAATCACTTCATTTAGCCAATGGTCTATTAACGAGATGGGCCCTGGGGGCTAGTGCTTATTTGGATTTATTTCCTCCTCCCCTGAAGCTATGCATGGCACCTGTAGAAATGACTTCAGCTATTGGTGCATACCACACACATTTCTTTTAGCCTGGGTTAATGTTTGGAAATCACATATAAATAAAAATAGCCTTCATGGTGCTCTGTGCATCTGCTTCGAACATCAGTATAATTCACCTATTCATCATAATCATCATAACAGCAAGGTAGACATGAATCACTGTTTCCTTAAGTGTCTGAAAGGAAACAAAATCAAATTTTTCTCTGAAACTTCCTGGAGGAAAGCCAATCTTCTCTACCCATTACATTAGGGCAGAAAAATCAATCAGCCTAAAATCAAAGTCTTTTTCTTTTTTTATCTATTCATGTGAAAGACTGTCGTCAATAAATCCTCCAGAGCCATCATTGTTCTTACAAGGTAATATTGCATTCTTTCAGAAATGGTAGGACAACGATAATGCAGGGGCAAGGTGGACTTTGGAAAAGAAATAAACTCCACCTGGGATGTGATAAAATACCAAATGCTTTTGGTTTCTACAATGCAGACCATTATCATGGGGATGTTGTTTTCTCTGCATGAGAATCTGGAAAATGTATATTCATTGATAGAATAGAGTTACCATATTTCTTTTTTATTGTTGGTGTTTTGACAATCACTTATTCTGATTCATTCTTGCTTGCTCACCTGCCCTTTTCTACAATTTTCATTCTGCCTTATAAAATCATGGATATCATATGCTGTAAGAAGCAGAGGTTGTGATTCTGTATCTTGAAAGAGAAATAGGTAAGCCAAGAAATATTCTCTATGAGAATGAGGAAGGAAGTCTGCAACAGAAAAAAAAAAAGAAAGAAAGAAAAAAAGAAAAAGAGAAAGAGAGAGATTTTAAGAAAAGTTTACTGCCTGGGACCATGACTCACTTTTTGAGAGAAAGCATAAGGAACCCTTTGTGAGAGCTGTTGAGAGTTCACTTTTCTAGGAGCAGCCGGGAGAAGGCAAGTGTCAGCTATGAGGAAGTGAAAGTGGAATCCAAAGAGAAAAGTGTAGAAGGACCAGGAATTTGGGGTCTGTTCTTCAGCCTGATTCAAAGGATGATATAGGATATTGCTAAGTACCACAGAGCCAGTGAAGAAAGGTAAACTGTTGTTTCGTTAGAAATAATATTCTGGGGTAATTATGCAAAGTACTAATTAGTAAGTTTCTCCCCTACCTTAGCAATCCAGAAATCCCTGTACTTTTATCCTGAAGGTCTCTTCTTCCCCAAGCCTGAAGACATGGTCACTCATCAGCCACCCACTATGGCAACAGAATCCAAGGCTACACACACTGGATAGGATGTGAGAGACAAGCATCTGCATGCAAAGGGACTCAAGAAGTTGCAAGTCTTCCCAGCTCTTCTAGACTCTGCGACAGACACATGGAGTGAGGAAGGGAAGGACAGGAAGGAGGATGGTGAGAATGCCACCACCTGTATGTAGCAAGGAGCTTCCTTTGCCAGAGCTGGGAGCTTGGCAGACACTGAGCAGCCACTGACTGGTCCTTCTTGCTGCTGTCCTGCGGACGATTCCAATCCCATGACTCTGTTACTCATATGGGTGATGTAAGGGATCTGTCCACCTTCAGAGGGGCTGTATAGGGACAGAGTGAGTCTAGGCTAGGGTTTCTAGACCTTGGCATTGTTGATATTTTGGGCTAGATAATCGCTTGATGGGGACTGACCTGTGCATTGTAGTATGTTTAGTAACATCTCCAAACTCTATCGACCAGATGCTGGTAGCTCCATCACCCTAGTTGTAGCAACCCAAAATGTTTCCAGACATTGCCAAATGTTCCCTGGGAGGCAAAATGGCCCCAGATGAAAATGACTGGTCTAGAATGAACTAGTTTGAAATCTCCCACTAAGCCAGAATAGCAGTGGGACATGCTGGTCAGTTACAATAATCACTATGTGTATATAAAATCTCCTAAACACCTCTGAAGTCTGTCCTCTGCTCTCCACCTCTAACACTGTAGTGTAAGTTACAGTCTTCATTAGCTTGGACAACTGCCGTAGGCTCCTAAGTGGTCTCTGATATTCCTCCTTACCCTCCACAAACCTGTTCTCCACATTAAAGCCACAGTGATCTTTTAAACATGTTCATCCTGTGCTTAAAGCCCTTTGGACCTTCCCATGTTCTTAAGATGAGGACGAAAACCTCTGCTGCCTGGCATGGCCTTGTGTGGTCCAGCTGCTCTGCAGCCTCCTCACTCCTGCTCACTCCCTTGTCCTTTGGGCTCCAATAACCCTGTTCTTCCTTCATTCTTCAAGTAGGCTGTGATCCATCCAGCCACAGGGCCTTGGCACATGCCCTTCCTCTGTCTGAGACATTCTCCCCTCACATTTCTCCTGGTTAAGGTGTTCATCTGTCAGCTCGAGCATCACTTCCTTGGGGAAGCCTTCTCTGACTGTTGAGAAAGAATCAGGCTCCCCCTGCCGCGTGCACAGCTATCATTGTGTAGGGTTCCTCCCCAGCACGTATCACAGCTGTGATTTTACATTCATGGGTGATTATGTAATTAATGTCTAGCTCCTCTTCTGGGTTGTAAAATGTAGGAGGCTGGTACTAAATGACTTCCTCCCTTCTTCCCTCCATCTTCTTCTTTTCTTTTCTTTTTTCCTTCTCCCTTCAACTTTCGTGGACACAAGTCTACGTGAGTCTGCTGAGCCCTATATGTGGTCCCCTGGGACTCTCTAACACACAGCATTCCATTCATTCAGTTATTTATCTTTCAACCCATCTTCCTTTCTAGTCACTCACCATGAGCTCCCCCTACCACCTGTCATTGGGTCAATGAAGTTCCAGTCTTTTTTTCAAAGCCACCGTAGTCCTGAGCCTTCCAGTTACATCTCAGCCACAGCAGTGCTGCCCAGGGCTTTAGCCTGCATAACTGATGATTAAAAAAAAAAAAACTCAGATGATGGCAATAAAGGAAAATCTAACTCATTACATGATTTTTTAATGACCAACTCTACTTGCGCAGGGCTTTTTGCGGTAGGCAAGAGAAAGCATAGTTAATGATAATGACTGATAGTGGTATTGCAGATGGGTCGTGAACTTGTCTGGCTCCTCAGCTTCTGGTTTGTGGTTCTATCCCAAGTCTGTGATGACATATGAAATGATAGATCACTTCTCCTGGTCTTTCCTCCTCATCACGAGTCACATTTCTCAAGACAACACATGGAATTTACAGGATGGAAATGTGTCAGTAAAAATGTGCATCACTCAATAGATTGCTGCTAATTCAAGAGCTTACACCTCGTGTTCAACTGGAGCCTGTTTCCCCCAACCGTTCCACTTTAAACCAACTCTCCTTGTTTCCATTTGTCTATCTTCCATCTCAGTCCCTGTAGGCTGTTGAAATTCACTATTTATTTCCAGATAAAAGCTTCAGAAAGTGTTATACACCAAGGAATAATGAAGCCATGAACTCTTCCAATCTTGACAAGACAGTGCTGGGGAGATAGAACTAATAATCATAATGTAGTAACAGTAATGGGAATTTATTACAGATCTCTCTAGGTTATAAGGCACTTTTCACATCCATTATTGCATCTCGATGACACCTGTGGGATGTGAAAAGAAAATTCAAGGCCCCAGGCAGAGATGGAAGAGATGTTTTTCTCCATTGGAAACTTCATTTTACTGGGATTTCTAGGATAAGTACCTGGGGCCACATATTCTTGTTTGCTTTACAAACTCAAGGAGAAATACTCACTGAGAAAATTTGCAGAGGAGTGAGATGGGGGATTTGGTCGTTGTCCTGGTAACTGGTTTAAGCATCAAGATTGCAGGGACTGTGTTTTGTTCAACGCCATATTCCCAGAGCCTAGCAGAGTGCTTGTTTTTAATGTTCTCAGCAAGTGTCTGCTGATCTTCTCTATGTGTAGCAAGTAAACACGACATGGAGGTGGAGGGGAAACCTCCTGTGTAGATGGAAAGCAGGAAGGAGAACAGGTGAAAAATGAGGAAAAGTGGCAAGAAATGAGCTTACATTATTTTCTTTGAAAATATTTCTTTAATTATATTATCCCTTCCTAGGCTGCCTTTGAGATACTTTCTTAAGTGATTGCTATTATTTCCATTATTCGTAGCTGGGGAAGAAAGAACACAAAACTTGGGTTCCCTTGAGCAATATAGTGAATCTATTTAATCCTTTCTCTGATTTAAAATATGCTTGCTTCTTTTTTGAACTTAAATAGGCTCACATTTGTCTAAAATTGTTGGACAGTGCTGTTAGACAGGGACAAAAGCTGTGCTGCTAAAGTCTAGTGAAACATAGGGTTACTTCTGTAGAGAGATTTAAGAAAAGTCAAGAGTCCCTTGCTTAAAGGAAGCAACTGAATTTACAAGAGTGATCAGCTCTCAATTTGTATGAAAATTTAAAATTTTCCTTTGACCTTTCATAACACTGGAGGTCATAGTTCTGTTGGAAGAATTTTCCTAGTGCCTGGGGGTGAAAGCTAATCCATCTTTGTTTTCCCTTCTCTGCTAGTATATTGTAGACATCATCACATCACCGGAGTATATTGTGAACTTATAAAAGGAGCTGTTCCTTGGATGCCCAGCTCTCCAGGATGAAAGAAACTGAAAATGCATGATCCCCTTTGTAGAGCTCAAATCTGGCTATGAGGTTAATGATCGAAGTAGAAACAGTGTATTGCACAATAAAAAGGCTGGGTTATGATTCTCCTCTGAGCCTCAGAACCTCAACAACTGTCTGCTGCTCAGGTTTCTTATATCTGCCATTTCCTGCTTATATTACTTTGACTTCCTTCTCTTTTCTAATTCCCAGGCTATGTCATGGTGCTGAAGCCACAAAGTCATACTCACACAACACAAACACAAGCAACTCCATGGCCACTCTTATAATCTCACCTTTTTTATCTGCAAGGTCTAATAGAACCACTCCACTATTTTGAGTCTGAATCACTTGCTGCTAATTTGCAGTGTGAAATCGGTTAGAACATTATTCTCTTTGTGTCCATTTTTCATTTCACATTTACAACTTGAGAATGTTCTTGCTTATGCCACGATATAGATCTAGAAGGAGAAACACAGGGAAACAAAAAGAGGATGAAGCAAGTCATGTTTTTATTCCCAAAGGAAATTCGAATTCATTTACAGTTGCTCCCACGTTTCACTGAATCTATGTCACTATTGATTGTTAACTGCAGCAGTATTTTATTTACCATGAAGAAAGGAAAAAGGCAGCCAATTAAAATATGACACGATGCTTCCTATCACAACAATTTTAATATACATACTGATTTTAGAGATGCTGAAATGTGAAAAAAAAATCAACAAAACATGTATGTGCATTTCACCTGTTCTTAGAGCTGGTGGTGTGGACATGATCAACATAAACTACATTTCAAATTTTCTAAAGTGGGCATTGTCAATGCTATGAACTATTATTTTGGAAGCATTCTGTTTTATTACAATTATTCTCATGTGACTCCTGAAAGAACCGAAAGCTCAGACCTTGTGACAGCTGTTTTCCTCAGTGGTGGATGGACACGGTCGAATGCTCAGCATTTTACTTATATTACAGTTTGATTCTGCTTCCATGAGCCCATTTATTTGTTTTAAATCCAACATTCTTTCTATGAGAATTTCTTTTAAAATAATAGCCACTCGTTGGTGCCTCCCACAAATAACCATCCTTGCACGCTTGCTGCTGACTCGGCACTGGCAGTTAAATACAGCCTGTTTCCCAGGGCTGTCCCGCTTCTCTGTCCAGCGCAAGGGGTGCTAAGGCAACGTGGGCCAGGACATTGCAGCCCCAGCTGGCCTTGGATGCTCCAGCACTTCAAGCAGATTGCTGTCAGTCCGCACGTAAAGGCGCGGTGAGGTTGATGGTTGCCGGGGGAGAAATAGCAGAGTGTTGCCGGCTTCCTTTTTTTTTTTTTTTTTTTTACCTTATATCAGGAATTTACAAAATAGTTTATGTTATGGAAGAAAAGTAAGTATGAAATTCATTCATTTCCAGATACAGCACATATTCAAATTGAGTGAAAAATCTTAACCCCAAATTCTGTTGATTTGCCAAGGCACAGAAAATCGTAAAAACGTTTACTGAGACAAAGTAAAGGAATATTTTTATTGCCACAAATGTGTGTACTGTACTGAAAAAAATTAAAGGACAACTTATAAAACTACCAGCTGACGCCCATTATTATAACTGTAACTAGCTTCAAAAAATAAGCTATTTCATTTAACTTCAATATGACAATGTAGAAGCCAATAGCTTTTCTATAAACTTGCCAGTCTTATATTTGTATATTATTAGAACCTAACTATCGTCCATCCAATAATAAAATATTAATCTGTTACCTTGATAAAAAAAAAAAAAGAATGTGTACATCCAAAGCTGTGTGTGAGCTATGAGTTAAGAGCCATGGTGACCCCTTCCATAAGGAACTGTGACAGAATTTTGATGATTTGCCCACTTGTCCATCAGCCTGACATTTCTCTGGGGCCAAGGCATGGGCTGTCAGGACAGAGGCAGGGGTGGAGAACATTCTACATTCTTCTGTCAATTTAGGGAATGCTAATTGTTTTTTGCTGAGTGCTTACTAAGTGCCAGGGACTGTTCTAGGCAGTTTATAAGCTCGAGCCACTTATGTCTCATGACGTATACAATAGGTAGGTAATATTATTAGTGCCATCTCACTAATAAAAAAACTGAATGTTATGTGTTGTATCCCCCTCAAATTCATACATCAAAGTCCTAACCCCTGGCCGGGCGCAGTGGCTCACGCCTGTAATCCTAGCACTCTGGGAGGCTGAGGTGGGTGGATCGCTCGAGGTCAGGAGTTCAAGACCAGCCTGAGCAAGAGCGAGACCCCGTCTCTACTAAAAATAGAAAGAAATTATCTGGCCAACTAAAGTATATATAGAGAAAAAAATTAGCCGGGCATGGTGGCGTATGCCTGTAGTCCTAGCTACTGGGGAGGCTGAGGCAGTAGGATCGCTTAAGCCCAGGAGGTTGAGGTTGCTGTGAGCGAGGCTGACGCCATGGCACTCACTCTAGCCCGGGCAACACAGCGAGACTCTGTCTCAAAAAAAAAAAAAAAAAAAAAAGTCCTAACCCCCAGTACCTCAGAATGTGACTAGATTTGGAGATAGGGCCTTTATAGAGGTATTCAGTGAAAATGAGGTCAAATGGGTAGGTGGCCCCCAATCCAGTAAACTGGTGTCTTTATAAGAAGGGGAAATTTGGACACAGGCACCAAGGGAGAATGTCATGGGAACACGATGACAGCCGTCTACCAGCAAGGAGAGAGGTCTGAGACACATCCTTCCTTCCCAGCACCCAGAAGGAACCAACCCTGCTGACACCTTCATCTCTGGACTTCTGGCCTCCAGAACTGTGAGATAATAAGTTTATTCTATTTAAGCCACCTAGCCTGTGATACTTTGTTACAGCACTGAAGCAAACTAATCCACCAAAGTTATGCCATCTGCCAGGCAGCACGCGGATGATAGGGCTTGCAGTGCACACAGAAACCTTGGTGTCGGAGTCTGGCGGCTGGGCTTCATTTGACACCACTTTCTACAATCCCTGCTGAATCAGAATGACATCTCTTCCCAGGCTTCATGCTCCATGAAAATGGATGAGTCCACCAGCATGGGGTTGGTGGTTCCCATGTCATTTCAATATTGCATAGTAACTGCTTGTCTGCCAACTTATATTGTTGGTGAAATACTGGTTATATTATTATTTCCCAGGGAGAAGCCAGGGCTGAATTGACCCTGTCCATTGGTCCTACAGTCTGAAGGTCCACACTGGAGGATGGTCAACACCAGAAACAGGCTTCAGGGATGCTGTTGCCCAAGTCATCCTCGGTGTCTGTAGGGTCACTATGACCTATGTCTAGGGTACACTTCTAAGGACATTTCAAATCCTCTTTAATTACATCCCTGATCATGCTATTCAATGCCCCAAAACTTGGATGGCCATCCACCTCCTTGACACGCAGAATAAAGTCATTAATCCTTTTCCTGGCATTTGAGACCTTACACAGCATTGCCCTGGCCTTTGTTTCAGTCCTTGCTAGAATGTCTACACCTTTTCTCCCCACGCACATGTGCAGGCATGCATACACTCAGACCCATCCCATGCTCACAGGCTTGCTGCCCGCCCCTCTGTCCCAGGAGTCCCCACCTATTCTCTCACACCTGGGTTTTTGCTCTAGATATTTCCTTGACTTTAAACTTCCTTCTTTTCCCTTATTCGTCTATTGACATCTTACTTTTTTGCAAAGTCTTGTTCAAATCTCCAATTCCCGAAGACCTTTCTCCTATCTCTTCAGTTGAGTTATTTCTCCTCTAACTCAAAGTCTCAGGTCTGTTTCCCAGCCTGCCTTCTAATGGAGACAGTTATGACTCTGTAATACCCATGAGCTTGCAGAAGGCAGGGCCTTTATCTTTCAATTTTTTATGTCCTCCACAACATTTAGCATGTTCTTCGTCATACAGTAGATACTCAATGAGCTTTTGTTGGACTTAATGTGGTCTCCAGGTCATTCCAGTGAAGGCTTCCAAGCAAACTCCAGAAAACTCACCAGCCTTCAGAGATAAAGAGTGAAGACTGGGAGCCCTGCTTGTAGCTTTCATTTCAAGCAGAGCCAGGTCATAAAGACAGAGTAACTCTCATGTTTTTCCTGGAAGACTCAGTGTGGGCATATGATCACCAAGTGTGCTTTGTGGTCTCAAGTTCATTGTCTACCAGCTTAAAAGGTTTTGTTTCTAGGCTTAACTACTTTGAACTCTAGCAGTGCTATTACAGCATACCCTGGCCATAACTCAACCTTAAGTCGGGTAACGAAATGACAGCTCAGATAGCATGGTGGCCCCAGACAGAACCAACAGTTGATATCAGATTGGAAGCTCCATGTGGTCAAAGCTTATTGCATTTCTCTCGATGGCTTTCTTAGGAAATGTGAAAGCAGCACAAAAGAAATACGCTTTCCAGCGTACAGACCTCACTGAGCCTGACTGTTCAATTTAAAATCACTCTTTATCCTTGTGACTTGCTCTTGATAACATCTGCATTAGCAGCATGATCCAAAACTTATGTCCCTTTTCCGTGGGATAAGTTCATTTTGAACTTGATGGAAATTATTGAGCCCTAAAATGGCAGCAGAGTGTAATTGTTAAGTGCACGGGACCTGAAGCCATTTGCCTGTGGACAGATCCTGGCTAGAGTACTTACTAGATCTTAGGGACCCTGTATATGACTTAACTTTCTGGACCTTGGTTTCATTATCTGTGAAATGGGGACAATTATTTATTTTAAATAAAAGGTGATTTTATAAAATTGTTATAATAAGTTGAGTCAATACATATAAATTGTGTTGACTAGTACCCAGGACGACATGACTGTTGGATTTAATGTTAGCTGTTACTGTTTCAAAGTGTTCTCTTCACCCTAGAGAGGAAATGGCAGAGAATATTATTGGCTTTTTTATGGACTCGATCTCACACTCCTTTCCCTCTGCTTGCCTTTTTAAATTTTTCCTTTTCAGAGCATGTTGGAAATTATAAGCCAACATGCAAGTGATGTACGTATATTTAGTTTCACATACAACCTCATTGTTACTTCCTGGTGTTCTTCCAAGATGTCTTACAAGTTATCAATCTTGCCAGGACAGAGTGTGTTTTCTGACCACTTCCCCTTTGCAATTAAGGACTGTGACCACTCGCTTACGCACAGACTGAGGCCAGCAGCCTTAACCCCAAAGGAGGTCAGAAACTCCCAGCTCTCCCCGCCAAGGGGGCTAGCTGAGAACCCGATACTGTGTGTTTTAAGGCTGTGGCTAAGGCTGTGGCCATAGGAACTGGGAACACCCACCAACACCCTCTTTCCCCCAGCCCCACTTCCTTCGCTTCAATGCCATTAAGCATGGTTGCAGTGCGTTTGCGAATGTTTTGAGTAGAGTTAGGTTTCTGGTGTTTATTGTTGAATTGCTAAAGATTTGGAGAGAAGACAAACAAACAGACAAACAGACAAGCAAAGAAACAGATGGCAAACACCCCTGGACAGACTAGCACTGTGACGACCCAAGACGGCCCAGGGTCCTGCTGAGAGCTCCGCAAAGGTCTGGGCTCTCATCAGAGCCCCAGGATACGGTCAGTTGCTCTGCACATAAACCCTGCCCTAGACATGCATCAAGGAGGCTTTATTTGCGTGGGAAATGTGCCAGTCTGGCCTCGAAGATAGTAGGTCACAGTGAGGGTGGCTGTGAGTTTTCCTGTTTACAATCTACCTACAGGGAAGCATCAGATGCAGGGGCTGAAAGGGGCCAGGGAGGGCCATCTCCTCTCCTGTTTCCAGATTTGGTGTCTCGATGAAATCCAGAGCTTTGCCTCTTTGCTTTGTTCTCTGTATCAACTCTTCTGAGCAGCATGCGAGTGTAGAGAATAGGATGGTGTGGGAGGGCTCGGGGTTGGGCTGGCTGGGCTGATGACAGAAAGGTCAGATTGCACTGTGCCATCCACAGGCTTTCCCAGCTGGGCAGGAAGGCTTCCCCCCGACTGCATCATGGTACCTCTTACACATACTCAGTCACCCACAGAAACTGAACTCCACGTGGGTGGAGGCTGTCTGTGCTGTTTGCCCTTGTTATGCCCAACATCCACCACAGTGCCTGGCACTATCAGACTCGTAGTTGAGTACATAAACAGATGGCTGTAAATAGGCTAGATGCATATTAGTTGGGATGGTCTTGATTTAAAATACAAGTCTCATTGTCTTTGTATGTACATTTGTGTTTGCCAGAATAATCATGCGTGTTTAATCAGTATAGAAAACATGCATCTGTTTTCCCTTTTCTCTGGTGCAAGCACTGATAGCAGCCCTTCAAGATCTGGGAACATACATTTGAGAGCAGCATGTGCAGGCTACATGCAATTTCCCAGGAAAGTGGACTCCAAAGGTGCTCCCATCCTATTTGGAGAGTCTTGTAGTATGCAGGGTCCTCCATCCAAGACTGACTGTAGTTCCTTTAGATCTTGGAATCTTATCTCTGCTTGGAGAGAAGCTCAAAGTTTAAAGAAACTGAAGTTAGTGGATCTGGTGAGAAGGAAGTTGAATGGCACACTTCAAGGTTATGAAAGGTTATGCTCTTTTGAAGAGAGTGTTGGCTGCAAGAGTATAAATTAAAGCTTAACATATGAACCAAGAGCCTTACAATTTTACCTTTTCATCTAGCAATTCTTCTAGGAATATAGCCTAAGAATAAAATACGGAAATCAGCAAAAGATTTATTTACCAAATAAAATTCATTGCATCATGATACATGCGAGCCAAAAGTTGGACACAATTTAAATGTCCAACAATAGGCAATGGCTAAGTAAATTATGGGGTGCAGCTATTAAAGTGGAAAGCAGGACATTTTGTTGTGGCTGTCTTGATACCATGGATGCTTTCTCTCCCTAAAGAACAAACCACTGCATTTCTATGTTGAAAAAAAAGTGATGTGTTTAACACTTGCCCCAGCTGCGGAACCCGAATTCTTTCTACCTTTGACCCTAACCCCAGGAGCAACAGGGATTGGGTGGGTTTTAGAGATAGAGTGAGGCTATTGGATGTCCAAATAATTTGTGATTTGGAATGAAAAGCTTAGTCATTTATTCTTAGCGTCCAAATAGCGGTGAATGTTAAACGTGACAACTAAAAAAATAGGGTCATCTTTACTTATGAATACCTCTTGTGTTCTAAATATCTGTTAAATGATGGTGACAGAGTAAGGACAGTTTAGTAGTTCTGCAAGAAATGGGTCACTGCATTGCTTGGCCATGTTTTATTTTTCTGACAAACACTTTGCTAGTCAGGTGGCTCAGATACCTGTCCCAGGGCATTTGTAATAAGGTCCTCTCTTAATAATTCATTATTATTTCTCACCACCTGTCCCTGTTCAAGTCTCCTTTCAGCCCCCCTGGAGTTGAGCTATTTCTCCCATGGCCTCTGACACATTGTATGGTACTTGGTGCGTAAGTCAGTCTGATGAATTAAATGGTAGTTTTAGATAACAAAGCCAAGAGCAGCCTAAGCTAAATATTTTCTTGCCTTGTGCTTGGCTCTGACCCTTACTCTCAATCCCTGAGGTCTAGTTCTTTCAGGGATATAGATCTAGACCATGTTAGGCATCAGGACAGGGCAGGTGAGTCTTCTGTGGTCTTCAGTCTTTGGGGTTCTCAAAATACAGCTAACTGTCTAATATAGTGGTTACAATATGGCAATCCTGAGTAGCAAAAGGAATCACATACTTGGGATAGGCAATAAAGACATCTCATCTCTCAGGTAAAATGAAAGACAATGTGCCATTCATTTAATTAATAAATTTGATTATTTGAGGGCACTACATAGAAGAAAGTATTTTTATGGAGCGGGTATTTTATTCCCAGAGATCCTGACAAAATACTATTTGGACCAGAAGCATTTGGTAAGAGCTACTATGCACAGCAGCCTAGGTTTTCCTAGAGCCAACTTTGGAAAATTGGCTTGGACTTTGGGAATCCATCAGAACTTCCCTGGGGGGTAGGCTGGATCATGCAGATGTTTCCCAGGACTCTAAAGAAAAATTCATTCTGGGCAGTGGGAGAAGAGGAAGCAATGAGAGAGAGGTAGCAAGTGAACTGCTACAACTTATTTGCTACATTTGGGACAAAGGAGTCCATGGAGGGAAAATAGTTCCAACCTGGGGCAGAGGAGTGCCCTGGTGTTTTTTCCAGCTCTATGTTCTGGGCAAAGAGATCTTATCTCTACTAAGAAGTCTATGGCGCCGGGCGCGGTGGCTCACGCCTGTAATCCTAGCACTCTGGGAGGCCGAGGCGGGTGGATCGCTCGAGGTCAGGAGTTCGAGACCAGCCTGAGCAAGAGTGAGACCCCGTCTCTACTAAAAATAGAAAGAAATGATCTGGACAACTAAAATATATATAGAAAAAATTAGCCGGGCATGGTGGCGCATGCCTGTAGTCCCAGCTACTCAGGAGGCTGAGGCAGTAGGATCGCTTACGCCCAGGAGTTTGAGGTTGCTGTGAGCTAGGCTGACGCCACGGCACTCACTCTAGCCAGGGCAACAAAGTGACACTCTGTCTCAAAAAAAAAAAAAAAGAAGTCTATGGCTTTCCACAGGTAGAACTAGAAGAAGCCTGTATTAGTTTGCTAGGGCTGCTATAACAAGGTACAGACTGGGTGACTTTAACAACAGAAATTTATTTTCTCATAGTCTTGGAGACCAGAAGTCCACAATCAAGGTGTTGGCAGGACTGGCTTATTCTTAGAGTCACGGGAGACTGATAAGTCCATGTGTCTCTTCTTGGTTTGCAATTGGCCATCTTCTCTCTGTGTCTTCACATTGTCTTCCCTCCGTATGTAGCTGTGTCCAAATTTGCTCTTCGTACAAGGACAGTCATATCAGATTAGGGCCCAACCTAAAGGCCTCATTTTAACTTAATTACATCTATAACCACCCTAAATCCAAATACGATCACATTCTGAGGTATGGGGGGTTAGGACTTCAACATATGAGTTTGAAGGGGCCATAATTCAACCCATAACAAAGCCCATTTATTTCTGAAAATAGTAAACTCTGACACAGGAATATCTCCCAATCTGTAGTATTTGCAGGTCTGGGGTCCTCAACCCTTTTCACCAGTGGCAGAAAGGTGGAGAAAATCAGCCAGCAAACACTGTGTGCAAGGCTTCCTCCTTACAGCAGGTAATGAACCACCTCCTCAATCCCAGCCTAGGCTGGACCTGCTCTCCTTCTAAATGGAGCAGTTGCAGAAAAAGCAAAGGCCTAGGGTGAATCCAAACAGTCTGAAACTATGAAGCTGGGCAGCTCGACTGTGTGGTGGAGCCCATTAATTATAGTGTGTCCTGATCATGTTTATTTGTCTAAGCTTTTCTTGATGTTGCAAAACTGCCCTCCTTGGACATGAAACAACAAAAAAGTGAGAAACCACGCAGCTGTATTCATCTTGCCGTCCCCTGTGGCTGCAGGTCTATGGCGGGGCGGCTCAGCCAGACGGCAGGAAGATCTGGACTCAGGGATGGGCCCTGTATGATGTGGGATCACCCAGGTCCCCTGGAGCACAGTTGGGGGGTGACTGGAGGGTCCCAAGGACCAGCTACCATCTCCCTTATGATCAGTCAGAAATTGTGCAGGTTAAACTGAAGAAATGGGAGACGGGGGGATGGGTGACCAGGACAGGGAAACACTCCCAAGTCCTTTCCTAAATGTCTTTTTCCTGCCCCAGACTGTGGTAAAATAGAGCAGAGACCAGCTGGCCAGCCTTGTTTGTTTAAGTTGTTGACTAATCTCTGAGTTCATGTGCTGAGCTGGTTCATGAAGTTCTTGAACTTTTATTATCTTTGGACTTCTGGCACAGTGAAAACGAAATAAGAAACTGGTACAATCTTTAAAAGAAGCCTATGGGATTGAATGAATTAAATGTTTAACTTTGAATCAAGAGCTTCAAGGAATTCCAGAAAAATCTGTATAATATTCATGGAGAGCTACTCTGTGCCAGGCACTGTGCTAGGTTGTGGGATAAGAATGAAGTTGAAATTCCTCTCAGTTCTATGAAGAACTCTCCTCTCTCCAGAGTCATTGGGTCATAGAAAGCCTCAGTTTATTTGAAATATAATGGAAAATACTCATAACCAGATATAAATCAGAGATTTTAAAAAGTCAATATATAGGTCTGTGCTCTCCAATGTGACAGCCTCTAGCTTCCAATGCACCAGCCACATTTGAAGTGCTCCATGGCTGAGTGTGCCTAATGGCTGCCCTGTAGGACAGTACAGATCTAGAACATTCTCATCATTGTTGAGTGTTCTACTGGATATAGATAATGAACAATAAACATGGGTTCATATAGAATATTGCTCATTTCAAAGCATTTTGCAAACCACAGCTTATGACGCCTGGAAGGACCAGTTAAGATTGCTAGTTTATATCTCAGAACTGGAAACAGCCTTAACGATCACCCAGATTAACTACCCACCCAATGATTAATTGACTCTACAGCACCTCCACCAAGCCTTTGTCCATGTTGGGCTTGATAATTCTAATAACAGACATTTACTTTCAAAGACACGGGCTTCTACCAGTGAACTCTCCCAATCCAAAATGATTAGCATAACTCAGTACACGGCTCTTAGAAATGCTAATTTTTCTTTGAAAATATTAAGGAATTCCATATTCTTAAAAATACCTTTACAGATGAGTCACACAATTTCCATTAAAATTGTGTATAGAAGCAGTAAATGTCAAATGTAAATGCAAATGTCAAAAATAAAATGAGGTTATGCAGTCTACCCCCGTGTCCTGCGGTTTCCTAAAGTATGCTAATAATAATAAAAACATAACTTTGGACATGTGAGCACACTAAACAGATGACTTATTATTACTAATCATGTTCTTATATATTTCTCATGATTTTCTCAAAAATATTTTGCAATTGAAAATTGAGTGAATTTTCTAGATAAAAAAATTAAGTTTTCCTTTTGTAACACATACATCTTGAGAATTATAATTAATCATGGTAGAAATATTTTCATAGAATTTCTCTGTTTGAGTAAGCAGGACATACTGACATACTCCAGTTTCCCTCAAGGCCTTGCCATTGTCAGCACTATGGACCTGTATCCGACCACTGCACCATTGAGGTGTGCTAGCTGGGGACCCTGTGTCCATGCTATTGGTATTTTTTGGTTGTTGTTTGTGTTTTGTTTTCTTTTGTTTGAGACAGAGTGTAGCTCTGTTGTCCTGGGCTAGAGTGCCCTGGTGTCAGCCTAGCTCACAGCAACCTCAAACTCCTGGGCTCAAGTGATCTTCCTGCCTCAGCCTCCCAAGTAACTGAGACTATAGGTGCGTGCCACCATGCCAGGCTAAGTTTTTCTATTTTTAGTATAGGTGGGGTCTTGCTCTTGCTCAGGCTGGTCTTGAACTCCTGAGCTCAAGTCATCTTCCTGCCTCGGCCTCCCACAGTGCTAGGATTACAGGTGTGAGCCACTGAGCCTGGCCCTTACCATTTGTTTTATTTTTCAAATGATGAATGCTAAGGCACAGATATATAGGTCACTTAGCTGGTAAGTGGCAGAGCCTGGATTGAATCACAGGACTTGTTGCCTCAGAGCCCCCCCGTCTTTAACCACTTGGTTTTAGGGTAGTTTTCTAAAGCTTTCAATCTGTAGCAAAGCATGGAAATATTCATGTTTAAAACAATCCCTCATTTTTATCCTCTATTTTGCATGGGGTGCTTTGGTAAAACCTGCATTCTGTTTTATGAGAGGTGGCTTGTTATAACAGAAAGATACATATGATCAATAGACAGAAGCGATACGACATTTGCTCAGGTATCTGATACATATTTGCTTGAACAAAGTCCCATTTGAATATTTTAGTTTTTAGTCTTTTTCTTTTACCTTTCCTAGAAGGCTATAGTGCCTTGTTTGCAGGTGAGTATGTGATACACGTTTGTTGTGATGATGATGTCTGCCACACTGGTTATTTCTGAAATGTGTTTACTCAGCAGCATCTTATGGAACATATTTTTGCATCTGTATTGCTGCTCCAGTATTTCAAGATTCAGGAGGATCCACTTTATTCAACAACACTGATAAAGTGCCTACTATGGGCCAGGAGTTTTGCTAGGTGTGACGAGGGTACCTGTGATGAATAATACAGATTCTGTATCTTCAAGATTCTTACAGCCAACTAGAGAAGATGCTCATATAAATGGTTAAAGTCACTGTGATGAAGGAAGTGATAGCATAAAGGTGAATGAGGGACAGGGATTTGGGAAAAGCCAGAAGGAAGTATCACTTGGGCTAAGAGTTGAAGGTTGAATAGGAGTCAACCAAATGCACGGTGAAGTAGGACAGACTTCACAGTGAGCTTGTCCAACCTGCTCTTCCTCCTGGGTTTCTCATTTCACCCTCAGTTGCGGAAGACAGAAGCCTGTCCCCTCCCTCTTCCTCACCTTCCCGTGACCAGTCACCAAACCCAGTAGATTCCACTTCTAAGTTGCTCGGAGACCCCGCACTTCTCTTCACCACTCCTGCCATGCCCACCCTGGCTCCTGGCCTGGGTCTGGTGGCAGTCGAGTGACTGGATGGCTGTATCCAGGCCCCCTCTGCCCATCCTGTCTATCCCCCTCCCCAAACCCATTCCCCACACTGCAGCCAACACACATTCTAAATTACAAACCAGACATGCCATTTCCCCAAGGAAAAAAACAACTTTTAATGACTCTCCCTTGTTCTTAGAATATCTTAGAATAAAATTCAAGTTTTTATCATGAGTGACAAAGGCTTCGCGACTCAATCCCTGCTTATTTCCTACTCTCGTCTTACCCCATTCTTCCTCACACTCTGATCAGGCTACACTAAACTTTCTTTCAGTTCCTTGAATACATCCTGTTTTGCTTCTTGGCTTTTTTATATGTGTGTTTGCCCACTTTGCTTGGATAACTATTACTCATCCCACAAGTCTCATTTTAAATATGGCTTCCTCCAAAAAGTCTTTTCTGGACTCCCCAGTCTAGGTTCAGAACTTCTCTCATGTGCTTCCGGATGCATTTTACTAATTACACTATATGGTAAGTGGCTGTTTGCTTGTGTTGCACCATGTTAAAGTGGGAAGTAAAGAGCAGGTGGCAAAAACTCCCATATTTTGAAGAAAGATACTTGCAGAGAAGGAATCTGGAAACCAGGTTAAAGATATAAATGATTGAGGTTGGAAGTGATCAAGAAATAGTTTTGTTTTGTTTTTTTTTTTAAAGAGTTTGTTTAGGGAATCTATGAGAGAGGCTTTGAGATAACCAGTTGGAGAGGGTTGACATTTGTTGTGAAGTTTCAGGTGACAAAGAGACTGGGATTTGTCCCATGTCTAGGAAGACTAAAAGTAAATGGCTGTGGCTGAAGCTGCCTGTCTGGTGGCAGAGCTAAGATGAAGCTGCGAACAGTGAAAACAAACTGTGTTTTCACTGACAACAGGGCAGAGTGTGTACCAGGCAGGCCATGTGGGCGACCAGGCAGGGGACAGTCTGAGGATAACTTTTAAAGGGACCCCATCCAAGAAGGCTTTGAATTCATTGACGTTTTGGGGGAGGGGAGGTATCCAGTCTGCTATGAAGTTCATCTAATTAATTCTTAATTTGAGATATTTTATTTTTATGTTTTAGAATAGAACATAAATATAGATGCTTTTAAAAACATCCCATTTCTCTAAGTTCTCTGTCTTTTCATCCATTTTGTTTACCTCTTCCTCTGTTTTCTTTACTATCCTTTTAATAGTTATTTTAAAACCGTTGTCTGCTATTTTCAATATTTGGTTTACCTGTTGATCTGCTTCTGTTGGATGACTTTTTTCTTCTTCGTTATGAACTACACATTGCAGCTTCTTCTCATGCCATGTCATTTTTAAATTTGTATACCCAACATTGAATATAAAGGAACTAATGTAGATATTATTTTGCAGCTAATGTGAATGCTTCAATCCAATCAGGAATTGAGCTAGATTATAGCTTTACTTGGTTTCAGTGCAATTCTTATTTCAAATATCTCAAAGGATATACCTGTTTTGTGCTTATTTCATTATCTCTCTTTCTCCAGCAAGATTCTCTCACACAACACTGGGAGATCTCTCTCTACCTTCCTAGCCCAGTTCCCCAGCTTCTTAGGAGGACAGGAAAAATTTTGAGGGGGAAGAAAACCAGTAGTTGGAGAAAACTAGCTGGGCATTTGCAGTTTCTCCAGATGATAATTTGTCATATCTTCCTTCCCCAGTAACACCTCTCTGCCTATAGCAAATTCAACGCTATGCTTACCTGTGTTTATGCTTGACAAGTGCTCCCAGGGAGGAAAGAGGTTGGTGATCTTCCTCACCTAGAAAAGGTTTTTCATATGGAATTAGTCCCTTTAGACTTTTTTTTCCATCAGCTCATTGATATCTTAAAAAAATATACTCCTCCGTATTTCTTTATACACTAGTTTATCTGGTGGCTTTGTCTAGTTGTTATGGTTATGGTAATAGCAACAGTATGCTGACATCTTCTACATAATAAATAAAGTAGTTTGCTGAATGGTTTTAAAGTCTCATTGCATGGAGGAAGTAATATGCTTCTTTTCTCTCTGCCTTTATTAGATTTTGTTCTTTCAATGTTACTGCAGCATTTCCCTTAGAATGTAAGCTTTGTGGAGGGAAAACTATGTATCTTATATAGTTTAAGGAGGAGATATAGATTCAGCATTTTATCTCCTGTGCCTATCATAGTACCAGACTCATGGTTGGTGCTCAGTAAATGTTTGTTGAAATGAATAAATGATCAATGTGGAAAAAGACATAGGGGTTTGAAATAAATAGCATAATGTGTGGGAAAATGACAAATTATTCTTAATATTGTAAAACTAGAACTTTAAGTACAAGGCAGTGTTGGAAGATGAGGCTAAAGATACAGATGGGGAAAAATTAAGGAAAAGTTTATAAAAGCTTGGACTTTATCTTAAGACAGCTGATAGTTTCAAAAAGGGAAGTTACACAGCCAGTTTCACATGATAAATGGATCAATCTGGAAGATGGGTTTAAGTGGGAGAAGGTTGATGGCAAGGAGGATGATAAAGAAGCCATTTTAGTAAGATAGGCAGGAAAGGATGAGAGGCTGATTTAGACACATAGAGGAGGGGACCAGCATGCTGGGACTATGGCAGCTGGGCAAATTGCTTCGACACCCCCTCACCCCCATCTCAGACAATAACACAGATAGTTTGTGGTGATGGGAAGTTTACCTGAGGCTCCGGGTCCCGAGGAAACAGTACAGGAATAGAAGAGCACAGAACTGTTCCTGGAAAAAAATTACTTATAGCAATGAGTAGACCTAAACATTCATTCATAGATTTTGGGAGGTCTGTAAAGAGGATCAATCTGAGGAAGCACCTTCCCTACCCCTCTCTTCATGGGTGTCCACCATTGCCCAAGACACTGCCAGTACCCTGACATATTTGGGTGTTATGGGGACTCACACTAGTGGACACTAGTAAGTAAAGAAAGGTCAAATGTCATTTAAAGGCCTTCAGGAGCTTGAATGAGGAAATCAAGCCAAATAAACAGAGCAATTTCTTTACAGAGGAGGTTTAGTAAAGAAGCAGAGGTGAATTTAAAAATTTAAAACAATTCTAAGGAAAATTCTTAAGGACATACAGTAAGGTATTGAAAAAGATCAGTTGAAGAGAAATAAAGATTTCTTGAAATAAGATTTAATTCTAGACTTTAAAATCCAATAGATGCCCTGAATAATAGAATAGAAAAATTCTATTATTGTTGAAAAAAACTAAATAAAGATATAGGTCAAATGAAGGGATATACTCATCATAAAAAAGATAAATAAAAATAAATTAAATTGCAAGTTAATCAATAAGGATTATAGGAGACCTAATATGGTAAAAAAATAAGAATTTCCAAGAAGAAGAAAGAAGAGATAATAAAAAACTATTTTCTGAGCAAAACTAAAGTGAGGACAGATTCAGGAAACATTTAGGAGAGGAATGCAATAATACCCTTTGATATCATTTGATTATGTTTTCAGAAACATCTACAATCTCTCTGATTAATTTCTGTATTTCCCAAAAGTTTACTTAAAAGGTCTAATGCTTCAGATAATTTTATTTTAGGAACAAGTCTGAGATAATATTAATTAAAAACCTATCAAATAGAGTTTCTTCCTGGGAAGCTAGAGGTAAAATTACTCTAAATATTTCCAGTGTTGTGCACAGAAGAGATAAACAGCCATAGACAGGTACACTTCACCTCCCATTCACTTTTCCCTGGTGTCTGATGATTTACCTTTAGAAATGCACTCCTTTAGGGGTAAATCAGTCTATTTCCAGAAGACTGCCAACATAAAGCTTTAATTGCCCATTGACACAAGTCAATGTTAATTTATTATAGTTTATGAGTTAATTTGTTAGCTAAAGGGAATGTGATGAGAACAGGTTGCTTGTAACGGGTAATGGGAATGCTGGGTTAGATTTTTAGGGAGACCAGACCTAGGTGAGAGGTTTCACTGGGTCCTCAGTGAACAGAAACAGCCTGGCTCTGAGATGAGAAGAGGCAGGAACACTTAGAGAAGGAAGAAATGATAAAAGGAGAATTGGTGAGTACAAAAGACAAAGTACACCAGTTTTATGAGGTTTTGGACTGACCCAGGGTAAGATACTTTCATATACTTATTATCATGGTTATACGCATTTAAAAAATTGTTATTAGCATGAAGGATGCGTATGCATTTTATAATACCCATGCTTATAAATTAGTTGTAATTGGCTTCAGATTTAGCAGGTATATCATACAGGATCCTGGCAGAAAATGGGTGGGAAATCCAAGGGACTTAACTGAAAACGCTTTAATTTGAAGAGCTGAGGTCAAGGTGAAGCAAATTAACCAGGAATGGTGGGGAACCCAGGGCCTTTCCCACATTGTAGTGGGCTGACGAATGCTCTGCCCGAAGATGTCCACATCCTAAACCTCAGAATCTATGAATATATTACCTTATATGGCAGGAGGGACTTTGTATATGTGATAAAGTTAAGGATCTTGAGATGGGGAGATGATTCTGAATTGTCTGAGTGAGCCCAATGCAATCACAAGGGTCTTTGTAAGAGAAAGACAGAGTTAGAGTCAGAAAAAGATGTAAAGACAGAAACAGAGATCAGAGAGCACAGAGATGAACTTTGAAAATGAAGGAAGGGACTATGAGCCAATGACTCCAGGCAGCCTCTAGAAGCTGGGAAAGGCAAGGAAACAGATTCTCTTTTAGAGACTCAAAAAAAAAAAAAAAAAATGCAGTGATCCAGGTGAGAAGCAATCCTGGTGGCCCACGGCGGGAAACAGACATGGGGACTTGGCACAGGGAGGGACCCCTGCAGTGGCCCGTGGCTGAGAGTTTCTCAACCCTGAGAGACTTTTCACCCCTCCTTTCCCCTTGACTATTACTTCCTCTGGTCTGGTCTATGGGACTTTCTTCACTGCTTCATGATCCTCAGATTTTAATGACTCCAAGACCTTCTTTTGACTATTTACCATATCTGCTAGAACTAGGCTGCACTGTGCACAGCTTTGCCAAAAAATGCCTCCATCCAATAGATTAGTGTTTCTCAAAGTGTGGTCCTCAGACCCTGGGGGTCCTCGAGGTCCATTCATCAGATCCTCAAGATCAAGGCTATCTATAGTAATACTAAGGTCACAATTCGCTTTTTTGCGAACTGTGTTCACATCTGTGCTGACAGGTAAAATAGGCAATTAAAGTTTTATGTTGGCAATCTTCTGGAAATAGACTGATTTACCCCTAAAATCAAGTACACTTTACACAAAAACTGTGTTAGTAGTCATTGTGTTCTTGACTACTACATATTTATAGTTTTTTTTTTAAATCCAGTTTCACTTAAAAATGTCCTTGATAGAGCAACAAAAACTATTTTTTATCAAATATTGTCACTTGAATACACACCTTTTTAATATCCTGTGGGGTAAAATGGGTAGTGTGCATTAAAGCACGTAACTAAGTGCAGTGGGGGTTGTGAGAAGCACGCCTGCAATCGAGTTGAGCGGAATGAAAGACAGGTAAACTGTACTTGTCAGACTTGGGTGTCATCGGGTGTTGGGTGTCGGGCAGGTGGGAGAGGGGAGGAAGGGATGGGTATATATACACATCTATCGGGTGCAGTGTGCACCGTCTGGGGGATGGACACGCTTGAAGCTCTGACTTGGGTAGGGCAAAGGCAATATATGTAACCTAAACACTTGTACCCCCATAATATGCTGAAATTTAAAATAAAAACCTGCATTCACACAATATTGCCACTGATTACATCAGGAAAATCTTTAGTACTGGGAAGCTAAGTTCAGAGTGGCGGAAGTTTTCCAAAATCCTGATTTTTCACTGAATTGTATCATTGACAACAAATGCTGTCAATTGTTCTCCTTAAATTGACAGGCTCACTATATTCATTTTTCAGACAATATCCACCAAAATATTCCTCCCCTTTCTAACTATATGTTTGTGTAAGGCTATATTTTCTTCATACACTTTGGGAAAAAATATATATCACAACAGATTTAGCACAAAACCAGACAGGAGAATATAATTGTCTTCTATTAAAGGGATTTGCAAAAATGAGCAATGGAACCCTTTTTACTAATATTTTCATTCTTCAAAATATAGTTATTTTTCATAAAATATGTTACATATTGCTATCTCAAATGAGCAAATAATTTTTGTTTCAATGTCTAATATGGTAAATATTGATAGATATAACCCACATTAAAAAGCTTTTTGATGGCTCCTGATTTAAGAATAAAGAGATCCTGAAATAAAAAGTTTGAGAGCCGCTACTATAGACAATTACATAAAATCTAAAGGCCACTCAAGTTCAAGTTTTCTTAAGTTCTATAGCTTGACATTAAAATTCTATAACATTAGCATTGAAAATACATGCAGTATTCCTCCTTACTATCTAAGCATTTAATATACCTGTAAGTTTGCTGTATGTTTTCCTAGTTAAGTCAGGCTATCAATATATTCAGAGAGTGACATTATGTGGGGACTCTGGCACTTTCCTCTTTAACATTTTGTCTTCTCCCCAGTCTAGCCTTCTGTTACAGGAATGCCGGAAACATTTATTTATTTTATTCTTTAACTTGTTCACTCATTGTACAAACATCCATTAAGCACTATGTTTAGGCAGTAGGAATACAAAGCTAATGACTGCCCTCAAGGAGCTTGCAGTCTAGTAGATGAAATAAAGAAATAAATTAAAGATTATGAAATGAAGTTTCAGAGCTATGACAAACATAGGCACACAGTATAATAAAGAATTATAGGGAAGTAGCTCACAATCTAGGTAGAAGTACCAAGAAAAGCTTCATATACACAAAGGGCCTTACTGGATGTTTGAAGATAAGCCAGGAATCAGGTGAAAAAGTCAGGGAAGGGCAATCCTGGCAGAAGAGATTGAATCACCAAAGGTATAGAGGGTAGAAATGGGAGGTCCAAGTTGCTTTGTGTTGCTGGATCAAAAAGTGTGAGGCTGGGGAGGAAGATGAAGCAATAAAGGAAGTAGGAACTAGAAAATGGCACAAGCCTCGAAGGGGAGCTTGAGAGTGATCGACGGGCCAGTGGGGTTTTAGGGGCTCCTTGAAGCCCTGGTAAGGACTGTAAACTGCAAGTCTATGGACATGTCTCGTATGGCCAGCATGATGCTTTAGAATGCAATCCGAATGCTTTTCTCCGATTTGTCACAGTCTTCAACATTCTCCTTGTCTTGTCCCTTGTTTCTTCTCTGCCTGCTCCTTTATCCATGAATGTCCACTGGCTACTGACTGTTTTAACAACACTTTGGATGCTTGTATTGTACTGTCCACTTGTGTCCTACAGGTCTCTCTCCTCTAGTTTTTACCAAATATTGTTGTTTAAACCTTTATTATGTGAAGCAAAAAAAAAAAAAAGTCAAAAATGTTTGGAAAACTCTGAATACCAAATCCCTTTTCTAGAGATTTACAATATGCATTTGTACATTAAGGCCACTAATAAGATCTGCACTAAATGAAAATGACTAATTTTGTTCAACGTAGTATTTTCCAATCTAATCTGACCATGGGACCATCCTTTTTTTTTTTTTTAATACATTTCCAGTAACAATGGAAATCCTGCTTGGTGTATATAGAACTGTTCAGGGGACTAACCAGGTTGGACTCACCGACGTTTTCAAAGGCCTGGGAATCGTTAAGAATCTCTGAGATCCTTTCAGGAGTTCTGCAAAATGAAAAGCATTTCATAATAATAGTAGGGCATTATTTCCTTTTTCATTCTCATCACTCAAGAGTGTACAATGGAGTTTTGCAGAGGCTGCATGATGTGCAATATTGTAACAGAGTAAGTGGAGAAGTGGATGTACTGCTCTATCAAACCAGATACTAAAGAGATTTGAAAAAATGTAAAACAGTGTCACTCTTCTTCCTACTTTTCTTTTTTTGGAAATCTGCTTTTTTAAAAATAAAATAACAGTATAAAATTATTATAAATTATTTATAAAATTATATTATTAATATTATGTTAACATGCTAATATGTTAAAGTTTTCTAAGTTTGGGTTTCTATTATGCCAATTATTTATGATTACAACTCACATAAATAAAAGCTCTTGGTGTCCTCAACAACTTTTAAGAATGTAAAGGAGTCCCAAGACTAAAATGTTGGAAAATGGCTTATCTAGCAAAATGACTGAGAGTGAACAATTATGTAATGTTTGCCTGCCCCACAGTGCAGCATCAATCCCTCATCTTTCTCATATCTGCACTTTAATGCAGGCTTGTATCCAGCCATGCCTGAATCTAGACCTAACCCTCTATTTTTCAACTATATACACCAATAAATAGTCATTTGAGTGCAAAAGAATTCTGTCTTAGTACACTAAGGTACTAGGAAATATAGTTTGAAGAATGTTGATCTAATCATTGTGTTGTTTACAGTTGAGTATTGACATAAATGTCGAACCTTCAATTATGTTCTGGGTCTTGGAATCTCTTACTATCTGTTAGATTACTAGGCTTCAACCTATCTTATAATTTTGATAATGAATTAGCTGGTTAATTGATATGTTATTAAAATCATAAATATAGTAATAAATTTATGGTAAATAAGACAGACATGTGCAACCGGGAAGACATGTTAGACAAATAATTATAATAACACAATCATCCTCTGCTTACAGTAGTCCCCTGGTCACTTTCTCCCTGGGTGGCTGTCACTCTGGGATTAGGTTTAATCATTATCTTTGCCTCAGAGCCTTCTCTGACTCCCCAAAATAGGTTTAGGCCCTACTATTATTATAAGGTTCCCATTGTACTTGCACTTTGCCTTCAAAGTATTCATCATAGTTTTGTTAATTATTTGTGTGATGATTTGTTCAATTATTTTTTTCCTGTGAAAGTATAAGCCCCATGCTCTATCTTGATCAACAAGTTCCTAGGACCCAGCTGGGTGCTTGTATATAGTGGGTTCTCACTGATGTATCTGTACAGTGAGTGAAGAAATGCATGAGTATTGTGTAATAGGAAAAATTAGGGGTGTCAAGGGAACATAAAACAGAGGGAGCCACCCTGGGTTGGGGGAACAGAGAAAGACTTCTGGAGAAGTGACATTCGAGCTGAGAGAGGAAGGGCAAGTAGGAGATTTACCCAGGTGTGGGAGACAGAAGTGCACTCCAGCTAAGGGTAGCATTTGAAGGTGACATAGTAAAGGAGTCTTGAGCCAGCTTGTGAAGGACCATCTGAAGTTTTTCTTCTCCAGAGTTTAGACCTTATAACAACAGCAATTAGAAACTATTAAAGGATAGTGAGTATGGAAATGATATATATTTTTGCTTTTTTTAAAAAAAAAACCCTGATCAGTGTGTACAGAACTGTTCAGGGGCAAGCAAGACTGGAGGTAGTGGAATCAGTCAGCAGATGGGATTAATTCAGGTGAGAATAGTGTGGCTTGGACTTGGAGAGTGGCATAGGTTTTGGAGATTCCTTCAGTCACTTTTTATTCAGCAAGTATTTACTGTGCACCTACTGTACCAGGCCACATTCTAGGACATGTTGAAGTTATAGAGCTGAATAAAACAGAAAAATTCCTTGCATATATGAGGTATTAACTGGGGAGTGGAATGTGACAAATGAATAAATAGATACATGGGCAAGAAAGATACGTTACCTTTAAAGGAGCAGCAAGTGGACCGTCAGTGGAGTTCCCAGTACAGTGGGATGGCATCGTGAGAGTCCTAGTGGAAAACAGTTGCCAAGCAATAGGAATGTCATATGAAGAGCTGTGTAGGAATGTAATGTATGGTCCCATATACCTGGGTCAAGCATACCTGAACATGATTCAGAGATTTGAGGGACTTTCCTATAATCTCAGGATCCAGATGTTAAGGAATAGAAACCATGTATAAATTATTGTTGTATAAAGAATTCATTAAAAAGAACGAAAGGGACTATAGTAAAGTCACTGTGGGTTATTTGTTAATAACACATTTGAAAAATCTTTGATCCTAATAAAGATTTATAAGAAGAAAGAAATGTAGGATTGCTTCCTGAATGAGAAATAAGAGGAAGGAGGAGGAGGAAGAGGAGGAGGAGGAAGAAATCAAGCTTACTTCCCAAAGTTAATGAACAAACAAAAGTAGGAAGAGGCCAGGGACTGCACAGAGTAGAACAGGGGGCCCAACCTTTTTGACACCAGGGACCAGTTTCATGGAAGACAATTTTTCCATGGACAGGGAGTCGGGGATGGTTTCAGGATGATTCAAGCGCATTGCATTTATTGTATACTTTATTTCTATTATCATTACATTGTAATATATGATGGAATAATTATGCAACTCACCAAAATGCAGAATCTAATGCTGCTGCTGATCTGACAGGAGGCGGAGCTCAGGCGGTGATGCCAGCGATGGGGAGCGGCTATAAACACAGAGGAAGCTTCCCTGGCTGGCCTGCCGCTCCCCTTCTGCTCTGGGGCTTGGTGTCTAACAGCCCACAGACCTGTATGGTCCACCACCCAAGGGTTGGAGACTGCAGGAGTAGATTAAATTACTTGTTTCTATGTTAGAATTTGAAGATTGTTTTTTTTTTCCTTTTCCCTATCAAACTAGATATTCATACATATACAAATGCTAAAGGCATTTCTGCATTTGAACAAATCATTTCCTTTGTATGGGTGCTTTTTGTAATTCAACCTAGTCATTCTTCTTCAACATGTACTGAGGTCTAAGTGTTCAATTTAGAACACAAGCTTTAATAACTCAGAGATGTGTCATTTGTGAGAAGTCTTGCCTATAGAAGGGCTCATTAGAGAATTAGGCAGAAAGAAGATACAAAACAAAAAAGTACAGTCATCCCTTGGTACTCATGGAGAATTGGTTCCAGGACACCACCAACCCCCCTCCTCGCAGATACCAAAATCCACAGATGCTCAAATCCCTTATATAAAATGGCATAGTATTTGCATATAACATACGCCATCCTCACGTATATTTTAAATCATCTCTAGATTATTTATGATACCTAATACAATGTAAATGCTATGTAAATAATTGTTGTAGTATATTGTTTAGGCAATGACAAGGAAAAAAATGTCTATACATGCTCAGTACAGACACAACTATCCATTTTTCCCCCCAAGTATTTTTGATCCGTGGTTGGCTGAATCCAAGGATGTGGAATCCATGGATGTTGTGGGCTGACTATATTAATAGAAAAGTGGAAACATCCTAAGATTTATGGGTGTTTTAATTGGCCAGCGCCTCCCCTCTTTCCTTCTGAAGATGTATCATAACTTGTGAGCAATGATAATATTTTCGTTTTCTCACCAAGGGCCACAGTTCTGAATAGGGGTTTTTAAAAAGCTCTAGAACGGTTTCTTTAGCAAGGAAGCTAACACTTTATCATCAGTTTTGTGTAACATGTCTCTTTCCTGACCGTTGGGTGAGCCCTCCTGGGTTGGCTGCTTCTGGCTGCATACCCCTTCACCCTTTCCTCTGCACTGTTATTTTTCACAAAGTCAGAGCTGGTGTCTATAGGCTCTCTGCTGCCACGTTCAAGTTCAAGACCTGCTTCACTCAAAGCCATTTTGAAGCTGCAGAAAGGGATCTGGGAAGGGGGTTCTGGAATTGTCTAAATCTTTCAAAATACTTTGGGAAGCTATATTTGGAACCAAGACAGAGGCCAAACCCTCAAGATCCCTGAGGATGTTCCTTGCTGAATATTTTTTGGGGGCGGGAGGGGGAACGGTGCAGGTAGAAAGCATCTTCCGAGATCATCAAATCCAACTTTCTAAATCCTAGGGAGGAAACTGAGGCTCAGGGACGTGAACTGCCCCGATCCAACCCTTATCCTTTACCAACAGGCGCATCTGATCTTCCCTAGCGCATCCCTTGGACCTCCGGAAAGCAGCTGAGGGTGGGCCACTGGAGTCTGGAACCGATGGGACAACGCACAGCCTCCCCCCGCTGAGGGCCCTGATGGGGAGGAGGCCCTCCGATGACAGAGCCAGGGCGGGAGGGCGAAAGGAAGGAAGGGGACCCAGAGGTGGGAGTGGAAGAGGCAGCCTCGCCCGGGGCTGATTGGCTCCCAGGGCCGCCCTCTCCACGCGCTTTATAAGAGTTGGGGCAGCCGGGCGCCCTGCCCGCTCGCCCGCGCGCCCCAGGAGCCACCGCCGGGCTCCGAGTCCGCGCCCCGCGTCGAGGCCCCGCCTGGCCCCGCGCCTGCCCCGCCGCAGCCTGTGGAGCTGGCCGCAGGCGGCCCAGACGGGGAGGCAGCGCGAGGGGGGACAGCGCCCGAGCAGCGGGCCGAGCGCCATGCGCCGCGCCAGCCGAGACTACACCAGGTACCTGCGCGGCTCCGACGACATGGGCGGCGGCGGCCCCGGAGCCCCGCACGAGGGCCCCCTGCACGCCCCGCCGGCCGCGCCGCCCGCCCCGCCCCCGCCGCCCGCCGCCTCCCGCTCCATGTTCGTGGCCCTGCTGGGGCTGGGGCTGGGCCAGGTGGTGTGCAGCGTCGCCCTGTTCCTCTACTTCAGAGCGCAGGTGAGTGGCCGCCTCCCCGCCCATCTCGCGCCTCCCGCCCCTGTAGGAAACCGAGTCTGGCCGCGGTGCTCGGCTCTTCAGATCTTGCAGACTCTCGGGAGAAAGTGACTCCAAGGGAGGAAACTTCGGGCTCGGGGACAGCCTGGCGCGCTCGCCCCTTCTCGGCGCAGGCACCCCTGCCCTGCCGCGCGCTGGGGCTGCGCTCCCCCGGCCAGAGCATGGGTTTGGTCTCCCCCGCCCGGAAACAGCACTGGCCCCTCGCCCCTTCACACTTTGTCCCCACTGCCCTTTCCCACTTAAAGTTCAGAACGAACTTATTCTCCTGTAGGAAAAAAAAATGAGCGCCGCCTGCACTTGGGCATCGACCCTTTCGTTCCCTTCCCGCCCACCGCTTGCTGATGTTGGTCTCCGGGCCTGGCTTCCTTGCAGGTGTGCTCTGGGCCACGGTGCTGGGGGCGGCGCGCACAGCGGAAGGTCGCACGCGGCGCGGATGCCTAGGTCGCCCAATGGGCTGAATGACACAGCGCGACCGGAGGCGCCGGGTCTCAGGACAGGGGATCTGTTACTGCTGCTTCTGCTTTGTCCTGTGGGGCCCGGCTCGCGCGGGGTGAAGGAACAGGGACTGCCCCACGTGCCTTCCAGGGAGGTGGGCGGAGGAAGGGAGCAAGGTGTGTCCGATGATGGCACAGGCTCACTACGATCTAGCAAAAAACCAACCTTCGGAAAAGATGAAGAGGTTTTTTGCACGACGGCTCGGAACTGCAGGGAGATAGTAGAAAGGAAGGGGTAAATTTGTAATATTATGCTTTCTGGTGGTTATGCTCTTGTGTTTTCTTGGAAATTGCAGTGCAGTTGGTTGGATTCATTCAAATATTCTTGTCTGGTGCTGTGAACTCTTTCTCAGAGGAAGTGGGGGGCTGACTGTGCATTTTTTTATGGGAAAAAAAAGTTGGGTTTGGACTTCATTCGTTTTCAGATTCAAAGGTGATTACTAAACCAAACTGGATGCATCAAAACATGGCATTGCTTGGATCGTATGGGTTTTTGCCATGTGCCAGATTCTTGAACTCTATTACTTTTAATCATAGGCTTGTTGTTAAGTATTCATTATCCACTAGTTTGCATTCTATAGAACTAGTATGCTTATTGACTAGAAAGTAGAAATGCTGTGAGCAATACTTCATAAAATTTGCATTTAAAAATAATCTTTACCCATTCAGAGATTTTTTTTTCTAAAAAGACATCTTTTGTGTTGTTTACTTGCAACATAGATTACATAAACATATATAAAAGTGACTAAAAGTTTTTCTTTCATTAGAGTAAGTTGTAAAAAACGAATGGTTTATCTATTTTCCCATCCAGCATTTTGTTAAAAATCCATTTAATGTTTGTGCATTGAGTGCCTGCATCTTAAATGCTATGAAATATGAGTTAAGAAACATTTATTCAGCAATGTCCACCTACTGTGTGCGTGGTGCCAGGTAACAGAGGGGCCACCAACCAAAGATTGTTAAAATTCTTTGTGAAACCAGAGAGCAGCATTCAGAAAAGGGACCCAAGATGCAGCAGTTCTCCACTGTTCATCTTTCCTAACACCGTATGGATGTGACATTTTCGTTGTGGTAATAGTGAAGTGAGTGTTCAGCATTGAAAGAGCAGTAGGGAATGAAGGAGTTCTAGGAATCATGAACCGCTTAGCCTGTCAGGAGCCATGGAAATTGGTGGCATAGCTGTGTAGGAGAGTGTAACCTTCTGGGTTCTTGTTACAGTTATACAGCTTTCCCAAAGAAATTTTCCATGGTCCGGTGAGCCGAGAGGTCTGACCTTCTGATGAGCACCATCATCATTCTGATGAGCACCTGTCATCATTTAGCAGTCTTGATGTCACATGGATAATAGTGAAACACTCAAAACCTTTTTCCAAAGTAAAAATATATATTAGCAAGCCTCACTGGAAATTTTTCATTTGGAGAATTTCATGTCATCAGATTTTGGGTACAGTTTTCCTGAATACCATGACAACTGGATTTTCCTAAGACTTATGCAAGATATTGTAGCCATTATTTTGAACTCAATTTTTTACTACATTTTTAAAAGGGCATCTTCTTCAGTAAACAAGTAATATCAGGAGCAATGAGTTCCTATGAATAACCGCTAGATCTGGTTGCATTTTACTAGGTATTGTATCCTTTGTTACCTAACAGAGCCCTAATCATTTAGAGATACATTGTAAAATCATTACAAATAAAATGCTATGATGTCTGGAGTTTGTTTCAAAATAATTGGTGGTGAGTGAGGGGCATAGGGAAGTGGTTGCTTGTAGATGAAACAAGATTTGCCAAACATTGATAATAGTTAAAGCCGGTGTGGGAATTCACTCTGCAATTCTTTCTACTTTGATATGTGTTAGAGGCCTTCTTTCAAAGGTCTAGCTAAGAGAGTAGACTCAACTTGACCTGCCACTGATTTAACATTTTCACTTATGTCAGCTCCTTTGGATTAGAACTTGGTACCAAATAAGAAATGGTAGTTGTTTGATTTCCACTAAAGTTATGGATCAACTACTTGGGGTTTCTGAATGCACTTGAAGGAGAATGAAATAATGTAGTGGTAGGTAACATGTTTGTAGTTTACAGTAAAAAAATAATAATAAAAAGGAGCCAGTTTTATTGTTTTTGTTTAAGGGGGGGCAAAGATGGTATGTAAATCCTCAAGAAAAAGCAGTGTAACTCAGTTTTAAATGTATTTAGAAGAATGCCCAGAATAGTGTAAAAATTATAGTGACTATTTAAAATTTTCTTCCCTTTTTAACTCATGTTTGAACTGTTAAAAATGAATCAGCCTCCTGAATGTTTGCAGATTGCCTGTGCCTAGATTTTTTTTTTTAAAGTATATGTACTAGATCCAGTGTAGATTGGCTTTTTCTCCACCATCCTGCCAAAGAGAAAATAGCATGTGGCTTGTGCTATATATTTACCACATAGTATTCATGCTTCGGTTTACAAAGAAAAAGGAAACCCTTTCAAAAAGTTGTTTGTAAAATTTGTGAGTGTGTTTTTAACATTGGTTTAACCATATTCAAAGTTTAGAGTTTGGCTGTAAGATAAGCTTTTCAGAAAACTCAAGCTCTTTTGCTCTTTTAAGTTCTTCTCTTAATTCTCCAGTATGCACCAACCAACCTCCCTGGCTGTCACCCACGACAGTAGTCACTACTGAAAATCAGATGTCGAGGTGTGCAGGCTGCCTGTTTGAAAAAACAGATAACGAAGTAGCACAAATGTCAAGCATCCTGCCTCATTTAACCCTACAAATGATTAAGTTTCAAGGAAGTTTAAGAAAAAAAAAAAAAAGACTGAGTTTATCTCATCTGATAAATGTGTTTTAAATGTCCACTTAAAATCAGATATTCAAGATTTATTTAATGTTTTCAGACATGTCTAGGTACAGTGAATCCACTTTATAACTCAGTTTACTGTGATTTTTTTGTGAATTTCTGTGTTCCTCAGTCGAATGTATGTGCCATGAAGGCACTGCCTGCTTTGCTCACCACTTTACTTGTAGCATCTAGCCCAGAGCCTGGCACGTGTAACTTATTGGAAAGGCTTTTCAAATGATTTGCAGCACTACAAATATGTCCGTTTCTAATTTTTAATATGTAAAGTATCAAAATAGTAGCTAAAATAGTGTAACATTTCAGTCATTCAAAGCCTCCTACCAGACTGCTGTGTACCAGGAGATAGGTTGTTGGGGGAGAACATACAATCGTTCAGTCACTTGATGAGCATTTGTTGAGTGTCCAGCACCAATCTGGCTCCCTGCCCTGCAGTTTCTTCAGCAGAGAGGCCATAGCAGCAGAGGTCCTCATTTTCCTGTGTGTGTGGTTGACCCTGTACCTGCAAACCTCTGTTCCTTCCTTTTCTCCTGGTCTCCATTTTCAGGAAATGAGAACTGCAATAATGAGAAAGATATTTGATTATAGGTTAAAAATAAACTTTTTTTTTTTTTTTTTGAGACAGAGTCGTGCTCTGTTGCCCGGGCTAGAGTGCCGTGGCATCAGCCTAGCTCATAGCAACCTCAAACTACTTGGGCTTAAGATATCCTCCTGCCTCAGCCTCTGTAGTAGCTGGGACTACAGGCATGAGCCACCACGCCAGGCTAATTTCTTGTTTCTATTTTTAGTTGCCAGGCTAATTTTTTCTATTTTTTTAGTAGAGATGGCGTCTTGCTCTTGCTCATGCTGGTCTAGAACTCCCGAGCTCAAGCGATCCTTCAGCCTCGGCCTCCCAGAGTGCTAGGATTACAGGCAAGAGCCACCGCGCCTGGCCAAAAATAAATTTCTGATGTGGATGATCCTTAAGTAAAGAAAATTAATGAGTATATTAAAACTAATTATGCCATGCATTCTTGATTTCTTCTGGGAAAAACAACTGATGAAGTTTTATGCATACTTTAGCTTTTGCCTTCCAAAACAGTGGTTCTCAACTGTTCATTTGCATTTGAAGTGCTTGGGAAAGAGTCTACAAGTAGACCCTACCCTTAGGGATGTTGATGAAACTGGCTGGTTGGGGGTGGGAGAGTGTAGGGGGGTGGTGGGCATGGGATCTGGTCATGGGCATTTTTTAAGAGAAAAGGAATAAAATCTTTGCATTGTAGTTATTTGCATCAAATCATTAACCATTATTAACTGTTGCAGTAGTTTCTACTAATTGGTGTTACTTGTGAGAAAATTTTAAAATTGGTGTCCGGGGAAATTTGGAGTAATTTTAATAGCAGAAAATCTATATTTGTATAGTTGACATTTTAAAGCAGGACTTCTCAAACTTTAATGTGTATAAGAACCACCTGGGATCTGGTTAAAATGCAGAGTGCTAGGCAGAGATTCCAAATTTCTAACAAGCTCCCAGAGAGCCCGCGATGCTCTGGTCAGACTACACTTTGAGTACCAGGAGCAGGGGGGACTGCTGCTTTTGTTAGAAGGCTCTTAGCTTGTTGTTGGAACTCAAGCTTAACCAATTTTAGGGTCCCCAGGCATTTCCCCACTCAGGCCACATTGTTCCTTTAGCTCAGCAGTTTTCTGGTGGTGAGCCAACTGAGGCCTCTGCATTTCTTCTTTCCTGAGGCCTGAACGCAATGACCCTTCCTATCAGTTGCCGAGGCTTTTCTGGTCTTGTGGGAAACTTATTGGCGTAAGTGAGGCTTTTTTTAAAAAAAAAAAAAAAAAACTGTGCGATCGAAAGTTTTCTTAGATAAAAACTCACATATTCTGACTTGTACTAGTTATTCTAAAGAAAATATGAAACATAACTATGGATTCCAAATACTTTTGCTTCATGGTGGTACCTCTCCCATGATTATTGATAATTCTTACATTTGCCAGACTAGAATACAAAATTTGTATCAGTGGCGGCACATTGGTTAAAAAGGCTATCATTCCATTTTTGAGAATTTCAGATGTAGATAGGCTACTTTCCAGTTTATTTCTGATGGTTGGTTAATGAACTGGCACATCTTTCTGATTACTTTTTAAAAGATAATTAGAGCAAGGAAAGACAGACTTGGTATTAATTTGGATTGAATTTTGGTTATTGTAAACTTACGCAGTTTTCCTTTTTTTCCCATCTAGTTTGTACCTACTAATAAGCAAATGAACATGAAGTACCTTGAATATTTGAAAAACAAGGACAAGTTAAACTATTATTATTAAAACAATTGATAGCTAATTATCACTACCCTTTATTTGGCATCTGAAACCACTACAAAGGCGTGTCAGAGCCCCGGGAGGAGCAGGTGGACAATTTAAAGAGTAGTGATTAAGGAAATGCTTATACTGGACACATGTTCTAATCAGGCAATCAGCTAATACCTTGATGGAGACATTTTAGTTGGGACAATACCTTACCTTACAAAAATCTTAACATCCCCAGTACATATCTGTATGACCTGCCCATGCAGCCTGCCCATCTCAATGTGCCACCAAGTATCACCTGCACACATTCCCAGACACCCCTGATAGTTGTACCACTCTAGGCTGAGAAACATTGATTAGAGGTTCAACAAAAAGAGAAATCATGCTTCTGGCTTCAGGTTTTGTTTGGAGCTAAGAGATGAATTTCTCTCTCCCTTCTTTGGCTGATTAAAATATACACTGATTAGGGGAAAAGGCCAGGCAAACGTGGTGGTTAAAGATGATGCTAATTTCACCTGATTTATGTAGGCTTCATGATTTGAATATCCAAGGGGGCTTCTATAATCCCATCTAGTATGTTGCAAATGACTTAAATACAAAACACCTTCTCTACCTACAGGGACCACAGGTGACTTCCTTGATGTCCCTCCCCTCTGTGAGGACTTTCACGTTGTGAGACAATTTTGAGAATTTCTCCCACACATCACATGTGTATACTTTTGTTGTTAACCCACAACTGAACTGACTGACTGTGCCTTGTGTTGTGGATGATAGTCAGCTACTCATGAAAATGAATTAGAAGAAATTACTAATGAGTACAAGATCCATTGTTTGGGTGATGAATACCCTAAAAGCCCTGACTTCACCACTACAAAATCTATGCATGTTAATTGCACTTACACCCTATAAAAAGGAAAAAGTCAATGTTTTCACCAATTTGAGGGTAATTGTATTACCTATTAATTGTCGGGGACATAAAAACTTGAGTGAATGAATTATTTGTTCTTAAGTCATATTTTTTAAAATAGCAGAATGACTAATGATAACCACTCTAACATCCTTACTTTTTCCCCCCTCAGATGGATCCTAATAGAATATCAGAAGATGGCACTCACTGCATTTATAGAATTTTGAGACTCCATGAAAATGCAGATTTGCAAGACACAACTCTGGAGAGTCAAGACACAAAATTAATACCTGACTCGTGTAGGAAAATTAAACAGGCCTTTCAAGGAGCTGTGCAAAAGGTAAGTCCACACTGAGGTTGATAAGTCAAGGGCCCTCACTGACTCTACCAATACTGAAAATTAAAACTGGCTAAGTGCTGTTGACTCTGTTCTTTTTATTTTAATAATTTGTAAAAGAGCTAAAGGGAATGTTTTAAAGAGATTAGCAGAATTCTTTTGAAGGTGGTAGTGGCTGATTATGGGGACCTGAGATGTTCATGCAAATATTCTTTTCTTCCTTTTCTTTTTTCTTTTTAAGAGGATGGATTTAAATTAACACTTAAAAGGAGGACAAAGGTGGCTTGTGGATGGTCTATGAATCAGTTTGCTAGTTTGAATCCCCTGACCTAAAAACCTTCCCCTCAGTTCATAGGACTTTATGGGAGTTATTTCCTTTACATTTGGTTTTGTAATGGTGGAACCTCCTATTTCCACATCTGTTGATCTGGAACTCTCTTGAGAAGCAATTGTAACTGTTTCTTTGTTGTCACCTGTGGTGAGGACGTGATTAAGCAGAGCAGAAAGTGATGTCCTGGGTGAGGTGGAGATTCTGTGTCCGTTTTCTCATTTTCTGGGAGAGCTGGGTGACAAGAGAGGACTAGAGGCAGAGAATACCAACAACTCCTTTTATACTGACAACTCCAATCGAAAAACACCGTAATAACTGCCTGTTTTACTTTCCTGAACAAAGGCAACTGACAATTGTGCAGCCTTGGAATTATTTTATTTACTGACTCCACCAAAAACTGGATAGACCCCAAACAGTGACTCCAGTGCAAAACACCTGTGTGCACTGCATACCTGCATGCACACTGCATGGATTCATGCACACACCTATACCTCCCAACCTCTATTTGCTCATTCCAGAGCAAATTCTGAAGTTCTCAAAGCCCTTAAATCTAAATTAAATTTAGTTTAATTTTTAAAAATCCACATATAGTGATAGCATTTTTTTAAAAAGAGGCTGCATCAGAGGTGGAGGTAGGGAGATGGAGCTGTTTTATAAGACCAACTAATAAAGGTAAGTATCTATAACACACTTAATGTTGAGATTTGCTGTATTTTATCAAATCTAAGATACCACCAATTTTAAGCCTACTTTATTGTTTCATGTATCACTAAGGAAAAAGAAGTTGACTAAAAAATTAAATATCATTATCATAGATTCTGAGTTGCATCTTAATTTCAAAAATACTAAAATGTAGCCCTCTGGGAGGCCGAGGCGGGTGGATCACTCGAGGTCAGGAGTTCGAGACCAGCCTGAGCGAGACCCTGTCTCTACTAAAAATAGAAATAAAAGTTATCTGGACAACTAAAAATATATATAGAAAAAATTAGCCAGGCACGGTGGCGCATGCCTGTAGTCCCAGCTACTCGGGAGGTTGAGGCAGGAGGATCGCTTAAGCCCAGGAGTTTGAGGTTGCTGTGAGCTAGGCTGACGCCACGACACTCGCTCTAGCCCGGGCAACAAAGTGAGACTCTGTCTCAAAAAAAAAAAAAAAAACTAAAATGTAAAAAAATGCGCATCAAGTCAATGAAGTACATATTACTTTAACATCTATAAGAAAGCACATTGCTTATGAAAATTACTTTCTTGTTATAATTAGTGTATAGGTGCTTATCTTTATGCAGTAGGTACATATTTTAAAATGTGAGTTTAAATTCACTGGTCTTTTTATCTTATATTATAATTTTTGATCTGTAGCAATAGCAATTCTGCTAATCTATTCATTTTCATTGTTCTGTTTTGTATTTCATTTTCATTACTCTGCTTTTTACCCCATTTGTGAAGCTTCTCTCTCAAATACTGAGTAATCTGTCTATAAACAATAATTTACATATACTAGAGGTAATCTATTAGTTCAAAACTGAATCCCTTGTTAAGGTAATTCTAGTTAGGCAAATGATTGTGTCCTAATTTTCTGTTTAGATTGGCCTGTATTGTGTCTCTTTAAAATTAAGAGACCAACTTTTAATTTCACTGGTGTCCTGATTCTTAAAGATTATTCTTTGAGGTTCTTGCGGAACAATATGTATGCAATATTAGCCAAGATTGTTTTGAAAATAAATAATATTAAGAACAGATACCATTAACATTGATTTATGCGCATGCAAGAATGGTTCAATCCCAACAGATCAAAGGAGAAAAACATATTATCATCTCATAGATCCTGAAAAGTGACTGACAGAATTTTGTATCTATTTCTCTTGTTTAAAATCCATTAGAAAACAAAATCAGAAGGATTCTTGATGTTACTAAAAATGTTTCAAACTGAAAGTTAGCTGCTAATGAAAAAGGTTTCTTAAGGTCAGGAACAAAACAAACTGTACCCATATTGTTGTTCTGAAGATGTTAGCTAATGTGATTACACAACAGAATGACATAAGAAAATACATATAGAGAAAAGAAGGTGGAATTTGCATGTGATATGACTGTACACTTAGGAACATTCAAAAGAAAAAGTGAAAAGCTGTAGGCAAAATAAAATAAATCAATTCATAAAAATTAATAAGTAATAATCACTAGCTGTCGACATTTCAAACAATAATTAGAAAACATGAATGAAAGATTCTACTCATAGTTTTCATTATTGTAAGAGCCTTTTGGAGACATAGTGCCTCATGCCACATGAGTAATACTAATGATGAGAAATTCAGTATCTGGCAAGCCGGAAGAAGAAAGATTTGTGGGCAGGCAAGAATAATTAACTACTCTTAATAAAGGCAAGTAGTCTTAATTATACTACTAGATTTTTATGACTCACAGGATGAGTAGAACTTTATTTCATAAATTTTACATTTACTTTTATTGTACTATAGGATCTTAACCTTTTCGCATGGGTAATATTACATATAAGTAATCCTTTTTTTAAGAATAAGGAGCTGTTATAATATACCAATGTGTGTTTGGAGGTAAAAGATGTCCTTTCTTCCCCCTAGACAAGATCTTTAGGCAGGAGACGAGCCCTAGACATATCTTGTCATTAGAATCAACCAATGTCCCCTAAGCACACATACTGTGCTAGGCGTATTGCCATATCTTCTCCTATACCCAAGGATTTATGCTTTTCTTACCCTAGTCAAATAAGGATTTGCCAAATGTGTATCCTTTGATGAGGATTATTGGTTAATGTGACATTCTACACATCTTGCCAAAATAATCAGATTTCTCATTTCTCTTGCCAATGCTGAAAATAGGGTAGATGCATTAGGCATTCATAAGTAGGTTTATATCATAGTTCTAGTTCTAATATAGATACTGAGTTAACCCGTAAAACAAAATTACATGTGTGGTTGCAATCATTATTGAGAGATCAACCCATCCAGTGGTAACAGATACCAGACATAAGCATAATATCACATTATATGTGTGCAAAAACTGGTGTTTACCCAGCCTGTCTTTGGTCAGACATGTAATGCTGTTTTTTTCCCCTTTTTTGTTTGTGGCTGGGTTCGCTTGGCTTCCCCCCCACCCTTAGCACAGAACTCTGAAAGCCTCTCAGTGATCCAACTCTACCAACCACAATTTATAAAGTCTATCATAACAGTCTACGACAATAAAGAAAACGCTAGTACAAATATGGTGTCTGATTTATAAAGCGATTCTTGTTTCCAGTTTTGGCAGCCTCCCTGGTTTCTGCCAGCCAGGGGGGTAGAGAAGGAATAGTGAGCTCAGACCCTAATGAGAACTGCCCCACATGGCAGGGAGGACACTTAGCCCTCAGACCTCCTGGGCAGTCTTAGTAGAAAGCCACCTGTTTACACACTAACTGTACATTCTGAGTACTCAAGCTATAACTCCATTTGCCTTTAGAGTGCCAGGTTGTTGATTTCATATTGTGTACCTGTTTGTAAAATTTGCTGAAATTTACTTGCAATGGTATTTGAAAGAATGATATGCAGGAGAGAGATCAATATACAAATTACAGAAATCAGTTTGTTCTCCAAAATGGGATGTTCACTGCTTTCAAGATGATCCCCTAGGATATGAGAAGAAAGCATGGGAACTTATCGGTGTGTTTATTTTTTTAATATTAGCTTTTAAAAGCTGTGTTTCAGTAAATATTTTGCAATGTACATAACCTACAGGAGTGATTTTATTTAAATAAATAAATATGTACTTTTGAAAGCATTAAAATTGTGTCCCTAATAGAGGTGCACAGTCAAAAATATTAAGAGGTCATGCAGTGAAGCTACAAAGTCCATCGGGACAAAGACTATAGCTATTTGGTGCACATTTGAATATATCACACCTAATTTTATCTCAGAAATCGATGAATAAAAGAACAAATAAATGATTAATGACATTGAACTCTGTGAACTAATATTTTTGAATAAAAATGGGACATCAACCAACTAACTCATAAAGCCATTCAGAACCTTATAAACCTGGCTCTCATTGATCTGATGTCTTACCGGTGCTACAATTGGTAATTATGAATATTATAACATGAAGCAATAATGCTTCAATATGTTAATAATAATACAATAATAATATAGGTTGATTTTTGGTAGAAGTTGTCTCCAGCTAAACTTCCCACTTTGGTCACATTTCCTTCAGGTTTCTTTGCCTTTCCATAGCCTGTTAACTATGTAGAGGCTGGCTTATAATGTGAGCTAAAAACGTGATTCTGGCTCTCTCTGTAAGTTTAATTTTATAAAACTCTCTAATTTCACTCCAGAATATGAAAAGCCAATGATGATACTGTAATGACTACCAGTAAGTTATCTTGTTGGCATATCCTTGACAAACCATTTCCTGGAGTGCAAACCTCTGAGCATCTAAAGCGGCGGTCCCCAACCTTTTTGGCACCAGGGACCGGTTTCATTTTTCCAAGAGGTAGGAGGTGGAGCTCAGGGCTCAGGCAGTAATGTGCCAGCTGGTTCCTAACAGGCAGTGGGCTGCAGCCTGGGGCTGGGGACCGCAGCTCTAAAGACTTACTGGAACATGGGGAGGAAGACCAGAGAGCCATAATTATCAAACAATTCATTCTTACCTGAAATTCTTTTTTATTCCTTAAGGATCAGTACATACTTGGCTTCATCTCCTTCAGAACTCATAATGTAAATTGCACAATATCCTCCAGTATTAAGGACAGTGTGCCCAGAGATTTGCAATGCTTTGATCCTCAGCGCAGTAGGCACTGTTGGTATAGTCTGAGCTGGGTAACTCATAAATGCATTGAACTAAATAAGAAGGTTTTTCTCTCTCACGTAATAATCCAGAGGTGAGTTGCCCAGGGCTAGTAGGGACACTCCTCCATCCTCAATGTGTACCTTTCATCTCTGTGTCCAAGTTGGCTTCTCTATTGTTGTCATTTCTAGACAGGGGAAGGGTAAAGGAAAAGGTGAAGTCCGTACCTGGGAGTTGAGATGTCACTTCTAGTAGCATCATATTGGCTGGAAGTTACTCATAATATCACATCTTGTTGCGAGGCGGGCTGGACAGCGTAGTCTCCAGCTGAGAGGCCATTTACCCACAAAACTCGAAGAAAGGGGTGGCCTATAACTAATAGGGAAAAAGGAGAGGATGGATACTAGGGGACAATGAGCAGTCTGGGGTATTCACTAAACCCTATTTAGGTAGGAAAGTGGACTCACTATATGAGCAAGAGTTAACTCTGAGAATATGCAAGCCTATAAAAAAATCTTAATAGTCAAGATTGTATTTTGTAAAGGTTAAAATACTTTAAGATTATTTAGATTGCAAAAAAAAGAGAAAGAAATTTAAAAGTAGATTTAAGTCATTCATCTTTCTGAGGAAGTTTCAAAGGTCAGTTTAGACATATGCAACTGTGGTCATTGAATAAACCTTGATTGTCACTTGCACAGTGTTTGCTAGATTTTGTAGATGCAGGATATTAATTAAAAATCAGAAAGGTAAGCAATTAAGTGATTGTGTTTTCTCCATATGTAAAGTCGATCCCTTAGAATTCCAGTCTCTGTTACTATAAAAAGCCTATTCTCATTTTTAAACTAAATAAGAAATCAATTAAAATTTAAGTAGATTGTAACTACTTGTGAAATTGTAATCATTGAAGTAGTTATACAGCCATTATTTCTCATTTGCTTTTTAGTTTAAAAAAAGGGCGGGGGTAATTAAACCCCATTCATTGTCTTTGTATACAAGAGCATATGTCCCAGGAAAGTTTCTCATAAACCCACAAGGAATCTTGGGTTTTGGGGCACTGATGTTCCCAAGTCAAGATGTTAGTCATGTAGTGGTTTTCCAATAGGATTTCATCTCTGTTTGCCATAACAGTTTTGGGAACTGCAATTCAACCCCAATCACATTTAGCATTTATAAAAGCTGTCTTTATGGGAAAGCTGAAGTAAGACCCACAGAGTTTTCCTACAAAACCAAGGCCATCTACTGTCTTTTGCCCAACAATGAGCTACTGGTTGTGTACTCAGTCTCAGGGGAGACCCAGGGAAGAAGGTAGGAGGTGGGAGGGTTTGCAAGAGAGAGTTTGGTAATACCATTAGTGCTGATGTCTGAGGTAGGCTTATCTTTGTGCTACAATTCCCGCAGGATGGAAGACATCTTTAAAGAAACAGAGAGCTAGGAGGATGTGTCTGAAAAAAGAGCATTCATTATGTGGCCTGAGATCTTGGGCTAAGATTCCAGAAGTGGAAGGAACTGAGGGGCCTTGGTTGGGGAGCATGAGGAGAAGGAATAGATAGGATTGTTCTACCAGGACTGGTGTATCCTAGGAGAGGTACAGCGTGTGTCGCTGGAGAGGAGGATGTGCCCTAGAGCAGCGTTTCCCAAACCTGCTGGATCTTAAGGCAAACTTGGGGCTCTCATTTAAAGAAGAGAAAAGAAAAGGCTCCCGGATCCATCACTGGAGATTCTGATTTGGTAGTTCCGGAGTGGACCCTCTGTCTTCTTCAAAGCATCCTGGGGAGAGATGAGAGCCACTGGTGGACAGGAAGCCGTTTGTGAATGAAGTGACTATATTTGAAAAGTCAGGTCAAGCCTGTGTGGTGTGGAAAAGGTGGGTCTTGGAAATTGTAGAAACCGTCTGTATTTGAAATGACCAGACAACTAATGTTTGCTTGACCTTTTTGAAGTTCGGAGTCTGTAAGAGTTCCGTTCTCACTTAGTCTCCTCATCACGAGGGTGCTACCCCAGGCCCCAACCTTCACCTTTCCAGAACACTGGGTAGTGGTGGTGGTGATGGTGGTGATAGTGGCAGTAGGAAAAATAATAATTACACCCTTAAGGCTTGTATTTATCAGAAAGTTTGAGTGAACTCAGAACTCAGTGCCCACAGCTGCTTCTCCTTTGCTCTGCTCTTTCACGGTGAATGTCAGTGCCATCATCTCCACCATCCCAAACCAGAAGCCAAAAGCTGGTCATTTACTTTTACTCAATAACCCCTCACCTTACCCCATCCTGTGAATTCGACCTCCGTACAAAACCTTCAAATATTCTTTCTACTCTGTTCACCACGGTGGTCACATTAATTTAGGCCACCATCATTGCTTGCCTGGGTCATTGCAACTGCTCTCCCTGTCTGTGGTCTCCTGCCTCTGGCCCATCCTCTCCAAAGCCGAGTGACTTCCAAAATGCATATCTGAACATGTCACTTGCTTTTCTCCTTGAAATATCCTTCAGTGGATCCCTGCAGTCGTCAGGATGAAGTGTGCGCTGCTGAACGTGCAATGCAGAGTCCTCTGTATTCTGGAAAGCCTGTCCCCACCCCCGCCTCTCCAGGCCCATCCCCTGAGTGCTCCATGTCATCAGCCCCACCTCGACTCGTACTCCCTGGCCCCACCGTACTGCAGTGCTGGAACATCCCCAACCTGGCTGCACCCTCTCTCCTCGCTGCCTCTCTGCTGTGGTCAGTAAGCACACGAGGGCCATGAGGATGTCTGTCCTGTGAACACGGTATCCTTAGCAACACAGGATCTGACCCCTAGCAGCCAGCAATAAACTTCATTGAGTGGTTGGAGGAATGGATGAGAGCCTTTGTGCGTAGCCCTTTAGATGCCATTCTAGGCCTTTCTTTGTGTAGTCAGTTTTCTAATTGTCTTTCAAAATTCAACTCAGGCCTTAGTTGCTGAAGGAGGCCCCACTGAGGTCTGCGTCTGCTTGTGCGGTTAGGATCCCTCCCGGGCATACCCAGGGCTTCTTGTAACAGCACTAACCACACGGGCCTGGGGTTGGGCTCGCTCAGACGGGAGCTTTCCAAGGACGGGGACTGCGTGGTGTTTACTTTCCAGCCCCATGGCCGGCATAAAGCTGGTGCTCCACAACAGTGTAAAGAACAAGTTCAAGGAATAAGCGGGTGATCTGCGCCTATCCCTGCCCTTAGTGACTTCAGGTGGCTGGTTGTTTCATATGGCCAGAAGCTAGCCACAGTATCAAGTCAGAAGGTTCAGAAGTGGCTGGAGGTTGCTCACAAGCCTGGTGCTCTCTTGCTTTTTCAAGAGGGGGGCTTCTTCCCTCTTTGGAACATAAAGACATTAGGGACCTTGGGCTGGGGTCCTTATTCACTGGCAGCCTTGGCCCTTTCCTTTCCTGGACTCATTTGTCTACAGCAGCTGGCCTGGTACCTCTCTGTTCCCTTTTGGGGCTCATCCTTAGCAGAGGAGACGAGGCTTTGTAAATGTAGAAAGCACTGCCAATGCAAGGTGGCATTATTCTTTTTCAAGCGGCAGAGGAAAACAGACATGGTAAATAGCACAGTTAGCCCAAGATGCCACACTGCAGTTACTCTGCCAAACCCTTAGATTAAACTTTTTTAACGAGTAGCGTAGTGTTAGACACTTTAAAATTGGGCTCTTTATGAAGACTAATATTGCTGTCATAAGGCTACTTTATGAAAACCCAAGGGGACCTTTAACTGTAGCAGAAGCTTCCTCATTTAAACCATGAAGGTTAAACAATAAAAACTAATTTTCTATTCCCAGCATACCCATCACACTGCCAGGAAAAGCATCACTCTGCTTTGTGAAAACAAGGGCACGCTATTCTGTAGCCCTTTGGCGGGTAGAGTCCATTAGCTGGCTGCAAAGATGTGTCTTTTCCAATCAGCTGACTTCTTTTGAAGAAATGTTCTGCCAGTGGCGGTGCTTGGGGTGGGGGGAGGCTAACCCACATCTTGGTAAAGTTCTTTACTGAGGATTTCCATAGGTGGGATGGGACGGTGGCGGCTGACTCCGTTAGGAGGTGAAGAGGTAGGAGGTTAAGAGTGGGGTGGTGGTGTGGGGTGTGTAGAATCGTTGCAGACAAGACTTTGGCTTTGGGAGAATTTTTTGGTCTCTAGTTTTATATAAAAAATAAAGAATTATGAGGATCAAAATGTAAAGTTACAAGTCCAAGTCAGAGATGGCTTTTACCTTCAGGAATAGTGGGGTCCATACCCCATCTACCTTCTCCCCTCCCATCTACTTGCTGGGCCGCGGGACCCTCACCCACCTCCCGTCCCACCCACCTTGGGAATGGTGAGGGGCTGCCTTCCCCGGTGCTGCTGTCCTCTCCTCTTCTGGTGCCTTGCAGGGCTCTGCTTTGAGGAACCTGGGCTGAGAAGGACAGGCCCCCCTGTGATCTTTAATAATATATATTTAGGCAACACACCGCTCAGTGGATCCCACTTAACAGTTCTTTGCTTTGGGGTGTTTTTGAGCTGTCACCACTGACTCTTAATAGGGACCTGGGGGTCACCTGCTCCATCCAGGCTCATATAAAGTGTCCACCCTGGGATTAGGAGGTCAGTGTGAGCTTTAGGAGAGGGAGGTAGTGAGAGGTGGAGACAGCCATTCTGAATCCTGTCTCTTTAGTTGCTGCACAACACCTGATGGCTACTCTTTCTGTGCCCTGTAAACCAAAAATGCCATGGAAATCAAGGCTTTGCAATTAAAGATGAGATACTGATCAAACACTAAGGCATCTTTCTGATGGCGCAGTGTGTGCAAAAAAGTCTGCATGAACAGGAGGGTTGGATTCTGGCAGGTAGAACCCTCAGTAGTTCCATGTGACTGGAATCTGTGCTGTCCCAGAGTGTCCTTAGGGGTGGTGGGGTTTGGGGGTACAGGGGAGGAGTAGCAGGAGAGCCTGGAGTGGTAACCAGGCTAAATGAAAACTACTGACACCAGATGTGTGCAGGTTTTCCTCGCATTAAGCAGTTCTCCAACTCTTTGGATGCCAACTGAGTGTTCTACAATTCAATTGTGCCACTAGCTACTGTGAGTTAGCACAGACTTCACAGGTTGAGGGCTCAGTCTTATAAGACTGTCCCACTTCAGATGCTAGTCGCAAGTCTCAGGTTGTTACCTGTACTTCTGACAAACGAGCTGCAAGTTGGGGGTTCCCACCACCCGCCTCCTCAAGTTCAATAATGTTGAAAGGCTCGTAGAACTCAGTAGAACACTTTTCTTACTATTAGGAGATGCACAAGGCCAGGTGTGGGCAGGGGGAGGCCGGTGGAGCAGTCCCTCTCAGGGCACACCACCCTCTCACGCCTTGATGTGTTCCTCAGCTTGGAAGTGCTCTGAATCCCGTTGTTTAGGGTTTTTATAGAGGCTTCATTACACAGCCATGCTGATTAAATCATTGGCCATTGGTGATCGGGGACAACATCCAGCCCCTCTCCACATTCAGGACGGAGGTGGAGGTGGGATGGGGGAGGGGGCGCCCAAAGTTACAATTCTCTAAGCACGTGGTTGGTTCCTCTGGCAACTGACCCCCATTCTCCAAGAGTCACGTCATTAGCATAAACTCTGGTAAGGTTGGAAGGGGCTTATTATGAATAACAAAGGATGCTTCCATCACGCCTGTCAGTCAGGAAATTCCAAGGGTTTTAGAAGCTCTGTGCCAGGAACTTGGGATGAAGACCAATTTTATATTTTTTATTACATCATGAGATCATATAGGCCCACTCATGCAGGGCCTTATAAGCCTTGGTAAGGAAGATGGACTTGTTTCTGAAGTCTGCAGTTAGCCCCTGGAAGATTTTAAGAGGAAAAGGGGCAGGCGCCTCTATGTACTTTATGTTACTAACTCTAGCAGCAATGGAGCAGTTTGATGAGGGCAGAAGACTAGAAGAGGTAGGGAGGAATAATTATAATTATTATAATGCTAATGAGAAATGATGAAAACTTGAAGGAAGGCAGTGGTACCTAGGCTGCCTGGAGAGGAGGGGATGGATTTCTGAGCTATTTACAAGGTGGAAGTCTGCTGGACTGCTCTGCAGGAATTGGAAACTGGCTATTCATTTTCAGAAATAACCCATGTGTGGCATTCATGTGCTAACTGGGCTGATGAATGCACTATTCTTGTAACTAGGTTGGAGAAGAATTACATGAAGGGTATCATTAAGATGTTAAAATGAATGCATTACATATGTTAACAAGTGTATGAACCCAGTATTATATCTGGCAAACGGGGTGTTAAATCCTTGTTCAACCAGCCAGATGTCTCTGCAGCTGCTTGCTGGTGTTGCATAGGGAGGCAGCCAGCCACCTGAGACCCCAGCCACGAGCTGGTGCCAGTGATTTCCCGAGCACCTGGCTGTACAAATCCCTCCTTCCATGCTCTGATTGACAGATACTACATGGACCATACGATTCACATCACAATACACAGGTGGGATTTTCAGTCTGATAAACCCAGATTCCAGCAACTTGATGTTTTCAGGGTATCTTTGTCACCGGGAATGTCCTCAGTTGAAGCTTAAATCTGTTTATGTTATTTTATAAGATGAAAAAACACTGCAGTCAAACAAACTTAAGACCAATTTAATAACATTCACTCCTGCATTGGAATGTTTATCAAAGTCTTGTTTGGGGCTGTTATTCAGCCCAGTTTGCAAAGGGAGGATTAGTGTTTGCTGTGAATGTTTAAATTACCTGAAGTAAAATTCCCGTAACTTTTCAAAGATGTTGAAAGTATTCCTAAGTGTTTGTATTTATGCTTATACAGTACACTCTCTCCTAAGTGGCCCCAACTTATCAAGATTGAGCCAACTATGGGATGTCTCCCCCCTCCCTATGTTTGGCAAAAGATTCTAGAACATTTGAAAAGATGTTCAAGTGTCTGAAGGAAGCTCAGTTCCAACTGACTGCAGACAAGTTCTGCACTCTCTTACGTTTTCCCTATAGTGTGACTGGTAATTGCATTTCTTGGATGTCGAGTTCAGGAGAAGTTGAAGAGAGGCAGTACTGGAGACCACAGTTACACAATCACATCGATCTTTTGTGTATTTTGTTTCCTGGAGGAGAAATTGTGTAATGCTGACATTTTTCTGTGAGTTAAGTAAAAGTTGAGATTAAAACAAAGCATATTGGTTGTTTTCCTGTCTGTTCAAATGCATTCTGACAGCAAAGATGAAAAGCTAATGCAGTCTAAATAGAAAGATACCACAATGAGAAGATGAAAAGAAACATTGTGTAATTTCCTCATCTTCATTGTTTTGTTGGGGTTTCAAATCTACAAAAGGCTGGCTGCCGTAGTGTTCCAGGCTTGGCAATGTCAGACAGCATCCACTAGGTGGCAGTATGTCAGAGGGTTTCTTTTATCCTCGAATTGGCAGCAATTTCTTTGGTTGCCTACCTGTAGTTCGGTTTTCCTTTTTTGTCTTGTTTTGAAGGGTTAAATGAACTATCATAATTTAGGCCCAAATTATCCTTATCTAAAAATGCATCAATTTGCTAAAAGGCCCACTTGTTACAGCGTGACCATAAATAAATTAATGAGTTTATTCATTCATGTGAATTTTCTCAGTAACTTATTGCAGGTAATGATCCTAGCTGTCCTAACAGATGATGAGTACGATGCATTCTGAGAAGACAGATCACACATCTTCCTGGGGAGTGGGCCATTGTGTTCTCTTTAGGAAAGGTCCCAATGGCTCTTAGCCAAGAGAAGAGCTCAGGGAGTGCTCTTTGCACAGCTTCCTCCCTGGAAACCGTTCCTGACTTCTGCTCCAGGCTGTTTGCTGGGGGTGTGTCAAAGCTATCTGCACTTCTTCATGCAAATCTGCGGGCATCCTGATAGTGTAGGTAACATAGGATTGCATTGGATGTTTATTCAGACATTTCACTAACTGGTTTTTATTAATTTACAGCTGGCTTAAAATAAGATAAAACGCATACTTATTTTTTTTTTAAAGATCTCTTTCATCTGAATAATTTGTTCAGAAGAAAGGAGTTAGGATGTTCTTTTGTAGTGTTTCCCCAAAATTAGATTATCAGAACTTTCTGAATTCAAAGAAACCAGAAGCAATGTCTGAATGATAAGATTTAGTAAAAGAACTCTAGAAACCTAAAAGCACTCTAATGAATCTGACAGATGTAGAGGACTAATGTGGATAAAAATAAAAGTAAACTCAAAACTTAGAAAATAAATGGAATTGTCAGTTGTGGTGAAGTTTGGCTTCATCTTCAGAAGGGTTCGTATAATCCTGAAAATGAAAACTATTAGGGGGCATTCAAGAAAAATCCATGCTTGGGATACTAATGGCATCTGACCTTTGAGGAAATGATGAAAGGGAGTGGCTCCTGCTCCGTGGGGTGAACTTGATAGGGTCATGTTTGGAGATCCAACGCCCCTTATCTGTAGGGCCTGCAGGCCTTGGTTTTGGGGGTTCACCAGCCAAAAGGGCTTGGCCAGTTCTGAGCCAGTTGTTTTCTGAAGGCCCTGGAAATTCTGAGGCCATGTTTGCTGGTGTGGGGGCTCCTTTCTGTCAGATCCTCAGGTCACCAGGAGCCGGAGGCCCAGTGAAGGTGTACCCCCTTTTCAGCGTTCCTGCTGCAGGGAGGGTCTCAGGTTACGGGGCAGGCCATTGGTATTTTGTCCCAGCTTTCTGGAGTATATTTGATGACGATGTCTTGCAAAGCGCTACAGACATATACCTCTAGAAGGCAGAGGTTTAAGTCCCAGCTTTATTAGGTGAATTCTTATTCTCTCTTTGCCTCCATTTCTCAGTCTGAAAAATGAGGTTAGTGATGTTGGATCATAGTCTGTTCTCTGTTCTTGGTGTGCTCTTGGCCGAAGAATGACCAGACACACCAAAAGCAAGGCAAGCATGGAACAAAGTTTGTTGAAGAAGGACAAGGCAGGTGTACAGAGCCAGAGCAGGATATAGGTTCACAGAGCAAGATACGTTCGCCACAGACAATGAATGGACCCCCTGTCGAAACAAAGGGCCTTGGTTATGGTCTGGGGACTTATTTTACAGTGTCTGGATTGGGCCCTCCTCATGGTTCAGATGTCACCATGTCACTTTGATGGATAGTTCAGAGTCATATAACCTGAGTCTTACTACACATCTGGATCTCCCATGAGCCTCTCTGAAAGCCCATATGGGCGGGTGAACCGCAATGTAGATTTAAGCTAATGACGTGATAATAAGCCTTAGTTGTTCTAGGTCCCCTTCCAGACCCTATTGTGCCTGTGCTGCTTGGCTCCTGGCTAGGGAATCCTCTGCATCCTTTTGCAGTTGGTGCGCTAAGTTTTGCTTGGCAGATTGGTGGGCTATTCCCTTCTGCCCCCCCCCATGTGACAATTGCTGCGGGCACCTGCCTTTGTCCCCAGGAGTGGCAGAGTCACTCACTGTCTACCTAACAGTCACCCAGCCTCTGATTCTAACAAAAATCAAAGAAGTGAAGTATTTTGTTGTCTCTAAATATAAGAGGTTATTTAATTTTCAATATACAGAATATGTATGGAAGTTGTGAGAATTTAATGAACCTTTGACTAAATAGGTATGTTACCAAACAGCTATTCATGGGAACACTCAATTAGTAACAATGTTTCACGATGCCTGTTCCATATTAGACTCACCTGGGAGCATCTTTAAAAACTACCAAGATCAGACTAATTGGCTTAGTTAGCCTGGCTGGTCTTGGGGCCAGGGTGTAAGGTACCTTCAAAGCTTCCTGGGTGGCTCTAAAGTGCAGCCAGGTTCCCCAATGGAATGCATCAGGTTCTGCCTACAAAAGTTTACTTATAGTCTCAGGGCTGGGAGATACCCTAAAAGTGTAGTTTTAGAAGGACGTTGTGTTTACGATGAATATCTATGCACATAAACAATGATCCTAGAGCTCAGAAAGTCAGAGGTGGGCTGGGTGCGGTGGCTCATGCTTGTCATCCTAGCACTTTGGGAAGCTGAAGTGGGAGGATCACTTGAGGCCAGGAGTTTGAGACCAGCCTAGGCAACATAGAGAGACTCCCATCTAGAAAAAATAAAATATTAGGCAGGTGTGGTGATGCATGCCTATAGTCACAGCTGCTCAGTAGGCTGAGGTAGGAGGATTGCTTGAGCCTGGAGTTGGAGGTTGCAGTTGGAGGAGCTATGATCATGCCACTGTGCTCTAGCCTGGCAGTGGCACGCTTTAGTGAGACCCTGTCCCTATTTAAAAAGAAAAAAAAAGTTGGGGTGGAGATACAGATATTGGGAATCCTTTTTTTTTTTTGTAACCTGAGGCTGTAGACACATGATATGCCCCCTTTCACACTGCAACTTCCCTGCAGGGATTCTGAGGGGAATTGCAATTGTTGGAAACCCAACAGTTATAACATGAGAGGAGCATTACCTCCTGGCTTTCTACCTGGAGTTTTAGTTCATCTGGGGTCTTGAAGCCTTGTTTGTTTTGTTTTAAGCAGACTTTGAAAGTGCTTCTGAGAGGTGCTGATCATTGAATTTTCTTGTAACAAAATGGGTCTGTGGCAGCTCTGACCTAGAAGGTACTGATTAAATGGGCAAGGAAAGGTCGTTCCCAGGTGGAAGAGAATGAACTTTTCCTGCCCATTTAATCAGTGGCTCGAGTCTGCTGCTTCTTTGGCCTGGGTCTCGGTCTTCAAGAAAACCTCCAGTTTGCCCATCTGTGAGTCTTTTGGGATGTGAAAGGGATTGTCATTGTCAAATGAGGCCCCAGGCCAGCAGCACCAGCTCACCTGTTAGAAATTCAGATTCTCAGGCCCCCGCTCCAAATCTGTTGGATGACAAACTGAGGCTGGTCCCAGTAGTCTGTGGTTTAACATGCCCTCCAGGAGGTGGTGATGCATTCTCAAGTTTGAGAACCATTGACTAGGACAAAGGCATTTTCCTTGTCTTTCTCGATAATAAGTGTGTCTGTGTAGAAAATCATGACACAGGCATTTTTAGGTATATGCCATACTTAGCTCTGCTTCCTCCTTCCCTCCTCCTCCTCTCCTTTGATGGCAAGGCAGATCAGAGCTAGAGGGAACATGAGGGGTAGCTTTAAATCTCTGAATGACTCTATCACCAAGGTTCTTCTTCCAATCTTTGAGAGCCAGTACTCAGGTAAAGATACATTGTTATATATAAGTATGTAAAGATATACACAATGTATAAAGATACATGGTGTATGTGTGTATATATAGCTGTATATACACAGATGTAAAGTTATACAATGTATAAAGATACATTGTATATATAAATATATAAAGTTATGTACAATGTACAAAGATACATTGTATATATAAATCTTTTGTGAGTGCAGGAAAGACAAAATCAGGAAATTCCAGAAACTGGGCACCATTGAGAATCTGAAGGTCTTGAGAAAAACTTGGGAGGCTGGAGGTCAGCAGGAGTTGGGAAGAGGATCCAGGTTAGCACAGGCCACCCAAATCAAAAGGGGCCACCGTTTGCCCAGAATACCCTCCCTGCAAATGGTGGCTCCAGAGCCGTGCAGCTCAGTGCCCCGGGCCTAGGCAAGGGCAGAGGTGGCCTGGGATGGGTCCCTAAGATTTCTTTCTAAAAGTCAGCTGTGCTGTGACTTTAGGACTTTAGAATAGGTAACTGAAGACAGCTGTGCTGTCTCCTCCAAGGGTCCTTAAAAATAGAATAGTTTCTCATCTCTCTGGGAGATCCTGAAGGCAGAGAGGAGAATAAGTGTTATCTTATCTCCAGAACCCTGGGTGATGTTATGTTATTGCCTCTATCTTTCTCTTTTTCTCTCTCTCTGTGTATCTAATCTATTTCAAAGCCCTCTTCTCCAAATACTCAAAGAACTTAAGCTATATAGCCTATCTTTAAACATTATGGGGTGGGTGGGGGAAATGGATACAATGAATGGTTGTCCTGGTAACAGAGAAATTAGGATTCTCTCCAGAGCTTCCATCTAGATTGGTATCTAGATTGGAATTCACCCAGCCCTCTGCAGAGTGCCTACGTGCATTATTTCCTTTCATCTTCATAACCATCCTGTGCTAGAGGTATTGTTGATATCCTCAGTTTATGCAGGGATTTGAACCCAGGTGAAAGCCTGAGCTTTCACCCCTTCCACCTTGTGTTCTAAGATGTGACATTTAACGTTGGCTAATGTCTGGATTCAGGTGGGCATGTGGTTACCTACTTGAGCCTTTATTCTCAGAGCTCAAATTGAGATATGCAATTGCCTACACTCTTCATGTACTCAAGTTCTTTCTTTTTCTGGCTTGTGCTTCTAAACCTCTATTTGTGGCAATATTTTAAGTTAATTATTGGTTCTCTAAAGGCTTTTAGACGTCCATATAATACTTTAAATGCACTGTGACTTTAAAATAAAAAATTAACCACTGGGAGCTAGGCATCATTCTCTTTCCTTTGAGCTGAGCTTTAGTGTTATAACAGGAATTCACTAATGAAACAGACATAACAAGGGCCTCCCAGAAGATTTAAGAGGGTCATATATTCTGTGTAATTGTTATTTTCCTAGTTAACTTCATCTCCATTTGTGTACCTGCTACAGATTTTTAATTATGTCTAATTATTCCATGTTTTATAATTTACATTGTCATTTATTTCCTTTTATTGTCCAGAGTATTTTGTTTGATGGTGTGTGTGGTCTAATTTTTAAGCACATCAACATCCAATTCTTTGGGATGAACTTCCCTTCATAGCTACCTAGAGCACGTAGGAATTTCACTGCCTGTGCACTTATGGCATCTTTTGAAGGAAAAGATGGTTAATTTATTGCATGTCTAACAGACTTGAATTCTTACTGCTGTAAGGAAAGAATGAGTTTATAAATAAGATTCTTTTTCCTTTCTATTTCAGGAATTACAACATATTGTTGGATCACAACATATCAGAGCAGAGAAAGGTCAGTGCAGATCTCTATGAATATTTGAAATCCCACAGGGTCACTACTGTTTGGGCTAATATGGTTTCTTTCATCTTCAGCTATGGTGGACGGCTCATGGTTAGATCTGGCCAAGAGGGGCAAGCCGGAAACTCAACCTTTTGCACATCTCACCATTAATGCCACTGACATCCCATCAGGTAAGTTCCATTTGCATCCATCTTGAAAAATATTTTAGGTGTCATTTATCAGCCCATTTACATACTCAAATGTATTTTTAGCCTGCTACTAAATTTCTGAGAGCTCTTCTAGTTTCTTTTTATTATTATTATTATTTCTTACTTTTTATAGAGACAGGTTCTGGCTTGTTGCTCAGGCTGGTCTCAAACTCCTGGCCTCAAGTAATCCTTTTGCCTCAGCCTCCCAAAGGGGTGGCATTGCAGGTGTGAGCCACCCTGCCCAGGCCTGAGAGCCCAGATTTCTAAACCAAAAAAAAAAAAAAGTCATTAGTGCTCAGTTGATGATCCACATCCTGAAAACAGTGATTCTCAAAAATGCCAGAATGGGCATCCCCATTCTATTCATCTTCAGATCATCAGAATGGGTGTGTATTCTAAATGGCTGCCAGCTGAGAGCTCATAACTTGGAAGGACAATCCCCTGTTACGCTCATCTGTGTTTCCCCAAGCTGAGGTTGACGCAGCTCTGAGTGAATGAATTCACCAGGTAGTGGCATGCTCAGCCATCTCCTGCAGAGCTCCAGGTAGGGGACCTTTCAAAGATCCCCTATAAAATCTTTAAGAGACAGTAGCCTCTAGAAAATGAGACCCCTTCCCCTTCTCCAGGTGTTGATCATTTTCTCTGGGTCAACATTTAGTTCAATGGACTAGAGCTCTGCTTATCTTCTCAAAATGAGGAAACCCAGGGCTCGGTGCCTACGGCTGCCTTAATGTCCCAGCTAGTCCATCACGTAACCCCACAGGTTCCCTCACCTCGCCCTAGAGGAGGACCAAAAAGATTCCAAAGAACATTATGATAGCGTGATCATTGAACATTATTATTATTATTATTATTATGCCACTTATTGAGCAACTACTGTGCATCAGGCATTTTCCTCTATGTTCCTTATCCCTAATCCTTACTACAACCCTGCAAGGTAGGGAGTAGCATTCAGATTTTGCAGACAGGGAAATTAAATGGTATATGGTTTGTCATTTGTTCAAGGTCACAGGGGTGGCAGGAATAGAAGCTGGATTCCACCCTAGTTGGTTCCCAAGTCCATGCTTTTTACGCTATCCATTATCACAGAAACAGGCCACAGGGTACTTGTGGGCAGTTGTCTTTGTCAGAGGGAAATAAATTCAAAGCTCTCATGTTGCTCTTTTCCTGTAAAAAGCAGATTAGTGTAATATCTAGTCTAATAAGAGGGGCTCTAAAATCTGGCTGCCTGGGATTGAGGTCCCACTGTACCACTCACTGGCTCTGTGACTTTGTACAAATTACTGGAGTTATTTGTGCCTCAGCTGCATCGTGTCTAAAACAGGGATGGTGACAGTATCTATCTACTCCAGGGAGTAACTATGAAGATTAAATCAAGTAATGTACTGACATTCTCACGTGGAGGATGACATATAGTAAGCACTCAGTGAATGTGACTTGTTGTTATTGAGTATAATTAAATAATTATACATACTCCACTTTTTTTCTGCAAATAATTTAAGGCAAGTTTTTTTTTTTGAGCTTAAAAAAAAGTCCAACTTACAATAAATGATTTTGAAGCCTTTATGATAGTGTGGGCCATGAAGGATTTTTCCTAACTAAAGACACAGAAAGTGAGAAAGCAACTCTTTGGCTTTTAGAGGATTTTCCAAACAACCTATCCTGTCCTAGATACTTGCTTTATAAACAAATTTTCTCTCTCTGTGTCTATGTGCCTTAGGGTGGAGCTATGCTAATTTTGTCTGAGTAGAAAACTATTTTGCACGTTAACAAAGGCAATCACATTAATACTGATACCGCTGCTGTGTGTTGTGAATGTACCATAGATTTATCTTTTCAGCTCACTTTAAATAGCATATGATAAATATTGCATTAGCCTGTGTGCCAAAGTCTATTTGGCAATAGCAAGCATGTTTTAGTTATAAAACTCTCTCTGCAGGCACCTAGCATCAAATCATTGCCAAAAAAACAAGGCAAAACTCCTGGTTATTTTCTGACAGTTATTGAGTTTGTGTCTGAGTGAAATGAGTTAGTGTATGCTTCTGTTTAAGAAAACAGAATTTGCTGCTCTGGCTGGGCCAACAAGCCCCGGAGTCTGTTTATCACCCAGTTTTGGCCAGTACTGGCTATTTCAGAGTCAGTTTGCTTTAATTTTGCATATTCATTTTGGGGCTCTGTTTTAGTCTCATTTACATGTAAGAAATCAGAAACTGCTTTATATGGACTGTTACCTTGTGCCTTTTCAAACCCTCTTGAATAAAATGCACGTGGAAGTATTTTGTGAGGTCAGAATGTATGGGTTTCTTTAGGGGATGCTCTGGCTAAATATTTGCAGAGCCCTCTTCTCTGGCACCTAATAGCAGGGACCCTAGTGTGGGGGTGGGGAGGCTGGGGAGGTTGGGGTCAGAGGTCGTCAGCATGCCTCAGTAGTGATGGAGACTCACGTTGCCATGTGAGGCCGTCCAACCTGGTCCCAGCATACTTTCCTCATCTTTTCTTCTAGTATTGTCTATTTATGTGTCCTCTCTTCACACTCTTTGGCTTTCCTCCCCTTCTCCTGTAGGTGCTATGTGCACTCCATTCTTTGCTCAGTTTCCCTCACTGACAATAATCTCCCTTTTCTCAGCCTGATCAAATTTGACCCAAGTCCTTGCTGTTCTCTGGCTCCACTGTCTCCTCACTGAGCTGAGCTCAACTGATTGCCATGAATTTCTGCAGCTTTCACTTGGCAATTGCTTGTAACTGAATGTCAACCATGTGCTGTGCAGCATGCAGAAGTGAAATTATATTTGATGTGCCCATTTCTTGTTTTCTCCACGATTAGTGCTAAGTGCCATGAGGGTACACTTGCTTGATGTAATTCTTAATTATGGGTAGAGTGAATGGCCATAGAAAGTACCACACTGATATTGCATGACTGATCAACAGAATGAATCAGTGAATGCCTGAGTAATGGATCAATATAAAGAGATGTTTAGTAGGAAATAAGGACACTTCTTCCACTTGACTTACCTAACAATGGGATTTGGTTGAGGTTCCTGTATTTTCCCCTCTCTATGTCATCTTCCTTCCCTGCCTTCCTAGACCATATCTTGTTCTAACACTAGCTGATCCATCCCACTGAGAGAGTAGAATTCACCCTAGTTGTTCTGCTTCTTTCTGTTAAGAGATAACTATAAGACAAATCATTGATTGAACAAAGGATTTACTACAGGAGTGGGGTAAGAAGGAGGGCAACATGGGATAACTTGAGGTGAGAAGCATCCTGAATTTTGTGGGCTGTGTCAATGGATCAGGTGGCTGTTTACCAGCTTAGAGGAATTACTTTACTAGTGTTCACGAGGATGTGATGGATAGAGTCTTATAGTCCCATGTTGACTCACTTGGGACCATAAGATGGTATTTACATTGGGGATGCTTTAGTCTGGGATGACCTGAAATAAGACTTCCAGTGAAAATAAAGGACGTTTACTGTGGTGGACCCAGGTGGCAGTAGTGCCTGTGATGGCCCTGCTGTGGATAGGTTGTGGAGTTCAGGAGGTATCTCATTGTCCCTGGACAATTGGAACCATTGGATTCTTGGCCTTCTGATGATATATTGTGCCACTATGGGTTGGCCCCTGCTGCAATTTTTTGTTTGAAGTGGTTCAAAGAAACACCTGTTTGGTTCTTGGAACAGCCTGGTTTTGAGGTCCCCAGATCATATCCCAGGCTGCTGGTGGTGCTCCAGAGACAGTAGAACATTCTCCATCTATGGCTCACTAGAGAAAGATGTAGATGTTCAGGGTTTCCCAGGACTCAGCCTAGTCTGGGAAGGTAGTGAGTGTGTCTTATTCTAGGAAGATCCCTTAGAGGAGGATTCACTCTAACCAGACAGTTGCCAGTTCTGCTGGATCCTTGGGATCCACTACAGGTCTAAGTCTGTGGGCTGGTTTCTGCCCCTCAAGATCTCAAGACCTGACCTAAGTTGTGGGCAGGCATGACAGACAGCAAAGAACTTCCTTGTGGCTGCAGAAACTAATAGGAAACTAACTAATAGGCTGAATCCTATTCCTCTTAAGTTCTCAGGCTCCAAGCAACAAAGCCATTCTTGATCTCTCCCTCTTTTGAATTCCCTTAGCAATCATCTGCGCCTTTCCTGTTCGTACTCAGGCCTTACTTCCTATCTGAACACGTCATACTTATCCCTAGTGAACTGTAGTTTCCTTAAGGGCAGGAAAAGTGAGTTTTTGTCTTTGTACCCTCTCATGTGCCTAATATAGAGCACTAAATACATCTGAATGTATTTCTCCCCTTTTAGAAAATTCCAAGAAGTTATTCTCCCACTGGAATAATGACTGTTGGGCTATTTTTCTCTCTGACCTCATGGAATTGCAAGGATGTCCTTTTCAGTTAAGGAGTGGATTCTAAATGACATCCCTCTCTTCTCCACAGGTTCCCATAAAGTGAGTCTGTCCTCTTGGTACCATGACCGGGGTTGGGCCAAGATCTCCAACATGACTTTCAGCAACGGAAAACTAATAGTTAACCAAGATGGCTTTTATTACCTGTATGCCAACATTTGCTTTCGACATCATGAAACTTCAGGAGACCTAGCTACAGAGTATCTTCAGCTGATGGTATATGTCACTAAAACCAGCATCAAAATCCCGAGTTCTCAAACCCTGATGAAAGGGGGAAGCACCAAATATTGGTCAGGGAATTCTGAATTCCATTTTTATTCCATAAACGTTGGAGGATTTTTTAAGCTACGATCTGGTGAGGAAATAAGCATTGAGGTATCTAACCCATCCCTACTGGATCCAGATCAAGATGCGACGTACTTTGGGGCTTTTAAAGTCCGAGATATCGATTGAGCCCCATGTAATGTGGAACATTACCATGTATTTCCTAGATGTTAGGAACTTTGTTTTTTAAACAAGCCAACAAAGATGTATATAGGTGTGTGAGACTACTAAGAGGCATGGCCCACAATGGTACAAGACTCATTATCCATGCTCTTGACCTGTTGAGAGCATGCATATTGACGGCCAATGGGAGATGTTGGACTCATGGTGTGTTACACAATGGTTTTAAAATTTTGTAATGAATTCCTAGAATTAAACCAGATTGGAGCCAACCAATACGGTTGCCTTTATAAAAAACAAACAAACCTGCATTTGGGCTATGGGAGGGGTTAATTCTCTGGGTGTAGCCCCTGGGTAATGTACCTCTATGCAGCTTAAGTGGAGAGGGTGTCATCTGACGCAGATGAGTGATCATCGGAAGGGGTAAGTTCTTTTGAATTGTTACATCATGCTGGAACCTGCAGATAAATACGTTTTCTAATGAGGAGAGAAAATATATGTATTTTTATATAATTTCTAAAGTTATATTTCAGATGTAATGTTTTCTGTGCAAAGTATTGTAAATTATATTTGTGCTATAGTATTTGATTCAAAATATTTAAAAAAAGTCTCGCTGTTGACATATTTAATGTTTTAAATGTACAGACATATTTAACTGGTGCACTTTGTAAATCCCCTGGGGAAAACTTGCAGCTAAGAGGAAAAAAAAATGTTGTTTTCTAATATCAAATGCAGTCTATTTCTTCATTCTTTTGAACTTAAGATTTTTCAGACTTGTCGAGTCTGTGCAAAAAAAAAAAAGAAAAAAGAAAAATTGAAATGGATGCCTTGAATAATAAACAGGATGTTGGCCACCAGGTGCCTTTCAAATTTAGAAGCTAATTGACTTTAGAAAGCTGACATTGCCAAAAAGAATACATAATGGGCTACTGAAATCTGTCGAGAGTATTTATATAATTATTGAACAGGTGTTTTTTCTACAAGTGCTGCAAATTGTAAATTTTGTTTTTTTTTTAAATAGAAAAGTTATTAGTGGTTTATCAGCAAAAAAAATCCAATTTTTAATTTAGTAAAAGTTATTTTATACTGTACAATAAAAACATTGCCTTTGAATGTTATTTTTTTTTTGGTACAAAAATAAATTTATATGAAAACCTGCCTCAAGATTCTGTACTTTTATGTCTGTCTTGCTCTATGATCCATCCTGTTCTTTCCAATATGGTAATGTGGCTTCCATCTCTTTCCAAAGGTTACTGGGAGAAATGCAGATTTAATTAAAAATTAGGAACAGATTCAATTAAATTAATGAAGCTTGGAATTTGAAAAATAATTTGCTAGGGATTTGTATGCAAGAATGTAGCCAGATGAAAAATAGAGGCTTCTTCACTCAAAAAAGAAAAGTTCATATTATGTTGATATTATGAGAAAAATACGATGCTTTGTGTAAGTTCATAATGTCCTAAAGAACAACTGTTTGACCTGGAGGAACACCTGGCCATTTTATACCTTAATGCAGTAAAGAAGGATTAATAGTGGTCTAGATTCTTGTCCTCATGGAAATTTATGTGGGGAAGCTGTCTAAGTTGCCAGGTTGGCTACTATCATGAGAGAGATAAGAAAACAGGCAGCTTGGGAAGACGCAGGAAGCCATAATTTAAGGCACTTGCCATTTGTGAGTAAATGTTTCTAGATGATTGTGATGAAGATGAAAGGAGAGAAGAAGTTGCAAAAAAGAAATTATGAATTTTGAACAATAGAGCTATGAGAGTAAAACTCAATCATTGACCAAAATAGACATTATTTTAAAACTCTCAGTAAGTTGAGGTTGATTGGTGCAAAATACGACTTCAGTGCTGCATAGCCCAATTGCTGAGCCTTGGTTTAAGGAAAATTATTTTTGATAAGCAAGTAGAGAGTTCCTCACTCTCCGTTGACATAAAGTCTTGTTCTACAGAAAGCATCATTAGCTACCCTGGCTCTTACAGTGATTCTGTCATTTCCAAAGGTGAACAACATTCATCCATTTGGTTGTTCATTATTTGTTGAGCATCAACTATGTGCTAGGCACGTGTCAGGCACTGTGGATGCTATGACAGTCTGAGGACGGCCTCCAGGAGTTTCCATTCTGGTGGGGAGCGCCTAGTAAGGGTGTGGGGGGCTCCAGGCATAGGTGTGCAGAGCGTGCTTTGAGAGCAGAGAGGACCCTATCAAACCCAATCTTGGGAATCACAGAAGACTCAAAAATGAAATCAGGGTGGAAATGGGGTAAAAAGCTTCAAAAGTAGATACAGAATATCCATTACAATTTTTTACTTAGAGTCAGCTAACTTGCAATCTCTCAAAGATGAGCTCAAATCTGAGGTCTAGGAATGGGAAGAACCCAGGCAGGATCCAGTGAGGCAATAGGTGGTGGCACCAGCCAAACTGGGGGGCTGCCATGGTGGGGGGTCCGCAAAGCCAAGGGAGAGCCTCTAGAGAAGACTGCAACACTTCAGCCTGACTATGCTGTAAATTTATGTGCATTAGCACCCTGGTAGGTCAGGGATTTTTAGAGCTCTGTTGAAATGAATCTAGGACTCAGTGAAGAGTGGATGGAAACTGGCCTGTGCCTTGAAGGAGGCAACTGTAGCAAGTGGACGTGCCAGGAGTTATAGAGAAGGTGTTTTTTCTAGCATGCTTGGCCTTGCTAGTAGTAGGGTCTAAAATGCAGAATACAATACCCTGCTTTCCCCACTCACGTGCTAATTTTTGCTTCTGATTTTTCTTCTTATTCATCCCTTTTTCCACTTCTTTATATCTTTTAACCCTGCTGTTTTGTCTTTTCCTGTTTCCCCCCAATGCCTGGCTCTTGCCTGGGAGGACCATTGAGCCTCTCTGGTGGCCCTTGGGGAATGAGGCGGCCGCTGCGTCTGATTTAGATGGAACCAGAGCTTGTCAACACTCAGCAACAGCTAAGTAAATGTGCGGAGTTGTGACAAAATCATGTCAGGAAACCAACACATACAGGATGCGATGGCAAACGGACTTGTTTGCTCATTTTAAGTACTTCATTTCAATCTTCTTCCTAACACATGCCAAATCTGAAGGAAAGAAAGCAAGCCAAACTTGAAGTCATCTGTCTTCTTGAATCAACTTGTGCAACTACACCACACACATGCATCCTTGTATCTTTCCAACACACCACCTGTGCAGCCCCTCTTATGAGTGTGCTCACTCCTCTCCTTTCTACCTGGTTCCTTTTGTCTCATTCATCTCCATTAGGCCAGCCCAGAAAAATATCTGGAGAGGATGTGACCTATTTCCCCAGTGACTTTGGTGGGAACCTGAGCAGCTCATGCTTCATCTTTTCTCTGTGCATCTAATTATTGGTTTGGCTTTAGATAGTGACATCAGGTTACACTTACACATTTTGGGGGCAGAGTTTTGACTCAATTTGCAGTTCTACGTTTAGCCTGGCCAAGCACATGCTTGCTTCACTTTTGGCTTTGTTAATTGATTCTCTCTTTTCCTTGCTATGAAATTGAAATATGTTTCCCAGTAGCTGCATTTATAAATGCTAATTAGTTATTGATTCACATTACTATGATTTAGTCTGTGTCACTTTTTACAATAAAAAATGTGTACACAGTGAGTGTTAGATTTTAGCAATAAACCAGAAATCTATCCTTTTGATTAATAACACTTTTATGATACTTCTACTCTTCTATTCTTGTAATTAAAATTTTTTATTTCCTAATCATCTACCCACAACTCCCTTCTCCTTTGTTGACTGATTTTCTTTGCAGGGGCTTGTCGCTGTTGCATCTTGACCAGTGCTCTAGCTATTTGTAGTGACAATCTCTTTGCTATTATCAGATGTAGACAAGCTACAGAATTATTCATATTGCTACTGGCTTTCAATGTCTGTAAAGAAATCCTGTGGAGGTGTCTCTTCCAGTTGGCAAAGGAATGAGCTATAAGCTACTCCATTAGCAGCACCCAGAACTATGAACTAGGGCATCAGAGTTGGTTTTAGAAACAATAAGTTTTCATGACAATGTTAGTAGATACTTCAATCTCCCTTAAGAGGGCCCTGGAATCATAGGATGTCACTCTCTTGGACAAAATCCACTTTCTTCCTTTTCCTATGGATTCTGTAGAAGCTTCATTTCCTCAAAAGTGTGATCTCTACAATCTCAGGTTGGTGGAACAAAAACTCCTGGTGAGATGTGAACATCATTTGGAAGAAAGATAGTAGGTTTGGCTATCAGCCAACCCCAGGGCTGGAATCTGATCTCGGCGGCCTGGTCACTTGGGGCAGGTGGCCATCAGTGGGACTTCAGGTCCCTGCCTTTTGAAGTAGGAGTCACCCTGCCTGTGCTGAAGAGCTGTGAGGATTGGCAGGAGAGGGATCCAACAAGTAGAAGCCACCATTGCTGTGCTCCTGTCCCATTTGCTGCATCCTTAGACCCAGGGGCAAACACATAGCTTATCCTCATTTTCTCTGGATGCCATGCAGGGCCCGCAGTAAGCAAGTAGTGTGCTCTGTGTTGTGGGAGAGACCAGGACAGGTACTGTATTAATTTCCTAGGTAACACATTACCACAAACTGGGAAAATATATTTTCTCCGAGTTCCAGAAGCTACCAGTCCAAAATCAAGGTCAGCAGGACAATACCTTCTCCGAAGACTCTAGAGAAGAATCCTTCTTTGCTTCTTCCAGCCTTTGCTGGTTGCTGGCAACCACGGGTCTTCCTTGGCTGGCAGCTGTGTCACGGCAGCCTCTGCCTCTGTAGTCACATGGCTTCTTCCCTCTCTCCTCAGTGGGCCTTCCTCCCTGTGTGTCTGTGTATTCTCCGTGTCTCCCCATCTCCTTCTCCTTGCAAGGACACCAGTCATTGGATTTAGGGCCTAGCCCAATCCAATATGACCTTACCTTGATACCATCTGCAAAAGCCCTATTTCCAAATTAGATCACAGTCACATGCTCCAGTTGGACATAAATTTGTAGGGAACACTATTCGATCTAGAATGGATATCAAGAAATTTAGAGTCCAGGAGTAAAATAAATATCTAAAAAACAAGCCATAACCAAACTAGAATGAAATAAATGCCATGATAAAAGCACAAGCAATGTGCCCTTGGACTCACCTAATGCAGTTAGGGTTTGTTTTCATTGAAATATGAATGAAACCATATTTGGATGACATTCAAATAACGATGATGTGCTTGTGTTGGCTGTGTGCTTTCATGAGATTATTTTGGGATTAGAATAAAGGTCTTCTGAACTCCTTTATGCCCTCATTCCACTCCCACCCAGGAAGTTCCCCCTACACACACACACACACACACACACACACACACACACACACACACACGCACACATGCAACCATCTGCCGCACACCAGGGTGTCCTGGCCCTGCTGGTGTCTGCTACCAGGATTTGCACTTGTTCCTTCCTTCTAATGGACAATGTGATTTTGCTCAAGGCTTAGGAGTTAAAAGTGACCAGCATGAAAAAGTTCCTCTCTCTAATCAACATGGGACAAGATGGAAAAAATGTTACTCTCCTGAAGTTCCAGAGTGCAGAGGAAGGCAGGACAGCTCAGTGGAGCTTTTCCCAGGGAGGTTCGTAGGGCTGGCAATCAGCAAGGTGCTCTGCCTGTATGCAGGGGCTGCAGGCAGTCATGTGGGTGATGGCAGGAGGGGCAGGTGGGTCGAGAGGACAGAACCACATCTGGAACTCTGAAATCCTCAGTAAAGTCACCAGCATCCTCACGAGTTTGTTATTATTGCATTTCTGGTGGGAGCCAGTGGAAAGGCCACAACCATGACCTCAGGAGTGGAGGTGCTGGTGCTTTGAGGCAGGTGTCCTTGAACTTCTCTGGGCAGGAAAGGCTCTGTGTATGAGTCAGGGTTCTCCAGAGAAAAGGAACCAAGAGCAAATATAGAGATATGTAGAAAGAGATTTATTTTTTTTTTATTTTATTTTTTTTTTTTTTGAGACAGAGTGTCACTTTGTTGCCCGGGCTAGAGTGAGTGCCGTGGCATCAGCCTAGCTCACAGCAACCTCAGACTCCTGGGCTTAAGTGATCCTACTGCCTCAGCCTCCCTAGTAGCTGGGACTACAGGCATGAGCCACCATGCCCGGCTAATTTTTTTGTATATATATTTTTAGTTGGCCAGATAATTTCTTTCTATTTTTAGTAGAGACGGGGTCTCACTCTTGCTCAGGCTGGTCTCGAACTCCTGACCTCGAGCGATCCACCCGCCTCGGCCTCCCAGAGCTAGGATTACAGGCGTGAGCCACCGCGCCCGGCCTAGAAAGAGATTTATTATGAGGGATTGGCTCACCTGATTATGAAGGCTGAGAAGTCCTCCTCCTGCACGCTGGAGCCCAGGAAAGCCAGTGGTGCATTTCTAGCCCAAACTCAAATGCCTGAGAACTGGGGGAGCTGATGGTGCATGTCCAGGTCTGAGTCCAAAGGCCTGAGAACCAGGAGCACTGCTGTCCAAGGGCAGGAGGAAATGGATGGCCCAGTACAAGCAGAGAGGATGAATTAACTTTTCCTCTGTCTTTTTTGTTCTATTTAGATCTCCAGTGGATTGGATGAAGCCCGCCCACACTGGGGAGGGTGATCTTTTTTACTCAGGCTACTGCTTTAAATGCTAATCTCTTCCAGAAACACCCTCATAGACACGCCTGGAAATAATATTTTACCAGCTATGGCTATCTGGGCATCCCTTAGCCCAGTTAAGTTGACACATAAAATTAACCGTCCTGCTGCACTGAAGACACCTGGGTCAGGAATAAAGTAGTTTATTCAAATTTAGAAGGAAAACATCTTAAACCATAATAAATGAAAGGAGAAAAGTTCATACAAACTCTAGGAGAAACACAAATAATAAACAGGACTTTTTGAAAATACCTAAATGAGGAATAAAGTGATGAAATAGGCGATAGGAGTTTAGACAAGTTTACCTACTTCGCTAAGGTTCAGAGAGACATTATAAGAGCAAAGAGAAGAGACCTCCTCCCTGCCCTGGCATCTGATGTGTACCAGGGACGGGGTAGCCCCTTCCACTTCCCTCTCTCCTACAAAATCGCCAGCACAGGTGGCCCATAATCCAAAAGGCAAGGCTTGTCTGCCATCAGGCCCCTGGCAGCACAGGAGTGGTGAGGGGTGTCTGGCCCATGGGAATGAGATAGGAGTGTAACCTGAGGACGAGCCTCCATGTCAGTTCAGGCCGTCAACATGGAGACAATTTTAGTGTGTGGCTGAAATCTCTAAAACAGGGATTCAGCTCTGGCTGGCAGGATCTGCAGAAGTGGGTCGACCTCAGGTGGCTGGGGGTACAGGTGGTGCCCCCTGCTGAGACACCAGGAAGCCCCAGGTGTGGGAGGAAACCCCAGGTGCCCATGATCTCGGGCAGAATGGGCCAGACAGGCAGACACGCTCCCCCGTGGGGTAGATCAGGAGCTGCTGTGCAACCCTGCCCCTGAAACTATGAACAGCTGTTACCTTCCTCATTACTTTGCTAGGGTTGCTGTAACAACAACCACAAACTCGGTGGCCTAAAACAACAGAAATATATCCTCTCCTAGTTTTGGAGTTAGAAGTTGGAAATCAAGGCATTGGCAGGGCCGTGCTCCCTCTGGAGGTTCTAGGGAGAATCCTTCTTTGCCTCTTCCTGCTTCTGCCGGCTCTAGGAGTCCCCGTGGCTGCTTCACTCCCATCTCCGCCTCTGTCTTCACACAGCCTTCACTTCCTTCTGTGTCTTTTCTGGTTTGCTTCTTAACATGTCTACCCTGATAAGCTAGGATGTTCTCATCTCAAGATCCTTAACTTAGTTACATCCACAATGACCCTTTCCTCAAATAAGGCCACACTGGCAGGTTCTCGACTTTGGTACATAGGTATATCTTTTTGGTGTCACCATTCAGCCTTCTACACCCTCCAAGGGCCTGTGCCCCAATTGCAACTGTTTACGTGGCCAGGCACCCTGACATTCTCCCTTTGAGGGCTACGGCTCCCAGAGAGGGTCAGAAAAGCCTCCTAGGAAGAGGCTGGGACTGGAAAGACAATTAATAGTAAAACACAGAATGATACAAATCTCTAGATCTGCGAATTTCTATCCCAGAAGGGACAGACAAACGTGAAGATGCGGGTGTGGTGGGAAGGTAAGATTACGGACGCTTTCTTCTGCTCAAAATTTCCCAGATTGTTGTTACACTGTCATTGAATTCAATAACGAAGACCATCAATACTGATCTTTTCAATAGAAAAATGAGGTTGCAGCTTTTGCTGCTAAATGAATCCAGGCTCAGAGCTGCGGGGTGTGTGCTGTGGAAATGGAACCCACTGGGGCTGGGAAAGCTCATTTGCTGGGAGAATGAGGGGCTCGCTGTTTAGAAGAGGAAGGAGTGACTTCCCCCCAGCGCGCTGACTTGTTTCTGGACTCTGAGGTAGATTGTTTTCAGAATTAGGGGCTAGACAACCCTGCGGGAACCAGGCTTAGCATCCCACATGCCATCATTCCCTCCGAACACTTGTCTTCTCACCGTTCTCCCTGATCCCAGAAGACAAGATGAAGAAGCAGCACAGTTTGAAAGGAGGAAAATGTTTTCCTAAATGCCTTAAACAAACCCAAGAGGCTCAGAGTTAATTTTTTAAAGAGGACTTGACAACTTGTTCACCTTGTTTCCTGCCATCAACAAGGGAGTGAGCATGACAGACAGAGATAAATTAATTGAAATGTCCCCACAGCATGTAAGATGCTTGGGTAAAGATAGCGTCCTTGTGGCATGGCTGTTTAATCAGGGGTGTGTGTGTTTAATGGATTGTTGGAAGGAACTCAAAGTCAGCTGGACATTTTTGGTGTGATACGATAAGGGTTTGTGAGAAAGACTTCCTTTTAAAATAGAAACTTTGAGGTTTCAAACCTAGGAATTCCTATGTAAGCCTGAGATATTGGCCCATAGAATTCCTGCAACTGCGATATCTGAAGAACATCTACTGGCCCAACAGCATTGTGGGAATTCAGATTTCAATTAACGAAAGCTGGCTAAGGAGAGGGAAATGAGCAAAGGGGGCTTAGGAAACCTTTCTTATTTGTGCTTTACGATAAAATCCTTTTGAATGTATTATGCACTATTAATATTAATGTTTATGGTGCTTGAATTATTTTTAAAAAAGCAATTTTTATAACATAATCTTGTTTTTACAGGGGACTTAGGGAGATTTTTGTGGTCATTGGTGTCCCTGGAAGGAATGAATTGTTCAGTGTGCTTCCTCTATCAGAATGCAGGTTCTGAACCACATGGGGCAGATCAATTTAGTCAACTTTGAATGAATGTTTAAAAATATCTGCTCAGGATTTGTTCAGGAGAGAGGAGAGTGACAGTGATGTATTAATATATGACACAGCAGAGAAGGGTGTTGCTGGTGGCAGAATTGAGCCTTCTTTTGGGTGTCCTGGACAGTTCAGATCTGGCCCAAACTTGTATATCCCACTCTGTAAAAGGATTCCTGAAGTTCGTCAGACTCCCACTAGATAGCTGAGCAGCTCCCTTTTGGTAGAGGAAAATGCTGTGGGAGATCAGAATATGCTATGCCAACATATGAAGGATTGTCGAGCCGATGGCAATTAGCAGGAAAGCTCTCTGCCCTCCCTCCATCTGCCTAGAAGCAGGATGTAGATTTACAAAGACAAAAGGTATCCTGCCTGTCTCTCTACCAAGCAGAACAAAGATCAACCATTGAAGATAGCTTTAGACTCTCATCAGCCTGGACATGATACCAGAGGAATCTATTTTAATAAACATTACCAAATAGCCTTTATCTTCCATTTAGAGAGTCAATTTTTTTCCTTTGTCTTGTCACTTCTCTAAAAATTTACTGTTCTTTGTTGAAGACGTTATGTAAGCTGGAATTTAAAACCACTTCTTTGCAAATTATTCCTTCTTTGGGTGTCTCCCATGTATATATGAAATATACATCTTTATCAACGTCTGTTTGTTTTTCTCTTGTTCATTTGTAGCAGGGTCCATTCCAAGTAAGAACTTATGGGGGTGATTATTTTCCCCTACAGTCCCCCTTGGGAGTCTGACCCCTATAGGTGACTCCAGGGGCCAAAAATGAATTTCTTCCGAGCATGTAGATGATGTAGGTAAGTAAATATATTTTCTACATTCCCACTTTCTTAAAATTCCAGTGCCCCAGGCACTGCCTCTCCAGCCCATTCAATTAGGCTCTATAAAAGGTAGCACTGTAGTCTCAGTCCTTCCATAAAAAATAATTTCTGTCTCATCACCAAAAAGGACTCATAGACTATTTTAGATCAAATTGTCAAAAATTACCAATAGTCTATTAAAGCATTTTTGTGTGTTTTTTCTTTGCCTGTATCAATGCCAAAGAAATAGCTGAGTTTGTTCTCTTTTCAAAGATCATGCCAACATATGTCTCATGGTTAAAAATTGTGAATTGTTGGTTAGCTGAAAAGTATTGAGAATCTCCCGTGTCCTGAGCGTTATGGTAAGGCTCATCTCAGGTATCGTCTCTTTTAACCCTCATTGCTATTCCATGCAGTAGCTGTCATTATCCCATCTTACAGACTCGTAAATGTTAAGTGACATCTGGAATGTGTGTGTGTGTGTGTGTGTGTGTGTGTGTGTTTGGAGTTCGAATGTAAGACTACAGGGCTTTCTTCTGCACTTCTGCTGGGGCAGACAATAGGATTGATAGTTTCTTTCACCTGAAATGTCTTCTCACTTCTTACCTGGCTAGATTTTCATGGTCCTTCAAAACCTTGTGTTAGCCCCTTCTCTCCACAAATCCATCGGTCATCTATCACTTCTGCAAACCATTGTTCTTTGTGCTTTCATTGTGCACTCAGACTCGGTCATCTCTTGTCTCTGATCACCTTCTAATTGTTTCCCGAATCTTAGTCTTGCCTTCCCGGAGGAGCATGAGCTGTTAGCATAGGGAGACTCTTTTTGTTCTCTCTGCTCCTCTTGTATCCCAGAGGTGCTGCATGCAGAGAAGGGATAGAGAGGAACATGACACAGGCTTCTCGCATACATGATTGACAAATTCACCTGTGTCCTCTGTCCGTCGTGAGCATCCACAGCCAGCTTTTGTCGTGTGGCACCCAAATGCCCTTCATATTTTCACCCCAGTTTTTTGCTGGGGCTACATAGAGTTGGGTGGGTTGTCAGGGTGAGGACTGAGCCAAAGGGGCCATTTTTGCAGTGTGACCTTTTTAGGTGTCATGCCTTTGCACATCATCCCGCCATAGGGAAGTGTGTCAGAGTAAAAGGATGAATGAATTTGATGCTAGGAAATGAAAGATCCAGTCTCTATCTTCAATAATCATTTTATAACTTTGGATAAGACACCAAACCTTTTTGTAGTGTCCACTTCTTTATTCATAGAACCTATCGTATAGAGTTGTTGAGCATTCAAGTAAAACAATAAATACGCACACATGCCATAAAGAATAAAATGAAATAGGACTTCAGTAGAGCCCTATTCTTGAAGTCGGTCAGACCAGTCACACGATGTGGCTAGACTGACATCCAGTAGCCTTCTTGTTTTCTCACATAATAAGAAACCCAGCATAGATCAGGCTACTAGTGCATACATTAGGGCTTCAGATCTGCTGCTTCTTATGCTTTTTGCTCAGTTCTCCTTCATGTGCTAGCTTCACCCTCGTGATGGTAGCAAAGTGGTCACAGCAGCTCCAGACATCAAAACCAGATATAAGAATGTTCAGAGAAAGAAAAGTACTATTGTTTCATATCACTTTCTAGGGAGCAGAGAAATTTTTCCCTAAAGCATCCCAGATGATATCTTCCTATTTCCAACTGGCCAGGGATTGGTCAAGGCTCCATTCTTGATCCTTGGTAGTGCCAGGTAGAAAAGTTTTGGGGTTTCAACATATAGGACAAGATGCCATATCCTAAATTCCCTGTTCCTAACAAGGAGTCTCAATGCTGGGTGACCAGTTTGGATTTCGAGGGCAACATATCCCACATTTGAATGCCCTTGAACCACTTTACTGAGTCAGTTGAAAGGCTGAGAGCTCTGAATGAGAACTGGATTTTAAACAGTTTTTCTAGTTGACTCAGGCTGCAGATACCCAATATCTATCAACAGTGTGTGCTTCTCATTTCTGGGGCTGTTGCTGGGAAGTGGTTGCCCAGGCAGGGCCTACATTTCTTAATACCCATGTAGAGGAGCCACATGAGAAGTTCTCTCCAGTGAAATGTGAGCAGAAGTGAAATGTCACCTCCAAGCCAAGGTGGCTCAGACGCACTCTTCCCTTTCTACACAGGCTGGAAGCAGACTTTAGGGGTCTAAGGGACAGCAGATCCACAGGATGGAAGGACTCTGGATCCCTAAATCTTCATGTGGAGGAAAGCCATCTCCTTGTCAGGGACACCTACCACGTGAGTGAGAAATAAACTTCTACTGTGTTGAGACACTGATATTTTGGGGTTTATTTGTTATTGTGGCCAGCATTCCCCCACCAATATGTCATATTTCAAAGTAAAAGCGCCCAGGAGTGAAGTTCTTTTTAAAGTTTCTGTCACAAAGATCCCAAACTCCAATCTCTGTCCCAGACTGTGCCTGTCTCAGCATCAGCTTCTCCTTATTCTAGTCTTTGTATGTGAAACACTCCCCATCGGGAAACTCCAACCTCTCCTCCTGGCATGGTGCTCACATCCCAGTGCTGCACATTCCCCCACTTTGGTAGACAGTTCTCAGCCTCTGGTCCTGTAAGTCCTTCAACGAGTGTGGGGTTGGTGATGGAGACAGGAGCATGGGTAGGAAGAGTCCCAGAGAGAGGTCCAGGGTGTGGGATGCCAAGTCCCATCCCCTTGAACTTCTCTTCACAGTGGGAGTTGCAGACAGTCTTCTTCAGTCTACTACTTTTTCAGTGAGTAGCTGCTAAATAAGACACACATGCGCATGCACACACACACACACACACACACACACACACACACACACACACATCTCCCAAAGACAATCATAAATCATTGGGCTCATAGAGTAAAAGTTCATTATGAAGAAGAGAAACACATTACCAGCTGTCCAGTTTGTAAGACTCTCATTCACTATGGAGTAAGAAAGGCACTGGCTTTCACAACAGTTGACATATGTCCTGTTTTGCAGAACAGAGTTAACTCTCTTTTTTCATGTCCCTTTTCTTTCAAATAGTGTCATTTTTGGTCTGGTGGGAACAATAAACTGGCTTATTGCTGACTTATGTAATACTTAATGGTGGCTTCCTTAGCTAATAAAATAACTTATGGAAGCTTTGCCAAGCAGGAGACTGATTAAATTTTCAATGGCGGATGGTTGCTGTTCCAGCATGGTTGGGTGACGTGGGAATTGAGGTAGGTGGGGGCTCTGACTGGTTTCACTCTTCCAGCAAGAGCTGCATGCCTCAAATTAGGACAGATCAACTCTTCTGGGAGCTGGAACCTTTTTTACTCTTTATATGTCATCCCACTGCAGTGTAAGATCCTTTTTGGCAGTGGTCCCAGGTTCTCCATTCTCCTCTTTACCTCCCTTCCATCCTCACCATATGACGAGTTGATATCAGAACAAGGGACTGTGATGGAAGAAAAAATGCTTAGAACACTTCCAACTTCCATGGTGGAAATGGCCTTCCTGGTTCAGATACCTGCTTACTGCCTGGTGCTTATTCTAGGTATTCTAGATTAAAAGTCAGATCTCAAGAATGCCACAGCTTTGTCAGGTTTACCACAAATAACTCTTGTAGTATTGGAAATTTCCCTCCAAAGGAAAGGAGCATGAGAAATTTCTGTAGGACATTTGTGGGCAACATCTTGAGCCAAGATGCTTTGTGGCAATGTAGTCCTCCATTAATTTAGCATCTATTAGTGCCGGACAAGCAATAGGAACAAAAGGATGAATGACAGAGTTCCTGACTTCTAGGACCTTTGAGGAGGAAACTGCAAATTTCCATGTAATGTGAAAAGTACCATAATATACAGTTGTCCCCCCTTATCTACAGGGGTTGAGTTCCAGGATCCCCAGTGGATACCTGAAACTGAGGATAGTACTGAACCCTATATAGACTATGTTCTTTCCTACACATACATGCCTATGACAAAGTTCCACTTATAAATTAGGCACAGTAAAAAATTAACAATTGTTAATAATAAAATAGAACAATTACAACAATATACTGTAATAACAGTTATGTGAATGTGGTCTCTCTCTCTCTCTCAATATCTACTGTTTTGTACTCACCTATTGTCAGACTAGGAGGTAACCAAAACCACAAATAAGGGGGTACTACTATGTGCCCTTGAAACTTTGGGGACACAAAATATGGGTACAATGTCCATCCCAGGAAGTTCAGAGGGGGCTTCCAGGAGGAGATGACAGCTGAGACAGTCTTAAAGTTTGGGTAGGAGTTAAGCAGGTGAAGGATTTGAGAAAGGGCAGAGAGTAGAATTTAATTGGCAGGGTGGTATAGTTTGGATGTTCATCCCCTCCAAATCTCATTTTGAAATTTTTCCCCAATGTTGGAGGTGGGGCCCAGTGGGAGGTGTTTGGGTCCTGGGGGCAGATCTCTCAAGAAGGACGTGATGTCATCCTCCAGGTAATGAGTGAGTTCTCCACCTATTTGTTCTTGGGAGACCGGACTGTTTAAAAGAGCCTGGATCTGCCTCCCGTCTCTCTTCTCTCTCTCACCATGTGATGCCACTTCTTTTTGCCTTCCACGGTGAGTGGAAGCTTCCTGAAGCCCTCAGCAGATGTAGATGCCGGCACCACGCTGCTGTTGCTACTGCCTCTTTTTTTTTTTTTTAATATAGGCAAGCTTTATTATGTATGAACTCACAAAGTTAGAATGGCAATTTTACTTAAAATTAACTCTTTAAAAGATTTAAATATCACATTATGGATATATAATGCTATCCAAAATTCCAGAAGGTATTCAAGCAGGTGACAGACATTACTACTCATCTTTGGACAGATATAATAACAGCATTATTGAAACTGGTTCACAGACAAGTATGTATTATACCACTTGCTCCCGTGTCTTAGGAATAAGTGGAAGTCATAATACAGGCATTATTGATGCAATGATTCATGGATAGTTGTTCCTATTAATGCTGCTAAAATTAGATGCACATTTTTTACTTTGTGAAGGAACTGTTGATGCTTTCCCTTTTTAGCCCCTTGAGGGCCATCACCCACAGCATTGACATCGTACCCATTCATTCCAAAATGCAACAGATGGGAATTTAAGCTTTCGTTGAATCCAGAAAAATTTCAAAACAACAAAGGAAGGAAGAAGGACCTGCCTAAGAGCACAAAGGTCTGCAGCATGTCAGACTCCAAGAGTCAACCCACAAGGAACAGGAAATGGCCAGCACCATGCTTCTTGTACAGCCTACAGAGCCCAGTAATGCTGTGACTCTTGCAGACTCCTGGTGATACCGCTTTGGTGGGCTTGGTTAAGATACAGGAGAATTCCTTGGATTACCAGGCAAAGTCTCTCACTCTCTTCCCTCACTTTTCCCCGAACAGGAGTTTCACTCTCTGTGCTGGGCTGCCTTGGGGGAGGTGTGACATGAGTGCTCCCATGGCCACCATAGCTGGGACTGCACTGGGCCACACCTAAAGCCAGCACAGTATCGGGTCTCACCGTAGGCCCATGGTGATTGCTGCCTGGCTACTGCTGATGTTTATTCAAGGTCCAAGGGCTCTTTAGTTAGCACGTGGTGGATCATTCCAGGACTGAGTCTTTCCCTTCAGGGCAGCAGCTTCCCTTCTGGCCCAGGGTAGGTCTAGAAATGCTGTCCAGGAGCTAAGGCCTGGAACTGGGGCCTTTAGGAATCAGCTTGGTACTTTACTGTGGCTGAGCTGGTACCCAAGTGTAAGACAAAGTCCTCTGTACTCTTCCCTTTGTTTTCCCCAAGTGGAAGGAGTCTCTTCCCAAGCTGCACTGCCTGGAGTTGGGAGAGGGTGACACAGGCACTGGCTTGGTCACCACTGCTGGTGTCCCACTAGGTCACGTGCACCCCAAGTTCACTGGCTCTGAGCCCAGTGCAGCACCAGGACTTGCCCAAGCACTGCAGCCCTTGTGGTCTCACTGCCTTTCAAATTTATTCCAGCCCCAAGGCAGTTGTAGTTAGCGGTTGTGGAGCTAGGGATTCCCAAGCTGGGCCTGGTCTAAATGCTCTCCCCTTGGGTGCTGGCAGAATTCTGCCCTGTGTTTTGTCTCTCACTGTGACAGGGAAGAACTAAGTTCCCATGCAAAGTCCTGTTAAGCCTAAGAATACTGAGTTATAGAAATGCCCCCTATATTTCTGGAGACAAGATTTGATTTCAGAAGTCAAATAAGGGTTTGCCTTAAAGAAAAAATAAATGTGTTAGTTCAAAAGCTGCCTGGCCTCAGGAGGGCGGCTCGTTGGTCAGTAACAGCTGCACTTCAAAGAGACAGCTGTAAACTGGGCCTATGGTTCTCACCTGTTTTGAAAGACAAGACAAGCCTCACCTAGGACCAAAAGGTTGCCGGAGCTGACCCACAAAGACCCCCAGAGATGAGAGCTGATCAAACAGATATGCTAATGCCCAAGCAGGGCCCAGACGGAACCATGCGGTTAAAGTAATTAACACAAAGCACAGCTCATGTTGACTTCTGAGATCCTCTCTGTCTCCAAGAACATAATCACCGGAGCCAAGATGTCTCTGTTTTTTGCTAAAGTAATAGCCTTATCATAAAACTTAGAAGTTTCCACTGAGAAGATTTTGTTACTCATTGTCCCCCTAGATAGAGTTAGTTAAAGGATCTGTAGTAGCCTTTTAGAAGACTTTGACCCTAAACCAAACTGCCTGTTAGTATGTAAATCCCATTGCCCTTGGCAACAGGAGCCTGTATCTACCCTATAAAATACCTGTATGGAGTTTCAGTCTTTGATATATTTTTGCGGGAAGTTTGTGGGAAGAAATATATCCATCCGGAGTCCTCCTTTGTCTATTTTCATAAACCTTTACTTTATAAACTATACCTTTGGCTCTGTGTATTATTATTATTATTATTATTATTATTTTACTTTTATTTCTGTTTCCTACTATTTTTTCATCCTTTGCGATGACCCCTGCCTGAGAGACTTGACCAGAAAGAGAGAAAACCTCTTTGCGGGGAGCGTAGCTAACACCCTGCAAAGTCCCACAATTACTTTGCCCTCTCTCCCCTCGTGGCCCTGCTGGGGCCTAGGGCAGGGGTCACGTAGACAACCCAAGACCGTCCTTCCTACCCTCTTCTGTGCCTCTTACCTTGCTATGATGTTAAACTCAGGTACTGTGATTGCTCACCTGATTTTGAAGGTGCTTTCTTGCGTGGATAGGTGTTCAGTTTGGTGTTCCTGAGGGCGACAAGCGCTGGAGGGTTCTATTTGGCCAACTTGGTAGAGCAGAGAAGGATGAAGGTAGATTACAGGAATGGGGACGAACAGTGGACATCACAGTCCTTTCCTGGATCCTCCCGGTCACACCAGGGAGCAGTTGTCCACCCTCCTTAACAGTCAAAAATGAAGTCAACAGAAATATTTTCCCGCAGAATGGCTTTCTTTGAACTTCAGTAATATAACTTGCCCTCATTGCTTTGGCCCAGGGCAGGGTGTGTGCTCTGGAGGAAATTAAGAGCGAGGTCTGAAAGGGGCAGGTCACAAAATGGAGCTGTCGCACCCAAGGCCTTTGGGAACCAGCCCCTCCATGGCCTGTTTCTTTTCACGCGAGACACAGTGAGGAACTTTCCCCAGGCGCTCAGCTCAGTGGGCACCTACTTCTGCTCTGGAAGGTACGGCAGCAACTGCTAGTCCTCATTTATATTCAGTTCTCTTCTCCTTTCCAACACATGGGCGGATTACAAATCCATACTTCCTGGGAACTGGATATGGTCACATAACTGGTCTTAGACCATGGCTTGCAGGCTAGGTGACATGTGTCCCATCTAGGCAGGGGCATTTAATTCCTGGTGCAAAAGCCTCTAGCTTTCTCTTTCCTTTCCTACCAAACTGAGTAGCTTTCCTTATAGCACAGCTGCCAACATCTTAGGTCCTGGAGCAAGCACAGAGTGAGCGGAGCTTCCCACAGATACCCGGGCAAGAAATAAACTCTTTGTCTTTTTGACTTTGGAGTTGTTTCTTGCTGCAGCATAATCGAGCCCACCCTGAAAGACACAGAAGTGCTACCTCTTCCCTGGGACTTGAAAAGTTGCTACCCTTTATGGCTGTTCAGCAATAATAAGCACAACTTGCCCAGGCTTAACTAGCACCCTGAAGGGGCTCCCGGTGGTGGGAAGAATACATTTTGCAATTCCCACAAACAAGCCTCTAGTCAGAAGTCAAATGAGAGCAGAGGGAGCTCTGTGCTTAGCTTATGGGGAACCATATTGATAAGGACTTTTATGCCACTTTTGTGCACAGAACACAAATTGGACGATTTCTCTGCAGCAAACTCCCATTGAGCTCTAATCCACTCAGAGCTGTGCGACCTTCACCTGAACCTCCCCGCCCCCTCCCCGTGCTCACTTGAGCTACTAGTAATGTTTTGGGGGCTGAATTTCCAGCATGCGTACGTTTTTCTGAAACCAGAAATTCCCTTTAAATTGTCTACTCTAGCCAATACACTGAGGATCTGGAATAAAAACTCCAATTTTTAACATTAGCCCTGCTTTGGCCTGATGGAGCCTATCTGAGGCTTATTTTTCCAAACTTGTTTGGCTGCTCAAAACATGAGATCGATAACCATTTTGGGTACCTAGACGACTTGACAACCGCTTCGGATCAGCTGCACAACTGGTCCGAATGACTGCAGATACTGTCATTAAAACGACTGAGAAACCTATTCCAATGGCACAGCAGTCGATTCCGTGTCAGCAAGGTGATGTGGCCGAGCCCTGGTCTGGTCTTCCCACCCAGCTCCTGCCTCGCTGAGGCTTCCGACCCTCCATCATAGCATCGGCAGGACAATTTTCTAAAACACAGTTGCAGTCTTGTCACACACTTGTCCCAAAGCCTCACGTCATTTCTTGATGTCAACAGATTAAGTGCAAAACATCTATTGGCATCAACTTCCTTTTGCAAGTTTTACTCCTGAAATCCCTGTTCCCTGGCCTCTATGCACTACGCCAAAGGCCCACCAGAATACCTCCTGCTGCCTCATTAAGCATGCACGCCCTGCCACACCTCTGTCATTGTGCATACAGATCTGGGCAGCTTCCCCCACTCTCTCATTATTTGCTCCTCAGCCTTGAGGTACTCTCAACATCACCTTCCACATGAAGCTTCTATATTCTCACGGCTGTCAGTCAGCCAGTCCCTCAACTGGGCCCCCGTGGCACAGAGCTTGAAGGTTGTATTGCAGTAAATGATTTCCCAATTTGTTCCCTCACTGCTGTGGGGACTGTGTCTTATTCATGTTTGCGTACATGGTCCCTAGCCTAGGGAACAATAACTAGGGGCTGTCCAAGAAATATTTAGTAAGAGATGGAAGGAAGGAGGGAAGGAGGGAGGGAGGGGGGAAGAGAAAAGGGGAGGGGGAGGGAAGAGGAAAGGAGGAAGGTCATCACTTCAGGTGGGGGCTGCACCTGTCCTGGGTAGAGGGGGATTGAGAAGAGAGCATGGCCTGCTGGGGACGCTCCAGGCCCCCTGAGCACACTCCACTTTCCTATCAGACTGCAGTTGTAAAACACAAACTAAAAGATAAAAGTACTAAGAACTTTAAACACCAAATGCAGGGACCTTCTGGGTGCAGGGCCGGGTGGGACTGAACTGGTCCCAGGCCCTGCTCCGCGCGGCGGGCTTGGTGAGGGAGGTGGTGCTGGCACCGCTCCTGCTGTCTGCTAAACGCAACATCAAAATGCACAGTTCAAAATGAATTGATAAAACCCCAGTTCAGTTTCCTGCCTCAGATCTACCTGTTCCGCCTCCTCTGCCGTCCCTTTAGGGAAGCCCTCATGGTCTTTCTCTGCCGTGTTGGCTGTTGCTGACTGTCACCCATGGGAGGAGGGGTTTGACAGTGATGTTCTATGAACTGAAGTGGTTATGCTAAGTGAAAATAAACACAAAGAAATCCCGCCTTTGGCACTGGGGTTACAGGCTGGCTTTGGGGAGCCATTTGCATCTATCTGTATTTTTCACTGAGGCTCACAGTGGCAAAGTCACATTATTCACATGTCACTGCTAGACATACACTTTATGAGACATAAGCCCTCTAAAACCATCACCCTCCAGCCAGCTTTAACCCCTCTGCTGCTACACAACTGCTGCTAACTTCACCTCTCGGCAGTCTCTTGTTTAGATAGGTAGATTTTTTTTTTTTTGGCCCTGATTTAATCCTGAAAATGGCTCCTCAGAATGAATTGCTATAGAAGTGGGTTGCATTTCTCCAGATACAAGAACCAACTTACATCTGACTATAGGTGCAGCCAATGATATATAATATAAAACCACAGATAAGTTGCATCTTGCATAAAACCCTACGGCCAACTGTAAGGGCTTCACATGCATTTTAAATTTTATGAACAATGCCTAAGAGTACATTTTTGATGCATTATCTGTTTTATCAAAAATTATAATGCTGGCTATGGGAAGTATTAATTAAGCACTAAATTAATTAATGGAATTTTTGTTAATTAACAAAATTAATTGGATGATATAAATCTCTTTTAAAAATTACGCAGTAAAAATGTATCAAGTTCCTTAGAAAGTCCAACCCTTTCAGGGAGAAATTCTATCTTAGAGAATCAGAAGACAGATAGACATCTCTGTAGAAACGTGTTTACTGAAGCATTATCTGCAATTGCAAAACACAGGAGGCATCTTAGGTGTAGAATGGAAGAATGGTTACAAAATGATGGTGCTGGAAAGACAGTCTAGTCTGGAGATTAAGAGTGGGCCCTGGGAACGTCAGGTCTGACTCTGAAATCTGGCTCTTTCACTTACCAATTCTGTGACCGGGGATAAGTTAGTTTTCTCATCTAATACGTCAATTAGCTATTGCTAAATAAAAAGCTGCCCCATAACGTCAGTGGCTTAAAACGACAATTATTAGTTGTCATAGCTCACGCCAGTGCTCCGTGTCTCTCACCTTCCTTTCAGAGCAGGTTCTTTACATGGTGATAGAGGAGCCACAAGAGCGAAAAATGAAAACACATTGTAATTTTCACCTCATTCTAATGTCTAAAGCAAGTCACACTGGCCAAACCCCAAGTCAAGGAGTAAAAGCAAAAAATTGCACAGCAAAGGGCAAAGTTCTATAGCAGGGTTTCTTACCCTGGTACTATTGACCTTTTGGGTCAGACAATTTTTATTGTAGGGGACTGTCCTGTGGATTGTAGGGTATTTAGTGGCATCCCTGTATCTTCAGACATTGCCAAATATCCCCTGGAGAGAGGACAGCAAAATTGGTCCCTGCATTACAAGGAGGAGTGAAAAATTAGGTACACTAATGAAATCTGCCACTGTGGAGGCTGTAATATTATTGACCTTATATTGTATTTCAAGGGATTAAACTCAATCGCTGCTATTTTTATGTGTTTAATAAATGCTAGCTTCTATTATGCTATAACCATATAATATAGTCATTAAAAATTAAATTTTGGAGGATTTCTAATATCATGGGAAAATGTATATGCTTTTAAGTGAGGAAGAAAGGATTTGCAATGATATATATATCAAAAAACAAATTTTTAAGAAATATAAATACAAATACTTAGGATGAAGAATAGGTAGATATAAAATAAAATGTTAAAAGGTGGTTTTCTATTTTGGTGTAATGACAGCTGATTCTAATTTTCTTTATATTTTTCTGGGTTTTTTTCCCAAGTTTCTTATAATGAAACTGTATTTATTTTTTAAATTAGAAAACACACAAGCACACACAGCATAAAATTTGTTCAAGGTATTCCAGCCTGCCTGTTTTCTCCCCTTCAAATATTTCCTTAAAATCATTCTATTTACCATGGTCTTTTAGAGAAGGTATTTTTATAAGTGTTCAATAAACATTTGTGGATGATTTCATTCCTTGTAGTAAAAAGCACTTACAAAGGCAAGAGTGTATTAAATTGGGCTTTAAAGAGTTTTCAAATATAAAAATATTAAGTATTAGATATTATGTGGGAAGGGAGTAGATTTACATAATGAAGATGGAATTACAAATTACTACAATCTTTCTAGAAGGCAATCCTTTAAAGCGTTTATACATAACTTTTACATTCTAAGTAACCACCCCTCTTAAGTAAATGATCCAGAGATGAATATAAAAACTGCTAAATAAAGATGTTCACTAAAGCATTATATACCGCAGCCAAAATTGGGAAACAATGTCCAATGACAGAGGGATATGATAAAGTATCCTACAGCCAATAAAAATTTTATTTGCAAAATGATTTAAGGATATTGGGGAATACTCATCATTCATTGGTGTGGAAGAGCTCTAATTTCCCCTAATGTTCATCTATTTAGTCATTTCATTTAGTAACAGACACCTACCCCTTGTTTTAGCAAGGTAAAAGTTTCCCAGCCTTGAAATCGGGATGTGAACAGAGGTGACGAGAGTCACATCTATCAAAAGAAAGAAACTGTTTGCCCTTCACTTCCCATCTGCTCACCCTGGATGGGGATGTAGGTGTGGCACTTGTGAGCCAGGTGACATCGTACATCTAGGGTGGCACCCTAGCAGGTGAAGGAGCAATGAGACCCGAGTCCCTGTATGAACACACACAGAGAGCTGCTTTCATGTCCCTGACTCCTTATTTTGTGAATAAAAAATCAATCTATTTTGCAGTATTGTATTGTGGGGTATTTTGTAACAGTAGCTTAGCCTGAATCATGATGAAACATATCAGTATCAGAAACAGAATTCTGCAGGAGCAATGGAAACATAAATGGTATCATCCTCATTTAACAATTGTGTGATAGGAAACAAGAAAACAGTGCGGGCTGGAAAGCTGGTGACCTCTCTTAAACTATGGCAAAACATTTGGTAAAATCGGTCCCACTATAACTTTGAAGGCAAGGATACCTGCTTACCAAGCCTGGAGCTCTGGAGGAAACAGAGAGAGACAAAATCAGAATGTCGGTTTCTGTTGGCTGTTCCTGGCTGCTTTTAGGAGGGAGGGATGAAGTTTGGCAAGAATTTGTCAGCTTGCAAGCAGAGATGGAAGGAAATACAGCTCTGATAAGGATGTCCTCTGTGCTTGAGACTGCAATTGGAATTCACTAGCAGTCTAGTAATTTAGGCCTCATGGAGCTGGAAAATTGAACTGCTTCAGCACCCAAAACAGAAAGAGATAGTACTGTGTCTATGAGCCTTCCTCCAGGCCCTGTTGTTCATGGAACCGTGGGAGACAATCCAATGGTAAATATAGAATTAAGCATATTGTTGTCTCACCCAAGCCTAGTATTTCAGATGGCCTCAAAGTTGCTACTTAGTTCGAGAGAAAATAGTCCAAGTATAGAGATGAGTAAATAAATGAGTGTCCAGAAACTTAAGATTTATGCAGACAAGATCTTTGGCTATCCTTACATGCTCATGAAAATGACTGGAAGCAAATAGTCCAGAAAACTGCTAAGAATTTTGAAAGAATTGTGTGTTCAAAGAAACCACAAACCTGGACTGCAAAAGCTATAATTTTCTGATTCCTAAAGCAACCCCCAGGAAAGGAAAGTTGTGCGTCCCCAAGGAAGGCATGTTCTCCCACACGTTAGTTGTGGCCACAGAAGTTAATGGACAAGCAGAGTCTCTAAGAGGTCAGTGGACAAAGAAGTTTCTGCCAGAGGGGAGAACCAGTGACTACAGGCCAAGGACTTTTCTCCAGGCTTGTGGCAATTCCTTCCCTGTAAGATTTCATTATTCTTTAGGACCATAAGGATTCTGTCTCTCATTCACCTTTTTTCCAAATGGGAATTTATCTTGCAACTATTCAATTTAACTCCACTATTGAACCATTAAGCATGGGGAAGTTGCCAGAAAACATACCTATTTGTTTGTAAGTCCCCAAATCCAGCCACCTTCAGCCCTGATGGAAAAGACTTTATGTCATCCAGACATCTTGGACATGGAGTGGGAGTAGCAACTGGGTGGTTGCTTAGGCTGTCTCCCTTGGGGGAGGAGTAAGTGTGTTCTGTGTGTTTAGGAAGGCACACATGAGTAAAGGGGTGGCTTCAGGCAGAGGCTGACAATCACCTTCAGTATCCATTTTCCCCTTACATTTAGAAATAAGCTCTTTGACACAGGGGTTTTGTAAGATACCTGACTGTGCAATGAGTGACCAACTTTTCTTAGCCTCCTTTATGACTAAGTGTAGTGACGTGGTTGGGTTTTGGCAAATGCCAAGTGCAGAAAAGAAGTGAGCAACTAGTAGGGCATATTCTTAAAGGAGGAAGCTGCTTATCTTCCTCTATGGCTCCTTCTCCCTTTGGCTTGAAAACCACGTGGTACTGCCAGGCCTGCTTCAACCACGTGGACTAGAACAATGCTCTAGGGGATGCAGAGCAATGCGACCGTATAGACCTGGGTCCCTGGACAGCTGCAGCAGCAGAGCTGCCTGGGAGCCCTGGGACACAGGTCCACTCTGTCTCCACAATGGGAGGGAAGAAAGCTTATGTCTTGCTGGGACCGCTATATTTTTGTGTCTCTTTGTAATAGATATCTACCCTAAAATTCAATCTAACTTAATAACTCAATTATTTAGGTAAGAAAAAAAAAACAAGATGTATTATGATCTCAAATTTTTTTTAAAAAGTTATGTATGCATAGAAAAAACCCCGAAAAGCTAAGTGTCAAGATATTTATTTCTGGATAGTGATATTACCAATAATTTTATTGCCTTCTTTATGTTTTTCCCTATTTTCTACTTTTTTACTTGGTGTAGATATTATTTTTATAATTAGACACCAATAATTCAATTTTTTTGAAAGATAAATAACTACACGTCCCTCATTTCTCTCCCTCACATTCAGTGACTACTATTTTCTTACACTGCCCACTTTTTTCAAAGCTAGGAGCATTAGACCAAATAAATGCCCTGAGGAAGCTCTAAGAGCTCTTTCTTAGCTTTTCATGCCGTAAGATCTATTCAACACTTGGTTGACATCTATCAGAATATTTCAAATTTCATGAAAAAAACTGGAAAAATAATTTTCAGCTGATCACCACTGCTTTTAAAAAGGCCCCCATCCAGCGGGCACCCCTGGACTGACAGAGCGGGCAGGGAACTACCAGGAGGGCAAAGGACCCATTGAAGAGCCTCCTGCGTTCACTTTCCCTCCAGAAGCTTCTGGCAAACATGCCTCTCACACTTTGCACAGGGTTGTTAGGATTGTTTCACGAAAGCGTCTTTATAATCTGCTCAAAAGCCTCTTTCTCTCTTCCTGCATCCAACCTTCCAATAGGCAAATTAATCCAGATTAAACCAGCTTTTGCTCCATCCCTCCTCCGTGTCCTCCCTGCCGTGACTCTAGCACGGGCTGCTTTCCTCTCTCAGTGATGACTGCAACGGCGACTCTCTCCCTGCCGCCCATCTTTCCTCCTTTTAATAAAGTCCCTACCCTGCAATCAGAGTTGTCCTTTAAAAAGGCATATCTGACCGTGTCACTGGTCTGCATAATGGTTTTCATCACTTTTTAAATGGGTTCTAATGATTCCCAGGCCCTTCATGATCCCGCTGGTGCCTACATCCCCGATCTCCTCTCCAGCCAGCGAGCACCCCCTCCACCCCAGCAAGCACATCCTACCTGGTACTCAATGATTTGGCTACACTGAATTTTTTTAATTAATAGACTAATTTTGAGAGTTTCCATATGTCCCCCATCCCCGACCTCAGCTTCCCCTGTTATTAACATCTTGCATCGGTGTGGTACATTTGTTTAATTGATGGGCCAATATTGACACATTATTATTAATTAAAGGCCACAGTTTACATTAAGGTTCACTCTTTTTTTGTACATTCTATGTGTTTTGACAAATGTATCATGACATGCATCCACTGCCATAATGTTATACAGAATAGATTCACTTCCCTAAAAGCCACCTGTGCTCCCCTGTTCATGTCTTCCACCCCCTCTCCTCCCCCAACCCCTGGTAACTACTGATTCTTTATGGTTTCCACAGTTTTGGCTTTTGCAGAATGTCAAATAGTTGAAATCATACATATGTAGCCTTTTCAGATTGCTTCTTTTGTTTAGTAGTATGCATTTAAGGTTCCTCCATGTTCATTCATGATTTCATAGCTCATTTTTTTATTTATTTTTATTTATTTATTTTTTGGGGGGGAATATTGTACTACAGTTTTATTTAAATACATGAAAATGTCCTAAAATAGGTAGAGGTTTCATTATGTACATCCATCCATATGACAGAAATTATGTTGACATTAAAAATTTTCAGAGAATATCTAATGACATGGGAAAATTGCTTATAATATAATGTTAGCTAAAAAAAAACAGGCTATAAAATTATATTCAAAGATTCCAATTTTGCTTAAAAAATACTTATAAAATAAAACCAATAGGAAGGAAGAACCCTCAAACCTCAGTTGTGGTTGTTCTTTGGCGGTGGGATTGTTGATGAACTTGTGCTTTTGTTTTTTTAATTGAGATTTCAAAATTGTCTGCAATATGGATGTACTATAATGTGTTTATCCATCCCCCTATTGAAGGATATCTTGGTTCCTTTTAGTTTTTGGCAATTGTGAATAAAGTTGCTATAAACATCCATGAGCAGGTTTTTGTGCAGGCATATTTCAACCACTGAATGTCTTTTAATTCCCCAAATGTCCCTTAGTTGGGACCCTTATCTCTGGGCCTCCAAACATGCTGCCCTAACATCCTAGAACATGTTTTCATCTTTGTTTACCTGGGTAAACTACTATTCGCTTATCAGATGCAGCTGAGAAATCACTTCCCCTGGGAAGTCTTTGCTAATCCCGACACCTGCCATCTCCCAGTAGGTTAGGTGTGTACCCTATAGGCTCCTGCAACATTCTATTCTACCCCCTAGCATAGCATGTATTGCCCTAGACTGAAAATATCTATTCATCTCTCTGTATCATGCACTAGACTCTGGGCTCAGTGAGGTCAGTGATCAGGTGTGCATTGTCACCACTGTGTCTCAGCCATGTAGCACAGCCCCCAACACATAGTAGGTGCTCAACAAATATGTATTGAATAAATAGCCAGTGGGCCCTTGGCATGCCCTGCCTAAGCTCCATGTAGGCATGTTTTATATTGTTTGGTAACTGTTCTAAAGTCATCATGATCTTTATTTCTTTTATATTTCTTTCCTCCTTAATCCAGAGCCTTAGTACACATCAGGGATTCAGTAATGTTGCTGACTACCCAAGGGTTCTTGGTGCTTTCTCATTTCTTTATATGAAAATAACCCTGAATGTTTGCTGATTTTCCTCTGAATATTTTATCCAGTTAACATTTTTTTTTTCCTGAGCCCCACTCTAAACCCAGACATGTTCTCACCTAAGAATAACCTTCCTCTGATTACAAAAATAGAATTGCTACCATTAATTGGGAACATTACGGTCAGGTATTGTGCTAGGTACCTTCATAGGAACTCAATATGTATGACTAGCAATCCATTCTGCTCATAAAGAGTTCTGGAGAGCCAGAAAAACAGCATGGTCTTGTTTCTGTCTGTAGAAAAGAAATATCCCAAAGTTTTCAGTGATTTTCTTGAACTCGCCTAATTGGGAAGAGACAGTAACAGAGAACTACCCAATTCTTGAGAGCTTTGTCACACTCACCCACTTGCTCAGTAATCAATACTCTTGGAGAACTACCCCACTGACAGTCATTGACTGACTCTAGTTTCTATAATGATCCCACCAGGTGGACATTATTTCCTCTATTTTTTAAACATAAAAACCCTGAAACTTAGAGATATCAAGTAACTTGCACAAGACCATCCAGATCCCAATAATTTCAAAGTCATAATCTGAAGGACTATATTGTCTTTAAGCCTTCACCCGCCCACTATGCTGTGCTGCCTTAGAAGACATTATTCAATCTTCAATAACACTATGAAACTCATAGAATTCATTGAATTATAAATCATGGCTTGGATGGGGAGAGGGGGTAAAAGGAGAACGCCAAAAAAATGAAGATACCACTTACCTTCTCCATGAGTTGACAAGATGGTTTTATAGATAGAAGTCATATGTAAAGAACACATTAAAATACATGTCAGCATGGTGTATGAATACCATGAACATAGCCACACATACCCATGATATAAGCCTATATATGGAGAAAGGACATAAATCATACAAAAATATGTCACTCCCCTCCACTAAACAAACTCAGATGTTGAACCTGTGCTTTTTGTATTTGCTTGGTAAGGCCATTGCTTTGATGAAGGCTCTTTTAAAATGAAAGCTGTTGTACCTGTTGTGTAGCTATATGTTGTGCAGGCCACAATTTACTCCAGGTGAGAGATACAAAGTACAGAACAAGGCAACATCAAAGAAGATCCAGTGCTTTGTGGAATATGTATAAACTCGGTCTCTTGGGCAGGGCAATAACAGTTCTGTTTAAACAGCGACCTAAGGCTGAAGGGCCTCTAGGTGAACTGTGTGATAACTGTGGGTATTTTTATTGGAATCCGTGACACTGTGTAATAATTTAATACTGATTATATCTAAATGATTGCTGACAATTAATGTGGTTTTGAATCTTAAAATCTCTTTAAAAGTTCTGTTATTTGAGAAAATATAAAACACATTAAGAAATTGAAAATTACTGTTTTAGCCTAACAAAGTAAGCAGTTCTTTATGAGGGTTTGGAGTATGTATTTTGGAGTCAAACAGCTCAGGTTTGCCTATCTTCCAACCACTTCCTACACTAAGTCCTTCTTCACCCAAACTTTTGTGTTGTTGGGTAAAGCGTTGGCATATAAAACACTTTGCGCCTTACCCGGCACATAGTAAATGGTGATTCTCAAAATCATTGATTACTGAGTGTTGAAGACTGAATCGTGCCTCTCTCCACCCCAATTCATATGTTAAAGCCCTAAACCTCAAACATGACTGTAATTTTAGACAAAGCCTTTAAGAAGGTAATTAAGGTTAAATAAAGTCGTTAAGTATGGAGCCCTGATCTGATAGGTCTGGTGTCCTTATAAGGCGAGGAAAAGACACCAGGGTTGTGGGCAGAGAGGAAAGAGCACGTGAGGACACAGTGAGAAGGTGGCCACCTGCAAGCTGGGAAGAGAGACCTTTCCAGACGACAACCCTGAAGGAACTTTGATCTTAGACTTCTGGCCTTCAGAACTGTGAGAAAATAGGTCCTTAAGCCACCCGGGCTGTGGTATTTTGTTATGGCAGCCCTGGCAGAGTAACACACTGAACACGGAGTGGGTGAGTGAGTGAAGTCGGATGAGGTTGAGACAGAAAAAGCCCTAATGCACTGGGGAGCTCCTTCAAGGCCTTAAAAACTCAGTGGTTTAGTTTGTTACTATCTCTTCCCAGCTAGTTGAGTTCAAACAAATCACTGAAATGTTAGATTTTTCTTTTCTGCATTTAGAAACAAGAACCATGCTGTTTCCCTGACTCTCCAGGAACTTCAGTGAGTGGAATGGATTCCTAGTAACACATCTTGAGCCTCAGTGAAGGTACCTTATAAAAACAAAAATTCTCTTTAGTGATTTCTTTAAATCACTAAATTAAAGATTTCTCTGTAGTAGCAGGAAAGAAAACTGGGAGTTCTTTGTGCTGTACTTCACAGAGCTGCTGGAGTGCGTGTGTTTTGGATTAGAGAAAGCTGCAGGGTGTAAGAGTGCTGGGTGAGGCACTTACATGCACATCTAGAAACCACACCAAAAGAATAAACTTCTCAAATGTGGCCCTTAGTCCTTTCATCAATAATTTGAGATTCTGCCTTGTCAGACTCAATTGGCTTGGCGCTAAGTATAGCTTTGCAGGCAAGCTAGCTCTAGTTCAAGCAGCTATAAATCATTGATGAACACGAGAGAGCACAGTTTTCTTCCCAAAGCCTGGCCTCAAATCATCTCTTACACATGCCCCCAAACCAGCATATTTTAGCTGACTGCTGAAAAAAGAGAACATATCAGAAAGTCAGTTGGCCTCTGACTTATACCCAGTGATGAAAGCTCTGACTCTAATGACTTTCATCTGAAGCTTGAAGAAGAAAATAAATGTAAACAGAAAATACAATAACATAAAGATTGGCCATGCAAGAGAATTCCTTCTCAACTACCTTCAATTGTTCAGCCATCTCTCTCCACATGCCCATCATTCAGAGCAGTAAAACAATAGCTTGAAACTTCTTTAGGTTCAATGCTTACAGGTTTTTAACCTCTTGTTTACTGGGACAGAAAAGAATTTAAAACTCTGAGCAGCTGCCTCTGTTAGACCAATGTTTATACGGACTACGTAAGGATTATTCATGTTGTGGGTAATCATGGTAAATTCCAACCCCAGAAAGGCTTTCTCCACTCCTGACCAGTCTCCTTTCTTTCTATTAATAGTTATGAGCTTAAAGAAGAGGGAGACTACTTTTAAGATAACTCAATTACGTTAGAAAATAGTTCTCAAGTTAAATTGGCTTAAACAATCAGGCAATTCAGCTGTAGATAAGATCCAGTAGCAGTTCTCTCTCCTGATACATTCCTTTCCGCAATCAATTGTCACTGCAATTGAGAGTTGAACACATAAAGCCTGTGTAAGTTACAAGGCTGGTGTCTTAGCCTGTTTTGTGCTGCTGTAACAGACCACCACCAACTGAGTAGTTTATAGCAAACAGAAATTTATTTAGCTCATGGTTCTAGGGGCTGGGAAATCCAAGATGGAAGGGCCATATCTGGCGAGAGCCTTCTGCTGGGTCATCCCATGGCCGAAGATGGAAGGGTGAGAGAGAGAGAGAGAGAGGGAAGCAGAACTCATCCTATTATTAGTAACTAACTCCCTTGATAACTAACCCACTCCTGTGATAACAGCATTAATCCATTCATAAAGGCAGAGACCTCACGACCTAATTGCCTCTTAAAGGTTCCACTTCTCAACACTGTTGCATTGGGGATTAAGTTTCCAGCACATGAACTTTGGGGAACACATTCAGACCACAGCAGCTGGGGAGATGGGGAGTCCAGGTACCTTTTGTGTGCTTGCCCAGTATAGTAGGAGCTAAAGATTACACCGCACATGATGGTCCCTCATGTCCCAAGAACTGCCACATTGAGGACACGATCATCCTCTGCTTGTAGAACAGGGGCTGTTTGTGACAGTACTCTTTTCCATTCCTCCTTATCCTAGCCCTCTGCCAGACAGATCATATTACTGTCTTTAAACACAAGCCCACACCTATCCAATGAACTTCCCCTGGTCTGGCCATTGTCTGTAGTAGAAAGAGCCCTTGAAGTGGTGTAAAACTTGGATTTGGGTCTGACTTCTGTCACTGTTACATTATCTGGGTGAACTAAAATAATCCAGTGTCTGCAATTTATTTCTCAATCTGTGAAGAGAGAGAACAATCCTTGCTCTGCCCAGTTCATGAGGTTGTGAGTAAATGAAGCCAAGGTTTTTGTGTGCTTTGCAGATGCTAAGAGCTATAGAATAGAAGGGATGGTGAGGATGCTCTGGGATGTTGAGAGTATATGCTGCATCATTTTTCAGTGCAAGTCACACTGTGGGACAGTTTTGTGCCTCTGCTTGTTCATTTCTGCAGTACAGAATGATAAGCTTTTCATCAAATTGTTTCCCTTTTTATCCTAAACACACTGCTAGACTACATTTCCCATCCTTCCTTGCTGTTAGATGTAGCTATCTGAGTAAATTCTGGCCAGCAGAAAGTGGATGGATGTTATGTATACCATTTAATACTTCTGGGGTTGGTCCTTAAGTATTTTTCAACTCAATGACTTATTCTCAGTTCATTCATGGTGCTCTCAGGGACTTAGTAAGATTTTCATTGTACTCCTTGGCCAAAGAAATACCAAACAGTTCCAGTTATAAAGTGGTTATGTCCAAACAACTTAATAAGCATTTATGTCGTAATAAGCTTATGATTTAAAAAAAATAGTACATGTGAATTAGAAGCCAAATGATATTTTTATTTCATTCTTAGATAACCACAATTGCTTACTAATGGGATGCGTATGCCAGTTAAGAAGGCACTGCATAACTCCTTCAACCCAGAAATCAGATTGGACTGTCTTCATTTCCTATTGCACACTGATTTTAGTGCAGTACTTGCTTTTTATTACAGCAGTCGCTGAACACCCAGATTCAAAAAGATATAGCATTATCAAAATTAACGTAGTATGATTTAAAGATGAAATAAGGAACTACCTTGAGATAGTAGTTTATGCAACATCCAGCAGATGTGGAGTATTGCTGGATTTCCCTAAAAATTTTTAAATATCTTGTGATACTCCTGTGCTCCAAGGCATCTTGGTGCACAGTTTTTCTCCATTGCCATTTGAATGAAAAATCTTTGAGAATTTAGAGGATGGTGAAGACAAGATGTGGCTGCGTCCCTGAGTCTCTGTGGAAGGAGAGGCAGCCCGGAGAACTACTTTACAAGGAATTCCTGCTTTGGACTATGGCAGGAATGAGACAGAATTTTTCTTCTCACATGCCACTGATTTGGAGGTTTGTTTATTACAGCAGTTGGTCTACCCTGACTCATACAATCTCCAAATTCATGAACTATCACTAGGGCTGCTTTTGTAAATCCATGCTTTGCTTCACATTGGAAATCTCTCTCTCATGGGGAATTGATGTTAGACAAGTCAGTCTCTAGCCTTGGTGACTTGGTTTACCGACAATACCCTGGAGAAGCACAGGCAATACCCTGAGTAAGGGAGTCTTTCTCTAGAGGCAGATGTTCCTGAGTCCGTAGCAATATTTGTAAAGTGAGGAAGAGCATTTCCCAGTGGCCACATTATAACCCAAAATGCAAATGCTCTTGGGGGTGTGGGGAGGCTTGTTTTCCAAGAGACTAAAAGTATTGCTGAAAAATGAACAATGGCCATCTGCCCACTTGCACAGGGCTGCACTGGGAGTGGTGATATGTAAAATGCACCTTCACAGGAAGCCACAATTGAAGCAGATTTACAGACTCAGACCACTTCCCTGAAGGAACGACACAGCTCACTCGTAGAGCGTCAGCGTTCAACGCCGGGATTCAGGGCTCAGTGCTGGGACCTTAGGGGCCATTTTCTCTGAAGTAGGTCATATTTTCAATTTAGATTTTGTTTCCTGACTTACGTAGAGAACATGGTAGTTCAAAATCAGGTGAACTTTTCTGGGAAAGGTTCCATTTGATTATAACATTGTTCATAACATCTCTGAGATTTTCCCCCCATCATCCTTAAGAGGCATAGAGTTGAAAAGGAGCCATTCTTTTCCTCACAAATAGTTAAATGTGACCAAACTTCAGAAAACCTCCCAGCACATATATGTCTATGTCATCTTATTTTAAGCAAGGTTTAGGCAAGATACTGAGACTCTTTGATTTCACATGTTTGGCCCAGATCTTTCCTTTTTCATTAGCCCCGTGACTTTTGGAAAATATTCCAGAGAACATGTGGTTCTCTGAAGGTGTTTTCATGAAGAGTGGTTTGGGAAGCCCACCTGCTATGGACTCAGTCACATCAATCTGTTTCCATTGTGAATTTCTCTAAAGAGAAAGTAACTATACTTTCAGATTTTTTTTTTATGCTGCACAATCAAATTTAAGGAAATAGCAATTTTTCTTTTATTTTCTGGACCTTATTTTTTTTGCTGTTGAATCAAATTAAAAGGTGGCCAATAAGAAAGCAGGTGGCTGATGCTGAGGCTGAAAATATGCTTGAAGAGTAAAACTCAGGAGGTACTATGCAGAGTGCTTGGTGTGGAGATCACAAGTTTATCAGCAACATTTAGAGGAAAATTGGGTTATTTTGATTCTGCTCCTGGACAGCAGGGTGACCATAGTTACTTCACTGTTTTCCAATTCCCTGTTTGTAACAGGTAAAGAGGAGTGACACACACTTTTATTCTATGTGATATATCATGTGCTTGGTAAAATCTTGGTTCCCACGACCTTCATGCCTTGGTCTTTTGCCCTTGACTGTGCTGTGCTACCTGGCAAGACATTGCAGATGTAACTAACTTACTCATCAGTTGACCTTAAGGTGGGAAATTATCCTGAATTATTGTCTGGACCCAATGAAGTCACAAGAAGAGTTTTCTCACAGTTATGCATGGAAATCAGATAAATTCCAAGCATGAGGATTTGATGTGCTATTGCTGGCTCGAAGATGGAGGGGGCCATGTACAAAGTGGGAGAAGGAAATGAATTCTACCAGCAACCTGTGAGCTGGTTAGGAGACCCTGAACCCCAAATTTGAGCTGAAGCTCCCACTGACACCTTGATTTTCTCCTTGTGAGACCCTGAGCAGAGAATTCAGCCACCCAGGTGCTGGACACCTAACCTACAGAAACAATGAGGTAATACATGCATGTAGTTTTAAGCTACTAGATTTGTGGTAACATGTTATGGCAGCAAGAGAAAACTACTAATAATACATGTCATGAAGTTCATCGGAGTCAGGGATTACAACCTAATTATTAATAAAATAATTCTATTATTAATGAAGAGTGTTGCCTCTTGTCCTGGTGAGGACGTTGATGAATCAGGGATAGGGCAGAGGCAGAAACACATAGATAGTTTTCTGCATTTCTGTCTCTTCTTTAAGGTCCAATAGACATTTATTGATCACCGATGGTATACCCTACACTAAATGCTTCTCATACTTTCTTTTATTTAATGCTCTTAATCAGCCTGGAAATAATAATTTACCTTTTATATAAGAAGAAATGGAGACTCTGAGAGCCCAGATAACTTGCCCACATTTCCATTGCTGACATTTGTGAGATTTGAAGCCAGGTATTCTGAACATGGGCCATGGCTGTTTCCTTTACTACCATGGGCCAACTCCTAGATCCTTAGAGGTGACCTAATGTTAGCTGACAGTCATAAAGATTAATAGAGGGTCATAAAAACAAATGAATTATGGGGATTTTTCTTAATGGAGTATGGTACATGTCCCAGATCAAAGATTCCAAGATTCTTCAGCTTGTTTGAAAATCTGGCTCTCTGTCAGCAGCCAGAAGCTGAGGGAAAACCAGAATTCTTACTTCTCAGTTGCTGGCTTCCAACTGCGATTTCCATGGAAACCTATCGGATCTGGAAAAAAAACAAGTTAAGTGCCTTAATATCATGACCACACAATGGCTGAGACTTCCCACGTTTCAGTCTAGCTAATATCCATTTCCAGGGGAAAAGAGAGGAGAACTGGCAGCACAGACTTGAAGGGAAGTGCACTTGTTTCATCTCAGTGGTCTATTGCTGACCAAGAATGGGTATCATTGCTTTCTGATTATCATCCGACTTTAGGCAAAGATGAAAAAGAAAAGGTATCTGTGAATTGTGCACCGGGGATAACTAATAGGAACCTCCTACTTACTTCTTGGCTATCATTTGTGATTTTTATTGGCCAGCATTGTTTACTCACTGTTATAAATACCAAAGACCAGTTTATCCACTCCAGACAACAGACACTACAGGAGTTTAAAAAATGGAATGGTCACTACTGGCCCAGGAAACCAAAGAAGTCGTCAAGGAATAGGGGAACCAGAGGTTTCACTCTCAATTGTCTCATGAATATCACTAGGAAACATACAAAGCAGGACCCATTCCCGTCTGTGGCTGCTCCTCTTCCGTAGAGGGTTCTATCACTCCTAAGCCACAATAGGAGGGCTAATAAGACAATATGTCTTCAAGGCTTTAGAGGCTACAAATTGACTTTCTCTTAAGAAGGCTTGTAAACAAATACTGTGTCATTATAAGATCATTACAGCATCTTGGGTGGGCTTTGGCTTTCTGCCCAGAGTGTGGAGGTTGAGACAAACAGCAGCATGATTACACAACTCTGTGGTCCATTGGTTCACGAGGCTGTTGAAGCTTTCATTACATCCATCAGTCAGCACAACTCTGGGGCACCCACTGTGTGCAGAGCATTGAGCACTAAGGAGTTCATCAGAGCAAAGAAAAGGCACAGCTTCTGCTCTTGAAGAGCTTTAAATTTACTAGGGCGGTTGGGAGTGCACAAATGAAACTGTGTAAGAAAATAAATGAGAGAAGCAACCAATCCACCACACCAAAACAAAATCCCCAAACACCACCATTTTCCTGACATGGTTACATAGCTAGCTGTGTCAAGTTGGTTTGAATGATTGGGTGACCAGAGTTAAATGGCGTTAGATGGAAACATGGAGATTTTGAGAAAAAGAAGAAGGAGAAGAAGTAGAAGAAGCAGCATTAACAGTATTAACATTTACCAAAGGAGCAGAGATTAGTGGGGAGGCTCAGGGGTAAGAACAGGAGGTTAGAAGTGGGTGAAGCCAATGAGGGTTGCTTGGATTAGAGCCGTGAGCCCAGCACTGGGAATGAAGACAATCTGGTATCCAGGGAGGGTAAATTATAGAGTCTAGAGTCCTGAAATTCCAGATTGAGAATTTTAATTTGCTTTAAGACAAGAATTTCTAAAGATTTCTGAGAAAGGGCCAGACGTCATAGAATAGAGCCAAGAATAGAAGCAGAACAGAGAAGAGACACATTCTTCCGGATCACTCAGTGGAGAGAATTTGAGTCCCAGCTGTTCTATGAAGCCCTTCTTTCTCTGAACATTTATAGTACTTAAAGCTTATACTGCATAATTTAGCACTTGATCAGTCACTTGTTTAGCCTATTTATATTATATGAAATCAATGTTAGGGGCCATGGCTGACATGTCATGCAACTCAATGATTATTACCAGCAAGGAAGAATTTTCTAGAGGAAAAAGGGGTGATGCAATGATTTTCTTTTTTTCCAGGTTAGAGAAAAAACTTGTGGATGGGCACCAGAATCAACTTTTTGCTTTGGTTTTAGGATGTAAACTTCACAGGACTAAGGCTATCCATTAATTCGCATAGTGGAGCCAAATGACAATACCGGTATTTTTGTATTTATTTTGCTTAATGCTGGCATTTTTTAAAGTGAGATATGGCCACCATTGTCTTTTGCTTTTGTTCTCTAATGCTGTGCTACCTGAGAAGAATCAAGGTTCAGGCTCAAGTTTCCTTTGTCCTCTCAGCTTGAGTCTCACCTATGATGTTGATTGAGGAAGATCCTGGTTAAAGTAAATTATTCTAGGGAAGGAGTTAGACTCTGTGAGGAGCCTAAATCAGATGGAGGGGTGGGGTGCAGAGGGGAAGGGTAGAATGGAGAGGAGCAAAAGGATTGTCACCATGAGGGAGGGAGATGGTAACATGACAGAATGTTTCTGAAAGAGCCTGAGACCCTCTACCCTCCCCTCCTTCTGCAGCTAGATTTGGGTCCCAAGCAGTTCTGGTTGAAATACAAATGATCAATTAAAATACGGAAAAGCTCTCAACCTCACCAAGAACCCAATAAATGGAAAATCCAACAATGAGTTATTTTTGAAAGATTTTAAATGAGAGGAATGTAGTGAGAATACTTTCTAAAGGATGGCACCTTTGTTTGATTTGAAATTTTAACTCCATGTTTAACTCTCTAGGTACAGCTTATAATTCAGTTTTCAGATTTTTAACATGTTACAAACATTACGAATGAATATTTCGGTATTGAAAAATAGCACAATATACTGGAACACCAAAATCTGACTGTAATGACTGTTTCAACAGCCTCAGCTAAAGTCAGGAACAACAAAAGTCATGACTCCTAATTGGTGCCCCTACCGGATATGATAAAAAACAGCGACACCCTTCCTGTGCCAAGCATGATACTGTCTTGACAGGTATTAGCTCATTCGATTTTCATAGTAACTCCAAAAAGTAGATTCTTTTACTTTGGCTCTTTTCCCAGGAGAAGAAACTAAAATTTTTAGAGAAATTAAGGTAGAACCACATGAAATTGCTAACATTTGACCATTTTTGACCCACGGATATGGCAATCTCATATCTCATATGTTTCAGACTGATAACACGTTCAAGGTCACACAGTGGGCAAGGAGTGACACAGAAATTATCTGAGGCATCTCACTGCAAAGCCCAGGGCCGTAACCATAGGCAACACTGCCTACATTTAGCTAAAACGTGAAGTCAGGTGACCCTGGGGTCAGGATTATCAGAAAGTTGATAAGCCATTGAAGGCAAATCTCATCAGGATAATTCAGAAAAAAAATATTTATATTAAATTGAGGGACACAACCTGATTCACCACAGGCTAGCAATAGTTTTGGATTAAGCAGAGTTCTGGCTATTCAATTTCATATTTGCTTTCAAAATTGCTTTAAGTGACTTTTTTTTTTTTTTTGAGACAGAGTCTCACTCTGCTGCCCAGAATAGAGTGCAGTGGCATCAGCCTAGCTCACAGCAACCTCAAACTCCTGGGTTCAAGCGATCCTCCTGCCTCAGCCTCCCGAGTAGCTGGGACTACAAGCATGCGCCACCATGCCCAGCTAATTCTTTCTATATGTATTTTTAGTTGTCCAACTAATTTCTTTCATTTTTTTTTGTTTGTAGAGACGGGGTCTTGCTCTTGCTCAGAGCTGGTCTCGAACTCCTGAGCTCAGGCGTGAGCCACCGCACCCGGCCTTTAAGTAACTTCTTTTCTGAATCTCATATTCTTCTGTTAAATGGATGTGCTAAGTATGGCCATCTTGAAGGATGCTTTGGAAGGGATACATAAGCTGAACAGATCGGAAGCTAAGAGCCAATCACATTTCTAACAAGGAATGTCGGAGTCCCAGGGAATGCTTCGCAAGAAGTCTGTGTGACTGTGTGGAAGAGAACACTGCACCAGGCTCCTGCCAGTATTCAGCAGAAAATGAACAGCCATTTTCTGTTTCCAGATTGTTTGTTCCTTCAGAGCTGGGAGACTGTGATGATTCAAGCTTTCTGACTCATTCTGATGAGCCAGGCTGTGGTTAACATCAATCATACGAAGGCAAAAGCCTACCTCAACATCACGAGGTCAAACACTGGCTGTTGTCACTGGAAAACTTCCCAAGGCACTTGCTTTCATAATTTTTTTTACTAAGAAGAGGTTCAAAGAAACATTTAGGCAAAAAAAAACCTTGTGTACTTCAAAGGGTGTATGTAGTCAGGCTGCAGATGTAAACGATAACAATTTATTTTGAAATTTGCTCTCTAATTCTGATGGATTTTCTAAGCAAATGATTCTGAATCCAACAGCTGCTGGGTGAACAATGTGTACATAGATAAATCAATCCTTCTGCTACCTCTAGAGTGGTGAATAATATGTCTTAGTTAGTGCAGTAGAGATTCTTACCTTCAAGATACAGAGCACAGGGCACAACTTGCATATGATTGCAAATATTCAAATGAAATGTGGGGGCCCTGCAAAGACTGAGGAATAAATCATGTGGCAGGCAAGCATCTTCCCATTTGCATGGATTTCTGTTGTTTTGAAAGAAAAAAGAAACAAACCAGGGGCCACCACAACACGAAAGTCAACTCAGGATGTCTATGACTATGACAATGTAGAACCTGGCCTGGTCTTGCAAAAATTTAAATAAAGGTTGATGTGTCACTGCTTAGAGGAGAGTTTGCTGAGAAGCAGATCATAGAGCACGACCCCAGGGTTGATCTACTGGCTCTGGATGAGGCGAACATGAGCCAATAAAGTCCCTGAATGGAAGCAGATGTGGAGAAGTCCTGCCCCCCTGCCCAAAATAATGTCTTGGAGTGGAGGGAGTGACAGGAGGACAGAAGAAATGTAATCATTATATGAAGGAGAGAAGAAAGCAATGGTCAGTGAAAAAGAAAGAAGAAAACTCAGGGAAAGAGAAAAAAGAGGTGAAATTTTCATTTTTAATTAATTTTTTTCTCAATTTATTTTTTATTGACAAAATTTTTCTATTTTATGGTGTACAACGTAAAGTTTTGATATGTGTATACCTTGTGGAATGGCTAAATCAGGCCAATTGACATATGTAGTACCTCACATATTTACTTTTGGTAAGAACACTTCAAATCTGCTCTCTTAGCCATTTTCACTTGAAGTATATTTTTATTAACTATGGTCTCCATGTTGTACAAGAGACCTCTTGAGCTTATTCCTCCTGTCTTGCTGAAATTTTGTAGCTTTTGACCAATATCTTCCCAATCCCCTCCTTCCAAGGAGGTGAAATTTTAGTAAGGGATATCAAGTTTTCAGAATGAAAATACTCATAAGACTAAAAAGAATGCCTGAATGACACAGTGAAGCAGACCCTGGTTACTAGATGAGGACAGTACTTATTCTCTCATTCATTCAACTTTGAAGTTCCTCCAGATTTAATATTTAGGATTTTAAAAAACTATTTCTACCTTTTCCTAGAAGGCCTGTTGCCTACGAATGAGGAGTGCTCTACTTTGGAAAATCAGATGTCTGCACACTTCTCTGAAAACTTCCGTGCCATTTATGGGAGACCAGAAGGATGAGTTGCAGGCTCAGGGTATCCGTGTTTCCAATTTAAAGATTTTGATGCAAAAGGAAAAAGTGTAGGAATATGGAAAATAAATGACCAAAGGAATCAATATTTAGATTTTGAGTCTTTGCATATCCCTGTGAAATTGATCCAAATGGTTGTAAACTTGTAAAACACAGTGTGTGTCTTTGTGTAGATGTTAAAACATGATTATTGGAAACCTATTATTTGGAAACCTATTATTCCAGATCTGGGTGTTTAAAGTGGTCAGTGCGGCTTTATTGGTTTTGCCTTTCTGGCTCCTTCTTAGAGACAGGGCAATCGAGAAATGCATCCTCTTGTGGGACGTAATGCAGTTTTGTTGTGGCAGCGGTGGAAGTACTTGAAAAGACTTCCATAAAAAGGAGCCATAATTCCCCATTGTCCGTTTCATGCCACTTCAATCAGATTGCTCCAGGCACCCAGGTACAAAAGTTGGACCTAGCAGTTGGTGTTACTTCCCCATCCATCATAAATATAAAATCAAAATGAATCCATCACGTCCATTATCAGAACAATATAAAACACATCCTGAACCAATGGTCATGTTAATGCCACCTTTGCCCATTCAACTCTATTAGACTGTGCCCAGGATGTGTCTTTTGCTAAAGGATATCAAGCACACCTGTGCACAGAAAGAAGTGGTTGTTGGTCAGTTGTAGACACCATGTGTTGATCTAGATTAGGTCTGCATTTGTAGGCTGGTAGCTCACCCGAAGGGTCTAGCTGCGATCTGCCAGATATTCTAGTTTCTAAGTCTTTCTACTGGCCTTGGGAAATCACTCAATGGGCCTTAGTATCCATAGCTGTAAAAGAAAGAGCTCTGATTTCCAAAAGGTAGACATTGTATTGAAGAGTCTATAGCAAACCTGCACACAGAATAAAATTTCTTTGGCTAACTGTGACTGCTGTTGTGATTATTGTTTCTAAACCACGATTACGGTTCATAAACCTCAAAATGACCCTGCCTTCTTCTTGGCCCGAGTCTGGTCCATAGGAAACACTCACAAATCTTCTCCCTCTAAAAGCACTAATAGATAGTTCATGTTTGGCCATGGCAATGTAGCCACCAGTATCCTGTTGTCACAGACAACTGAGCTTTCCCAGAAGTGAGTCAGGCACTCATCCTTGTGATTAATACTGTTTAAGTTGTTTCCAAAAAGTCTCCCAGCCAGGCTTGACATAAGCAAACTAGCACCGTTTCGGGTCTTCTTGAGGAGTTGGGGGTGGGAGCAGTGTTGGAGAATCAGTATGATAATAGTTCTCTTCAATGAAATTGCTTCCCGAAGTCCTCTTCCTGTTATGTCCTTTCTATGCCAACGTCAAAGTGGGGTGTCCACAAACATTGAAATTTCACATATGGGAGTTCTACCTCACAGTTTAGCGTCTGAATCAGGGAGAAATTCATTTTAACATTCTCTAAAAAGATAAATCATGTCTGCCTACATTGAAATCACTCCTTCAACCACTAAAAGAGATACACATCTACACTCAAAATAAAAGCCTTCTCTTTAACACTCTTATCAAAAAGCCTTTTACCACAGTCTCAAGACTTCTATTATAATAATTTTTTCAAAGACATTTGAAAGTCATAACCCATTCAACCAAGAATCACACTTTCATTGCAATTTAAAATAATACCCAGCAATTCAGAAGCCGTTTAGAACATCTATAGCACAACATTTCAGAAAGGCCTCTTATGTACTTAGTTCTATATTTGTGCAAGAATATACACTTCCTTTGTGCATTTGCTTCATATTTGTTAATCGGTTCACTCTCCTTCTCCATGTTTTCTGAAAGTGTGACAGTCAGATGTCTACAGGGGTATAGAAAAAGGCACAAAATAAATGTGAATAATGATGTTTATAGAGACGGGAACTGAGGACAAAATCTCCTTATTCTATATTCAATTTAAATAATCTTCACGGGAGTGGGAAAGTGTAACTGTTTCCAGCAGAGGAGTGCGGTGAAATAAACTGATGTGACAGTTGGACACACCATAACCCACCCTAATTAGCATTCATTAGCATATTAAGTTGTATGTCGATCAGGCACTGAACACAAGGTGTGCAGAGAAGCAGGGTCTCCATTAACCTCAACCAGAAATGATACAGCTCTTCGGCTTGGTGGGAGAACTTCACAGGAAAATGATACTAGGATATTTGGTGCTAAATCCTGTTCCACAAGCAGAAAGGGTTTGAGGCTCAGGCTGAGCCAATCTGGAGGGGAGTGACTATTCCTAAAGAGACACTTAGGCTGAGGAGAACACAGAGAAATGTGAGACTTAGGAGACGTGAAAGTCTCCAGAGATGCGGGAGCATTTAGAAGAGGAGGGCGGGAAGGAAGATTGTTTTCACCTTTGCTTTTAAAGAAAAGTCATTCCCTGAAATTGAGGAGAGAGATCTTGTTTATGTATCATTTCAGTGTGTCTATGTTGCCTTTGCTGTTCGTGTGAAAAGGCTTTTATCTGAGCTGAAAAGAAATCAATGGGGAGAGGGGAAAAAAAAGTAGAAAGAAAATGAGTGCACACCACCACCTGCTTTCTCAGGAAGATAGAAACCGCCAGGAGAAGATACATGTAATATGCTTTGAGCATGATAAATACATAGAATTTTTTTTTTTTTTTTTTAGTGCTGCCCTTCAGGATAATGCTGGAAAAACCCTTTCCTGTCCTAGGGCTGTGGGATCATCAATTGAAGAGAAATTGTTTCCAACAGCTGATGACGCCTAGATTCATAGCTCTCATTTCAGATCCTTCTTTAGAGCTCTGTACAATATATCAAGGGGCTTACAGAATGCTCATTCATACAGGAGTCCAAGTGTTTCTAGAGCATGTGCACTGGGGCAGGAACGGAGTAGCGATGAATCTAGGCAGAGTTCATTGTTTAGCTTGGGAGAGAGACAAGTAGAAAGAGACTCTAATACAGCTGAGAGAGAGAACCGGAGTCCCATCCTGCCTGGGGTCGTGGAAGGGAGACCTAAGATATGAGGAGGGACAGCCAGGGAGAGGAGGCCACAGAAGATGCTGGAAATCAGGTAGGGCCACAGCCTCTTCAAGTGCCTGGAAGGGATAGAAATGATGGCATAGTTGATGAAGAAACAGTGATGTCTGGGATGGCAGGAATGTCAGGCAAGCTCCAGGCACTCCAAAATCGAACTCTGCCCTCCTTTTGTATTCTCTTTTCTTGTGAATGACACTACCGTTGTCTCAGTCACCCAGGGTGGCAACCCACACCTCTTCCTGTTTCGCTTCCTTTCCATTCCTCCACCAAATCCAATAAACCACCACCCTTCTTCTAAGAGTCTTGCAGAGGGGGTTTCTTTTCCCTGGCCCCTCCTGTCTCCCCTAGACTGTTGTTACCTTGCCCCCCTCCAGCCCATGATTCCACATCGTGGTTGGTGTGCTGTCTGCAGAAAATGGAATCCACCATATCATTTCCCATCACTGGTCCCTCAGTGTCTACGCATGGCCCTCGGGATTAGGGATTAGCGGCTACTTCAGCTCAGGGCATATGAGCTCTGCTGTGATTTGACCTCTGCTCAACCTTTGAGGCCCTGCTCTTTGTAGCTGCTTCTCTACACATATCCTAAGATCCCATTATATGGCATTACTGGATTTGCTCAACAATCAAGTTGTGTGTTTTGTGCTTGTTCTTTCCTGAGGTGTCCCTATATTTCCTGTCTAGTTAATTCTGTTCATTCTGTAATTCTCAGAGGGGTGGTGTCACCCCTCTGAAAAGCCTCCTGTGAAACCTTCCTTGCCAGTCTAGGTGGGGAACCCCATGTGCATCCAGGCGGACTGGGCGTACCTCTCCCTCAGCATAAGTAGCATGACATTTTCATACTGGGTCTGTCTGTGTTCCTCATCAGGCTCACAGTGCTTTGGGGGCAGCTATCAGTTATTTCTTCTTTTATTTATTTGAGCCTAGCACAGTGTCCTCAAGCATTCATTAACTCTATTCTGCTTTTCTAATCATCACGTGACATTGTAGGATGTTTCTGTGTCGTATCTGCTCCACTCTAAGGCAAGCTCTATGATGCCAGGGAGTTTGTCTGTTTTGTTCAATCCTCGGGTATGGCAATGGTATCTGCTCAAATAATTGTGTATTACTTGAGTGAATGAATTTGATGTTCGTGCCTTTATCCTAGCTTTGGCCCATTATTTTCATTATGGCAAACCACTGTTGTTTCAGTTTTCTTTGACGTGAGATTTTCTAGTAAGTGGTCACTAACTATGTGACATTGGACAACTTACTAATCCTCTTTCTGTCCCAGTTTTCCCTTTAGCAAAATGATGATTATAAAATAACCTACTTCATTAAATTTTCCTGAGGGTTAAGTGAGTTTATACACGCGCAGTGTTTAAACAACATCTGGCACACGGTAAATGCCCAGGAAATGTTATCTGTCATCATCATCATCATCATCATTGTCATCATCAAAATCACCTCCATCTTAATTTTATATTCCTCACCCCTTTAGAATCACCCTTTGAAACATTTTCCCTCTTAACATGGTCTTCAAGCAATAACTGTCTCAATAATTTTAGGTGCCATAGGCCTATTTCATGCAGAGTTTCTAGCACAATGCTAGATGGTTATTAAATGCTTGATAGAACCACAATTTAGAATTCCTCTTTTAAAATACTTGCATCTTTATGTACAGATCATCTTTTCAGATTGCCCGATACTGAACTGATCTGCACTATTCAACACAAAATGAGTTTTAGTGAAACAGGGTTTTCTCGTCTATTCCCTCACTTCAGTTATGAATAATGGTTATAAGCAGAGTAACAATAACATTTCTATTTTTATATATGATATCCATCCACCTATTTTTTTGAAACCTGACACTTGAGCCAGACACATTTCATTCTAGATTTAGAAAGGAACTTAAATAGGAAAAAAATGTCCCCAGGTCCTTCAAGAAGCAAATAAACACATGGCCCCAGTGGCATTTCTGTGGAGATATTAAAAAACCAACCTGAGCATGCTATGCCAGGTAAGGTGGACAGGTGCAAGTTACGTACCATTTTTAGGCATGGTGGCTTACATTCCTATAGTGCCAATAAAAGCTTTCATGCCCTGGAAATTTACTAATGATGAAAAACAAGATCTTGCTGACATCTATGATGAATGCTTGTGGGTGCTGAGTACATAGCCTGACACAAATTTGTATGTCTGTATACATGCATCAGGTTTAAGCATTGTCCAAAAGATGGCACTGTTTGTGTTTCTATCATGCTTAATTGCAATCTTCATACTATCTGGGCATATTAATGAACTAAATAAAGACAGAGCGGAGATATCATCCTCCACACAAATCAAACTGCTATTAATACTTTATTATAGGCCTTTTCAAACTCTTCATCTTGTTCCTCAGCAAATGAGTATGCCCAAGCTGTTAAATGTAATAACTGCAATATCAGCAAATCTTTTACTTATTAAATACTTATTTTTTCTATCTTCAAGGGGATTATGAAATCCACTTTTGAAATCTTTATGGATGTACTACAGAAGATGGGTAATTCAGACATATTTAGCTTTTCATTTTTGAAAAGCTAGATTTTCAAGTGTAAGTGCTTCTTGATGATCTTTTAAATGTGACTACACAGGACATACACAACTGGTAGTTGCAGATCAAATTTAAAAAGCACTGTTCTTTGAAATTACTGATGAAGCAAAAGGTGAAAGCTCCAGAATTACTTTATTAGGATGATGAGGAAATTAGTTCTGATAACATTGTATAATCCCAAGATGTACTCAGGGATACTTCTGTGTAAGAGTGGGACATGGTGACAGGTGGCATTTCATTTTTTGAAAGAAATCACATTAAAATTTTATTCAAGTTTTTTTCAATATATTTTCTAAATTTCAATATTTCCAGAAAACATTCATTTTTTTTAAAAAATGTAGTTTTAATTTAATTTATTTTGCTACATTGATATATTGCATTGTGGTGAAGTCAAGGCCTTCAGTGCATCCATCACTGAAGTAATGCAGATTGTACCCACCAAGCAACCTCCCATCAACATCCCTTCTCATCCCCCTGCCGGTCTGGGTCTCCATTTTCCATCATTCCACACTCTGCTTCCATGTGTATACATTATTAACTCCCACTTGTAAGTGAGAACATGTAGCATTTGTCTTTCTGTGTCTGAGTTATTTCGCTTAAGATAATGGTCTTCAGTTTCATCCATGTTGCTACAAAAGACATGACTTCATTTTTAATGGCTGAATAGTATTCCATTGTGTATATATGCCATATTTTCTTTATCCAATCCTCCATTAATGGACAACATAGGTTGATTCCATATCTTTGCTATTGTGAATAGGCCTGTGATAAACATAGGTGTGAAGGTATCTTTTTTCTTTTCGTTTGGACAGATAGTAGTGGAATTGCTGGATTGAATGGTTGTCCTGTTTTCAGTTCTCTGAGAAATCTCTATACTGTTTCATAGAGATTGTATGAATTTACATTCCTATCAACAGTGTTTAAGAATTTCCTTTTCTTTGCATCCTTGCCAATATCTGTTATTTTTTCTCATCTTAATAATAGCCAATCTGATTGGTATAAGATGATATCTCATTGTGGTTTTAATTTGCATATCTCTAATAATTAGTGATGTTGAATATTTTTTCATATGGTTACGGGCTATTTGTCTTCTTTTGAAAAATGTCTATTCATGTTCTTAGTTCATTTTTAATGGGATTATTTGGGTTTTACTGGTTGAGTTGCTTGAGTTCCTTGAAAATTCTGGGTATTAGTCCCTGTCAGGTGTATAGTTTACAAATATTTTCTCTCATTCCACACAGTCTGTTCAGTCCATTGATTATTTCTTTTGCTGTGCAGAAGCTTTTTAGTTTAATTAAGTCCCACTTGTCTATTTTTGGTTTTGCTTGTGCTTTTGAGGTCTTAGTTATGAATTATTTGCCTAGACCAATGTCCAGAAGAGTTTTCCCTAGGTTTTCTTCCAGTATTTTTATAGCTTCAGGCCTGAAATTCAAGTCTTTGATCCATCATGAGTTGATTTTTATATATGGTGAGATGTAGGAGTCCAGTTTCTTTCTTCTGTGTATAGCAATCCAATTTTCCTAGCACCATTTATTGAAAAGGGTGCCCTTTGTAAAAAACAGAAAAGAATGGAATAGCACTTTCAGAGTACTAAAAGAAAAAATGTGCCTTCCAAGAATTTTGTACCCTTGCCCCAGGAGTATTCTCTCCTATACAATCTATTTGAAATTCTAAATATGAGTATCTACTTACTAATCTTGTTCCTCTCCATGGAGGAGGTGCATACTACCTGCATCTAGTCAGCCATCTTGATCTCTATTTCCAGATGGCTTTGTAGGTGTACTTCCAATGTTGCAGTGCACAATATATATTTTTGCCTGTCTAGCATGTCTTTATCATGTAATCTTTCTTCATTCTTAAGTCACCTTCATTCATAGTTCATTGGCCAAAGCAGGTCAAATGGCATCCCTGAATTCAATGGGTCATGGGAGTGCAAGACTGCCATGTTACTGGAAGGGGAGAAAAATCAAATATTTAGGTAATGAGTACTATTAACAAATTCAGGATATGGTGTGCATAAGACTAGAGGCAGAAGCCAGTGAGTGGTTTCATCAAGTTGGGGGACACAAAGATAATTAGGAATGGTGATGAATAAAACCTTTTCCTAATGACAAAGAATCATCATGAGGAAATGACACTTAATGTGTGTTAATGTACTTACCTGGGTGGGTGGGAATGGTTTTCATTCAAACTTCTACAAAGTCACTTAAAGCCAAGACTACATTAGAGTTTTATAGAGCAGAAAACATTTTCCCTTTATGCAGAAAATTTTCAGGGAACTAATGTTATTTCTGATACCAGCAGAAATCAAACAGAATTAAGATATTTCTATTATGGCAGGTAGTATTTGAAATATGTCAATTATTTCCAGCAATGTAAGAGAGCAGCAAGGGAGTAGACGGCTAAAAGTTTTGTAGCAACTAAGAATTTCTAAAGAATCAATAAAGATTTTTCTTATGCATATTTAATAACATTGGAAATTTTATGGTAGAAAGTGCCAGAAAGTTTAACTGTGTCTGTGTGTTACTTTTTCTTTGTATCTTGCTTCCTATTGCATCTTTCCATAACTCTAATACTTTGTAGCATTCTCTTGGTGGCTGCAGCATAATAACTTGTATGGAATAATCTGTTCACATTTTATGTTTCCTAAAGAACTTCGTGTAAGGAGATAAGGATAAGATTCATTGATATAGGGAAACTGCTTAGATGCAGAACAAGCACTGAAAAAAACTAAGCGACTAACTGGGATAGATTTGTTTCCTATTAGGATCTGTGCATATATGCATTAATGTTGCCGGACATTTGGTTTAACTGATGCTGTATATCAAACAAGAACTGTTCAGAGCCTTCTATAATGCATTTTAGGTGATCATTAAAAAGTGAATTTGGGCCAGGCCCAGTGGCTCACATCCTAAAGCAGGAGAATTGCTTTAGGCCAGGAATTCAAGACCAGCCTGAACAAGAGTGAGACCCCATCTCTACAAACAGTAGAAAAATAACTGGGAGTGGTGGCATATAGTCTCAGCTAATCAGGAGGCTGACAGAAGGATCCCTTGAGCCCAAGAGTTTGAGGTTGCAGTGAGCTGTGATGATGCTACTGTACTCTAGGCTGGGGGACAGAGTGAGACCCTGCCTCAAAAAAAAAAAAAAGTAAATTTGCTCATATAGTTCACTTGCCTCCAGCTACATAATGAATATGAATGCATAATAAATCTTAATATATTTGAATATAGTAAAGAAGCTAAATCTTAGACTTTGGAGTTGGACATAGCTCAGTTTAGATCTCAGCTGTTATTTGCTTGCTGTGGGACATTGTCCAACTTACTTTACCTCTCTGAGATTTTGTTTCCTCCCCTATAAAATGGTACTAACTTCATAGGATTGTTTTGAGAATTAAATAGTATAATTTACGTAACAAACCTGGCATAATGCTTGAACATAGTAAGTAGTCAATACATATTAGCTATTAAAGTACATGATTTTTCATCCAAAAAATTTTACGTACTTAATCTCCTCAAGCCTCATGATAGGTAAGCAGACAAGGTATTATAATGCTTCACTGGAGAAAACTGAGGCTCAGGAAGTTTAAAGGGAGCTCACCTAGGGAGGTAGTACAAAGCTGAGGTCTACTGATGTCTAGCTCAGTGAAATTTTCTTGCCATCACTGTATAGATAATTATACTAATATGTACTCCTATCTATAAGCCATCTTCATGCATGGTTAGTTTTATGTGTATAGATAGCTAGGACACAGTACCCAGCTCTTTAATCAAATACTAATCTAGGTGTTGCTATAAAGGTATTTTGTAGATGAGGTTAACATCTATGATCAGTTGACTTTAAGTAAAGAATATTACCTTCCATTATGTGGGTAACCATCATTTAATCAGTTGAAGAAAAAACTGAGGTTTCCTGAAGAAGAAAAATTTCTGCCTCAAAACTGAAGCATCAACACCTGCCCAAGTTTCCAGCCTGCTGGTCTGCCCTACAAATCTTGAACTTGGCCAGTCCCTGCAATCACATGAGCCAATTCCTTAAAGTCTTTCTCTCCCATTTTTTCTCTCAGCAATGAATTTTAATTCCGGGTTTCTGGCTAGTGTAGTCAGGGTTCTCCAGAGAAACACAAACAACAGGAGAATATTTTCATATCTATCTACATTAATAAAATTATATAAATATCATACAAATATTTATATATTAAATATATTATAAACATTATATAATATATTAAATAAATAAATATAAATTATATACACATTATATTTATATATTATGTATATATAATATGTGTGTAAACATATTCTCCTCTTGGTTGTGGTTCTCTAGAGCATCCTAACTGTTAATAATTCAATGCATAAAGTTACATTCCTAGAATGTGCTTTTCTAGGGGGCAGGACTAACCCCAGATATAGGTTAGAGGAGGCAGCTGTTCTTCAGATTGGCTCCATTTCCTGCAGTAACCATATACAGTTAAACTTTCTCTAATTAGCTGCACTGTCTCAGACTGCTTTTGAATTAGGATTTTGGGTTGTTTCTTCAGAGGCATGGCATGTGACATTAAATGGCCATACAGGCTCATAAATGATAATATTTAAATGACAACAAATGTGTACATACATTGGTATCTTAGCACGTGTAAGCAGGCTCTTACTTTGAACACAAATGTTCCATGTTGAGATGGCCCTCCACCCTCAACACATGGAACTTTATCTCAGCCCCTACAGGTATATGATAAATGATCAGGAAATGAAATCAATGCTTAATATCACCCAAGTAAACATGATTAGGTAAACTAGGCTTATAATCTTCTTTTAACCCAAGAGGCGGTAAGCTTGTCCTTTCCTGCCCACACAGGTAAGTTTCCTGTGTTTGTATTCGTCAGTACCTCATGGTATCAAATCCAAGGGGAAGATGTGTCCTTCCTGCTGCCCCCCAAAACTCCTCTACTTGTATTAATATTGACATCTGTTTTCATTCCTGTTGGATCTAGATGTTTGTACCGATTTTATGTAAATTACCACCTTACAGCATATAGTCTCACGGTTTCCTGTTATTAATCCATGAGCCAAACTGCATGCTCCTTAAAATCAGGAGAATGACGTTCACACTTCAGCATCAAACATATAACTGCTCTATAAATATTTATTTAATTGATTTATGGAGTCCCTACTGTAGGTAGTGTGCAGTGAATAAAATTAAGTAGTAGATTACAGATATACCTATCTTTGAGGAATTTATGGTTTAATAAAAAAGATTTTTTTTAAAAGAGCTTCTAATTCTATTTTTTCCCCTTAACCAGTTCTAAATTTACTCATTGCTAGAAATGAGTTGGTGGCTGGAAATTTACCCACATGGTGTTTTCACATTTCCTCAGATAAATGGGCAGGCCTAATAAATTGTAGGACTGAGGCCAGGAGAACCTGTTTTCCATACTATGAACAATGGCCTGAAGCCCCCACCTCCAAGGCTGCACATCCGACTCTCTGAACACTGATGAGATGGTAAGGAAGTACGTGTCATCTGTTATGTCCTCGGGTTTGTTCCTCTTTGAGCTTTGTAGTTTTCTTGTCAGTAAAATGGGATAATACTACGACCTATGTGAAGATTAAATTAGGTTATGTTAAAACACAGCCAGCTTCTGACCTCTGTTGGGGATGCAGTAAGCAGCAGCTCAAGTCCCTTGGCTTCAGTTCTCTGCTTAGCTTTGCTGTGCCCTGGCATGGCTATCTTCCCCCGTCTTTGACTTATCTCCCTCGATTTCTCTTCGCAAGGATGGCTTCTGTCTTTTTCTCTGCTGTGTCCCCAGCACCCAGCAGTGTGTGGTACATGAATGGAGCTCTATAAATGTTTGATAGCCAAGGATTATATCATAGAGACAGGATTACTATGTGAGTGGCAGCCTGGCTTTTTCTTACAGCAATTTTCTCTATACAATATATGGAAGTTGTTCCACCTGCCACAGAAGGGCTCCTCTGAAAAATCTATGAGGTTTTCTACATTTAAAAATTTTTGCTTATATGGTGATTCGTAAAATAATTAAACACAGGATTACCATATGATCCAGCAATTCCACTTCTGGGTATGTACCCAAATAATGGAAAAGCAGGAACTTGAATAGATATTTGTATGCTCATTTTCATAGCAGCATTATTCTCAATAGCCAAAAGGTGAAAACAACCCAAACATCCATCGTTGAATAAATAGATAAACAAAATATGTTATATGCATACAAAGGAATAATATTTATCCTTAAAAAGAAATGAAATTCTGATACATGCTACAACATGGATGAACCCAGAAAACATTACGCTAAATAAAATTAACCAGACACAAAAGGGAAAATATTGTAGGATTCCACTTATGTGATACATCTAGAATAAGCAAATTCTCAGAGACAGAAAGGAGAGCTGTGGTCACTAGGGGCTGAGTGGCAGGCAGAAAGGACAGATATTGTATAGCACGTACAGAGTTTGCACTTTACAATAGAGGGGTTGATGGAAAGGGTCCGGAGATGAATAGCGATGAAGGTTGCACAACAATGTGAATATAATTAATGCCACTGAACTGTACACTCAAAAATGGTTAAATGGTCAATGTTACGTATATTTTATCGTACACAAAAATCTTATTTAGGACACTTCAGCCCAGCAGGAGAATCCGCTCTGCTCCAGTGGGGGAGAGGGAGGGAGGGAGGGAAGGAGGGAGCTCTGCCCAGAAGCTCCAACCCAGCCAGCCCCCCTCAGTGCTGCCTGGCAGTTTTAATTACCATGAGCGCCTGACTGTTCCTTACAGTCTCAACTAGGGGCTGTGTCAGTTGGCCCCTGTCAGATCTTGATTGCCCTGCAAAAGCTGCCTTCCTGGGCTGTAATTGTCTTTTCAGATTACCTCGGTGCTAGGACGGTAATCATTTGCTTGAACCTGATTGTGTCATCAGCGTGACACTGTGACACTAGCAGCTGAGCATAATGGAGCATGAATGGAAGTCAGCCAGCTTGAAGTCTGGTCTCCCCAGTTGGTTTTTCCCCTACCCCACCACCCAACCCTTGTTTCTCAGCTTCTCTGGCTGCCTTGTATAATAGTTTTCCCTCCTTTGTCAGTATGGGCTGATTGTCAGGGTAGAAATGGCATCTTGGTGCTCACCCGGGTTTTCCACTGATGACACCCACATTGGAAGAAGCCTGTCTATACTGTAGATCGAAATGATTTTTTCCCCCCTCCTTAGCTGCCAGAACCATTCTGATCACTGAGAATCAAATCTGCTCTGTGAGCTCATATATCATCATTACCTACAACACAAATTCTGAAATCAAAGCAGACCTGGCAATTTTACTGATGCTCAGAGCGAGACAGAGCCCAGGTCACCCTGAATCCGTTGCACCGGCTTTGCCTTGCTGACAACAACAAACATGTCACTGGCAAAATTACCCAAGAAAAGATGACTCGGTAAGTTCAGTGCAGAAGGTAACTTGTCAGTGACAAGGGTGGGATATTTTTATCCTTATAACTCAATGCTAATGAAATTGGTGGGAGGAACATCTGACTGAAGGCGCGTCCCTCAGGGAGCAGGGAGAAGCAGAAAGCGCTGGAGTTGGCCTCTTTTCAAAGTCATTTCTCTCAATACAGCCATGATTTAATCAGGTGGTCTTAACCAGAGTTGAGGAGTTGGGGACCCGCAGCAATAAGCTGTGAGGCCGGTTTTGTCACTCTTAAGCATGGCCCACAGACAGCTCTGAAAGGCATGGACGAGCCGTCACGTCTGGGTCTCAGTTTCCTCATTTGTGCAGTGGAAAGAATCACACTGTACAGTCCTTTGCTCTTGGAGGATTAGATGCTGTTTGTCAAGTGATTCGAGATCTAAGAATAGAAAGCATTATAAATACAGGCACATCTCACTCTCATTTTACAGCTGTTAGCAAGGCTTGAGGTGAGGAAAGAAAACTGCTCAGCCGTGAGAGCTTACTGTCTGCCTCTTTAGGGAATGGCATTTAGGGAAGGAAAGGAAATTAGAAAGCGGAGAGATGTCCATTGACTGGAGAAAGATGAAGGGAAGGAGAAAGAATAAAGATATAATGCCAGTGGTCCCCAAGACCACCCTCAGTTTTAATGATTCACTGGAAAGACTCACGGGACCCAGAAAAGCAGTTATACTCATGGTTATGGTTTATTACAGCAAAAGGATACCCATTAAGGTAGATAAAGAAAAAGGCACATGGGTCAGATTTTAGAGATAAGGCACAGAGCTGCCACTTGTCCCCTCCAGGGGAGTTGTGCAGTGTTTAATTCTCCTAGCAATGATGTGTGACAACATGTACAAAGTATTGTCAAACAGGGAAGCTTACCCCAGTTTTGGTGTCCAGCATGTTTATTGGGGACCAGTCACATAGGCACATAGTGCCCATGCTGTGATCCTAGTAGCTGATCTGCCACAAATCTACCTGAGTAGTCACTGGAGACACCCTGCTCACTCTTCCTGGGGGTACTTGGCTGCACCCAGAAAGAAGGAGTGGTCCACACCTTGCAGCTTCCATCCTGGTCGTGAGATCATCCTAGACCTAAAGACACACCACAAAGAGGGTGCCTGGTCCTCAGGGGGGTGCACTGGGCTATTTAAAAGTTCTGATATGCATGCTTAGAGGAAGCACTTCCCCTTCTAAACTAAACACCTCCCACCAAGGAGCATTCCTCCTTGACTGACTAAATCACATTTTACCGCAGATTCTCAGCCGTTCACCTCTCCTACCTTAATCAATAAGGAGCTGAGAGCAAACAGCTTGACATCTATTAGCTGAATCAGTGTGAAAACATTGTGGGGCTTGTTGCACCTCCAAGTCTGTTCAGAGAGCTGAAACTAATTGAAACTATTTTAAGAGCTCGTGAATTTGGGACAGTTTTGATGCTATCCAGTCTCAGCTGAGAGACAGTGATTCTTTTGAATATGTCTGTATTATGAGAACATTACTTGCCATGTACTGGCACCGTTTATCTATTTCTAGATACAAGCCCCGGTTATTACCACGGCCCAGGCAAGGAAGGACTTTCAGCAGCTCTGAAACTCAAAGGGCCCACCTGCGGGGAGAGAGGAACGAGGAAATGTGTGAAGGGCATTTAAGGTAACCAGAGGTAGACAATCAGTGATAGGTATACAACAGGCCAAGGGCTCAGCCTGAGCACGTGGAGCTTTTAGGCAAGGGTATCCGGTAGCTGGAAATAGGCAGAAGTCCCAACACCTGGGAAGGCCTGTCAGTAGGTGGCGTGCTGTGGCGCCACTCCCTGGGAAGGAAGGATCTTCCTCAGGAAAGCACAGCAGAGACACACGTGGGGGCAGAAAGACCAGGAAGCCAGTTATGAGCAAGAGATTTGGTAGAAAAATAAGGCAAAATCCTAGGTGCGGGAAACGCATTCTGAAGTCGGAGCAGGAGCAGTGGCAAAGCCACTTATTCCAGGGAAAAGCTTCTTCTCTCGCGGTGGCTCACGCCTGTAATCCTAGCACTCTGGGAGGCTGAGGGGGGTGGATCGTTTGAGCTCAGGAGTTCGAGACCAGCCTGAGCAAGAGCAAGACCCCATCTCTACTAAAAATAGAAAGAAATGATCTGGCCAACTAAAAATATACATAGAAAGAATTAGCCTGGCATGGTGGCTCATGCCTGTAGTCCCAGCTACTCGGGAGGCTGAGGCAGAAGGATCGCTTAAGCCCAGGAGTTTGAGGTTGCTGTGAGCTGGGCTGACGCCACGGCACTCACTCTAGCCCGGGCAACAAAACGACACTCTGTCTCAAAAAAAAAAAAAAAAAAAAAGGCTTCTTTTCCTCCCTAGCCGGAAAAGATTGGTGACTGACCGCAGAGTCTGGGGGGAGGTCAAGTTTCTCACAGGCCTGTGGTGTGAGACTGGGGAAAGGGAAGGGAAGGGAGAGGAGGAGAGGGGAGGGGAGGAAGGTCAGGGAAGAAAGGGGTTAAAGTTAAGAAAGCTCCAGAGATTGGGAAAAGCAAGCAAACAAAACATTGCAGCAAAAGGCAAAAAAGATAAAAATCCAGAAAAAAGGAGCCCCATTGCCTCTATGGTCCCACCAACACCGTAGGTCAAAAACACCATCCGGGACGCGGATTTCCTCCCCGTCAGCTCTCCAGCCCTCTGAGCACCGTCAGGGATGGTTTCTGCATGAGGGGCGTGGGAGCCCTGTTCTCACGTGGTGGGCCAGCTCCCCTCAGCTCAGTGGCCTCAGGAATTCAGCCCTCCCCTTACTTAGGCCACGTTAGTTCCTCTTGTGTCCTGGGCCAGATACAGACCCGTTGCTGCCACCCCAGATGCCAGTGCAGAGACTGGAGCTCCTGCTGGCGCCGCAGCCAACTTTGTTAAAAGAAGCACTGATTTTAGGGGATCTACAAATGGAAGCATCACTGTCCCTGTGCCACTGACAGGCCAATTTGGCCTCTTTTCAGAGCGTGCTCAAACTTCTCTGCTCATGCTTCTTCCCCCTTATGAAGGAAGTCAGAGACATTCTCCCTTTGCCATCAGCAGCTCCTGAGACCATGAGCGCCATGAAGCTGTTGGGGCTGAGAAGACCACACCCTCAAATGAAGGCCTCGGAAGCTGTCTGTGAAGCAAAACTTTTTCTCTGACCTTCTCCTGCCCTCCTTCTTCTCAGTCCCATTCTCCCCCGGGGCTAGCTGTAGAAACTAGAATCCCTTCCCTAAGGCGATCACAGAATCCAGAACCACCTTTCTCAAAAGCCAGCCATAAAATGTCAAATTATTCTCTTGTAAAAACTGGCCATAAAGAAATTATCTGGCCTACCTTCTTTGACTGTAGGTCATAAGACCCCCATTCCAGAGAGGGCCCTGCCCCACACCCAGAAGGAGGGAATGCTGCTCAGAGAGGCCAAGAAGAATCTAGATAGGCCTCGCTGGGTTGCCCCACTCAGCCTGTTAGCCTTAGATCACACCCTTTTTGTCCAGTCGTGTTTCTACATGGCTGTCCATACTTTGTTGAACCTAAGCATGAAAATGAGCAATTTCCCCTTGAGCTTTGGGTCTTCATTCTGAAGGCCCCTGCATATACATGTTAAACAAACTTGTATGCCTTTTCTCCATGTAATCTGCCTTTTGTGAGTTGATTTTTCAGCAGACCTTCAGAGGACTAAGCCCCCCTGGGCCCCTACAAAGCTGTGGGCTCTACCGTTCTGCCCCCTCCCCTCCTGCATTCACTCTGCTACACACATCGAGGAGGCTCCAGGTGTTCAGCCCCTGCTCCTACAATGATACCCTATTGTTATTTCTTTGCTAAATTTTTCTCTTTCCTGAGAACTTCCATTTTAACTGCTCATTTGCTTAATTACCTCTATTGCTGATACTCACAAAAAGACTGGAGATGTAACAGATGGTGTCTTGGGATGGATGGATGTTATGGATGCAGAACTGTCAACACACCTATCTCAATTCCATTTTAACTTTCATATTATGTCCCCCTGTGGACCGCCGGCAATGAACTAAGCTGCCGTGTGCTGCTGGCGCCGGGATTCACATGGAGCTTAGTAATTCTTTTTGCCTCCTCTTCTTCCTCCCCCCGCCACCACCTACATTTGGCTTCCCAGTGCTTTTATAATGATCTCTGTAGCATCTTTAAAAACTATTCCACCTCATTTAAAATGTGGCATAAATGATGGGGATTTGACAAATTAAGTAATAATAAGAAAACATTTTCAATATTCTGTATTTTTCCATTAAGCTCCCCCCAAAAATAGTGATTATAGGAGCACCATTCTCTATCCACACAGCTAACGATGTGTTAGCCGTGGTTTCATTAAAAACCTCATTATTCAAAGATTTATAACTCAGCCCAAGAAATCTCCTCTGAAATTGGAAATAGATCCAGTCTCAGTTTAGAAACTTACTTTTGAGACATTTGGATGAAGATTGTGTATTCAGTGAGGATACTGGTTAATAAATAAATGTCTCAGGATGTTGAGATGGTTGACTAAAACCGACAGAATGAAACTTGACACAGATTATTGCTCAGTGCTATATGAAGGCTGAAAAGTTATAAAATAGAAACGACAGGTATCAGATATTTGGGAGTTAGGACCCTGTCTTTGGCCCTGGTTCTATGTCCAAATACCTATTTGAGCAACTTTTTGGGTTAAAGTTACCTCACCCATCTAAAGAAAGAGTGGCTGTATGATCTCTAAGATACCTGCAGGCTCTTACAATATCAATTGATTATAAAGTACAGATTTAATTCCCCACTAAAAGAAACTATGGTTCTTTGGAGAAGTGGCTGATTCCAGGGCTGGCATAGTGTAGGTGAAACATGAGAATTATCTTACTTTGCTAGAAAGTAAGAAAGTGCTCAAAAAATAATGGGGGCATGAAAAAAGGATGCAAGAGACAGCTTAAAGGTCTCTCACTGGCCAAAGCACCAACATAATTAACTATGGTAATAAATTATGAGAGAGAGAGAACACAAATGATAAAGCAAATGTGGTAGAACATCAGCAATAGTGAATCTGGGGGAAGGATGTGTAGATGTCCTTTGTACTATTATTCTTATAGATCTGCAATTATTTCCAAGAAAAAAGAAAAAATTGTGTGCATTTTTTAATGTGCATATTCAGAGCTACCTGGTAGGAAAGAACCCCCAAACCAAGGTGAGCTAGGTAGGAAAACCCAAAAACCTAGGTGATCAAATGTGCAACATGGAGCCAAAGTGTAGTGTGCATGAAAATGTTTCATTCAAACATTAGAACACGTATCTGGAGTGTCAGAGTTAGCTCCTGCTGAGTTTTGCTCATTAAATGGAACTCTGAGAAACTGAGGGATGTTTGCAGAAGGGTGACTAGAATAGTGGAGGGTTTGGAAATAGGCTGTGAAAGGAAATTGAAGGAACTGGCAAGAGAAAATGGAAGTGGGTGTGGGGGAGATGAAAATTGCTATCAAATATCTGAAGGACTGGAGCACTCCAGAAGTAAGATTTATTCACTTTAGCTCTGCGGGATAGAACCACAGGTAGATCTGACTCCATATGAAGAAGTAAACTTTTCCTGTTAGATTTTTCCATGAATGAAATAGCCACCACCCTACCAAGTACTGAATTCTCCTTATTGAAAGTTTAACCTCTACAATAACTGATCAGGAATGCTGTCCAGAGAATTCTCACTGGGGAGGGATGGTTGGCCTAAACTGGTGCTTCCCAACCCATTGGATAGATACCTAGGAAATCCTTGGAATTATTTCAAGGCATGATCCAATTCATGTATACACCAAGTATAATCTTTAGATCCAATAGTATATCTTTCAGTTGTATTCATTACTGTTTTCCAATGTATGGAGATGTCATTTGATTTATAAATATTTTCATTTAAACAGCTTTCAGAATTCGTACTACCCTTATGATGTTACATTTTTTTTCAGTATCCATCAGCATTTATTCATACAACTAAAGCCGTGGGTGAAATCCATTATTTTTTTCTTTCCTTTTTTGATTTTAATTAAAAATGTGTTCTCCTATGGAAGAAGGATTAAAGAAACAGAGAGGCAAACTATATTCTTCAATAGGAAGATCTAATATTATACAGATGTTTATCCCCCAAATAACTTATTAATTTAATGTAATTTTAATTAAAATTTCAACTCTTTTTGTGGTGGGCAGATGCAGGGAGATTTGGCAAATGGATTCCAAAGTTTATTTGCAAGAATTAATGTTCAAGAATGCCCCACCCCTCCAAAAAATATACAAGAGAGTTCTTGTCCTACCAAATAGCAAATTCATTATAAAACTATAGTGATTCAACAGTGTGATAATGGAGCTGAAGGGGACTTCAGATGAATGGAAGAGGAGAGAGGATCTCAGACCAGACTCATGTAAGGGAGAATTCAGCATGTGATCAAGATATAACAGCTGTGTTTTATAGAGAAAATAAAAGTCACTTAAGGTATTAAACAAAAAAAAGATTTAATTCAGGTATGCATTTACAAAGGCATTGAAAAAGCTAACGGAGCGATTTCAGGGCAGGGTCTCTGAAATGACTCCCAGAATATGGCAGACCTGCCTGCCAGGAGCCCCACTATCTCAGCCCGTATCAGCAAGGGAGGAGATCAGAAGGCCACCACCACCACCGGAATTCTAGAGTTGAAGAATGTGCTACCATAGCTGTGATCCAGGAATCAGGAGTCTGCCATCTCCACAGCTTCAATTTCTAGCTGAAGAATTAACACTTGGCTGGTCCGAAGGTAGTGAGTTATCTCACTTGATTGTTCACAGTCAGTTACAGATTGAACTCTTTGTTCTACTACTTTCCCCCCTCCTCACTACTGCATTTGACTAGTCTTAAAAAAAATAAATAAAGAATTAACATCGGACTGTTACTACGGATATGTCCCATGTTTCCGAGACCTTCAAAAGCCTACATGAGTGTACCTATTTTGCAAAGCCTAATTTGTACTGAGAATTCTAGGTGCAAAATCAGTGCTTGGTTAACACAGAAGGACTTGGCTAATGGTGAATACCAGAGTATCTGCAACAAGAACTACTAGGAATAATTTATCACCAGGGCAAACAATAGTAATTTAATTCTTTTAATTATTTTGAAAAAAAGGCCTTGGCCACTCATACTTAAAAAAGAAATAGTAATAGTAGTAATTGAGAACCTCTGGTCTAGATCAGAGGTTAGCAAACTTTTTCTGTAAAGCCAGAAATTTCATTTTTTGGCTCTGTGACATATGGTCTCTGTCACAACTAAAGTATGCTACCATAGCAAGTCAGCACATAATGTATAAATGAATGAGAGTGACTTTGTTCCAATAAAGCTTTATTTACAAAAGCAGACGGTGAGCCAGATTTGGCCTGTGGGCTGTAATTTGCCAACCCTTGGTCTGGAAGACAATCACTGAAGAAGCTTCCTCCGTTAAGATTCCATAACCGGGATAAATGTGCTGATGTGATTATTGAGAAGTGCTTACCTATTGAAATTGTTTTCCTTATAATCTCTTAGCTTGAAAATATGAGGTGGAGCAATTTTATTTGACAACGGAATAATCTGCTCCATGTGTTGTCAAGTCCAAAAAAGAAAAGAAATTTTTAAAATGCCAAGCTGTTCAACTTTAAAATGTCTTTGAGCCTGAATGGTTCATTAATTTGGACATTTTCATAGGGTTGTGTGACAGATGAATGGGCACCTTGCTTATGTCTTTGCCCTGAAAGAGGGAGGAGAGTAATCTAAAATTGGTATGTTTGAACCAAAACATGACCTTTTATAAAACTGTCACATTCTATCAACATTGCCAAGGAGCCTGGAAACAGGGTTTCTTTGAGGAAAGCCCTACCTTTTCTCATCTTGTCCGCACCACTTTTCTCACCTTCCTCTAAAATCACAAGCCCACTTACCCACACACGTGCACACACCTGCTCACACACACACCCGCACACTTGTGCAAACACACACACCCACACTGTCATTTTTGGAGGACTTCAGTTGATCAACAAGTTCCTAGTGTGCTCTCTTTGAGATGCCAACTTCATAGAACAAGTTAATATGAACTCATAATCATATTTCTACTCCACAGTGCTAAAGATGCCTAGTGTAAAACCACAGAGCATGCAAGGCCTAAGAAGTAGTTGATAGTCCCACATCTTCACTCAGCATTTATACAGCTGATCAGGAATTTTATAGCAAAACAGAAATTCTAGAATCAAATATTTTTCGAGGTAGAAAAGACAATTCAGGTTATCAAGGTCAAGCCTTCCTTTTTTGCAGAGTAAGAAACTGAGGTCTAGAGAGGTGAACTTACACAGCTTGTTAGTAGCACTCAAATCTGGAATACTTGCTCTTTTGATGATTAATCTTCTAAGAAAGAGAGTTATCTTACATAACAAACTACTTAAGAAATAGTTAGAAATTATGAAGGACTGAAGGAAAAACCCATTGACATTTGTTTGGAAGACTTAACCTTATACTAATCAGTTTTCAGCATGTGCTATTCACGCTTCTCTTGTAACGTCAAATGAGTATTTTAACTTCAGCAAGTTAAGGTAGATTGCTCATCTAGGATTTTTGTAATATGCTCACTGTTTGGGGAACTTATTCATACACAGACGACCAAAGAGTGTGGATAATAAATACAGCCTCAAAAAATCATACCTCAAACATGAAGTCAAAGCAAAAATATAATGCCAAGAATAATTTTTTTTCAGATTTTATGTGTTATATAGACAAAATGCAATTTCATTTATGTAGAAAAATCATACTCATCTCTTACTAAACAATGATCATACATCTTGGAGTTATTTCTACATATACCAATAAAGGGATTAAAATACCTCATGTTCTGAGCATTAGGAAGGCTGATCTTCAACTCTGCTGCCTTATTCTCTTAAATGGGTTCTTGCCAACCTCTTCTGACTGCATATTTGAAAAAAGGATCTTGTCAGCAAAATCTGGGAACTAGTTATCTTGGTGAATAATGGGAACATGTTGTCTCAGGAGAGGAGATTAATGCTACCTCTGTGGAATGGACTCTGATATCTGCAGGAAATTTAATACCACAGGCCAAAGTTTCAGCAATGCACTTTTGAGAAAGCAGAATTTACTTGAAAATTTTCCCTGCTCAAACATGTGATATGAGATAGAAAAATCATTCTTTATCACACTGTAGAAAAAGATTTAGCTTCTCAGTTATATTAAATGATTACTAATTTTTCTAAAAGTGAGACAAGGTACACTTGTGTGGTTTAACTTGTATTTAGCAAGTTTGAGGATGGTGCAGAAATATCAAAAAACATTTAAACAAAGATTATCAAGAAATTAACACGAAATATGTATACGCTTAAGAAAAGCTAGGGAATAAAATTCTTAAATTCCTAGGCAGACATGGGATTTTTGGATTGTTTATCTCCCTAGCATTAAAAAGAATGACACGATAGGCCTTTTTTTTAGGAGAGTGTTTTTTTTATGGTGTGTTTTGAAAGCAAGAATATTATCACATTTCTGACAAACTGAAAAATGCATCAGAGTTTCTCAACAGCAGAATTTATCAAGAAAAAGAAAGAATTCGTGAGCTTGAAGACAGGCTATTTGAAAATATACAGTCCAAAGAGAAAAAAGAAAAAAAAGAATGCAGCGTGCCTACAAAAGCTAGAAAATAGCCTCCAAAGGGCAAATCTAACAGCTGTTGATCTTAAAGAGGCAGTAGAGAGATTGGAGTAGAAAGTTTATTCAAAGAAATAATAACAGAGAGCTTTCCAAATCTAGAGAAAAATATCAGTGTTCAAGTATAAGAAGGCTTTAGAACACCAAGCAGATTTAACCCAAACAAGACTACCTCAAGTCATTTAAATAATCAAGCTCCCCAAATCCCCAAAGTCACAGATAAAGAAAAGGCCCTAAGGGAAGAAAAGAAAGAAAGAAAGAAAGAGAGAGAGAGAGAGAGAGAAAGAAAAAGAAAGAAAGAAAGAAAGAAAGAAAGAAAGAAAGAAAGAAAGAAAGAAAGAAAGAAAGAAAGAAAGAAAGAAAGAAAGAAAGAAAGAAAGAAAAAGAAAGAAAGAAAGAGAGAGAAAGAAAAAAAATGTCATGTGAAGGAGAAGTCTGGCAGCAGACTTCTCAGTGAAAACCTTACAGGTCAGGAAAGAGTGGCATGATGTATTCAAAGTGCTAAAGGAAAAAAAATTAATCCTAGAATATTATGTCATGCAAAAATATCCTTCAAACATGAAGGAGAAATAAAGACTTTCCCAAACAAAAGTGGAAAGATTTCATCAACACCAGAAGTATCTTATAAAAAATGATAAAAGGAGCTCTTTACCCTGAAAGAAAAGGATGTTAATGAGCAACTAGAAATCATTTGAAGGTATAAAACTCACTGGTAACAGTAAATACACAAATATAGAATAGTGCTTTAATTAGAGTGCATAAGCCACTTATATTTTGAGTAGGAAGACTAAAAGACAAACCTATCAAAAATAATAACTACAACTTTTTGAGAGATAGATAGTATAAAAAGATATGGATGAAAACAACAAAGAGTTAAAAAGTGGGAGAGGGATGGACTTAAAATGTAGAATTTCTGTTAGAGTTCTCTTTGCTTGTTTATTTGATTGTTTGCTTGTAAGAAGAGTTGTCAATTATGTTTACAATAATTGGTTATAAAATGTTTTTTGCAATTCTCATGGTAACTTCAAATAAAAAAACCTACAACCAATCCACAAAAAACAAAAAGCAACAAATTAAAGTACAATACAAGAGAAAATCACTTTTACAAAATGGAAGACAGGAAGGAAGAAAGAGAAGACCACAAAACAACCAGAAATCAAATAACAACATGGCAATAGTAAGTCCTTATCCATCAATAATAACATTGAATGTGAATGGACCAAACTCTCCAATTAAAAGGCAGAGTGGCTGAATAGATTAAAAAAACAAGATCCAACTATATGTTGTCTACTAGAAACCCAATTCACCTATAAACACAAACATAGACTGAAAATAAAAGGATGGAAAAAGATATTCCATGTAAATGGAAACCAAAAAAAGAGCAGGAGTAGATATTTTTGTATAAGATAAAATAGATTTCAAGACAAAAACTGTAAGAAGGAACAAAGAACATTATTATAGAATGACAAAGAGGTTGATTCATCAAGAAGCTATAACAATTCTAAATATATATGCACCCAACACTGGAGCAGTCAGATATATAAAGCAAATGTTATCAGATTTATCTCCCTGTATAAAAACAGGGAGAGTTGCAAAAAGCTGGAATCCAGCAAAGAGATGGTAGCGCTTGCTGGGACCAGGTGGTAGTTGTGGAAGTAATAAGAAGTGGTTGGATTCTGTATATATTTTGAAGGTAGAGTGGACAAGATTTTCTTGGCAGATTGGATGTGGGATGTGAGAGCACAACAGAAACAAAGGATGATTACAAGGTGGTTGGCCTGATGCAAAGGAAATTGGAGGCTGGTATTGAAGTCAGGTGGGAAGGCTGAGATCTTTTGATGTAAACAAAGAAAAGGTAATTTTGGTTTGTGAATAGCAGGACTTGGGGATTGTAAAGTGAGAAAAAGGACGTTGTGACAGAGTCATCTGGTAGCATACAGAGATAGTGGAGAATAGATCAGATAGGAGTACTGACATAGGAAGGGGTCCCAGTGAGCACCCAGGAACATTAACTTCCACAAAAGGCTCAAACTAAGTGTGACAAAGGGGAGGGTAAGAAGGAAAGCCAAGAAGGGACAACAGGGAAAGAGAAAAATGGCAAAGGGGTACATTTTGCCTGGAATTAAAGTTTACTTTGCATGATAAAAAGCATTCTAGCAGTCATCCACATGGTTCCAGGAGAGGAGGTTTGCCCTTCTTTTATGCAGAAGATGCAAAGATCTCTTGGAAATGAGTGGAAAAAATGGTAAAACGGACCCACTCTAGAGCTTCCCTCCTCTCTTTGGTTTCATGCTGCTTTAGTTTAGATAATGTTTCAATGGCAAGTAGAAGAACAGAAGGATACACAGATTCACTGATTTAGACTGAAGTAAGTTTGAAATAAATTGACTGTGCTTAGCATTAAAGAAATAAATGGAGCTAATCCACTGAAAAAAATATGCTTTGACCTTATCAGAGCAGCGATAATAATCATCTCTTAGCTTCGCAACGTACTGTATGGTAGAAATGAACAGTGCTTGAAGATTTCAAAACATTGAAGTATATTTATATATAGTCCAAACCACAGTTTATTCTAGGTATGCATTCTAAACTAAGCCTTTTATGAAAAGAGTAACAACAATGATAACCAAAACAACATCAAAAATATATATATGTACATAGAAAAGTATAATACTTCTCTTGATAAACAAAATCTCCCCATTCTTTCCTGGATTTCTGTCCTGCTGGTTAAATAGAGAACAATTTGAATGAGCAAGTAACTTGTCTTATTTATAAGTGAGAGAACTTGTGAGTTCACCCATGAAATAAAATCCAAGCTTTCTAGGTAGTCTCCAGGCTGGGTGAGGCACCCAAAGACTAGTATCACCGGGAAGCCATCAGCACACCCAGGACTGAAGGAGCACAGAGAGGGCATAGCATTGTCCGAGCCTGGTATGAGCTACACCCATGGGAAGGGTCTTCTGCTAGCAGTGGTAGTCACAGAGGGAAGCAGCTATAGCCACAGAGGTGGCATCAAAGCACGAGACACTTTGATCTCTGTCCTCCTGTCCTGCAGTCTTTAGCCACTGTCTCACTCTGTCAGAACCCACCAGCAAGCCTGAGAGAGCACAGGCAACGCAGCCTTCGGGACCCAGCCCCCCTGAGCATATGCAGGGCTGAGACAGGCAGAGAATGGCGTGTGGGTGGCTGGGTGGGCAGGAAATGGAGATTACTCAGCACATTGTTCTCTAGTGTTCTGTTCAGTTATTACCTGTCACAGAGGTCTTTTTTGACTACCCTGTCTATGAGGGTCACCTTCATAACTTTCAACCCCTTTCTTTCTCAGCTGTAACTAGTTGTGTCTAATTATTTATTTGTTCAAATGCTCTTTCCCCCTAATTGATGCTAAGCATCTACGGTAGGAGACACACAGAAGATATCGAAATATCTGGGGAAAGAAGAAAGGAAGGAAAAAAGTAAGAAGAAAAAAAGGAAGAAGGAAAGTTATTTTTTAAAAGAGAAAGATTTGTGTGTGTGTTTGTCTATGTGTGTGCAATTTCAAACTCTTCACTATCATGTTAAAAACAAAACAGAAATGTTAAAAAAAATGTGAAAAAACCACCCAGAAATATGTAGCAACCAAGTTGGATAAAGATGGTAAAATGGAACGTATGGATGGTTTATTTAGTGCCAGTCACACCTGCATGCTATTTCACTTAATTCCTGTGACAATCTTGCAAGATAGGGACATTATTCCCATTTTATATATAAATGAACTGAGCTTCAGAGATATTAAGTGGCTTACTAATATCGCTCAGGTCATGGTGGTATGTAAACCCAGGTCACATGGATTGAAAACTGAAGCTCCTTTCATTAACTCTTGGGTACTCTGGGTATTGTGTGGAAACATCCAGGGCGCTGTGTACATTTTTTTCCTTTTCAGAAAACTCAGCATTGTGCTCCTCAGGCTTTTATCTTAAAACAGAATACTTACCTAGCTATCTAAAAGTGGCTTTTGTGAAAGGTAATTTAGCAAGATGTTTTGTTTATGGAGGGGGAGAGAAACAAACCAATCAGAGTATAAAGATGTTCCTCCTTGAGAATAGAAGTAGAGGAGCAATAGATGGGATGTTAATTGCGGCAGATGCCTGTGAGGATAATTTGAAGTAATCTGTGAGCAATGAAATGAAGTGAGGACTGTTCCCCTCCTTACACATCGCCCACCTAATGCGCTTTCTTTCTTGCACTTGCAAGATGAGCAAAAACCCCACAAGGCAAAGCTCTTTGTTCTGTCCAAAAAGAGATTCCTTCAAACGAACCAATAATTGAAAGTTCTTAACTCTTACGTGCCATAAAGTAAACAGTGTATAAAATATACCTGACTTCATTGTCATCAACTTTTTTCAACATGCATCAAATATCCACAGCGTTCAGTATGCTAGGAGCCAGCAGTGAACACACATCTAGTGTGAAGGCAAGATTAAAAAAATTTAAATTATATATATATATATGTGGAAAGAGAATGCTGAGAAGTAATGATTTGTATAACTAGCATACTGCTACGAATTCAGAAGACAGAAATATGTCAGAGCATTTGAGTTCTCTGTTACCCTTTCCATTCCATTCAATGCTCTTTTCCTCCCTCTGAGAGCTGGGACTGGCTGTCTTTATTCTTTCAATTTGGGCAGAGCCTTGTAACATTCTGACCAGCAGATCAATGTCAGAATGTTATGACTTTCGAATCTAGGTCATAATAGTGATACAGCTTCGCATTGCTTTCTCTCTCTGTCCCTCTGTCTCTCTTCCCCCACCCCTCTCCCTCAGATGCTTGTTCTTGAAACTCAGCCACTTTGCTATTGAAGAAGCTCAAACTAGTCCATGTGGAGAAACTGCACGAAGACACCCACATGTAGGGGAACGGAGGCCCGCAGCTGCCAGTCACCAGCCTTTCCACTGCCCCAGCCTGCACCACGTAGGGTAGAAATGAGCCCTGGCCAGGCTGCAGATTCATGAGCAAAATGAATATTAGGATTGTTGTAAGCTGGTTTTATTGTGGTTTATTGCACAGTCATAGTGACTGCTACAATAGCATTACCCGTTAAGAAGTTTCTTCAAAATAATTGAATAAAGGCCAAGGCAAATTCACTTTTCTTTAAACACAAAGATAATCAAGTCTTTGAAATTTGATGCTTCCCCACTTCCCACCAGGATTCATAAGCAAATAGGAATTACGGTTTGAGATCAGCATCATAAGATGATCCAGCTCAGGACTGTTTTCCAACAATGATAAGGACAGAATTTGTGAAAAAGAATAACAAATTTTTTTTTCAAACAACTTCAAACATTTGCTGTAAAACATTTTAGTTCTCCTGCCAACTTCTTATTGATGAATGTATCTTAAACTTTTAAAATCTTTTAAAAAACTTTTACATATACTCTTAGCCTGAAACACTTCTTAGATCAATAAATTTCAAAAGAATAAATTTGAGCTATAAGTGGTATGTACTGGTTTTTGTGTTTCGGGATTTGGTTAACTATTTCACTTCAACCCTATCCATATTAGTCTCATTTTTGGTCTTCTGCATTTCCCATTTCTAAGAGCCTAATCTGTTATTCTGTTCTCAGAGTGTTTTATAATTCTCTTCATCAAATTAAGCATCATCTCTGAACTCTTCCAGCTCTGTCAGGTTTTTCTTAAGATCCAATAACTGGAATTTTATATGATTTTTCACTTCCCATTCAAACAGAAATTTATTTAATGTTAACAATATGTCAAGCATATTGTAGGAACATAACAGTCAACAAAAACAGACAAGGTCTCTGGTCTCATAAAACTGAGCATCTACTAATAATTGAGAAAGCATGAATTAGAAATAGCATAAATGTTTAATTTCAAACCATGATAAGAGCCATGACAGAAAAGCACAGACAGCTATAAGATGATGTAACAGGAAGATTTTGTACTTATTGCCTGTTTATTCAACAGGTTGGATTAATTAAAGTGCAAGTAGAGAACAGTTTTTTTCTTCCTCAGCACTCTCTTTAATCAAATCATGATAAGAGCCATGACAGAAAAGCACAGACAGCTATAAGATGATGTAACAGGAAGATTTTGTACTTATTGCCTGTTTATTCAACAGGTTGGATTAATTAAAGTGCAAGTAGAGAACAGTTTTTTTCTTCCTCAGCACTCTCTTTAAAACTGCGTTGTTAAATTGTTCTTCCTTGACCCTGGTTAAAATTTTGGACAGACTCCAGAGCTTTTCTAATCATTTTCAGATATTAAATACTAGAGTAATCTAAAATCACAACCTTAATTTCTCATCCATTTTAAGGCCTTTCCAGCTGATTTAGTCCTAGAAACCTATACAGGGAAGGGAAGCCTGGGAATTTCCTTCTCATTTCCTTTTCCACCTCCTCTTCCACGGCTAGAGGACATTTTTATGCTCTTTGGATTTGGACCCTATTGAGGGAGGGCAAAGAATTCCTTTTTCTGTTTTTCTTCCATTGCTCCTTTGGGTAATGTCTACTACTTTGTGGTGTAAGGCTGTGGGAATAGGGCAGACGCACGTCCCCAGGAAACAGTGGACAGGGACTTCTAGAATTGCTCCTGTTGTACCTTGCTTACAGCCCACATACTACCTTATCTGCCATATACCTAGTTTTGTGGAATCTTTACAAAACTTCACTCCAGTTCATCTTTGTTGATGTAACATTAAGCTGCCAGGAAGGGTCTAATATTGTTTACTATATGGATGGCAATATCTTGGTACACTTTCTCATTTGGACAATTTATAAATAGGTTAAATAAAATGGGTACTAATTCCCATGTCTTGACAAGCTCTACACATACATTATTACATCCAACTTTTTGTACTCTTAGCTTCTCTCCCTAAATACAACCTTGTCCTAGACAAAACATTTTTTTTCCGAACCAGTGATGACTGTTTTTTAATTGCTTTGGGGGTGGAAAATTCTCAACCTTTCTTTTTAGACTCTAAATGATTTATATTAACTAGTTAACATGATACCTTTTCTTATTTATACCATCAGAAAAAGCAGAGTTAGTCAAATTTGTATTCCCCATCTAGAAACCACATAGTTTTTTAACAGATGGGTTCTCAGTAATCCTGCTCTTTGCTATTAGTCTGCCCATTTGCTAATATTAAAAAAAGCTTATACACTCTAAAATCCTAGGGTCCCATCAATATTCTCTTCTGTGAGCATGAGTTTCTCATTGGCAAACCACAATCCTGGGTTATTGAAATCATTTGTAGTGAAGGTTGCAAGTTTTGTCCAATAGTTGCATAATTTCTCTATTAATTTTGTTCTAAATTTTCTTGGAGTAGTACCCCATGAATGAATGGGGTGAGTAGGGAGATTCTAGGGTGACAGATCTGGGTTCAGATGCTGGCTCTACCATTTGGACCTATCCATACTGTAACCACTCAATAACGGTAGCTGTTATTCTTTTTTTCTACACTAAATACATAAAATAGCTCTAGAACATTCTGGATAATACTAATTTGAATTAGGAGTATGAACTTTTGTGATTCAAACGTTAATTTGGGAGAGGATACTATGCTAAATTAATGCTTAGTACCTAATTATCCTATTAGTGCTTATTTAATGTTCCTAAATTAGTAAGCCTGAAATTGCCTTTGGGCTTGCATAAATAAACAATAATAGTCACAACATCTGTCATGAGGGCCCACTGTTTGAACTAAATCCATAAGGAAGGCTGCCCACTTGAGATCTCTATGCATGTATTATATATGGGATCCATCTTGTCCAGGTATTTATCTACGATAACATCTGGAAGAATTAGAGCTTTATAAAAACAATGTAAAAGATAATCATGAATTTATCCCATAAAAAATGTACATTTTATGTTATTCTAGCATATAATTTACTTAAGAATAATTTCTATAGTGAAACATAATATGATAGTGTTCTGATAAATTTCACTTTTCCATCCCTTCTAACTGGAACCTATGTGCTTTTAAGAAGACTCTTCTCTTTGGTTTTGTTGGATTTCTCTTCTTGAGTCAACCATGTTTTAGCAACTCGTTTCTGGTTAAGGTGTTGCTAGTTTTTCAAGGCTGATGCAGTCACATAAGAATTTGTTCAATAAAATTCTTGAATATAAGATTTTTTTACATTGTTACACACAAGGGGTTTTGCATCTTCCAACATGCTCTACAAGTGGCTCCCACTAGCCATTCATCAATCAGCCCAGGAATGTCGCAGCCCTGCTGTCTACCTTGAGCGGTTCTGTGTGATCAGCCTTCTGCCCCTATGTGTCCTGCCTAAACTGTGATGAGTGATGAGGCTCTTACCTCCTTTACAGCATGAAAAATATTATGATTGAGGTTCTAAGCTGAAAATAGATTCCTCTTTGAGTGGAAACACGAATGTGGTCATGCTCCAGGTTAATTCTATTAAGGTTCCTTCCGGGCCGTTCAATTCATTTATAGCCACTGCAATGTGACTTGCATTTTAAGGTTCAGTGTGCCCCAGAAAATATTTCTTGAAATGCTTATTGAAAAATAATCCAAGGTGAGGTACACTGGGCAGCACTGCATTTCATACCATTCCCTTGGAAATCGTTACTGCACATTAGGGACTTATGGACTCTGGAAAGTCCTACAGTAAAGGCACTGGGCTTAACCTAACATTTCCCCAACTTAATTTGAACTGGCAATTTGACTTATTTATTTTATTTTTGCAAAATACCTATTAACCTCTTTGGAGACTTATCTCCTATGGGACACATTGGGAATGCTGGTGTAGGATTTTAAGGTAAAAAGCACTCTCATAAAAACAATCATCTAAATCTCATAACATTCCTGAGATGTATTTGGGGACAAGAATCTAATTTTACAGAAGAAACTGATTCTTCAAGTAGTTAAGTAATAAACAGAGACAGTTCTCATGTTGCCAGCATCCGGTTAACTACTCTGCAGACTGAGAGAAGTGCTGATGTGGCCTCATGTTTGTAAGAAATATTAATTGGTTTGCTGAAAAAGAAAATATGCAATCTGCTAGGACTGTGTGTGTGTGTGTGTGTGTGCATGTGTGCCTATACTTATTTCTGAGTTCATAGGCTTGCGTTGATCCCAACTAAGATTCTGAAAAGATGAAAATGGTTGAACTCAATGCATGGTCTGTTGGCATGGGCAAGTTCACAAGTCCAATCCCCCAGACCTGTACTTTCAGAGCCTCTAACATCACAGAAGTCATTATGTTTTGTGGCTTGAGAAACACGAGGTTTACTGGTTTGAGCACAAGCCCAGAAACACAGACTCTCTTGGTACCAATCCAGTACTCACAATACTTAAGAAACTTTAAAGATAGAACCTCTCTCAATAATTTGGACACCAATCAGAGAAAACAAGCCACTGGCTTCTTTCTATTTCATTTTCTTTTGATGCATGAGAACTATGGTGCCACATTGAATCCTGCATCCCTTACATAGTCAGTCCCAGTTGTTGGGTGCAACCTCACCAGACATCCGTAGCAGAATTTTCCTTTGTAAAAAGTAACCACCGAAGGGACATGTGGTTTTAAAGGTTTTTCCATGTCAGTCAGCAACCAAAGTGCCTGACTTCCTGTTGAAACTTATTAATAGGCAAAAATCTTGTTAAGTTGGAAATTTCCTTCATGCAGTCTTTCCGGGGCTTCTGCTGATGGAACTTTAGCAATCCAATTGTCTTTTATGACTTTAAGTGATCTTTTTGCACAGCTTCATTGCTTTCATAGCCAAAAGCTGTTGAGAATGGAGCTATTTTACCCAAACGCAAGTCTGATGAATGGGCTTATGTGCCTATTATGTAGGAATTTCAGCAAGTTGAGTCATGTTTTCATTATTTCTGAACTTATTTGAATCTCTCATAGAAATGGAGGACTGAAGATTTCTGTGATACTCGTTTTTTTTTCACTAGATGAAATGTACATTTATAGATCTGGAAGGTTCTGTTTAGAATCCAACTGAGCCTCATAAAACATCAGGTTAAACCCTGATTTAGTTTGATTCTTGTGTCCAGTTATGTAATGTGGAGAAGTGGAGTGTATTTGTAGGGTAGGCTAGAGTGTCCTAACATCGAAGCAATTGGCCAAACACTCTGACAGATATTTTTTGAAAGAAGAGAGATTTTGTTTTGGTTATGATGCTAACAAAACCCATATGTTAATGCTAAAATGGACCCGAAGCCCCTCGACAATTCACTTGATATAAATGTGATTTATATCTAATTAGAATTCGATTTAATACGTGCTATAAATGTTTGGTGTTGTGTGGAAAGAGAGTCTTACTGAGAAAATGGACTTGTGGAAAGCTACAAAGTTATTAGGTGGCAGAGTTAAATAAATCTCTTAATTCTCTATTTGGCATGTTTTGCCACTCTGCCATCCTGCCTTCTTGTGTTGATGAAACCCAGAAAGTGGGGGATGAAGGTGGGGGTGAGGAAAGGTGTATATAGCAGAAAGAAGATGGCTGCGTGGCTTGGAAAATATGTGGAGAAGGAAAAATTGCAGGAACTGCACATGATTTCTACATTAAAAACACAAACAAATCAGGATATTGAGGGACACTAAGTTGCTTACATTGAGTGGACATTCAAATAAAATGTAGTAGTCTTCCCTTATCCAAGGGGGATATGTTCCAGGACCCCAGTGGATGCCTGAAACAATATATAGTACCAAACCCTTTATAGCCTATGTTTTTTCCCATACAAACATACCTATGATAAAGTTTAATTTATACATTAGGCACAGAAGAGATTAACAACAATAACTAAACAGTCACACATCTCTTAAGGATGGGGATATGTTCAGAGATATACGGTGTTAGGCGATTTCATCTTTGTGTGCACATGATAGTGTTCTTATGTACACAAACCCAGATGGTATAGTCAACTGCACACGCAGCCTGTATGATATAGCTTATTTTCCTAGGCTACAAACCTGTACATCAAGTTACTGTACTGAATATTATAGGCAATTGTAACACAATGGTATTTGTATATCTAAACAATCTAAACATACAAAAGGTAAAGATATGGTATAAAAGATAAAAAGTGGTAACCCTGTATAGGGCAGTTACCATGAGTGAATCTTACAGGACTGGAAGTTGTTCTGGGTGAGTCAGTGAGTCAGTGAGTGAGTGGTGAGTGAATGTGAAGCCCTGGGATATTACTGTATAGTACTGTAGACTTTATAAACACGGTACACTTAGGCTACACTCTATTTATTTTAAAAATTTCTTTCTTCAACAATAAATTAACCTTAACTTACTGGAACTTTTTTACTTTATAAACTTTTGAATTTTTCTAACTTTTTGATTCTTTTATATTAATAATAACACTTAGCTTAGAACACACACACATTGTACAGCTGTATAAAAATATTTTCTTTCTTTAAATCCTTATTCTATTAGGTTTTTTACATTTTTCATTTTATTTTTACTTTTTAAGTTTTTTTTAAAAAAACTAAGACACAAACACACACATTAGCTTAGGCCTACACAGGGTGAGGATTATCAAGATGTCCCTAGGTGGTAGGGTTTTTAAACTCCATTATAATCTTATGGGACCACTGTCATGTGGATCCATCATGGACCAAAATGTCATTGTTATGGACTGTAATAATATAGAGCAATTATATTAACAACAATATATTGTCATAAAACTTATGTAAATATGGTCTCTCTCTCAAAATATCTCATTTTGTGATATTCACCTATTTTCAGACCATAGATAACTGAAACCGTGGCAAGAAAATCATGAATAAAAGGGGTGGGAATATTGTGTAATGGTCTATATTTCCTTACCCACAAAACTATAATCAAAAGAGCTCTGAAAGTGAAAAAGGTTTTGTTGGTTTGCAGAAAAATCATTATCATTTGTCATTTGAGAACACTTGACCTGAATTGACATTAGAAAGGCTAATTATAGTCATAATTTCCCCATGTATGTGAATATGCATATTTTTGCTATAGAGATATTAATATGGTTGAATTAGAGGTGTTGGCCCAGACCCACAAAAGATGTTCCATAAGTACTCTATTACCTTTGTAAAATTTGAAAAACTCTTAATTTTGAAATACATCTGGTCCCAAGGGTTTTGAATAAAGAATTATGAACTTGTCTTTTATAAATTAATTGTTTTTACAAAAAAATTATACATGGTTATTACAATTAGTCAAGCAATAAAGAAAAATAAGTGGAAGAAAGTTAAAAATTATTCCAAATCCTACCACCCAGAAATAATTACCATCTACATCTGGCGAACATTATCTGTGTTATTTCTCTATGCATTTATACAAACAGCAAGATGATTAGGCATAATTTTCTAAAATAAGATCATACCACATAGTAGGAGGAAATATTTCTTCATCATGAGAGCTGTTAGTTTCTAAAATATTTCTGTAAGTTTAAAGGAAGATAATAAAAAGCAACGTGAGATTAGAGTCATGATGTGAGTGTGTGTTTAGTTATACACTTCCATTTTAGGCCATATCAATTGACTTCCCACTATCAATATAAGAAAATTAATCCTCTTACACTCACCCTAACCCCTCTTTTCTCAACTTTCCAATTTTTACATGGACATGCTATTCTGTCCTCATAATTCCCTCCACTTTTTAAATTCACTAACTTTTCAAAGATTCATGACTATTTTAAGAACATTTTGCTATAATGTATTGATTCTATGTACCATGTTTTCTGTTATTATTTTCGTCAGTTAGACAATGTTGGATCTGCTTTGTCTTTAATATCTATAACCGTGTTTCTAATCACTTTCCTCATCTTTATGTTATTTTATATTATTTCCTCTTATTTTTCAAACATATGGCTGACCCTTTTCAGTCATTTATTCTGCTAGTTGTTTCTCGTATGTTTTTCAGGTCTATACAAGTTATTCTTTTTCTCTTCTATTTCTTTCCTAAGTTCTGCCCACTTTCTTTTTATCTTCTGTTGTTTTATCGTCCCTTCCTTGAGTTCTTACAACTTTTCTTTATGCTGTCTTTTAAGAAAAAAGGATGGTGTCTTAAATTTCTTTTAAACAAATCATTTGTCCCAAATCCATGCATTCTTTATCTTGACAAACTCCAGGCTGTTCCTAGGGCAACCATCTGCCCTTTTTGCACAATTTCTCACCTTTAGACTATCAGACTAGTGGTTGAGCAGTTGTATTTGTACCCCACTAACTCCTGGGGACACAGGCCAACCTGCTGCAGTGATTACCTCTCATTTGGCTTAAGCTGAGAGAAGCAAGTCCCGCTCCTCCACTGTGGCAGAGTGAGGGCGAGAATGTGAATATGCAGGTTGAGGAAAGAAAAATACCATCAAAGTCCATCACGTTCTTCTGGAGACATTCTTCCTTGCACTTGAATTTCAGTCTGTTTATCCCTGTGTGGTGGATGTTGGGTGAATAGAGGCAAATCCAATTTTCTGCCACATTTTTGCAAATTGTACATTGGTCACCTAGCACCTCACTTTGGGAATGTTGGGGAGCTTGGCTGTTTCAGGTCTCAAAACTTCGCATTTTATTATTATATTACACTTTCAGAAAAATCTCTTTCCTGCCTGAGGTCTGAAGAAATTTCTGTCAACTTTCTGCATGCTTCATAATTTTGGTCCAAATTTCATGGCATTTGGCAAATATTCCTTATGTCTTGTGGTTTGGTGTTGTAAGCCATTTTTTAAAAAAAGTAAATAGTGATTTGAATCTACCTTTTCATTCTTTTTGTTGTTTTTGATGGGTTTCAAGGGAAGGGAGAATAGAAAACACTCCATCATTTTTAATCAGAAGCCTGTAAGTATATTTTACAGTGGTCTTATTGCATATATTCCTTGAGGTGTCTCAATGGAAGACAATCCCAGTGTTGCATTAAAATATGATCAATGGTGCTGTTTTGTAATTAAGTTCCTTTTGTTTCAGGCCATAACACTATAGGTGGCTTACTTAATACTCATCCCCCATACCCCATGTGTCTCATACTCCATATGGTTTTCATTGGCAGCAGAGAGGAAGAAAGAGATCCATACACTAATAAAAGCAGGATGATTTGGTGTACAACCCTGTACTCAAGTTGTTTCTTGATAATTAAACATGTATTTAAACAATCTATTAATGTCTATTCTTTGTTAAATCTAGGGTCCTCACTTCTATCTGCGGCCCATGGAATAATATAATTACCTTCCACTTATTCTCCTCTAGGATTTAGTAAATAATTTAAATATTGTATGGCTCAATTAGGTATGGCACATAGTAGGTGCTCAATGGCTATGTCCAAAATGAATGAATGACTATATCATATATATAAATGTTATCAATCATATGTGTGGCAACAGAGAGTGGTTGAAAAGCACACTCCTACATATCACACTTTCTGAATGGTGGAATAAATATTGATTTATTGTCAAAGCCCCTTTGAAACTGCCAGTCAGCTTCCATGTTTGCTCAGGGATATCCCCTCACCCCTCTCTCTCTGTGGGAACATGGAAGTGGATCAAGGGACAAGTCCTTTTTTGCTCACAATAGTGAAGGCCTTTTTCTTTGAAAAGGAGGGAAATGAGTGTGACGGGGAACTTTTTCCTCTCCTCCATGATAGCCAGTTGCATTTTCAGAAGGGTGGCTAGGAGCCATCTTCCCAAAAGAAGTACAGTGACCCCAGAATTCAGTTTATCATCTTCAGCTATTGAGAGGACCTGTGATAGCAGTAGACCAGTTTGGCATTCCTTGATAAGTAAAGGAAAGAAGTTGCTAGTGGTTACATGTAATTTACTTCTGGATTTCTCAAGGGCAGGATTAAGAAGGAGAAAACAAGATCAATTAGATAAGAGGGTGAATTAGCCATTTAATCAAGCACCTAAGCTATGGAGCACACAGTTCTTCCAAGAGGTGCCATTATCCTTAATGGAGTTCTTTAGAGCATCTTCAATTTTTCTAATGAAGACAGAAAGCCCCATCTTTAGTAAAGTGCTTCTCTTTGCTTGTTTGACCACAGGATTATCTATGTCATTCAATCCCTTAGGGAGCGGATGCTGTCCCCCTTAGTTCCTCATAGAATTATAAGGAGAGAGAATCTGTCCAAATTATTTAATCAAATTATTCTTTAGGCCAATATGAATGCTTAAATATCCACCCTAAACTCTTATCTTTCTAATGATGTATGCTTATCTAAAATTACCCCTTCATTGATAAGATACACGAGCAAAAATGCTATTAGGCAAAATATTGAATGAACTCAAACCATTTAGTATGTTTTCATGGCAACTCTTGAATTTACTTAATCTCCAGTGAGTAGTCTAAACAAATAGGATTTAATCTTCACTACCACCACCCTGAAACAGCAAAGGGAAACAAGATGTGGCAAACAAGGAGAGGGAAATCTTTTTGGTATTTAGAGTCCTCATGGCACAAAATTTTATGATTTTTATTTGGTTCCTGCACTTTTCAATTTTGAGAGGAGAAACATCCCAATACATTTAGAAAGAGTGGTGCTATATATTTCATACAGGTTGACTAAAATGATGTTGAAGACATTGACTAATTAGAATCACAATTTAGTTAAAGTCAGATTTATGAGGTATACTTTAATGTGTTCAGTTTTATGAATTTTGACAGATACAAATGTCATGTAACCACCACAACCATAGGAAAGATAAAGAACGTTCCCATTGCCCTCCAAAATCCTCTCTTGTCTCTTTGGAGTCAAACTTTTCTTCCCACTGTCATACCCTAGCAACCATTGATCTGTTCCTTCTTCTTGTAGTTTCATCTATTCCAGAATGTCATGCAAATGGAATCCTATTCTAGATAGCCTTTTAAGTCTGATTTCTTTCCCTTGCCATAATACATTTAAAATTTATCCATGTGGTTGCTTGTGTCAGTAGTGGATCCCTTTTTGTTACTGAGGAGTATTTCACTTTATGTACATACCAAAGTTTGGTTCTTCATTCACCAGTTGGTGGACATTTGGCTGTGTACAGTTTTTTTGAGATTATGATAAAAGCCACTATACACAAGTGTATACAGGTTTTTTGTATACATATGTTTTCATTATTCTTACCTAGGAGTGAGATTGCTGGATTATATGCTAAGTGCCTGCTTAACTTTGTAGGAAACTGCTAAACTGTTTTCCCAAGAGGCTATACTATTTTTCACTCCCACCAGCAATGTGTAAGTGTTCCAGTTGCTCTGCATCCTCACTAGCATTTAATATTGTCATTTAAAATTTTTTTTAGCAATCTAGTAGGTGTGTAGTTATGTCTTATTATGGTTTTAATTTGCATTTTCCCGTTGACAAATGATGCTGGTCATCTTTTCATGTGATTGGGTACAATCTGTGTATCTTATTTTGCGAGGTGATCGTTTAAATCTTTTGCTCATTTCTATTGGGGTGTTTTTTCTTATCATTGAATGATGAGAGTTCTTTATGTATTCCACATACCAGTTGTTCTGGTAACTTTATGGAGATTAATGGTCCCTCTACTCAAAATCTGGTTCAGATGTTGAGACTGATGATGCCACTTATGCACTAAAAGGTTTGGAAAAGTTTTATTATTCACATAATGAGGCTTTCTGGAGACAGAAGGGTGGGCTCCCAAGCAGATCCAAAAATAGCTTAGGACAGCATGCAGAGAAGACTGAGCTTGGAGCTTATGGTGTCAGAGAGTGGGCTGCGGAGAGGGTTCCCATGCCCAGGCATAGGAGCTTGTGAGCTTGACATTGCCACCAGTGCCAAGGGAGGGAGCACCTGGGCTCTCTCATCAGCTCACACAGAGCAGGCAGGGAGGAGGACAAGGGCTGGAAAGAGTGGGGCTTGAAAGCTGTCAGCAGGCAGACACCAGAAATGAGTCTGACTCTTTATTATATAAAACTTTTATCAAATAGAATCACATTTTTATTAACAAAAGAAACAACTTGATCCCTTTTAATGAAGAAGTTGTATCAAGTACATAGATTATTCCTTCTCTTAAATATACTTCAAAATCTTAAAAAAATTATCATTTAGAAATATATTATTTGGGTCTTTTCTAAGGGAAACTTATATTCTGTAAACTAGATTCAGGTCCTATGAAAAATTAGCTGTGAATATAAGCAATAAAGCATAGATAATGACGAGTATTATGAAATCTCTTTCCATTCTGAGAACAAAACTCTATCCAACTGACCACTCTAATCACACCACCACCCATGTCCAGCTGAATGGCTCTGTCTCAGGTTCTGCTTTTTATTGAAGATTTGGGATCCAACTAGTTATGTGGTTGACTGTGAAGCAGTGGATTACAGGAGAAAAGTTCCTTTGGGATGATTATAATTCAATTGCAAAAGTATTAGCCGGGCGTGGTGCTTCACACCTATTATCCCAGAAACTCAGGAAGCAGAGGTGAGAGGATAGATTCAGACCAAGAGTTTGAGACCAGCTAAGGCAACATAGTGACACCCCATCTCTTAAAAAAAAAAAAGGGAAAAAGAAAAGGAAAATTAGCTGAGCATGGTGGTACACACCTGTAGTCCCAGCTACTCGGGAGGCTAAGGTAGTTTGAGCCCAGGAGTTTGAGGCTGCAGCGAGCTATGATTGCACCACTGCACTCCAGCCTGGGAGGCAGAGCAAGACCTTGTCTCAAAAATAAAGCAAAACACAAAACTATCATGCACATTTTCTTCATTTGTCAAAAAACGAGTCAAGCACCTACTGTGTACCAGGCACTTGTAGAATCTGGAGAGTAAAGTAAAATACAGTTGCGGCTGTTGAGTAATTCAAAGTTTATTAAAAATGAGAAACTTGAAAAAAATAGCAGAATCAAATTATCATTGAAGTGGCTTGAGATTTACTTTGAAAGGAATGAAAACAAAAGAGTAGCCTGGCCAATTATCCTTAAACTTCACTCCAAACTGAACAACCGTTTTTTTGCTGAGAGGTGGTGGGGTTCAGGTAGACAAAATTGGTTCAGCTAGACAAATTCTAAAAGAACCATAACACTCAAATTGAAAAATTTTTATAGGGAAATGCAATGGAATATATTTAGGCCTCTTTCTCAGAAATATGCAAGCTGGCATGGCATTTGGGAATCTTGTTTTCAACGGATCTCTGTAACCAATCTAATGATGCCTATTCTCCATACTGATGAAATTCAATCTTTGAAACAGATAAGATGTGTTTTTATGTCTCACCATATTACAAATTGTAAAAGTAATATTTTTGTCAAATGTTTTCTTATGTTTGTGCCTAAATCCCTTTTCTTTTCCTGGGCAATGTGAAAGTAGCCATTTTATGATCAATGCCACAGGGGAAATATAGGAGAGACAAAAATAGTGGCTTTATTATTTATTAGTTTGTAGTCATGGCTGGACCAAAACACGCAGGTACTCTGAGCAAATTTATACTTAGGAACACCAAGCATGCTCATGACATGTCATCCTTCAAACTGGTTATCTTTTTTAAAAATACTTATTTTTAGGAGGGAGGAGTAGAAAAATAAGATCGCTGGTAACTGTGATTAGCATCTTCCCTCTGGTTTAGAGCAATGGTTCGCAAAGCATGGTGTCCAGATCAACAGAATCAGCATCACCTGAAAAACCTCTTAGAAATTCAGATTCCTGGGCCTCATCCCAGACCTACTGAGTCAGAAACTCTGGGAGTGAGGCCCAGCAATATGATTTAACAAGCCTTCCAGGAGATTCTGATGTATGTTGAAGTTTGAAAACATTAGTCTGAAATAATTCAGCTCTGGCCACAAACTCATGTTCCCCATTCAGAAAAAACAAAGTCTTATCTACAAGGACCATCTGCCTACAGATCTCATTAGATGATGCAGCAGCAAGTGTCTATTGTTACCCAAGCATGTGCTTGGGGTGGGGGGACCCATGCATTACCCTCTTTCCTTTACTCTGTTACCACCACTACTGTTCTATCAGAACACATACCATTAACTCTCCCTGAAAGGAATTTTGCTAAATACAAAAACTTTTCTCTTCTGTTCCATTTCAGTGATGTTTCGTTTATTTCCATTTTACAGATAAGAAAACTGAGGCACAGAGTAAACCAATTTGTGAATTATCACCTGGCAAGAAAGTAACAGAAGGGATTGGACTCCGACTCCAAAGCACAAAATCTTGACATAATTTTCACAGTGGACGTGTCAAGAGAGTATTCCAGGTAGCAGGTAAGTCATGAAAAAGGTACAGCTGTTTGGAAGGACATGGTATGTTGAAGAAAAGATGAGTACTCTGATGTGCCTACAACGTGGGGTGTGTGGTAGAGCGGTGGGTGAGCTATGGAACGATCAGTTGGGATCAGGTTGTAAGGAGATCTTAATGCCGTGTAAGGAGTTGACAGTTCACATTATGAGAATGGCAGGGATAACGAAGCATAGAGAAGGGGCTGGGAGATATTTTGGAGATCAATTTGATGTGATTTAGTGATGCATGGTAAAAAGTGGGATGAGTCCTCAACTGAAACAACTGAGTCTGATGCTGTCACCAAAGTTAAGGAACAAAGGAGGAATGTGTTTGGGGGCACACAGAGCTGATATGTTCAGTTTAAATAGATCAAGTCTGAGGTACTTATGGAACATATCCAGGTAGAAATGTTGGGTTGTAAATACAGTCTGAGGCTCAGAAGCCAGGTTAAATCGGGAAGGATAGATTTAAGAGCCATCAGCAAATCGATAAAAGTTTGGCCCATTGCAACATTGGAAATGATGCTATCGCCCAAGGAGAAAATGTAGAACAAGAAGGGAAAAGAGCCTTATGGAAATTGACTAAATGGGAGAGGTAGAGAAAGAAAAACCACTGAAAAAGACCATGAAATAGTGGTCAGACAGGTAGTAAGAAAATGAAAAGACAGTGAAACTGAAAGTCAAGTGAGGAGACAATTTCAAGTTCCCCTCCATAACCTGTGACCATGCTGGGCTCATGGAACCTTGAGTGGGCAGGCAATTGAGCTGCCACTAAAGTCCAGGCATCCATCTGTGACCAAAGACCTAATCCTGCAAATATCCTAAGATCCTTCTTTACCTATATTGTCACTTTGCATCAGCAAGGTCCTGGCCAAAGTCATATTGTAGAACTACAAAATAATAATTATGATGAGCATATTAGTCCTAACAGGTAACTTTGCTAATCCAAAACACTTTAATAGTAAGAAGCCTGAATTATGCAACATAAAACTCAATTCAGTTATATAGGACAGGGACAAAAAAATCGGTAGTCAATGAAGAATTGTCAAATGAGACTTGCTAGAAAGAGCTGCTTTGGTGGACAAGAGAGCAGGTAATTTGCTTTTGCAAATAGACACTACTAGAAGATGCAAAGAATTTTTAGGTGTTGATTAAATATCTTCTTTTTAGAAAAATCAGCCAGGCATGGTGGTGCATGCCAATAGTCCCAGCTACTCCGGAGGCTGAGGCAGGAAGATTGCTTGAGCTCAGGAGGTTGAGGCTGCAGTGAGCTATGACGACACCACTGAACTCTAGCATGGGGGACAAGAGTGAGACCTTGTTTCAAAAAACAAACAAAAAAATTAAATAGTAGCCTCTTTGCGATCTGGTTTATGGTTTTTCTTCACTTAGGAAATCTTTTTCCAAGGATGATTCAAAGAGTTTAGCATCATTTTAAAATTATAATTTTTTACTGTTTAGCCCAATTTGAAGTTTTACTATTTATGAAATTTTCTACTACATTGTGTCTGATGTGTGTAACTTTTTTTCCTATTCAATCCTTTTTTCCCCTCCCTAATTCCCTCTTGCCACCCCCTTCAGATTTAGACAGACCATCTCTTCAATTCTGATGGCAACATTTCCCATTAAATAACTGTATACTCTAGTGTTGCTTCTCACACGTCTGAGTGATTGGCAGATACTTGTTTAGAGGATTGGAAACAGCTAGAAGTGACATTCAAGGCTTCAAAAACAGCTTGGCTGGGAAATAAATCTTTGGCTGGGGGAAAAAATGACTCTCTCTTTGCCAGACAATAGCCTTATAATTTATCATTTATTGGAAAGGAGGAATGCATTCTGAGAATCGCATCAGACTAAAACTGATTACAGATATTAAGCAATGTCTGTATGAGCTATTACTCATCGTGTATGTGGAAGCCGAGTGCCTCTGGAAGGCGGGAGCTGATGAGTCACTGAATGTGCTATTACATCGTTGTAATTGTTAGCATCGTAAACAACGGTATATGACGGCTTAGAGCAGATTGAAGAGAATGAAGCGTTTTGTGCAGTCTCCTCTAGAAAGAAGAAACAAGACATTATTCACTGTGACGTTATTGATTTGGGTTTTTGTCTGTTTGTAGCTCCTAATGGTTATGATAGCTCGAGAGAAGTATTCATGGCTCGTTCATTTCAAAAGCCTCCCTAAGTGATGGCTTAAGCTGTTCCAACTTTATGCTATTGCTTCTGAAATAAAAAGAGGGCTTTTTTTTTTTTTCAGTGTTAGGAAAAAGGAAATAATTCAAGAGAGCTGAACCAAGTGCTACATATTAAGGACCCCAAAGACCTCAGATATGGATGAAAATTATAATCAGAACCAAGTGCTGTTAGAATCGGAGGGACAGGGCAGCTCTCAGTAGTGAACTCACAGAGCACTTATCCATTCCCCTCTCTGACATTTGCCACTTTTCATCTCTGGTATATTTATTTCAGATCAGATTGTAGTTACTATACCAAACTATAAATATCCCAAAAGAGAGATTGTATCTTAGAAATTTTTGCTATTTCCTTAGAACCTAGCTCACTCAATAACTTTTTAGATGCTAATTAAAAACATTCATTTATTGATAAATGAATGACATTTCCTCAATTCTGTGAAAATACAACAGCTAGATTAGCCAATGTGGCATGACAGTAAACTAGAATGGTTCTTAGAATGGGCATATGTAATTGTTTATATTTCTTTCCAACAGTCTTTAACTTTTATTATTTAAAGAAATACTGGTACTTAACATGTATACATCATTTAAAAAGGTTTTACTTTTGATGTAAAAAGTATACTTTCTGGAAAAAACATTTTAATGCCATATCTTTCACGCACCCATAACTTGCCCTTCAGAATATGAGGCAGTAATTAGGAGTACATATTTTCCTCTGGGACAGACAATTAAATGGGGATATTTACTTAGGAAAATAAGAGAGCCTGTGAGTATAAACCCTGCAAATGCAAATATACAAAGAATCACAAAGTCATACTAGTGTATTCTGTTAGACAAACCTTTATGCAAATAGCAGGGCCAGCCTTTGAAAGAAACTGAAATAAGCAGAGAATACCTTGAATAACCTTCAAAATCTTCCCTCTGAACACTCTCCTCTGCACACCTTAGCTATCTCCAGGTATACTTTCCTTATATCCTCTCTTGTCTTTTCCACATTAAAACCTGCTGTATTATTATTATATAGTATTAACTACTATAGCAATGACTTTAAATGTCAATGGCTAAACAATTAGAAGTTTATTTCTGGTCCCCGTGGAACAACAGCTCTGCTCTGTAAAGTAGCCAGGGGCTCAGACTCTTTTCTGCCTTGTTGCTCTGACATCCCTAGTGTGCTGCCATTGTTAGTCTGGTCAAAATGGCTCCTTGCACTATCAACAGCTCAGCTAGTGGGGAGAACAAAAAAGAGTCAGGAGAGGGAACCCTTCTTTTCTTTAAGAACAGGACTTGAAAGCTTCATCCATTATCACCTTCTTTCTCATCCCATTGGCTAGGTCATGCTTAATAGAAATATTCTTTTAAATATGTAGCTAAAGTCACAATAATGTAAGGGAAATTCTCAGTGGGCAAGTTGAAAAAAGAAACTGAACAACCAGAGTGGTAAACAAAAGCAACACTTTTAACAGTCCAGGGGGCATTTGTTGCTCTTGCTATCAAGACACTTAAGAGCTACATGAAGGATAGGAGATGAGGCACAGGCTCTTGCAAGGTGGGTAGGTGAGAGCGACACCCTCACATCTGGCAGGGACACTGAAAGGGTTATAATCTCAACAAAAGCTTGCACTAGAAAATAATCTAGCTAGGCTCTAGATGGGGGGGAAAGCTTCACCGGTAATTAGTAATCAAAGGCTTTCTCTCACATGGATCTAGGGTTCCAATTCATACTACCTACAAGATCCCAAGCCCAGACACTTAGTTCAAAGGGTTGAGAGGACCTTGGGACCATGTTAATCCTTTCTGGATAGGCCCATCCTCTGTGCAGGTCTCACAGAATTTTCGTAGATAAATTAAATGATTGCCAATCAAATCCTTACCATGTTAAATTTTCATTCAGACACAAGGACAAAATAAAGATGATTTCAGACAAACAACATACACCAAATTAACCTTGGCATTAAAAAGATTAATTCTCCAAAAATAAGTTTATAAAAGACAAGCTGGATCTTAATACAGAAGTAAAAGACATAAATCTAAATATAAAATACTGTGCCCTAAAAAGACTTCCCTTCTAAGATCTTTCAAAATCCTTGTCATTGTTCAAAGTCCTTTCAAAGGCTTCCTAGTTCATCCTGCTTTCTTTGATTCTTTTCTATTAGATATGATCTTTTCCTTCTGTGAACATCCATAGCATTTCGTGTTTGTTTTATGAGTCATAAACTATATTTTCACCTTCACGCTTATGATATTCTAAGCTTTTTTGCAAGGATGGACTGGGTCTTGTTCATCTAAGTGATTCTAGTAATAGCAAACATGCTACCAAAAGTTGAGAGGGGTTAAAGCTTCACTTGATAGGTGCTCAATAAATTCAGTGGAATTGAATCACTAAAACTAAATAGCACTCACTCCTTTACAGGAATTCTGGGATCCTGGAAGTGACAAAAACCTTAGAACAGGAACAGTCTCTAGAGCATCCTTTATTCTATTGATACCATCTAAACAATGCAGAGAATCACATCTATACTATTTCTCATGTCAGAGTCTCTTTGGGGCACTTATAATGGGCACATGCTGCCTCAGAGAGCCCATTTTAGGGTTGGTCAGCACATCCCATCTGGACGGTGTTCCTACTTGTGTTGGGATATCATTACCTCTCTTTCAGTTATAATTCTGTCTTTTCTTCAAAACTCTATTCAGATGTTACTTTCTCTGAAAAACCTTCCACACCCAAGTCTTGCATGTCCTGCCATGTGATTCTATAACAAATTTAACAACTGCTTACCACACTGTATTGTAATTGTGTTATATTGTAATTTGCTTGTCTGTCTATGTCACTAGACTATATGCTCTTGGGGGGCCTACATTATATATCATTCGCTTTGTATTTCCAGCACCTAGCACGGTCCCTGGACAAAGTAACCGCTCAATCAAAGTTCCTTGGATTATAGACTGAATGAATTTGGAAGGTCTGCTGTGCTGAAAAGTTTTGGATTTATTCTTCATGGCAAAGTGGTTTCAGAAACTTCTAATCTAAATTTTTCTCATTTGTCTCTGAGTTTGATTTGCATGGTTGCTACCTGTCCACTATTTAATCTTCTGACCTGGGCAAGGATCGATTCTGATAATGTAGACTCTATGTTTTGCTGCTGTGATGAGCTATGCATGGGTGTTTTTACATACTCTAGTCCTGTGCAATGTACTCACTTGCAATTTTCTCCCTAGATACTACATTCTAGGGTTCCTGGCAACTCAAAACAGTCACCACAGTCTGGTGCAGAAGGGTTGATATATTAGCTTCCTCTGGCTACTATAAAAAATTACCACAAACTAAGTGTCTTGAAACAACAGACATGTATTCTTTCAGAGTTCTGGAGGCTAAAAATCCAAAATGAAGGCATCAGAGACTTTAGGGGACGATCTTTCTTTGCCTCTTCCAGCTTCCGGTGACTGCCAGCATTCTTTGGCTTTTGGCTGCATCACTCCAATCTCTGACTTTGTCTTCATGTGACCTTCTCTTCTCTCTGTGTCTCTCCTCTCTTTTTTCTGGCTTTAGGACCCACCTGGATTATGTAGGAAGATTTCCTCACAAGATGCTTAACTTAATTATATCTGCAAAGACCATTTTTCTAGATAAGGTTATCATTTACAGGTTTGGGGAATTAGGAAGTGAGCATATCTTTTGGGGGCCACCATTCAACCTATTGCAGTTGGCAACTATAGGTCTGACTTCTAAGTAGCATTATCTACCAGCCTGGTGGTGCAAAAGTGCTCAATAGTGTTGAACACCTTTTTATAAACTCATGATTTAAGTAGCATTTCATTCAACTTTCATCTTCCTACAATCTTCCAGTGATCTTTAAAAGTTTATTTTTGGTTAAGAATTTAATTATATAATTTGGTTCTAAATTCCTGGGGAAATGATAATAAGTTTTGAGGGGATATTATTTATATATATTTTAAAACAATTATTTTAGAATTTTGGTATTCAAGATAATTACTTTTAATTGCCTCCAAGGGCCTAGAAATACATAGTGAGGCAATTTCCCTGTGAAAAGTCAGTATATTGTGCTCTGAGTGAAATCACTCTAGTTTGATGAAATAATTCAATTCTGAATGTTGTCACCAGGAATGAAGAATTTTCTTCATTTTTTAATAAGGAAATTGAGACCTGGACATGATGTTTTACTTCCCATGAGGAAACACTCTCTCTTACTAGGTGTAAATAATTTTTGTGGGTTTTTTTTTTTCAGCAAAGAAATTGCTACTACAATTTTTTAGAAACCAGGTCAATATTTTGTTTCAACTTCAATGTTAAAGGCCTGTGTAGGAAAAACATTTTGTGTTATGAGTAATCTACGGATCAATGAACACAATAGGCTGCGTGTGGATTCTGAAAGATGTGACCTTCATTTTTTTAATATACATTTTCCTAATTTAAAAGTAAAAAATGAGTTTGGGAAAAAAATTTGAAATCATAAAAAGCTACACAACTTGATTTAACACATGAGATTTGATTATAGTGATTGGTATATGTCCCATATCATATATGTACATTTTTGATCAACCAATTTTTATTAATAGATCCATTTCTATTGAAACTGGTAACTTTAGCAAATGTGAGTACAGTTATCAATTAATGCTTGAAAGCATGTGTCTGACATGAATTCATGCCTTGGCCTTAGCAGTGTGTTTACAAGAGTTTTGTCCCTTTTCTGGCTATATCATGCCATTTGAAAGGGGTCCTACAGATTGTTGTTAGCAATCTGATTACTTGGAGGGTTGAATTGAATACTTAAATACTGGGTTCATCATGCAGCACATTAGAAAAGTAATAACACTGTTTGCCTTTTTCCTGGAGAATCTACTTTTTTATTACAGGGAGTCAATTGTCCTCAGACTCTTTCCTCCTTCAGGGGTTAGTTCATATTCTGGTGAAAAGTCAGATTTGTGCCAGATTCAGAATTAACACATCAGATTGGCTTGGCCTCATCTGTGTTATCTTTTTCAAAATTTAAAATTTGGGATTGAAGAATTTTCAAGAAGATATCCTATACCTGTAGATCTCACTGGTCTTCTCTGGGATGTCCAAGTACAGGATCCACCCCAGCCTCTCTTCTGAGTGTTTCCTTTTATAAGGTCATCATGTTGGTATTGTGTGTCCCTGCCAATCTGGCCTCAGCAGACTAGACCAGGGATAGGTCTCTACCATCTGTGAGCTGGCCAGGAGTCCTCAAGGAGCCTGGCACAAGAGCTCTGCACAAAAAGGGCTCGTCATATGCAAAAGAACTAGCAGGCTTGAGCCGGTTCTCTTTGGGGGAGATTGCATGAAAGACCTAAGAAGTCTGCAGGCTGCAGAGTGACACAGGCCTGGAGAGGATGCAGGCGCAGAAGCCGTAAAGCACCAAAGCCCTGAGCAAGCAGAAAATGTGGCAAGTAGGAAGCATGGAGAGTAGAAAAGGGGAGGGGAAAAGCAAGTTCATATTAAAATAGCAGAAAGAAGCAGATGAAGGGAAAAGCAGAGGCAGAAATTGAAACATAAACTTGGCCCAGAAATGAAATTTCAGTTCCTGCCCTCAAGCTCTTGTCAAACTATCAGAGCCGGTGGTGTAGGCTGCATGCCATGAATGGTGTCCCAGTTCTCTGTGACCCCCAGCTCTGTGCTTTTGTGACAACATCCAGTTTTTCATACTTTCCTTTGTATTCCTTTAACTAAAGTATCCTAAGCGTATTTCTATCGTTTGCCTCTAAAAGAGAGTGACAAACATGATATCCTCAAGATGAAACAAAGAATAGAGAAAAAATGAAAATTAAAATATGAAGTCCTAATTTTGAGACTGAAACATAATCATTTACAAGTATTTTCATTCAAGCACTGTATGTCAGGCAATGTGCTTTGATGTTAAATATAAGGACAAAGGATGCACTCTGGAGAACGAGGTTCTAAAAGCTGCAAAGCCTGTTTTCATTCTGGGTTTGAGTCTCAAGTGGCTACTTTGGGGGCTGGACTACCCAGAAGGTTGCTTGCCAGATGGTTTGTCCAAGGAATTTTCAGATAAACGGGACTGTCACCTTTAGAAGTAAAAGCAACAGAAGAGGGTTGCCCCAGCAACCCTCTTTGTTTCCTAATGAAGATCTTTTCATCGCGCATTATAAAATTTCTATCACTCTGTCCCTGCTGGGTAGTCAAGAGCAATTTGTGGATGACTGTCAGTCGGATCAGTCTCACGATCAGCATTTCCTATTACCTCCGATGGGAAGGAGAGGAGGAAACAGCTGTGTTGCTTTCCTATCATGCTAGGTTTCCTCTCTTCTGATTCCAACCTGTGATAGTTCTGTTACTCGAACAAAGCAAGCACACATTTTGCGTTCCACTTCATATCTTTGTTATCTTTCAATCAGGCTCATTTCTTCACAGATTTAAAAAAAAAAAAAAAAGACCACCTTGCTTCATCGTCTTGCTTAGTTGAGTCCCTCTTAGCAGTTGAAAGAAATTATTTGCATTTATTAACTAAATTTGGAATGGATTGCATTCTTCTGTGGCAATAAATGGCTTATATATGCCTAGTGGAGCAGAATATCTTCTTCATTAGGGATGATTCCATTTTTTGTGTGCCTCATTATGTTTGTGGGGTATAATAACTGTACTCTTTTCCAAAGTGAGCATAGAGCTACGAAGGACTGACCCCTGGAAGTTATAAAAATCAAGGCTAGAGAATGCTGTGAACAATCACTAATGTTTATTCCTAATGCAATCATTTTCCATAACAATTTCTGATAATAGAGACTGTAGGAAAAAGGCATAGAGTTTGACATGAGAAGACATAGGGTGAACTTCCAGCTCTACTATTTCCCAGAAATGTGGCTTGTGCAGTCCCTGCAGAGCTCAGCTGCTCCTCTGTAGAGGGTTGGCAACACCTGCATCATCTCCCAGGCAGGCTAGTTGTGAAGCTCCAAAGAGAGAACTTTATGGAAAGTGCTATGCACATAAAAATCCATCTCTAAAAGCCAGGTATTAGGATGGTGAACACTGTGACAAGAAGGTGGGCTTCTGAGCCTTGTTCCTAGTGTAATTATTGTGGGTGGGGGTGGGGGTGGTGGGTGTAGACATAATGGAAAGTGTTCAGAATAAAACACTCAAAATGCTCAAGAAACAAAAGATCTGCTCCTTCAGAACTCTACATTTACATAAATATTTCTCTTTATGAAGTTTCCCAATTGAATGAGGGGTGACCATTTAGCTTTGTTCATTCTATCCACATCTCTGAAGTATTGACAGAAAGGAGCCGAATTTAGCTAAATGAAATAATAGCAATTTAGCCTAAGACTTGAAGACAAAGACAAGCTGACAAATAAGATTCATTTCTCTCCCTGCTTCCTTTTTGGTTTTCTCTCATTTATGTGAATAATTCACCTACTTTACATTTTGAAATAAATAATTACATTAATCAGAATCTGACTTTTTATGAGCTATAAATTTTGAGAAGCCGTTTGCTCCTACTGTCATCAATGTGATTTTAACTAATAAGTATCTTTAATCTACCAATTAGGTAACACGTATCTAATGACACAGAGCTGCATTATCCTGTGTTTAATCATTGTTAAATGTGCAGGAGTTGGTAATGTAGACTCTATTCCATACCTGAGTGAGTTATGCATAAAAGGACCCAGGAAAGGATGAATTTAAAAGGCATGCCTTCTGGGGAAAAAAGCAAAAACAAAACAAAACGAAAAAACAGAAATGAAAATGAGATGTTTTGTTTTTCCTGATCACTTTATCCTTTCTAATTATGTGACAGCTGTGGGGGTTAGTGCCTCCGTTTAGGGTACAGACAAATGCTAGGTTGCCAACCCAGCAGAGCTGTTTCGAAGAACAAGGACTTGAACTTGAGAGTGGGGTCACCACCATCCTCTAGTTCTATGAAGTGCAGAAGTTATTAATCTCTCTGGTCAAAGAAATGGCTTGACATTTTGATCCTATTTCCCACCTATAAAGCTATTTTTTCTATATTATTTTATATCAATTACTTGAAATACAAAATGTTTTACTTTAAAGCCCATTTTAAATACCCCATCTTTCTATTAGAAAAATTTTAAAGCATGTACACTGATGATGAAAAATAAATATATTACCCTGATATATGATCTCTTTTCTGTGTCTTTTAATTCTGATTATTCCTGAATAAAAGGTGAAACATCTCATAGGTAGCACAGCATGTGAATGGGAGAAAGGCAAAGAGATTCTTTTTACCAGGGAGGAAAGGAGTTCCCTGAGGCAGATTGCACAAAGCCTAGGGCACCTGAGCCGTGGTTTAAACATCTTTCACCTGCCAAGAAGGCAGTCGCAGACTTATTTTCTGTAAAGTGAAAGTCTTAGGTGATCTCTAAAGCCCCTTCTAGCTCTAAATTTCCAGGATTCTAAATATTCCTGAATTTTAACCTTTGCTTTATTTAGCCCTGGCTTGTGTGGGTTTGAATGATAAACCTGATTTTCCTGCAGCTACTTTTTGTCTTCCTCAAAAATAGCAGTATGACTAGTTGGCTTTAGCTGACTGTCAGAAAAAATGCTCAAATTCTTAGAAATGGACAAACGAGATAGATAGGTATCCACCATGCCGGCCGGGCATTTGGATTCTATTGACTGGACTATTTTGGAACTCTTTTGAGGTATAATAGAATTAAGTTGCAGAAAATCGAGAGTAATGCATATGTAAATAAAGGTTATCTGGTAGGTATACACATGATTTCTGACCTGTAGAAAAGATCGCTGCAAATATTACATTTTTTTGCCTTATAGGATATTAACCAGTTTTGCATTTGTTAGCAAATCCATTTCAACATCCCTGAATGTTCAATCTTTAAATTCTTCAGATTCTCTAATACCATCTTATTGGTTCCCCATTTAAAATGTAAAGAGATAAATAAAATCTTTGATTTGTGCTCAATTGATGTAAGAGTCAGGATTTTTTTCACTTTGAAAATTATACTTGAGCAGTAATTTAGCTAATGAAATGTGTGTGTGCGTGTGTGTGTGAGAGAGAGAGAGACAGAGAGAGCACATGTGCAATTACTAAAATCTTCCACGCTCATTTGTTAATATTTATAACTACAAATAATCAGCTACCCCCACTGGGCTTTAGCTGTATCCACATTAAATCAGTATATCGTGTCTAATTTAGAAAGTTCGTCATAGCCTAGGTGGATTGCTTTGAAGCTTCACGGGGTTCAACTGAGATCACAGAAGCTGGCATTTAATGTAATTATAGAATAATGATTACCATGTGTAAAAAATTTCTGAGCATAAAGAAGCTAGAACAAAACCTGTCTTCAAACTTGAGGGAGGTTATAAAGGGGCTAATTGGCTCAATTGTCCTTTCCTCCCACTCAAGGTGTTCAGTCCTTGAACCTTTTCCTTGCCTGGATGAGGAGTCTGTTTAACAGGAGTACTCACAGCGGGGAGGAGTTGGTGAGAGATACTGAGATACAATAGCTAGTGTTATTTGAACTTGAGAAATCTGAGAGAAAGGATTGTAGCCCAGCATAGATATTTTGCTGCTCACATCAGAGTGCTATAGTAAATAACGTAATTCTAATTCAATGTTAGTCTGTCATGAACTGCATAAGGCTCTAACCTCTGTTTTTGCTGCGGGCTTTCAAATAAATGGGCGTGAGATAATTACCACTTATATTTTGGAATCAGAGACGTTGCTATTTTAGCTAATCTAACAGCAATCTGGGGCAAGGATACTATTCAGTCCCAATTGGAGAGAAGCATAGCTGAATCCCTAAAATTCCATGCACTGTCCATTTCTCCCTAAAATGCATTAATACTGCATGTACCCTGTATGATGTTTATTCTTACCTTCCTGCGTTACCTGGGGATAGACATGAATTACAAATTAACCTCCCAAACCACCATTCACTTTTGGCTAGTAGGTTTTTGATTCATATACTGGATATTTAAAATCAGCTTTTGCTGAAATGAAAACCTCATAAAACAATTTTTTCAGTGTGGAAAGGAAGATAAAGTGAGGAGGTAGGCAAGAGATAGAGACTGTTTTCTTTTTCAGTGACTGCAATAAGATGTCATAATTGTATAATGCAAAACCCTAAATAAATGAAATTTGTGGAATCAAATTTTTTATTCAAGCAGAGGTACTTTTTCTTTCACACTGCATTTTGAATCTTAGAACATGATATATATTGTGTTTATGTATTTTTTACCTGAATACAGTAGAAAATAGAGACTCCTGTTTGATTGATTACTCATATTGGATTACTGAGATCTTAACAATACTTTGGTTATTATCCTAAACATCAATGATCATTGAACTGTGGTCACTGGGGAGACAGAAGAATAGGGGTCTTAGAAGAATCCACAGCTATGATCAAACAGCAGGTCCCCTAGAATTGTGCAGTGTATAACTTGAACAACTGTAACTTTCAGTTCTGAATGTTGCTAAGCTTAGCAGTGAGGACTAACATTAAGCTGAATGGAAGTATGAACTTCCTTGAGGTGGAAGAGACTCAGAGACTCCCAGATTGACTATTTTAATACAGTCTGCATCCTTTACCCAACAATGTGCAGGACTGGCTTATACTAGCCCCTAAGCAGAGAGAAGGATTCAGTTATCCCTGGGGCAAAATGCATTTCTACCCTGATATAGTTGAATAATAGTTTGCTCTGGGTAGCACCTAAGGCAGCAAACACAGAGCCAGAATTTCTACTTTCCTCACTCAAAACTGTAAAGAAATGCCACAGAGGTAAAAAGACACCCCTCCCCCCCACCTCGCCTCACCAACAACCTAGGAAGACCCAGCACACAGTGTAGAAGGGCCTGACCTAATCATCAGCCCCTGTGCTGGTATTATCAGCAGTTTGTGCCCCAGTACAGGAAACGTGGGGACTAAGAAAGCTGTGTCTCCAACCATGAGCTTGCTGCAGGGCCTCCTGCCCTGTGCCCACATTCTACAGTGAAGTTCTTGCTTGAATCCTTGATAGAAAAGGGATTTGTATTCTTTGCGGGTAACCACTGGCAACTTTCTGTCAGTCACTATCCCCCTAAGACAACTACCCGTTAGCATAGCCCTGGAATTCAAAACAACATCAACAACATCATCTACATGTCTGATGGGAAGTTTTGTTGTCATTTGGTTTTGTCCTAAAAATAGACAGTAGAAAATGAGGGGAAGGTGAGAAACAGAGTTTTATTTGACTGTTATAATTACTTAGATTCCTGTTAATGGAGGTTTTACATATTCCATCTTTTTCTTCTCCTTTTTGACATCTCTGCAAGATTGACGCTGGCTGTTGCAGACTGTAATTATGGGCCTATCCTCAGTGTAGAAGATATTGATTTGCCTTCTTCAAGCAGTAAATTTTTAGTGACAGGAATTATCTTTTGTCAATTTCTTTCATACTATGCCAGGCCCATGGCAAGACACATAAGATAATTTTGGATATGTGCTTTGATTATAAGATGATCTAAAACAAGTTATTTAACTTTTCAGTTTCACTGTCTATGATAAAGAAGGCATAAATAATTGTAGAGTAGAATGTTTTAAGAAACTTACCCATACCATAGGGGTTTGGGTTGTATTACAATAGTTTATGCAGAATGATTAGCACATAGTAGGAGATCTATAGTGTATTGTAATTATGAGTATTATTATTAATGTAAGTTGAAAATGCAAGGATTAGCTTTAAGAAATTACAACTAGGTCTAATGCCATGTGTTGATCTAAGGATGAGGAGATCCTCGAGGTACGGCTAAGACCTGCACCTACAGCCTGGAGAAGGAGGAAGCAGCTTGGAGTTGGAATAAAATAAAAACGAATGGCTTCAATTCATTAGGTATCTAGTATGTGCCCTTTACCTTTATCTCATTTAATCTTCAGAAGTAACACTACAAGTAGTAATTTCCCCCATTTTTTAGTTAGTAAGTTGAAGCCGTACACCTTGTCCAGGGTTACCCAGCTCATGAGTGAGGGAGGTGGTCCATGTGAAGCCAGGCCTGCCTAGCCTAGAGTCCCAAATTTTTCCCTTTCAACTTATTGAATGAAAAGAGGCCCAATAAGACGCCTTTACGCAGGACCCCAAAATAAATACCAAATAACAATGAGCCCTTTGTACTTATTTATGCCTTGTTGGTACTTTCCAACTTTCATATTTACTCTCCACTGTCAAGATGACATTGTTTGAGGTCACCGATGGAATAGTGTAATATCAGCCGTTCCAAACACACAGGAGGAAGGACCCGACCATGCGAAGATGGAGACCAGCTGCAATAACAAGATGGCCCTCCAGGCAAGCCAGCACCCTCCCGTTTGTCCGGATCGGCTGTCTCTGCTGGAATAGGACATCTCCCATTATTCCAGTCTTCATGCTCTCCCTGTTGTCAAATTTCTGCAGCACCAAAACCCATACTCCAATGCTCTTAAAACTATATGGTCTTGTATTACTTGCTAATTAGAATTTAAAATTGAGTTAGAAGTGGCCATAGATTACATATATAAATGGAGCCTTTTACAAATAGAACAATAGTGCTTCCGGTGTGATGGGCTTGTCTTCCTAACTGGATCAAGAGGACAGGGACAGTCTTACTCACCTCTATATACCCACTTTCTCACACTCTAACACAGAGCTTCGTACATGGTGAATACTCAAAATATACTAGGTCATTACATCACGAGCCTATTTTACCAGGAAAACTACATACGTAAAAGAAGGGTCTTTTTTCCTTTGTCTTAACATCTTTAGGTTGTTTTGCTACCTTGCTCTAGGGAATATATTAATAAATGTTTCACTCAGGACACATCAAAAGTCAATGTAGAGTGTTTTATGGTCTCTCAAATGTTCTTCTATCTTTGTTCAGCAGGCACACTGGGGGTATTTTTATTGCTCTGTATTTACCTATTGTTGAAATAACACTAGCTTTTCATCGATGATAAATTGGCAATATTTCATAATGTGAGTTTTGGCTTTTACAAAATTTATTTTGAATAGGTAATGCATGCACATAAATCAAAATTTTAAATGCACAAAGCAGAAAAAAAAAACCAAAACTCTCTTCTACTCTGTTCTTCAAACTCCCAGTTGCCTTCCTTAAGAGCAGCCACTGTTACCTACTTTGTCATTCCAAAGAATGCATTTTGTCTTAGTTTGTTACAGCTGCTGTAACAAAATACTTCGGACTGGGTAATTTATAAACAACAGAAATTTATTTCTCACAATTCCAGAGGGCAGGAAGTCCAACATCAAGGTGCTGATAACTTTGGTTGTCTGGGAAAGACTTGCTCTCTGCTTCCAAGACGATGCCTTCTTGCTACATCCTCACCTGGTGAAAGAGCAATAAAGGGGCAAACTCTCTCCCTTAAGCACCTTCATAAGGACACTTATCCCTTATAAATCACCTCCTAAACACCTCCTGAAGGATCCTTCTCTTAATACTGTTGCATTGGAGATTTTCAACATGAATTTGGAGGTACACAAACATCGAAATCATAGCACATGTGTATGCATTGTCTGTCTCTCTTTCTCCTCACTCTACTCTCTAACAAATATGATAGCATACTAGTCTTATTCTTTTCTTTTGCAAAAAGAATTTTGCAAACAATTCTTTTACTTTTTTCATTTAGCAATATATCTTGGTGATCATTTATTAGCACAGACAGACCTACCTCAATATTTTAGTGGTTACAAAATAGTCCATTCCATTCCATTCCACTTCTAAAGAACAAGATATGTCTTTTCTCTTGTTTTAGGATATTTAGGGTATTTCCAAATTTTTGGCATTATAAACTGCTGAAATTAATATCCTTGCATGTGTATAACTTCAGACATATAGGAGAAGTTCCTACAGGATCAAAAAGTATCTGCACATGAAATGTTGAAAGATATTGACAAATTATTTTTTAAAATGATTGTGTTCCTTCATTTCTCCATTAGTGAAAGTGCCTTGGCAAGAGAATGTGATATCGATTTTTTTAAATATTTGCCAATCTAATGGGTTAAAATGGATCTCATTATAAATTAAGTTGAATGCCTTTACAAATGTTTAGAGCCATGTATAGATTTTTTTTTGCCTGTCAATTGTTAGGGCACTATGGTCATTTTCATATAGAATTGTTCTTTTTTCTGTTGCTTGTAGAAGTTCTTTATATTTTAAGGAAATTAGCCCCTGGGGTGATGAGTTGCAAATATTTTGTTTCCATTTTGTTCATATTTTTACTTTGTGAAGTCTTCTATGTAGAACTTTTAATTTATATATATTAATATATTTTATTTTTTAATTTTTATGTAGTTGAATTTATCAATCATTTTTTAATGGGTGCCAGGTTTAAGTTATACTGGATAGTCATTACCCACTCTGAGATCATAAAACAAAAAACATAAAGAAAAAGAAGAAATTTTCATGTTTTTTGTCTAGGTTTGGAGATGAGATTATTCACATGTAATTTTACTGGTTTACCTTTGCTGCAGTCTTTTAGGATTTAGGTTCATTTTTTCATTATTACTCCTTTATATTGCTTTGTTTTGGTGTTGTTATTTTTTAATATTAGGAGGAAAGTGCAGAAAGCACATGCCTGTCTAGCTACCACCCAAATCCTCAACTCCTTTTTATAGTGAAATCTCTTGAAGGGGTTGTATATACTCACTCTGTACTTCCTATACTTCATATACAAGTGTGATTTTATATATATATATATAATTTTTTACTATATATGCTTCATTTACACAGAAAATAATAGTTAATGGTTAGAAAAGATTCAAGAAAAAAATAAACACCTGTGTACCTACCACCCAGCTTAAGAAGTATTAGTAGAACATTATCAATACCATTGACAGCCCAGATATGCACACTCCCAATCACATCCCTTCACTTCCCCACACCCAAGGGTGGCCATGATCTTATGATTCAATTCTCTTTCTTATACTTAAAAATGTTATTCCATTGGTACAATCCTCAGGACTAGCTTCAAGGGCATGCACGTAAGTGTTTGTGTATGTGTATGTTATAAATTCCAGGTCATAGGATATGCATATTTTTACTTTACTAAGACCAAATTGTTATTTATAATAGTTGTAGAAAGTTGCATAATATATACGTACACATAATATATTTCCTATTGATCCCATCCTTACCAACGCTTTAGTATAAAATTCTAACTCACTGTGGTTTTAACTTGCAATGTCCTCATTGTTAAAGAGGTTTGGCATTTTGGGGCTGACTGTTCTGTTTATTCATATGTTGTACCACCACCCTTTGTGGAAGGGAGGCTTTTTCTTTTTTGCTTGTCTTTACATTTAGGGGCCTTATGGTTAACAGATGCTATTAATTTTAACTAAGTCAAACTCATTAATCTTTTCATTTATGGTTTGTGTGTTTTGGATCTTGTTTTAATCATTTTTTCCTACTCCAAGATCATAGAGATATTATTCTATATTTTCTCCCAAAAGTCTTAAGCTTGTGGTTTCCCTACTTAGGTCTTTTTTCCCTTTAATTTATTTTTGTGTGTGCTTTTTTTGGTTGTTATTCATATGGGAAACAGATGATCACAGAGCATCATTTATCAAGCAATCCATTCTTTCCTCACTGATCCGAAATGACATTTCAGTCGTATCCTAGATTTCATGCTATGTATGGGCCTGTTCCTGAGTGCTCTGTGCTGATCCACTGGTTGCTCTCATATTCCTGTGCAATATTATGCTCTTAATTAATCAAAGCTTTATTATAAATGTAGTGCAATGATACCTGGCAAAGGGCTCCCCTCATCTTGTTCATCTTCTATAGGACTGTTTCAGCTATTCTTGTGCTTTGTTTTTCCAAGTAAATTTTAGAATCTTCTTATCAAGTTCCACAAAAGACTATGGATTGAATGTGAAAGAACATTTAACCTGTAGGCTAATTTGGGCAGAAACAACATAATGTTTTTTTAAGAGGTGGGATCTTACTATTTTGCCCAAGCTGGCCTCAAACTCATGGGCTCAAGGGATCCTCTTTCCTCAGCCTCCTGAGTGACTGAGACTATAGTCCTGGGGCAGGAGGGTGGGACTACAGGTACGTGCCACCGTGTCTGGCAACAACATAATTTGTAATATGCTGAGTCTTTCTATCACAAACACTACATATATATAAAACAATAAATATATATGTGTTCATTTAGATCTTCTTTAACATATTTTAATAATGTTTATAATTCTCTTTTGAAGAAGTCTTGCACAAATTATGTTAGATTTATTCCTAGATGCATTATAATTTTGTTGGCATTTTAAGGGCTCTGTTTTGTAAAATCATGTCTATATTTTTGGCGAGTTTCTATATAGACAATCTTATTATCTGCAAATAACAAAAACTTAGCATTTACTTTTATAATTCCAACATTTTATTTTTTATCATCTTACTGCATGACGTTGAATCAAAGTCACCATGGTCTTGTTTTTTATTTTAAAGGGAATAAGGTTAATTTTTCATTATTGAGTATGGTGTGTGCTACAAATTATTTGGTAGCTACCCTTTTTAATAATAGCAACCATCACAGCCTAAGTTATGCTGTGATCACAAACAACATCCAAATCACAGTGGCTTCCTGCAACAAAGGTTTATATTTTGGTTTTGTTATATGTCAGCTGTGAGCCGGCTTCTGCACTGTTCCATCTCCGCTCCACATGCTTTTTCATTTGGGAATCAAGGTTGAAGAAACAGCCCTTACTTGGGAATGAGACTCTTGGGGGCGACGGGGAGAAGAGCGATAGAGAAAACATGTATTAGCCCTTAGAGCCTCTGCCAGGACAGAGTAGACAGCATTTCTGCTTTTATGTTCCTCCTGGCAGAGCAAGTCACATGGCCCACCCTGGATGTCAGCCAACTGGGACATACACTCCTCTTACAATGAGGACGTGTGTGCAAATATTTGGGAACAATAATTCCTCACTCCTTCATTTAAGAAGAACCTCTATTCTTTGTTTTAGTGAAGCACTTAAAATAGTTCCCAGTACTTTGTTTTCATCATCATCATCGTCACCATCATTGCTTAATAATTATTACCTGTTTAGACTTCATCCCACAGATCCTTCACTATGAGTACTTCAAGCAGTACTTGGGATCCTTTTAAAGCATAATTATGTCATTCAATCTCCAAGCCTTATGGCTTACAGGCACACTTGGAATGAAATCCAAAGCCCATGGACTGCGTTTCTGTTTGAGCTGGCCCCTGCTCACCTCTCTGACATAATCTTCTATGACTCATCCCATAGCCCAGGGTGCCTGGCTGGCCTCCCTGTTTTCCTGCAGCTCAGCAAGCACACTGCTTCTCCAGAGCCCTTGCACTTGCACTTGCACTTGGCGTTCCCTCTACACAAAAGGGCTTTCTCCAGATATTTGCATGGCCCTTTCCATGCTTCACCTGGGTCTCTGCTTCAACAACACATTGTCAGAAAAGACTTCCTTGGCTTTGTTATGCAAATTAGCAGTTTCTGTTGCTTATCACTCTCTTTCCCTTTTCCCTGCTTTATTTTTCATCATGGCATTGTCACTTCCTGACATTATTCATTGTTTTGTTTTTATTGCCTGTCTTGCATCCTAAAATGTAAGCTCCGAGCAGTCAGGACTCCATCTTGTGTATTACTTACTACACTTCCTGTTCCTAGAACAGTGCCTGGCACATGATAGAAATTCAGTAAATGTTCATAGAATGAATGAATGGACGAATCTTGCCTCTTGCAAACAGCGATGCAAGTCTTTTTCTCCAGGTAGCTGGTTACTTGCTGTCTCCTGAGTCCACCTTGGCCATGTCCTCGCTGTTCTTTTCCTCCTGGTCCACCTCTGATGGAAAACTCTTCACAACCATCCCCTCCAAATAGTACCTATTTCTCATGGTCCGTTCAAGCCTCACCTGTTTTGTGAAACTTTTCAGTCAAAACCAGAAAAAAATCTACACTCTCTGAATACCTACTGCATTTATTATATATGTCCTTTATATCTAGCCTTTGTTTTTGCTTTTACTGACTACATGTCTGCAGGGTTAAGTCTTTCATGTGTCTTTGACTTTAAACCCTTTCAGAAAGAGTCCTCTGTCCTTCCTTTGCCAAAATTCCCAAGGCATCCCATGTGTATGTTTATGATGAGTACTTACTGAGTGAATGAATGAATAAAATAAAATAATGCCCTAGTGATATGAATGATGAAGTTTCAACAAACCAGTTCTCAGTTTTAGATTTGTTGCAAATTTTGAAGAGGATGTTGCTAAAATTAAGATATCTTCACTTCCTGGCAAATTTCTCTTCATTTTTCATGACCCAAGTCATACCTCACATTGTCCATCTCATCCACCCATCTATTCATTTACTCATAATCGTAATATTGGTTACCATTTGAACTTGTGTACTCTCCACGCATTGTTCCATTTTATATAAAGAAACTGGGTCTCAGAGAGGTTAAACTCTTATTCTAAAGGGGTGATAGAAAGAAACAATTACAAAACAATGTGATATATTGAATAGAGAAATTTATGAGTTGCCCTAAGAACAAGGAGGATAATGCACTGACTTTACCTATCAATTGGGCAGGTGGTACAGTCAGAGATGCTTCACAGATAATAGTGACCTCAATTAAACTTTGATGAATGAATGAAAATTATCTAGACAAATGAATAAGCCAAGGAAATGACACACACAGAGGTTCAGCAGCATGACATTAGAGAGAACAATTTCAATGGGGAGCGAAAGCCTTCTAACCTCACTCTTTGCAAATGCTTCTATCACAAATACTTAGTGTGCCATTTGTAACTGTGAGTTCAGGAGTCTGTTTCCAGTGTTAATGTTTTCTTCATTTATGTAACTGCCTCTGTGCCTAGCACTGTGCCTGACACTCAGTTCACATTCCCCAACATCTGGCTGGTTGGGCAGCTACCAAGACTGCTGGCTGGATGGATACACCAAGGTACTATTTCTGACTTGGCCCTTTTTGGAGCATTTTCCTGCAAATAGACTTACCTCAGAGGAAATTACAGGGTGATTTGGACAGGAGGGAAGAAGTTATCAGACATGCAGTAGAACTGGGGCAAGTTCTGAGCCCTTGAACAAAGTACAACCAGGTACCATGTCCTGGAAGATAGCCCCACCTGTAACAGTCCCGTCACTAATCTGGACCTCCATGTATTTAAAACAAGACAAAACAAAATAAACATGATAACACAGAGATCGAGAAATAACAAGATGTGATTAGGAAAACACTTTGAAATGCTTGAATTGGAAGATGTTATAAGGATAAAATATGCTTCTTCTATGAAAAGCAGAGAATCTAGAATGCCCTGGTTCACTAATTAAAGTCCTTTTCTATTTCCTCATTCCTTTCCTTTCTAACTGCGGGGTGATTGCTGGCAGGATCTGCCCTCCAATGCCAGCTTCGGCACGAAGTCAAGAAATCAACATTATAATCACGCACTGTTTCCACAGCAAGCACTCCTGCAGCTCTGAGCAAAACAGCACTTTCTAGATCCTGCCAGAGTGTGTGTGTGGCAAAGAAAGATTAATTAGCCACTCGCTAATTGACAGTATTTCCCTCTACATCTGCTTGGGCCTGATGTGAGTTTAAATGTCTCTGTTTAAGTGTCTGAAGCTGATTGCACATGCGTAAAATTTAATGTCCCTTTTCAAACCCCAGAGATGCCTGAGACCTGGGTTCCCTCTCTCTAAGCAGTAGAGACGTCAGCGAAAGGCTTTAGTGAGCGTGGATTCCCCAGGGAGGCAACAGAAGGCAGTGGACTACAGGTTGGGGTCTGGCAGAAGTGGAGTGGGGTGCACAGGAGAGCTGAAGTGGAGCTCTAGTTAATTCTTCAATAACCTGCCACATGGCTGGAAAACACCTCTGCCTCTGTGGACTTCTCTTGTTGCTCAGGTGTTAGATTGGACCAGTGGTTTTCCAGAGTTCCAGATCCAGAGTCTCCTCAAGGATCTTCTAGACTCTAGAGCAGGGCTGTTCAACAGAACTTTTGTTCATTTGCTTCTGCAATGATGGAAATGCCCAACATCCACACTGTCTGCTAAGTAGCCATTGGTCACTTACGGCTACTGGGCCCTTGAAATGTGGCTAGTGTGACTGAGAAATTTTTTATCCCACATATGGCTACTTACATTTAAGTTAATTAAAGTTAAATGCAATTTAAAACAACAGTGGTTACCATATTGGACCGTGTCTCTCTGGAGGGTCTGAGTTCCCGTCTTAGCAAACAGGGTCCGGGGCCTTCCCAGCCCTGCTTCACCCAGACACGTCTGCCTTTCTCTGTTTGCAAGAATGTGCTCCTGTGGGGGATCCCCTGAGCAAAGGGTTCCACAGCTAAAGGACATTTGAAAACCACTAGACTAAATCATCCCCAAGGGTTTTAAACTTTGAGATGTTCTAGTCCCTCAGTCCCAGCCTCCCACTGCAGGCAGCAGGGACTAAAGGCATGCTCCTGGGTGTGGAGGGGAAAGGACATCCTGCCTTACTGTCAAACCCCACTTCACCTGGCACCGGGGTGATGCGAATGCAGCCGGTGTGACATCTGAACTGGAGAGCACTCTGGCTCCCGTGACAGCTGATCGCAGTGCTGCACCCGACTCACTCCCCAGGGACTGCCTGTGGCTCTTTGTGGCTTCTACTCATCCTACACACTCAGACCATGGGGAGAAAATGAACCAGAGGCCAGAAAAAGTCTGAATGAATTTTTGCAGCCTAAGTCTCTATTCCCATACAGCTGGGAAGGAGAAGCCAAGGATTTTCTGAGTAGATATACTCAGAGCTCTGCCAGAGCTGCACCTGGATTCCGGGAGGCTCGGGACCAAGTGCCTCCACTGCCACTGCCTTTGGTGACCGCTGCTCTGGGAGTTGGGGCAGGGGTGGTGACGGAGTGATTGCACCTGCTGGGGGAGTGTCGTCAAAGCAGGGACCATGAGCTGCACATGGCGAGGTTTTGGGGAGACTCTGTCAAGATGTGAACCCAGAGATACAAGACCAAGGAGGTCACCATTTATGAGATGGGAATCTCACCAAAGAAAACTATTTTGGCGAAATGATCAAGAAATAAGGTTGAGAGCATTTCACGTCTCAGAACCGCCTATAAAATCTGCAAACTACACAATGTAAAGCTTATCTTGTAGAAGGTGCCAATACCACCGTCTGTGAGAGAAGGGAGGGAAGGATCACAGAGTTCCTAGAGGGCCGTGCAGGTGAGGAGAGGCAGGGAGGGGAGGAGCAGCTAACTCCTCAGAGAGGCGGGAGCTCACACAGCTCCTTCACTCTCACTTCCCCACACTCCCTTCCAAGCTCCCCTCACCGTCCTCCCCCCAGAAAGGTAAGTAACCGCCAGTAACCTTCCAGAAAGCCTTTGTAAAAGGAAATGGCTGTGATTTTTCGTCTTTCTCAAACACACGAAAACAAACAGTGGGGCCTGTTGACGTTTAAGTCAATATTTTAACCAAAGAATACAACAGAGGGAACCATATTATTGTATATGTTTTCCCAACCTCTCATTCTCACTTGAGCCGAAATTGTTGACTGCAGTTTGTTCTCTCGCCACGTCTTTGGGTGAGGACTTTGGGAAAACACAGTGTGGCATTGCAGGAGTGCTTGTCACAAGAGTCTCATTGCTGTAGTTTCTTTTGGTCTTACCACATTTCTGGTTGTTTCTACTTACAGGTCTAACATGTTAAATCGCTTTCACCTACCAAACTAATTAATGAAATACCGATCTTAAGACACTCAGTCACAATCATGAGCACGTACACTTCCTTCTCTCTTGCTCTCCGAGGGCCCCTCATCCAACATAGCCATCTACGTCTCTGTCACACACACAGCAAATGGTCACCCTTCTCATCTCCCGTGTCCCACTGACATGAATAGTATTTGCAACTAGTTAAGCAGGAAGAGAAGGTCTGAGACCTGGCAGTGACCCTGTTGGTTGGTTTGAAAGACCATCAGCAGTCTGGCCAACGTGCTTTCCACCTCTTTATCCATCCACTAGCCACAAAGGACTGCAGTGAGTTCCCTCAGCATTTTCCTGCAGAAACAATAGTTGGCCAGATGGGCCCCCTCAGTCACCAACACCAGGCCCTGTCCTTGCAGAGACTTCTATCCAGACTCTCCCCCAAGAGCTGTTTCCCTCTGTCAAGCACCGTTCTCCTCCCTAACTCTTAGGGCAGGTTGCTGGCGTGCCACTTGTTCAGGGCGTGTCTCCACTGAACTTGAGTCTCTAGAGTAACAACATTTCTTCATCCTGTTAACCAGTTACTTCCAGAAAACTGCAGCACCTGCAGTGATGTTATTTCTAGAGAAATCCTAAAGAAGAAGCAGAATTAATAATGCAACAACTCCCACCCACCTCTTCAGCCTGCGAGTACCTTGAGCTTTGTTGACCATGCCATCTCCAGTGCCAGGCGTGGGCTCTGGTTCATGGGGAATGAATAAATGAATGAATGAGTGCTCGAGGCTGGGCACAGCTGGAAAGTAAGGCAATGTTTTCAAATTAGAAGTTGAAAACATAATTGGCATAGCTTCTTTTTTCCCTTAGTTTTAGGTTTTTGCCTACATCATATTTAAGAATTTCTTCCTGCTGAGTCTTTGTACTCAGCAGCTCCACACATGTTCTTACAGGATTGGGAAATGCTGTTGTCTGTCTGCACGTGTGGGACAGGAAAGGCTATGTTGTGAACCGTGTCTCTCCACAGTGAGAACTCACTCAGGCCCCTGTGCTCAGTAGCTGTGCTGGCAGCTTTGGGGATTGTTCCTGCTGGTGGTGCAGTATGAGGGCTGGTTTCTGATGGCAGTGTGCAAGGTTAGGCTGTTGATTTCCATCAGTTAATAGCTCTGCTGCCCCATAGAAGCTGAACCTCAGCATGTCCATCTTGGCTGCGATTGAAATCCCACACGCCAAGGCAAGGGCAGTGTCCATCTTGTTTCCAAGTTCATTATTCCTAAAAGATGTAGGACAATTGCCCAGTCTGCCAAGGAATGATTCTAGTCTGATTACAAGTCAAAATCTCTGCCAGAGCTTTCAAACATCTTGCGATAATAATTACATGTCAAGTTTGGGGCTGCCCTCTAAAGACTTTTCTTTCTTATATGGATATCTCTTTATTGTGGGCTGGAGCCATAATAAATTTATCATGTGGAGCTGGGTCACAACTAAGTAAAAGCAATTTAAGACCAAAGAGTCCACATGGCTCATTGCCTTCCGCTGTGCCATAGACTGCTGATTTAATAAATCTAACTCACAGGGTAGGATTTATTTCTGAGAAAAGACTATGGCATGCCCCCCTGCCCCATCAGACTGGGGACACCTCCTTATGTCCCCTTCTCACTGGGGCACTCTTACTCTACTAATTATACAAATAAACTCCTCAGAATCATTTCCCATAATTGATTGAAAAGAAAAAAATTGGAAGCTGCTGAGATTTTAAAATGAAAAAAAAGAAATCTCAGGTTAGAAAAATGGAAAACTTATTTTTGTTCCCATCCCATAGAATTACTTAGATTCTCACAGGACTCAACAGAGGATTGTGCTTGATACCTGCCTGCAGTCACATGAAATTCATGTTCCCCCCATTGTTCACAAGGAAGTGATTAATGATGAACCAGAAAGTCACCACTCAAGAAGCCCGTTCTTTATGACTTTGGCCTACTTTTCTAAAAATGGACTCAGAGGAGTGAGTCTCATTTAAAATGCCTGGAAGAGAAAGTAACTTCCCTGATTATTATAACCCAAAGGACCTGGGAGAGGGAGATTTCATGAGCAGAGACTGGGTTGAATAAGAAGAAAAAGTAGTCCAATAGTGGAATGTCCAATTAAAAACACAAAACAAAACCCAACAAGCATTTGTAGAGAGAACCAGTTAGAAAGACACTGTGATGGTGTATGGGTAATGGTGTAAATACGGCTGAATAACCTCCTCGCTACGAGTCTGTGAGATGCAATTAGGATAGAGGCTCACAACTGAGTGAGCAAAAGAGCTATAGCAACTTGTAATTAAGGAAAAGCAAGCTGCTCGGGAGGCGGCACTGGGCTGTGGTTTGTTATTTTAACACTCACCACCACATAGCATATGCTTTTCTGCTTTGCAGAATGCCATCCCATTGACAAGATGTATATAGTTTGTTTTCAAAGTGGTCTGTGCTCACTTTTTCCATGGAAGTAGTACTTCCTTTTATGATTATTTAGCTGTTGGGACATGTGCAAGTGTAAACAAAATTGCCATAACATTTCTAAAGGCGCGGCTGACTCACTGGGCACCCTCCTTGTTGCGGGATGTTTCCCGAACCACCCTTCCCATGTAGGTTGCTCCCTCGATGAACTCCTGCCCCTTTGTCCCCCTACTCCATGCCGCAGTGTGGGCGTAAGCAACTATAAAACATGCCTGATGCAGACCCACTGTTTTTTAGTCCAATTTTGGCCCCATGTAGGGAAGGCCAGAGATGGCAGCCATTGCTCTCCTGCTGCACAAGGACAATTGGGGAGACAGGAGGGACTCAACGTGAACCCCCCAATTAGCACAGAGCATAATACAATACAGACTTGAGTGCAGCAGCCAGAGGAACTGTAGCAATTCAGAGGATGATGGGGTCATTTAGAATGAAAATAACCAAGAAACCCTTCCTGGAGGTAGCACAGCAGGGGAGCAGTGTGTAGCTTCTGCAGTTGGCCAGCGACACTGAGTGAGCCATTCAATGTCACTAAGCTTTGATGCTCTTACCTATTTTTTAAAAAAATAAGAAATAGGATAATTACCCCACCATGTCGTAAGCATGAAATGAAATAACTTATGTAATATGCTCAGCACAGTGTTTGGCACATAGTAATTACTCAATAAGTCAGGCAACTATTCATATGAAACTTTGGCTGGACCTAGAAATTTAAGTAAGATTAGGATAGATATATGGTGAAAAGAATCATATTCCAAGACAAAGGAATAAAAGTACAGTACACAGTTCTCACACATACATATATTCATTCTTACGTGTGTATCTCAAGAAATACCTTTTTAATGGCCAAATGATTGGAGGCAGCAAGAAGCCCATGTTCCTGCAATACTGAGGGATCACCGAGTAAACTTGTGACAAAGACTGATGAGTAAGGCTGAGGGTGGGAGGGGTTGGAAAAGAAGTAAATTAATAAAACACTTTCACTTTCATATTACCTTACCCTGTGCCCACCCTAAATCGCCATAATAACCTACAAAATTGGCATAAAAGGGGAAAAACTCAGGTTGTTCTCCCTACTCATGGAACCCTGAAGATAATTGGCCTCATTGATCCTGTTACCTAAAGTACCCACCAGTGTGACAAAACCAGGGGGAATTGGGCATAGACGGATGTGTTTTGTTTCTAAGGAAATGTCTCAGAGTTTCCTGAGAAAGCTGACTGGTCCTGTTAAATCATTTCTTCATTCATTCTTTGGATAAGTAGTTTACCCATGATCTACTATCTACCAAATGTATGCTACAAATATAATAGTGAGGAAAAAAATCCTGATGTCCTCCCTGATGTATTTTAGAGTCTGATTGGCTACAGACATAAATAATTATGCAAATATAAATGTATAAATTGTGAAACGGACCATGAAGGACAAATTTCACGGAGAGTTAGGAACATGATCCCATCAGGGACGTGAGGATGGACATCTGTGAAGGAGGGACTTGTGGGTAGAACTGAAGGATTCGGGGCATTCGAGGGCTATGGGGAAAGGGGTCCAGACCGAGGGAACACAAGCACAGAGGCCCTGAGGCAGAAGGGGGCGGGTGGTCTGAGAAACTGAAAGATCCCATGGCCAGAGTGGTAGGAGCCCAGGAAACAAGGGCGCGAGAAGAAGCTGAAGCTGTGCGCAGAGACTGGGGCCATAGAGGCCATGTTAGGGATTTGGGACTTTTCTGAAAGCAATGGGAAGCTATTGAAGTATTTTAATGTCTCCCAAACTCATGGGGAGAATGAATTGAAGAGAAACAAGGTGGTAAATGTGGAGACCAAACGTTTCAAGAGTCTTGGAGAGCAATAATGGTAGCTGGAAAGAGAGTGATGGTGTGGCGTTGATGAGAGTGAACAGATTTGAGAGACAGGATTTGAAATCACAGAGGCATGGGAATAGATCGGCTATTTAGAATGAATGAGAAGGTGTCAGGACAGAAAAATGTGATGAGCAGGTTCAATGATGTGAGAGGCTGGACTGTCAAGAGAAACCTTGGGAAATAGGGGTCCCAAGATTTTTGCTGGGGGGGCAGCGGAGAAAAGCAAAGGAGAGGGAATCTAGCATCTAGAAGGAATCTATTGGCATCCTCTGCCAAGAGGTGGGTGCTTAGGAAGTGCTGGAGTGCCCTGGGAGCCGGAGAACGAGCCTGGCGGTGAGACTATCAGGGCCTGCTGGCCAGTGGGAACAGAGAGAACTGTCTTGGAAGTCCTGAGAAGCCATGGAGTACCCAGCGGAACAGCCCCTGGGGAGTCTGGAAGTTGACCACTACAAGTGTTCAGTGTGGACAACACATGGCAGAGAAAGGTCCCAGGGTTTTGGTTCTCAGAGAAGATGAGACACAGACCTTTTTCCACTAGGAAGAAGGTGACTTTGGTTCTTCAAGAGGGGGTGAGCCACCAAAAGCTCCTTGATACCTGCTAGCAATTATAGATAGATAGATAGATAGATAGACATAGATATTTAAAAATGTAGTTGCCCTTGCAAGCTTTCTAAGGCACTGAGGTGGAAACACTTGCAAGTGGGTAATTTCCTTTGCTCACGAAGAGCCCCTTCAGGAAAAGACCACAGTTTCTGCGCCTTAGCATCCACTGTGGCAAGCATGACTGAGAGAATAAACGCAGTCCCGATTCAAGGTTGGAGTAACAAGTGCCCTGCCAAAGACCTTAGGCAAGAAATCAATCAATAGATGGGTTTGGCAAAATTGAAAATATTTTTCATTATTGTTTGTGTGTGGGGGTGTGTGTGTGACACTCTAGAAGTCTTGTCAAATTGGGTCACTAAGGTTAACTTCAGCCTTGTTTCCATATTGTGCTCACTCATTGTCCTCTGATGTGGAGTAAAACCATGAAGAAGTGTCAAGGACTAACTCCTTGGGTTTTAATACTCCCTGATTGACAGAGGTTGGTTCCCCCTTCCTCGTGGTCAGGGACCAAGGAACTGCATCATCAAGCTGGTGGCAGTCTGGCCCTGCTGCACCATCCCCCCATGACTGTGACAGTGGGGGGCAGAGCTCCCCAGATGCAAGGGCTTCGGGAACTGATCTCCCAGTACACGGGGAGCAGAGCCAGGTTTGGGGGTGTCTGGAGGCGTGTGGCAAACCAGCCTGTGAACAAGCAACTTATTTCCCTTGTCTGTCCTCCAACTTAAACTTCCTTTCCAAGCATTGAATTTTGGCTGCTCCAAATTCCCAGGCAATCCAATGTAAAATGCTGCCTGCAATTATGATCTCCGGTCTCTGGAGGGGCAGTTTGTGTACTTAAGAAGTGTCATTCTTCCCAGCCCTGTCTCTCCCCATCTGCTGCATATTTCATAACTCTGCCACCCTTCATTCCAGGTATTTTTGTTCACTCATTAGTCTTCTCTTTCCTCGGTCAGCGTGACACACATAAGTAAACATTTATTAAAAATCTACATGATCAGAAATGCAAATTAAAACAACAGTGAAATTTTTTCTTTTTTGCCAATCAAGTTGGCATTTTTTAAAAAATGTTAACACTTCATGTTGTCAAGTTTCTAAGAAGACAGGTACTGTCTTATACTTCCAGCAAGAAAATAGATAGTTCAACCTTTCTGGAAGGTGACTGAGCAATTTTATCCTATGTCTTGCTGATATACATATCATTTAACTTGGCATTTACACATTGAAGGTCTATCCTAAGTCTCTCAATTTAATACTCATAATAATTTCATGCAGTAGTTATTATTATTATCATATTCATTTCCTGATGAGAAAACTGAAACTCAGAAAGGGTGAGTCACTTGTTCAAGGTTACACAGTAGACATGTGGCCAGAAAGGGACCCAAATGCAGATCTTTGTCAAATGTAACACCAAATCTCAAATGATGCCAAAGGCTGTGTCCTTATGCTTACTGTAGGAATTTTCATCAAAGCTTTACTTATTGAATAGGAAAAAATGGAAAACAACCTGAATATCCAATAATAGGGAGATGATTTCAAAAATTATATTGTAACATACAGATGTAAATACAAAAAGAATACATATGTAACAAAACGTATATATTCTTAAAAGCAGCATTGGAGAGGAATATTTAATTATGTAGAAATAGGTTCATATCAGGCAACGAAGTGAAAATGAGGTCATGCAACAGAATGCACAATTAATCTCAACTTTATAAAAATTGTGTACATATGCATAGAAAAAGATCAGAAGAATATACATCAAAATGTTAATAGTGCTAATCTCTTACTGCTGGAATTATGAGAATCTCTATTGTCTTCATCCTCATCTACATGTTCTATATTTTCTAAAATGTACATATATTTTTTTAAGTAACACAAATTATTACTAGAAAAGATCTAAAAGTCTATACACACCCTGCCCATTAGCCTAGAAGGACTGTAGATCTATAAGAACAAATAACAGCCTCCATTTATTAAGCATCTGCTACTTGCCTAACCAGCAGGTTTTTAGAAGATAGTTCATGTACTTACGATCAACCCTTTTAAGCCTACATTGCAAATAAGAAAGCTGAGGTTCTGAGATGTTATATAACTTGTCAAAGGTGACGCAGCTCAGAGGCGACTCAGCCCCATCGTCTGATTCCAGAGCCCGTAGTGCAGTGGTTGAGAGCAAAGGCTCTAGAGCTAGTGGGCTTGGGTTCAGGTTCTGTCTGAGCCACCTGCTAGCTGTGTAAAGAGTTATTTCCTCTTGGTACCTCAATTGCCTCTTACGTAAATTTGTATAGTAATGGTGCCTACCATTTAATAATGAGGATTAAATGAGTTAATTATGTAAGGTGCTTAGAAGAGCATGTGGCACGTAGTACCTGAAGGGCTAGTGTCAGTGAAAGGGCACTACTATTATAGTTGGTGCAGGGAGGTAGCATGGAGTGGTTGAAAGAACACAGAGCCAAGTGCATTTGGAACTGTAGTCGGTGTTGGCCATGTAACTGGGTGACTGTGAGCAAGTTACCAGAACTCTCTGCGCCTCTGTCTCATTATCTTTCATGTCAAGTGCTCAGTTCACGGTAATTGCTAGTTGCTAATGATGGCAATTGTCCTAATCATTCTACCAGCCCTTCCCTATTCTTCTCCTGCACAATAAGATGTAGTTGCTGTTCAGGAAACCACACCTTTGTTCAGGTTGAGCTGTACCCCTGGACCCCACTCAAGGGCCATTGTTGAGATTCAGTTGAGGAAACTTAAATATAGTTATGAATGTACCATATTCTTGATCTTTTTCAGGAGGGAGATCTACTCTGATTCTGAAGCAGAAAAAGAAGTTTGCTAATTTAACACCTTTCTCTTTTACTTATGTAAAAACAACAACAATAAAACCTTCAGCTTTGCCAGAAATGAGAAGGCCCAAAATTTTTTGCTTCTTTTAGTAGTGCCAAAAAAAAAAAAAAAAAAAAAATCCATCTGCTTGCCATTTACCTCTAGAGCCTGGGAATGCTGCAATTCCCAGAGCAGCAGCAGAGACAGAAGTAGTTTAATGGCTGCAGAGGTTCATGACTGTGTCCAGCATGGGAAAATAACACCAGCCACCATTAAGGTGTCTGTGTGTTCCCTGGGGAGAAGAGAAGGGAAGAGAGAGAAACGATGTCAGCATCTTAGAGTAGCACGACTCATGTAGTATTTTTTCTTTTAAAATTAGAAGACTAATCCTTGCTACTTTCCCACCCACTGTTCCCTGTACACTCTCTCCCAACTGTGCCAAGACACATATTTCTTATCCTTGGACCACCCAGAAGGTGTGATTCGAATGGCACCTCACCCAGCCTCCAGGGAGCTCCAGCCCTGGGAGAGTGACTCCAGATGGTAGTGGCTGTGGGGATGTGATCTGGTCCAAGATCATCCCTGCCTAGGATGACTTTGGAGGGGTCACTTCAACTTCACACTTTTGGTTTATTTTGGGCCAATGCCAGGGGTCCAACTCAGCATGGACTAGACTACCAGTCTTGGGAAGGGATTGGTCTGAATCTACTCCCATCAAGGTTGACCTGAGGCTTAGTCAGTTCTCTCACTGGGGAAGGTAGGGCCTGGCTGAGGGGCCACATTCAGGCCTCCCTTGGTCAGACCCCACATCCCAGTGGAGCCATTTCCTCAGGACAGGGCTTCAAGGAAGATCAGTGGCCTGGAGGGTGTAGATCATCTGGGGACAACGATTGCTGAATTTACAATGGATTCTTCAGCAAAATGTGTCCTTAATAAGAGCAAACCAGAGCTGTTCCAGGGCAGGGGTCTGCAAACTAAAGCCTGTGGCCCACACTTTGCCCACTGCCTGCTTTTACGCAGCCTGCGAGCTAAGATTAATTCTCACATTTTCAAATCGTTGGGGAAAAAAATCAAAATAGTAACAATATTTTGTGACACAAGAAAATTATATGAAATTCAAATATTAATGCTCATGAGTAATATTTTTACTAGAACACAGCCATACACATTCATTTATATATTGTCTGTGGCTGCTTTTATGTAGTAGAGTTGAAGAGTTGCCACAGAGAGCACATGGATGCAAAGCCCAAAATATTTACTATCTGGCTCTTTACAGAAAAAGTTGGCTGACCCCTGTCCTACCGCAGTGTTTCAAACTTTAGTGTGTGTGCATTAGTGTTCAGAGAACCAGGAACTGGGATGGCCCACAGGACAGAGAAGGGCAAAGGAAAATGAGAGGAGACATTGAGGGAATAGATTCCAGGGGAATATTAAAGCTGGAAAGGTGGTAAAGACATTTCTAAGGAAATGAACATGCATTTGAGTATACTTCTCAGCAAGCACACACATGAAAACAGCAGATGGGAAAAAAAATTAAAGATCTGGAGCTTTAATGGAAAGGGAACACTTCTTTAATTAAAATGTGTGGGCTGAAAAAACAAATTCCCTTTAGAAATTAGTTCTTAACCCTTTCAGGTGAGGTTATATGAATGCATCCAAAATTTCTTACATCTCTCTCTCAGGCAAAGGAACTAGTTATTTATTTGGGTTGTCTCTTGCTACATAGCAAACCATTTCAAACTTTGTGGCTTAAGACATAATAATTGGATCAAATGGTAGTTCTACTTTCAGTCCTTTGAGGCATTTCCATATTACTTCCCATAGAGGTTATACTAGTTTGCAGTCTCACCAGCAGTGTATGAGTGTTCCTCTCTGCATCCACACCAACATTTGTTGTTTGGGGACTTTTTGATAAAAGCTATTCTTACTGGAGTTAAGTGATAAACTCACTGTGGTTTTGATTTGCATTTCGCTGCTGATTAGAGATGTTGAGCATTTTTTCATGTTTATTCAATCCAGCAATCCCACTACTGGATATTTACCCAAAGGAAAAAAAGACATTCTATAAAAAAGACATCTGCACTGGAATGTTTATAGTAGCACAATTCACAATTGCAAAGATGTGGAAACAACCCAAGTGTCCATCAATACATGAGTGGATTAATAAAATGTGGTATATGTATACCATGGAGTACTACTCAGCCACAAAATTGGTGAACTAATACCTCTTGTATTAACCTGGATGGAATTGGAAACCATTTTTCTAAGTGAAGTATCACAAGAATGGAAAAACAAACACCACATGTACTCATCATTAAATTGGAACTAATCGATCAACACTTATGTGCATATATGGAAGTAAAACTCATTGGAAATCAAGCCAGTGGGAGCGGGGAGGAGGGGATAAGTAAATTCACATCTAATGGGTACAATGCACACTATCTGGGGGATGCGCACACTTATAACTTTGATTCAAACTGCATAAAAGCAGTTTATGTAACCAAAACTTTTGTACCCCTGTGATATTCTGAAATTATATATATATATATATATGTATATATATATAAAATGTTCTCAATGCCAAAAAAAAAAAAAAAAGACACAAGAACTGATTTTTTGTTCAGGATTCAGTAGATGGGCTAGGTCCAGCTGGGTAACTTCTCTGTTGTTCTTGCCAGTGGTCACTTGTGTGGCTACAGTTGGCCACTGGCTCAGGAGGGCTGCTGGGACAGCTGTGCTCTCAGGGCCTCCCCCTCCTCATGGGACCTCTCTCTGTGGCCTCTCCACGTGTCTTTCCAACAGGACAGCCAGGCTTTTTATATGGTGGTTTAGTGCTCCCAGGAGCACAAAAGCAGAAGCTGCTGGGCCTTTTTAAGGTTCAGACACAGAACTGGCCGAGCAGCTCAGGGGTACGGGAGAGCAGCATTTGTCTGGGAAAGACTTCCATAAAACATAAAGGAAGACAGGGAAAGGAGAGCTTCCTTCTTCCCCAGGGAATAGATGGCTGTCTAGGACAACACTAAGATTTATGGCAATGTTTCGGGTGTTATCCTAGGACTGAAAGCCCTGGAAGCTTTTCAAGAATATTAACAGATTTTTCCTTTTTTATTTTTTAATTGTGCCCACATAAGTTCTAGAGCAGCAAATGCTTCCTAATTTGACTAAACCCATGTAGCTACTGGCAATTAACTTAATTGTACATTCATGAAAAACTCACCAAAGAGGTGAAATAAGATTACATTTAAGCAATTTAATAGGGCTTTTTTGTTATTGTTTATTTTCTTTTCATTTTAACACAAGCACACTGGTAGGTCCCCTTTTGAATGTTCTATAAGTATCTGCATTTTGGAGATTGCATTTGGGGAGAAAAGAAGAAATGAAACAATAGTTTTCCTTCTAGTCATTCCTTCATTCTTTTTTTAAATCTCTATCCATTTATTTATTTGTTTTTAATTACAAAAAGTTTTTCAATACACATTGTAATGTACCTTGTATTTTCATTTAATACCCTGACCATATGAGCATATACAACTCTACATTATTCTTTTTGATGGTTCCATAGTATTTTATTACATTATTTAACTAATCTCCAATTGCAAGAGAATTAAAAACATATGTTCGCACAAACACTTGTACGTGAATATTCATAGCAACGTTATTCATAATAGCCCAAAAGTGGAAACAACACTAATGACCATCAACTGATGAATGGATAAACAAAATGTGGTATATCCATATGATGCAATATTATTTGCCAATAAAAAGAAATGAGGTACAGACGGTCCCTGACTAACAATAGTTCAACTTATAATTTTTTACTTTACGATGGTGTGCAAACACTAGACATTCAGTAGGAATCGGGCTTCAAGTATGCGTACAATCATTCTGTTTTTCGCTTTTAGCATAGCATTCAATAAATTACATGAGATATTCAACACTATATTATAAAATAAGTTTTTGCAACAATATGGATGGAACTGGAGACAATTAGCCTAAGTGAAGTATCAAAAGAATAGAAAAACAAATGCCACACATACACACGATTACATTGGAACTAATCGATCAACACTCATGTGCACGTATGCAAATAAAACTCAATGGAGATCAAGCGGGTGGGAGGGGTAGGAGAGGATGGGTAAAATCACACCTAACGGGTACAATGCACACTATCTGGGTGCTGGGCACACTCTGACTCAAACTGTACAGAAGCAATTCATACAGCCAAAACTTTTGTACCCCTGTAATATTCTGAAATTAAAAAAAAAAAAGTATTGTGTTAGATGGTTTTGCCCAACTGAAGACTAATGTAAGTGTTCTAAGCACATTGGATAAGCTATGAGGTCAGTAGTTCAGGTGCATTAAATGCATTTTCAACTTAGGATATTTTCAATTTACAATGGATTTTTTGGGACACAACCCCATCATAAGTCAAGAAGTATCTGCACTGATATACGCCACAACATGAATGAACCTTGAAAACACTATGCTAAGGAAAAGAAGCCAGATGCAGAAGGCTACATATTTTATGATCCATTTATATGAAATGCAAATCCATAGAAACAGAAAGTAGATTCACATTCCTTTGTTCTTGAAATGCTGTCCTTGCTGGGCTTCGGCACTGCAGTCTCTTCTGGATCTCCTCACTACCTTTCTGACTAGCTCTCCCTCAGGTATGCCACCCCCCACCTGCCCTATAAGCACTGAGGTCCTGGGTGGCCCTCATTTTCTCTCACGCCACCTGCTCGTTCAGCCAGAGCTCACTTCCTGGACAAATTCACTGACACCATGACTTTCCCATTTATTCCTCTAGCTTTCCTTTCTTCCCCTGCTCTAGACCCTCTTGTCATTTACCTTTGGAGCCTTTCTTCTCAGACATACCACAGGCTCAAAATAGAATTCATCATTTTCTAAACCACCCTGTATTTACACGCTGTTGTGTATACTGTCCCCTCCATCAGAAATGTACTTCCTTCTTGGTCTTGTGAACTCTTATTTGTTCATCAAGTTTTGGCTTAAATTTTACCCCCTCCCTAAAGTCCTAATGGACCGCTTGGGTTAGATAACTGGCATCTGTGTTCCCAAGCATTTTACATATAACTTTTTGCACACGCATCACACTGTATTTAATTATTTCATCCAAAGGTTGCCATCTTGTCTTGCTTTTTAAAATATCCAATGCTGGGTGCAATTGCAGACAAGGAGTGTGCATTACTGAATGGGAAAAAATAATACTAATAACAGTTAACACTTTCTTGTGCTTACTGAATACCAAGCACTTTTTTGAGTGTTTTATTTGTATTTACTCACTTAATTACCACATAAACTCTTTGAGGCAGGCATGTTACTATGCCAATTTTTAAAATGGATAGACTGAGATAAAAAGAATTTAAGTAATTAAATAAGCATTTAATAAGCATTACTGTGGATTCACTCACAAACATTTACTGAGCACTTCATATGTGCCAGGCACAGTCTTAGGCATTAAGGATTGATTGGTGAGCTTGCTTTCTTGAGGCAGAACCTGGAAAGAGAGACATTTTCTACTTTCCACGCACACTTATCAATAGACCACCCAAAGTTTGCCCACCAATTAACTTCTGGTTAAATAATAGTTGAGATAAATCTGTGATGCTGCCTATGTTAGTCAGGGTTCTCCAGAGAAACAGAACCAGTAGGAATATATAAATATATGGTGGAGGGGGAGAGGGAAAGAGAGAGGGAGAGAGGGAGAGGTTTTATGGAATTGGCCCACACAATTGCAGGGGCTGGCAAGCCTGAAATTTGTAGGGAAGGCTGGCAGGGTTGATATTGATATATCAGCTAAGGGTTGATATTGCAATCTTGAATACAAAATCCACAGGGCAGGCCAGCAGGCTGGAGAGGGCCTCTTGACACAAAATTCCTTCTTCAGGAAACTTGAGGCAAAATTCTTTCTTCTTCAGGAAACCTCAGTCTCTGCTAATAGGGCCTTCAACTGAAGCCCACTCCAATGATGAGAGGTAATCTGCTTTACTTAAAGTCTACTGATTATTAATAAATGTTAATCACATCTAAAAAATACTAGAATACTACTAAAAAATCTAGACTACTAGTGTTTGAACAAACAACTGGGTACCATAGCCCAGCCAAGTTAATATATAAAATTAACCATCACAATGCCCATTAGCCAGAGCTGTCCAAAGTTGGGAAGAGAAAGTCTCAGAAGCCATGAAGATATGTTACTTCCAACTGAGGAAAAATGTCATTGAACTACAGGCTATTTTGTATGCCATGTCTAAATTTACTAAGAATGTGTTCAAAGTTGCCTTATCTTATTTCATTATCAAATTTGCAAACAACCCATACTACCTCTTTCTATTGTCCCCAAATACTTCCTCCTCCAATCAAACAATGGCTTCTGCCATTCTGCCTCCTGGAATTCCTTCCTCTTCCTCAGGAAAGACATTAGTCAAGATACTTGCCCTAGGCTGTGTTTTTCATGACTCTTCTCATTTTGCTTCAGGATCCCTAGATGCTATGCAACTCACAGAATTATCAAACTTTAGAACTTGAAGGGACACTTAGCAGCCAATATAGTGAAATTTCCTCATTTTACACATGAGGAAACTGGATGCAGTGACTCCTCTGAATTGGTGGTGAAATCAGGCCTAGAATTCAGGTCTATTCTCTGCTAGCTTCAGGCTTTTTGAGATATGGTAGACAGGAGAGAACCATTGCATACTGGAAATAAAACTAGCATGGTAGGAGATAAGAGATATTGCTCTGGATATAGATAGTGGACCTCGATCAAGATTTTTAAACTCTCAGAGCCTCAGTATCTTAATTTGTTAAATTTAGAAAGTTTAAATCAGTGCTTCTCAGACTTTGATATGATTATGAATCACCAGGAATCTTGTTAAAGCAGATTCAGTAGGTCTGGGGTGGGATCTGAGAGTCTGCATTTCTTACCAGCTTCTAGGTGATTGTAATGCTACTGGTTCAAAGACCATCTTTTGAGTAGATGGGCATAGACAATCACTAAACCCAATTTGAGCTTTACAAGTCTATGATGTGATGATTCTACGATTAGGCATAATAGTGTCAAAGGTGCATAAAATCAGTAAAAAGAGAAAAAATATTAATTATCACCTATACTTCTCTGTACGGTTTTGTTCATAGTATTGTCTTCTATGTAGGGTCACCATATATTCTGGTTTGCCAGAGAAAGTCTTGGTTTATGCCTGTTTCCCATTGTGATGAATAGAGACTCATTCTTAAAAGTGACCCAGTTTAGACAATAAATTATATTCACCTATCTTCTAAGTTTCTTTTGCTTGTCATCTATGTCCTCAGAATAAAGAATGCATTAGATTTCTACCATTTGCGTATTTCAAGCCAAGGAAAAAAGCATGTCCCAGATAGTTTTCCTACTATCAGAACCCCATGATTTGTGAATTTCTGTTTTCTTTCATGACAAACAGCACACTCAGTTCAGGAATTTTTTGGCAAGGGCCTTTTGTGTTCAGCCCGCCCAAGATGTGGGACCCTGGGAAAAACTGCTTGCTGTTTGTTTTGTGGTGACCAGCAGCAAAGCTCACTCAGAAGATGAAAAGCTATATGGAAAATACCTCGTGGGTGATTTTTCCACTTCCTATTCTCATGGAATCATTGTCTATGTGTACAGTTCCCAAGTTCAGGAGCAGCCTGAGGGAGTGAGCGTCTATGCCCACCTAACTCAAGACTTTCCTCAAAGCACTATGTGGGGGTGGGGAGGTCTGGCCCCAAACCGTAAATCCCCCACCTGCTGTTCCCCTGTCCCCTTTCTGTCTCACGTCATGTTTCTTCAAAGGATCCCATTCAAGGGAGAATATTCTCAGAGGCCTCAAAATTAGTCATTAATTATCAGTCACAGAAGATTGCCCACTGCTAATTCACAGTTCCGTCAAGTCTCTGCTCAATGGCAGAGGGTGCTGGGTCTCCGAGGCTACCTTGGCCATCTGTTTAAAACTGCAAGTCACCCCTAACTCAGAACTCCAAACCTCTGTTCTCCTCTACTTTTTCCACTGTGCTTATTTTATACCATACGATGGCATTCACCTGATTATGGTGTCTATGGTCTTTCTTCCTCCATTAGAATGTGTGCTTCATACATCGGCTGAATAAGCGGCCCAAACCTATAAAATGGTGTCAGACTTGCAAAATTCCAGAAAGCACTGAGACATAAAAATAATGTCAGAACAACACAAAGGGATTTTTAAAACTCCGATAGGTAAGAAGAAGAAACAGATAAGCACACAGAGAGTTGGGGAATGTTGAATAGGATTTCATAGACGACACAGAGCAGAATTATTCAACACCTATTTTGCTTCTTTCTTCTCCAAGAAGAAAACGGAAAATGGAAACTTGAAAGGGTCAGGCAGGGCCAATGATATAAAGAAGCGATTGCAATTCAGAGCATGCGCTTTGAATGCGTTCTCATCTCCAGCCCCAGGTGACTAGCATCCCAGGTAGTAAGGGGGCTTTTGATCAACAGCAGAACCTCTACAGGCACTCTCGAACAATAGCAAATGTGGGAGAGATTTTTTTAAGCATCCTAATTCTGTAAAGAGAATAAGAATGTACTACGTATCATTTATGTACTACACGTGCTACATATCATTGCAAATTTTGGATACAAAAGTTGAACAAGATAAGGGGGCCAGTAGTGGGTTGTTATGTGCTCCTATAGAGACATCACCTAGGTTGATCTGAGGTCATTCATCAGTATTTTTTTGGATACAAATGTTGAATAGGCTAAGAATTCCCCTAACATGTACCATCCTAAAGATTATAGTCCACATTCTTATTTACAGTAACATAATCAGAGGTTTTGTCAAGTACAATCTGTATGTCTGGCATTCCTATAACTGAGTAACAACCCTACAGAAAAGGAACTGAGGTTAGCAAGGCATAACCTGGTCCTCATGAGCTCATGCTGCCTCTGAGTGATCACGATCTTCTTTTCTAAATGCTCGTAAATGATCTATTCACCATGAAAGTCTAGATTTTTTCTAAAAATAAACATTACACACGTAAGATTTTCAGATTATGCAAACATTAGGGAGTAACTAATACAAAAGATAAACTTATTTTTACAGAGTTGAATGCAAGTGTAAAATCAATAAGATAGTATAATAGTTAGAAGTATTAAAAGTAACAAAATATCTATTTTACCACTACAGGACAAGAGTGATCATCACTGGAAGATTCTCTTTTGGTGGTTTAGTTGACTGTAAATTTAATAAGATTCAACAAGACTTGTCCAGATGTGGCTTATAAGAGAACCAACACGTTCTAAGGCAGTATAAAGAGGAATGTAATATCTAGATCACAGGAAGCAAGTAGGCTTATAAGAGTCTGCTCTGGTCTTGCTGCTCAAGATAAAATGTTTTCAAAAGCTGCTGGCAAACTAAGGCAGTTCCTAAGAGCACAGTGAGACTTAGGAGTTTAGAAACCACATGGAGACTGGCTCTAGTTAGCCTCAACCAAGAAACGTGTTGGTTTATGTCTTGTCAGGCGCTAAAGCTATTATACATTAGAGGCCTGGAGTGACAAAGGAAGTTCCTAGTGAGGTGGGGATACAGAGGGGAGCGGGGCTTAAGTGGCCAGGCAGAGAGAAGAGGCTACAAATGCATTTTTCTGCTCAGGAAAGTTGAAAAAGGGGCATTAGTCAGTGGTAAAAGAAAGCAGGAAGAATGATGTCAGACAGAAAAAGGAGCTTCAATCTTTTTCATTTTTTCCATCTACTGAGGTTATGTAGGTGTAGACAGTAACACCAACAGTAAGAGCTGCCAACGTAGAGGTAATGGTCAGCAGGGCACACTCTGGAACCGGCCTCCTGAGGTTTAAATCCTGGTGCTAACACTTAACAGCTATGCGACTTTGAGTATGTAAAGTAAACCTCTTTGTGCTTCAGATTTTTCATCTATTAGGAAGGACTGATAGTGCTTAGTTCATGGGGTTGATGTGAGAATTAAATAAGATAATATATTTAAAGTTCTTAGACTTGTGCTTGACACATAAGTGCCATGCAAGTTACCATGGATTGAGCACTTGCTGTATCCTTATGTTATCTCATTTAATGCTCAGAACAAACCCAGTATACATAGAAATTGTTGAAATAATCTTCTTATAGATGAGAAAGCTAAAACCATCTGAGAGGTTGAGAAACCTGCTCAAAGTTGTTTAGGTAAAATAATGTAGACTCAGGCTTTTCTGATTCAAATATCTGGGATCTTAACCTATGAGCTTTATTGTCTTGAACTTGGTGTCAAAATAACCAGGGAGCCCAGCTCATAACTATGGACAAATTGCCAAACCAGAGGTAGTATCATTGCCTGTGGGCTTTGGAAGGGCTGCAGATGAAGCCCACAAGGTCTCATTTTAAATATTAGGTGGAGTGGAAGGCTGGAGTTTTGACAATTGTTCCAATAGTTAAGAAGCAGAGTTCTGGGTAGAGGGTCAAGGGATAACTATAAGAGGCAACATCACAAAGGATTTGTGGGTCAGCTTCAGCAAGGTGAGCTATTTGTAACTGCATCACTAGATCTCAATGCAGTAATACAAGAAGGATAAGCCAAGATGAAAAGTCATTTCTCATTATCTGTGAAAAAAATAAAGCTATGTCTCATTAAGCTACTCTTCTTGGGGTTTCCTGTTGCATATTAAATGATGGATCAATCAATGATTTAAAAACAAAACAAAGGATACAAAAGCAGAAGACCCAGCAAAAGTGGGAATGAAGGAAAATAAGCAACAAGGCTGATGAGGAATCCACCCCACAGGATGGATTTCAATCCACTACATCTGTGATTTGGGCTGCAAGGGACTTTCCTTAGGTTGTTAATGGCGATTCCAGGAAACATATTTTAGCGGAAGTTCTCTGAACCAATGTTATCTTTGTGGAATCTCATGATAAATTAATGGTGGTCCCAGTTTATTGTATACTAACCAAGGTGGCAGTGTTCCCAAAACTGTTTATGTTATTGTACTTGTTATTGTAAGTACATACTTTAATTAAATATTATCCTGATTACAAGAGCAGTTTCTATAAAAACTAAGTTGAATGTCTAGGAAGTATTAATAATAAGTGAGTCACTAAAAAATGTGCTGCCTGGTTAGATGTGGATAAGATAATTGTAAAAGAGGGGAAAAAAAATAATTAAAAGCTAGGAGGATCCTGTATCCCATTTATTTCACAAATATCTTCCAAGGGCTTACTCCATTTTAAAGAAACAAAATGGAAATCAAAAATAATACATTAAGATGCAGATACCTTAAACAGATTCAAGTAGACTTACCATTCTATCCAGCAATCCCATTATTGGGCATCTACCCAAAAGAACAAAAGTCATTCTATAAAAAAGACACCTGCACCTGAATGTTTATCGCAGCACAATTCACAATTGCAAAGATGTGGAAACAACCCAAATGCCCATAATACATGAGTGGATTAGTAAACTGTGGTATTATGTATACCATGGAGTATTGCTCAGCTATAAGAAATAACGGTGATATAGAATCTCTTTTGTTCCCCTGGAGAGAGTTGTAACCCATTCTATTAAGTGAAGTATCCCAGGAATGGAAAAATAAGCACCACATGTACTCACCAGCAAATTTGTTTCCCTGATCATCACCTAAGTGCACATTTGGGAATAACACCAATTGGGTGTCGGACAGATGTGGGGGGTGGGGGAGGGGATGGGTGTATACCTACATAATGAGTACGATGTGCACTGTCTGGGGAATGGACATGCTTGAAACTCTGACTCAGGGGAATGGGGGGGGGCATGGGCAATATACATAACCTGAACTTTTGTACCCCCATAATAAGTTGAAATAAAAAAAATAACAATAATACATTAAGGATGTGTTTCTTATTAGTTAACATGAAATCCCATCACCTAAGTGATCCAAGTCTTCTCAATGAGAGCCTTGTTGACATTGTGGGCACGGTGGTTCATTTAGCAGCACTGCCCAGCATTGAGGCATTTAGCCTCTCCAGTCTATAGCCACCAAATGCTATGGTGGCCCCAGTCATTGTGACACTCAAAGAGCACCCCTGGCAGAGTTCCAAATCCTCCTTGTAGTAAACACAGTAGTTTTGTGCATCCTACCAAACATTACTGCTTGTACTCAAAGAAATGACTTGGCCCTACCTCAAAAGATCAGAAAATGGATTTATATTTATATGTTTTTAATTAAAATAATATATTAAGACATATAAGCATTATTATTTTTTTATGATTCCTGCTTCAGTTGCCTTTCTGTGATTAACCATCCAGCTACTAGTCCTGATAGTTTAGGTTAAGAGTTCTTTTGCTACTCTAACTACCCAGGGGCCTTCTAAAAAAATAGCAATATCATAGGGGTTACACACATGATACAAGGAATTGTTGAAAGAACTGGCTATTTCTCACTGGAAGAGGCAACATTTTAGATGGAGAGAGAGAGTTACTGATTTTATACATATATAAAGAACAATCCTGTTTAAGGAGAATTAAGTTTCTTCTATGAGACTCTACATAGAATAATCTAGAAATAACTGTTAAATTGAATGAAATTTAATAAAGACAACATAGTATAATAGAAAAAATAAAAACTTTAGTGCCAGACAAACCTGGACATAAATCCTGGCTTTCTGTCTTGTACAATATATATAAATTGTCCAGTTACTTCTCAAAGTCTCCATTTTCCCCCCATATAACTATAAAAATAATATTTATCTCACAGGGCAATAAAGAATAAATAAAATAGTCTATCTTCTGTTCTTAGCACTGTTTCTAGCATATACCAGACACATAATAAATGGTAGTTCCCTTCCTCATCTTCTTCCCTGTCCCTGGAGGTGCAAAGCAAAAAAAGACAATTATCTGCTTAAATACACTGCATCTTAGAGCTTTTATGTTTTAAGATGTGAATAGAACTATAAAAATTCCTTCTGGATCAAATCCTCACCTTGTAGCAGACATTGTTGACACTGTTCCTTGCCTACCTAAAAGCTATTTACCTCCTTTTTCCTTGTTAGTAGCCCTCCATGTGTGCTTAAGGTTGGATAAATATCCTTTGGCTTTCTAGAAGGTCAACCCAGCCCTGGTTGAAGTGTTGGCCTAAATCCAATCCTTTTGTGGCACATTAGATTACCCTTCAGCAAATATTCCACCCCCAACCGATGATACCCATGAGAAGAGTATACTTTCCTGCCCCTTTGATTTTGAACTTGAAATATGGGCAAAAGTAAGAATGTGCCAATTCTAAGCCTAGGCTTGTGCCTCTGGGAGCTTCTAACCTCTGCCATGACAAGACATGCTTTGGGTGTCCCAGGTCACAAAAGAATGAGAGCCACATGGAGCAGCTTCCCTGGCTGACCTGCCAAAACTTTCATCCTAAAGCAGAGCCATCCCAGCTGACCTGCAGATGCATAAGAAATAAACATGTATTGTTGCATGTCCCTGAGATGATTTTGTGCTTGTTTGTTCAGCTGACTGATACACCTGCCTATGAGAGATATTAGAAAAAATTGGCTGGGAAGCTTCTGGGAAATAGTTTTTCTCTCTGGTAAGAGAAAGGAAACATGCATGAAGATAAACTCTCTGCTCAGTGCCACATCCTGACTTTGAATGAATAGCAGCTTTTGACCATGAGAAGAAGGCCACCAGCCCCAAATGAATGAACCAATACCACCAGCCATCTTCCTTCATTTCTTATAACGTGATAAGAATAAATTCCTATTTGTTTAAACCACAATTTGTTTGGCACCTGCAACTGCATATATTCTAACTAATACTTGTCAATATTGAAACCCAGAACTACTTTAAGAATTTTTAGTTTTTATGACACAAGCAAACAGATTTGACAATTCCCAGAATTATTTCTGATTTGTGATCAGATGTTGTATACTACGTTTTTACTCATGACTTCACTGGCTTATTCAGTGAGCATTGCTTGCTCATTCAGCTGATACCCAAGCATTTAGGATGTCCCTCCAAGGAACAATATTCCCTGTAGCTTCATTTCTATCAGGGAATCTCCCTTCACCATCAGGTGCACCTTCTCCCCACACTGCAATATTCCATGTGTAGGTTATTTCTTGAATCTTTTTGATGTGGCCTCCTTCCAGGGATTTTCATGGTCTTTCCTGCCTCTATCACAGCTGGGCCAGAGAAATATAAAAGTGAGATTTCTGTGTATATTATAAGAAGATCAGAAACAAACACCTTTCCATTGACTCTTCATTTCAGAGCTAAGCTCATGCCACCAAAAAAGAGGGCAGATGCCAAAGCAAGAATGCCCAAGTTCAGGGCCCAGGTCTCCCACTTCCCAGCTTCAGGAATATGGCTGTGTTTTAGCTCAGGCTGCTATAACAAAGTATCGCAGACTGGGTGGTTCAAATAACAGACATTTACTTCTCACAGTTCTGGAGGCTGGTAAGTTCAAGATCAAACTGGCAAGGGCTCCCTTCCTGGTTTTCAGATGGCCACCTTCTCACTGTGTCCTCATAAGGTGGAGGGGGGACGCTGGTCCCTCTTTCTCTTCTTGTGAGGACACTAATCCTATTACAGGGGCTTCACCCTTGTGAGCTCATCTAAACCTAATCACCTCCTAGAGACTCACCTACTAATACCAGCATGTTAGGGGTTAGGGCTTCAACATAAAAATTTGGTGGAGACATAAACATTCAGTCCATAACAGGTGGGTTATTTAACCTGTATTTACCTTATAGGTGAGAATGAAGATATTAATAGCATAGTATCATAGTATTGTTGGGAAGCTTAAATGAGTTAATACGTATAAAGTGCCTAGAGTGGTACATAATGAGCAACAGTTATATAAGAATTTACAAATTTTGCTGTTTATATAAAAACTTAGAATTCTAACATATCAGGGAGGAGCAGATGGCACAGTGGGGGTGCCGGTGAAATGGGACACTCTGGCTAATCCATGGCTTTTGGAATAATAGGATTATAGGGTGAGTGACTCCATGAAACGCTTAAATACCCTGCATGGTATTCTCATCAAGTGGGCCTATTTTTCTTAAGACTTCTAACAGGGAGCTCATTCCTTCCTGAAGTTGTTCATTCTATTGAAAATTCGTATTTCTGTAGCTTCTACTTATTGGTCCTAATTTTTACTTTTTAGAAAAGTAGATTAAGTCTAATCTCTCTTAAATATACCAGCTCTCTGAATATTTTTGTGACATTATTATTTCTCCCCCATCCAGTCCCTTCTGCCATAGGTTCTTTCCAGGGTTGACAGCTCAAACACATGTGCCAGCTGATCCTATGACACAGCAACTCTACTTTGGCCACACAGCCCAGTTTGCCCAGGTCCCTTGTGTGGATGCAACACTGCAGCTCAGAGCACACCAGGGAAGTCTCAGCCTTTTCCTTCTTGTAGAAATGATACTTCTGTTGATGTAGCCTATACATTTATGAATCCATCTGGCAGCCTCATTAACTCATCCTGCATTTATTTCCCTGTGCCTGAACTGCTCCTAAACCCCCAATTCCTTTCTGTATTCATCCAACAGGCAATGAAACTCTGATGCAGACTCTTGTTTTTATTGTTATTACATTTCATCCTATTAGATGCAGCCCATCACTTTCACCTGTCCAGGTCTTTTTGTATCCTGATTCTGTCACCCTCTGTGTTTTCCATCCTGCTTCGATCTTTGTCATCTGAAAATTTGATAAGCTTGCCTACTATTTCTTCATTCCATAGACCTTAATACAACTATGGAATAGCCCAGGGCGTGCTACCAAAAACCTGTCCAAACTGTTATTGATCCATTAGTCAGCACCCTTTAGTATAAAATTTTAACAAGCTTCACATTGTGCTTATCTATTTATGAGGATTTCACAAGGCACTTTGTCAAGCGTAGAAATACCAGGTCTACAACATCTAAGAGTCCCAGAACTCTATCCTTATTAACAACAACAACAACAAAAGGAAGCAGCACTGTTTGAAAACATAATTGTCAGTACTGATCTTTTAAATGTTTATAAAGTTGCATTGATAATCCATTGTTAAGTTCTACATGGCACTTTTTTTTTATCTAATCCACTTTTTTGAAAATTAGAATACGCTTGGAGAGTATTTTCATAGCCAAGGACCTAAAATTCACATCCCTATCCACTGTGTATTTGAATATGCTTGGGCATGTTCTAGGGCTCACTCAACTGGCCCACTGTATGCCCATTTGCATGAAGACTTTTCAGGAGCTTTATTAGAAGGTCAATGACTTGGCATAATGAGATTAATACCCTGCTCCAGAATCAAGACCATACGTCTTTGTGAAACTGAAGCCTCCCCTTATTCAACTAAGCAGTACTCTAGGTGGGAATGGAATATACCCCAAGGACAGAAAGAATTAAGATGCATAAATTTTGTCTGTAGGTAATGACTGGATGAAAGGGATAATTTTCTATTATAGCAGGGTGTATGTTGCTTGAATTCCCTCTTTGTTCCAGAGACCAAGGGGAGAAATCATAGATTTCAGACAACAATGAATTTGAGTCCTGGCTCTACCACTTAATAGCTGTGCCACAGGATCTGTTTTTAGAGAACCATTGCTACTCCCTAGTGAAAAATACTTTTTTGTAAATTCTTACAATTTTTTAAAATGACCTTGAGTCTAGAATTGTTTGAGAATTCCTAGTGCTCCTACTCTAGCTTTTTTTTTTTATATCTTACCTCTTTCTACCATAGAGTGTATTTGAAATTATAGGATTGAAATTAAATCTCTAGACAGTCCCTTCTCAAGTTATATTCCATTATAGACTTTTTCCTGAGTTTAAAATATGTTTTTCCTAAGTCCTTAGCACATATCTGACCATATTCAGCTTTTCCTTTGCTGATAATCACTTCTTCTAAGTGTCCAAAATAGTTTTCACTCACTAAAAGAGGTTCTTATAGTACAAACTGAGATTCTAATTTTCCTTATTTTTGTGACCAGTGCCTCTTGTTCTAACAGACTGGTTTCTATGAATTAAGGTTTAACTTCATCTTGGATTCCAGTCATGAGTTCTTCTTCTTCTCTTTGTATCACCCATGAGGTCCCATTTACCCAACTATTCCATGAAAACACTTTATCACCCACCTTCTAAACACTGGTATGCAGATATACCAATGTCTTCAGCATTGTGTCTCATTGCTGTACCAATGTTTTAAGAGTGAAACAATATGCATCTCTTCTACTAATAGTTAACATTGTATTCCATGCAAGGTGAAAACAGGAATAAAAAAAAAAAAGAAAAAAAAAGAAAAGAACATTGTATTCGCTATAGTAATTAGATTATGGGTGTCTCTATTCAATTTTTTGTGGTCAGTTTTAATTTAATTTCTTTTGAAATGTTCGACTAGACTTCAAGAAAACTCATTTTTTGGTCAAAACTGAGGATCTACATTGTTTCCTCATTCTTAAATCTTATGTTATGGCTAGAAATCTATATCTCATTCTTTGACATTATATAGTCAGGCATTTATTTTCTCTTTTCTTATAAAATGACAACTTTCAGTACTATTTAGCAAACACTGACTATGTCTAAGTCCCTCAACCTCCTGTCTTGAAGGGGTGGGGAACCTGCAGCCTCAAGGCCACATGTGGCCCTCCAGATCCCCAAGTGTGTCTCCTCAATAGAATCCAAACTTCACAGAAAAAAAAATCTCTTTATTAAAAGTATTTGTTCTGTAAAATTTGGATTCAGTCAAAAGGCCACACTCAAGGATCCAGAAGGCCACATGTGGCTGCAGGTTCCCCACCCTTCCATATCCTTCTCTTTACCACAGTAACAGGAAGACTGCAAAACACATTTCCCAGAATCCTTTGCAAGCTGGCATGCAATGGGAGGCAGGACAATTGAAAGTTGGAGGAAAGAAGCTATGTTTTTATGCCTTCTGCTTGCACATGTGGTAAAGCCAGCAGTGGAACAGCAGGGACAGCAAGAGTGGTGACAGTAATATTAACAGTTTTGGCAAGAGCACAGAAGCAAGGGCGTCTGATGAGGTACCTGAGGCACTGCTCGGGCAGTGTTATTCCAAAGGAAGCTTCTCCATGTCATGGTGTCCATGGGCTATGAATAAAATCATGTTCCCTTTTGTCCTCCAGCTTTAGGTGTGATTGTAGTTTAGTGTAATTGCCAATCCTTGAATAACCTAACCTTCCATGTGGTATGCCCTAGAATGCATTTCATCATGTCCTGGAAAAACATTCAAAGAAGACTCAATTGACAATGTCAATTGTCTGCATACAACTGTTACCTTTTGGTAGAGAATCTATTCAACCTCTCAGATCCAGTGAAAGTTTCCATGGTATTTGCTGGCATTTGCAGACACTTGTTTGTGCCATGTTTATGTCCCAGAAGGTCTGTGTTCACATTATCAGAAAAAAATTGCAAGCCTTTTGTGTTTGTTGAGCCCTTCCTTTTTAGTATAAGGCATTTATGATTCTATTCATCACTCTTACTTATCTCCCTCTTATTTTCCCCTTAGTCTCCTAAGAATTTTGAATTTGTGGTTTTCTTTTGTGTTTCTTCTTTCATTTTCTCTGAGAACTCATCTTTGTAGATAAGCTGGCATTTGGAAGGAGGATTCTAAAGAAAGAAATCAAGTCAGTAGTAATAATGCTATCACAGAGGAAAGGATGAGGTCGGTGTGTACAATAGTCTTATGCCATAGGTTCATTACTATCATACTTAGCCTCAAACTAAGATTAAATACAGAGAATATCTTACCCTTCCTCAAAATGAAAAAGGTGATATCAACTAGGTGAGGCTGAAATGCTAATTTGGAGTGTGATGTCATGATTCTTAAAGTCAATGAAATCACATTGCTGATTCTATTCTTCATAAAATTTAATTATCTGTTCTCATAGGGATAAAATTTTGGCTAACACCTGTCCCTGCATAGCCAACACTCTTTAGAATGATATGGCAAATCCACACTGACTATCTCATCATTGAACTTTAGCATGTTAGGATACTGACAATGAGTGGATTAATAAAGTAGTAGCTTTAGCACAGAGACTTTGCTGATGCAAGATACAATGAAAAGGAATAACATTCATCAGGTGTCAGGCAGGTGGGGTGGGGAGGAGAGAGGATGGGTATATTCACACCTAATGGGTGCAGTGCACGCTGCCTGGAGGAATGGACACTCTTGAATCTCTGACTCGGGTTCGGCAAAGGCAATATATGTAATCTAAACATTTGTACTCCCATAATATGTTGATATAAAGATAAATAAATAAATTTTTAAAAAGAGGAAAAAAAAAGGAAATGAGAGCATCTGGATCTGTTAATACTTTTTTATCTATACAGTAAACTCTTCCTGTTTTCCTGTCATGGATGGTGCACCATTTGTACACACCCTCACTGAATTTACCAAATTTAGCCCAACTTCATGACATTTATCTTGAAAGTTGCTGAAGATATCTATTCCCCCTGTTCTGTTCACAAGACTGCCCAAGGAGAATAACTCTTCATAGCAAAGAAAATCTTCTGTTATGACCTGAATGAAGTATAAAACCTGCGCCAAATCAGTAGTGTCAGTTGATTCATCCAAAGCAATTGAATAATATATATTTTCCTTTTGAAGTATAGCATGAAATTGTTCTCTTAAGTTGAAGGCTAATTCATGCTGCCGATGAGTTATGGTTCTCCTTGAAAGAGGCAGTTGTTTGTATTTTGAAACGTTATTGGGGTCTGAGCATCCTACAACTTGGATAACGCATTCTTTCACGATTTCTATATCACTGAATGGCTTTCCCTTTTTCCCCTGAGTATATAAGCTACTTTATAAGTTGCTTCAGTGGCATCATTTCCAAGTCTTACTGCTGCTTGAAAGAATTATTTGTGCTTTTGCTTTTCATCTTTTAATTTCTGCAGTACAACATTTCATGCATCTCCCTCAAATTTAAAATATTTGTGGTTCTTATGAGTGTTACAATGCTGATGAGCATTGAATTTCTTTAATGTTGATATTGCAGTATCACAAAGCAAGCAAATCATCTTATCTTTAGCAGAAACAAGACGATATTGCAATTCCCAATTATCATTAAAAAATCTGTTTTCTTACTTCAGCGTTCTCTTGGTCTCCTTTGACATGATGGGCTATTAAGCAGAAAGAATTAAAAATACTGTTGAGCTATGTAACTATTCACAAATTCCACTTCAAACAGAAAGACAAGTGCACTGTTATCAAAAGCTGGTAACAGACTGGTGTACTGAGTTCCCATCAATTCTTGCCAACTAGTCTTGTGTGGTAGTGGTGCCAGTCAGGTGGAGGAAGTTAGAACTAAATCATGAGCATAGCAGCTGTCAATTTAGCCCTTATGGCTTACTAATGTTCTAATTGTGCCAGTCAATCTGGAAGGATTATTTCGTGGAAACTTATTTTGTTCTTTGGTATTTTAAATATGTTCATTTAGAAAGTAAAATAAAAATATAAAAGACAAACAAAAATGTATAAATCAAAATAGAAGGATTTCTTCTGTGAAATTTGGAAAAGGACCTAGAAGGCCATATGTGGCCTTAAGGCAGCAGGTTCCCCACCCTGTGGGGAACAAAGAGGAAGCAAGGAGGAAGGGGACCACTCACTCCGAATCTGGGAAATATCCATATAATGGCCTCTTGCCCTGATGGATTTCTTAACCTTTAATACTCAGCATCCATCTCCATGCACATTCCTCCCCATGTCTGCATAAAACACAGATAGGTGACACTTGATTAGTTATCTAATTAGTTAGACATCTGATTAGACAAAATTTGAAAGAAAAATATTAAACTGTGCAGTTGAATGTTATCCAGTAGCAGGGAAAAAGGCACGCAGCCAAATTCCTCCACCTCTTTGTTTTGTCACATAGTGTTGCTTAGATATCAGCTTATCAACAGACTGAGTTTCCACTGCCACGACCACAGGAACGAAGAGCCCTTGCAAGAAAACTGCATTGAATTTGAATGCCAGCTTCTTAAAAGGGAGGAAGTACAATACAGGGTAAGTTCCTTTTAAGCAAATCTGTCTCTTTGTTTCTGATATGTTATGTTGTATATATTTTTTTCCTGCCTGAATACCCTAAATGTTTTAATCAAACTTTATCAGGTATAGACCACTTGAATAGGTAAGATGGATTTCTTCAGCAATAGCCCAAGAAAAGCATACATGAATTGCTGCCACCAGAAAGAACATCATCAGTCATTTCCTTATGCTATTTGAGGAGAGAGGAAATCTTTCTGGCTTTGAAGAATATTTATTCTCTGCTCTACAGAGCTGGAAAATGGGAGGAGAGATAAGGAGATGATTTGAGTACAGGATAGAGCACAGGCTTCAATTACAGAGAATATTAAAAGAGTATATCTTGCCTGGTATGGTTTCTGGAGTGTACATTGAAAGAAAGCAGTATTAAATAAAATATTTATAGTTTAATTTATAAGTTTATATAGAGGAAACAGTACACACAGACACGCTGACTTCTGTTTTCCTAATAAATTTTTCCTCTGGACGATCTGAGCCTTAGATGTGTGAACTCAGCCAGAGTCTTCACACATATTAAAATATGTCTTAAGCAGGTGTCTGAGCATGTGTGTGTGAGCTCAGTGGATCAAACAACCCAATGAGGCAGGCATTGTAATTGCCATCATAAAGATAAGGGAACTGAGGCTAACAGAAGGTAACAAACTCAAGTCTGTCCCGTTCTAAAGGCCACGCAGCCTCTATTATAGTTTCTTTTCTTCAGTTAGCATGTGGTACAGGTATGGATAGTAATCTGATCTGTTTATAGGATCTGTTACTATGTTTGATTTGTTGTGTTCTTACTTCCTATCATTCAGCTGTTCACAAGGCAAAGAAGTAAGCAGACGGGAAAGTACTCGGGGTTTCCACTCTGTGCCTTGGCAACCTATTCCCATATGTCTGTTCTTCCTGGATTGTTAAACTCTTATTATTATACACACTTCAGACTCTAAATCCTAAATCACCAGGAAAGGAGACTTAATCACAGCAAGTGTGACTCCTTCATTCTGTGTCTTTGTCAGGCAAGTAGAAACATGACAAGTTTAATAGTTTATTTTATGGTACAATGCTATAAAACTGTAGATCTAAATGTGGAAGAAATGGAGAATGATGTAAAGGTATACTACACTGCCACTAAAAATCATATTTTTAAGGAATATTTAATGATCTGGGAAAGTGCACAACACACATATATATCACGATCTCCCTTTTCTAAAATCACACACAATGTACACAGAAAAAATAAATAAATAAAAAGAAATCAATCAAATGTCAACAATAGTTATAAATAGTTAGATGCAGGCTGAGTATCTTTTATTCAAAATGCTTGGAACTGGAAGTGTTTCAAATGTGGGATTTTTTTTTTTTTAATATTTGTATTATCCTTAGCAGTTGAGCATCCCAAATTGGAAAATCTCATATCCAAATGGCTCCAATGAGCATTTCCTTTGACATGTTGCTGCTTAAAAAGTTCCAGATTTTGGAGTAGTTTGGATTTCTGATTTTTGCATTTTTGGATTTGAGATCTTATTTTCTTCTTTAATTTTTAAAATTTTCCAAAGTAATAGATATTACTTTTACAATCAGATAAGATAATAAATATTTAAAATTATTAAGAAATAACTGTTGGAACCAGGTGTGGTGGCTCATGCCTGTAATTGGGAGGCTGAAGAGGGAAGATCACTTGAGGCCAGGAGTTCAAGACCAGCCTGGGCAACATAGCAAGACCTGGTTTCTACAGAAAATTAAATTAGCTGAACACGGTGGTGCACATCTGTAATCCTAGCTCCTTGGGAAGTTGAGCCAGGATGATCACTTGAGCTCAGGAGCTGGAGGTTGCAGTGAGTTGTGATCAAGCAATTGCACTCCAGCCTGGGCAATAGAGCGAGACTCTGTTTCAAAAAAAGAAAGAAAAAGAAAAAAGAAAACAAAGAAAAAAACCAAACAACTCTTGTAGAAATAGTATGGCTCTACAACCCACCCATTCTAAGCACAGAGTTAATCAGGAAGACAGGGCTCTGAATTATTTTTTAATTCCATAAATAATTAATAATTATTTTTATAAATAAGGTATAAGAATGGAAAAAGGTGCAGAATCTGGTGAGGTCCAATTACTTGGAAACATGTGAGACAATATTCTTATCCCTTGGAACAAATACATTTATTTATTTTTATTTATTTACTTACTTGCTTACTTATTTACTTAAGTACCTCCCCAAAATTGGTTGAGCAAAGCGAAATTTTATGCTATGCTTTGTTGTTCCTTGGAGGTACAAGATAAAGAATGGGAGAAAACTGGAAAAAACAACAAAAGCTTCGGAATGTTCCACAAATTCCTTGCATTCGAGTCCCTCCATCTGCCTCTGACAGTTCCTTACTGAAGGTACAGCATTTTATTTATTGACAGATAGAGGGAGCTTGTCTGTCTTTCCTTCAAGGCTTGAGGACTTTTGCTACTGTCTTTGTTTATTCAGCATTAGGGAGTGTGACCCACAATAAGCCCTGGCTGCGTGCTGAAGTCCCGCATGAGTGAATGAAAGAGCACTTGGATGATCTACTCCTCCTGCATGCGTCCCATTTCAGGAGCTCTGGGGGACAGTCACCTCTTCATGACTGATCCACTACCAGTGAGGATGAACTCACTAGTTGACCACACAATGGTGGCTCCCTGTTGGAGAGGCACTGTCAAATTTAGTTAAAGTCATTCTCATAAATACTCTTTGTAAAAATTTCAGTTCTCTTCCAACCCTTCAAGAAAGGGTAGACTACAGGGTAAGAATATTAGTAATGTTACCTACAACTTCTCATTTAGGAAATCTAGAGTTTTACTAGGGAAAAGAACTAGGCATTTTTTTTCTTTGTAAAATAAAACCATAACTTTTAAGATTTTATGTTACATAATAGAAATTCCCGTTGAACTTTGGAGCTTTGCTCTTGAAATTAGCTTGCAATTTTCATATTATCTTGTTCTCAATCTTTTGAAAAGGCTTCATTAGTTATTCAGGAATGGAATTCATTGTCTTCTTCAAATATATTATCCTCCAAAATCTCTAATTGAGAAACTGAAGCTGAAATGGTATCTTAAATTGTGAGGTACGTGGCTTTGCTATTTTCACTCTAGATATATTTTTCATATTAAGTTTAAGGTCTCTAAACCTAAAAATAAAAATCTAACTCATGGATTTCCACAAACTTTCTAACAGATAAAAGTCACCTTCCCCTATTTTCACATATTATTATCTTAATTTGAGTTTTTATTACATGGTTACCAACTAGTTTTGAAAATTCTGTTATTATTTTGAATTTGTTGGCCTAGGGTAAACTTATTTTATCTTGATTTTTCTGGAATGTTGATGCCACTATCTCAGTTTCCCTATCTGTAAAACAAACACAATAAATTGACTGTCTCATAGGATTGTTGTAACTTAACAGATGATGCATGCAAAATGCTCAGCACAGCACAGAATAAGCACTTAAGATATATTAGGTATATAGTAGTAATTGAAGTCCTGGCCCTTCTTGTTTTTCCTTTCCTCTGTGACAGTAGCCTTCTAAATGGTCCACCTACCAGTGTTCTCTTTCCTCAAGCCTGTTCTCTACAGCAGGGCCAGAGTGATTTTTTAAAAATGTAAATCTGGTCAATTTAGAGTATGGTGCTTTGAGTTGGACAACTTGTCCCAACGGAGTGGAAAGCTGTCCTGTGCATTGCAGAGTGTTCGGCAGCATCCCAGGCCTCTGCTCACTGAATGCCAATAGCACCTCTTCCCCTTCCCACCAATTGGGCTGGTCAAAAATTTTACAGACACTGCCAAATGTCCCTTGGGGGTCAAAATCATCCGTGTTGAGAATCATTGCCTTGCATAAAGACCTTTGATGGCTCCTCATATAAAAGTTAATCCTTAAACTCTTAACATAGTGTAAAAGGCTTTTATCATCTTCCTCTAACTCTACAGACCTTTTGAAATCAAAAACTAGGTTTTTTGAAGCAAAAAAAAAAAAAAAAAAGTCCAGTCCCAAACCATGTCCAGATATTTCATGCCCATAAGAGATTTTGTACCGGTTTCTCCCTCTGTCTTTAACTAGCCTTTGTTTTCCTTTTCGTACAATGGTTCTCAAATTTTAATGTGCATATATTGGAATCACCCGCATGGCTTGTTAAAACAGAGTGCTGGCCCCACCCCATAGAGTTTCTGATTCTATAGGTCTGGGTGGGGCCTGAGAACTTGCATTTCTAACAGGTCTCCAGGTGTTCCCCATGCCCTTTGAGAACCAATATTCTAGTTCCCTCAGGGAACGCTTCATCCTTAAGACTCAGGTGTGGTGTTCAATCTCAATTAGAAGGCCTTCCTTGACTGCTATGGGCAGTTTATTTATCTTCTCTGTTTTCATAGCACCTTTTTATTAATAATACAATGAGCCCTTACCACTTTACCCATCTATGCATCTATCCATCTCCCCTGAGCACTGAGAACATTCAGTGGGAAGTTCTCTTCTATCCACCCAGAGACCTGGCATACTTCAGCCCTGTGTAGATTATCACCACCTACTCTCTTCAATAAGGATCCATAAAATTACAGGATCTTGGAAATCCTTAGACCTCCCTCAGTCCAATACCATGACCTACTTCCCTAGAATCTTTTACTTACACATTTTCATCACCATACAGGCCAGTGGAAGACTGTTTAAGCAAACTAAAGAGGACATTACCCATTCATTTTCCAATTATTGTGCGTTGAAAATATATATGTTTAGCAACAGAGGCATCTTAACTCCATGAAAGTTAGCTGGGAATACATCACACTTTTTAATCCTGTAGAACTAAAATCACCTGCTCTGCTCTGACAGGACCTAACCCGAGGGCAACAGCGTTACTTTTACAGCATCATGAGGATTTACAACTCCAGGCCCCAGTGGGAGGCCCTGCAGACCCGCCATATTCATAGCCTTTGGCACCAGCAGCTGCTCGGTGAGTTTAACTAACTGACCTGAACCAGGCACCTCAGGAAGGAGCTTGCGCGCTGCAGCTTGAGGTCAAGTTTTCAGATAAATAATTCAAGTACAGTGGCCTCTGTCAGTGTGCTATTTTATCAACATAGTTGGTTAGCCAAGTTTCAAAGTAGTTATCCCTGACAATAGAAAGCAAGGTTTTATAGGTAAATTAAGAGGGTTTAAAGAAATCTGAGTATGGATTGTTATAAAATGTTAACAACTCCCTGAGATTTGCAGGAACTTAATCAAGTAGATCAATGGCTCTGGCTTTAGAAGGCCAGCCTAGGCTCCAACCACAGCTCAGCCTTTGCCATTTGTGTGCACTCAGAGGCTTGGCTTAGTCACAATAATAGTTTTATTTATTGAGCATTTATCAAGTTCCAGGCCTTGTGCTAAGAGCTTTATATATAATGTCTCATTTTCTCTCCACTTTACGGTTGTGGAAAATGGAAGCTCAGGCAGGTTACATAACTTGATGAAGATCACAGATTGTAAACGTTAGTTAGGATTTCAAGTCAGAGCTATCACCTCCAAAGATCATGCATTTTCATCCCCATCACTTGCTGTCTCTCCTCTTCTATCAACCTCTTCGGATTTTATGAAGCACAAATGAAATAATGGTTGTGAAAGACCTTCACAGATTATAAGCGCCAACCTACTGAATGGCATAATTGTTGTCAAGTCTCTTTTCTTGCAGGAAAAGCTTTCAGTTGCTGCCCCCCCTCCATTTCACTCTTCTCCTAACTCTAATAGAGTGCTTTTTAGAAAAAAAAAAATCCACTCACTTGGCATTAGCACATCTACTTTATACTGATGTTCTTGTGTTTGCACAAAAGGAAGACATGATTTTTGCAAATGATTTAATAAAAGCAACATCAACAGTAATTATCTTTTATCAAGGGCTTCCTATGAGGCAGGCACTGTTCTAAGAACTTTGCATATATTGTCTTATTTAAAACTCAAACACTTCTAGGTGGTAGCTGTTTTTATAACCTACAGTTTACAGAGGAGAAAATTGAAACATGAACAAGTTAAATAACTTGACCAGGTCATGCAACTAGTAAATGGAGGAGCCAGGATTCAGTCTGGGCCACATGATTGTCTGAAGTGTTACGGAAGCAGCATCTAGTAGCTTTGGTTTTAGAGCAAACTTGCATAGAAGCCAATGAATCCAGAAACAGAGGTAGGCAATGTTTAGTGCACATAAAAGCTACCTATTACCTTATTAAAATGCAGATTTCCAGGCCTAACCCTCTGAGTTTCTGATTCAGAAGGTCTTTAAATAGAGTCACAAATCCACTTTAAATAATCATTTTTTAAAAAATTTTAAAATATTAAGGGGGTACAAATATTTTTGTTACATGGGTACACTATATAATGCTGAAGTCAGGACTTTCAGTATGCCTGTCACCAAGAGAGTGTACGCAATAGGTGAGTTTTTAACCCCCCCTTCTTAGTTTCCAATGTCTTTTATATCTCTTTGTACCCATGTGTACCCATCGTTTAGCTCCCACATATTAGTGAGAAGATGTGGTGTTTGTTTTTCCATTCCTGAAATACTTCGCTTGGGATAGTGGTCTCCAGTTCCATCCAAGTTGCTGTGAAAGACATTATTTCATTCCTTTTTATAGTTGAAGTGTGTGCATAATTACTGTTTATGTTGCTTTTATTAAATCATTTGCAAAAATCATGTCTTTCTTTTGTGTAAATACAGGAATACACACACACACACCAGTGTGTGTGTGTGTGTGTGTGTGTGTGTGTGTGTATATATATATATATATATATATATATATATATACACATCGTGGAGTACTATTCAACTATATATACATATCTCACATTTTATTCATCCACTCATGAATTGATGGGTACTTAGGTTGATTCCATATCTCTGTAATTGTGAATTGTACTGCAATAAACATTCAAGTGCCGGTGGCTTTTTGATAAAATGATTTGGGTAAATACCCAGTAGTGGGACTGCTGGATAGAATGGTAGGTCTACTTACTGTAAGCTCTTAGAGAAATCTCCATACTGTTTTTCCATAGGGATTATACCAGTTTGCAGTCTTGCCAACAATGTATAAGCATTCCTTTTTCTCTGCATCACACCAGCATCTGTTGTTTTTTGACTTTTTAATAATGGCCAGTCTGACAGGGGTAAGGTGGTATCTCATTGAGGTTTTAATTTGCATTTCCCTGATGATTAGTAATGTTGAACATTTTTTCATATGTTCATTGGCCATTTGTCTGTCTTCTTTTGAAAAGATTCTGTTCATGTCTTTTGCCCACTTTTTGATTTTTTTTCTTGCTTATTTCTTTGAGCTCTTTATAGATTCTGGATATTAGTCCGTTGTTGAATGTATAGTTTGTGAATATTTTCTCTCATTCTTTAGGTTGCCTGTGTACTCTGTTGAGTATTTCCTTTGCTATGCAGGAAGTTTTAATTTAATTAAGTCTCATTTACTTATTTTTGTTGTTATTGTATTTGCCTTTGGGGTCTTTGTCATAAATTCTTTGCTGAGGCCTATGTCTAGAAGAGTTTTCCCTACATTTTCTTCTAGAATTTTTATGGTTTCATGCCTTACACTTAATTCTTTAACGAATCTTGAATTAATTTTTATATATGGCAAGAGATAGGGGTCCTGGTTCATTCTTCTGCATGTGGTTATCCAATTTCCCCAGCACTATTTGTTGAATAGAGGGTCCTTACCCCAATGTATGTTTTTTTCTGATTTGTTGAAGATCAATTGAAGGAGACATTATAACTGATACCACAGAAATACAAAATATCATCTGTGAATACTACAAAAACCTCTATGCACACAGACTAGAAAACCTAGAGGAAATGGATAAATTCCTGGAAACACACAACCTCCTGAGTCAAGAAGAAATAGAAATCCTGAATAGACCAGTAATAAGCAACAAGATTGAAGCAGTAATAAAAATCTCCAAACAAAAAAAAAAGTCCTAGACCAGACAGATTCACAGCCAAATTTTTACCAGACCTACAAAGAAGAAATGGTACTTATCCTACAAAAATTATTCCATAATACTGAGAAGTATGGAATCCTCCCTAACTCTTTTTATGAAGCCACAATAGATGCAAAAATCCTCAAAGTACTAGCAAACCGAATTCAAAAGTGCATCAAAAGATAATTTACCATAATCAAGTGGGCTTCATCCCAGTGAGGCAAAGATAGTTCAACATATACATATCAATAAATGTGACTTACTATATAAAACCAAAGACCATATGTTCATTTCAATAGATGCAGAAAAAACATTCGATAAAATCCAGCACCCTTTCATGATAAAAATCCTCCACAAACTAGGTGTAGAAGGAACATACTTAAAAATTACAAAAGCCATATATGAAAAACCCACAGTCAACATCATACTGAATAGAAAAAAGTTGAAAGCAATCCCCCTAACAACTGGAACAAGACAAGTGTGCCCATTGTCACCACATCTATTCAACATAGTACTAGAAGTCCTAGCCAGATAAATCAGGCAAGAGAAAGAAATAAAAGGAATCCAAATTGGGAAAGAGGAGGTCAGACTATCCCTGTTTGCCAATGATATGACCTTGTATCTAGAAAACCCTAAAGACTCCACCAAAGACTCCTAGAATTGATAAATAAATTCATCAAAGTCTCAGGTTACAAAATCAATACACACAAATCAGTAGCATTTCTATACATTAATAAAAGTCAAGCTGGGAGTCAAATCAAAGACTCAATACCATTGACAATAGCTAGAAAGAAAATAAAATACTTAGGAATATACTTAGCCAAGGAGTTGAAAGATCTCCACAAGGAAAACTACAAAACACCAATGAAAGAATTTGTAGATGACACAAACAAATAGAAAAACATCCCATGCTCATGGATTGGTAGAATCAACATCATTAAAATGTCTATACTGCCCAAAGCAATGCAATTCCCATCAAAATACCAACATATTACTTCACACATCTAGAAAAAATAATCCAAAGCTTCATTTAGAACCAAAAAAGAGCCCAAATAGCCAAAGCAATCTTAAGCAAAAAAAAAACACATTTGGAGGTATCACATTATCTGACTTCAAATTATACTTACTGGAAGACTATAGTAACAAAACAGCATGATACTGGTATAAAAGTAGAGACCAAGACCAATGGAACAGAATAGTGAACCCAGAAATAAAACCATATAACTATGCCTAAGTAAGATTTTTTAAAGCGTGTGGCCTCAGCCTGATGATTCTCTGGTATGTGGTCTATAGACTACACTTTGAGATACACTGAGAGATATCAAATGTATCTTTTTGATTTGAAGAAAGTTTTGATATCAAAAATAAGTAGTTCATGCAAAGATTCTTCATGGCTCATGTCCCTTTCCAAATGATTTGACATGTTAATCAATGACTAAGTATTTATTAACTTACAGAATAAGAAAAGCAAAAGAGAAAAAATACACTCCTGTTCTCAAAGATAGTATAATTTGGGCATGTTAACCACAGAGCAGAAGAAATTCTGTACACATAACTAAATATTTGCAGTTTTGTTTGCTTATTTGTTTTGTAAAATTGTAGACTTTGAAGTTTCTCTCATTTCTTTCCCCTAGGTTATATTACTCAACAGGAAGCCTTGTCTTATGCTGTTGTACTTAGAGATTCAATCAAGAGAGCCTCAACCAAGGTAGCTTCTCAAAGAACCATTCCCCGGAAATCTTCAGCTATGACAAGAAAATGTCCTTCAGCACTACTCTCTGTCTGTGGTTCTACCAAAGGTCCAAAGTACAGGGTGCTGAACTCTCAGGAACTGAGAGTTGGCAACATTTTCTGAAACATGCAGTTTCATGTATCCTGGCATCTAGCATCCATGTATCTAGTGAGCAATCTAGTGGGTACTTAGTACATATTTGTTGAATGGCAGTGAGTAAAAGAAAAATTTCTAACATAAACCTCAGACCTAAATATTAATATAATCTCTCTCCTATTCACATAAATTTTTCCAGCAAGAACAAGTTGAGAGATTTTGGAGCAATGAAGTAGAGAGTAAGCAAGCATTTCCACATATAATCTGTAGAGTAAAATGACTTTAAAGCTTTCAGAGTAAAAGCTTCCTTTGAATTAGAACCTCCTAGAGAATTCCAAAAATAGTGAAAGGGGACATGTGACCAGAAGTTTCCAGGTCCACTGTCACTGGGTGACCATTACCTGAAAGCCACCCACACTGTACATATTGAAAATATAGAAACTAACATGGAATTAACATGGATGACAGAGGGCTACAGAGCCATGTTATTTCAGCAACACTGTACATTTCCTTCCTGTCTTCTCCATCCATCGATGGCATTCAACTTGGCCCAAAAGCTTCTGATTCTCACCTGACTTGATCACTTTGTGTCACCCTGAAACTTGCATTTATCATTCTTCCACAGCTGGATTGATTTTACACAGCTATAATTGGCCTTGACATGGATAAGAGAATTCATACACACATCTTTTCCTAGCAGCTGAAAAAACACCCTTAGCAGAACATGAAATAGCCCAAACAACTGATCTCAAGTCTTACCTTTCTGTGGCCTCAAAGGTTTTAAGCAAAGCATATAAAACTATACAAATAAGCAAAAGAGAAAATAGTCAGATCATTCTGTAGACAGCATAGTATTATATTAGTCATATTTAATAGTTATTTTCATCAGTGATTTTTCTGTGTGTTAAAAATTAATCACCAGTGTGCATGTAAAGTCAAAATAAAAAATGCCTCTTTCTCATCTATTTTTTTAAATGCTTCACCCCATTCAAATCATCCAATGACTTTGTCATGCCTATGAAAGGAACCGGTTGAGATGGGATATAAAATTGCTTAACAAAGGAAGTACTAACATTGATATGAAAGGAAGATGCTGCATTATTGCGAGGAAAAAATCGTTGATGATTATAATTATCTTCTCTTTGCAACCATTATCATGTAAGATATAAAAGTTGTCATGGGATTCTGAAAAACCCCAATATGAGTTCTGAAATCCTATCTGAATTTTATTTAGGAGGGACAAGGGTCGTGGTTGGCCCACTAGTCTGATGGGAAGTCTTGGGGAAGCTGATATTGGCCTTGCTGTGGTCATTCACTTAATCATAAAGAAGCTCCTTGACCTCTGCAAATTTGGGCCCTGCCTCACATACTCTAGCTTCACAGTTCTAAATAAGGACTTATTAGGTAGGATTAAAAGAAGAAAAAAATTAAATGGACCTGGGGCAAAGCTATAGGGTAGCCCCCTTAAGGGACAGAGGTTTGTGGTAGACCTCATTTAGCCTTTACTAACCTTCCCATTGTTTCCATGATGGGCCTTTTATCCCTCTGAATTGCTTGTGTGCACTTGTACCTTAGACAGTTTTTGTTGTTCTTGGGCATAGATATTTGCTGTGTAAGCCTTAGCTAGTGATACAGAATATCAAAAAGGCCATTTATAATTCTGAGCTACATCCCTGCATCAAAAGTGTCAGAAGAACCTTGTTTCTGAGAGAGACTTCTAAGAGCTGTTTGACAGGTGAATGTCACAGGTCCATAAGAAGGACAAATAGACCTAAGGTGGTACAGAAGGTCCCATTTTTTGGTCCCCCCTTGAGCTCCTCATTTGAAACTTATAACGAATGCAATTGGTTATGACACCGGAAGAAAGGTGCTCACCTGGAAGGACACTGAGAAAGGTGATCAAAGGGGAAGAGAGGACAACCTACAACGTTCAGGAAAGTCTAATACTTTGACCTGTTGGAGACTATATTGCTTGCTCTCACAGCGTCAACAGACATCATCAGAACTTAAAGTCCTGGAGATCAGTAAGCATTTTACCTGAAATTGCTAGCACCTAGGACAACTCCTGGTCTGCAGTAGGCAATCAGTAATACTTGTTGAATAATAATGAAGTTTTCAAAGATTCTATAGGTCATACTGGTCTCTGACTTCGTGATATCATTCTAGGGTCCCAGGAAACCACAACTATTGGTTAGGAGTAACAGTAGTATGTCCAAGACAGATGAGGGGAAAAGTTCACTCCAGATGCAGGCTATAGAAGGTACAGTGTCTGTAAAGAATTTTAAAACAATAATAAAGCTGACTGAAAGTTGGTCTACATTTTTATTACCACCATCAGCCAGCAATTCTAAACAATATCAGTGATAAAATACTCATCCCCCCCCCAAATCTTTTATTGAACTAGGTTCTAAACAATTGCTGAGGTTACTGTTGAGTTTAAAATAGAATATAAGCTTCAAAGTAGCACATTTTTGTTTTTTTCCTTTAATAACCATTTTATCCCACATAGAAAGTAGTTCAGAGAACTCCCTGCTAAATGGTTGGCTTCCAGCACACACAGTATCAGTTCACATGTCTCCAGCCACTGTGGTACTACATATTCTTGCAATTTAAATGACAGATTAAAATGAACAATGATTGTATCATGAATGTAAAGACAAGAAACAGAACTTAAATTACTTCAATTTTTGATTCTGTGTGGCCACTCAGAGTTTTTCTTTTTTAAACAATTTTATTGATGTGTAATTTATATGCAATAAATGCACTCAAAGTTTAATGAATCTTGACAAATGCATACAGTTGCCTAACCAGCACTGCAATCATGATATAGAATGTTTCCATTACCTCAAAATTTCCCATGTCCTTTTGTAGTCAATCTCCCCCAAACTCTGGCCCATGAAAATCACTGATCTGCTTTCTATCACTATAGTTTTGCCTTTGATTTCTTTTCCCTAGAATTGGTATTATTAAATATGCATTACAATTCCACCAAGATGAATTCTGTCTTGGATTTTGCTACCAGTCCCTATTTTGTGATGAAAGCCATAGGAATATGTCTAAGAGTTCCTGCACCTTTTCAATTAAAATGAGTTGCTAATTGCATCAGTGCTTGTAGAGGAAACCATTATATCAGCCTCATTGACTCTGCTTTCCCCCTAAGTTACAGTCAGTTGCCTGAAATGTAATCAATCCCTATGTTGGAAATCAATCCCTTGGTCTGCCTCTAGAGAATTGTCACTCATTTTTCTCCATATTGGAGCTATCATACTGTGCCAATTACACAATAGACTCCGGCAGGTCAGAAGTAGAGGGAATCCCTGTAGCTATTGAAAACCACAGCTTAGATGCAGGGTTCAGAGCCAATTACCCAATTGCAACAGAGCCAAACACTCAGATGCTACAGGGTGTGAGTTCCCCAGCATCCTCCCAGCACATGGGAGACGGTAGACGTGAGGGCAGCCTGTATTAAATGGAGAATCCTAGAGACAGAAATTTCCCACTTTAAAAATGATGTAATGAAGGACATTCGATCGTCCAAAAAGACAATCCAAATGACTTGACAAGATGGTGAAAGTCTGGCTGGGCGCGGTGGCTCACGCCTGTAATCCTAGCACTCTGGGAGGCCGAGGCGGGTGGATCGCTCGAGGTCAGGAGTTCGAGACCAGCCTGAGCGAGACCCCGTCTCTACTAAAAATAGAAATAAATTATCTAGACAACTAAAAGTATATATAGAAAAAATTAGCCAGGCATGGTGGCGCAGGCCTGTAGTCCCAGCTACTCAGGGGGCTGAGGCAGTAGGATGGCTTAAGCCCAGGAGTCTGAGGTTGAGTCTGAGGTTGCTGTGAGCTAGGCTGGCGCCACGGCACTCACTCTAGCCCGGGCAACAAAGTGAGACTCTGTCTCAAAAAAAAAAAAAAAAAAAAGATTGGCCGGGCGCGGTGGCTCACGCCTGTAATCCTAGCTCTGGGAGGCCGAGGGGGGTGGATCGCTCGAGGTCAGGAGTTCGAGACCAGCCTGAGCAAGAGTGAGACCCCATCTCTACCAAAAAAAATAGAAAGAAATTATCTAGCCAACTAAAAATATATATACAAAAAAAAAAAAATTAGCCGGGCATGGTGGCTCATGCCTGTAGTGGAGGCTGAGGCAGTAGGATCGCTTAAGCCCAGGAGTCTGAGGTTGCTGTGAGCTAGGCTGATGCCACGGCACTCACTCTAGCCCGGGCAACAAAGTGAGACTCTGTCTCAAAAAAAAAAAAAAAGATGGTGAAAGTCAGTGGTATTTCAGAAGTTTAGCTTTCCATATAAGAGAAAAATATATATTGTTGTAAATATATTACTTAATTAAATTCAGTAATATTAAGTTATGTGTCACACTGTGCATTTATGTAAGAAAGCAAAGATCAGCATGTAAAGCCCCACATTTCAGGAAGTCTGAAGCACATCTGAGATCGAGCAGGGAGGGAGAGGCTGGGGCTGGCGGGGGCGGATGGCAGAGAGTAGGTGTAGAATGTGGCTCCCTTTCCTGACTGGCCGGAGAGCTGAAAACGCTGAGAGGTATGGCAAATGGGTTGTGACCTTGACGAGGGAAATGCTAGTCAGGAAACACACGAAGCCAGATAAGGAGTTACGATCAAAAGAATGTATGTATCGTCCACGTAAGTTAAACAGCTTTTAATTTTAGAAAGAGAAAGTCAGGTGTTAAGGTTCAAGCCATTGGGTTCTTTTCAGGAGAAAAGAATACATACAAAAAGAAAAGTCATTTTAGAATTTGGCATCCTTCTTATGACAACCTGCAGAATTAAAACAAGAAAAGAATAAAAATAATTTACATTTTTTCCCAAAATTATAAGTTTATGATTAAGTGTGCCCTGGTGAGATGGGCTCTGTTAAGGGGTTGTTCTTAATGCTTTTTAGTCATTTATATGTTCACGTATTTGTAATATCTGAGAGTTAGTGAGAATAATATTCATCAACTGTTATGTTTACAAGCACTCAGGTTTGGCTGAAGTACAGAGAGTATATACACAAGTAGTGGGAAATAAGTCTAGGAAGAAATCACGGCTTGGTCATGGAGAAATTTTAATAGGCTTTAATTGGCAGATAATAGGGAGTCACCAGAGTTGTTTTTAGAAGGAGCTTGGCCTGAGAACATGCTAGGAGGACTGATTTCCAATCCTGAGCAAGATGAGTCAGAGGGAGAAAAAAAAGGAGAGAATCAGGGGGACACACTTCAGGGGTCTACCCCAACATTCCAGGAGCAGAAATGAGGAGGACTGAACTTGGGGATAGAATACAGGGGACAAAAGCAAAAGATCTGGTGTCAGAATCAATAACTCAGGTGGGTGGATGTGTGTCATTGAAGAGACCAAGTGGACCCCAGGGGACCAGACTGAGAAGCACAGGGAAAATGGCCCTCGGGAGAAGAGCTGATTAGGGGGACAGGGAAACTTGTCTGGTTTGGGACGAGTTGAGTTGGAGGTCCCCGCATTTCCAAGGCATTGACGTGGGTGCCACAGCTCAGGAGAGAGGCCAGCCCTGGGGGTGGTGACGAAATGCCAGGAGTGGGGCACCCAGGGGAGGAGAGCAGTGAGGGGACAGGACCTGGAGGACGGGCGGGCGCACAGGGTGGAGCCGTACAGGAGTGGGAGTGAGCATTCTGAGAGGTAGGAGAGAGGAAAATAGGAAGAAGGAAGGGCTAATGCCTGCAAGAGGAAAACAGGATAGAGTAAGGTAAGGCCACTAGGGATAGGAGCCTGTTGGTGACCTTAGGACAGCAGCTTCCTTCAGGCGTGAGGGCAGCTGCCGGACTGTGAGGGTGGAAGGTGCAGGCGCAGTGCAGTGAATGTCAAAGATGCCTCCTCAGCACGCATTCATGTTCTGTATTCTTTCATTCTACCCAGCCTTCCTAGAAACTCCTGTTAGAATCCCATTTTCTCCACTCGCTTATACTGAGTATTCCCTGTCGCCACAATGCAAGGCCCTTTCAAAAGCTGATACCAGCTGAACGTGTTAATGGAGTCTCTTGATGAAATTCTATCAGGCAGAGCATATTGTTATTGCAATATATTTTATTACTCTATTAGTACATGTTATAAAATATGTACTTATGAACAATTACTGCTACAATTTGATATATCCAATCCATTGAGGTAGGAATTTGGAGCAACAGAGTCGTTTTTAGCAGAGAAAATTGAGATGAGTAAAGGTGAAATTCAAGATTCTATAGCATGTATGAAATGAAATGATCCATTTTAAAGACTGGATATAACTATGCTACCATAGATACACTTTCATTTAGGACACACCATTTCATTTATAACTGTTAAGAATACATTAAAAAGAGGGAATTAAACTCAGATAAAAATCTCTTAACAAAATGTCAACTGTTTCATCTACAAAGAATAGCAAAGCCTCTTCTTTGAAAAAGAAAAGCCCTCTCTTCTTTTTTGATTTATCATTCAAAATCCATGCTAATTTCAGTAAATGTAAGGGATGATTATAGTCAGCACTTAGAAAATGAGAAAAGGAATGATTTAAGATGCAGATGGTATAAAAAATCTAGTCCCCGTAGAAATTACCAACATCAACAAAGATCTAGAGGGTGAAAAGAAAAATAAAAGTTGGTGCAGAACAGAGATACAGGGAAAATTTTCTGTGGAGAAAAAGATAAATCAATTATTGCAGGAACCATGCTGCTTATTGTGATAAATCATATTAATAGAACTCTTCTGAACAAGATATTCAACTGCAGAAAAATACAAGATTTATAAATGACTCAGGATTTTAATTGACTGCCTTTGCTTTTGGAGGCAAGAAGACAATGCCACACGTTCATGGCTGTGTCTATACAACTGCAAACACTACGCCAGGAAGCATCATGCACAGCACTGCTTATGAGTGTGCCCACAGCAGGTCCCAAAGAATAACACGTTTCCAAAGCGGAAGAAAGCATGGAAATCAGAGCTTTGCTTAGAATGACAGTATAATGATTCTCTGTAACAGCAAAAGGATTCAGTATCATAAAACCAGTCAAGCCAGTTTCACAGTTTTTTCTTGTAGCTTATTCACCAGACGTTTATCGAGTGCTGCTGAGCAGGAAGGTCCCATGGAAGGCATTGCAGATTTTGTATGGAATGAAATGCCTCATTGCTGTTTACCTTATAGCCTGTGGCCCAGACTGCCTGACCGTGGGCTGTGACCAATTCCAAGCTGACCTTCTCCACCTGTGGTGAGGAGTCATGGCTATAGATTTTGGGATCTGCTCCTGTGTGTGTACGCGATGAGGTGGGATTTGTGAGTCCCTTTAAATGTGTGGGACCCAGTCCAGTGGAAGAAAAAAATGAAGAGACCTAACAAGCTGCATGGGAACCCACCTACAAATCCTTCTTCTGCCATGAAACAGGTCATTGTGGCTGTATAGATGTGAGGTTTTTTAAAAATCAGAATGAAGTATCATATGATCTTGCAAACATACCCTAATCAGAAATGTTAAGTTCTACCTTTTCTCCCCACATTTGTTCTTAATTAAGGTACTTAGTGCACTAATTGAGAGCATGATTGTGGAACCTGATCATCTAAGTTGAATTCTAAATGCAATATTTAACAGCTGTGTGATTGCAGGTAAGGGACGCCACCTCTGTGCCTCAGTTTCTCATCTGTAAAATGGGGATAATTGCCTACTTTGCAGAGCTTTGGGAGGATCAGCACACAGTGCCTGACATTGTACACATTCAATAAAGTTAGCTAACTGATTAACCTAGTTGTAAAAGTATAAAAATTGTGTAACAACTAATACTCAACATGTTAGTGTTTCACCATTTGCATGGCATCTTTTTATGTATCACATATGATCAAAAGTTTGGTCAAATGAGTTCATAGAAGACGATTTTCCCCAAAAAAGTTTGTAACAGCTGTCAGTAGGTAAACGCTCCTCATCTCCTCTTTCAAAACCTATTTTATTTTGGAAAATATATTACCAAAGAAGAGCAACAGGAGTGATTCAAGAAATGGGGTTGGGGGAAAAGCTCCAAACTGGAAACTACTCAAATGTCCATCAATAATAAAATGGATAAGTAATTGGTTTATTCAGACAATGAAAATGAATGAATCATAGCATACACCACTATGGATTAATTATAAAAACCTAACATTGAGTAAAAGAAACCAGACACAAAAGAATGTATATTAAATGGTTCCATTTATAGAAAGTTCCAAAAGTCAACATTTAGGGATGCATAGTGACTATCACAAAAGTGAGGGTCGTGATTACCAAGGTATGGAGGAGCTGGTAATGGCAAGAGCCATGTGGGTATGTGGGAGATGTTTCTAGAATTCTGCCAAAATCTTATTTCTTGGTCTATATGATGGTTACCTGAGTGTTTGCTCATAACAATTTATAATGCTATGCATTTATGCTTAGGTCATTTTTCTTTTTGTGTATTGTAGTTTACCAAAAAAGACTTTAAAATAATCCCAGATATAAATTTAGAATTTTTTAGTAAAATACAATCAAAATTTTATGAGGAAAGATGTTAGGAACCTAAGCTAGATGCAAGTGGAGAAAATCTCTTTGTTACATCTGTATGCCTCACCCTTAGCACAACTTTTTTGTACATATCCTTCCAATACTTTGTTCCCTTCACCAGCTCAATTCCCAACATTTTCCAATCATAAAAGGTTGAAGGATAATTACAAATAAATTCAGATTACTGCAGTGCACAAAGGATATTCTCCCAGTGCACAGAAGGGATCTGATTCTGCTTAGATGTCAAGAAGGAAACCCAGATAGCCAAGATGATGAAATATACTGTTGAGAGATGCTCTTTTTGGAGAGGAAAATGACTAACATATGTTATAATTTAGATAATCTGCTCCTCTTCCATTTCAGCCTCTAAGTTTACTCAGCTAACCTTTTCTTCAGAGATAGGAAAAAGTACTGGATAATAATGATTTAGTACAAGTCCATTCCTACGTTCCAGATAATGGCTCATAGCAGCAGTATTCTGTTGATCTATTTGTAACATTTTAAACAAGAAAAGCTTTTTCTGGCTTAAACTTAGCAACTTTGAAAACACCTGCCCTATAATGTTGACCTTCTTCAGAGAAGCCACTTAAATTCTGTATAAAGGAATAAAGTTAAGCAAAGTGCGTAAATAAGAGAAGCAAATTGTCTTCTTCAAGACAACAGTCTACAAGGCCATTGTTTTCTTGATAAGTGCCAACTCCATGAACCAGAATGTCATATAGGTTCCACCTGGTTCAGTTCTGAGTCACAACACCTGGAAGGGTTATTGACCTAGACACTTTATGAAAATGATGAATGAATTGAGAATGAACCCATATAAAACTGCTCTAGTACAACTCGCTTTCCTTTGACCCTTTTGAGAGCCAAAGAAGAGTCCAGTGAAGCTCATTTTATTTTTTATGAGGATATTGTTGGAGAAGTTTCTCACAACATCCCATTGGAAACTCTCAGTACCAGGACCGACTAGTGTCCGTCCCCCAAACAACTGATGTTTATCCTATAGACACTGTGACTCAAGCAACTTCCTCATTTTTTGCATTGGGTATAAGGAATTTCAATGCAAAATTTAAAATCTATTATTAGCATAGGTAGAGTTTGGTTTTATTTTATACATCACATCCATATTTTGAATTTTCCTAGACTTCTGTATGTGCTCAGGAAGTAATTATGCTCCCCTACTCCACATTGATGCATCTTAGTTGATTAGTTCTGTAGTTCTAGTCCAGACTATCTCCCAACTAAGTGACAACTGCATGGAAGACTCCATCTGGATTTTCCACAAGCATATCAATTGCATATCCAGTTCCCAAAACCTAGTCCTTCTATATCCTCTACTGTGTCTTTTTTTTTTTTTTTTTTTTGGTAGAGATGGGGTCTTGCTATTGCCCAGGCTGGTCTCAAACTCCTGGCCTCAAGCAATCCTCCTGCTTTGGCTTCCCAAAGTGCTAGGATTACAGGCATGAGCCACCACACCAGGCTCTACTGTGTCTTAGTATGTGCCACCATCCATTTGATTATTCAAGGCAGTATCCTGGGTGTCATGCCTGATTCTTCCTTCTCCCTACACAATTTGCTTTTAATAAATCAACAGTTCATATCACTTCAAACTCCTAAAAATCTCTTGAGTTCATTCTTTCCTTTCCCTGCCCAACTGGTCCCTAATTTCAGCCCCTCCCCACCCCCACCACCTAAACACATGACAACCCTCACTAGCTTCCCTGCTCTAGTCTTCCTCCCCTCCCATCCATGGCACACGCTCCTGCAGGAGGGATCTCTCTAACACTCAGATCTGACACTGTCACTGCAGAGTTCAGTTTTTTCTCAATGGCACCCCATTACCTACAAGAAAAAACAAAATTCTTTAGAATGACTTTTAAATGACCTTTACAATCTGAACTCCTAAGCCTTTACCTCTCTGCTCCTTGAACACTTGGGCTGCTCCAAACATGCCCAACTCTCCTATTTTGATGCACATGCTGTTTCTTCCCCTTAAATTCCCCCTCCTCTTTGGTCAGCCAGGGTGAATTCTATTCATCCAGGCCTCCACATAAACCTTTCCTCCAAGAAGACTTCCCAGAACTCAGGCAAACTTTGGCACTCTTACCCTTCTGTTCCTACAGAATCTGACCCGTATATCTGTTGTAGAAATTACCATGGCGTGTTGAAATTACTTCCTTGTGCATCTCCTTCTTAGATAAGAACCTCCCTTTTTCCAGACATTATGTCTCACTTCCTTTTGTATCCCAAAGTCTAGCATAGAATGCACTCAGTTACATAAATTGATAAGTAAATGGTGGATGGAAGGATTATATTTGATGGGCCCAGATGCTAAGTTCCCATAACTGTACTTTTAAAGCAATACACTAAAGCAGGGATCAGCAAAATGTGGCCCGCAGGTCAAATCTGGCCCACTGCCAATTTTTATAAATAACATTTATTGGAAAATAACTATGACTATTTGCATACATAGTGTTTAGGCTGGTTTTATGCTCCAGTGGCAGAGTTGACGAGATTTGACAGAGATTGCATGGCCCATGAAACCTAAAATATTTTTTATTTGTCCCTTCACAAAAAAAGTTTGCTGACTTCTGAATCAAAGACACACTTATGGCCAAAGTCATGGACTTCAGTGTGTCCTGATCTAGTACAATGTCAATCACATAAAATATACAGATTCACCCTCTAGGCTTTCCTTTTGTATTCTCTTGCTCCCCACACCCCACCTGTGCAATCTGAACACAGATCAGCTTTCAAACTCTCTGTATCCTACTCAAGCTTACTTAGATTTGGGCTTTTCTGCTTATCTAACAATGTGTGCAGACACTGCTAATTTTTCTTCAGTTTATAGTCTTTCCTGATTTCTTTTAGTACCATACTCCCCTGAGTTTTGCCTGTCACAGAATTGCCCACCTAGAGACTATATTGCCCAGCCTCCCTTGCAACTAGGATAGGCCATCTGAGGATGTTCGGGGAAATGGGATGTGAACAGAGTGATGGGTGCAATTCAGAGATTTTGTCCTTAAAGTAAGACTGTGTTCTCACTTCCTCTTTCTTCTCTCTTTGGTTTGGAATGTGGATGTTAAGGGGATGAGACAACTTTGATCATACAGACAAGGACAATACCTGTGGGAGCAACAAGATAGAGGGTACCTGGGCTTCTTTTTCAACCTGACAGAGCACACTTATCCTCCTGGACTGCCTTCAATCCAGATTTTTGGTAAGAGAAATAAACCTTTCATCTCATTTATACCACTATTATTTTGATCACTGTTAAAGCAGCCAAATCAACATCCTAAATATTTCACTCAGCTTAGATGTCCTCTCCCTGAATCTAGCTTTTTTCACCTTAGCCTCAAGTTAGAAAGCTGCGCAGAAGTTTCATTTTTAAATACTTTTAGACTCTAAGTCTTTCTGCAAAACTTCATTTTTTACTAAAGCCCTTATCTTTCCATTTCCTCCATTTTCTTCTCATCTTTTTTCTTTCTTCTTTCCCACAAAATAAGGAAAGAAAAGAAAATTTCCAGCCCTTCTGATACAGTCCTTATTCTTACTTTTCTGCTTTTCTTTCCTCATTGCCCCAACGAGGAACTGCCAAGGACATAATACTTCTTAGAGGATGTAAGAAGGGGAGAAGCGGAGTCAGAAAAGACTTATTTCTCTTTAGTGGTAAAGTGCATTGGCTATAAATACTCACAGCTATAAATTTTTGGCAGTTTCACAATGGCAGAAGTTAACAATTTGGGATGTGATGAATCTAATAATATAAAAGTGCCATTAGATTGCTATGAAGGCTATTGAACATTAGGTAAGTGGTGTTTTAGGGAAAGTATTCAGAAAGCAGGAAATAGATGGAATTGGATGGTTTTGGCTGGACGCCAGGAGACTAGTTAGGAGATAAGTAAGCCCTAGTCTAGGGTGATGCAGTGGGAATAGAAAATAGGGGGGCATATCCACTAGATATTTAAAGGAATAAAAGACAGTTTTGATGGCAGATCAGACATAGAAGCTCCATAGTCATCTTCCTTCCTAACAAGAATATTTTCCTCAATATTTGGTCCTCTGTAGTCCTTTGGTACTGTAGAGAGTATAAGGAATTTAAAGGAGAAATAAAATAAGTGAATATATTTCCAGAGCACAGCACAGTAAAATATATGCAAATGAACCACAAATATGCAAATGAGTAAACCTGGATGAAATGCCACCTCTTACATAAAATGGTTAACATGCTTTCCAAAGGGCATGTCAGGTACATGCTGATGAATCTAATTTTGTTTTAGCATGAATAGCTTCAGGTTTGGGTCAGCTCAGTGAACAATTTAAGCTTAGCCTGCTCTTGGTTTCTCTGTACAATCCCCTGCAAGTTCTGCATGACATCCAGCCTTCAATGATTATTAAATAAATCTAATGAAATAAAAGCCTTTCCCCATTGAACCAGCATTATGCAAATTATTCCTAATCTTTTGTCTCTCTGGAAGCTTCTTCATGATCCTTAGTGGAGTTGAGATTAGAATCCTCACAATTAAAACAAAACAAAAATTCTTTTTTACTCCACTTGTGGAAACCAAGAGTCCTACCTGTGAACAGAAGTAATGCAGGTTGGTGGGTGGATCTTGGCTCTGCACAGAAGACCTGGGCTCAAGTCTGGTGCTACATCTGCCAGCTGCGTATAATCCAAACATTACCTGGCCCAGGTGATGGTTAATTTTAGGTGTCAGCTTGACTGGATTAAGGAATACCTAGAGAACTAATATAGCATTATTTTGGGGTGTGTCTATGAGGGTGTTTCCAGAGAAGATTGTTTTTCTAGTTTCTTTGAGTTTGTTTTTCATTTTCTCTTGGATTTCATTGAGCTTCCTTATAATCCGTATCTGGAATTCTTTATCTGTCATTTCAATATTTTCATTTAGGTTGGTATCCATTGCTAGAGAGCTGGTGTTCCCTTTTAGGGGTGTCCTTTTGATCTGATTTTTCATATTTCTGGAGTTCTTTCTCTGATTCTTTCTTATCTGGGGCAGCTGTCACTTCTTATTTTTGGATTTTCTTTTGTTTATATGGGGCTTTTGTTTCTTCCTCCCTCACTTGTAAGGGAGTATCTGTAGCATATGTTGGGTAAGAACCTTCGGCTTTGCGTGAGGGTGTTTTGATGGGGGTCTAGGTTCTGGATGGATGCCTTGGTTATAGATACTGTTAGTGTGGTGGTTTTCTTGGTTGCCACTTGTTTGTAGGCTATAGCAGCGGTGAGCTATGTGTGTGGGCAGAATCTCTGTCTGTCTTTGATGAGGGAAGACGGAGGTCTTTGAGAGTCTTTCTCTTTCCCCAGCCCTGTGATCCTCGTAACTGTGTGAATTATATTGGCACACCTAGTTTTTTCCCTGAGACAGTCAGTGGTGCTTGTAGATAAGAATCAACCACACCTTGTATGACTAAGTTAATGCTGTAAAGCAGCAGTCCCCGACCTTTCTGGCACCAGGGACCAGTTTCATGGAAGATAATTTTTCCATTGACCAGGAGTGTGGGGGATAGTTTCGGTATGATTCAAGTGCATTACATTTATTGTGCATTTTATTTCTATTATTATTATATTGTACTATATAATGAAATAATTATACAATTCACCATAATGCAGAATCAGTAGGAGCCCTGAGCTTGTTTCCCTGCAACTAGATGATCCTGTCTAGGCATGCGGGGAGACAGTGACTGCAAATACAGATGAAGCTTCTCTTGCTTGCCCACCACTCACCTCCTGCTGCACAGCCTGGTTCCTCACCACCCGAGGTTAGTTCAGAAATCTCCCCTCTGTGCCCACAAGCAACACACTCAAGTCCTGGATGTATGGGATCTGGTCTGTGAGCGTGTGCCTTGGCCCCTGAAGATCAAGCCCTGACCATGTCAGGGAGAAGCGTGCTGGTCCCGAGTTGCCTATGGAGTGCTCAAGCAGGTTTGACACCCTTCTGCTTAGGGATGTGTCTTGCTCTGATGGAGCAGCCAGGCAAGCAGCACCAGGGATGGCTGGTGAGCAGGGAGTGGGCACTCACAGTCTGAGCACCCCTTAGTCCTCTGCAGGTCTTTAAGAGTCAAGGTTTGGGCCCCACTCTCTGTAGAAGCCAAACAGGGGGAGGCAGCAGCTCCTGAGAGGCCTTGCTCTAGCATCTCTCTTGGCAGCCACAGATGGGGCAGGGGCAGGGAAGGAAAAGAATCTGAATGGAAAAAAGCTAGCACTCTTGTCATCTCAGTCACTCTCTTTGGAAGGCAGCCTACCCAGAATGTCCAGGCTCTGGGGTCACGCAGATTTCCTGGGACCCACTGGCCCCCTGTGGCTCTTGCAGTCTGGGCCAGAGTTGGGAAGTGTTTGTGTGGGAATGAACAAGACAAAAACTGAGGGGCTGAAGTCCCCACAGGGAGGACAAAGGTGCACGGTGGGTGGAGAAGCAACATGGCACCTACCATCTCTGCTCGGGTCTGTGGTGATGGGAGGTGCCCAAGGGGGCTGGCAGACTGGTGCTTTGTCCTCAAGACGCTCCCAGTTCACTGGCGGCAGCAGCTTTTGGGTTCAGAAATGCTCTTCAGCAGCTCAGGAGCCTACTGACTGCCAGAGCTGTGAGGAAGGGAGAAACAAACCACTCCACCTACCCTTTTCTCTGGACTGCAAGCTTCTTGGGTGATCTTTTGCTCCTTCTTGTTCTTCTCTGCAACTTCTTCCCATGGAATCTCTTATAGGTTCTGGCACTTTTCCCTCAGAATTACACCCACTCTATGACTGTTTGCTTTTTCTTTTTCATCTAAAACTTTCCCTTCTTTCTGAGATAATCCAGCAGCTGGTGTCTCTGGTCAGCCATCTTGTCCCAAATCTCAATCTTCAATGTCTTAAGAAGATTTAAAAAATCTTCATATACTCTTAATGCAAAGTTAAGCCCTGCAACCCTTTTCAAACATCTCTCTCATGGTTCACACTTTGCCAGGGAGTGGCTAAAAGTCTCCCCTGTGTCTCACTCACTTATTTCCTCCCAAATGTTCCCGCCTCCATGCTGCTGGTCCCTCCCACTGGTCCCTTCCTCTTGCAGACACAGCCTGTCCTTTGCTATCTTAGACTCAGCCTACTACCTCCATTCTGCACACCAGCTGAGGTGGGGAGGGAGTCTCTTAATCTTTCCACATTGACAATTTCTAAATTTATCTCTAATCTTCTCCTGAGTTTTCATGTCTACATCTACAAATTGGAGATGCCACCTACCTAATCTACTCTACAGGATTGTTCTGAAGGCTGCATGTCACACTGGATAGAAAAGCACTTTTAAATCTGTTAAACTATTGTAAGAGGCAGGTCATCACTATTTTTAGACAGAGTGTTTTCTTTCATTCTCCCTGGACTTCTCATCTCAGGGAAGAAAAATGCTCCATTTTCTCCCATCATGGGGCATTTGTGGGTGAGAATAGAGTTCTGCCTGACCTTTGTGTTTCCCTCAAGCAACATACCTCCCTTCCTTTCCCCTCAGAGCCAAGCTTTTGGGAAGCATTGTCCTCATTTATTAGTTCTCCTTTCTTACCACCAATTCATGTCCCAGCCCTCCTCTAAATGTACCGTGCTTCTGCCAAGGATATCAACAGCTGGCAAACAGGCCAAACACTGTTGTGCCAACCCCCATTCCTTCTTCTGATTCCATCCTCCTCCCCCCTGCCGGCTCTGCTCTTACCGCTCCATCATAGTCCTTTTCCTAGTGTCCTCTTCACTAGTGTCCTTTAAACATCTGCATGACCCTAGGGTGTTCCTAATGACTGCATGAGTTCTAGCTCATCCTGAGCACCTGCTGTGCATCAGGCACTGGACATTTCCCATCTCACCCTCATGACAATTCTGTGAGATTTGTTTCTTTCTTTTTTTTTCTTTCAATTTTTTGCTCAGGCTGGTCTAGAAGTCCTGGCCTCAAGCAATCCTCCTGTCTCAGTCTCTCAAATTGCTAGGATTACAGATGTGAGCTACCATGTCCAGCCTGAGATTTGCTTCTTACCCTCATTGTACAGATGAACAAACAGGCATCAGGAGAGTAAGAATACTGGCCAAGTTCATAAACCCAATAAACCAGGAAGCTGGAATTCAAACCCTGGGCTTTGCACTCCAGTGCCAAGCGGCCTCCCTTCTCTCTTCAGTGTTCTTGAGTTTGTATCTTGGTTTTGTCCTTTACCTGCTGAGCTCAAATCCTGGCTTATTTACCTCTCTATCTATCCATTTATTTATCTGTAAAATGAGGATCATAACACAGACCTTTTAGAGTGGTGAGGATTTCATTAGATGTTTGTAAACTGTTTAGCAAAATGGCTAGCATGGAGTAAGCCTCAATAAATGTTATTACTGCTTTTTATTGTCATGGTCAGTATTGTCTCTTCTCTCTATACACCTGCTCCCTGGGCAGGCTCACCTACACACAGCTGCCAGTAGCACCTGCATGTGAGAGAGCTCCACTCTCTACAGCCAGCCCAGATGTCTCTGCCGAGCAGTGGGCCCAGGTTTCCAGCCATTGGCTGGATTTCCTCCCTTTGATATCCCATGCACACCTCACATGTGACACACTCACAGCAGAACTCATCCACATCCTCCCCAAACCTACTTCTCTGAATCCCTTAGGGTGGTGACTGACACGGCCACCTGAGTCATAAACTTGGGCTTTGTCCTTGACTCCCGTGACTCCTCCATCTCACTCTTTCTGTGCCTTAGATCAGTTACCTAATCCTACCTCCTAAGTGACTCTGAGTCATCCAGCCTCTCCTGGGTGTTCCCAATGTCACTGCTCACTCTGTTTCTATTTAAAAGTTTGATATTTTCTTCATTGTGGATTTTTTGCATAAAGTTTTTATTTTTTAAAAGATTTCTTTAAGATAACATTTATCTTGACTTTTGGCACCTCCTTAAATTTTGCATCTAAGAGGAGCACCTCACCCGCCTTACCCTAGTCTTGGCCCTTTTGCTAAGTCTTCTCCCAGTGCAATTTCCTATAGTGTCCTGCCGGAATATTATTTCTAAAACATAAGTCTACTCATGGCACACCCTTGCTTAAATGCCTTCAGTGGCTCCCCGAGCCTCGCAATTCTATACTACCTCCACCCCTCCCTGTGGACCCTATGATCCAGCAGTGGGAATCCACACTCTTTCTCTGAAGGTGACCCCACCTTCATAGCTCTGTGCCTTTGGAAACATGGCAAGTGATCTTTTGGCTATCCTTTAGTTACCTGGGATGGTTGGGACCTGGTTATACTTGCAAATAGCTCAGTGTTCATGCTTTCACTGATAAAACTTAAATTTCAATGATACTATGTCAAAATCCATCTCGAATTTATTACACATCTCTGCAGTCTTCCATATAATACACTCATAACTTAAAATGCTCTTGACGGCTCAGCTTCATCATTCCAAGCCTCGGTGAGGGTACTTTGCTATGATCCAGCAATGCCAGCCTCGGGAACATTGACATTTGCAAGGTGTTGCTATGGTCTGAATGCTCGTGTCCCCCCCAAAACCTATACCCCCTATTCCACATTCCAAAATGTGGAATAATGGAAATAGCATGGGCCAGACAGTCCCGGGGGTAATCTCAGCCACACCACTTACTCTCTGGGTGGCAGTGAACATCTCACTTTAATGCTGTGAGCCCAACAATGGGTTAGTAATGCACACCTCACAGCATTCCTCTGAGGATCCGATGCGGACCACACACAGGACTGTCGGCCCCGTGCCTGGCGCACAGTGAGTATGCAGCACACGCAGGTTCCCTCCACACCCCTCCTGTTTGCCTTTCACGGCATCTGTGTCGGGGGCCAGGACCTGGTGGCAGGGTCTTTACCCCCACGTCCCGTACCAACACTTGCTCTCAAAAATAGGACTCAGGTAAAATGTCTTCACAATATGAAAACAGTGGCCCACAGAAAGGAGCAAATGCTAAGAGCTGAACTTAAGGGAATGACTATTGGTCCCCGGTTCTTGGGGTGACTTCTTTTGTAAATTTCATTTGTTAACACCTTCTCTCCCCTCTCTTAGTTTCAGAGGGAAGTGGGATTGGGGGTGATTCAGGGAAGCGGTGAGAAATTTAGCTTGGGCACACTGTCGGGTAGCTGCAGAAGCATGAAGAGATTGGGAAGGTAGGAGGAGGCCATCGGAGGAGGACTTACGTGCCAAGGCAAGGAGTTTGCCATCGTCTGGTAGGTGAGGAGGAGGCATCTGCATGTGTGTGGGAGCTGAGGGGTCTGGAGCCGTGCCCAGGGCAGTTTCTTTCCCTCAGATGTGTGTGTGGCAGGGAGCCTTCGCCAACCCTGGCCTAGGGTGTTTTTGAAAGCAAGGAGCAGGAACACACCAACAAGGCTGGTTGGACACAGAGGAACAAATACATGAAGAACAGTTTACACATAAAAACGAAGGCTTTGAAACCTTCTAGTGTCCCTGGTCACCCTCTTCCCCACAGCAACTGACTCAGCATTGTGACACACTGGGCTTTCTCCTCCCGGCAGGTGACTGGGACCAGCAGAGAGACCCACCCTCGGGGAAGGAAGGCCACAGCGCCCCAAGCCTCAGGCCCTCCCCACACTGGCCTCGCTGCTCCCCAGGCTGAGCACCTGTGCAGGGTCGCTGGGAGCCCTGAAGCAGTCACACCATTCATTAACCCAAATTCTGAAAGACCCATGAGCAAATGGCATTGAATACTTTTTCAAGCCATAGTTTCACTGTCTTAAAGCATGATTGTTAAGTGATTATTTTTAAACTAATTTTTTATTAGCAACTTCAAGTATAACAACTTTGAAATAGGGTTTATTTTCTATTATAAAAAATTGTGACAAAAAAAAATCTTGGGTCTCCTAGATTCTGAGACTTCCCTCCTCATGTAACTGGACCACATTTAAGGATTACAATGGAAGGAAGGAGGAAGAGGGGTCCATGACAAACCTGCCTGGACCCCTCTCTGCAGGAACCACACAGCATGTGTGCCTACCTTTCTTCAAAGGCGGGCGGTGGCCTGGGGGCCAACCAGGCCGGGAACAATGGTCTCAGCCCTCGTGTCCTGAACAGGACGGAGGAGTCTGAGCGTCCTGGTGAGGAGGTTTCCTCAGCAAGGGCTGATTCAACAGCGCCGTCCTCTCAGGCAGTAAGCCCGTCTCTGTAAGTCAGCTCCTTCCATTTTATCATTCTTTGAATCTCTTCCAACAGTTTGATGTCCTTGAGTTTAACAATCTGAAAACTGCACATCGTGCCGCATTCCACACAAAGCACCTTTAGAAATTTCTAGTTCAGAGGAACCTGGGCAAAGCCAAATCTCACCATTTGATTTTATTTGTGTTCCTCTCTTGGGCTATATCTTGGGCATGACACTGTACAAATAACTGCCATCACCATCATCACCACCAGTTGGTTTTGAGCATTATAATAGCTATCAAATTGGTTTGTCATTTTTGAGACTGTTACTTACAATAAATTGTGAAAACAAATCAGCTCATTAAAAAGTACATGAATAGCCAATAGTACAAAGCCATTTTCTTCAATGTGTATTTTTTTTTTCAATTTTTTTTTTTTTTTTTTGAGCCAGCATCCTTTTTTGAGTATTCACTGATTCTGCAGTGGTATAGTGGACAAGGAGCCCATCCGGTCCCTCCTCTGGACTGTCCCTGTAGCCTTCCACACACCGTACTGTCAGTGGTCACAGGCAGCTGGAAAATTAGACAGGGTGGCTGAGTCTTCGAGAGGTGCAGAGGTCAACTTTTTAATTCAGTATGTCAGTGTGATTTAAGTTCCCACTGAGCACAGATTTTCTATAATAGGAAAAAGCTCTGGAATTTCTCATCTCAGCTCTGCCTGCCACTACTTTGGGGGCAGCTCCAGACATTAGTGAGATAAAGCAAAGTCAGATAATCCAAACTGGGGCGTACAGCATTCTTGAGAGTGTCTGGATGGACCCTTGGCATGGGGGAGGCTTTGTATCTACATTTAAATTTCAAAATGACTTTCTTAAAAATATGTCGAAAGGATACCCAAACAAGCACACATTACTGATTGAAATATGTAATGAATTTTAAAATATACGTGTGTGTGTATGTGTGTGTATACACACATACATATATACACACACACGTATGTTTTGATAGTCACAGTCATGTCTGCCCTGCTCACACTGATGGTCAAATATTTTGGGGGAGAACATCTGGCTGGCTTCCTCTAGCCGTCGTTTTCTCTGCAAAACTCTCCTCACACCCTTGTTCCAGCTGTGATGAACTTTCCAGAGTAAGCAACAAGTCACGTTCTCTCTCCATTCCACACAGTGCTCAGATTGCTCCCACTGCCTGGGGTGCCCTGCCCTGCCCCAGTCTTAGCCTGGTTAGAGCTCCAGCGTCCTCTTTCCAGAAGCTGTCACACACACACATGCACATACACGCACACACTTGAATTCTTGGCTAGCACCTCTTGCTTACTTCTACGATGGCATTTACTACGCTAGTAGTAGAATGACCTGTCCACTTCACTGTGCCCCATCACTCTGGCCATAGGATAACAGCTCCACCAGGACTGGTGTTGTTTTCATCATGTGTTCCCATTCCTCACATAGTACCTGGAAAGCAGGTAAATAAATATTAAGTGAGTGAGTGAATGAATGGGGTGAATGAATGAATGCATTCTTGCTACGGACTGTCTGGTGAATAGTTGCCTCATATATTAACCTCCAATTCAACTCCGACCCTGAAGTCTGAAATTGATGGCTGGTGGGTGGAGGATTTGGTCTCTATTCCCTAGGCAACATGCAGCTACCAGACGTAACCATCTACACTCCACCTGGATTGGAAAAAAACACTTAAGTGAGTAATTTTTCTTTTCCTGGTGACTTTTTTGGTGATTCTGTGAGTTTGTGGCTCATTTTGTGAAGTCTAGACACAATTCTTTTTCATGTGCTATGAAGTCTCAGTTCCTGTAACACAAGCCTCTTTAATCATTAGTCTTTCTGGTAGAATTTGATAGGGGGTCATATAAAATCCTCCTCTTCATCTGCTAATGGCAATTTATGGACACTTACTATGAGCAATATACAATTGCAAAAGACCAGAAAACTCACCCCCTGGTTATGATTCAGCACTATAACATGATAGCTGGAAACCAGACTGATAGTTTAATCAGCGGTATGTGATCCTTATTTGTGGTTGGCTGCCTCATCAATTTTCATTTGGGAGTTGAAATGGACTCTGAGGCAGATATGGCATTAATTACAGGGGAAATTGGTTGCAATATGCCTTGAGGTAAAACTCTTCTAATGGGAATCTGAGACTGAAAGAAAGCCAAATTATAAAAGGATGATTTACTGAAAAAGGCAAATGCATGCATTACCGTCACCGCTTAGCACAGAAAAAGGAGCTGATAAACCAGAAAGATTGTAGAATGGCTGAAAAGTGAGAAAAATCCCTAGGTCTCGCTCTCTCAAAAAAGATTTATCCCTATGCTGAATGCATTATATTTCCCCAGATACACGCGACATTTTCCAAGAGTGCGCTTCAATTAAAAGGCAAGTGAGCATTAATAATAGTTGGCAGGGTCCCTATTTTCTTCTAGATTGAAATATATTTTACTTAGAACTGAATAGGGAGCATCTAGGGAAACCCAAGTTAAAATTCATTTTACCCATTATGGTATCTGCTGTTGTATCAATTTTCTTATTGTAATATCACATTTTTTCCCTAAAGGTTTCAAAAGCCTTCCTAGATAATACCTTATTTTTCCTATCACTGAATCTGGATGAGGTAAAATATAGAGGCAAAGTCATAGTAGAAATAACTATTCCCAATTTAATATGAGAAAACTAAGACATAGGAAACTTAAGTTATGGCATTTTTTTAAAAGCAACATATTTTTCTTCATTGGGTATAAAACTGAGTGAAATGTCAAGAAAAGCACTAAGTGGGAGTTAACATTCCTAGCCCCATCTCACCCAGAAAAGGGTCTGCACTGTATTTTTAAGAGTTGGGGTGTGTTTACCCATACCCAAGCTTTTGTGTGGCAGGCAGAGAGTAGTGTAATGCAATGGTTGGGTGCTGGGACTAGAGCCAGGCCATCTGCACCTCTGCCTCTGCTACTTACTAGCTGGGTGACTTTACCTTTGGCCTCTGAGCCTCAGTTTTCTCACCTGTATAAATGGGATAGCATAAAAGTACTTGCTATTATCTTTAGAATTAAGATGGATCCCTTCTACAGGAGAAGCAGTTGCAGGACTATATAAAGTGGATACAGCAGAAGTTCCTATACCCCAGGGAAAGTGAAGAGTCCTGAGACCAAGGGTTGGGATGAGGGTTTACAGATTTCCACTAACTGGAGAGGCCAGGTAGCTCCCAGACGGGAGACCTGGACCAAGTCTGTGGTCCACGGCATGGGTGGCCATGGTGGATGGATATCTTCCGGTCTGTCTGAGCCCAACCAAAGCCTGAGAACCAGGCCTTGACAACACATTTGTATCTAGAGGGGTTTTCATTGTATATTGACATTCTTCATACAGTGCCTGGAAAACACGTAAGTCAATACTGAGTGAGTGCAGCCACTGTGAACCAAGGATATGGCATTTTCCCAGTGTTTGTGTTTTCAAACACCCTAGAAGTCTAGAATTCTTGAAAGGCCAGAAAAGGAACCACAGAAATGACTGAGGATGAATTTCCCACTGACCAAGTCAGTGGACACTCAGAGCAGATGAAATTTGATTGAGAACAGAAAAGAAAATGTGCCCCGTGTCACATTCTCCTGTTGCGGACTAAAATCAATAGCTGCTGAATCCGTTATGAACACATTGGCAACAAAACCCTCCTACTGGTGACTTATAATATGGCAGTGTATTCAATCATGACAGAAAAATCTGTAAGTAGACTGTCCAGACTGTCAACAATGCCTCCAGGGTCGTCTTCTTTCCTTCTGCTCTGCCATCCTTAGCATGTGGCTTTTGTTTACTTGGTCGCAAGATGTCTGCTGGTCCTGTGAGCCTTTTGTCCAGGGCAGGAAGAAGGAAGAGGGAGCAAGGAGCAGGGAGGTGGTATCTAAATCAGGAAAGCCCACACCTCCCAGAGACTGTCACTTTGTATTTCACTGGCCAGTACTGTGCCACACGCTCATCCCTCTGATGTGTGACGATGAAGCTAAGATTTCTGGCTGGCATATTGCCTTGCTGAAATAAATTAGTTTCTACTAATGAGATAGAGAGGAGACTGGCTAGATGGAAGGAAAGCAGCTAATAGTGTCTGCCACAGTGTTTTTCCCAACACCTAAAATCTACCTTTATCTATACAGGAAAATTTATATCTTATTTAAAGCAAATCACCATATATATGTGGTTTGCTTTAAACATATATATTTAATACACATTAAATATTAAATATATAAAAATAATATATAAATATATAAAATATTAAAATATATAATATATAAATATATATTTTATATACATATAAAACGTGACAATTTGATTTTAAAATAGAGGAGGAAGTTATATTTGAATAATTAATATACAAAATAATTTTAAGTGTATTTTTAAGCCTGGCATGGTGGGAAACTGAGGCAGGGCCATCATTTGAGCCCAGGAGTTCAAGACCAGCCTGGGCAACATAGTGAGACCCCATCTCTACAAAAAATAATTTAAAAAAAATTAGCCAGGCATGGTGGCACACACCTGTAGTCCCAGCAACTCGAGAGGCTTAGGCAGGTGGATTGCTTAAGCCCAGGAGTTTGAGGCTGCAATGAGCTATGACTGGACCACTGTACTCCAGTCTGGGTGACAGAGTAAGATCCTGTCTCAAAAAAGATTTTTTTTTAAATTGTGTTTTTAAAAATTATTTGATTCATATAATATTTTTAAGAATGCAAAAATATCTTTGATCTCAAGTAAGTCTTAGAGATAATCTAAACCAACTCTTTCATGGCACAGTTGAGAAACTGAGACCTATAGAAAATTCATGTAATTTTCTCAAGGTTCTACAGTTAGTTAGTGGCAGAGAAGAAATTAAAAGTCTTGCAGTAATAGTTGATAAGCTTTCAAGATTATCTTTACATTTCAGACATTGAGTCTTTAAATGGTTAGTTAAATATAATACTAAGTATGACTTATTTTTATCACATTTGTAAGGACTATTTAAAAAATAAATATATACATAACAAATTCTTTATCAGACCATACATACATGATTTTTGTTTGAAAATATATCAGAGTAGTAAAAGGCAAAGTCTCTTACAAGGTTAAAATCCTAGCACTGCTACTTGCTAACTACATAATCCGTAGGCAAGTTGCTCACTTTCTAAGTCTCAATTTTCACAATTATGAAGAGATGAAACTTTTGTGCAAGATTTTTTTGGAGGGGTAAATTAAGCAGTCCACATACAACATACAGTACAGTGGCTGCCATTTAATAAGTGCTTAATAAATGGTTCTAGCTATTGTTGCTGTCATCACCATGCTGTCCTCATCATCATTATCACATTCTTGGAAGAGAACCTAGCCCAGGGTCCTTCATATTCCATTAAGAGATAAAGAGTTGGAATAAGAAAAGAGATAAGAGAAGACTCAGAAAGGAGAAAAGGAGTATGAGAAAAAAAGAGACTTCAGCAAAACTTCCTCTTTGGAGCAAAGGAGTACCCAGGGCAGAGGGCTGGTGGCCTAAAGGTGCCTCTGAGGCTGAGAATTCTCCTGGGAAGCCCAGGGCAGAGAACCAATATTAAACTTTGTTTCTCTAGGGGACTGGGGAGAGCTAAGGAACTACACATAGAATCAAAGACTTCTTTTTCATACCAGGAGCTAAGCCTGAGATTTCATGTTTCCCTGAGGTAGATTAGCTAATGGAAGCTTGTAAATCCTTTTGGGGAAAGTCATTACCTGTTGCCCATAGATTTATAGTCTTCCAATCCCAGTGGAACTGGAAGAGAACTTTACAGATCAGCCACAGGGCTCCCAATCTTTATGACTGTGATCAAAGGAGACCTGGAAGTAAATAGGTTTCCTGTCCAAGCTTCCACAGAAGGGTGATGGTTTTGTCCAGTTTGTTTACTAATGGCTCACAAGAGTATCAACTGCTGTGCTTCCACTACTTACCTACTAGCTGTCAGCTTTCCAAAGAATTTTACAACCTGACTTAACCATTGAGGGAATAATACTTTAAAATTTAAATAAATGGTTAGGAAAAGAAAAAAAAATGCATGTAAGGGACTCTGTAACCAGACAGAAGCAGACAAAGGAGACTAGCAATATCAGCAGGCCACCAATATTGATGGAGAACTGGCAGGAAATCAGCAGTATATTTTTAATTAAAAAGTAATATGAACTTCTCTTTTTGACACTGACAGAGTGGGCTATTGGAACCAACTGTTCCACTGAGGACACCTAGAAAAGCAGGAAATACGTAACAAATATACACATGAAGTATTCAGAAAGCTAACAAAACAATGAGGAATTGAAGAGTAAGATCTGGAGAAAACAGAAAACCCTGCCAAGTGAGCCACACATTTGGAGATGCTTTCCTTCTAGCAGTGTCTGCTATCATTTAAACATGCAAGTGAGAAGATGAGCAGAGCTTGTGGAATGGAGAAACAAATACTGGAGTTCAAGGATTACCAAAGGAGGGGGAACTTGTATAGTCTGAAAAGAAATACACCCTAGGAGTAAGGGTGACCTATGAGTATACTGAACATTATATGGACAGAAGCCCAGCACTGAGTCATCTTATTTCCTGAAATTGAATCAGGGTGGTCTGGGATGATGAAAGCTCCAGGTCTCCTACCAGAAACAAATGCAGATTCTCTCTGGAGGAAGAGAAAATTATCCTGGGCCTTAAATTATTTCTATAAATTTTCATAAGTAAAGATTAGCTCTCAATAAAAAGTAACCAGGTACACGCAAAGACAAGAAAATATGAACAAAAATAAAGAGAAATAATACAGACTAGAAACAGATCAATAGGGAAAAATGTAATGCAGTTATCACTTTTAAATAGTTATATTTAATATGTTCAAGGAGATAAAAGATGAGATTGAGAATGTCAGCAGATAACTGAAATCTAAAAAACGGAGAATTCTAGAACTGAAAAAAACACAATAACTGAAATTAACTCAATTTGTAGGTTTAACAGATGAATAGACACAAATTAAGAAAGAATTAGTGACTTGAGAGCTAAGGGTGGGGGAAAAGAAAGAAGCACCAAGACATAATAACTTTGAATAATCATAGACAGATAAACCAGACTTTTTTGGATTTTCATAGAAAATATGAGGAACCAAGCCACCATAAATGAGAGTAAATAAAAATCAATCAATTAATCAATCAATAAAATAAACAGCTCTATTAGACTTATGGCTGTTTCATTGTACAAAATAATTAAACAAAGAATATAATATATGTGTGCTTAAAGTATTTAAGGAAATAAAATTAAATAAAAAACACGAGTAGCAATTACACATATCATGGAAGAGAAAGATTTAAAAACTAGCTAAACATAGCTCCCCCCCCACACACAAAAATCATAATCATTAAAATTTAAAAAGCTAATAGGCATCATAAAGAGCAGATTGGACACAGCTGATTAGGGGTAAGTAGGGTACTTGAAGATAGAACTGAAGAAATTTTTTACAATGTAGTACAGTGAGAAAAAGAGATAGAAGTAGGGAAGGATATCCTACTACATGTGACAACATGGATGGACCCAGAGAACATTATGTTAAGTGAAATAAGCCAAGCACCAAAAGACAAATAATAATGTATGATCAGTATTTAGCTCACATCTGGGAGCTAAAATAATCAAACTCCAAGAAGCATAGAGTATATGATAGGTGCACAGCATTCCTGAACACTAACACATCTCTATAATTCTACTGTCTGCTCTTCTTATAATATGCTAATTCCATGCCATTCTAAAGTTTGAGATGCATTCATTCGTTTTCCAGTTCACTGTGGGGGAAAAAACCATAAATAAATAAAATATACACTCAAAAAAAAAATAAGAAGTAGGAAAGAGAGGGGAAGATCCGAGACATGGAGGTTAAATTGAAAAAAATGCTCACTTTCTAAGGCACAATTTTCACAATTATAAAAAGAGATGAAAGTTTTGTGTAAGATTTTTTGTATAAAATATCTAAGTGGCATTCCAGAAGAAGCAAAAAGAATTTGAAAGAGGCAATAGTTGAAAAAATAATGGATGAGAAATTTCTAGAATGAGTGAAAGACATGAATCCTTAGATTCAAGAAATATGACCAACCCTATACAACACACAGAAAAAGAACTCTACAACTAGACTCATCAGAGTAAAACTGAAGAATATCGAAGACAAAGGAAACATTTTAAAAAGTAGCCAGAGAGAAAAGACAAATTAGAATTACCTGGGTAAGAGCAATAATCAGACAGCTGATTTCCCAACAGCAACAGTGAAAACCAGAGGACTGTAAGGTAACATCAAAATACCGAGAAAAAATTGTTATTCTACTATAGTACCTAACTGAGCAAACAATAAAAACAATCAAAATAAATCATTTCTAGATACCTCCAAAAATTAACACACACACACACACACACACACACACACACACACACACACTTGGGTGGGGAGGAGAGAATCTATCACCAAAAGACCCTCAATGAAGGAAATTCTGAAGATTATACTTGGTTAGAAGGAAAATGATCCTAGAGTAAAGATCTACTATACAAAAGCATACTACTGGCAAAAACATTGGTAAGTGTATGTTTGAATCTAAATCAGTATGTAAAATAATTAAAAAAACAGCTATTGTGAAGGAGCAAAAAATGAAATTAAATATTGAAAAGCAAAGCTTTTTTTAAAATAGAGTCTTGCTCTGCTGCCCAGGCTGGAGTGCAGTGCCAGGGTCATAGCTCACTGTAGCTTCAAACTCCTGGGCTCAAGTGATCCCGCCTCAGCCTCCTGAGTAGCTGGGACTACAGGCACACATCACCACACCCAGCTAACTTTAAAAAAATTTTTTTTGTAGAGATGGGGTCTCACCATATTGCCCAGGCTGGTCTTGAACTCCTGGTCTCAAGCAATCCTCCTGCTTTGGCCTCCCAAACTGCTGGTATTAAAGGTATGAGCCACTATGGCTGGCCAACAATAGCTTTGAAGTAGAGGGGAAAAAATCAGCTTGTCTGTCTCGGATGATCTTCTATTATTATTTCATTGGGATTTCACTAAATGTATAGTTTAACTTGGCAAGTATAAAATTCTTTGATACAGCATCTCCCTCTCCAAGAATATTGTCTACTTTTTCATTTGTTCAGGTTATTATTTTCATGTATCTTGGGGGTCTTATAAAGTCTTCTTTGTATATAGACATTGTACATTTCTTCTTGAGTTTATTCTAGGAAATTTACCTTGTTGTTGCTATTATAAATGGAGTCCTATATCATCTAATTGGTTGTTGATCATATCTATAAAAGTTAATTATTCTTGAATATTAATTTGGTAGCAATATTTCTGAATTGTCTTATTGTTTATAGTAATTGATCAATTTATTTTTGGTTTTCCACATTTAAAAATCGAATCATATATAAAGAATGTCATTTTTATCTTCTCCTTTCCAATGTATATTTTGCTTGCCTATTTGTATCAGCCAATACTTCAGTCTAAACAATGTTAAATGGTTGTGCTGTTAGTGGACATTCTCTTATTTCTAACTTTACTGGACATGTTTCCAGACATCCACTAAGTATGATGTTATTTTGTAGATTGAGGCATTTTTATCATGTTAAAGAAGGATCTATGTATTCCTATGTAATCGAATTTTAAAATCAAGAACGGAGTCAAACTTTACCAAATACCTTTTTAGTGTCTATAGAAATCATCATAGCATTTTCCCAGTGTACATCTATCAATATAATGAAGTGCATTATGATGTGTTTCCTTATACCAAGTGATCCATGCATCAACTCAAATACATTTCACACGATTATGTGTATTAGCTGATAAGGTGCTGCTGAATTCTGTTTAATTTTTTTTATTTGGGACGATTGCTTCACTATTCACAATTAAAATGGAAATTTGTGGCTTTATTTTTGTGCAATCTTTTTCAGTATTTGATGACAATGTTGTATTCACTTCATTAAAAAAGGTCTTCGGAAGAATTTTTTTATGTTTCTAGGCCCTGTAAAAATTGAAATTTCATAGGAATTATATGCAGTGCCAGATAACATCTTTTTCTCTAAAGGAAGAACTTTCCTATCACCTACTTCTTTTTTCTACCCCCTGCTCCAAGCCTGGAGGAGGCAGAGGCAGCTAAGTGGGCTGGAGCGGGGGGCGGGGGGGGGGATGCATGGAAAAGGCAAAGCACCAAATGGAATGAATGTAGAGGTTAATGTTACCCTCCCTCCTCATCTTTGGCTTCTCAGCCCAAAGCAGTTCTGGGTTGGGGGGTGGGAGACAACCTTAAACTTTGAATGAAGTTCAGAATTTTTATTATGAAACTGTCTGCACCTTTAAATTGCTGAACCGAGACTATTCTTGTGACTTGAAGTGATTGAGGACGTTTTATAATCTAGAAGTTACTGGAAAATCTATTGGACTTAAACAAGCACATTGAGTCAGTTTGAAAGGGCTGCAGGAGGAAACATAAAGTTATTTTACGATTGCGCCCTGTTGGGTTCATCTCTCGCTATGTGGCTGTCACACCTGTCTAGGACACTATGAGTAATGATGAATAAAAGAGCCCAGGTTGTTTATAGGAGTGCAAAAATGAGGAGAAAAAGTCTCAACTTCCTCACCATGATCATCCAACAGAGCTCTTTCCTCCATTTCCATTTAAATTTTAAGCCCTCCCCAGAAGAGACTCTCCTATTTCAGAAAGATTTTTCCAGTAGTACATGATCTCTCTCAAAAGAGAGCACTGCCCTGGCTCCCAGGTGTCAGAAAGAAATGCCTCGTGGAGAGTACATGTTGGTCAAAGAGGGGTTACCATATCAGCCAGGAGTGAAGACATCCCTCCCAGAGTGGTTAATAAAGAAGCAAAATGATTTTACTCCTTCTCTTGCTGTCTGGTATTTATAATTCAGCTACACCTTCTGAGGAGTTGCCAGAACCACAAAGCAATAATTCTCTGATCACTGCAATTATGAAGGAGGAGACACTTGATAATTCAATATCTACAAGTATGAAGGAAAGTCGGCTTTGCAGTATTACATCCCAAGCTCGTTAAAGATTGTATCAACCAAATCATCTGCGAGTCGGCGTGGCTGTTGGGGGAAGTATTCTTATTCTTCCTTTTCTGCAGATTTTCAAAAATTTTCAAATTCATTCATTCATTCATTCCCTTGCATGCACGTTCCTTATTCCCATCCCTTCCCTCCCTCAACGAGCAACAATTCATTCAGAATGTATCCATTCATTTTTATGTCTTCTGACAAAGCATGCACCATTTTAGGTGGCTGTATTTTAAATCTCCATGAGTGGTATTGTGTGACAGAGTTCATTCTATTACTTTTAAACTTTTCCTTCTTTCACCAGGCACTGTGTTATCATCTAAGCTGTTGCTTCCAATGGCTGCATAGTAATCCACGGTGTGCAGCCATCACTCCTACAGTGATGAACAACAGGTTTCCTTCAAATTCTCATCAAACCCCTGGGTTTTGAAAATCTACATGCACAACTTTATGAACCTGTGTGATGTGTTCTTTGGGATATGTACCCAAAAGAGGAAATTCTGAGTCATAAGTTCCATACATCTAGCTCTAGATCTATGATTTCCCTCTTCAGACCAGCTGCAACTGCACCCTCCGACGCCCAGTCCACTAGCATTTCCACTGCCCACACCCCACAGGATATTACACAGCCTCCTGACTTTTGTCTGATGTAAAAAGCATGAACTTATTATTATTTTAATTTGCCTTTTTCTGATTACTAATAAGGTTGAACATTTTTTCCTATGCTCAATAGCCCTTTAGGTAAAAAAAAAATCAGTTCAAATCTTTTGCTCATTTTTCTATTGGGGTTACTACCTTTTTCCTTGTTGATTTGTAGAGTTTCTAATAAATTCTGGATCTTAATCTCTTATTGCCTTACACATTGCCAGAATTTTCTTTCAATCTGTCATTTATATGTTTGTCTCCTTCATTGAACTGAAAAAAAAAAAAAACACGCTTAGTTTGATGTAATCAATTTCATCCTTCTTTACTTGATTCTTTGTCTGGTTTTGTTTTTGTTGTTTTGTTTAAGAAATCCTTCATTGCCTCTATATCATAAATATATTTCCCAATATTATCTAGAATTAATTTAAGTGCTTTATTTTTTACCTTTAGGATTACAATTCATTGGGAGCACATCTTTGCATATAATATTTGGTAGCAATTCAGTTTATAAAATCAATAGCTTTCCCATATAGAAATGATAACCAATTAGAAAATGCGATGAAAAATATAACATACATAGTAGTAATAGACACTATAAAATATGCAGGAATGAACATTATAAGAAGTATATAAAACCTATAAGAAAAAAGATAACATTTTATTAAAGGATATAAAAGAATTCTTAAATAAATTAAGAGACATACAATGTTCCCCAGTGAGACAACTCAATACTAGAATATCTATTCTTCCCAAGTTGATGTATAAATTCAATGCAATCCCTGTCAAAATGTCAAGTCAGCTGTCTGTTCTTGGTTTTTAGTGAGCTCTTGGCCGAAGAATGACCAGATACACCAAAAGCAAGGTAAGCACAAGGGAAAGTCTATTGAGCAAAGTAAGATACATTTGCCACAGACAACAAACAAGAGGACCCCAATTATAGTTTGGGGTGCTCGTTTTTGTATTGCCTAGGCTTGGCCCCGCTCGTGGTTCAAACGTCACCACCAAACCACTTTGATGAACAGTTGGGAGTTATATAACTTGTCATATGCTTTTCTTGCACATATAAAACTAAATCTCAGATCAATTGATGAGCTAAACCAGAAAGAAAACTAAAAGTGCTAGAAGGTGAATTTTTTAAATATATTATTAGAGTGTGGAATGTTACCACAGAACCCAAATGCCATATAAGAATAAATGGTCATATTTTACTAAGTGAAAAACTTTAAACTTCTGTCTGATGAAAGGCACCACAAAGTTAAAACACAGGAAGAAAATAGCCATAAGACTAAAATATATAGTAAAAAATTAAGATGTCCAATGTATAAAGATTTCCTACTCTTTTCTCCTTCAAGAAGATAAACAACCCCAGGAAAAAAAGACACAGGATATGAATCTTCAGAAGAAATAAAATTGACCAGTAAACATATGGAAAATTTTCAGTCTTTATTAGTGGTGATTATTTAAATAAATGATGGTAGATTCACAGGAGGGCAGTATAGAGGAGGGATTCTAGGAACAGATTGCCTGGAGTAACAGTCTGTCTCTGATGTTTGCTCTCTCTGTGGCATTGGAGCCATTTAGTCAACATCTTAGTGCCTCAGTTTCCTCTTCTACAATTAGGGATATAAAAGTATCTACCCCTTAGGATCAGCATAAGTATTAATGGGATTATCACATTAAATGCTTAGCACAGTGCTTGACACATAGCAAACGTTGACTATTATTATTATTAATACAATGGAATACTATACATCTGTTAAAAGCATGAGGCTGTTTTACCCGTGTACACATGGAAAGATCATAGATGTTAAAGAAAAAAGGACATCCCCAAACTAATAGGTATAATATGGTCTCACTTATATGTAAAGAAATCCCCGTGTGTGTATCTATGTGTAGATTAAAACACAAACAAATCAGACTTCTATCAATGGTTGCCTACAATGAAAATTATGTGGGTGGCAGTGAAGGGGACTTTTAACTTTCTGCTCTCTATATATCCTTATTTTTTAAATTGTTTGGTTGATTTATAATGGGCATTAATTTATTCATTTTTTGCACATAAAACTTAAAAATGGAGTAAAAGATTCCTCCTATGCCTGCCAGCTGAGCCTGCTTTCTGAGAGGATGGTCCAGACCTGTGAGGCACGATTTTTAAGAGTGCTAGGAAAGGTCTCTGTCTGGACTCATCAAAGTGTATGAATCTTTTAAAATTCATTCTCCTATTGATAAACAAATATTTAAGGATAAAATCAGATTTGAGAGTAAAGAATTTGCTTTTTCTTAATACTCCCCTTCTCCCTCCCATTCGAAATTCTGAAACACTCTCTTAGAAGCTCTGCCCCTTTACTTGTCTTCCTAAAATGTAATTTAGGCATTTAAATCAGTTCTAATGTCTCGTTACCAACTCAATATTGCAAATTCCTGATTAATGAGAGCTGGAGAACATCTTCACTTAGTAGCCCTTTTTCTATCAATAGTTAATAACCCTCCCGTTTCCAGATTTGACAACTTGAGTGTTCTTTAACTTTTCTTCCCTCTGATCTATCACATCCAATCTGTATTTAATAATCAGAAGCTCAACAAACATTTATTGAGGACTTAGGCACCAGGCACAACACTAGGGGTAAAAGACACAGGAAATCAGGTGTGGTCTCTGCCTTTGAGGCACTTACAATCTGGTGGGGAAATAGACATACAAGCAAACAACACACTCTATAAAGCACTAAGGAAACACAGAATAGCCACTTCTTCCCCAGTAATGTCTTCTGCATCCGCCTCTCACCTCAATTTGTGTCCTCATTCATCTCTTCATTTTCAGTATTTCCCCATTCTAATGTGCTCTATACAAGGCAACCACATGAATCTTCCCAAGTTGTGGTTTTCAATACTTTACTCCAATGCTCAAAAATATTCTTAGTTTCTCATTCCCAACATTGCAAAATACAAATTTCTTTACCTTAGGGCCAAGGCCAGCACATAGTATACTCTCAATAAGTAGCTGATGAATAAATGCATAAATGAATCTGGACTGAGCCACCCTATTCAAAAGTATATTTCACAGTCACATGGCTCTAAACATACTACTTTATCCACATGGATACAATTCCTGTCCCGGAGAACATGAGCACCTTCTTGCCTCTGCCTCTTGCTAGTGACACTTTTCCTGGGTCTCTGAGCAGTTCTCCATAGCTACTTTCTCACAACTAACACTGTGAAGCTCAACTCTGGGCCCACCTCTTCCACAGACCCTTGCTCAAATGCCACTCTCTTCCAAGTCTTTAAAACTCCTTGTCTGAGCCACTTATTTGCTTCTTCGGAATATGCTACTGGGAATTGTTATCTTTTGATAAATATGCCCTGTCTCTCCAAATAGGGTCCCCATAATTTATCAGCTTCTCTGCAACTAGAACTACAATTGTTAGCTCTCATATCATAATAATTTAGAGCGCTGAAACAATACATAAGGAAGAGAAAGCAACATTTATTCTGGATAGGTCTGAATGACACATTCCCGTGTCTCCCTCCCTTGCTGGCTGAACAAGGATCTGACAGGAAATCGGGAGGCAGCAGCCCTCGCTAGCATGATAATGAATCAGGAACATATCGACCAACATCTTCTCTCCCATCAACATGACAGAATTACAAATCTATTTCCAGGGACAGCTCCATCAAAACCACCATCTGTCGATGGGTTTTTCATAATTTATTTGGTTTGATTATTAAAGATTCAGGCATTTTTAAATTAGGAAATGGGAGAAAAGGATTGGGAGGTCTTCCTGGACTCTGTGCAAAATTGAAAAGCATCTTCCTGATACAACTCTCTGTGACCTTCAAGCTTTGGAGAAGAGACAAGCAGCAAATATTCATGTTTTCATCTCATGCTACAACATTACCTATTCCATTCCAAAATGCAAGAGCCAAAGGGCAGAGAGATGATCTGTGTAACTTATGACTCAAAGCAACTGAGGGACAAGTCGAGTTGTTTCCAATGCCACCACCCACAAAGATGAGAACCCTTTCTGGCCTCCTCCAGGCTGGTCCAAGCCCTCCCCGGCCCCACTCTGTGACTCAGCCACTTTCCCGCATGCCATTTATCACGATGTATTCAGACTTTATGTATCTATCCTCCCCCAATGGAATATAATTTCTTCAAGATCAAGGCTTTTTTTAATCCTTGTAATTTCAGTCCTCAGAACAGTTTTCAGTAAAGAGTAGGTCTATAATGTTTAAATTGAACAAAAACTGACAGTTTCTTGTGCTTTTCGACTGTAGATTATCCTAACACCACTTCAGAAAATGCAGGATGCGTGCTGCACTTTGCCACAGGACCGTGGGATGCATATTGCAGTTATATTAGTCTCAATGGATTTCCCAAGATTTCTTTCAACAACTATTTGCATAACACATTAACATTAATGAGGCATTTTCACATATGTTGAATGAATCCTCACAATACCTGTGAGTTAGGTATTATTATTCCCCATTTGCAGGTGAAGTAGCTGAGGCTAAGAGACGTTAGACACAGTAGGCAGAATAATGACCTTCCAATGAGATCAGGTCCCAAGCACTAGAACCTATAAATGTTATTTTATAATGAAAAGGGTCTTTGCAGATGTCATTAAATCAAGGATCTTGAGATGAAGAAATTCTCCGGATTATCTGGTGGGCCCTAAATGCAATCACATGTATCTTTAGAGGAAAAGAAGAAGGAGATTTTACACACACAAACACACACAGGAGAAGGCACAGAGGCAAACACTGGAGTGGTACAGCAACAAGCCAAGGAACACTGGCAGCCACTAGAAGCTGGAAGAGGAAGAAAGAAATTCTCCCCTAGAGCCTCCAGGGGAGCACAGCTCTGCTGACACCTTGATTTTGGCCCAGTGGAATTTGTGGACTTTGGACTTCTGGCCTCTAGAACTATGAAAAAATAAATATCTGTTGTTTTAAGCCACAAAGATTATGGTAATTGTTACAGCAGCCATGGGCAACTAACACAATAATAGCAAGCGGTCCGACCAGGACTCACACACCCAGGTCTTCTGACTGTAAATCCTAAACATGTTTCCCTGTTCCATGGCCAGACCATGACCCAGTCCCTGGCTATGCTAGATTAGCTTTTCAGCCTTTCCAGTTGGATAGAGTGGCGAACTCCTTCACATTTCCCACCTAACATCGAGCATATCTTTATGGGCATATCTTTATTTGACATGCCCAGTCCCAAATGAAGTACTTTATATATATTACATTTTTTAATACTCACAAGTTTAGAAGTTAAATGCAATTGTCATAACCAACACAAACGAAAAAAAAAAAATGAAGATGCATAGAGGTTAAATAACTGACCCAAGCTTACACATACTTTAGTAAGCTGTTTACATATCTAATAACAAATATGGCAGGATAACATTTTTAAAGTTTTAACTGTGTTTAATCTCCTTCCACATCAGCTGCCCCTCTCCTTGGATTTTCTCTGTGTCCCACAAAGTGTCTCCCCCAACTCAAGTGAGACAGGATGAATCACTCACTGCCTTAGGAATACTAAAGCAGAGGGAATTGAACAATAGGGTGAAATTATTGACTCATGTTTGACAAGCTAAAGTGCAGATGCAAGACGGTACAAATTTAGAAAAATAGGATCTTCAGTCTCCCCACGTTCCTCAGTCCAGGCAATAATTCCATGGCTGGGAGAAGGGAGGGAAGGCATGGACAGGAGTGGAGGACCACTGAGGGGCTGTTCAGCTTTGCCACCTCAGGAGCTTCATGGTGGTATAACCAGCACTCAGGCTACAGTGGTGCGGGTGTGTCACCCACCGACCAACAAGCAGGAGTGAAGCTCATCCAACTTTTGCTCAGTTCCATCCAACCCACCTGATGAAGACAGTCACTTCCCTTCCCCTTTCAATGACTTGGGTCACTAATACAGGCAACCACAAACAACTGGATAGAAGGGCAGGGCCCTGGCACCTGGAGAGATGGGGCAACGGCATAGAAACAGCCCCTAGGACTGAACTGAACCATTTTATGGTCTCCCTTGAGCTTCCCTGACTCCCCTACCCCATCCCTATCATTATACCATCAGCAACCAACACCACAGACCAAGAACGTATCCCAGGGTCCCACCACACAATGTAAGCTGCGGAGGAGCGTGACTCAACTGCGTTTGTCTGTTGGGAATCTAATATGAACAGTGACACTGATTTGTTGTCAGTGTGTTCTATTTCTCCAAAATGCTCAGAGATTTTTATATTCAGCCTGTTATTTCATTGCATACCCTACCATGAGGGCTTCTCGGGTCATACTGCAGGTGTTGCTCTCTTAACTCATTCTTCTCTGACAAATGATTCATTAGCAAACCAACTGCAGTCACGGAGCAACGCGCCTCACTTGCCTTTACTCTACCGATGACACAGGTCCCATCCATTTAACCCAGTGGCAGGCCTAGCAACAAGTTAAGAGCTGGAAAGGGCAAAGCGCCAATTACAGTACATAAGGCTTGGTCTGCTGGGTGAGGAGGAAATAGCAAGCTTGACCTTTTAGACTTATGCTAACGTGTAGGTCACCAGGATCCACTTAGTCAAAGACCTTTTCTGAACCACCTCAAAGAATTAACATCATCTCCTATCAGAAGCAAACAGATCTCTTTTCAGTCTACAGAAAAAGACTCAAAGCATTTATATATTTATTTTTGAAATGTTAAAAGTTTTCATTTGTTGGGGATGTTTAGAGTATTCTAAAAAGAAGGAAAATGGCATAAAATTGTATGAGTTGATAACATTACTGGGCAGCTGGGCATGCTGTTCAATATATCTCTTATTGAACACCATCCCACAAATCTCTTGATCAATTCTCTGTTGTATATCATATATTTAGCCCCAGATCAAGCACCAAGGGGAATAAATCTGAGCTATGGCCTTATAGAAGCCACTGGTCCCTTTTCTGATGCCCACACAAGGGGAATTTACCCTGCCATCATCAAGTCTTCTCATGAGATATTCCTGGAGTGTTAGATCATTCCAGCTCACAGGCAAGGCCACGACAATGACCCATCTCTGCCCTTTGGCGTTCCACAGCTTGCAACACATGGGAATCATTACAGTTTGAGTTCGTCTGTGGGTGCATCATCGAACAGAAACCACAAGCAGCACAGGACAGAGCCAGTCTTCACATTATTACTCTGCACTCTCACCATGAGAAAATTGCCGCTCTTTCTTTGTAAAGGCCTCCCAGCCTGCTTGTGAGCCCCTTCTATGTCTCTGAGGCTGAATGGCCCTTGTCATTGTTATCAGTGTTTAATATTTACAAAGCACTCATATTATGTGAGATTATGAATTTGCTCGACATGTGCATATTTGGCAGAAATATTGCAAAGCGTATTTAGCCATTGCCAGTGTTCTTCCAGAGCTGGAAATACCACAGAGAAAGTGTGTACTTGACCTGAACTTCTGACGGTCTACTCCTTTCAGTGAGTGTAAACAGAGCAGAAACGCTGCCATCAGAGAAGCATTTGCAAAAGGGAGAACCAAGTCAGAGCACGAGCAGCAGATGGGGCTTGAGAGCTGAGAATGAGAAACCCAGGCTGTGTCCAAACTCTGTAAATCATTATTGACTGAGCTCCATGCCGTCTTAATGGCTTTTACTACCTCTTGGTTCCAATTCGAAGTGCATATTAAAGCAAGCAACACTGCAAAGACCAGAGGGGCTAGAATAGTAAACTACCCATAGCTTAGTAATCATTATGCATTAATTATTCAGGAGCTAGAGCTCCTCTTTGCAAACATTAAGACCAGTGACAGCAAAGAAATATGCCTCCTGTTTGGAGGAAGGGAAGGAATAGTGCTATTTGGGGTTGATGCTGGCATGATATTTAGCAGAGCATGACAGTTTTAGTAGATAAATAACGTGATGTATCATGCAAACTGTTAGCAATGTATTGGAAGACTCAAGTATTCCCTGTGGGGCATTTACATTGGATTTGCTATGATTGCAATATCTGCACAGTGATGCATTACGTGTTTTATTCTCTTTATTATATGTTTTCATTACTTTGCATGTTAGAATGCAATAAAGAAAGCTGAAGCAATAAAGCCTGATTGATAATAATAATTCTGCAAAGATGCAACTTCCCTTCCAACGCAGTTCCAGAGTCAGAGGAACCGATGGCACCAGATCATCTGTTCTTTTGTTAAGATTTTATCCTCCTTTCTGATAAAGGAATAGTAATGGGTTTGGAAGCAGCTTTTGGTAACAGCTGGCACTGCACGGAGAAGGAGGAAAAAGGTAGGGGAGAATGTGTTCCATTCAGAAAGCTGAATCCTGCATGTGGTTCAATTCTCTGCTTCTCTCTTTTCTTTCCTATTCTACAACTCAAACATCAGATGTTCTCTTTTAAAGGGAAAATTAATCATTTTTCAGGATCAATACTCTTTGGGCTCTCTAACTCTGACAGCCTATTCTACCTTCTAAAGTTTGTTTGACCATCTTCCTGAGGGATCCCTTTTAAACTGGGATCTTTAGAATCAGGAACTTAACACACATGTGTGTGTTTGTTGGGGGCAGGGCTCCCACCCTAAGTTAAAAAGGAGTTTGGACATAACTGAACATATGTGATGAGCTGGTAAAAGGGTCTACAAGAAGTAGATTTTTCCAAGTGGTTTCGTTCGGGGAGCAGGGCTTATTCATGGGCATCCAGAGAAGTGATTGGGTCAGAAACGCAGGCTCGTGTTTCTCTGGGGCGCTGGAGAGAGGGGCTGCATGCAGAAATTGAATGAAATGGTTTCACAAGAAACTTTGGGGACCCAGGGAGTAAAAGTACTGCTTTGGTGGAAAAAATACAACAGAGTCAGGGCAGGCATCATCCTCTCCACTTCTATGCTGAGCATACAGAATGGCTCTATTCGGGTTAGGATGCCTGGAAACCAAGGGACAGGAAGCACAGACAGGGACCATGTAGTCCTGCTCATGGATATCAGCATCTGCAGAAAGGCCACCAGCCTCAGAGATACGGAGAGGCACAGTCTAAATTATTCGAAAAGCGACACACATCAACCAGCGGCATGGCACGGGAAAGCAGGGTTGAGCGCACCTTCGAGGCACCTACCAAGACATTCCAGAATTACTTAGGGAAAATTTTGCAGGGAATTGAGGTCTTGTCTGACATCAACATGGGCATGAGTCAGTGAAATTTGGGTTATAGACATTGAGTGCCTTTAGTTGTACACACAAACACATGAGGCTTTGAAGAAACTTAAGTTATATGTGAAATAAAGGAAAAATTACGTTTGTGATTGCAAAGGACAGGCAGTGGCTCTCAGTATATGATTTTCTAAAAGGCTCAAGCAATATAAAAACAGTTAAACACCTGAATGGAACAGAGCAATAGTACATTCAGGTCAGGCAAGTGGGTTCTCACATGAAGAGGGCTTACTGCAGAGGATGACATAAAGATTAGAGGTGCCCAGAGATCACATCAAACTGGTAGGGCGGTACTTATAAAACACTGACCACGTAAGAATCAACTAGAAAGCTTGTTTAAAGTGCAGATTGCAGGGGCCCACTCCCTAGAGGTCCTGACTCAGTCAACTCAGATATTTTGTAATCTTGATAGATCCAGTCTTCAAATCATTCTTGGATAAACATCCTCATAAGGTTATGCGTCAAGGGCATCTGGGTCTGCATTGCCAACCTCGAGGCTGGGCCATCACCAAGGCGATCACCCATTGAGGCTGTTCCCAGAAGAGATAGAATGCTGTGTAGACAGAGGGAAAGTGAAGAAGACAGCATGAAATGTTGTAACTAGTCTCAGGGTCTGAAATTAGGAAGTCAAGGGAAGCAGAGAGGAGGATGAGGTGTGGGACAGGACCATGGACAAACCGGATGTGGGGTCATGGTTCTGACATGATGACTTTGGCCTGATGTCAGAGTTGGGCTGGACAGTGATGGGTAACCCTCAAGAGAAAACTACATCTGATTACTTATTTAACGTGTTTTTGTCATCATTGTGTGTGGCAGGTAGGATTTTAAGGATGCCAAATTGACTTCTTACATACATTTTTCTTAACTTAGGATTGTTTACTGTTGAATTATGGATGTTAGTTTGTAGATCCAGCTTAGGAAAAGCTCTTTATTTCTTCACAGATATTATCCCTGAGTAGCAACTTTTTACTTGTATGGTAGAAAAAAACACGTGTTTTGGAGGCAGAAAGAAATTCAAGTCCTAACTCTACTCACAGACCGAGGGACGTTGAACAAATTATTTGACTTTTGGGGGAATCAGTTCTCTATTCTTTAAAATGGGAATAATTACACCTAGCTTGTAAGTTTTTTGTGTGACTTACATAAAATATATGCACAGTGCTCGGGATTTAATAGGTAATGAATGAATGGCTGCTGGTAACTATTATTACCAGACCGGCTGATAGCTGTGAATAGCTCATTGTTCTAAAATTGTGGTTAGCAGATAATGATACTTTTCCAAATTTAAGTAAAAACAGAATTATTTTTATAATATCTCAGCATAAACATTTATGTTGTATTTCTGTTATATTAAAAGGATATATGATTAGTGTGAGTTTTACAGAAATATCAACTCTTGGGAAAGATTGCTTTTGTTCACATGCTTAATTTAATCCTGCTTTTTCCTAGATTTAAGCAAAATGTGTCCTATATAATGGTAATCCTTAATTTACATATGCCTACTTTCTGTGCATCCCTTAGACACAGAAGTTCACTTGAGAACAGTAGGTCCAGATAGACCTTGCTGGAGTCGTAGAAACTCCCCTGTTCTCCTCACTGTCATTTCTTACTGTTATTCCTCTTTACCGTCCCCATTATTTGCTTAAGTCTAAGACCCATTCTCAGGAATCCTATGCTTTTTCCACCCCAGAGCTAACTAAGAGCAAGGTGTGAAGTGATGAAAGCAAAGGTAGTAAACACGAAGAGGAAAGTCAATCCCCATGGAGTTACTTTCTGTGGGCTTTCACTGTATGACAATGTCTTGTAGTTTACAGATTACTAGAATATGGTGGAAAGTTCCATAGAATGATGAATTTATAAAGTGCTTTGGGCACACGGAGGAGGAAGTACCTATAGGGGGCAAGTTCAGGACAGCTTCAAAGAGGAAGTGATATTTGATCTGGGTCTTGAGATTATAAAGATAGAAAGGAGAGTCAAGAGTATTCTCAGGCAGTGAGAATAGCACGTGCAAAGAAAAGAAGAGCAAGTAACATGTTGCAGTTAAAACTCTGTGCATGCATGCATGTGTGTGTAGTTGGTGTTGGAGGACTGGAGATGAGATCAGGTTGAGATTAGACAGGAAATAGTTTTCAACCCAAGCTATAGAGTTACCACTTTATCCATAAAATTCAATTGGCTTAAAAAAAATTGTTCCAGTGGCAATGTGTGTATAAAGAACAAGAATAGAAATGAGGAGACCACTCAAAAGACTACTGCAATATCTTCTACCTGTTAGTAGATCTCACATAGCACCCCTGCTTCCCATACTAACATGAAGTAGAGGTGATCCTACAACAGAAGAAACAGGACATCATCCATAACTTAGATTATTGCCACTCAAAGTGAAATTCAGCCTTTGTTTATGCCCAGCCAAATTTCATTTAAGACCTAGAATTGGAGACTTTGGCAATTTAATTTTTTTTTTTTTACTTTTAAAATGAGTATGTTCCAGATTTGCAGCTTACTCTATCAAAAATATCAGTCACCTAGACCTGCAAAACTAGGATTCTGAAGCTGGATTCAATTGTGATTCTCATGGTGCATTCAAGTTACTTAGAGCTCTTATCAGAAGATCCACACCACCAGGAAGCAGACACAATTTGGACAAGAGGACATGACACTAGGTCTAGAAAGCTATTGCTGGTGACCTAAGGAAGAAGAAATGGTTATCCCAAAATTCATAGAATCCATACAAAATCAGGCTGTTTGCACTTACAGATTCTTCAATCCCCCAAATAGTGTGGTTCCCTCCCTACCCTTAAATCACACAATCTCTATAATTTTTAGGCAATTAATGATCAAAGTTTCATTTAACCAACCATTTTAATCAAGTTTCACTTGATTCCCCTCAAATCCTAAACTAATTGCCCATGCTAGTCTCAGTGATACTGTGAAAATTCTCCAGAAATTCTTGCCAAGTGAATTATTGAACCATAAAACTAAACACTTCATCAGGGAGAAATTCTACTGTTTGATCTCTTTTGTGAATCATTGAAATGGACTTGGTCTTAGGTCTTCTCACTGTCAGACTTGTTCAACTTAACAAGAAAATTGACAAAATTATCATTCATTTCTGTTGCAAATTATAGTTTTATGAAACTTTCATTTTTCACAAGTGAACTACCATGACTGGTAATTTAAAAAAAGATTCCCTGTTTAAATGTCACTTATACTATAGCAAACATCATCACCTTCTAATGAGTAAATCCCATCAGAGAAACAAGAACAAAGCAAAAATTGTTTCAGTTTCAAAACTCCATTCAACCCCCATTTAAAGGCAATAAAACTTCCGACCTCAGCACACCTTACTGACTCCTTCTGGAAAGCCACTTCCTCCTTCGCTCTTTTCTGTCATCTTCAGTGCTGAGGTAGATGACTGAATCTCTCTATCCTGAAGACAATATGGAAATATGAAAGGATAGTGAATTTGGGTTACAATTCCAGAAGACCTTGGTTCTAATCTAGTCTTTGCTACAAAATAGCTCTGTGACCTAAGGCCAGACAATTAACCACTCTGGCTCAGCAATGGACTCACCCAACTAAAAAACAAAGAATATTAAACTATATTTAAAAAAAAAAAATAGTCGCAGCTGAAAGAGAATTTACAAAAAGCACATCTAAAACAAAAATTCACAGAAGGATTAAAAGGTCTAGAAAAATATATATTAGGCTAAAACAACAACAAAAAAACTCAATACAGTTAAATTAATATCAGACAAAAAATAGGCTTTAAGAGCAAAAAATCATTATATCAATGGAGAAGTGTTCTACATATTAATAAAAAGTTAATTCTCTGGAAAGATAAAAATTCAAAATATATATGTACATAATAAAATAGAGAACCTTAAAAATATATAAAACAGTTATAGAATGAAAAGGGAAAATTGATAAATCTACCATTAGAGTGAAAGATTTTAACATATCTCTTTCTATAATTTAGAGATCAAGCAAGCAAAGAATTAGTAAGTATATAGACGAGAAACACAATAACCCCTATATTAATGTACATTTATAGAACATAGCAAGAAAACAATCTATTAAGTATACATGGACTATCTATTTAATATAAACATTGATCACATAAGGAAGATCTCAATAAATTTCTACAAATTTCTACACACTATCATAATGTGCATTCACTGATCTCAATGATATTAAAGTAGAAGTCAATGTCAGAAAGCATCTCTTTAAAGTTCATATATTTTGTTTATTTGTTTTCCATGCTTTATATCTGATAAAGGACTGATAACTAGAATCTATAAAGAACTCAAGCAAATAAGCAAATCAAATAACCCCGTTAAAAAGTGGACAAAGACATGAACAGAAACTTTTCAAAAGAAGACAGACTAATGGCCAACAAACATATGAAAAATTGCTCAACATCTCTAATAATCAGGGAAATGCAAATCAAAACCACAATGAGATATCTCATAACTCCAGTGAGAATGGCTTTTATCAAAAAGTCCCAAAACTCCAAATGTTGGCATGGATGTAGAGAGATATGAACACTCATATACTGTTGGTGGGACTGCAAACTAGTACAACCTCTATGAAAAGCAATATGGAGATACCTCAAAGAACTAAAAGTAGAAGTACCATTTGATCAAGCAATCCCAATACTGGGTATTTACCCAAAGCAACAAAAGACATTCTATAAAAAAGACACCTGCACCGGAATGTTTATAGCAGCACAATTCACAACTGCAAAGGTGTGGAAACAACCAAAGTGCCCATCTATACATGGGTGGATTAATAAAATTTGGTATATGTATCCCATGAAGTTCTACTAAACCAAAAAAAAAGAAAGTGGTGAACTAATACCTCTTGTATTAACCTGGATGGAACTGGAGACCATTAGTCTAAGTGAAGCTTCACAAGAATAGAAAAATAAACACCACATGTACTCACCATTAAATTGGAACTAATCGATCAACACTTACGTACACACTTGGAAATAACATTCATCAGAAACCAAGCAGGTGATTGATCAGAAATCAAGCAGGCGGGAGGAGGGGATGGGTAAATTCACACTTAACAGGCACACTATCTGGGGGATGGGCACACTTATAACTTAGACTCAACTGGTACAGAAGCAATTTATGTAACCAAAATGTTTGTGCCCCTGTAATAATCAGAAATCAAAAAAAAAAAAAGCCTGACATGTTGTCAGGCAGCTGAGAATAAAAAAACCCAGCATGATACATTATGCTCCCAAATTTGAAAAAAAATTAAACATATATATAGATAAATGACTGGAAAATTCTTTATGAAAGTATTAATAATGGATTTTTACTTAATGATGGGAGTATATGTGATTGTAGTTTTTTTATTATATGTTTATATTTCCTAATTATGCCAAATAAACATACATAATTTTTATTAATTTTTAAAACAGTATAATAGGAATATGTCCTTTTATTATCTATTGACAAAATAATAAAAATTGTATGTAAAGAAAAAAAAAGATATCAGTGGTGCCCCTTTGTACCTGACACTGTTACATCTATGTTCCTATAGAGCCTGTATACGTTCTGAATTATCTTCCCTGTCTATGTCTCCCCTGTCCAACTAGATTATAAACATTTTGAAGGCTGGCCATGTTGTGTATCTTAAACAACAGCCACATCAAACATTTATTTGAGTGTTATGTTGGGCCAGGCACATAGAAAGCTCCATAATGCTTAGTACAGGGCCTCACATGTACTAGCCTCTCAATAAATATTGACTGATTTAAAAAATAAGAAGTAAAAAATAAAATATGCATTTATTTGTCTGCTGCTCATGTTGGGGTGCAATGGTGTGATCATAGCTCACTATAAACCTTGAATTCCTAGGCTCAAGGGATCCTCCTGCCTCGGCCTCCCTAGTAGGTGAGATTACAGGTGTGCACTACCACACTCATCTAATGTTTTTAGTTTTTGTAGAGATAGGGTCTTACCATGTTGCCCAGGCTGGTCTCAGATTCCTCCTGGCCTCAAGCGATACTCCTGCCTTGGCCTCCCAAAGTGGTGGGATTAAAGGTGAGAGCCACTGCGCCTGGCCAACCTATGTATTTTAAAAACATACTTCTATATAATATGTGGATTAAAAAAGAAATAATACTAAAAATTTAAAACCAAAATAAACTACATAGCAAAATTTGAGGAATGCAGTTGAAAAGATACTTGAGGTAATATTTATAGCTTAACTTTTGTTAGAGAAAAAGAAAGCTTGAAGGTAAATGAACTAAAGAGTCCAAACTAAGAAATTAGAAAAAGAAAAACCAATCTATTTAAAACAAAGAAATAAGAACACACGAAATAATAAAGATCAAATAGCAATGAAATAGAAATATGAAGATATTAATGGAGAGAATCAACAATGAAAAATAATTTTTAATAAACTAGTAAATTTGTCCCAACTTTAGCAAGAATGGCCAAAAAAAAAAATAGAAAAGGCATAATATTAGAAATAAAAATGGGTCATAATTACAGATTTAGCAGAGACTAGCAAGATTTTTTTTTTAAAGATTATGGATATACATTTTTTGCCAATAAATTTGAAAACAGGAAAATAATTGACATATTCCCTAAGGAATTTAAATTCTCAAAACCTACCCAAGAAAAAAATAGAAAATTTGAATATACCCATACTCGTTGAGGAAATTAATTCCATTTAAAAGTTTTTCATAATGAAAACCCAAGACCAGACAGTTTTACATGAAAGCTCTACCAAATATGCAATAAATAACTACAAAATCAAAATATACTTCTTTTGTATTTTGTTCAAGAAATATTTTTAACTATAAAGTTATTCTAGATTTTCTTAGAAAAGTTTTGAAGTTTGGCCTATCATATGTAAATTCCTGTTATATTTGAAAATGATGTGAAATATGGATCCAATTTTCTATTTTTTCCATATTCATTCTTTCCCTGCTGATTTGCAGTGCCATTTCTGTCACCAGTCAGATTTCCATATGTAGTTTATCTGTTTCTGAGCACTCTGTCTGCTTCATTGATTACATATCTCCTGCTATGCCAATATCTACTGGTGTCATTACCACAATGATTTTATTTGTATATATTTAAGGGGTACAAGTGCAGTTTTGCTACATGGATATATTGTGCAGTGGTGAGTCGGGCATGTAGTGTGGCCATCACCCAAATACTATCCAGTAAGCAATTCTCATCTCTCACCTCCTCCTACCATTCCTAGTCTCCATTGTCTTCTCATTCCACTCTCTATGTCCATGTATATACATTATTTAGTTCCTACTTATAAATGAGAACATGTGGTATTTGACTTTCTGAGTTATTTCATGTATGATAATGGCCTCCAGTTCTGTCCATGTTGCTGCAAAATACATTTCATTTTTTATGGTTTTTTTAATAGTATTCCACTATGTATATATACCATATTTTCTTTATCCAATCATCCGTTGATGAACACTGAGGTTGATTCCGTAAGTGAATAGGGCTGCAATAAACATACAAGTGCGGGTATCTTTTTTGATATAATGATTTATTTTCCTTCGTGTAGATACCCAGTAGTTGGGATTGCTGTTTTTTGCCCACTTTTTTTTCTTTTGAGACAGGGTCTCGCTCTGTTGCCCAAGCTAGAGGGTAATGGTGTCATCATAACTCACCTCAACCTCAGACTCCTGGGCTCAAGATATTTTCCTGCCTCAGCCTCTCAGGTAGCTGGGACTAAAAGCGTGTGCCACCACACCTAGATAATTTTTCTATTTTTTGTAGAGAGAGGGGGTCTTGCTATGTTGCTCAGGCTGGTCTCGAACTTCTGGTCTCAAACAATCCTCCCACTCAGCCTCCCAAAGAACTAGGATTACAGGTGTGAGCCACCATGCCCAAGCCTTTGCCCACTTTTTAACGGGGTTATTTGTTTTTTTGTTGTTTCAGTTCCTTGTAAATTCTGGATAAATATTAGTCTCCTGTTGGATGCAAAGTTTGTAAATATTTTCTACTATTCTTCAGGTTGTCCTTTCATTCTGTTATTTCTTTTGCTGTGCAGAAGCTTTCTAGTTTAATTAAGTCCCATTTATCTATTTTTGGTTTTGTTGCTCATGTTTTTGAGGTCTTAAGTCATGAATTCTTTGCCTAGACCAATGTCCAGAAAGTTTTTTCTAGGTTTTCTTCCAGTATTTTTATAGTTTTGGGTCTTACATTTAAGTCTTTAATCCATCTTGAGTTGATTTTTGTATATGGTGAGAGAGAGGGGTCCAGTGTCATTCTTCTGCATATTAATTACCATAATTTTTAATACTTGCAATTAGCCAAGTCCCCTCCACCCTTGACTCCCACACCTTATCACCATATGCTCCTTCAGGAGCATCTGGACTATTTTTAGCACACTGTTCTTTATTATGAATTTTTCATACATTTGGAAAGTTCCATTAAAAATCTTGTTTGGATGTTGATTGGTATTTCTTTGAAAATATAGATGAATGTGATGGGAACTAACATCTTTATAATATTGAATTTTCCTATGCAAAATTTTCCATGGGATATAGCTACATTTTCATCTTCTTTCAATAAAATGGTTGTATTTTTCTTTTTGTTGGTCTTTTTTAATGTATTTGTCTATTCTTACACATTTTATGATTTTACAGTGCTACTAATTCAATATATACTCAATATTTGATAGAATAATATATATTGAACTTTACCCAGCAAACTTACTGAACTCTTTTACTAATTCTAATATTTGTCCCTACATTCTTATATGTTTTTCTACAATAATTTTATCTACAAAATAACAAAAGTTTTGTTCCTGCTTTCCTAATGTTTGTAAATATTGCTGGCTGTCAAAGCAGGTTCCAGGATGAAACTCCAAGATAGACTTCTAGAAGAATGTTGCCTAAGTGGCCCACCAAGTTAATTATTACCTCTGCTACAATCAGGAAACTAGGTGTGAGGGTTAAATTGTATGTATCAACTTGGCTAGACTATGGTGCCCAGTTGTTTGGTCAAATACTAGTTTATATATTGCTGTGAAGGTTTTCTGCAAATGTGATTAATATCTACAATCAGTTAACTTTTTTTAATTTCAAAATATTAAGGGAGTACAAATATTTTTCTTACATGGATACATCGTATAATGTTGAAGTCAGGGATTTTAGTGTGCCAGTCACCAGAATAGTATTCATTGTACTTGATAGGTAGGTTTTTATCCTTTCCATCCCCCCTCTTCTTGGTTTCCAATGTCCTTTATGTCTCTTTGTGCCTGTGTGTGCCCATGATTTGGCTCCCACTTATTAGGGAGAACATGTGGTGTTTGCTTTTCCATTCCTGAGGTACTTCACTTTAGATAGTGGTCTCCAATTCCACTCAAGTTGCAGCAAAAGATATTATTATTTCATTCCTTTGTATGGCTGAGTAGTACTCCATGAGATATGCACATATATATATATGTGTGTGTGTATATATATATATATATATATATATCACGTTTTCTTCATCTACTCACAAATTGATGGGCACTTAGGTTGATTATATATCTTTACAATTGTGAACTGTATTGAGATAAAAATTTGAGTGCAGGTGTCTTTTTGATAAAATGACTTCCTTTCATTTGGGTAGATACCCAGTAGTGGGATTGCTGGATAGAATAGTAGGTCTACTTTTATTCTTTGAGAGATCTCCATACTGTTTTCCATAGAGGTTGTACTAAATGCAGTCCCATCAACAGTGTATAAGCATTTCTTTCTCTCTGCATTCACACCAGCACTTATTGTTTTTTTGACTTTTTAATAATGGTTATTCTGATAGGGGTAAGGTGGTATCTCATTGTGGTTTTAATTGGCATTTCCCTGATGATTAGTGATGTTCAATGTTTTTCATATGCTTGTTAGCGATTTGTCTATCTTCTTTTGAAAAACTTCTGTTCATGTCTTTTGCCCACTTTTTGATGAGGTTGTTTGTTTTTTTCCTTGCTGATTTGAGTTCTTTGTAGATTTTGGATATTAGTCTTTGTTGGATGTATAGTTTGAGAATATTTTCTCCCATTCTGTAGTTTTTCTATTTACTCTGTTGATTGTTTCTTTTGCTGTGCAGAAGCTTTTTAATTTAATTAAGTCCCATTTATTTATATTTGTTATTTCTGTATTTGGCTTTGGGGTCTTAGCCATAAATTCTTTCCCTAGGCTGATGTCTAGAAGAGTTTTTCCTACATTTTCTTCTGGAATTTTTATGGTTTCATACCTTACATTTAAGTCTTTAATCCATCTTGAATTAATTTCTGCATATAGCAAGAGATAGGGGTTCTGTTTCATTTTTCTTAATGTGGCTATCCAATTTCCCCATCACCATTTATTGAGTAGGGCATTCTTACCCCAGTACATGTTGCTGTCTGCTTTGTCAAAGATCAGTTGGTCATAGCTATATAGTTTTATTTCTGGGTTCTCTATTCTGTTCCATTGGTCCATTTCTCTATTTTTATAGTAGTGCCATACTATTTTTATTACTACAATCAGTTAACTTGAGATTACCCTGAATAAAGGAGGTGAGCATCATCCAATCAGTTGGAGGCATTAAGAGCAAAAACTGAAGTTTTCTAGAGAATAAAGAACTCTACCTCAACACTGGCATATAAATCCTGAGTTTTCAGCCTACTGGTCTGCCCCCACAATCATACAACCCAGTTCCTTAACATATATATATATATATATATATATATATATATATTTTCTATTTGTTCTGTTTCTTTGGAGATCCCTGACTGATACATCAGGAAATCAGGAAACCACATGAGGAATACAGCAGTTTATCTGCACTATATACAATCTGGGAATTGGAAAGCTGCTAGGAGCTATTGACTCTAAAGCCATTTTGCTTCTACAAGACTCAAAAGAATGAGTGGTGCCTTTGGCAACACTGCCACTAAAATTTGCATCTGGTTGGTAGAACTTGAAAGATATCTAGATCCTTCACAGTAAGGATGCCTGGCAAATGCTGTACAGAATAGCAGATGGGAATGAAATTGTACAGATGTCAAACAAAGTAATCTACCATGTCTTCCACAACCAGGGGAAATATTCGTTTTATATTTATTCTTTTAAAAATTTCATATAAGCATCATGAGGACTTGAGATTACGAAAAGAAGACATTCTCACTTTGTTGAGATAAAAGGCTTGAGCTCTCTTAAGTTTAAATAACAAAAGAAATATGACTTAATTTTCATTTGCCTTTGAACAAATGAAGATGGTATCTCAACATTGAGAGTTCCAAACAACTATGTGGCAATAGCTATAAGCTTTTCTAATTGGTAAGCCTAAGGGAGAAAACCAGTATTAGGTAGAGAGTAAGGGGAGGGTATCATGGGTATCCCAAATAAACATGAATTAGAATTTCAGAACATCTACCCTGGGACAATTATCATACATTCTATTCTACATATATACACACACACAAAGACACACAGAGATACATACATTTCCCAAAATATCTATGAATCTAGAATCAATTGAATATTATGATAATATTCAATAAATAATATAAATAAAATAATATATTTTGTATATTATTTTATATAATATAATATAAATAAAATAATATCCCACCAGGAAAAAAAAATAGAACAGGCAGAACTCAGACAATCCAACTGACCAGGGCATGAGAGTTTACTTTTGTCACAGAAACGAAAGTCGTGTCTCTTATCAAAATGAAGATATACAGCAGGAAGAACCAGTTGTATAAACTTGGATAAGCCACTTAACCTCGCTAATCCTCAGTTACCTCCAGTTTAAAATGAGGATAAACTAAATCACAAGAATTGATTACATTCAAGCCTCTTGCATTTTTCTTAATAGGAACCTAATAAATGTGAACCAAATTCAACTAGATTAAGCTAGGGTTATTTCCAGCATATGGGGGATCATAGAGTCAGCCTAGATGTTATGGCTGGGGCCCTATAGGTACAGGGTCACGAGATGAAGCTTCTTATACTCTTATGGGACATACGCACACACACATCACCTCAGGCTGTTTTCCTTCCATGGCAGGATCAGCTATTGTGAGGTACCTCACACACCTGCTGCATGTTTAGAAAAGCTAGTTCTAAGCACAAATTCCCTCAGAGCCTTGTCACCCAACCAGCAAAACCTGCCCTCCCCAGGGTACACAGCAAAGCATCCATCCCCACCACCTCCTCCTTGGGTCCAGCTCATGTCTGGAGCACCCAAACCAAATGAAAATCTAGGTATTGTTCAACATCTCCAAGACAAAATCTTAGCAACCACATATAAACAAACAAAAACAAAGGGAAAAAAGCAGAATCAAAAGAAAGCACATAAGAAGTTGGTTTGCACAAAGAAAAACTTCAAGCCTTTGGGAGTTAGTCACTTTTTTGGCTATTTCTGAATTGGGCACTTTCTCTCTCCAACATTGATCAGAGGCAAATAGCATGCTTTCTATCCTGCATATGCCAAGGGTGAAGTCAGCACTCAAAGAATAAGAAACAAAAGTGATGATAAAAATGTGAGGCAAAACTTCCATGCAACCCTTTGCCAGCTCCTGCTTTTGAATTCTAAATTGCAAGCTGAACCATATGGTTCCACATAATACCTTCCTGACTAGTGGCTTCTCTCTTGGAAAATGACTCAATCACGCATTTGTCGTTCTGGGGAGGACTGTGTTTTCTAAAAGCCCTCTGTCCTCACAAGCCTACATACTTTTTGTTGAAGGAAAACCTTGAGAAAAGCAGAACATTCAAGAGTCATTAGTAGTCACACTCGCAAGCTTTCATACTTACCCACAGCTCTCCGAGCAGGCCTCCCTGTGGTTACTAAATTTTTCCTCTTGCTGAGATTTCCCAGCATGCTCTAGGATTATCAAGTAAAGTCAAATATTAAGAGGGAAATCTTGAAAATCCTTCAGTGCCTGGGGTGGAATCAAATCAGATGAGCTCTCCACTCTGGCACCAGCCAGCTGAGCTGCAAACACTGACCCATCCCACGCTGAGAAGACCCGTCATGAGTAGAAACCCATCATCATGTTGCCAGAATCCACTGTAGACTCACAAATGAAGGAAATGAAGTATGTAAAACAGTGGGAAAGTTTGCAGAAATAACAGTTAATATTTACTTCAGGCATTTATCTGTACATGGCAATATTGAGACATTTTTCCCTCGGCATTTCTTTCCGTCCTCAAGGCCTTATGTTGGATAGATTCTGAATTCCTTAATCATAGAAGCTGTGCGCCATGTCTCAACTTGCAACTCAACGTAGCTTTTGTCAAAGTAAGTGTTGGACCCAGAAAACAGTTGATATTAAAAATAAAAAAAGAAAAGGGCTGAGCTGGAGACAAAAACACGGAAGCCTATATTTCCTGGTCAAATGAATTTTATTATACCGTGTTTTAGTATCTTCTTTATGTATTCTACTTGGTTGCTCGGATTGTGGAAATTACAAAATAAAAATTAAGTGTCTGTGTAATATCTGACTTGTCAGTTTTTCCACCTGGCATTTCTTTCTTTTGCAGCTTTGGCTCACTGTCTCAAGGAGGGGATGCGTGCAATATGGAAAGCCACCTGTCCCATTTAGCGGGATGGGAGGGGTAGTGGGCTGGAAGTAAGGGGGCCTGGCTTCTAAATCTACTTCTACGACTTTATGTTATGCATCCTCAGACAAATCCCTGGGCCTTACCTGTGAGTTAGCTTTCACAGCAAATGTCATTCTCAGCAAAGAAAGTGGAATCTCTACAATGATTTCCTCTGAAGGAGAATCTCTGAGTATGGGGGGCCATGTCTACTGAATACTCAAGTCTGAATAGTCTGAATAAGCAGAGCTTGTCTGTCAAATGAAAATGCTGTTTGTCAGAAAAGCTGCTTGTTTAATGCACAACTCAATCACACAAGTACTATTTTTTGTACTTTTGTATGTTATAAATGTGCTTTATTTTGTACTCCCCACAACAGCACACACAATATTAAAAAGACATGAACTTGAGGATCAAGATTAATAAAATTAAATATTTTGCTCCTTCATCAAGGTTATTCTTAAGGGAAACTCGTTTTGATTTTGTTTTCTGCTAGTGCATGCAGATGAAGAATAAAATGATTACTAGTGCAATTGCCAGTACCACCTTAATCTGTCCTAAGGTATCGGCATTTTTATCCACCATCACTTTCGCACTGTCGCCACAAATGTCAACACAGTGAGAAGAGCAAAAAATGAGAATAGATTTGGTCTTCCAGACTCCCTGGAAGGGTCCAAGCAATCCTCAAGAGTCCATGGACAATACTTTGAGAGCCCCTGGACTGGCATATTAATGCAAAGACATGAGGTAACACACCTGGCTTCAGGACAGCAGACACAGAAACAAAGACAGATCAATTTTTTGAAGAACAAAGCTTCATCATAGGGCCTGATAATCAGACATCAGGTTCTATAGTACAGATACCTTGTATTTTTCCCTTTACATTATCAACTTTTTCAAAATTAGAGTATATTAGCTAATAAAAGCATATTGATATATGTATTAGTTTTCAAGGGCTGCTATAACAAATTATCACTTTTGTGGCTTAAAACAATAGAAATTTGTGTTCTCACTGTTCTAGAGGCTAGTAAGTCCAAAATCAAGGTTTCAGTGGAACCATGTCTGCTCTGCAGGCTCTAGGGAAAAATCCTTCCTTGCCTTTTTCCAGTTTGGGGCGGCTCTCAGCCATCCTGGGTGTTCCTGGGCTTGTAGCTGCATCACTCCAGTCTGTGCCTCCCTCTACACGTGGTGTTCGTCTCTCTGGGTATCTGTCTGTGCATCTTCTCCCCTTCTTCCAGTGACACCAGTCATTGGATTTGGGGACCCCCCAATCCAGTAAGCTGCAAAGTCCCTATTTCTAAATAAGATTCACATTCATAGGGACTGGGTTGGGCACTTGAAATATCTTTTTTGGGCACACAAAATGAGGGGCATGAATTGCTGTTGGTTATTATTATGTAGTGTAGTAGGTTTAACTGCATCCCTTGAACTCACTATACTATATAATAATGATGAATTAAAACAATTCATGCTTCTGATTTTCTTTAAATCTTCAAAGAGTTAGAAATATTGAGCAGGTATAATTGATATGCAATAAATTATACATATATACAGTGTACAATTTGATAAGTTTTGACATATGTGTATGCCCATGAAGCGATCACCACAATCAAGATAACAAACATATCCATCAACCCCAAAAGTTTCCATATGCTCTTCTGTAATCCTTCTTTCCTGCCTCTCCCCACCCCTGCCAGGTCTCCAGGCAACGACTGATCTATTTTCTGTCACTATGATTAGTTTGCACTTTATAGAGTTTTATACGATGGAATCATACAATATAGATTCTGTTTTCTCCAGCTTCTTTCACTTAGCATAATTAATTCATGACTCATTCATGTTGTAACACATGTATCAATAATTCCTTCCTTTTAATTACTGAATAGTATTTCATTGTATGGATATACCACAATTTGTTTATCCATTCACCTACTGGTGGAAATTTGGGTTGTTTCCAAACTTGGCTATTACAAATAAAGCAAAGAAAGAACGTTTAAATCTTCCAAATGCTAAAAATGTACTTCTACAACATGCCATATATGTTATTTGTGAACCTAACAAAGTATTTGTTGCTGTAAATCAAACTTAATCTTGTAGTTTCCAAGAAGGTTGGGCTCCTCTGGCATAAATTGTGAAAAGCTTTTTGGAGAGAAAGAAATTTTCTACTCAGTATTCCAAAACTTAGAAATTTTGCATAAAGGATTAATTTTTTCCAAAAAAAGAAAAGGTAGACTGACAAAGATACTTTCTATAGACCTTTCTAGAATAGTAAAACTATTGTAAATAGAAAAATATAGTAACATATATTTTCTAATATATATATTCTATAATGAGGAAATATTTTTTAAAAACCTAAGAAAGTGCTTCAGATAAAACATGCAGTTCAAAAAAATGTAATATGAAATGTCTACACCATGATTCCCACCGTATTAAATTCAGATTTGTTTGCACATGAGGTAACTAAAAATTATTAGTATGTTACTGCAATAGAATTGTGAATGACCACTTCTCTTTTCCTATCTTTTTCTCACAAAATTTATGAATAATAAACATCAGCAAAAAACAGTTGACTGCTTTAAAGTCACTAAACCCGTAGGCTGCTGCTTCTTGATGGTCTACAAACCTGCCTGTGTTCCTTTGACCCAATCTCTATCATCAATGAAATAAACTGGGATGTTGTCAGAGGCCCAGTGTAATCTACCCCATATATATTGCTATACTTCAAACAGAACTTAGATGCTGGTATTAGAAACTCTTCTGTATTCTGGGGAATCTTTTTCAACTTAAAAAAAATACATACATATATACATACATACACACACACACATACACACACACATACATACATACATATAAATGAAAAAGATGGAAAATACCAAGCATTGGTAAGGATATGTACCTTCCAGGAGTTTGGTTTGATACAACCACTTTGGAAAACTATTTGGAGTTATCTAATAAAGCAGAATACAGTGTATACACTATGACCACAAATACCCTTTCTAGGTGTATACTCAACACATGTATGTTCAATAAAGGCATGTACTAGAATATTGATAGTAACATTATCTGTAATAGCTCCAAATTGGAAATTACCCAAATGTTTATCGACATAGAAAATAAATTGTGTTGGAGACACACAAGAGAATACTATACAACAATTAGAATGGGCTGGGCATGGTGGCTCAGCCTGTAATCCGTGTACTTTGGGGGACTGAGGCAGGAGGATCACTTGAGCCAGGAGTTCAAGACCAGCCTGGGCAACATAGTGAGGCCCCGTATCTACAGAAATATATATAAAAACTAGCTGAGCATGATGGTGCATGCCTACAGTCCTAGGCACATGGGAAGATTGTTTGAGCCCAGGAGTTCAAGGCTGCAGTGAACTATGATCATGCCACTGTACTTCAGCCTGGGTGACAAAGCAAGACCCCATCTCTTAAAAAAAAAAAATAGAATTAATAATCTACAATTACATGTGGTTGAACATCACAAATATTGAGAAAAATAAGCCAGATGCAAAAAAGTATGCAGTGCATAATTTCATTTATATTTAATATAAGTACAAAGCCAGGAAAAATTAATTTATGCTTTTGGGAATCAGGATAAAGGCTGTTCTTGGAGGTAGAAGGGCAGAGACTTACTGAAATGTACTATTCACTGATCCAAGTGCTGGTTATATAAGTGTGTTCAGTTTGTGGAAATTCATCGAGCTGTACACTTACTGCACTTTTCTGTAATGTATATTACACTTTAATAAAAGTTTTTTTTGTGAAGTCTATAAGCATTATCAAAAGCTTTAAGAGTGTTACCAGAAATTTTCTTTTTTATATAGTTATGAAAAGAGGGACAGTTGGCATAGTTAGTATAGTGTTGTGAATTTACAATGAACTAGAAAATCAGGATTATATAGCAGGGCGCATCTGGGGAACTTTGTAACCAGCCAGGAATAGTTATTGCTAGTTACAGAGCTGAAAGCTCTCAATAAATTTTGTTTCCTCCATTGCACACTGTCTGATGATTGGCAAAAAAATAAAATATAGAATCAAGAAGGCCAGAATGCCCTCTGGAAGAGTAAAATGTCCTGCCAATATGGCATGCAGCTGTACCCCTATCCAAAGTTGTATGAAGCTTATGAAACGTCCAAGCCACTATATGACTTGGAGAGCTACCATGCTTCTCCCTGCCAGGAGCACAGTCAGGAAAAAGCAAATAAAAAATATGTTTCTACTAAAATCCATAAGAGAAGGATGGAAAATTCCTCTCTGACCAAGAAAGGGAAGGAGGAGAGGGTACCATCTTTCATCTTATTAAAGATAAGTGTCAGGAAACAAAGGAGAAATTCTCTACCAAGCTGAAGAAGGACTATTTTCCTTTAGTTTTCACATATCGCCCAAGAACCATTGGGTTACCAGAATTTCTATGAGGAATTCCAGCTATCCTTATATTAGTTTTCAGTCTTAAAATTTCTACTAATGATATAAAGGCCATAGAAATCTTCTTGAACAATTTTCTCACATCTTCTATGTGACTTTGCAATTGAAAGACAGGATCTGGCAAAACCAGAGGCAAAGTGAATGCCAGCAATGGAAGATGGTTGAATATTTCATGGTATTCCACGGAGTATCATAGAGCCATTAAAAAGAGAAAAAATTAACTTCTAGGACCAAGAATATATTCTCCAAGTACTATTTCTCCCTAAAAAGACCAGTCCTCTTTAAGGAAATGACTCAATCTAGGTATAGTGTAGAAAATATACTGGGTAAGTCTAGGACATCTTCTTGTGCCAAAAAGCAAGGAAACCATAACAAACTAATGAGGTCTTGTCAAAAGAAGAAAATAGGAGCAAATCTGAGAGGTTTCCTCTGCCAAGGATGGGACCATTTGAACACCAAATATAATAAAACTTCCATATACTGAAACATATCTAATATATTGAAAAAAATCTGTGAGTCCAAAATGTTATTCATCACCATTGGAGGTTACTAAAGCAACAATTCATTGTTCAGAAAATTGACAAACAAAAAAATCAAGCCTCTATTCTGCCTCTCCTGTGCAAACTACTCTTCAGGGTTACCAATGCTTGGTAAGGTAGAGTTCTTCATAGAAGAGTCCCAGTTAATAAATGCAAAAAAGTAATAGATAATCATCCTTTTTCAACTCTGAGTGAAAAATGAATGCAAGTAATACCTATTTCTGAATGCTAATGTCATTAGGTCAAGGTTGATGGGGAAGTTTATATTGGAGAGATGAAGCTGACCATACCTGAACCCACTGGCCAATTTCAGCATAACTTATAGTGGACTGACCAATATTGTATTCCTGCCAGTGTGATGCAATAGGAAGTACCAACTATTATGTGTTCTGGCTAGAAGAATTGCATCTGAATCTAGTCAACCCTCTATGTCATTCAACTAAATGTGTCAAGGAAGCACAGGGTAGAAGAACTTGTTAAATGACACCATGAGGACACAATAAGCCTAATCTAGAAGGTGGGAAATTCTACAAGGAAAAAAACTGGTTTCTTCAACAAATAGAGGCATTAACAGGGGAAGGGAAGGGAAGATTGTTGTAAATTTCAAAGAGACTTATAAGACATACCAGGCAAATGCAATGTTTGGTATTTGAATCCTCATTCAAACAAACCAACTGTAAAAAGACATTTTTGAGGCAATCAGGGGGATTTGAACATGAATGAGCTACTGGATGATTTTAAAGAACTATTATAAATGTTGTCATAGGTGATAATGTAAGAGTAAAATTGCTTATGTTCTCAAAAATCTCTGTCTGTCAGTGATACATATTGAAGTGTTTACTGGATAAAAATAACACAAAGACTGGGATTGCTTTAAAATATTCCAGCAAAAAATAAATGAAAAATTTAAATGGTTGAGTGGGATAGATGAAATGAGATTGACAAACAGCAAAGAGTTATTGAAATTGGGTGATAGGCAATGGGATTACTTTATTATTTTATATTATTTTCTCCACTTTTGTGTATGTCTTAAATTTTTCATTTTTCACTTAAAAAATAAAAGAATAATTTAGAGCTCTGCCAACTGGCCTGGAGAAATATTTCTAATTTCTTGTTGAGTGAAAAAAGCAAAATGACACAAAGTATTTACGATAATAGTATGAACCCATTTTTGTAAAATAATGCCCTGGTTTTGTAAAATACACACATACATTTAATTTTCGGTATACATATATACATGCACATGTGTGTGTTTACATTTGATTTTATGAGCACTGAAAATTATCTGGATGGGCACATGCTACATTGTAAATACAAATACAGACTAGCTGGAGGTGGAGGCTGACTTGGGGGGGAAAGATGAGGTCAAATAAAGTACAGAAAAAAGGATTTCATTTTTTAAAAGGTAATACGCCATGACCAACCTGTGAATTTATATGAAATGATACAAATGCATGTATTTCTACATATGTAAAGAAGATTGTTTCTAATTTTTAAAAACAGCAAAATCTGCCCATAGTTCTGAAACTCAGCTGGTTTCCTAGCACTGAAGCCCTGGTAACCACAGTACATCTCTGCCAGTTGCACAGAAGTGGAGTGAGAACAAGCCAGGAGCTCTCAAGTAGCAGTGTGCAGTGAGTGAAGGGAAGCAAATAGAATCGGGTGTGTGGCAGGATCTTTGGGAAGGGGGCTGACTAGAAATCAATACTTCAAAATTGCACTGAAACTCTCACCACTGTGGGGTGTTCACATGGATAGCAGGGAAACAAAATGGAATGTCAGCCAAGCACACCACAGAGAATGAATATCTCTTTCGGAGCCCAGGGATCAGGCAGAATGTTCTTAGTACCAGGCAGCCGCGGGGCGGAGGAAAAGCACTGACCCAGGAGACATCGGCGGTTTATGCCTTGTACCCCAGCTCAACCGCATCCCAATTGCACGACCTTGGAAAAGAAACTTTACCTCAATTTCTGCACACGTAAAATGGGAATAAAAACGACAGCTCAGCTGTGATGATCAAATGAGGTAACATACATCTACTCTCCAAAGAGGTAAACTAAAAATTGCTATACATGCTAAAGTGCCAGAAAAGATCGCTGTCCTCCTGCCACGTGCACATGTGCACGCACACGCCTGCACACACATACACACTCCCTTTCACACATACATTCACCTATAGAAATATATGCTATTCACATATAGAGATCTATATATGCATGGGAGAGCAACACAGCTCTCCTCCCATCTTATAGATGGGAAAATCAAAGCTTAAAGAACTTAAAAAGCTAATGGTCACATAGTAATCCAGTTATGATGATGCTGGAATTTAGCAGAGGTGTATGTTTTTAAAATAGTCTCATTTAATAGCCACTAACTATTATTTCTGATCTGAACAAAGGTCTGATCTAGAAAAATTACAAAGCCAGATGCTATGGAATGAGCTGTATTCATCAAATTCATATGCTGAAGCCCTACCTCCCAAGCTGGTGGTATTTAGAGGTGGGGCCTTTCAGAGGTAATCAGGGTTAGATGAGGTCATGAGGGTGGGTCTCTCATGCTAGGATTAGTGCCCTTATTAGAGGAGACACCAAAAAGCTCTCTCTCTCTCTCTCTCTTCACCATGTGAACACATAACAAAAAGGCAGCCATCTGCAAACCTGAAAGAGAGTCCTTACCAGAAACTAAACCCTGCCAGACCTTGATCTTAGACTTTCCAGTTTTCAGAACTGTGAGAAAATAAAGTTCTGTTGTTTAAGTCACTCAAACTGTGATACTTTGTTAGGGCAGCCTGAGCTGGCTAAGACACCAGGTCAGGAGCCTCGACCTCATGTTCTCACAATATCCTGAACTTCCTATACCATAACCTTCATCACCCTGTACTGTTAGTTCCAATTCCTAGCTACATGACCTTGAGTGATTACTTAAAATTTTCCTCTGCCTCTGTTTCCTTTTCCACACTGTGGGAATAGTAATGGAACCTATCTTATAGGACCTTCTCACATGTTATGTAATGATTAGGTACATAATACATAACTTCACCTAGAATAGTATCTGGCAAACAGAAAACAATAAGGATGAGAAGCTGTTGTTATTGCTATTGTTTTTATTGTTATCTGTCTACTTGGCTAAATTATAAACTCCATAAGGGCCTAGAGACCTCTATCATTTTGCTCACAATTGTTACCCTGAGAACAACAAAATGACATGGCACATAAATAAATACTTGCTAAATGAACAACTAGATGACAAGAAAGGAGGGAATGATTCAGTGAGAGGGAAATATTTTCAGGAAGTACCCACTTCACCTATAAATGGAAACATAGGCTATTTGTCTTAGAGATTTTAACCAGAAATGTATAAGTTGCGATTTAATTGATTCAATACACAGCCAAAAAGATGAGGAAAGAATAGTTTAGTATAATGTTCTCTGAATGACTTTCCTGTGCATGGTAAAACATCCACGGAAGAATTGTCGGGGGTGTGCTCTATCCTAAAGCTCATTAAAACTGCTTTAACAACCATTGCACAGATTTTGGTTTTTCATGTAATTTTGATAAAATATTTTACTGGAGGAAAGTTTGGGGTGTAATAGCCATGAAGTGTGTCTACTGCTTTAGGAGACATTTTATTTCATTTCTGGGCACCTGTGGAGATGAATATACTAATCCCAATGCCTGGGATTTTGGGTTGCTGGTTATCCAAAAATGAAATGTCATGTACAGAATCTTATTTTTTATTGTTTAATTTCCAACTGTCTCCTCAGGAAATCAGAATCACAAAGACAACAGTTATTTCCAGAGGAGGTGCCACATGCATTATAGAAAATGCATCTCGTTTGGAACTTTAGTTCTGTTCTTGACAAAAGATCAATGAAAATGTGAAATTTAAAATATTCTTCATTGCTTCCTGAGCAAAGGTGATTATAAGCCTATAATTTTGTTTTGACTGAAACCGTAAAGCAAAGCCCTGGGTATATTGTACAGTTGCAACCACACAGTCTACATAAACAATCCATACCTCTAGGTATAACTTTTATAGCCTAAATAAGTCTAGAAGACAATAAGAGCAATAAGTTAGATTTAAACATGAGATGGTGATATGTAGCTCAACGAAGTCAGAGCAGAGAGCCGGTTCATTCTATTACCACAATCACAGCTAACTATTTTTCAGCCTTATCACGTATTTCAAAACTTCAGAGCACAATTCCCATCTTGAACTAAATTATTGGAAGAAATTTGGTAATGTTGCCCCCATCCACTAAAGTACAAATAAGTACTAATTTCTATGACTTAGTCTTCCCAAAATAAGGAAGAAAATTCTCTTCTGGTCCATCCTCAGTAGCCTTCAGGGAAACTGACAAAATAAAGCTTCTCAGAGATTTAGATCTTAACTATTTGTACTGGACAACACCCATGTATCCTCTGTGTCAGAATCACTGTACCCACCCCCATGGAAAAAGACGAACAAATCAACGTTTATGAAATCATTCTGTACATTTGCTGCAGTAGGTCAGGTTAGGTTGGAGAAAACGAAGAAAGTTGATTTTTCCTCCTCTGATAATTCATAGCACCCAGCCCTGGAGGTTCCATGCATCAAACCTCTGATTATCTGGGTGACGGGCACACTTTTAACCTTGACTCAAGTATTACAAAAGTGATCCATGGAACCAAAAACATTTGTACCCCGTAATACTTTGAAAACAAAAAACCAAAACCAAAGACCTCTGACTGGCAGAAGCAAGAGTTAAGCTAATTAAATAAATTTTTGATAATGCTGCTTCATTTCTTCATGAAAAGCCCTTCTCTCATTCTGCATGTATTCATTCAGTGGCATTACTTTGTCACTCTGTTTATGTCACCTTGGTGATGGTTTCAAGAGACGTATTACCTTGTCTCTTCTAACAACACTTCCCTCTTCCCCTGGGTGTCACCATCTAGTCGTGTGGCATTAAATATTATCTACATGTGGATGACACTCGAGTTTTTATCTCCATCCCTGACTTCTGCTTGGGTTCCAGACTTTTATATACAATTTCCCTCTTGATTTATGCGTTAGGATAACGAATCTCAAACACAAGCATTTTCAAAACATAACTCTTGATTCTCCTCCCACACCTATTTCTCTTACAAGCATCTACTCGCTTGCTCCAGCCCCAGATCTAGGATTCATCCTTGATCCTTTCTTTCTTTCCCTATCAGCAACCCTGTCAGCCTGGCCTCCAAAATAAACAAGTACCAACATACATTAACCATATTACTTACTCATTGGTGGCCACTGTGCAGACCCCCATTCACTCTCACGCCTCGCTCCATCTCACCCGAGATGGAGAAACTCAGTAAGTCGAAATTGAGGAAGACAGAAACGCAAGAGAAAAATCCACTGCCTTCCAAAGAAAGTTGCGAAGAGGAGAAGCAAGCAGGTGAGTCGTTATGAGGCGAGTTCCACAAGCATTGCCTTCCTGTGTCACTTCTTTTAACTGTTTAACTTTGTAAGATGCAAAGAGGTTGGAGCAAGTTTCAATGACTCTGGTTCCCTTTTCACATCAAAGAATCGAGAACTACTAACAACGAAGGCAGGACCTGCCTCTCCCACCTGCCTGTCTGGCTGGCAGGGCAGGAAAGGAACTTGCGTGTTGGTGAAGGAAGACGCGGGGTGGGATAACGACAGTGAAATCTAGAGTCAAACCAAGCTGGCCCAAGATGTTCAATGTAGCTTAATCAAAGTGCCATTTTGTTGTTGTTGTTGTTGTTGTTGTTCAAATGATTTTAATTATTAGAATATACAATTTTTATTAAAAAACAGTTTTAAACCTTAAAACAAAAACCATTTTACTTAACATAGTAGTAAGTGTCATGTAGACTGTGAAACAGGGTGGTGTGAGAGGGAAGAAGTAGGGTCCTACTTTTGGTAAAGTGATCAGGGAAACCCTGTTTAGAAGGGTGACAATTCTGAATGTCGGGGAGGAGATGTCCATGCAAAGATCCAGGGACCCGACATCACAGGCAGGAGGAACAGCGAGAATAATGACTCTAAAGCAAGAAATGCCGGTTGGAATGAGGGGGAAGATAGCATGAGCTCTGGCTGGACAGGGATTTATGGATCAATTCACACAGGACATTTTAAGCCAAAATAAGGAGTTTGGGGTTGAAGTGCCGCAGCAAGTCCTTGGCAGGCTTTCACCCGGGGAGCGGCATGATCTATTTCATTTTTCAAAGATCACTCAAGATCCTTGGGCAACATGAACAAGATTTATTTACATTCTTCCACCCACATCACCACCTCACCAAGATCCTATGTTCCTGTTGAAAACACACTGGGATGTTGGGTAAAAGTATACAGCAATAATTTAGAATAGAATTCCACACTCAGAAGAAGGAAGGAAGAGAAGGAGAACGAGAGTGAGTAAGGGAAGAAAACCTTGAGAAACTAGGATTAAAAAAAAAGAAAAATAACTCAAAACCAGACTGGTAATCCTGACAAGTGATGAGAGAAAAGTCCAAGTCCAGAGGCCATGGGTAGGATACCAGCCCCAGACGCCAAGGACCTGGGATTGACCCTGCACATTGGAAAACAAGATGTGGTCTGGGCAGGGGCAGGCAGGAAGCTGGAAATAAGACTCTGTGTAGCTTCCTCAAAGGACTGCCTTGTCTGGATAAAGAAAACTAGAAAAACTCCACCCACTAGCTCAGGGAAGGGAAAAGGAAGCTTGGAATTGCTGGGAATCTGAGTGGAAAACAAGCAAAATCTCCCATGACATTGAAACCCCACGCCAGATATGGTATCAGAAGTCACAATGTCCAAGCAGTATAATAAACTCAAACCAAGAGAAGATTACAAAAACTGATCTAGTACTATTAATAGTAAACCCCTGAAGGCCAAACAAAAGTAAATGCAAAATTGAGCCACGAAGGAGTGCATGATTTATACAGAAAAAACAACCACAGTTTAGGAGAAGCTCACAGTTAAAAATGACAAACCACACAAGAAATGAAACCACCTGAAGAGAAATCAGCAGACACAGGCATTAGTAGATGTAACACCACAAATTCTAGGGTAGTTGATAAAACAGTCTGAAAGAGACTATAAAATAAGAATAGAAACTAAAATGAAAGAGCTGGATGCTATGCAAAAAAAAAAAAAAAGAGGCAAGTTGAAAATTACTTTTAAACTTTAAAACTTAGTCATTGAAATTTAAAAACCCAATAAGTAGATTTAAATAGATGAAAACCAGCTCAAGAGAAAATTAGTAAATGACAAGATCTATTTGAAGAAGGAACACAAAATGTGGCACAAATGCAGAGAAATAGGAAACAGGTAAGAGATATTAAGGAACATGAAGGATAGAAGAAAAGGTTCAACGTTTATCTAATTGAATAGCAAGAAGTAGAGAATGGTGAGAAAAAGCAATATTTAGGTCTGACTAATCACAGCACTCTGTTCCCCTGGATGTAAGGTTTGCTCCAAAGGTTAACACATATCCAAATAAGTCCAAATAAAATCCTCCCCTAGGGTAGATATAGGATGATTGGAGCCTTATGGTCTTTTCACTGGGTTGCTAAACTGGGTTGTAAGATACAAAGTCAGGAGAAGGGTCTTGTGCTTTGGGTGGTGGAGGAAGAGAAAGGAACAATTGCAGCATGGAATGAAAAACTTTTCTAGCTTCTTGGCTTTTTTCCGCCACACTCATTTTCTTCATTCCTTATGCAAGCTATATCCAGGAAAAAAGACAAAACAGGTTTCCTGAACACCCACGCTTAACCAGACACTTTCCTTGGTAGTGGGAATAATGAAATAAATAATGATCTTTGGAGAACAGAATGTCAGGACCAAGAGGGGCAGGACCCCAGTCCTGCAGATGTCTAGTCCAGGGATTCTCCTGCTATGTCTTCCTCCCTCCTAACTCTGAAGCACCTTGCGCCAGGCATGACAGTGATTGAGAGCTAAGTAAAGGTATTTTAACCTTCAAGAGACCCCTGGTTGGAGTTCATAATGAAACGAAATGCACCAGCCTCCCTTTGCTAGCCAGTCTCTGGCCGTGCTCTTTTGGCAGAAGCATCTCATTTGGAACAGCTTGGACTCCCTGGGCTCTTTGTAAGGATTGGTGAGGATGAGTTTCTATGTTTTTACAATTGTGAAAAATCCTCTGCTCGCAGCCTAAGGGAGAGCGAGGTGGGGTGCAGCGTGAGGGCCAAACAATCATGCACAGGGCATGCCAGGACCTGCAGGCAGATGGCCTGGATGACAGTGGGGTCTCTGATTCACCAGGACAGGGCAGCAAACACAATGATTACATGGAGAGGAGGATATCAGCCCTGAAAATGAAAGAAAATGCTGCAAAATACAAAAGCACTGCCATGCTACATATAGACAAAATGGATTAAATAATTCACTTAAATCCTTTTGCCTTTGAGAGAAACCCAAGGGAAACCAAGTAAATCATCTCAAAAGATTTCTGGATCAGCAGCTTACCTCCTAGACTGTTGTTCTTTCTCCCTAGAAATCATGCCTGAACTCCACTATAGATGGGGTGACATTTTCCTGATTTGCTTAGGGACAGTTCCAGTCTGTACCTACTGTCTCAGTATTGTATTTCTTTCAGCATTTATCCAGGACTTTTAAAGCAAAGTCGTTTTAATAGTATTGAGAGTTGCATTAAAGTCAGCCAGGATGGGACTGGTAGACTTCTGGTGCAGATGCTGTGAAGGACTGGAGGACTATTCCACCGGGTGCCAGGAGGGCCGCTGGGAGGAAGCCCCAGCTGTTGGCCCTCATAAGATTGCTTTGGATAAAGAGTGTCGTCTTAACAACGGCCATGCCCTCTTCCCAGGGCACCCGTGTTCCAGGGTTGGTTTATATGAAGGTATAAATGTCTGGCCCCCACCCAGCTTTAGAGCTGGCCATGCAATTGGCCTTTGTTGAGACTGCGTCATAGGCCAACTTCTCTTTCTGCCCAATCCTACTCTTTTCTTTCCTCTCCCAGAGATGGTAATCCACAGAGCACCCCCTGACCATCCTCCTGCACACCAATCTCCACCTCCAAATGTTTCCTGAACTGGCCACAGCCTGTGGCCATCACTGCTTGGTACTTTCACTTTCTACCATGGGCTTGTCTATATAAGACAAGTCTGGTAAACTGAGTTCCCATTCTGGTTAGATCAGAGGATGCCCAGAGATAATCTATCTTACTTTTCCCAAACTTATCTAGGCACAACTTGTGGTAGACAATGATGTGATGTCCAGATGCCTCTCTAAAGAAGGACTTGCTGTCCCACTGTGGATGGCATAGTGCACAGACAACCTTCCCCAGGGTCTGCCTTAGCAGCAGACAGTGACCCCACAAAGGGCATACCTCTTCCAGGACAGTGCACACCTGGTGACTGGGCGAGGCAGGGGGTAGAGGTCCAGCCACTTCAGCCCAATGTGGGATACCTCTAATGGGCCAGGCTAACTCCAGAGCTCCTTGCGGGATTAGCCAAGACCTTGTAAAGCCTCTCTCACAACTGGAAATCTTGCTCTTCCCAATTCTCCTTCTTTTCTCTTCCACAGGTATTGGTCCCACATAAATATCTTAGACCTCAAATTTCTTCTCAGCACCTGTGTCTAGATAATTCAACCTGCAACACAACGTAACTCACACCTCCTTTACCAGGACAGCTTTTAGGGTCCTCACTCAACAAAGAAACTGTGCTAGCAGTTCTTTGTTGAAAAGACAGCTAACTTTCTGTCTGGGATGATGGGGAAAGAAGATTTGGTGCTACTGCCCTGCTGGCCCCTTGGTGTACCAGCCAATTGTGCATTGATCCTGGCCTCAATTTGAGAGGTGCCTAAAGTCAGCAGGCTACCACTCAGTATAGTCAGTGGAAAATATGGGACATTTTGGTTGAGGTGTATGTAAAATATATACAGGAAATAAAGGGTGAGCAGTCCTGCCACATAGCTTAAGAAAATGAGTCAAAATGCTCTTGCTACAGTGGTTCTAAAATTAATGGTATATTGTATGAAGCTATAACTATTATGTTATTAATATTATTGTGTAACACTTTTTAAACTTTCAATAAATGTTTTGGCGTTAATGGATTCAAAAGGAAATTCAAATATTCTGTTCATGAGAAAGTTGATGACAAACCTATAAATTCCAAAATGTTTATCAACACTTACCATATGCTGGTGTTGGGGGGAATATGATATCACTGATTACATGAAAACCAGAAGACACAAATCTGCTAAAGTAGCAGTCCTCAATGTTTTTGGCACCAGGGACCAATTTCATGGAAGAAAATTTTTCCATGGATTGGGAAGGGGGGATGGTTTCGGGATGATTCAAGCACTTTAAATTTATTGTGCAGTCAGATCTCTCTGCTAATGATAATCTGTATTTGCAGCCGCTCCCCAGCGCTAGCATCACCACCTCAGCTCCACCTCAGATGATCAGGCATTAGAGTCTCATAAGAAGCGCAACCTAGATCCCTCGCATGTGGAGTTGACAGTAGGGTTCATGCTCTTATAAGAATCCAATGCTGCTGCTGATCTGACAGGAGGAAGAGCTTATGTGGTGATGCCAGCAATGGGGAGCAGCTGTAAATACAGATGGAGCTTTGCTCACTTGCCTGCTCCTCACCCTCTGCTGTGTGGCCCAGTTTCTAACAGGCCACAGACTGGTCCTGGTCAATGGTCTTGGGGTTGGGGACCACAGTGCTAAAGTGTTAGTATCTACTCCCAGAGACTGTGCATGAACACAGTAACTTATCACATACAGCTGTGGAAAGTATACTATAAAGCGTGGCTTTTTATTTGGATCAAATAACTGCTTCTCAAAATTTTTGCTGTCTCTTACTCACATACAATAAATGAGGTTGGAGTGCAAGGCATGCTACTTCAACATATGGCCTGCTGGCATATTGAATATTTTAAGCTGCAGGAATCTGAGAAAAACAGAAGAAGAGGGAAAGTCTCTCTGACCTTCCCCAGCCCTTCCCTGTAAAGCAGGTCATAGAAGCTAGGAAAGATTTTCTGACCTTCCCCGGAAGCAGGTCATAGACCCTCATGTGGGAGGTGCCCCCCCTCCCCTATGAGAGGTGCCTATACCCATCCGTATCTCTGAAGACTAAGGGTCACAGAGGAGAAACTGAACAAATGGACCTTAAGTTTCCCCCAGTTTATTACCATTAGATTATACTCTTTGCCATATCACATTTCTCCCTGACTTTCCTCTCTTCATCAAACCCAGCATAAAAATACACAGGTTTAAAAAAAATGGGTTTAACCATATCTGCAGGTCTTTGTTTCCTTAGTAAAGGCTCCTATGTCACATATAATAAAACTTACATTAAGTGACATGCATGCTTTTCTCTGGTTCATCTGTCTTTTGTTATTAGAGGCCTCAGTCATGAACTGAAAACAGAAAGAGGAAGAGCAAGTCTCCTCCCTACAGAGTGATAGGTTTTAATGTGTGGGATCCAATGGCAGAAAAGTTTCAAATAATTAAATGATGCCACTTTTATATAAATGTAATCAGATGCTTCAAATTAGAAAACAATTATTTTCAGTAATAATTCCATTTTTTCATCCAATTTATGGTATCAAAGTAAAGCATTTGGAATTTTATTTTGTTGAAGGTAAAAATATCTGACATTACCAGAGTGAGATGTCATTGCAAATTCAGTTAAATGAATCAGTGCTACTATAAATTCAATTTTAAAAGTTCCAACTAAAGATAGTTATCTCTGCATAATAATTAAACACAAATTCTGAGGGATCACAGTATCTTTGTAAAACTATGGTCTTTCTAAATAAAATTATGGGGCAAAATGTGTAACTGGCCCCAAGAACACACACAGGATGAACCCCCATGCATGTTTTCCCTACAGCTTTCTTATGCTTTGGCTTCCCGGGCCAGTAGGGCTTGATGACCAGAACCCTGTAACTTTTAACTAACTACTTGACCTTTTAAGTTGTTTCCCAGAAATGGTAGAATTTCTGCAAGATAAAGGAGATAAGACTTTTGGGGATTATTGAGAAGGGATGATTGTAGTTTGCAATGTGAGAAGGACATGAGCTTTGGGGGGTCAGGGGTGGAATGATGGGGTTTGGATTCTTGGTCCCTCCAAATTTCATGTTGAAACTTGATCTCCAATGTTAGAGGTGGGGCCTGGTGGGAGGTGTTTGGGTCACGGGGGCAGATCCGTCATGAATGGCTTGGTGCCATTCTAGCTGCAGTGGGTTCTTACTCTATTAGTTCACTCAGAGCCATTTGTTTAAGAGTGTGGCACCTCCCACCTTGCACTACTGCCTTCTCTTGCCATGTGACACACTTGCTTCTCCTCCTTTCACCTTGATTGGAAGCTCCCTGAAGCCTTCACAAGAAGCAGATGTTGGTGCCATGCCTCTTGTACAGTCTGCAGAACTGTGAGCCAAATAAACCTGTTTTTAATAAGTTATCCAGCCTCAGATATTCCTTAATAGCAACGCAAAATGGACTCGGCAAAGAGTGGGGCATTGCTATGGAGATACCTGAAAATGTGGAAGTAAGCAGCTTCCGAACAGGGTGACAGGCAGAGGTTGGAAGAGTTTGGAGGGCTCCAAAGAAGTCAGGAAGATGGGAAAGTTTGGAACTCCTTAAAGATTTGTTATGTAGTTGTGGCCAAAATAATGAAAGAAATATGGATAGTAAAGGCCAGGCTGATGAGATCTCAGATGCAAATGAGGCCAGGCCACTCCCCCCATCGCAGGCCAGAAGCCTAGGAGGACTGATGGTTTAGGGCACCAGGCCCAGGGCACCACCTTGTGCCACTTCAGGAGGCTGCTCCCATATCTCTGCTGCTCCAGCCCAGCCCTAGCTCAAAGGGCCCTAGGTATAGCTATGGCTGCCATTCTGGAGGATGCAAGCTGTAAGCCTTGGCAGCACCCACATGGTGTTAAACCTGCAGGTGCTCAGGGGCTGCCTGAGGCTTCAGGGCACCCACTCGCACCAGCGTGCCCAGCATGCCGGACATGGGGTAAAGGGAGATCATTTTAGAACTTGAAGATTTAATGTCTGCCTACTGGATTTCAGACTTGTGTGGGGCCTATTTCCCCTTTCTTTTGGCCTATTTCTCCCTTTTGGGGTGGGAATGTTTACCCAATGCCTGCACCACCATTGTATATTGGAAGTACATAACTTGGTTTTGATCTTATAGGCTCATAGGTGGCAGAGACTTGCCTTGAGTCTCAGGTGAGAGAGACTTTGGACTTTTGAGTTGATGCAGAAAGGAATTGCACCAAGACTCACCATCCCTCACTAACTTGTACACATTCCTTAACCCCTTATAAAAGCCCCTACTCTCTGCTAGTTGAGGAGATGGATTTGAGGCTGCCCCAACCCCATCTCCCAGATGACATCATTCCTATTAAAAATTCCTTTCTTCCTTGGCAATTCTCGTCTCAGTAATTGGCTTTCTGTGTAGCAGGCAACACAGTCAGACCTAGGCTAGAACCCCTTGGTGGTTTCGATAACAAATGCACTTGGAATTACATGTGGTGCAACATAATTCACACTTGTGCTCAAAGTTGTGATTGTCTAACAATCCAAATAGTAGTAGTCACTGTAAGAATTTATAAATATACATAGGGTAACTGAGCTGTACTTTTTGTGTGTGAAAATCTGATTTTAAATACAAGGTAGTAGCATGTGTTTTTTCTCTTTGCTGTCTGCCATAAGTAGGATTTTGAAAATATTTGAGCCATTAAAGGTTGTATAAATCAACCTAAGTGGCCTACAATAGTGCTGAATTCTTTTTAAAAATGAGTCCTATAAATTTGGGTTGTATTTGTCCAAACAAAAAAGTTAGACAATTTTTCTCAACGTTTTCAATGAACGATGCTCCAGAAAACATCAGCTTTCCAGATGTTTAGAAAATTGGGATTATTAGTAATCAGGCTTAAAAACAGCAAGACACTAAAATGTATCCCCACAAAAGAAATGAACTCAACAAATTAAAGGGTGACACCTCAAATGATGTATGAGATTTAATTTTGAAATTCTGTAACTGCACTTTGGAATATCTCAATTTGTAGACAAAAATTTTTTATGACACTCCTATTTTAAATTATACAAGACAAGGGTGAAATTGAGAAGAATTAAATTTTGCAAAATACAAACTAGGCAAAGAATAATAGAGACAACAAACTTGACAAGGTTTGCCTTATAAAAGACTTTTTGAAGAAAGGGACTTGGAGTAAAGGCAAAAAGACATACTGAAAATATATTAGAATTGAGAATATCACTCACTTAACAGAACTGCACTGATCCTATTAAGTCTGTTAAAGAGAGCATATTCTCAAACGTGATATAGTCTATAGAGGTCAATTGAAGGTCCATTTCAAACTTACTAGCCATAAAATGCAACTGTAAAGAAAATTTCAGATAATTCTATTTAAAAATTGAATACAGCAAGACCATATGAGGAAATAAAACCACATTCTTTAGAAAAACAGAGTGACATGGTATTTGAGACAAATGTGTTACAGTCATACCAGATTCATTGCCCGCTGCTCAAGAGGAAGACAATAAACTGAGATAGCAGGTGTCACAGCAGAGAAAGGGCTTAATATCACCAGATACCATGGGAGGAGATGGGAGGAAGTTCTCAAATCCATCTCCTCGCTTGGGAGAAAAGGTTTTTAAAGATAGTTTGACAGGCAAAGGGCTAGGCAATTGGGTCTGCTGATTGGCTGGGTTCAGGGTGGACTCATAGGGGTATAGAAATTGTCTTCTTGGGTGGGAGTCGCAAGACCAGTTGTTGAGACAATTCCTTGGTATGGGCCACTGGTCTGGGTGGGTCAGCCATTCCACCACTTCAGGGCCTGGAAGATATCTTAAAAACTAGCCTTAGGTTTCACAAGGGTGATGTTATCTATGGAAGCAATGAAGAAAGCTGAGAATCTTTATAACTATTAGCTATATTTCTCCTGAGTAGTAATCAATTATAGGAAAGCAAGCTAGGGAACAATGGCTGGTTATATACATATGTATTTCCCCTCTCACAATTCCCAATTGTGGCCCTCTATTAATTTTATGAAGGGCAGTTTCAAATGTATTTTTTAAAAAATGATGAAAGGTGGGTAATTATTCTGATTTTGTTACTATTAAATTTTTATTTTTCAATATATGTAAAGAAGCTTTAAGTTTCCTTTGATGTACACAGATATGTTATTCTACTTTTTAGAGAAAAAACTTATTTTTGAAATAAATAGTATTTAAATATAACTATGGGTCCATCAATATAGAGAAATTAATTTGTCAGCTAATAAGCATTTCAAAAAATATACGGTGATTTTTAGTTCTTCCTTTCATTCTCAAAAGTGTCCTTATTTGAAAGTTAAATACTATGGTCACCCTAATTATAGGATCATTAGACTCCCCACACTTAAAAGAAAATGAAAGTTCCCTGGTTCCCCTTTTTAGGGTCTTGTAGGATCAAAGTCTCCCAAGGTAGAAAGGGCTCTCAAGAAAAGGTATATTAACACTAAAGTATTAATAACTTTTCAAGTTTCAGTTCACATGGGGATTTCTTTAAGAGCCAATTATGTAAATTGACAGTTCCTAGTAACAAGATTGGTGATATAAGTCCAGGATGGGGTCCAGGAGTCTGTGTTTTTACCAAGATCTCTCCCTCTCCCTAAGAGATTCCTTTGAGAAATGGCCCTGGTCAATTCTCAAATCAACTTCTAAAAGCTTTTCTTGGCATAGAGAGGAAATGCACATCCCTGAGGTAACATCCACTAGTTCTAACAGTCACATAGAACAAAATGGAGTTCTCTTCCCCATGACAGACCTTTAAATATGGGCAGACAACTGTCATTGTTTCCAGAGTTTTCTCTTCTCCAGACTATTTCAGTTACTTCAGCTCTTCTTTAAAACACAACACACACAAACACACACACACACACATACACACACACACACACACACACACACACACACAAACATAAACTAACACAAGATTATTGGAATAAAAACTATTCCAACAAATTCCACATTGGGTGTGTAGAAAATATTAAAGATTTTGGGCCAGGCCCAGTGGCTCACGCCTATAATCCCAACACTTGGGGAGGCTGAAGGGGAAGGATCACTTGAGGCCAGGAGTTTGAGATCAGCCTGAACAACACAGAAAGACTCTGTCTCTGCAAAAAAAAATTAGGCAGACATGGTGGCATGTGCCTATAGTCCCAGCTACTCAAGAGGCTGAGGCAGGAGGATTGCTTGAGGCCAGGAGTTAGAGGTTGCAGAGAGCTATGATTGTGCCACTGTAGCCTGGGTGACAGAGCAAGACTGCATCTTAAAAAGCAAAAAAAAAATTAGCTGAGGGTGAACTCAGTATGTGTCAACAGTATCACTCAATCATTACAAGAAGAGTGGGAGGAGCAGGAGAGGAGGAAGGACAAGAAGAGAGGAAAAAGAAGGACAAAAAAAGAAGAATCCCGATCTCTGGCTGTGCATGGTATCAAATGGGATGATAATGATTATTCAGACTTCCCCTAATGTGCCCTGCTGCCATTTACACACCTTTGATCAAATATCTTCCCCTTCCTGGTATAACAGAGGTAAAGGCCTGAAAAGGGCAATGAAATGTTTTACGAGTTGGCTTTAAATCACCTCCCCCTTTATGGGAATTAAAACTTGCATTCCTTCCCGAGGCCAGTAATCAATGCAGCAGAATGTTCTTTGCTGTTTGTTTTCTATTATCTTAACCACAGGAGATGGCTCACCAGAATTGTCTGGACAAGGGTCGCAAGATAATAGTAACCTGAGATCACCGATCTTAGTTAAGCAACAATAGCTTGAAGATGAAACATGTGACACCAATCATGTAGGCACAAGCCCAATTTCTGAAAACCCCCCCTTTAAAAGCCCCGTTTTTCTGCTTTTGGCAAAATGGTGGTCTTTGAGACGCTACTCTACCGCCCTCCTCATTTGCTGGTAAATCAATAAATTTCTCTTGCCTTTTTCCTCAAACCACTTGTCCTCATTCTTCGTTCTCATTGTTTTGGCCTCAGGGACAAGTACCAAGCTTTCGGTAACAATGGAATACCAGCTCCATTTCTCCCCCAAAGCCACCAGCTATTTTCAAAAACATTCATCTTTCACTATTCAACTCAAACATCAAGTCTTCAACTGCCCCAGGAGAATTTACCCCTCTTTCTGAGGGGCATCCACTGGCCCCTACACAGCTCATCATACTCAATTGTTTACACGATTTACTGCACCTATCTCTTCCAATATTCTATGTGATTTACTTAGTATTAATCTTATTGTTGGGTGTTTATTTCTTAGAATATAAGTTTCACGAGGGCAGGACTTCTGTTTTATCATTAAATATGAAATGTCTGATTTTGAATCAAAAGTTTAGTTTATTATATCTCAAACAAGAAGCAGTACAATTAATCAAAGTATATGCCTACACTATTAACATAGTTTTGGCAGCTTGTTTATGCCAGCAGCGAAGAAGCCTGGAGAGCGAGTGGCCCTGAAATAGAAAAAGGTGTTTTCCACAGCTTGTTGAGAATTGAATATTTTTCCTTGAAAAAGTGGTCCAAAGGCTGGAAGAAGTGGTAGCCAGTTTGGTGCAAGGTCTGGTGAATACAGTGAATGACAAAGAGTTTCCAAATCCAGGCTCTGTAATTTGAGCAGTATTGTTTGTGTAACATGTGGTCGAGCGTTGTCTTGCAAGAAGATTGTCCTGTCTCTATTGACCAATCTCAACTGCTTAATCACAAGCATCCTCATCATTTTATCCAACTGGTTGCAGTAGACATCCACTGTATTAGATTGGCCAGGTTTCATGAAGCTGTAGTGGCTGATAATACTAGTGCTGGATCATAGAATAGACACCATTAGCTTTTTTTGATGAATATTCGGTTTTGAACTGTGTTTTGGCACTTCATCTTTATCCAACCATTGTGCCAAATGTTTGCAATTGTCAAAAATAATCCATTTTTCATCACACATAATAATATGGTAAGAAATGTTTCACCTTTTTGTTGTGACAGCAAAGACAGACGAACTTCAAGATGATTTTTTCCTCTGATACTCATTTAAATCATGCAGAACCCATCTATCCAGCTTCTTTACCTTGCCCATTTGTTTCAAATGGTCCGATATTGTTGGAATAGTGACGTCAAACCTTGCTGCTAATTCACACAGAGGTCGAGATGGATTCTCTTCTGCTACAGCTTTCAGCTCATCATTATCCTCCTTGGTCTCAGTTTGCCCACATGGCTCATTTTCAAGATTAAAATCACTAGAAGGGGAACTTCTCAAACCATCGACATACTGTGCATTCATTAGCCACATCCTTTCCAAACACTTCATTGATATTTCAAGCTGTCTGTGATGTATTTGTTTCAAAACAGAACTCATTTTTGAAAATAACACAAATTTTTGACTCATCCATAGTTTCACAAAAATTGCTCTAAAAAAAAAAAATTTGAAAGATAATCCCAAGCCAAACCATGCATTTGAATGAATGAGGATATACCTCCACAATAAACATAAAACAAGAAGTGTCAAAGTGAAATGTCAGAGATATCAATTGTCAAACTTAGTACTTAAGGAAATAGGACATTTCATACTTAACCTAATACATCCCCAGTACCTGGAAGCATGCCTGGCACATAGTGGGCACTCTCGAGAAAATATAGTTAAAAACAAAATCTCCTTCCAACACAGAAAACCCTTCCACAAAGGTGGATGAGAAAGACAACAATTTTATTATTGAATAAGCATGAAACCAGAAAGTGACATTTATTACAGGCAATCTGCTAAAACATTGCCAAGACCAGAAAGAACTCTCACTCTTTTATAGCTAAGTGGATACAACCCATTATATTAGGCAGATTTGGTGATCTGGAGTCTGGCAGCAAATGAAGTTAGGCCCATCTCCTCTTAGGAAACTGGGAGCCTTATCTTCTTCCTTGATTACATTTCAAAGAGATGGAACTCAGGTCCTAGAGGCAACACTACTGATTGAGAGGCAGCCCAGAGGCTTATGTAGCCATTCAAAAGATTTACTTACAGCAAGAATTCTAAAAGAGAAAAAGAGAGTTGGGAAGCCTTTTACCTTATTTTCAACCGGGAGATTTAAGCCTTTCATTTTAAATTTGTATTTGTCCTTTCCATCCAATATGTTGAATAAACAAATAACTAAATTCAGATAGGTTCCCTTTAATTGACTATGCCACCTAAGGGCAAGAATTCTGTCCTATTTGTTTACCTGTACAACATCAACATAGTTTTCTCTCAAGAAATGTTTGTGGAAAGAAGAAAGAAAAGGAGAAAGAAATGGATGATTTTGACAACTGTAAGACAATTCCCATATTGAAAACTAAGCATTAAGAAAGAGGATCAAATACTAGACAGGTAAGCTGAGCCTTTCATAAGAGTTATTTACTGTCCGCAAAACACCTCTACTTGTACATTTAATTATGCATCAGGTAGTGGTTGAGCTAGACATCTAGGGCCCTTTCCAAATCTTACAATTCCCAGGTAGTGAGTGGCCTTGGCTTATCTCCAGTGGCCTGCTTTCTCACCTCCTCTCTTCCCCCCCCCCCCATCAAATCTCTCTCCTCTTAAGTGGGTAAATTCATTCCCATGTTTTTCAGAGCCCTGCACTGTAATTCATTCAGAGCCAGAAATTTAGGCTCATTTACAGCCGATGCATGCTCTCGCATAATCTCTACACCCATCTTGGGCTTCAATTTTCTCTTAACAATGTTCATTCTACCCTATTCAGTCCAAAGATCACTCTCCTTGACAGAGAAGACAGGAGTAAATGGAAGGAAAGGAGTTCTGCTTTCTCCACGTCATCCATCAACATCACACCATTGGCCTCAAGCTGCGAGCCTCTTCCTTCCTTGTTCTGGCTCTAAATTGAAAAGCCCTCCATCATCCTTAGCCTTTTTCTTTCTCTCTCATAAGCTTCAGTTCACTGTGGCCTTTGGTCCTTCTGATCTGTTACTGGTCCTTGCCTTTCTTTCACATAATCTTTGGCAACGGGCCTCTCTTTCCCCTTTTTGGCACAAGCCCTTTTAAAATCTGTTTTTCAGTGGGAGTGTGCAGACACGTTGGCTCTGAATGCCTTGTTCTTTTGTCTTCAGCATGAACAACATGTGTGATTGCAAAGACAGAATTATAATTTTGAAAGCTTGCCAATTCCTTTTAATCCTCTCTTCAGAAATAGAATTTTAACATTTTTTTCTTGAATGCATTAAAATCTGCCTTCTCCGAGTGTTGAATACCTGTCTTGGCATTCTAAGCCTTCTCTGCATGGCCAGCAAAAACCCTGAAATGATGTCATCACTTCCTCACAAGCTCCCACGCCTTCCTTTAGACCACTGAGGAGAGGTGCAGGAGACAAGAGGGCCTGATGGTTCTTTCTGACAGTGATCTCTTTAAAATATCCCAAGAAACCAATTAAAGGGGATGGCAGTGAGCTGGGAAGAAAGGGGGTAATTGCTAGAGATTGTGGAAGTAGAACTGATAATCCCCGCCAATCAGTATGCATGGATGAGAGAGAAGGCAGACCGTCGAGGTCTGCAAGTGTACATGGCCAGGTGATCTATAAATGGTCGAATCCATCCTTTACAAATTAACAAAGGGGTACAAGGTGAGGACTGTGCTAAGGGCCTAAAACTCTGAGAAGGCCTAGCTAAAATTAATAATAATAATAATAATGATGATAATTAGCCACTGTCCTTCTGTTTGCTTCTCTATAATTGCCATTCTGGAGTCACAGCTGGTGGTCATAAAGATTCTTAACTTTCTCCATAGATAACATCACCTTTTCAAAACCTAAAGGTAGTTTCTGAGATATCTTCCAGGCCCCGCATTCAGTGGAAGGGCTGACCCACCCAGACCAAGGAACTGACTCAACTGGTATTTCAACCCCCATCCAAGAACCAGCTCAGCAAAGATGACAATTTCTATGCCCCTATGGTTCTGCCCCAAACCCAACCAGGTAACAAACCCAATTGCCTAACCCTTTGCCCAACAAACTATTTTTAAAAACCCTTGTCTCCCAAAGTCTCAGGGAGATGGATCTGAGGAATTCCTCACACCTCCCCACCTAGCCCTCTGTGCAATGAAACCCTTTCTCTGCTATATCACCTGCTGTCTCAGTGTATTGCCTTCCTTTTGGGCAGAGGGGAATGAACCTGGCTGGGCGATAACAGTGACATATTACCAAAAGTTCAGTACTTGGCCCTGAGGCCAAATCAATGAGAATAGAGAATGAGGACAAGTTATTTATTTGAGGGAAAGAAAAGAGTTTACTAATTTGCTGACAAATGAGTAGGGTGGTAGACTAGCATCTCAAAAGACCTCTATCCTGTCTTTAAGCAGAAATACAGGGCTTTTTAAAAGGAGGTGGGGGTCGTTGGGTTTGACCAGTGTCACATGTTGTGGCTTCCGGCTATTGTTGTTTGACTATAATTGGTGGTTTCAGTCCACCTTATCTCTGGTGACAACATCTCATGACCCTTGTCTGGATAATTCTGTTGAGCCACCTCCAGTGTTTAAGATACTAGAAAAAAAATAGCAAAGAACATTTGTCTGCCCCTTTAATTACCGGCCTCAGGCAGGAAGGTAAGTTTTAATTCTCAGAAAAGGTGGGGGTTTTAAAGAGACAACTCACAAAGCATATCATTGCCCTTTTCCAGACCTTTTCCTCTGTTACAAAGGTAAGAAGGAAGAAGAGCAGACATTTTTAATAATGAAGAGCAGAAGTTGACAGAGCAGGTTTTCATTTAATACTGACTGATTCAGCACTTACCTTGCCACTCTCCTACCTTGCACTCCCACTTACCTTTTAAGAGCATTTATCCCACCAGTCTGTCCAAAACCTGTCCTGTGAAGTAGATGTGCAGATGGGAGATATGTCCAGGCTTCGAACATTGGAGAATGGCAGGGCTCGACTCTCATATCTCCCAGCAGACCAGTGGTTCTCCTTTCTTTCCAAACTGTTACTGCTCATGGCACTGCTAACAAGCTGCAGGGATTAAAGGAGAGGCACACCCTTTTTGTACCATAAATGGGCAAAGCCAGCCCTTTGGTTTGTGCCAGCAGCTGCCATTGGCAGACCTGGGATTACTCATAACTGATCGGCTTAGTCTGATATCCTTATCCAAGAGTCTTTCTACCCTTGACTACCACACCTAGGATTAAGCAATTAGCTAGAATTCCAAAACATTGTAAGAAGTTCTCTTCCAGAGTGTTTCTCCTCTCTTACATCTTATCTTCCTTTCACACTGAGCAGCAACCACATTAGTCCTCCAATCTCTCTCTCTCTCAATCCCCCACCCAACACACACGTACCACCGGCACTGTGGTTTGCTTGCCTTCAATGTCCCAGCACCCAATTCTCCCACCAAGTACCACCATACTTATTTCTCTCCATCTACAAATATCTTTCCCCTCCACCAAACCCATTCATTTTCCAAACACTCACTGAATCACTGTTATAGGATAGACACTATTCCAGGCACTGGGAATAAAGGATTGAATAAGGTAAATTCGCTGAGCTCACAGAATTTAAATCCATAGTCTTTGAAACTCTTTGTTGATCACACCAGAGCTCCCTTCCTCTGAAACACCACCATTTTGTCTCTATGGCCATATCACCACCAATGTATTCACTCACCCAGGCTAGAGATATGAAAGTCATATCACTGAGTTCCTGTCTCATGTTTCCTAGGTCATCTGTGTGTCCCTAACTCAAATTATAGTTCCTTAATGGCTGGCTTGTACCTCTTTGTGGTCTTCATGCCTGGCATAGTGCCTAGCATACACTAGTCCCTTACTAGAGTTTGAACTGAACTGGGTCTCTGCTATTGCTTTGCATTTGTTTTCTGTTTGTATTATTTCAGATTATTATGGGGGTACAAATGTTTTGGTTACATAAATTGCCTTTGTACCGTTTGAGTCAAAGTTATAAATGTGTCCATCCGCCAGATAGTGTGCATTGTAGCTATTAGGTGTGAATTTACCCATCTCCCCCTCTCCCCTCCTTCTACCTGCTTGCATTTGTATGTATCTTTGATCTTAAGCTTTCAGGTGTCTTTGTCTTGCTTCTACAACTGTATAGTGTGTTTTGGGGGGAGGTATTATTAATTAGGGCTATTTACAAACATTCTGGTTCTCTTCCTCCTTTGTAGATTGTAGAAAATTGTAGAATTTTATTTCTTACTCTTTTAAAGTTAGGATGGCCATATGATTTGTTCTGATCAATGAAATGTGAACAGAAATAGCATGTGTCATTTCCTGGAGAAAGCACTTAATCGCCCAACACAAAATACTGCCCACTATTTCTTCCTCTTGCTAGAGTGGAAGCACAAGAAGAGGAGATGGAACCTTCATCAGTCTTTGAATGGCTAAGGTGAGCAGAGAACTTCTGCCGACCTGTGCTTGTAGTATAAGCAGGAAGCAAATCACTAATCCAAGGAGATGTGGGGATTGTTTATTGTGGTCCATTAAGCCAGCCAACGCCAACTGCTCCATTCCCTGATGACAGGACCTGTTCCACTCATCTTTATGTCTCCATAGTGCCACCTTAAAAACACACCAGAATAGAAATATTTTATGTAAATTATTTCTCATTTTTCTTAATTCACAATGTCCAGTTTCAAATATCCCTTCCCATCTGTTTCTGCTCTCTCGGTACTAAAGCATAATTTCTGTTCATTTTAGCTTAACTCCAGTTTCTAAAATATAAAAATTTAAATTTCTAACCAGTCCTTACTCTGATGTTGATCACTTGTGTAACATTTTGTAGAGAATGAAATGTCATCCTCTGATGACTGACTGGATGATTCCTTCAGCTCAGCTGTAGTCAGTATTCTACAGGGATGGTGAGAAGGGACGCTCCGAGCACGTGCCTTGCAGCTGAGCAGCAAAGCAAAAGACTTGCAATAAATCAGTTTCCTAGGGGATGTGTGTGTTGCAGCACAGGTCTCCCTGTACCCTCTATCCCAGCAGATGGCACGACAACATGGCCATAAATGTAATGAAAATGTCCTCCATTTGCCTTTATATGCCTTAAAAAACTGTTTCACTTTTGAGCATATAATTCTGTGAGCAGAGAAAAAAATATCCTCTACAATCCTTTTTAAATGCCATTGCTAAACAATGCAATATTTTTTTAAAAAGGTGGTGGTGGGGGGAGGTCCAAAACAGAGCCTTGTCCTTAAAGACATGCCTAATGTGTAATTTATTCTCTCCACAATCCTCATATCATGAAAGGTATATTTTTTCCCTCATATAAATTTATTATATATCACTCCAATCTTTTTTCAAGCACATCAGCACAGAGCTAGTTTCTATAAGTACTAGTTCACTGAGTTAAAAACAAAGAACCCACAGTCTTCCTACTATTTTCTTCTACCTACTAACTGTTCTAACACAATTCCAGTTCCTTCCTCCGCAGTCATGCTTCTAAACACACGCTTTCATAGGAATACATCCAGCTATTAACAACCCATCTGTTTAATATCCTGAAATTTAAAATTAGGTTTGTAGGCACTGTTTCTATGGTTATATGTTTTCTAAAGCCAATTACAAATTTTTAGCCAGAGTTATCACAAAACTTTGAATTTTAACTTGAAGTTTTCATATTTATAAATGTCAAGTGTTTTATTTTGGAAGGAAATATGTCTACATTTACTATAACTACAATGTAATTTTCTAAAGATGCTTTCTGAAAGATGATCAAATCTCCAAATTAAAAATAAGCTTGTAGGCTTATTTTTATTGATTTTTAACAAAATCAATCCAAAGAAAAAAACCCAGTTTTTTTCCAACCTAAACAAAGTAGTTAGGGATCACAGGAAATATTTCTCTAGTGTAAAAGCATCCAAAATATGTGAGTGCTCGGGCCTATGCTGAGAATGGAATGAGATCTCCTGTTCTGTATTGCCCCATAGTAGGGGAAATCCTTTGTTTTGTTAGGATAGGCTATTGGGTAGATTGAAGGTTGTTGCTTTGCACAATTTAGAACCTGTCAACATAATACCAAGAAGGAAACCAAAAAGGAAAAAGGTGGGTAAATCCAAATACAGAGATATTTAAAACTTTAATACCAAATTGAATATTTTATTACACATCTGCTTTGTCTAAAGTTTCTATAACAAACACCTTGCTTTTGTAACAATTTGTTTCTTCTTTATATTTTCTTTTTCAGAAAAGAAAAAGTACTTTAATAGTAAGCATAGAAGCAGTGACTGAAACGTTCGGATTTCCTGTCCAAAGTCACCTACAAGTCAAATTTTATTCGAATTGATTCAACAAGGCAGATTAAATGTGAAAAGCAAAATGGTAGGCTCCTTAGGCAGCAACTCTTGCTTCTTTCTTGGTTATTTCTGCCTACGTAGAAAACTGATCAAGGAAGATGTTTACCACCCCATACATATTCTAGATAATTTTATCCCTGAAGTCACAATTTTTCATACCTGCACATTTTTTAAATGTCCAGACACCTGAACAAAATCTTCGAGAGTGCAAAATACACCAGGAAGTGGAAGAGAAATTGACACCAAGTTCCCCGAGAGCCCCCAAAGAAAAGAGCATCCCTTTCCCCTACATCAACTCCAGGTTACACCCTGGAAAACGCAGCAAAATACCAAGCCTAGACACAAAAACCGGAGCTCGACTGTAAAGTAGCCAGGCTGGCAGGTGTAGGGCCGAAATGGCTGCAGGCCACAGCAGGAAAATGCCTGTGACAGCCACACATTTACAATCAGTTTGGCGGTGTTTCCAACACAGGCGGAGGGACTTAGTTTTCCCCATATAAGGCAATGACAAGGATTTCAAATGGACCAAACATTTCATATTAGCATCAACAGCCCTAACATAGCTTCAGCCGGCAGAGGAGAGGGAAACCAAGAATATCTGCATTATTTACTCCAGAAACTGCCCGAGCACCATCTGTTGGCGGCCACCCCACCCACATGACCCTTTCTGCAGTACACCCTTGCCCAGCTCTGGGAGCCCCCCAGTCATGTGTCTTGGTCCAAGAATTTCAAATCCCAGTGTTTCTCTGAATGCAGAGATTTGGAGAGTTAATTTCAGCAGAGCAATTAGCAACACAGAAGATCCCTTCATGCTGCCAAGTATTAATTAGTTGTTCAGTGGCAAAAATGATTTATTCCTCTAACCTTTACTCTAAGATTGAATGCAATGCTTTACCGACATAATGTGGTGGTAGGGGGAGGGGGAGGGAACAGAGGGGGCTGGATTACACAGCACAGAAAAATCGATAATTCTTGTACTCTATGAACTGGTTCAAGGTAACAGAAGTTGACTAAGAAAGTCAACTGAATTCCCAATTGGATAAAAAGAGTGCACAGAGCAAAGACGAGTTTCCAAAACAGCTACAAACCATATATGATGTATACATTTGTGTCTAGTTGAGTTTTAAGGAAACGTTGGCCTTTCAAGAAATAAACCGTCCCCCTCTGAAAGTCAGGATAACAATATTAGTAAATAAATCAAGACCAAAGCGAAATCCAATAGTGATTATACCACTATATTATGATCTATGCAGACTGGAAAGAGGAATATTAAAATGAGACCCCCTCAACAGAGAAAAACCCAAGAACATGTCATTAAAAATGACCCATTTATATAGAAGCAGTACAAAATTTATTCATACATTTCTTTAAAAGAATATAAGATTTTTTTTCTTTTGTTCATATTCATGCCCTGGATTAAGGAAGTAGGGATTAAAATCCAAAAAGGTCCCAAAGCTTCCCCAAACCTGATCTGAGAAGTAGGTAAGAATTAGTGGCTTAGAGAGATGAGCCTGTAGCGCCCACAGCTCTTGCTAACCTGAAAGCATGAAGTAATTCCCTCATTTTCTATCTTACTAACATTGCTCTAATTATACTTCCAATAAGAGGCAAAACCAATTAGAAAAATAATGTAACATTTCACTAGCAGTAGAGATTAAATATGAGTTCAGTAATCAGCTCTGGCAAACATGCAAAAATAAGGACAGGGAGAAACCGGTCATCCCCGACCGCTTAGTTGAGTGGGTGGGCAATTGAAGTCAAGGTAAAAACAGTGAGGCTGAATAAAATCGCTTGAAGGAAAAGCATCTCATGAGGTTTTTCAAGGTCAGTTGGTGAAGGCCAAATAGAAGTAAATATTTCTCATATACCCTGGAAGAAAAAGAAAACAAAAAATTTCTGCAAGCAGCAAAATAAAATTCAAAGCCTTTATATTCCCCAAATGAAGTACCTTCAAGGAAAACTCTTAACTGCATTAAGCTAAAATGACCTTTTTGTTGTTGCTGTTGTTATTGTTAACAATTTGAAGTACCAGTGAAACCACTTAATTTTCAAGTCGCATTGCATTTGATTCACAAAATAGTCTTGGTCAATAATGGAATGGTTTGTCGAGTGATGTCTTATTGGCTATGTTCTTAGAGATAGGCTATTGTCACCCACCTCCATAGTTACAGCAAGGACAGGATGAACACAATGTGGAGGACAGCAATTTAAATGGAAATGTCTCAAGCAGAGTTGCACTGTATTATACAGCAGGAAGGTGACTTCTAAGGGGACCTTCAGGTAGGGAGGCAGACTAATGAGTCCCCACCCCCACGTGCAAAGGTCAAGAAATCTCCATCAAGCCTCTGCAATGCCAGGCCAAGCTACATTTGGAATACAGACTACTGCTGTTTTTTCTAACACTCTGGGAAATTAAAATCTCAGGTTGCCTCATAGGTCATGGCAAATGCTTAACTGCCCTTGAAGACATAGATTTAGAGTTTCCACAGCATCCCAAAGAGTCTCGCCTACTGTATCAGAGAAAATATAATTTAAAGTGATTTTTAAGTGTCCCACCTTAGATGCTTCATGAAAACTAATAGAGGACTCTAGAAAATCAAAATGCATTTTTAAAATATAAAAGCAATGTTAAGTTATTGAAGAATAAATATGTTAAGCAATATGAGAAGACTAATTTAAATGAAAAATGGTTAAAAAAATAAAGATCAATCAACCCAACGTACACTTATTGGGGTTCTACTGCTTAAGTGTTTATATGACATATCAAGAAACAACTGTTTTTTCCGATGGTTACATCACATTTTTATCATGTTTTCTGCCTTTTATTCCTTATCTTCAGTGTTTTTTTGGTTCCAATATTTCCTCCAAGCCCATGTGTGAGATGGGGCATAGCTCTCCCTTCTCATTGTTTGGGGAAGCTCAGTCCTCGTCTGCCAACTTCGAAACAAATGACACATTCTTAATTTATTCTACATACTAACTTCCGTCCACTTATTATTTACAAAACATGTTCTAAATAAAAGTTTGATGCCTTCTTTTTTGACTTTTGTTTGGTGTCCCTGTGACAACCAGATGTTTTAAAGTGTAATGTAGACATATTTATCATTTTTCAGTTTGTACTTTGGGGCTTACAAAATTCTTCCCGTCAATTTTTATAAATAGCCTCTTTTATTTCTTCTAAAATTTAAAAAAGTCTTCTTTTCTGCTTATAAGCTTTAATCCACCTGGGACTGATGGCTTTTTTTATGAATGGTGTTAGGAAGGGACCTAATTTCAGGTGGGTACTCAATGGGCCCCACGGCATTTGTTGAAGAGTCCATTCCTCCCAGCAATGTGTTCTGCCTCTTCTGTCACACATCAGAATTCCAGAAATGGCTGGCTCTGCTGGTATCAACTGTATACCGTATTAAATACTTACTTAAGTCCCCATATATACTTCTTTATCTTTAGGAGTGAATTGGCTATTCTTGGTTTTTTGCTTTGATTATAATTCATATAAATCTATAAAATATTTGAGAGCTCATCCTTATCCATTAACTAGGGGTAAACTCTCCAATTATTTCATCCCCAATGTCTTTCTACAAAATTTTATAATTATTTTTTAAAGGATCACGTACAGCTTTGGTTGAACCTTTTTATTAGGTTTTTCTTTATTCTCAATGTGTAGAAATGAAGTTAGTTTAGTTTTTATACGTTGGTTTTACATCCACCAACATTGCCAACCCCTTATTTATTCTAATAATTTGAATATAAGTTCTTTTGGTTTTTCTATGTAGATAATTGTATCACCTGTGATTTAGAAATGTTTTCCCCCCTTTTTAATCCTTTTATCTGATTTAAAGAAAATGTTTTGATATGTATTAGAGTTTTGATCCCTTTGTTAGGTAAAGGAATTTTTCCTCTCCTTCTAGCTTGCTAGAAGTCCCTACCACAAATAAGTATTGAAATTTATTAAATGTTTTTTTCTGTATCTGTTGAAATGATCATACAGAGTTTCTCCCATAATTTATGAGGTGAATTATCTCAGTAGTTTTCTTGTTTTGTTTTGTGAAAAATAAAGCTTGCATTTCTGGAATGAATCCAATTTGATCAGGATATAGTATACTTTTTAAAAATTCATTATTGAATCTGTCAAAATTTTGTGACTTTTTGAATCTATATTCGTAAGTGAGAGTGAGTCTGTATCTTTTTCTGTACAGTCTTTGTTTAATTTTAATTCAAAGTCACATTTAGCTGCTTAATCATTTTGGAGAATACTTTCTTTTTTTTTAATTAACCAGAAAAACTTTCTAGATATTTGAAATAATCTGTTCCTTGAGAGTTTAATAGAACTTTCCTGTAGTATGTCTAGGTCTGGTCTTTATTTTATGGGAAGACAGTAACAAATTGATCTTGATAACATGAGGATCACTTTGTACTTTCACCAATAATATGTAAACTACTCATTTTCCTACAGCCTTGCAAAACGGAGTATATTGTCAATCTTTTGATTTTTTATGAAGTAATAGATGAGAAATGGTATTTTGGTTTAGTTTTTCATTTGCATTTCTTTTATTATGATAAATTCATTGAGTTTCTTAATTTCAATGGTTATCCTGTAGAAGTTCTATTTTTTTCTTGGTTATTTTTAATTGTCTCTTATTTTTCCTCATTATTTCAAATCTAATTTTTATTTCACCAAATGTTTCATAGTGATTTTTAATTCAGCATCTAATCATTTTAATATATCAAATCATTTGGCTCTAAATCTCTGTTGTGTTTGTGATGTTCAATCACAACCATTTGCTTTCCTTTTATTTATTTATTTATTTTTTTGGAGACAGGTTCTCACTCTATTGCCCCAGCTAGAGTACAGTGGTATCATCATAGCTCACTGTAGCCTCAAAGGATCCTCCCGCCTCAGTCTCCCAAGAAGCTGAGACTACAGGTGCACATCACGATGCCTGGCTGATTTTTCTATTTTTTATAGAAATGACTTGCTCAGGCTGGTCTCAAACTCCTGGCCTCAAGAAATCCTCCTGCTTCAGCCTCCCAAAGTGCTACGATTATAGGCATGAGCCACCGCGCTCGACCTCACTTGTTTCCTTTCGTGTGCAGTAAGTTCCAGTCATTGTTTTACACTTATGATATATCAGTGAACAAAATAATCAAAGGGCCCTGCTCTTGTGGCATATTCAATATATATTAGCACACAGAGAGACAGAGAGTAAAAAGTCAACAAAATATATAAATAAATTATGTTAGAAGTTGAAGACTGCTATGGAAAAAGGAAGTAGAGCCCAGAAAGGCAATTGCAAGAGCCAGGGTGAGGGCCCAAGCAGCAGCCTTAACTAAGATGCCCAAGGCAGCCTCACTAAGGCAGTGGAATCCAATAAACTAGGTGAAGGAGAACAAGCCAGATGGATATTTTGGAGAAGAGTAGAGAGAGAGAAGCTAGTGCAAAGGCCTTAAGGTGACAGTAATCATGACTGGTTTCCAAAGGACAAGAAGAAAGCTGGTATAGCTGGAGAGGACTGAGAAAGGAGGGCAGTGGCAGGAGCCAGAGGGCTTCAAAGAGGCCTGGGTCATGCAGCACCTGGCAGGCTGCTGGAGGGACTTTGGCTTTTGCTCTAAGTGACTGGGGGAGGGATGAGAGCCACTGGAGGGTTTTTTGTTTATTTGGTTTTTGGTTTTTTTACATTAAAGGGTTTTAAAGAGAGAAAGGCTCTGACTTCTGTCACTCTCATATTGAGAATAGACTCCAGGGGAGTAAGTGTGGAAGGAAGCCATCCAGGAGGCTACTGCAGGCACCTGGATGAGCGCTGATCAAGGCTGGAAGCAGGACAATGGTGGCAGAGGTGGTGAGAAGCTGTTGGGTTGGATAAATCTGGAATGAAGAGTCGAGACGGTTTGATGATGGATCAGCTGTAGGGGGTATGAGAGAGGGGTCATACCATTAGAGAAACAGGAAAAAGTGCAGCTAGAGCATTGGGGTGAAGGCAATCAAAGGAAATGTCTATCACACATCCGAGTACAAATGTTGAGTAGACAACTGGATATGCAAGTCTGGTGTTTGCAGGAAGAAGTCTAGGCTGGAAATAGAAACTCGGGAGTGATAAGCATATAGATGATATTTAATTTGATAAGAATGAATGAGGCCGCCAAGGTATTTAGTGAACATAAAGTTCAGGATGTGGTCCAAGGTGGATCCCGAGGCACTCCAGTGTTAAGAGGACAGGCAGTGCAGGAATTCAGCAGAGGAGAATGAAATGGAGTGGCCACTAGGGTCCATTGAAATCCAGGAGAGTACAGTGTTCCAGAAGCCAAGTAAGAAAATAGTTTTAAAAAGGAGGAGCAATTCACTATGACAAATGATGCTGATAAGTCAAAAGATAAAGACTGAGAAATAATCACTGAATTTTGCAATGTGGACATTGTCAGTGACCATGAAAAGAGCATTTTTTTTTTTGGACTGATAAAGCCTAAAATCTTATTAGAGATGGTTTAAGAAAAAAACAGAATAAAGAAATTAGAGACAGCAAGGACAGACACCTCTTGAAGTTTTGCTGTGAAGGGGAACAAAGAAACAGGGCAGAAGCAAGAGGGAAAGGTGGTATCAATGGAATTTATATTTATTTATATCGTATGCTGATGTGTTTACATTCTAGTTGAGATGGAACATTCAGCAATACCGAAGAGAAGGGAGAATATTACCAGAACAAAGTTCCTCGGGAGGTGGAAGAGATAGAATCATAAGGAAAAGCAAGCGTACAAGAACAGATGTCTGGAGGTGAACAGAGGTGGAGGTGGAAGTCTGAGAAGTTCTCACCTTTCTGTCCCTGCTTCTTTCCGGTAAGGGAAGTGCTGATAATCACTTCGGACTTGGGTGTGCCTACCCTACTGAGGAAGCTTCAGCCAATCACCCTCACTATTTCCCCCAGGAGAAAACCACGGTCCTCTCTTTTATCCGTGGGTCTAAGCAGAGTTTGTGGCTCACTAAGGCCTACCAATAGTCACTGGTGAGCCAGCCTGCCAACTCCTCGTTTCCTTAGCAGAAGCCTGAATGGTGTCCATCTTCCCCTCATCCCAGGCATTTTTATAGGTACTTTCTAAATTGTAGGAGCTGATATGTAGAGGAGAAATGACAAATGTATAGTGAGCTTCCAAAGTCCTGGCCAAAATCTAAATTCCAATCACGTTTCACAACTAAGTTACAGGAACTTGGATAACATCTTCAGCTCACAATGCTCCATTTTCCACATGACTTCTACTCACATATTCATAGGAATAAGTCAATAATGTGCATATCATAGCACACAATGCAAAGATACTGGGTTTCAATTATTTTTTCTCTCTCTCTTCCATGTTATTCATGTTCTGAATGTCATAGGGAAACAAAAGAGCATACACTGTGGATAAATAGACACATCCAGGAAGCCTTCTCTGCAAATTTGCTTATGTTCAGTTATCTTAAATATGTATACATTTATAAAATCTATTCGCCAATTTTAACTACCAGATGTCTTTCAAGGAAACCTGTATATAAGATTTCTAACAGATTAGCTTCTCAAAAATGATCTTTTGTCCCTCAAATATTTATTAAAGGGAGATCTCCAGAGTTTTGAGGTCAGCAAGCATTGACTATTTATTTTATTTATTTGTTTATTTATTTATTTTTAGAGACAGGGTCTCACTCTATCACCCAGTCTGGAAAGCCGTGGTGCAATGAGAGCTCACTACAGCCTTGAACTCCCGGGCTCAAGCAATTCTCCTGTCTCAGTCTCCTAAGTAGCTGGGACTACAGGCACATACTACCATGTCCAGCTAATGTTTTTTAATTTTTTTGTAGAGATAGGGTCTTGCTGTATTGCCCAGGTTGGTCTTGAACTCCTGGCCTCAAACAGTCCTCCTACCTTGACCTTCCAAAGTGCTGGGATTACAGGTGTGAGCCACCACGCCTGGCCCCACACTTGACTATTTTGTATTTTTACCAGTTTAAAGATTTCTATCTGAGATGTGTGTGTATATATTACATATATATAGAGAATGTACATACGCACTTGAGCTCCAGTAAAACCTACTGTACTTAGTTTTGATTCTGTACACACTGCAAATCTCACAATCATATACATTCCAAAGCTTTGGTGCTGGTTCAATAATGTATTGTGCACACAAAATATATGAAACACATAACACCAGTTGCGTGGTTTTCTTCACAGAAATGTGGAAGGACATTTCATTTTTAAAAAGTGCCTTTTGCTGTAGGGCTTCTTAAAAATAATTTTGTAGTGAAAAATTAACTACTAGTTTCTTTGATGTGCTAGTTTCACTGAAAGAATATATTACTAGAGAATGCTTATTATTTTTGTAACCATATTTCACTTAAGATCTTCCTGGGGAAAAAAAAAAGATGTTCATTTGTTTTTGTTGTAGGTCTGGGCAAGGAGTGATAGAAAGTCTTACAGTCCAGCAATCACGGTGAGAACAAAGGGCAGGTGTCATTTTTTATTGTGATTAGCCAGAGCTGAAATCAGGACTTTCTCCCTCTCTCAGAAGCTATAGTGGAATGTACAGTAATCACCCTGGCTGACTGCCCATCACACAGCTGAACAGCATACCAAAAAAATATATATAATAATATCTGGGGAGAAGGCTGCCACATGTATTTAAAATTCTCATTGTTTTTATTCTTCAACTTTGAAAGATGATTTTTTTAAGAGAAAAGAAAAAACTCACCCAGCTGTTGCCGCTATTCATATTCCAATAGCCTCCGGACTGCTCGAGGCCACCTGGCTGACTTTTGCCTTGGAGTCGGTCCAGAAAAGCATTATTTACCCTTTGAAACAATGAAAAATGTGTGTAAGTAGAAAGCTTGCTGCAGGGCTAAGAGATTTTTGAGAACCTAATGTGCTGCCTGTACTGGCTGTGGGGATTGCGTCCCCCCTTCAGCTTAGAAGAAATCTACAGAAACTTCTTTTCCCATTAACCATATGACATGCTGTTAACAGCTCTTTACTGGAGCTGGTGCCGATCTTGGCTCAGGTCAAAGAGGGCACCAATTCTTAACTTCACAGTTTCACGTGCACATCTCCTACCAGTTCTGCAAGACCCTTGGTCACCCGAGCGACTGTACCCCTCAGGGCCATGCCAGATATGAGCCTCAGAGGTCAAGGAAAGATGGAAGCTTCAGCAAGAACCAAAACATGAAGAACCACCAAAAATAGCTCTGCAGCAGTATAAGTACAAGCGAGATGTCCTTTCCATATACCCTGCACCCCACTGCTAGTCTTGCTAAAGTAAACCCCGGAAGTGAAAAGTAGAAGTGGTTGTTAACTTTATAATTAGTCATGCTAATTGGTTGGGTTTTTTTTGTTTGTTTGTTTGTTTGTTTTGAGTCAGAGTCTTCTCTGTTGCCTGGGCTAGAGTGCTGTGGCGTCAGCCTAGCTCACAGCAACCTCAAACTCCTGGGCTTAAGTGATCCTTCTGCCTCAGCCTCCTGAGTAGCTGGGACTACAGGCATGCGCCACCATGCCCGGCTAATTTTTCTATATATATATTTTTAGCTGTCCATATAATTTCTTTCTATTTTTAGTAGAGACGGGTGTCTCACTCTTGCTCAGGCTGGTCTTCAACTCCTGACCTCAAGCAATCCTCCCGCCTCAGCCTCCCAGAGTGCTAGGATTACAGGCGTGAGCCACTGTGCCCGGCCTAATTAGTTACTTTATGGACTTTTCTGTGTAAATATTACAATAGAAAGATCATGCTCTGAGTTGCCCACATATGGCCAAGTAGAGTCAGGGACTTGGAAGCTGGGGAAACAGCACTGCAATAGGCACTCTGTGATAGCAACACATTATTTAGGAACTGAGGAAATAAGACTATAAGCTTCTTGGAGGCAGAAACGCAGTGCCTGGTGCATAGCAGGCACTCAGTACACATTTGTGGAAGCAAGGGAAGGTGGCAACCAGTCACATTAGCCTCCTTGTCATCCATGAAGATTGGCAGAGGACAGTCATGGTGAGTGGCTACAAGTCAATGACTGAAGGAGATTTGGGAACCCTGAGGAAAATAAGGTCTGGGTGGCAAAGGCAAAGGCTGGAGGTTGTTCTGTCTGTCTGTACTTGCTCAGTGCTAGCTAAGATACTAACCACGTGTTGACTCAGTTGCTGTTTCTCAATAACTTCAGGTCCCATCAAGTAGTGATTATGCCTCAGCTACTACAAAAACTTCTTCCCTCTTACTGTAAAATCTGCCCAAGTGCCACATTCTGCTTAGCCTGGTTCACTGCCGAGCTTGATGTTTGTCACCTTTTGTAAATCTCTCAGAATGCAGATGGAATGGTGTCTTACTGAGCTGGAGACCTGGCCATTAAGGAAGAGGAAACTGACCCTGATCTCCCTCTGTCTTTTCTCTCTGGAGTTTCCAAAGGTATTCTGCACACCTGGAGCTGTTCTCATCTGGTCTTTCCACCAGTAACAAGAATGGCAGCCTCTTCCACCCCAGCCCACCCCACATCCAAATCTCCAGAAGCCATGTTTGCTCTACCTACTAAACACACCCTGAATTCACGCCTTTCTTTCCACGGACGCCAGTCTAGTGCAAATTACCATCACCTTTCACTCCCATCCGCTGTAATCCATTCTCCACAAAACACCTTACTAAATTATAAGAGAGATCATAACTTCTTTTGCTTAAAACCCTCCCACAACTTCCTGTTGGTCTTAGAATAAAATCACTGGCTTACAAAATCGTATACTATCTTGTTCTGTCTGCCTTTCCTACCTTATTGCGTAGTATTCTTTTCCGCACCTACTGTTAATATAATCCAGTCAGTTGGGACTCGAGTCTGAGCTCATTCCCACTTTACAGCCTTTGCACTTATTCCTGCCCCTGACGACAGGGAGCATCTAAGCACGTGCATCTGCCCCCAGTCTCTGTGTGGCTGGCTCTTCCTTGTTCTCTGATGTCACTGCTTCAGTGAAACCTTCTTTAGTCCTCTGTCTCCTCCAATTGCTCCCCTAACTTCGCCTTGTGGTAGGATCTTCACAGTACATATCACCATCTGAAATAATCTCGCTTTTTAATTGTTGACTTTTATTTCTCCCCTCTAGACTGTAATTTCCATATGCATGGTCGGGGGCCTCTTGTGCCTTGTTTATCCCTGTTCCCAGTGCCTAGAACAAAGCCTTCACGGAGTATGCCTTGATAATGTAATCACTGAAGGAATGAATTTTCCTGGAGCGTGGTACCCACCCCGCCTGCTGTGACAGCAGCTGCACCATGAAAACCCAAACACTCCATCGGTGGTGAGCGCTGCATGCAAGACAGCTCACTGCTAATTGATTCATTCAAATACTTCCGAGACCCATGGCTTGTCGTGAAGACAAAAGGTAACGCGACTCACCTCCGAGCATCAGTTACTAAGAGGATATCAGAGTGGTTGAGCTCTCCTTAGAACTTTAGGAGTGTCCTCAACTGACCTCTGTCCCCTGCAGTTTGGATCAACCAGAGATAACGGGTGGGAAAAAGATTGCTTCTCTCAATACCTATCACGAATTCAAATCGGAGGGAAAAGTGCCAGTTTATATTTTTGAGTGTTGGTTTTAGAAAGTACATACATTTTATTGCTGTCAAACTTGCACTTTAGGTTTTCTCCTGAGGGTTGATTTGGATAAACACTATTATTTAGCGATGGTTCATGTCTGAATAAATCAATTCAGTTCATTCCAGTTTTCACCTCATGGCCCAAATCCTTTCAAGTCCTTGACCTCCATGCTCTGTCTTTTCTCTCTGGAGTTTCTGCTTGTCTTCTCTTGCTCAGATAGTTACACTAGGTCAGGTTCAGGTGCACTCACGCTCATTACGGTGTCCATTAAAAAGCTTGTGAGGAATCCCACAAGCTTTCTGTTATAACACTTAGGGACTGAGTTTTCTGCTACGTGAACTTCTAAATAGAAAGCACATTGCCCTTTGGACTCTAATAAAATCATGCCCCTGGAGAAAACCTAACTTAGGTCTTCCATACATGTACTATATACATAGTTTGTATTGTTGCCTTGAGGAAAAATGGAAATAGACATTTAATTCATTAAGAGGTTACTGAATGAGTATTCTCATATGATAATATGGGAAAGCGCATTGTAAATTTTAAGGACAATATAATTGTAAGTGGTTTTCAAAACTTAAGAACAAGGCCAGGCGCGGTGGCTCATGCCTATAATCCTAGCACTCTGGGAGGCCAAGGAGGGAGGATTGCTCGAGGTCAGGAGTTCGAGACCAGCCTGAGCAAGAGCGAGACCCCATCTCTACTAAAAATAGAAAGAAATTATCTGGACAGCTAAAAATATATATGGAAAAAAAAATTAGCCAGGCCTGGTGGCACATGTCTGTAGTCCCAGCTACTCAGGAGGCTGAGGCAGAAGGATTGCTTAATCCCAGGAGTTTGAGGTTGCTGTGAGCTAGGCTGATGCCACGGCACTCTAGCCTGGGCAACAGAGCAAGACTCTATCTCAAAAAAAAAAAAAAAAAAAATTAAGAACATAAAATGTGTATTCAAAGATTTCAGTTATTTCAAAACTGACTACTGAGTTTACCATCCAGAGAAAGTTCCTCTTGGATTAAATTTGTATGTAAATTTAACTAAAACCAATAGAGAAAAAGTATAGAAAATAAACAGCCCCAACAATATTTAGGTAGTTAGCAGTATGGAAATAAACTTAAAAGAATGAGGGCCAATATTTCTACAACAAAAAAATCATCTTTTCTATCTCTTATCAATTAACTTACTGGGTGCTCATCAAAGATTAATTTCTTTTTTAAAAAAATACATTTAGGGGTATAATTTGAATTCCATTACACGTATGTATTGTATAATGGTGGGGTCTGGGCTTTTGGTGTACCTACCACTCAAGTAGTGTACATTGTACCCCATAAGTTATTTTTCATCCCTTATCCCCTCCCATGCTCCCTCCTTTTGAGTCTCCAGTATCCATTATTATACCATTCTGTGTGCTCTTGAAATAGTTTTGCTCCCACTTAAAAGTGAGAACATGCAGCATTTATTTTTCTGTCCTGAGTTACTTCACTTAGAATAATGGCCTCCAGTTCCATCCACGTTGCCGAAAACGCCATGATTTCATTCTTTCTTATCATGGTGGTATATAGAAACCATTTTCTTAACTCATCAGTGGTGCCCATCAAAGATTAACTTCTTAGCAATGGGGCCTGTTAATGTGACACATCACTATCTTTCAGTCACTTACAGCCTTACAATTCAATCAATCCTCGGAAATCCAAAGAAATAACTGGCTGCTACTAACAACCAGTGTTATATATTAAATAAATATTGAGTTTTTTTCATTTTAAATTTTTTATTTTTAATTATTATGGGTACATAATAGCTGTATATATTTAATCAAGTTTTTTTTAAAGGAAAGCCTTTTAAAGAGAAAATAACAAAAACCAATTAAAAAGGCTAAATTAATTTATGACCTACTCTGTAATAAATGGGTGGCATCCGTCCCCCACGTTACTCAACAAAATAGCCTTATAATAAGAGAGTTTTGCTGTTTCTTTAAATGAGAGACAAACAAAGAAATTCACATTTGACACTTTAAAACGATTTTGACTGGACCGTGGGGGCAACACAGCCCAGTGAGAAGAATAAGAGCACCCACCCGCAGTTAGTGGCACCATCGGAACCGTGAGCTTCCAGTGAACACTTTTTAAAGTCTCTAGTTTACAAAATGAAACCACCACAACTTAAAAATGCACATTAGTGGTAGTAGGAAGGTTAAATACATAAGAGAAGCCTTTCACTTTCAAAAGACTTTGTTCCTTTAAATCATGAAAACCCTTAAATTCTTCTCGCAGATACTACTGCACACACACCCTCAATGAACCCAAGTAACACAAGTGTCCCCGCAGGTAAATCCTAGCATAATAATGACAGAGCAGATGGTGGTTATTAGCACTGTCCCAACATCAGCACGATAGTTTACTGTGTGTTCTTAAGTCTGGTATTAGGGTTAAGATGGATAGTTTTTACACTATTTAAAAAATTACCTAATGGTTCTATTTTAACATTTTTTTCTCTAACATATTAGTCAATATAAAATAACTTTAATGAGTTTTGTCTGAGCTTTTCTACTCACATATAGGTAAACTGACCACCTATACTAATTATCCTAGAGTGATTTGTAAATGATAAAGCATCATCTCAAATTGTGAGGCTTTGTCCCATGGAAGGCAAATTAAATATAACTTAAATAAGCCCACAGCTTGAGAGCATGATTCAGTTTTTTTAATGTGAGTTTATAATGCCACCTATCCAGGGAAATTGGATATTGTGTGTGCATGTACATATTTGTGTGTACACAAATACATGTTGGCATACCTCATACATACATCACCCCAATAACAAAGATTTAGAGGTAATATAGATTCCAAAACCATATTAAATATTATTACTCTAGTGCTATCCTAAAACACTGCAAAAAGCTGTATATTAATAGGTAATTGATTTAACCAAGAATGGTTATTTTATTAGCCAGTTATACCTCCTGTGTTCAGTTTGGTGGATTTTGGCACGCTCTTCCTCTTGCTGCTGCCACTTAAGTTCCAGTAATTCACTCTAGGAACAATAAAAGTTTTAAAATATGGTTTCAGTTAACACAGTTGCATAGAACTTCAGTCCCCATGTACCGGTACCCCACATACCAGTACCGGTCCATGGCCTGTTAGGAACTGTTAGGAACCAGGTTGCACAGCAGGAGGTGAGCGGCAGGCAAGTGAGCAAAGATTCATCTCCATTTACAGCTGCTCCCCATTGCTGGCATCACTGCCTGAGTTTCACCTCCTTCCATCCCCAGTTCATGGAAAAATTGCCTTCCATGAAAACAGTCCCTGGTACCCAAAAGTTTGGGGACTGCTGGTATAGAAGACACCCAAATCAATTACATATTTAACCTTAGCTGGTGCAATATTTCAGTTTTAAAACTTTTAGTTGAGTATTATTTGGAACTGAAATTATTTTCTTATATAAGTAGGTAGCAAAAATAATTGTGGCTTAGTCAAACAGAGTAACTATGTGAACATAAAGTTGTTAGGTTAGAAAGCCAATGTGTGTGGTCAAGATATTAGACCAACAGGTACAACAGTACAACATACACAGAGGAAAATAGAGTGTGAGTCAAATTCATCTCTGTCTTACAAAGAAAAATCAAATTATTTCACACATTGCTATTTCTTGATATTTTTCTAGTATTTCTTCCCTAATAAATTCATAGCAACTTACAAATAAATGTTGGAATCAATTGTGTAGTGCAATTTTGTTAGTAAAATATTCTCCATTCTGGAGAAAAAGCACTCACCTATTATTGATTAGTTACTTCTATACTAGCAGAACTCTGGGCTCACTAGAAGAGATATTTTGCTTCAAACTGATCACATTACTATAACTAAATCTTTAGCTTCCAACATTCTGATCATCTTGTGGGTACTAGACTTAGTACCATGCTTAGTTACACCAAAGAACTAGGTCCCAGGATTTCTCTAATATCCCACTATTAATACCTACACCTTCAAGAAGACTGAACTTTAATCCCACTTCAAAGACAAAAAAAAAAAAAATTAGGCCCAAATCATGTATCAGTGCCTGAGTTAGAGAGATCTTCTGGTAGAGAAAATACTGTCACATCTCGATCAACACGTACCAATGAATGGTGGTGGTTTTTATTTTAACTCCCAAACTTTTTTGATGAAGAGTATAAAATGAACCCAAAGTTCAGGTTGACATTTTATGTTTCTAACTTTACTTAAAGGCCATCCAATATTCCACAGTCCCCAAAATAAAAACTTGTTTCTTGTACTGTGATATTCCAAATATATTGCTCATCAATCTCTAAAGCACATTATGTGACCCTAATTACTTCATTTTAATTTTTATCACTGTATGTATGTGATTTTAATAGTCTACCAAGTATCAGTACTACTTATTAGTACTACCAAGGCTCATACCCAAATAAAAGAAGCTCCTGTCCTCTTCCTCACCTCAACAATTACTTTCAATTCCATGTGTGGTTTCATTTGTTAATTATCTCCTTCTTAATAGCATGAATATTTTCCAATTTCTTAGTTTTTAAAAAATCATATCATCTTTTGACTTAATGCAAGAGAAAAAGATCTGTGTTTCTATTACTACCTCCACCCCAATCCCAACCTCCTTTCGTAGTACACTCCCATCCTCATTCTTACAACTTTTCTTTTTTTAAAACATTTAGTGTGCTGGGGAAAGGATCTAGAAATTTCATAGCTCATTTAGGCTTCTAATTCATCCTCCTGTTTTCAGCCCTAGCCTTGAGGTGCCAGGTGCCTCCAATTCCTGAACTTTAACCAACTTGTGTCTTACTGCTTCTTGAAAATGAGTTCTGGCTTTTCCTGTTCCTCTAAGTCAGTTACCACTGACCACCTACTTCCCAGCTTCAAAATTTTTGCTAATGTCTTTTCTTTTCTGCAGCCTCCTGGCCTGTTCTTTTGTACTTGTTGGCCTATGCCTTTAACAGCAACAACAACAAAAAATCCTGTATTGTCCTTTTAGTGGCATATGGGGAGAGAGGAACTGAGCAAAAGCAAATGAAATGTTTTTAAAGTGCAATGTTTAACCAGAAGATCTTAACATTTTCAAACAGAAATTTTACAAGAATTGTGTTACCTGTTCTTCACAACAATTCCAAAGGCAAGCAGGAAAACAAAGTATTGTTTGATGAATGAATGAGCTATATATTATCCTTGTCTTAACAGATGAGGAAACAGAGGATCAGAGACACAGTTTAAGTAACTTATCAAGAGATAAACAGCTCATTAGCAGCAAAATAAAGACTGGGGCTTAGGTTTTCTTGTATCTAATCATCTTTCCAGGATGCATTCAAAATAACAGTTAGGATTCAGGATAACTTCATCATACTCAAGCATGAAAAGCTACTTCCAGAATGACAGAACCCATTTACACTCAAAAGTTTTAGCAGAGCATCCCTAACCTAAGCTCAAATCTAAATCTTCTTGCCAAAGGATGCTAATTCTTTTTACATCCATGAACTCATTTCTCCAAGGAGCAACTTCTGGTACCCAGCCCATTCTGACTTTCACACAATGAACTCTGAACAAACTAAACTCTCCTTAGTTCTGGAGTATGACACAAAGACCAAAAGAAAAAAACTATAAAACACATATTATGTATTTATATGCATATTATTACATATTACTTTAAAATAATTTTTAAGATAATTTTTTTCAGACTTGGAAAATGATCCTGAAACTTATCTGGAAAAAAGAAATAAGCAAATCCTGACACACACCAACCCCCCCAAATGAGAAAGAACCAGCTCCACCAAATATTAAGACATACCATAAAACTATAGTAATTAAAACAATTTGAGTCTAGGAAGAGACCTGATACACATGGAAATGTAGCTTATCATAAAGTTGTGCTAAACCAACGCAGGAGAGATATAATAGTTCAATGAATGACGACAGACTAGCCAACTACTGTGAGAAAAAACAAAACTAGATCCTTCACTCTTTTAATAAAAATAAATTTTATCGAAGTCTAAGATTTGAACCTAAAAGATGAAACTAGAAGGTTTTAAAGGAGGCATAGGTAAATTTACCTATAAATTTATAGTGAAGGAAATCCAAAAATCATAAAAGGGAGGAAGACTGATAAACTTGGCAGCATTAAAAATTCAAAGCTTCCATTTGGAAAAAAATACCATAAACAAAATCAAAAAACAAACTGTTAATAAGTATTTATGACACACATAAGCTATTTTTTTCTTTTTTGTTTGAGACAGGGTCTTATTCTGTTGCCTGGGCTAGAGTGCAATGGCGCCATCATAGGTCACTGCAACCTTAAACTCCCAGGCTCAACAATCCTCCTACCTCAGCTTCCCAAGTAGCTAGGACTAAAGGTGCAGGCCACTATACCTGGCTAATTTTTCTAATTTTTTTGTAGAGACAGGGGCTCACTATATTGCTCAGGCTGATCTCAAATTCCTGGCCTCAAGCTATCCTCCTGCCTCGGCCTCCCAAAGTGCTAGAACTACAGGTGTGAGCCACCACACCTGGCCTCAATTTTCTTTCATTCATTCAACAAATATCTGAGTGCCTAACATGAGCCAGGCTTGGATCTACGGGATAGAACCCACAATGGTGAACAAGACAGTTGAGATCCTTGCTCCTTTAGAGTTTATGTTTCTAGAGAAAGGAAACCCATAAACAAGTGAGAAAAAAATTCAATCTTAATCCTATGCAAAGGATTAAAACACACACTGATATGAGATTCATTGCCTCAGTGACTATTTTAGGTTAAGGCTCAGGGATGATCTGGGGGAAATGACTAAAGACCTCTTACAAACCAATAAGGAAAAGGCAACAATCAAACAGAAAAAGAGCCAAAGGATAGAACAGGCAGTTAGCAAATAAACTACAGATTGCCTGCAAACTCAGAATGGTATTCTTCACCCATAGGCAAAGAAGTATGAATCAAAACAGTGAGATAAAACTTTTTTTTAATCATATTGGCACAGATTAGAAAAGTTTAACAGAATCAGATACATTCAAATACTCTGGTACAGTGTCTAAATTACTGCAAACTAATTTTGACTTTGGAGGACAATTTAGCAATAACTGTCAAGATGTAAAATGTATACATCCTTTGCAAAAGTGATCAAAAATATGCATATGGATATTCACAGTTGTATTATTGAGACTATAAAAGTTCAGGAGAAAATATCAATACCAATAAAGAACTGGCACAATAGAACATCTACTCAGTGGACTACTATGAAACAGTTACAAAGAATAAGGTAGATTTTTTTTGCAAGGTGGTTGCAGGAGGAAGCCTATGGAGAGATCTCTAACATATATTAAGTGATAAAAGATAGGCTCAGAACAGTTTTCTCGGGACATTTCTATAGAAATAGAATATAAATATATATATATATAATCCATTTCAACTTTTATAGGCTGGTATATATCTTATTTGAAACATCTTTTTGGCTGGCCATGGTGCCTTACGCCTGTAATCCCAGCACTTTGGGAGGCCAAGGCGGGAGGATCACTTGAGGCCAGGAGTTCAAGACCAGCCTGGGCAACATAGTGAGACCCTACTTCTAAAAAAAAAAAAAAAAATTAGAAAAATTAGCCAGGTGTGGTGATGCCCACCTATAGTCCCAGCTACTTGGGAGGCAGAGGCTGAGGCTGGAGGATCGCTTCAGCCAGGAGTTAGAGGCTGCAGTGAATTATGGTGATGCCACTGTACCCTAGCCTAGACAACAGAATGAGACCCTATCTCAAAATAAAAACAAAAAAATTTTTATGAAAAAATACACAAATATTAACTATAACTAACACTGGGTAGAGGCACTTGGGGGGTGGATGGGCAAGGAAAAGGAGTTTTAACATCATATACAGTTTTTATTTTTTAACCTTTGAACTATGTGTATATATTACTTCCTCATACCACCAATAGGGATTTATTATCTATGTGGGAAGCCATTTGTTTCCTTACTCTTTCCTTTATTTAAAAATCCAATATATAATTTTTAATACTTAGAGATATAAAAGAGCAAAACACTACATTATGAAACTAAGAACTGTTAGGGAGGAGGAAAGGGAAGAGAACAACATACGTCCTCCTATTATAGAGGCAAGGACAGGGGAGAGGAGATAAAGACCAGGAGGGACACGGGGACGAGAGCTGATGAGGCATCACCATGCAGGGACATCACTCCAGATGGCTGAAGGGGAGGTGCTGGCATCACCACAGTCAGGATTATTATCCTATAACCAGCAAAGCGTATTTACTAGGGAGAGGCTGGTTTTTCTCTGGTACCAAGAAAGATAATTTCAACTAATTAATTTGTTCTGCTGAACTGACAGCCGAGGACGAGTCTGCATGTCTTATAAGCATATTCTTGGTTCATTTACTGGGTTCTCACACAGAAGTACAATATCTAGTTGGACAAATACAAAATAAGTAGCTTGTTTCAAGGACCACACTTGGGACATCAAGAGAATCAAAACGCTCTAAGCAGGAGGGAGCTGACGTGCAACATCCGAGACACTGTCAAGTCCTGTCTCACTCAATACACGTTTGTTATGCACCAACCGTTTTCCAGGCACCTGGATTCATGCTGAAGGTACAGATACAAGGCACAGCTCCATCCTGACGGAAACCACAGTATAATAAGAGACACAGACCCAGAAATAACCCCAATACAAAGCAAAAAGAAATGCATTGCTAAACACAAAGTTCAAGCAACATGACATGGGAATACGGAGGAAGAGAATGCAAACGAGAGAAAAGGGTGGTCAACATTTTAAGTGTCTCCACAAAAGCTCTCTGAGGGGAGCCTGTCTTATCGCTGTGCTAATCAACTCCCTACATTCAGACAGTGCTGCATACCGAGAAGGAACTTAAGTGACATAATAAACAAAATGCCATTTTGGTAATGCCAAGAGCAGAACTTCCTATAAACATTGGCCAATGGTATATGGTAAATGAGGACAACACTGCAAAAGGTGCAACTGCCTATACTTGCCCTGACAGTGCTGTGCTCCCCAGGGGAGGACCACTCAGCTGGGGAGCTGCCGGATGGCACCAAGGAGCTCTGCTTGGAGCCCAGGCTAACAGCAAGAAGTAAAAAAGGGTCACCATTTTCAGCTAGAGGTTATAAAATCAGCTCTCTGGGCTCCAAGTTACTGGTGGTGTCCTGTTCTACCAAAGAGTCAACTATACAACAGAGAGGTGTGTGCAAGGCCAGAGACTTGAGCAACCTGATGAGGTCAGAGTGAAAGGCATGCTCCAAAGCAACACTTCAGCAGAGTAACTGAAGATGAAGATGGGGTCATTTAAAAATCGTGTCTGAATCCCAGTGGGGCGTGTTCTGACATGGTTCAGATTGAATGCTTTATGTAAACATTCGAGTGCCATCGCCTGGCAGGACAGACTTCTCCCAGGAGAGGTTGTTCTCTCAGCTCAACAAGAGAAAAAGGACAGTGGAAGCAGGAGAGCTGAGGCCATGGAAGTTAAAGAACCCCTTCCTTAGAATGTTTAATAGAGAAGAGATTTCAGGGAAGGACAAAAGTGGCCTTGGCTATCAAGAACAAGGAGAAAAGGTAGAAACTACCCCCAAAATTAAGACGAACCAAATCAAAGGAAATAAATACTAATGGATGAAGTAGGAGAATTTAAAAATTAGCATAAATAATGTACACTCTTCTCTTACTAGCTATTGTTAGTGGTTTTTTGTTTTGTTTTTAGAGATGGGGTCTTGTTCTGTTATCCAGGCTGGAGTGCAGTAGCATGATCATAGCTCACTGAAGGCTCCAACTCCTGGGTTCAAGTGATCCTCCTGCCTCAACCTCCAGAGTAGCTGAGTAGCTAAAACCACAGGTGCACACCACCACACCTGGCTAATTTTTTTTTTTTGTTTTCAGAGATGGGAGTCTTACTATGCTGCTCAGGCTGGTCTTGAACTCCTGGCCTCAAGCAATCTTCCCGGCATTTTTGGTTTTTAATTTTTTAACAAACTTTTGACATATTGTAATTGTGCATATTTATGGGTATAATTTGATGTTTTGATACATATATTATATAATGATAAAATCAGGGTATTTGGCATGTCTATCACCTCATGCATTTATTTCTTTTTAGTGAGAACATTCAAAAGCCTCTCTTCCAGCTATTTTGTAATATACAGTATCTTACTGCTAACCATCATCCTACTGTGCACTAGAACATCAGAACTTATTCACCCACCTAATTGTAACTTTGTATTAGCTATTGTTAGTTCTATCATTTCATCATAAAGATAAATGGACTTCCTTCTACAGCTCTCTATCTCCTGCCTAAAAATATTTTCTATCAACTTTCTTCTAACTTTTAAAAAAAATTTCTCATAAAAGTTATTAATTGTGGAAAATGTAGTAAGTACACAAACTATAAAGGAAAACATAATAATCTCTCATAAAAAACTCCCCACCAAGAGATAAGCTCCTTTAACATGTCAGTATATTTTCTTCTTGATTTATACCCATAGATTATAACTTATCACCTTGGGTCACATTTTCAGGCTTACCATGTGCCAGGCATTAGGATAAACTCTCTACGTGCTTTCTCTCATTTGATCCTAGAAACAATGCCATGAGGTAAAAAACATCAGTACTGAACATAATGGAAGCGGCTTAAAGAGATGAAGTAATTTGTGCAAAATGTAAGAAGGAAGTAGGTTTCAAAACTCATCTGCACTGTATTTTAAAATATTTTTCATTTTCATATATGTGAGCATATTCCTATGTCATTAAAATATGATAGTAATTGCCGCACGGTATTTATTCCAAACTCTCTAAAACCTTCAAATCTTCTACCATCGAACAAATTGTTTCAAATTTTTCATTAATCTCATTTTAAAAATAAACAACATTGTACATGCATCTTATGTGTACCTCTGATCATTTCCTCAGAATAAATGTATACCTTTCAAATTTGATACTTTTAGGAAACTCTTCAGAATTTGATGTTGCCAAAGAGCCTTTCAGTTGATCCTCTCACCAGTAATAGTACTTCAGAGTTTGTAGCATATGTTAATAGCTACTAGTATAAGTTCTCATTGCCTCAACACACACACAAATTATTATTCCTATTTTTCCAAAGTTTCTTATCTAATTTCATGATTATTCTCCCAGCTGAAATTTAGAAATAGTTTTTAAATTAATTCACATTTCACTGAAATTTTTATTGGAATTGCATTAAACTCACAAATTAATTTGTGTAGAATTGTAGTTATTGAAATGTTTAGTTTGGCCACTCAAAAGCACTATCCATCTCTGCTTTATTCAAACTGACTTTTATGTATAGTAACCAAAACAGTGTGATACTGGCACAAAAACAAACACATAGACCAATGAAACAGAATAGAGAGCCCCAAAATAAACCCATGCATATCCAGCCAACTGATTTTCAACAAAGATGCCAAGAATACACAGTGGGGAGAAGACAGTCTCTGCAATAAATTGTGTTGGGAAAATTCCACATGCAGAAGAATAAAATTAGCCCTTATCTCTTACCATATAACAAAAATCAACTCAAAAATCAATAAAAAATAAATGGACTAAAGATTCAAATGTAAGACCAGAAACTATGAAACTACTAGAAGAAAACATAGGGAAAAACCTCCATGACATTGATCTAAGCAAGGAGTTTTTGGATAACATCTCAAAGCACAGGCAACAAAAGCAAAAATAGACAAATGAAACTGCATCAAACTAGAAAGTTTCTGCACAGCAGAGGAAACAAACAATAAAGACACAATCTACAGAATCAAAGAAAATATTTCCAAACCATACATCTGATAAGGGGTTAACATCCTAAAAATATAAGGAACTCAAACAACTCAATAGCAAGAAAATTTTTAAAATGGGCAAAAAAAGCTGAGTAGACATTTCTCAAAGGAAGGCATACAAATGGCCAACACGTATATGAAAAAATGCTCAGCATCACTAATTATCAGGGAAATTCAAATCAAAACCACAATGAGCTATCATCTCACCCCAATTATAATAGCTATTATCAAAAAGTCAAAAGATAATAAGTGTTGGCAAGGATATGGAGAAAAGGAAACAGTTACGTGATGCTAGTGCCAGTATTAAAAAAAAGTATGAAGTTCCTCAAAAAATTAAAAATGGAACTACCATATGATCCAGCAATCCCACTACTGGGTATATACCCAAAGGCAATAAAATCAGTATACTGAAAAGATATCTGCACCCCCATGTTTATTGCAGAACTATTCAAAATAGCCAAGATGTGGAATCAACCTAAGTGTCCATCAATGAATGAATGGATAAAGTTGGTATGTACACAAAATGGAATATCATGCAGCCACCAATAAGAAGGAAATCCTGTCATTTGCAACAACATGGATGAACCTACAGGACATTATGTTAAGTAAAACAAGCCAGGCAGAGAACGGCAAATATCACATGATTTCACTTACATGAAAAATCTTAAAAAGTTGATCTCATAGAAGCAGAGAATAGAATGGTGTTTACCAGAGGCTAAGGTGGTTAGGCAGAAAGGGGGGAGTTGGAGCTCTACTACACAGCAAGCTGACTATAGTTAATGATGACATATTGTATTCTTGAAAACTTCAAAGAGAATAGATGTTAAGTGTTTTCACCACAAAAAAAAAAAACATGTAAAGTAATCCATTTTTAATTAGCTAGATTAGACATTCCACAGCGTATACATACTTCAAAATTTAAAAATTGACTTTTCTGGAAACAGAAAATTTTTGTTATCTTTTAGCTATTGAACAATTTTTTTTACTTATTTGCTTTTTGATGATATCTTTTTAGCCTATTGTATTTTCTCATTAATTTTTGCTGGTATTTGAGAAAGTTATTGATTCTTGCATATATATTTTGTAACCAACTCTTTTATTGAGCGCCACTTGTTCTAGTTGATTCTTAGTTGATCATTTCTTTTTTTTTTTTTTTTTTTTTTTTTTGTGAGACAGAGTGTCACTTTGTTGCCCTGGCTAGAGTGAGTGCCGTGGCGTCAGCCTAGCTCACAGCAACCTCAAACTCCTGGGCTTAAGCGGTCCTACTGCCTCAGCCTCCCGAGTAGCTGGGACTACAGGCATGCGCCATCATGCCCGGCTAATTTTTTTCTATATATATTTTAGTTGGCCAGCTAATTTATTTCTATTTTTAGTAGAGACGGGGTCTCACTCTTGCTCAGGCTGGTCTCGAACTCCTGACCTCGAGCGATCCACCCGCCTCGGCTTCCCAGAGTGCTAGGATTACAGGCGTGAGCCACCGCGCCCGGCCCTTAGTTGATCATTTCTTAGTTGATTCTCTTAAGTTGTATAGGCAAATAATTCCCATCCATAAACAACTTATTTTCAACATTAGAAAAGTTGCCTTTTATTTTTTGTCTTAGCAAGTTAGCTAAAACAATTCCCAAGTCTTGTTCCATACAGTACTAACAGTTTTTTCAGTTAAAAAGGAACTTTTCCATCAAACAAGGAAAAGTGTTTTGAGTAGCACAAGGTTAAAATTTCCAAGGTAATACTACTTAACGAATGGTAGGGGTTGCAAACATCCTTATGTTGTTCACAGTTCTAGTATTTTACCACTGAATATAATTTTGGTTATAGGTTTAGAAGGCTATATGTATATTAAGAATTTTTTTTTCAAGAGATAGGGGTTCACTCTGTCACCCAGGCTGGAGTGCAGTGGTACAATCACAGCTCACTGCAGGCTCCAACCCCAGGGCTCAAACGATCCTCCTGCCTCAGCTTCCTGAGTAGCTGGGACTACAGATGCATGCCATCATGCCTAGTCAATTCTTTTATTTTTCGTAGAGACAGGGTCTATGTTGCCCAGGATGGTCTTGAACACCTGGGCTCTAGCAATCCTACCACCCTGTCCTCCCAAAGTACAGGGATTACAAGTAGGAGCCACTGAACCTAGCCTAAGAAAATCTTTACATTTCTAGTTCACTGAAGTGGTTTTTTAAATTGGTAGTAGAGGTTAAAATTTATCAATACCTTTTTGTGCAACTAAAGTGATGGCCAAATGTTTTTCTCTCATGGCCTATTCTATTCCAGTGGTAAGATATAAAGAGTTACATTATATAGCTAGTCATCTTTGCATTCCTAGAATAAATCCTACTTTGTCTTGGTAAATTACTATTTAAGAGAAAAATTCCCTTAGCTAGAATGTTCTTATTTTCGTTCAGATGTTAATCTGTCTTTATGAGATTGGCCTATCTATCAGAGAGAGAGAGAGAGAGAGAGAGAGTGTGTGTGTGTGTGTGTGTGTGTGTGTGTACATGCATGTGCAAGCACTTGAATTTTGTGTATCACGTTTTGACAATATGTAGATGATAGTGAAATAAAATTCTAGAGTGTTTCATATTTTTTAGTGCTCTGAAACAATTTGTAAAGCATAGAAAGAAAATCTGTTCCTTGAAAATTTGAAGGAACTCGCCTCTAAAATTATCCAAGTTCATTCAGCCTGCTGGGGAAAGTAATTCTCAGAAAACTTTAGAAATCACTTGCATTTTCATTTGTCTTTATGTATTTTTTAATTCTTTGAGTCATTTTTAGAGTTTTATATTATCCTAGGAAGTCATTCACTTAATCCAGATTTTCAATTTATTAGCACTGTATTATCTACAGTAATATAAACTTAATCTTTTCCAAATCTATGGTTCTAGCCCCTCTTTTCTAATGTTGTATATTTGCATTTTCACTAATCTCTTCTTGATTAGACTTACCATAGATTTGTTCATTTGTTGACCTTATCAAAGAACAAGCTGTTGGACTTTTATAACAGTTGTTTCTTGAAGTTTTATTATTAATTTCTGTTATCTTAATTACTTCCTTTGGTGTCATTTATTGTTTTTGTTCTAAATTCTTGGATTGGATGTTTAATTCATTTATTTTCTTTTTTTAGTATTGAATGGATTAAAAAGTTATAATTTTCTTTCTCAGAGTACATCTCTGCATGCATTCCCCATAAGATGCACTCACTGTAATTTTTATGTGTTCTACAATAATAATTTTCTCTGTCATCCAATAGTTTAAATATTTTAAAATTTTTAGTGTTTTACTTTCTAACTGATTATAAAATTAAGAACTATGCAAAAGCAGTTAAGTGCAATCAGCCTATTAGAGATTTTAAGAAATTCCTGAAAGGCAGAAAGAAGACAGGATAAATTGCATGGGAAAACAAAGGTACAGGTTAAACTGGAGCTGAGTTTGCAGTGCTTCTGAAAGAGCTCCAGAGGAACTACTGAGGCAGTCTTTAGGATGGTCAGTTGGAGAACTGCACTGAGAGCAGCTTGATCGTGGGCTATTTCCCCTTGCACACTTGCACTGCACAGTAGGCAGCACTGACATGCCCCATGGGGTAAACAGTGAAGGGGGAAAGGGTGGCCGGGCTCAGAGAAGCAGGGAAATGTCTCAGGTACCTACTGAAGATAGGAGAACAAGGGGCTGCTCCTGCATACCTCACTTGGCGGCATGTCCAAAGAAACACGTGACGATAAATAAGAACAATCAAAGATTGGAGAAAGAATTCCATGGAAGATAAAGATTTAAATGGAAAGAAAAAAAGTATAGTTAATATAGTATGTAGAACACTTAAATGGTTGTGTAGTTACCATCAATGTAGACATGAAAGAGAATATTGTACTTATAAAGAACACTGCTATGAAAAAGTAAATCAGCAATTCAATATATGTGCCAAATAAGCTGAATGAAAAGTTATGAAATACTTTAGTGAGCAGGATGATCTAGTTAAAGTTTTCTTCCAGAATGCAATGAAAAAAGGCTAAAGAGATAAGAAGTATAAGAAAACAATGAATGGATATAGAGAAGAAATCTGGAATGTCCAAAATCCATTTGATAGATGTCCCAGAAATGGAGAGCAGACACAATGTAGGGGAAGAAACACAAAAGAAAAATGGGAAGCAAAAAGGAATACTGAAGAGAGACATGTATTTTTAGATTAAAAGAGAGAACCAAAGACTATGCAAGATTAAAAACAGAAACGTATGAGATTTCTTAGAATACAAGAAGGGAAGGGAGGGAGAAAAAGAAAAGCAAAAAAATTAGTAAATAAATGGAACAGAAAATTCAAAGAGTCAAAAAAATAAATATAGTTAAAAATAGTAAATTATGTAACAAGAATACAAATACATGCAAACAACACTAGTAATCATAATAAATGAGAACATATCAAATCTACTCATTAAAAGAGACTCTAAAACTAGACAAAAAGAAAACCAGCCATTTTGTCACTAGAAATCTACTTTAAACCAAATGATACAAAAAGGTTAAAATTGAGTGATAAAAAAAAGAAAGAAAATGCCACATTAAATGCTAACAAAAAACTGGTAGATGAAATATTAGTATCAGACAAAATAGAAAGACAAAAAATAAATCAAGCTTAAAAAAATCATTAAATGGGAAGAGTAGTATGTTTTATATTGATAAAAAGCTGTACTGAAAGGTAGCTTTCCCATTGGTCAAAATTGTATCATATGTCCACAGTGGAACCAATCACAGTTTAGGAGAATGGAACTCCCTTGAAAGTGTTAGACCACTTTGGAATGAAATCCCTGGGGCTGGGGTGCCATTTGTCTTCTCTGCAACAGGTCACGCAAAGTAGGATGGCTACCTGAAGAAAAATCAGGGTTATAGTACAGAGGCAGACAATCAACAATATTTGATACACCAGCCTGAAGTTATCACAACATGTGATTTATTTCCTTGTAGCATTAATTACTACAAAATGATGAGTCACTATAAAATAAAAAGTACAATGTTTATTTCTTTGTCTCCTTTTAATTGTCTATCTCCTCCATTAAAATATAAATTTCAGGAGGGTTGGAACTTGTCTGTGCAGTTCTTAATTGTAGCTCCTGGAACTTACACAAGGCCGGGCACATCACAGGACCTCAGTACATGTTTATTGATAGAATGAATGAATGAATACTGTGATAGATTACTCTGAGATAGATCAACCAGAATAATATGGTTAAAAAAAAAAAGCCAGAAAAGGAAAGCTTTAAAGTGGTGTTAGATAGTGTTGCAGAGTTATAGGGAGATAGGGATTGCAAAAAGACCACTGAATTGTATATTCAGAAGGGAGTAAAAAGCAATTTTAGTAACAGCATTTGTGAATATAAACTAGATCATAAGGAATTAAGGATAAAGTGGGTAATAAAGAAGCTGTTATAGTGAGATTACCACTGTCTTTTTTAAATTTGGTAGCAACAGAAAAAGTAATATCTCTGAGGATAGTAGAATCAAAGGAGTTACTTGGTTTATTTTAGAATTGGTAAGAGAGTCCATGCCCAACTACTTTGCTTATCTAAAGGATTTAGAATAAAGTGGTACCTTGGAGTTAACCCCCGATCTTTCTCATGATTCTCTTCTCAGGCTGAGGAGCTTCTGGCCCCATCTGAGTCTAGTTATCAAAGGCAGGTATGACTATCACACTGAATATCGTCAGTTGCCATAACAGAATTTTACACCGTCATGAGATGGCTCTGTATTCATTACGCTGATTTCTGTTGCTCAAAATATTTGGTATGCCTCACATATCTGTATACAGGGGTAGTATATCTTTATGTCTTATTGTATGTGTATAACAATTTTTAGGTGAATATTTAAGCCAGTTTCATAACTTTGTATGCCTACTTTGGTTATTATGCATTCTAGGATTCTCTGGCCACTATATGCAATCACCCTATCTTTCCCTATCTTGGTTTGATGTTGGTCGTGTTTTGTTTTGGTGCAGATCTGAAGTTCACATGTGCTGTGTCATCTTCAAGAACTGCTGGCACCAACTGGGCCCGACACACCGTAGCTCCCTGTGAAGCTAAGTACCACGAAAGTTTTGACCAGAAGAAACCACTACCATACTCTTAAAATAAACCTAGAACTCCCCTTTTATTTTCAATGCACGTATTCATTTTTCAGGATTTTCAAGTATTTTAGCATTTCTGTTTAGAAACTTTTCAAAATTATCTAGGACCTCAAGCAAACAACTAGCAAGAAGTAGTAGAGTCTTGTAAATACCTTCTGATGTTGTTCATCCTTCATCTTTTGCAATTTTTGGTTTTCTTCCTCCTTTAGAGAATTTTTATGAGCCCAGCTTCTGGCCTATAAAGATACAGGGGGAAAAAAAGAAAAGAAAAGAAAAGTTCACAGGAAAAGTATCGCCACAGCACCCCAGTCTGCCTATTATGAGACTGGTGCCAGTAACTCAACCTAGGCGTAAGGTAAGATCTGCACACACACTTGCTTATCAAGTGATTTACGCATATGCCTGAAGATGTCCCTTGAGATATATAAAAAGAAGGCTCCTGTAAGCAAAATCATCCAGCACATTTTCAAGGATGATCTAAATGTTTAATTAAGCTTTAAAAATATCCCCTCAGAGATAACCAACATAGTTTATTCCTTCTAGTGGAAAGTTAAAGATATTTTCGAAAATATGCCAACTAGCTGATCAGTCAATATTAAAAACAAGTGCTGTCTTTAGAAGCACTGATATGTCTATGGCTCATTTATGCTATTCCTATTAAACAACTTGTCCACTGGTGATTGATACCACGTAATTCCAAAGATGCATTACTTTCTAAGTCTTTGCATCCCTAATCTGTATGAAGCTTATTTCCAGATTATTTCTGTTTCTTACAGGGAAAACAAAGTCTGCACAGGAGCACATACACCATGAGAGAGCCAGCACGTGCAGCAGAATGTCCTTTAGTCTCTCTGACCCACCACATCAGGGTTCCACACACCAGCATAGTGACCATGTATTCTGGACTTTTTGGTATTTCAAGTGTTCTGTTTATGTGTCATATATTTTCTCTCCCTCAGATTGATTTGCTGGCCCAGGCTCTGTAAGGCAGAGAGTCCAGCCTGCTACGCTAATGCTTAGGAAATCTCACTGATCTCATAAAACCACCAGCAGCATCACGGCAGCAGGCTACATATTTCAGGCCTAGTTCTCTGGACTCATAATCCATAAAGCTTATGCAAGCTGTTTCTCCCTTTTTCTTTAATATCATTTTTCTCAAGCACTTCTTAAGTTCATTTCTCCATTTCTGTCACTATAAAAACCCATACACCATCAAACAGTAAGAGCTGCTTCCCAGAAAGAGAAGCTTTCGGAATTATATCGTCTACAGCGGTATCAATTAGAGTAATGGAGCTCCACGTGTTCAGAAAGCCCTTATACCCAACTCTGCCACATTAAACAGGTAAACGTACATCCTACCACTTTCTCTTATTTACATGATAAACACAAAGGGACTCTGATAAAGCAAAGAAGGGAGGAGTAGTCTTCTGAATGACCCCTTCTTTTTATATCAGAGAAGGTTCATCTCTATCACAAATGTTCTGTGTAAGACCCAGGGAGGAAGGAAGGAGAGGGAGACAGCTTCTATTTAAGAGATTAAAAGGCAGAATAAAATATATAAAGCAAATATTATGACTTGAGCAAGGGCCCTAAAGTCTATTTAAATACCTTCCTTTTAAACTTACCCCCTTGTTGTTCTTTTATTAGAATATGGGTCCTAGTTTTTGACTCAGGAAAAAAAATGGTTATTAGACATATAAGATGCTGCGAAGCCACCTGGCACCTTAACTATGAAAAGTTCAAAGTCACTTGTAATGCTGTTTGCTTACCCAGCTGTGATCCCTAGGCAGGACAGGAAGTTTCTGTTCAAAAATAATGGGGGGCGGGAAAGGAAATTTTTTTGATCACTAATTTTCTTAGTTCTGAATACCAGAAATTTAGAAGTCACTATATTCACATATTTTTATCATTAAGTATTTAATATATTGATGCTAAATTTTTGTCATTCAATTAAAATACACTTTATTCATTTTCCCCAAAAGTTATGCTTATAATGTATCCATTCAATAAACAACATTTAAACCTCCTATGTGCACTGTGTCAAGACACAATCCCAGACCTCATGCATGTATAGCCTAGTGTGGAAGTCAGACAAGAAGATTAACAAAGTACAACGTGATAGGTATTATGATGGAGGAAGCCAAAACGGAGGACATTTTATTAAACTGGATCAAGGATACCTCCTCATAGTGGGCGAGGCTAAGTTGTATTTCAAAGAGTGAGCAGGCAATCAGACTAAGCAGAGGGCTGGGCATCATATGAACAAAGGAAAAATAGCAGTATATGAGTTTGCTAGGGCTTCCCTAACAAAGTGCCACATGGACTGGTGGCTTAAAGAACAGAAATTTACTATCTCATAGTTCTGGCGGCTAGAAATCCAAAATCAAGGTGTCTTCAGGGTTTATTCCCTTGGAGGATGGGGAAGGAAAGATCTCTCCTTGGCTTGTAGATGGCCATCTTCACCCTGTGTTTCTTCATATCACCTTCCCTGCATGGACACCTCTGTGTCCCAATTTCTCCATTTTATTATATAAGGCTACCTTTCCTATTGGATTTGATCCCACTCAAAGGACCTCATTTTATTACATCTGTGAAGACCCCATCTCCAAATAAGGTCACATTCTGAGGTTCTGGGGCTTAGGGCTTCCACATATAACTTGTGGGGGAGGGGAGACACAATTCAACCCATGACAAGCAGTAACTTCTTTCCACATGCTGGAGTAAAGATGTTTCTGTTCCCTTCTTCTCTCGAAAATTACTGTCATCAGAGGAAAAAACAGAACAAACACAAACTCTATCTCAAATAGAAGCCCTTCACCCCTAGGTGCTCCTGCCCTAAAAATGCAGGTGCTAATTCACCCAGCCCCAACAGGAAATGAAAAATGCTGTGTTCTCTGGATAAACCAAACCAGGCACCCAAGTACTTTAGAAGGCAGCAGTGGTCAAACGCCAGGCTGAGAACAAAACAATTCTATAAAATCCTGCACCTGACCAGTGAGCCTCCCAGCCCCCTTCTTTGAAATTTTCTTCTGTTCCCTGCATTGCTTCCTCTGAAAAGTATAGGGTGATATATATTTTTAAAGCAACAGAGGAAAAAAAGGAGCTCCTGAAAATTTTTAAAAAAATCTCCCCTGCCCTCCCCAAGGAGACCTCAAATCAGTAAAATATTCAGGAGATAAAGTCAAGAAAATATTCCAGAAGGTAGAAAAAAAGTAGTCAAAGATAAATTAGAGGAGAAAAATGTTTAAAAGAAAAAAGTTAGAAGAGAAATGCAGGAGGCCTAGAAGTAGAATAAGAGAAATTCCATAAAGAGGAAATGAAGAGGAAATAAATCAAAGAAATAACACAAGAAAATCATCTAGAACTAGAGATGAATTTCCACATTGAAAATGAATAAAAAAGATTCTCACACTAAGTCACATCAGAGCAGAATACCAGAAAAAGAAAAGATGTTAACATATTTCTAGAGAAAACAGGGAAAAGCCCTCATCTAAGGCCTAAAATTCCCATGGCCTTGGACTTCTCAGGAACAAATACTCCAAGTTAGAAGAGCAAGGCCTTCAAAATTTAGAGGGAAAATTATTTCCAATTTGAAGTCATTATCAGTAAAAATGCAAGCATGAGAGCTAACTAAAGATAGTTTCAGATATGGAAGGAGCCAAACATGTTCACCTCTCATGCATCTTCTCTTGAAAATCTACTAATAACATGCTCCACCAAAACAAAGAAATAAAACAGGAAAATAGAAGAAATGAGACCCAGAAATCAGGAAACCCAACATAGGAAAGCAATAAAAGCGATTCCCAAGATGACTTTAAAACAGTGATTCTCAACCTTGACTGCACATTAGAATCATCTGGGGAGCTTTAAAATCCCCCAAAGCCCAGGCCACAGCACAGCAGGATCTCTGGGGGTGCAAACCTGGCACCAGTGATTTTTAAAGTTCCCTAGGTGAATCCAGCGTGCAGAGGATGCTGAAGCCCCAGAACAGCAGCTGGTCAGGGTTCCACAGGCCTAAAGAATGACCCCTGCAGGTTAAAGCAGGGGGTAAGAGACACTGGGTGGGTGGAGGCATAACTATCTGACAGGCACAAAATGGAAAACTGTGGAAATTTGCATCAAGAGGCATTTTGTAGAACAGTCACAAAAGCTGAAGGAAGACAATCAAATATTCAAATGAAATGAAGAAAATGCAAAAATAGGTCCCAAAACTTGTAAAAGAAAACGTATCAGAGTATGATAACTGGCTTGGCAGTAAGAAAATATGTAGTCATAATAAGGAAAGCTTGAAATACTGAATAATGCTACCAGGAGAATGAGGGGAAGAAAGGGTTAATAAGGTCTAAAATGTATTAATCAAGAGATAGCAATACATGTTAATATAATAGCAATGCAGAGCTAACAACAGAAACAACTAGAGGAGTGTGGTGGTCTGAATAACAGCCCCTCCCAAAGATGTCCCCAACCTAATCCCTGGAACCGGAGAATGTTCTTTACATGGCAAAAGGGACTCTGCAGAAACCAGGGGTTCTGAGATGGGGAGAGTAGCCTGGCTTGGCCAGGTGGGCCCTTTGTGATCACAAGGGTCTTCGTGAGAGGAGGGCGGAAGGTCAGCGAGGGCAGAAGGTGGCGTGAGGCAGCAGCAGAGGTTGGCACGATGCAGCCACGCACCAAGGAGCCGAGGAATGCCAGCGGCCAAGAGAAGCCGGAGCAGCAAGAAGCAGATGCCCCCCGAGACCCCAGAAGGAACCAGCCCTGCTGACACCCCAGTTTGAGCATCTTAAGATTCATTTCTGATTTCTAACCTCCAGAAATGCAGGAGAATAAATTTGTGTTGTAGTAAGCCACTAAATTTGTGGGAATTTCTTACAGCAGCAATGGAAACTACAAGAAGTTTAAAGTACTGGGGTGGAAGTGGGATTCAAGGGGCACATATACAATTGATATTTGACTTTTTTAAAGAATCAGCATGTGACACCTGGATAAAAATTAAAATAACCCAACTTCCCTGAGTGCCCACAGTAGTGGGAGAGGATATTGCTAGAGCTACAGAGCTGGGCCCCTCAAGCAACCCACGGATGGTGTTAAATGCAGGCTCTGAGGCAGGAGGGCTGCAGGAGGGCTGCAGGGGGCGGGGGTGGGGGGGTGGCGCTGAGGTTGGTCTGCATTCCTGTAAGCTTCCAAGTCATGTCCATCGACTGCACTCACCACAGCAAAGGTTCAGACTGGAGGAGCCAGTTCTCCAGATCCTAGAGGCCTGGAGAGAGGCAACTGTAAAGAGAGGGGGAATCTGCAGGTGGAGCTGGGGGCAGAGACAGAGAAACAGACAGGATCTACGGGAAGAAAGAGGCAGAGAGCAGAAAGGGTTTTGTGCTTAAGCTAAGGCATTTTTACTTCATCCTTGACCTTGGAGATAGGGAACCACTGAATGATTTGGGGCAGTGAAACACCAGGATGAGATTTTTTTTTTAAGTTGCTATTCTTTGTAGAAGTGTGGGCAGCAAACCAGAGACTAGAAACCCTTTAGTGTACAACTGGAAATATTCAATGATAATGGCTGAGGAAGGTATGATGATGCTGGCACTTCTGCCTACACACACACACACACACACACACACACACACACACACCCCCAAACAGACATGCACACAGACACACACACAGACACGCACACAAGTACAGAGAACTACATCAATCCATGTGTACACAGTGAACCCTGTGAGTACCTTCTGTCTGAAGTCCTAACACAAAAAGAATTTTTTTGTAACACCTAAAGGGATTTTTCTATAGTTTTTCATAGACATAATTTTATCATTTATTAAATCCCCATCTGCCAATGGTAGATTCACATTTCAATAAGAAAAGGGTAAGAAAAATCTTGGGAAAATGGCATTAGGTAGTAAAATTAAAATTGGAAAACAAAACCTCAAAGTTAAATTCTTCTAACTCATCACAACCCATATAGATGGGAATCACAGTGTCCACATTCTATACATTGACCACTGCTAAAGTAAACTGCAGGTATCCTCTTTTGACAGAGAAGAAACGTTCTTCACGGAAGTACAATGTACATATTTGATTTGCCTACAGCATTGGAAATGGTTCTGCAAAGCATTCTCAGAAGAATTCTATGCATATGGATTAGACAGAATGAGAAGAGTACAATATGGGTAAAAAGTCAGTTAAATATATTGAACGCCGACAACTTATTAATAGTTTGGTGTCAAAATGAGAGCAGCTATTGCATGCAATTCATAAGGAACCAGCCGGGGTCCAATCCTGCTCCATATTTTCTATTAATAGCCCTGAGGATCGTGTGACTAATGCACTAATCAACCCACAGAAAATGCAGCTCTGGGAGACATTGCTAATGCTTTGGACAACAATATTAAAATTCAGGATGATCTTGTTAAATTGAAGAGACGAGCCAAAAATCAATAGAGCAGGCACGCACAGTACTACCAGGTATTTCAAATCACAGGATTCAGGGAGCCCTCAAACAGAAAGCAAGACCATCTGGGTAGGCAAAAATCCAGTTGCTAAAGCCATCCAACTTCTGTCCTCTTCTCCCTCCCTCACAGCCATGAGGACACCCAGACAGATGTCAGGCTGTCATCTACATATGACTTCACTTCACTACCTACGGCTTCTCAACTCTTTCCCCAGAGCCCTGCAAAAGGGGAGAAAGATGACGGATTTCAGTTAATATAAACTTGTGGTGCCCACACTGACAAATTTAGACTTTGGAACACCAAAAGAAGTAATAGTATAAAAAAAATAAATAAATAAAACCAGGAACACCTAAAGGTTTGCAGAGTATAGTGACCTTTTCCCAAGAAGTGTCATCATGTCTTCTTGACATTTTGATACTTGGTCCTTAATGAGAACAGGATGGGGGATGATAAAGATCAAGTTTCTCTAACAACTTATTTATCTGCCCACATCCTGGAAAAGCTAAGACTTTTAAAAACATAAACCCATCTTTTCTTTCAACTACAACCCTTTCCCAGGGTCGTCTTTAATGATACCTGCTTTCTGGGCCCCAGTTAGCCAGTCAATACCGAAGCCCTGTGGTTTCCACCTTCTAAGCAGTTTTCTGACCTGCACTCGAGTCTCCATTCTCTCCCCTGCTGTCCTAGAAGTCTTCATCACTCCTCGTGCAGCCTAACACAGAAGCCTTAGAGGCCTCTCTCTTCCTTGAGATCTATCCTTCACAACGTTACTGGTGTGATCCAGTGAAAGTATAAATCTAACCTTGAACCTTCCCTGTTTAAAAATGTTCAGTGCCTTCAGTGCTCACAGAATGAGTTCCAAGTTCTCCACCGTGGTACGCAAATTTCCTCAGTGGTTTTCTACCAGGAGCACCACCAGCTTCCTGTGTGGGGCATTTCTGGATGTCTCAGTGTCTGAGTGGTGTTACTAGCATTTTATGTCCAGGGGCCAGGACGTTAAACATCCTATAGTACCCAAGGCAACATGCACAATGAACTGTCCTACCCAAATCGCCAGTGGTGCCACTACTGAGAAAGAGTCTTCGCTCATGGCTCCTGCTTACTTCTCGCGCCTTCTAGTTCACTTTTCTACACTGCAGCTACCTAACTCTGCTTCCCCAACACGAGCCACACTTCTTGCCTTTATGCCTTCATTCTTGCTTCTGGTGTCTTGATTAATTCTGATTACCTGGGATGACTCTCTTCACTTTACTGACTCATCTTTTAAGCTTTAGCTGTGGTGTCATCTCTACCAGGAAGCATCTAGGCACACACAGAATGACTTAGATGCTTCTTCCCGGCAAGGCAATGGTACCTTCTCACTGCGGTGTGCTCTGCACTCACCAATGTGCCTTGTCACTGTTCATACTGTCCCTCACTCTGCTACAGTCCTTCAGGGCAGAAATTGTATGCCTTATACAGCAGGCCTTATACAGACCTAAGAATTTGAGGATGGATGGAGAGATGACTGACAGAAATCAAGGACTTTTCCGAGGCTGACATTTTAGCCCAGATACCCATAATATAGGTAACAAATACAAGCGGTATTTTCCAGATCAGGCAATAGTTGAGGTCAAAGTTTGAGATCAGGTCATTTTAGTTTAGTTCCAGCATTTTATGCTGCATAAGTCACTCTGTGTCCTTAATCTTCAGTCACTAAACACCCCTTTAAAAGGTGCCAGACAGCACCCTGCATGACATTCCTCTTACCCATGTGGAGGATCGTGGGTCAGGACGAGCAGTCGGACAGACACTTCTGTTTGGCAACTCTGTGTTCAGTCTGCTCAAGAACTCCTCAGTTTTGCTATCGGGAACACAAATAGGTTTTAGTGCCTTCATAAAAATAGAAATATCATTGTTTATTGTGCCTTTGGATACTGGCCCAGACTTTGAGTGATGACTAGAAGCATCCTAGATAGAACAAAAGGTTAGGTTGAGAAAAGGTGCAGTAGAAAATCAAAACAAAATGCTATCGTGAGACTGCATTCTTGAAGAACATTAGTCTGAAAAATATAAAACTAGGTTTGTGAAAATGTGAATCTATGATTTTATTTTGTCCATTTTGTAATATCAACATGAAAATAAATGCTCTCTCAGATTCCCCAGTATGGGCCCCTAATTTCCTATCTGGACAATTAAAGCTTGACACTCAGACTTCAGGATGGAGGTGCGGAACATTAATGCCCTACAACACCTCATTTCACACCAGGTTTACACTAAGCCCCTCACCCTCTGGGGGTCTTTCTCCTCATCATCTCATCTCCCTCATGGCTCTGACTGCTTTCAGGATACACAGACCTTCTAATCCAGAAACCCTTTCCCATTTATGGATCATGGACTCTTTTGTGATTCCAAAAGCAGAAATGAACTCTTTCTCTACAGACAGATACACACACACACACACACACACACACACAAACATACTCATGCACTTTTGCATTTGATTTAAGGGAGGCGATAAACCTCATTCCATGGAGGTTAAAAAGTATTGCTGATTCTGGGCTGCATTTCTGACATTTCTTTTCTTTTCTTTTCTTTTCTTTTTTAAACAGGAATCTGAATTTCTAGAACAGTGACATTTCTTTTTAGCTCTGAAAGATTGACCTAGAAATGTCCTCAGTTTAAATAAGAAGTACTTTGTTTTCCCTTAAAAATCCAAACCACTACCCCAATTTCTCCTCTCACCTGTGTGAAGCATCAAACACAGGAATTGTTTCTTAGTCATCACCTCAAAGACTGCCCCATCCTGCCTACCCTTGATTAATTTCTATTCCTTGGTCCTTTTCTCATATAATTTGTGGGACTTTTGCCTCCTTATTCCGCATTCACAACCAGATACCTCACGGAGGGCTGATTTATATTGCACCAGACTTGTGCAGCCGGCTCCATCTGCCTCCCTCCCTCCGCCTCCCTCTAATAGTTTAAGCCCAATGCTGAGATCTGACTCATCAGGTACTTAGGGCACAGGCAAAGGAAACACAAAGGGTCTGGTAAGAACAAATGGCACCCGCTGGGGAAAATAATCAAAACAAGGGCTGAGAAATTAAACAGAGATGCCAACATCACTACAATTACTTAGGCAGAACATGGCATTTGAACAGGGTCAGAAGCTTGACCAGGGAAAGGCAGAGCTAAAAGTGAAGCAAGGTACGCAACCCTGAGAAACACAAGACTTCAGCAGTTGAGACGAGCAGCCTTTCCATTTGTCTTGGATTACTTATCTTGCCCAGAATAGACAAGGAGACTAATGAAGCCACAGAGTCTGGAAGCTGCCCCACTGTCTGGGGCTTTATGAAGTCATCAGTCAAAAGTATAAAAAGAAGACAGAGTTGCCAGAAGTTTGGAGGAGATTTCTGAATATCCTTAGCAGAGTGCAGACCATGGGAGAAAGTAGTGAAAAACAAACACCGTGATAAGGAAGGAAGGAAGGAACTTCAGACCAAGTTGATGGCAGCCCCTACGTGTGTGCCGACTGCTGTTCCTCACTGCCAATGCCATGCACAAAGCTGGCTGGACACCAGCCTCCAGCTCCGACCCTTGTGCCAATTACCACTGCCCCACTCATGCCTCAAGATTAAAGCAGGGTGAAGGGGTCTCAGGACCACCAGAGGAATACAAGTAACAACTTGCAGGGAATGTGGATCACTGCCAAGTCACCAACTATACAAACAAAGGAAGTCCCAAGTTACTGTGCTAAGTGGTATTTTTCTACTATTAGCATCAGTGCGTGGTATATAAAAGAATTTCCATGTACTGGCTGAACTGAATTGGGGCCCCTGCAAGTAACTGTGGTTATATTTAATAAAAATAAGGTATAGAACCTCTCTGAGGGGCAAACAAAGGAAAACGTCCTTGCTGGAAGTCCAACTAGACTAAGAACCCTGGACTCTGGCACTACAAGTCACCTTTTCCTTTGGGTTCTTCTGGGTTCCTCACTGTGATGCTGGTGCCTGTCAGTGGGGATGGTCCCCTTGCACTTTATCCCTCTGACCCAAGCATAAAGGATTCCTTCCTTTATTCTCCACAGAACAACTGGTTAGACTGTTTTTGAAGATAAAGTTGACTCATGCCCAACTTATGGTCTTTAAGGGTCCTTCCTGCTTTTTCTTGGGGCGATTCCTACGGCTTATCCTAAAAGGCTCTTCAGGATCATCTCACCTCAACATAATACAGTTTTGTTGTTGTTGTAGCAGAGACTGCTAAATGCTCATCAAAATGTACATTCTCCTCTTCTTCTGGTCACATGCTTGACTGCATTCCTAGCCTCCCTTGCAGCTAAGGTTGGCTGTAGGATTGAGTCTCAACCAGTGGAATGTGAGAGGAAGGAATGCACAGCAATTCCAGGACCAACTGATTATAGACTTCCCAGGCATGTGTCTCCATACATTTTTCTCCTTCTGGCTTTCTGGAATAGAGACACCTCCCAGGGAAGCCCTGGAAGTTGTGTATTGAAGGTGGTAGAGCCTCTGTCAGATTTGGTCCTTAAATACCTGAGCAGAGGAGGCCATCTTTCAAAACTGTTCACTGATGTCTTAAATGAACAAGAAAAGAAAATACACTACTCAAGCTGTTATATGTTTTGGGGCCTGTCTATTACAGCCATTAGTCCACCCTAATACTATGGCATAAAGTAATATATACAAGAGATCATTTCTCAATTTAGGTGATCAATTCCAAAATTACATAATAAGCAGCCAAGAAAAGTTGAGGAAGAATTATAAAAAAAAAAAAGAATTCTCAAGGATCTGGTTTGGCTTTTTAGCCATTTCATAAGTGTTTTTTATTATTTTTTATTTCAGCATATTACAGGGGTACAAATGTTTAGGTTACATATATTACCTTTCCCCCACCCAAGTCAGAGCTTCAAGTGTGTCCATCCCCCAGACAGTGCACACTGCACCCATTAGGTGTATATATACCCATTCTCCTCCCACCTGCCCAATACCCGATGAATGTTATTACTATTGATCTGATAGTTATTACTATTGATGTAGACCTCAGTGTTATGATAAACTGATTCAATGCTGCAGTTGAGCCTCGTTCTACTGTTGAATACAAACAGTCACACAGACCATCTATTTCACACGAGGTCATCATGCGATCCACAAATTACCAAACATCCTCTCCTCTAACTAAATGAATGGCTGCTAATTCTTTGCCAATTACAGCTTCATACTCATTCTAGTCTAGTCTGTCCTCCCAATAGATAAGATTTCTTGAGATATCCAATCATAAAATTGTCCCAGGATTCCAACAGCATCCAATCCAGAGCAAGCTTGTTTCCTTAGACCTTTCCCAAAATTACCCAACCAAGGCCAAATCCTAACAATAGGTTCCAATGCTTTCTGACTGAGATACCCCACCATTCCCTATGGTATGTGTTTTCCTTCACTGCAATGAGTAATAAACACAACTCCTTCTGCTCCAGGTGTGTTCCTGGTGGGTTTTGGCTAAAGGCTATTGACAAATGTTACAAACCAGGACAGTGGTTACTACCAGGGAAAGATGGAGGAGGAAGGAATGAAGGTCAAAGTATAACACTTCTGCAGTCTCTGTAATATTTATTTTTAAAATTTAACCAAACGTAAGTAAAATCTTAACAGTGTGATCTTAGCAGTTGATACATATTTTCTGTGTCTCTAAAATGTTTCTCAGATAAAAAAAGAAAAAGCACACACACTATGATGGTGTTTACTAGGGAAGGACTTGGCAGATGCCATTCTGGATTTCACAGAACAATAGTTTCCCAAATGCCAACAGGAAGACCAGTGTGGGGCTGGCTACATGAGAATCATCAGCAGTGCTTGCTAGAAATTACTAGACTCAAGCCTTTGACTTTCTAATTCAGCATGTCTGGAGTGGGATCTGGAAATCTGTGTTTCTTAAAAGCATCCCTGGTGATCTTGAGAACTACTACGGTACTACAGATGGATATTTAATATGCATCATTATCTTAGGTCCTCATGATTCTGACTTATGAATAATTCATGTTATATAGCACATTTGGAAATAAAACCTCAGTGTGTCTGCGGGACTGTCTGTATAAGTACTAACAATGCATTCTACCTGTACTTTGTAATAGCTGCACAAACATGAACTTTGCCACCATGAGGTTTAGGTGAGTAAGTAATCATTCTCACATTCACACATGCAAGCAACAAATGCTTCCTGAGTCTCTGCTACGTGCTCAGCAATGTAGATTACAGGACAATCTAAAGAAGTGTTATTTTGCTTGAGTTAGTTTCACATAACTGGGTGCAAACAAAAGACATTCATATACCTGTAAGCACTCACAGAGCCTATGTAAATAAGAACGTGGGAGAAAATTACTGGGATAGATATACTAGTCCCATTTAAGAGATCACAAGCATGAGATGTATGGAACAGAACATGAATGTGAAGCAGCAACACTGGGAAAGCTAATGATCTTTTGCTGGTGCAGTGTCTTGCCTTGATGTTGATGGCTGCTGACTGATCAAGGTGGTGGTTGCTAAAGGTTAAGGTGGCGATGGCAAATTTTAAAAAAATAAGATGACAATGAAGTTTGCAGCATCAATTGACTCTTCCTTTCACAAAAGCTTTCTGTGTAGCAGACAATGCTGTTTGATAGCATTTTACCCACAGTGAACTTCTTTCAAAATTGGAGTGTTAACATTCTCAAACTCTGCTACTGCTTTATTAGCTAAGTAAGTTTAACGCTCTAAATCCTTTGTTATTTCAACAATGTTCACAGCATCTTCACCAGGAATAGATTTCATCTTAAAACAAAATACTTTTTTTCTCATCCATGAAAAGCAACTCCTCATCATTCCAGTGTTAGCATAAGATTACAGAAATTCAAGCAAATAAATATTCAGGCTCCACTTCTAAATCTAGTTCTCTTGCCATTTCTACCACATCTGCAGTTTACTTCCTTCATGGAAATTTTGAATGCCTCAACGTCATCCATGAGGACTGGAAACCACTTCTTCCAAACTCCTGTTAATGTTGATGTTTTGACCTCTTCCCATGAATCACAAATGTTCTTACTGGCATCCAGAATAGTGAACCCTTTCCAGGCAGTTTTCAATTTAGTTTGCCCAGATCCATCAGAGGAATCACTAGCTACAGCAACCTGTAGCCTTATGAAATGTATTTCTTAAATGATAAGACTTGAAAGTCAAGATTACTCCTTGATCCATGGAATGCAGAATGGATGTTATATTAGCGGGCATGAAAACAACACTAATCTTCTTGTACATCTCCTTCAGAGCTCTTTAGTGTGACCAAGTGCATTGTCAAAGAACAGTGATATTTTGAAAGTAATCTTTTTGTCCTAGCAGGTCTCAACAATAGACTTTAAATACTTAGCAAACTATGCTATAAACAGAAGTGCTGTCATCTGGGCTTTGTTGTTCCATTTATAAAGCATGGGCAGAACAGATTTAGCATAATTCTCAAGGGCTGTAGGATTTTTGGAATGGTAAATGAACATTTGCTTCAACTTAAAGTCACCAGCTGCATTAGTCTCTAGCAAGAGAGTCAGCCTGTCCTTTGAAGCCATGAAAGTGCTAGATGGCATCTTCTTCCAGTAGAAAGCTATTTCATCTATATTGAAAAATCTATTGTTTAGTGTAACCACCTTCATCAATTATCTTAGCTAGATCTTCTGGATAATTCGCTGCCATTTCTACATCAGTACTTGCTGCTTCACCTCACGTTTTCATGTTCTAGGGATGGCTTCTTTCCTTAAACCTCATGATCCAACCTTTGCTACCTTCAAACTTTTCTTCTACAGCTTCCTCAACTCTCTCAGCCTTTGTAAAATTAAAGGGAGTTAGGGCTTTGCTCTAGATTAGGCTTTGATTTAAGGGAACATTGTGGCTCGTCTGATCTATCCAGACCACTAAAACTTTTTTCACATCAGCAAAAGGGCTATTTTGCTTTCTTATCATTTGTGTATTTACTAGAGTAGCATTTTTAATTTCCTTTAAGAATTTTTCCTTTGCATTCACAACTTGGCTTACTGCTTGGTGCAAGAGGCTGAGCTCTCAGCCTAACTCGGCTTTTGACATGCCTTCCGCACTAAGCTTAACTATTATTTCTAGCTTTTGATTTAAACTGAGAGATGTGTGACTCTTTCTTCCTTTCACTTGAACATTTAGAGGCCATTGTAGAGTTATTAATTGGCCTAATTTCAATGTTGTTGTATATCAGGGAATAGGGAAGCCTGAAGAGAGGGAGAGGGGAGTGGGAGCAGCCAGTCAATGGAGCTGTCAGAACACACACAACATTTATAAATGAAGTTCACTGTCTTATATAGGTGCGGTTTGTGGAGTGCCAAACAATTACAATAGTAACATCAAAGATCGATGATCATAGATCACTGTAATAGATGCAATAATAAAGTTTGAAACATCACATGAGTTACCAAAATGTGACACGGAGACATGAAGTGAGCATGTGCTATTGGAAAACTGGCACCAATAGACTTGCTTGACACAGGGTTGCCACAAACCTTCAATTTGGAAAAAATGCAGTATCTGCAAAAAGCAACAAAGCAAAGTGCAATGAAACAAGGTACACCTGTACTTCCCTCTGCATCGACATCACCGTAATCTGAGCCAGCACCAGCTCTTACTGCACTACTGCAGTGACATCTTCAGTAGCTTCTCCATGTCCACTCTTGGCTTCTCAAATCTATTCTCAATGCAGCAACCAGAGCACTATTTCTTTAAAATGAATAAAAAGCCTCTGAAAGTTCTCCCTGTGGCTTAAATAAAATCTAGACCCTGTGCCAGGGCCGCTGCGTGACCTATTTGACATGTCTGGCTCCTGCTTGTCTTGTCAGTTTCATGCTCTCTCTTCATTTTTGCTCACTTCAGCCCAAATACACCAGCTTCCTTTCATGTTATTGAATACACTATACACTGTTCCCTCAGCCTAGAACCTTTTTCCCTGGTTCTCAGCATGGCTGGTTCCTTCCCCTCCTTCTATCTTTAGTTCAAATGCCATTTTCATGGAGTCAGGTCTTACCTATGATGCTAAGAAGATCTTCCCCTCCCAGTCCTGTATTCTCAATCCCTGCACCCTCTCTCTTCCACTATGTTCCTTCATAGGAAACATTATAATGTTACCCTATGTAGTTCTTTGTCAGATTATCTGAATTTCCACGTTCACTCATTGAACCGTATTTGCTCTTTTCACAATTCATGCCCAGAACCTAGTATAGTGCTTGACACACATTAGATGCTCATTGTTGAATAAATGAGAGCTCCTTGCCTAATGCTAGATGTTACCTGCACATTGATATTTTTGCCAGTGTACTAAAACCTATGTTTGTGTTTCACTAATCAGCACTGAGACTGAATATTTTTATTGATTCCTATTTCTTCTCTTTTAACTGCTTGTTCAAGTATGTGGCCAATAGTTTTTAGAGTTGTCTTTTTCTTATCATCTTATAAAAGTTCTCTGTGAAATGAAGCTTTTATCCAATATATTTGAGGCAAATAATTTCTCCTAGATTATCACTTCAAACTTTATTCATTATATCTTCTATCATAAATTTTAAAATTTTGGGGTAGTTAATTCCATGGTTTTTCTTTATGACTTCTGAGATTTGTGTATTGCTTAGAAAGGAGTTCTTACTCCCAAATTATGAAATCATCCTTCATTACATTCTACCTCTATTGATTAAATACAATTTGTCAAATTGACCTTTTTAACACTGATTTGAAAGGATGCTTCTACCCATAGCTAAAGTCCTAAATACTAAATTTCCATATAACATGGGCCTACTTATGGATTCCCTATAACATTCAATGGATCTACTTATTTGTTGATTAGGATGCCAATAATACTTTGTTATTCCTCCTGGCTTTAAAGTTTTTATTCTTTTACCCCAAAGAAATTTCAGTTTGATTTTGTTTTTTTCCCAAAAGTCATCTAAAAAGTTATTTTAAAAAAATGAATAGACATTAAAATCTCTTATTGTTTAATTTCTAATTTTACTATGTTTTTCTCAAGGACTGTTGCTTTCTAGGATTTGGAGGATTTTTGGAGTTTACAGAGAGTCTTTGAGGCCTCGGTCCTAGCTAATTTTGTGGTGATTTTTAGTCAGTCTAAAGTCACTATTTATAAAGAATATGTATTTTCATATACTAGGTATGACATTTTATAACTGTCTATATAATTAAGCTTAGTCATTGTTATTCAAATTATCTTTTATTTGGGAAGTTTTTTAATTCACTTGATCTGTTAATTTCTATGGAGAATTAGGTAAATACAAGAAAAATGTGGCAAATCCATAGTCTATATTAGAGACTTGAACAGTTTTTGTTTAGTTTTTGTCCTACGTATTTCAAATATATGTTGATAAAGATTTACGACTCACATTTTCTTTTGGATTACATATTTTGATCTGCATAAAATCTCTTTTATCCTGTTGAATAGTTTGCACCTTGAATTTAATTTGTCTCATATTACTATTGCTTCCTTTGTTAGCATCTGTGGATGTATTTTCTATGCCTTTGTTTTCAACTTCTGTTTCAGATATCCCTTATAATAGCATATAGCTAGATTTGTATTGTTTATGCAATCCAAGAGCTTTTCTTTTAATAAGAAAATTTGGCCTATATATCTTTTTTGTGAATGCTGAGTTATTGGATTTAATATTTTGCTTTTTTATACTTTATTGTTAAAATTCCACCTTCTTTTTGGCTTTTATTGTAATGATCAAATTTTCATTTATATTGTTTTTCATATGCTTTTGTGTTGTAGATCTTATTTGTACATATAATTAACATGTAGAAACATATTTTTCTATCAATACCTGAAATTTATAAGCATTCACTTATAGAACAAAACAAAACAATACATATTATAGTTCATATCCCTCTTCCTTGTGATTCTTCTGGTGCTAAAATCCTCCATCATTTTAATTAGATCCTAATGATCTAATGAAAAAAATCAAGCACACTGTCTTCTTTGTTCATGATTGTTCTGGTATCATATCTTTTTCTTGGATTCATTATTTGTTTGGCTAAAGTTCATTTTTGTGTAATTTTTTTCAATAAAGCTCTTCGAACTCATGTAGAAATGATAAAGTTGGTTTTCCAGGTAGCATGTCTCCAGGAAGGGGGTCACATATTCCCCCAGGTATGGTATGTTTACCAGGAACACTTTCCGGGCCCCAGGGCCTTCACGGTGAATCTCATATGTCAAAAAGAGGTTCTCAGGCTCTTGAGGCCTGAGAGGCTCCCTTCCTCTTACTTCTTCCTCTGCTGCCCTTGTTGGAGTTAATCATACTATGTTCTGGGTCTCATTTGCTAGATCTCTTATGTGGGTTGTATCGACTACCCCAACTCTATGCTACACATGAGGAAACAGGGGCTCCAAGAGGTTCAATAATGTTCTTTAACTAGTAAGGAGAAAGGTTACAGTTTGAACCCAGGCAGTCTAACCCCAGACCCCCTGCCCTCCCAAGAAGGGAACATTGATGGTACTAGGTTCCAGATAATTAAGTGGAACTATTTCGTAAGGAAGGCACGAGTCAACTTTTATCTTTCACCAATTATTAAGTACATACTGCAAAAGTTAAAAGGGGCCTGGCACTTACAACTAGGCCTTGGTGTTATCCTGTTCAAAGTAAACAATTTCATGTAATATCAATGTCAGAAGTCGTCACTCTGTGACTATAATGAATCATGACTTATGCTGCTTCCTGATAATACCCAATCCAGAGCAAAGATCTGCTTCCTTAAGCCCCTGCTTCCTCATCACCTGACACAGGCCCAAATGCGATAGGCCCTTTCTGACATCTTACTAAGGCAGCCCGTGGCTCTCCATGGTGTGGCTAAGGAGTTTGGAATTCATCTCATCGGCAACAGGGATAGAAAATAATCAAATCTTTTGGAGTAGGGGAGTAACATCACCAAAGTTGTGTTTCTGAAAAAACTAAACCTGACAATACATATAAGACGCTCACAAGAGACAGGTGGCAAAGAAGATAACGAAGCCATTGCAGTAGTATGGGATGGGAGACAACCGGAATCACAGAAGACACAGGCCATAACTCAGGTGACATGTTATAAACACTGACATGAGGGTGGCTGCAGCGGAAATGAAAATGTGTTAAAACACAATAGGATATCTGCAGGAAGAAAGGACAGTGGTTGGAAATTTTGATATGGTCTTAACCATCAACATGATTTCACATTCAGTAGGCAGGAATTCCCTCAGACTAGATTTTTCACAACCTGTTCAGTCTTATTCTGAACAAAACAGATATGGAATTTTTGCATCTAAAAGTTCACTTTATTAGCCTAAGATAGAAAGTTATGAATAGGATGACTTTCTATTCACCTTACCTGAATGATAAAATTCAAGGTTGGATTTAAGCCTACCATATGGATAAGGGATCAATTTGGCCCTTAAGTGTCTTCTGGAAGCTCCCGTGAAGGGCATTAGAAGTTTTGTGAGCATATTGGAAGGCAAACTTGGAGCCTAAGTGTGCATATTCAGCAGTCCTGCCTGGATTCTCAGCACTAGGAAACTAAAATAGATGAAGATGTGCCCCCTAGGAACGAATCACACATTATCCAAATGCAAGTAAAAGAGATGCATGGTTCTGATGGCAGAAATGAAGGAAACTTCCCAATATTACAAACGACAGGCGGAGCTCAAGGTGGTGCATGGCAAATTAGAAATAGGAAGGCCCTGTTTTGAAATGGGCTTCCTTCCAAGAGCTTTTCCAACTGAGGTTTTCAGAACTCAGCCTTTTTTCTCCCTAGAAACAATGTTGGAAACTGTAGTTAAGAACACGGAGAGCAGTCAGGAGAGGTCATAAAAGCCCGTCTACCCTATAGTAAGTTTGGTTATGGTAATAACCCAGTGGTAGGCCTGAGAAGATGATGTCATTCATGTATGCTGATTAGAGAGATAGCAGATATATTTTCTAAGCTTTTCATTTGCCTACTCAGGCAAAATTAGATCTTGGTAGGAAGAAGCAGAAGTCAACTTTGAGCAAGCTGGTTTTCTCTGAGCTGACCTACACTCTCCAATCTTCCTCTCCACAGGTACCCCGTGTGTCTGTAGTGCCCAGCACCTCCACCCTCAGACATTCTTGACCTTCATAGTATGCCATGCCTCTAAATTACCTATTTTCCCTAACCCCTAGATATACATGTCTAAAAATAGAGTCACTTATGAGTCACTTATAGAGTGACTCAGCCTACGGTAAAATTACTGACCCCTCAAAGTAATAAACATATGTATGGTAGATAACACCTGCTGTGGCCAGACAGCCCTGAGACATGTCTAAAAAGTAAAGCCAAAAGACCGCTGAGATAATGACTACACCTACTCCTACAGAAGCCCATAAAAACCACAAAAAAAAACTAACCATGGCCAAAAAGGGCTATAAAAACTCTACCCATGAAACTATAAGGCCTCTTTTCCATCAGACAATGACCAGTAAAAGCTCTACTAAGAAAAAAACAGCAACCATCCCCTGCCTCAACCCACTGTTGGTTGGGGTTCCAAGAAAAACTAGATTAAAAAAAAAAAAAAAAGGGGAAGAAAAATCTCATAAAGTGAGGGTGGATTAAAAAAAAGCAAAGAAAAAACAGACCTGTCAGTTCAGTCAGTGTACTAGTCTCCCAAACTATTCACTGTAATTTGTTCCCCCCTCTCTTATTACTAACTGTGCGTGTTAAATATATTTACATAATTATTGGTGTATAAAAATCTCACAGTAGGTGTAGTGCCTCATGCCTGTAACCCTAGCACTTTGGGAGGCTGAGGCAGGAAGATTGCTTGATGCGAGGAGTTCGAGACCAGCCTAAGCAACATGGCAAGCTACCATCTCTATAAAAAATAAGAAAAATTAGCTGGACATGGTGGTGCACACCTGTAGTCCCAGCTACTTAGGAGACTAAGCCAGGAGGATTATCTGGGCCCAGGAGTTGAAGGTTGCAGGGAGCTATAATTGTGCCAGTGCACTCCAGCCTAGGCTATAGAGTGGGACCCCATCTTTTAAAAAAAAAAAAAAAAATCTAACAATGAACCATAATTTCATAAACATTTAATTAACCATTGAGTCATCATAAAACCTCCTAGCCCCCTGGTTAAAATTAACACAAGTAGACTAATTTAAACCTAACATGAGACCCTCAAAATCTCCAGGCCTTTGGCTGCATCACTTAATGTCTCTATGACTTTGGGAAATTTTAATAGCCCAACCCTTTACCTATAATAATGGAGATGACACAGCCCCAGTAGGGTTCATCTGAAAATTAAATGGGAAAAAAAGTGTATATAAAATGTCTAATACTGTGCCTGACAATCCACAGATTCAAAATTACCTAACAGCTTTTTAATTCATTTAAGTAAAAGAACCAAGAACTTTGTACTTTTAAAACCATATAAATGTATAATCTATTACATTAAATGGTTATTAGGTATGAATTAAAATTTTAAATGTTTAAAATATAGCCAATTCTTACATCTCCAGAAAATTCCTTAAAAGAACACTTTTTCCTAACACCTGCATACAAAATGCATCTGTTCTTACTCCCATCCTACCCTAGACCCCCTCACTGGTTAAATAGGCTCACAATTCAAACCTGTCTCAACACTCATTCAAAAAACACACAATTAGAAAGATGACTATATTACCCCCAAATAAATCACCATTTAAAATTTAAAATGCCGAGGTATATTTTATCCAATGTTTTAAATAACCTAAATCACACCATCCTGTTTTTTCCAAAAGAGTTTTATTAACCATTACTTCAGATCTTTCATCTACCAGTAATAATGAGTAATAGAAAAGGCCATCCTGAAAAGTATCCCATCTGAACTTTTATAAGTCGGTAAACAATTACAAAGACTGAAAATAACGGTGAAAACGACACCAAGGTTAAATGCCCATTTCTACCCTCTGCTTTCAGGCTCAAGAACCCTAGAACTAATTCGAAATTGTGAAATTGGAGTCTGTCCCCAGCCAGAGTAGCAGACTTAATGCACCATTAATCTGTTCTGCTATCAGCCGCCCATTGAAATAGTCACAGTCATTCGATTTTTAAGGAAAAGACAGTGCTGCAAAAGTACATTCCAGAGGTCTTTTCACAAAACCATCCTGTGTGCTCCATCTGCATGTGCAATCTGCTTGTGTATTTTCAGCCAGCTTGCATGGGCAGATTAATGCGTACAATTAGAAAGCAACCTCACAGGCATTCAATAAACTGCCTTCATTATTACACTCAGGAGAGTCCCTTTGGATGTCAATAAAAGCCTAGTTTTCTGCCTGTTAGCTAAATAATTGACAACACTAAAAATAATCAGAAGCAAATGAATGAAGCCAGGAACAAGGTGTTAAGAAAGAGCATATTAAGATTCTCCTGGTGATGTCCCAGGTTGCTATCATGAGCTGTTTCTCCAGCCACCTTGGATTTACAGTCTGCTCAAGTTCATGGCTGCCCTTCTCTACAGAAAACAAAAAACATCGTTCCTGGTCTGCTATTTGAACTAAAAACCACAGCACCCTGCAACTAGCAAGGTATTGACTAGTTTCAAAGAATTTCTTATTTATGTTTCTATTTTGTGTTCCTTTGTTTGACAGCTTCGTGAGAGTCTAATTTGGGAGATGGGGGGCAGGCAGTCTGGTTGATCTGGTGAAATTTTTGCACTGTTAAAATCCTAACAGCTTTCCTAGACATTTTTTCCACCATAAAATCAGTCCAAGAAAGTGTGATAAACACTTGTTATATAGAGATTTGTCTTTTCTAAGAAGTCCCTTTCATATTTCTAGCTATATAATGGTCATTCATTTCATGAGCTATTGGTCTTTTAATTTCAAAAGTAATTCATACAATACTCTTTAAAAAAAAGATTCTGACACACATATCTCTTCATGTATTTCTCAATAGGTTTTAAAAGTCAATTTGATCTTTAGCCAACTTCTCTTTTTCCTGGTTAACTGGGACTTTCACGATAAGCAGAAGAAAGAGAGTGAAATGTGCATGTAATTGAATTCAATTCCACTGACAGCGCTCCTGGTGGCTGAGGACAAACGGGTTTCTTATTCTTTATAGAAAAAGGGTGATTGATCTTTTGTATTTAGTAAAACACAAATTCAAGAAGCTGGAAGATGATGATGGGAAGAAGATTGGGCAGCACAACCTCTCATCTTTTAAAACTCCAAGAATCTCTCATCCTTCACCTTGCCAGGTTTAGAACTTGCCAGAGAATGAACCTGTTCAACTTCCCAGTGCCATACCTAAGACCCTCACCGGTAAGTAGGTCTTCCCTCTTCCAATGTAAAACTAGTATGCCACCGGACATTGGCTCTTCTTTGTGACTTCAAGCTACTAATGCCCCCAGCCTAGCCCTTACCACCCAGAACTCTTCAGGCTGAGCCTAGAAATAAATTCTCATCCATTCCCTATCCATGAAGTGTGTGTGGGGGGACAATAATGCATTAACACCTTTAATCTAGTACCTCCCTCCTGCGATCTCTCTCCTCAAGACAGTCCATGTATCTGGGTATTTAGCTTCCCACCAGCTTCCTCACCTCCATGCCTGCTTTAAAAGAAGAGTGGAAAGAGACAGGCTATGGATTCCATGACTAAAATGAGAGTGACGCTTGTTTTAGTTATGAAAGATGACATCACTCATCAACACATCCATCTTACCCCAACCCATCTTCTGGCCTGGGTAGCAGAGGCCAAGTACCTTTACTAAGGAGCAAAGTAGAGGGTTGAGAAACTTCTTTTCCATTCCTGTTTCTGAGTCTTAAATCAAGAAGGAGCTGCTTATTATAGAGGAAGGGTCATTTCAGTGGCATGAGAAACCAGAGGATTCTGTGCTTAGACAAGGGACATGCTCCAGGGTGTCATACACATGCTTACCCCCACATCTGAGTGAATTTAAACTCTGTAAGTGAGAGACAACATGGGACTAGAGAACAGGAGGCAGTCGGCGAACATTCTATATGAAAATGGGAGACCAAGTACTAGTTCTGGTGGGAACAGAAATCTGAATACAGTCTCTATAAAAGTTGTACAGTGCCATTCAACTAAGACCTCTGTAAAAAGTATCATTTCAAATCCTTATGTCATTTACACAAGATAATTCTTTTAATTCTTACAAATGGTCTGTGAGATAGATATTATCATCCCTATTTTAAAAATTAAAAATAATACTCATATTCAGACAGGTGTTCTTGGGGGCTAAGACTTTGAACATAGATCTGCTTGGTCTAATTCTACCACACTTAGAATTAATGTAGGGCCAGATATATTTTCCTTTGGTTTTGTCTCCTTTCATTCAGTGTGCAGGTAACCTAGCTACCAAGAGCTAGGACACAAGTGAGTTTATCTTTAAAGCCTATACAACAGTAGATTATCTACACTACAAAGCACGTAGTAGTTGTCATACCCATATTAGCTGCTGCTATTCACAAATTATACTGGAAAAATTACCTAGGTGTATGTATGACCACCAATTAGGAATTTTGTCAATAAGTGCTAATTGATTTCCCAATTCTTGTCTAGAAAAAAACACAAGCATGTAACAGTCCTCAGTCCATTAGATAAATCCCTAGTTAGTTTAGATTCTGCTAGGGTACTTCATTTCAAACATCATCCACTTTATACTGGTATCTTGGAAGTCAACATAATCATAAGTACCTTGGATCACCAAAGAATCAAATCCTCCAACTTATTTATGATGGGGAACTCCCCAAACTTAGCAGTATTATTGCTAATCATTTGACTACTAAAGGATCCTTTGGTGAGTATAGATATCTCCAACCTTAGATCCTCACTTACATAACAACACAGTTCAATTACATAATTACTATAACAGCCAGTAATCCAATACAGATGTTTTGAAAAGTTACCATCACCCGAATTTAAAAGCTAGATGAACAACATGGCTATAAAGATACAAAATTCTGAAAATATAAACTTACTATTGCTGATGCTCTCTAAATGCTTCTCTTCTGAGGTTTTCTTGAAGTCTTCTTTTCTCCTCCAGTTTGTTGCTCTGAAATTGCAAATATAAAAATGTCACCTGCTGGCTTGGTGCAGTGGCTCATGCCTGTAATCCTAGAACTTTGGGAGGCTGAGGTAGAAGGATCACTTGAGGCCAGGAGTTCAAGACCAGCCTGGGCAATATAGCAAAACCCTGTCTCAGTTATTATTTAAATATAAGTAAAAATGTCACCTATTACATTAAGTGAATCATGATGTTAAAGTTACCCAAGTTCCAAAATCCTGAAGTTCAAGTGGCCTCAGTAGTCCAACATGGTACCCTGCCAGAGGTTCCAAGATGGTATTCCCTCTCTGTCCCCAAGGGCACTGCCTGGAAAGCCAGGATCCCCCAGTTCTTTCTATAGCTTCCCTCTCCTAATGTGATTGATATAATCACAGATTCAGTATTTCACATTTTTATTCTCTAGTTCAAATGATAGCAACATTTATTTTTTATAAGCAGTGCTTTCAAAATGTTTTACTGAAAACATGAAATTTCCATACCAAGTATGTTAAATTAAAATTATAATAAATGGTTAAATAGTTCACGCAAAATTTATAGATATATACACCCACATTCTACTAAAGCTTTCAGGAAAAGAATTACAATAAGCCAACCCAACTCCCTTCTGATTTAGAATCAGATACTTAAAGCTGTTGAGGGACTGAACCGCACATGTCATAAAAAGCCATCCACTTGAATAGAAAAGAGTTTTTTTTTTTTTTAATTAGCTGTTTGGAGAGCCTAGAGATAAAGAGCTTCATATTTGATATTACTGTCACCCATGGCTCTGGCATATTTTAATCCAATTTAAATAACCCGGGAACACTTGCTTCTTGCTCACCATGACATGCTGTCATTTTCTAACTTGCCTCTGAAAAACAAGTAAAATTTCTAGACAACAAATTTAATGGGGAGTTAAAAACAAGTTCTACAACACAGGAGAAATGTGAAGTTTTAAATGAATCCAAGAGAGACTGCAAGCAGCTGCATTTGCTTTAATAAAAAATTGGATTTGCCCAGAGGAAGACCTGTGAAAAGGGAATAATAGAAATCATCACTTTCAAACCCAAACATAAGTTTGGCTCCATCTTTCAAAGGGGGGAAAAAAACTGTTCATATTGTTCATTCCCATGAAAGTCTTCATTCACCCAGAACTAATTGTGAGTCCAATTTTGAAAGGCAAAATGGATGGTGATTTCACTTTCAGAGAAAACTAAAGGCAATTTACTAGCGTCGATCAATTATAATGCAAGCAACTGGATTATTAATGAAATACAGAATTCTAGGAAGCAAACTAATGAAAAATTGTGAAACCAAATAAACATGATGCTAATCTAGGAAAAAAATCCTGACTCATGAGACCAAAAGTGCTCATTTGTGATGAGTTTCCTGCATCACAGGAGTGGGATGTTGAGAGGTGGAGGCCAAAAGGGTGGAAGATAACAAGCAAGGAGTTATTAAAGGTCAGAAATTGAAAACACTGGTTTTCTTCTCTTCACTAATAGATTCCAACTCACAGTCACATTGTAGCTAAATTTTATTAAACAAAAGTCTGTTTATGCCTCAGCAGAAGTGATGGAGAAGTATTCTTGGTACTATGTTAGACTCTGGGACTACTGCTATGAGCAGAGCAGTGCCTATCCTGGAAAATTTCAGGGTCTAGTTGGGGACATAGACAAGACATAATGATGGCAGTATGTTAAATATGTTAGGGGACAGCAGTTTGCAAATAATGTAACATGAACACAGACAAAGCACAGAAGTGGACTGTCAGGAAATGCTCTCAAAAGTTCCATAAATTCATTCAGTGCCTACTAAGTGTCAGACTCTATCCTGGACACGAGAGCCAAAAAGTGATTCAAAACATGGGGCATCTGGTTTCTAACCTAGAGTTCATGGATAAGCTGCCTGTTAGGTGTATGTTCCTTTCTATGCAGAATGGATTCATAGCTTTCTATATATTCCCCAGGGGGCTGATGACCAAATCAAAGGTAAAAACCGTGGATCTAATGAGAGATAGAAATTCTACATAAAGACCAATCTTAAACAAGCAAGAGTTTTCCAGGAGGAGGAGGAGGAGGTGAGGGCAGGGCTACTCCACTCCATTACATGGACTGCTCAGTGCCCAGGGGTTCCCAGCAGAGGGGGTCAGAAAGGCTGAAATATCAAGCCGCACACCCCAGCATGTGGCTACGTTAGCACAAAGGAGGTGTCTTTTTCTATTTCTCACAATGGTACCACCTGTCACCTGTATGAATACCCACAGAATTGACTGCCCGGATGGAGAACTGGTTTCTAATTTTCAAAAAGACAATGATGGGCTAGTAGTGGCCCTGGGTAGGAAAAGTGAAGTCCCAGAATTTACAATGTTTTCAATATACAAAGACACAAGAGAATATCCCAGACCAGAGAAACTCAAGAAGCTCATAGGCAAAGTGAACAGGGTTTGGAGAGAGATGGGTGGAAGGTAAGGCTGGGAAAGTAAGAAAGGACAATTGTAAAGAACTTATATGCCAAGTAGAGAAGTGTGGACTTTATGACGGGCAATGATAAGCCATGATGTCATTGTAAGCAGGACACTAAGCAGCTCCTCTGACGGCAACACGGAGGATAAGCGGCTACAAGGGCCACAGATACGAGAACCTGTGAGTGGTTCTCACGGTAATCCAGGCCATAGATTATCAAAGTCCCAAATTAAGGCAGCAGGGATGGAGAAAAACAGCCTCTACAAAAATGTAGGGGACAGAAATAATAGGTGGTATAACTACACAGATAGCGGTTGAGTAAGAAAAGGAGGAAGGGTGTAAGATGACTATCATTTAAGTGCCTCATAATGAACATATGTGTTCAATTTGGAATTTATTGGATTTCAGGTATACTTGTGGAATGTCTAGGGAGAAATAGCAAGCATTCAATAAAATATATAGTTCTGTGATTTAGAAATATAGTCTGGCCTGAAGATAGGGATTTCAGAAATCATCAGTACAAGCAATAATTAAATCCTTAAATTTGGGAGTTTTCACCTAAAGATGGGGGCACAGGTACAGAGACCGACGGACAGGGCCTGGTGAGCAGCCATAGTGGAAAAACAACTGGAAGAAAAGAACACAGAGGAAACCCAGAGGGGTGGAATTTGGAGGACAGAGGACTTAATATTGCAAACAGCTTAAATAAGCTAGGGACGGAAGTCTCCGTTGGATATTTCAGTTAAGAACAGCACTGGTGATCTTAGCTAGATCAGAACCAGAGAAGTACTGGAGACAAAAGCCACACTCAGCCCACCAACGAACGAGTTAAGGAGAGGAATCAGAGAAGGTATGTTCCTAAGCTAACTGTGCTCAGCATTACCTGGGGAATCTTTTTTAAAAACTAGAGATTCTTTGGTTCAGGTGATTGGTTAAAGAGTCAGTTCACAGTCTGACATTTGGGAATCAAATATGGTAGAGAAGTCTTTCACGAAGATGAACCATGATGCTTGGGGATAGAGGAGTTGAAAGCAAAACACAATAGAGAAAATTTCTTTTTAAGATGAGAAACTTGAGTATAATTGTATCCTGGGATAGAAAAACAAAACACCACAAAGACAAGAAAGTAACAGGAGAAAAGGGAGCTTAACTGATGGAGAAGCAAGGTCCCTGAGGAAAGGGGAGGGAAGATGAGATGGTGGACACAGGTAGAAGAATCATCTTAGCAACCAGGAGAGGCACCTTCTCATTCCTCCTGGGATGGAATGGGAGCATCAACAACAGGAGACTAAAGAAACAGAAAAATAAAGATAATTAAGGTCTGATGGCCTTTACTTCCTAAGAAGTAGGAGATGAGGTCATATGCTGAAACATGAAAGATAAGAAGAATGTGAAGTGAGCGAAGATCTTGGTAATTGGGGCTGGGCCTAGAATGCAAAGGAAAAATGCTGCCATTGGGCATTCATTAGAGACCCAGCTGAGATGAAAGCCCAGAAACATGGTGTGGCAAAAAAAGAAAAAGTGTTGTTTCTCCAGCAATCTCATAATCTCATTCATGTGGGTTTGGTAACACTGAAATAATTGGACCCATCCAACCGTGTATAATAATAATAATACTCTCTATGCCTTCCTTGCAAAAATTTGATACAATAGAGCTCAATGAGGTAATGTTAAAGCATTTCTTTACATTTAAAATTAGGTTAGGGCACCTTTACTGAGTGCTTGCTAAGTGCTAGGTATTGTACTAAGGTTCTGCCAGTTCCATTATTATATTATTATACCCATTTTACAAATAAGGCAAGTGAAGCACAGAGAAGCAGACAGCCTCCACTCCTAGCACCGCATCTGCATTTCGGAGATATCAACATTCCAACATTATGGAACTGATTAGTGAAATCCTATTGCATTTCAACAACCAAAGGCTTAAGGCCCCCACCATTCATCCACAAAGAAATGCATGATATAGGAACCACGTTTCTTGGAAACACTGGTGTCCCTTGAAAGTTTTCAGAAATTGAAACGTTTCCCAGTTTATACAAACAATATTGAAGTAATTTCCTCAATGTTGAGTTTTTCCCCTAAAGTTATTCTTAAACCATTAGCCCTTGCTACTACTTGCTTCCTAGAAATAAGAAAGCAATTAAGTGATTCCTTAAGCATATGTATATGTATGAATCTCTGTAATATGCATAACTTGTTTTCTACTGGTTAGTTCCTATTTCACTTTATAGCGTTAAAACTAATGACACTTCTCAACGTCTGCATAAAATACTGTGACTTCCAGTGCTCCAAATGACTTTGGCAGCCATAGTTTAGTGGAAAGAGCAAAAAAAAGATGTTGGATACCACTCAGATCTCTAGCCGATTTCCTTCATTCTCTGAGGTTATGATACCCCAAGAGGTTGGGAGAATTAAATGGAAGTATTTTGAAACTATGTAGCACTGTTTAATGTTATTTCAAACATATGTAGATCAAAGGCAGAATAAAATGAATCCAGAGGGTAGGGAGAGTCTTTAACAAAGAGTTAGAAGATTTTCATTTTTAGCCCATTTTGTGGGCATTATGAAAGTCCAGAGAAATCAAATTATTACTTAATTCATCAATGTGATTATGAGGGAAAAGTGTGGTGGAGTTTTACTCCCACAGCACTAAATTTAAACAAAAGGCTTTCTCTGAGGTGTTAGGAAAACCTGTCTCCTCCTTGTGCTTCAAGAACCAGTGACAAAGAAAGTACTTGCCTCTGGTACACTGCCTTTTTTTTAAGGACTTTCTTTTATTCTAATGCTCTAATATCTTAGAGATATTATCTCTGCTTTATAGATTTCTAGGAAGAGAAATTAATGCATCACTATAAAACCATGAGTAGTATTAGTTTCTTACAGCTGCTGTAAACAAATTACCACAAACTTAGCATCTTAAAACACAAATTCATTCTCTTACAGCTCTGGAGATCAGATGTCCAGGATGGACCCACCTGCAAGGTGTCAGCAGGGCTGTGTTCCCTGCGGAGTCTCCAGGAGAAAATCCACTTCCTTGCCTTTTCAGCTTCGAGGCGCCTCCCACATTTCTTGGCTAATAGACCCTTTCTTCATCTTCAAAGCCAACAATGGTAGGCTGAATATTTCTCCTGCTGTCATCTATTCTCTCTCTCTCTTCTGCCTCCTTCTTCCAATTTTAAAGACCTTTGTGCTTACATTGGGCCCACCTGGACATTGCAGTATACACTCCCTATTTTCAGGTGAGTTTGATTAGCAACCTTAATTCCATCTGTAAACTTAATCTCCCTTAATTTCCTTTGCCATGTAAAATAACATAATCCTTGGGATTAGAATGTGGACATCTTGGGGGGCTGGGTAGGGAGAGGCATTATTCTGTCTACCACATGCATTATAATCTATTTTTAAATCAATCAGTATCAAACATATAATATGTCAGACATTTCCCAAAATCTTTGCCCTCTGTAGCCCTCTGAGGCTTGGCTTTGGAATGTGGGTGGTAGAGGTGGGTAAGAGAACACTTTTTTCATTTAGTGCTAGGCAGTGGTGTGCTGGTAAACATTTAACAACCAACTCTAGCAGGGAGGAGGAGGGAAGGTTGATTTCTAGCATTTACCAATTTCCATGGTGTATATATTTCCACCACAGTCAGTTTCAAGCTGCCAACGTGAAGTCAACTAGCTCAAAAAATCCTGAAAACTTAACAATTCATTATCACGACCCAGTACAAAGGAGCACACGGCTGGAAGCATATATACACCATCGACATACTTTAGTCTAGGGGATGCAAGTTTGACTAAAGCATCCCAGTCCCGTCTCCAAATTTCCCACTTTACTCATGGGATAAACTCTTCCTGGACCCCACTGACATGACTGGATGCTAAAGAGTTGGCTGACTTTTGCACCTTCTTGTTCATTAAGGATCAAAGAACACACAAAAATGCTGGTGAGGAATCCAGTCTACTCTCCCTTCACTAAATGTTACACGCACAGATGACGACCAATCAGAAAGAGACTCAGTGTCCCCTGGTGACTTCATCTGGGAGAGGAAAAATGGAAGGGTGGTGGGGAAGGGGTCTGGATCTAGCTTTGCTAGAGGTTCTTGTGCAGCAACTGGCTGCTCGGACTCTACATGGTTCAGGGTTTCTGGGAAGCAGCAATTTGCCCAGGGAGAAGGGCAGCGTTTTGCAGGCTGATGTCTGTGTGTCTGTGTGTTTGTTTGCTGTGCACTTTAAAAAATAAGCGCTCCATAAGCACAGTCATTATCGCTTCCCTTCGCCATTTTCACACTGGCAATGTGAAATATGTCACTTCTAGATGGCTAATGTCCACTTTTTTCTTTCATTTGACATCAGCTACTAAATAGGCTCACATTTAATATGAAAAGCCACAGGATTGTATACAACAGGAAGGGCTAGGGTCATGGTACCAGTGCAGGCCAATCAGCCAGAGAAATCAAGTCTGTGGAAGGTCCAGGATGGGTCCTGCTTCTTTTGTAAGGTCATTTAAATTAATGCTCCCTAAATTTTCTGTGTACAGCAATCACCTGGGGAGCTTGTTAAAATGCAGATTGTGATTCAGTGGGTCTGAGGTGGGGCTCAAGATTCTGCACTTCTAACAAACTCCCAGGTGAGGCCAGTGCTGCTTGTTCAAGGGCCACATTTTCAATGGGAAGGGTCTACAGATCAACTCTCTCCCCACCTCTCACTTTCCAGCAAATTTATGCCAGTAAGCACTACAGTTACCATGCTAGGAAGGGGGAAAATACTGCTTTTATTCAATGTTAAAGAAAACAGTTCCAGCCATTAACATTTATGAATAGTATACATTATTGACCCATGAAGAAATAAGCTATAAATGACCCACAAGCCAGCCAATTATAGGTATTAAATGACAACTAATAAATGAGTTTAGGATAAGAGATTGTAACACAATAATTCTTCAGGGTCTGCAAGCCTCTTAATTCAGTTCCTGGTGACGATTTGATGGTTTTCTTTGTTCTGCCCGAAATGCAGACAGACTGTGTTCTGTGAGGGAGCACCTCCTCTGCTATCACAAGACCTAAGTGTGAACCTTCCTTTGAAGAAGAAAATGAGAGGGGAGAAAAGGAGATGAAGAAAAGGGTGGGGAATACAGAAGTACAAAGAAAAAGACAGGTAAATTTTAAAAAGTTATTATAATAAAAATCTTCTCAATGAAAGTGTAATCACTGATCATTTAGAAATGGATTGCTGAATCAAATTTTGCAAACAAAGTTCCCATACTCTTTTTTTTTCATACCTCCAGCATTTATTACAGTTCCTCATTTGCAAGTCCAGTCTTATCTCCACCTCCAGAGCCTGTATCTCTACAGCAATAGGATGCTCTTGAACTTGGGAGAAGAGGTGGTGCTTACAGACTCATTTTACAGGAGTAGTTCAGAGAAGGTTGGAGAGCTGCCCAAGGTCATGCAGCACAACAGACATTTTCCAAGAGAGACTAGTTTGTTCCCGGCCAGGAAGAGATCTCCTCCTCATGGGAGGGGAAGACTAATTCTCTCACATTCTCCATAAGCCATCAGCTTTGGCTTCATTAACTCTAACTGATTAAAACATTGATTTTGGGGGAATAAGGCTCAAATTTTTGACCAGCACTTAACCTTTAAAATAAAAACGAAAGGAAGGGAGGTAGGGAGGGAAAGACAGAAAAGCAAACAGCAGGAAAAGGAATTGTGTTTCCTTGACTTATACCTGGACCAGGTGTCATACATCATGGTCAGTTTCTCGAGTCAACCCCCACCCCCTAAACCTCCAACACTTAAAACCTATTATAGCTTGGGAGTTTGTGGAGATTAGAAGGAAGCAGGTAGGAATAGAACAATACTACATTCTTTCTTCTCTAGCAGATGAGCATTTTTAAGAGATTCCCCCCCCAAACCCCAGAAAGAGTGTCAAGACTGAACATCACTTTGAGGTTTAGAATAGATCATATCACATAAGAGAGGCATGTTTACCTACACCACACTCAATCTGGAAAATTCAATGTCTGGATATAAGTAGGGCAGTATACCACTGATGGCTGTTGTTACTAGTTGCTTTGACTTCGGGACTGAACCCTTACCACTTAGATCACTTGCCTAAGAGGTGAGGCAGCGTGATGACTCAGAAGCATAGCTCTGGGGCTAGTCTGCCTGGACATGAATCTTAGTTCTTCTACTTACTGACCATGAGCCCTTGGGCAAGTTATCTACCTCATTTGCAAAATTGAGTAATAAGGATAATACATACTTCATAAGATTGCTGTGAGGATTAAATGAGTTGGTATGTGATCAGTGTCTAGAAGGGAACCTGGCACAGAGCAAACCCTCAATAAATGTGAGCTGATCTTCCACCTGCTCACCTTCTCTCTCTGAATTGCCTTCATTTTTTGGAGTTCGGCTTCTTCAGCTTCCTTCTTGATTCTTATAGATTCTTCTCTTTTTATCTAAATTGTATTGAGATTACAGAGGACAAAAAACGGTTACCATTTTTCAGTCTGAACCTCTAGAACACAAAATTATGATGAAAGGCAAATTACAGTATTGTCGATGCTATACCTCACCATGATTATAGGTTGTTACTTCAAGCTACTTAGATCACAGAGAATGGACAGACGATGCCTTCTGCCCATGAAACTTCTCTTTGTGTTTCTTCCCTGGTCTGTCTCTTTCTCAACTACTCTGTATCTGTCTCTCTGCCCCTTCTCTCTCTCTCTCTCTCTCTCTCTGTCTCCCCTCCCCGCGCACATGCGCGTGTGTGTCTGTGTGTGTGTGTGTGTGTGTGTGTGTGTGTGTGTGTGTGTGTGTTGGGGAAAGAAACGGGAAGATAATTTTCTAGATTATGAAACTCATAGTGTTCATTGTAAAAAAATCACTGGGTGTCTTCAATCTTTTTTGTACTACTTCCACAACTGGCATGTGGTAAACAAATCCACTTCTTGTAAACAAAACATTCCATACATGGTACATTTAAACTACAGTGAAAACATAGTTAACTTAAACTAGATAAAAAATTCCCTTAGTTGAGGGTCATGCTGACTGATAGATGACTTGCATAAGAATTCGAGGTTTTTAATTTCTAAACATCTCACTTCCCAATATCTTTGATTTCAAGAGGTGCTTTCTGCAATTGGTTTCAACGTTTTTATGCTTTTAGTAAAGTTACTGTGTTATTTCATGGTTACCTGAAAGAGCCAGTACTCAAATTCCTCGCCAAAATTAAACTAAAGGAGATGGATTCTGACCTTTTGCTGGTATTTAGATTGCATCAGTTGGAGTTGTTGTTTCTGCCTGACTTCAGCCTCTGATTGGCTTCCACCTAAGGAAAAAAAAAGCCACAAAGGTGAAACATGAATATTAAGCTCAAATGTCCGCTATCAAGGACTAATTAATACATGATAAGTCTACAACATGAGTTTCTTTAACATTTTAATACCTCTGGAAATAAGGTCTTATTAAAAAAACTGCTTATGTTCTTAACAAATGGGACTCACTTAAAAGAAAAACAGAGCAGGACAGAAAGATGAGGCTGTATTCCTAAAAGAACAGCTCTTCTAAGCTTTTTCAACCATGTAGGTATTAAAGCTTTCACTTAGATTGAAATCATGCCTAAAGGGCCATGCAAAGCAGTAAGAAATAATGCCCGTCTTGGAAATTCTAGAACATTCTTCCAGCTTGAATATGACCATGCCTTACCCTAATAAGGATGATGACCAATGATGCTTCAATTGGTTTTCTTCTAATGCTATTGCTCTGTGTTCAAACAGCAAGGCTTGAACTTAGGGCTCTTGCCATTAGACAAGTATGTAGTCTTTATAACCCAGTTTCTAAAAATACAATGAGAATATTCTAGTTAGTAACTGATTATCAATCCATACTACTTTTTTTAAGGTATTCAAGAGAAAACTATGGATGTTAGATTAGTTGCCTGTTTTTTCTTAAACCTAAAATAATTTGGGGCCAGAAATCCTTGCAGCCTAGGGATTTCTCGGTGTTTATGCAAGCTTGGTGTGCGCATTATAAAGGGTCCTCTGAAATAATTCTCTGGTGCTTTGGTCACTAAAAGTGTCAGTTCTCTGAAAGATTCCCTCTCACGGAAGATGCATTAAAACAATTTGTGTTCACTGTAGTTTTTATAATTGAACTGAGAAAGACACCATAGGGACTTTTCTTCCAAGCTCCTAAAGATATAAAAGGTTTGGTTTTGGCCCTTTGGTTGCTATTGTGGGGGATGGGGGAGTGTGCCTTTTGAAACAGTGAGGAATGCTGAAGCTTTTATCTAATGTTACAGCCACTCTTTGAATTTCCTAGAGTCATTCCAATATTTTAAGGGGTAGAGAAATAGAGCAGGAGTTGGGAACTAGAAGAAATAGAGAAAGCCAGATGTCTAAGCATTTGCAGGCTTTGTTCAAAACTCATCTCAAAGTTTAACACATTCTAGAATTTTCTTTTCTACCCCCAGCTCTCCCACACACACATACTTGACCATTTCTAGATACTTCATGTAACAGAAAGTTGAAATGAGAATCCTGCTCATTTTCTGCTAAGACCCAAGACAGTAGATACCAACTGCTCTGAATTCCAAAGGGAGGTACCTGCAGCTCCCAAAGTAGGAGCTGCAAGAAATTACTGAAAACTAGTTTGGGGAACCTTAAATAGCAATTACTTTCAGCCTGTAAAAGAGGTTAGATAGGTCAAAGGAAGGTAGAAATCTGAGGAAGGATGTCTCTCTAAATTCCATCTCCTCTGTGCTTGTGTTTGAAGGAGGAATCTTCAAGATGTTCGAGAAAGGTTTAATGAAAATCGCTTTAAGACTTCAAACTGCATCCCTAAGAGAATGAGGGTCCTAGTGGACCCCTGACTAGAAAAGTTAAAGCCTAAAGGCACAAGGCTATTATCAGCTGGCTACTCAGATGAGTCCTCAGGAAGAGGGAGCTGCATTGCAAATGGCCTGTATTCACCGAGTTTGTGAGAAGAAATGATGCACAAGTGTTTCCTGTACTTCCAGTGTGGATCTCATGAAAAAGAATGCCAATCTAAAGGCATCTTGAAGGGACTCACCCATGAGGGCCACCTTGAGAACAGTGGAGCCCTACTACAAAGAGTTGACCAAGAGCCAACAGTGAAGCCAAGCACTGCCAGCTGGAAAGTATATTGTCGCCATCAGGGAAATCGGGTAAGAGATGGGTGACAGGAAGGGAGGGCCGCAGAAGAACCTGAAGAACCCCAGGAGGGAGAATGAGCAATCAGCACACACCTAGGCTCAAAGAAACCACGATCATTGCCCCCATAGACCCCTGACCTCTCATCTGCTCTTCCACCCTTGACCCTGGAAGGGGCAGAACCTGGGAACAGAGGGGTCAATCGAGAAAAATCCAGCCACGCCCTGTATCACTTGTTAGCTTCCTGCATGAAACAGGCCTGGGCTGGGGTAGGGGCGAACCTTTAATCTCCATTAGTAACAGAGTATTGACCTGTACCTAGGACTGAACACTAATTAGTGAAATGACACTGTTTTAGGCCTAGAATTAGCTGAGTAACTCTATTGTTTAAGAAAGACCAAAAAGATTTAATTTCTCACTTCATCCAAAGAGCACAGGAAAGACTAGATCCACACAGCCGGTTTGAGAGGCCAGTTAGGAAGGACTAAAGCTGTTTTCCGACTTTGCTTATCCAGCATAAAGGTGACAGGAGATTAACCCTTTTCATGGAATACAGTGGGATGATGGTGATAATACTATTACTTCCACTTAAGAAATCATTTCCAAAGTAGCTTGTTTTTACCTATATCCTGCGGGATGGGGGAAAACTTCTCTAAAACTATCGCAACAGTAAGTGGCCCCTGACTCAAGACATGTTTGTATTAACCAAATCTGCGGAAACTCATATTTAGCTAATACAAACTGTGTCCAGCCCTTTAAGTTCTCAGCTGCTGCTAGAAGAGAAGAAAGAAGGAAAGATGTGAACGAGTCCCATTAGGTGGCATCCCCTCTGAATGGTTCAGACACCGGCAAAGGCGGCTCAGACAATTCATCACACTGGCAGCACCCGCTCCCGAGGCCCAGAGGTCTCTATCCGCAGAATGAAAACACAGGTGACATTTCTCTTTATACCCACCACTGGGTCCCCCGCTCACTCTCATCTTGCTTTTGCAATTGACTCTCCATTCCTTTTGTTCACATTAACATTTAACTGCCCTGATTAATATGCTTGTGCTAAGCTTTTACTCCCATTCTGACTAGTGCCGGGACAGGGCATGTGTGGCACCCCAGGTAAACTCTCTTCAGAGTCGATCATCTAAGAGGCTGTGCGTTATTTGGCAATTAAACTATCACTTTACTTCCACAGAACCATGGCATCATACGTTTGCTACTCGCAGAAAATCAGAAAAAACAATATACCTGCATTAAACGTATTTCATCCCAAGCAACTCAACGACCAAACAACCTATAATGGACATTCAAAGACAGACGTGTGCACAGGACTAACAGGCAATCGGCGTGCTGGCTTACCTAGCCGCCTGGGCACCAGGTGCACGGGTTTAGCTCTGTTCTGTTCCTTCCACCTCTCCAGGTTAGCCAGCTCCTGCGCAGCAACTGAGCAGGTGAGAAATATCAAGTCATCATTTATTAGCATTAGCAAGAGGAACCTGGTCCTTTCAAAGCATACGAAACAACCGTCAGAAGGCAATTAAATACCTGTGAGCATAAGCGAACAAGATGTCCAAGGAAAGGAAGACACCATCCAAGCCCTGAGCCCCCCTGGGTCACCCTGGGCCCACCCCTGTAGCACTCTCTCTCCAAGAGTCAGCACAGAGGGTTCAAATTTGAAAACGACCTGAACTTCCACTAAAATAAAGAAGTATAGTTTTTCCTCCCGTTCGAGCATTCTTAAAACTCTAAATCAAGTTAATTTTAAAGGTTTCCTATAGACAATTTGTGCAAAACTAGAATATTCATATATCAATAAGAACTATCCACAGTCAGGTAAAAATATATCCCCGGAGAATTCTGATGTCTACATTCACGTTATTTCATTTTTTAATTGCTGTTTATTTCGAGCATCTGGGTGCAAACGGGTGGAGGCCGAAAAAGGCGCCCACCTATTCACGTCATTTTAAATGTTCCCCAGGCTTACTGCAGTGTGAGGAGTGAGGGCCTGTGCCACCTGTAGCCACACCCGCCCTGGTTCCTGGCCATCCCTAGGTAGGTAGCCCGCTCCCTGGGAAGCCGGGCTCCGTCCCCAAACGTTCACTCTGCATGACAGCAGGGGGCGCCAGAGAGATACTAGTCTGTTCCTTCAGCGACTGCCCTCATGGTCTCATTAGACCTGATTGTTGCAAATGTCCATTGATGATTTTTTTTATTATTAGGAAAAAAAACAAAAATTCTGAAACATCTCAAAAACCCAGAGCACACTGAGATATTTAATATAAGTTCCTGTTAGGTATTTAAATCAACAGCCTGTAAGATACCAGAACTGCTGGCAGCTGTGATTGTCACATTCTACACTGACCCATGGTATCACCCAGGTGCTACCTGTCTGGGAGGAACCCTTTACAGAGCTGCTTTTCTGTTGCACCCTTATGTCCATCATTAGTAATGAAATTAGATTTCCTATTAGTCGTCTAACAAAGGAGAGCATAGATGTTCCCCCAGCTTGACTTGAACAAGCCTCACAACCTCTTTGTGAACTGTACGAACTTTAGTTTTCCTCCCAACTCTAAAGGATAATGCCATAACTTTACGTGGCAGCATTTATATTTACTGTACTTCAGTTAAACATGCTATACACACAGTAAGTACAAGAAGCACAGAAATGGGTAAGATGTGGTCCCTCCCCTCAAGGAGGTCATAATCTATTTTTTATTTGTGAACTACAGAAATAAAAATAGCTGAGGGTAGACTCTGACAGTTACAGCATTAGAGTGCAGAGGCTAAAGAAAAATTGCACTGAGGAGGGATGGGGCAAATCAAGAAAGGTACAAATTATTCCATGATCTATTTGGTATATAACTTGTCTGTATTTCAAAAGTATTCATAGTGCCATAAAAATTTCACCAGTCAGCCCAACTTTACAGGGATTGTGCTCACTTCAGCAGCACATACACCAACCTTACAGGGATGGGATCAGTCCATTGGCAACAAGTGTAATGTTGGTTAAGCACAACGGAAGTCCAGGACTTGCTATCGTGCCACGAGTTCTGTTACTAACATAGAGAAACGAACTTAGAAGTGTTAACAATAGAATATTTTTTTCTTGTACTACACACTGTAGGTGTTCAACAATATTTTAAAGGTATAATAAAAACTGAAGTTTAAAAAGAAAAAAAGCTTGATGAGATTTGGCGAGTCTATGTAAATCAAAAAATAAAAACACCTCATACCAAAACATATCAATTGTAAAGAAAATGAGAAACATTTTGAAATTAATATACATACTTCTTTGTATCTGATTTCTCCGGTTTTCATTTGGTGCTATCAAAGTATATGCGCCTGTTCTAGAATGAAGAGGAGGAAAAAACTGCATATTATTGTGAGAAACTAACGCATAGAAGCCAGCAGACATTCTTTCTCCTAAAGTACTGTATTTAAGATCATCACCATCACATAGGGACTGTGTACAATGATCTTAAGAGCCAGGTTTGTTCTCCAGGACCTTACAATCTGTTGTCAAAGTAAAACAAATGGACATGGCCAAATATGGAAATAGAAAATAGTTTACGAAGGGACAAGTGACTGCATGGTAGACCATCCTGGTAGGGCTTCACTGTTCCTCTAGGTGGCACTTGTGAGTAAATCCCTTTAAGATTGCTTTAGATTGGCATTCTCTCTGTCCTGTGACCCAACACTGGGAGAACAGGAAACAGTGGTGCATTCTTTGTTCCCACAGAGGACAGGCCATCTGCAATGCTGCTACCTCCTCATGGTGTCCCACCTGAGTAGCCAACTGGCCACAATCTCGTGCTTTTAGGCTTTAACTTTTCTAGGCCTGGGTCCACTGGGTTTCTTATTCTCCTAGGGACACAGGTTTGAGTTTAATCAACTCAGAGAAGCAAGGAGTCAACTTCAAACAGCGAGATCAGGAAAGACTTTATTTAAGCAAAAATATTCAACACTGAGATACCAGAACTTAAAATATTTTGAGGGCAGAAACTGTGTTTAAATGATGTGTATTCCAAGTCCCTGGCACAGTGCCTGGCACAAAGTAGCTGCTTGATAAATGTGGGCTGAATTGAAACAAAATGATGCTATAGACCAAGTTTGTGAGTTTGTGGTGGCGGTGGCTCTTTTTTGAAATGATGCATGTGGTCCCACAGAACATGAATACTTTCTAAAGCAAAAACAAAGCCTGGTAACAGACTGCAGCTTGCATGGCAATACAGTTTCAGGGGAAACACTGTAGGTAAACACAACCTGCTTATAACTGTAGGATTTGTTGTTTTTTTTAAAAAAATAAAAACAAAAACCCAGATACTCTTCGAAGACTCTCTCTTCTACCTGGAATGTACAATTTCAAAGGACAAATTAGCAAAGACTGAACAGTAGAGGCCCAAAGCGCTGATTAACAGAAGCCATTTCTTCCTTATCTCATTATTTTCCTAGCGGCGAGCCTTCATCCAGCTTCAAACTGGGCTTTAATTTTAGACTTGTAGATGTGAGGTGTGCAACAACCTTTGCATGCAAATGGGCCTGCTGGATGCCCAATTACCTAATGTATATCAGCAGACTTGCATGTGTAGCCTAGCATACATACAACGCTATGAATACAAAATTAGGAGGCTGCCGCTGGAAATTAATCCCTTGTCCACTGCATATGCTTTGTTCACCCTAAGAAAAATTTTTCACTCCTCAAGTGCCAGTATTATAGGAGCTTGGGAGCTGCAATTCTGTGGGTAGTCCCTGGAAACTTGAATATGATGCAGTGGCAAACCATTCTATAGAGCCTTGAAGCTAAAACACAAGATACTAGATTTAACTGCCAATTACGAAATTGCTACACAATCTTCGACGTCTGCTAACATTGTGCTATAGAGCTTCCCACTATACCAGAGATGTGACTACACTGTAGATCAGTAGTTTTCCAGCTTCATTGTGCATCCAGATCTCCTGGGGAGCTTGTAGGCAAGCTTGTTAGGGTCCAGTAACTTCCATTTTTTAACAAGTCCCAAGGTGATGCTGATGTTCTTGATCTAAGTACCACACTGGGAGGACCACTGCTATAGATCAATCAAGCTATCTTAGAACATCTGGGCTAAAAGGAAACTTGGGAATTAATAAATCATTGTTAAAGACACAGAGGTTAAATTGTGTGCCAAAGATCACTAGGTTAATTAATTAAGCAACAGTGCTGAGACTCAAATCCGGTTTTGACTTAGACCAGTTAACCATCTGCAACTAACTTTTCAACTCAATGTAGAAAGCACAAAATACGACTGTCTTTCAACTTCACCGCCTCGATAGACTTCCAAACAATGCAACCTACTTAACTCAATATCTATTATGGACTTATTATGTTAGAGGGTTGTGGAGAGTGAGGGCAGATACCAAAACAGATACCAACCACTTTAACAGAATGTATACTTTACTTAGGAACAAGTCAAGGAACCACCAGAGCATAGTACAAGAATATCCAAACAAGTGTTCAGGTGGAACAGTGTAAGTAGTCAGAGATCCAAGACAGAGGAGATTCACAGAGACTGCAGGAGTAGAAAACTGAATAGCAAGAAATAAGAACAGCACGTTGAGTCTTAAAGGACAGGATCTGAAATGGCAAAAGTGTTTCTTTGCCTGGACTTTGCTAGGAGCAGCTTCACAGAGAATTTTCCACATCCATGGGACTCTCGTATGGAAACTTTGGAAAAGGTTTGGAAAGAAAAATCATTTGGTCTTTAAAAGATTGTATTCTACAATATCTAATCTGATTAAGTTTTTAAGTCTGACAACGACAATACTAGAACGTTCAGTCTTAGGAATAGGACTGCAGTCAGTTTATGGCCAATGTGTGTAGCCTATAGGTACCCAGTATGGGAACATGAAAAGAGGGGAAAAATTAGCTCTGAAATTAGAGGTTTTTAACTGAAAGCATCTTAGCTTAAACCTCAGCAGTGGTCCCAGCTTTATGTTAGAGAATTCTTTGGCAACCTCCTTAGTAATATTTTATTGGCTGAAAATGCCAAATCTAAAACATTTGATGATATTCACAAGAAAGCATTTCCAAGTAATTCAGCTTCTATTTCTCTTACTTGCTAGAGGAAGAAGAACTTAAATCTAAGGATATGCTTTTCATTTTTTAATATCATGCGGCAGAGTGTAAAGCCTCAGTAGAGACAAATATTCGTCCCTTCTCTCTTAGCTTTCTCTTGAGATGAGTAGCAAGGATAATTTATTAATGTTTTCAGCCAATTAGTTCCTACCCGCAGCAAAGGCCTTTGCTGTTTTAACCTGAGTGCCTCCCCTTTCCACAGTCTGACTCTCAAAGCTGCTGATCCAGAGAAGCCCAACCAACCAATCTTTAGTATTCTGGTCATTTCTTGATTAAGCAACATTCAAGCTAGTGAAATAAATGTATATTTTTGAAAATGAGTCTCCTTAATTACTTCATTGAAATTTAATGAAATGTCTCAATTTGTAAGATTGTTTTCACTTTCTAACAGCACGCATCAGTAAGATATACCAAGGGAGAATACGTGAAAGAATAGCACAAGACAAAGAGAAAAATTTTTTTCTGCACCATAAAAAATATATAAAATAAAGATATTCAAGAAATGTTTTCCTTGTGAGGTCTCTCCTGAGTTACACAACTGTATTTTGTGTGTGCATTCTTGCACAATTGTTATAATGTTTCATCAATGAGCACTATGAAAAAATGTTATGCTGAAGTTATGAAAAATATCTTGGCTGGCAAAAAGGATCACATAAATATATCCCCTGGTGTGTACAAACTACACCAGATGTAATTTAAATTTCTAATTAGGAACAACACTGGTTTGACTATAAAAGAAATGTAGTCAGGAGCGAAAACTCAGAAAGCGATAGAAGTTACAAACAGATAATTCCAAACAGAATAGTAGACGTGTAAAGTCTACAGTCCTACAAAAAAATTGGTTTGATGTTTTCATAGCTCTAGAAAATCCTATCCTTAGACATGTATAAATTGAGAAAAAGGAGGATTCTTGGGTAACCAAAGGCATTGGATATTTATTTTTCTAGACATGGCATTCCATATTGGTTTTCGTTACATGGGCTTCAATGTAGGAATCTGAAGTTACTGTTTTTAGTCAACATAAGGCAAAATTTTTGAGGTATTTAGGTCTCCAAAAGTTCCTTTGTAAACAGATCAAATTACCAAGAAAAACAAAAAAATGACAAGATCAAGCTAAATCACCCTTGACCCTTAAGCCTGTTATGCCACTCCTGATCAAGCACTTCACACCTTGGGTATGGAAGGGCTTATGAATTCTCTTTCGTCTCAGAACCTGCAGAGCCTAAGACATTGCCTGCACACCCAAGAAGCAGATGTGAAGTTGGTTAGTTCTTTCATCAATTCACAGCTTCTGTTAATGGACTGAATAGAGACCCAGGGGTAAAGATAAACAAGCAAGAAATCATCAGGGCGGTTTATAGGATGCCTTTATGAAAATTAGAAAGAGGTACACATGCCTACACTCATACACACACACACACATTCCAGGATCCCCACTGCCTAGTGAGACATACAAATTTTTGCAAATTAGAAAACATGCCCCTTTTTTCAGGAGGCAGTAACCCGTAGGGCACATGGTTTGGTATGTATCTCAGCCCGAAATACACCTTAGCTGGGCACGTGTGTGCAGTTACCAACTGGCACGACCATACAGAGTGGACGTGAGATGTATTTTTTCACTTAAAAACACACAAATAATAAAAGTTACAAAATAAAGTTAGCAAGAAGCATTCAGACTAAAGATAAAAAGACTGTATATGAAATATTATACAATACTGTAGAGACTCACCATCTTTAAGAGGACAAAAACCCAATGGTGGAAATAGAAATGAGGCCAATTGATAGGCATGCTTGCAAAATGTCTAAAACTACTTCCTCAGTAAAAAAATAAGTCCAAGGAACTCATATTTTCAGAACACAGAGTTGTGAGTTCTGGGATTTGATTTGACTGTAATTACTAGCTTCCATAGCCTGTTGGGAACCAGGCTGCACAGCAGGAGGTGAGCATCCAGCGAAGCTTCATCTGTATTTAGAGCCCTCCCATTGCTTGCACTGCTGCATAAGCCCTGCCTCCTGTCAGATCATGGGCGGCATTAGATTCTCATAGGAGCATGAACTACTGTTAACTGCCCATGCAAAGGATCTGGGTTGTGGGCTCCTTATGAGAATCTAATGTCTGATGATCTGAGGTGGAGCTAAGGCTGGGGAACAGCTGCAAATACAGATTATCATTAGCAGAGAGGTTTGACTGCACAATAAATGTAATGCACTTGAATCATCCCAAAACCAGCCCCACATCACCCCAGTCCATGGAAAAATTGTCTTCCATGAAACCGATCCCTGATGCCAAAAAGGTTGGGGACTACTGCTCTGAATAGGAATGTAGACTACATTTAAGTTTTTCTGCCTTTGATATACATTGCATTTCCAAAATCCCAGAGACAGTTTAAATCATTGGTTATTTTCCACTCTTATGCTCTTACCCTCAGTTTTTAAACTAGAAGAGATTCCAGCCCTACTCAAAATTCACTCTCACTTCTTCCTTAGTAATAGCACTTCTACGGTATTCAGATTGACAATGTGCCCAATGACAAGACTACAGTCCCCAGCCTTCTTTATAGCTAGATGTAACCATGTGATTAAATTTGAGAAACTGAGAAGTGGAAGCCATTGAGAGGGGTTTCTAGGAAAGCTCCTTTAAATGGAGGCAGGTAGAAAAAGCTATTTTGTTGCTTTCCTCCTTCTTGGAAGGCTTAAGTGGTAGCTGGTGCTGAAGCAGCTATCTTGGTCAATGAGGCAACTTGAACATGGAAGACATGCATCAGGAATGGCAAAGCAGAAAGACAGAACCAGTCCGGTGCTCTGTGACCACAAAACCACCACATTAGTGGTAATCTATTACCAAACTGCCTGGCTTCAAATTCTAATTTTGTTACTTCCTAACTGTACAACTTTGAGCAAATTACTTTTTCTATTTTTTTCACTAGTAACACAGGGATAACAACTTTCTACCTCATAGCATATAGATACTATATAAAGTGCTTAGAACTACACCAGAAAATAAGTGTTCTATTACAGTTGCCTATGATTTGTGCCAGATGAGCCCTAGACTACCTACCTTCAGATTTCTTTTATAGGAGATAAACAAACAAAGCCATATGTACCTAACACACCTATGGGGGACATCTTTTTTATATTTCATTATAATAACTATATATAGCAGATAGGACACCTATCTTCTTATATGCAATAGAACCTTGCCCTGAATCACTAGTACATCTCGTTTTTTTAATGCTGTGACTGAATCCCTTTGCTGTATTTTCTTTCATGAATATATATGTTTACTAACATAAGATTACTAATTTGTTTTTTTTACATCCCCAGTTTTGGCTCTTGCCTCTAATGTCTATAACCTGGCTCCTGATTCTTTTGTGTCCCAGGAATAATAAAAACCACTGCATGAAACAAAGTGGTATTGATAAAAAATCTTTTTAAAGATTAGTAAATATTTTTTCCCTGTAAATGGTAGCATGGTTCTAAGCTCCGGCTTTTTTCACTGAATTATTTGAGGTATAATACACCTGCAATAAACTGCATAAATCTTAAGTATACAGCTCCATGACAAAGGCTTCTTTTAAGTTCTTTGGGTTCCAAAAGAGAAAATAAGGAAAAAAGGAAGTAGAAGGCGTAATAAGCTTTAGGATATTACCTAAAATTACTTTTTCCTCAATTTTTTATTGAAAAAATTTTAAGCCTAACAAAAGTTAACATATTAGTAAAATGAAGACCTATATACTATGTACCTGTATTTACCAGTTGTTAATGTTTTTCCACAGTTGCTTTTTCTCTCTCCTCCTTTTTTTCTGAACCACATGAAAGTAAGCTTCATGGTCAGAATACACCATCCCTAAATATTTCAACATTTCTCTCTTAGAAACGATGATAGTCTCCTACTTAAACAAAGCAATATTATCATATTGTATTAATACATATTATTGATATAATATTGCCTAATAGTCTATATTCAAATTTCCAAATTGTTCCAATTTTAATATACCTTCCTACTCTTCCTCATCCCAGATCCAATTATGGATTACACATTCCTGTTGTTTGACACATCTCTGTAGACTCTGTAAAAAGAAAATCACAACCTCAGGTGCCTGTGAAGAGCTGGCCCCACAAATCATTAAGGAAATTTCTTGCTAACCTCCCATAAGCAAGGACATGCAAATTGTACCTATGTCTAGCACCTAAAGCCTATCTGATTCCACACTAATAATGAATTACAAGTTTATCTTACAGGTAACAGAACTGGAGACAAGACAGAAGCAGACATCCTTCCACCTACAAAGGGGCATCTACATAATTGATGCTTCCTTCACTCCACAACCCACCCTCCCAATTTGCAGTTCATGTTTTTCCCCAGGTGTGTCCTCAAAATCTTGGCTTAATAAACTTCCATTGATTGAGATTTTTGCCTCAGTCCTATCATCTAGGACAATCTCCTTGACATTTGTCTTTCTTTCATGACTGACAGTTTTGAAGAGTCCAGGTAAACTGTCTTATAGAATTGCTTACAAACTGGATTTAAGGAAATTATTATTTCTTCATGATTAGATTAGGTTACTTTTGGAAAGAGTACTACACAGATTATCCAAGATTCCACCGTGAGAAGAAGAGTTGTTTCCTTGTACAACTAAATAATAAACCAATGTGAAAAAAACGTTATCTGTCTATATGACAGAGAGCAATCACATTGTAAAATAAAGATTAGAAAAAGAATACCTGTCACCCTCTATTGGAAGTGGAAAAGGGCATAATGGCACTAAGATTTTCCACTTGGCATGAAGAGTCAAAGAGCAGAATCTATACTTTAAAAATAAAGATTTTCTTTACACTAAAATCTTTGAAGTGTTTATTTCTAAGGGTCAGACTCACAGGGGATTTTCACATTCTGTATTATTTTGTAATGCTTGCATTTTTATAACAAGCAGATATGACTTTACTTTTACAATCAGGAGTAAATAGTCCAAAGATTTTTAAATGGAGAAATGCTTAGAATAAATATTTCTTAAAGCAGGGGCGCAGATTTTCTTACAAGGTTAGGTAGCAAAGGTTTCTGCTCTCACCAGCACCATAGTAAAACAAACATCGGGCAATACTAGGCCTTGAGTTTTAATGATGGTAAATGTCCAGTTTTCCTACAGGACTTTAATGGATTGCCTTTTAAGTCTTCATGTTTGGGGAGGTGGGGGGAATTACAAACATTACAGAACAAAGGAACCATCATGGAGCTGATTCTCTGATACAGAACAGACCCTTCAAATGCAGTCTTCTTCCCTTTGATTGTTTTTCCCTCTTAAGCTTTTGTTTCAAATTCAAATACATTCTGAATAGATGCAATTAACCTTAACAATACGTATAACCTTACAGCACTCTACTGACTTTGAAGTAAGTAACCTTACTGTGTAATTGAACTAAGTTTCTTTTTTCTCATTTCTGCTATGCTTCTACTGATTATTATAGGTATTATGGGTTTTCAAGCTTTCATCATCCTGTTGATTTATTGTTTCACTGTTTCAGCTGTCAAAGACTTTTTTGAGAAATTCCCATTCATTTTTGATATTATTGTATTTGAACAAAAATGATTGCTCCCTAAGACTTGGAAAACCGCAAAAACATACCATACTGAGGAGTGGAATGCAGTGCAGAAAAGTTGGAAATTCATTCTAAACAGGACCATAATTTATACCCTCCTGCACAAATAGGAAGGTAAATTTGATCTAATCAAATCAAAATGTCTTTTCCTTTCATTCACTCTCACAATCCCTTCTGCCATGCATAGAACTGTGCTGTTCAAACTGTAGGTGGAACCTACTAATGGGTTGTGAAATCAATTCAATGGATTTTTAATGAACAAGAAATAGAAAATGTCAGAGTACATCATATATAGTAAGGGTGAAAATTGTTTTGTGAAATTTTTTTTCCAGTTATAAATGCCCTAATATATACTCATGCATGCACTAGGTCATGTCATCAAATGAATTGCTCACCGTAGGCTACGATCAGAAGTCTGAAATCAAATCACTGGACATCATTACGTTATTGAGGTTGCACAGTGACAGTGAAAGAACTGCTCCAACACAAGGTCACCAAGCTGTCATTCATGAAAAGCAGCACAGAAAAGGGGATCCCCATAGAAACTTGGCTCTTGCAAACTACTTCTCTATCCAAATCACTTTAAAGCTATGATGGGGTTCAGGACACACCATTCCAAAATATGGCACTTTAGCATTTGATAAAACACCAAAACAGGAAGGTCTCTGACCTTCTCCCATCATTCACCCCTGAAGCAGGCAAACAAAAATTCTCTGACTTTCCTCTAAAGTATTAATAGGTCATAAGACCCTCATTTCAGAGGAATCCTCCCTATATCTAGAGGAAAGGAATGGAGACAAAGAATTTGAACAAACAGGCCTTGCTAAATTTCCCCATTAAAAATGAGTTTATTACCATTAGATTGTACCACATTTTGACCAATTATACTTAGATTGTGCTTCTTTTTTTTTTTTTTTGGTAGAGACAGGGGCCTTGCTATTTATTGCCCAGGCTGATCTTGAACTCCTGGCCTCAAGGGATCCTCCCACCTCAGCCTCTCAAAGTGCTGGGATTACAGGCATGAGCCACCATGCCTGGCCACTAACTCTTGATCAAATAAATCTAAGCATAAAAAGAGTTTTCCCTGTTTCTTTCTTTTTTTTTTTTTTGAGACAGAATCTCGCCCTGTTGCCCAGGCTAGAGTGAGTGCCGTGGCGTCAGCCTAGCTCACAGCAACCTCAAACTCCTGGGCTTAAGGGATCCTACTGCCTCAGCCTCCCAGGTAGCTGGGACTACAGGCATGCACCACCATGCCTGGCTAATTTTTTTTTTCTATATATATTTTAGTTTGCCAGCTAATTTATTTCTATTTTTAGTAGAGACAGGGTCTCGCTCTTGCTCAGGCTGGTCTCGAACTCCTGACCTCGAGCGATCCACCCACCTCAGCCTCCCAGAGTGCTAGGATTACAGGCGTGAGCCACTGTGCCCGGCCTTCCCTGTTTCTTTAGGTCTTCATTTCTGAAGGCTCCAATGGCATGTAAAACTTCTATTAAATCAATTTATATGTTTTTCTCTTGTTAGTCTTTTATTATAGGGATCTCAGCCATGAACCTAGGGGATATGTAAGGAAAGAAATCTTTTCTCCCCTACAACTGTAAATAAAAGTCACATTGCTATTTCTATATTATCACTATTTGTAGTCTATAGAATTTTTCTTTTCCTGGTGTGACCATAAAACTGATGGGACCTTAGCTAGCTGCAGCTTCACTCCCTCTTCCCACTCTGCATCCTGTTCGGAACCCAGACTTCAGTAGACAGACACGTTTAAATGCTAGTTCTGTGACTTAAAAGCCAGAAGATCTTAGGAAACCACTTAATCTTTCAAGACTCAGTTTCCTCATCTGTAAGGTGGCAAAGGGTTTACTGTGAAGAGAAAACTCAGTAATGTACGTGACATGCTTAACACAAGGTTAGCACATGGTTAATTGTTCGACATATGTGAGCCACTGACTGTTCTTTTGGTTTTAGTCTCTTATGAGTAGCCAGTTTAATTATTCCAGGTCACAACTAATTTATTTTATGCCACCACAGTATTGCAATCCTTTATTACATTTCTCTTGTCAAAAATAAGTCAAACAAGCAGAGCTCTATTGATTAGTTCAGTATTAGAATCTGGTAATCACTGAGATACTTACTCAACTCATTGGACCATATCATTAAGAGTTAACTACTATCTGTTGCTTTATAACCTTTCTGAATGCTTATGAGCCTTGCCTAGAGATTGAGTCAAATAATCCCCTAATGAATATCTATACTGAGAAAATTACTCAAGAAGATTACTCATTACAATCAATCAGAGATCTCCTCTTCCAGTGTACTATTATTTCATAATGCTAAGAAGAATGTCAGCATTATTCACTTCTCCATTTCCAGGGAGGAGTAATAGCCGGATGCTTTCATGTCGTTTAGCATCTATAGGCAGAAGTGTATTTTCTTGTAATCATGTGGGGAGAAGAAATTAAAATCTGTAGCATTGCAGTGAGGAAGAAATAGTGAAAGCAGTTCTTATAGGCTCTAATATATTTGCAAAAACTTGCCTTTAATTTAAGAATATTTTATGTGGCTGGTTCAGATGCAAATAATGAGAATCAAGAATGACTTAAGTTTTGTCTTAGACATAAGAAACCATACTTCAGGGTTTCAAAATATACACATTAAATAGTGATATTTATAAAAATTTAACACTACAAATTAATGGCTATAATATATCTTACCTTATATTCCATATTATATTTACAAAATATAACACAGATCTCTTTAAGGAGAAAAGAAAAAAATCAAGATTGGCCATTAATTAATAAGTACACTTTCCAAGCCATCCTTTATTCTCGTCCTTTATCTCCCTGGAGGGTTTGAGGATGAAGGGAAGAAAAAGTGTCAGTTACAAGGGTTATTTCCTTCCCCTGAGCATAACTAGCCGGTGAGAAGCATTTAAGTTGGATTAAGGAAATCAGGGGGCCGGGTGCAGTAGCTAATGCCTGTAATCTCAGCACTTTGGGAGGCCAAGGCAGGAGGATCGCTTGCAGTCAGGAGTTTAAGATCAACCTGAGCAACATAGTAAGCGACATAGTATCTTTACAAAAAATTAGAAAAATTAGCTGGGCATGGTGGTACGCACCTATAGTCCCAGATACTTGGGAGGCTGAGGCAGGAAGATCGCCTGAGCCCAGTAGTTTGAGGTTGCAGTGAGCTATGATGATGCCATTGCACTCTAGCTCAGGTAACAGAGTGAGACTAAGTCTCAAAACCAACCAACCAACCAACCAACCAGGGAATGCCCCGTGGGCCCCAAGAGAAGAAATAAGAAAAGCGTAGGTTTCCCCAATGTGCATAAATAGTATGCCAACAACGGACATGAGTGTCTAAGCTGTTGTGATTGCAGTATGAAGTATCTTAGAGACGGCGTCAGTTTGGGTTCTCCGGAAGCTGACACCAAGACGGGGTTAGACACGCAAGAGATTTATGCCTGTGAAGGATAAAGGAAGAGGGAGCAAGAGTTGGCAGGGAAAGCCTTGAGAACAAGAGCAGGTCTGATAACTGTTGTCAAAACCAAAATAACAGAGAGGCTCTCTAGAAGAAAATGATATTCATTCAGGACTGAGCAATGCAGGGGGAATATGGTGGGCATATTCAGGGAGGTAAAGAAAGATGAGGATTTTTAAAGGATAAGTGAGGAGAGTTACATAAGTTGTTTTGAGACAATTATCCTTGGTCACAAGAATCAGTAACGAGGGTGGCATCAGTCCAAGGTTAGACACGTAGTTGCTGGGCAGCTGTCCTTGCAGAAGTATTTTTTGTGTAAGGTTACAGTGTGACCTTCATGCAAGGTCATGGTTTTTGCTGAGCCTTGTTGATAGTTCTTGTTGTCAGGCATATGTGCTTGAGAATCCTCCCTTCGTGGCCCCTGCTCCATTTGTCAGTTTGACACAAGTGACTTCATTTTGATTCTGACAACTTTCATACTACGTATGAAAGGACAACAGGAAGGAGGATTGAGCAGAAAGAACCTCAGACAGCTGTATGGTTCTGAGAAAACCTTGGACAGGAATATGGGGAAATCTTCCAGCAGAAGTTGCCCAATAGAAGAGTCCCACATGGGCCAGGAATGGGCTGGCACCAGCGCCCTGGAATGCTCAGACCCTGGCTGGGAAGGACCCAGTGTAAGCAAGCACTCAGAGCAAAGGGTGTAATGGATTCCAAGGGTGGCAGCTGGAGCTGTCAATTGTCAATGTTCCCCACAGCAAGTTCTTTTGAAGAAGATCTAAATGACAAGTTTCTCTGGAGGCACAAAGGCCATTTAAATTCCTGTGGTATAACAAAAAAATAAATATTTGGTCATTGTTCCTGGTTTTTGGCATAGAGCTCCCAAACCCTTGGGATCCCCTGAGTGATGTGTCTTTTGTATACTGACGAGACGACTCTTGGTGGGAGTCCCTAGATAGCTTCAGGATGGGGACTGATCCCTAGAAAAACTACTATGTGATTAGAGGCTTAAAACTTTCAGCCCTACCCCAATCTCTGGGAAGAGGAGAGAGGCTGGAGATTGAGTTGAATCACCAATGGCCAGTGATTTGATCAATCATGCCTGCATAATAAAGCCTCAGTAAAAACTCTTGAGCCTCCAGGTTGGGGGTCTTCCAAGTTGGTGATCACATAGAGGCACCTACCTAGAGAAGGTATGGAAGTTCTCAATACCCCCACCACCACTCCTTTTCCCCCAAGAGATGCCTTATGCATCTCTTCCATTTGACTGCTTGAGTTGTATCCTTTATAATAAAACTGATTTTCAGTATAGTGGTTTCCATGAGTTCTATGAGTCAGTCTAGTGAATTATCAAAACTGAGGAAGGGGAGAGGTCATGGGAACTCCCAAACTTGTAGTCTGCTGGGCAGAAGTGAAGGTAGCCTGGGGACCCCATTTGTAGCTGGTGGCTGAAGTCTGAAGTAGGGGCAGGCAGTCTTGTGGGACTGAGTCTTTAATTTGCGGAGTCTGCACTAACCCTGGGTAGTGTCAGAATTGAATCAAATTGTCGGACACCCAGTTGGTGTCAGAGTTAGTTGGTACAGGAATGACATATTTGGTGTCAGGAAAACCACACAACTAATTATCCTTTAGAATGCAGCTCAAATATCACCTTTTGGGAAAGATTTTCCTATTCCTAAAACTAGCTCAAGGCCCTGGCTTTCCTTTGTAGTACACATAAAGATTTATTCATGTAATTATCTGACACATGTCTGCCCAATTAGACAGCAAGTTTCATAAAAGCTTTTTTGTTGGTTATTTGTTCCTGTTTTTAATTAATTATTCTAAACTAGAGACCCTCTTGTATTACAGGGTTGTTGTGAGGATTGAAAGAGTTAATATACATAATGCACTTTTACACAGTAAGCACTACATAAGTGCTTGCTGTTATTATTGCTCATTTAAGTCTACAGTACTCAGGATGAAGTAGGCCACACATATGTTAAAGTAAACTGAATTTGTATATAAATTATGTTAAATTTAACTATATAATAAAATTCTACATTATAGGTTCATTTTCAAAATACTTTTTATTTCCTTCACACAGCATTAAGCTAAAGGAACAGGTATGGTTATAGACAAGAATCTGAATGTGACATGAACCCTTTATTACCATGAATATTACAGACAAGAGCCTATTGCCCAAAAGTGGGTAAAACTAGGTAAACCCATGCCTTTGTCTTATGGTTATCTAGATGTGATATGAGTAAGAGATATTTGCAAACAAGCAAAATATTGAAAGGAAGGAAGGATAAAGAATTAGATTTTAAGTCTATGTAAGCTTTTTTCTCTTTAAATCTATGCAGATAGCTCATGATATTTAGGGACAAGATAAAAATCACCAACTAAAAATTATTAGGAAAGCCAACATGAATTAGTAAATACTTGTAATAAATCCAAATTCCATCAAAAACTCAACCTTGCCTGAAAGTCTATCAGAGGTCCTTGGAATCCTTTGATATGTTAAGAGGTTGCCACATATTTTTACTAGTGTATTTTGTTTATATGTAAGCAGCTGTTTTAAATCAGTGTGTTTTTGTTTTATAAATTTTTTTATTTCAGCAAATTATGGGGGTACAAAAGTTTAGGTTACGCATATCAGTGTGTTTTAACAAGGCTCAAACACTTGACTTAAGGATGACAGTACTTGGTCAACAAACATTGACTAAATGAATTCAAGGCTATCAGCATCCAATATTTACTGGATATTTGTTTTACCAGGCATAAAGTTATGTTTTATGCATATACACATGCTTAAAAAAATCCCTTTGAGGTTGGTATTGTCTCATTTTTAAGGAATGAGGAAACTGAGGCATAAAGTAGCTAAGCATCTTGTTCAGAGAGTAAGTAACAGCAATAATCAGAACTTGGACCCCAGTCTTCCTGGCATAAAAGCCCATGTTCCTAATTCCCATTCTGGGACTGCCCGAAGAGATTAATGGAAGGATTCATGTATATTGTGAGTGAACAAATGAAGCTTTACTATTAAAGCCCTTAATTTTATCCTCTCTTTTCTTAATTTTCCATCAAAATGCTTATAATCTATATCCCAAAAATAAAACCTTAATTTTTTGTTAATTTTACTGAGATGCTATTTGCCATCCATTCTCCTTGGTTTTCCACTTCCATTAAAGGAAACAGTGAGAAAGTGGATATAAGTGACCAATGGGGATGTAAGAAGAGTTCAGAGAGGTCCAAACAACATCTTAGACATTAATTGCCTAAAAAGGAATGCATTTTATAATTCTCTGCTTACTACAACTGGTTCACATGAAAAGAAAGAACTCTGAGAGATAACTGAACTCTTTAAGGTATTTTTTAATGGTTTATTTGCAAATCTTCTTAGGAATCACAAAATAGTATGTAGTGGGGTCTTTAGGGTATTGAGGCCTGGATAACTAATCAGAAAACTGCCATTTTCTGAGTAATTTGGTCCAACAAGATTCTGGGGTAATTATAATCAAATAAGAAAATAGCTGCAATGCTTATGAGATGATATAAGCTTACAAATAAATGGTAATAGCTAAATGAATGCTTTAATAGGGGGAAGAAAGCCATGTAGGTGGTAATTATCATTAACCACTCATGGACATGAGACCGTATGTCCATGACCTCTGTTACTATTAAATGTTACCACATATAGATATGTAGATTACTTTAAATTAATGAGCTTCTTCTATTGTGGCAAGACACCAGTTTCTCTGAGGAGGAGAGAAATGCTGCAATCTCTAATAGATTTCCAGATCATCTGCCCCACCTAAGGGTAACTTTAAACTGAATAGTATTAAAGGCCTGGTACTTTCAAAAGTTAAGGGATGAAAGAAAATCCGTTTATTGGTCATAAGGTTATATACTGTTTCTTAGCAACCAGTATTTGTCTTTCATGTAACTAGAAGTCTATGAAAAAGGAGAGACTAAAAACAATCTGGATAGTTCCAATTCACAGAGGCAACACTTCAAAGGTAGTAATGTTGTTACAAACCATACTGTTGAGTCAAAGCAGTTCATTCCATTGAGTGGAAAGAAAGGCTAACACTTTGCATAATAAATGTTTCCAAGATACCAACTATAGTCCCCAAACCAAAGACCAGGAATAGATGCTACCTATCTGTTCCTGCCTAGGACACATGTCCATGCCAGGACAAGAGTCATTCCAGTCTCTCACCTCCTCACTCTCAGCCTCACTCCCCTGGTCCTAAGAGGGCAGTCTGTCTGGCAGCCTTGTTGAGATACAAGCTTGCTCCTAGCTAGAGGCAGCATTTGGATCCTCTACCCCATACCACATTTTCCCTTGGCCCTTACCCTGGCATTTGATGTAGTGATCCCATTTTAAAGCACCATTTTTTTTTAAACAGTAAGGGAAAACTTATTTCCATACTAGTTGGAATATGAGTTGTGGAGATACCTGGAAAATTAGAAAGATGCCTAAGTGGTTTCTCCATGCCCATATCTTTCAACTGTAGCCAGTCATGAGAATCAGGAAAGTATTAATAGTTTCAAAGGGTCCAGGCATGGTGGCTGATGCCAGTAATCCTAGCACTCTGGGAGGCCAAGACTGGAAGATTGTTTGAGGCCAGGAGTTTGAGGCCACCCTGAGCAAGAGCGAGACCCCCCTCTATTTAAAAGAAAAACAGAAAAATTAGTCCCAGCTGCTTGGGAGGCTGAGGCAGGAGGATCACTTGAGCCCAGGAGTTTGAGGTTGCTCTGAGCTAGGCTGACGCCACGGCACTCTAGCTGGGGCGACAGAGCAAGACTCTGTCTCAAAAAAAAAAAAAAAAAAAGTTAGAAAGGAATTCCTTGAAAGCAACGGGGCTTTGAATATTTAGTGAAGGCCTGCAAACTAGCAGGCTCCATTAATAAGGCAATTCATGAGTGGTTTTATGTAGGCGAATAAGCCTTCATTCTGTCAAAATCCGTTATTGGGTCCCTGTGGTTTCAAACTCCAAAGACCAAGAAGGTGCCTGGGAGTAGTACGTTTGGGGCCTGGGCTCCCCCCACCAGCACAGGTTGTTACTTACCGCCTGTGGCCCGCGTGCTCCGTGCTCTCCCGCGAAGGGCCCCCGGGGGCTGCCTCCAAACCGGGTCTCTGGCCTGGCCGCGGGCCCAGCCCCCCGCGCTGCCCATGGGGGTCCTGGGCCGGGCGGGAGGAAGAGGAGGCGCCCAGCCCGGAGCCCAGCACGCTGCTGCGGGTGTACATGCTTCAGAGCCTTCAGAGCCCGCGGAGCCCGGGCTGCAGCCGGGTCTCCAGACGCGATTCCGAAGAGCAGGGGCAGCGGTTTTAACAGCTGAGTTTCGATTTCTCGCTATCGGTTGCACATGCGCCCGCCCCGGGGAACTTCCCCATTCCCTCTCCTCGGAAGCGCCCTCCGACCTCGGCCCAGGTTGACAGCTCGGCTGCGCCCCCGGGATGTGGAGCTGAGCGGGCTTGGTCGGCAACAGGTGAGTCAGTTTAAAGATCTCACATCCACCTTAGAGGGTAATAAGGGTAGACGGCTGTGATCAGCCACGGACACCTTGTGAGCCAGGACCCGCGAGGTGACTAGAATCCTGAAAGATACCTTAGGAACTGTTGAACAGGTAACTCTAATTTGAGGTTGCTGCTGCGTGTTTGCAACTGCGAACAATATAGTAGTAACCTTTCGACACCAGATGAAGTCCATAAATTAAGATCTTCTAAGCAAAACATTGTCTTTTATCAGTAATGACTGCTGTTTGGTTGTCACCAATGCAGATACTTTCAAGTTAGAGGAAATGGAAAGTGAAATCAAAAGAGTAGAAAACAAAAAACAAAACCCCACAAAGCTGCAGAAGCAAGCTGAGGTAGACAGGATTCTCCAGGCAGCCTTGCTAAGCAATTGGCCAGGCATTCTGCGCCTGCTCTGTGCAGGACACGGTGCAATGGTTCAACTGTAGTGTGGGGACTTTTAAAAATATGGATTTGCAAGACTGTTTCTGCAGGTCTGCGGGGTGAGCTCCGGCGTTTATATTTTTTAAAAGTTTCAGATAATTCTGACGTGTGCCTGGTTGATCACCAGGGTCACAATGCTGGCTATGCAAAGATAAGTGTATTCTAGGATGCAGGTAAACAAATGCAAATAAATGAAATGACAGATGGATGTGTGAGGCTAGTGGACCCACAGGGATTAACTCTGAGTATTTCAGGAAAAGGGACATCTGAGAATGAACCACAAAAGACGCAGGAATTCACCAAGAAGAAGGAGACTATCTCAGAGGCATATGGCTTAAAATGACATGGTATGTACCTAATTCCAGGTGATGCCATGTGGCTGGAGCACCCCAGCCCCAGGCCAGTGAGCCACTTAGGAGCCGGACTGTCTTATCTATACTATTGGTGCTTAGAACAGAATGACAAATGTAGGTTTGGTAGCTAATGAAAGAATGAAAATAAAGGGTGGGCAAATGCGTTCGGTGGGACAGGAGAGGGGAAGGTAGTGCAAAGGATATGGTAGGAAAGGAAGTCAGGCTTTCTATGCCATCCCAAGGCTCTGTGGAGTAGGCCAGGGGGTCTCAAATTTCAGTGAGCATCAGAACCACGTGGAGGATATGTTAAAACAAATTTCTGAGCCCCAACCCTAGAATTTCTGATTCAATAGGTCTCAGGTGAGGCCTAGGATTTGCATTTCTAACAAGGCTGCAGGTGATACCAATGCTACTAGTCCCACCCAGGACCATTTGGGAACCACTGCGGTAGGCACTGAAGGTTTTTCAGTAGGGCAGTTATGTCATAATATCTGTTGGGGAAAGAAAGTTAGCTCTTAGCAATGTGAAAGGGAGATTGAAAGATGAAGAGACTAAAATCCGAGAGATAAAATAAGAGCCGAGTTATTATAATCTAGGTAAGAAATACAGAGCTGAGCTAAAGCAATCTAGAAAGCTGGGGGCAAAATCAAGACATTTCAAATGCAGAATTAATATAGTTAGATAAGAAACTAGATGCATAGGAGAAGTGCGCACCAGAGGCAACAGAGAGAAGGGGAGACAGCTTTTACAGTACTTTGTTTGAGACCAGCTCTGCATCATACTAGCCACGTGACCAAGGCCAAGTCTCTTAACTTCTCAGAGGCCAGTTTTCTCATCTACACAATGTGACATGAAGTTATGATACTTACCGTGTGGGATACCATGAAGAATAAAGAGATCATTCCCATCAGCGGTTCTCGGAGTTGATTTTTCTTCCAGGAGACATTGGGCAATGCCTGGAGATATTTTTGATTAGGAGGCCTGGAAGGGGGTAGGTACTGCTGGCATCTAGTGGGTTGAGGCCAGCGATGCTGCTAAACATACTTCCATGCACAGGAAGGCCCCCCAGCAATGAATTACCCTGCCCACAATGTCAATAGTGTTGAGGTTGAAAAATCCTGATCCACATGATATGACTACCTTAGAGCCCCAGTCATTTAATGGTTGCTGTCCTTATGGTGACTTTAAGGTTTTAGCTTTGTGGCTAGGTAAGCAGCAGAACAATTAACCAGAAGAGGGACCAGTTTGGGGGGAAGGTGAAAGAGTTTGTTTAGGAACTGTGGGGTTTGAGGTACCTGCAGGATGAGAAATGCAGGTCTGAAGCCCAGCAAATATTAGACCAGCATGGTCATTCTGGAGACCATCTTCTTTTAAATCATTTCTGCTGGGAAAATACCACTGAAACTCTTGTTTCAGAGGAGAAAAAAAATTATTTTGGTGGTTGGATTAAATTCGAAGTTTGAGTAAAGCAAAACCCAAATTAGGGGAAAACCAATTGTCAAAGGAACTGGTAAGAGTGATGCTGATTTCAAGAATACACTTAGTTGACCATATTTATTTTATAATACAACCGTATCACATACCGAAGTTTCAAACCTGAGATAGAAATAGAGGATATGATATTTTGGGCTGCATGGTTATATGAAGAAAGAAATAGAGGATAATAGGCAAAATCTAAATATCTTACTCTGTTCACTTCTCATTTTGCCACATTCTCAAAGTGTTAAAAAATGTGAATGTGATTAATTATTGCGATAGACATATACAGGCCCTTTAGAATGCCTCAGAGTGGGCTATTTGTGTGTCACCCATTCTCTCACCTTAAATGTGTGTATTTGGGTGAGAATATGGGCTGGCCTTTTACCTGCGTGGGTTCTGGGGTGCCTGCCTCTGAACAATGGCAGGTAGAGAGAGGCAGGTGTGGCTGGGGAGGGTTCTGCACCCCCATCCCTGCTTCAATGACATACTTTAGCACCTTTCTTCTATGCACTCGGCTGCTGCCTGATTTCATTTGAAGCAAGAATTCCACAGCTTTAAAAGTTTGAAAAACCACTGTACTAGACAATTACCTAGGACTATGTTTTAAGGGACATGGGAAAGACCTGAAATCTAGTGAGATTGTTAGATTGCCTGAAATTTGGCCAATTAGAGATTCATTTAGGAAATGGTTTTCTTTTAAAATGTAACTGCCTCTGGGACCTAATCATTTATTCATTCCTTTATGTAAATGAATTTAATCTGAGCAAAAGACATTTTGGTTGGGGAAAGAGGGAAGCTGAGGGCAAAGAAAAGGAAGATTCAAAAAGTGCAAAGGAAAATGTAAAATGAGGCACTGTTGAGAAATGGAAATTCAGGAATACAGTAAGCAAGGTTAGCCAGCTCTATGAGCTTTAAAAGAACATTAAATCAAAAAGAAACTTCACCAATTTGCTGTTAACGTGTCCAAGTGTGTCTGTCTTCCAAGGAAATAAATGGAAATATATATCTGATTTGTAAATTAGTTGCGTTAGATTACTCCTTCATTAGTGTGTATAAATATTTAGATACATAAACTCTAAGCCTTTTCTTGTCATATCTCAGTGAAAAAGCTTAGTTTGTGAAAATTCTTAAAACTTCCTTAAATTTGATTCTTTAGTGGGAAGTCAGATTAATCCAATAGATTTAGGACAACAGTTACCTTGACAATTTTTTTTCCTCTTCTAACAGAGGAGTTATGTAAAACTCTCCTAATATTTGGCATCTCTTCATTTTTAGTGTGTGTGTATGTTTGAGCACATTTGTATTGTGACAATTTCATATTCTTTAGAAATTCTTCGAATTCTACCATAGAATTGTGGAATGCCATGATTGTAAGTCACCGTAAGTTCATGCAAGAAGTATTTATTGAATGAATAAGCATACACCACTCACCGTGTCAGACCCTGGAGCTGCAGTGGTGAACAGACAGCACCTTGTTATTCTAGCTTCATGCTTAAGATCATCTAACTACTTCATTTGAGCACAAGGAGACAGAAACAGAAGTCAAATGACTTGCCAATATTGTGTACAAATCAGTGGTAGGGCCAGAACTTGAATTTAGTCTTCTGAGTCCAAGCCTAGCATTTACACTTTGGAAGATGATCTCTACAAAATATCTCTTGTGACAAAATTCAGAATTTGTAATGTTTTTCACTTAAAATTTTCCCAATGAGCAGCTTTGTATTATTTTCCAAAACCAAAATAATTATGTAAAGTTTCTAAACCCACTAGTATCAACATTAATAAAAACCTTAACACTCCAATATTTACCCCTAAATTTATATATGATCAAATAATTCCTACAATGATAGTGCTTTATGCAACTTGTCACAATTTCATGAATAGCAAACCTGCTAAATTTGGGTTAAAATGTCTTTTCTTTAACAAGGTTAAAAGAATAAGCTTTATTGTGTAGCACAAAGAATTCTACTTAAGAATGGAAATATATACATTTGTTCTCTCTGTTTTTCTGATGACAATACAAACTGTCACTTGGGGAAATGAGGAATGTAGAGATGTGCTTTAAATGATATGATATTTTCTGTCCTCAGGTAGGTGGCTGAATTTTCTTGTTTGTAAATCAAACCAGAGAGGACTAGCTAGCAGCTGTCATCTCTGGGTTCTAACACGGTGTAGTAGCCGTCACAGATCTCTGCTGCTGCAGGGCTGGAAGGAATTCCCCTTACCTTTGGGGAAACTCCCATAGACTTTGTCCTTGACATTGGCAGAGAAATCCCCTGAAGGGTTTCTCCAGCTGGGATGAATGAATCAAACAGAAACTTTCCAAAGCATTGTCCATTTTTTACCCAACAACTGTACATTTTCTAAAAAATACTTTTACTCCAGGAATTTCTCATTGTTCTGATGTTTTAATTCTAAGCCAACACTTTTGTGAGCTTCACAGTGCTGGATAAATATCGCCAGGTACGTAAGAGTTGTGTGGTGCAGGAGAAAGAGCAGTGGCCACAAAGGCAGAGGAGCTGAACTTGAGACCTGGCAAAGCCATTTGAGAGTTATGTGACCTCAGACGACTCCTAAAACTCTCTGAACTTTGGTTGCTTCATTTGTAAGATGGAAATATTCATCATAATAACCCCAGCTGTCCTAGCTACCTTTTAGGAGTTTGTGAGGGCCAAATGAAATAACATGTGAAAATGGCTCATAAATTGCACTTTGATGCAGTATAAATGGATGCTATTATTTTTGAGCTGTCAATGTAAGAGCTTTATATATTTTTTCTAATAATACTTAAATTTGTCCTCTAAGAATTCTTAGCTTCAATTCTAGTGGCTTTTGGCTTTCAATTGCTAAAACATTACAGAGCTGTATCCTTAGTGTGTTTTATGTTGAAATCCCTTTCAGAATAGAAATAAAGCAGTATTTATAGTTTTACTTACCAGTATAGAAATGCCTGGTACAGGAGGACAGTTTCCAGTGAAGCTGGAACTCTGTTGTCATAACTTGAAGGCACTGAGCACTCCATAGACATTTTGTGTATTTTGTAACACTGTTCCATCTTTTTTTTTTTTTTTTAAGACAGGGTCTCACTGTGTCGCCCCAGGCTAGAGTGCCGTGTCATCATCATAGCTCACTGCAACCTCAAACTCCTGGGCTCAAGCAATCCTCCTGCCTCAGCCTCCCAAGTAGCTGGGTCTACAGGCATGAGCCACCATGCCCGGCTAATTTTTCTATTTTTAGTAGAGACTGGGTCTCAATCTTGCTCAGGCTGGTGTTGAATTTCTGACTTCAAGCAATCCTCCTGCCTCAGCCTCCCAGAGTGCTAACATTGCAGGCATAAGCCACCATGGCCAGCCATTTCCATCTTAGTATCTTCTAGAAGCTGACAAGAGTTTCATTTCTGTGGTTAAAGCCTTGGGTTCCTCTGTTTGACTTGAACTTAGAAAAGGAGTTGTAGTAGGAATTCCCATGACCTTTAGTATTTCCAGGACTGGGATTTTGGGTTGGGATTTTCCACAGGCACACCACAGGGGTAGAGTTCAAGACTTTCCTGAGTAGCACACAGCAGCCCACCAACTATACAGCTCCTCTCCTTGAGTTGCCAGTAAGACCCTGACAGAGGGAGGGTGATGAAAATGGTTAAGGTAATGAAGTCACACACACAGTCTGAAGAAAGTGAGGGATTTCCATGTTATCCACCAATGCAGGATAGTTCTCCAGGGAGCCTTGGACAAACCCAGTTCTTTCCCCTTTCTTGCTTGTAGTTCTCAAGAGTAACTGTAGAACATGTTGGGAATGCAATGTCCTGAGATAGAGAAGAACTGCCTGAAACAACCTAGGCCTTATTCCTGTCCCTTCTAAGGAATGTAAGCCTTGAGTTAGAGAGGAACCATCCAGGACAGCCCAGGTTGTTTTCCCCTCTCCCTGTGAAGCAGGATGTCCTTCAGAGCTTTGCCCGGTGAGTCACATGGTCCCTGGAGTACATAACCCAGGACAGGCTGCCTTTCAGGGTCCCTCAGCTATGGTGCCAAGTGGGACATGCACAGTCGAGACTCCATCCACCTGGGGCAGCTTTTTCAAGCCCTGGGGGACCAGCTGACAATGGATCCAAGACTTGTGCCCCTTGCCATCTATCTCTAAGTAATAAGCCCACTTCACATAATATGTGTGTGAGTATGTTTTGTCTCACCAGACTCAAATAGTTAACTGTGCATGCTGGACCTAAATAGTAGCCCAGGATGGAGTGGGCATAAGTATTTGGATTCCTATTTCTGAGGGTTGACATAGTGATTATCTTTGCTATTCTCCATGCAGTGGGAGTTGTCTCTTGGGATTGGTAATTAGTGAACCTGTTTCATGACCAAGAGCTTGCTGTTGCAGTTTCTGGCTTTGTCGCATAGTCTTATGTTCTGATCTCGGCTCCGCTACTTACAACTGAGTGACTTTGGGCAAATTACTGAACATCTCAGGCCTTCAGCGTCTTCAACTGTAAAGTGGGAGTGATAGTTACAAGACCTACCAAATAGTGTTATTGTACACATTAGGTAAGTAACAAATGCTTCATGTCATGTATCCAACATAGTAAACTCAATAAATGTATGTACTGATCATTATAATTTCAGCTCTCAAAAAATAAAATGAGCAGGAAAAATTACTTAAGAACTTTACACAAAAAAATATATCCAAATGGCTAATAAATATATGAAAAGAAACTTCATTTGTCATGGGGGAAATGCAAATTAAAATTATAATGTGATACCTCTACACTCAACAAAATGGTTAAAATGAAAGAGAAAAAAGCTGTTGTGTTGGATAAGGATGTGAAACAACTAAATTCTTGTGCTCTGCTAGTTGGCTTGTAAATTAGTACAGCCTTTTTGGAAAACATTTTGGCAGAATCTTTTAAGGTTGAACATTTTCATATGCAGCCATTCTACTGCTAAAAATCCAACATAACTGTGTACATGTATTCATCAAAAGTCATGTGCAAAAAATGTTCATATAAGCATTGTGCATTGGAGCATAAAACTAGAAACCATTCAAATGCCTATCAACAATAGATGAATAGGCTGGGCAGTGGCTCACACCTGTAGTCCTAGCACTTTGGGACACTGGGGCACGAGGATGACTTGAGGCCAGGAATTCAAGACCAGCCTGGGCAACATAGCAAGACCTTGTCACCACAAAAAATTTAAAAATTAGCTGGGTGTGGTGGTGTGCACCTGTAGTCCTAGCTACTCAGGAGACTGAGGCAGGAGGATTGCTTGAGCCAGGAATTTGAGGTTGCAGCCTAGCCCGGGTGACAGGGTGAGACTCCGCATCTCAAAAAAAAAAAAAAGAATGTAAACTATATATGAGGAAGTCCTATATTTCTATATTTGTCATTCTTTAAGTACTAGTTGGCTATTATCTTACTTCCTCAACCCATTCTCACGCATCTTACTTCTAACTCCTCTTACTTATGTAAGTTATATTAAACTTTCAGTTAAACTGCAATAGTAGAGAATTAAAATAACTGTGGGTTAAATAACTTGGAAGTTTGCCCTTAGGTTTGGGTCCAGGCACATGCAAGCCAGGACAAGTATAAGGGTTCCATGGTGTCAAGGGTCTCCAGTGGCATTGCTCTGCATTCTCGAAGGAGTTTCCCTTTTTCACATCCAACACATACACAATTCAGCCTGTGAGAAGAAGGAAAAGGAAACTGGATAGCAAGTCTGTTCCCTTTAAGGGTGCAACCTAAAGATTGCACTCGTCACTTCTGCTTATGTTTCACTGGCCAAAATTTACACGGCCAAGCCTCATCACAAGAGAGACCAAGAAATGTGGTCTTAATTAGATGTAGGCATACTGCAGTAGCTAGCTTCCAAAGTGGCTTGCAGTGATTCTTGCCTTTGGGCATTCATGTCCTTATGCTGTTTCCTCCAATGTTGAACAGGACTGTCTGGTGTAACCCCCAGCCTCCGTCAAGATGGCTACAACCCTCGCTGACATCTTGACTGCAGCCTGAGCCAGGAACATGCAGCTAAGCTGTTTCTGAATTTCTGGCTCACAGAAATGGAGAAAATAAATGTTTAATGCTGTTTTAAGCTACCACATGTTGAGGTAATTTGTTATGCAGCAATAGATAACAAAGACACGTTCCAAGGAGAAAAAATTAAAGTGGAAAGAGAATGAGAAGTGAATGTGCATATGAAATTTTAGCTAGGGCATCCAGGGGAAGTGGTAATGTGATCTCTGAGTAGGGATCTAAGGGATGTGCAGGCACAGGAAGAGCATTTCGGGTAAAGGGATGTTTGCCAAAACATTCATCAACCAGTGTGACTCAGGCACTGACCAACCAGAATAGGCACTCAAACAAATAAACACTGATGCAGGCAGAAACATCCAGTAGGGCCTCTTCCACAAACCCCGCTGCATATCAGCCGTGAGCAAAGGAAATAGAGGTCAAAGACCTGAGATGGGAGAGCACCTGTGTTTGATAAAAAACAAAATGGCCAATGTGAGCAGAGGGAGAGAGTAGGAGGAAACAAGGACAGAGGCATAACATGGGCACTAAACTGTATAGTGTCCTTTAAGTCATAGTAAAGCCTTTGGCTTTTACGCGGCATGCGTGAAATGGGAAATGTTTGAAGGATTTTGTGAAAAGGAGCAACATGATGTCACATGTTTCAACACGATCACTCTGGCTAGTATATTGAAAATAGACTGAAGCCAAATAGACACATAGACAGAATGTTTATGTTGCCCCCAAATTCACATGTTGAAGCCCTAACCCCCAAGGTGATGGTATTTAGAGGTGGGGCCTTTGTGAAGTAATTAAGTTTAGAGGAGGACACTAGGGTGGGGCCTTCATTATGAGATTAGTGGCCTTATAAGAAGAGGAAGAGAAGAGATTTCTCTCTCTCCACATGAACACAGAAGGAAGGCCATGTGAGGACAGTGAGAAGGCGCCATCTGCAATCCAGGGGGGGAGCCCTCATCAGACACTGTCCTTGCTGGCACCTTGATATCAGACTTCAAGCCCCCAGATGAGTGAGAAAACAAATTTCCGTTGTTTAAGCCACCCAGTCTGTGGCGTTTTGTTATGGCAGCCCGAGCTAACTAAGACAGAAAGCACGGGTGGAAGCCAGGGACTGCTTGGGAGGCTGTTGCAATGATCCAGATGAGAAATGGGTGGCAGCTTTGGGCCAGTGTGGTGGCAGTAGAGGTGGTGAGAAGTGGCTAGATTCTGGCTGTGTTTTAAAAGCATAATGAACAGGATTTCAAAAGGATGAACACAAACAGACTGGATGTGAGTTTGTAGAGAAGGGGAGCCATAAAGGATGATATCAAGGTTTTGAGCCTAATCTCTGGAAGAATGGAGTTTCCATCAGGTAAGTTGGGGAAGGCTGTGAGGTGCATTTCTGATAGTGGTGGTGAGCAGAGGTATTGCCATAAGCTTACTTTTAGACTTCAGTTTTAAAAGCCTACTAGTCATCCAAGTAGAGTGAGTTGTTGAAGTACAAGTGGAGTTCAGGGAAGATGTCCAGATTGAAGATATAAATTTGGAGCCCATCTTCATGTAGAGGGTAGCCAAAGCCAAGTGATTGTATGACATTACCTAGGTAGTGAGTTTAGATTAAAAAGAGAGTTTTTGGGTGGCCCTGTCTCTAGCTTTAAATTATAGAAGCAATTTTAACACTGCAGAAGAAAAAAAGAGAAGATAACGGAGAACAAGAATTCTCTCCCTGTTTATTCCATTTCCAGGCTAGTCAGTTAGTAAGAACACATGGTTTCCAGGGGGGGATGTAACCAACTCCATAAGCAAGAAAACGTTTTTTATAGGTTTTTTTTTCTTCTTGCAGTTCTTTTATGTTTCAAGTTCCCAGGCCAGTAAGATTTGGCGACCAGAACTTTGTAACTTTCTGTTGCACTAATGCATTCTCCTTTGAGTTTCCTTCCCAGAAACGGCAGAGCCTCCCTGCAGCCACGAGATAACTACAAAGCCTCACGCCACCTGTTTGTCAGAGAAGACAAGATAAGTGATCCACAGATCATGCCCAAGAACCCACTGAGCCTGTGCACGAGGCTGAAAGAATAACAAAAGTTAACCCCTAGCTCATTATAATACTAAAATCCCCACCTTGGGAGGGACTTATCCACCATTTTTTGATCATGGGATATACGTACTAGCATGATTTCTCACTGTGCATGCATGCCCTGCACTTCACCACAAACATGTAATGATGCTCACTCCCCTCATGCATTATTCATTTCACCTCTAGGAAAACCCCTGACCCTGTTGATCAGAAGGCGGATTTGAGGCCTCCCCCTCCCAGTAGATGCATCTCCTACAATAAATCCTTTCTTCCTTGAAAATCCTCATTGTCTCAGTAACTGGCTTTCAGTGCAGCAAGCAACAGAGAATCCCCCTTGTGGATTCGTTAACATGGACATTAGGGAGCCAGGCCAATGTTCCAGTGGTGTAGGCTCAACACTAAGAGTGGAAGAACAAACAGACACATTCGAACCTCTAAATCTCAAGTCCAATCAAGAACATCACCACAGGCAAGGTGGAAAAGCTGTCTACTAATAGCCAAAAAAACAGCTCTTTATATTCTAGCTCAGTGGTTCTCAATGTTGGCTACACTTTGGAATCACCTGGGGAGCTTTAGCAACATTGAGGTTTGGGTCCCATCCCAGGATTCTGATTTACTTGGTCTGGAGTGCAGCCTGGATGCTGGGAGTTCTAAATTCTCCCCAGGGATTCCAATGTACAGCCAAGGTTGAAAACCACCACTGTAGCTGAAGAACACCACAGTTAATAAATCATCATTATCAGCATCTGTAGGAGCAGCTCTTAGTTTGCTTTTATGTTCATAAAGACATTAGATAGCAGGGTGTGATGGCATGTGCCTACGGTCCCAGCTACTCGGGAGGCTGAGGCAGGAAGATTGCTTGACAAGAGTTTGAGGTTGCTGTGAGCTGTGATGATGCCACTGCACTCTAGCCTGGGCAACAGAATGAGACCTTGTCTCAAATATAAATAAATGAATAAATAAATAGAAGTTTTTAAAAAAGAAAGACATTAGGAGTTACTAAACTGTGACAGAACTATAGCTCAGAAGGCTGAAAAACAGACAAAGTGCAGGGAGAAGTACTGAGCATATATTTTAAATTGTTTCTAGTAGGTAATTTCCCAAAAGGTTAGGCTAAGACCACAAGCAGAACAACAGTTTGGGGTTTTTGGTAGTTTGTGCTAGAGCAGGTGGTATATAGTAATAGCAGAAAAATCATCAGCCAGTCTGTGAGGGAAAGATAATGAAGCATATACACAGAGTGTACTAAAACATAAGTGATGGAAGTGAATTTAATATTTTTCAAAAGAATGTGGAAAAGTAAGGATATAAACATAGTTTATTGATGTAAGAAATTTTTAACTGTTTGGATAGTGCTTTCAGAACTCCTTCCATTCCATCTCTAGACAAAAATTTTTAAAAAAGCAAAAAATAAAAATTAAATTTAAAAAAAAAGAACTCCTTCCAAATTTATTTCTGGTACATTTGTTTGCCAGAGTACAGTTCCATCTGAACCCTACACAGCTGACTCTGAGAAGGTCACATTGTTCTTGTGGCTGGAGTACAGGTCACATTGATGAGACAAGTGGGTTTTGTGGCACAGTATTGTGAAAAATAAAAGTATTTTGAAGAGCAAACCCACACCACCCTCAGTTCATTTTGCTCTCAGTAGGTTAACATGGCTATGGTATAAGGAGAACAAGTAAAAAGCTAGGAAAGTAGTACCATTTGTGCTATGTCAGCAGTAGATAGAGGTTTTGGTGTTTAACTTAGGTTGGGACGACAGAGCAGACTTTGTCTCAAAACTTCACATATTCACACAGAATCTGGCCACAAAAACAAAGTTGAGACCTGAACAAGAGCACAGTGTCTTGTGTTTCCTAGTTGTGTCTGTCAGCAATGCTATTTCTGAGGCAAAAGGCCTTGGATCACCACGCTCTTGTTCCTTTTTAGGGTGTATGGAATCCAAGAAGAATGTGCTTCTGGGTTATGGAATGATAAGGTTGAGTTTTAAACTTGATGGGAAAATAAATGGAGCAATCTAATGTATCCTGTTATAAATAGTAGTAGGTGGATTAGTTTGTGGATACCATCAACAATCTGTGCCTCAAACCAGATGTTTAATTCTGGCTGGAATGCCAAGCTGTGTTCTAAAGAAACGACTGACACTGGAATTTTAGAACTTTTAAACCAAGGAAGTTCCCCAAATTGTCTCTTCTTAGGAGCTACATGACCTTGAGCAAGGTACTCAACTCTTCAGCAATTCAGTTTCCTTCTCTGCAAAACCTCTCCTACCCTTTCGCTTTTACATGATTTCAGGGCCAAACTTGATCATTCCACATGGAAAATTATAAAGTGCTTTTCGTAGTTATTGTTTAACAAGTTAACAATGGCATACTTGAAAATCTGCACCCGCAAATAGTATTGTAGCATGCGTTGGTGAGAGGGTAACGTTTTTAGAGATAACGTGTGTGTTCTCAACAGGAAGGTTTAGAGGCAAAAAGAAAATTTACATTTATTGTCTCATTATTTGTCCTGATATAACCTGTGAAGAATGTTTCTCACTTTTAAAGATGATGCAAGCAGCTCAGAATTATTGTATAACAGTTGATATGTACACACATATTCATGTACATATTTACTAGGCTACTACTATGTGTCATTTATCGTTAAGCATTTTTACCTATGTTGTGCTAGTTCCAAAAGCAGGCTTCGAATCTAATCTATTAAACTCTCTACTTCTCTCTCCATTTGCTAACTCTATTTTATCATATTGGGCATTTTAAAAGAGACAATATCCAGCAAAAAAATGAGGATTACGAGATATAGTAACATCATATGCAAGACTCCCATAGGTATGTGGATGAAAGATATGTGCATAACAAAACGACAAAATATTTCTTACACATTCATAACAATGCATTCTTGTAAATCTCTTTCAGTTGATCTTTTAGAATTTTCATGTTCAGGAAATCATATCCATAAGAAGCTAATGTTAATAGCAAGCAAACAATGGATTTGTGTTTGTTTCCTAGGGCTACCATGGCAAAGTACCACAAACTGGGCAGCTAAAAACCATAGAAATTTATTCTCACATAGTTCTGCAGGCTAGAAACTCAAAATCAAGGTATTGGCAGGGTTAGTTCCTTCTAGGAGCTGTGAGGGAGAACTTGTTCCATGCTTGTCTTCTAGCTTCTGGTGTTTGCCAGAAATTCTGTGGAATTCCTCGACTTGCAGGTGTATCACTGCCATTTCTGCCTCTGCCATCACATGACCTTCTTCCCTGTCTGTCCGTGTGTTTCCAAATCTCTCTGTCTCCTTATGAGGACACAGGTCATTAGATTTAAGTTCCACCCTAATCCAGTAGGACCTCCTCTTCTCTTGATTACAACTGCAAAGGCCTCAAGTCCAAATAATGTCCCATTCACAGGTACCAGGGTTGTTTACATTTCTTTTTGGGAGACACAATTCAACACACAGAGGTTTTTGAAACTTTTTTTGCCAAAACATTTGAGTGTAAGTTGTAGACACATTTCCCCATTACTCCTAACTACTTCAATCTGCATTTCCTAAAACTCAGGACACTGTCCAACATAACCGCAGTATACCCATAAAAATCAACAAATTAACTTCGATACCAATTACCATCTAATCCACAGACTCTATTCAAATTTTACCAGTTGTCCCAATAAATTCTTCATAACAAAACAAACAAAAGCAAATTTCTTCCCTTTTGCCCCTTTTCTTCATGATCTGGGATCTACTCTAGGACCATTTAGTTGTCCTGTCTCTGTGATCTCTTCCAAACTGGAACTGTTCTCCAGTTTTCCCTTGTCTCTAATGATTTTGACACTTTTTTTTTTTTTGAAGACTACATGCCAGCAACTTTGCAGTGTCCTTTAATTTGGGTTTATCTGATGTTTCCTCAAGATTCAAATAGAAGTATGCGTTTTGACAGGAGTGCCGCAGAAGAGATGCTGTGTTTTTCTCAGTGCATCATATTGGGAAACATACGATGCTGGTTGTCCCATTATTTGTAGAGCTGACTGTTATCTTTGTTAAGATGGTACATGCTGGGTTTTTCCACTGTGTGGTTATTGAATAAATAATAAGCAGTTCATATGCAATTTGCAGGGAGATACTTTGAGGCTGTATAAATATCCTGTTCCTCATCAAACTTTTACCCACTGGTTTTAGCATCCATTGATGTTTTCTGCCTAAATCATTTATGATTGCGAAATAGTAATTTCTAACTCCATCCTTCTATATTTATTAGCTGGCATTCAGCTCTAAGTAAGAGCTTTCCCTTTTCCCTTTTGTATTCATTTATCCAAATAAGGACTCATGGATATTTATTTTATTCAATGACTTATAATTCATTATTATCCTTATTTATTTTTATTGTCACATTTGGCCAGTGAGAGCCCCTTCTGCTGGTCCCTGTATGTTTTTTGACATGTCCTTATCATTCTGTGAGCCCTTCCTTACTTCCTGGTACAAGATGTTCCAGACTTATCTTGTACTTTCCCTGCATCAGCCATGGAATTATCCATTTCAATAAGGAGCCATGTTTTCTTTTAGTAGGGAATGATATTTAGAAGCCAAAATTTGGGTGCAAAGTATACCCCGTTTCACTGAGGTGTCATTGTTTCTAGGCCCTTTCAGAAGGCAGACATAGGAAGTATGTCTATGTATACACACATTTATGCATATATATATGCCTCCATTTCTATAGCTATCCATAGAGATATCTATTGACCTATTGACATACTATAGATAGTATGGTAGACAGAATTCTAAAGGTGGCTTCTATAAGATTCTTGTCTCCTGGTTATGCAATCAAACATTAATATAGGTATTGTGGTGAAGGGATTTTGCAGATTAATTAAAATTCCAAATCATTTGACCTTAAGATTGTTCAGGTAAGCCTGGCCTGTTCAGGTAAGTTCTTTAAAAGAACAGAGGTTTCTCCAGTTGAGAACAGAAGGAAAGGCAGAGAGATTTGAAGCACAAGAAGGTTTGATGTGCAGTTGCTGGCTTGAAGATGGATAGAGGGCATTGTGACTAGGAACACAGGTGGTCTCAAGGAACAGAAGATGGCCCCAGCTGATAGCCAGAAATAAAACAGGGACCTAAGCCCTACAAATACAAGAAGCTAAATTCTGCCAACAGGCTGGATGGGTTTGGAAGTAGATTCTTTCCCAGAGTCTCCAGATAGAGGCCCAGCCTGACCAACACCTTGAGTTTGCCCTTGTGATACCCTGTACCTAGAACCCATCTGAGCCCTCCTGGATTTCTGACCTGGATTAATCCATGCATGAGGGCAGAGCCCTCATCACCTCATCACCTCTTAAAGGCTCCACCTCCTAATACCATTACATTATCAATTAAATTTCAACATGAGTTTGGGGGGGACATTCAAATTATAGCAGTCTTCATCCCCAGTTCCTGGAACAGAGCTCCTAAAACCCTCAGAGTTCTTGAGTAATAGGGGTGAGAGGAGCATCTTTTGTTATTTATAATAAGCTCCTTTCAGTCATACCTGGGTTTATGCTAATGAGGTGATTCTTGAAGGATTGCCAGAAAAGCCAGCCAAGTGATTAGAAGGCTGAGATTTCAGCCCCACCCTTGACCCTTAGGGAATGGAGAGGGGCTGGAGATTGAGTTCAATCACTAATGGCCAATAACTTATTTATTTATTTATTTTTTGAGATAGAGTCTTGCTCTGTTGCCCCAGCTAGAGTGCTGTGGCATCAGCTTAGCTCACAGTAACTTCAAACTCCCGGCCTCAAGCAATCCTCCTCCTCAGCCTCCTGAGTAGCTGGGACTACAGGCATGTGCCACCACGCCCAACTAATTTTTTCTATTTTCAGTTGCCTGGCTAATTTATTTCTATTTTTAGTAGAGGCAGGGTCTCGCTCTTGCTCAGGCTGGTCTTAAACTCTTGACCTCAAGCGATCCTCCCACCTGGGCCTCCCAGAGTGCTAGGATTACAGGTGTGAGCCACCACACCTGGCCTCCAATGGCCAATAATTTAATCGATCATGCCTATATAATGAACCTCCTAACAAATTTTTAAAAATAAACCTTAAGTTTATTACAAGTGTGAACTAAAATAAAATCCTAAGCCCCCCACCAAATGAACAACTCCCTCTTGGCCCAGGGAATCCCAGAAAAACCTTAAAACTGAGTTGTTCACTATAAGAAGGGAGGTCTGACACACCTTATTATGCCCCCTCCCTTTTGGAGCTACTATTTGTAACAATAAGATGCTAAATCATTAATAGCACCTAAGGCCATACAAAACAAAGGTTAAAATTACCCGCAGGCCATCAATTTACTTAACAGATCTCTTGAGTCTGGTAGTATAGGTCTGGTGACTTGTCTCTGATTAACAGATGTCCTTATCTTAAAACATTTCAAGCCTTTAGACAAAACTTCATTTCTTTAAACAATTACAAATCAAAGAATCTTTTAACCCACCCATAACCTGTAAGCCCCATCATTCAAGATGTCCTCTCTTTCAGGGCAAACCAATGTACACCTTCCATGTATTGATTTGTGATTTTACATGTAATTCCTGTCTCCATGAATGTATAAAAGCAAACTATAACTCAGCCACCTTGGGCACATTTTCTCAAGACCTCTTGAGGCCATGTACTCCAGGTCTTGGTCCCACACATTTGGCTCAGAATGAACCTCTTTCAATTATTTTACAGAGTTTGGGATTTTTCCATTAACACAAGAAAAATCCTAAACAACGAGATTTGGAAAGTTTCTGGGCTGGTGAACACATTGAGATGATGAAGATGCTGTGTCTGGAGAGGGCATGAAAGCTCTGTGTGTCCCCATCCCCATCCCCAGTCCTGTGCATCACCACCCCCCACTTGGCTGTTCTTGAGTTGCATCCTTTGTAGTAAACTGGTAATGGTAACTACAGTGTTTCACTGAGTTCTGCGAGCTATAATTGCAAATTATCTTACTTGAGGAGGCGATCATGGGAACTCACAATTTATAGCCAGAGGGTCAGAAGTAGAGGTGGAAACCTGGGACTTGCAATTGGCATCTGAAGTGAGGGCAGTCTTTTGGGACTAAGTCCTCAACCTGTGGGGTCTGCACTAACCCCAGGGAGTTAGTGTCAGAATTGACACCCAGTTGATGTCTAGAGAATTGGAGAGTTGATTGGTATGAGAAAAACCCCCACACATGTGGTGCAAGAAGTGTTATGCGTGTAGAGAGAAACAGTTTTTCCCTTTACAGCCTATGTGTTTATTAGGAATATACCTTCTACACATTTCTTCTCTTTTTAGAATAGAGAGAGAAAAGGGAAGGGCTGAATTTTGCAAAAATGTAAAATATAACAAATTTTAATTATAATAGGTAATACACAGAACTTGTTTTGCTATCTAGTAGAAAAAGACCTCCTCTTTCAACTATAAATTTGGCCAAGAGACAAGGACAAAATAATTATATATTCACCTCCATCTTTCAATAAAGGCAGAAAGAGCTTTCCATTTCAAATTTGTTTTGTTTTGTACCACATGTGGGTTAATTAGATAAAACCATGTCATGTGCCAGATTCAATCAGCCTGAAAATAATCAGAAAACTGGGTTTGGCATTGTTTATGCTGTTTTGGCTCAGAGAGACAAAAGCACAAAATGTAAATTGGCTCCAGAAAGCAACATATGTGTACGGGTGCCAGCTTTCCTTTCATGGGATTATCTCTAGCTGGCACCTGAGCAGCAGAGGCTGCTCTGGGTGACCATTAGACAAATCTACATGATGTAGATACCCATTTTTCTCGATTAGACAGCAGACTCCTCCATGAAAGGCACTTATTTTACTGCTTTGACATAGGCCCAAACTAGCCTGCCAACTCTTGGCTGTCAGTCAACTGAAAATACATGTTGAAGATAAAAAATGAACCCCTATTTTTGTTCGGATTATCCCCTTGTGACTTCTTTTAAGTTCATTTCTTATTTTTTAACTGCTTGTAAGATTAGGAATAAAGCCCTCAAACCACACTGCTCAGCTCTATTTCCTTGTTATAGATAGTTCAGTGAAATATTATTAAGGGGTAGAAGGCAGAGCATTTCAGTGTCTTCCTACTTTAAGGTGGTGTCTATAGTGTTCCAGGGATAAATATTTTAGCAAATATTCAAGCAGAGTGAGAAAGAGTCATTTTAAGAACCTAATTATCTAATTGGTAAGATCCAAATGAGCTAGTTTTCCCTTCTCCTTTTTGCTATGTAAACTGACGTCAATACATAGGGAAATTGCATTATGCATTATTCTCTTTACGCTGCTTTAAAAAAGAATATTTTCTAGAATATTCTAGAATGTGAGATGGGCAGTGATCACTATCTCCCTAGTATGGATGAAACACCTCTTGCTAAGGTCATCAGTGACCATCTAGTTATCAAATCCAATGGAAGCGTTTTATCCTTACTCATCTGTGAGTACCTGGCATTCCTCACTATTGAATCCTTTTTGACACTTCCTTGATTTCCGTGACCTTACTGTCTCTTGGCTTCTTCTCTCTGGTTTCTTATTTGTGTTTCTGTCTCCCCCTCCCCTCTATCCCCACTGTTCATTAACCCACTCTCAAGAAAATGACATTAACGTACTCATGAGGAAGAGCTCTTATGACCTAAAAAAATCTCTTGTTAGGCCCCATCTCCCAGCACTACTGCATTGAAGATTACGTTTCAACATGAGTTTTGGAGAGGACATTCAAACCATAGCAACCACCTACTGCTATGTGTGGACACTGGATCCTGACATGAACAAGTCAGCTATTAAAAAGTTATCTGTAATAATCAAGGAAATTTGGATATTAACTGGATTCTAGGTGACATAAAAGGTTATCAATAATTTTTGTTAGATGTCACAGTGGTGTGGCTATGTCAGAAAATGTTCATATTGAGCAGGAATGCATACTGAAACATTCAGAATGAAATGTCTTGATTTGTTTTAAATTACGTCAGAAAAAGGAAAATAGATGAAGAATTGTGACAGAATCTTAACAATTATTGAATTTGGATTTTTGGGATGTGAGAGTTCGTTATACTATTCTTACTACTTTTTAAATGTTGAAAATTTTAAATACAGAATTTTAAAAATTAAAATAAATTTGTACTCTTATAATGAAAAAGCTCAGAAATGGAGTAGACTTCAAATGATGTCATCGAGGATCCAGTTTCTTTCTAATTTCCTTGTGGCTTTCAATGGTACAGTGGTGTTTGCTTCATTCTAAGGCCATTTTTTCTTTTTTCCTTTTATTTATTTATTTATTTATTTATATTTTTTGAGACAAGGTCTCACTCAGGCTACAGTGCAGTGGCATTATCATAGCTCATTACAACCCTAAATTCCTGGACTTAAGCGACCCTCTTGCTTCGACCTCCCAAGAAACTGGGACTACAGGTGCACACCACCACACCTGGGTAATTTTTACATTTTTTTATAGAGATGAGGTCTTGCTCTGTTGTCCAGGTTGGTCACAAACTCCTGGCCTCAAGTGATCCTCCTGTCTAGGCCTCCCGAAATGCTGGGATTACAGGCATGAGCCACTGCATCTGGTCCTAAGGCCATCTTCTCTAATGATGTTGGGACCATATATCCTGGTTTGCTAGATAGTCCCAGTTACATCTGTTATCCTAATATAATTATTTATGGCACTATCTCTCTCTCAAATGTGACCTTGTTTTGGATGATAAATTACATGGTCACCCTAGTTTATGGTTGTCAAATGACTGCCAACCACAATTAGGGCTTCATGTTTCTCTGTTCATGTCTAGCTAAAGAAAGAAGCTGCTGCTTTCCCAAAAGTACCCAGCAAGCCTTTCCTATAACCCCAGTGTCTCAGAAGGGCAAAATGCCCATCCATGAAACAAGCATCCATCATGGCTGGAGTGATGGGATGTGAAGGGGTGAAGGGAAGACTTCTCCTTCACCCTCTGAAGTTTCAGTGAAAAATCGGCTCACAAAATATACAGATTAATTGGAGAAAATGCATACAAATTTATTTCCCATGTAGGCAGGGAGAACAACAGAGTGATTACTCACCCCCCAACAGGTTTAGTTGCTTAAATACCACCCTGGAAAACAGGGTATGGGAGAGGGGAGAAGAGGAATTCTGTTGAGGGGATTACTAGGGAGAATGAATGGATCAGGGAAGAGAGATTAACTTGTAAATTATCTTGCAAAAGAGTCTGTTCAGGTGTGGTGACATTTACCAAGAGAGAAAGAAAAAGCAATTGCTTCTTTTGGTGGGTCTGGATCTAGGGCAGACAAAGGAACTTCCACTTCTTGCTGTGCTCTGGGAGAGAAGGTGGGGGAGGGTCAGAAGGACCTTGAGGCTTCATCATGCCAAAGTGCCATATTTTGGGGTATCAGTTTCTGAGCCCCAACAGATGCATTGGTTGGCTTAGATCAATCAGAGCCTGAGAGTAGAAGACTGAGTTGATGGTTGGTTCCATGTTGGCAAGGGCCAGGAGGGATTAAATGTGGGGAAGAAACCAATAAAGGTCATTCTGCTCCTCCTTGCCACATCACTGCCCCAGTTTAGGCCTCAGCATCTCTTACTCAGACTATTGCAATAACCTTGCTAATCTCCCTCCTTTCTTTTTGTCCCATCACTACATTGCCACCAAAGAGCTCTTCCCAGCATGTAGATCTAACTGATCAGGCTGATCATGTCACTGATGCAACATTTTTTGATGTCCTGCTTTCACCTATAAATCTTAAATACTTTTGCTTATTATATAAAGCTGTTCAATATGGCCCCTGTCTGGTTATCTGTCCACCCTAATCCATCTTCATTCTCTTCTTTTTACTTTAAACTTTAGCAAAACTGAATAAATTGTAGTACTCTTCACAGACAATGCTTTCTCATACCTTGTTTCCACAAGCCTGCCTCATTCTTTTCAATCCAGGAAATTTGTATTCATTCTTCCATTGTCATCTTGAGTGCTAGCTTCTCTGACTCCTTCCTTGAACAGGCCCCTTCTCCTTTGAGCCCACTACACTTTGTCACAGGGAAAAGCCTCTGTTCTAACTAGCCCAGGATAGTGGTTAGTGGGTTAACTGAAAAAAACAATTAAATCTGGGATCGTAACAACATATACTTTAAATACTATTTAACATCATATATAAAGGTGCAGCAGCTTACACCTGTAGTCCTAGCTACTCAGGAGGCTGAAGTGGGAGGACTGCTTGAGGCCAGGAGTTCAAGACCACCCTGGGAAACATACTGAGACCCTGTCTCTACAAAAAATTTTTTTAAAAATTAGCTGGACATGGTGGTACATACCAGAGGAGGGAGGATCATTGAGCCCAGAAATTTGAGGCTGCAGTGAGCTATGATTGTGCCATTGTACTCCAGCCTGGACAACACAGTGAGACCCTGTCTCTAAAAACTAAAAATAAAAAATGAAAATGTTATATATAAATCATTGTCTCAACCTTTTTAAAATTATTTCTCCCAAGGAGCCTCTTTAGACTTTTCTCCTGATAACACTCCCCCTAACCCCATGAAATTGTAATACCACAACAAACACACTGTGCATCTATTTATGTACTCCACGTATGTCTGTCTGCAGGACCAGGGCCTTCTATTTGGATGTGGGTCCTCTCATTCAGCTCTGCCTCAGATTCCTTCCACACTGATAATCCATCATCTATGATTCATAATTTGAGTTTGTTTAAAATGAAGGGGGAACAACACATTTTAAAAGCAAACTGAGTGTAGAATCACATTCAGTGTTTCTAATTCTTTTCTCATGCCCACCATTCAAACAGCTTAAAAACAAACAAACACTCCATTTTGTCAAGTATTTCCACGGCATTTAATTTCATAAAAACAACTCTTTCTTCCTCACACTTATACTTTATCATTACACAATGTTAATCAAATTTTATAATTTCAAAGCAAGAAAACTGCTTGGGGATCAACACAACTGTTGGGGGTAGGGGAAGGTGCAGAGGCAGTGAGAACAAAATATACAGGAAATAAATAGGTGAATGAAAATATTAACTAACACTTTTGTAGAACTTACTGGGTATCAAGCAGTTCTAAAAGCTTTACAAAAGTGAACTCTTAATATGCATAAGGGAGGTGCTATTATTATCATCCACTTTGCTGATGAGGAGATGGAGACACAGAGAGGCCAGTTTTCTTTGTCAAAAGTTCTTTCAGACAACTAATTTCAACCAGGCATGGTGGCATGGGCCTGTAGTCCTAACTACTGGGGAGGCTGAGGCAGGAGAATCGCTTGAGTCCAGGAATTTGAGGCTGTGAGCTATGCATGTGCCACTGCACTCCAGCACAGAGCAAGACCCAGTCCCTAAAAACACAATACAAAACAAAAAACAAGCAAATTTCCAAACACATATTTTACTGAGATGTTTCTAAGATGTATTACTAATGTAATCTGCCTTTCTTTTACAAAGAAAAAAACCCAAAATGTAAAGTCTATTGAACATAATGTAATCTGTCTTTGAAGTGGCATAACTGGCAAAAATAGGCCAATGAAAATTTAATGTGGCCTCCCTTTTGGTTTTCATGAAAAGCATTCTGTTTCATTCTCATGGAAGCCAGAAAAGTGAGTTTAGCTAAATTAGGAAGAGATCCTTGTGGAAAGGGAATAGGATTTCATTGGGCTTGTTTCCATCCTTTGCTGGTGAGGGTGAGTTTACCCAGGAACCAAAGGCTAAGAATTGGGTCATTTTTGTGGATGAGATTTTTCATTAAAACTGGGTACTTCTGTAGAAGTACATGCCTAAGGGAGCAGGTAGGCAAATCTACAAGCAGCCAGCCAACTGCTCTCAATAGGTTGGGGTCTGAGCTGAGATGTAACCCTGCTGAAGCCACCTCCTCTCCACCTTGCTATCCTCTCCCCTGCCCTGTTCTTCTTTTTCCCCTTTTCCTGTCTTCTGCTCTGAAAGCTTCCCTCCAGTTCTTGAGCAGGGACAGCAGATGCCCTAAGACCCGGGTAACCTGGGTCTTGCTCTAATTGCTCAATTGTTCCAGGCTAGTAGCCTATTATTGCTAGGGCCCAGTTGCTAGCAGACACTAATCTTCAAGGAATCAGAGACCTTGTTTGTTTGTTGACACTATAACAATGCACAATGCCTGGCATAGTGCCTTATACCTAACATGCTCAAAAATATTTATTGAATAAATAAATAAACGAATGGATGAATGAATGACCTGGGGTAGGCCCCAATCCAATGCATTTGCTTAGTTCACCAGTGTTCTTCATAGTTGTGGATCAATTCAATGAACATTAATTTCTGTAATAATATGTCTCTGAAGAGTATTGGAGTGTTTTTTACTCAGTCCTACATGGCACTTTTTTCATTTCTTTGCATTTGTTTCTGTTTGAAATTTCTGAACCTCCTTCTCTCCCATCTAAAAAAAATCTTACCCATTCTTTACTGGCCATCTCAATGCTAAGCCTCCACCAAACCTCCTCTGATGACCCCTGTTAAAAGTGGCCATTCCCTCCTGTAAACTGCAGCAGCACTGTGATTGTAACTCTCTTCATAAGTGCACTGCACAAATTGCTTCCATAACCACCTTCTTCTTCTTTTTTTTTTTTTTTTCATTTTATCCTTACAGCTTTCCTGAGTCAGAATGATGGACAAATGTTACTCCCCTTCTACAGAGAGGAGATTTGGAGAGGTTAATGGGCATGTTCAGGGACAGGAGCCCAGAAAATGATGGAGGGACACTAAAACTCAGACCTCTTCCCTCCTCTCAGTCCAGTTCTCTTTATACCTCCACACAGTGCATGTGATCACGTTCTGCTATGTATGACCACTGTCAGTGTTATCTTCCCTACTAGATTATAAATTCCTCCAAGACATAATGTCTTAGGCATGCTAATAATAGTGGCTAAGTGAATAAATTAATAGATCCTCAAAACTTGAAATTCGGGAATAGAAAAAATAAAGAGTTATCTTCTTGTAACCCAATTTTTAAACGGGTGTAAAGGGCAAAAGAGCGGCCAAATTGGCACAGGAGTTGGCAAACACTATACGGGCTTCCACTGTCGGTGAATTTTTGCTCCAAAAAGCTTGTCTTAAAAATGAATAATAAAGTGAGTCTTTCTATACCCAAGTCGGCATAAAATCATTTGTATGAAGTGAGATTTATTTCCTTGCTTACATGCTTCTTCTCTTAAACAGGGCCATTCCTTTGGGGGTGCAGTAAGCAGACTGCCTCTTCAATTGCTCTCCCAGGTGGGAGAACTGTGGCATTAAACAGAAATAGGATCTGTAGTTGGGGGTGGGAAGACAGGCCGGGAGTGGGTCAGGAAACCTCAAGCAGGTCCCCACTCGCAAGCACGACAGTTGGACCCCGGGTCTCCCCCCGGCCGGACATCCCAAGACACCGCCGCCCCGACCCTCAGGGCGATCTGGGGAGGCGGCCCAGCCCGCAATGCCTCGGGAGGCCCAGCGTTGGGTTTGGGCCTGCCAATTTGAAAGAAACAAAAAAATCCTACACGTCCCAGGGCCCCAGGCTCAAACTCTGACCCCTGATGGGACTCGGCGGGCAGAGCCCAAGGGAGAATGAGGTTTCGAGGCCCCGCCCTCACCGGCGCAGCGGCGGCGGCGCCCACAAAATCCGCGAGACGAGCCCGGCCTAACTAGTTTGTCCCTGCGGCCGCCTCGTAGGCTGGGTCGCTGCGCCCGGCGTCTCTCCGGGCCTCATTGCCATGGCTGCCCCTGGTGGCGTCACCTCCGCTGGCGAGGGGCTGCGCTACGCCGAGTACACGCCACCCTCGGCCAAACGGCCGGACGCCGACGTCGGCCAGCAGGGACTGGTGAGTCCTGCCGGCGGCCCCGGCTCCTCTCCGGCTCTTGCACCTCTTCCCCCTTGAACCTCTGCACTCCCCGCGTTCTTGGTCCATTTCGGCGCTACCGCCGGTGGGTTCCGCCGACAGGCCGCTGTGTGCCGGCTCTGACACTAGGTGTGGAAGACGGCAGTTCTGAGGGTCTGCCTCCGCAGGGAGCCTCCCGTCTGGCAGGGGACGCAAAACAGAAAACGGGCAACTGCAGATACAGTAGGATAAATGCTATGTGTTGGATTCTGGACTGGACCTAGGGGACCCGTGTCCAGTCTTGCGGGGGATGTGGTGGGGTCAGGGACGCCTCTTGGAGAAAGCGGTGGTTATAAACTAAGGTCTGAATGAGTAAGAGCTGTTAACTCAGCGAAGAGGAAAAAGTGTTCCAGGCGCCAGTAGTAGTATCCAAAGTCTCAGGCAGAGAAACAGGGCCCAGTCGGAAACTGCAAGTAGTTTTTTTTTAACTGAAATGTAGAGCGGGGAAAAGGAAGTGTCTAATAGAAACATCATGCGAGCTACATAAGTACTTTTAAGTTTTTTTGCACTGATCTCTGCCCCAAAATTCCTTTCTAAGGGGGCCTGGTGAGTCATGCCTACAAATGATAAAATATCAGTAAACAGGTTTTTATGACGTGGTTTACTTCCCAACCTGATTTGGGTATAGCGTCACGTAAAAGATAGAAGAGACTTAACTCAAGCGTTCCTTTCTGCTGATTCCTAGTCTTTTGGACAAAGCCTAACTCTTTCAGCCAATTGTCAACTAAAGAATCCCCAAATCCACCTATGACTTGTAAGCTCCACTTTGAGATGTCCTGCCTTAATCCCTAAACCCACCTATGACCTGTAAGCCTCAGCTTTGAGATGTCCCACCTTTTTGGGCCAAACTAATGTATGTCTTCCATGTGTTGATTTATGACTTTACCTGTAATTCCTGTCTCCCTGAAATATATAAAATCAAACTGTAACCCAGCCACAGTGAGTGCACTTGCTCAAGGCTTTTTGGCCGTGGCCTGGGGCCATGGTCCTCAGATTTGGCTCAGAACAAACCTGCTTAAATTATTTTAGAGTTTGTCTTCTTTTCTGTTGACACAAGTAAAAAGAAACAAGTGGATTTAATTTTAACAATATTTTATTTAACCTGATGGATGCACTCATAATTGCACAATAATATTTCAACATATAAAAATTATTAATGAGATTTTTACTTTTTTTTTAACTAAGTCAAGAGAGAGAAGAAAAGGAGGAGTTGTGAAAGCTGGGGCCATTCCTAGGCCCCACAGGGGGATCAAAACCATTTATTCATTCAACAAATTGTTATTGTGTACCCACGGTGGGCCAGGACTCTTCTAGGTGTTAGAAGTACAGCAATGAACAACTCAAAACTTCTACCCACATGGAATTTATATTCTAGAGGAAGAAGACACAATAAACAAGTAAGGCTGAAAGTATATGACATGTCAGGTAGTGATAAGTGCTTTAGATAAAATGTCAGGGTGGCAGTCTGCTCTCGGTTCTTGGTATGCTCTTGGCCAAAGAATGAGCAGACACACCTAAATGTGGGGTCCAGCCTCTTGGCAGACTTTTATTTTAGTTCTTTGGCTCCTTGCTTGGAAAAAAATCACAAGCAGGGGCGGCGCGATGGAGTGACGACAAGCAGGAAGGAGTTTCACATGAGCAGCTTTTTATTTATTATAAAACAAAACAGGTCTGTCTCCGCAAGTGGAGAGAGACAGACTGACTCACTGACTTGCTGACTAGCTGACTTGTATAGTCAAGGGAAACCTCACTGATAAGGAACCACTTGAGCCAAGGCCTCAAGAGACACATGTGAACTGGCATGCAAAAAACGAAATAGTAATCATTGCAAAAGATGCTGAGCTGTTGATTGTCCATCCAATATCCAGTTATTCCTTCCTTTTCTCTAATAGAACCCTTCTTCCCTTGCCATAATGCAGCCATGTGATCAGGAAAAAGCTGGCACCCATCTCTAACTGTAGGGGTGGGTCCCAATTAGTCTAAGCCAATAGTGGCCACCCAACCTCACTTGCCAGTGACTGGTTCAGGAAGCCAGGTTTAGGCCAGTCAACACAGGGAATTTGTGGTAATTTGAAGATAGAACTAATATTGGTGATTTTTACATCTGTAGCTATTTTTACTTGGAAGAGGAGAGAGTGTATTGAATCCAAGATATCAGTTAGGAGGCATCTTTAGTAGTCCAGGCACATGAAGGCTAAGGTGTAGGCCAGTGAGTCTCAACCTGCCTATCCCCTATAATGTGAAATCCTGAAGTGCGATTCATAGGCAATAAAGTCTACCCATAAAGTTAATTTTTAATAATATAATATTCTATTGAAACATAAAGGTAAAATAGGTATTATGATAGAAAATAACTTGTCTACTATTTAAATATATAAATGCTCAGGTATGACTACATTAGAAGATATAGTGAAGTGATCATTAGTTGCTGGCATATTGTAGCAATTCAAAGAATCACTGTGTATGTGACAGCTACAAATGCAGACTAATTATCAGGTGTTTTATATCAACGTTTCAAATACCATAGGGGCCAGGCCATTATCGTTGACAAACTTATTTTTCCCAAATGGTGAACAAATTCTGGTAAAGTTTTGAACAAAACAAACTGGACTCTTTCCTTCAATTTACATGGTAGTTGCACTTGTGGAAAATTCAGTCTATACTAAGAGTGCAAAAATAATATGTTTTATATATAATAAAGTTCTGGACTAAGATGATCATAAACTGCCTTTCACCTAATGTCAAGTGGAATCTATTATAGTCTTGAAGGATACAGACAATTCTTTGTTGTGAAGGGTTGTCCATACATTTTAGGACTTCTAGGATTAATAGTGCCCCATCCACCAAAAGCTCTCCTTCCTATCAAAATTATTGTGCGACCAAAAAGGGCCTCATAGATTTTCAGAATGTCCCTAAGGGGCTGTCCTGCTTCTGTTGGGAATCATTGGTCTAGGCAATGGCCGATGCTGAGGTAGAAGATTAGATCATGGATAATAACTTTGAGGAACTTGGAAGTACTGAAAACAATGAGAAGCTTCAAAAGGCAAGTATTAGGAAAGAAATACATGGCCTAGGTATGTGACGTATTTGATAATATTATTGAAAATAGTAGAAAATAATGTTTGTCAATGAGTTGAAGAAAAAACTTTCATATTTTTTTAAAAATGCACTTTAAGGTTTATGAAATAAATTTTTTAAATAACTCTCTTTTCCTCAGGTAAGCTTTCCTTTAGAGACTAAGAATCAATGTTCATTAGCCTGTTTAGGAGATTAAAAAGATAAAATATATAGGCAAAGTACCTGTGTAATGTCTTGAATAAAATAGCATTTTATAGTTAATTGTTTAATAGTCAGAGGTCATGGTCAAACTTTGCTTTAGTAAAGCTGGTTCTCATGGAAAAGTAGAAAAGAAACTTTAAAGTTAAGAGAATGCTATCAAATTTTAAAGCAGTTTGAACAAAACTCAGTTTGTATGAAGTGGCAACCTTTTAGTTTCCGGTACTTCCTGAAAGTGTCACTATTGGTATTATTAGGATAGTGTAACACATATAAGAAAATTAGCCACATTTATGTTTCATGATAAGCAAACTTAATACATGAAAGCTAAAACCTATTAAACACACAAATTATCATGCATGTATTTATTACCAAAAAATGAGAACACATGTCTATTTTTCAGTTATAAATAATATGATTTAAAACATGCTTTAACATACTTTGAAGCTTCCCTTGGCAATCACGTGGATTATGTACTATACATCCGTATTTTTAACCATCGTCTAATTCTTTCCTCACTGTTTCTTATGCTGTAACAGGAGGCTAGAATGTAAGTTCTGTGGACAGGGACTTTGTGTGCTCTCTGATATGTATTTCCAGCATTTACAATGGTGCTTGATGTCTGGTGAACATTCCAGAGAAATTGTTGAGTGAATGAATATTATTCTTAAATGGGAAGGAATAATTTTCTCTCAGTGAATTGAGTCAGTAAGAATTTCCAGTTGTCTACCAATGAGTACCACAAACAAAAATACAAAATTCAGCTTATTTAAAATGTGGCTCATTATAGTCTCTTCCTGAACATGCTGATTCTCCTCTTCTTTCTCCTTTCTTGAATAATGTCATCATCAACTCCACTTTCTCCTTTACCTCCAGTATTCAGTCCGTTGGTCACTTAGCCTGGTCTCTGTCATTTCTTTCTTGCTATCCCTTCCTACTGCTGTTCTCTTAGTCTTTGTCATCTCTCCTCTGGCCTATAGTGATAGTCTTAAAAAAAAACAGGTTTCGTTGCTTCAGGTACTTTACCCTTTCTAAACTTCACACTGCCATTGGTTATTTTTCTACAATACAGACTTCATAATGGTACCATCCCTTTTCATGAGTTTATCATGGTCTGAATTTTTCTCAGGGTGGTATACAGAATTCTTCATGTACTGGCCCCCAAATGGCTTACCTAGTCACATTCCTATTTCCTAGAAATATTTTTCTACACTGTACTATACCCTGTGCTGTAGTTACATCGGGTTTCTCTCATTTCCCTTATGAAATTTCACAGTTCTGTGACTTTCCTCTAGCTTTCTCTTCTGTCTGGAATTCTTTTCCGGGCAAAGTTCTATTTACTTTTTTAAGACTCAGCTTGCTAATGTGAAGCCTTCCCTGACCCCAGCAAGTCTTTCATAGTAGAAGACGGTTGTTTCATCCTGTGTATTTCCTTAGAAAGTCATAGAAATTTTTATTATAGCATTAAATGTATCATAATTATTTATATCTAATTTGTATAAGCATCTAGGTTGTGAGGTCCTCAGGGCAAAAACTTTTATATGCTGCTGTGATTGGCACTGTAATCGGCACATGGTAGCCACTTAATTGTCTATTAAATAGCTGTTAACTTCTGTTACTATTGAGTGACTTAGTAAATAAACATGGATGTTTGATTCTAATATCATAATGATACATGTGTTTTTTCCCATAAGATCCTCTCATGTGTTAGCCTCTAAGGGAGAACTACAGTCTGTGTCTGTCTCACTCATTGCTCTTTCCCCAGAACTTAGCATAAAGCCTGGTGTATGCTAAATAAATGTTTGTATATTTACGTGGTAAATGTTAAATAAATGTTGAATGAGTGAATAGTCTACATCTTTCTTCTCTCCATCATAACTATCACCCCCCTTTTGAGTAGGAAGAATAATTTTTTTCCTTCTTATAATAATTTCCCTCTGGTACAACTGTTGTCTGTCTTGAACTGAAATGTTCAGTCTCAAGATAGAAGTTTTAGCATTTTATAACACTTTCAGGCAATTTATATTTATCTAGAAAGTTATTTACTGCATATGTTGTTTTGGGAGAATAAAATACATTAGGGAATTTGTAAATAATTTTGATGCCTTTTTTTTTTTTAATTTTTTTTTTTCCCACCAGCAATAGCAGCTGTGATGGAGTGGGCTGTTTTCCCAGTTTTCAGACATTTTTTGATTCATGGTAATGGAACATTTAAAGTAATTTTTCTGTGTGTGTGTGTGTGTGTGTGTGTGTGTGTTTCCTGGTGGATATTTGAAACTATGTGGTGGTAACAGACACCTGACTTGGCCCATTTGTTGATTTGTTGACATTATTTAAATAATGTTTCTTCTTAAATATGTCTTTTAAGCTAAAATTAGATATTCTTTATTATAGATGGGGAACAAGTTTTAAGGATCCTTATTCTCTCAGCTCCCATCATAGTACCAGACAAATGGTTGCTGCTCCATAAATCTTTGTTGAATGATTAAATTAACAAGTGAATGAAGCGACAGGCTTGGAGAAAAACAGAAGATTAGAGAAGTGTTTTATAGAATGATGAACTGATAGCCTTAAGAAATAAAAACGAGTAAAATGAATGAGACTATGCCTCTTCTTTGGCTTTTTTAGTGATCAAGAGAGGCCTAAAATATAAGCATCTAATAAATGTTGCATGTAATTAGAGTTTGCAATGATACTCTTATGTGCTTTTCCAAGTCTTAAGACTTCTGATGTGCTTTTCCAAGTTTTGGTCATTTTACTGATTATTAATACCTCCACTAACACAGGCAGTCTCCAACTTAGAAGTAGGTTCTGTTTTTAAAGTTTATAAATTTAATTCAATTTAATAGATTTTTTTTGGAACAACAAAGATGTGGAAGCTATAAATTAGGTGTGTGTCGGGAGGATGTGAATAAACCAGGATTGCCACCCTCAGGGACAGAGGACAGCAAACTTAATTTGTAAAGGATTAGATAGTAAACAATTTAGGCTCTACAGGCCATATAGCCTCTGTCACAACTACTCTGCTGCTGTAGGGTGAACGCAGTCATAGATAATGTATAATGTGGGTATATTTCAATAAAACTTTATTTAGAAAAACATTTGCTCTAGGAGGCAAATTTGGATCAAATTCAAATGCTCAATAAAAGACAGACTATATTAAGTGCTGTCTTTTTTTGTTCATTTATTTATTTATCCATTCAATGCATATTTATGGAGTACCACTTTATAAGGTAGGGTACTGGGGCTAAGTGCAATAGTGGATACAAAGATGAATTAAACATGGATTGCAAACTCAAGGACTTGACCAGAAACTAAACTCAGTCTCCTAGACTAGGAACTCCTTGGTAGCAGGGATTCTGATTCCCAACTAATTTTTTTTTTTTTTTCATAGAGATGAGATCTCACTGTGTTACCCAGGCTGGTCTTGAACTTCTGGCCTCAAACAATCCTCCCACCTCAGCCTCCCAGCTCTGTGCTAATGCTTTCAGTGCATGAACTCATGTAATCCATACAATAACCTTGTGAGCTATAGATACTATTATAATCTCCCCCCTCCCCATGCACACACACTTATAGATGAGTAAATTGAGGTTTAAAGTGCTGAAATAATTTGTCCAAGTTTACACAGTTGGGAAATAGATGAGCTCCCAGAGGTACTCTGCTTTCTTGTCTCTGCTCTCACTCAGAATATTCTTTCTCTTTATCCCTTTTTCCCCTTCAGCTTTTCTAACTGTCATTCAAGGTCTAAGTAGGAAAACAGGCATAACTCAAGTGATATAAAGCAAAGGAAATACAATTTAGGGAACTGGTTTCATAGCTAATGGAGTTGTTGAGAAACAAAGTGGGGTGGTGAGGCAATCCAGAGGTTGGGAACAGTAAGAAAGCAGCAGCACTCCTAGGGCTGGATGGCCAAAGGTGTTTCAAAACCAGTCCACATTAACTGGAACCATGGGTGTTTGTCTACGAAGCTTGAGCCACAGAGGAGACACTGCTGCTGCCAGAGCCACTGCTCAATGTAGAGAGGAAGGGGACAAGTACTTAGTCTCTCTCTCTTTTCCACTCTCCAGTCTCCCACCATTGCATCCCATTGGTCAGGCTCAACTGGGAGCCACCTGACACAGAAGCCTGTAGGACTTAGCTCTCCTTCCACAGAGCAGAGTAGGGAAAGGCCAAAGATTGGATCAGTGAGTGCAGACAGGCCTGGGACCCACACACTAACTTTATCTATTTTCAGTTGTAAAGTGATTTGAATTTCACTGATACTGAAAAATTTGAAAGCATAGTCTGAAAGCAGTGTTACAAAACACTGTGTCAAATGTTGGGTACTCTCTTAGCCCACAGAAGTCTGTTTAACCAACAGTGTAAGGGAAATAGAGTATTATTTTGCACAACTCCATTTTCCCTGTCCTATGCTCTCAGATGAAATAAGCACTGTTAGCTGTCTTGAGAATCTAATCATCATGTATACCATTTTTTCCTTTTATATAGGCTTTATTTTCTAAATAGTCTTAGATTTATAGAAAAAGTGAGAAAATAGCATACAAAGTAGCCGTATACCCTTCACTCAGTTTCCCCTATTATTAACACCTTGTGTTAGTATCCTACATTAGTTACAATTAACAAACCAATAGTGGTACATTATTATTGACCAAAGTCCTTATTTTATTCAGATTCCCTTGCTTTTTACCTGATGTCCTATTGCTGTTCCTGGATTACAGCCAGGAAACAACATTACATTTAGTTTACACGACTCTTTTGGCTCCTCTTAGCTGTGTCAGTTTCTCAGACTTGACTTGTTTTTGATGACGTTGACGGATTTGTGGGAAACTGGTCAGGGATTTTGTGGAATACTCCTCTAATGGAATTTCCCAGATGTTTTTCTCATGATTAGACTGGAATTGTGGGTTTTACAGAGGAAGACCAAAAAGATGAAGTGGCATTTTTGTTACACCATGTGAGGGGTACACACTACAAACATGATTTATCACAATGGATGTTGACCTTGATCTGATGAGTAGTATTTGTCAGGTTTCTTCACTGTAAACCTATTCTTTCTTGCACCTTTCCATATCGTACTTTTGAAAGGAAGTCACTTTGTGCAGCCTACATTTAAGGAGGAGAAGGGAATTAATGTTCCTTTTCCTTGAGGGTAATCTATAAAATTATTTGGACTTCTTTGGCATGAGAGATATGTCTTTTCTCCCCCATTTACTTATTTACCCAGTCATTTATTTATATCAGTTTATATTCATGGATTTTTTAAAATCATAAAAACATTTGGCTTTTATTCTGAATGAGATGGGATGACATTGGAGAGTTTTGCACAGAGCTGTGTTATGATGTGACTTCCTTTTTAAAAGCATCACTCTGGTTGTTGTGTTCAGAGGAGAGTGACCATGTTTGTGGATATTAGTTTTATACTTTGGATTATAATCCAACAGTACTACTTATTTTGTTGCTCAAATGGTTTTGGCTTTGGCCATTGGGATCTCTTTCAGTTGGCTCCTGTGTCCCTTTCAGATACCCCCTCCTTGTGGAGTTTTTTGAGCACTTAACTTTCTAGCGCTACAAGGTACTCCAGGTTCATTTTGTGCATATGCTGCCCTGGTCCTAGAATCAGCCGTTTCTCCAGCAGGCCCTGTGTGTATAACACCTTACCTCATGGGGAGCTTCATTCTGGGTCACAACTCCAGATCCTAATAATCCCATTTTTATCTTCTACCCAAATCTTCCCTAATTTCTTTATCTTCTCATATAGCTGATGATATATAAGAGTAAAAGTTATCTTTGTCTTGGAGTACATGGCTGCTGCTTTCAGTCTACCAGGAAAAGTGGAATATTCCCTGCAGCTTCAACAAAGCTCTTTTTTTGTGTGTTCAGTTTCGGCTTTATTTTTGTTTTTTAATATCTGGTGTTAGGGATTACTAATGGAAGGAGAGTTCCAGGGGATTGAGGGGGGAGAAGAGAGACAGAGACTCATCAATCTCTGCATTTATCATTGTGTTTCAGATTTGTTATAGAGTCTTAGTATATATATATATCAGTGAACAGTGAACCTTTTGCTAGGTATAAAGTAAAATATTGTTGCATATTCCTCTAAGTGAATGAATATGCTTTTCTAGAGAATAATTTTCACTTCCTTTTGGAATCCTTAGAATTTAACAACTACCACCACAACTGAAAAAATAGTTTTGTATAGCAGGTATTAGAACTTAAGGGAAGAGAACTAAGCCAAAGGTGAAAACCAATAACAGAATGGTACTCTACGCATCACTTTTTTTCCCTAAATACTGCCTAGCTATAATGATGTTAAAGTTTAATTCACCAAGGACTTTATTACTATATAGTACTTAAAAGGTTTCTATATCTATTACATGGTTTTTGAATAATTCATGTATTGATTTGTAAAGAATTTTTTTCAAAATACCAACTTAATTTTACATCTTAAAAATTATATTCTAAAATTTCTCTTATCTGAAGACTGTTTTTTCAGATTCTTTTTCCTGCCCTGTCAATTTTCTGAACTTTTTTAATGTGATGAAATTGTACATATTTATCATGTACATATTTTGAAATATATATACATTCTGGGATGGCTAAATCAAGCTAGTTAACATGCACTACTGCACATACCCATTTTGTGATAAGAACAGTACTCTAAAAATTATATATATAAAAATCTACATTCTTAGCAGCTTTCAGAATACAATCCATTGTTATTAACCATAGTCATGTTGTATGTAAAGGATTTTAAATAGAAGCTTAAAAAGTGCCATGAATCGATAGCTTATTTGCATATTTTCTTTAACTGATTAGGGATAATTCATTTCAGGCTTTTCCTCCATTCTAGAAAACTTGCAACCTTCTGCTAGTTAGAAACAGTTGGGATATCATACAGTTTAGAATTGTCGACTCATATTTATTTCTCATTTTTAAGTGTCAACAGATCTATTTCTAACAATAAGGTTATTGTCTATATTTTAGGAGTATGATAAGAATTTTTGACTGTGTGAGATTTTATAGAGGATTATTTTAGGTCCTTGTAGTATAAATTCACTTTTAGCCAGTGCAAGGTTTTTTTTGTTTTGTTTTTTTTTAATTTGTTTGCTCTAAAACAGTGCTTTCCAATCTTTTCAAATATAAGGTCTTTTATAAGGTGAAAAATTTCACATGTGTTTCCTGCCTCAACAGTAGTGGTATTTTCTATTTTTATTCATTGAATATATAAAAATAAGATATGCATGAATGTATTGAGTTCATTTTGTGCAAGTGAATAGTTCATTTTGTGCAATAGAATACTTAATAGAAGTTTGTGCAAGTAGTAAGTGAACTAACATGTAGTGAGTGTCTGCTATGTACCAGGCACTGTGATTATATTTTCCCCTTTCTCATGATAATCTGATGAATTTAGATGCTACTTTCACCATCTGACACATAAGAAAACTGAGACTCAAAGAGGTTAATTGTCTCAAGGTCATACTACTAGTGAGTGGCAGGACTAAGATATGAAACCAATTTTGACTCCAAAATTCTTTGGCTTTTTTATTGTACCACATTGCCACTTTATTATTTAGATATCAGAAATTGATGAAATCCTACTCCAAGAAAGGATTTACAGTCTTGGTTTTTGTGGTAATTTTCAGGGTCTTAAGATGCTTCAAGATATGTTTAAAAGTTCTTAAATTTCAAAGGAGGGTTAATTTTATTTCACCTTAACTTGAAAAGGAAGGAAAGAATAATGTATAATGAAAAGTTAAGCTATAAGCAATACCAGTCTAAGAAATTACTGCCTTAAAAGTAAAATAGGCTACTGTAAGGTAGTAAAAGTAGCTTTCTGCAAAGGGGATGATTTCTTAAGCTAGAAGTAAGCAAAACTACAAAATGTTGCAGGTAAGGTGTGCATCAGAAGCAAGCCAAAGAGACTTTGAGGGGTTCTTGACAGAGACTTCAAAGTCAGTATAATAAAAGCTTGCAGGAGTACTTGATAGGAAAGAGGCTAGCTAGAATCGCAGTGGGATCATTGTTATGATCAGGGTGCAAATTTAAGTGCAAAGATAAAAAAAAAGATACCAGAGATCAGTGTTACTTGTTCTTACTGAAGAATGCCAGGAAGAATTTGTTTTTAAAGTTTAGTTTAAAGTAATGGGTCAGAGGGTTTTCTGACTTAAGAAGTTAAAAGTTGTTAAACCCATCTGACTAGATGGGATCTTCCTAAGATTTTTCTTTTTTAATAACCTTTATTTTTTCTGAATGATTTTGAAAGAAACAATTGTATGATACCATCACACAGTAATTGTAATAGCTACCATTTATTGAATGTTTATCCTATGTCAAATGCTAGATGATGTATATGGATGTCCTAATTTATAATATTCATACCAACCCAAGGACTTAAGAATAATTATTATCCTCATTTTACAGATGAGGGAACACATAAAAAGTCAAGTAACTTGGCCAAGGTCATAGAGCTGACAAGTAGATAACCAAAGCTCGAATCAAATTTCTTTGATTCCAAAGTCTGTGATCCATAGACTTTGTTTTAATGAAAACAGGTAGGTATTAGGAATAAATAACTACTGTTAACGTTTTGGTTTACATCATTCTAGGTTTTTTTCTGTGTATATATGCTGTATGTTCTTTTTTATAACCTGCTTTTATTTGCTACTTAACAAATGGTCTGTAAACATTCCTTAAAAATAAAATATTTAATTGTAGATACATATTCTGGATATGCCTTAATTTAATTATTGGGCATTCAAATTATTTCCAGTTTTTTATATTATAAATAACACAATGATGAACATTCTCATAGGCATTTTCAGCACCTTTCTGATTATTTTGTTAGGATAAATCTTTTGACTTGTAGTTACTGAGCCTAAAGACATGAATATATGTAAGGTTGTTGATTCCTATGATGAAATTACGCTAAAGACACATTGTCCTAGTTCAAATTTCCAGTGTCAGCTAGGAGATTATTCATTGAACCACTCTACTGATAATTTGTAAGACTGAGTTTCTGGCCAAAATGTATGCCTTTCATTATTAACCGGCTCTGTGTTGGAAGTACGACAGATTGCCACTTGGCCCTGCAGAGAAAAGTTGAGGGAGGGAATAGTAATTCCATTTTCATACTTATCAAACTGTTCGATTTTCATTTTAAATGTAGGAATATTGAAAATACAAGTTAGAGGAGGGAGATGGAAGATAAAATTTTGTGAAATAAATAGAGTTAATTATAAGGAGCTAGGACACCAAGGACCACTGCTAGGATCTAGTTTGATGTTAGTTAATTAAATGACACTGCATTCTCTAGGTATTTTAAAAAGCTACTTAGTAATAAGTTGTGCAAGACTTGGTTTTTGTGAATGGGCATTAAAGTCAGATAGGATGTTTTATTGAGTACTGGAAAAATACTGAGTAATTTTGATAATCCATTAAAGCCATGGGAGTGACTTCAGATTGTTGCTAGAAGGCACAGGCTCTGCTCTGGGTTCCTACTGCAGTGCAGACACTGATAACTGTTGCTGCAACTTGTAAGGCACGTGACTTTTCAGGCCCTCAGTGTCTTTCTCCATAAAATGTCGGTTTTGGCTACATGTTCTCTTATCATTTCTTATAGCTCTATGATTCTGTGACATTGACTTAATTTATTATTGCAATCAGAAATGTCTGCAAAACATTGGACATCCTGAGGAAGCTATTGAAAATGAAACAAAAACATCTTTGTTGTTCTGTTTTTTTTTTTTTTTTTTTGAGACAGGGTCTTGCTCTGTTGCCTGGGGCTAGAGTGCAGTGGTATCATCATAGTTCCCTGCAACCTCAAACTCTTAGGCACAAGGGATCCTCCTCCCACAACCTCCTAGAGTAGCTGGAGCAACAGGTGTGTGCTTCCACGCCCAGCTAATTTTTCTTTTTCTTTCTTTTCTTTTTTTTGTTTTTGTTTTCATTTTTGTTTTTTTGTAGAGATGGGTTTTCACTTTGTTGCTCAGGCTAGTGTTGAACCACCAGTCCTCCCAAAGTGCTAGGATTACAGGTGTGAGCCACCACACCTGGCCATATAAAACTTTAGTGTTTCTATACCTAGAATTCTACCTAGAATTCTACTTCTGTTTGCCTCTTTCAAAACAATCAAACAGAAATGGAAAATTTCCAGAAGAGGACAACAAATAAATTTATCAAGGGGGGGAGAAGTGTGTGATTGAGTGTATGGGAGTGGGTTAGAGTCGGGAGTGGGGTGAAAAAGGGAAGGCTCATTTGAAGATAGGCAAAATAGTTTAGAACCTAATTCAACAGGAATTTAGGAAGTCCTTGGGAAAAAAAAAATTAGTAAAAGTCAATACAGTAATAAAATGATAAAAGGTATTGATTGGGTGAAAAAGCCCTTTCCTCCAAATTTTAGAGTACAAAACTAAAGATACTCCTTCTACTTGAAAGAGATACATTTAGGACCAGTGAATTAGATAACAGTGATGAACAAGTTAAAGAAACTAACTCCTAGATCTAAATGAACCTTGAAGTGCCCAGAAGACTGAGCTGCTGAGAGCAGCCATATCCGAACCTTCAGACCAAAGAACAAGTTGCATTGGTAGATTTGACATACGTCTCAGCTATCAAGAGCCACAAAACAAAGATACGGAGCCTGCTATAGTTCTTTATTCCTAACAAATCTTTTTCCAATGCTGAAGTCATTTTTCAGTATTTTTCTGGCTTCATTTTCTAATTAGAATTGGCTTTGAAAATTTTGTACCTTTTTGTCTTACCTATTTATGGTTATTGTCCTGAGATAATTCCATAATGTTAAATAGATGGAATAGTTGACTTTACATTTTACAAGTTGTCTGGTTTAATCTGTGTTTAAAATATTCCACAGGTAACTGACCTAATCTGTTTTTAACATATTTCATAGATATTAACATATTTTGTAGACAATCCCTGCCCCCAAACACTCACATACACTAAATTGCAGTGACCTAAGGTAATAGTGAGTTGAGGGCAGAACCTGAAACAGAATTTAGGTTTCCCAATTTCTAACCTTTGTTCTCTCATTGTACCCTCCCTTTTTCTTCCTTGGCCTAACCCAGACCTTGTCCTTCAATTCCATCTGTACTTTTCTCAGAAGCAGTCTGTGACTCAGAAGCAGACTACTCAGCCAATTGGCCAGCTATCCATCTAACCCTCTGTCCACACATGCATTCATCCAATCAATTATCTACTAACTTTTATTTAATCCATACTATATACTGGGAATACGAAGGTGAATAAAGCCTGCTTCTTGCTCTGTAGAGGCTTAGTGTAGTGAGAGAATTTTTGAAGTGTGGTCTGGGATCATAATGGAGAGGTAAACTGGGAGGTAGCCAGGTGGGGATATTTGAATATGGGGAGAACGTAACACTGGCATGGATTTTTTTTCTTATTTGGGTGTTTACTTGATCCTGTTGCCTGACTATAGTACAGTAGTCCCCCCTTATCTGCAGGGGATACATTTCAAGACCCCCAGGGGATGCCTGAAACCATGGATAGTACCAAACCCTATATAGACTATGTATTTTTCCTTATACATACATACCTGTGATGAAGTTTAACTTATAAACTAGGCACAGTAGGAGATTAACAGCAATGACTAATAATAAAATAGAACAATTATAAAAATATACTGTAATAAAAGTTATGTAAATGTGGTTTCTGTCTCTCAAAGTATCTTACTGTACTACGTCTACTCACCTATTTTAGGACTGCAGTTGACCTCAGGTAACTAAAACCATGGAAAGTGAAACAGTAGATAAGAGGGAGATTACTATAGTTTTATGTTTCTTCTTCCTATTTAGTAGCTAAGAAGCTATATATACCAAGCATCCTTCTGTGTCAGGGTCAGGGATCAATCATATCTTCTTTACACAAAGAGTGGAAAAACAAAAGGGCAAAGATGTATAAAGAGTCAACTAAGATGGGAGGATATGACTCAGATGCCCCAGCTCCCTTACTCAAAGCCAGCAGACTCAGAAGAGGCAGAGCTTATTTTGAGCAAAAGTGTCCTGGTACCACATGGAGTAGGGACCAGCTCACAGGGAAAATGTGTCAGAGTAGGCGCAAGTTTTTTACTAGTGGCCTCTGATCAAATACGTTCTGAAATCACTTTTCAGTCTCTCACCTCTACCACCTCCTTCCAGCACTGACTTATTAAATCTTCATAAAGATATAAAAATGGAATCTTTCCTTCTCAAATTAAACCTAGTGTCAAGGTGAAAGTTTAAAAAAAATTAAAGTCTAATTTTATTATAATTTTACACATTTAGAAGAGAGTTTTGTAGTTGGTGCCTCCTTGTTTCATGTTTGACTAAATAAATGTGCTAACACTCACTAACTGGCAAACTCTGTACACTAGGTTATTCTCAGCACTGGTTATCTCAGTGTAACTGTATAAAGTGGTGGATCTTAACTCCAGTATTCTTACAGGTTGATGTAGTAACATGGGGTAACATGAGGAATGGGTGGGGTCACAACCAAGTGCCTTTGCAAATAACCTAGAGCACATTTTATCTATATTGTGGTCCAAAATCTGACTTAAAATCTGGGCCTAAGACTGAAAGTATCAGATGCCTAGACAGTTGAGAATCATCGGCAAATAGTATTACCCTACCTTTATAATCCCAAGAAATATTTCTGGCTAAAAATCTATTAAATTCTAAAAGGAATTAGGTAAAGTTATGGAGAAATAAAATAAAAGCAAACTAATATGTTTTAGAGATCATATGTTTTGTTTTGAGGTTGAGAGTCAATTTGTAACCTTTGTGAGATCATTTTATTGATCTGTATCTCTACACCGAATGCAATAGCTGGTCTGTAGTAGGTACCCAGATTAAATATTTAAACATTGAATACATTTTTGAACAATGAATGAATCAAGGGCCTATGCCTAAAAGCATTATTTTCTGGACCTGAAACAGCAGAAATCTTTATCAGTCAGGGCTCTCTAGAGAAACAGAACCAAGTTATATGTATGCATGTATATATGTATGTACAGGTTGAATATCCCTTATCCAAAATACTTGGGACCAGAAGTGTTTCAGATTTTAGATTTTTTTAGACCTTGGAATATTTGCATATACATAATGTGTATTTTGGGATGGGACCCAAGTCTACACACAAAATTCATTTATGTTTCATATACATGTTATACACACAGCCTGAAGGTAATTTTATATAATATTTTCAGTAATTTTGTGCAGGAAATAAAGTTTGAGTATACTGAACCATCAGAAAGCAAAGGTGTCGTGTCTTAGCCACCTGTGTGGACAATCTGTGATGTCCACACTCCAAAAAAGTTTTGTATTTTCGGATTAGAGATAGTCAACCTGTATTTATTTATTTATTCCAAGGAATTGACTTATCTGATTGTGTGGCTTACAAATCTAAAATTTTTAGGGCAGGCCCATAGTCTGGAAAGAGCTGACTTTTTTTTTTTTTTTTATTCTGTTTTACTTTTTGTTTTGTTCTGACAGAGTGCCATTCAGCAAGGAGCTAATTCTTGAGACAAAATTTCTTCCTCGTAGAAACCTCAGTTTTGTTCTTAAGGCCTTTCAGTTAATTGGTCCATATAGATTGGCCCACATCGATTATCAAAGATAAACTTCTTTACTTAAGGTCAACTGATTATATATATTAGTCACATCTACAAGATACCTTCATAACCTCTAGATCAGTGTTACCTTCATAACCTCTTGATCACCACATAGGGTAGTTTAGCTAAGTTGACACCAAACCTGTGATGAACCCAGGGCTCCAAGTCCTCTCCACAGTGTCCAGGAGTGGATTGATGATTGGGGCAAGATTTTTTGACCAGGCACATTTATTCACATTTTAGTTTAATGTGAGCAAAGAAAGCTTTTTATGTTATTGGGAGAAAGTAGAGATAAGACACACTATTTTGAATAAATGTGAAATATTTAATAGTACTTAAAAGATTATTCCCAAGAAATCATTGTGTATAGTGTGGATTTAAGTTTGGGAAATTTTGTGTTAATTATACTGGGGAGTGGAGTAATACTCATTTGGGGTAAGCCTACGAGTTTTGTTTCTTATGTTTGACTTTTGATTTTGTTTTATTGTTTTGCTTTGTTTTTGTTTCGACTTTTATTTACTCACTAGTCTTGCTAAAGAAATTAATGCTTGCCTGTGATTTGAAAGAAATTAAAAGACTTAAAAGCAAAGCAAGTAGAAATGTAGTTAGTTTTGCCTCTCCTTTTTACTTAATGTAAGGTTTTCATGGGAATTGGTGTGTGAGAAAAGTTCAAATGTATTTGCTTTTCTCAATGGAACAATAATGGTAGGGGCTGGGTAGATTAATGAGATTGGCTCAATTTAGATATGCAAGTTTGAAGTTCATGCTGGCTTGAAGATTTTAGGGTAGGATAATTGTAGAAATTCTCTTTATAATGTCATTTTATCATGTCTGACATTTTTTTCTTGAATATAAATTCCCCTCCCCTCCTTATTTTGATCTGCATGTAATACCCTTCTTTCCCAAATTCTATTGATTTGCCAGCAGTCTTTCTTCTTCCCTCTCCTTTTTCTCCCTTCTATTTGCGTTTAAATTCAAAGAGCTTTCTTTGTGGAAATTGAGCTAAATAATAAGACAACATAAAACACTGAGTTCAGCAGAAAGTGATTTGCTTGTGATTAACCCTTGAGAATTAAGTCCCTGTAAGGTAACAAAGAATGTTTTTGAAATATCCCCATTCATTCTTCTTTTTCATTAGTAGAAGAGACCTCCCCACCCTACCCCCACGCCCCATACTGCTTTGCTTAGGCTTTATTTATCATGTTTATCCTGGCATGTTTTAGAAAAATAAGTCCAGAAGAGAACTCATGACATTCCCTCCCTGTGCCCCAGACATTTCACAGTCTTTGCATCAAAGGCAATTTCATTCTTCCAATGAAAGTTCAAGACAATAAACTTGACATCCTTAATTCTTCTTTTTCTGACTCCCCACATCCAATTTCTCAGCAAATCCTGTTGGCTTTATCTTCAGAATCTGTCTAGAATCTCACCACTTCCCCATTTCCATCATTAATCCCTCTGGTCCAAGCTACCATTCTCTCTTTCTTGAATTATTTTACTGAACTTCTAACTCATCTCGGTGCCTCTGGTTTTGTCCTCTACCGTCTATTCTCAACGTGACAATTAGAGTGATACTTTGAATTCTGAGTGAGATAATCTTAGGCCTCTGTTCAAAAAATTCTTCTCATATCACTCAGAGAAAATCTAAAGTCCTTATGTTGACCTTGTAGACCCTAACTTGATCTGCTTCCCATGTGACTTCTCAGACTTTATTCCCTATTTTTTTCCTGTCACTCTCTGCTCTGTGCACACTGGCCTTCTGACTATTTCTCAAGCACACCAGTCACACCCCTGCCTTAGGGCTTTTCAACTTGTTGCCTTTGCCTGAAATTCCTTAGATGTTGGCATGGCTTCTTTACTTCTTTACATGCTTTAGTTTTGTTTTCTGTTTTTTTTTTCCAAAAGTCACCTTTTCAGTGAAGCTTTTCCTACTCACTCTAAATATATTGCTATCATCATAGAAACATACACCTACATCTTATTTTTTTTCATAGCACATATCACTGTATAAAATATTATATATTTTTCTTATTTATATTGTTTATTATTTGTGTCTCTTGCTAAAATGTAGCTTCACAGGTTAGGAATTTTGTCTGACATATTCCCGGAATTTAAAATCATGACTGGCACATAGTAAATGCCCATTGAGTATTTATTAAGTTAATTAATCAACCAGTAAGAGATAAGAAATGCCTTCAAATGGCTATTTGATGAATCATCTACCCCTTTTATTGGGAGTTTCTTTATTTTACTTTATGTTTGTTTAACAAATTAGCTATTCCTTTATCTTTTCCTACATGACCTGTAGATTATCTTCATTTCATTTTTGTAAGGAAATTTACTTGACACAAGGTCCTTAACTTCATTTTCTTTGTCTTCCATGAGATTTTTGGATATATTTATCTGGTCCCGGATATTTTGAGGCATGATTACATGTTAGTTTCTTAATTAAGTTTAATTAGCATTGTTTATTGTATTTTACCATTTCAAAACATAATTTCAGCACCAAGACAGCACACGGATCATATAAGCTACAAGAGACATCTGGATGGTGGGGAAGCTTCTTAAGATCCTTTTCATCCCATTATACAAACTTTTTGAAAATATGCTATATACCAGGTATTTTGCTAGATTTTGGAAATCCAGAGATAAAAAGTATAGTCCCTGCCTCCAGAAGCTCATAAGCTGGAAGGAACTTGAAATAAGTAAACCATTATTAAATAGTGTACTATGAATTATAGTAGCGAGACCTACTGAATACTATGGGGCCACTGAAGAGTTTTGCTTGGGTGAAGAGGTGAGTGGGGAAAACTTCACTGGGAAGATGGCCTTGAAGTTATTTGTTGAAGAATGAGTAAGAGTTTCTGGGAGGAATAGGGAAGAGAGAAACAGAAAGGGAGTAAAATTAAATATTTTAGAATGAAGAAAGGACTAACAGAGTATCTGCCATGTTCACACAGTGTGCTGGTCATTTTTCATAACCTTGTATCATAAATTATGAGCATCTATGATACAGGTATTTATATCCCCATGTTATAGATAAGTAATTGGGCCCAGAGAGAATAGCCTAGGGTCACAAAACTGTTAAATGTTAATTGGAATTAGAGCCTGGGCCTGATTAACTTGGAAGCCCTTGGACTTTCCATAGCAGCCCTTATCATTCAGCGGTGAAGGGGTAGAAGGTTGATGGGGTTCATGCTTACTGTGTGGCTGAAGAACATGAAGGCTTATGAAGAAAGTGAAAATGTAGAAAGGTAAGAGCCATGAGACATGGGAAAGAGTACTAATTAAGAATAAGGAAGATGATTGATGCAGAGCAGCGTTGAAGGACCAGCAGACATCAGAAACCGTAGTTATGTAATGAGGCTATTTAGTGTAGTCATAAGACTTTTGTTTAGCCAGGCTTAGTAGTCCAGGAAAAGGATTCTCTATGGTAATTCTCCTACCATTTCAAAACCAACCAATGATTTCATTGACAATTTGCAATCTGTTGATTTGTGCATTGCTATTCTGCATATGCCTGGAAATTTTAAAATCCAAAATGTTCATACATTGTATATGGTCAGAAAGAATACAGTGAAAACTAGGCTTTTTGTCAGTTTTGACAAGTATAATCTAAAGTCATGAATTTTAAAAACTTAAATACCATTGGCCAATATCCCGTAAATTTATTTTGTGAATATATATCATCTTTGTTTTCCATGGTGACCATGACAAGATTGTTAAAAACTGAATTTCTAAATAGAATGTTAGGTTTTTGTTTCTCTTATATAGACTGCTATTCCCAAACACTAGTCTGGACCAGTGGTAGAAAGAATTTCCGATGTAATTTGTAACTGATTTGGTTTTCAGGTATATATGTACACATATTTATAGAAAGATCACCTTGTTCTACAAGTAGAATTATGAGCTAGCTTAATTTTATATAACAAAAAAAAATATATCCAAGAATTTATTTAGATCTTCTGCAGGCCTAGAAAATGTTAGCTGCTTTTCTAAACCATAAACTTCTGAATCTTAAAAGAAAATATTTCAAAACTTAAACTTGCCCAAGGTGGCCTTGTATAGATATATATGTATGGGTTTAAAAAAATGACCTCATATGGGATCCACATTTACCATCTACTGTCTCCTACGTACATATGACACTTGGGGCAGTTTTAGCCTATTCTAGGATACAAGAATATATCTACCTTTCTTATTAATTAATTTATTACTTTTTTTTTTTAGAGACAAGTCTCCATGTTGCTTAGGCTGACCTTGAATTCCTGGGTTCAGGCAATCTTCTTGCCTCAGCCTCCTGAGTAGCTGGGACTACAGGGACACACCACTGTGCTCAGTACCTATCTTTCCTTTTAAATCACACTTCCTGATTTTTTTTAATTTTCAGCACATATCCTAATCTTTCCTGAGTCAAAGCAATAGTAACATTTCCCTATTTTTGCAAAATTCACAGATGTACTATTATGTCTATCTAATAGCATGAGCAATATGGACATTTAACCTGGTTATTGCCTAGTTGGTAGAAAATAAGTGTACTTGTAGTACTAACACTATGCCTGATTCACCATTTTGCTTTTATATTGCCTTTACAATGTCATTTTTCTCATTCTGTTACTGGCAATTTAGTTTTAAAGCATCATTGTTTTAAAAACATTCAAAATAAAAATTGAAGTACATTTTCATGTTTACAATGGGATCAAATACGGTGTTGTGTACATAAAAGAAACAAAATAGATCCTCTTAGCCCAAGGATATGGTACCAAAGTTTAAATAGATGAGAAATAACACAGTAATAAAGCATATGTGTAAATTTTTTCAGTGGTATTAAAATAGAGAACATATTGATAGAATTCTCTGATATTTATTCAGTTATGCCAAATGAACCATAGGCTATTCAAAAACACGGTGTGTTTTAGATGTTATTTTATTTTTAAAAATTAAGGTCAAACAAAGGTATGATTAAGAGTTCTGTGTGACCTACTTGCTCAGCCTTTAGACTGACTCTCCTTCTCTTATACTTCTATTTTCTATATTTGAAATTCAATAGGCTTTTTCCCTGTTTGAGTCATTCAGGTATGTGGAAGGTTGGAAGGAGTTGTTACTGTTTCACAGGTCACTAAATCGGTGTCTGAAAAGAAATACCAATGGCTTTTTAGTGAATAAGAAATGTTAGATAGTAGATAAATATTTTTTTCTAGAAAGCAAATTATACTATTATTCTGGACCAATTAAAGTTTTAACTTAATTGTTTATAGATAGATGTGGAAAAAAAAGAAAAAGACTTATTCTCATTTCAGAGTACAGATCTGCTTATATAGGATACATGATTTTTTTAAAAATTTCAAGTTGACTTTAATTTCCAAATATGTTTTTGTTTGTTTGCTATCAATTGGGGGTTTTTTTGGTCGTTGTTTAAAAAAACTTTTTTTTGAGGTAGAGTCTCGCTCTGTGGCCAGGGCTAGAGTGCCGTGCCATCAGCCTAGCTCACAGCAGCCTCAAACTCCTGGGCTCAAGCCATCCTCCTGCTTCAGCCTCTTGAGTAGCCGGGACTACAGACGTGCGACACCACGCTTGGCTAATTATTTCTAATTTTAGTCGTCTGGCTAATTTTTTCTATTTTTAGTAGAGATGGGGTCTCGCTTTTGCTCAGGCTGGTCCTGAACTCCTGACCTTAAGCCATCCTCCTGTCTCGGCCTCCCAGAGCACTAGGATTACAGGCGTGAGCCACCGCACCCAACTAAAATTTCTTTCTTTTTCTTTCTTTCTTTTTTTTTTTTTTTGAGACGGAGTCTCACACTGTAGCCCAGGCTGGAGTGCAATGGCGTGATCGTAGTTCACTGTAACCTGGAATTCCTGGGCTCAAGTGATCCTCCTGCCTCAGCCTCATGAGTAGCTAGGACTACAGGAGCATAACACTATAGTCAGCTAATTTTTTTTTTTTTTCAATTTCATAGAGACACAATCTTGCTTTGCTGTGCAGGCTGGTCTTGAACTCCTGGGCGCAAGTGATCCTCCTGCCATGGCCTTCCAAAGTGCTGGGATTACAAGCTAGAGCCACCATGCCCAGCCTATCAATTGTTTATGCTCATAAAGTATTATTTTAATATCAGATTAATTAAAATACAGCTAGAGGTAACTCAGGTACAACCCATTTTCAAGAAAGAATTTTAATTCCAATAAAGGAATGGGTTTTTGATTAGCTGTGCTATATACTTTGTCTTTTTAGTGTGGATAAGTAAGATTTGATTGCACAGGTGTGGTCATTTATTTATTGAACATCCTTATGTGCTCCAGTGATCTACCTAATTTGGATTTCTTTTTGTTGTTGTTTTCTCCTCAAATTCCTTTTTACCATCTTTTTGTTGTTTTTAAAGATTGCAAGACGTTCTGTGTTTTTCTTTCAAAAAAGTTAGTCTTAGACATAGAAGTTAATTTTACTGATTATTTATTTATTTATTTATTTTTGGAGACAAAGTCTCACTCTTTTGCCCTGGCTAGAGTGCCGTGGCGTCAGCCTAGCTCACAACAACCTCAAACTCCTGGGCTTAAGCAATCCCTTCTGCCTCAGCCTCCCAAGTAGCTGGGACTACAGGCATGCACCACCATGCCCAACTAATTTTTTCTATGTATTTTTAGTTGTCCCGATAATTTCTTTCTATTTTTTTTTTTTTTTTTAGTAGAGACGGGGTCTCACTCTTGCTCAGACTGGTCTCAAACTCCTGACCTCAAGCAATCCTTCCCCCTCGGCCTCCTAGAGTGCTAGGATTACAGGCATGAGCCACTGCGCCCGGCCGTGATTTTTTTAAAATAATAAATCAACATTTTCATTATTGTTTAATAAATGAGAAGTGAAATATATATGGCAGGTCTTCTGATATGCTTTATCAGCTTAAAGGCAAATGAGACACCCTCATTGACTTCAGTGAGCTCAATAATTTTTTTTAAGTGTTCGTATGTTGTAAACTGAAGGACTTCAGGAGGACCCATGAATCCTTTCAAAATATATACAAAAATTTGTGGTGTCTATATGTTTATGTTTTTCTGGGGAGATGGTCCATCGATTTCATCCGATTTTTAAAAGACTCTTGATTACCTAGAAAAGCTAAAAGAGGTAGAACACATCTAACTGTAATTTAATACAATAAGTGTTATAATAAGAATAAAAAGAATGAACTCTTGGACTTTAGCATAGAGTGAACATTGGGGCCTACCTACCATATTCGAGGTCCTACATAAGGACCCATTTGATATAGGTCCTAGGGCCAAGTTTGCCTTGTTCCATGCTACATCTCTTACATGTAATATAGTGACCATTATGTAGTGACATTTTCACAGTATAGGTATTGGTAGTGGTAAATAGATGGATGGGTTTTTTTGAAGATAAATTAATGAAGGGACTATTTGTAGAGGTGTGGGCATGGTTTAAGGTAACCAAAATAAGATGAGGAATCACCTAGGGATTAGCAATTGTTGGAAACTGTTATCCACCCAGATGAAGGGGCAAGGATGGGAAGTGCGTTCCAGAACTCAGTGAGAGTTGGAGGTATGGAAGAGGAGCCACCCCAGCAGGAGCTGTGTCCAAAGAGGAAACAAGGCAGGGAAGAAATAAGGAGAATAAACGGTGCCATTATTTCTCTCTCCTTCTACCCTTTGTTTTTCTGCCGATGCTTCGTCTCACTGGCAAAATCTAACCAGAAGCTAGAGGTATAGTGAGTCCCTAGAGATAAGGAGAGGCAGACAAGAGTAGAGGGCGGATCTGGGGGGACTAATGGAGAATAATCAGCAGAGTCCTCGATACTTACTTATTGAATTAAATTGAACTTATTTATTTATTTATTTTTTTATTTCAGCTTATTATGGGGGTACAAAAGTTCAGGTTATATATATTGCCCATGTCCCACCCATCCCCCCGAGTCAGAGCTTCAAGCGTGTCCATTCCCCAGACAGTGTGCCTGGCGCTCACCATGTAGTTATACCTCCATCCCCTCCCCCCACCCCCCACCTCCCCGAGTCAGCACCTTCAAGCATGACCATTCCCCAGACGGTGCACAACAGACTCATCATGTAGGCATACACCCATCCCCTCCCCCCACCCCCTGCTTCAGTTTGATACCCAATTGGTATCATTCCCCAACGTGCATTTAGGTGATGATCAGGGAAACCAGTTTTCTGGTGAGTACATGTGATGCTTGTTTTTCCATTCTTGGGATACTTCACTTAATATAATGGGTTCCAACTCTCTCCAGGAGAACCAAAGAGATGTCGTATCTCCGTTATTTCTTATAGCTGAGTAATACTCTATGGTATACATATACCACAATTTACTAATCCATTCATGAATTGATGGGCATTTGGGTTGTTTCCACATCTTTGCAATTGTGAATTGTGCTGCTATAAACATTCGGGTACAGGTGTCTTTGTCATAGAATGACTTTTGTTCCTTTGGGTAGATGCCCAATAATGGGATTGCTGGATCGAATAGTAGTCTACTTGAATCTGTTTAAGGTATCTCCATAATGCTTTGCACAGGGGTTGCACTAGTTTGCAGTCCCACCAGCAGTGTATGAGTGTTCCTGTCTCTCCGCGTCCACGCCAACATGTGTTGTTTTGGGACTTTTTGATAAAGGCCATTCTCACTGGAGTTAAGTGATATCTCATTGTGGTTTTGATTTGCATTTCCCTGATGATTAGGGATGTTGAGCATTTTCTCATATGTTTGTTAGCCATTCTTATATCTTCTTTTGAAAAATTTCTATTGATGTCATTTGCCCACTTTTTGATAGGGTTGTTTGATTTTTTTCTTGCTGATTTTCCTGAGTTCTAAATAGATTCTTGTTATCAGTCCTTTATCTGATGTGTAGTATGCGAAAATTTTTTCCCATTCTGTAGGTTGTCTGTTTATTCTCGTGACTGTTTCTTTGGCTGTGCAGAAGCTTTTATTGTGAAATGTAACTTAGCCTTACATATTATTAGAATAAAGTGAAAAATGAGCAAATGCTTAATGGTGGTTTTCTTATATGCCTTTAGTCCTTGAAGTAAAAATCACTTTGGAATTGTAGAGGCAACTATTTGTCTCATATATTTTGAATAGTTAAAATAGTAAAAATGATGAAATTATTATTAATCTATAAAAAAATTTAATTATTGTAGAATAACTCAACTTTTTCAAATATGCATGTTTCAAAATGTGAAAAATTGGTGCTTTTCACCTAGGGAAGACCAATTCATTTTCTAGGGCCTACCTCAAAAACTGCTTCTCTGAATCTTCTCTTGTTCAAATTTAAGGGTTATAGAACTTTGTTTGTACTTCCATTATACTACTTATATTCATGAGTAGTTAGTTATTTCTATTGATATTAAAAGAAGTTCACATTTACTGATTGTTTAACATGTGCCAAACTACTGTGCTTAGTCCTTTACATATATTCTTACAGTTTATCCTCATAATAACCACAGGAGGTATAGATATTGTTGCTAGGCTCTTGAGATATATCAGTGGACAAAATAAGTTCACAAAGGCCACAAATCTTTATATTCTGATACTATTAGTAATATTTCTACACCCTATTGTTGTCATTAATATTCTCTGGTTACTCTTGAAGTTGAGCACCTTTTCATATGTTATTAATCATTTAGATTTTTTTGTGTGTGAAGTCTCTGACCTAGTCTTTTGCCCATTTTTCTACTAGATTATTTGTCTTTTTATTAATTCAGAGGAATTCTATATGTATATTTGGATATGTGCCCTTTGTCACGTGTGGTAAATGACTTCTGCCATTCTGTGGTAGATTCAAGCTAGGGTATTAAGAACAGGTAGGATTTGGGTAGTCAATAATGAGTATTTCAAGTCAGATGAAAGAATAAAGTTACAAGGGAAGAAAATATAATTCACACATGAAACAGTTGAGTAGTTTGATTGGACTGAGGATAAACCTCAAAATATGTGGCAACAGAGAAGCCCTAGAAAATGCCAAAAATATACCTCAGCAGAGCATTTTCATTAAATCAGTACTTACCTCCTTCTGTTCAGGAACAATTAAGGTTAGACAACCTGAAAGGAACCTTGAAGACTGTTTTGCCTCTCTACGTAGGTAGCTCTAGGCTTTCTTACCTGTGCCAGGGAATGAACTTTCCTTTATTGAAATGGTTCTAGTGTCATTGCCTGGTGAAAAGGTGTCTTACAGCTACACTGAGGGGGAGAAGCCTAGAGGAATTTCCTTCACTTTGTCTATGAAGAGCTCTAGATTTCTCAGAGAGTTATTGAATATTAAAGTCAGAGCACCTTCATGCAGCTGCCCTTGCTGATCTGATGTTTCTCATCACAGAGCCTTCTATTGAAGGTTTGGGGCTTTGATTTCCTAAGACTTGTTATATATTTCCTTACAGAACTTGAAGGCCAATGGCTGAAGGGCTTTTTGGTTTTAGCATCCCTTCAGTCTCAGCCTCCATCCTATGATGTCTGCACCAATGTGAAATGTATCCATTCTGATCTCTAGGGAGATTATTCTAGCTTTTTAGAAGTCTTTACTGAATCTCATAGATTGACCTCTTCTTCCTAAACATTGATCTAAGGTTTTATTAAATTTTTAAATATAGCAGATGATATTGAGCATTGTAAATATAAAATAGGAAGGACAAAATATGTGCCTTTCATCTTCTTAGGAGAGAAATATATTAAACTCATTATTAAAAATAGTCCATAGAAAAATTTTAGCAATAGGTAATATAAAAGCTCTTGGTTAGAATGAATTCAAATATATGGAAATTAAATAAAAATGTAGAATCATTTTAGTTCACTGAAAATTAGCTGGTATAGCAAGCAACAGATAAAATCCCACAGACACTGCATTTTTTTTAAGTTCTATTACTCACAATAGAGCATGAGAAGATGTAGTATTTAATATAGTTATTCTCATTATTAAAAATGATTTACTTTTAAAACCTAATGTGTAACATTCTAAGTGATATTTGTTTTTTCCTCCATAGGCAAGAAGTTTGATAGCTGTAGGACTGGGTGTTGCAGCTCTTGCATTTGCAGGTAAGATAAAGAATACATATCAATACATTGTAGGAAAAATATTACCAGATATCTTTTGCAGTGATTCATGAGTAGACCATAGTATTCTGAGGTTTTGCTTTTCAGACATTATACATTCTCATTCTTTCCACCATTTATAGTTACTGAGCATTTGTCAGTGTAGCAAATCTGGATAACTTTATAGGGAAGAAAATTAATGATACAAAAGCTAGGAAAACCAGCTCCAATAATAGTTGATCTTCTGGCATTTTATTTTGTTGTTTGAGCTATAGTACACTATAAAAAGAAATGAATTTTTCATTTCCAGAAATTCTGTTTGATTTCTTTTTAATAATTTGATTTCCTTAGTAAATCTTTCATTCATCTCCTGCATTGTTTTTGTGGTTTCTTTATGTTGGGTTTCTATTTTCTCTTGTATTTCATTGAGCTTCCTTACAACCCGTATTCGAAATTCTTATGTTATTTCAATCTTTTCATTTTGGTTGGTATCCATTGGTAAGGAGTTATTGTTTTCTTTTGGGGGCTGTCATTTCACTTTAAGTTTTCATTTTTCTGAAGTTCTTTCACTGCTTTCTTCCCATCTGATCTCTCGGTTGAGACCTGGGGGTGCTAGACCTGGCTTACGGGCCTGTCTCCAGGTCTCTGAAGATCAGTCAGTCCCTAAGTGTGCCAGGGACAGGAGTGCTGGTCCTGAGTTGCCTATGGGGTGTTCTAGCAGGTTTTGTGTACCTCTTGGGTTATGTCTGACCTGCTGTCCTCACTTCTTCCCAACAGTGTGTAGTGAGTTAGGTCCCCCTGCTTACTCTTGGTGATGGGAGATAGTACTTGTGAGTACTAATCTGCCAGTCCATTTGCCTAAGTTAGGAGATGCTATGCTTAGTTCTGGGGTTGTTGCTCCTCTCATTGATTGATATTTGCATATTAAAATGAAATTATGTCCTCTGTTCATTAATTAGAAATTTGAAAAAATGTGACTGTCTTTCTGATAAATTTTGAAATGTTTATTAAAATAACATATATGAAGTAAACTATCAATAATTACTGTAGCAAGCACCTTAAAGGTATTGATTGGCTTGGATTATAGAAAATATATTTGCTTTTATTCCTTTGACTATTTAGGTCGCTATGCATTTCAGATCTGGAAACCTCTAGAACAAGTAATTACAGAAACTGCAAAGAAGATTTCAACTCCTGTAAGTTATAATGTGGCTTTAGTTAGAAAACTCATTTTGATTTTTGTTTGTATGACATATTTTATTTTATTTTAATTTTTTAATTTCAGCATATTACAGAGGTACAAATGTTTCGGTTACATATATTGCCTTTGCCCCACCCGAGTCAGAGCTTCAAGCATGTCCATTCCCCCAGACGGTGGGCACCGAACCCATTAGGTGTGTGTATACCCATCCCTTCCTCCCCCCAGTATGACATAGTTTAAAGTAACTCAGAAAATGTCTTGGATTTTGCAACGTTTGTAGAAGTTTACTTCCATCATTATATCATTGGTGAGTTTGTCTAATTTATTGATTTAGTTTAAGTTTCATGTTTCTTAATGTGAAGAAGTTTTAAAAGAAGACACTTTTAAGTGGTCATGTTATTTTAATATCTAGCCTTATTTCTGGTTTTGACATCTAATCATTTTGCTCCATTTAGTAGTATCACATCAACTTTGAGGTAACTAATTTTCCCTGTTGAATTGTTGTTCATTTATTCAATAAACATTTGGTGAGTGCCCACCAATTCCAGTCCCTGTGCCAGGAGTTTGGGATAGCTGGACAAAAGAGACACAGGCCCTGCCCTTGTGGAGCTTGCCCAAGACTATTTTGTCATCTTGAAATTTGAAGCTGGTCTCCTTATCCCAGCACACCTGCCTATCTGAAACATAAAACCACAAGGTTCCAAGCATGAAATCCTGTGGAACTTATTATACATTCTTCTAGCAGCATGATAGCTACTCTGGTGAACTGAAAATAAGTGCAGAATGAATGATAGTATGTATCCAAAAACCTACAGTATGAACTGTGGTTTGTGACCACTGAAGACAATACAGAGAAAACTCAGTGAAGCACTACAGCACAGACATTGACTTCTGGGGAAAAAGAAGCAGATCTGGGATATATCAGCTCAGCTTGCAGCAATTTGAGAATGAATGGCTTGTTTTAGCAAAAGCATCACAGGTTTGTGAGGCTTAGTTAGCCATGAACAATGACAGCACTTTCAAAGGATGACATACTGACAGATAATTAAACTCAGGTTCAAAAGAACTGCAAGTGATTTTGCAGTCCTATAAATACATATCTGTGAGTAGAGGGAGCATGTGTGTATTTCCTGTTTTCATATGTATAGTTTATTTGGCTAAAGTATTGATAGCTATACAGCATTCAGTCAGTAAATATTCATTGAGCACTTACTACATGATGGTAAGAGGTATACTCATGTAATACATTATTGTAGGCAGTGGGATATACTTACACCAGACAAAGAAATTGCCCGCTCGGAGCTTACATTTTAGTGGAGAAAGACAATAAACAAAAGAAGTAAGATTAGGTAATATCTGGAAGTGTTGAGTGCTTTTAAGAAAACCAAATTAGGGAAAGAGGCTGAAGAGTAACAGCAGAGAGGAATCTTTAGATAGGCCAGGTAAAGCCCCTCTGAGAAAATGAGGGAGCAGGTCATGTGGAGGGCCAATGGTTTATATTCGTGGGTTCCTGCAGGGCCAACTGCAGGACTTGAGTATGTGGATTTTGGTACCAGTGGTCCTGGAACCAATCACCCACAGATACCATTGGACGACTGTTTTAGTAGTGATTAACAGCAATTTTTTATTTTCTCTTTGTCTGCTTTTCTGTACACAGCTCCCAAATATTAAGTTTCAGTCCTCAAAATAAGTTCTTTTAGAAAGGTTGTATTGATTATATATATACAGATTGACCTACTCCTCATGAAGGCAGTGTCCTAAGGTGTTAACTTCTGGACCCTAGAGTTTAAGTAGCCTTTTCTGAGACTTCATTTCTACCAGGGCAAAACTGAAAGTAAAAAAATTGCTGAAATACCAATACCTGCTTTTAGGGTTAATGAGCTTTGTGACTGTAGTGGGAATGACAGTTCATGAAACATCATCAGTTTATCTTCCTTATTATGCTGATTCAAAATTTTAGAGCTACCTAAGGTAAATAAAAACTCATAGAAATATTTTTTTCTTGAATAAAGAATTACTCTATGCATTAGAGAATTACAATGCTTATCCCCCCATCCTCCATGTTAACCAGTCATTAGATACAGGCTGCTCCAGGAAGGGGACAGGAGCTTTCTTCAGGTAAGGCAATTCCTGGAGCATCTGACAGCTAGGAGCTATCTGTCAGCAGCAGCCGCAGCATCCCAGGAGTAAGTCCTTTCCTGAAGAGGGATCTGGCCAGCACATAACAGTGTCCTCTTTCATGATTCTTAATTCCTCTTTTTCCCATAGTCCACATTTAATACATCCAGGAAGCATTTAGTTCTGCTTTCAAAATACAGCCAGATCTGACTCCTTTGTACCACTTCCTCTGCCACCACCTTAGTCCATAGCACCGTCATCTATTGCCTGGATTATTGTTATGATATCTTAACTGGTCTCCTGCTTCTACCTTCCCACCTTTGTATTTTTCACGTAGCAGTTAGAGAAATCCTTTGAAAACAGTCAGATTGTGTTACTCCTGTGCTCTGGCTTCTCTTCCCACTTAAAATAAAATCCTCAACTCTTTCCATTGCTTACAACCCTCCACAATCTGGCCCCGATTACCTCTCTAATCTACCTCTCCTCATTGTTCTCGTCTCTCCAGCCAAACTAAAACCTTTAGGTCCAGTTTCCCAGCCTTTCCTGACTTGCCTGTCTGCTATACTGATGTACTCCCCACTATGTCAATTCCTCCTCCTTTCCCTGTCGGCCAGTCTAGTAGGCAAAACGTCTGACGTATCACCATCAAATGATTTGGTCAAGGATATCCAGTGAGAAAAGTACTATAGGGCTTAGAAAAAGTTCAAGCGTTTTATTTCTGTCAGTCTCTTTTGTTCCTTCAGATGTATCTCAGTGTTGAAAAATTCGTGTTTTGAAGTGAAAAAAAATCGTTAATGTTTTTTAAGTATGCTTTGTCAAAGTTTCTTGAAAAGGATCATTGTTTGGTGATTTCCCTCCCCCCAACACACACACACAATTTCAAGTTGACTTCTACTAAAATGCATTACTCTTGTTGCAGCTACGTGATGAGATTGAGGTCATGCCACCTCATGCATGGAACTAATTATTTCTTGCTCTTTCTTTCCTTTACAGAGCCTTTCATCCTACTATAAAGGAGGATTTGAACAGAAAATGAGTAGGCGAGAAGCTAGTCTTATTTTAGGTGTAAGGTAGGTGTGCTGCATAAGTATTATTGTGTTCTGTGGCCAAGCTTGTCTTAAAAAAGGAGAAAATGTTACAAGAAAGTTATACTTTTGTTTAAAATTCTGAGTAGGAGGCAGAGGGGAAAATATCAAATTTTTACATTTTAAAGCCTCAAATCTAAGAGAGTATACCGCTCCACCTAAAAACATCAGGCAAAGTTGTGATGTGTCTTTATTCTTTAATAAGGAGTTATAATATTTGAATACTAAAGTTTCAAATCAGTCAATCAAAATATCCTTTATTGTGATACTGAGTTCTCTCTGGACTCAGTTTTATAATTTGACATGTATCATATTTTTAATTGTAATTCAGGATCTATTTCACAGTTCTTTTCTACTTCCACAAATTGACAGCTAGCATATTTTATTATATTTGTTTCACCTCAGTATCCATTTATTGTCCAACTTTGGACAGTATAGGAGAAAGTTAATGATATTGTATGATTGCCGTGTGATATCATTTAACATTTAATGTTAAGAATATTTTCTCCCACCATAGATTGATCATCAGCTGTATTCATTTCTTTACCTTATATTCCTTTAGAGCCTACTCTCAAATTTATGTGAGAGTTAGTTGTAGTAGTTCACACAACAAATCTTCTGGTGATTTAATCAACACAAGCAGAATAGATAATAAAGTCCTATATTGACAAAAACAATTTTAATCTTTTGTGATCAGCAGATTTTCATTTTTTAATTTATTTTAAAAAATTTTTAATCCCCAATATGATAGTATAGCAGATTTTTTTAAAGCAAAAACATTTTATTATTTCTTATAACCTAGCAAAAAACAAAAGAGTGTGGGTGGGAGGCTCAATTTAGCTTACAGCTTTATTTAAATCTAAGAGAGACACGATCTCTCCTCATCAGAGAATAGAAAATGGGAAATGATTTTAAGCAAGAAAACCAAATTAGGAAGTTAGCTATATTAGTAACTATTCCTTGCTTATTATTATGGAGAATAGCATTGATATTTTTGAATGTTTATTGTCCTCCCATAGTATCCCATTCATAGTCTTGAAATGTGAATAGGAAGATACCATAAAACAGAAAGGTTTTTGAGGATATCCTTTAATATCATCCAAGGCACTTCAGTTGTTAGGACAGATAGTTAGGAGCTGACTATGTTTTTGAGTTCTCTTAAGATACCTGCCCCAAGAATCCAAGTGCCTATCAGTACACGAGTGTATTAATAAAATGTGGTATATGTATACCATGGAGTACTACTCAGCCATAAAAAATGGTGAACTGTATGGAACTGGAGGCCATTCGTCTAAGTGAATTATCATAAGAATGGAAAAACAATCACCACATGTACTCACCATTAAATTGGAACTAATCAATCAACACTTATGTGCACATATGGAAATAACACTCATTGGAAATCAAGCAGGTGGGAGAGGGGAGGAGGGGATGGGTAAATTCACATCTCACAGGTATAATGCACACTATCTGGGGGTGGGCACATTTATAACTTTGACTCAAACAGTACAAAAGCAATTGATGTAGCCAAAATGTTTGTACCCCCATAATATTCTGAAATAAAAAAAAAAGATACATGATTATAAAGATTTTGGTTACGAAGGTTATAATGGTTCAAAACTGAAAACTATACAAAATTCAGTGGTTAAGAGCACAGACTCTGGTATCAAGTAGATCTGGTATGAATACCAGTTTTACCACCTGCTAAATGGTTGACCTCAGTTTCATCATCTTTAAAATAAGATAGAGATAATATATTAGTTTCAACTGCATAGGGATGCCATGAAGTCTAAGTTATATAACACAAATGAAATTCTTAATACAAAACATGGCAATTAGTAACTACTCTATAAACATCAGCCAAGCAAAGCAGATCCTTATTCTGATTCTGCTGCTTAGCTGTTGTATTGTATGATCTTGGTCAAGCTTTTTATTTATTTATTTATTTTAGCTTATCTGCACTTTTAGTTTCTTCAATTTTGAATTGGGATTAACAATATTCTGCCTTGTTGGAATAATATAAGAATGATAGATGATACCTTTTTCTACAAGTGCCTACCAAATAACAGGTACTTCAAAAAATGTTGGGTCCTTTCCCTTCCCATCTCTATCATGAGTGCAAAGGCTAGATATTTGCCCCTAGCACATTAAATGGAAAGGTAAAACCTATCTTGCTTTCCTCTACCCCTTTCTTTCACAATGTTGATTATGATAAGATATGTTAAGATGTGAATACATCACTATGATATCATTTTCTACGATCATTGAATCTAAACTGTGTGGAGTACATTAACAAGTAGATGAAGGCAAAATGGAGCTGATCCTGTTGATGATCTATTAAAAAATACTCTGTATGTGCTATTTGATGATTCTATACATTCTTCCATATTGCATTTAATATGTGATTGTTTGCTAAAATGAGTATTTGAATCTTTGCTTTAGGTTTTTCCTTGCAAGAGAATAGTTTTCTACACTATAATTCATGTTTATAACAAAAAGCCTAAATTTTTATTGAGCTGCCCAGGAATACTATTGTTATACCTAGTACAATTAAGTCCTCACTTAACATTGTCGATAGGTGACTGTGACTTTAAGCAAAACAACATATAACAACACCAATTATGTTTTTCTCGTCAATGTTATAATGAAACGACACTGAAGGAAAAAAAACGTTATTCAAGGACCTGCTATAAGTCATTCGCTTAAAGTTGCAGTTTTCAAGAACCTATCGACAACGTTAAATGAGGACTTACTGTATTGTCTTAAGTGATCACATTTGTGATTTTCAAACTTTCTGAAAACTTGTGTGGAGCTATTTAAACTAAATATTACTCAAAAGCCCAATAGTAAAAAAAGTAAAAGATGAAACCAAAACTGGTCCATTTGCCACAGGGTTGGGGGACACCGCTCAGTCCCACACACCTCACTGCCAGCCAGATGCATTCCAGGGAGCACAGTTTGAAATCTCTGGTCGAGGGAACATGACATTTAAAGTTACATTTTCAATTTCATAGTAAAAGTGTATATACTGGAGTTATATCATCGCAGCTATACTAAGTTTAAAACCTAGGATTCTCTCATCTTTTCTAATTTTTACAGTGACAAACAAATGTATTAAAATGTATTACGGTCCTAGAGACTTAATATAGTAATGGCAAAAAGGTAATAAACCCAGCAGGCAAGCGAGAATGCTTCCCCTCAACCCCAAAGCTCACCACTAGGAGTCTGATAATTATTATCTTAGAAACAGAATGTTTTGAATGCTCATACTTGCACATAAGAACTTTCCTTGCTCGTATTTGTTACTTTAATCTACTTCAGTGATTGGCAGACCTCAGTGTTTGTAATACTTTATGGAGTTTTATGTATAAAACCATATGCACTATTTTTTATAGGCTGTGTAATTGATTTTCAAGGATAATTTTTGCTGAAGTGATTTTCAGATTTTCATTTGCGCAATTAAAACTTAGTATCTAGACTAATATGCAACTTACTGTACATATATCCTCAAAAAATGTACAGTGCAAATTTGGATTTTTGGTGAATTTTTATCTTATCTAGTGGGCCTCATTAGCTAGCTAGATCACTAGCTAGCTAAACCAAGAAAAGATTCAAATAAGTGCAATGAGAAATAAAATTGACATTACAATTGATACCAGAGAGATACAAAAGATCATCAGCAACTACTATGAACATCTCTACACTCACAAACTAGAAAACCTAGAGGGAATGGATAAATTCCTGGAAATATAAAACCTCCCAAGATTCAACCAGGAAGAAATAGAAATCCTGAACAGACAGTAATAAGTAGTACGATTGAATCAGTAATAAACAATTTCCCAAGAAAAATATGCCCGAAGATTACATGAATTTGCAGCTGAATTCTGCCAGACATACAAAGAACTGCTACCAGTTCTTTCTAATGGAAACTGTTCCAAAAAATTGAGGAGGAGGGAATCCTCCCTAACTCGTTCTGTGAAGCCAGTGTCACCCTGATACCAAAGCCAGGCAAGGACGCAACAACAAAAACAAACAAACTACAGACCAACATCCTTGATGAACATAGATGCAAAAATCCTCAACAAAATACTAGCAAACAGAATCCAACAGCACATCAAAAAGATAATACATCACAATCACATGGGTTTTATTACAGGGATGCAAGGATGGTTCACTATATGCAAATAAATAAATATGATTCACCACATAAACAGAATTAAAAACAAAAATCATATGATCATTTCAATAGATGCAGAAAAAGCATTTGATAAAATTTAGCATCCTTCATGATAAAAGTCCTCAAGAAACTAGGCATAAAGGCTCATACTTCAGAATAGTAAAAACCATCCATATATGTGGCAGACCCATAGCCAACATCATATTGAATGGGGAAAAGTTGAAATCATTCCCACTAAGAATTGGAACAAGGTTGCCCATTGTCACCACTTCTATTCCACATAATCCTAGAATTCCTAGCCAGAACAGTCAAGCAAGAGAAAGAAATAAAGGGCATCCAAATTGGAAAAGAGGAAGTCAAATTGTCTCATTTGCTGATGATACGATATACCTAGAAAACCCTAAAGACTCCTCCAGAAGACTCCTTGCTTTGATAAATGAATTCAGTAAAGTTTCAGGATACAAAGTCAGCGTACATAAATCAGTAGCATTTTTTATACCAATAATGACCACTCAATTCCATTTATAATAGCTACAAAAATAAAATAAAATACCTAGGAATACATTTAACCAAGGAAGTAAAAGATCTCTATAAGGAAAATACAAAATAATGATGAAAGAAATTGTAGATGACACAAACAGATGGAAAAACATTCCAGGCTCATGGATTGGAGGAATCAATATCATTAAAATGACCATAACTTTGAGTATCTACAGATTCAATACAATTCCTAACAAAATACCAATATCATTTTTCACAGAATTAGAGAAACAATCCTAAAATTCGTATAAAACCGAAAAAGAGCCCAAATAGCCAAAGCAATCCCAAGTAGAAAGAACAAAGCTAGAAGCATCACATTACCTGACTTCAAATTATACTGCAAGGCTATAGTAACTCCAAACCAGCATGGTACAGGTATAAAAATAGATCCATTCATCTCATGGAACAGAATGGAGAACTCAGAAAGAAAGCCACATACCTACAACCAATTGTTTTTCATTTCTTAATAGGCAGTTAAACAGTATAGTGTTCATATCCCTGACACAATGTTTAATGGTTACATTCTCAAAATTCAGTGGTCTTTGTAACTAGACAATGTTTGATTGTCTATCAGGGAGTTACCTACAAGCCAAACAATAGTTTGATTTGGTCCCCCAAAGACTTCTGTAAACAGACAAAAGGTATACCCATAAGTCCTTATATGAAAAGACTTATCCATTTTATTCATGAAAGGATATTTTATGTGCTTATTAAGCAATTAATAGCACATTTTAACATGCTTAGTGAACTGGCATTTACCCAAAGATTAGAGGTGGCAAGGAACTGCTAAAGACTAGAACACTAACAAAATCAATGACAGCTGATAGCAAGGGAGAGGCACTATTCAAAACAGACAGAAGAAGCAAACCACTACAGACCTTGAGTTTCTTTGTGTTTAATTGATATCATGATAATGCTCTGAGTCATTCAAGAAATGTTAAAGTAGGTTATTCATATTATACTTTATTTTTTAAAAGTAGGAAATATATAATAAATTTTCATAAGCATCCTTTTCATCACTAATAACAACTACTATTTGAACACTGACTATGCTAGGTCATGCTAATCTTTTTACTTATATCATCTAGTTTATCTTTAAAATAATCCTGGGAGGTAGATTTTATTATGTGCGTTTTACGTATGAGAAAATTATAACTCAGAGTTTAAGTCACCAAGAAAAAGTTTCATAGCTAATGAGTGGAAGAATCAGCATTTTGAACCTGTATCTGAATAACTGTAAAAGTACCTGCTTTTAGCCACTACAGTGTGGTTCATCTATGAAAATTAAATTCTGCTGATCTTTACAACTACCCCATACTTTAAGTCAGCTATTATTATCCCTATTTGAGGCCCAGAAAAGTTGAGTAGCTTGGATAAAATAGCATAGCTATTAAGTAGCAATAGTAGGATTTTGTTGTTGTTAGTGTTTTTTTTTTTCTTGCCTAGAAATGTACTAATGAGAAACATTTCCAATACTAGATAAATTAGGTTTTACCAAAATAATTTTAGGTTTATTTAATTTTCTACTTTAATTTTTGTTTCCAGCATAGGCTTTAACAACCAACCTTTTACCACAGGTTTCTCACAAAGCAAAATAAACTGTGAGATATAAGGTGTTTTAAGAGCCTCTGAAAGATAAAAATAAAAGATAACTATGATGGAGCACTTGCTGCATGCTAAGTACTGTTGTAGCACTTGATAGGCATTAACTCATTTAATCCTTGCTATTGCTCCATGAGGAGTTTGTTATTGCTAGCTCTATTTTACAGTGAGGAAGCTGAAGCACAAAGGAGTTAAAAATTGGACAAAGGTTACCCAGTCCTAAATGACAATGTTAGGATTAAAATCTAGCAGTCTAGCTCTGAAATCCCAAATACCTGCCTAATACACTGTATGCACTGCCTTCCCCCAAAATAACTTAGAAGCCTCAGTTTTCAAACTTACAGTATAGTCTGCAGACTAAGACTCCCCTGACCTATATATTGTGTTTTATTTTTTAAATTTATTGAGACTAAGGACTGGTGTTACAAAGGACTGAAGAAAAACATATACAACACTGAAGCAATGATTTATTTTGATAGTTAATGGAATTAAGTGAAAAACTGTAATTTCATATTTGTCCACAAGATGGTGAAATTCTCATTAGGTTTTAATTTCTTGAAGCCCATATAAACTGTTAATTTATAATCTGCATTTGGCACTATTTATTATAAGCACTTTAATTTCTTTTTACAGCCCATCTGCTGGCAAGGCCAAGATTAGAACAGCTCATAGGAGAATCATGATTTTGAATCACCCAGATAAAGGTAGGTAGAATTCCTATTTTTCATCATATGTGGATCACAATATGCTGTGAATTCCTGATTTCAGTTTACTTAAACTCATAAATGATACATAGTTGAGATGGAAGTTTATGTGCCACATGTATTATGATTTTTATCATAAATAAATAAGCCTTTAGGTTGGAGTTCAGTGACACACAGAAGTAATGGATTTATGTTAAAAGCTTTTAAGAACTTAGTTGCTGTGTTTTATAAAAGAGTACCTGAACCTGTTTGATGCTCCTGCCATTCTTATCAAGAAAGAAAACATGAGTTGTGAGCTCTTTGATTGTATAATTTGATTTGGGCCCCATGAATTATATTTATTTAACCCTAAATATAAAAGCACAAGAGTTAGAGGATTTCCTCTAAATCTATGAATGTAATATGTCATAGATGATTCTAAATTTCTTAATTTTATTCTGGAAGGCTCTGAGGCTGAGCCATTTGTTTTTAACTGGCCAGGTTTTTAATGTAAATTTATCTTACAGAAAGACAATTATTATAACTTTAACTACACTACAGCTGCTTGAGAGAGAAAGCCCATATGTTCATTACTGTTTCTGCTTTAAAATAACAGATGGTAGAAAGTTGCACTGTATTTCAGAAGTCAAAGGGGGGGAGGAAAGTGAAGGGTTTCTTGGATTCCTATTTATAGACTTTCAATTTTCTAATTATTTTGAACAAAACTAAAAACAAATTTTGGATTCCTATCTATCCTTACTGACACCAAAATAAGGCATTCTTTTTCAGCTTTCTCACTTAATTACTTACTATAAAAATTCTTTTCACTAGGCATCATCTCTGTTGGTTTTTTATACTTGCTGTTCTTTAGTGTGAATAAACATGAGAATAAACTTTGAAAAGAGATTTTGCTTAAAATTTCTAAACAGCTTCAACAGTTACTGAAAGATCCACTCAACTAATTTACTTTGTATTGTGGGCTTTCAGAGTAATTGACTGAGAAAGAAATGTGTTTAAGTGCCTCCTTGAAGCTCTGTGTCTCCTAAACATCGTGTGTCCCTTCTAGGTCAAGTGAATGCCCTTCTCTGATTGATTGCAGTAGGATCAAGCACTCATGTCTTTCAGATGATTGACAAGTTGTTGATTGTGCCTGCTGGCAAGGAAGCAAGTTCTAAAATGTATCTAAGAATATGATTTTTAGCCACCTTTAGTAAAACAGAAAATGTTGATGTATCTTATGAGCCAGTAGTGTTTGAAGAATTATATGATTTATTCTGAGATGGTATGTTTAGCAGAGGTGGGATTGTTCACTGTAGTGTGCTTTACTCCTGCCTGGCGCTGTGTGAATAGCTGGATGTGAGAGAATGGACCCACGAGCAGGAGGCTGGCATTTTTTCTGGCTTCTGCCTTCCAGCCAGCATTGTGGCCTTGCATACTCCCTTAACTTCTCCAAATGTGAGTTTTATCATCTCCAAAATGAAGGGATTTATTTTTAAAGTCCTCTTTGGTTACATGACTTAATGACCTTTTATACATGTATAATTAATGAAGAGCTTGCACCCTATGATTCTCTTCAAGTCACATTTTTAACTTAAGAAAGATACTCATAATTTTTTTGGATTGTTGTACCATCTAAGAATGTATTGACAACTGTGGACATTTTTTCCATATAATTGCTCATTCACCCAGAACTTAAAGGCATGTGGAGTTTCAGAGAGTTCATAGTCTTCCTAAAACTCGTATACAGATACTCATAGGTAAGAACTCCTGCTCTAGTAGAAGTGTAGTGAATTATGGAATATTGGAACTACTGTGTATGATAGAGTTGGGAGATGATAGTTCATAAATCTGAAAATTATCTTTTGAGAAGGAAGGTTGTTTTGTTTTTAATGGGGAGAAGATAACGGATTTTAAACAAAAATATCTCATTGCCTTTGGAGAGAGAAAGCCAGGAGTACTGGGGGAAGTATGAGAATGGGCAACTCTTAATTTTGCCTCCTCACCATATTTGCTTTGACCAAGTCATTATTGGGTGTTAATAGGTGGTTGCAAATACTTAAATCCCCTACCGAATGCTTCTGAAATTCATGAATATGTTCCCCACTGCATCCCCAAGTAACTTTTCTGTTGGTTTTGCTACCAGCTGGTAGAATAAATTTGGAACTTCAAATGTGTGATCATCTGTAATTTCTTACACATTTCATTATCAGCTTGTGTAAAGAAAGTGACACCAGAAAATTAGGTGTGGGAAATGGCTAAAAATAAATTTTTTTGTAACTAGTTTTAAATGAGCGTTCAAATGTGTTTTGGTAAAAAGTAAAGTTTGCTTTTTTAACTTACTGAGATAAAAAATTAAGGTAGTGAAAAAATCTCAGGTCCTTGATCTAATGCTTTTGAGCTAATATCTTTTAAGTTACTGGTTTTCTTAAATTGTTGAAGAAATAGGTTAGTTGTTACGACATTAGTAGTTTGATATAAATACCCAATTTATAGAGAAGGAGAGAAGACAGACTAGGTAAATTTGAAAAACCATGGACTGCAGAGATTTCAAAGTGTAGTTTACCTATTATTGTTGGGCCATAGTTTGTTGTTACCTGAGTGCAAGAAGTTAAAAACAGAAATCAAAAGCAAACATTTAGAAACCTTGATAACAATTTGACATTGTTGTGTTATCTAAATGTGTGATACTTTGTATTGTGCAAAACTATTGGTCCATGCTAATTAAACATTAAAAGTACTTGTTTGCCATAGTTTGAGAGGCAGTGATCTGGTTAGCGCTGCTTCCTAAATCAGGAGTTTCTGCTACATCCTGGGGAAAATGTCCTGTTAGCTCTCTTTAAAGACTTCTAGTGATGGACAGCTTTCTGTTTTATAAGGCATCTCACTCTCCTGGTAGGCAGCTGTAACTACTAGAAAGTTCTTCCTTACATTTAGATGAAATCTGCCTGCCTGCAGTGACAAAATTCTCAACCTTTTTCCATTTATACCCCTTTCAGTAAACATATAGTTTTCTCACTCTTCTTTAATATAATATAAAGTTTGTATTAAAATTAAATTAAATTTTGGGATTAAAAAGAAGTCAAAGTTACTATACTGTTGAATGGATTTTCCCTAATTACTTTCATCATAGAAGAAACTAATTTTGCCATGAAGTCCTGATAGTAATATATTACAATTTATTACAGTACATTTAAAATATATTAAAATTTTTAAAATGTTTTACAATATATTTTTAATATATTTAAAATACATTAAATTGTAACTTATTACAATTTATTACAGTACATTTTAAAATTTGTAACTATTTAATATTTAGAGAAAGATGTGATTGTCAAGAATCAACATGGATTTACTAAGAAAAAGTGATGCTTAATTAGCTTTATCTCCTTTTTTGATAGATGTACTAGACTATTTGTTTCAGAGGACTCATCTTTCTTTTTCTTTCATTTCAACACTTTAGTTAGATTTAAGGCTTTATATTTGAGTTAATTAATTTTTTGGTAAAGAAATAATTTTGTTTTATCATGCATTGATTTTTTTTTCCCTTGATAGATGGTAAGATCCTTAAAAGTAACGAACATGACTTATTCATCTTTATAACCTATATGCTGACACATAATAAACTCTAAATAAGTTTTTTTGGATTAGTGAATAAATAAGCAAATGGATAAAAAGAAGGCAATAAAATTGGTAGGTAAAACAGAATTGGGAGTGATAATTGATACGTTAAATAATCATATCAAATTTTTAAAAGACTTATTAGATTTATATGAAACAACCTGAAACTGTTCTTTTATTCATTCAAAAATTATTACTCTGAAACAAGATAACTAGATCCCTGTCCTCATGGAAGCATACCTTCTAATGGAGGGGCAGACAGAAGGCAAGTAAACCTATTTCAAGTTGTAATAAGTAGAAAAACAGTATAATGGACTGAGATATAGAATATGGGAGGCAAGTTTATCTAGGGTGACTGGGCAAACCTCTTTGAGGAGACCTAAAGGATAAGAAGGAGGCAGCTATGTGAAAAGTGGTAGGAAAGTACAGGAGCCAACATGTGCAAAGGTGCTGATGGAGGAAGAATTTAGTGTGGTTAAGGACCTGAAAGAAAACTAGTGTGATAGTGTAATTGGCAAGAAGAGAGGTCAGATAAGATGAGGTGGTGCCCAGGTTTTGAAAACTAGCTATGCATTATGATAATGAAATACTGTAGTTTCCGTATAATATTTGAACTTTATTCTAAATGCAAAAGGAAGTTACTGTCAGCTTTTAATCAGTAGAGTGGTGTAATTCTATTTACATTTTAAGAAATCATATTTTTTAGATCCAATCTCTATTTATTTATTTTTATTTTTAAGTATTTTTGTATTGAAGTGTAATATATAGGCAGAAAGGTGCACAATTATAACTATTTTTCTTTATCACTGTGTTGACCTTTTGTACTGATTGTGCAAAAACATTGATGAGTAGAACTGCTGATGTCTTAGCATGAGTCAAGGCAGTGGCACTGATCTTTCTGTATGTGCATTTGGGAAAAATTAATCTTGACCCCCACACATACCATATGCAAAGTTAATTCTTAATGGATTATAACCTGTTAAAAAAAAACTTTAGACAAATTAAATTTAGTAAAGTATGTTTGAGCAAAGAATGATTCATGAATTGGGCAGCACTCAGAACCAGAAGAGGTTCAGAGAGCACCCCACCCCCCCCCCCCACCCAGTAGTGTGAGCCATGCGTTTTTACAGGCCAGACACAGAAGCAAAGTAGGGAAATCATCTGATTAGCTAAAGCTAGGGATCTGCCTTATTAGGGCATGGTACAATGAGGCATTTGCCTTATTTGGGCATGGTAACGATGAGTTGGCTGCCTGTGACTGGCTGAAGCTGGGTTGTTTGTTACATGTCTAAGTTGAGTTTCAGTTTGTTTATGTAATTATAAGTTAGGTTGCATTTGTTAGGTGGGAACTCACAGTATGGAGACAGCCCTGGGCTACTGGCCTCCTGCTTATTTAATTAAACAAACCTAAATGTGAAAGATAAAACAATAAAACTTATATATAAAAAGCATAGACTAGGCAAAGATTTCCTTTAGAGGACATAAAAAGTACTTACCATGTAAAGGGGGAAAATGCCTCTATTTATGAGAAAAATTAACTGGTAATTTTGCTTTTTGGAAAGGTTGATAAATTTTGCTATCCAGATTACTCTGGCCGCCTAAAAAGGATTGGGCAGTGTTCTTTATTTTATCAACATTTGTATAAGATAAGTCTTGTTTCTTTTTTAAATATTTGTAAGAATTCACAAATGAAGCCATCTGGGCTTAGAGACTTCTTTGTGGGAAGATTTAAAATTTCAGGCTTAATTTATTTAAAAGATACGTATCTCTTTCAAATTTTCTATTTCTTCTTATTTTAGTTTTGGTTAGTTTTTTCATAGGAATTTGTTCATTTCACCTAAAGTTTTAGATTTATTGTTATAAAGTTATTCATAATATCTTCCTATTACTTTGTTAATGTTTGTAGTAGCTGCAGTGTTATGCTATTATACTTTTTCATTCTCAATATGGATAATTTATATCATCCTTTATTAATCTCCATTTACAAAGTAATTTTTGCATCATTAATTATTCTGAACTTCCTTTCTTCTGCTATATTTGGGTTTAATTTTGCAGTTCTTTTTCTAATTTTTTGATATGAATATTTAGATCATTGTCTTCAGCTATCATTCAGTTCAAAATACTATAATTTTCGTTATGATTTTGTCTTTGACCTGTGTGTTATTTGACATGTATTGCCTTATTTTCAAACAGTGGAGGATTTCATAGTTATCTCTATAGTACTGATTTCTAGCTTAATTCCATTTGGGAAGAGAATGTACTCTGCTTTTAGTGATCTAGCATATGGTCAGTTTTGGTAAATACTGTGATCACTTATTCTGCAGTTATTGGATACAGTGTTCTAGATATGTGAATAAAGTTTGTTGTTTATATTGGTCAGATATGCTATATCCTTACTGATTTCTTGTATGTTAAGATAGGTATAAAGCCTTTTGTGATTGTGAATTTGTCTATTTCTTTGTTTAGATTTGTCTTTTATTTATTTATTTTTGCTTGTGGTAATGGGATGATTTGGGGGACAAATGATTTAGGATTGTTGTATCTTCCATGTGAATTTCCCCCTTGTTTTGAAATATCCCTTTTAATCTGTAGTAATGCTTTTTGCCATAAAGTCTACCTTATCCAAAATTATTTATAGCTTTAGTTTCTTTTGGTTAGTGTTTACATGGTTTATTTTTTTCTATCTTTTTACTTTCAGCATTTCTTTATTTTTATTATTGAAGTTTGTGTCTTATAAGCAACATGCAGATTTTTTTTCAATAACAATTTTAGACTTCAAGCATTCAGTCCTCTTACATTTAATGTAGCTGCTGATATTTGAGTATATTTTATATTATGTTACTTTTTGTTTTGTATTTAACTCACCTTTGTTCTTTTTTCTGTTTCTTGACTTGTTTGCTTCATTCTTTTTTAAATTTGTACTTTTTTCTTTAGTAACTTGATTGTTAAATATAGTGATCATTCAAAGAATACAACATACTTCCTTGAGTTATTACAATCTGAAATAAAATACCATTTTGGCTACTCCCCGAGTAATACTGGGGCCTTAAAACATTTTTGAGAGTGTCTTTTGCTTTTGATTTTCAGCAGTTCTATTGGATATGAGTTGGTGTCATTTTCTTTGCATTTATCCTGATTGTGGTTTGTAGAGCTTCTTGAATCTATGGGATGATGTCATTTTTTCATCCATTTTAGAAGATTATACTTCATTATTGGTAATCTGTTCAAATATTGCCTCCTATCTTTTTTCCACTCTCCTCTCCTAAAACTCCAAAAGTGTATATTTTCAGCTCCTACTTTTTTCACTGTATCTCATATATCTTTTATGCTCTTGTGTATGTTTCTATCCTTTTTTGTGTAGATATTTTTTCGTAATTTTTTCTAGTTCATTGTCCTTGTATACTGTCTAATCTGCTCTTAAACCTATTAAGTTCTTAATTTCATTTCTAAAATTTCTAGTTGATTCTTTTTTATGGAATCCAATTCTGTGAAGTTCTTCAAAATTTTATGCGTATTTCTCATTGTTTCCTTGTTTTCTTAAATATATTATTCATAGTTATTTCAAATCCCTTTTCTGATACTTCTGATATCTAGCTCTCCTCTGTTTCTATTGTATTTTGCTTTTCAGGCCTTACTTTGGTATGCGAAGTAATTTTTTTTAATGTTATGCATTTTGTATGAAAGCAACAGTTATCAAACTTTTTAGTCTCAGACCCAGACTTTGTTATGTGCATTCTATCAACATTTACAATAATAGAAATTAAAACTGAGAAAGTTTTTAAGATATTTATCTAATTCATTTTAAAATATTAAATTTGTTATATGTTAACATAAGTAACATAATATTTATTAAAATTTATATTTTCCACAACCAAATTTTTAAAAACTTGTCAGTATAGTGACATTGTTTTACATTTTTGCACATGTCCCTAATGTCTGGCTTAATAGAAAACACCCTGATTCTCATATCAGCCTCTGAATTCATTCTCTTGTGATATGTTGTTTTGTTTAAATATTTGAAGAAAATATGACTTTACACAAATGGGTAGTTGGGAAAGGAAAGAGTATTTTATTTGTCTTTTCAGACAGTTGTGGATATTCTTCATTGCTACTAAACCAGAACTCAAAAAGTAGTAGTTTCTTAAAGATTAGTTGCTTTGTGGAATCTGAAACCATACAAATGAACTTTCAGAGTCATTAAAATCCATTGGTCTGTCTTGTACCTTTAATTAATCGTTTTTTACCTCTGCACAATTTTGTAACATCATTCATTGGTAATTTGGAAAATATTGCTTCAATGAGAGTTATAGATTGTCCAAATGTTGATGCATTTCATTATACCAGTATTGGTAAAGATGTTGTTCCCAGATTAGCGGCAGCACCGCCTGGGAACTTATTAGAAATGCAAACTCTTCGGTTCTACTCTAGACCTATCAAATGAGAAGCTGTGGTTGGGGCCCAGCAATTTGTGTTTTACCAAGCCCTCCTGGTGATTCTAATGTACACCAGTGTTTGAGAACCACTGCTCGAAGGGTTCCAGCTGAGTTCCCTGAGTGTTCACTGAGGCACCTGTGCTTGGCAGGTTATGCTCTCTAATCACTGTCTCCTTAGCATTTCAAAACTTCCAAAAACTTGCCTCTGATTTTTAGAAGCTTCCTGCTTTTTTCAGAAGTTTTCTGCTTTGCTTCTTAGCCTTTTGCCTTGTACAAGTTCAGAATATGATTCATATTTAGAGGGAAAAGCCTGCCATATGTCAGGCTCCCTTTTCAAGCCTGCCTTTTTCAGCTGGATTCTAAGCCTTTGAGTCTTCAGTTTCTGTGGTTCCAGCTCATGACAATGCAAGAGGCCCTGCTCCGCTAGCAGCAGCATTCCTGAATCCTTTGGCCATACTTTTAACCTTCTGCTCCACTACAAAAATGAGCAAATACTCTAAGGGAAAAAGCAATTTTAGAATGTCATCTTACCTCTCTACTTCCCTCTCCTTCCAGAATCTCTGGACCTTCAAGTTCTAGTTTCCTTAGCAGTTTCTCTATAACATTAATAAACAGGTAGGTTGCTTTGGTAATTGTTCCATTTTTGTTTTCAATGTTTTCTGGCTTTTTTAGTTGTTTTCAACGTGAGCATTGGTCTCTAACAAGCTACTCCATCATAAACAAAAACAGAAGTAAAGGAGTTACTTTCGAAGCAATATGACAAATGAATTGGCTAGTAGATCATTTAGGAGGCTGGTGCGGTAATTGCAGTGAAAAATAATGGTGTCCTAGTTCAGAATGGAGACAAGAAAGTGAGTTTGAAATGTATTTTGGAAATAGAACCAACAATTATTGCTGACTGATTTGATTTAGGAAATTAAATATTTTTCCTTGATTTCTGAGTCAAAGAATTAGGTAGATAGTAGAGCAATTTACTGAAACGGGGATGATTTAGAAGGGATAGGTGGATTGTAAACAGGTTTGGGAGAAAAAGAATACTGTCTTGACGTTAAATGAAATACTCAGTAGAAAATTCTAGTGGAAATGCAGAGGAGGAACTGAATAAATGAGTCTAGAATTTTGTTTAAGAGACAGGGTCTTGTTCTGTCATCCAGGCTAGAATGCAGTGGCCTGATCCTAGCTTACTATTTAGTATAACCTTGAATCCCTGTGCTCCAGCAATGCTCCTGATTCAGCCTCTCTAGTAACTGGGACTACAGGCATGAGCCACCATGCCTGGCTAATTTTTAAATTTTTTGTAGAGTCTTGGACTCCTGGCCTCAAGCAATCCTCCCACCTTGACCTCCCAAAGCGCTGGAATTACAGGCATGAGCCACTGAACCTGGCCTGCCTTTTACTTTTTTTAATATAGAAACTTGTTGAGTAATTCTTAGCAGGTTTGTGTGTCGATGGAAATGACCAACTAGAGAAATTGATGATTTAGAGGAAATTAAATTCAGATTTAAATTCAGCAGGGATAAATGTTCTTTTAGGTCTCAAAAATAAATTGTATAAATATAGGACAGAGATTTGGCAGTGTTTCACATGAAAAAGAGCAATGGGGGTTTATTTGATCTCAAAGTCTATAAGATTCAACAGTGTAAAAGCTGCTAAAAAGAGATTTATGCAGTCTTAAGCTGCATTAAAGGACACATAGTATCTTTATTAAAAAAACAAATATTATTACAATCTTCTGTACTTGTCATTCATTCATTCAATTAACATTTTTTACCCAACTGTACTGAGCTAGGCAGTTAGATCTTATCTAGAATTTTGTGTCTATTTCTGGATGCCAAATGCTGAAGGACACTGACAAACTTAAGTAGTATTCAGAGGAAACCGAACAGGATCATGATGACTCTAGAAATGATGTCATATGAGCAATCATTCATTCATTCAACAAATATTTATTGAATACTTAATGTAAACTACATAATATACCAGCCACTGAACATTAAAACCAAAAGACCTTGCCTTCATGGATCTTATAGTCCACGGGGATAAACAATAGTAGGTAGGTAATTTGGTAGGTTCAAAATGGCTACAAATTCTTCATAGCTCCTCTCATCCAGAAGGGAAGTCTTTTTTCTGACCCTTTATATTTAAGTTGGCCTTGTAATTTGCTTTGACCAAATTTGCTCAAGAAACATTGCAGCTTCAGCTTTATTGAAATACAAAGAAGTCAGCTGGGATTTTTGGTAAGGATTGCATTGAATCTGCAAATCTGTTTGGGGAGTATTGCCATTTTAACAGTGTTAAGTCTTCTCATTCATGGGAATGGGATGTTTTCCCATTTATTTAGATCTTCCTTAATTTCTTTCAACAATGTTTTATAGTTTACAGGTATAAATTTTACATCTCTTTTATTAAATTTATTCCTATTTTATTCTTTTTAATGCTATTATGAATAGAATTATTTTTATAATTTTATTGTCAGGTTGTTCATTACAAATGTATAGGATGACAATTGATTTTTGTGTATTGATCTTGTATCCTGAAACCTCCCTGAACTCATTTATTAGTTCTAACAGTTTTTAGTGGATTCCTTAGGATTTCCTTATATACAAGGTCATGTCACCTATGAATAGAGATAGTTTTACTTCTTGCTTTCTAATCGGATGATTTTTTTTTTTAACCTAAATGCCCTGGCTTCAACCTCCAGCATATTGTTGATAAAAGTGGTAAAAACAGACATCCTTGTCTTATGTCTTATCTTAAGAAAAAGGATTCAATCTTTCCCCATTCAGTGTGATGTTAGTTGTGGGTTATTTGTAGATGCCGTTTATCAGGTTGAGATACAACATATAAAAACTTAGAGAACTTCCTCCTATTCCTGGTTTGTTGAGTGGTTTTTTTTTTTTCCACAAAAGGGTATTGGATTTTGTTAAATGCTTTTTCTGCATCTGTTCAGACTGTTATGTGAGCTTTGTTTTTCTTTTGATATAATCAATTATGTTAATTAGTTTTGGCCATTAAACCAATCTTGCATCCCTCTGATGTATCCCCACTTAGCCATGGTGTATAATTTTTTTTATATGTTTCTGGATTTAGTTTGCTAATATTTTATTGCATGTTTCTGCATCCATATTCATAAGCGATATTGATCAGTAGTCTTCTTGTGATATTTTTGTCTGGTTTTGGTATGAAGATAATATAGGCCTCCTATAATGAATTAGGAAATGTTCCCTTCTTTATAAACTGAGTGCCTGGCCTTTTTTTTGTGGGTAGTTTTTTGATTACTGATTCAGTCTTTTCACTTGTTATAGATCTGTTCAAGTTATCTATTTCTTCTTGAGTCAGTTTCAGTAGTTTCCGTTTGTCTTGGAATTTGTGCATTTTATCTGAGTTATCTAATTTGTTGACGTACAGTTGTTCATAGTGTTCTTTTATAATCCTTTTTATTTCTCTAAGGTTGATGGTAATGCCCCCTCTTTTATTTCCAATTCTAGTAATTTGTTCTCTTTTTTCTTGGTCACTTGAGCTTAAATGTTCGTTAACTTTGCCAATCTTATGAAAGAACCAGCTTTTGCATTCATTGATTTTTCTCTATTGCTTTTTTGTTCTCTATATCACTAATTTCTGTTCTAATCTTTATTATTTCCTTTCTTCTGCTTGCTTTAGGTTTAATTTGTGCTGATTTCTCACCTGTTTCACTGAGTATAATGTCCTCTAGATCCATCCATGTTGTTGCAAATGGCAGGATTTCCATTTTTTAAAATTGAATAACATTTCATTGTGTATATACATCCACCACAATTTCTTACACATTCACCCTTTGTCAGATATTTCAGTTGTTTCCTTTGCTTTTTTTATCATTATTATTATTTTAAGATAGGGTCTCTCTCTGTCACCCCAAAGCAGTAGGATTACACACATGAGCCACCGTGCCCATCCCAGTTGTTTCCATTTCTTAACTGTTGTGAATAATGCTGCAATGAATATGGGAATGCAGATATCTTTACAAGGTAGTGATTTCATTTCCTTTGGGTATATACCTATACATGTTTATTTTATGCAATTGCCTTTTCAGTTAACAGAAGAAATGAGAAAAACGTGCATTTATAGTGCCCTTTATAATTACCTTTAGCGCTGCTTTTGTGTGTGTGGATTTGAATTACTGTCTGAGATCACTTGCTAAAGTGAGTCTGCTAGCAACAAATTCTTTTGTGTTTGTTTATCTGGGAAAGTTTTTATTTTACCTCCATTTCTGAATGACAGCTTCGCTGAATATGGGATTCTTGGTTGACAGGCTTTTATTTTGTTGTTGTTTGTTTGTTTCCTGTGAGGACTTTGAATATGTTATTCCACTGCCTTCTGGCCACAATTGTTTCTGCTAAGTCAGATGTTATCTTATGGAGGGTTCCTTTGTAAGTGACATGTTGGTGTTTTTCTTGCTGCTTTTAAGATTTTCTCCTTGTCTTTGATATTCAGCATTTTTACTATAATATGTCTATTTTTAGATCTGTTAGTATTTATCCTCCTTGGAGTTTGTCTTGCCTCTTAGATGTATAGGTTATTGTTTTTAAATAAACTTGGAGAAGTTTTCAGCCATTATGTCTTTAAATATTTTTTCTTCCTCTCTCCTCTGGTACTACCATTACACATATACTGGTGTGTTTAGTGATATCCTATATCTCTGAGGTGCTATTCTTTCTTCAGTCTTTTTTCTCTCTGTTGTTTGGCTTGCGCAATCTCAATTGCTCTATTTCCAAGTTCACTAATTCTTTCTTGTGCCAGTTCAAATCTATTCTTGAGCCCCTCTAGTGCTTTTTTTTTAAAATTTTATTCTGTGAACATATTTATAATGGCTACTTTGAAATCTTTTTCTATAAATCTAACATCTGGTCACTCATATCGGTAGTTATCTGTTGCTGCTTTTTCTTATGGACATACTTTCTTGTTCCTTTGTATGCCTTATAATATTTTGTTGGAAACTGGGCATTTTAGGTTATATGTTGTAGCAACTCTGGGTACTGTTTCCATCCCCAGTGGGTCTTACTATTGTTATTTGCTTGTTCATTTGTTTAGTAACTGGTTGAATTATTTTAGTGAAATCTAGCATGCACACACACACACACGCACACACAGTGTTAAGTCTCTAATGCTCTGATGTTGCTCTTCAGGAGGCATAGTTTTGGTTATGCCCTCAGTCACCCTGGGTTGACAGGGGTGCTGATAGGACTTTCTTTCTCCTTCTCTTACTCACACTCAGCTGTTAAACTCCACTAGTTGCTGCCTAATTGTTGATTTGTCTTCATCAATGCCCTGGGACATATATTCCTCTATAAATGAATGCAATCAAATTGTAGCTCCTTTGATGCATTGATTTCTTAGGTCAGTGTTTGATATTTGTCCTGACCCCAGGAGGGCTCCTCCCTACTGTCTTATTCCCTGGTTCTCTCCTGTGAGCTGGCCTACATCTAGACTATATCTTCATTAGATCCATGAATCTCTTCCCAATCAATCAATTGCCTTTCTCCACAACCTCTACTGCCCTTGAGGGAGCCCTCAAGTTTTAAACTTCTCTCAGCTCTATTTCAAAGTAAGTCAGTTCTTCTGGGAAGAGATTAGGAGCTTTTTTATGGTCTGCTTATCCCATAGGCTAAATGTTTGTGCTAGGGCTCTGGAGCTGGGGTGAGAATAAACTATGGCAAGTTTGTCTCTGAGTAAAGCCCCACTCTAGGAGTTGAGTGTTCAGTAGAGGGGGACAGTAGCCTGAGGAATGACTAGATAAAGGGCTATTGTCCTTCTCCCTCCCATTCTCAGGGAGAAGAAAAGAGCCCCCACCTCTCAACTACACTTAGCCTCAGCATCAGGGAGCTGGGGGCAGGATGAGAAATGCTGAGGTCCCGTCCTCTGGCTAGGAGCTAGGGGGGAGAGGAGCCCTGTGTTACTGGCTGCAGCAATATGGAGTGGAGTCTCTGCCTGGCTGAGCTGGGGTGGGGGACGGTGCAGGGGTAAGGAGCAGTTTGGACAGTTTCACTGGGGAGTAGGTCAATGGAGCTCCTCCTGCCAGAAGTTGACCTTCTCTATCTGCCTCCACATGATTTTAACATGTTTTTTTCTTTTAAGAAAGGTGGATTGCCTTTAAGAACCTTTCAAATCAGTAGATGGTAATACTTCTTATACACTTGGGATGTAAACATTCATAAATTATAATGAGAGCTAAGGAATATAGAAAAATCTGTGATAAGATCTGTCAAACAGTGTTATCAGAAAGACCCAAGGATAAGAAGGAGCTTGTATCTTCTTATTCATCGGATTGGTATGCTAATTATTAAACTCACATTATTAATAAATTATGGTTAATTTTGAAACAATTGTTGATTACAGAATATTAGCTTAGTTTCCCTTATGCTTGTTAGGATTTTTTACCCAGACATTTGTTTTTAAAGCGGCCACTCATAACACACTTGTTAACCTGTTTTTCATATCTCTCTAGAAGAGGTTTTACTTGATGCAAGGAAATAATGGAATAATGACTCATCACTTTCTTCCTCCTCATCAAAGACGTCTTGAGTCCCATCTGTGAACTCGGAGCTATGTTAATAACACAGAGTTCTAAGTCATTGTCACTCCTCAAGGAATTATTATCTCATGGTAGATGGACATATACGTTAAAAGATAAATCACAGGGGATTGATTTCAATCTTCTCAGTAAGGAAAAGGACCTGGAAATATAATATATTCTGGTATTCTAGATATGAATGCTTTTTATTGCAAATATCTTCTCTTTGTGGCTTGCTTTTCCATACTTTTAATGGTGTCCAGTCATGAACAGAAACAGAAATTCTTAATTTTAACATAGTCCAGTTCATCAAAATTTTCCTTTATAGTAAATGCTTTTTTTGTTGTTTTGCTTAAGAAATTTTTGGCTATTTCAAGGCAGATCGTAGAAAAATCTGTGATAACATCTGTCAAGCAGTATCAGAAAGACCCAAGACCCTTGTATCTTAAGATATATGAAAATCTCAAGGTCATGAAGATAATTTCTGGAATCTTATGTCTTATGTGATTATATCTGTAATAACCTGGAACTGACTTTTATATGTGGTGTCAGATAGAGATAAAGTTTCAATTATTTTTATATAGATATCCAGATAGTCCAGCACTATTTATTGAAAAGGACATTCTTTCCTCAATGATCTGCATTGTTATAAATCAAATAAACAGATATTTATAGAAATGTTTCTATATTTTCTCTTCTTCCATTGGTTAATTGCCTTATGCTTGTGCCAGTACCACATTGTATTAATTTGTGTAGCTTCATAGAAAGTCTTTTATTTCTAATAGTTTAAATCCTTTAAATTTTTTGTTATTTAAGATTTTGTTGGCTATGTTTGGCCCTTTACATTTTAATCTTGTCACTTAGCATGTGCAAATACACATGCACACAATGTATACATTCATACACAAATATCTTGGGGTTATAATTGGAATTGCTGTGAATTTTTAGATCTATTTGGCAAGAATTGACATATTTATAATATTGAATTTTCCAATCCATAAACAAGATATACTCTTCCATTTAGATATGCAGTTTAAGTTTATTTCAGTAAGCTTTTGAAGTTTTCTGGGTTGTAGTCATATACATAATTTATTAAATTAATTCCTAGATATTGATTTTTTAAATGTTATAAATTTTCTTGTTTTTAAAGTTGTTATTGTATAGCTATTTATTGCTAGGATGTAAAATATTTTTAATATATTTATATTATATCTAGCACATTGGTAAATTTATTTATTAATTCTATAATTTTTGTCTTTAGTTTCATTTGAATTTTCTGCAGAGTCATGTGTTTTATGATGAATAACAGTTTTTTCCAGTCCTTATTTCTTTTGTAGAAAGAGGAAGGGAACACATCACAATGGCTAGAATCTCTGATATAGTGGATTTTTTGTTTTTATTTTTGAGACAGGGTCTCACTGTGTCACCTGGGCTAGAGTGCAGTGGTGTCATCATAGTTCGCTGCAGCTTCAAACTCCTGGGCTCAAGTGACTTTCCTGCCTCAGCCTCCTGAGAAGCTAGGACTGCAGGCACACGCCACTATGCCTGGCTAATTTTTCTTTAAATAAATTTATTTTATTAATATGGGAAAGGTTTTTTTTTATTTTATTCAGAATATTTGGGGAGTACAGCTGTTTGGGTTACATGGATTGCTTTTGTATTGCTTGAGGCAAAATTATAAGTGTGCCCATATTCCAGGTAGTGTACACTGTACCCATTGGGTAATGATTTCACCCATCGCCTTTCCCCTCTTCCCCCATTTGATTCCTGTTGAATTTTACTTCCTATTGTGTACATGAGTGCTGTTCGGTTAGTTCCAATTTAATAGTGAGTACATGTGGTTTATTTTTCCATTCTTATGATAGTCACTTAGAAGAATGGTCTCCAGTTCCATCTAGATTGTTACAAAAGGTATTAATTCATTTTCTTAATGGCTGAGTAATACTCTATGGTATACATATATCAAATTTTATTAATCCACTCATGAATTGATGGGCACTTGGGTTGATTCCACATCTTTGCAATTGTGAATTGTGCTGCAGTAAACATTCCAGTGCAAGCGTCTTTCTATTTTTTGTAGAGACAGGGTCTCACTCTTGCTCAGGCTGGTCTCTCAGAGTGGTTAGGATTACAGGCATAGCCACTGCACCCAGCTCAATATAGTGTTAAATAGAAGCAGTGTCGGTAGATATCTTTCTCTTGCTGTTGATCTCAGAGCCAAAGTTTTCAACATTTTACTACTAAGTATGATGTTTGCTGTATTTTTTGATGATTTCTGTCACATCAAAGAACTTTCCTTCTATTCTTAGTTTACTGAAAGTTTTTAATATGAATCTATATTGAATTTTCTGTATCTGTTGGCATGATTATACGATATTTTTTATTCTGTTAATGTGGTGAATAGCATTGATTAATTTTTGAATGTTTAAACCAGTCTTGTATTTCTTATATAAGACTAACTTTGTCATGATATTAGTCTGATTTGGTAAGTGAATATTTTGTTTGTTTTTGCATCTGTGCTTATGAGAGATATAAGTCTGTGGTTTCCTTTCTTGTAACATCTTTATCAGGGTTTGTTAGCCTTATGAAAAGAGTTGGACTCTGTTTTCTTCTTCTTCTATTTTTTTGGGGGGGTAATAGGGGGAAATTCACCAGTAAAATCCCGGCTGGGATTTTTATTTGTGGGAAGGTGTTTTTTTTTTTTTTTTTGAGCTAGTCAAGTGTAGTCGTAAGAAGGGGGAAAAGTAGTAGAAGTTCAATCTGTAACTGACTGTGAACAATCAAGTGAGATAACTTACTACCTTCAGACCAGCCTGTGGAAAGGTTTTTAATTACAGATCCAGCTTCTCAAATAGATATTCTTTTCAAATCTTTAAAAATCTTTTAAAATTGATTTTCTATTTTTTCTTGTATCAATTTTGATAGGTTGTGTTTTTCCTAGAATTTATCTTTCATTTAAATTTTTAAATGCTTTGCCATGCAGTTAATTAGGTTTTTTTAGAGAACTGACCTTTCACTTTGTTGATTTCCTTTCTTGATGGCTAATTTTTATTGTGATATCTTCCTTGATGCATGAGTTGTTTAGAAGTATATTGATTGATTTTCAAACATTGGGATCCCCTAGATGTGTTTGTTACTGATTCCTAGCTTAATTCTACTATAGTCAGTTAACATACTCTATATCAGTACTCTGTATCACCACTCAAACTCTCTGTGATGGAGGACTTTTTTGTCCCCCTCAATCTCTGGTGGACTGGCAGCTTTTGTAAAATACAATAAAAATGAAATTACTAGAAAATTGAAATAAAAGAATATATGTAATGTCTAAGCCCCAATTTATTAGATTCTACAGGAATATACTGTTATATCAAACAGCTATATTATTTTCTAAACACTTATTCTTTTTTTTTTCTTTCCTTTGAGATAGAGTCTAGTTCTGTCACCCAAGATGGAGTGCCATGGCTTCATCATAGCTCAGTGCAACCTCAAATTCCTGGGCTTAAGCGACCCTCCTAGGTCAGCCTCCTGAGTAGCTGGGACTACAGGTGCACATCACCACACCCAGCTAATTTTTCTATTTTTTGTAGAGACAGGGTCTCACTCTTGCTCAGGCTGAACTCAAACTCTTGGCATCCAGAGCATTCTCCCTCCCATCCCCCCACCCCCGCTCCCGCCTCAGCCTCTCAGAGTGCTAGGGTTATAGGTATAAGCCACTGCACTGGGCCTAAATACTTATTCTTAGTTTCTAAACCTACCTGATTGTTATAACAGTAAACCAGTATTTACTGTTGTAAACCAACATTAGTCCATTGAACAGACTCAAGTGGTACTGTTCACTGTGATTTTAATCTTTGAAATTTGTTGAGATTTGCTTTATAGCTTAGCATGTGATGAATTTCAGTAAATGTTACTTATACAGTTTAAAAGAAGGTATAATCTGTACTGGTAGGGTGGAGTGTTGTATGTATGTCAGTTCAATCAAGTTTGTTCATCATGTTATTTGGCTTTTTAATGTTCTTTCTCTGTCTACTTGTTTTATGGATTACTGAGAGAGGTATCTTCAAATTTACAATTGCTTTGTGTTGCTTGTAGACTGACCCTTGTAACACTATGAAATCTCCCACTATATCTCTATTTTTGTATTTTCCCTTAAAGTGTATTTCACCTGATAATTAGTATACCAATGCCAGCTTTATTTTTGTTAGTATATATCTTTTTCTATTCTTTAAAAAGAACCTGTTATAACTAGCATGTAAAAACTTGCTGTTTTTTATTAATCAACTATATTGAGATATAATATACATAGAATAAAATGAACCCATTTAAATGCACAGTTTGATGAGTTTTGGCAAATGCATACATACCTGTAACCACTAACGAAATCAAGGCACTGACCATTTCCACCAGCTCCAAAGTTCCTTGGTTCTTCTTTCTACCTGTGTAGATTAGATATGTCTTTTCTAGAGTTTCATATAAGTGGAATTTTATAGTATATACAATTTTGATTTTGGCTTCTTTGAAGGGAAAAAGTGATGCGGAATGTTGGGCTTATGACAATGCATTTCCCTTATCTCCAGGATCTTGGCCGTGGAGACCTGGCTGACTTGGCAGCCCTCCGGTGCTTTTATACTGATGTGTTTATATTTCATTCAGCTCTTCCAGTTGGATGTCAGTGGGAGGATTGGGCTTAAATATGATAGTTTATAATAGCCAGAAGCAGAAGAGCTCCGGCAATATTTAGTGGAAGTACAAAGGTACAGAGATATCAAGGGTGATGGTGAGTGTTCTCATTAAATGGAATCCAGGGAATTCCCTCTCGAAAACTGAGAAGGATTGAAAAATTCAAGGGCATGTTATTTCCATTAAATCTAGGATAGGTATTCTATATTGTATTATCAGTCAGGATTCAGTGTCAGAAACTACATATTTTGGGCAAGAGAGCAGTTAGTACAGCTTGCAAATTGTTGGAAGCTGTGAAGGAGCAAGTTCTACACTTGGCTTATAAATGACTCCCTAAGCAATTATAGAGCTGCTCTGTCAGGAAAGCTACTGCCTCATAGGCTGCCACTAGAATGGGGCGAGGAACACAGTTGCGGCCACCACTACACTATGCTTTTGCTTGCTAACAGCAATGATGAAGAGGCCCAGCAAGAAAGCCCTTGCCTCACTTAAGCCTCCCAAGTCTCACAAGAATGCCTCTTATTGATGGAACCTAATTTGAGTCAGACACTACTTGAAAGGAATATAGAAATTATAGTTTTTTGACTGAGGAACTTTTCTAAGTATTAGGAGATAGAATAGGGGTCACAAGAACCAATCCAAAGTTTCTACCATGCATGTAGATTAAAAGCTCAGTGTCCCCCTATCTTAAAGACAGTGAGTGGTAGAGAATTCAATGTTATTATGAATAAACAATAAACTCATTTTTTTCTTCTGACATTGCCATCAACAAATATAATGTTTAAGAAGATTTTCAATCATCTGTGCTTTTGATTTTTTCCAACCGCTAAACGAGCATATTATGGCCTATAATTTAAATATTCAGAATGCATATCAATCAATTAAACGTTATGTTTAAGTTCAGTTAATATTTCTTGAGGGTGTAGAAGATGCCTGACATCATTTGCTAACCTAAAAATTTAAACAGCTTACCAAGATCGACAGTGCACATTTCCTGGTTCTTAGATCATTTTCAGAGATAATCATGAAATCAGCTTATTTCATAACTAAGTGCATAAAACTTTCATCAACTTTCTTTGTACCTCTTATTGTATATTCAAGGACACTCTATGGTGATATATTCCATAAATGTTTATAGCAGTTCAGGTCTTGATAAGAAAATGTCAGTAGTATCCTCAAGGGCAAAAAGCCAAATGTAGCTTCCTCCAGCTACTTCCTCCCTTTCTACTACAGCACCATGTTTGTTGAGCTATTTTCCCTACTTTCTTCTTGCTTCATAAGATGGGTGGTATGATATCAATAAAAGGCCTGAACAGAGTCAGGACAGTTTATACCAATACTAGCTAGATGCTTTTTGGTTTATTATAAGCTACTGAGGCCTTATGATGTTTTCAACAGCTATTGATGGTTTGCACTTAAGGGGAGAGTACAAAATAAAAACAAACACAAAGAGACTGGTGAACTGTTAATATGATTGTTAGCCCGAGTGTTAAGCAATGACAATATTCAGGACTAGAAGTTAGAAAGTGTGTGATGTTTAAATAGTTTTAATGTGACAGTTTGGGGGTAGTATTTTTGTATGTCAGGCTCTGTTTATGATTTATAATGATTCTGCATTTGAAATTCACTTCAATTTCCTCTTGCTGTTTGCATTAGAAAGAATTCATTGCAAAGAACTCTAAAAAAGAACTGATTTAATTTTATTTTAGGGTACTGTGCATCCAGGACTACACTCTGGAAAGTATTCTAATAGGATCATTTCAGAGAACAGGGAGAATTTTCTTTAACATTATTTTTCTTATCACTCATTTATTAGTATTATTTCATTCATCTGTATTAGTAAATATGATGTTTGGCATGTGAGTAATACGTAGTTGCCTTTTTTTAACATGCATTTTATTTTTGTGAAATCATAAGACTTTGTGAACTAAAATAAAATCTTAAGCTCCCCCCATACCTGACTGAATGGACCCCCTCTTGGCCAAGGGGATACCCTAAAACTGAGTTGCTGGCCATGAGAAGGCAGGTCAGACATGCCTCATCATGCTTCCCTCCCTTTGTGGAGATACCCTTTGTAACTCATTAACAGGCCCGAGACTAAGCAAGACAAAGCTTAAACCACACCTGCAGGTCCTTGATTTACATAACCAATCACTTGAGTCTGGGTATATGGCTCTTGCTTGGTGGCTTTTCTCTGATTAACAGACTTCCTTATCTTAAAACATTCCAAGCCTTTAGACAAAGCTTCATTTCTTTACCCAATTACAAATCAAAGAGTCTTTAAACTCATCTATAAATAACCCTCCTCCCCTTGAGATGTCCCACCTTGTTGGGCCAAACCAATGTATAGCTTCCATTCATTGATTTACAACTTTACATGTAATTTCTGTCTCCCTGAAATGTATAAAACCAAACTGTAACCCAACCTTGAGTCCACTTGCTCAAGGCCTCTTGGGCATTGCTCAGGGCCATGTCCTCAAACTTGGCTCAGAATAAACCTCTTTAAATTATTTTACAGAGTTCTGGCCTCTTTTCTGTTGACAACTTAATAACATTTTAAAAGACTCCTTGGATGACCCCTTGGATTGATTTACCTCCTTCAGAAAGATATCCTTTCTCACAGATGAATAGTCTTCTTTTTTAAAAAGTCATGGGGAAAGACTGTTATGTTTTTTACATAACCATTCACTTAATTTCAGAAAATTCTCTGGTCAAATGTTCGAATGGTCTGGGTCTGATCAATAATATGCTTAAATGTTGTTCAAATTATTCCTGATTATAACTTTCTTTGGTTATTTTTCTCAGAGATTATTTTTATTGTTAGATATATGTAGTACCTCACTAAACAAGTTTAATTTATGCTGTTTTGATTTCTAGTCAGCTTATAAGATAATTTGCCAGAAGATGAATGTGTGGGAAAATATCAGAGAATTATAATTGAGTGTTTTTCTATATTGGGGACTTTAAAATATGGCAATGATGAGTGTGTTTTAATCCACTTATTTTTCTTTGTCCTCTCAGGTGGATCTCCTTACTTAGCAACTAAAATAAATGAAGCAAAAGACTTGCTAGAAGCAACCACCAAACATTGATCAATGCTCAAAGACCATGCTGAATGAAAAAAGGGAGAGGGACTTTTAAAAAAAAAACAAAACAGTCCCACAAATTAATCTGAAACACAGTCTTCTTAATTTTCATACATATATTGACCACAATCATCTTCCACCATTAAGCTATGTAACAATAAAAGAGTAATAGTCTTGGTTTTTGTTCTCTTTTTAAAAGAACCCCTTAAAATTCTGTAAGTAATCTTTTTCTTCATTTTTTTTCCTCTGTGATAGTCATACTTTTTAAAATTTTTGTTAAGCTAGTCCTAAATACCCCCCACAACACACAAGCATGCAAACAAGCATTACTATCAGGAATGCGATTGGGATTCAGGAGCAATGAGTGGAAATTTTCTTACTGCTTATATTTGCACCCTCATTGTCCCTTGTTTCCTTAGAGGAATTTGGGACTCTGCCTATGTAAGTGCTGTCATGGATCCCACCCAAAGGAACTTAAATGTAGAGGAAGGATAAATCACATAAATAATGAATACTGTTAGAGAAGTTCAAATGATATGTTAAAGAAGTTCAGAAGAAGAAAAGAATATTTTAAACTGAATGCACGTGAGGGGGTGCTGAGTGGAATAAGTGGCATAGAGCTAGGTTTTACAAAATTAAACAGAGATGCTATATGATTGGGCAGTGTTTCCCCTGAGATCAGAATTAGCAGAAATAGACATATCAATTAGTGTGATTGGAGTGCAGGGTTTCTCAAAAGCAAGGGTTGGACAGAGTGGTCATGAAAGGCCAGCCCTGTGACTTACAGTGCATTAAATTAATTTCTCAAATCACAGTCCCCGAGCAACACTTTATTATTCCAAAGGTGAGGAAACTGATTCAGATACAGAGTACCAGCATTATTTCCCAATACTCCTTTACAAATCCTGGATTCGTTCTAGGCAAACTGAACTACTGTATTTCATCTACCTTAAAATACTTTTTAAATATCCTGTATGCATCTTTCGAGTTCTGACATTCTGTAGTTTAGGAGTTTTTGACGTTAACACTATTGACATATTGGACCAAATAATTCTTTTTGATGGGGAGCTCTCCTGTGCATTGTAGATGATTAGCAACAGCCCAGGCTGTTTGTTTCCTGCTAAAGGCCAGTAGCTCCTCCTTAGCTGTGATGACCAAAAACGTTTCCAGACATTGCCAAATGTTCTCTGGAGGACAGAACTGTCCACAGTTGAGAGCCCCTGCTATAGGTGTTTAATTAATATTTTTTCTTTTGGTACATAAAATAATGGTGTGACTTTAAATTGATCGAAGATTAGAGACAATAAAATATGGTTCTTGCTTTAAAGTCTCCATGCATGTCTTAATTTTGTGCTGCTTTAGTGTTTCTCATTTTTCTGCTCACTGTTATTTTTGTACAAAGAATGCTGCCCTAATCCCTAGATCTCCACGTGCCCAAACTCTAGGCATAGTTGAAGGCCAAGCTAAAATATATCTCTCTTTTTCTGATGCTTCTTAGTAAAAGTAATATGAATTTTCAGCTCTCTGAGACTTGGGACTGTAACTGTCTTGTTCACTGCTACATTGGTACCCCGTAGATATTTGTTGAATGAATTAATTGCCATAGTACTTTATTCCTCAGTTATGGAACCTGTAGTTTGGTACCTTGTTAAACAACTCTGTGTAACGTATCTTATTTCTCCTACTAAAGTACAAGAACCTTTAAAGCAAGAATCTTTGTAAAGGAGCACTTGTACTTAGTAGGCATCATAAGTTTTAAGTACTAAGAAAATGTTGCCATTTTATGAATACTATACATCAGAAAGGTTACCATGCATTTGGAAAGTTATGCTAAGCATTGTCAGGGCATCTTCAGAACACATCTTTTAATTGATGTCACATTTTCATAATCCATACTGCGTTTGTGAGAATTCAAGTCACTCCAGCATTAGCTTGGAATCTCCTTCATTCCCATTTTCTTTCCATGTGCCTTGGAGTCAGATCTGGTTTTGAATCCTATCCTATCATGTGATCTTGGGCAGTTAATTTGCAACACTATAACCCTCATCTATAAAGTAGAGGAAAAAAATCCCCTCTGATAAGCTTGTTATAGGGGATAAGGATGTGTAAAGCATTTAGTCACACAGCAAATGCCCCCAAAAGATAATTATTCCTTCCTCTACTGCCCTGTTTAATTACTTTTATCTTTTAAACTACTTTGGATTAAGGTTTGAGGTGTATTCCAATAATTACTTATTTTACTCTTGAATTTGCAATTTGGGGAGGACAGAGGGGGGACAGCTCGTCTCTATTCCATGTGGCATTAACAGGCTGGAGGAGCCACTTCGCTGGCCAGCAGGTCAGGACTGGTTGTTGGCTGGGAGGCTCGGTTCCTGTCCACACAGGCTCCTCTCCACATAGGCTTCCCCACAGGGCGACTCGAGCATTGTCACACCACAGCAGCTGTGTTACAAAAGATAGTGCTCCAAGAGACAGGACGTGGAAGCTACTAAACTCAGCCTGGTCTGAAAATTGTTAGGGCATCACTTCTGCTACACCGAGTTGGACTAAGTTATAGAGGCTGCCTAGATTCAAAGGAGAGGACAAAGAGGATTGTGAAAGAATCTGTGGTCATCTTTAATATGTACCAAAGCAGGGCTGGGATTTTTTTCCCTTAAACGCATTAAGGCATTACTTAAAAAAATCAGGCATATATAATTTAACTACATACTTGGAGTATAAGTTTGGAAAGTTTTGGATAATACAACTATTTTAGGCATATATTCAGTAGTGATTCTCTAAATGGCAGTATACTTATAAAATTGGATTTTCACCAGCTATCTACCCTCAACTCATTATCTGTGAAAACCTTGTGTGAATGGTTACCTATCTTCAGTGAAGATTGCTTTTACATATTTGCTGTCATTGCATATTCTGCTTAATTAAGCTCTTTGTTGATATTGCAGTTTCTGTTTATTCTTACATCTTAGATGTAATCTGAGGGAACAGGAAAGACCTTTTTAAAAACAAAACAATTACTTTGCAGATTCCAGAGAAAGTGTAAGTCAGAGGGACAGCTAATTAAAGGGAGCGCAGAATGCCACTTGAATAATAGCGGATGGTGCCAATCTCCAGAACAAAGTCAAAAGTGGAGAGAAGTTTAGTAAGGAAAAAATGTTGAGAAAGGAAGATGTTATTTTATTTGGTCTTCAAAGCACTCCCTTTATTTTGTTTGAAATGCATTTTAGTCATTCAGCAAGTATTAAACACTTAAAATGTTTAATATGTTCAAACTAAATAGAAAAAAATACATTCTCAAACAGATGACTATTTTTGCCTCATACTTTTTAATTAACAAGAAATATTAAGAGTTGTATTACTGGGCATGCTTATAATTGCCCGGCAGGATCATTAGAAATAGCGTATTTTATCCAGGTACAGAAATCTTTTGGTTGTCATGGAGAACCTTGAACACAGAGAAGAGCTTTTAATGATTTATCATCGAGACCTTTCGTAATTAGCTTAAGATAGTTCAATGACGTTTGTGGGAGAAGATGAATCAGCCAGGCCCTAAAGTCAAGAATATGAAATTTCTGAGTCAACCAACCTAGGATGAGCTACAGAAACTGCAGTGAAAAGTGAAATAGCCAAGTAAACCAGCTCATTTTGCACAGTGGAACCACACTGTCCCCCATGGAAATATCGAATATTTCCATAATTATAGCTAAAATTTGTTGAGGACTTGTGCCTCTGCACCTCACGCAGCACTGGTCTTCCGGCTAGAGACCTCTGGCTACTAGGAGGATTGATAGGAGTGAGTAAATATGTCAGCATAATCCCTCCCTTCTAATGGAAAAGCAGCCCAAAGAGCATATCCCATTAACACTAGATCAGTATCATCCACTTGTCAAAAACATTCCGTGAATTATGAGCCAAAATTTTATTTATGGTGGAGTCATCGACATTTGGAAATTAGGATTTTTGTTAGTACAATTTATTAGCTGGAAAAGTTGAGAAGATTCTCTGGACTCATTTTTATAGGTGGAACCTAAGTGATCTGGATCATTGCCCACCAGCGAAATTGCTGGGCATGGTAGACAAAGAAAATGTTCCTTCTAATGATTTTTTATGAGCTGAGTAGCTATTGTTCCCAGCTGAGTGCTCTTTTCCTCTTTTTATTGTTGCTGAGCAAAAGAATTTATAAAAAGCTCTTTCTTTTTTATTAAAAACCCTGCTCAATTGAAATGCAAGTTCATTAAGTACTGTTCATTTCTCTTCTGCCGTAATAACCCTTTCCCCCCTCTGGTCTATTCAACAGTGCCTAGCAGCACTGGTCAACATTTTAAGTCTGAACAGACTATATTATGTAGATATAGATACATAATGTGCAATCCTCAACATTAAGAGGGAGTTGAATTTGACGTGGGCAGAATATGATCACTCAGGCTAGATATTGGCCATAAATCTCAAATTAGTGCCTCAACTTGAAGAAAATATTCCCTGGAAAATTAAATCCACAGTGGCAAACTTACTTCCTTTATGACAGAATGTAAATCATGTAGAGACATTTGTTCAGTATTGACATCTACTAAAGGCTAAGAACTTAAAGTCAGTTCATTCTCACAAACTCAATAATATTTCCATAATAATAGCTAGTATTTGTTGAGGACCTGTGCCAAACATTCTACCTATATTATCTCTTGATTTTCGTAGCTACCCTAAGAAATAGGTACTACTATTTATCCCCATTTTACAGATGAAGAAACGAAGGCCAGTAAGTGGTGGTCCTAAGATCCAAATTCAGTCTGGCTTGACTCTGAAGCACATGCTCTTTACCTTTTGTTATATTGCCCCAATCCTAAATACATGGGAATCAGTAAAATGAAGGGGTTTGTGTGACATTTGGCTCATTCTGTGATGCTTGTGACCTTGGGTTATAAATGTGAAAATAGGCTTATGGAAGGATCCATGGTCATTGTGCGTCATGAGCAAGGAGTACCTCATATCTTCAGTTCTCCCCTGGAAGCTTCTGATGCCCGTCCAACTGCACATAGCAAAAGCTCATTTGAAAAGTTTGGCAGTGTGACTTTCTCCAACTCAGAGTAGAGTTGGAGGAACCTTTGATGAGTTTTTGTTTTATTTTGTTTTTTTCTTTTTGAGACAAGGTCTCGCTCTGTCACCTGGGCTAGAATGCAGTGGCTTCGTCATAGCTAACTGCAACCTCAAACTCCTGGGCTCAAGCAATCCTCCTGCCTCAGCCTCCCAAGTAGTTGGGACTACGGGTGTGTGGTCCCATGCCCAGCTAATTTATTTTTTGTAGAGACAGAATCTCGCAGTGTTTTTTGTAGAGAAGGGGTCTCAAATGCCAGGCCTCAAGTAATCCTCCCACCTCAGCCTCCCAAAGTGCTAGGATTACTGATGTGAGCCACTACGCGCAGCCTTTGATGAAATTTTATCTGAAACTTTCATGGGCAAGAGCTTTCAGGGAGAACATCCAGAGCTAGATTCAGAAGACAGCTCATGAAACTGAAGCAGCAGACCTTGGGAGAGAAATGAAGAGATAGCTCAATGTATTAAAGATGAAAACAAGAAGACTGAATTTATTGGAAGAAGCAGAGAGGCGATGAAAAAAAATTAAGGTTAAAATCAGACAACTGAAACGAGAAGAGATAAGTCACAGCATTTGAAAAGGAATTGCAGTGCTTTAGTAGAAGTTTAAAAAATTGTTTTTTACTAGTCCCAATTGTGAACTGGGTTATTTGTTCAAGTCAGGCTTTTGTGCCAAATTCCAAAATTATATTTTGCACAGTTATAGGGTTGTCTAGTAGAATCAATAAAACTTCAGTCACCAATCTGAGAATGTGTCTTTGAGATTATCATTTAACTCTCTGTGCTTCCATCCCATATAATAAATGGTGACAAGTTTTCTGACTCCTGAAGAAGGTTTCTAACTCCTCATGACTAATATTCATAGCAGCCTTATGGTTTCCTTGAACATGAGAAATGCCCATATTCAAAAAGAGTGCACTCCACAGCCAAGTTGGTGACCTTCCATCTGTCTATGGAGTATCCGTGCCTCTGCTCTTTCCTGCTGTGAATGTAGATAGTTGAGTTGACTTTAGAAGTGTTTACACTTTGATTTCCATGCCTCTGGAATATTTGTCCTTTGGTGATGATATGTGAGGCTTTATTTGCATATTCTGCCTCTCTCAGGCTGTCCTAGAATGTTCTGTCGTGCAATGTTGCAGAAAGAGCAACGTGTACACACCGAGATGCAACCTTCCCTGGTTCACCCCATTGGAGCTGAGCTGTGCCTTCTTTCTCAGCTTCTTGGTACTTAGGTCTCCAGTTGGCCTTCTACTATACTCCGTTTTGTACTCACATACTATATTCTTGTTTGGATTTTTTTTTCCCTTTCTTTCTTCTTTCTTGTAAACAAGGATTTTTTTTTTTAAAGCCAATATGTGAAAATGTTGGCTATACTAAAAATAAATAAATAAATAAAATGCTGTTGAGTTTGGTTTGCTTTAAAATTTGTAAAGGATAAACTTGTATAGAGATAAACTTTTATCTCTGTAGTTTTCCCAATACAGTGAAAACAAAATCTGACCTGCCAAAATTGAATTCATACTCAATTTTTCTGTTGTACAATTCTTGAAGAAGAACACTGTGTGTGTTATGTAACTTCATCTACATCGTGAGTTCTCTTATTCATTAAAAGACTATGTGAATGAGTCTTTTGATTCTTTTACAGCTCCCTCTACTTCTTCATGAGATGGTCAGCCCAGTTGTCCCTCAGGACACTATTGATTGCTTCACTCCTAAAGGCAGCTTTTAGGAACCAAAATCATAGATGTGAATTTTCTCAGAAGCCATTATTGAATGTTAGATTTTTACCTCTCATATCAAAATATGCAAGGGGAAAAGAAAATAGAAAATCAGCCCAACAATGCTTTGAAATTGATTTTTGTATTTATCTTGTAATGCAAATACCAAAGAAAAGTGCCTCATTCCTTGGTTTGTTTGCTTATATCTTGCCTCAGTTATCTTCATATCAATTTTTGGCCTTCAGCTCTTTTGACTACATAAAAAACTCCAAACATAGGCACTGGTAATAGAAATGCTGACACAACTAAACTGTCACCCCCAGAATATAGTATTGAATATGTCTGCACAAATGCCTGGATCCTATGCTCAGAATAAGTAAAGAGTGAGGCCACTGTTCGGTTTTCAACTTCCAGTGGGAGGAGAGTCCAGATAGATGTGCCCTCTGTTTCTCTTCTCTGGCCCTTTCATCGTCTTTACCCACCACACACACACACACACACACACACACACACACACACACACACACACACACACACACACACCCTGCCCCCTTGAAGTGGTCATATCTTAATAATGTTACCTACCAAGGCCAGTTGGACATTCCATGGGCATGGTGTAGGTTGCAGTCACTTAACTGGCCTAAGAGGGTCTCCATGTCACAGGCACCATGTTTTCAAATCCATACAGGGTGGAGGACTGGCAGTGTTGGGCTTCCATAGCATAAATTGTCTATCTACCATAAAATGGGACCTTGAATTTGTTTTGTCAGGAGATGAATATGTTTTTTCACAGCAGTTTGGTGAATCAAGAACAATACACAGAATCACACGGTGAGCATGTTATATTTGACTCTGTTGATGAGATTTATGTATGGAACATCAATTTTCTGTACAGACATAATTGAGTACATATTACCATGATATGAAACCATGCAAGAATATGTATGGTGTTTGGAAACCTGGAAACAGATGCAACCGATGAAATTAATTTGTACTTTTTGCTCAGAATATATGTGAAGCAGCTATTCCTTACATACACTGTATGTAGAAATGCAAAGATGAGCAGATGATCTAAATGTGTTACCCTCTTCCTTTTTGGACTGAATTTTTAACAGAGCAAGAGTGCCGGAAGGGCAGTTGCTGGGGTCTGGTGTGTGGCTTGGTAATGCCCCCGGTTCCTTACAGCCTCTTCCCTTAGGGCTGTGAGTAAAGTCTCTGGGGTCAGCAGTTCTGAGGGTCTCCTGTATTTAGTAACATCAAGGGCATAGGGTGTTTTCCTTCAAAGCCTGGCTGAAGGTTACTCCTGGGGAAAGAAGAACAATCTGGCTGACAAATGTGTCACCGGTGTAAACTGTCCAGAAGTATTTGGAGCCATGGACACCTAGTTAGTGAAGGTCAGACTAGGTCAGGCGGTGATTGTTGAGCGTCTCACTCGTTTGCAGCTGTGGGAATTACCGTGGTGTAAATTGGCTTGAGGGGCCGAATTGATCAACTAAAAGAGGCTTAAGGATTTTTAGTCTTCAGGTTACTGACAAGGGATCTGACTTCCTGGATTGAATGATGAAATGCGAGGCAGTTGACTCTTTGCTTTCCTCTAGGTTTCATGTCTCTTTTCCAACCCCCTACAGCAACCTGAGGCTGCTTAGCCTAAGACAGAGCTTTTAGTCTTTGCTGTCTGGGAGTTATAAATCTGCAATGGCAGTAAAAGTTTTTCATTCTCCTAATAAGCTCCTCTGCCTTTGTGCTCGCCTACTTTCGTCCTTTCTTCACTTTTGCACCAGCCACACCTGCATCAGCCTGCTAGACACCCATAGCATCAGGGCACCGGGGCGTGGTTCCTGCTGGGCCGTCCCTGAGCTCTGGGTCCATGGGCCAGCTCCTGGAGCTGCGTCGCCTTGGTTTCTCCTCCTCAAATACCACCCACCTCCCTGCCCACAGAGTGAGACTAATGAGAAAGGCACGGGGAGTAGTAACAAGGAGGAATGCATGGCATGTTCTGACTCCTTGAAGAGAAGTGTTTGTCCAAGGCATTATTAATATTTTTGTGAGGCACAGGAACATTGATTTTTCATTGGAGAACCATTCCGCATTTGCAGAGTCACTAGAGTGTTGAGCCATTCTCTTTCGTATTTGGGGGAAGTGCCTTACCCACAGCCGAGCTGCACACAATTTGAAGTTGGCATTTTTTTATTTCCAGTTCCAGGCATGAATCTTTGCTCTATTTTGCAGGTAGCTGGAAAATCTTCTGTTTGCCTTGGGTAATACTGCCTCATTTTAAGTTTTCTATTTGGAGCTCAGTATAAAAGTTCGCTAATGTTGAACGCATACTCCATTGTGCACAGAATGCTTTGATAGGCTTCATGCTGCAAACCTACCACATCAATGGATTTAAAATTTTCTTTTGCAACCCAGCCAATCAGGTGTCTGACCATACCTTGAAGCCAATTAGCATTTTTCCCAGAGCCAGGTGCAAAGCTGCCAGGTAACATCTGCAAGCGACTTGCATTGCTCTAACGGGATCTGTGTATGTTCAGCTCTATATGAAGTTGTTTTTCACTTGACACGAAGTCATCTTGGGTCTTGTTCTCCCCCGACTCCATTAAGCAGACACACCTACATGTGTTGCCGATTTGATCAGCTTTGAGCGCGGATGGTGTCTAGTGTTTCTCTCCATGATGCTAACATTTATGCTGATTCCTCCTGGGGAACTGCATTTACCCACCCAAAGGGCTTTGGTGGGGGGCAACACATCTTTCCGTTACTATCAAGGCATTTTCTGATAATACTGCATGTCTAACCTAAATTATCCAATACACATTTACTTGAGGATTTTGTAAATTTTCTTTTAAAAATATGTTTAAAGAAGGCAATTTTTTCTCAAAGAAAGAACACTCCTGGATTCTTGTAACTTCGAGGACTGAAGACTTGAGTTCTGGTCTCCTAACTCTGCAGCCAATGAACTGCTGACTCCAGGAAGGACACAGCCTTCTCTGAGCCACTTGCATTAGATGCTCACTAATGGCCACGCAACCTGTAGAAGGAACATACATTTCCAAGTCACACTGACCCAAGTTTAAATCCCTGATCCACTCTCTATAAGCAGAGTGATCTTGTGGAAATTTTGTAACGTCTCTTTCGGTTTCCTGACCCATAAAATGAGTATAGTAATATATACCTGAGAGGGTTATTTGGGGAGCTTAATGATTTCATGGATACAAATGTGCTTATTTAGTGCCTGTACATAATGGCTCTTACAAAAATGGTCATTTTTACTGATTATCTTTTTTACTGCACTGTTTTTTTTTATTTCAAGCACTGTACAAATATTACAATAACAAGTGGAGTTTTAAAAAAATGGATACCAGCTGAGAGAAGTGGCTCATGCCTGTAATCCTAGCATTCTGGGAGGCCAAGGAGGGAGGATCACTTGAGGCCAGGAGTTCAAGACCAGCCTGAGCAAGAGCCAGACCCTGTCTCTTCAAAAACTAGAAAAATTAGCGGGGCATGGTGGCTCACCTGTGGTCCCAGCTGCTTGGGAGGCTGAGGCAGGAAGGTTGCTTGAGCCCAGGAGTTTGAGTTTGCAGTGAGTGATGATGACTCCAGTGCACTCTGGCCTGGGTGACAGAGTGAGGCCCTGTCTCAGGAAAAAAAAAAAAGAATGGATAATAAATGACCAGTACTTCCAACATCCTAAGCTCAACCATTTTCTTTTCTTCTGAGGTCCCTTCTAGTACATCTTCATATAAAGCCTTAGGAATTTATCTTACAGGAAATGCCTGTAGACAAATGTGCAGATCTCTAGATTGGAAATTGAGCTACAGCATTTTGCAATGGCATTGTAACGAAATTTGAATATTTTTACAAAAGTAAATAATTGATTATAAATGCCTGTGGCTAAATAAGAGTATGTGTTTAACAGCTGAAAACTTCATCCAAGAACATTTAGAGAAAAAAAAATAGCACTTTGGCCAGTTTTATGGCAAAGCAAGGTATGATAATATTAATAGCTGTTGATGATTGAATGCCTACTATTGGTGCCAAACATTATTTCTTTCATCTTTACAACACCCAGGTAGCTGATTATTTTTATCCCTATTTCACAGGAAGAGGGGACACTTTTCATAGAATCACCACCATCAGGAAGGGGTAGAATTGGATCTGCTCCCAGGTTGTCTAACCCCAAAGTCCATTCCCTTTCCCCCTCATTCTGCACCTCCCCGGAAGCATTCCCAGTACAAAACTTGTCCTTAAGATTCTTAGCTGAAGTTCCTGAAAACTTCTCTCCGGGCTTAAAGTGAGTGCTGGGTAATTTATTTAGTCTGCTCGGGGTAGTCATTCATTCCAACATGATTATAGTCCAAGGACCTCCCTACCTTTCAGAACATTTGTCACTTGTCATGTTGCATTTGGGACGCCAGAGGAGGCATCCAGTGAAATGAACAGGAGGCACTTTGGTGACAAATAGACTTAAGAAGCTAAAGCTGGAAGTGGAAAAGACCTTGTAGATCTTCAAGCCTCCTTTAGGTGCGGCCTGATGGATATACAGATCCATGACATTTTTTAAACCCTTGATCACAGCAAAGAGCATACACACTGTGATTTAAAAGGCAGAGTGTCAGGGCTGGGGGTAAGAGAGAATGTTGCCACTTTTATGTCACAGCCATTGGGAAACAGCAGGATTCTGCAAACTCAGGCTTTGGAAACAGGCTACTGTGGATTTAAATTCTCGGTCATATGCCTACTTGTTGTGTGGCTTTGGACAATTTCCTTACCTTCTATGAGCCTCAGTTTCCTTATCTGTGAAATGGTGGTAGTAGCACCCACTTCACAGGATGGCTATGGAGATGAAATAAAGTGATGCCTGTAAAACACTGAACATAGTGCCTGGCACATGGCTGTCACTCACTCTGTAATTGTACGCACAATTGACGTCCTTTCACTAAACCAGTGAGCCCCTACTTTGATTCTATCTTAGTGTTACCTGTATAGCTTTTACAAATCCTAGTGTCCAGGCAGCACCCCAGACGGTCAGACTCCTGGGGTGGGAGCTGGCAACAGTATATTTTCAAGCTGCTCTGGTGTTTCCACATCCAGACAAGGTTACGCATCCCTGGCTCCCTAGGTGCGCGCTGAGTGAGGGCTGGGCACAGAGCCAGGCCTGTCTGCAAGGGCTCTGCGGGAACATGGCTGGGGAGGCAGCCGGGATGGGGCCAGGGGCAGTGTGGAAGGGACCTCCTAGCTCCCTCCAGGAGCTGTGGGCAGGGCCGACCTCAGGGCCTAACAGAGGCGAATCACCCGGGGGCCTTTCCTTCCCCCACAGCATTTTTATCAAAGTGAAACTGGCTTACAATGAAATGAAAGACCAGCCTGGTGAAGAATGACGTCCAAAGCAGACAGCGCAAGGGGAGAGGTAAGGAAAGGGAGGAAGGAGGAAGCCGAGACAGCCAAGGGCACCGCACCTGGGGGTCCCGCTGTGCAGGCACCCTGACTTCCAGTGTGGCTGCCCAGAGTGATGGTCTCCTTCACCCCAGAGAGTGAAGGACAGGGAGATATTACTTTGAATGGGGTTTCCCCAGATCATTACTGGGAAGTACAGTGTGGTCCAGGCCCAGCAGCACAGCATCACCAGCAAGCTGGTCAGAAATGCAGAACCCTAGCTCCCACCTGCTGAATCAGGGTCTGTAGTGGTGGGCCTGGGAATACGCATTTTATCAAGATTCCCAAGCAATGAGCATGCGGTGAGAGCCTGAGAGGCAGGGCTTGTATAGTGAAAATAGAACAAGCTTGAAGGGCAAACAATGCTTCCGAGTTTGAACCCCGCCTCTTGCACTTACTGGGTGAGCTTTGAAAGGGTACTTAAGGTCCCTGAACTCCTGTTTCCTCATTTGTAAATTGGGGACAAAAAGATTTCCCTTGATAATGGACCTCCAAGGAAATTGTGGATAAAATCGAGGGGAGGGGGGGTCTATGGACTTGGATAGGAAAAAAATCATTTTTATGTTCACTAATCTCTAACTGAAATTTAGCATTTTCTTTGACTATAAAGGTAAGCAATGTTTGTCAGCAGCCTGTGACTTTGTCACTGGTAGAAATCACAGATATTTTCATATTACATTATAGTTGTTGCAGATATCTCTAAATATCATTTGTTTTCATCTACTTCAAAATTATGGTAGTTTTTAGACTCGTTGCTAGATCTTGATATTTAATGAATTACTAATGAAGCACATACACTACTGTATGACAATTTTTTTTAATTTCATAAAAACTGTATTTTAAACTAATTGGTTTTCTTTGTAATTTTTTTTTTTTGGTATGCATTTGAAAACCTTAATTAAAGGCCAGGCACAGTGGCTCACACCTGTAATCCTAACACTCTGGGAGGCTGAGGCGGGAGGATAGCTTGAGGTCAGGAGTTCGAGACCAGCCTGAGCAAGAGCAAGACTCTGTCTCTAAAAAAAAAAATAAAATAAAATAAAAATGAAAACATTAATTAAAAAGGGGTCCATAGGCTCATGGCACAAAAAAAGTTTAAGAAATCTCTCCCTACCTTGTAAATTGTGATGATTAAATGATGGAATCAAATGTGTCTAACACTTAGCAGAGATTCAAGAAACAGAGGCTTGATTGTATTTCTCAACATTGTCATGTCTGGTTTTCTCCTAAACCTGGCCCAGAGATCCCCTAGACTTTCCTGGGGGTGTGTCAAATGCAAACTGTCTATCAACTCTTCTTGCAGGTGTTTTTCTGGCTAATCCTGGTTTTACTGAATGAGAGCTGTTGTTTATTGAGTGCCTGCTGTGTGCCAGAGAGGTGAAGTAAGCTGCCTCGATCACACAGCTAGTAAGTGGGAGGCCTGTGTTCAACCTCCACGCTGCTGCCACGTATACTCCTGGGTGGTGCCAAGAAGTCCAGATGGAGAGGGACAGATGAAGGGCTCCTGCATCCTCCTATTTTGGGAAGGTGACACAGGGGATAACAACTGAACCACTAAGCACCTATGACCTCTTTGTTCTTGTACATTCAGTGAGTATATTTACTAAGCACTTACTGTGTGCCTGTTCCTATGACAGTTGCTAGGATACCCAGCTGGGTAAGTCATGACCCCTGCCTCTAAAAAGGCCCCATGTGCCGTGCAAGCACAGAAGAGAAACCCCTAACCCCGTGGGACAAGAGGCAGGGACTGGAACAAGCCTCCCCTGTGCACGTGGGTGCGGTGTGAGGTCTACGATGATTAATTTATGTGTCAATTTGGCTGGACCACAGTGCACAGATCTTTGGTCAAACATTACTCTGGGTGTTTCTGTAGGGGTGTTTTTTGGGTAATATTAACATTCAAATTGGAGGACTTTAAGTAAAGCACTTTGCCCTCTGTAATGTGGGTGGACTCATCCAATCAGTGGAAGACCTTAGCAGAACAAAGACTGACCTCCTCCCTCCAAGCAAGAGGGAATTCTGCCAGCAGATGGCCTTTGGACTTCGGGGCAATATGGGCTCTTTTCTGGGCCTTCAGCCTGCCGGCCCGCCTGGCAGATTTTGAACTTGCCAGCGCCCATAATCTCATTAGCCAATTCCTTAAAACAAATCTCTTTCTCTCTGTGTATACACATCCTACTGATGCTGTTTCTCTGGAAAGCCCTGACTAATACAAAGTCCAGCTGGCTAAATCCATTTGTGACTACGCTCCTGCGTGCTTTACTTTTTATTTGATTGTGTCTCATGGTACACGGCTCCTGTCCTGGGGCTCTGGGCAGCTGAGGGATTTGTTTCATCACAGAGCCCTTGCGATGGTGATATGTCTGGGCTCTTGTAACCAGTGCTTGTTCATTGGGCACAAAACATTCGGGGGGCACTGGGAAGCCTGGGGTTAAGTGGGGGACAAGAAATAACATTTATTAAGTGCCTACTAAGTACCAGGCACTGTGCATTTTACATTCATTTTAACCTCTATTGCTCAGTATACAACCAGGTGAATAGATTATTACGCCCATTGCTCAGACAAAGAAACTGAGGTCTGGAGAGGATAAGTGTCTGACTTGAGCTCACCCAGCTAAGAAGGATCAGAAATGTATGCAAACCTGAGTATCTGTCTGACACCCGAGACACCCAAAGCCAGGCTCTTTAAAACACAAGTTGCTGCCTCCCACGGAAGGCACCAGGCCCAGGGAAGAGGAGCCGTTGCTCTGTTGCCCAGGGGAACTCCCTGCCACCCAGGGGCCCCTGCAGCCGCACCACCCTCACATGACAGATTTCTCTGCACCCTGCTTGAAGCCTGTCAGGGAGATCACCAAATTGTCAAATAAAGGAGCCCTTTGGTCTCAGAAGGATCTTTGAAACATTCCGCCTGCATTCTTGGCTCAGAGACCACCGAATGCCACTTGATCACCTTCCGTATTTCACTGCACCGTGACCCTGCCACTGCGCTCAGCAGATGAGCATGTCCCACGGGGCGGCTTCGGCTCTCGTGCAGCCCAGGAGATTGCATCTACGCTCGCTTCCTTATCTGTGTGCTCTTTCATTCTATCAGACAAGGAAATTAAATTGGTCTGGCACCATTTGCTCTCTAGAAAGCTACTTTGGCTGCTAATTCCACCAAAGGGGGTGGATTTATTTGGGTGTTTCTTTCTGAAGTGAGTGAACAGGACTTTTCAGAGCCACACACAATTAACTGAAAGGCATGAGCCGCGGTGCCAGGCCCACCTGTCGACAGCATGGGAGCCAAACGGGGCAGATGGGATGGAAGCGGGGCCAGCAGAGAGCCTCTTAATTTAGCCCCAGAGTCCTCTCCCACTCTGCTCTGGGCTCCCCTGAAAATTAGAAAAACGTGGCAAAAATATGAGTCAGAGAAAAGCATCCTGGAGCCAGAGTGTTAAAAACTCACCTCCAAACTGCAGCAGTGAATGTTTAGGGAAAAAAGGCTGAAAATCAAAATTAAATATTTGTTTTGTCTGTGCTGCCGGCAGGGTCTTCCTTGCCTGATCCTGTTCATGAATGAGCATCTACCTCCTCATCCTCCAAAGGGCCACCCCTAGGAGATTCCTGTGACACTGCCTCCCTGTCCCCCACCCCCAGGCAGAGCCCACTGACCCTTCTTTGTGCATTCAGCACATTGAAATGACCTTTGTCATGATTGTGGGCTCATCTTTTTATGGTTTTTTATTTTGACTCATTCCAAAAAGGAGTTAAGGTGGATTACAAGCATATGATTAAAATTTAAACTAAACCACTTACTTTAAAGTTGGTGACAAAATCAGGGTAAAAGGAAATGAGGGTTATTATGTCTAAAATACATACTCTGGGGTCTTCTTGGACTTCAGGTGGGCATGGCTTTGGCCCTGCATTTTCCAGTGGCCAATGCAAAGATGGTGCCTATCGGTTCCTTGATTCGTGCTGTTCACAGGTGGTCAGGGGAGACACAGTTTTCCAGTTACTGAGACCTAAGATGAACTCCTCTCATAGTTTCTCATAAAAAGGACCCTGTGAAAGGTCATGAACAATGTCCTCAACAATGTCCTCAGGGTGACATATGTTTTATGGGGCTGCGTCATATAAATCCTTGCCATCCACCCATGGCATCTTACCAAGGTGCCCTTCAGGGAATGCAGTTCTAGGGTGGCCAACACAATGGGATTTGGCTACACAGGTTTCTGTTAGCCTGGCTGGATTCACAGTAGGCGTTACTGAATCTAGAGGAACCGCAGATCTTGCTTGCCTCAGTGGAGCTTTGAATGTGTATTATGTGGTAGTCATGAATGAATATTTATTCTTAGCATCACCAAACATCTGAGCCCCCTTCCTGGCTCTGTGGAATTTTCTGAGCTAAGGCAGATCCTGCCTCCTACTGCAGAGGCTGAAGGTGGCAGCTACTTGCTTCCCCAGGCTCCCTTGCAGCTAGCAGGTAGGCAGATGGCCCAGGTAGCTTCAACCAGACACATTGCCCCAGAGTTATAATGACGACAGGGAACCCAATTCCTCTGTTCTCTCAGTGAATCTGTGAGCCTGTCCATATCCTTGTAATGAGTGCATTTTCTGCTGCAATCAGCCTGAGTTGGCTCCAGGTGCAAGAAAGAACCTGCCTGGTGCAAGCAGCTGTTCCTCTCCTCCTTCCCCCCAGCCCCTGCCCACCTACACGCAGGGCATAGAAAAGACAAACTGCTGTGAAAACCGAGGATGCACACAGATGTCCAGACACCAGCCAGGCCTGCCCACAGAGTCCGTCCCTAAGGGGCATGGATAGAAAACTCGTGGGCCTGACACAGCACAGCCCTGGATAAAGCAAGACTGTCTTACCACTGACCCACCTGGAATCTGTAGCCTAGAATTGTGCTGTCCAATATGGCGGCCAATAGTCACGTAAGGCTGTTTAAATACAAAATTAAATTAGTTAAAATTAAATATAATTAAAAATTCATTTTCTCAGGCACATTGGCCACATAAGGAGCTCTCAGCAACCATATGCACCTAGTGGCTACCATTTTGTGCAGTGCAGATATAGAACATTCCTGTCATTGCAGAAAGTTCCATTGAATAGCACTGGCCTAGAACCTTGAAATTCCAGGCTGAGTGGCAGGATTACTGCCTTTTGGGTCATATCCATCGTTTCTGGTGTTCTGGTGGCTGATGAGGCTGGGAGTACAAAGGCAGTGAGGAAGCATTTCCATCCTCCACCATTCTGGTGGCCTCAAATCCACACCAGCTGTCAGGACCACGAAGCCCTGGGTGTGCCTGTGACGAAGGGCTTAGGCCTGGGGAGCCCCGTTCACCCTCCTGCATCTTCGTCTGTGTTCCTGGTACTGCTGGTTGTTGGCTGTGTCAGGGGGAAACAAAAATAAAGGCAACCTTGAATCAAGTCCTCACCATCATTCTCATCACCCTCCTGGACCAGGCTCTGCATTCTGGGCCAGTAAAGATGCTCTCTTGGGTATGCAAACAAGTGTGTATTCAAATGAGCATATATGCAAATGAGTGTTAATGCAAATGAGTGTTTGCTTTCTCTGTCTCTCACACTAGGCTGAGCAGGGGCTTCGGACTTACCCCAGGACCTAGCACAGCACTTGGCACATCAAAGTACTCAGCAAGCATTCACTGGGTTGACATGGCTCTAACGCAGATCCCAAGGGACCTGATGTCGAGCAGTCAGGTAATTTCTAAGCTGAACGTCTTCCTCTGGATTCAAGGGAAGGAGGGAGATGGTATAATAATGATGACAATGAGTTCAGTGATGCTGTGTATATGAAAAAAAATGGAAATACAGAGTGTGAGTTTTTTAAGTAGAATGATCTGAAACGTTGGTTACATGTGTAAAGATGTGTGGAGTTATCAGAATTTCTTTTCTTTTAAAATTTCTTAACTATTGTTGTCACCCGTATCAGAGTGGTGTGGAACATGTTCAGATGGACGTGGTCCTTCTCTGTGAAATGGGGGCAGCTACCTCGCTGGGTTGTGTGAGGACTAAATGAGATAATGCACAGAAAACATTCAGCGCTGTTTTTGGAACATAATAAATGCTAGGGACGAGGTAGCAATTATTGTTATTTTTGCACTAGAATTCTGTGTGGTGATGGAGGAGGGGCACTCGGCATCCGCGCTGTGGCTGTTGCTCCCCTCTCCTGTGGGGGCTGGAAGGCTCTGGGCCCGGGGTGGGTGTCTGTGTCCTGACAGCCCAGCCCTCCGCCCACAGGGCAGCTGGGCCAGGTCCCCACTGCACGCTCCCCGCAAGAGCCGCTGCCAGCCTTCCTGGATCTTTTTATGCTTCTTGGTTTAAGCCATGGGGGGTTGGAGGGATTTTTTTTTTTTAATTCCAGGTTTGTCATCTTTGCAAATGAGTTTGCCCTTTGCAGGAAATCCACACAAAACAGGGACACTCTCCAGGTTTCTTTCTGTCTCCTTCTCTCCTCCTTTCTGTTCAAGTCCTGCAGCTACTAATGAGGGCCTCTGTCAGCTCCCTGGGAGGACAGGAAGAGCTGCCTTCATTCTCCTCTCTCTCTCTCTCTCTCTCACACACACACACACACATACACGCACACATGCACACACAGACTCAGGGAGCTGCCCTTCTTGTCTGTTCTTCCTTTTCCTCCTGTCCCCCACCCTTCAGCCTTCATCTTGATATTTTCACACCTTCCTCCATCTCTCCCTGTGACTCTTTTTCCCTGCATCTCACCACCTCTTCTGTTTCCTCTCTCTCTCTCTCTCTCTCTCTCTCTCTCTCTCTCGTAGTATGTGTGAGATAAATTTGCTATTATTCTGATGTCTCTTCTCTTCTCTCTCTCTCCCCCTCCTGTATTTCTTTCTCTGTGTAATGTTTCCATCTCTCTTGGTAACTGGCTGTTTCTGCCTCACACCAGATCTCTCGATCTCTCAATCTCCCTCTCTCCTTCTGTGTATTTGTCCTCATCTTTCTGTTGTATCTGTTTCTGTCCCCTTCTTCTCCCTTGCCTGTTGCACTTTGGCTCTGTGTCCCTTAAATCTTCAATGCTCTGGGGACTATGGCCTGCAGTGCAGGAAGTAATAATAAGGCGTGTGCCCCCTCCCCCCAGCCACCACCATGTCCTGGACAGAGCATGGGAGAAGGCTGCACATCTCAAACTGAATCCCCCTTCCCTAGGCCCGAGATGCAAATGCATCTCCCTCCGATAGCCCACACCACATATGGGGTCCTGCCTGGGAAAACTTCTGTTTGAGGACATCATGTTGCAATGCTTGCAAAACAAACTTTCAAATACCAAATGTATGGAAACAAAATCTTCGTAGCTGTTTTCACTGATTTAGTCTACCAGTAGACATGCAGAATAACAAAGATGTTTATAGTTAAAGCATTGCACTTTATCTTAACCCTTTCATAATCTACTTTTTGCTATTTTATCCCACTCTTTTTGTTTCTCAGCATAACCTTTTCATAGTAGGAGAGGTGGTGTGATTCTTATCTCCGTGGAACCTCAGCTCGGAAGGATGCAATGATTTGCTCACTCTGGCCAGGTTGGTTTCACTGCCCCAGGGCCCAGAATACTCCTCCACTGGGGGCCATGAACCTCACACCTGCCCCTCCACATCCCTGTCAGCTCGAGAACTGTGTGGTTCCCACCGGAAATCCCAAACATCTTAGATCAAACTTGCCCAAGAGAATCTGTGTGTCTTTGACGCACGTCATGTCCTTTATAAATCACCGTCCACGGGGCCCACGCTCCCACGGTCTCAGGCCAAGCTGCCTCTCAGAGGTCTAATCACGTTCTCCGCCTCAGCCCATGGCAGTGAATCTTACAGCCACGCAGCAGGCACTAAAGCAGAAACCCTGGTGACAGAAGGAGCTCTCCGAGGGTTCAGTGGAATAAATTACTCAAACACTTGGGTTTCTACAAAAGTAGCGAAACTTAATTCCTGCTATGATACTGGGATAAACAAAATGTAATCTACAGCATTGTCCTAGCTCATCCACATCTTATCTTCGTTTTCCATGTAAGTAATTGAAAAAAAAAAATTACAGAGACCTCGGGAGCATGATCTTATTTGGATCCGATTTTCACCAGAACGCCGAAAATTTCATACTGAAGGCACGTGCACAGTTGCTGTAAACGCCGGCGAACTTCAAGGTGAAGTAACTCCCCTGTACAATCGCAAATGCAAATGTGTAAAGCTACTCAACAATTTTCCCCTTGCAGCTGCCCATTTTATCTCTTGCAAAACTAGTAATGATACAAGCAGTTGATTATGGTTTACAATAGCAATAAACCTCTCAGAATTGGTTGTTTCCAAAATAAATAGCCATTCTGTTAAATGTTAAATAACAAGTCATAAACTGCTGAAAACAACCAATTTCTTGTGGATTATTGCCTGAATAAATTTCAGCAGGAACAGCAGATCATTAAGCTGTGAACGCCACAGATCAAAATCATTGAATTTTTTTAAAAAATCAATCAATTAACTTAAATCCATCAAAACGAACTCCCCTTTTGCAAACCAAATCACACTACATATTTTAACATGATCTTTGCAGCTTCTCTTCTGCTGATCATGGTTAGCTCGATTCTTGCCAAATCCTTCCATTGTTTTTCAGAGATTGAAGAATACCTAACCCGATGGTCAGATTGGCCATTCTGAGAGCATGCAATTTTCCTCAGCTGCATTTTCTAGAAGTCTACGATATTCCAATTGATAAAACACAGACCTGTCCACTACATTAAACATTTGAGTCAAGGCTCGGTGGCAAATATATTCAAACCACAGCTCTAACAGAGACTGTTCTCATAAGAGGAGCCAACTTCATCGGGATGATTGACAGAATACTCTTCGCCATAGCAACCAGGGTTATCTCTCTGGAATAACAACATTAACCTCCTTCATAACCAGCTTTTCATCCTTCAGTATAAAAGGCAGCTGCATGCATCTTGTATGATCTTTTATTTTTATTTTTGAATGAACAGTTAGCACTTAAGTAAAAATAGGACAAGATGCAGCAAAACCAAATTAATTGTGAATTTCTCCTGAAAAAAAAAAAAGCATTACAATGGATCTTATAGGCAGAACAGTTAAAGGGCAGGAAGGGTTTCTGTCTCTTCTGAGCACAGGGCAATGGCAGGGAGATTTCTATTCATCCGCTGCCTCTGAAATGGTCTAGTGCATTGATTTGCTTTGTGTTGTTGTGGAGGGGTGAGGGTGGGGAGGATGCAAGGAATTTTTTCAGATTTTATTCCTGCCTTATTTTTTGTCCTCATGACTCCTAATACACACATGCACACACACACACACACACACACACACACACACCCTTCGATGTGCTCATGTGCAAAGCAAAGAATGGTCTGTGGGAAAGTGCATATTCTACCCGGGAAAAATATCACCTTTCTGAAAGAAATTGCTAAATGGACCCCAACCCCCCTGCTCTGTCTCCTGTGTAATGTTTTGTGCAAGCTGTAGATATCAGTGTCTTCATATGCCAATGAAGCATCTCACTAGCCCTTCACAGAGATGCCGTGCCACGCCATGGCCTGATTTCTAATGCCAGTCTCTGCAAGTGACAAGTGTGGCACTCAAGCCTCGAGGAATAAAAACTGTGTGTGACAAGGAAAGACAGACCATAAACCTGGATGGGCCACTGCCAGCCACGCTGTGTTCTCCCCGCTCTCCTCCCATCTCAGATGCACTCCCCACTGGGGGCAACGTCATTGCAACTGCTGCCTTGAAAGGTTGAGCCACCTTTCCTGAGGCTTCTGTATCACTCAAGGTCACAATCTCGAAGCCTAAGGCCCCAGGTGTAACCTTGGAGAACTTCAGTCCTCTGCTGAGGAAGAGGCTGGGCAGGGAAAAGGTGACTCCCGACCCAAAGCAAGAGGAGTGTGGGAACGTGGTATTTAAAGAGCAAAGCAATGGGTGAGGGGCTCGGAGGGGCAGCAGGCAGGCAGGCAGCAGCAGAACCACTCCACAAGATCTCTGCCTGCTTTGGATTCAATTAGCCAAAAGGCATGGCCAGTGGATTTCAAAAGGTGGTCTGTGAAGCAATTTAATATGAGGTTTTGAAGCAGGAAAAACTTTTTAAGACCTCCTTGTGTTGGACATGAGTGTTGAGGGTCACCTCATTTCCACAGGTGCTGCCCACCCTGCCACCCCAACACCCACCAAGAGCATCTTTACATTTGCCAAGCTCTGGGACTCCCTGAAACCCAAACTGAGGCCCTGAGTCTGTGTGACCCACAGCCCACAGCTGAACACGCTCACTCCAGCTGGCCCTTCCCACTCCAGGGTTTAGGTAAAATGCCACAGTCACAAGTAGCTCCCGAGGGACCAGATGACACCAGATGACACCCAGAAATGCAGGGTGTAGCTGGAGGTGAAAGGTTCATTCCTTCTGCACCCTGAGGTACAATGTATCCTGGCAAACCTTCTGCAGAAGTCCCACGGGCTGAGGGGACACACTCGCAGAGAGGCTTGTGTCTCTGGCCACTCACCAAGAAGCAGTGTCCAGGACAGCACCATTGCATCTCCTTGACTCTCGTTGTTCCTGCCTTTCTTCCTCTTTTTTTCTTCACCCTCACCTCTCTTGGGTTTCACATTCAAAATAAAGTAGCTGTACTGTAACCCTTGCCTCAGGCTCTGTGTGGGGGACTGGGGCTGAGAGATCCACCTCCAAGAGTCATACTTGGCTCCTCCCTGTGGCATGCTTTTTAGGCAAAAGAGTGGGTGGTGAAAAGTGTGGCCCTTCTCTGTGAATCAGTTCAAAGACTCCACCCTTCATTTGCTAAATGACCCCTGGCTGTATAGCTCCTTTTGGAAGGTACAAGTTTCCTGAAAGCTGGGTTTTGAGGAAGGGTTGGTTAACTGATTTTAAGAAATGGTATAATAGGTGGCTCATACCTATAATCCCAGCACTTTGGGAGGCCAAGGTGGGAGGGTTGCTTGAGGCCAGGAGTTCAGGACCAGCCTGAGCAACACAGTGAGACCTTGTCTCTTAAAAAAAAAAAAAAAATAGCCAGGCATGGTGGCATGTGCCTGTAGTCCCAGGAGACTGAGGAAGGAGGATTGCTTGAGCCCAGGAGTTCAAGGCTGCTGTGAGCTATAATTGCACCACTGCATTTCAGCCTGGGTGACAGAGCAAGGACCCTGTCTTAAAGAAAAAAAATGGTATAATGGGCCTTTCTACTTAACTGACAAACGGCTTAGCTGGTAGAAAATTAAGCCTCCTTGCAACCAAGATATTTGCAAATAGTTTCCCTTAAAATGGAAAAGAAATTTCCTTGAATGGTCAGAAGAACAATAGCAACAGTAGCAACACTTCGAGTCACAAATCGCCCAGGCTCTCAGACTGAGGAGACCTAATACCTACCTTAAAAGCACACACAGGTGGTGTTGCCTTCCCTCGTGTGGAGGAAAGAATGCCGATGCTCTCCCTCTCCCACTCAATGCCCTCCTCACGAAGATTTGCTACTAAATCCTCTGCCTCGTGTAAATATTTCATTATTTGCCGGTGTGTTGGTTTATTCATGTGCCTGGCCCGGCCATCCTGTGATCTCTCTGTTGGTGTGGAGTCTGTGTGTGACCGGTTGGTTGCAGCTAATGAGGCCAAAGCCTGGGTTGAATCCCCAAGGGGGCCAGTTAACTTCACTCTGCTCCACGGCCCAGGCTGCACCCAACAGCTCTAGTTAGAATTTGTGTTGTACACACTGGGCCAAGGGGATGGGGAGGGTGGAGGGAAGGGAGGGTGCAGATAGTTCAACATGTGCTCCCCACCCCTGCTGGAGACATAGCTGCCGCCCTTAGCACCTTCATCCTCCACAAAGGTCAGCACTGCTTCCTTCCAGGATCACCTATTTGATCCTCCATAAGATTAGGGGCTGTGTGCATGCATGTTTTAAAATTTTCTCTTTTTTTTCCTTTTATATTTTAGAGAGGGGGACTCACTCTGTTGCCCATGCTGGAGTGCAGTGGCGCAATCATAGCTCACTGCAGCCTTGAATTCCTGGGCTCAAGGATCCTCTTGCCTCAGCCTCCCAAGTAGCTGGGACTACAGGAGTGCACCATGATGCCCAGCTAATTTTTCTATTTTTTGTAGAAACAGGGTCTCACTGTTGCTCAGGCTGGTCTCCAACTCCTGAGCTCAAGCTATCCTCCTACCCTGGCCTCCCAAAGTGCTGGGATTATAGGCGTGAGCCACTGTGCCAGGCCAAAATTTCCCTTTTTTCATTAAATCAGCAAGTATTTACCAAGCACATCTTGTGCATTAAGGAGCATGACACACTTCTTTTGCCTCGATTCCCTTGAGTGTTCATTCTTCATTCACTAGAACACAGTCTCCGGGGGAAGCGCATCTGTTGACATCAGAAAAGAAACTAGGCGGAGTTACAGATTTTGGTATAATGTTTAGTGAAAACATGCAAGAAAAAAAATCATTCATTTATTCATTCCACAAATATTTATTGACTGCCTATTATGTCTCTGGCACTTCGAGATATCACAGTAAACAAAACAGATTTTAAAATTCCTGCTGTACGGAGTTTATGTTTCAGTGGAGGGGTGGTGCCATAACAATAAATAAGGAAAGTTAGTAAGAAATGTGCATATTACACAACGATATGTGCAAAGGAGAATAGAGCGGGAAACGGACACAGACTACTGAGAGGGAAATGCATCTGTAATTGGGCAGTTAAGGTAGACCTGGATGAAAAGTGAGGTTAGGACAACGACCTGCAGGGGGCGAGAGTGAGCCGCGTGGACAGCAGAGGGCACAGCCAGGAGGGAGCGCGGGGCGCGTGGCATGTTTGAGGGACGGCGAGGGGGCCCGCGTGGCTGGGGGGAGTGAGCCGAGGGAGGCGATGGGAGACACGGCCAAGAACAAAGGGAGGAAGGTGGGGTCTGCAGGTCCTTGTGAGGGCTTTGGCTTCTCTCTGAAGGAGTCAGAAAGGGCTTCATCAAAGACGCTGCTTTGGAGCTGCCTCTCAAAGGCTGAGTCGTGTTAATTCATTCACGTGCACTCCCATCAAAGCGGGTGTTGCAGGACTGACCCAGTAATTGGAGAGATACCATGTGCGCGCACCGGGCTGAGTTTTCAGACTTGAAGACGGACCGGAGTGGGCATCTGCTCCTGCCACGCCCCTGTCCCACCTTGTCCCCAGACACTCAAACACACCACCAGCCTGGGAGCCAGGCAAGGCCTGTGTGGTCCCGTGACTGGAGCCCTCGCCAGGACTGAGACTAGTCTGCACACCAGCCAGGCAGGCAGGGGCTCAGGACAGAAACAGGAAAACAAAGCAATGTGTCATTTCTTGCACAGTACAGTTACAGACATCAATTCATGCTTGCGGAAGAAACAAATGGAAATTACCTGTCAGGGCAACTCAAGGGCAAATGAGTGAGGGAGAAAGCAAACACTCCCTGGGCTTGGAGCAGGAAGGGGTCCTGTTGGGGTTATTGGGGTTGTGGGGAAATTACATCAGGAAGTGGTAATTATAGAGTATTTTGAGGATCAGGTGAGATTTGAGCTGGTCTCAAAACACAGGTAAGATGTGGTTCTTCCAACAGGAGGGAGAGCATGACAAGTCTATATCCCAGTGTGAGGGATGGTAGGAATTTCTGGACACGTTCAGGGCTCAAGAGGAGGACTGTCTAGGCCAGAATGGGGTGGCTGTGTGGAGAGAGTAGGAAAAGCAGCAGGAAAGAGTGTGCAGCAGATTGTGGCAGTGCTGGAATGCCAGCTGGAGAAGTTTGGACTTTTGCTGAGGGCAATTCTCTGCTTTGGATGGCAGGGTTAGAGCAGGCAGAACCATGTCTGTTCCCTTATGCGTGTATGTGTGCATATGGAAGCCTTGCCTGACATAAAATGCAGGGGACTCAGTTAAATTTGGATTTCAGATAAACAACAGATAAGTTTTCAGTATAAGAATGTCCCATGAAATATTTGGGACATAAATACAGGACACCCAAATAAATTTAAATTTCACATAAACAGTGTACACTTTTTTTAGTATAACTGTCTCATGCAATATTTAGGATGTGGTTATACTTAAAAAATTCATTGCTTATGTAAACTAAAATAAAATCCTAAGGCCCCCCCCCATGCACACACACACACACTGACTGAACAGACCCCCTCTTGGCCAAAGGGACCCCAGAAAGATCTTAAAACTGAGTTCTCAGCCAGGAAAGGAAGGGAGGTCAGACACACCTCACTATACCCCCTCCTTTTTGGAGTTTAGACGCAACAGTTGACCAGCATCAATGTTAAAACAGAGATCATAAGACTGACAAAACTGACTCTTTGTGGCAATATAATACTAAATTATTTCTTTTTTTAATTTTAAAAAGTGTCTATATTACTCTAAAGAAAATAAATTATTAACAAGACCTAAGGTAAAGGTTAAATCATGCCTACAGGCCATTAATTTGCTTACCAGATCACTTTGAGTTAGTACATTGTGACTTGCTCTATGATTAACAGATTTCCTTATCTTAAAACATTCCTCTGTACTGATTCCAAGCCTTTAGACAAAACTTTATTTCTTTAGCCAATTGTAAATCAAAGAATCTTTGAACCCATCTATAACCTGTAAGCCCCCCTACTTCGAGATGTCCCACCTTTCTGGGCCAAATCAATGTATACCTTCCATGATTTCTGATTTTTTCTGCAATTCCTGTCTCCCTAAACTGTATAAAACCAAACTGTAACCTGACCACCTCGGGACCACTTACTCAGAGCTTCTTGGATTATGGATCCCGGGCCAGTGGTCACACGTATTCAGCTCAGAATAAAACTCTTCAAATTATTTTACAGAGTTTGAGGTTTTTTTTTTTTTCTGTTAACATTTATATGAAATTCAAATTTAACTGGACATTCTGCATTTTTATTTGCTAAATCTGGCAACCAGCATGTGGTACTGAATTAATGCTGCCTAGTGAGGCTGCATGCTCAAGGGCAGTCTCCTCCTCTTTGTTACACTAACTCCCTGGACACCCCTCTGCCACCAAGGAGCCCATTTCTTGGCCACCCTTGGGTGCCAGCCCAGCTGTCTGATGGCCTCAGTTCGTGAGTTAACTGTGAGAACTGCTGGGTCCCCATGTCCACCCCTTTTTTTCCCATGTCCACCCCGTCACCCCAGATGTGCTTCTCTGGAGCATGGACCAGGGATCCTGACTTTTCCTAGCAGAGTAGCAGCAGCACCGAGAATCAATATGCTGTCCTGATGTGCGGGGTGGGCTGGAACATAACCTGCTACCCTGTGCCCTGCAGTATTGATTATGCAAGCGGCTGCCTGTGAACCAAGCAGGCATGCTGAAGTGGATGCTGTCGGCAGCCTTCATTTCATGGGGATGACTCTTCAGATTTCTCTTGAAGCCTGCTTGGCTCAAAGAGAAAACTAGAATGTTCTTTTCTTTCACTAATGTAATGCCTTGAAGATCGGCATTACATTCTTTCTTTTCTTTTCTTTTCTTTTCTTTTCTTTTCTTTTCTTTTCTTTTCTTTTCTTTTTTTTAAATGCAAAGTTGTGGGAGTGGGAGGCAGAAACCATATCTGTCCCCTCTCTTTTGGGACTCTCTCTTTTAAATTTGTTCTATCATTCAGTTTTAAGAGAACCAAAGAACACAATATAAAAACTAAAGGAAGTCACTTGTTATTGAAAGCCTAAGGATACAAGAGTGAGCATTTTGTATGTCTTGTAGTGTTTTATCCTTATAATAATTCTACGAGTTAAATATTACTCTCCCCATTTTACAGATTCAGAAATGGAGGCTCAACCAGGCTAAGTAATTATCTCAGGAACACGCATCCTGCTAGTGGGTCAGAGCTATGGTTCAAATCCAGGTCAGTTTGACTTTTAACGCTACTGTCAGCACTGATGAGCCATGTACATTACATACACTGCCGGTTTGTCATCCTAGCTTGTCCTTTCAAATTCCTGAGTGATGAACATCCTTTGAGAAACTGTTCCTGGTTGCCCTGAAAAACATTGGTACCTCTCTCTGCTCTCAGATGATTTTCTTTCCACCAGTGTTGTAGAACCTCCCCCATTGTGCTGTAAAAGCACATTCACCTTTCTGGGTCCTCATTAATCTACAACGTCCTCAAAGGCAGAGTCAAAGTCTTTCTACCAAGTGTGTTCCTCTCTAGCTGCAGGGACTAGAATATCACATAGCACGCAGTAAACCCTCCACGAATATCTGCTCTTGGTTGTCATCATTTCTAATTCTCTTCTCCTATTTGTTTAGGGAGCTTCAAGGATGCTGTCATATGGGCATGTTTCAAGGCGATTGCTGCACAACTGCATTCTTAACTATTTTTCACACTGAGTTTTACATTTGCCTGTCCTTACCAAGGACCCATCTGAGCAGTCAATACCAACAGCAATAGAAAGTTCTTCCATGGTTGAATGATTGAACAAGTGTGGTTGCCATGATGATTTCATTTGTAGAAATGCAAGCTGGTCATCTCCATTGCTCTTCCTGTGATTTGGTGGAAAATGAACCCAATAGGTGGCCTAATTACCCGCACCTGGGATCCCAAGGTCAATGTTTTTGGGGTCACGGTGATAAGCCTCTGATCCTACCTTCTCAGAAAAGCTCCTTAGAAAAGTCAGCCTGTTTTTGAGATGAGCACATGTTCCAACAAAACCCTTTCCAGGAAGTGTACAAGGCAGACTTTCCCGCAATTCTGCTCCCAGGAGGAAATGTGCGATCCCACGTGTACCGTGGCCCTTCAGGGATGAACAGGCCAGAAGCCGATGTTTCGTGCTCCGGGACAGGCATCAGCTGAGCACACTGGATGGATTTCTCATCTACCCACCCAAAGCCCAGTGCTAAGGAAGTCTCTAAATGGAGATTGTAGCACTTAAACATTTTCCATCTTTGTGTTCTGTATGTTGAGCCTCTTCAAGGGGTTTTATGACTGACAGTGATTGCTCTGTCACATTAATTCTTCTCACATCGGCTGTTTTTCGTACAGGTCCTATCTGGGGCAAAGATGACTATGACAGAAATCTGGGCTTGTTCTTGCTGACAGAGTTAAATTTGGTCTGTGTTTCCTTTGCACAAGAAAAAAGCCTGAACCACACGGAACAACTGTCTTGAGGGCACATCCCGAGCTGAGTTTGTCTCTCTCATGTTCATCCTTTTATTGTTTTTGTGACTGTACATATTTCAGTGATGTCAGGAGTTTTTTAAGGCTCCACCTTGGGGGAAGCTCAGGAAGTGGTCTGTGTTAGCATTTGTACGGCCTAGACATTTTTATGCATATAAGCCTGGCTGTTTATTGATCCCTTGGAATGAGAAACCGATTGGAATATCCTGGCTGTGAGAAATATAACCCTTGACCAGCTGAAGCCATTTGTCTGCCTTCCCTGTTGAAAGAAGCACGTTTAAAATTCCTCACCTGGGAGGGACTTCTTAGAAAGAATATTTCATGCAAACAAATGCACTTCTTGGAGCTGAATTGCAATTTGGATTACAAAAAATGACCTCATTATGTTTGGGCATATATTTTGTTAGAAGCCATTTTGAGAACAAGAGCATGGATTATTCAAGGGGCTCTTGAATCGTTTATATATGATCTATATCTTGGAGGAGATTTTGGATGTATTTTGCTCCACATCCCAAATGAGGGGTTTGAAGCTCGAACTGCTGATATGTTGATTTAATGCTGTGTGTTGCTAGGGAGGAGGCCCCAGCAAAGTTCAGGATGTTAAAATAAAGTGTTAAAATATGCTGGGAGGAAATGCAAAACAGTTCTCAAGTTCCATCTTGAGCGCTTTATTGATAGTTGCTGGAAAGAAAAAAAAAACTTCAAAAATTAAAGTCAGAGATTTATATTTTGGACACATTTTGAATTTTGAAGAATGTTACCTCTTCCTCCAGAGGTTTTCTTTTGCTTTATAAACTAGCCAGGTTGTTGTGTGAAATACACTCTCTAAGGAAGGTTGAAGTAACTTCCAATCGAGATTTTCAGTTTCTAGTGCTTTGCAGACATCAATTGTGCCAAAAACTTTCTCTCTTTTACAACCTGCCACTTCCGGAGGCCTGTGCTTGGCAGGCGGCCGACTGAGGGGCATTTGCGGACCTTGCCAGAGAATGGACTTCAGCAACCTGTACTGAGGTCGCCTGGGTTGCTGGTCCTGCTAGGGACTTGGTTATGCATCTGCTGCATTCATACACTTTGCCAAAGGTGGATGAGGGGGCACTACTGCAGAAACCTTAGAAATTAAACACACACACACACACATATATGTTATCAGATGGATTTTGAGAAATTTCCATTCAGAGGATAACCGAGGGTGGCAAGACTATTTTGAATCCACAGTCTCACACGTAGTTTATGGGATGTAGGAAGTGGTATTTGGCCTGATGTTTCTCTCTCAAATGTCAGTGACATCAACAAGGCTATGTGCTAAAACCAGATTGCAGTGCCTTCCTGATTTCTACTGCTGAAAGCTGTGTGCTTCTCAAATGCTAATGTGCCCATGAGTCACAGGAGGATTGTGTTAAATTGCAGATCTTAGTTCAGGGGGGTGGGGTGGGGCCAGAGATTCTTCTTTCCTAAGCTCCCAGGTCATGTTGGAGCTACAGGTGCAGGATTCAACTTGCCCCTCACTCTTGGAAAGAGAACACCCAACCTCTCTTTCTGGTGTCTGCAGGGCTGAGTTGAGCACCTTCCGTAGGATCTGGCAGAACCCCGGCTGCTCAAGTTTGCATGGAACCAAGGGGCTGAAATTCCCTCCCTTGGGGAGAGATGGGGTTCTCTGAGATAGAAGGAGGGAGGGAAACTGAAGAGAACTAGGAGACCTGGAGGAGGGAGCTCTATGGGGAAATGGGCTATTAGCAAGAGAAAGGGAAGAAGACAGGGAGGGATGTCTCTGTGGAAGCCCCCTGTACCACTTGCCACCATCAAAGACTCAAGTCTGCAAGTCCATCCTTCTGTAATAGAGTTCAGTAGCTAAATAAAATCTACTTAGGACTTCTATTTCTTCCTCATGGTAACGCTATTTAGAGCTACACCTGACCTTTCAATAAATAACTTTCTCCTGGTTCCACCATCATCTTCTTGTTACCATCCACATATCAACAGGGCACAATGAAACACTGACAGAAAGCCCCTTTATTTTCCCTAACTCCTGTTTTTCAGTCTCATTCCTCCCTGATCTTGGACAATATCTAGGGCCAAGAGCATAGCTGTTCTGGTTACTTCCAGGTAATGACGTACATTCTTATGATCATATATTAAAAACTCCCAAAACAATCTGATCTCAAAAGTGCAATCTCTCAACTGATTTGAACCATCTCTCCTCCCTCTAGCTCGGGCCAGACTTGGCTCCGGAAACCTGCAGGAAAGAAGACGTGACCAATTCCGTCCCCTCCCCACCTGCTCTGCTGCTGAGGGTTCAGGTTGGGCCGGGGGTGGGCACAGGAGCAGCGGGGAGGCTTTCACCTGAGCAGCCGGGGTCTGCCCTGCCTGTGACTCCAGTCCTAACTCAGCTGTCAGCCAGTTCCCAGAGGGTAATTTCCTCGGAGCATTTACCCAGTAATGACTACAGCACTGTTCTAGATGCTATGGGAAATGAAGGGCCTCAAAATAATTCTCATTGTGAATTATTCAGAGTTTATAGGGTGCTTTTCTCTTTCTTTGTCTCATAAATTGTTCTCCCTCAAGGAAAGCTATGTAGTTCCCAGCTGCAGAGTGGCTTGGCCTGAGACGTTTCCCTGGGGACCCGTCCAGACAGCCTTTCAGTCACCTCTGACGCCTCTTTGTGCTGCAGTCACCTGTCCAGGGAGACTGCTCATGACAGGCTTGGCCACGTTCCTTCACTCAAGATATATAGACGACTGGAAGCGAAACTGTTAAAATTACTAAAAATTTCAAGACCTCTGGGAAGAATTTGCTGGATAATGTCTAATAAGTACATTCTAGGGTTCAGAATAAGACTCCATGGAGAAAAGGAAGAAAGAGACGAGGGAAGCACACTGCCCGGCGTCCCGACCCCAGAGGCGCTGTGGGGTTCTGGTGGGGCTGCCCTGTCACTCAGAGGACAGACACCGGAGAGGTGTGAAAGGCTGACCCCATAGCCAGATTACATGCGTGCCTTGAGCCCTGCACTCAGTCCAGAGTGAGAGTGAAACCTTGACGCTTTGCTGTCATTCACAAGAGGGCATCTGGTTTTAAAGATCCCTCTGTTCTGGGTTGAATTTTGCCTCCCCTCCACTCCCCCAAAAAGATATGAAGTTCTAAGCCCCACTGCCAATGTGAGCTTATTTGGAAATAGGGTCAGAGCAGATGTAATCAGTTGAGATCAGGTGAGATCAGAGTGGAGCAGGTGGGCCCCTAACCAACCATGACTGCGTTCTTATAAGAAGGCAGAGGATAGACGGAGGCACGCTGGGGGGGGGGTGCCAGGTGATGGGGAGGGCAGAGCCAGAGACAGCCGAGCACTGCCGACGACACACAGAAAGCAGGAAGGGACAAAGACGCCCTCAGCCGGAGAATGCCTCTGCCAACACCTTGATTTCAGACTTCTGGCCTCCAGAACTGTAAGAGAATAAATTTCTGTTGTTTTAAGCCACCCAGTTTGTGGTTCTGCTACTGCCCAAGCGCGTTCATTTGCCCACTGTGCAGAAAAGAGCCAATACACTAAGGCAGTAGGTGTGCAGCGGAGAAAGAGTTTAATAATCGTTTTGCAGCCAAACAAGGAGATGGGAGACATTTGTCAAATCTGCCTCCCCGAGAGGCTGTAGGCTAGGGATTTTAAGGGGAATTTGGCAGGCAGGGGGCTAAGGAATTAGCATTGCTGATTGGCTGGGTTGGGAGTAAAATCATAGGGATGTAGAAACTGTGTTCTTGTGCTGAGTCAGTTCGTCCGTGGGGGGCCGTCGGATTGACTGAGTCCATTCCATGGTGCAGATCACCAATCTGGTCTGCATCAATGCACCCAGAGGAATGCAGGGTCTGGAAAACATCTTCAAAAGCAGTCTTAGCTTCCACAATAGAGGTGTTATCTATGGAATCGATTAAAGGATAAATCTTGGGAGCAGACTCCTGAGCGGTAAGCAATTACAGGGAAGGAGGTTAGGGGGCAGACGCTGGTTAATTCTTAAATATAGCTAGACCTTGCAAAGCTTAGGCCTCTAGCAAAGTTTTAACCCCTTGGTTTCAGTTGATTTTATAGAGATGGTTTCAGTACTGTGTTATGGCAACTAACAAAGTACTGAAAGCGTAACTAGGAGACAAATGCACCCTCCTCTGGCCCTTACGGCAGGGTCGTAATTGCATTTGCTGGTGAGCCTATCTGATCTCGCTCAATAGACTGGGAGGCCGAAGGTTCCCTGGAGCCCGCTGCCTAACACAGCGTAGGGCATGCCCGTTCATTTTGGTTGAGTGAACAAATTTTAGGACTTTAGATCTTAATGGTGTATTAAATACCAGTAAAATATAAGAGTTAACAAGGGAGAAATGCCTACCTAGATTGGTGTGTGTATTTTATTCATAACGACATTAGATAATCTTGTTTATGATTTGCATAAATGAGCTATTATGCCATAATTTGAAACTCAAATCAGTGGCTTCTCTGCAATATGAATGAAATGGAACAAAAGTCTTCATCTCTCCATATGTTAAAGGTGATTGCTGTTAGCCCAATGACGGGCCTTGGTCTTCACTGCCTCATAACTCCTCAGCGTCTTTTTTTGGTTTCTCGCTGGAGCTGGAATGGCTGCTCAGGGACTCTTCCTGCCTGTGAGATTTACATTATTTGAGATTTAAAGCAAACATTATTTCAAAACTAGCAGTAACTTCAATAATTGACTGAAGTTAATGCCTCAGGTGGACTCTCAGGTCATCAATTTAACCTACCTTGTTCTTAATTGCCGTACACCTGAGAGGCCACAACAGGAGGGTCCCAGTGCCTTGGAAAAGATTTGTGATGATAATTTGGTTGGATCTTTGTTTCTTCATGGATTCCTTTATGAATAGCAGCTTAGCAATACCCAGTGGAGAGGGCCCGCCGCATGCATGTGTGTGCATGCATGTTCATGGATGAACCAGCACCAACAGAGGTGAGGACTAGGGAGAACCCATATTGCAATCACTTACAGGAGGATATATAAGAAAATGTTCAGGAGATAAAAGAAATAAAACCAAATTAATTAGAGAAATTCCCAGTTCCTTTAATAATTTTGTCTCTCCTTTCACAATTCTTTATTCTTTGCATTTAAAGATTCTGGTTCCATTGCGTGGTGTCGTTTACTTCTTATTCAAATGAGATAACCAGTGATATTTGGAGGGAATTCTTTTTGACATCGACAGAGCCCATACCCTTCCACTCCATCCTTAAGTCCAGCTTTCATTCAGTCCAGTAATTGTGGGTTGATTTCCTGTCTTATGCCAGAATCAGTGCTTAATAGTTGAACACAAAGATGAGTAAGACACAGCTCCAGATGATGAGGAGATTACACTCTGGCAAGGGGGTTAGATGCATCACCTAGCTTTGGTAGGGCCCCTTCGTTTTCTGTCCTTAACAGTGATCTCTGCCAATCTTTGGAGGTCAATCAAGAGGTTAAGTCATATTGCCTCCAAAATCTGGGGTCTTCTCCTGGCTCATGAATCTCTTGTATGCAGTTTATTGCACAGATGATCTCAGAAGTAACCTACCCAAAGAGCTGGACAAGCCCATTTTTCCCTGGACCAAGCTACACTGCAGACGCTGCCAAATTCAATACTGGAGACTACAGTGTAGACACATGGAATTCCGTACTTAGTGGTAATTGGTTTGGAGGTTCCATTTGGGTTCTAACCATCCAGTGACGATACAGGCTTCCACTCTGGGGAACAAAAGGTGGGATCCACTTTCTTGTGGACCCAGTAAGTGCCCAGTGACAGTGAGAGTGTAGGGCTCCTGGCAACTGTGAACTTCAGCATTGTGGGGTGCCTGGGGCAAAATGTCCCTCTCATTCCCTCCACCAGAATCGCAGCCACATGGTTCCCAGTGGATGCCAGGTTGACCTCTTCACTGAGTCACAGATGGAGGAGAAGGGACTGAGAGGGCAGAGCCTGGCTAGGCCTCCCCATAGCAGGCCCATCTGGTTTGTGACCCAGCATGGAGCCTGGGAATACAAAGGACCCATGTGCCTGAGCATAGATGGGCCCAGAGAGCAAGAGAGGGGATGAGCCTGCTCCCTTACCCACTGGTATGTGGGATGTGACCCCAGGAATTTCTGCTTCTCTGGGTGCATGCACCAGGCTTTGGGAAGAAGGCAGAGAGGCAGAGAATGGGGACCAAAATATGCATTCCAGTACTTCTTCCTGATGTTAGAGTGGAGATTCCCTTTCCTCTATGAAAACAGGTGTGTGCATGAGGTAAGGGAGGCAGCTGAGAATGCTTCTGGCCATGAAGCAGACAAACAACCCCCAGACAAAATCTCTGAATCCCATTTCCAAGTATGCAGGGAGCATTAGAGTTGAAATTCTAGGTAGACATCCTCACACACTGTCCAGACGTGGACCTACACAAGGAAGTTGTCCCCTTAGAAGGTCCCAGAGCTCTTCCTCTGGTTGTCCACCCTGCGGCCACCTTCCCAGGTCTCTCAGTGCAGGAAATACCGTATGTGCTTCAGAAAAATGCTGTGCTTCTCTAAGTGTTTCCTTGAGAATCTTCCAATCTAGAGCACTGGCTACATGTACAATGATGTTTTCTGCTCATTCATCACAGCTGCTGAACAAAGGTGGGCTGAGCACTCCTGAATGTGGCCTGGGGAAAGCTGTGGGGGAGCTTGTCACCTAACTGGGTCTCTGTGATGTTGCACCTGGCAAGACAAGCACAAATTTGCCTCAGAGACCACACATCCTGATCTTATAACCCTACCTGGGGGAAGGGGCCTGTTTCCAACTTGCCTTTTTTTGGCCTTGCCTCTTAGGAACAGTGGACACCTCATGGCATGGCCTCACGCTGGTCATTGCAGAAGGCACTGTGATCCCATGTCTGGGGCACTGCCTCAGATTAAATTGCTTTGTTCCAGGTCTTCTTCTGATAAAAACAGGCAGGAAAGAGGGTCTCTAGTTTGCCCCAATAGAGACATGTAGGTAAATGAGCAGATGCAGGGGAGAGAAGGGAGAGGACCCCACAGGAAGTCTCCATAAGCTTTCGGAGGGTTTTGAGGACTGAAAAGCTCAAACCTAACAGGCCCTGTCCTGAGGATGCACCCTGGGGACAGTGCTGTGGGAGGGAGGAGCCGGCCCAGGAAACTTCTCGAGTAGAGGCTTGGAGGTAAGGAAGCGATGCAGCCCGTGTTGTGCTTAGGAAAAATGAGGGTCACCTTTTGGTGGTTTGGGAGTAAGCAGGGAGGTGGGAAGCTGGAAAAGGTGGAGGGGCTGAGAGCCAGGTTGTGGGGTTCATAACTCATAGCAGAGTGTCCGCAGTGACCGGGCATCTGGGGAGAGTGGTCTGATCACAGCAGCACTGCAGGAAGAACGACCCCATCATGTGTGCAGGAGGGGCTGGAGGAGAGACAGGCAGGGACAGACAGGCCTGCTCGGGGGAGGATGGTGCTGGTGGTGAAGATGAGGATGACAAGGAAGATGGTAAAGGAGATGAAGAAGATGAGGATGGCAGCTAAGATCTATTGGTTATTAATAGCATTCGCTGTCCTAAGTGCTCCGTATATGTTATCTCATGTCATCCCCACACCCTGCTATGGGGTGAGACTCCTGATTTCACTGCTTTGCAAATAATGAAATCAAGGAACAGAGAAATTAAAAAACTTGTCCAGGGTCACCTAGCTAATAAGTGGCAGACCTGGGGTACAATCCAGGCACCCTAAACTATTCCTCCAGGGACAAGGCAAGGAGGGGCTGAGCAAAAGTGGACAGTGGTAATGGGAAGGCGGAGGTGGGGTGGGATGTCATGGGATTGGAGGCCACTTGATCAGGTGTGATGGCAGGAGAGGGGGGTGGGGAGAAGGAAAAGTTAAAGGAGTCACCCCACCTATTTCCATAGGCCACTGGGAATACGGTGGTAATATGAATTAAAATAAGGGTTCCCAGAAGAGGGGCTGGTTTTGGAACAAGATGGCACACTGATATCAGCTGCCAGCATCTCTGCACTGCGCCACTGCGATCTCACCTGCCCACTTTCCCCTTCAACCCATCCTTTACCTGGCGATCTCTGCACAATGTCAAGCAGATCACATAAGTCCCTGCTCAAATCCTTCAGTGTCTTCACAGCTCTCAAATCTGAAATTCAAGCTCCTTCCTCTGCCAACAAACCCTCCATAAGCTTCCCCACGTCTTTCTGACACCATCTTGTTGCCCTTCACCCTGGCCTGCCTTGCTGCAGTCTCCCTGGCTTTCTGTCTGCTCCCCACCCACCGAGCTTTGCCCACCTGAAGGCCACCATAGACCAGCCATTCTCTCTGCATGGCTCCTGTTCCAGGCTCACAGGGCCCTTCTGAAATGTCCACCCTTTCGAGAGGCCTGTCTGGGCTATGCTCTTTGAAATGGCATCTCCAGTTGCCATTTATCACATTTCCCAATTTTATCAGTGACCACTCATGTCATCATGTTTATTTGTGCATATCTGTATCAGTCTCTTACTGCTGCTGTAACAGATTACCATAAAATTGGTGGCTTAAAACAATGAAGGTGTCAGCAGGACCGAGCTCCCTCCAACAGCTCTAGGGGAGAATCTGTTCCTCCCTCATCCACCTTCTGGTGGCTGCCAGCATTCTTTGGCTTGTGGCTGCACCACTCCAATCTTTGCAGGCAGCACCTTCAGATCTGTTGCCGCTCCATCTTCACATTGCTTTCTCTTCTGTGTGCCTGTGTCAAAATTTCTCAGCTTCCCCTAGAAAAGTACATGCGATTGCATTTGGGATCCACCCTGACAATCCAGGATAATCTCCCCATGTCAAGACCTTAACCTTATCAAATCTGCAAAGACCCTCTTTCTGGGTAAGGTGACATTTACAGGTCTCAGGGATTAGGACCTGATATCTTATTTGGGACATCATGCAGCCTCCTGCAATTTCTGCCTCCCTCCAGTTACCCCAGGGAGGAAATCTGCTGCCCACCAGGTGCCTAGAACTGTACCAGGCACATGGTGGATGCTCAACTGGGCTTTATTAAACTAGTAAATAAATTAATGTAGCCAAGTGTATTTTATTCTTTAGAGAAAACATATAGGGGAAATGCTTTTTTCCCTATATGTTCATAATTTAATAACAATACACCACGCTATTCTAACTTCTATAACAATAAAATAGCTTTGATTTGACAGTCATCTTATATAACTAAAAACATGATTTAATGAAATGGCATTTTATGAGCTTTAGGCAAAGCAAACGTTTGAAATTATCTTGTTTAAATTAAATGGCTCTTTTGTGTTCAGTAGTAAGCATCACTAAGTGTGTCTATCTTGCTAATACAGTAGCATCATTATATTCTAAATTATATAATTTAATTACATGTAACTTGAAATTCAAGCTGAAATATTGTTGAAGTTCAAGTATGACCTTTACATCCACTTGATGTTTTTTTCAAATGACGTGACACTTAGAAAAATGTAGCAAAATCTTGTTTTCAGCTGGCTAAATAAAACCTTAAGAAACCGACAGACCCAGTTCTAACCTTTGCTTTGCCTAATGGCTGCATGCCCCTGGCAAGATATTGGAGCACTCTAAGATTTCAGGTCCCCACTTAACAAAGAGGAGTTCTTGAGAAGAGTGAAGTAAGATGAGCACCTAAAATGTGTCTCCCAGTTGTTATCCAATATTAGCCCCCGCCACCTCTTCCTTTCCCACAAGCATGCCAGGGGAAAAAAAAAAACCCTCTATTTGAGATCCGATAAATAATTCCTGCAACCCATACATATCATACATAAATATATTGGCCTAAAGTACATAGGCAGCATAGCACGAAACACTGACCCTGCCAGCGGGAGCTGTGCTCGCTTTGCTCACCGTTACATTGTGCACTAAGAAACTGCCAGGGTGCGTTCTGGCATTGGAGGCCTCTGCCAGAGTGATTAGGGTGGAGGAGTAAGGAGTTAAGTTGAGCCCTTTTCAGAAAGGACACTCTCCTTTGGGCATTGGTAGTAAACAGGAGCTTCTCACTGCAACTCAGGCTGTGTGTGGTTGGCAGAGGGAAGAAGGAGTGGTGCCACCAGAACTGCCCAAAAGACAGACAGAGAAGGGGACTGAAGCATGGTCACAACCAGGTTCTCTTCGAGGAGAAATAGGCTGCATATGGGGTGAGTCTTTTGGAACATGAAAGAAGGGTCAGTGTAGCAATCTAAGGCTGAGCTGGCAGTGGTGCCAGAAGTCACAGAGTGCATGTCACCGCAGAGTGTTTCCTCATGTAGTCATCCCTCAGTGTCTTGGGGGGACTGGTCCAGGACCTCTCTTACATACCCAGATCAGCAGATGCTCAAGTACTCAGTATAAAATGGCATTCGTATTTGCATGGAACCCACGCACGTCCTCCATATGTTTTCAGCCATCTCCAGATTACTTACAATACCTAATATTAATATAATGTAAATGCTATGTAAATAGTTGTTAAATGGCATTGTTTAAATTTTCTACCTTTTTATTGTATTGTTATTTTTTATTTTTAAATGTAATTTAATTAATTAATTTTTTTGAAACAGGGTGTCGCTCTGTTGCCCAGGCTGGAGTGCAGTGGAACGAGCATAGCTCACTGCAGCCTTGAACCCCTGGGCTCAAGCGATCCTCCTGCCTCAGCCTTCTGAGTAGCTGGGACTGCAGGCACGTGCCACCACGCCTGGATAATTTTTTAATTTTTGTGGAGAAAAGGTCTAGCTATGTTGCCCAGGTTGGTCTTGAACTCCTTGTAGTCCTGATCCTCCCACCTCAGCCTCCAAAAGTTCTAGGATTAAAGCATGAGTTCTGGGATTAAACCATGCCTAGCCTATTGTTATTTTTAACTTTATTTTTTAATATTTTTTGATCCATGGTTGGTTGAATCCACAGATGTGGAACCTATGGCTGAAGTTTTTTTTTCCCCCCCTGTATTTTTTTTTTATGACGGCTCACTATTGATTTCATAGAAACAGGGATTTGTAAGACTCCTTAGAGATAACTGGCTCGACCTCCTTCTCCATGCAGAAATCTCCTTTACAACATTGGCAGCAGATGGCCACCCTTTGTGGTGTTGCCTCTGTTATAATTTATTTTCTTGAGTAATCGGTTTTTATAGAACATCATTAAGTTAAAGGGTTTATTTTTTAATTCCCCGTGGAAATGGCTCTCTTTACTGTCTGTGCGTGCCTCTCCTGCTAGATTAGACCCTGGGCTTTCTGTCCCTGGTGGCCCAAACTTTTAGTAGGGGCAGAAAAGGGACTTAACTTCTCAGTCAACACTCTCGGGCAAGATCTAGTGTCAGGGAATGGGGAGGGAAGGGTAGGAATGATTCAAAAGATAGCTACTAGGTTGAGAAAGGTCTTTCTAACTTTTAGCATTGTTTTTGTAAAATAATACTAATCGAGATTTTTCTGCTTATACAAGTAACCCAGGTGCACTAAAAAATTTTAGAAATATCCAAATGCAGGCAAAAATACTAAACAGTTGGGGGTCCTGGGATCATACTTCCTCTTCAGTTTGTGTTCTGCTCTTTTCACTTTATAGTGTGAGCATTTTCCACGTTACTCTACGTTCTTCCACAATATAATACGTAGTTACGCACGACATCCCACTGTATAGCTGTGGAATTATTTACTTAACCAGCCCTGCTAGCTTCCTCTCACCTCTTGCCTCCTCACGCCGGTCAGGGAAGCCGCCTCTGGCACGAGCACTTCTTAATCTGCCTTGACTTTCATCCAGATGCATAAACGCCTGTCCCAGTGCATTTGGACGGGACGATGCAATTATACTGTGTTCCCTGGGAGTAATCACAGTGTTGCCGCGGAATCCGTCTTTGGGCTTTGTGTGGATGATGTGTTAATTACCCTCTGTCAAGCCACAAACTTCTATTCCCCGAGCTTCCCTCGGTAAGTACAATCATTTGTGGTTCATACTGCAAGTGAGAGTAAGTACAACTGGTCCCTTTAAATCAGCCTTGGCTGCCAACTCTGGCTCCACTGACTTGCTGCAGTCAGCCTTGGCCTGTGTAGACCAGAATGGGCTGCAGCAGAACCACCAGCTTCACGTCCTATGACAAACGACCAGGCCAAAGGCCTCTCTGTTGGCTCTGATCCAAATGGGGCGCTGTGCAGCCCTGCCGTTGCTGAGGAGAAGTGGCAGCTGGGCCTGGAAGTGGAAGGTAAACACTTGCAGTGGGACTCCAGTGGCACCTCCGTGACCTGATGATTTGAAGACGGAAAGACTCAGGGATTCCCAGAGTTTGAAGAATTCAGACTCATGGAATTTGAATCCGTCTAGAGCCAACTGGCTTATTGATATGGGTTATTCTGCTCTGCAAGGGGACACACACACACACACGTACACACCTCTCAACTCTTTAGAAGAATTCCTGGGTCAATAAGACTCCACCTGCTGATTTGAGCTCCAACTTCTCAACTCTCTACCCACCCCATTTGCTCCTGACTGGACTACTGACCAGAAGGCCAACCTTGGTTCTTGGTCCTTGACCTTCTTGATTCTAATAACCTCCACCTCCTCTTCACTTAGAGCCACACCCTGGACGTTGTCATTACCTCATCTTGTTTCACCCTGCATCCTTTTCTAGATGCAACTGCTGGTTTCACTGGGGGCTCCTTGGGTATCAGACGAGGAGCTTTGACATAAAAGAACATCCTTCTCCTCTTGTTTGTGATGTGCTTTGCCGCTTGGGCTCACACAGTGCTACTTGTGCTCCGGGTCTCATGATGGCAGTGACGAGGCTTTACCGTGTGGCAGAGGCAGTGGCCGTGGGCATGCGGGAGCCAGAGCAGGAAGGGAAGACAAAGGAAGAGGCATGTGTGGTGGCGTGTGGTAGCTATTGATTTTGCCTTCCCACTCTCTCTGTCCTAGTGACAGCCTCTGTCTCCAGCTGCAGAGGGGGACACCTGACCCAGGCCCAGCTAATCACAGTGCCCTTTCCCTGGACACACCACCAGCCCAGGCATGGGCGTGAGACCCACACAGAGCTAATCAGAGTCTGTCCCTGGGACAGATTCAGAGATGTCGGGAGAGAAAGGCACTTCCCACTGGGTTTGCTGAGCAAGGGCTGCTGGCAGCCACGTCGTGTGCCGTGTGGACAGAAGAGAAAACAAAGCCAGAACATCACGAAGAGCAAAGACAGCAGAAATGAGAGACAGGAGGAGAGAGAAGAGGCCTGGTGGAGGCGCTGAGCACTAGCACGGTCCTGAGGCCCTGTGCCCTCCACTGCTACTGCAATTACGGGACAAGCTTCAGCGTCTTTCTTACCAACAGAAGCCAGTTCTTCTCCTGCCTTTCATAGCTGGCGTGTGATGGGCTCTGACACACATGGCCAGGAGGGCCCTGACTAATGTGCTTCCTTCTGCCAGTAGGTGCCAGTTTGATTTGCGAACGTAGATGAGACGTCCCTCTAGGGACTTCAGGAAATAGCACGAGGATACTTTGAGGAAGACGTGTTTCCGGCAGGCAAGCGGGATGAGGTCTCCTGCCACAGCAATTTGGAGTCTGAAAGGGAGGTATGACCTTGTTGTATAATCATCAGCTGGTGAGCCAGGAAGAAGTAGGCTATCTCCTTGCAAATCCGTGCACATCTCTCACCCACACTGGCTCCTGGCTGGACCTCCGTGCCTGCCCCAGGCCCCCGGCCACCAGACACGCTCAGGCACACGTCTGAGATGACCTGAGTTGGATGCACCCTTTACCTCACCCAACACTCTACAGAGAGAAGTTTCTGAGTGAGAACTGTGAGGGTTTAGTGTTCAGATAAATGTAGAGGAGGAGGAGAAATAGCAAAGGTAACATCAAGATTTGAGGTTAGGGAGGTAGGTGTTTAATGAGGCAATTAGCCTAGATAAAAAATTATTAAGGGAAGAGCAGGTATGTGGGAGAGCTGAACTCGCGGTTGGACGTATTATGCAGTGCATGCAGGAAGCCTGCATCTCTTGTTTCTGCTGTTTTAGGAGGAAACAGGTCTAGAACTTGGGAAAGAGCTCCAGGCCAGCACTTGAGAATTACACATCGCAGGAGTATAGATGGAATTGAAACCATGAGGGTTGAGTAAAAGTACTGAAGAAGAAGATTGTGCTAGTTCTTGCCATAACAAATTGCCACCAGGTGGGTGGCATGAAACAACAGAAATCTGTTCTCTCATAGTTCAGGAGGCTAGAAGTCCAAAACCAAGGCGTTACCGGGACCAGGGTCCCCCTGAAAGCTCTGAAGAGGCCTCTCCCTAGCTCCGGTAGTTGCTGGCAATCCTTGCCATTTGTTGCCTTCCAGTTGCATTGTTCCAATCGCTGCCTCTGTAGTCACGTGGCCTTCTTTCCTCTGTGTCTGTCTCTGTGTGTCCTCTCCTCTTATAAGGACATCAGTCATGTTGGACTTGGGCCACCCTAACCCTGTGTGGGACACAAACGGGCACTGCCTGTGCCCACTAAGGAATACTGGGAACTCAGCTGGGTGACTGACCATCCCAACTTGCCTGTGACTGGAACGGCAGCTCAGAATGCAGGACTTTCCGTGCTAAGCCTGGACGGTGCCAGGTGCGCTGGAACGGTAGCTCCCCTGGAACGGTAGCTCCCCTGGAACGGTAGGTCCCCCTACCGCAGCACCAGCAGTTATCTTACAACCATTGGGGGAGAAGGCAGGGCTGAGGCTTATCGGGTTGGGCAGTGAGTGAGCTTTAAGATGTACTTGCCCGAGACATGATTTTGGTGGTGCTCTGTTTTTCTGACAGTTCTACTATATTTGGAATTTTCTTGCTTAGGATATGGGCTTGGGTTTTTCATCCAACATAAAGTCTTCAGGTAAGGTCAGCTCAGTCCCTAACCACCTGACATCATGGAAAACTGAATTATTAGAGATTAAAGTGTCCCCTAAACACAGCAAAAGCCACTCTGACCCTCCTTGTCAGGTGGGGCACCCTAGGGCTTGCTATTTAAATGAACCCAATTTTGAAAGTTCACCTGGCTCTCCAGAGTGTGATAGCTATCTTGCTCTACCTTCAGAGCACTTATCTTCAAAGCATGCAGCACCGGGCAAAAGCCCTGATTTTTCCTTAAAAAGAAATTGTCAGGATGTCTGACTCCATCCAGACCTTCGGACATGTGATTTCATTATTCAGAGTCGGTGCTCCTCTTCTGGCTTTTGATCTGTAGTTTACAGAACACGTGCATAAGGAGGCTCTCTTTTCCATAAACTGATCTCTTTACCCTCTCAGCCTGGAATAACTTTCCATCCATTCCTCTGATAAAGCGTTGACGCCGTGAGCCGGCATATATTAAATTTATCATGATGCAAACACAGCACTACACTTTCATCCGGCCCAGATCAGCAGCCAGATCACTGTCAGGGATCCTCAAGTGTTCATGGTGATGAACAGCAAAGGGACCTGCGGAATTTTTCATGACCATCAAATCTGGAAGAGAATTCTTCTGAGAACAGTTTGCAGAGTTTATTATCATGATCCCAATTCTTTTATTAGCTTGCCAAGGTAGTTAAATAAATCATCTTAGCCTTGACTCACTAATAAGCACTTTTAAATACATATTTTTGAAAAACGTCTTCTAATTAAAAGTCTTCAGTGGCTTTCCACCTCTCTTCTGCTGAACACCAACATCGTAACGTGGCTGCAGACGACCCTGCCCACCTCTCCAGCCTTGCCCTGCCCCAAACGCCACCGTCCCCTCTGCTGTCAGCCCTGCTGCCTGGCTGTCTCTCCTCGGATGTGATACTTTCCCTCCTGCTGCTACCACAGCTACTTCCTCCAAGCTGAATGTTCTGTCTTCTCCCTTCACCTGCTTATCTCCTACTCCTCCTTCTCCTGTCACCTCAATTTCCACTTTCTCGGGGAAGCTTTTCCTGACCTGCCCCATGTCCCATCCACCTACTCGCCCTCGATGCCCAGGTGAGGTCACAGAACATTTCCCAAGTCAAGAGAGGCTGGAAATGTGACCATAGCAAGCACCACCCAAATCTCAGGGTGGATGAATTCACTGAGCTGGAGACAATCACTCTATTGTATCTAATGCATGAGACGGGATATTTTACTTTATTAGCATTTTAGACTAAATCAATGACTTGGGGGCTGACAATGTGAATAGATGATAGATGTCTTTCTTTTTTTTTTTTTTTATGTCTTTGAGACAGGATCTCACTCTGTTACTTGGGCTAGAGTGCAGTGGCATCATCATAGCTCACTGCAGCCTCCAACTCCTGGGCTCAAGCAACCCTCCTGCCTCAGCCTCCCAAGCAGCTGGGACTACAGGCATGTGCCACCACACCTAACTGATTTTTCTATTTTTTTTTTTCTAGATACATGGTCTTGCTATGTTTCTCAGGCTGGTCTCAAACTCTTGTCCTCAAGCAATCCTCCCACCTCGGCCTCCCAAAGTGCTCGGATTACAGGCATAAGTCACTGTGCCCAGCCAGGTGATGTATTTCTTAACTAGTGATTACAAAACTTTGTGGAAATAAAATTTCCCAATATTATGATATTAATTTAATTTCTAATAGTGTATATGATCGATCTATATAAAGATATGTTTAATTTTTTAAAGTTCTGGGCAGATGTCTGTAGGGAATAAAATAGCTGGAGACACTGTAATGCTTCCTTCAGAGAAGTCTGAGATCGGATCAGTTAGCTCACTTTGCCTCACAGGTAACTGAAAACCCACCTAGCAATGACTGAGATCATAAGGACATTTATCGTTTACCCAACAAGATGTCTGGGGATGGGTGATTCCGGGTGTCAGGCTTTGGATTTGTGTCTCTGCCGTTCTCTTTCTTTCTCCTGGTTGCAGGGTAACTAACAGAGCTGCAGATACCACACCCTCACAGGGCTCTAGCCACAGAAAGGAAGCAGGGAAGCAGAAGAGACTCTCCCTGTGTACCTCTCTCCTTTTATTAGAAAGAAGAACACCTTCCCAGAAGCCTCCCCAGGTGACTCCCCTGTCTTGGCAGCAAAGGAGGTTGACAAAGCAAAAATCTGTTGTTTTCAGCTTCTACCATGGAGGGAAGAGACTGTTGGGCATGTCTGTGGATGGCCTGCCAAAGTAGTCACCACAATCTGTCCTGTCGGTCACCCATCATCTCTAGATACCTTTCCTCCCCCATAGCCACTGTCACCCACTGTCCGAGGGAGAGCCACTCCGCTGGATCATCCAGTCACTGTGGCTACCTCCTGATCATGCACCTCCGGGTGATTTGCAGCCTTCACATCTTCACAGTACAACCTCTCGACGTGATGACTTTTATAACTAAAAGAAAATTTACCTGCTTCGAATACAATGATGCAGAAGGAAGAAGATAACTTCCATAAAGACTTGCATTTGGAAAAGGGGGTAATAAGAAACACACAATGGCCACTGGTATTTTAGCACATGTCTAGTCCTGTTGATCTGGAATAATGAGCATGAGACAGGATTAGATTCCTTGGTTAGCCCATCTGGCAGCCTATGACACTGTTCTTTGGGGAAATGTACCTTATTTGTTGTCTTCTGTGACTCATCTGAGATGTTTGGGAAGAGGCTGTACTTAAAAATTGCACAGCCTTTCCAGCTCATTTCATTTGGGATCAAGTTTTTGGGATCTTGATAGTGTCTTTGGAGTTAATCAGAGTTCAACCATCATAGCCTGTTCTCGGCCAGCCGTAGGGTTTACCTGGCAATGCAGTTGCCTCAAAATCTTAGTGGGCTTTCTGCTGCCTTTGCTTCAAGTCAATTCCTGCTACCGTGTCAGTTGGGATCCCTGAGGAAGCAGAATACTGACATGCAGTTAGGAGCGCAAGAGATTTTTTTTTTTTTTAAGAGGGCGAGAATTGTGAAAGTTAAAAGAGTAAGGAGGAAGGAATGGACAAAGAAAACCTTCAGACTATGGTGTAAATATCATACGTGTGACAAGAAATGGGGGAGAAAGTAGAATCGGGCAGGAAAAGCCTCAGACTATCACACAGATCTGATGAAAGTCTTTGCTCACTCGACAGGGAGCTTCAGAGCAAAGACAGCTCATTAGAAGAGCCCCACGTTGGGCAGACATAGCCAGGCCCTTGGCTCCCTGCTGTACTCATCATGGACTAGAGCCTGCTCAGAAAGAGTGTGATTTCAGCGCTAAAGCTGAGGCTGTCAGCTAATCAGTCTCATTGCAAGTTCTTTCTCAAAGGGAGATGTGATTGGGCACCACTGTGGCTGCCAAGGCCAAGCATCTGCTGGCTGCGCTGTGAGTCTCTCCTCCGCATTGTCTTAATGGCGGCTGCTCTGGGGCAATTCAAAACAAGAGGGTTGGGTGGGGAGGCCCCGTTTGCATTAGACCTTTGCCAAGCAGAATTTTTTTTTTTTTGCCTGACAAAGAATGCTGAATGGAGAGGAGTCTGGGGGCCTGGGCTCTGATTTTCTCAGTCTTATCTCTTGCTATGTCTATACTTCCCTGCTTCTGGTTCCAGAAAGTCTCCAAATTGTGAAACTCTCAGACCACTAACTACCAACAGGGAATATCTCAGAAAAGTTCTTTTCTTTTCTTCTGTTCCTGTGGAAAAATCTTCTTGAACCTAGGTTGATCTTTTTCTTGTAGGACCTTGCCAGAAGCTTCAAGAAATAGCTAATATAACTCAACATCCAAAATGTTTCCTGCTGTTTTCCTTAACAACCAGCCTCAGTAAGTGTGTGATTGGAATCTCAGCGTGTGACATGCAAAAGTCTGAAGCAAATGTCTTGCCACCACCTACTGAGTGTTACCAACACCCCAGCCTAGAATAGTTGGATCCTCACTGCCCTCTGGCCTGCCACCTTAACTCGGCCATTCTGTATTTTCAGATATGTTATTGTCTGTGCCGCTCTACTTACTGCAACTAAATTCAAAAGAATATGTTTGGCTACAAGTTACAGGGGCTAGGAGAGTAAAAATTTTTTTATTTACTCCACAAGAAGTCTAGAGATAGGGGTCTCAGGGTAAGTTTAGCATTTCCATGACATCAAGGCACCAGGTGGTCATCTCAGCCAGTCTTTACCCTTCTCCTCATGGTCACAAGATGGCTGCCACAGCCTCTGTGATTATCCTCATGTAACCACGTCCAAAGGTAGACAGGAGAGTGACAAAGAAGTGTTCTCTTTGTGTGCCTCCCTCCTGTGATCGAGGAGGAGAAATCCTCCTGGCATAGTTTTGTTACACAAGCTTTCCTCTGGCATTGTCACTTTTTAGAATGGGAGGAGGGCAGAGGTGGAGGGTGATTTGGAGCACAGCCAGACAACGGTATTTGCCATGGGATCCTGGCTATGATCTTAGACCTCCAACCTCCAACTTGGAAATAGATAAACCATCTGTCTTCCCTTCCTGGAGAGTAGCAGGTGATGAATAAATTATGCTGCCAGAGCCCAGAGAGTCCTTAAAACAAAGTACTGTGAATCCAAGGACCTCATTAAATCCATATTAGTTTCTATTACTCATTTGATGGCATCTGATTGTTCTCTAGGATGGGAAATATTGGCAGGAGGGGGAAAAGGGAGGACATTTTCTCAAATCCACTTTGCCACCACCTCCTTTATGACATCACCCCTGCCAGGTACACCAGTTATTTCTGGGGAACTAGTGAGCTGAGTGCATAATTTCAGGGCAGGGGGATTGATACGTTCCAGAAAACTCTGTGCTAGAGAAGGCTATTGGAGGGAAGATACATTATTGATGGAGCAAATTTAGCCACCAGGGAGGAAGCCAGGGAAATGTTAGGGAACACCGTGCCTTCGTATGCCCCTGAACCCACGACTCTGTACAGCTGCTGATCCGCCCTTCTGTACACAGCACTATTCGTACCTCACTATAATTTTATCTTCCCAACTTCCTTAATCTCAGGATTCCTAAAAGGGTTTTAAGAAAAATTCCTTTCATTGCCGAAAGATACTTCTTCTGGAAGCAGGTGTGGCTGATGGCTGATTGTGGACCCAAAGGTCTAAACCAGAGAGCTTGGCAGGGTGCCTTGAAGAACCACATGCAGCCATGTCGTCATTATTGCCTTTCAGTTGGCCCGGGCTTCCTGTGCAAAGGGCTGGGGATGCAGACGCAAACCGCTGCTTGTTCCTCTGCAGCCCCGGAATGCTCCTCACTCTCCTGTCCCCCCCTTCCTCCTCAGGGCCCCATTGCTTTGCCAGCCTCACTCTATCACATCTCACTGACACACTTTTTTACTTGCTCCCTGGTGCTTAGGGGCATACCCAGAGGCCCCCACCGACCACTCCAGGCTGCTAGAGGCCCATCCTGCCTTGGTTGGCCTGCTCAGCTTTCTTGAGTCCATCATTCCAAGCCAAGAAAAGGGGTCCTGCTCTACTTACTGCAATGAAATTCAAAAGAATATGTTTGGCTACAAGTTATAGGGGCTAGGAGAGTAAAGATGTTTTATTTACTCAACAAGAAGTCTGGAGATAGGGGTCTCAGGGTAAGTTTAGCGTGTCCGATGTGGACACTACCTGGACCTTGGAAGTTATGTTAAACTTGGACTGGCTTCCTTGGGAGTTTTCTGGATCTGGTTTGCACCTTTTCTAGACCATAGTTAATTCATCTGCCCCCGTTTCATACTCCTAAGGTCTGGCCAGTGCTGGTCTGGCTCCAGAGATAAGAACGATGCATGCCCTTCGTGCCAGAGCCATCCCAATGGGCTGTCACCTCCACGGGATGCCGGGGCTTCTGTGTGTGAGCACTGACCTGACTTCTGATTTCCAAGGTTGCCAACAGACTCACAGTATCATCAGAACTCAGCTAAGGGCCGGGCGCAGTGGCTCATCCCTATAATCCCAGCACTTTGGGAGGCCAAGGCAGGTGGATCACTTGAGACTAGGAGTTCAAGATCAGCCTGGGCAACATAGTGAGACTCTATGTCTAAGAAGAAAAAACAAAAACCAACCAAACAAACAAAACCTCAGCTCAGTCCTAAATCCATTAATTTGAAAATTATTAATCACAAGATTTTTATAACCCAGATGTCAGCTGGGATCCTTTTCACTTTTGTGATTCAAATGACATTGGCTTCAGAGCACAGTGAACAAAAATATGGGCCCTAAAGTCCATCTGCCCAGATCCTACATGTAGGTACTGTTCTTACTCACTGCGTGATCTTGTGCAGGGGACTCAACCTCTCTGCTTCTTTATCTGTAAAATGGGCATAATAAGACCTGTATCAATTTGGGGTGATGATTTAATGGACTCTTGCAAATAAAGCATTAAGAGCAATGGTGAGCACACCATGTTCCCATTAGCTCTGCCTTAGGAGGAGGAAAGATCCTGTTGGATGAGTTTACATTTCTTCTACTAACTGTTGGCTCTAGATTTCTAGTGCAGTCAAGAGACCAATTCCAGGGACTGTCCTGCCATCTCTTGCTCTCTGATTCTTTTCTGCAGTCACCTCATGCTCGTTGCCACCCTGATTTCTTCCATCTCCCAGATACCTTCTGACCTATAATGTTGGGTATGCAGAAGGCTTCCTGAAATTTTAAGGCAAGGAGGGGGATCTATAACACAGTATCACACTATTTAGATTTAAATTGAAGATATCCAGTTCTTAAAAGTCCTCTGACTCCACAGTTCCCAGCCTCTAGCCCCCTCCTCATCTCTTTTCTGGTTGCTTTTTTCCTTACCTTTGTTTATTTCTGTCTCCTTAGAGTAAAATCCTTAGGGCTTTAGCTTCTGCCCCCAAAATTCCCAGTACTGTATTTTCTTAAGGATAGTTCTGGTCATAGGAGGAACTCAAGTTGCAGCTTTTTAAATAACAAAAATTCCCCTCTATATATGTTGATGATGATAACTAATTATGACAATCAAAGATTTAAATGGGCACAAATAACAAAATGGCAACAACTATTATTAGCATGTGTTTTACAGTTTATAAAGCACTTTCAAGTTCTTTATTATCTCATTTGCATGAATTTCCTCTTCCATTTATGCCTGGAGGGTTTACAGATAAGGGACATGCACACACAAGTACACACATGTATACACACATGCACACTCGTGCATAGCTCCCTGCTTTGTGTGGGCTCTGTGACGCCCATGTAAAGCTCCAAGAGAGACAAGGCCCTGTTATCAATCCACAGACAAAGTCATTGGTGCAGCGCCTATTGATCCCAAGTCCTGGGGCTGGAAACCATGACACAACAGGCCACCATGACAAGATATTACAGTCTCACTCTCTTAGTGGATACACATATTGGCTTTCTGAAAATTCAGAGAAAGGATGGGCTCATCTTCGTCCAGGATTATTGGGTCATTTCTCAGCATGTCTGAAGCCTGAAAAGGATTGAGTCCCTGATGAATCACACTCAGCATCCACAGTTCAAGCAGGAGAAATCTGAAATTTGAACAAAGATTTAAGTACTTGCAAGCTCACAGCCTTTCATCTTTAAGGACTAATTCACAGTGTGCATTTCATACATCTTTATAGGGTCATGTCGCCATTCCTGGACCCTTATTTCTTAGCAAATGGGGGGTGGAGTGACACTTATAAGTGAATGCAATCAGTGGAAGAGCTTGCCCTGACACGTATTTCATTGGGAGAGGCCATAAATATTTTCTACACACATGTCTGTATATCCATGTGATGCTTCATTTCGGAAAGCAACAATAACAGCTGCATCATTAAGCAACAGAGAAGCTAATGTGTCAGATGGCCTGGTAGGGAAGAGAAACAAGGATTGTCTTGTCAAGTCATACAATGGATTGTGCTTTGGCACCAGGTGCCTGCTTCTTTGTGGGTCCCACAGTTCAAGGGCTTGAATTGAACCTGCAGTTGTAACTTGGGGTATCACCACCCCAGGCACCTCACCAGTATCCTCTCTGCCCTCCAGGGTCCCTGCCTTGACTGTCATGGCAAGTCACTGGAAGTCCACAGCTTGGACCAGTCATTACCCAGGCCTTTTCAAAGTGTCCCCAAATAGCTGTTGAAATGGAACACACTCAGTTGTGTCCTTAAGGCTCTTGGCCACTGTTATAGTTTTTAACACATTGTGTTGTAATTGTGTTACAGAGGAGGAAAAATACCTTTTCCTCTCCCCATCTTAGGTTCATGGCTGAGGCCCCTATTACAAAAGACAGATTAATAAGAGAAAAACATATATATTTATATAATACAAGTTTTGTGTGACACCGGAGACTTCATAAGGAAATGAAGACCCAAAGAAATGGTAAAACCTGAGTGTTTTTTATAGGTTCAATGAAGAGTGGAGAATCGTAGAGAAATATGTTAGGGCAAAGAGTATGCTCTAGTGGTAATAAACTGAGCCAGGGTTGCTTGTTCAGATTCTTCTCTGTGCCCCTTTGTCTTCAGAGATAAGGATGTTCCTTTCATCTGGGTATGGGGAGGGCACCTCTGACTTGAGGGTCGTATGACCTGCTTCAGAGGAAGGTCAGGAAATCCTTCCTAGGTTTTATGACCTGCTTCAGAGAAGAAGGGTGGGGGAAGATGACAGTGACCTTCCTGATTCTGCTGTTCTCTCAAATTCTTTCAGCTTAAAATATTATGGGGTGGTGTGTCCTACACCCCATCAATCTGATCACTTCTTAGTCTCCATCACTAGATCACAAACTCCAAGAAGACAGGAACCGTGTCCTATCTACATCCATGTACCCAGCACCTAACACAATGCCTGGCATAGGGTAACTCATCAATAGGTTTGCTGATTGAGTAGATGAATAGCCCTGTCCCAGTGGGGCAAAAGAATTAGTTCCTTTCTGAACTGAATTGTCCCCTATGACAATATTTCCCTCCATTAATTTGCTTTGGATCATTCTATGTCTCTTGCATTGCAGGTAGGTAATAAATATCTAGATCATTTGTACTTTATTTAGTCACACTGTCCCTAAACAGACATGATAATGAATAATTTTAGCATCAAATCAAATCAAAGATGAAAGGGAAGTGTCACGGGTTGGAAGCATGGGAGAAAAGGTGCCTGAGTTTGTCCTGAGGCCGAGCTTGATGGCTGCATGGACACCTGCAGCCAAGAGTGTGTCTCACACTTCCTAGGGGCAGTTTGACACGTGGATGGCTGTGTTTGTCATGACTAGAGGGAACTGGGGGCTCTTAATGGGTGCAGCTCAGGGATGCTAAACATCCTTCAATGCTCCTGTCAATCCCCTGTGATGAGGAATTTTCTGCCCTGATGCCATTAACACCCAAGATGGGAGTCACTGTTTATATTGTAAGTTAGTTGCATTTCAGGATATGTTGGTTTCTTTCCTCCCTCCACCTTCTTCATGCTTTTTCTTTCCTTTCTTCCTTATTTTCCTCTTTCCTTCTTTTCTTCCTCCCAATACTCACTGAATATCTATGACAGGAAATGTGTAGTGAGGTTTATGAAGATGATTCAGACTTGGACTTCACCTCAGGGATCAAAGTCATGCATGGAAAGACAGGACGTGTGCTTCAAAATAAAGAGAACTGGGCAGAAAGAAGGAATTAGGAAAGGAAAGTAAGAAGGAAAGTCAAGGTCAAATGTCATAGGAGATTGGAAGAGGGAGGTTATGTCCCTGAGGTTTGCAATGAAATGCATTATAGAGCTCTATAGTTTGCAAAGGCCTTTCCTATGTATTTTCTGATTATATTCATCCTCACAATAACCTATAAAGGTACTTTCTTAGCCCTCAGATTTCCCCCTCACTGTCTGCTCTACCTGTGTTACCGGGGCCTGCCTTGGCAGGCCACGCCCCTGCCCTTACTGACTGGGGCTGGGTTCGGCCAATGGGAAGAGCCAGTGGGAGGTGACATCTTCTCCATGGAGCAGAAGTAGCGGCTTGTGCTCTGGGCTCCGTCTCCCATCGGGCAGGCCTCTGCGCCTGGACTCCAGAACTCTCTCTCCTGCCAAGGGGCAGTATGGCTTCTTGCTGCTGAAATCTCTGGCTGACTTCACCATGCCCCTCTGACTCTTAGAGCCTCTATCACCCGAGCAAGCAATCCTTTGCATTATTATAAATTCCCTGGGTTGGAAATATTTGAAGGGGATTTTGTTTCCCTAATTGGATCTTAAGTAGAAGGAAAGCATTATTCTTAGCACTTTAGAGATAAGGAGAGATTTAAATGACTTCCCCAAAGTCAACCAGCCACAAGATGCAGAGCTCAGGTCTGTTCTCTGACTCCAAATCCAGGCCTCTATCTACTGCCTCGTGCTGCCTCCCGTAGAGATAATAGCAGTGAAAAGGTAGTAGAAGGACTTTCCAAGATCATCTGAAAGACAAATCAGGTTGGAGCTTATTGCATTTTTTCCTGTGTGCTTTTAAATTTGAAAGAGATTTAAGCTTTTGTGATATGACTTTTGTTTTGATTGCTCTTGGAAAAAGTTAATAATATGGATGCAGTGAAAAGGGAACATGTACACACTGTTGGGAATGTAAATTAGTACAACCTCCATGGAAAACAGTATAGAGGTTTTTTTGAAGAACTAAAAGCAGATCTACCACTCAATCTAGCAATCCCACTACTGAGGATCTACTCAAAGGAAAATAATTCATATACAAAAGACACCTGCAATCGTATATTTATCACAGCATAATTCACAATCACAGAGACATAGAATCAACCTGAGTGTCCATCAGTTGAGGAGCCGATAAAGAAAATGTGGTTTATACACATCATGGAGTACTACTCAGCCATAAAAAGGAATCAAATAATGTCATTTGCAGCAACTTGGATGAAACTGGAGACCATTTCCTAAGTGAAGTATCTCAGGAATGGAAACCAAATACTGCATGTTCTCACTTGTAAGTAGGAGCTAAGCTACAAGTACACAGGGACACACAGAGTGGTACAGCGGACATTGGAGCCTCAGAAGAGGGGAGGGTTGGAGAGAGGTGAGGGAAGAAAAACTACCTATCAGGGGCAATGTCTACTATTTGGGTGATGGGGACACTAAAAACCCAGATATCACCACTATACAATTCATCCATGCAATCAAAAACCACTTGTATCCCTAAATCTATAGAAATATACATTTAAAAAAAAGAATTAACTGTTCAAGGTTTAATATGCTATCTGTAGGAAAAGAATCAGAGGTATAAGCAAATTCTATAGATATTTTGCTTGAGGAAATTGCGAACAAAGAACACATTTAGCTTTCACTTTTGACAGTAGAATACATCTTTTTTCTCAAAAAAAAAAAAAAAAAGGAGAAGAAGAATAAGAATGCCACACAAGTACATATGGATACTGGCTTGGCATTTGACAAAGTCACTCATGATCGCCTAGTGGAACAATGCATGTTGGTATAGTCACGGGGATTAGTAAGTGATTGATGCAAGATTTTTAGAAAGTCCTCAGAGTATTTTGTGCTGTCATATCTCATAATATCGCTGTGATAATTGTGATGATCTCATCTTGGAATAAGGAAAAGTGAAAGTAATATTGAAAATGCTTTGGTTCTGGCACAGTGGCTCATGGCTGTAATCCCAGCATTTTGGGAAGCTAAGGCAGGAGGGTCTCTTGAGGCCAGGAGTTTCAGACCAGCCTAAGCAACACAGCGACACTCTGTTTCTACAAAAAATTAAAAAATTAGCCAGGCATTGTGGCGCATGCCTGTAGTCCCAGCTACTCAGGAGGCTGAGGCAGGAGGATTGCTTTAGCACAGGAGTTTGAGGCTGCAGTGAGCTATGATGACACCACTGTACTCTAGCGCAGGCAACAGAGTAAGACCCTGTCTCAGGAAAAAAAAATGCTTTGGGTTTAGAAAAATTTTTATAAATATATGAATCAGAGATCTATTTGTCCAGGTTACCACACCCTGGCTGTGAGGGTGTTTTAATTCCTAAGTGTTAAATTAATTACTAAATATTACCAATCACTAAATCAACTAATTTAATAATAATTATGAAGTCCTGTTTTTCAAAAAGGCCTTATGAAGATGGGCCAGTGTCTGAAATAAGGGCCTTGGGGATATAGGCCAGGGAGAAGGTGGCCTGGTAGAGAGACAGGGAGGGGTGCTCTGTGAGAAGGCTCGGTTTGGAGGCGCCGGTCAGATGATGCCATGATTTGACTCTTATTATTTCTCCTAGAGAGCAAGCAACTAAAAACAGGAGTCCAGAAACATTAAGTCACGCTCCAAGAGTGTTCACTTACACTACATCTGTCGCCAGTCAAATCTATTCGGCCTTGAAAGCAGAGGCGAGAAATAGGAGGAAGGGCATTCAGGGGTGGTGTTTCCCTCTTTGTACGTGAAACCCAATAAGTAGTCTCATTTCCTTTTAAAAGTGCATGGTGTTGAATGCTAAATTATCCATGTTTTTGGTGGGTTGAGTTTGGATGAGTTTACATATATACCCCGGTGAGTCTCAACTGTGGCTCTTAGGGGACATTTGGGAAATTGTGGAGTTATTTTTGTTAGACATATTGGTTTCAGGTAGTTTAGTGCATGTTAGCTGTTAGGACAGTTCATACAACAAAGAATTATCCTAGAACTGTCCCACCTACCCCCTAGGTGGAACATATGGTAATCCGCTGTGAATGTCTTACTAATTGCATGAAAGTCTACACTCCTTCTGGGGTTAGGGCTGGGTCTGGGGTCTACCCTGGAAAGGAAGGGCTTCCCAGATATCAATTTTCTGGAGAAGAGGTGATTTATCAGGCAAAAAATCTCATAGTTATTTGGGGGCAAAATATCCAAGAACGTTTCTGCTTGGAACAGAGGTAGGACCACGTGCAAGAGAGGGTTGACATGAGCTCACATTAGAGAAGCTGGATTTATCACCAAGTATCTTTGGGCTGTGGCAGGAACAAGCTGGCCTCTTTCATCTAACTCCACGGGTGAACAGCATCTTTTCCACATTGTTAGGTTGGTGGAAAGTGAGAGTCTTCCTCTGATGGGTGCATTTAAGGGGCTGCAGCAGCCTCTAATGTCTGAGTGGTGGTGGCAGTGATGTAAATGGAAGAACTCCAAAGGAAGGTAAATCCTGAGGGAAAAAGAATAAGTCTTTAAATTTTGTCCACCCCTTCCCACTTGTGGAGTCTAGTCTCCTGCTGTTGCAAACTTTGGAAGCTTGAACTGTTACTGTAGGGCTACATGCTCATCAATGCTCTTTCCTCTACCTGGACACATAGGAAGACTACATTTCCCAGCACTCAGTTTGGGGTCATGTAACTGGTATGGCCCATAGGATGTGGGCTGAAGTGATATATGCCACCTTCAGATCTGGCCCCTAAAGTCTCCTGTGAGATTCTTAGCTCACTCTCTCTGTTCCCCACCCTCATGCAAGGTGGAGCCACTGTATGGGAACAACCTGCTTCCCTGGGATACTGCTTACAGGACGACTGCCCAGAAGAGTCACACAATCTACACTGGACTGATACATACATGAGAATTAAACTTCTGTTGTACTAAGTCACTGAAATTTGAGGGTTTATTTGTTACAACAGCATAGCCTAGTTTACGTACAAGAACTTTGAAAGGGCACTAATGAATAAATTGTGGCTACTTACCTGGAGAAAAGGCATGGTGGTATATGACGAGGCTCTGCTTTCTGGCTGTTAATGACAAGGGTGAGAACACTGGTAGTATGCTGGTCAAACTGGAAACTGATAGGAAACAGGAAGGAGTATCTCGTGTATTTGATAATAACATAGAAATCTAGAAGTAACTAGAAAAATTTGAATAATGGACCATAAGGCAAAATGGAAACTCCTATACTTATAGCCAAAAAGCTAATCTTATAAGTATAGAATGGATAATATGTGAAAAATGACTTCAAGATTTAAAATGACAGTAAGTTCAATGTGAGTTAACATGCTGCAGTGTAATCTTCAGGTACATTAATAGAAACACAGAATCTGAAACTGTAGTAATCCCATTCTGTTTTTTAGTGCTTGAACCAGTTCTGTGCTCCTTAGTTGCTTCAGTTTAAACTTTAGGAATATCCCCATAGAAAAAAATATAGGTTTTTTGAGGTATAATTCACATGCCATAAATCTCACTCTTTTAAATTGTATGATTCAATGATTTTAGTATATTTACAAGGTTTTGCAACAATCATCACTAATTTCAGAACATTTGCATCACCCAAAAAGAAACCCCACATACATTAGCCATCACTTCCTATTTCCCCCTCCCTATAGTTTCTAGTAATCACTAATCTATTTTATGTCTCTACATATTTGTCTATCTGGACATTTCATATAAATGGAATCAGGTACTATGTGGCCTTATGTGTTTGGCTTTTATTAGGGAACATAATGTTTTCAAGATTCATCCACTTTGTAAAATGTAATCAGTACTTCATTCTTTTTTATGGCTGAATAATATGGCATTATGTGAATATACAACATTTTGTTTATCCATTCATCAATTGGTGGACATTTGTGTTGTGTTCACCTTGTGGCTTTTAGAAATGATGCTTCTATGAACATTGATGCACAATTTTTTGTGTGACATATTTTTTTAGTTCTTTTGTGTATATACTTAGGAATGAAAATGCTGGGTCATATGGCAGCTCTGTTTAACTTTTTGAGGAAATGCCAAGCTGGTTTCCAAAGCAGCTACACTGTTTTACATTCCCACCAACAATGACGACAGTTTCGATTTCTCCACAAACTGTCCAACACTTCTTATTGTCTGTGTTTTTTATTATAGCCATCCTAGTGGGTGTGAAGTGGTATCTCATTCTGACTCGATTTGCATTTTTCCGATCATTAACTATGTTGAACATCTTTTCATGTGCCTATTGCCATATGTATATCTTCTTTGGAGAAATGTCTATTCAGATTACTTCCCATTTTTTGATTGGGTTATTTGTCATTTTATTATTAATGGTTCTTTTTATATTACAGATACTAGACCCTGATAAGATATATGATGTAAAAATATTTTATCCCATTTTGTGCGGTCTTTCACGTTCTTGATAGTATCTTTTGATGCACGAACATTTTTAAATTTGAAGTCCAATGTATTTTTTTTGGTTGCTTATACTTTAGGTGTTATGTCTAGGAAATCATTACCTAATGTAAGGCCACAAAGATTTAACCTGTTTTCTTCATTGCCTTTCATTTAGGTATATGATCCATTTTGAGTAAATTTATGTTTGAGTAAATATATTTTGAGTAAAAATATGGTAGGAGGTACAGTTCCGACTTCATCTTTTTGCATGTGTATATTCAGTTCACCATTTGTTGAAAAGACTATTCTTTCCCCATCGAATAGTTTCATTTTATTTATTTACACTGTAGTCTATTATTTCCTTCCTCCTGCTTGCTTTGGGTTTAATTTGCTTTTCTTTGTCTTGTTTCTTAAGGAAATAGGCTATGTTATTGATTTGGGATCCTTTTTAAAAAACACAAATCTTTACAGTTATAAATTTTCCTCTAAGCACTGTTTTCATAACCTCCCTTAAGTTTTAGTAAGTTGTATTGTTTTTTTTCATGCCACTCAAAGTATTTTCTAATTTTCCTTATGTTTTCTTCTTTAGCCCATTGGCTATTCAGGAGTATGTTGTTTAATTTATATATATATACACACACACTCTAAATCTCCCTCTGTTACTGATTTCTAATTTCATTCCATCATGGTCGGAGAATATGCTTTGTATGATTTCAATCCTTTTAAATATATTTTATGGCTTAACATATGTTCTATCTTGGAGAATGTTCTATGTACACTTGCAAGGAATTTACATTCTTCCTTGTTGGGTGGAGTGTTCTAAAGATGTCTGTTAGATTTTGTTGGCTCATAATGTTGTTCATGACTTCTATTTCCTTCCTGATCTTCTGTCATAATTAAAAGTGAAGCATTGAAGCTGAAGTCTCCAGATATTATTGTTGAATTGTCTATTTCTGTCTTCAATTTTGTCAGCTTTTACTTTATGAATTTTGGTGCTCTGTTGTTAGGTATACATTTGTTTATAATTGTTACATCTTCTTGATAGATTGGACTTTTTATCATTATAAACTGTCTGTCTTTGTCTCTAGTGATTTTTCTCTTAAAGCATTTTATCTGATATTAATGTAGCCACTTCAGCTTTCTTTTAGGTGTTATTTTCATTGTGTATCTTTTCCCATCCATTTACTTTCCAGCTGTTTGTTCAAATTTAAAATCTGTCTCTTATAGATGGCACATGGTTAGATCATGCTTTTTTTAAAAAAATATGCATTATGTCAATCTCTTCCTTTTAATTTCAGTGATTAAAGAATTTAGATTTAATGTAATTTACTGATGAGTCAGGAGTCATTTTGTTATTTGTTTTTCATATGTCATGTCTTTTTTGTTCCTCTATTCCTTTATTACTGCCTTCTTTTGTGTTAAAGAGATATATTCTAGTATAGCTTTTTTTTTTTTTTGAGAGACAGAGTCCAGTTCTGTCACCCAAGCTGGAGTGCAGTGGTGTAATCAGAGTTCACTGCAGCCTCAAACCCCTGGACTAAAGTGATTGCTCTGTCTGGGCTTTCCAAAGCACTGAGATTACAGGCATAAGCCACTGTGCCTGGCCTCCTCTAAAAGTGTATCATTTTAACTCTCTTGTCATTTCTCTTACTACATATATTTTGAGTTATTGTCTTAATGGTTGCTCTATGGATTAAAATCTTAATTTATAGCAATCTAGTTTGAATTAATGTCATCTTAATTCCCATAGTATACAAAACCTTTGCTCCTACATAGCCCATTCTCTCCCTCCTCTTCTATACTATTACTGTTACATAAATTACGCTTTTAATATGTTGTGTCTCCATTAACACAGATACATAAATATTGCTTTAGGAAGTTGTCTTTGAATCACATAGAATAAAAAAGAGATTGCAATCAAAATACACATTATGCATTTTATTTACCTCTGAGGTTACCTTTACCAGAATTCTTTATTTATTCATATGGATTGGAATTACTGTCCAGTGTCCTTTCCTTGCAGTCTGGGAGCTCCCTTAGTACTTTTTGTAGGGCAGGTTTACTAGCAACAATTCTCTTAATTTTTGTTTATTAAAAAATCTCTTGCCTTCTCCTTCATTTATGAAGAATAGTTTTGATGAAGACAGAATTCTTGATGACAGTCTTTTCCTTTCAGCACTTTGGATATGTTATACTACTGCGTTCTGGCCTCCATGGTTTTTTGTAAATCTGGGGTCTCCATATGTTGCTCACGTTGTTCTTGAACTGCTGGCCTCAAGTGATCCTCCTGCCTTGGCCTCCAAAGTGCTAGGATTACAGCCAGGTGTGAGTCACTGTGTCCAGCCTATTTTTTAAATCTAATCTACAAATCTTTATATTTCAATTGAGTATTTAGTATATATGTATTTATGGATACATTTCAATAAGGGCTATTTTTTCCCATCTGTTTTCTTTTTCTTTATTGGCTTTTTTGAACTAATCATTTTTCATAATTCAAATGTTCTGTCTTCGTATTTATGTTCTTTTACTATTCTTTTAGTGGTTATCTTAAATTCTTGACTAATTAAAAATAAAATAAATTAATGCTTTTATCTCTCTCCCAACAACGTAAGGCCTTTCACATACTTTAAATCTACTTACCCTTCCCACCAACTTACATGATATTGTTGTTGTATATTATAATTCTATATAAATTTTAAATCCTAAAACATATTAATCCTATTACTGTTTCATAGAATCAATATTCTTTTACATTTTACCCATATTTTCACCAGTTCTCTTCGTGGTTATTACTTCAACATTTCCTTGCTTCAGTGAGAGGTCATCTTCCTTCAGCCTAAAGGACACTCTTCAATGTTTCATTGTTTCATTTAGTGTGAATCTGCTGTGGTGATTTTATTCTCAATTTTGTTTCACTCAAAAATGTCTTTTTTTTTTTTTTTACAATGAGAATTTATCTTATTGTCTTTATAATTTCTCCATGATTTTTAGTTTCAAAGTTTTAAAAATGGTGTTTTTCTAGGTGTGTTTTCCATCTATGTATCTTTCTTGTGACTAATGGAGCTTCTTGAATGTACCAGATAATATCCTTTGTCTGTTTTGGAATATTCACCATCATTATTTCTTCAGTTGTTACTTTTGTTCTATTTTCTACCTCTGGAACTCCAATTGCAGGTCCAGTAGACTTTTCACCATCTCATATAACTCTTAAGCTTTTTTCTGTATTTTCCACATTTTTATCCCTTTGTGTCAGTCAATACATTTTATTCTGACCTGTATTCTAGTTTACTAAACATCTTTTAAACTGTATCTAATTGGCTTTTAGACTTTTCTATGGAATGTTTTTTTTTTAAACAGCTTTATTGAGACATAATTCACATACTATACAATGCACCCATTTAAAGTGAACAATTTAATGGCTTTTAGTGTATTCACATAGCTGCGTATCCATCACTGCAATTATTTTTGGAACGTTTTTATTACTCTCCAAAATAAACCCTGCAACCCTGTACCCCTTAGCCATCACCTCTTAACCTCCCATCATGCTCACTCCTGGGCAACCACTAGGTTACTTTCTGTCTCTATAGATTTTCTTGTTCTTGACATGTTATATAAATAAAATCACACAGTATGTGATCTTTTGTGGCTGGCTTCTTTCAGATAGCACAGTTTTCAAGATTGATCCATTTTGTGCCATGTTTTAGTACTTCATTTCTTTTTATTTCTGAATAATATTACATTGTATAAATTTACTATATTTTATTTATTCATTTATCTGTTGATGGACATTTGGGCTTTTTCCATATAGCAAGTTTTAAATTTCACTTATAGTTTTCAGTTTTAGAATGTTAATTTGATTCTTTTTTATATTTTATAGTTCAAACTCTTTATCTTGTTAATTAATTTGTTGAACACATCAATCTATGTTTTATATCTACAATATCTGGATTCTTTTGTTTTTGTTCTCTGTTTCTATTATCTTTTTCTCTCTTATTTTTTTCTCTTTAGTCTTACATGTTTATATATATACTTTTTTAAAAAATTTAATGTCAACTATTTTGCATGAAAAATGTTAGAGATAATTTGTGGCTTTGGATTATGCTACCTTCCTCCAGGGAGGATTTACTTTGCCTCCGGAAGCCATTTAGGCTAGGGAGCTAATCATCTTAATCCAATCAAGCTTGACTTAAGTGCTTGTGAGGTGTGTGGCTTATTTCTGGTTCAGCCTTATTCCTTAAGCTTCCAATCCTGAAAGCCCAGGGGTTTACCAGGGTCCCTACTTCTTAGTGATTTCCAAGTTTTGATCCCTCAGCCTGAAGCTTCTAAAAGCTCTGCTGTTTCTTATACTTTTAGCTGCCACTTTCACTTTCGACATCAGTAATAGCCATAAGTATAAGAGTGGCCTTAAATTGTGGGTTTACATTTTTGGGGTTTTCTCTTCTTCTATATCTTTGCCCACAAGCCTCATTTTCTTAGTAGGTATAATGTCTTAAAAAAATTTTATTTTTAATTTTTTTAAATTTCAAAATATTAATTAAGCAAGTACAAGTGTTTTTGTTACATGGATATCATGTATAATGCTTAAGTCAGGGCTTTTGGTGAGCCCATCAGTAGAACAGTGTTCATTGTACCCAATAGGTAAGTTTTTATTCCACAGTCACCCTTCAGCCCTCCCCTCTTCTTGGTTTCTTATGTCCTTAGTATCTTTGTGCCTGTGTGTACACATTTATTAGCTCCTGCTTATTAGTGAGAACATATGGTGTTTGGTTTTCTATTCCTGAGATACTTCACTTGATTGTCTCCAGTTCACTCCATGTTGCTGCAAATGACATGATTTCATTCATTTTTATGGTACATAGTACATATATACCACATTTTCTTTATTCACTAATGAATTGAAGGGCACTTAGGTTGATTCCACATCTTTGCAATTGTGAATTGTGCTGTGATAAACATTTGAATGCAGGTGTCTTTTTGATTAAATAACATCCTTTCCATTAGGTAAACACCCAGCAGTGGGATTGCCAGATTGAATGGTAGCTCTACATTTATTTCTTTGAGGAATCTCCATACTGTTTTTAATAGAGGTTGTACTAATTTGCAGTCCCACCAACAGTGTATAAGCGTTCCTTTCTCTCTGCATCCACACCAGCATCTATTATTTTTTGACTTTTTAATAATGGCCATTCTGAGAGGAGTAAGGTGGTAATCCTAAGCTTTATTTGGAACCAAAAAAGAATCCAAATAGCCAGAGCAATCTTAGTAAAAAGAACAAATCTGGAGGCATCATATTACCTGACTTCAAATTGTACTACAAGGCTATAATAACCAAAACAGCATGGTACTGATATAAAAATAGAGACATAGACCAATGGAACAGAATAGAGAACCTGGAAATAAAACCATCCACTTATAGCCAACTGATTTTTGACAAAGCAGACAACATATACTGGGGAAAGGAAGCCCTATTCAATAAACGGTGCTGGGAAAACTGGATAGCCACATGTAGGAGAATGAAAGTTGATCCCTATCTCTCATAATATACAAAAATTAATTCAAGATGGATTAAAGACTTAAATGTAAGGCATTAAGCCATAAAAATTCTAAAAGAAAATGTAGGAAAAACTCTTTTGGACATCAGCCTAGGCAAAGAATTTATGACTAAGACCCCAAAGGCAAATACAGCAACAACAAAAATAAACAAATGGAACTTAATTAAATTAAAAAGCTTCTGCACAGCAAAGGAAATAATCAACAGAATGAATAGACAACCTACAGAATGAGAGAAAATATTCACAAACTATATATCTGACAAAGGACTAATATCCACACTCTACAAAGAACTCAAACAAATCAGCAAGAAAAAAAACAAACAACTCCATCAAAAAATGGGTAAATGACATGAACAGAACATGAAAAGAAGATAGACAATGGCCAAAAAACATATGAAAAAAGATGCTCAACATCACTATCAGGGAAATGCAAATTAAAACTACAATGAGATACCACCTTACCCCTATCAAAATATTTCTTTTTAATGTATTTTATCTCACTTCTCTGGTTATTCACAGCCAGAAGGCTTCTTGAAATAATCTAGTCAGCCAGGGCTAGAAGCAGAAGTCTACCCACAAATTTGTTAAGAATTAGTTCTTGGTTAGCAAGCATTCTTACACATAGATGATTAGAATGGAATTTAGTATACCTCTCTAACATGTAGTGTGTCAGTTGGCCCAGGGCCTTAAAAGAATTATACCCTTTGACTCAGCTATTCCAATTCTGTGAACAAATCAGAAAGATGTTATTAAAGATTCAGAAAATATTAATACATTTATATATAAGGATATACTATACAACTTTTTTTAACCTCTGATTTTAAGATACTGCACAACTTTTAATAGAGAAAATTTGTTGTAAATTAAATACTCCATGATAAGAATAATAAAATTATGGTACATCTATAAAATAGAATAATAATATGTGATAATTCAAAATCATGTTTTGAAAAGTATTAGTATAGAAGAATAAAAGATATACATAAAGGGGAAACAATATACTTTTTATTTAGCATGATTCCAATTTTTAAAAAAGGTTATATTTTCAGAGAAAATTCCAGAAGGATACAAAACAATTTTTAATGTACTTAACACTGGATAGTGAGATTAGGGTTTTTTTTTTACTTTCTTTTTGCATTTTTGTATCTTCAAAAGTTTTTTATATTGAGTATATACTAACTGTATAATCAAGAAAAAGTCACAAAAAAGTAATCCTAACCTCACTTTTAATCCAGTGGATTTTATAAATCATTCCTTTAACACCAAGTCTTTAGCAAGCTAGAGATTCCTTACATTTTTAAAGTTTTATTTCCTATATTTCTCACTAAGAAACTAAGACAAAGACAGTTGCAGGAAACCAAATAGGAGGTTGCTGGAGAGATGATAGCATCTTCATGGTGTTTCCGGGAACAGTGGGGTCCATCACTCTACTTATCTTTTCAATAGTTGACAAAATCTTCAGCCCTTGCAGACTTGGTGGGCTTCAGAATCTTACTGATTGATACAACACTTCTTTATCTATGCAAGTACAGTAGATTTTTAAAAGTCTTTTTCATTGTGAAAAGAATATATCTAACCATATTTTATTAACTAGAATTTTTGTTTTAAAAATATCTAGGTGGTATTAGGGGAATTCTCTTCTTGAAATTTCTAATTGGCTTTAATAAGAACCAATTTATTCCACTGTTCTTTATAAAGCAGGGCATTTATGGAGGAGTCTTATCTTCAAAGAGGGAGGGTGGGGGGTAGTCTGATTACTTGACTGATTACACAGAATTTCCATCTGGGATGTTTTATTTTACATTCTTCGATTAATCTTTAACTTGTTTCTCATAAATGATCTCTGTTTTCTCTGAATGTTGAACTAATTTTCTCCCCACTCCACCCGAACACTCCACTTTCTTCTGCAGCTTGGTTTCCGATAACTGTCAACCTCATTTTATTTATTGCTTCAGATATGGATGGCTGGGGAACTATTCAATGTCTTTCATTGTTCATCTTGGGTAACACTTTTGCTGATATCCCTAGGACCCTGAATTCTGCTCTAATTCAGTAAAATGATCTGTTTTCATAGTTAAACTTTGGCTTTAAAGAGTAAGGCCTTCTTGATATAGCTAGGGGGTCTTACTACCCTGAACTCTTGCTCAAAAGCACATTTCAATTTTATTTTAAAGCTTTTTTTTATATATATATTCCCCCAAAGCACCTTAGCTGGAAATCAAATTTTATTTTAGAGCTTTATACAGACCAATGTCTCTTTCTTGCTTCCTGTATACCAATAAAATTGTGTATTTCAATTTAACCTCAATCTGCCTGTGTTTAAAATATAAAGCCAAGGTTAAGGGCTTTCACGGCTAGCAACCCTACCTGGACATCTCTATTTCTAGATAAATCCTTTTACAGAGAATGTTTTATTGGCCCTACAGCTCAACTCTGCCATACATGCTGGCTTATCTTATTAATCCTTATCTGCAAAAATATCAGAATCATTTATGAGCTAAAGTTTGTTTTAGCTTTTTAATTTTCTGAGCCTTTGTGGTGTTATTTGGCTCAGCTTGGTTGCTGGGACTCACTTCCTTCTACGTGCTCCTCAACCCAGTGTCTCTGGGTTGGGGAGGAGAGTCTTGGCACTGTGTGGACCAGGAGGCTTTAGGACTGGCCACCTGCTGTAACTGGCTCTTTCCCACTGGCCCCTGGGCCTGACTTAGAATCTCTCAGTGGTAAAGGAGAGTGAGGGCTGTGGAAAAGGCGAGCACCTCCTTGGCCATTTCTGGGGGGCTCTGATTGATCAGCCTTTATTGGCAGAGAGTCTCTGGTCTGATCCTGGAGGAATAACCTTGACTGCCTTCTGTTGGGGACTGGGGATTCCAGGTCTGGGTGGCCTTCCTCTGTTGGGTAAGGGGATGCAAGATGCCCCGCCACTTTCCTTTTATGTTGTTCCTCAAGCCCTGGGGTCGCACACCAGCTCACCTTCTTACCATTTTTAGTGCCAACTGCACCATTTCCAGGTTTTATAGTGTGCTTAGCAGGGAGGAGCCAGGAGAAACGGCTCTGCACCATCTTGTCCAGCCCAGCTATTTATAGCTGTATAAAGGGTTTCTTTTATTCAGACTCTTTTTATTTATAAAATGACAGTCTCCACTCAGAGACCATATGGAATTTTCATGCCAGAAGAATTCCAGGGTTTGTTCTCTGCTCATGTATAAAGGCAATGACTGGGTTGAAATGCCAGAGAACCCATGGAGTACCGTGACTGAGCAACGGGCTCTCTGCCTGGTGTGCGCAGAAGCCGATACTGCGGCACGGGCTTTTGAGAAAAGAAAAAGATTTATTGTGAGTTGATTGGCAAGGAGACAGGGGGCAATGCTCAAATCTGTCTCCCTGAGCTGGGGTCTGGGCAGGTTCTATAGGCAGAAGGTAACAACGAGAGAGAGAGGAAAATGCAACAAGGCACGATCTGATTGGGTCACAAAAAGAGGTAGTGCTGGGTCCTGGGCTTTTAAGTCTACACTGCAGTGAAACAGGGAAGCCCTCACTTCCTAACTTGCTCCTCGTTCCCAGATCCAAGACTTGGTTTCTGCTTGTGGTTGACTTTTTGTCCTGGCCGGCTCTGAGGTCACGAACCAGGCACGCTTGTTTCACCCGGGCATGCTCAGGTCACCTGACTTGCAACCTGGAGGTTTGTGGCAACTGAAAAATAACTCGTCATTTTGTCAAATTTTGTTACGAACAAAGTTGAACCAGATTGAACTGGTTCTGCAGTTACAATACTGTCTGGGCCAGTTCTTCAAATGGGACTGACAATCTCTTAGGACTTGGTTCTAGGCTTCAGACTCACAGTCTTCAACATTATGCTCAGATGAACTGGGCAAAAACGCCTAAGTGTGTTGGAATCAGGGCCTGGGGAACCAGTGTCATGCTGCTTTCTTGCCTTTTGTGGTAAACAAGGAAACAGACTGACTGCTGAGTCAGGGATCTTTATTGATGGGAAGAGTTTGCCTCACCTGGGCTCTTGCCTTCCAACAGAAACTTGGTTGTGTCCAGAATTTTATTCATCAAAGTGGCAACCTCAGGTTAAGCCTGGATGTCACCGCTGGGCTTCAGGAATGTTCGGTGGCTTCTGGAGAACTGGTAGAACAGCACTGGGAGCCTGAGGTATCTCCTGGGAAAGAACTTCAGCCACGTCCACTGCTGGAGTTCAGACAGGGGTACGTATGGTTCCTGACGCTTCTCTTTCCTTCACGTGCCATATCTAAGCCACCCACAAATCTGTCAATGTCCCCTTGTGATATCTCCAGAATCAAATAGCCTCTCATTGTCTCCATCTCTACCTCTTCAGCAAGCCAGGATCACACGATCAGTGCTCAGGACAGCTGCGCTGGCCCACTAATGACCATCCTCCCCTCTGGTTCGCCACCATAGAAATGCAAGTCAGATCACCAAACTCTTGTGTTTAACTCCCTCCAGCGTTGTCTATCTCATTCAGGGTCAAATTCAAAGCTCTTCAGTGGCCCATAGCACCCAACAGGATCTAGCCCTGATACTTCGCTGACCTCATTTGCTCCTCTCTCATCCATGTTCATTCACTCCAGCAATGTCAGTCCTCAGACAGGCCAAGCACTCTCCCACCTCTGCGCCATTACACTCGAATCCCCTCTGCCTGCAATGCCCTTGCCCCCACATCTACCTGGCTCACTCTTCAACTGCTCAAATGCCCGCCCCCCATCAGACCAGTCCTTGCTGACCACTCAGTAGAAAATACTTCCTCTACTCCTGGGTTGCTCTTAATCCTCTTACCTTGCTCTGTTTTTCTTCATGGCATGTGGCATCACCTAACACAGACATGTATCTGTTTGTCCCCTTACCCCTTATGAAAATGTGAGAGGTGGGACTTTGATGCATTTCTTCTTAAGTTTGGCATGTGATGGGCAACCACTGTTTAATGAATAAATGAATAAATGATGGATGAATGAATGAATGGAGATAATTTCACACCTCTCTTCAAGGTGAAATTCAAAAGCCTCTCACAAGACCTCGTCAGAAATAAATAAGGTCCACAAGAGTTTTAACCAGTAGCTGAGAAGGGTAGTTCTGCAGCCTGAGCAATGACTATCTTTAGGCCCATTACCCATTGGACACACGTCTGAGCTTTGGAAAACAGTGAGATTGTAAATAAAATCATAAAGATCCACTGCCTAAACTGTAAAATGTGGGTGCAGAAACAAGACTGCTCTGGGGCTGTCAAACAGGGGAGACAGTTGTTCATCCCCTTTCCCCATGCATCAGTTTTCTATCCTGTGTGACACAAGACCAAACAACATCCATTCATTATCTCACAGTTCTGTAGGTCAGATGTCCAGGAAGGCTTGGCTGTATTCTCTGCTTAGGGTCTCACAGAGCTAAAGTCATGGTGTCAGTTGGGCTGGACTCTTATCTGGAGGCTCTATAGAAAAACCTGCTTCCACGCTCATTCAGGTTGTTGGCAGAATTCAGTTCTCTGCAATTGCAGGACTGAGGTTCCCATTTTCTTTCTGGCTGTCATCTGGGAGCCACTTTCAGCCTCTGGAGGGCACCTGCATTCTCCCCACACTGCCCCTCCATCTTCCAGCCAGCAAAAGCACCTGAAATCCTTGTCGTTCTTTGAGTCTCCCTGACTTCTCCCTCTGTCACGAGCTGAAGAAACTCTGATTCAAAGGATTCCTTAGGTTTACGTAGACCCACCTGGATCATCTTTCTTTTGCCAAATAAAGTAACATAATCACAGGAGTGACAGGTCATCATATTTACAGATTCCAGCCACACAAAAAAGGTAGAGGCCACTGTGAGTCATTCTTAGAATTCTTCATAACACATCTCCTTCACCACACTTCCCAGAACAGCTTGGCACTGAGACAGTCCCTGGGACCAGAAGTGACTCCTGATGGAGGAACGGTGGTCCCACTGCACCTGCAAGACCATCAGTGGGACTGGCAGGGACTGCTCTACCCTAGGAAATATTGAAGGGACACGGGATGCTTCTGGGAGCAGCAGGACCCTTTAAGTCTGGTAGGCCAGTGGTGCTCGCAAAAGTAAACTTGTTTATGGGCCTATGACAGCAACCCTATAGAGATCTGGACTTGAGAAATAAAGAATTTCCAGGCCAGGCGCAGTAGTTCACACTTGTAATCCCAGCACTCTGGGAGTCCGAGGCAGGAGGATCACTTGAGGCCAGGAGTTTGAGACCAGCCTGGGCAACAGAGAGAGAGACCCCTGTCTCTACAAAAAATAAAAAAAAAAAAAATTAGTTGTGGTGACATGCGCCTGTAGTCCCATCTACTCAGGGGGCTGAGGCAGGAAGATTGCTTGAGCCCAGGAGTTCAAGGCTGCAGTGAGTTATAATCGCACCACTGCACTCCAGCCTGGAGATAGAGCAAGACCCTCTCTCTCTCTCTCTGTCTCTCTGTCTGTCTCTCATGTGCATGCACACACATACACAGAATTTCCAAAGGATAAGTGATCCTGCAGCAAACTAATCAAATGTGAGTTATTACTATTCAGGCGACCATGTTTGTGTGCATAGCGTAGTGAGGACTGGGATAATTCCCTCTTGGTCAGAGCAGATGTTAGTAACCTGATATGGTGAGGTCCTGAAGATTATTGTATGACCCTTCCATGGCCTTGTCGTTTCAATTTCAAGATCGTAAAGCTGGTAGGTAGCTAAGACAGAATCCAACCACAGGTTGTCAAGCTCAAAAGCCCACAACTTTCCTAAGCACTCCGCCTGGGCTGGGAGGCCGGTGGCACGCTTGCTGTGACCCTCCATCCCCTGCCCAACGCTGACTGACCTCACACCACCTTCCCGCCGAGGCCTGAGCAGCCTAGGAATCATCACAGCTCTGCTCTCAGCCATCACTGACAATTAAACAGAGTTGAATTCCAGGGCAGAACTCATCTCCCATCCCCAGAGACTACACTATACCTTAAATTCCAGCAACCCAGAAACAGAAAGATTTCTGCCCATTTCTTACTCTAGCTGCAAAATTGTACATTGTAAATGTCAGAGGAGCACCTCGACTCCCTCTATTGTGCACCTTTCGTTGAATCTGACTAGGGGAAGGGAAGTGAAAAGAACTGAAATCCTTTATACATTTTTTAGGGCTATTACTCAAACTTATAATTCTGGGATTCTCATCTCCCGACATTCCTTTTTTCTAAGCATTTCACTGATTAAAATGAATGGAAAAGGAATTAAATGATTAAATGACAGGAATATAGACTCAAAGAGGATATACTAAAACCATTTGTGCTATTTAACCTTCTTAGAGCGAAGTGATGAGGTTAACATTAAGAGGTTGTGCTCCATTCCCACAGAGAAGCAGGGCAGCCTTAGGCGAACTGTCAAGAAGCTCAAGCTAATGGAAGTTACCGGAAGCTCTGCAACGCCTCGCCAAGAGAGGCAGCAGGGTCTCTCGGGTGGTGCAGCAGCACTATCTGGAGCTGAGAAGGTGGAGAAGGGGCTACTGGATGTTGTGGTTTGGAATGCAGAGGTTACCTTCTTTGCATTGGCATTTCTAGGATGGATCCACATGGTGCAGACATCTACTAAAGATCGGTATTTCTCTGTAGGTATTTCTCAGTCAGACAACTGAGACAGAGAGAAAAACTATGCTTCAAAGACAGTAAACAGAGGTTACCACTGACTTGGCCTTCCAGAGCCCAATGGACCATCCCATACCCAATCCACCATCGATTCTCATGATCCAAGCAGAAGCCACACTGGCTTCAAGGCTTCCTGTCTGGCCCTTCTCTCTCCATCTGCTCTTCCTACCTCTTGATCTGCCTAACTGCTATCAGTTCACAGGTCTCACTTTAAATGCATGCCCCGTGGGGCTCTTCTGTGTCCTGCAAACCTGTTACACACTTGTCTGGAGCCCTGTACTTTGGCTCAGTCGCACTTGTGGTTACTATTTAGTAATGCTTACAAAATAATTAGTTAATTATGAACTGTAGTTCCTTTTAAAAGTGGGATTGTAAATTCCTTCAGGCCAGGAATTAACTCTTTCTTGTTCACTGCTGCATCTGCAAAGCCTGACTCAATATTTAACCCGTAGGCAGGGGCTCAGCAAATATGCATTGAATGAACGATTGTAAGAAACAAACAACTAAGACCTTGACACCCTAGATATAATAAAAGCATACAGTGGGTGGGTTTCATTTTTAGTGTACATGTTCCCTCTGGTACTGCCTCTTCCTGCAAACATCCACACATTCCAGGCTCCTGTGCACAGGGTTGAGCTCTTGGTAGACTGTTAGGTGTTTCCCCAGTTCAGGAAATGATCTGGGCTGTTTCTGAGCTATATTTGGAGAATCTTAAACAATAGAGCTGTTTCTAAGTTCCAGCTGCTTGGAAGATTCTAAATTGGTAAGCAAGGTCCTGATCCAAGAAATGGCATGTGCTATAAGAAGGTTCTCCTCCAGACTACGAAAGGAATCTCCCAAATCAGGCCACATGGCAGATGGGGGTAGGTGGAAGGGAATTTTTTTGGAGATGATCGTGCAGGTGGAGTGGATCAGATCAGCTGTTTTTGTGTTTAACAGAAACCCATGATGGTGAAAAATACCTGACAACACATCTGGCATTTTTATTAAGCGTCTAGGAAGTACACACCTTCTTAATAATTGTGCCTTACTGGCAAGGGTCCTGCTTGGTTGATTGGTTAGTTGGCTAAATGGTGGATGATTAGTTGGTTTGTCATTTGGTTGGTTAGTTGTTTTCTTCTGGTGAGGCCTGACTTTCTAAATGCATAACAAAGTCATACATAAGACCTCCATCCCCTTGCCTGAAATGGGTCTTTCTGGTCAGAATTAATCACGTGTACCTTGATGCTCCCAGGGTGGTTAGGAGACATTTTGTTTCCTTCTGTGCTCTCCCCAACAGGCAGGAGGACAGGAAGGACGTTACCCAGATGTGTCCAGAGTGTCAGCTACGGTGCATCTCAAGAATGCCTGCTTGAGACAGGTGTGTTGATTTAAAATCCAGTTGGTGTTTTAGAGGAGTCACCTGGCCCGGCCTGTGTGTGGCTGCACTGCCTGGCCGTGGAGACATGTGTCTGAAGCAATTGGCCCCCTTTCTCTCTCCCCCATCTTCCTTCCCTCCCTCCCTCCCTCCCTTCCTTCCTTCCTTCCTTCCTTCCTTCCTTCCTTCCTTCCTTCCTTCCTTCCTTCCTCCCTCCCTCCCTTCTTTCCTTCCTTCCTCCCTCCCTCCCTTCCTTCCTTCCTTCCTTCCCTTCCTTCCTTGCTTTCTTTCCCCCTTTCTCCTTTCTTTCCTTTCTCGTGTGAGTTTTCCTTCCCTCCCTCCTGCCTTTCTTTCTCTTCTCTTCTCTCTTCCCTTCCTTCTATGTCAGTTTCTAGTTCTCCCTGAGTGATTCTTTTAATCCTCCTTTCTTTGTCTGTTTTTCTCTTCTCTTCTTCCCTTCTCTGTGCCACGTAAGGGTTTGTAGGTTGTTAACTGCGCAAAGACACGTTGCCAAGAGGAGGAATGAGGGAGGGGTCCAGCCTCCGCTCTGCTGGCTGAGCCCTAAGTGCTGGCCTGGGGTTTTGTCTGCCCAGAGAAGGCATCTTTTTCTAATTTACACAAAAGCATTTTGGAGGCTAACAGTGGCCCTTTCCTTCCCTAGAATCTTCCCAGGGGAACCAGTCACTTTCTGCCATTTTCTGTTTTTCCCTTTTCCCCAGGCTTCATCTGACTCTCAGAGGAACCTCCATTGCCCCCCTTCTCCTACCTGCCGACCAAACCCAGGCAGGTGGAAACTGCATTTGTACCAGACATATACCATTAAAAAATGTTTCTGCAGTGTTTAGGACTTTCATCTTTTTTTTTTTTTTTTTTGGCTGATCCTTTATTTTTATTGGGGCTCTTTTGAGTAGAAGAGCTAAACTTTCAATCATTTCCCTTAGATGTTTACCTCTAATTTTCTCTTCTCAGTTGTCTGTATAACTAAACCCTCCTAAGCTTTTGTTGATCCACTGGCAAGGAATGGGGTGTTTATCTAACAGTGATGTTTGTTCCCTAATCTCTGACTTGGAAATACTGAGGATGGGATATCTTTGCGTCTGCACGCTGCCTGACAATCAGAGAGGCGCAGACTGGGAAGTTCAAGTTCTGGGGATGCTCTTAAGGCTGAGCCCTATTTCTAACTTTTCTTTGTATCTGCAGTGCCTGGCACATTGCTTGGCATATAATGGGTGTTTGTAAAGCGTGTTGAGTGCCCGAATGACGATGAGGGTGAATAAATCCTCCCCTAACCACAGGCTGCCTACGAGGCTCACCCTAGTGTTAAGAGTAGCTGTTACACATTCAGGTCAAGGCGGGCGCTGACCTTGCATTCATTCAGCTGACCTAAGCTGCATTGAGATGAAACCCGTATGAGGCTCTTGTGAGGTACAAGAAACAGAGCAAGGCCTCACGCAAGGTCATGCAGATCAAGAGAGCAGGGAAGATTGCTCCCTGACCCACTGCTCTGCCACTGTGGTGACAGCGATGTGGGTCGGCCTCTGCTGTTCCCACTGGCTGCTTCTTGCTCTCCCGCAGCCTCACATCTCGGCTTCTGTAGGCTCCCTCTGTTGGTCCCTTTGTCCCGCTCTTCAAGAGGGGCTCTCACTGGTTGGCCAGCCACACCCAGCACAGATCCTGCTGCGGTGTGCAGGGTCCTTGTCCCAGGCTGCATCAGGGACAGTGTCCTGTATACGGCGAGCCCTCAGAGCAGGGCTGTGGGGTGCAGGTGTTTGAGGCTCCCCGGAAAAGGTCAGAGCACGTGGGCTGCATGCTTCGTGAAGACTGCCGCTGTCTCTCGAGTGTTAAACCAGAATGCTCTCTAAGTTTCCAACCATTCCTCATTCAGCACTGACCCACTTAGAGCTGTTTGTCTCAGGAATACTTTCATGAAACACACATACGCAAATCCACTATGGAACCCAACCATGCAGTCAGTGAAAGGACAAAGGAACAGGTTGACCAATAGAGGAAGTGCCATCAAAGCACTCGGCTAACGGGCACTTGCAGGTCATAGAGACCTAGTTTTTCTTAGTTCATGGTCAATTTTACTCAGCTGTGACCTCTCTTTATGTCAGTGATTCACAACGGCTGACAAAAGGTGCCTCAAAAGTGCCGGGGAGACTATCACACTAGAGTGTTTTACTGAAGTTTGAGTCGCCTTCAAGGAAATGGCTGAGAAAACAGAATTAGGCTATTAAGGATTGGCAGAAATCCTTTGACATTATGAAAGAAGAACATCATAAAACTCACGGCAGCCTGGGAGGACTGCCCGGTGACCGCATGGACTTGGAAGGACTGATATTGGAGCTTGTCAAACTCCAGGGGCTCTGATGAAAACAGTCACCATCCCCTTCATGCTTGTGCCGCTGTGACAGTGCGCATCCCTCATTCACCTGGTGCTCTCATTTTGGGGAAGGCATTCTCCCTGCCCCAAAGCTATTTCCCAAGAGATGAACACAAGACAATTACCAGGAAGAGAGCCCTGATCTTTCCTCTGTCCTCGCACAACTGGCACTCACTGACATTTTCTCTGCCAGTGGGAAGCATCAATGGGGCTGAATCTGTTCTCCTGTTCCACAGTGAGTGTCGCCATAAGTCCAGACACTGCTTCCCTTTCGGGGACTTGGCAGCTAGCCCGAGCCTCCTGCCTGGGATTAGCAGGGGTGCGGGTGCGGAGGGGAGGCTGCCCGGGTCATTGTCCTTGTCCCCCTCGATCTCTGCCTTTCAGTGGCAGACTCAGTCACTGGCGCCATCAATCTAGCACATTTCATAAACAGTAAATTCATTTTAAAAACTTGCCGCTGAGCAGCCATCTGTCTCCGTTTTTGTCAATCTGCTGTTATCACAATGCTACTGTACTGCGAGCTTGTCTTTCGATGGAGACTCCTTGATCTGAAGGCGAACATGTTAAACATGGCGACAAGAGCCGCGGGCCGACCGACGGCCTTTCTACCCTTCCATCTCTGGAACCTGGAATTTAAATCTTGTCTTTGACCTAAGGTGAAGATATTGATGGTTCCTATATTTTGCTGTGTTTGATTCATAGACTTTAAGATTACAGAGTGTTCCAACATCCTGATTTATTACTTATTAGGTAGGAAGAAGGTAGACAAGTGTTATTACCACTTAAGTATTGCTGGTGGGTAAACTGAGGCACAGAGTAGTTACGTGCCTGAGGTCAGATAGCAAGGAGAAGAACTGGGAATGTGTCTGGAGCTATGGTCTCCTTCCTGAACAACCGAGTCATCTCTCTTTGTTTTTTTTTTTTTTTTATACCACATAAGCACTTCATAAAATCTCTACACATGGACGTTTCACTCTCCAGAGGCCAGTCTGATCACAGCAAAGAGAATTGGAACCAGCTCTGAGCTCAGTTGTAAGAAGAAGCTGACACCTGGATCCCAAGCCAGTTTTTAATACATAACATCCTACAATGTATTTTCCTTGCAGCACACAGGACCTCTCTCCACTAATCATTTTTATTAGGAGAAAAACATATTAAACAAAGCCCAAAACCTCACCATCATAAAATCTCTGAAAGCAAGCCAAGGATGCAGACAGCACCAGAAGGGTTGTAGGCAGCGGAAATACTCTTGCAAAGGCAGCCTGTAAACGTGTGCCCAGGCCCCAGATGCTTGTCTCCAGGTGAAACGATTTGCGGGAGCTCAGCGTGTATTTTCCTGTGCTTACCACCAACGAACACCCTTACAAGCCATTTTGGATGATAAAAGAAGAGTCTAGGTGGGAAGCAGATTCCGAGCCCGTCAGAATTCCATTATGTCCATGACCGTGGCACTCCTTATCTGTGAATGTGGAGGCTCACCTGAAATAAGTCAGATCTAATCTGCAAGCATAGATTTCAAGGAAGAAGCTATCCTTTTTGTTCATTCCTGCGGCACCCTGGGTTGTCACTCCCTGCATTGCTCCCCGCCCCCTTCCATGTTGATTGACAGGTCCCTTCTAGTCTCTGTGTTAATCCTCTTTGTGGTGGTTTCTACTGCTTTGTTCTTGTTCTTGACTCATTGAGCACAGCACCACCTTCCTGCTGGAACTGAAAGGGTCAACTTCCCTTTAAGCAATTAGTAGATGGCAAGAAGTGTACTTCTGCCTTATTTTGTCCCTTGGGGTGATGGTTAATTTCATGTGTCAACTTGCCTAGCCTATGGTGCCCAGTGGTTTGGTCAAACACTAGCCTAGATGTTGCTATGAAGGTATTTTTAAAATGTGATTAACATTTGAATCAGTAGACTATGAATAAAGTAGATTACCCTCCATAATGTAGATGAATCTCATCCAATCTGTTGAAGGCCTGCAGAACAAAGACAGGTTTCCTAAAGAAGAAGCAGTTTTGCTTTAAGACTGCAACACAGAAATTCTGCCTGAGTTTTCAGCCTGCTGGCCTGCCCTGAAGATTTGGGACTCAAGACTGCAACATCAACGCTTACCTGTATTTCCAGGCTGCCTACCTGGCCTATAGATTTCAGACTTGCCAGATTCTGTAACTGTATGAGCCATACCTTAAAATAAATCTATGCCTGTCTACTTGTCTGTCTATCCATTCATCCATCCTATTGGATCCTATCCATCTGTTTCTCTGGAGTACCTTAATTACTTGGTTCCTTCCAGAGTCTCTCATTCCTTCTCTCCAATGGACTAGAAGGTAATCAGAGCATTCTGGAGCTGTCCCAGCCCTGCCTCTTACTAGCTGTGTGATCTTGGGCAAGTTGCAAACATCTCTGTGCCTCTGTTGCCTCAACGGTTAAACAGAAATAGAGTATTTGCCGCTAGGTCGTTAGGAGGATTAAATGAGGATGTTCCTGCCACACAGTCAACACTGTATGTTTATTACATTAAACTAGTATCATCACAGCCCATTGATTTGGTGTTGTCAGCATATAAAGCTGTCCAAGTGTGCTCTATTATTGGAGGAAGGTGAGGGAAAATGTGGAATGCCCTTCATGTTGCTCCCAGTCCCTGTTCCTAGCTTTCCTGAAGGAATATGGTTGGTATGTTGGTGAAGGAAAGAGTGTGGGTGTTGGAGGTAAATAGACAATCCACCTTCATATCTTCTACCTTCTTATCACTTTATAATTTAAAGCAAACAATGCTTCTTTTTTGAGGCTCAGGACTTGTTAAGACTCTCAGTTTGACCCAAGCACTTCAGGGGTGGAGATCTTGGGAAACAGGCTTAGGTGGCTCCACGGAGAACTCACCCCGACAAGGGGAGGGACTGAAGGACGAATGCATCGGTGCACGGCCTTGATTGATGATCGCCACTGGGAAGAAAGACTTTTGAATGTGACACTATGTCATGCCACCACACTCTTCCCCACTTTTGCCATTAAATTTGTTCCAAATTGCTCAAGAATGATGGCTATAAAAACTTGGAGAACGTGCTCCCCATCGGAAGCCTAATGAAGAGCTATAAAACCTAGTGAGCAGAGCAGCGAAAGGTGTTGGCAGTGGAGGACAAGTGGAGAGAGAGGAAGGAACAGCTGCTAAATAAGGGCTTTTAACGTCAACAGCTGCTGAGATGCCCCAGCTGCACACAAGGGCCGGCGCTTGGAGGGAAGGTGGGTACCCCATGGATGCTACTTGGTGGTGGTGGCGGTGGTGGTGGTGATGGTGGTATTAATTTTTAACAACAACAACAAAAATGTGTTTTTCTCTCATACTCTGGGGCAGTGATTCTTAGCCAGTGGAGATTTTGCCTGCTAGGGAACGTCTGGCAATGTCTGGAGTCATTGATTGTCATGATGGGGGCAGAGGGTGCTATTGTCATCTGGGGGCACCCTCTGGAGCTGCTAAACATCCTACCATACACAGGGCGGTCCCACAACAAAGTGTTCGGCTCAAAATGTCAATAATGCCAAGGTTGAGAAATCCTGTTCTAGGGTCCCTCCCTGCCCTGAAGGAAGAGTAAGCAGTCCCGATATGTCCGGTTACGCTGGCGGCAATAAAAGCACAGGAGTCACACTCTGTAGGAGAACAGAAAACTCAAATGTATTTTGAATGTTTCTTCAAGACAATGAGTTTCCTTGAATGCCTCGTGTGGTCCTTGGGGTGCTGCCTGACCAAAACTAAGCATTAGATAATTGATTGGGAGATGATTTTGAGACCAATTCACCTCACTGCCTCAGCATGAAGGTAACATAAAACCAAGAGGGATTCCACGACAGTAAAGTAGCTTTGTCAAAGCGACTTTGTCCCTGCTATTCACCTGGTACTCTCTGCTGTGGTCTCTGATTGCTTCTTGTTTTATCTCCCCAGTCAGAGGGCAAACTCGGAGTGGCCAAGGGCTGTGGGTTCTTCCTTTCCCCGGGCCTCCCGCCATTACCAACCAAGGGCAGGACTGCAACAAAGAACTGTTTCATAGAGGAAAGTCACCACCTAGTTTAAAGTAGTTCAACAGGCTGACAACCTGAAAAAAAATTAGGTCAGGAAGGAGAAAACCATCTCAGTGATGAATGTTCTAAAATTAGAGTCTACAGCACAGGTATTGTATTTCCTCAGAATATTAATATACCCTCACTGGAATACATCATTGAGATTTCACTGGAAAATTAGAAAGGTCAAGGGAAGAGTTTCAGCCTGAAGGATATTTTGAATATCTTAAATGATTGAAATAAACAAATTAGAAAATGAATTTCTTATGTTCAGGGCCACATTTATGACAAGACAGTTTTAGGGCTTTTTTTTTTTTTTCTTTCTTTCTTTTTTTTTTTTTTTTGGTGGCAGATGGGGAAGCCTCAGAAGATTCCTGTGTCCCAAAAAGCTGATCACCAAAATATCATCCAGATTCTTTGTGCTGTGTAGTAGCATACAGAATGGTGTTTCCAATCTAATCCGTGTAAAAGGTTGTGACCTGCTCAAGATCACTTTAGTCAGTGGCTAAGCCAGGACTGAAACCTGTTTCCCAATTATCAGACTGTCACCCTCTGAGGCTCTGCCCGCCATTTGTCATGGTGTCCGACAATGCACTGTTGACAGGCAAGGAGGAGCAGGGCGACCGGTGTTTGGGATCAGGCAGATACGAGTATGCAGCTCAGCTTTGCCGCTCCTTCTCCGTGGGGCTTGCTTAACTTTTCTGCCTCTTGGTTTTCTCATCTGGGAGTAGAGAAAATAATTGCTGTTAGTGGTTTATTTATCTGTGTCATAAAAACCTCTAAGTGTCTTAAAGCTGTCACAGTGACTTTTCATAACTCAGACTAGTGTTTCTCAGACTGTGAGTTAGGAAACACTTGTTTTCAAGATGTGTTCATAATTTTCTTTAATTAACATGTTTCATGGTATAGGAGATACCAGTTAAACCAAGGTAAACAGGCATAGGAATCTTAGAGTCTTCAATAGGTTAATGGGTAGTGTACAGTGACTCACCAAGAGGATATAATAAATAGCCTTTCATATGTTTGACCATAGAACCCTTTTTAGTGGAACATCTGATGATGTCTTGTGGGAGGCTAGTTTCCATGGAACACAGTTTGGGAGTTATGGTGGGCTGATTGCCCACCCCTTGTTTCTGGGCTCAGACATGTGACTTATTTTGGCCAATCACTTGTTAGCAAGTGTCATACAAGCAGAGGCTTGGAAAGTCCTTGTGCATTGAGGGTTGCTCTCTTGCTGCTCTTTCTAATCATGAGTCTCAATCACAATCTCCTCTTGCTCCATCATCATAACCACAATTACATGCCCCGGCTAGCCTGTGGGGAGGATGAGAAAGACGTGGAGGAGAGTGGAATTGTCACAGCTGAGGTCATTTGAGACCAGACTGCCCCAAGCCAACCATCAGCCAACCCCCACCAGAAATGTGAGTCGCAGCTGATACCCAACTAACCTAGAAAACACGTAAGGGAGCCCAATCAAGATCAGGAGAAATTTCCACCTTAAATCACAAAACTTTGGACCTGTGAGCCAAATAAATGATGCTTGTTTTAAGCTGCTTGGTTATGGGCGGTCAGTTATTCAGTGTTATGTGTGGCAATGCAAAACTAACACAGAACTCAGAGTGGAAACTGATACAAAAATGGAATGTCCACACTCTGGTCTCAACTATTTATTTTATTCCCACATGCAGAACACACTCACCCCCTCCTCCCAAGATCCTTAAAGGTCTCCTCTGATCATAGCGTCAGGCTCAAAGTCCAGGATCTCCAGGTGTATAACAGGTCCTAATGTGGCTCTTAGGATATAGCTGCTTTGAGTCGGTGATCTGTGAATGAAAAAGACAAGCTATCTGACCCCTAAAACTAATACAATAGGGTAAGAAAGGACAGAATAATTATAGTAGACTATCCCTTCAAAAAGAGAAGAATGGAAAGCACAAAAGAGGTGCTGGCTCATAGCAATTCTGAAGTCTATCCCTGAAAATATTACCAGCACCTCCTGCTCCAGAGGAGGGGAATAGTGCTTGATTAGGTCTCAGTTCTGCTCCTGGGGACTGACGCCCAGTCATTGTTTACTAGGGCTTTGTTCTCTGCCCTCTGGGAGGTCTTTTCTACCTTCCTCCACCATTTCTGTGCGTTTCAAACAACTTTCTCAGCTTGCTTCCTGCTTGTGGAAATTAGGGTCCTAGAGATCCTCTTACACTTTGAATCATCTCAATTGCTTCTAATATAAACTGGTGATCCTTTTGTCAATACAGTACTCTCAAAATTTTTGTCAGTTTGTTATAAATCTGATGAGCCAAAAGCAATACCCACAATTCTCTTAGAGCTGGATCTCTCTCCAGACTCAACCACTATTATTTAGGCAAATTAGGTGCTGTGGGACCACACTCTAAAGACCCCCCCCACTTTGTCTAGCATAGAGGGTCTGCTGGGTTGTGCCTTATTTCTTTCAGAGGTCTTAATAAAAGGTCTTAATAAAATGTCTTTATGACAAATATTTGATTGGATCCTTGTGCCAAGCTGTATTTTACTTTGAGAATCTTTTGGTAGCTGAAGAGACTAGAGATGAGAAACAATTTTCTTTTCCAACCAAGAAGTCCTATTTCCTCTGTAGTCCCTCCCAACTGGCCTATGCACTGGTCAGTTACTCCTCTAGCCCTTCCCCTTCTTGTGGAATCTTGTCAATATATAGCTGACACTTTCAACATTCTGCCTGGAAATGTTATTGCTCAAATCCCATTGTTCTTTAGGCACATTTTTTTACCTTCTGAAGTACCATATGTGGCAGTTTTACCCTTCTTTGGCCATTTCATAACCCATGTTGTTATTTTGCCATCTTCCTATAGCAGTTTCCTCACCACTTTCCTATCCTCTGCTCACTGCTTGGTGAAAGCCAATGCCACCGTTTTTGCTTTTTTTGTTTTAGCAGTACCCTAATTCTAAATAATGATTTTGGTGTCAGTTACCTTTTGCCACAAATAATGTTCAGTAACAAGTCATCCCCAAATCCAGTGGCTAAATAGCCATTTATTTAGCTCACAAGTCTGCCAATCAACCATTGCGGCTGAATTGTTCTTCTCTGGCATGTTCTTAAGAGATCAATTGGCATCAGCTGATCCAGATAGCATCAGCTGGGCCTACTTGGCTCAGATGCACTTATCATTCGTCCTCCCATGGGCCACTACAAAGTGTTCTCATTGCTGGCTGGGAGTGCAGGAGTGTAAGCCTAACCACGCAAGAGGGCGAGCAGAAACACACAGGGCCGTCTCATTGGACAAAGCAGGGTGAGTGACCAAGTTCAGAATTGGAGTGGGAAAAGATGTTATAGAGCAAGAGGTGTGGGTATAGATAGGCCATTAAATGGGGCTGTCAATAACCTCCATATACTGTAGAAATTACTTTCCCCAGTTAGAACCTTGCTCCGGTGCCTCCCTGAAGCCCGGCTCACTGATGAGTTAGCCATCTTAGTTTCTTTGCCTTTTTTGACTCTTCATGAATTTGTTTGGAATATTTTCAATCCTATGCCATTTCCTGCCAGTATCATTGTTTCAAAGTAAATTCCATATATCCGTTACCTATGGAGTTGAGTGCTGCTTTTTCTTACTTGTCCTAAATTAATTATCTTCCTGGGAAAAGTGAACAGCTGAAAGAAACAGAGGAAGAGAGGGAAGAACCTGAGGGGGCAACAATGACTGCCAAAAGCAGAGGAGGTTGAGTGTCAGTGAAGTTGTGAATGTGTGTAAATGTGGCTACAAACGTGTACGTTTGCAATGCATGTTGTATGTGCATGAGTGTGTGCACATGACTTACTAATTTTTATTAGTGTGGGAACATGTGGATATGTATGCATCTGTGCAATGCATATTAGTGAATGTATATGGCATGTAGTGGATATTCCTCCCCAGTTTATTAAAAAACACCACAACACTTGATCTGATAAATCAATGAGCTGTTTAGATGAGTACTCTCAGGAAAAGAAGGAAATATGATTGGACTCAAAAGGGTTATAAGGACAAAGCAAGGGCTGGGGGCTCCTGCACCCTATCCTATACTTCCAGGTTCGAGAAACTGCAAATGGCATTAATGACATTTCTTTACCCCATTTCTTCCTACATCCTTCTTTAAGTCTGGATTCTGGGGAAATATGGGGTAAAATATCCAAGTTGCCTTTCCATAAAGAAATACGAAACAGAGATGCACAAGATAGATTTCCCACCCTGATTGGAGATAGAGGACACGGGATATCTAGCCCCTTCTTTGTTTCAAGAGTGGGATGTTGTTCTTTTTCCTCTGAAATATTTTATATTTGAGAAAGTATTTCAGGTTTGTCTTGCCAGACTCTCTTCCAGGAGACCTGGTTTGAGCTGGGAACTTGCCTTGTTCACTGATTTCACGAGTCCATAAAGCCTCCCAGTGAAGTGTCAGGAACCTGGAGTTCTCTAGCAGTCCTATCTTTCATTCTACACAGTCCTCAAAGTTCTTGGGACTGCTGGGAGATTTCCTGTTATGTTGTGTGAGAGCGTTTTTTGTTCCCGGGAGGAATCAGGAAGCCAATTCCACTTGATGTGTTAGTGGTGACCTCCCGGGGGGAGTACTTTTCAGTTGGCAGGGGACTGTGAGGCCAAGAGATTGAGAACTTTTGCTTAAAGAATTCTATAATCTTAGATAACCCAGTAAGACCCAGTCAATGGATAAAATTACAGAGTGACTCTGTGAGATAAGTGCTAGCATTTTCCCATTTCAGGATTAAGTCATAAAGACATTAAATCACATGCCGATGACCACTCAATTGGGATGACTCCAGAATAATGTTCTTGAACAACTCATTACATTGCCTCTACAACCATGTGATCTACCTCCACTCCCAGACAAAAAGGATATATACTTTGTTAACCAGTTCCCAGTAGTAGGGTGGCAATTCATAATACTTCACTGTAGATTGGCAAGGTCTAGATTTCACTGTCTGTCCCTTACTGTTCCCAGTCTGATGGCACACCAGGCCTGGCCCACAAAGTATTTTCTTTAACAAACATGGAACCGAAGTTCCCTTTATCTGCTCAAGGAATGGATAACGACGTGCAGAATCCTACCCTGTTGCTGCTCAGCCTTAGAAACTGACAGTTATTCTAAGAATCCATAGCCCTGCATATTTGAAACTTTATTTACTGTGATTTTAAGTCATAAAAATGATGCATGCTATGTTGATTTGATGTGACAATGTCTGTTTAATAAATGACCCACAGTGGTTTTCATACATTATTTCTACCTGAAGACAATGTTTGACTCCTTGGCTCATACTTCACATTCTATCTAAAAAAAAAACTAGAGAAAAAAATCCTCACTTATGCATAAACATATTCAAAGGCAAAAGATTTATTTATTGGTGAGCACCTCAAAATTGACCAATTTTTAGCTTTTTCTTCTGAAAAGAAGAATGCTTTCCAAAATGGGATTGCTACCAGATGTAATGGATTACATAGCACTTGCTCGGATATGAAAAGCAGATGAAATAGAATATTCTGGTTTCTGATTTAGTCCTATTCTTATGTACACATAGCTCTTCTTAAGTGAACTTGACAGTGTTGTGGGCTGATATCAAGATAGACTACTTTGGTAAACAAGAAAGGAGGTTTCACTCCCCGCAAAAGCAAATGAGCTTTATAATAGAAATTTCTTTGTGCAGAGGAAGATATTACAATTTTCAACGCACACTAAATATATTTGCTAGACAAAAAAATGCATTTCATTACAAGCAATGCACTTTCTATTGTACATTAACCACTTCTGTGCTTTCTGTTGTAAAGTACCATTTTCTGCTGTAAAATGTCTGCAATTTATTTTTATGAATCTGTTTTTCCCATGAAGTAAGTTGCCCTGTACTGATAAATGTGCATTACATCAAAGGTGAAACGTGCAGTGCAAACATCTGAGCTTCATTGTTTGGGTGTCTTACAGTTCTGAGAGCAGGCAACAGTTAAAATTTTGGACCACAACAGCTAATTTTATTAACACAACCAGTCTGTAATTACTAGATTTACTGGAGTCCTTTACTTTGGTACTCTCAGCAACTATAATAGATGTGTATGTTCACTAAAATAATACTATTGCATACTCTAGCTACAACTATAATTTTTCCTGACAATGTCTCTGCTGAGTTAAAAAAAAAAAAACCCGTAATTAATACTTTGTTTAAACTTTGCATACCGTGTACCTAGTTGACCATCATTCAAAATGGCAGTAGCCCAGAGCCATGGTTTCTTCACAGTTGAATGTATTTGACCCTAATTACTGTTTATTGGAAATCTACCAAATAAGTAAAGAGGGAGCTGAAATAAAGAATTCAGGCTCTACATTTTATTCGTGATGAGGGAAACATGATGGTGATTGCTTATTTGCCTATAGGAGTTGTGAGAGTCTTGGCAGGTGGAAGAATTAGGATTATCTTGCTAATGTCAGCCTTACGCTTGAACATGTTTAATGAACTATTTATGAGGATTATGCATGTTTTATACGTATTTTATCTTTATATTTAGAAACATATGATTGACTTTATCAATGATCAGGATAGGAATAGGCTGAGAGCAGGGAAAGGGCTTGTCTACTTTGCTGGGGATGATGTAGCTGAAATACTATTTTTGCAGAAAAAAGTGTCTTTCAGTCTGCCTATCTCTGCTGCTTTACACACGCTGTCTTATACAGTCATCACAGTAACCCTATGAAACAGGCATTAACGTTCACATAGTATAAATCTGGGACTACCACCTCAGTGTGGTTAAGGAACATGTCAGAGACACAAGGTCAGTCAATGTTGGGGCTGGGACCGAATTCCAGTGCAGCCTGCACGCTCTCCTATACAGTGTGAGAAATTTCCAAATGCTTGAAGCCCAGGAATGAAAATAAATACACTGGAAAGCAGAAGAGAAAATTGGAGGTGGTGGGGTAAGAGACAACATTTTTAGTTGTCTCTAATATATAAATACGTTCACTATAACTTGTTTAAAATGTTCATGTTTTGTGTGCCACACATAAAAGTGTAGTTTATTCAGCTACTAATGATAGACTTATTGAATATACATATGAACCTTTTATCATTTTGATATAAAATAAGCCAAGCTATAAGATTTTAGGGATCTGATGTCTTTTTATTTTGTCAGTTTATAGGAAGAAACCATGAGTATTACGGTAAAAGAGTTCTTATGTTTTACAGGTAAACCACCTTTTATTGAGTCCAATAAATAACCATAGCAGTCATTTTTAGAAAAGGGATACAACCCCCTGCAAACCAAAACCAATATCTGAGTAAAAATCCCCAACCCTTACCCAGAAAAAACAACTTGTTGCATATCATATTGTGTTACACGGACATCTGTTTAATCACTCTCATTTTCTACACAATCACTACCAACTCTTTCTACTTTTCTCATTTCATTTTTTCCACCCTCAATGAAAATAAGAAGTTTATTGAGACAGAAACAAGCTTCTCTGCACTTCCAAATGTTTTTGATGTGGCATTTGAGTATTTTAAAACGCAGATCAAGGACTTGTCCTTGTGGCAATAGGTAAATGATACCTAAGCCAGCAAGAAGAGTTCCCATACAGTGGAATAACATTCAGCCTTAAAAAGGGATGAGGTTCTGAAACATGCTGCAGTATGGATGGATCTTAAAGGAATTATGCTAAGAGAAGCCAGAGACAGAAGGACAAATGCTTATAAGTCCACTTATCTGATATACCTAGAATAGGATAGTCATGAGGATGCAAGGTAGAATAGAAGTTACCAGGGACTACAAGGGCAGGAGGACAGAGAGTTGTTATTTATGGGTATAGAGTTTCTGTTGGGGATGACGAAAAAGTTGTAGGTATGGATGGTGGTGACTGGTTACATAACATTGTGAATATATTTAATGTCACTAAATTGTACACTTATGAATTGTTAAAAGGATAAGTATTATGTTGCATATATTTTACCCTAAGAAAAAAAATTTAGAAAAAAGAAGGTAAGTATTCTGCCAGGATATTACAACTGAAGGGCAGAAAGTTCTAGCCTCTATTACTAGACACAATATCTGAATATTTTCTTTTTTTTAGGGGTTGGGGGGGAGCAAAGTCTCACTCTCTTGCCTGGGCTAGAGTGCTGTGGCATCAGCCTAGCTCACAGCAACCTCAAACTCCTGGGCTCAAGCGATCCTCCTGCCTCAGCCTCCCGGGTAGCTGGGACTACAGGCACACACCACCATGCCCGGCTAATTTTTTCTATTTTTAGTAGAGACGGGATCTGGCTCTTGCTCAGACTGGTCTTGAACTCCTGAGCTCAAGCAATCTTCCTGCCTTGGCCTCCCAGAGTGCTAGGAGCCACCATGCCCAGCCTCTGAATATTTTCTGATTCAGCAACTTCAGGGAGTTCCTGTGTGGGCTCTTCTTTCATTTATTTGGTTTGTTCATTTGCTAAATATTTAAAAGTAATGATATGTCATGTCAGATTCTGAGGGACCAAAGGGATGAGTAAGGGAGGTCTCCTGCCGGTAGGACTGGGAGAGACAGCCACATGTACAAATGACTTAAAAACAATAAAAGGGCTGCCATAGAAATACAACGACTAGCAGCAGGAACCTGGGAGAGGGGTTCCTGAGAGAATCGGGGCCTTCATAGAAGAGTCGATTATTGATCTGGGTTTGAAGTTGAGTGGGAATTGGGTCGCTTATTTTGTATTTCAATAATATGTAGTACATTATCACTCACATTTTTTGCCTTGGAATTTTGGATCTAAAGTATTTTCAGGATTTTGAAATATTTTGTAATATTTTCCCATTGTGTATGTATACACAAATTGGTCCCCGGAGGCAGAAAAACATCTGGGTTCATTCTCTGTCTTACTTTCCAAATCTTTCTAAGCAAAAACACTTTGAGAAATAATTCAAAGTAAATGAGATGAGTTCAGGTCCCTCAAAGAGCTTGTAATCTAATAGGGACAGGAGGCAAGGACGGCTGGTGGTTAAGTGCCCTGAGAGACAGTCCACGTGGGATGGCCGTGCAGAGGCAGGAGGAGTGACCTCTGCTGGCCACGGAGAGATGCTCCATGGAGGATGGGGGGGGGACGGGTCTCTGCGCTTTCCCGCTTACAGCTGCATAGAACTGTGATAACTAAACAGAGAGATGAGCCAAAGCAGAAAGGCAAAAAATATCAGTCCTATTCAGGGAATTAGTGAAAAAGCAAGTCAGAAAGGCCCTTTGGAGCCAGGTCACAAAGATCTCCAAATTTCAATGTGCTACCTATTCTTGGAACCCAGAACCATGACTTGTTATGGGGTAGATTTAAGAGAGAAAGGTTTGTAGAGTCTTCGTGCCTCTACCTATGTACAAGGGATGGTGGAGAACAAAAGAGAATAAAACAGTGACCCAAAGGCACTGGATGGGCATTGGGCTCACGGGTGGGGTGGGACTAGATCGAACTGGAGGCAGGACCAGCGAAAAGAGTATGTTTCGGAGTCAGTCAGCCTTGGGTTCAAATCCTGCATGCAAAGTTTACTAACTGCAAAGTTGGCTAAATTACTTAAGACATCTGAGCCTCATTTTCCTTGTGTGACAAATGGGGACAATAATATATCTTCCTACAGGGTTATCAGGAGGTCAAGGAGGACGAGGTGACTCCAGACCGCTTTCTTAGGTGCCAATGTCAGTTCCTCCCCCAGGGCATCTCTAAGGTCCCGTCTGAACCTGAGAACCTGTGAAATAATTGAGGTTTTTTTTTTTTTTTCCCCCTCCAAAAATAAGTTATTCACATAATTGAAGTTAAAATATATAATTAATATATTTCTAGGCAAGTAACATAATTCATTGCAAGTATAAATAAAAATATTACAGCCCAAATAGATTCTCCTAGTGCAGAAGCTTATCTGCAGTAATCACTGAAATATTTTTGGAAGCTGAATTACCCATTTTATTCCTCTGGGTTTCCATTTAGGGCTTAGAACCATGTGTTTAGGAAATGATGTCTTCTTGTCAGATCTAATATGAGGCCTCTACTTCCTCTTTCCAATCAAACAACAGCCTTGTGTGAGCACAGAGCTCTAAGTCAGGGTTTCATCCTGTGCAGTGTATCTTTCTGCTAAAGTGACTCCCGGTAATACTTGAAAGGATTGATGCATGTTTGAAAATATCCACCGTGATTTCAATTAGAAACCGCACAGGCTGTGGTACCTTCCCTTGTGTCTCTACTAAGTTTCATGTCTTTATAACTGGCCACTTTACTGAATTCTTTTTTTCTCGTTTTCAGGTGAACCATTTAGGTTTTCTGTTTTACAACAGCACTATCTGTAAATGATGTCTTCTCCTTTCCAACTGTCATATCCTTGTGTCTTGTGACTTAGAGATAAATCTGTCAAGGTTGATGGTGGCAGTGGGCATGGACGGGTGCTAAGTGGAGGCCTCTAGTGTTTACCATGACGCTGGCATTTGGCTCGAATGCCACAGCACTCTTGTCATACCTTTCTTGTTACCTGGATCATGTCATATAGAAACTCCTGGGAAAATGTCTTTTTTGCACTGAACTCTGAGCACATTCAGGAGAGCACTTTTCCTCACTCATCTCTCCGTTCACAGCGTTAGCGCTGAGCCTGAACACAACGCACGTGTAGATATTTACAACAGGTGTGACTACGTGTAGTAATTTACCAGAGCTCAATAAAAAACACCTGAGGACAATAATGTCCAGTAGGAAATTATGAATCTTTTCATAATTTCAGAGAATATTCACTGTTTAGCTCTTTCCCCAAAATGTTTCAATTAAAATTAAGAAAACTTGTCTTTCTTTGTGAACCTTTTGTAAGAGAACAGAAAGGAGACACAATTTTAAGTTACATCCTACTTATGTTATTAAAAGAAAGAGGGGAAGTCCAAATCTTTTCTAAATTGTTGGTCCAAGTGTGGATTTCTTAATTTCTTTTCTAATTTATTTTCCAATAAACATACAAATAAATAAATCCAGGAATTAATAAGATTATAAGAATTAATAAGACAACTTTGTACCTGCCCCTGAGGACACAAAACAAAGATAAAATTTATGTTGATTATATGTGGAAGCTATGTCCTAGTATTTTTAAAAAAGTTACTCTAATGCTGTACAATATCCTTTCTTGGTAATTTTCACTCCACAATTTTTACATATTCCTATTTGAAATAATGTTTTGTCTCAATGTCACTTGTATCTAATCATTTAAAAATGGTAGGATATGAAAAGGGACCAAATAAGGAGGAAAAGATTTCTTAAGGAGGAGGTAAAAATCTATCAAAGAATAATTTGCAGAAACCAATGTGGCAGAAGTCATATTTATTGAAAAAAATTAATATCTTTGCTATAAAATTTGTAACAGGAATATTTACTGAATGTTTACTTTGATGCATAAACCTGAATGTTACATACCAAGTACAAGACAGTAGCACTAGTTTTCCCTTTATTTACACCTTATGAAAATTGTTATGCAGTCCATGTTAAAAGAACTTATGATGGAGAATTGTTACATTAGAAAAATAATATTCTTGATAAAGCATTCTCAATGTGTCCAATCATATTTCCTGCCTCTTCAATAAGGCAAAAGTCCCTGGAACAGCGTATAACTTAATTTACAAAATACAATAACTGTTCAGACACATATTCAAGTTTTCTTTTGGTATGATTTTTCCTCACTGTAAATTTTTTTTTTTTTTTTTTTTTTACTAAAACAGAAAGATAGACTTTCAGGAACATGTCATTTAATGATTCAGCTATACATTACATATACAACTCTGTAGCCTAGCAACAATCATTGCTACACCATCATTAACTTTAAATATTTTGCTTGGTGAGCTATTCTCAAATGTAGCATATTTTAAGATTTTTGTCACCATTATGACTGTGGAATCATTGTTTGGTTTTCATAGGAAACGGATCTGTCACAGTATGAAGCTTTGTTTATTTTAAGGAACTGGTACACAATTACACTTCCACTCACAAGAGAACACCACAGATATAACTAAAGTCAGGCTTGGGTGGCTCCACGAAGGTGTCGCGCTGGACCAGCCCCGAACCTCCTGCCCTCACCGCCGCACAGCCCTGGCCGCGTTCAGGTGGTTTCATTTCCAGAGATTTTGTTGCTCTTCACAGTTAGGTAGTTTTAATTCCTTCAAAGGCACACAACTTCCATCTTTTTTCCAGCGTTGCTCCCACACCCGTGAATTCCTGTTTGAACATGCGTGGCAGCCTCATCAAAAGCATCTCGATTTCATTTGCAGATATCTGTTAGGAAGGAAGAAAAGTCACTTTGGGGAAAGGAACTCATTTTTAAGGAGGGAATTGGGTGGGGCGGAAACGTGCTTTCCCAGTGAAATAAACAATTAGTTGTTTAGTTGGCTGTTAGGTGACGTCCTTATAGAAGGAACATGTGTGAAGAGTGGAATGTGATTTTCCCGTCTCCTGGGCAGCTGGCGGGATGGGGCATGAAACTAACGGGCGGGAGGATCCAGATTCACCCTTCATACGATGGCTACCTTAAATGACAGGCCTCCCCTGACATAAAAGGAGAAGGAGAGGGAATTTAAGAGGGCTCAGAGCAAATTCATCACCACTCCTGGAAAGCTACTGGTACCTTCACTCTCATCGATGGAGGGCAGCAATTTTCTCAGCGAGGAGATGAGGAGCAGAGGGCATTTGGGTGGATTTTTTTTTTTTTTTTTCACCCAAACGTCTTTCTCTTCCTTTAACTTTTACAGGGACTAGAGACCATGAACGTTTAGGAGTAGAAACTAAACCCCAAAACCTACATCAAGAAAAGTCTCAACATCCAGTCATAAAATCCAGGTAGATTTTTTTTTTTTTCAAGTTTTGCACTGAGCTTGACAGGTAGGTTTTTTTTAATGGAACTTTTTTCTTCTCCCAATTTTTCTTTGTTACGTGAATTTTTATACCAATAATTTATTTCATTTTAAACAAAGAACAAATCTGCTGTGATCCTTCTGCTCTAACATAATCATTGCTCTTGTATTCATGTGTTTGCTTCCCAACCCATGTTTGTGTATGTGGCTCTTATATAGCAAGGTGGCCAATTTGGAGTCTGATATTCTGTTTAAATATCCCTAGAATCTGAGGTCTGAGATTCTGTTTGAATCCTGTATCTACTATTGTTACAGGCTACATGACCCTTACAAAGATAGTTAGTCTCTGTAAGCCTCAGAAAATGAGAATAACATTTAATAAGGATGGTATAAAAACTACTGGCTTAGCACAGATTTGGGCACATAGAAATAAATGTTCAATGAATCATAGATACTATAATTTTTCATGGTATAATCACTGTAGAGATAGCATTTCAGAGTCTGCATTTTCCATTTAACATTATTAAGATTCATTTAAAAGAGACACCACATAGACAAAAAAGTCAAATCAACTGTTCATTTACTATGCACGTAGAAACTATTTCATATGATATAGTCAATATTCCTGGGCCAATAACACAAAACTTTAGTTAAACAGAGGCAGTCCTGAAAGTTGAAATAAGTCACATTCTAAAATCTCTGTGTGAATTATTTTGAAACCAAATGCACTTCCCCACAAGACCATGTTAGAAGGATTATTCAATTCCCAGGTCAACGCAGAAGCCCATTATACAGATTACTGAAAGGTTCATGGTGGTTTTGAGAAGCGCATTTTCTTTCAGCGAGCACTGTGCACAGCACCTTCACCACACGTGGCTCTCATTTCGTTCTCATAGCACTCCTGCGAGATATGTGGGGCAGATGTGATGTTCCCCCACCTTACGGCTGGGAAAACTGAGTGAACTATAGAGGGGCGAGTGTTTTATCAAAGACAGAGCCTGGAGAGCACCCAGGGCATGTGGGTGGGGCCTGGGCACCGGGATGCTTCACGCGGTTCCCACGGTGTCAGCAGCTCAGGGTGGACGGCCAGGGCTGTGACAGGGTCTTTCTAAATATCAGTCACCTTGGGTGCTTGTTAAAAGCATAGGTTCCCTAGCCTCTCCTCCGGGGACTGCGAATCAGCTGGCTGGGAGGGTGGCCCAGATAATCTGTTTGTAACGATCACCCTGGTAATTCTTAGGATTAGGCACGTGGGGGTTAAGAATGGGGACTTCAGTCAGACAGGCTTGGGTTTCACTCTGGGCTGGGCCTCAAGCTGTGAGACCTTGGGCGGATCACTTAATATTTGTAGTTCTCAGTGTCTTCAGGTGTGTAATAGAAATAATACCTCTGTCCGCGTAATTGCGAGGATTATCTGTAAAATGTGACACGGTGCCTGGCGCAGATAATCTCTCTCTCCATATCCACACACATATGGCAATACTGATGGGAAATGGCATATTCTCAAGCCTGCGTGGCAGGTGGGTCAGGCTCTGTGCCCGTAGCCAAGGGAGGCAAGTACGGAGACGTTTGTGACCAATCCCAGCTGTTACTGGGAGCAAGAGGCAGTTTTCTTTAAGCGTTACGAGGCCCTTATCTTCTCAGCAACCACCCTTCCTTCTTTTGGAGGGGCACAGTGCAGGTAACCTACGGGGGGCTGCGGCCTCCAGTCCCATGCAGTCACCTACCCTGGGAGGAACCGTCCTCTCCCGGGTCAAGCAGAGGCCACAGTGAAGCTGACAGGCTGAGGTCCCAGCCAGCCCACCAGTGCCTTGTTTCCAGTGTAACTGTCACCTCCCTTGGAGACGTAAGGAAGAAGCCTTGTGCTATTTGTTAGGAAGGAAAGAAAAAGCTGACTTCTTGAGGGTAAAGTGCATATCTGATCTAAAGATAACGTCCACATGGTGGCTGGGGCCAGGACAGCAGCCCTGCTGCTGGTGGTAAGAGTGTAACAACTCACAGTCACCAATAAACTTCTTTACCAGAATCTTCTGAAAACACTATTTAATCCTTACCACACTCTCTTAAGACAGGAATAATGTACCAATGAGAAAACCGAGACCGGGAGGGACCGGGTAACCAGGGCAGGTGACACAGACAGTGATGGCGCAGCTGGGCTCTGGTCTGGGTGGGGCTGGGTGCCTTGCTCTCCACCCCTCGTGCCCACTGCCACACCAGCGGGGGCTGCGGACTGAGGACCAGAAATAATCCCCCTGGTCGCTGCCTCTCTGCTCATGGGTGGGTGCCATGGGGCAGGGTCTGTGTACAGAGGGCAAGCTCTTCAGGGGAGAATATTAGCGTGACAGCAGCAGCACCGGCAACAGACTGACAATTCCCAGCTGAGCTGGCTCAGACACAGCCACATGCTGATGCTCAGGCACCCGCCCCGTGAACCACTCGCCACAACGGCAGCAAGCACGTCGTGGGGAATTTTGGCCAGCACGTACTGAGATGTGGCAACATTGTTTTCCACGGTGTCTTTAGGTCTGAGCCTAGACTTAAGCCATAAAGGAAGCAGGAGAAGGGCTGCAGCAGGAGAGAGGGAGCTGTCACTTAGAGTCCTCCCCGTGGAGCAGGAAAGAGTAAGTGCTTGACCTGCACTAGCCCATCAGAAAGCCCATTAACATGCAAACGCATCCCTCATTGCTGGAAGAAAGAAATGTAGACGCAAAAGATTTGTACCCTAGTCATGGAATAACCATTAACCATCTTCCAGTTGATTAACCAGTTAAGTATCCAGCCACTTAACTTTTTTGGGTATTCTATTTTCTCATTTGCAAGACAAGGGAATTGGAAAGAAACTCATCAAATGCTCTGAGGACTTGGTTGAGCTCTGGCCCCTGCAGGCACCAGCCAGCTCGGTCTTAGGGCGAGCCGTTCAAATTAATCTGTCCACTAGGTGTGGCAAAGATCTCAAAATGAGAGAATATGATAGGTCTTTTGTGCACTTCAAAGCCCAAAGCACATGGCAACCCACACCTAAGTAGTACTCACTGCGTGCCAGATACTGTTCTGAATGCTTTTCATATATTATTTAATAACATGATAATTCATAAAAACCCATTTTACAGATGGTGAAACTTAGGCACAGAGATGTTAAATAAGTTGCCCAAGGTCACACAGCTAAGAAGAGGTGAAACTGGAATTTGAAATCCTATGTTCTATAGATCGACAATCAGCCATACTTCAGATTCTGACAAAGCCAGCAATTAGTATAATGGAAATTCATCGCCTCAAATGTAGTTAGCTCTAGGTTTCTGTTGGACGTGTGGGTTAACAGCCCGATTCTGCCATAAGTATGTAAACAACATGCACAGAGACGTGTTATGATTATGGAACAGACAACTTCAAATAAAATCCTATCTAAAATATCCATTTAATAAGGCTCTCAGCTAAATTCTAGAAAATTTCCTTTAAGATATTTATATCTCATGCCAGAAGGAAGATCAAAGAGAAATTGCTTTCAGGTTAGTTTGATGATTTTGAAACTTTTCCCCCTCCCTGCAAAATAACCAGTATGATATTTTTACCTTTGGGGATTTTTAAGAGAAATTCAAGAGAAAAATCAGTTTGTCCTTCTTTTTCACCCTATGGCCAAAGAATTTCTACTTCACAAATATCTTCATTTATGTTAATTCTGTTTTCTTCTCTTCCTTGCAATTTGTCAGCTCTTATAATTTTGCCTTCACAGTATCCTTTACCTTTTCGCTGGTGCTTTCTTCACCTTGAGAACTCCAAGAGTCACGGGTCGCCCCATAAAACCAAGCCCCCAGCCCTCATTGGCCCAGCTCTGAGTGAAATTTACCCATTTCCTCATCTCACGCGAGATTCCCCTTCCTGTTCTTATTACCCTCTTACCCAGTGGGCTTTGGTTCCAAGTAATTGGTGGCCTATGTATCCTCAATCTTTGGTATTATCAGTGGATTCGCCTGCCCCTGTTTTGTTTAAAACTTTCTGAGTCTAATACCTATTCTTTTAGGAAGGATTTATTTGCAATAATTATTTTTTTTTAAAAAAGAGAGAAAAGATGGGAAGGAAAGAAGGCTCCAGGGGGCTTATGTGGTGTTAAGACTACAGAGGTCATTTATAAAATCTGCTTGATTTATTTTCTGATTTGCTGACTCTAGCCCGAGCCCACTGCCTCCTTGCCAGGCCTCTAAGCACACGTACAGACTGACACACGCAGACGTAAATCAATTTTACCATCCGGACGGCTGGCTCCATATCCCACAACAGGCAGGGGAAGCACAGTGAAGAGGGGACCCTGTTGGGGCACTGAAGAGACGCTGGCAGAGGCAGTGTTGAGACTGAGGGTCAGGGAAGCCAGCTGCAAAACCAGACTTCTTGCCAGGGGATACACTGACTTTTAGCGTTCCTAGCACATCTAAATCTTGTTCATTCTTCACATCCCTGGGCAGAGCACGGTGTCAGCACACACAGACACCGTGCAGTAAACATCGCTATGGAATACAGAATGCAGATGGGGCAGGAGGGGAAGGGACTGGGGAGGAAGGGGCGTTAGAAGGAAAAGAGGAGGAAAGGAGACAAACAGAAGTAGGAAGTTAGAAGGAGAGAAGGAAGGAAGAAACTAGAAGATATGGGAAGGAGGGAGGAGGAAAAGAAAAGGAATGAAGAAAAATAGAAGGAAAGAATTTAAAGGAGAAAAAAATCTGGAAGGGAAATGAGGGAAGGAAGGAAGGTGCTAGAAAGGACTCAAGGATATATCACTGTTAATCATGGCTTTCTCACAGAGTCACCCTTCTCTAACTCTTATTTCACTAAATATTTGCCGTGCTCAATTTAGCACTTTATTAGTTCATGTCTAATTCTCAAGTTATTTCATAAATATTATACCATTTGCTCAACTAAACTACAAGCTTTTGACAGCAGGGTTCTATCTCAGATTTCTTTCATGCCTGGCCTGTCCTCTGTCCTTCTCTGGTCCCTAGGACAGTGCTGGGTGCGTGCAAAGCAATGGATTACTCCAGCATTCACAGGGCCCCTGGTAACTTATCAACTTCTTCTGCTGTGGGTGAGCAACTTCCTTTGTGTTCTTTATGTGTCAGGTGCAAAGTACTGTTACCTCCACCGTCCTGTGCTCTCCAGAAGTGCTGTAATATCTCAGCAACCACTCATTACGTACTGACAGGTGCTCTTAAGGAGAACACCGGAATACACCTACTATTAAGGATTATTCAGGTGGGCAATCTTACACTACTGCGAGCATCTCACCAACCCTTATCCTCCGGCTACAGTCTGGGATAGAGTGCTGTCCAATTAAAGGGGCATTTGAATTTCCTTTGAACTGGCAAGATTTTTTGTTTCCAGAGGCGTGCACTTAGTACAGAAAGGTAAATGATTTTCCCTCTGGTGAGAAATGCACACATGCCCATGAACTCCCAAGCCGGGCACCAAACAGTGGTTTTGTGCCAAATAGGTTTTCCTATCTCTTCCAGCCTCTGTGGCCACATTATACCGAGTCCGGTTTTCAGAACCAAACCTTCCACTCTGGGGGCCTTGGGAAGGAGTTGCAGGTGTGGAGAGGGGGGCAACCAGACACGCGTGGAGAACTGAGCCCCAGTCTCCTAAGGAGCACAGGAACCGGGGGAGGAGCCCCTCCTCCCGCCTGTGAGACAGGGAGTGCTCGGCTGCTCTGCTTGTCCCCACTGTGTCTTCTGCTTCCTTAGCATCAGCAAGAGGGCGGCCCGACGGGCTCTGGGGCTCACCCGGGAGAGTCTATGGTTCAGCAGAACAATCTAATTGATCAGAAACTATTTTCGAGGTAGCACGGCCTTCTCTGAAGAGCTTACCTGCCTGTGCTCAGGGAATGGTTTTTGCCCTGGCAAAGGTTCAGGAAGCCCTGGGCCCGGGCCTCGCCCTGTCCTCCTCTGAATGCGTCTTTCTGACTTGGTCACATGGCACGAGAGAGTGGGGTGAATGACAGTGGGTACTTTAGAAAAGGCCGAGAAGAGAAAAATATGCAAATATTATTATCAAGAGCAGGAATAATATTTAACTGGAAAATGGCCCATTATTAGGCTACATGGTTTTAGGGAGCCATGTGCAATTTACATGCTCAGAATAATTTAAATTAATTCCTGCCTTTCCTTCCATTCCTAATCATTCTTATACCCTTTGGGGAAATCCTCATAATAACAGCTCCATTACAGGGCTGGGTTGAGCTTTCCTTGTTCTCATCAGCACCAAGGTGGGCAGGATCTAAATGTTATCTCCCAGCAACTGTGGTAATGGCGATGCTGTTAAATCTCAAGGGAACCGCGGTGTTGTAAGTGGAATCTTTACGAAGCCGCCCTACTAAGGTCAGCAAGCACCTGTGCTGTCCTGGCAGGACAGAAGCCACTGCCTTGATGCAACGTCAACCAGAACTCGGGGGGACAGGTGGCTGTTTGTCCTCACGACCCAGAGGCAGGTGGGCTAGGCCACCGCACCCGAGAACCTCAGCGTCAACAGGCTGCTGGCGGCTCCAGGATTAGGAGACCGCTGGCAGCTGATGCAGGTGACAGGGCCCCGGTGGATACTTAGAGGGCAAACCTCTCATTATTTTGTTTTCTGCTTAAAGCTCTGAGGATACGGAATTCCAGTCTACGGTAATAATTTGCTCTCTGGATTAAAAAGTCTAAATATCCTCTCAGCTTTGCTGGGATAGAAACAACCTGTGGCCTGGTCCCTGGTACCCGGCAGTTTTAGAGCACTATTTTGATATATTTTCCACCCCAGGCAGGAGGAGAAAACTTGACAGCTTTACAGGGCATTCTATTCAGGAAGGAGAGGGCTGTCGGGAGGTGGGGAGGTATCTGTAAGGGAAATAATTTCTTCACCGTCTTCTAAAATAAAAGTACCGGTTTGTGATGCGATGGAATTCCCTTGACTGAAGCCCTTCCAGAAAAGCCCATCATCTAACGGCCAGGGACCGGGCATGTGAATTCTCTCTCCCCAGAAACTCATGAGGGAAAGACACAAATCTCACCTGAGCTCTGTCCAGAGGGTAAGAATGGAACAAGAACTTCCACCCCACCAAAATATTAAATAACTCAACTCATTATTTATCAATCCCTCCCACCACTCCTAGGAGATGATTTTATTTATACACATACACACACACACACACACACACACACACACGTCACAGACGATCATCATAGATCATCTGCCTGTAGCGACGGAGCAGAGGAAGCAAAAGTGCTGAAATTCTTAGATAAATGACAAGTGGATTTTTTGGCATTTTCAGCTCGTACTAAAACAACCACTGCTTCTCAATAAATGCTTCTCACTTGGGACTTCCAGAAAGAGGAAGAAAAAATGCCAACCATACAAGGGAAGGATAATAGCAGCAATAGGAATCATGTCTTGAGGGTTTATTCTCTGCCAAACACCTTGGTGCAAGCCCAGCCTTTCATCTAACCCTCCGCAAAGGCAGTGGGGACCCTATGGGAAAGATGATACCGGTGAAGGGGAGGAGAAACAACAGCAGAAAGCTTTCAGAGCTTTGTGACAAAGTAACCCCGTACAGCGACTTCTTTTCACTTGATCTGAGTTTAATGTGATTATGTTCTATTTCCTCCCGATGTGTGTGAGGGGAAGCCACAGAGCAAATAATATATGATTCCGAACTTCAAGAATTTTACACTCTCCTATCTCCTTTCACCCTATCATAAAAAGGCATGAAATGTAGGACAGAAAAATACTTTTGTTCCAGATGATTTCTCTCAAAGGGGGAAGAAGTATTAGATCCATTTAAGAGGTCAAGCAGTTCTGGGACCATGTACTGGTAAGATCATTTGAATCAAAATTAGAATATAATGTAGTAATTTAATCCACGCTAGCCATTGACAATTGAGAATGGCTTATAAGTGTCTATTCAGGGTCACAGAACTACAGGCTGTGCGTCTGGTCACATAGAGTCCATGCACTTTGCTACACCCTGTGGAAGAGCTCCTTACTTATATCCATTTTCCCTCTAGAGGGAAATTGAGCAGGCTGTTGAGTGACCTCTCTGGCTTCTTATTTTGCTTCTGTGTCCGCCCCCTTCCCGAGCTTCCCCAGGCAGCCCTGGTTAGTGACACCATTTTATTTCCACAGGGCCCTTCTCATTGTCCACTCCAATTTGATACATAAATTGAGCTCTTTCTGTCCCTTCTCTTTTGGCACACAAACACAGCGATGGCTAGGAGTGCAGCTCCTTTGCACATGAGAAAAACTGAGCTTCAGAGAAATGAGTGATGTCTGACTCTGGGGGTGACCCTTGGGGGGCCCAGCTGAGAATAACTCTGCAGTTGTTTTTTTTCAGCTGGAGAAGAATGCTGAAAACCAGGCATTCATACAGTTTTCTTGAGAGTCATCTTAGATCTTTATATTATTAGAGGTGATTTTGCCTCTATCGTGTGAAGTCTGGAATAGGGAATCGTGTAAGAATATGGTCTGTGGATACTGCCCCTTTAGCCACATGCACCTGCTTTCTCCCTTGTTTTGGGAACTTTAAGGCTGACTTATAATTTTAAATCTCTCATAAGCTTTTCAAATTAAGTTGGCATCTGCAGAAAGTCATTGTCGTTTGAGATAACTGCTTTTCTTTCTACAAAGACAAAAGCAAGCAAAAAGAAGGCAACTACTTGCCAGAAACGGAGGTCCTTGCCAAGGAGAAACGCTGACAAGCCTCTATCCACTCTTCCATCCCTAGGGCAGCCCACACAGGGGCCCTATGCTAAATTTCAGTAATGAAAGTTCACTGGAGAAAAAGCATTTACCTTGGAGTCCAGCTGCTGCATGTACGACCACAGGTATTCTATGTTGGCTCCAAAAGGGTGGACATGAAGAAACGTTGATATGATGCCTGAATTGAAAAGACAAACATTGGAAATTATTCAGAGGCAAATGAGAGTCTCAGTTAAGTAATGCCATCTAACCCTGATGACTGTTTTGTCAGGCTGAGCTATGGTCTTGCCATTTCTAACAGCACTCAACAAGCATTCAATAATAGCACATTCTGAAGACAGTAATAGTAACATGGCAAACAGAGCACTTTATCTGCTGGGATGATAGTAGTTTGCAAAGCTAGAATCTGAGATAATACATAGATGAATAAAAGTATTCAAAACAAAGACTCCTGGAAGCACTTCAACTACCAATTTTATGCTTGATTTACCAATATAAAATTGTAGTTATTGGAAGGATAAAATTATCTCTTTTCTTTCCCTCAGTGGACTTTGCAGTATGAAAATGGCTCATACAGCTGTGTCAGAAATCACACTGCCTCAGATTTTCCTGATAATTATAGTTGCTGGTTATGAAAAGTATTTAATCTATATTTCCCCTAACTGCCATTGAAGGAAGCACAGAGTCTTCCTGAAACATTTGCTGTTTCCCCTGGTTGTTGCTGTTGTTTAAAGGGAGCCAGCTCGCTCTCCCCTTCTCGCTGCAGTAATTTACAAGATCATTTTAAAAGGCCTGGGAATGGATGGTTTGGCTGCAGTTTGATTATAAATCAGAAGGCTTTTCCATCATGAAAATCAACTGTCAACACTGTACTGACAAATGAAAAGCTGGATGTTGGTGCCAGGAATAAGGTAAAAAGCATTACCTTTCTCTCCTCCCCGCTTTCAGATCCAAAAGCAAAATAGTGAACGTGAGGAAGTCAACTCCATATGCTGCACGCGGCTTTTTGTTAAGAAGCTGTGCTCACACTGACATATTTTAGTTCTCTTTTAACAGGTTTCAAGATGAGTTAAATTTAAGGATAAGCTCTCATGTTCTGTTTACCAAGATCCTTGATGCCTGGGCGTCACAGGGAAGATCCTCACTTGTATGAACGCAATAGGTCATCCTATAATTGTAGGTGACCTTGATGGCTCTGCGACAGGGTCTCATGGCCCCCTGCTCCCCTGTGTGGTGCCTGGGATGCTCTGGGATGACTGTCAGTTTTTAAAAAAAAGTCCCCAGGTCATCTGTAGGCCGAGGACAGAGAACCAAAGGGACTAGACAAGCACTCTCCAAACCTGTCCTCAGAGGACTGCTTCTACAAGGTTTTAGGGGTTTGCAGTGAAATGAGGAAGGTAGAAATAACTCATACATTTCCCCATAAAGGTAAAATCTCAGTTTTAGAGACTGACCTGTTCTTCATGAGATACAAAGAACTCTCATTTTCTTTTGAGGTTATTTTCTTCCTTTTTTCTCACTAAAATGCCCTTCTTTTATGAAATAGTGGCAATGGTAGAAGGTTATAATGGTACTTTTAATATCTTTAAGTAGGAAAATAGCTGCTTTTAATACACTCAAGTGGCACTGTGTTCTCCCACCCTTTGTGTGTGTGTGTGTGTGTGTGTGTGTTTTCCCTGCAGTCTTACAGACCATCTTTATTTATATTTTAATTGTAGATGCCTGGCAACTATTTCCCTGTGTCTAAAACTCTGGTGAGGTAGGATTGTAAGTAATTCTGTTACTAATAGGGCTAAAACACAGAAGCTCATGAATGATTTCCTTTGAAAAACAGTTCGAATAGAATAGAACTATTTTAAAACTATCACTTTTGTTTGCATTTATTTTCTGTTTCTTTAAAAATCTTTTTTATTGATATGTAATAGTTGTACCTACTTTGGGGGCAATGCGATATTTTGATATCTGTATACTATGTGGAATGACCAAATCAGGGTACTTGGGATGACCGTCACCCCAGACATTTACCTTCACATTGGGAACACTACAGTTCTTCTCTTCTAGCTATTTACAGGAGAGAATATTAGCTATTCTCTTCTAACTAATATACATTACTGTTGACAATAATTTCCTTACTGTACTATCAAATAGTAGAACTTACTCCTTCCCTCTAACTGTACTTTAAGTGAGAGAGGGAGGGCTGGATTGCAGTTCGTGTGTAGGAACCGCCTCTGTGAGGGTGACTGGGGCTTCTGCTGACTGTCCCAGGTCTTGTGCCCACCGCTGTCCACAGAGAGCCACCCACAAGTGGCAGGCAGACCCTCCTCCCCTGCACCACTGTGAGGAGGGGGACAGGGAGAAAAAGGAACAGTCAGCTTTGGCTCTGTGAGCAGGCGCTGCTCCTATGAGAAGCTTTTAGAGGGCCTGCTGCAAGACAGTGACTCGGGTGGGAAGGTGCGGCAGGAAGGGGGCCGGCTCCTCTCCTCACTTCTCTCCTGGGTTGGCCATCTGCTTGGGCAGCCCTGGGCCTGGCCTTGTGCCCTGCTGAGCACGGGAAGGAGGCAGCAGGGCTGAGACAGGGAGCCACCATGGCACTGCAGCCTTTCGGGTGACAAGGGTGTGTGTTTCCCACGGGGCAAGAGGACGTCTCAGAAGGTAGATGGGCCTGAGCAGTCCTAAGAGTAAACTGCCCCAGGAGCCTCTCCTATAAGTGCCCATGAGAGTGTGATGTCACTCTACATGTCTTCAGTAGGATGAATAGAATAAGTCAGAGGCCGATAGGGACGGCTGGGGGGAGAGATAACCCTTAGCCCAGGAGGTGAGGTGCTGACACAGAAATTTAGGGACTCCAGGAATGGGAGAACCCGGAGTGGCCCCTTTATTGCCTCTGTGAAGTTGGCTCCCCCACGTGTATGTGCCACTGCCTGCTGTCCCTCACCCCCAATCCTGGGGCCGCACCCCAAGGGACCCTGCCCTTCGTGTCTGTGTGTTCTGGTTCAGTACCTGGAACACAGTACACACGCACAGTGGATATATTTTGAATGAATTATTTTCTAGAACTAAGAATAGCCAGTATACTTGTTTTGCATTTCTATTACTCTATTATTGATAAATGGGTATAAATAAAAACCTCAAATATTTCTACAAGTCCTAACTGATGATGTAATACTCTTTCAAAAACCAGGTAACTTTGAGGCATTATGCACTGGTGATTCTTACTCTCAGCCCACCTTGCTGTGGATTTAGGACAGAGTAGCTTGGATGTTTGGAGCATAGAAAATTTTTGTTGAAACGATTTTGCTCATAAAACCAAGGGGAAAATGCTCATGTCAGTTCCGGATACCTTTCTAAAACCAGATTAGAAATCCTGGCCCAGACTTGAGCATTTACCTTTAGGAGGGTATTCAGAAGCATCTCAGTGGTGGCTGATATTAGGCCACCAGCTTTTCTTTAGAACAGTTCAGCAGCTGCCACTAGCTACATGTGGGGCAAGGTAGGCAGCCACGTGGAGCTTCCCAAGCTCTTCCTACGGATGGCAACCCAAGGATCCGGTGTTGCTGGAGATACAGAAAGGGACGCATCGGTCGTCACCCCCAGACCCAGCCCTCCTCAGCCCCACTTCCAATCCTGCACCTGCCCATCCTAGTGGCTTCACGAAAGCATCGGTCAGGCCACCTAAGGAAATGGAGTTTCTAGGCCCTGTGTTTTTGGATCAGATTCAGATTCGTGTCTGGGGAGCTTCCTAAGTAAGCAACTAAAGCTTCTTTGCAGTTTATTTAAATGAGTTGGGATATTACCTGGGAATGGAAAAAAAGATAGCTGTAACTCAAAAGCTAATGAAAAATGCTACAAACCCAGAAACTAGACTGTTTTATGGTCCTCTGGGAGAGATCTAAGGGCTTGGTAAAAGAAACCCTAGGAATTGAGGGTGGGGAATTTAGCTGTTGCTGAGCTGGGGGGTCTCCAAAGGGATGGACTCAACAATTGGTCTTGGCTGTTTCCATGGAAAAATAGAAAGTCTCTATATTTAAGAATTGGTTTTCCCAAGGTGGAAAATACAACCATAAATAGGTAACTTAAGAAAAGAAAAAAGAGCGGAGGAACTCATCAGTACTATTGAGCTTTTTGCACATCTCAGAGGCTTGAAAGCTACTTACGAAAGATACACAAACCTGCTCTGTACAATCTGTGGCGAGTCTCTTGTTGTGAAGGCCCATTTAAACAGGCTATATAAAAGCATTCTGAACTTTTCCTGTCAACATCATCTCGTTTATTCTCATGTTTGGACCTCCCTAAGACCAAGGGAGCAGCATTTAAATCAACCAAATAGTACTCGAGTTTTACTGCTTCCTTCACTTCCTTCACTTCAATCACTTTAAACACTGAGCAGCAATGAGGTGTCAAGCATTGTGTATGACAGACAAGGTCCCTGGTCTTCTGGAACTTTTATTCTAGGTGAGCAACGCAGATGATAAATACAAAGACAAAAAATAAAGAAAACATTTGCAGATAGTGCTAAGCACAATGGAAACAAAACAGGAAAAAGGACAGGAGAGAGTAACCTCAAGCATGGTGACATGCTACTTTACCCCGGCAGTCACATGAAGGCCTCAGAGAAAGTAGATTTTTTGAAGTATGAGATGAGAAGGAGCCAGCCACAGAGAGACTGGGGCAAGATTATTCCAGATCAAGGCCCTGAAGCGGAAGTGAGCTGCAGGAACACACTGGGTGGGAGAGCGATACAACATGTGTTTAGAGATAGGAGGGCCCAGATCATGCAAGACCTTGTATGCCGGGGTAAGGGTTTGGGATTAAATTCTAAATGTGGCAGAAACCAAAAGAGGGGTTCTGAACAGGGGCATGATATGATCTGAATTCTGTTTTAAAAATTTCCCTCAAGCTGCTGTGTGGAGAATAGAGCTGAGAGGAACTGAGAGGCCAGCGAGAATTGTTTGCACAAGACCTGGAGGGGTAAGTAGTGATCTGGACGGGAAGACAGGACACTGACGGGGGAACCGACCATGTGTGTGTGGGAAAGGCTAGGGAGGAATGGGGAACCAGCCTCAGTTTTAGGCTTCAGCAACTGGGTGGGACCATTTTCTCGAATGGGAGTACTGGGGGAGGGGCATATTAGGGCAGGGGCACAGGGAATCAGGAGTTCTGCTTTGGCCTTATTAAATTTGGGATGTCCATTAGCATCTAAATGGAGATATCAAATGGCAGCTGGAAATGGTATAAATTTATGAGTCAATGGCAACAAAAAGGAATTTGAAGCCAAAGTATTCATTGAGATTACTTAGGTATAGAAGCCTGAACCCTGAGGAAGCCCAAAATTTAGAGGTTGAGCTGAGGAGAACTCATCAGAGGAATCTAAGGGGGAGTGACCAATAAGAAGCAGTAAAGTCATGATGGGCAAGAGAAGGTATTTCCAGAAGACGTGAGTAGCCAACCATGTCAAGTGTAGCTGCCAGGTGGAGGGGTGGAGAAGTTGGCCCTATGAAGCTCTGTGGTGACATGGACAAGAACAGTTTCAGCATGAGGACTCCAGCCAGGCCCGAGTGGGCTGGAGAGAGAGGGGAGGAAGGAGACTGACCACAGGCAATGCCTCAAAATAGGGGTGGGAAAGGGACTGTTGGTTGAAAGAGGTCATGGAGTCAAGACAGGTTTTCCTTCTCTTTTGTTTTAAAGGTATGAGATAATAGAGTTCACGTTTACGTGCTGGTGCATATGATCCTCTGCTTACACACAGGATCACTGTCGATAGGGCAATGTGCTTTCATAATAGTCCTCATAGATTACAGAGTATTGAGTTGAACAAGACCATCTAATCAAACCTCCTAACTTTATATGACATGAGGATTTAGGTCCACAGTGGATAAGAGATTTGCCAAAGATTTCCCAGCAGATCAAATGTCTCAATCTGCAAATACTCAGAACCCTTCCCCTCTTCCTCCCTACTCAGGGCTGCTTAGATATCACCGGGTACTGTGGTTTGTCACAGGGCCAATCCCTCTCTCTCCCATCTTTTGCTCCTATGAACTCCTATTTTAAAAATTATATTGGTTATCTGATGAGAACAAATTATCAGTTTGTACATTCAGTTTGGCTATCATATTATTCTCTTTGAGTGGAATGGGAAATGGAATCCTACCAGAACATATTCCCCTTCCTTGTGCTGCCTGGAGTTTCCTTCCATATACCTACAACCAACTGATCTTCAACAAAGCAGACAGAAACATACAGTGGGGAATGGACACATTATTTAATAAATGTTTCTGGGAAAACTGGATCGCCACATGCAGGAGAATGAAACTGGATCCCTATCTTTCACCATATACAAAAATTAACTCCATATGGAATAAAGACTTAAATGTAAAACCTGAAGCCATAAAAATCCTAGGAGAATACCTGGAGAAACTCTTATGGATATTGGCCTAGGCAAAGAATTTATGACCAAGACCCCAAAAGCAAATACAATGAAAACAAAAATACACAAATGAGACTTAATTAAACTAAATAGCTTCTGCATAGCAAAAGAAATAATCAAAAGAGTAAATGATAACCTATGGAATAGGAGAGAATATTTCCAAACTATACAGCCAACAAAGGGCTAATATCAGAATCTACAAGGAACTCAACGCAGCAAGAACAAAACAAATAAACCTAGTAAATAGTGAGCAAATGACATAAACAGGCATTTTTCAAAAGAAGATATACAAATGGCCAAGAAATATATGAAAAAATTCTCAACATCACTAATTATCAGAGAAATGCAAATTAAAACCACAATGAGATACTATCTTACTCTTACTAGAATAGTCATTATTAAAACATCAAAAAACAATAGATGTTGGTGGAGATGCTGTGAACAGGGAACACTTATACACTGTTAGTGGAAATGTGAATTAGTACAACCTCTATGGAGACTCCTCAAAGAACTAAAAGTAGATCTACTATTTGATCCTGCAATCCCACTACCCAGAGGAAAAGAAATCATTATATCAAAAAGATTTGCACTCATGTTTATTGCAGCACAATTCATAATCACAAAAATTTGGAATCAACCTAAATGCCTATCAACTGATGAGTGGATTAAGAAAATGTGAGATACACACACACACCCCCCATGGGGTACGATTCAGCCATAACGAAAAAGGAAATAATGTCTTTTGCAGCAACTTGGATGGATCTGGAGGCCATTATCTTAAGTGAAGTAACCCAGAAACAGAAAAATAAGTGCACCACGTTATCACATAAGAGGGAGCTAAACTATGGCTACACAAGGTCACACAGAGTGGTGTAATGGTCATTGGAGACTCAAAATGGGGGAGGTGAGGGGGCAAGGGATGCAAATTACCTATGGGGTACAATGTACATTACTCAGGTGGTGGGTACACCAAAAACCCAGACTTTGCCACTATACAATTAACAGAATTCAACTTGTACCCCCTAAATCTACTTGAATAAAAAAAAGCAAGAGAAAATAGAATGATACAGATTCAGAGTTATACTACCAGCATCTCCTTAGAACTATTATCTTATCAATAAAACATTTGATCCATTCTCCTTCATAACAATATCTAGCCAAATATAGCTCCAAAGCTTTGGCCCTAAATCAAAAATACTGACTAATTTCTATCCCAAACAACAGCAACGTATGCCAGCCCCAACATGTGGGCTGTATGTGAAATGAACTAGGAGTTCTGACACAGACACTGGGCAATGTCAACCTGTCCTAATGTGCAGTTACTATAGAGCTATGAAACATAAAATGCTACCCTGAAATCCCCGCATAAAAATCTAATAGTTCTTTAATGTCCAATTATATGTCAACCTGTCTTCACATGTGTTGACTACAAAACAAAAAAATCCAGAAATCACAATAATAAAGTTCTTTCTAAGGGCCTGTCTTCTCTAGCTGAATTGGAACACAGCACTGGATCTCCACTAATTGTCAAGAAGGGAGTTTGGCAGAATGGTTGAACACTCAAAAGACTCAGGATCCAGATCTGCAATGTTCCAAATCATGTTATTAATGAAATCCCACTGATCCTTGCTAATAAATACCAACTTACATGCCTTGAAAGACTCCAATTTTATAAAATGGTCATGAGAATGTCTAGATTGAATACACATTTTTGCCCAGATAAATCAGCGTCAGAGGTAAGCACAAATAATTAGGATGGCTCATTGTTTAGGAAATTCTAGCTTCAGTTTTATACTCTCTGTAGATGGAATTCATTTGAAGAGTTTATTTCTCATTCACATTCTCTTCCAGGCAATCAGGATTTATGCCAATGTGCATTTCTTATCTAATATTTTATGTGCTCCAGGAGGGTGTTGAGTCATATGAATATACTGGCATATAGTACATACTATTAACACAAACACCTAGATGTGATGAAGATTTGGCCAATTAATATTTTCAAGTTGAGAGAGATTTTCTGCTTTGCCCTTGACATTCTAGGCTGGCTTAGAGCATGCCCATTGTGTCCTCTGTATGGGTTTAATTATTCCAAGGGAAGATTTCAGAGTAATTTCAGAGTATTCCTGTCCCCTGAAGATGTACTAGAAGACCAGGGAACTCCTAAAATCATTCTACCTACAAGAGTAGCACCCCAGCACCAGGAAGTCCTTTTTCTCTTTATGCTAGTCCAAAGCACTTTTGTCCCCCCATAGTCTTTGTCTAGATTCTAGAAGCTGCAGGGGAGGGCTTTATGGCCCCAACATTCAGATATCTACAAAATACGAATGGCTAAATTAGCAGAGAGGCTCATTTCATACCAGGATACATTATGCTGCTCTTGTAAACTCTTCTCCATCATGGCATTCTTTGGACGATTTTATTCTTTCTTTGGGTATTTGGGGGTGGATTTGGGCAGGATATTATATCTGTTGTCAAACTATCATTAAGTGTAGTAAAACAAAATATTGAGAAAGGTAGAGAGGCAATGAAGAACTGAAGGGAAAAATTAAACTCCTGTTTACATTCATCTAACACTTGTTTCCAGCCTGCCTTCTACCTAAACATTCCCATATATTGATTCAAAATAAGTGTCACATCCTGTCTTTCTTTTGCTTTACCCAAACTTCAAACAGTAATATAGGTAGATTAGTTCAGAAGAACAGTAAGGGGAAAAGTCTTAGAAAAGTTGGTTGTACATACTTTTTATTGAAGATCCTGACTTATTAATATTTTTATTTCTAATATACTTGAACTAATTTTGGTTTTTATGCTAAAGATACCAGAGGTGGCATGTTATAAATATAATTTTCCTATCTTCTATTTATGTACAGTATGTAAAACATAATTTTTAAAATTTTGAGGTAGCTAATTGAAAAAATGTATATATTATATATACATGTACATACATACAACACACTACTAACTACTATGAACTACTACTATATATACTATGTATATAATACTAGTAACTACTTGGAAGACATTGTAAATGAAGTGCGTTTTCCAAGTAGAACATAAAAAGGGAAGCATTCTTTAGTGAAAGGAAAGAAATAAAACAAAGACCGGAAAATAGAGACTTGTTCCCATTTTTTTTAACCTTCAAATGGTTAGAATTATTCACCCTTAAACAAAGAGAAAGGATTGCAGATCATTATGTGCTTTGTTTATACCTTAAAAGCATTATGGAGAAAATCATGCCTTTGTCACACTGAGTGAAAGAGAAACAGTTGTCAGAGTTGGACACATTTTCCAATAGGAGAGAAATGCAGTTACCAACTACATATGGGTTCATTTTGGGTTCCTGGAACTGATAGCACATCAGCATGTCTTCTGAGACTTGTGCATGGCATGTTATTACAGCTGTATATCATCAGAGAGGAAAAAAATAATTGGTTTCCCTTGGAGTATCTCTAAGTTGATGTCATATTCAATAACCCTGCTGTTGAAAAATCTATATATGATGGATGAAGTTTGGACTATCTTTTGAATTTAATTCCTCCTGTGCCAGCTTCTACAGGCCCTGGTGTACCTGTCATTTTGAGGTGAGCACATGCAGCATTTAGAAAATACAACCAGGTGCCTTTTCTGCCAGATAATGAACTACAGAAGAACAATTTGTCTCAAATGTAATTCTCAGATGAGAATATGGCCTCATTCTTCATTCTTAACCATGCCACGGAAGAGCCAGTCTAAACTTGGAACGCCACCCTGGTATCAGTGCCAAGGTGCAGCTTGAAACAATGCCATGCATCACAGAATGAGGATGGTGGCTTCCTTCCTCTGAATTTGAGGGCTTGAGTGGCAGCCTTAAACATACAGGCCTTCTAAGGTGGGGTCCCAGCACATTACCAACACATTCTCATCAAGAACTCTTCCTTGTGGGATCCCCTGACAATGACTCCCCAAAGAGACCATTTAGTGGTTTCTTTTTGGGCCAGACAAAGAAAAAGCCAACCTAGATGTATTTTGTGGGATAATTGAATGTTTATAGGAAAGCACCAGATTTCTTCCTTTTTCTTTGCCCTTTCTCAGTGATCAGCTTCTTTTGTTCATCTTGGATAAAAGGATCCAACCTTGGACAGGGAAGACTGACCGGGATTAGCCTAGCACCGGTAGCCTGGATGGCCCTATTTCATCAGCCTTGGGGCTGACCTTAGGGTGTGGCCTCTGCTAAGGGGCTTGGAGATTAATCTCAGGTTCAAAGTTGCTCTGGAGCCTGGGTATCTGGCTTGGTTTGGAACTTTTGGCCCATAACCAACCTGGCCTCCAGTTGGAAGAGACGTACAAACTTTAAAATTCAGATTTGTGACTTATGAGATGCAAATTAATCTGTCTTCCTGAACTCAGTTTTATGTCTGACAACCAATTAATATATATGGTTACAGAAGAGCAAAACCCCCATTAGTTTGTATGCCACTAATTTGAAATGTATGTAACACAATCTTGATGAAATTAATCTCACCTTTGACCAGAAGGCAAAGCTGTTTAAATTGTTAACAAGTTGGAGGTAAATTGCTAAAATATTAAGTTAATTACCTAAGAATTATTTAACAAAACAGATGCAAACAGAATTTCCTTACCTATTAGCAGAGCTTCTTTCTCTGATTTTAAGCCTTGGCTTCTTTTCTCAATATTGTTCTCTCGGTCTTGGTTGACCAACGCAACAGTCAACACGTTGATTTCCTGTAAGTTAAAAACCAAATATCATACATATGTTTATGTAGATGCTGTGCATTTCAATAGAAACCACTAGATCTCTTAAGCTCTATAAATATAAGGTCATCACTTCTACTTATAACTGAAGATCAAACGTATACATGATTGATCTATTTGCCCAACAGTACAAAAGTAATTCTAAAACTTAGGTTCCTAGCTAACGAGCCTCCTCCTAGCAAACCAAATAACTCTCTGCACAAGTGGCAAATTTGGCATGAATTATCTTAGATTTTTGTCCATGTTTTGATTAAACTTTGTTCACTAAAATGATATTTGACTGTAGCTACTTTAACATGTTTTATTGCAAATATAAAAATTTTCTAGGAAAGTATTTAGGAGACTGATTTATAATGTTATGCTAATAATTTGTGTGAGTACATGGAGAAACAGGGCCTACTGGGAAGCTGAGATACAATTGTTGTTAGAAGTGTTTAAATGGAGTAAATATGGATCCTCATGTACAAATGCAAAAGGTAGATAAAATACGGGTTGGGAAATTCTTTTCTTTGGAAACTAAAAATGAAGAGTTGCACAACAGGTCAATAACATGTGAAACATTGTGCTATTGTTATCTCTTTCTATTGTCTTTTTAATTTAAAAACAGAGATGAAGATTTAACTCATATCCTCTAAGACTTAGTATTAGGACTCAAAATGGAGAGTAATTTAATAGAAAGTCAAATTTAATGATTTATATATATGACCTGTATCTATGGGATAATGGAATCATTAGGGAAGTTGAGTCTTGTTGGAGGGAAGTTGCTCACTGAAAGATGGCTCTAAAGAAGGACTACCACTCTGGAGCAAAAAGTTAAGAATCCTGTTTCCATTAAATGGTGGGGAATATGTAGGAATGAAAGAGGATAGGTAGGGAGGGCCAAATGGACAAAAGAGAACTTACAAGGTCTGGACAAATGGGTTGGAAGGTGTTACCAGGACTGCAAGTAGCTATAGGATAGATACTTAGCTAGTTAATATAAATTAACCAAACTGGTCAGATGCAGGAATATGGAAACTGTTGGAAGCATGCTGAGCTTGCAAAAAGCACAAAACACACTAGAAGACATTCAAATAAGAAAAAGTGCATGCCAATCAAAATAGATTTATGAGCTTAATATAACTTACGAGCTACTACCCTATAAATCAGGGGTAATTAGAAATTGCCAGGAAAGAAAGCTATACTGAGAAATTGCCATTGGCAATACCTGGAGCACTTTAGAGGCTTATTACGTGCTGAAGACTGACCAAGAGTGAGTGAGAGGTGAACGTGGCTAAGGTAAAGAATTGAGGGAATCACAGTGATGTGATGATTTATCAGAGGGAAGATCTCAGTTCACTAGAGGGTATCAGCTGAGGCTGAGAGTAGGAATGTGCCCATGAAGACAGGGATCAGAAATTTAGGGAATGGTCTAAGTCTGGAGCCGGCTGTACATCAAAGGTACTTAGAGATGAAGGGTGCTCTTATACTTCAAAAATTGGATCTTGGGAATCAGCCCAATGGAAACACAATGAAGAATTTTAAAATAGAACAAATCCAAAGGTTTATACAGATGGTATTAGAACATGTTATAAAAAGGAGTTACAGGAAAGGGAATAGAAATTCTTTCTGTGATGAAATAACATGTGATGCTTTCTGATTAGGCTGTCTCAATTAGAGCAGAGAAGGACTTTGTGCACACATCGACTCCCTGGGCTAGTGGGGTCAAGGAGCCTGCCGAGTTGCATTAGTGGTGTGCCCTAAGGACGAACAGGTCCCATAGGGACAAGCCACTGGACTTCTAGGCCTTGGAGGGTGAGACTGCTGAGTGGATGCAGGCTGAGGCTCGGTAAAGGTCTCCCAAGAGAGGTTTAGGAAGAAAGAGGATGGAAGAACATTAACTAAGATGATGATTGCAAAATTTAAAAAATGCAAATAATCAACCCTAGAGCTGAGTGGAAATAGTATCTCCAAGAGAGGGTGATCTGTTCATAGCCTGGATGATAATTGGGGCCAAATGAAATTAGTCAGCAGAGTTAAGCAGATAACAGGCCCACATTAATTGCCAAGACTGAGTGGTGTCTTGGGGCTGTCCCGGGGTTGAGGATCCAGGTATAGTGAGGGAAATTGGCTATAGAGGGCAGGAAGATGTCAGGAGCCAGCAGGGAATGGCAAGGACAGAAAAGACAGACCACCTAAGAATGCTTTTAGGCTCCTGTCCCCATGTCCAAAGTTGGAGTCATATAGAAAGGGGAACTTTGAGCAGGGCCCAACAAATGCCGCTGAATCAATAATGTCCACAAGGAGCCAGATATGGCCCACCAGTGACTCTGACTTTGATAGTGATTTAGAGTTGGACAAATGAGGATGGAAAGCTAAGAAAGAGTCCTAGGACCACTATTCTGTGGAAATATTTCTTGAGATTAGATATCGTAGTCTGTGCTCTGTTGACCGTAAATGGTGTGCTCTCACATGGTCACGGACAGGGAATGGACCGGACACACCTCTCTGCGCGGCCCACAACAGTCCTGCAGGCCCGGGCCTGGCAGAGACCCGAGGCTCGGCAGATGCACCAGCTTTTGGGTACTTCTGTGAGCTCTGTCCAGGGTGGAGATGAAGCTGTTCTCACTCCTCCAGGAGGGAGTGGAACTACTCCAGGAGGTAGTACAGGACCCAGGGAAGCTGATCAGGAGGGCTCCAAGGAGTGCTTGCCTCTTATAATAAACTGGCCTCCAGAATCCCCAAAAGGGAAAACATCATTTCCATTATAGTCAAAGGTGTGTCCCAGCATATTAAATGGAGACGTGGGTCTATACTATCATTTAGTGAAGTGTGCCAACTCATGACCACTCAAGACAGTTACTGCCAAGTGTCCTGGAGCCTAAGCCTGCGTTGGGCATGATACGAGCTCAGACTCTTGCTGACAAAGCCGCAGAGTTGATTAGATGGATGAATGCTCATGTCATACATTTTGCCAAAGACAACAGTTAAATTAATATGGATGTGTTTTAAGGGTTGGAAGACAGGATAGTGATTTTAGATAGCCACTTTATGTGCTGTGCTTTTACCTTTTCCAACTATAAATAAAAAGGACAGTTTTGTTTTTAATGTCTCATGGTTCCTAAGAAAAATAAGGTTAATTTGATTTTTCTGTATTTATATTGGTATTGTTCATTGAACAAGATAATTACAATTATTGGTAGTCTGAAAGTTTGGGGTAGCCTAGAAAGTACAAAGTAGATATATGCAACATCTGTACCCTCTTCACGTTTTCATAGTATTTAGTGTCTACAAATTTAAATTATCGTCTGATGTTTGTCAAGAGAGCTCCATCATCATGACTGGTTAAGGTGAAGGGAGTGCACAGAGAGAATATGGGACTAAGTAATTCCTCAAACCAAACCCTTGTTGCATTTAAGCTAAGCCTGTTTTTACTTTTAGCCTCCCAATAAATATTCATGCCACATACATACATCACATGCCTACTATAGGCCAAAGAATTCTAAGTTTTTAAGGGTATTGAGTCCAAAGTGACAAGAAGTGCATGCTTACCCAGAGGCCCACAAGCAATTCTTACAAAAAGTCTAAGTGAAAGAAATGTGAGTAGATAAAGCTGGAGAAGTAGGTGGATCATGAAAAGGAGTTTAGATTTTTACCTGGAAGGCTTAACTAGCAGAGGAGTTACATGAACAGCTCTGCATTTTAGAACACTGGAGACAAATGCAACTCAAGTCAGGGACACTAACCTGGTACTGCAAAAGTCTATTCATTTTTACCTTTTGAAGATGAGGGTCAAAACCAAGTAAATGGTGTGTAGAGTGGAAATGGAGGATGTATTTACGAGGTGGAACAAAAAAAAAATTGGTGACCTGCTGCATGAGGAAATGTTGAAAACGGGTAGGCACCTCAGTGAATAGGAAAATGGAGAAAGAAGCTAGTCTGGGAAAAGATGATGTGTTCAGTTTTAGAAATGTGAACTTGGAAGGCTTCTATGCCCCCTTGTCAAGATATTGGGGAGGAAGTAGAGAGTACAGGTTTTTGAATTTAGAAGCAAGGCCCTGACAGCTCTTTTTATGGGGCGTTTCTCAGGTTTGTGTTTGCAGCAAGCAACTTTGATGTTTGCTCTGGGACGAAGAGCAGGCTTGCTTACACTTGACAGAAAAGAGGTGGATTCCCCAAGCTCAGTGTTTCTCTCCTGTAACATAACCCACTGCATGTGTGGGCATCTTGCTTGGGCCCCTCTATGGGGAGATGCTCAGGTTGTAAGATCCATGAAGGTAAGTTTGGTGCAGCCAGGACTGCTGGTAGCACATGATAAAACCTTAAGGGGACACTTGCCAAAGCCCTTCTGTGAACAACTCCTCATGGCAGGAACAAATTGATCATGATAGTAAACACTAAAGGAGAGCATTTTCAGCGATATCAGAGGATGTTAACAGTTTATGCTTTATGTCTAACTCTAGAAAAGAACTCTTACGGTAGGACATGAACTTGAACTCTGCCCAAAGGTCTCTTTGTTTATTTTTTAGATGAGTTAAGGAAATTTCTTTGTCAAAAAGCTATAACACAGAGGCTAGAAAACAATTAGATTTCATATTCTCTACATAGGACGTTCTGAATTTATGTATTTTGTAGTTGGGGAACACATTTTACTGGGATACTGAATCATAAATCATGCATGGTTTTGCCATTTTTCTTAAAAACTTCACTGTCCTTATTCCTCTCCCCACCCCAAATCTATGGAGAATGGAAAGGACCTTATCAGAATGGAAAAGTTTTATCATTAGAAACATGAAATTATAAAGACCCCTCATCCCTACATCACACTAAAATTCTTCAGCCTGATAGATGAAACGTGCCCTGAAGGATGATGGGTTTACAGAAGGTTCTGGAAAAGCTGCTCCAGGTGTCTAGAGATTACAAAGCAGAAGTGAATAAGCGTGGATGGGGTGGGAGGTGAGGGAAGTTACTAAGTACAAATCGTTAATGGCGTACAGAGTATATAGCGAGCAGGGAGCGTTAGGATGGGGCTTAAGAGCTTCCTCACAGCGAGACCTAGTAGATTATGAAACAGGCTTCCGCGGGAAGTGGTGGGAGCACAGTGAAAGCGCACCAGACTGGAAAATGCACAGTGGGTGACACGTCTGCACTCGAAAGGAGAATGGACAAGATTACCTAACAAATCTTTTCTCAGCCTACTTTTTAATTCCTGTGATACTTAGAAAGAATCATTAAAGGGCTGGAGAAGAGGTTTTCAATAACCGGAAACTAGGTATCACAGACTTTTTAAAAGACTTTTTAAAGAGTTAGCTACTGAAAGGCAGAAATTTCCCCTCTAAGAGTCCTTATCAATTACTTTGAGAAATGATCAAAGTAATTTATCATTTAGAAAGGCTCTTTTTCAATAATTTACTGAGCTAGAATAGTGCTTTGTTGTTGTTTTGTTTTTGTTCTCCTCCACCCACCCGAGCCCCTAAGGACCAAGAATGTGGTTTCCCCAGCTTCTAAAATCCTTTTGTTATTGCTTTTATGTCATTATTCCTGTGGCCTCCCTACCCCTACTGCTGTTTTCTTTCTATTGCAAAGCTTCTTGAACACGGGTTGTCTGCCCGCAGTGTCTACTGCTGCACCACCTGAAACCTCAGCTTTCTCACCCATCACCCCAGCGAATCTTCCTCTGAAAGAGTTTCAGTGGCCTCCTTGCCAAACAGTTATTTTCTCAGTCCTCTTTCCAGGTGCTATTTTACACCATTGACATCGGCCCCTCTAAACCACAGGCCTCCCTTGTTTCTCTTACACATGAGATCCTGGTCTTTTTCTCCCTAATTTCTTGTTTTGTCTTCACTGGCTTTTTCCTTCCCTCTGCCAGCCCAGTGCACACAAAGAAACGGTCACTCTCTTCTTCCTCTTATACTCTAACTGTAGTCCTTGCCAAAGTTTGGCCCCCAGTTTTTCTTCTCTAGTCCCCTTTATTAGAGTCCTTTCATTCTCATGGGTTCCATTATGGTCAGACTTAATTCTTTAAGCTTCTGTTCTTTATCGTCAACTGACCACTGGCCTTGTCTGCCTGAATTTACCACTGCCCAGCTCAAATTCAAAATGAGAGGTCGGAAGAGATACTACCTACTTGGGTTTTAGTCCTGGCTCTTCTGCCAACAGCTGGCTGACCTTGGGCAAATTACTCAACATCTTCAAGTTCCAGATCACTTGTCTAAAAATAAGGTGCTGGGTAGGGTCAATCATCTTTGATGAATGCTTGATGGAACCTCATCAGCTTTACAGAGGTGACATGGAAGGTCCAAGGAGACAAATCTCTGGAATTCTCACTCCTTTACTGTTTTCCTTCTGTTCTATAATACAGGGCTTCTATGTAAAGCTTCACTTAAAGAAATGTCCTTATACTCCTCCCTCTCCACCCCCGCCTCAAAAAAAAAGCAAGTCTGAACTCAGGTCCTTCCTGATGTTGTTCTTCTAAATTTCTATAATTTTATGACTAAAAGCCAATTCATCTTGCTCATCAAATGCATCCTCTTCTAATTTTTCTGTTTTTATTAGTAGCAGCACCATTTTCCTCTTGCAGGGGCTTGAAAACTTCATTTTTGATTCATTCTCTTCTATCCTCTAAGTGGTTTTAAAATCTCCCTAAGTCTAAATTCTATCAAGTCTCTGTGAGATGTCGCTCACGCCGCCTTCCCATTTCCACTGCTGGTGTTCCACTCTCAGTTCTCCTAGTTTCCACTTCGACCACTGCAAGAACCCCCTACTTTGTCTCTGCCTCTGGGCTATTCCTCTTCCGATCCACCTTACATAATGCCACCAAGTCGATTTCCTAACATGCAACTTTCATCTTGTCAATCTCTGATTTCAAACTTCAGATGCTTTCTGACAATGCATAGAGAAAAGTCAGAAGCTACTGCCTGGCATTTTGGGTTCAACCCTATCAAAATAGCCTATCCCCTTTCTATGCTATGTCCAGATATGTTCTCAGAAGGCTCTCTACTCTCTTTTCCTTGCCACTTCCTACTTAGATTTTTACACACAACACAAGCTCTGTATCTCTCAGAGGCATTTTTTCAGGCCACTTCCAAGCCTTCTTACCAGGACACATTTCCTATGTCACTTATGTGGCGGTTGATCACTTATAATTTGGGTAAAACTGACTTTCACCTGTGTTTGCTCCTTAGTAATCATATCTGGGCAAGCGAGGCAGCACGAGGAGCCTGTATTCTATTTCTGTCATCATTATTTACACACCGGATAATTTTAGGCAGAACATTTCTTTAAGCCATAACTTTCTTCTATGTGAAGCATGGATAATACCCTATGCCTCTCCCCCATGGTTATTATAAGGACCAAATAGCATAAGGGAAACAGTGCATTTGAAAACTATAACTTCTAGGAATATATTGTGGTATTACTATTATCATCATTATTTACTTTTATTACTCACAGGAACAACTGGACACAGAACAAGTGCTCAATACATACTTGGAGTACTGAATCCATGCAAAAATTCTGTATATGATTGATTGCAATTATATAAAAATACATATGAAAAAATAACTGTGGTTGTGTTCAAATAGTGGCAATCACCTATCTTCTCTAATTTTCTGTGGCAATGTTGTTATACTTATCCTTATGATTAAAAAAGAAATAAAAAGAAACCAATGACATACAGATGTCATTCTGAGGAGCTATATGAAAGCACAGCCAGTGGCTGAATACTTCACTAAATAACATGCTGAGTGGCACCCTCCCATCTCCTAAATAGGGAGACCACCACCACGTGACTTCCCCTATGCCCTCCAAGGGCTGGTGGCCTCTATAGCTGATAGTGCAAGGTGAGTGGGACAGTTGACAAGATCTACGTGGTAAAGATTTGCCACATCACCTCCCACTCTGCCAACAGCACACTACAAGGTTCGCATTCCTTCTCTGCCTTCCTTGTTCCATTGCCTCATTTTGCTGTTTGCTGGTAGACCCTACTCTTAAACATCACACTTCATGACATAAGGAGTCCTGTAGATAATAGTCAAGGTGCCAGTCAGCTACCTTTTTTTTTTTTTTTTAAATCTTTTACTCACATTTTTGCAAAGTACCAAAAGCAATTCATCAAATGATGTGTCAGTTGTCCATAACCTTCAAGCTATCGTTCCTAAGATTAGAACTCTGGTTGGGAGAGGAAGGAGAATGGAAATACCTCTCACACATTCCTTTATGAGCTAGTGACTACCAAGTAGCAGCTGCCCAGTTGCTGGCAAATGAAGGAAGCACTCACAAACAATGGCCTATAACAGTGGGAAAATGATGGATTTGGACACGGAAGACTCTGGTTCTAACTGCCACTGACTTGCTGTGTGTTTTGTTTCATTTGCTTTCTTTGTAAAAAGAGGGATTTGAAACAGATGATCTCCACAGTGTCTTCCCGCTCCATAATTCCATGCTTCTCTGGGCCCCTTCTCCTGACTTGGACCTTCCCTTCAGAATAAGGCAGCCAACTTGGTGCACACAATATATACTTGTCCTGCATTTCTGAAGCCAAAAAGAATTACAGAGGAAAAAGGAAGCAGAGGGAGAAAAATAGTAAAAACCAAACGGAGGAGAAAAGGATTGATGAGAATAAATGACTAAGTTTTAGAATTTCTTATGGTTCAAGGGAAAGTAAGAATGCATCCATCCCCAAGAGCACACAGGATCTCAGGAGTTTTCTGTGAGCCAGAAATCCCAAGTCCTTGCTAATCGAATCAGTTGCTGAAGCTTGAAGCTTGGGACTGCCAGTCCTGAGGGTCCTGGGCTCTCATCACCTGTGCCATCTTCCAGCAGCCTCTGATGTTCAAGGTCTACACAAGGGAAGCCTCAGAGACCCAATAGGCTTCAGTATCAGAGAGATAATTTGAAGGTAGACATGTGGGGCTCCTGTCCTCAGCTGAGACACAGTGATTTATCACAACATGACCACATTTTACATTCTGAGACGTTCCACCTCATTGGGGTTCAATTGCTGCACCCAGAGCACATGCATTATGTCCTTAGGCAACTCCAAGAACTGTGCTTTCTACGATTTCCAATTGCAAAGATTAAAACAGGTAAGAACTGGTTACAGGTCATACAAAAGACCCTTTAAAGAAATACAGGTGAAAGCTCAGTGTGGTTTAGGTGCCAGAGATGTCCAGATACAGCATTTCTCCTGGTGGCCTTCTTTTTAGGTCATTATTGGTTATATTTATTTAACAAACACCTGTATGGTGCTTACTATATGCAGGGAGTATTATAAATACTTTATAAATATGAACTCATTTAATCATCATAAGAACCCTATAAGGTCAGGCTATTACATCCACTTTTTCCAGGTGAGGAACATATGGCAAAGAGAGGCTAATGACTTGCCTAAGTAGGGTCACACAACTAGTAAGAAGCAGACTCTGGATTTGAACCAATGCTGTTTCATGCTCCAGAGTCCTGACCACCGTGCCAGGTTGCCTGTGGCATGAATGTTGTGTGCCTCCAGAGCACTGGGACAAAATCCCCTCCTGAGAGCTGCCTCCAGTCCCAGCTCATTTGGGAGCTAGCAGGGGCTCCAGGCAGGGACAGTGAGCAGTGGTTCTTGCACAGACATGAAAGCAAAGGGAAGCAAGGCAGGAAGCCAGTGAGGGGCCAGCCGAGGATCAGCATTAGCAGGGACGAACTGGGCTTGGCTGTCTGCTGTTGCTCAGTGGTGGCAGACTTCCTTTAGATCAGTGTGACTTGTAACCACAGTCTGTGTAACAGGGAGGGATTTTGAAGGCAGAGTGTGGGAGTCAATGAAGAAGTGGTCCACATGCTTGCCTGATTTGAAATACGAGGGGAGAGGAAGGCCATGTCACAGTGGTCCCCCAGAAGACTGAGGTTGGGCCACATGTAGGAATGGCTGGGCAGAGGAAGATGCTCAGGCAGGGAGGCTCACAGTGCTCCTCCAGCCACACCCCAAGTATGTGGGAATACGGTGGAACCACTCAGGTGATAGGAGAAGAGAGAAAACGGGGATCCAGAAGCCATTCTGAAGGAGGAATGAGCAGATTCAATGTGTGCAGCAGAGAAAGAGGGGCAGGTTAAAAACATTTAAACAAGCTAAGTCTGGACAACTAGCAGAGTAATGCTACCAGAATCAGAGATCATCAAGAATTAGAAGTACTGGCTCTAATATTTTAGAAATATTGGATTTGAGATCTTGGAAAAGCAGCTGGAAATATTGGAGATGAGCTCAGGAGAGCATGTGGGCTGGGAGTGCCCCTTTCAAGCCCATTCCCCTCACTCCCTGTCCTGCATGGTCCCAGTACATACCTGATATCCCAGCAGAAGTATCAACAGTGCTACCTTTACCCTCATACGTGGCCCAGTTTGGACTTTATGTGATACTCTACCTATAATCATTTCTCTACACAGCAATGATGTCCTCAGTCCCTGGCACAGTGCCCTGTCCACAGCTGCCAGGGGGTGCAAGGATGGTTCAGCAGATACAAATCAATAAATGTGATTCACTACATAAACAGAATTTAAAAAAATATGATCATATCAATAGAAGCAGGAAGAGCATGCAACAAAATCCAGCACTCCTTCATGATAAACACCCTCAAAGGCATAGAGGAACATACCTCAAAATAATACAAGACATATATGACGAACTCACAGTCAACATGATACTGAATGGGGAAAAATTAAAAGCATTCCCCCTAAGAACTGGATCAAGATAAGAATACCCACTTTCACCCTTTCTATTCAACATAGTACTGGAAGTCCTAACCAGAGCAATCAGGTGAGAGAAAGAAAGAGAGAGCATCCAAATTAGGAAAGAGGAGGTCAAACTATCCCTGTTTGCCAATGACATGATATATCTAGAAAATCTTAAACACTCTTCCAAAAGACTCTTAGATTTGATAAATAAATTTAGCAAAGTGTCAGGCAACAAAATTAATGTACACAAATCAGTAGCATTTCTATATGCTAATAACAGCCAAGCTAAAAATCAAATCAAGGACTCAACACCATTTATAATAGGTGCAAAAAAAAATCTAGGAATATGCTTAACCAAAGAGGTGAAAGTTTTCTACAAGAACTATAAAACACTGATGAAAGAAATTATAGATGATACAAACAAATGGAAAATAATCTCATGCTCATGGATTGGAAAAATTAATATTGTTAAAATGTCCATACTGCCCAAAGTAATTTACACATTCAATACAATTACCACCAAAATACCAATGTCATTTTTCACAGAATTAGAAAAAATAATCTTAAATTTCATGTGGAACCAAAAAAGAGCCTGAATAGCCAAAGCAATCCTGAACAAAAAGAACAAATCTGGAGGCATCACATTACCCAACTTCAAATTATACTACAAGGCTATTGTAACCAAAACAGTATGGTGCTGGTATAAAAGTAGACATATAGATCAATGGAGCAGAATAGGGAATCTAGAAATAAAACCATATACCTATAACCAACTGATAGTTGACAAAGTAAATAAAAATATACACTGGGGAAAGGATACCCTATTTAATAAATGGTCCTGGGAAAACTGGACAGCCACATGAAGAAGAATGAAACATTAACTCAAGATGGATTAAAGGCTTAAATGTAAGACCCGAAACCATAAAAATTCTAGAAGAAAACCTAGGAAAAACTCTTCTGTATATTGACCTAGGCAAAGAATTTGACCCCAAAAGCAAATACAACAGAAACAAACATAAATAAAGGAAACTTAATTAAACTAAAAACCTCTGCACAGCAAAAGAAATAATCAACAAAGAGACAACCTACAGAATGCAAGAATATATTCACAAATTATCCATCTAACAAAGGACAAATATCCAGAATCTACAAAATACTTAAAGAAATCAGCAACAAAACAAATCAAAACAAAACACAAATAACCCCATTAAAAAGTAGGCAAAAGACATGAACAGGCATTTTTCAAAAGAAGATATACAAATGGCCAACAAACATATGAAAAAACGCTTAACATCACTAATCATCAGGGAAATGCAAATTAAAACCACAATGAGATCACCTTACCCCTATCAGAATGATCATTATTTAAAAGTCAAAAAATAATCAATGTTAGCATGGATGTGGTGAAAAGGGAACACTTAATTTCTATTGGTGGGAATGTAAATTAGTACAACATCTAGGGAAAACATATGGAGATTTCTCAAAGAACTAAAAGTAGATCTACCATTTTGATCCAGTAATTCCACTACTAGGTAGCTACTTAACAGAAAAGAAGTCATTATATATAAAAGATACCTGCAGCACAATTCACAATTACAAAGAATATGGAATTGACCTAAGTGTCCATCAACTAACAAGTGGATAAAGAAAATGTGGTATGTATATATATATATTAATGTTAATACCATGGAATACTATTCAGCCATAAAAAAGAATGAAATAATGTCTTTTGCAGCAACTTGGATGGAACTGGAGGCCATTCTCCTAAGGGAAATACCTCAGGAATGGAAAAACAAATACTGCATGTTCTCACTTATAAGTGGGAGCTAAGCAATGGATATGCATGGTCATCCACAGTGGTATAATGGACATTGGAGACTCAGAATGGGGGAGAGTGGAAGAGGTCAATGATGAAAAATTACCTATTGGTAATGTACATTATTCAGGTGACAGGTACACTAAAAGCCCTGACTTTACCACTATACAATTCATCCGTGTAACAAAAAACCATTTGTACTTCCTAAATCTATTGAAATAAATTTCAAAATATAAATAAAAAGTTACATATTAAAGGAGCAGAGGAAGAATATATAATTCTAAGTTTTCTGAAGTAAATGGTCTAAAAAAGAATTTCAGGGGCTTACAGTTAATAAGCCTATCTAAAATTTATGTAAGCTGAGGGCAATGTCAAGGCTGTCTTCATCAGAGACTAAGGTCATTAATTATGGCATGTCTGAAAAAATAAACAGACATCTAGATGGATCTAAAAAAGAATAAATATTAGACCTGCAGTAATATTTGTTGAATTACATCAAATGAATTTGTTACTGCACAGAGAGGGTGAAATTGACTGGAAATCATAAAGATTGGGTCAGTACCCTTGGCCTGGAGTTATCTGCAGGAAGTCTATAAGGAATATATACCTAGTAGATAGTGAAAAAAAAACAATGAGATTGCTTTGGGTATCTTACATCCTTTTGGTCCCTGAATGCATTTGTGTATTGACATTTTAAAGTAAAACAATGTCTTTATCCTCTTAGATTAAAGGTTATAAAGAAGTTAGTTTTTTGTATCATTAAGATTAATGCTTTTAATGTTTTAAATTAAAATATTAACTTTTAAACTTGTCTTGGAGACGCAACTATAAGCTTATAAACCTTTTTCCTTTCCTTCCCTTTCTACAATATAACACATTTCTCTAGTTCACTTTAATTCTTAGTAATAACCTTTATTAGTTTTCTCACTACAAATAATATATATATATATATATATATTCATTACAGAAAATTTACAAAATAGAGAAAAAGAAAAAAATTTAACTGAAATTCTACTACCCAGATATAAATGCTATTAACATTCAGATATATACCTTTTATATTTTATATATAACCCTCCTGCCACATATATATAACATGATAGATATGTATGTGTGCCTATAAATACATGTATATATATTATTGTTTAGTTCTTAATTGAAAAATAAGATTACCATACATGTATAACCCCCAAATAGAATATCCCACAATAACAACAGAGACTTTGATAGGAAATGGTAATTTCAATGTCTTAATGTTTTCCATTAAATACTAAGAGCATCACTGCTTCCTGGATCATATTAATTATGGCTATCACAGTTCACACCATGCTTAAAATGTGGTCTCAAGCTGGCATTTAAATGACTTTCTTATGACATGGTTTTGTGACAGCCATATTAAATAAAAATAATCTAAAAAAGAGAGAAGAATTCCTTTGTATTCCAACAACTCCATTTATTATTTAAACTGTTAAGTTGTAGTATTTTATTTTTAGTTTTTACTATATGCTACTGTAGATATACCCAAATGAAAAAATGCACTTGCTCTCAAAAATAGCTGTGTGCTCCTCTTCAGTATGTAGAAAATGTAACCCACACTGTTGTAGCCACTGAAGTCCACACCCTTCACAGCCCGAAAAAGTACTGACATGAAAAATCTTCTCAACCAATAAAAGTAGAGCAGCAAATAGAAGAAACTAAAGTGAAATACTTTCTTAAAATGTATGTATGTGCATCCAGAATTAGTCGGTTTGATTTATCTTGTATGATACTGACTCTATTGCTGGTAAAGATTAATTGTATTACGGTGCTCTTGGCACGTTATTTTCTCAGTTCATTTCTCAGTATGACATTTCTTATTTTTCTCTGCTACAAAGCACCCACTATCATAATTTTCACCTGCTGAGTTTATGTTACTCATGATAATATTAAAATTTAGAGGGTTTTTTTGACCTTTATAGTGGTAAATTAGGTCATAAAAATAGATGCAACACAATCTGATAAATGGGAAAGAGAAAGATTTGATTATTATTAAAGTAAAATCAAATTTCACAAATGTTTGCCTGGCCTGCTGTGAGATCTTAAAAAACATTAAATAGCCCCCTCCCCCACACCCCCAAATTGAATCCTCTCCACACCCCCTCTGGCATATGCCAAACACGAGAACTATTCCAAGAAATAGGTGTTCCATATGGCTGCTGCATGGTGCCTGAGCGATGTAGAATTTGAGGTCCTCTAAGTAAAAAGAACAAATAATACAAATAATGGTGATGACAATCCTAACAGCCCTTATTGAGTGCTTGGTAGAGGACAAGTACTCATAGTACTATTATTTTTATTTTACAGATTAAAAAATGAGGCACAAATAAGGTAAGCAGCTTCCTTAATGTCACACATCTGGAAAGTAGCAGATTCAAGACTGGGCCCCAGGCAGTCAGACTCCAAAGTTTTTAAGAGCGCACACCACCTTCTGTACAAACCACCTCAGGGAATCCCAGCTTCTACACTCAGTTTGAGCCCTTACACCCACCCCAAGTCCTCTTCCTTACTAAGAAGACTGAAGTCAGGCCTGGGTGAAGATCCCCAGTGGGCTGGTGCTCATGGAGGATGGCGACTGTGCCGTGGTTGAGTGAGCTCCCAACAGAGCCCAGTGCCCACAACCTGGCATGGGGACATGGATGGACCTGGTTAGGAGAGGCTTGTTGTGATTTGTATTCTCTAAATCAATGTGATTTCTTATGAACCAGAGTTTGGCAATTACTAATCATATATTTCCTTTTAGGGGGTGAATAGCAGCAAAGTTCAACAGTTGGACTAAATAAAGTATCTGGACACCTCAGTTCAGTATAATTTGACTGAAATTTATTAAGACCCCATCACTCTGTCATTCATCAATTATTTATAGAGCATCTACTACAGGGGTAGGTTTTGTGTTAGACAACAAGATGAACAATAGTGATTCCTGTTCTCAAAGAATGTAAGAGTCTAGAGGATGGCCCAGTATGCAAAATACATTAAAACATAGTATGATACAAGCTATGACACCGGAAGCCCCTAGGTGCTGTGGAAGCTTAGAATGGCATCTCACCTGGCATGGGGTGGAGAGTAGGCGGTGGTGTTAACTCAAAGTGTAGTCCTCAGGCTGCTAACACTGGCATTATCTGGGAGCTTATTAGAAATGCAAATTCTCAGGCCCCAGCCTGGACCCACCCAATCAGAAGCTCTAGGGTGGGGCCCAGCAATCTGTACTTTGAAAAGCTCTCTGTTTCAGTCTGTTGTTGACTAAAGTTTGAGAAATACAGCCATGAGAATGTAAGACTCAGACAACAATTAGACAAGAAAACATACACCAAATTAAAATCTGTCAAGTAAGAAAGTTGGAAGAGGTGATCCCTATCACCTCAATTCTAAATTTCAGTCTACAAGACTTCTGCACACATCTTAAAGATAACCAGAATGAAGTTATCATCTTACTAACAGCAATTATCTTCGATATCACCCACAGATAATATACAGAAAGAAGGGTTGGCTTCTCTCACTTAACCAGGCCAAACAGATTCACAGAGCTGTCTGAGGCTGCTGAAATGCCTTTGTCAATTCAATCATCACTTGATAGGTATTACAAATGTATCCACCTGTGTAGGCTCATTACTGTGTAAGGTGTTGCAAGGGATACATAAAAATTCCCTGCTTTAAGGAACTTCACCTGAGTTGGGGAGAGAAGCCTATCATAACTGGGCTGTTCAAAATGGTTGGAATGATGATAAATACTGTAGGAATCTGGGGGAGATGGTGATTGATTAGGACTGATCTTAGGGTAAGGCCCCAAGAAATGGGAATTGAGCTGGGCAGGTGGAATTTGCATTGCAGGCAAAAAGGGTGATATGATAAATGGAGGAATCTGAGTTATCGATAAAAATCTAATTATTTAGAATTTTTAATGAATTGTGTACTTAGCTGAATTTGACCTGTTGACTAAAGCCATTTATTCAGGAAATCAGGCCAATGGTTTTTCTCTATACCAGGCCAATTGTTATTTTGTTTTAATCAAGGAGACCAATTTGAATACTGTCACATAACATGGTCAGGAATGATATATAAGATCACAGTTGTGAGACTTACATGTTACGCATACGAGTGTGTGTGTGTGTGTGTGTGTGTGTGTGTGTGTGTGTGTGTGTAGTGAGGAGGGCATGGAATTATCACAGGATTGGGGCTTTATGTAGATCACACTTGTAGACCTTTCTCATAGTTTCAAGTTATCTTTCTCAAAGTTGGCATGAAAAGAAATTGCTTGTGCAAATTAGATTTTGCAAATCTCATAAACATAAGTAGCTCATCAGCATACACTGAACAGTCTGGAAATTGTCCAGACAGAGAAAGCCACTCTGTATTCTCACGGGGAAGCTGACATAACAAAAGAAACAACGGGATGCTGAACATCATGACCACAAATGTCCCCTGCAAGGGCAATTTCAGGGCTGGGAAGGCTGAGGCATTGAGGGCTTTCTTAAGAAAAAATTAAATGAACAGAGATCTGAAAAAAAAAATCTATTAAGTGTTCCAAGGCTGGTGAGTCTTTTCAGGGGAACCTGTGGAGTTGCCCAAGAACAGCCACCATACACCTTGTGAGACTCCCAATGACTCTTCACGTGTTTACAAGCAGGCTGCTACCCAGAGAGGGTGACAGGCAAAGACCTCCCTGGCTCTGACATCTGCACAGCTAAGGACTGCAGACTCATTTTTTTTTCAGGAAAGTCTGGTTGTCTTTCTATAAAGAACATAATTTAAAAATGTAGCAAAACATGTGAATGCCTCTTCCTTTGGGCAACAGCTTTCTTTCCAAATTCAACTTTTGCTCTGCCTGAATTAGGAACAAGTGGAGAGAATTCACACTGAGGTACACTTGGCTGGATTTCTGAAATTTTGTAATATCCTAAGTTAGATTTAAAGCCACTGGTGTGGGGTTTGAAAACTTCTTGAAGGTTTGATTAAAATGTCCAGTTACAGGCAGCTACACAGGGATGTTGGGTACCCCTGGGCACTGTGGGCAGGTCAATAAGGAAGGCAGGGGACCTGCAGCTGGTGGCTGTGAACTCACATCTGGGGGTGATTCCCACCTTTAGGCCCTAGGGTGGGAAGGGAGGGCATGGAGAGGAGAGTCTCTATCAGAGCTGGGAAGAATTTTGAAGCTGGAAGGATTAGGATACATTTCATTTTGTTGTGGGCAATTTAAACATTTTTATCTCCAAGACCAATTGTAGTTTCCTCCAGGAAGCCCACCAATAATTTTATTTGCAGATTAACATCTGAGCTTTTTCCTTCCAATTCAAGAGTCTTAATTTTGGATAAACTCCTCATTAAGTGTGAGTATTCATGCAACCATAAACACACATTCAGTGAAAACAAATTTCAGTACTGGAGTTGGCAGGTGGGTCGTGTAATAGCAAAATATGCTGCTCTGCTCCTTGCCAGCATCCATTCAGAAGGGCTGACAGGCAGGGAGCCATGAAACTTAGGAAACTCTTCCTGTCTTTCTCCCTGTTTGTCTAATTCCTACTTTGTACCTACTTTTTTTTTGGTCTTCTTCCTATATATTCCCTCAAAAAGGTGTCACAAACCCATGAGTTCTGTGGCAATGCGATGGGTGAGGTCTGGAGATGGGCAGTGTGTGGAAATGGAGAATGCTTGCCCTTTGTGGCATCACAGAACCATCCTGGGAGAGCTGGGGAGTGCTGAGCTGGGATCCTTGCAGAAGACCAGCATCAAGGACAGTGAGTCGAACCAGCACCGGCCCCAGCACTGGCTGGTACATCTCACACCTCTCCCTTCCTGGTTCTTGTGTGGTCAGCAGGAAGTGAGAGGTGTGGAAATCACAACAGAACATTTAATATTCTGAACAATAAAAAAACAAATGGCTCCTGAGTAACAAACAAAACTAAGGGACATTCACCTGCGGGTGTATCTTTGCCCCTCACTATTTTCATATCACTAAGCCTGGTGCTGTAACAGCAGGGACTGGAGGAAAGGAGGGTCCCTACTGGCCCCCACTGCCCCCCACTGCCTTCATGGGGCACCAGAGCAACCTTCTGCTTCTGATCACCTTTTGGACTGCAGGCCCCTTTCACAAATGCTCCTGAAGATTCCTCCTGTTCGTGGTTGCTTAGGATATCAGGCAGTGCTAGGCTGTACCTCATGCAAGGCAGGAAGACTGTGATTGAGCCCTCTTGGTTTATTTGACTTTAAAGTGATACTGCTTGCATTCAAGGCATGTCTGTATGTTTGTATATGCATCTCTTGCTGATGGTTTAGAGCTTACATGAAACTTCATGGCCATAATTAAAAATAAAAGCTTAATTTTCGGGTTGGGGTTAGAACTCATTTTGTTAACTTTTAATTAATCACTCCTCTTAATCTCATGTATTCTTTCCAGAAGGTGCACAAGCCTCATTTGGTTAGTGGTGGCCTGGGTCCATTAGCCTTGGTCTGGGGTCCACACAGAGAACAGGTTCTACAGTCCCTGGGCCATGAAGACGACTCTGACATTGAATTCATAGCATGAGACCCCAAATAACATATCTAAGTATTGTTCTTCTAAAGTTTTTAGAGATTATATGGAATTTCCCTTTCTTTTCAAAATAAACATATTCTTGAGGGTTATTTTCCTCTCCTAGTGAGGAACTCAGTATCTTCTTTATGTGATAATATCCAGGCATTGTTATGGGCTGTTTAGTTCATTACTTACCAAGTAGGGAGTAAGCTTTAATTTTTAAAAAAAAATCAGTGAACCTCCCTTTATCCCTAAATCCCAATCAAGTAAAAAATCTTCCTCATTTATAAAGTGCTTAAATGGTAGATAAATTAACCAGTATATTGTTAAAGAATATTCATTGTACACTATCCGTGACAGCAAAAACAAATAATATTTTAAAATCCCACATCACGAACTGATTAAATAAACTAGAGTACATTTGTGGCATGAAACATTAAGTAGTCATCAAGAATCACATAACAACCGATACCATAGAAATACAACTGATACCATAGAAATACAAAGGATCATTAGAGACTATCAGGAACAACTATACACCAACAAATTGGAAAACCTAGAATAAATGGAGAAATTCCTGGGCACACACAACCTATTAAGACTGAACCAAAAAGAAACAGAAAATCTGAACAGACCAATAATGAATAATAAGACTGAAGTAGCAATAAAAGGTTTCTCATTAAAGAAAAGCCTGATGGCATCACTGCTGAATTCTACAAAACATGTAAAGAAGAACTAATAACAATTCTACTCAAACTATTCAAAAAAGCTGAAGAGCAAGAAATACTTCCAAATTCATTCTATGAGGCTAGGATTACTCTGACACAAAAACCAGACAAGGACACAACAAAAAAGAAAACTACAGGCTAGTGTCCCTGATGAATATTGATGCAAAAATCCTCAACAAAATACTAGGAAACTGAATCCAAGAACATATTAAAAAGATCATTTACCATGATCAAGTGGGATTCATCCCAGGGATGCAAGGATGGTTTGACAACTTATGCAAATTAACAAATATGGCACATCATATCAACAGAACCAAGAACAAAAACCCTAAGATCATTTCAATAGATGCTGAAAAAACATTTGATAAAATTGAACATCCCTTCATGATAAAAACTCAACAAACTGGGTATAGAAGGAGCATACTTCAAAACAATAAAGGCTATATATGACAGACCCACAGCTAATATTATGTGGGAAAGAGAAAAATTGAAAGCCTTCCCTCTAAGATCTGGAACAAGACAAGGATGCCCACTTTCGCCACTTTTATTCAACATAATACTGGAAGTCCTAGTCAGACTAATTAGGCAAAAAAAAAAAAAAAGAAAAGAAAAAGAAATAATGGGCATCCAAATTGGAAAAGAAGAAGTCAAATCATCCTTGTTCACAAATTACATGATCTTATATTTAGAAAATCCTAAAAATTCCACCCAAAACTGTTAGAACTGATAAACAAATTCAGTAAAGTTGAGGATACAAAACCAACATACAAAAATTAGTAGAATTTATATATGCCAACAGCAAATAATCTAAAAAAGAAATCAAGAAAAAAATCACATTTACAATAGTTACAAAAATATAAAATATCTAGGAATAAATTTAAATAAAACCAAAGAAGTGAAAGATCTCTACAAGGACATGTATAAAACACTGATGAGAGAAATTGGAGAGGACACACAAAAATGGAAAGATATTTCATGCTTATGGATTAGAAGAATTGATATTGTTAAAATGTCAATACTATCCAAAGCAATTTACAGATTCAATGCAATCCCTATAAAAATACCAAAGACATTCTCTACAGAAATAGAAAAAAACAATTCTAAAATTTGTATGGAACCACAAAAGACCCCAAATGGCCAAAGCAAATCTGAGCTAAAAAAGCAAAGCTAGAGGCATGACACTATCTGACTTCAAAATATACTACAAAGCCAGGGTAACCGAAACAGCATGGTACTGGCATAAAAACAGACACACAGCCCAATGGAACAGAATGGAGAACCTAGAAATAAATCCACACATTTACAGCCAACTCATTTTCAACAAAGGCACCCAGAACAAAAGTTATTGGGCAAAAGATAATCCCTTCAATAAATGGTGCTAGAAAAACTATATGCAGGAGAATGAAATTAGACCCCTATCTCTTACCATACACAAAAATAAAATAAAAATAGATTAAAGATTTAAATCTGTTACCTGAAACTATGAAACTACTAGAAGAAAAACACTGGGGAAATGCTCTAGGATGTTGGTCTGGGCAAAGATTTTTTGAGTAAGATCTCAAAAGCATAGGTAACAAAATAAAAAATAGACAAGTGGAATCACATTTAGCTAAAAAGCTTCTGCAAAGCAAAGGAAACAAAGTGAAGAGACAACTTACAGCATGGGAGAAAATGTTTGCAAATTATCCATTTGACAAGATATTAATAACCAGAATATATAAGGAACACAAACAACTCAATAGCAAATACTCTTATTAAAAAATGGGCAAAAGATCTGAATAGATATTTCTGAAAAGAAGACATACAAATGGCCAACAGGGATGTTAAAAAATGTTCAACAACGCTAATCATCAGATAAATATAAATTAAAACCACCATGAGACATCATATCACCCCAGTTAGAATGGCTTTCATGAAAAAGACAAAAAATAATAGACACTGATGAGAATATGGAGAAAGGGGAACCCTTCACTGTTGGTAGGAATATAAATTAGTACAACCACTATGGAAAATAGCATGGAGGTACCTTAAAAAACTAAAAATAGAACTACTATATGATTTAGCAATTCTATTACTTGGTATATGTTCAAAAGAAATGAAATCAATGTATCAAACAGATATCGGCACTCTCATGTTTACTGCAGCACTATTAACAATAGCCAAAATATGGAATCAACATAAATGTCCATCAATGGATGAATGGATAAAGAAAATGTGATATATATGCACAATGGAAAATATTCAGCCACAAGAAAGAATGAAATCCTATCACTTGCAGCAACATAGAGGGAACTGAAGTTTTTATTTTAAGTGAAATATGCCAGGCACAGAAAGTTAAACATCACATGTTCTTACTTGTGTATGCAGGAGCTAAAAAAGTAGACCTAATGAAGACAGAGAGTAGATTAGTGATTACTAGAGCCTGGGAAGGGTAGTGGGGAGGGGTGATGAAGAGAGGTTGATTAATAGGTACAAAAATACAGTTAGATATAATAGAAGGAATGATTTAGATAGTTCATTAGGGTGCCTATAGTTAATAATAATCTATTGTATATTTCATAACAGCTAAAAGAGAAGAATTCAAATGTTTCTATCATAAAGAAAAGACAAATGTTTGAGGTGATGGATATCCCAATTGCCCTGATTTGATCATTATACAATATATGACTGTATCAAAATATCACATGTGCTTGAAGATATGGACATGTTATACAGCAATAAAAACATTAAGAAAACCTATTTAATAACATGAGGGAATGCTCATGATTTAGAAAGAAAAAAATATAGGTTATAAAACTGTCTATATGATATGCTGTAAATTTGGTAAAAATGTATATACCTGCAAATAGAAAAAGATGGAGGAAATACAAAGAAGTGGAAACACTAATTTCTGAGTGGTGAGATTTCAGATGGTTATTTTTAAAAAATATTTTTCTTCATTTCCACATTTCTCACAAAAAGAAAATGGCACTTTTAAGATAAGAGTATTTACGTGTATTTATACATATGTTATGTTGGCTTAAATAAAGTTACCAATCTTCTATTCTAAGCAATTGCTTTTGCTTTTTACACCTGGTAGGATTATCACGAACCTTTTTGGAGAAGGACATTCTGTCTCCAAAATGAGTAACTTTTGTTCAGATCTTGGTTTATGTATACAGGTATCCATATCATGTCAGACCATTTCACACAGCACTGAAATTTGTTTTCTTTGCCTGTTTTCTCTAACCTGACCTGGAGGAAGAAGAATTTTCATTTCTCTAAACTCAATCTGTCGGCTTTATTAAACATGTGCTAATCCTGTTACATGCTCCAAATCCACTAACAGCCAAGCAGGTACCACCAACTCCTGCTCTCACAAAAAGGACAAACTCCAGCCCCGGCTCCAGCTGTGGAACACACTGTCAGTTGGCAGAGAGGTGCCTGCTTAGAAAACTTGTCTTGAGGGTTGACTGGAAACAAGAGCGTGCGCCATGGAGCCAGCTTCTGCCCAGTTTTGACAGCAATTCTTTCTCTAATCCTTCCTTGCAGCTCTGCACCTGCTGGGATAGGGGTATACTAACAGGGTCCCTTCCAATCCTTGGCCTTTTCAAGAGTGTTGGATTGGGATTGTGTGGACTTTTTCTGATGGAATTATGGGTCTCACAGCGAATGGCAGGGCATGTGGTTAATTCACAGCAGAACACATGGTGAAGCAGCTGGAAGACGGCAGCTGCCTGGGAGCCGGGGGTGTAGAGGGCCGGTGGGGGAGAGGTAGGAAGGAAGCATCAGCAGCAGAGAAGCAATAATGAATGTTACAGGAGCTGAAACTGGAGGGAAAGACTGAGATCTGGGTGTGAGCATTCAATAAGTGAGCAGGTAATATGTTACAGGGTAAAGGAAATATTCGTCCATGAAAAGTCTTTAGGCAACTACAGACATGGGTCCAACTCTCCCTAAAGGAAAGACCAAGTGGCTACTGATTTTCCAGTTGAGTTTTTGGAGGTCTTAAAGCTCTCTGTGTAGCACTCACTATGCCCCACTCCCACCAGATTCTCCCCCGACCCCGGGGAGCCAGTCCTTCCATTAAAGGTCTTGTCTCCAGAGCGTTGCTGGAAACATGCAAGTAAGTTACCTCAAGCCCATCATTCCCACTCTGATGCGGACCTGAAGAGAGTGAGGCCTGGCGGAAGGAAACAGGACTAGCAAGTCTGGGTGACGGCAGGAGGGCACAGGACAGGGAGTCGGCTGCATGTGGGGCAGAAACCACATCTTTATTACCCACCAGTGGATCTCCAGAACCTAGCACAGTGTCCGGCACATGTAAGGCTGGAGTAATAACAACGTCTAACACGTACTGTTCACGTCCTCACTGCAAAGCAAGGCTCACAGTAACCCTACGAGGTAGGTGTCAGTATCACCTTCACTCCAGAGGTGGAAAAACGGAGGTGCAGGGGATCAGTGTGTGGCTCAGGGTCACCCACAGAGTAAGTGGCAGAGCTAGCATTGAAATTAGGCTCTGATTTTGACACCTGCACTCTGCTGCCCCCCCTCGGTGAGCGCAGGTGGGTGTACTGAGTAGAAAAGGGACGCCAGGCTGTGCTGGACACAAACGCGGGGCTCTGCGCAGGCCGAGAGCAGCAAGAGGGGTGAGAAGAACGTGTGGAGGGCGACAGCTTTGCTCCCGCACTGCAGTGTCTGCTAGACTCTGTCCTTGCGGGATGGGGCTTGTTTTCCTTTTGATAGAGCCATGCGCTGGGGTGGGGGAGTGTGAAGCCTTACACTGTCCCTTCCTGTCGTGTCTCCTCCTCGCCAGTTTAAGATTGGGGCCCCCCAAGACCAGGCAGCAAGTCGCTATGGGAAGAAAGGACAGAGCCTGGGTTGTTTTTCCCTTTTGAGGATATAGCCCCATTTCTCCATAGAAGTTTTCTTTTTCTCTCTCGCCTTGTGGGGTCCACCGGTACGTATTCTTATCTCTCAGGCCCCCCTGTCTGAAGGGGGAAAGCCACCCTCAAACCGGGCGGAGGACGCGTGCTCGCGGAGGCTTCCCCCACATACATCATTAAAATACATGGCTAACGATAGCCTTCCGCCGCGGCCTACTAAACTTGAAGAATGTTCTTCGCACATATCTCTTCCATACGCTCCTAACATCTTTACTGTGACAGATTTAAAGACAGCTCTGAGGATTTACTCTCTCACAGAGGTGACGTGAAAAACTGAAAAGTCTTTTCTTCTTTTGTGTTTTTGTTTTATTGTTGGGTGGGAAGGGTGTTCTATTTGACATCAGTAACCTTCAGTATCACCAATTAAACCTCTGTACAGATTGCAAATGATTCCTTTAACCCCCGTGCGGGAGTGTGAATTGTGCAAATAGAGGAATGTGAAGTAGCAATTTTCCTACAACAGAAACAAGGACGGGAGGAGAGAAAATTCATGGAAACCTGTTAGACCAAATTGTTCTATACACTGTAGGATTAGTTCATGCCTTTATTATTAAAGCGCTGCCACTTTGCTTCATCCCTCCTTCCTGCTCCTACATTGCTCCCTTCCCCGTTCCCTCCACTCTCTTACCAGGCACACACATAAGGATCGCAGGTGGTACTGCTGGGAGGGGCTCATCAAAAAGGATGTAAGATGAGGACAGATTATCTTTGTTTTTTTTTTTTTAAGATGCTGACATCTGTTATACGTAATTACCAGGCACCAGCTAGTTATTCAGCAGTCCTAGGGATGAGAAGACAGCTCAGAGACAGAGATGGAAAGAACATGTACAGCTTTGCTTTCTAGGAAAGAAACCTGGGTCTGGAATAACTGAAATCCTTTAAAAACCTGGGATAAAGGCTAGTTTTAGACTTGGGTACACTTAAGTGGTTGGACTGTCCGTGTCCTTAATATATCCAGTTCCAAATACAAAGAAAAACCTTTAAAATCAGCCAGTGTGAGCCTGGCAAGTTCTCTTGGAGAACAAGGCCTTTGCAATTGACTTCAGCTTCTGGCTCTAATAGTTTTAAATTAGCTTTCAGAAAACTTTTCTCACAGGCATGACCTCACAGAAGATCTTGTGATAAAGGGGCAAGGGTTGGGCTTTTTAAAGGCGTATCTGTTTTGAGACCTCAAGAATTCTGGACAAGGCGTTGGTCAGATGCTGCTGGTGCTCAGAAATGATAGAAATAGTAACAGACCATTAGTTAGATGACTCTTGAGACGAAGGCAAAAGGGTAAATTGCAAGACCCTATGTATCTTTTAGTAGATCCCTTCAGTCCAACTAATCGATACCATAAGAGTGCAATGGCTGCACCAACATTCTGAATGACAAACAATTCAGACATCATGACACAGCTATGAATATACAGGATCCTCCAGAAACAAATATGAGAAATGTGACCAAGATTTATGGACATGTTAATTACAGCATTATTTATAATAACAAAAATGAAAAGTTAAATGCCTAACACAAAGGCATGTGGTTTAATTATTTCATATTTATATTATACAGTTATTAAGAATCATGTCTTTGAGGAACATTTGGTAAAAAGGAAAATACTTATGATATAATGAAAAAGTCAAAAAGTTACAAAACTGAAGACAACATGATAGTACTTATTTATTCATTTATTTATGGGTTTTCCCTCTGGTTATACACATGCACATGACTGAATAAAACTACAATAAAATGTTAATGGTGGTTATCTCTGATTAATGAGATACTAAAAGTTATTTTTCCTTACCTTTACCTCTGTATTCTTTTCTGTAATTTGCAAGCTTCAAATATATTCTTTTAAAACTTCTAATGTAATAAGATATACTAGTTTTAAAAAAAACAATTGTCAACTCTCACAAGAATATCCAGCTAAGCTGGCACCAGTCCATCGTATAATTATTATTAACAAATGATAATGCATAAAATTCTTGCCTCCAGATGTGAATAATTATAATGAAAAATAATCTATATGTCTCAGCTAACAGCCTCTGGACCAGGGGCTTAAAACCTCGTGGTCTGCATTAAAATTCATCCTGCCAAAGTCCTGCCTACTGTAATAAATTCCATGGATGCGTGAAGAGGGAATTCATACTTGTTGAGTATGTACTCTCAGCCAGGTGTTTATGTGCATGGTTCCACTTACCACACTACAAGTGCGGAAGGTCAAGTTGAGAAAGGTCACATAACTTGCCTGGGTCACATGGCTATTCATGATCAAAATGGATTCAAACCCTTGGTCTGGTTTGAAAGCCTTGTTTCTTTTGACCACCATAGGGCGAATGGAGACTTCAGATGAGATGGAGATTTCATTTCAGACATTTGAAAATACCTTCACAAAATATTTTGCTACAGTTCCTAATGCATGGTCAAATAATTGATTTTTGTTTATTTCTTTCATGTAACCCTAGTGGAGGTACTAGGGAAACTGCCAGAAGGAGACAAAATTCAGACAGAAAAGAGAAGGACAAGTGAATAATTCACTGACTGGGAAACCCCTGACAAAATAGGCGATGATTGTAATAATCGGCCCAGCCTTCTGCCCGGCCAGGGAAGGGCCCCTGGCAGGCTGGACTGGCAAGGGCTGTCGGGCTCTGCCACTTCACAAATGTCTTCCCACCCTGGGTCAAGGAGCTGCTTCTCCCTCCTACTTGGCCAGAACCCCGTCTCCCAACAGTCCTTTCTCTGAGTTGATTACAAAGCCTACATTATGCACTCTAGACAGGTGTCTTAAAAAGTTAAAAACTTTCCTTTAGAAGGACAAAAACCCTTAGAGATTATCTCCCTTTACTTTTTTTCATTGGATAATAAATGACTTTTAACATTTCTCAAAAAAGGGTCTATGGGCTAGATGCTGTGTTAGGCCTACACGTATCATCTAATTTAATCCACTCAGCAGATGAGTTTATAATCATAACAACATCTCACTCAGACAGGACCTCACAATTACAAAGTGCTTCCACATCCATTATCTCATTTGCTTCTCACAATAAGCCTTAAGAACAGAAAAGTAGGAAATATCATCCCCATTTTACAGTCCAGGACATTGGGGCACACTGCCACTTTGTCTCGTTTATTGGATTAGACAGCAGCTTCCTTGAAAGCACAGAGAGACTGGCCGTGTGTGGAGTGGAGATGATGTTCTGGTTGAGAATGTGGCAGCAATGTGTCCCTGGAAGGCAGAGTCCTGAAGAAGGGTTTTAGGGTAAGGCTGGCCATGCGATATTGGAATGGGAAGACAAATTCTGTTTATGTCACAGTATCGCCTAGGAGAGTTCTGCACGAATGGCTTCATCCTCCTGCTTTCCACTTTCTCAATCCTATCCATTCTTCAAAGTGAAACCCAAGCCCCACAGATGCAGGAAGCCTTTCTTGATTATCCAGCACAAAGAAACCATAAAATAATACCTTAGCTCATTACAGTATTATGGTAAGTTTCTGATGTAGGCTTTGCCATTCTTTTTACACATGAGAAAAATGAGGCTCAGAGAGGTTAAGTAACTTGTTAAGATGACACAGCTACTAAGCAGCAAAGTCTGGATTCCAAACTACATCCCATCACGGCTGCCTCCCTTTCACGTACACTCATCACATCCTGTACGCGATCACGTGTTTCCTGCTTCCTCAACTCAGTCATAAGTTCCTTGAGGGCAGATGGCAACTAATATTTCTCGTAACCCCCATGGCTACCCCGCTAGAACTTCACAGTGCACCACGAACACAGTAGGTCCTCAATAAGCACCATATGTTAAATATCTGTTGGGTAGGCACACTAATGATTAGGAGGGAATTTTTTGGTACTCTGAATATTAGGCTGTCTGTTGTTTATAATTAAAACAAGAGTGAACATGAAATATATAATTTCTCCTAGCTCTAGTGTAATCAGGCATTCATTACCATGTCTAATTCTGTGTTATGTGAAAAGAACCGCTTGGTAAGCATTTTCAGTGATGAGAATAATCAAATACATACAGATATCAGAGAGATTACAAAAAAGACAAAAACAAAACCATCAAACATATGGAGACACAATGATCTACATGGTATAATGTTCAATCTGAGACTAAAGAACTTTTAAGGCAAAAAGAATACTTGTCTACTTTCTGACAACTGGATATTCAAGGAACACCATGAGAAGAAGTCATGGTGCCAACGGGGCTCTTGCACCATCACACATGATGCTCTACCAAGGAGATGGATGTGCGATGCCTCTATTCTGGGCCGGAAACAGAAGAGAGGTCTACTTTCAAGAGCTATTCTGAGAGGAGGGGGCTGCTCTAGAGACCCTTTCAGCATGTTAGTCATTTAATTACACCTTCAGTGGCAGCAAACTTAATAAACAAACAAGCAATAGACCACCCATTACCCTGTCGGGTCTCGTTCCATTTGCCTCCCCCAACACATCATTAATTTATAGCTTTGGGAATAGAAAGGGTTCAAACAAACTCACTGAGATTAGAATTTTTGATGGCGGGGATTAGCTCAAATACTTCTAAACTGACATTTGAAAAACTGAGCTAACAATAGCAGTGCCTATCAACCACATTTTACTGCCAAACTATATATAATAATCATAAGCTACTGAGAGGCAGGGCTTCTGATTTCCTTTATGTGGTAAATTAACATGCCACATCCCCATGTGTTAACCAACATCAAACAAAAAGAGCAAATACCAAGTTTGTGGTACCTACATTTGCATCCTCGTGGCTGTGCCCATTGGTCTCGACCAATTCCTTGGTACCTTTTAACTGCAAATTTTAAGAAAAAACAAAACAAAACAAAAAAAATGAATAAACAAGCATATCTGTTAAGTATATCATCTTGTTGACTGATTTATCTGAGGCTGCATGTTATAAAACTTCCAATGAGGTAAAACAGATGGAGCACATATTTCTAATGAGCCTTATTGAAACTAGTTTGAGACCAATATTTTATGAAGCTTGATGGCTGGCAAAAAATAAATGGGTCTTGGTCATTATTTTTTAAATAATAAGATTAGAAAGCAGTTCCATAGGCATAAAAATGTAGAAAATTGGTTCTTAAGAATAATAAATGATTTCATTTCCTAGTTGGATTGCTATTAATTTAAACCCTGCAGTGTTTGCAAGTTGCCATCAGCTAAATGATGTTATACTAACGATTATTTGTGAATGGTGCATTTTCAGCTATTTTTAACATGCTGCAGTGCTACTATGCACGGCCTCCTTGAGAACATATTTGAATGACTGATTTCTCTGGAGGCCTCAGAGGAGAAGATGGTTGCTTCTTTGGTAGAGGAAGAGTTGGGAAGACATCTCCTTTAGCCACTGAGCATTAGAAGAAAAGTTATTTCTCAAATAAAATTTTTAACAGTGAACATTTAAAATTCTCCTCTCTCTCAGAAGGCTTAGGAGTAATCAGTTATCAGGAGATTTCGGGAAACCTTTAATTGGCATTTTATCCAATCCTGACTCAAAACAGACATTTGGAGGCAGAGAGCAAAGGAAAAGGGTGCGCTAGCCTCGCAGCTGTTTGCCAGTATTTCTTCCTGACTTATTATGCTTAGGGAGCAGCAGCTTCTCTGTCATCTTTTTTTTATGCCCAATATAAAGTATTCATGGTGGGAAATAAATAGGTGAAATTTGAAAGAAAATAAATGCACATATACCACCAATGTGTTTGATTCAGAACATTGGTTCTTTCTGCTATTTGTGCATGTTAAAATGAAAGCTTCTTTAGTTTTTTTAAGCCAATCTTACACTCTCAGCAAGCCATACCCTCTCCATGCCAAGAGAGGGGTTCTGCCAAGAGCTGTGACATGAAGAAACTGAGGACGGGCAGCTGATGATGGACCAGAGGCTCGCTGGCCTATTTCCACTTCGTTCCCACTTAAGGAAAAAAATCTGCCCACAGTTGTTTAGGGCTACGTCACTGATGGTTCTACACATGGCAAATGCAAGGGGGCGAGGGCAGTACATGACACCTATGAGAGGGAAAAGGTGCGCCTCTGTGATACAAATACCGTCCATTACCACAGGGCACAGAACAACCTCAAAAAACCCATCTTTTCCTAGCATAAGGCTTTTTGTGCAGGTGTTCCTCATCTTCCTCTTCATCGAATGCTCCGCCCTCCCCACCTTAGGTCCTGTAGCTTGTGCCCCTGCATGTTAGGGTCAGGTTAGCTCAGGAGAAGGCCTTGTTCTTCTTCAGCCGTTCCACAGTCACGTGTTTCCCAGCAGCAATGTGCCAGCTGCTCTCCTCCCCCCTTTTAACACAGTGACTGCCACGCTAGAAAAACATTTGTTTTTTCCCTTGGGGCCATGGTGTTTTACTACAAAAATAGAATAAAAACTTCAAAAACAAAACAAGCCTTTCCAATTTAATGAGGAATTTGTTATTTTTTATTGTTTTCTGTGCACGAGTTACATGCAACTTGCAAAACTAGCTCTTGCAGCTCCCAAGGTGAAGACACGTAGGAGTTACACATGCTTCACGAGGCCTTGGGCTCAAAACTAGCGTGAGTTAAATACAACTCACATGGCAGGTAATGTGTTAAATAAATTCCATTCTTCCTACTCCATGCTGTCCTCTAACTCCACCCTCACGTTTTATGCTATCCATTTACTCTCATCCCACTTTCTGTCCACGGGCACTGCTCATGCCTTCGCTCTCTGCTGCCAGCACTAGCGGGCAGCCCCTCCCGCCTACAGCCCCCTCTCCTTGCAGCTGCAGCCCCTGGCGGGCTACCGCCTTGCCCTCCCTGGCCTGCTCCTTGGCCTTCTCTCCTCCAGCCGCCGCTGTCCCCCAGGCAGGGCTGATGGGGCTCGGGCTTGTGAACAAGCTCCAGATGTGGCCAGCTACTATCGTTGTAAAGAAGATGAAAGGAAGGACTCAGTGGGGCCTGTAGAGACCTAGAGAAGCCATGTCTTAGCCAACAGGAAGGCCGGAGAGCTTAGGGAATGGTCCTGCCTTCCCAGGAGGGGAGCTGAGGGAGCGATGTGGCCTTCCCTGGAGGGGGGTGGAGCCTAATGGTGGGAAGGGTCTGTCCTCAAGACCTTTCCTTTCCTTTCAGGATTCCCAGCAAGTGGCAGTCGCTTTGAATAGCAAAATTCCAAGTCTTCAGAGAAGGGTATATCTTTCCCTGTGTGTGTGGCCATTTGTTTAGGCCATATCTATGCAGGCAATTGCAACAGTGTTTACATGTGTAGTTACTCTACACAAATTCAAAGAATTGGCAATGCTCAAAGAGGGGAGAGGTGTGGTTTTCAGTGTATGTGTGTGGGTGGGTGGCCGCAGGGTGATGGAATGAATGCATACATTGATTGCATGGCCCCCTTTGCAAGAACTGCCAGGGGCAGCAGGTGCAGGGCTCTCTGGGCAAACAGCTTGGTAGTGACAATAGCACCCAAGTACATTTGGCTGCTGTGTACCACTGGTCCCCTTAGACTTACATATTCTTGGTGCCTTGCTTGGAAAAGCCATCCCACTGCAGTTAGTACTGCAGATTTTAAAATGCTTCCTTCTCATTCGTATTTTCTAGGTCTTTAATGATTTTAGTTGTTTTGAATCCTCTTCACATTCTCCTTTTATTTTTTTAAGTAATGGAGAGTGACGTGTAATGTTTTGCCAATGCCTGTGTATGTGCTTTGCTCTTTAAAAATGCAGGCCATAACAAGAATGTATCAATACTTTCTGCAAAATTCAGAATCTATCTTTATGATGGGGGGTTGGACTCCAAATCAAAATAAAGGATTTGAGTGATTTAGAGAAAAGAGAAATTCACCCCTCCCAACTCCAGTTAAAACTATCTAAAGGAAAAAATCAGGGGACAGGAGAGACAGCAGAAAACAGCAAAAGCTCAGAGCTATGTCAGTTTGATCAGGAGCAAATATGAACCAACTCAGCTCCACTTCGCTGGGAGTCTTTTAATAACCTAAATGTGGGAAGGACAGTGATCTCAGGTGTCCTAGACAGTAGGCCATTGTGAGTTTAGTCAACTAGATTTTTCAGTTCAATCTAACATCTGAAATCATACAGATTTAGCCTCAGTATAAGTTACTGAATCTACATAAATCATATAAAGATAATTATTAGTTTAATAAAGCATTTTTCTCCAAAGCTATAAAAGTTTATAAACTATTTAACATCTTCACTTTTCCCTCAAAATCAATTCTACTTTTAGGGGAAAATAACTAAAAAGATATTTTCTTGATTCCCAAGCCATCACAAAAAATAAGAATCACTTATAAAGCAACTTAGTCACAGCTGACGGGTCACATTCTCCTTACTTCATATTTTCTAAAATGTGACCTTTGAAATTATTTATACTGTATAAATAAACTTCTCCTACACTACTATGTGTGAGTGAAAAATCTAAAACAACCTACACTTGATTACCCACAGAGGGTTGGGGTTACTATATGTCATTTTTTTTCTTTCTAATGACCATTCACCACATTGTTGGCAGCAGAGTGAAGGCCAGAAATAGGAAGGCATTTCAAAAGCCCTCCCGGCTCCTCCCATGTAGACAGCGGGCTTAGATTTCACTCTGTCGCCTGTGGAGTGATCGATCTTGCCCTGCTGTAAGACAATACTTTCCAATCCACTTGTCAATGTCAGGCCACACTTTCATATCAAAGAAAGCTGGAATGAAATGATCAGATTTACAAACTTCATAGAAAAGGTCTGTTGCTCACCATGGTTAGGTAAGTGCTCTGAGGCACAGGGAAGATATTTTTTTAAAGCTGCCATGAATCAGGCCCTGTTCACATGTCTGCAGGAGTACTACGGGTTATGCTACGCTCACTTTCCTCACTGCTAAACTTAAAAGGAAACCAGCTGCTTATTTTGAAATACATCTGCATTGCCAATGTTTTAAAACTGTATCAAAATTCATTTGTCTTCTGGAAGAGACTTTCACACACACTGGCAGGCTTGGGCAGTCTAAATAGGTACAGGAGTGAGGACAGTGATGCTGGAAATGAGATTATAAATTTCACGTAGCAAAGCTGCTAGGAGATTTGACCGCGTTCAGGCTAATTGTACTGCAGATTACCTTCAGTAACATTTGTGTGGGTGACACACGAGGGAGGTGTGCACCGGGGTGTCTGAATTGATTCATAATTCAGAGCAGTTTAATGCACTTACTTGTTCCTGGAGGACTTTTAGTAATGCTTGTGTGTGGGACTGCTCTTCCTTGGCTTGTTCCAATTCTGACTTTTTGTTGTTTAACTCCTCCTGGATGGTTAGCAATTGCTGTGAAATTAAAGGAGAGTCAGCGTAAGCAGGATTGGAGGCCAGGTGATTTGAAAATATCCAAAATACCCACGCAAAATCATGAGGAGAAGATTTTTCCATGTCTTAAAGCTCGATCCAGACTTCAGTTGACTTTGTGCTTTCCCCAGTTAGTGTAAGGGGCACTGCAGCCTTTGGCACACTACTGGGCTGTCTGTGATACCCATGCACAGGACGTGTTTTAGTATTTGCGAAGCCACCATTATATTCCTTTGAACAAATGCATATTTGTAAAATTATGCAGAATAGTGTTAATAAACAATATATTGATAGATGAAGAAATAAAATGATAAAAAATATAATTAGTCAACTAGTCCAATGTCACTTCATTTTACGTGTTATAGTAGGGCTAGCTTTCCGGTAGCTCTGTAAAGCTACTTCACCAAGGGGCTGGGACCACAAAAGATCCTTTTACTTTCCCTGTTATGACGGTGATGTTTTATTAGATCAGCAGGACTGAAGTCCAAACTGCAATCAATATATCAGCCAAGAAAACTGCTGATATAAGCTGTCAAAACACTAAGCTATGGCCTACACTGCTATTTTTAAGCAGGGCCACTGAAGGGATCTTTGTAAGCCTTGAGCTTTCCTTGCCCTATCAGCTGTAACTCATGTGAAGGCTTACCTTGTCTGCCAAAGGCACAACGCTGCCCAGCACTAATTCTTTGGGCCACGGTTATATGTTAATATATACATAGGCTGGAGAATACATTCAAGAGCTTCAAAACAGACCCTGGAAACAGCTCTGTCTATTCCGAGCTTCTTGACAACAAAGGGCTAGTTTGCAAAGACAGACATGCATTTCTCCCGCTACCACACGTGACAAATGCCACACGGATGCTGTGGAAATGTTAGTGTATTCCTGCTATGGAGGGATCTGTCTTCAGCGTCCAGGCTGCTTCTTCAGGCCCTGACGAGCTGGCTGCAGAGCAGCCTGGCCAGTTCCTAACTACCAAAGCCTGAAGAAACACTGGCACTGGGTTTCCCATGCTCAGACCTACCAACTGGAAGGATTAAATTAAATCTCCAAAACTACGGGTTTTGGGGGCCTTGGGAGGCTACGAAGCATGCAGAAAAACACACTGTGCCTTCCCCTGGGCTTGTGTGTGCTGTGCCCCATCCTGGTATCGGGTGTAAATTTAAGAACGTATTTTTTGGTCCCCTACCATAAACAGTGATTTCTCTGTAATTTTCTAAAAGCTCAGTGCCTCCCAGCTCACCACCTGCACATACCATAATCACCTGTGAGGCGATGCCCACGTTCCACAGTGGCTTCTTGAGCAGCCTCTGTGATTCAACTGCGCATCACTGACTACAGTACAGGAAACAGGGGGCCCGTATTGTACTTGGGGACAGTGACAAGTACCTAAACTGTGTCCAAACGGTGGGGAATGACCCTGTGCCTTCATTCTCATTCATGACCTGCCCCGAACAGTTCCCAGGGGATCCGGTGCTCTGAATTGGGTGATGCCAAGTAAAGTTTTACTTCCTTAGATAATTTCAAATCCAATCTTTAAACCTCCTATTAAAATGAGCCAAATGAAGGACAGGAAATTATCTTCAAAGGTAGGTAGCTTATGTTTGTTCACCACAGGGCTGAGGTAGCAAAATTTAGAAATAATGGACATCCCGCAGAAGGAGGGTGGACATTAATAACGGTGTCTCTGTATAAGCAGACACTGTGCAGACATTAATAATGAAGTTGTACAAATGCCTCTGGACACAGAGGAAGCTCATGATACACTGCTCAGCAGAAACAAAGTTCAGGTTACAAACAGGTTTCATTTAATTCTGGAAACTATTCATAGAAAAGGATCTAGATACTGTCTCTGGGTTGATGGACTTATGGATCTTTCTGTTAGTTTTGCTTCTCAATTTTCTGATATATGTGCTTTAGTAATGAGAAAAAAATCAAATGAACTTGAGGTTGAGGGAAGGACAAAGAAAAGACTACTACTTGGACAAAACTCTCTGCTGTTATTACCAATACTCTGAATAAATAAGAGGGGAAAGTCCATTGGAGTCTTCTGTCTCATCTACACATTTACAACTCTTCATTCTGTTAAAATACACACACACACACACCCCTCCCTTGACCCCACCCCATTTAAGACTTCATCCTATCTCATCCTTCCTTGCAATCACACTTTTTAAATGAACATCTTCTCTCCCGTCACTACTCCCTTTTCTTCTCTAGTGTAGGCAATTATTGTAATGGGTTAGTGTCTACATTTTTATTTGAATATATTTTTCATATATATATAGTTGTTTTATATATATTTTTATGTAAGTGACATTATTATATTTTAATAAGTATTATGTTTTTAAGATCCATGCATGGTAATATTTTCTATATCTAATCTATGCTTCTGATGGCTGCATAATATTCCACAGGGTACGTTCTCCCAGTTTTACCGACTTCGTTCTCCCAGTGAAGGCCAGTCAGACTGTTCCAATTCTTCCCACTCTTTACAAGCCTGGAGTGGAACCTGCTAGTGCAGTTGCCTTATGGCCCCGTGGGAGAATTTCCTGGAATACAAGTCCAGTGGTGGAACTCTTTTGGGTCAAGGACCTAATTTGGCAAAGCTGTCTGCAGGACCTACCCACACCAGTGGCCCATATCTACACTGAAAGCATTATTCAGCTTTATACTTTTTGCCAGTCAAATAGAATATAAAGATTCTTCATCTTTAAAAATTTTTGTACTTCTCTGATTCCCTGTTTTAAGCATCTCTTCATCTGCTTGCTAGCTATGGGGGTTTATTTACACTTCTTAAAAGAATAGTCAAGAACAGTGGTTCTTAATTATGGTTGTCCATTAATATTACCTGGTAAACTGTTTAAAAAAATACTGATTTCTGGGCTGCACAGAAGACTAATTAGCCCAGAATATTGAGAGGAGGGACCCAGGCATGGATAATTTTTTTTTAAACTTTCATAAGTAATTCTAATGTACGACTGGGGATGAAAACCATGCTTATTTTAATCTTCAGTCTACCACAACTCGACTTCCATCCCTAGTACTCTACTCAAACTGTTCCCACTCCAGTCCCCAGTGCTTTTCTAATTGCCGACTGGTATTCCAGGTTCTCTTTTTCTCACCACTTACTCTCTCCAGGTGACGCTGTTCACGTCCACGGCTTCCACTGCCTGTCTCATGCGCTGATGCTTTTCAAAGCTGACTTTACAGCTCTGCTGCTCTATCATTACCCGCTAGACCCTTAACTTGCTGTGTTTCCACCTGTCCTATTAGCACCCCTTGCCCCCAAAACACACCTAGTTAAACCTCTTCCCCTGGTGTCCAGAGTTAAAACTTTGAAGTCAGTCCTGGCCCTTGCGTCACCCTCATGACCTCTTTGCCTAGTCCTGCACCTTTTCTCCACGCCCTCCTTGCTGGCGTAGTCAAGGCTACCATCTCCTCTCCTCTGCATTCTGCCTGTTCCCCCTGCAATTTCCCCCCTGCACTTCTCAGAGAGTTGGCCGCCCAAGGATTAAAGTGCTCCCATTGTTAAAAATACCCACCCCCATAGATAAAATCCAAACCACTGAACTTCTCATCCTTCCCCAGACACGCCAGGTCCTTTCATGACTTATGACAAGCTTACTGCTCAGAATTCTGCCTGGCAGATTCCTACTCATTCTAAGCCCCACCTCAGATGTTGCTTTCAGTCCAACACTGACCCATATGATGCCTTTGTGAAATTGAAAGGCCCATCCTACAGGTAGACACAACTCACCAGAGTGCATGATTGGGCAGTGGAGTGGGGGCTTGATTTCATTCCCAATTAACCCTTTGGCCCAGTGTGTCCAGGGCAGAACCTACACTATTACATGCAGTAGGCTTGGGTTCTTTCTCAATAAAGATGTCCTCTAATCACTCAAGCAAAGTTAGTCCATCTACCTTCTATGCTCCCAAAGCACTTACTATGATAAATCACATTTCATAATCTATCTCCTCAATTAGACTGCATCCCCCAATAATTTCTAACACATACTAGGTGCTGAACAAATGAATGAATGAAGAGATGAATGAATGTTTGTTCCTGTTTCACCACTTCTCTTTGTTTTGTTTTTTAAGAGATAGAGTCTTGCTCCATCACCCAGGCTAGAGTGCAATGGTGCAATCATAGCTCACTTGTAGCCTCGAACTCCTGGGTTTAAGTGATCCACTTGCCTCAGCCTTCTGAGTAGCTAGGAATACAGGCATGTACCAACATACCTGGCTAAGATTTTTATTTTTTGCCCAGGCTAGTCTTGAACTCCTGTCCTCAAGAGATCCTCCCTCCTTGGCTTTTCAAAGTGCTGGGATTATGGGTGTGAGCCACCTCGCCCAGCCCAGCCTGTATGCCCACTTCTATGGGATTAAACCATGACCTAACAAAAAAAAAACCACCAAAAAAATTCACCAAACCAAACCAAACCAAAACAAACAAACAACAACAACAAACAAACAAAAAAGCCCCAAGAAAACAAAAAGAAACCTAAGGCTCTATTGCTGGGTAATTTATTGTTCTAGACATATATAAAACTTTCTGAGGTAAACAGCAGTTCTATTTAAGCATTTTAATTCATTACTTCACAGTTCCAGATATCCTTAATCTGAAAAGTAATGTTTCTTAAAAGGCTAAGGAAATCCAAGCAAGGGATTTATAATTATGTAATTTATTCTTCATGTCCCACCACAAAAGGAACAAAACCATCACCAGCAGAAAAATAAGATCAACACCCCTAGGCTGTTTTCTGCAGTCTACAAAATTAATGCTTTCTTTTGTTTATAAGATATAAACTTGTAATCTAATATTTATGTATTCAAAACAGTGGTGATTCAAAACTGCCATTCTTCATTTGACTAGATGCCCTATAAAAACTGAGATAGTTCACAACTAGATAATTTAAGTCAGCCTTTCTGTTTCTTTTCACTTGAAATTTATGAGACTCTATAATATTCTTTCTAGTTTGAATTTTTAAGTACCAAAGCGCCTCCATTACAGAAGTTCACAAGCAGCTAGAACTTAATCAGAAGCGTCTCTTGGTTGGATTGGCTGACTGCAGCATAATTTTAATGTAACATTTGAGAGTGTGGCATTAAACAGATGCACTATTATATTCTTTGGTGGTTACAATTGAGTGTGTTCCAATTAGGCAATTATCCATATGCCAATCAAGTGGAAACACTCTGGCGGACAATAAGCAGGTAAATAAATGCTGTACCTGACACATCTTCATATTTCCAGGCCACTGACTTAATAGGATCATTTGTAATGCTCTTTGGGATGCAGACTCCGGTGTGTAATGGGTCTTTCTTTCTGACAAATTCAAAGAGCATTACAAATGTTATTTGGAGCCCCAGAATAAGTGAGGTCACATTTCCATTTTTACAGATGAGAGACTCGGAGGCACATAGAGGTTAAGTCATGTATCCAAGGTCACGCTGTCTGGGAGAGACCTACCGCTTGCACAGTTCAATTTTCCTGCCTCAATCTGTGGTTTCTACCCTGGCAACCACACTGCACTGTCAATTTGAGATTGAAATCAGAACATGCCAAACTTAAACTCCTCCTAGCAACGACTTCTACCTAGGCAGTCATCATTTCCACTTATGAGCGAGGCCGTCGAAGACAAACTTTTGTGCATACTTCTGTGAGCAGTGTGGTGAATCCAACTTTCCTTTTAAAGCTGTAACCCCTTCCTTGTCTTTTTTTTTCTTAATTTTTATGATTTTTCTACCAAGGTGAAGTTTTTATATAGTTAACAGATTATATAAGATTTGTTTTTATGGCCAGGAGTGGTGGCTCATGCCTGTGATCCTAGCACTTTGGGAGGGCAAGGTGGGAGGATCACTTGAGGCCAAGAGTTCAAGACCAGCCTGAGCAACATAATGAGATCCTATCCCTACAAAAAAATAGAAAAATTAGCCAAGCGTGGTAGTGTGTGCCTACAGTTCCAGCTACTTGGGAGGCTGAGGCAGGAGGATTGCTTGACCCCAGGAGTTTGAGGTTGCAGTGAGCTATAGTGATGCAACTATACTCTAGCCCAGGCAACAGAGTGAGAGCCAGTCTCAAAAAAAAAAAAAAAAAAAAAAAAAAAAAGATTAGATTTCTACAGACAACAGTGCAAATACCCTATATGAAACACACCAGCAACATCTCATTATAAACTCACACTCACAGAATTGTCATAACTTAGGAATTTTGGGCAGGATTGTCATAACTTAGGAATTTTGGGCAGGATGGTAGGGGGGGCTAAGGGATGAAGGTGGTCATGGCTGGCACAAAACAGAGGACCCCTAAAGAGAACACCCATTTTGTGTCTTCTGTGATGGTGGAGTAAGTATCCTTTCTAAATCTTGGTTGGTGGTGAGTAAGGTGAACTCCTGTCATCAGTTGGATATACTGATAGTGACTGACACCAACATATTCTCTCTCTCACACACACACACAAACATACACACACATATTCTCTCTCTTTTCCTCTTCCCTTTGTTTCAGGATTTCCTCAGTTCTTGGCTCCATGCTCAGTTCTAAAACAATCTGCTAATATTCAGTCATTCATGCCTTCAATCAACACTGAGCTCCTCCTGCGTGCATAGTACTGGGCTGGGTATCGTGAAGGATACAGAGGAAACAACATTAAGCACCCTGTCCTTAAGATGCTGGGTCACAAGGATGCTAATATGTACATGATAATTCATTTAGGGCAGCACAAAATACTCTAATAATGGCTACAACCAGTGTAGTTTCCACAGGCATCCAGGAGGCTTTGGAGAACCAACTTAGGCGTGAGAATAGGCTTAGGAGGTCCATCCTGAATCACAACTTGTTCCACTTACTGAAAATGAGCCACTGAATATTTTTGATAAAAACCTGGAAATATTTGAACTCATGGAGTGTTATCAATTTAAATTCAATTTGGTTTTGATCTTTTGATTCAGTTTTAATAAATGTTATTCCACCTCCATAACTTTGCTATAAATCAGATGTCCTACTCAGTGGGATATGCCTTTGAGCCAGTAGAATACCACCTAAGGAAATGAGGCCCAGGGATGTCCAAAGGGAATTCTCACCAAAGGCCATGCTGGGTGTGACTGTGTCTGGGTGGACCGATTCCAGCAGTCCTTTTAACATCTGGTCCATGTGGCAATACCCATGACAGCATCCAGACTCATCCTGTCTGTGCACCCTGATTCCAGCCCGATTTCTCCCAGTATTTCAGCCTGGAATCTTAACTCCCACCTGTAGCCGGCTCTGCCAGATCCCTGTCCTGCTATAAGTCCTGAGATAGGAGCACACACCCCTTAACCCCTTTCCCCTGGTGGGATCCTGTGGGCCGCACACACAGCTCACTGCTTCTCCATGTCCCCCAGGACTCTCCAGACCCGCCGCCCCCTCCATCCCCTCCAGCCTGTTTCTGTTCTCACTGCCTTCAGAACTGTTTAGGGATATCAGCCTTAGGTCCTGCCGATGAAGTCTACCTGTGCCTGTCTACAACTAACACTGTGAATCCTGAGCCAATCCCTGATAGTTAAAGAAAGTTTGAGATGTAAAACATCTAATGCACTTCATCACAACCTAAGAGCAAGTCTTTGCCTAAAGTCAAATGCATCCGACAGTGTTTCTGACCAAGGAGAGAAACCTGTCTCAGGAGAAGGGCAATAATTTACCACCTGCTACCTACATGTTCACTTTTCTTCTTGGGAAGAAAAAGATGAAATTGAACTAGTTTGAACTTTCTTGTCACACAGAGTGGTAAGACTACTCAATATCTATCCTAGTTTAAAATGTCATCTGCTTCCCCTGGGGGATGAAACTGCACTTCAATTGATGCCCAGGTACGAGGGTAACCAGGCCTGTGGTCCAGTGTATCAGTCCTGGGGCCCCCCTCTCTGCCTCAGGCACGGTGACCCCTGGGGGGAGAAACATTTCTTCCAGAGAACTCTACCATTCAGATGACTGATAACAGGTACGCCAGATCACAGAAATGAAATTGTGTTCAGAGCCTAATATCCTATTACACCAGGCTATACATATTTAATTCCTTGGGTCTTTCCTCATAAATCAATTCCTCTAGGCCCTTAATCTCGTCAATATCTTTTCTGATATTGAATTTTAAATGCCATTCTCATTGCTAGGCAGAAAGGCAATTTCTTGTTCATGATGGGATCAGGCTTCATTTACAGCCGGGAGACGCCTGGAGCGTGGCCCTGTTCCCTGACCCTGCTGTTAAGATCCTAATATCTGCCAGAGCCTAACAGCCCAGGTGCGCACCTTTCTGGGCTCGCCCTCTGACTGGCCAGACTGTGGACCTTGGGGCCATGCCCATCAGTACCCTGGGAGCCCGGGACAACTAGGGAGGTTAGTGCAAAAGCACAAATAAGTGTTTGCAAGGGTCCGGGTCCTCACAGGGGTGCCTGAGACACAAAGAACCCCTCACACACCTGCCTCCCGGGGCAGCATGATCCGACAAAGATTCCCCAAGTAAGGGCCAGAATTGAAGGATGCACACAGCGTGCATACCTCTGAGCAAGGTCTTCCAGGGTGTGGGTCAAGGCAGGGCACAGGCTATGTATTCTCCAGGAGAGGGGAGGGGTGGGGAGGAGAGGGAGGAACCCCGGAGAACAGGAACTTAGACCTGGAATATTTCCAGGTTCCCCAGGGCTGGCCCTGCAGTGGGATTTCCCCTGCTGTACAGAAAAGGAAAACATCCAAGAATCCTTTGAGCCATGCAAAATTTTCAAAGGAAGGAGTGATTTCTGTAGGGCCTCAAGAGCCACAGAGAGGTTAGGAAAACACAGGAAGCCATTGAGAGGCAGATCTGGGGCCTAAGTCTGCAGAAGTGCTGGGGTGCCGAGGGCGGGCCCAGGAGCTGTCTGCCTCAGTGCAGAAGTTACGCAAGTCCATTTGCACAAAATTTAAAAACAATATAAAAATAAAGGTCCATCCATCTACTGTCACTGTACACTAGCAATTTTAAGCAAAATTACTGATAAAGTTCTCTTTCCTCATAAAAATCTTTTGTTGATCTAAATCCTAAACTATTGCTGCCGTTACTGTTAAGATTTAGTAGGATGAACGCAATCTTCACATTAGCACATTCCATTGTTACTCCTTTAACAAACGTATTTCATGTGGAAACTGATTTGGGAAATTTCCAGTTTTATACTCTGCCCCAACTCTCTATCCCCACTTCTAGCCCCTCGAATGCACCCACACACAGACTCAGCTACACACATTTGTTTTAATTTAGAATCATTTGAGCTTGCTTTGGACACACTGTGCCCAACCGCTACTGCACTACACACATTCTTCATTTCTACAGCATATCTGACATAAACAATGACAGCACAGTTTTGCAAAGACTAGTTACTTCCATTCATTCCACAGGACCACTTTAAGAATTTTTATGCTTACAGTTTAAAATAGCAAAACAGAGAACCATGCATTTTACTATTTTTGGTTGGTAAGTGTAAATTTTAATACATATAAAAAATATTTTTACTGATTTTTAATATCTTAAAAATTGAAATGTATTCTTCTTTATAGATTGTTAATTGCTTGCTTTAAAACTAAAAGACAAGTCAAGAAAATGTTACATCGGTGGCACAATTAGTAATTGCTTAAATTGTGCCTTTTGCATTTGGTTTTATTAAAAACTCACTTATTTGCTGGACAATTATTTATAGACAGTAATATGTTCAGTGTCATCAAGGAGGAAAGTTCAAAGTATTAGATGGATTAAAGAAAACTATTGCATAGATAGTTGTGATTTTTTTTCCTTTCATTGTACTATGATATTTTATTTTCTTACTGGCATAAATATACGCAAAATTCAATATAAGAAAATTTTCAGTCTACATTTTTTTCTTGGCTATTATTATTATTCATTTCATTTCATGATTATCACTAAAAATAATGTTGTCATTTAGAGGAGGGGAATGTTTAAGAAACGATCCTCTCTGAGTATGAAATTACCACTGCTGGCGCTTGAGAGGGAGAGAAGGAGATGGTGACCTTGGCTTGCTGGGCTCGGGCCGAGGGGGACTGTTTCATCAGACGTGATTTTAGAGACCATTTCCTTTACTTGAATCTGCCCCTGGGAGGGACTTGCGTGAATCACAGATACTTCGTGGCATTCACATAGTCCACTGGAGTTACCAGTCATGGTATACCATATCCCAATGAGGCAACATTGTTCTGAAAAGAAATGTAGCCAAGGATCATCAAAAAGGCAAAAAATGAGCTACAGACGTGTCAGCATTTCAAAGGTTAGTGTGAGTGCTGCATTGCTGACCTGCTGTGCATCCTTGAACAAGCTACTTAACTGCCCTGATGTCCTCTTTTCCCCAAGTCCACCCTCACAACTGTCTTGTGAGGAATTATTTATCATTTGCAAAGCAATATACCAATTAAGTTCTTGAATACTGAACACAGAAAAAATGATGCAGAAGTGGTTCAGAAGGCTCTAAATCCTATTTTCTCTTTGGATGATTTTTTTTTTTTATAGTGTAACTCGCAGGGTCCTTGCAGCTTCATGTTTTTTACTTTGTTCACATGTTAAATAAAGATAATAATACTTCCAAGTGGGACACTGTAAGAGTAAAGACCATGCATTAAGTATGTGAGGCTTCTTGATGGAGTTAAATGAAAGGTACTGATGGAGTTAAATGAAAGTGCTGTCATTATCCTCTTTGCCAACGTGGAGACACTAAGACCAGGAAGGTCAAGTGACTTTGAGCTTTTGAGTGGGCAGTACTGGGGATTAATATTCAGAGAGAAAGGCCTGTTGTTCAGCCCCATCCTAGCCATGCTGGTTACTTTCCTTTGGCCAATTCTTAAAACACAGGCCAGCCAGCCTGAATTAACACCATTCATGCAATTCACAAGAGAAGGTGTCAAATGCTTGCTGAAGTAGGAACATGTATCAGTGATGTTCTCTCCCTTGCCTTTGCTGGCAATTCCGCTGCAAATGATAATCCAGTTTGCTAGGATTTATTTATTCTTATCACTTTTTTTCTGTAATTATATGAGGTGGTCATCACCCCAACCTCTGGGCACATGTACAGTTGTTAATGTAGAAATTTAAAATATTAACATGCTTTCCAGCCAGGTTGGCTCATTTACTTCAATCAAAGGAGAACCTGATTGAACAGCTGGGTCTTGTACCATGCCCCAAGGGCCAACGGAGATTTGTTCTTTCTTTGCAGGGTTTATAACCCAGTCATGATCTGAGATTACAGCCTGAAAACCTTCCATGAGTGACTTGTGACTAAAGTTCTATGGCCATCTTTGGAGGTGTCTTTCACGAAGTGATCTGGGCTTCGTTCAGTTTAGTCACTGGAGAGTGAAGTCATAGCTTGTTCTAGCAGCACTGACAACAGATATTACCACCATCACCGGCCTCTTTGGGTGCAGATTTAAGAAAGCAGCTTTTGCCTTAGTGGTTATAGAATTAAGAACATGTGTTGGAGTCTAAAGAGCTTGCAGTTGAATTTTAATGGTGAGAAAGTTGCAACTGTCTAGTGTGTTCTGCAGATAAATGAAGAGAGAAAATATAGCTGAAGGTTTTATCTTTACATCAGCCATAGATATCTGACTGAGGATGGAAAACTTTCCTTACTAGATCTGGAAGGTCCCTATCACTTATATTACTTAACTCCTGATAATTATAACACTTTAGTGAAGCTAACTATATGATTAGAATATTCCCAATTTTCCTTTGTTAACACAAGTCAACATTTTTATGACCAGGAGAATCAGATACCTCGGGGCAGAGTAAGGAGAAAAGAATAGCCCTGAACTCAGCACTCTGAATCTTTAGGTGGGTCTGGAACAAGACTTGTAAATAAATGAGCACATTCATCTGTCACTAAGGAAGTGACAGGCAGAGGAGGTCTGAGCCCTCCCCCAAAGCTTCCAAGTTATTTTAATACATTTAGGCTGTTCTGGAACCCCACATTCTAGGATTCTCAGAGTAACTAGAATCACTGGAGATCTCCTAGTTTCACCTGTTCCCTACTGCAGGGCCGGGCAGGTGAGGGCTGCAGCAGACTAGAACAGCTTCCCCAAGAAGCTTCTAACCCCCAGCAGGTGACCCCGTGGTAGCCACTGAGCCTCTGGACTCTATCAGGCTTGCCTTGTCTTTGAAATGCAGACTCTTTTTAAGGAAAAATAACAATAATAGCAGCAGCAGCAACAACAACACAAAACCTCAACAAATACTGCCATTGTGAAATCTGTCACATATTCTTAATATCTGAGGCTAAGATCTGTCTGGTAAAATACCATACAGCACCACCGTCTTGCATAGATCTCAAAGTGCAACAGAAAATTATCATCTTAAACCAATCTTCTCTGCTTCAGAAATATTAAATATAGGAAGCATTAAAGAAGTGAGCTGAGTTACTCAGACCCTTTGCAATAAATGGTGTCAGCACGGCCATGAATGATAACAGCAAAAAAGGCTCCCAAGGCATAAAAATTAAGAGAAATTAGAGCCATGACTTCACACTTACCAATGTCAACCTGCCTGTGAAGTGCTCCTCCGGCCTTAGCAAAACCCCTACTTGGCAACTGCATGCATTTTAACATTATATGTGGGACGTCTACCCACATCCTTTTAATGAAAACTTCAATCACAAGTTTTGCTGAAGTCAGCTGAAAGGCCAGCTCCAAACAATGATGGCAAAGAAAGATGATCATCCATGATATACGGCTACTTAAGTTTGCATTGTGGAAACGGGAGGGATAACACCAAGGTTAGTGTTATGATTTTTCAAAAGGAGAGGATAGGGAGACCACATTTTTAGGGTCTGCTAGTGGATTTCGTGCAGCTTCTTTTTTGCTTCCTGATGACAATCTGAAAATGTACATCATGAAACAAAGCAAGTGATATAAACCAGTTGCATTCTAGTCTAATTGATTATATGGTGATTAAGAAGGATTACATTGGGATTAGTTTAGGAGGGTTAAAAAAAAATTACGTGTCACTGAGTTCACCATGGATAACCTTTTATCAGGATAAGAATGTTCTCTTCTATTCCAGGTTGCTCAAGTCTTTATTTTTCTTTGGTTGTTTTAGTTTTAGATCATGAATGGATGTTCTGTAGCTATGAAAACAATTCTGTTATTCTGGTTTAACCTGTTAAGGGGATATATTACATTGATAAAACTTTTCAAATGTTGAACCAACTTTACATTCTTGGAATAAATCCAATTTGGTGGTTTATAAAAGATCAGGTTAAACTTGCTTTTTTAAAAGGAGTTCTAAATCTATGTTCATAAATGAGACTGGCCTGTAATTTCCCCCTTTTTTATACTGTTCTTGTTCTGTTTTGTTGTCAAGTATACTAGGCTTATAAATTAGTGGGGAAGTGTTTCCTCATTTCGTATTCTCTGGATGAGTTTATAAAAGGTTGATATTATTTTTCTTAAATGTTTGGTAGAACTTGCCTATAAAGCAATCTGTGGTCTGTTGCTTTGACATAAAATTTTAAGCTCCTAATTCAATTATTTTTAAAAAAGAGATCATTCAGGCTTTTAATTTCTTCCTGATTCAATTTTGATATGGTGTTTTTTCCTATAGGAATCTGTCTATATCACCTACGTTAAAACATTTGTCATAAAGCTATTCCTGATGTTCTCGGGTCTCTTTAGTCCCTGTCACATCTGTAGTTGTACCTCATTTTCATTTATAGTATTGTTTATTAGGTAGTTCTTTTTCCTTGATCAATATTGCCAAAGAGTTTCCATTTTATTAGTCTTTCCAAATAAACATTTGGCTTTGTTGATCTTTTCTATTGTTTGCTATGTTAGTAATTTTTATCCTTATCTTTATTTGGCTTTCACACTTCGTGCTATTCTTTTTTAATAGAAGTTTGATGCTTACCTCATTGTTTCTACTTTTCTTTTTTCATAAAACAGACAATTAAATTTTTTAATTTTTCCTCTGTTTTAGCTGCATTCTACAAGTTCTCATATGCTGCATTTTAATTATCAATTATTTCTAAGTATTTTAAAATTGCAATTCTGATTTCTGTTTGACCCTGTGGTTTAGATGTATGCTTTTAACTTTCCAAATATATGGGATTTATTTTAGTTATCTTTTTTGGCATTAATTTCTAACAGTTTTGTTGTGGTCAGAAAACATGACACCACTCTTTTGAAATTTGTTGAGATTGGTCTTAAGGCTTGGTATGGGATTAATTTTTGTAAATGTTCCAGGTATATTTTAAAAGTGTGATTTTCTGTATATGTCCTGCAGATCAAGCTTAAGAGTAGCTTATTGTTCTTTTGTGAACTTTTCAGTTGGCCATTACAAAAACGTCCTGAAATTAATTGTGAGTAGCACTGAAGATAAGAAATACAAACCACTTGGGAAGAAATATAAACACCAGAGAAAAGAAGTACACAGAGGATTAGCAAAGGGCAAAACTGTGGAGTACTACCTGCATTTAAATTATTGAAGAATGTGTAACCCTCTGGCTCCCAGTAAATGTAACCCTCCCAGTAAATGACGTGGGATTAAATGTAAACGGTGGGTGGAAATATACATATGTAACATCATGAATGAGTGTCCCCACGCTTGCCAATGAAGCCTGCTCTTACTGAACTCTTGATACCTGGCTTAAAGTAAATTAAGGTAGTGATGGTGGTGAAAGGTATAAAACAATGAAATGTGGTTGTTTGATGGGTCAGTAGAATGAATTATGAGAACAAAAGGTCAGAAGAAAATAAAAGAGATCATTTTTGATCTCTCTGAAAAGGCACTGTGTTGGTCTTTCATTTATAAGCACTACTTATGACACCCCTTCCTTGGAAACCTACAGCCAAAGTTCAAACATACTTTCCCCTTTTCTATTTTCCCCAGTACTTTCAGAAAATAAGGCTGTTGTGGGTATTTGCTAAAGGTGTCTGTGTGTGTGTGTGTGTGTGTGTGTGTGTGTGTGTGTGTGTGAAAGCAGGAGAGAAAGAAAGGAGACAGAAATAGAGACAGAGGAAGAGGGATAGACAGAGACAGAGAGAGAAGAAAAAATCTCAAAAACCAGAAAGGTAATTCCCAAATTGAAGAAGTTGAATACAGATAGGAACTTCACGATGCAGGGTGTTTTCGGTGATCAACTGAGTGAAATGGGTGGTCTATAAAGTGAGGACCAGATTGGGCAGTAACTTTAAGTTTCCCTTGATGACTATTCAGGGTGCTTTGTTAAACAGAGGAGAAAACAGTTTTTAACTAACCATTGAACATCTTGGAACTAAATTCCCAATTCTATACTTTGGTTACAATTCCAGAAACTTTAACTAAGTTTGGCTATTCCATTGGCTAATATTTAAAAATGATTAACACTGCATGTTTATCGGTACATAGGGAAAAAGACTGAAGCCTATATGTAAACATTAACAAGAGGTATATCTGGGTAGTTGACACTCTGAATGATTTTTGTTTCCTTTTATATGTTTCTTTTATGTTTCCAAGATTTCTGCATTGACCATATATTCTTTTTGTAAAAAGGAAAAATAAAATAAAATAAATTTTTTTTTTCTTTTTGAGGCAGGATCTTGCTCTCTTGCCCAGGGCTATCATGCAGTGGCATCATCATAGCTCACTGCAACTTCAAACTCCCAGGCTCAAGTGATTCTCCTGCCTCAGCCTCCCTGGTAGCTGGAACTATGGGTGTTAGCTATTATGACCGGCTAATTTTTATATTTTTTGTAGAGTGGGTGCCTCACTGTGTTGCCCTGGCTGGTTTTGAACTCCTGGCCTCAAGTGATCCTCCTGCCTTAGCCTCCCACAGTGCTGGGATTACAGCCATAAGCCACCATGCCTGCCCTAAAACAAAAATGTAAATGACAAAACCAGAACCAGGAAAACTGCAACTTCCACCTATGTTTCTCTTGCTCTGAGTTTTCTCTTACATAAGGAGGATTTGTTTTTCTCTGAATAATTCTCCTTTCTTCTTTGTTTCAATGTTGTATTCCTTCGCCCCCACCAAATTTCTCCCTGCATTCTTTTCACAGCCTTCATTTCTGATAAGAAGGAAATGGGCTGGTCTTCTTAATCCTCAAGTTGCCTCTCGTAACCAGCTGCATGGGGAGAGCCCTGGAGCACGATGCCCCCTAACTGTGGCCCGATCTGAGAGATGGATAATTACGTCAGTTTGGCTGGGAGCAGGACACCTGCTATATACAGGCAGCCATGGTGCTGGCAGGGTTCAGGGATTCAGTGCAAATGAGTCGGCTTCTTTGCATTGGCAGGCTATAAAGAAATGAAGTCAAGGCCAGACCACAAGGATGCATTTTACAGTCTGTGACCGGGGGCAGAACGACAACAATGGTCAAACAGAGTAGAGGGCCAGTATGTGTCTGCAGCAAAAGTCTGTTTTGATGTACTACATTTAAGAAAAGATCCAGTTCACTATAAATCTGGTACTCATAGTTACGATACGGCCTGTAAGTCAGGAGGCAATTTCCAAAAGAAGTGTGGAAAGGGAAGGTTATTCAAAGGTCATCACATGACTGGCACAGACAGCGTTGGGAAAAGCGGAGTTCCTTTCTCCTGGGAATAAGCTGCAGGTCTATTGGAGATGCAGGATTTCCCCCTGCAGATGTCAGGAAAGCAGCTAAAGGCAGAAGTCAAATGATTTTAATGGTCTGCAGGGCAATGCCATTATCTCTACCCCTGGCTCCTACATTGATTCGTCTGCTAGCCTCATTATTTTGAGAAGGAATGATTACTAATGAGGATGCATTTGATAATCAGATTAATTAATGGCAGAGCAGGATAACTAATAATGAGATGAAGCAGCTCATAGTTAAATTTTATTAGGGCTTCTCTCCCCCTTCCCAGAAGTGATTTATTTTCACAACTCAAATTTAATACATAAAAGCTGCATGTATGTTACTTTCCTTTTGCTAGCTCTTACCCTGCTACTACTGCAAAGACCAAATTAGGGGCTAAGACAAAGAGAGTCGGAAAATTGCCAGTGGGTTTTTGCCAATTGTATTTTCAGTAATCTGCAAGCACATGAAGGATAGAACTTCCTGGTCTTCTGTTCTTGTGACCACTGTGGTTCTGAAGCGCTACTTTCAGAGTACAGTTCAGAAAGCTGTGGGGCTGCTGTCGTACAGACCTGGCTGTGGTTCTTCCACGACGTGGTTTGCCTGCGCCCTGAGCCAGTCTCCTGACTCCTCTGGGTCTCAATTTCTTACCTGATGACCTGGGATAGGCACACGCTCCTGCGGTGCGGTGAGGACTGAGTGAAATGATGGGAAGCTGCTTCTGGAGTTGCCTGGAGAGACGGGGCCTTCCTGCTGTGGGGGCACAGCAGCAGCAGCAACCCAGGCCACACCAGGGTGAGGACATTTAGACCTGGACCTGTCCAGACTTACTCTGCGAATCCTGACTCTTCTTTCAAACCTCTACAGATGTTCATATTTTCGCCTGGAATATGGCAATCACAGTTTGCATTTATTTAACAGCTTCTCAAAATGTGCTCACATACATGATCACATGTGACACATGACTTTATTATAGCAAAGCCTTCCCGAGGCTGGCATTCCAGGTGAAGAAAACTTGAGGCCCAGACAGCCTGACTTTCCCAGAGTGGTACAGAAAGCAGCCAAGCTGGAGCCACGTTCTCCTACTTCACTGTTTTCATTTTCTTACTCATGCCCAGTGCGGAATGGACACAGCTTATCTCCTCCACCTTATGACCTGTGTCTAGTGAGGACAGCAAGATACTCTCTTGAAACTGCTTAAAAAAAAAAAAAAAAAAAAACTCAGGGAGTTTTCCTCTCTATTATCTTCACTTTTAGTCTTTGTATCTTATCTAGAATCAAATGGGAAAGTGCTTTGAAAACTCCCAAACCCCTAACAGATGTCAGGTGTGATCATTTCAAACAGGTAGGGCTTTGTAATGTAAAGCCCTGGGCCAAGAATTGGAGAATTGGTTTCTATTTCTGGTTCCACGTGTAGCCAACAATCCTTTCAAGAGTCTCACACTGAAGTCAGGGATACATGCTGTCTTCAGATGCACTAGGAATGCAATCTGCGAATGTCACGAAATGCACGCGCTGCCAGCAGGAGCCCTACAAATGACCTTGAGCAGTCTAATGAAAGGTGCCACCAAATTATAAATGTGGATTATCATCATGTGGGCTGCTGGTATAATGCACCATCCCAAGATAGTTGGCTGAGGAATGGATACAAAAGGAAATTCTAAATCTAGGATAGTTAAATGAAAAGAAAGGAAGATCATGGTGGATCCCAAATTTGGCAGCTCTTGTGAATCTTAATGTTTAAGTCATTGAACCTTTTTAAAGTCACATCACCTGAAAGATGTACATGTTTTATGATTTTTTATGATTCTAGTAAAATGTCAGTGGCTTTTAAAATGAATGTGGGGAATGTCTTGTGCATTGTTTTCTAGTCAGAAAGAAAGAAACTTCATCTGGGTATTTGAAATTGAATCAAATAAACATGGGTATGTCTCTGCAGCCATAGCTGTAAAGACTCCAGGTTTTTATGTGTGTGTGACTGCCTGCTCATACACACACATATTTTTTGAATTTTCTAATGCTGAGGACTTTACTACTTGTACCTGAGAGTCAAAAAGAAAGCCCTTTTCTCTACACTGCAATAATGAGATTTTCTTGCCCTGTCCAGTGATACTGAATCATTTCCTGCACTGACGTATAACTTTTCCTATATTAAAGATTTTATGATAATATTGCTAAAAGCCTTTTCCTGAATGAGTCAACAACCAGATCAGTATGTATGTACTATTTCTTCCTTCTAACTAAACATTTTCAAGGCTCATGAACTCTACTTAGAAGGCAGATCTTTTTGATATATTGCAACTCAATTTCCTGATTTTCAATCTTTAGTTTTTTACATTCTACATTTAGTCCCTAACTATTCCATAAAAGCTCTTAAAATATAATTTGTCATTACAAAAATCTTGAATTTCTTCTTTTAAAGGGATTTCTCTTTTCCCCTTTTTCTTGTCCCATGCTTGTGCCATTTTCCCTTTAAAAAATGTTTTCAATGATAGAGGAAGAACTGTTTGTTCTTCCCGCTGCATCTGCCGTCCTTTCTGCATGTCCTGCATGTCCCTCCGTCTGGGACAGACTCTACTTTCTGCACAGCCGCTGGAGGTTAGGCCTGTCCTCCGCCAGACCACCAGGACTGCCCCTTCTCTCTTCTGGGACAAGGAAACAAACAGAGTGGAGAACAAGTTCACCATTTTTCTTTATTCCATATTTCAGCCTCTTCAAATCACCTTTTTCTGACTGTTTGTCTTCCTTTGTCTCTTTCGAAAGCCCTTTTCGTTTGCACATTTGCCTCCTCATGCTGAGGCAGCTCTCTGGACTCCAAACTATGCCACTGTAAGTTCCCTTGTTCCTTCCTCTCGGACATTCATGAAACTTGCTCGCTGAGCTTCCTTTCCCTGCGTGCTTGTGGACAGCCAGGTTAACCTGCAATACCCTCCCATGCCCACCCCCTGCGCCACAAGGTACCAAGAATTCATTCAAGGACTGGGTTAAAGTTAAAAGCTCCTGAAACAGACTCCTGTTCCAGATGTCAGAGGCTGTGTGTGTGTGTGTGTGTGTGTGTGTGTGTGTGTGTGTTTCTTTCCACCAGAGACTCAATTAAAATATCTGTCAATGAATACATTTATAAAAGCAAATGGAACAGGAAGGGAGTTCCAGAGAGTTTCTAGTATGTGACAGATTTTGGCATTTGAAGGATCCCCAACTATCCTTAAATAAAGGCTGCCAATCAGTGAGCCCTCAGTTGGCCACTGCATGGGAGAAAGACCCAGCCCTGTAGGAGACCTGGACACGGCAATGCACAAACCCACACAGCTTCCTAGAAAAGTCAGCCAAGCGCTTCACACCTAAATATACACAGGCTACCAACCACCACCTCGCTTTTAAAGAAGCCTGTACATAGAAGAGAGAGACTGAAATACAAAAACCAAACGACTAATCCTAGAATAAAGAGAAGTGGTTGAGGAACAAAAAGAATATTGAATATTCTAGTTAGTATTCTCAAAATCACTTGTGAAGATAATGCAACCATAAAATAAGATTGCATGAAAAGATAATAAACAGAGAACATAAGCAGATACTGTATTCATAGGTCTGCCAAAAATTAATCAGAGAACAAACTAAACTTTTGAAAAAATTTATGATTATTAAGCAGAAACTTCAATGGAAAGGATACAAGATAAAGTTAAAACATAAAATATTAGAGAAAAGATACAGCACCAACCTAGCAGGTCCGTTATCAGACTACTGGGTATCTTGGTTAGACATTAAAAACAGAGGCCTGGCATGGTGGCTCACACCTGTAATCCTAGCACTCTGGGAGGCCGAGGTGGGAGGATGGCTCGAGGTCAGGAGTTTGAGACCAGCCTGAGCAAGAGTGAGACCCTGTCTTTACTAAAAATAGAAAGAAATTAGCTGGACAACTAAAAATATATAGAAAAAATTAGCCGGGCATGGTGGCACATGCCTGTAGTCCCAGCTACTCGGGAGGCTGAGGCAGAAGGATTGCCTGAGCCCAGGAGTTTCAGGTTGTTGCGAGCTAGGCTGATGCCATGACACTCTAGCCTGGGCAACAGAGTGAGTCGCTGTCTCAAAATAAAAAAAAGAAAAAAAAAAGAAAGAAATTAAAAATAGAAAGCAAAAGCGAGAAATGGTCAAGAAAAAGGAGAGACTTCTGTTGCAAAGTACTGTCACACTGCTCTGCATTCCTGCCTGCACGTGGCGGCCACCCAGTTCTCTGCAGCTCTACCTCCTGAGGTTCGCTGGGAGCACCAGGTCTGCTATGTTTTCAAGGATTTCCATGGTTTTCAAGGGACAATAAAATATTATTAAATATGCTCATTTTATCTGTCTTTCCCTAAAACTTTCTAATCATCAAAAGTACCACTACCCCTACCACAGCCACCATCCCAACCAAAGCCACCACCACCACCACCAGGACCACCTTCCCCCCCGCAGCCACTCTCACTACCACAGTCACCTCCCCTGCCACAGTCACCTTTCTCTCCACAGCCACCACCATCACCACCCCTGTTACCACTCCTGCCACCATCATTATTATCTTGATTTTGATACATAACTTAAGGCTTCTTTACATGTGAGTTTGTGGGGGCTGGAATTGAGCACTAGCTTTTCTCTCTCTCTAAAAAATGATCTTACTAAGCAATTGAGCAGTTTAAAGGAGACTGCAGAGAACATGCTGAACTTATGCAAAGGGTCAGGTGCACCCACTGATGTTCTAATTTCAAAACACTTTCATTTGTCCTTAATGTAGATTCCAAAGACTGACTTTTGCCCAACATTTTGCAAAACTAACTGGGGTTATTTTATATTTTAGGACAGCAGTAATGTCATATTTCTTTGCCTTCCATAAAATGAGTCTAAATTAGTGAGATTTTGTAATACCCATAGAGAAAATCAAACATACGTTCTACTTGGGGTATAAAGAGAAAATACGTGTTAATTTCCAAAATGGTGTTGATTATAATAATCTTCCTTTCCCCATATTTTGTTTTCTGATCTTCCCTTGCTGAAAGTTGTCAAGACAGCAGACTAACCCTGGGCCTTACCGTCAAGCCAAGAGTGTTAAAGAGCCACTGTTCTACATGGGCCAATGGTTTACTGGCCTAAGACAGCTGGTCTGCAGACTAGATTTGCTAAAACTATTAAAAAGGCATTGGCTTAAAGTATTTATGAAGTGGCCTTCTGACATAAGCACCGTTAGTTTTACAATCAGCAGTTTTTAATTGCATCCTGTTGTTATCTTAATATTTATTAGTCCTATCAATATGATCTACACAAGGCTTCAAAAAGCGTTCTGATTTTTAAATTGATTATTTTAAAATAGGACACATTGATCTATCCTCATGAATGACAATAACAGTATTGAATAAATTTAGATGTGAATAAGACCATAATGAGATACCACTCTACCCTTACTACAGTGGGTAAAAAAGACAAAACCAATTGACCACGCCAAGTGCTGACTGATGAGGATGCAGAACTTGAATTCTCATATAGCCCTGTGGGAATACACAATGGTATAGACACTTTGGAAAACAGTTTGGAAGTTTCTTAAAAAGTTAAAAACACTTAGCGTTGGACCCACCAATCTTAGTCCTAGGTATTTACTTAAGTGAAATGAAAAATTATGTCTAAACAAAAAGCCTGTAGGTGCATATTTATAGCATACTTATTCATATTTGCCCCAAACTGGAAACTACGTAAATGTCCATTGACTGGTGACTAGATAAACAAATGATAACTCTTGCTTACAATGGAACACTAGTCAGCATAAAAATGAACGGACTACTGATACACACAGCAACACGGATGCATCTCAAATGCATTATGAATAAAACAAGCCAGACTCAACAGGTTGCACACTGTGCAATTCTCCTTACGTGACATTCTTGCAAAGGCAAAACTACAAGGGTGGAAAACAGATCAGTAGTTGCTGGGAGTGGGGCTGACTACAGGGGGGCATGAGGGAATGGGTGATGGAAGCAATTTATCTGTTGAGAGTGGTTATATGATTGCATGCATTTGTCAAAATTCATAGAACTGTATGCCTTTTATTGTATGTAAGTTTTACCTCGATAAACCTAACAAACATATTCAGTGTGGTAATCTGAAAATAAGAGTTTAAAATATGTATATTCTTTACTTGTATACCTCAGTGAAAGTCAAAAACCACTCTACCCCTGAGGCAGAGACAGGTTAACTTCACGGCCAGCTTATGATCAGGGAAAGGCTACCACGTTACCATGGATACAAGCTATTTTGTATGAAGCCTTTAATATTATGAAATTGTGACTCACATACAGTGCAGGGGTAAACTGAGAAACATCCAAAGTCACCCAAGGATTTTTCATTTTTAGGAACCCTGTCCATAATGTTTTCTTCACGGACACATGAAAAACTGTGTGATGTCAGTGGACATATCCTTAAGGGATTGAAAGAGGAAAGGTTAGCAACTTTTTGGCTAAACTTGAAGGCAATTCTAAAAATTGTCTGCTAGTCCTAAGGTCATTAAGGCCCTTTGTTTCTTTTGTTTGTTAGAGAAATAACCTCCCAAACATAGATGGACTGTGGATATGATGACAGATGGGAGGCTGACCCTCTCTCTGTTGCCTTCCATCGAGACCACGATTTTCCAGTTTATAAAGTGGATAGTGGGCAGATTGGAAGCAGGTTTTAAAATCAGGATAATTCTTTGTGGTGGGATTCAAATGAGAAAGTTGTAGTGATTTATTCACACATGGTAGAATATGGTAGAAATATGAGTCTTAAAAAAGCACCTATAGTTTAAAATTATATTAAGGACATGTTGACACAGAGATAGCCAGGCATCTGCCTAACAAACAGGAAAAATTAAAGTCACAGCAGCCACCGTGGATGGGGTGTTGCCCATGCGCTTAGGAGGTGCCGCACATACCTCTTGGGTGTCAGCTCTCACCACGCCCTGCCTTGCTCTTACTGTCCACAGGGCCCCACATAGCCCAGAACTCCCTACAGGCACCGTGCTCCATGCTAGTTCTTGCTTCTGGGCCTTTGGCCATTTACTTCATCATTCGATACATGTATTTTGACTGTCTACTCTGTGTCCGTTACGGATTGAATTGTGTCCCCCACCCCAAATCCAAATGCTGAAGTTCTAGTACCTAGTCCCACAGAATGGGACATTATTTGGAAATAAGTTCTTGCAGATATCATTAGTTAAGATGAGGTCATACTGGAGTAGGGTGGGCCACTAATCCTATATGAACTGTGTCTCATCAAAAGCAGAAAGCTGGACACACACACACACACACACACACACACACACACACACACACACACGGAGAATGCCGTGTGAAGATGAAGTCGGAGAGCAGGGTGAGCATCTACAAGGCAAGGAAGGCCAAAGGTAGCCAGCAAACCACCAGAAGTTAGGAGAGAGGCACAGAACAGATTCTTCCTTACTGTCCTCAGAAGGAACCATCCCTGCTTTTGGACCCTGGATCTTGGACTTGTAGCCTTCTAAACTGTGAGGCAATAAATTTCTGTTTTAACTATATTTTAACTATATACTTTAACTATGTTAAGGTACATTTCCTACAGACAAGGAGATTGTGAAAACATACGAGGAGCTCCAACAACTAAATCTCTCCATTGAGAGAATGGCGGCTCAGGTGGTGACATGGAACACTGCTCCTCTGTGGTCAGGCACACAGCTCCCCAGTGCCCCTGCTCTGAGACCCTGGCATGCATCTCCCCTGCCGAGCCGCTCACCCTGCCCTCCTCTGACTTCTTTCAGATTTGAGTCTTCAGCAGCCTTAACAGCTTTATCTACTTTTAAAGCGACTGGGGTAATCTTTTCTGGAGGAAAAGGAGTCCAGCTGCTTGAAGTGTGACAGAGGAGCTTTCAGGCTAGGTCTGGCGTCACGGCCTCTAGGGAAATCGGCAGACTCTCATCCTGGCAAAGGGCGCCGGCAAACACCCAGTGTTGGGGCATATGGACAACCCAGGAGCCTCACACAGCAGCTGTTACATCGATTTCCAAGTACAGGGACCCGAGCAATGACTGTAATGACATTTTCCTGGCTGGCTCTGACCTCTGAATTTCACTGATTAGTCTAACACACACTGTGAACACCAACCAGTTAGGACTCAAAGCCAAGACTCAAAAATTGCTTTAAAATGGCAGGAGATGTTTAAGACATAATTTCTGTGACTTGGTCATTAACTTGCTCACTTCCCAATCCATGATTCTTTTTTTATATCCCTCTCTCCCAGTCATTTTTCCCTGTCAGGCTCACGTTTCTGTGGTAGTTAACTCTAATCACTAAGACACTTTTGTAGGCAGTTCATGCTCCTGATCTTAGAGACCAATCAATAAAGATGGAAGAATTTTTAAAAATATTCTAGTCACTGCATATTTTAACCTTCCATCATCTTATTTATATATTTTCCTTTTTTAAATAAAAACAACTTTTTGGGGAAACTATTGGTTGAATTTCTACAATCAGAGGGGTAATTAAAGAATACTCATCTGTGATGGTGATAACTTATGCTCTATTACTCTATGATAACTCAAAGGCCCAAACACCTTAAGAATATCATGTATCACTTGATGTTTTCAGACACAAATCTAGTTATGAATCTTTGATTCTACTGAGTCTAGTCCTTCACTGTCAACACTCAGATTTTCCTCTCCCCCAGCCTCTTACTTCTAACATTACACGTTCCTTTTCCCCACTCAAAGCCCATGGCTTTCATCTCCTTTCCAACAATTGCCATATATGCACATCTTTAAGTTCAGTATGCCAAGACAAAGCCTGGCACTCTTCCACAAAAGCACAGCTATCACCCTGTTTCCAAAGCTACCTACCCCCCAAAAGTCTGGTGCTCCATCCATTCCATCAACAAACATTTCTTAAATATATACTGCGTTGACAGAACCTGACTAGATCCTAAGTATAATCCAGAAGTAGTGGAAACAATATAGTTTACATTTACACTAACTCTGAAAACAAACAAAACAAAGCAAGCTGCGTTTGTAAAACCAGTTCTCACACTTTAAACTTGAAACTTGGCAAAACACGTGCATCACCGATAGGCAAGGACTTGCTAACCATTTGCCATGAGGCTGTATTTCATATACAGACATTTCAATCTCCTCAATTCTCCTCCTTTATTTCCTACCTCCAGGGTGCATTTCTTCAACAAATGCCATTAGCTTGGCTGTTCTCCAGACTGTGCCCTTCCACAAATGGTCATGAGCACTTCCCTTTCCTATGCACTTAAGCTTTTTGATTGTTGTTTCTTCTTCATCCTTCCCAGCAAACAGCTGCCGTTTCACTTCCATTTAATACACATACCCCTTTCTCTCAAAAAAACAACGTGGGCCCAGGTACCTGCTGCATGCCTTGCATGGTTTGCTGCAGGAACTGCAGCTGCTGGTCCTTGGTGAGGTTTTCCTCTGTGCGGAAAAGCTGTTCTTTTTCTTGTTTCAGCAGCTCCACCTCATTCCTGTACGCATCCAGCTGCCAGCGGAGGCTGTCATTCTCCTCTTTCAGAGCGTAGGCCTGAGCCGCCAGGGCTGAAGGACAAATAGAATGGGTACAAGTGAGTTGCCATCCTGCTTGGACTGGAGAGGCTTTCTGTGGGAAAGGGAGTCTCTCACCCAAACTCTTAATGTTCCTACCAGCTCAGAAATAAAACCAAAATGCCATACTCTGGGGCTCTCTATTTTATAGTTGGTATATATCACCTCTTTTGGAATTTTTATCTATTCTGTGAGTCCTGTCTTTTATCTGAATGTTCCTTATGGGCACAGGATTAATTCCTTCCAAATTCTGTCTCCTGACCTCTGTGCTGTTAAATGATGCTGACATTCAGAATTCCTGGCAACAATCATATCTACCATGGCATTGTCCTCCCCCTGTAGAGGATTGCTTAGCTCCTTGGAGAGCTGCCTTCTTTCAAAATAATCAGCCACTCCACAGGTTGAGGCACGCAGCAGCCTCCCTGGGGAGAGAGGAATTTATATGCACACCATTCTTCCTGCTCTGCGACTGGGACAAAATGCACAAATTGCACAAATTGTTTTCTCTCACTCCTATCAGAATGGTAACCTAGTTCCATCTGTTTCACCAACAGATTAAAACTCTTTTCCCTTACAAGGCTGAGTGGTTACTCTAATACTCCTCCCAGAAACCTAAAATTCTCTGTGTAGGTTCAGACTTCATTCACATCTCCACCTTACTGAGAAACCAAGACAGTTAACTCAGGGTCTCACACATCTCCAGGCTTCAGCAACAGCTGAAACTGAGTAAGAGTGGATGGTATAAAAAAAAGAATTAGGATAGGAAATTCCTTTTCCTAGTTTCCACCGTATTGCTTAGTGATCTCTCCAATAATGGTTATAGTTTGCTGAGAGCTCACAAAGTACTGGACCAAGAGCTTTGTCTGAAATCTCTCAATCCCCCCATCGAGCCTGTGATGCGGGTGCTGGTCTTATCCCTCTCTCAAAAACATATGAGAAAAATGAGGCACAGAGAAGCTGTATAACTTGTCCAGTCCCACAAAGCAAGCAGCAGAAACAGTCTTCAAACCCAGGCCACAGGTTCCAGAGTCTTTGCTCTCAATCATTGCGCTACTGTCAGTCTGTGTGCTTAGTTTTGACCAGCCTGTTCCAGTCTCACATGCTCCCTGCCACTCTCCCTCCAGTGTCCCACACATTCTTCCCCCCCCAACAGAAGAGTCATTCTCCACATTTTTAAGCAAGAGAAAAGTGAAAGGAAAAATTTAAAGCTTATTACAAGAAACTTCTTCCAAGATGTAACTTGCAGTATGGAAGGGCCCGGAGTGGAGCCTAATGCATAGCATAGCAGAGTACACTCTGAAGTACTAATCAAACAAACACGCAAGAAACTAGAAAATTCTCTCCCTCAAATCATTAGAGATCAATTAGTCAATAAGCATTTACTGCATACTTACCTGTGCCCAGGACTGTCTGGGCGTCTTAGATCACAGAAAGAGGAGACAGAATATGTCCCTTCCCTCAAGGAGCTTTAAACTTTACTAGAAACTGACACATTTAAAAAGAAACTAATAATACATTCAAAGGGAGAACAGCATGATGCCTGGCATATAGTTGGCAGTCAATAAATGTCGAATAAATAAATGAGCAACTTTGTATTGAGGTATATGACAAAGGAGTATATCCTACAGAATTTGGGAGAAGAGAAAGAAAAATGTAGACTAGAGAAATAAAATAGGGCTTTGGAAGATGAGAAACCCAAGAACTGGGGAAGGATGTCTCAGTCGGGAGTCAGAACATAAGCAAAAGCCCAGAGATGAAAATTGAAGATAGAATATTTGGGGCAGGAAGGAGAGAAGGTTGATCACAAAGGCATGCATCTGCCTGGAAGCGGTGAGAGAAAGGTGATCCATGTCAGGTGACGAGAGAGGATGGGGAAGCTTAGGCTCAATGGAGCGGCCGATTGAGAACCACGGAAGGTGCTTGTGGTAGCGAAGGACACGATGAAATTGGTGATTTAGGAACATTAGTTTGGCAATGGTGCGTGGAATGAACTGGAGGCTGAAGAGAATGAATAAAGGAAATTTTATTTGGTGTATATGTGTGTGCAAAACCAAGGGGCAGGCAATTTTACAGTTTTCAGGGGCTTACTCGTAAAATCAGAAATGATCCAGGGTACACCCAGGAACATGACTAGTGCCTTTTAACATTGTACAGCCCAACTTTAGATCTTGTCCACACCCTGAGATACCACCTCCTGACAACTCCATTTACCGATCCATAAGGAAATGGTTATGAGGCATCATTTGCAAGAGGAATGTTGTAATAGGGCAAAATCACAGAAAATGCAAATGATGAAAAAAGTGTTGGCACTACACAAGCACATTACTACATTTAGTAGCATTCAAAGACACTTAAGTCATTTCCTTAGGAAGCTCTATTTGGCCCTTTTTCAATTCAGAGTGGCATTTTTATTATCATAACTGATAGCAGGTGTTTGTGAAGAAATCGATTAGTATGCAGGGATGGAAATTACATTTTCCAAATGAATTGCATAGTCTGCAAGATATGCTGAAATCTGTGTAGCAAAATGCAAGCATCTATAAAGCATGTGCCAGCAGCATTATTTAAATAAATTGTCTGAACATAAATACGTATAGGAAAGTGTACCATCTATTATTTTAGGGGCTGTCTTATAAGCCTGTGGAATGGCACTGCTGAGAGTTCTTATTCTTGGCTACGCCAAGTGACCACTGTGCCTGCCAAGCAGGATATAATGCTGTTTGCATTCCTGGAATAGAAATATGATATCATTATACATTATAAAAACCAACAGCTATAATTCCCCCTACTCTCCCCCCACCAAAAAATCAATACCATAGCCAATCTCATCAACATTTTTATAATTGGGGCACACAACTGATTTACATTTCTGATTAAATGATTTCAAGCTTGATATTTACAAAAAAAATTTTGGTTACTCATGTGGCAGTAAGCAGTTACTTTCTAAAGGGTGGGAAATTGTACATTGACTCCACTTAACTTTAGGGTCACGCTGCAGCCCAGAGTCTGCTCCTTATGCAAGGCTGCCTGGAAGAGGCTACATTATGTTTCCGGGACCAAAGCTCTAGCAGAAAAAGAATCCTAATAATTTCTGACCTAAAATAATTTCTCACTCTGTTAAAAATTCAGAAACTTGAAATGTCAACTCTTTATTTTTTTTCTCTCATGCTTCCTGGAATACCGTACTAAATGTAAAGAGTTTTGAAAAAATGTGTCATCAAGCTTTCATGATAAAATTTACCCTAAGAGACTGTACAACGAATCCACTATTAAAATAAGCATAAGGATTAAAAATAAACTACAGCGTGCATCTTTTGGCAAGAATCCCCAGGGAGTAGTGCACTGGGTGCCAATAAATGGGATATTTAACTAAGAGACACCCCATGTGAATTACCAATTCCCAATAATAAAAAAAGAATAAAATTAGACACCTTAAATGTAAACTATATTGAACATAATTAAATTTCTTTGTTGTACATTTTAAAGGCACTCTTGAATGCAGTGGTGCCTCTGAATTATCATAATTAATTCACCAATCAACCATTTATTGAGGGAACACAGCTGTACCATTTTCAGGAAGGCTAAGGCCAGTACAGTCATCCATTTATAGTTACTCACTACTTTAGAACAGTTCTGGACACTGGAATTTTCTGATTGGATCAATAATGAAATAATAAAATTTTGCTAAGAAAGATTAAGTTATATTTCAAAAATTAGCACTAGACTAATAAAACTAACCAAAGTGACACCAGTGTATGAAAATTGATCCCAAGATTAAATTGCACTGCTGAAGAAAAGGCTTAAAGGTATTACAGCATCTCATTGTATCCTTTACTAGAGTCTATATAAACCATTATTCCTTATATTAATTACGGTCAAAGTGACCTCCTCCTCTGTCTCCTGTCTTACTTACTGTGTTTCCATGGGAACAGATAATGGCATGCTTAACTTCTTTAAGTAAATAATCTAGTGAAAGCCTTGAAATCTCTCTTACCAGCCTGAGCCAGCCTCAGAAAAATAATTAGCAATATATGAGAAATGTAAGTTATTTTGGGTTATGTCCCAGTAAGCTGACAGTCTGTTAATATCTTTTTCATGCTCAGGCAAGAAGTAACTAAATAATAAAACACTTTAATATATTGTTTCTAACAATATCTGGATTTCTACAGAACTGTTAGTCTTTGTGTCTTTGGGGAGCTCTGTGTTTAACACCCCCCCCACTTTGCCAGATGTCCTCCTGGAATGCTGGAAGGACACTGCTGAAGCGTATATTTCTTTCCTACACACAAAGAAAGTCTTTTTCAAGGATTTCATTGGCTGCAACCCAGGTAGGCAGCTGTATTGAGAGGTCCAGGACACAGGAGGATGGGGACAGGCTCAAGGCCTGGCAGATATCACCCCAATTTCTCTGTGCCTTCCATGCACCTTGCTCCGCCATGACCCTGGCTTCTGGGCCCCTATGAAAGGGAGCAGTAGTTATGGCCCAGTGACAGGGACTCTGTCCAGGTTCTAACTGCCCACCCCCCGCCCCGCATTCTGAGTCTTCTCCTGGGGTGTCTGAGGTGTTTAGTGGCTATTCTATGACAGACATCACACCACAAGGGACAGTGGTGTGTGCATTCTGCAGTGCCTCTTTCTCTTTCTGCTGCTGGATGGGACTTGGGTCTCTAGTCACCACATGGAGGAAAGGGGCCCAGAGACTCAGAATATCTGCCTTGGACTCTTCTGTGCCCAAGAAATCAACACTTTCCTTTTTTGGTTAGGCCACTGAAAATTAGGGACTTATTTTTACAGCAGCTGGTGTTACTCTAGCTCAGTGTTTTCCAAAAATTGGCCCGCATTAGAACCTCCTGGGGGGCATACTAAAATGTAAATTTCTGGGCCCTATGCTGAGAGTTTCCAGTTAGGCATGTCTGGAAGGAAGCCTGAGAATTTGCATTCCTCCAGTGCCCAGGTGGTGCTGAGACTGTGCTTTGAGAACCACTGCTCAGATCCCTGCTCCTACTATGCTCTGGTTCCTGATCTGGGCTGTGGTTATCTTGTTTGGATGAATACTCCAGAAGGAGCCACACGCTTGGCTTGTCATTCTGGTTTTATTCCTTGATCTTTTGTGTGGCCCCCAGCTCCATGCTCTGTACTTGTAAGGTGGCCCTGTCTCATTCCTGTGCCTGGGCCCCATGAGCTCCTCCCTGCCCCAATGCCCTGAGCACCTCCTGATGGAGTCAGAGGAAGATCTGGGCCAAAAGCAGAGTCACCACTCTGTTTGCTTTAAATAACAGTAGCAGTGACAGTAATAATAGTGGTAGTACTACATTATCTGCACAATGCACTTTCACCCTCACAAAAATACGATACAGTAAATACAATCATCATTTCTATTTTATAGGTGGTGGAACTGAGTTTCAGAGAGATGCAGGTTGCACAGCTGGTTGGAGGCGCAGGGTGTGGCTCAGAACCATCGTCCTCCACGTAAGGCCACAGGCGGCCTTGCTCTAAAGCCCTGCAGCCCGAGAAAGGAGGAAACCAGAGACTCTACAGTAGTGGCTAGTTTGTTCCCAGCAGAGGTAAAACTTTCCATTTCTGGCTCCATTTGAGGGGTGCTGTGCTGGCGAGAGGCTCTGCTATGAAAGCCGAGAGCACAGTCCTACTGTAAAATAAACATACGTATACTTTCCGCAGGGCAGATTTGGGGATGGTCCACGTGGAAGTTAAACTCACCCTCCGGCAGTCTGGAGGCCTGACTCAAACCACTTAGGGATCCCTCTTTCTACCCTGCGTCTCTGTCCTCTGAAACGGCCACAGTGATCCCCATTAATCCCTGAGCTCAGCAGCCTCAGTTGTTAAAATGCTTCATTAAGAGAGTTGTGGCTAAAGACCCATGCTGACCTCAGGACTCCTGAAGAACCAACGTTAGAACTCACCTATGTTTTGCTTTCGTAAGTGTATGTGTCTCAGCTACAATAAAGGTACCAGAGACTCCTCTTCCTGTTGCTCTGACCTCCCGCAGAGCTCTGTCCCCTGGGTCTATTCCAAATGGGCTGATGACAGCCAATGACAAGGACCGCCACCCTCAGAAGACCAAATGAAGGCACTGGGTCCCTCATTGTAGATGGCTTCATTCTCGATGAATGTTGCTGCCATCGCTGCCTCCCTGTGGCCAGGCACAGAGCCGGAAGGCTTCCTGGGACCATGTGTGCTGAGCAGCCAGTCTCCCACTAGACAGCCTCATATGGTACCAACAAAGTACAATTGATCTGTTTTTCAATAACACCTGTATCGCCACTGAAGCAGCAATCTTCCTCAAATTGCTCATGGAAATTCCTTCTGCTACATTGTTGCAGGATTATTATTATTGCAACTTAGCATTGACATAACATTTCATACTTGCGGTGTGTATTATAGTCTGCACATTAGCTATTATCAGAGAGAGCTAAACAGAAGCACAATGCAGTGTCTATTTCCATCTTTGTGTGAGGCCAGTGGAATAAGGGTAATTTGGAGAGTGCAGGTAAATGAGATCCTGTTATTATAATGGCTTAAAAGTGAGTCTGGAGGCACCACTGGCAGCAGGCGACTCAGGAAAAACATCCTCTGTTCCTCCCTCCACACAGCCCTTCCCAGGGAAGCAGTCTGCACCAGTGGCGGGGCTGGGAGGTGCTGCAGGGCCGCGGCCACTGTGGAGAACTCACATCATGCCTTATCACTTTTCCATTTACATTGTTATCCTCTGCTACCTCCCCCCAACGCTCCCCATTTTCCTCAGAGGAAAATAAGCAAAGGAAAGAGGCATGCTCACTTCTTCCAATAGCAGGGTAAGTCTGTCATTTCAAACACTGTTGAAGGATGCTCTGTCAGGCGAGCGTGCCTCTAGAGTCCGCAGGGAAACACATCAGAAGTGAATGCTGCAGGCAGGAGCCCAGCGCCGGCTCTAGGCCAGGGTGGGGGAGCAGGGCTCGCAGCTCCAGCTGGGTCTGATCTCAGCAGCTCCGGGCCCGGCCGCAGGGACAACTGCAGACAGATGCGGAACCTGGTGGAAGCCGACGATGAGGAGGGCTCTAGGCAGGGCTCTCCCCACACAGGTAGTGGCAGTAAGCGGGAGGGGAGAAGGCCTCGGGCTGGAAGATGAGAACTGGGGGAGTTTCTTTCTTGAAGGGGGAGTTGGGCCGGGCCTCCAAGTTGAGCTCCCACTTTGAGGAGCCGAAGGGAAGCAGAGCGGGATCATCACACGGTGGACACTGCTTTACCGAAGGACCAGCAATCTCCAGGAGGAGGCTGTGGGGCGAGACCCGTGAAGCGAGAGGAGCGCAAGGCGGCTTCTTTCCCAGCCCCTGAACCAGGCGGAGGCTGCTCAGGAGGTGGCGTTTCCCCCCCAACTCTTCCCTTTCTTTTGATTAGATTTCAGTTTTCTTTTTCATTTTCAATCCCTATTTTCATTTCCAAGATAAAAGACTACCTTTTAAAAAAATTTTTTTTAGAGACAAGGTCTCACTCTGTCGCCCAGGCTGGAGTGCAGCAGTGTCATCGTAGCTCACAGCAACCTCAAACTCCCGGGGCTCAAGTGACTCTCCTGCCTCAGCCTCCTGAGTAGCTGGGACTACAGGCTCAAACCACCGTGCCTGGCTAATTTTTCTAATATTTTTTTAGAGACGGGGTCTCACTGTGTTCTCCAGGCTGGTCTCAGACTTCTGGCCTCAAACAATCCTCCTCCCTCAGCCTCTAGAGTTGTTGAGATTATCCGCGTGAGCCATGGTGCCTGGCCTTTTTTTTTTCAGTCTTCTGAAGGCTGTAATGATTGTTTCTTAGGGAAGCCAGACTTAGCTACACCAAGATGGATCATAAAATGACACTGGCTTTCAGGGATAGTGACCCACAATACCACCACCATGGCATCCCTCCCTGGCAGACAGTGCAGCTCTGTGGGTACAGGACTGTGCCATGGGCTGTGCTTTGTGTGACTTCACCCTAAGGAGGAGCTGGTCTCGTCCAAAGAGAGAAGCTTTAAACAGCAATCCTTCCCCCTAAAACTCACTCCCCGTATTTCCTCATCAGCCTGCAATGTAAAAGCAGTGGTCTTCTCCCAACTGCTGCATTTCCTTCCCTTTTAACAAATGGTCACTTCTAATTTTCGTCAAGAAAATTTCCCCTCAGGAAGTGACATTTTCCCTCTCCTGCCCTACTCCTACACACACACATACGAACAGGTGATTCTGCCACATAAAACACATCCACACCATGAAATGTGAAATGAAGACCAGCCCAAACCTAAAGTATCTTCTCAGTTCTAGGCATTGCCCTTTGCAAGGAATAGCAACTTTTTCACAAAGCTTTTATTTTATAACACCAAATACTGTTGATAACAAAGCTGAGTTGAATAGAAAACTGTTTTCTTCTTTCAGTTACTTGCGCCTTAGGTAAACCCCAACTATCCAGACTGCTAAGGGGGAACCAAGACTTTGCTTTCATGCTTGGGCAGTGACTATGCCTGGGCTGCCCGTAAGCCTTCTTGTCTTCACTGTCCTTGTCACCAACACTGAAATTGATTTGTTGAACACTTACTTGTGCCTGCCATTGGGACAAAAAGAATTTCCATCCTCTCTAAACGCACAGCCACAGTAGGATGACCTGGTATGAACACCTGGCTGGTATCTCATGGTGTCTTACCACCTTGGTGTCTCCTACATGAGCAACCTTGGACCCACCCCAGACCCTGTGAATCTGAGATTCTGGAATGGGGCCCAGGGATGTGCATTTCGACAAGTTTCTAGAGTGATTCCAACACATGCCAATGTTTTAGAACCACTTCCCTAGCCTTTAGGGACCAGATTCCCATTTCCTAATGCTTTTTGCATAACTTTCTTCCACTCTTGTATGTTTTTGATTCTTTTTTGGCACTTGCTTTCTTTCAGCCTTTCCCAACAGTTTCTCTGTTATTGCAAGAAACTTCTCCTTTCCAGCTTTTGCCATCGACACGGTTCTGCCTTCTGCCTGCTCCTTGCAGAATGCTCCTACTGCCTCTCCTGTGATGACACTGTGACTGAATGCGTTCATAAGTCCTACAGGCGTTGTCTCCAAACACACTGTTCTGATCTGCTAGATATTGTGTATTACATTTCTCTGCAACCATATTTCCAGAGAAAGTTTCTACTATGGCAGGTTTGTGGCCTGCACCCAGGAGAGACCATGCTGAGCCTCTAGAACCAACCACCCTTGGCCGGGGGCCCTCGGGGGGGCCAGCCTCTTCACTGTAGGAGAGGAGGCCCCTCCCGTGCGGACGTGTTCCCCAGACCAGCCGCTAGATTCTCCGAGGCTTTTCTCCTTGGCAAATGCCCAGGCGTGCCTGTGTCCCTCCCTGACCAGTAATGGGTGAGAAAATAGTCCTTGGCTATTCTAGAGACAGAGAAAGGCAGGGACACTCCAAATGCACCTGGCACAGACCTGACGAGGTGGATTCTCCACCTGGGTCTCCCAGACTGGCCTTAAAGTCCCTCCCTCTCATTTCTCCTTCCTTTGGTCCTTTCTTATTTCCTATGTCAGCCACTTCCTGTCCATTACACATTTTTATCTTACTCCATTTTAATTTTGTTCACATTCTCACATTTTATTACCTTACCTCACCTGTTTTGTTTCTTCCTTCCCACCTAGTACTGACAGCCATGCATCTTCATATCACTTGCCAGTGGCTTGCAATCCATTGTGCATCAGAATCACTGGGAGAGTGTGTTAATGACATCGATGCCTGGGCTTTCACCCCAAGGCACTGGTATTTGCATACAGTTCCCCAGGTGATGCTCAAGTGCAGACAGGAGCATGAACCACTCACTTACGCCCTTGCTTCTCCACGTTGCCGCAGTACCTGGTATTTGCAAAATGCCACGGAATCCCTTAATTGGTTATTTCTCACAACCTCATCAAGGAAACTCTCTTAGGATGAGCCTTATGTCACTGCTGAGAAAGCCGCAGCTTGGAGAAGGGACATAATTTCCCAAGTTAGGCCAGAAACAAAAGCAAGGTACTTCCAGAGGCCTCTGGCCTCACGTGGCTCAGTTATTTCTTCACTCTATTCAGTGACTCCAAACTGTCTCTGACAACGACACCAGTTTTCACTCCTGTTGGCCCCTTTCTCAGAGCCACTCTAGTGCTCTGACCGCCCAATGACCATCTCTCCAAACGAGAGCATCAAGGTGAGCTTGGCAGTCCTCAGTCAGACCCAGAAAGTGGGAAGGAAACATGGAAGGAAGCCAAAGACGTATTTTCAGAAATCTCGATATTTTTTCTATTCAGACGGCTCCAGTCCACATTCTTCAACTGGACACATCTTCTCATTACTGCTTTTCATCCCTGGAGTTTGAGTGCTATGAAATCCTGCTTCGACAAACTCAGCATTCGTCTTCTCTGAGTCCTTGGGCAGGAAAAGTGCATGTATTTTATAAACTGTCTGGATGGCTAAATTATAGCAATTTTTCCCTGGGAGAGTTGTTCAGACATTAAAACTCTCTATATATTGAGCATGATAACCTTTCTCACATCCCCACAAAAAACTGTTTTTGCTTCGTTCATTAAAATGATTTGTTTTGTGTTTCTGATGAGAATAATTTCACAGGTAGCAATGTTTTATTCTTACCAGCGACTCCTCAGAAAGTGTCTGCAAGTGCTGAAGCATCAGTTAAGCACTATTAATCAAACACTAAATGCTTTTAAACAGCTCTACCTCTTTTTCTAACTGAGAAATAGAGCTGTTTGGGCAAGTTTATGAGGTGACCTTGATTGAATTAAAGAGGTCAGGAATGGAGTGGACTTCAAAGCCATATTCAATGATTTTTTTTTTTAAATGACTTCCTTCCAATTAAGCAAGAATTAGCATAAAATATTTTGTTTCTGAAAGGTTAAAAGAATTCCTCGGAGAAGGCAGCTCACTCGTTACTAGCTTTTCATTGAACATGAGAGACAAGGTGCTTTGTATAGTTTTATATAAAGTGCTTTGTTAACATGGCACTGATGATCTAGCATCAATTATAATATTCCTCAGGAGCCTAAATGTTATATAGAAGGGGCAAAAGAGTCCAATTTAAATTTAAATTTTTATTTCAAAGCCCAAGAACCTAACTTTTAATTACCTAAAAAAAAATCAAGATATATTTTTTTCATCTGCAAAAATGTCAACTTAGTTCTGGAGAAAAAAGCTTCAAATGTTACCTGACTCCTTTCTTTCCTCTTCTTCCTTGTAGCTCCATCCTTCACCTTGCCATAGTCCCCCCATGTTTTAATGACCTGAAAGAACATCTCATTCTTCCCGCCCTAAAGAGTAACACAGAGAGTCTCTGATATGTAATTATGCAAGCAAGATTCCCCCAAGGAGAGGGAGGACCAGAGACAGGTTGTAGCTTGGGGACTGCTGGATGTTTCTGAGGAGCATTCGTCCTGAGGGGAAGACCAGACATACTGCTCTGCATCCTACATACCTGCTCCTGCCCACCTCAGAGAGCCAAACAGACATGGATTATATACAGGAGGGAAGCACACGGGGCTAGAGAAGGAGAACGGGCTTTGAAGCCAGAGACCAGCTGTGAGACTGTGGCAAGTAACTAAACCTCCGTGAGACCTTAGAGTCCTTACCTGAAAAATGTGGACAGTACTGTGAGGATTACACAGATAATAGGGGTTTTTTCTTTTTTGGTTCAAAAAGAAAAGACAAAAATATCCCCCAACAGATTAAAAATTAGATCTTCCTAGTTTTAATTTCCTATCTGTTCATTTAACAAAATCTTGTCCACCTACTATGTACATCACCATGGGCTGGGCCTTCGGGGAGGAAAAGACCCCGGGCTGAGCCTTAAGGAGCATCTGGGATGAAGGGTCCTCCCATCTCAGCATGTTTCCACCCGTATTTGCTTAAACAAATGAAAAAGCTTCTCTAGGGCTAAGACAGAGTCCAGATGAACAGATTTACACAACTTCTCAGATGCTCTCAGCTCTCACAGTTCTTACTGTTAGGGCTTATCTGCTGGCTTTTGGCTGTGATGTCCGAGAGCACAGAGAGCAGAGACTGTATGGACCAATGGCTACTCCAGCCAGGAAAAGGAGAACTGATGCTGTGATACTAGGATTTTTCAGAGTAGATAAGCAACACTCTCAGATCACAAATGGAGTCTCAGTCTTATAAGCCTCTGCTATTTTCTTCCCCTCAATCTGGCACTGCAAGACAAAGGATACGGTATCATTCACATTGTGAGAATTCACTGAATATTTGTTGTTTCAATTTTATCACTGCTTTGTATTATGACATTATTTGAGACAATTTGTTGAGGCAAAGAGCTAAGGATGGAGAAATGAATGGCTCTAGGATACTCAAGAGTGTATATACTACTCTAGAAAATCGTAGTATTGTAGATGAAGTTCATCAAAACGACTAGTAAATCACTAAAAGTCGAGTGAAATCTCCCATTCTACCTCCAAAAACCTTGCCAAATATATGTTGTAAATTAAGTTGTGCCAGAAAACTTGTAATCACAAATACTCAATATAAAATTGCAGTATTTTTTCAGTAACTCAATCAATTATTGTAGGTGGCACCAAAATTTATTTTTTTCATTAATTTAGAACATTGGGAGGAGGGAGAAGATATATTACTTCCAAGATCTCTTCCAGATCAAAACTTCCCTGAGTCTGTGACTCTCAATCAGATTGATATTATTGTAGATGCTCCCCCTCAGACTTTTATTTTTAAGATATATTGAGAGGTACAACTCATAAAGAAAAGCCTCGGGATCAGGGAAGCAGGGAAAGGCACTTCAATAAATCTTGTAATTAGATGGTGAGTCAATAAACTGGTGATCTTCAGGTGGGCTCTCTCAGCCCCTGGGGCTGCAGAGGAAACATGGAGTGACAGGAGAAATCAAACGGCTGGTATTACAGCTCAGATCATTCCAGATCAACCATCAAGTGTGTGCCTGTGTTTTAAGGAAATTATTTTTTTCTTTATGTTTTTGGAGAGTTAGGAAATGGAAAACATGGGTGGTGACAGTGTGTGTGCTTTACGTAAGGAAACACACACCATGGCACTGCACATTCCCAATGTACTTCACCTCTTCAAAGCAGTTCTTGTTCTACTTTTTTCTTGACTAAAGCCATAGAGCAGACTCTGATTGGAGGAAATAAATATCACTCAACCAGAAAAGGGACTGGGCCAATTTACTGAATATTTTTTTAAAGCTGGCTTTTCTGTTGGAATGTGCTTAAATACACTTTGCTGGGTGCATTGCCTAATGTTGAGGCAAATCCCTTTCTACTTAGTAGGAAATACAGAAAATGATGGGAAGACTAAGCATAAGCCCCAGTCGGCTTTGTCTGGATTAACATTTTAAGGTAATAAACATCTCCAGTCTACCTTTGCCTCGAAATGGCATTATGGTACCATGCACACAGCAGGCACTCAAAATCCCTGGCTGATTTTATTTGGTTACTGACTCATATGATGCCACTTAAGGCATCTGAGAGAGATTTGGGAGTCTTTTCCCCAAATTCAGTGGTGCCATAAAAGGGTCATTAGCCTGGAAAGAAGAAGCTTGTATTGAGTTCTAGGCTTTCTACTGACAATCTTGGGTGAACAACTTAACTTCTCAACATGGGATTGCATTTTCATATTGGTAAAAAATATTTCTAAGATCTCTTCTATATCTAAAATGATTCATCATCACCAATCTCTCTGTGGGGAAGAACTCAACATTTCTGCCTGGCTTAGAACTTGAATTATTTCTTAGATCCATTATTTAATAGTTATACAAATATAATTAGCTCTTAGAATAGGAAATTGCAAGATGATCTGGTCTGAAAAGGTGGGTTAAATGTGGAAATTCTCTAATTTAAAGCAAGAGAAGCCAATTCAATAAACCATCAGTTTCTGATACTGGTTACAATTTGTCACTACTTTTGACTTTCCAGAATGAATGGAAATGGCCAGGTGGTATTCCCCAACAGACATGAACTTTACCATAGGTTCTCCGAGATAATTTATAAATTAATATTTACTGTAGTTTTAATTATTAAAATAATGTATGTATATATTGTGGACATTTTTGAAATTCACAAAAAAGAAAGCAAAAATCACTTTTAATTATCACTGAATATTTTGACCTATATCTTTACAGATTTTCCCCTAACATACAAATTGTGATATAGCACATACACACACGACTGGAATTATGTTCCATGTTGATCGGTAACTGCTTTTATCACTTAGCAATAGACAAAGAACCTTCTCTCATCCCATCGCATAGTCTAAAACACGATTTTTTTTCAAGGCTGCTCATGGATATGCCAGTAATTAACCAAAACCCTCACATAAAATATTTATATGTTTCTAAAGTAATTCTGAGAATTGAAAATGTAGGCATCTGCTTCCAGCTGCAATGACCCAGCAAGCCCTAGGTAGAAAGCAAGGTCCCCTGGGGCACTGCAGCTCTAGAAGTTAGGGTGGGCTCATTAAAGAACCTGCACCACCCTGCCTGGAGCACTACAGTTAATAGACTCTGTCATGCTACTTTGCTCCAGAAATGTCTCTCCTTACTTCTCTGCTAGTGGTGGCAGTCTCAAATAAAATTTCCTTCTCTAGCCACTTTCCAGAAGGCTTCCCACATTGAGTCCTACAAGAGAGGGGAGGAGTTGCTGAGCACTTCTCTCTTTCTCTGATATCAAGGATAATCAATCAAGAAAAAGAGAAGGGTCTCTAAGCCATTTAGATATGGGAGAGTTTACTATAATAACAATTTCTATATTCCCGTAAACTTCAAATTCCAGAGCTTACAAGTATGAGGTAAGTATCATGTAATAGCAAGTGGAATTTCCAAGACAGGGAAGAAAGTAATTACTTCTTTCATTAGTTACGTGGCCCTTAACTACGTATGGCTAACTAGAATTCTACAAGACATCTTCTTGTCTTCACTTTCAGGATTCACACAGTGGACCTAGCATTGTCAGGTCTTTGATTAATGAAGTTTATGGACAACAGTGCTAGTGGTCAAGGTATAATAGCTTTATGTCACCAACTGTGTTCTGATGAACAATGCAGTATAAAAGCAGAGGAGAATTAGGACAATGACGTTCATAAACAGTACATCACAGTGCTAAGAGGTTGGTAACAGCATATGTTTTAATATGGTCTGGTATTGATTCTTTTGGCCAATGTCCCACTTTAACAGTGTTATAGTCACACTTCAAGATTTTAGATGGAGAGGTATAGAAGAAAATCAATACATACTATTTTTCTACAACCAACTGGCCTACATATCTATAGCTTCTCTGCCACACTCATATTTAAGGGACCTAAAAGATGCTTTTGGAAGGTCTGATAACAGTTACCAGGCTTTTAATAACCTCAGGTATCCACTCTGAACACCTCAAAAATTACTTCAACTCTCAAAAGGTTCATGGGGAAGAGCCCATAATCCAGAAAGGATACACACTTATTTGCTCTATAGTTTCTATTTAATTACTATATAAAAGGGGAAGCTTTTTTAAAAAAAAAAATTACTTGTGGTACAAGGAGGCCTACCTGAAACCAAAATCGTTAGAATTATTATTACTGAGTTTTAAAAAAATACATAGAAAAAATACTTAATATAGTTAAACTGTGCAAAAGAAAAAAAATTGGAAGCCTAAACATTCTTTTGCAATGTTATAACACAATTTTTTCTTCTTTCCTCATTATTCTGAATCATTTAGATATTAAAAAAGAGAAAGAATTACTTTTATATCAAAAACAGGCTTTATTTTTAAAATGTTATATGCTGCCAGAGGGCAATGGGGTGATCTACTAAAAGTGTTTTGTACAAGCAGCTACTAGAATCGTAGGCAAGCACCTGACCAAGTCTGTCAGTGTTGAAAAGGATTATCCCTTTTACATAATCAGAAATTAAATCAGTTTATGTATTGCTTACAAACTATTTTTAATAAAAGGGACAATCAGGAATACATTCTATTAAAGAATTCTTTCCTATGTTTAGGAAAGAAAAAAAAAAAAGCTTACCAACTTACCCAGATTCTGTCATCTAACTAAACTCCCTCAAAAAATATTCTGATTTTTTCTAGAAGTTGTGCAAACCACACTTAAATTCCACAACACTGTGTTAGTTTTGCTCAAACGCAAGCTGAAAACATATTTTAACATCCTGTCAGAATGAGATACTAAGAGTGTTGATAAAATGACACTAAAATAAATGTAAATTTAGATTGCTGTTACAAGTGGCTGCTTGGCTCTGGGAGGATGTCAGGTTGCTATAGTATTTTCCATAGCAACTTTGCATCTTATTACATAAATATTCCCTCAGTGTCCTTAAAGCCTGCTAAGGAAACAGGCTTAAATCTACTCTCCTATGTAATGATCCTGCATCAGACCTTCCCAGGATGAAATGCCCAGAAAGCGTAATCAACTGTAATCTAGATAATGATGCTCCTGGCAGTCAAGAAGCATCAGGGCACTTCAGGCTGCACCCAGGTGGCAGAGCTGCGACCGCGTGCTGCTCGCTGGCCATTCTTCTCAACCTTTCCCAGGTCAAGGCCTCTGCAGCTCTCCCTTTCTGAAAATTGGTTGATAACTTCCTCATTCTTCTCCCCTGCCTGCCGACTGCTCATCAGCCCCCAAGCCCTGGGCCAGCCTCAAGGGGCTCATGGCACTAGGCAAGAAGCCAGGGCTAATAAAGCCCAACTTTGCTCCACAAATGCAGCTGGGAAAATGTGCTGGGCTGTCACACAGGAAACCGTGTGGGGAAGCCCCCAGCTCCAAGCTAGTATCAAACAGGTGTGGCTTGTCTAAGAACCTCAGCTAGGGCTCAGCTCGGCGTTATGGAGGTGCAGCACAGTTGAGTAGCTAAGAGTATTGGGGAAAATATTTGGTCTCCTAGACACAATGCAATTTCAGCAACACAGATCGATTTTACACGAAATACGTGATTAGGGAAACTTTGTGCATGTATGAGAGAGATGTCAAGAATCATGGCATTGTTCGGTGCTCCATAAAAATAGGATTATAAGGCAGCTAAGCTTAAAGACAGTTTAGACTTGAAATGTGAATTTACAAAACAGATAAACACAGTCTGGTTGGGCACAAGGAATGGTCCCATTAAAAAGGAATCTTCTGCCACAGGGCCAATTTAAACAGCCTCTGTCTCCTTGTATTTAAAAGGTAAAGCAATTTATAAAAAAAAAAAAAATTCTACACTTTTCAGCAGCATGTCCATTATGGAAAGGGAATTGTAACTGCACATGAAATTAGGTAAATGAAAAATCGACCCAAAAGAAACATTTATTTGAATTCCTTTGCCAAGATTAGCAAGACTTTAAAAAACAAATAAAGGAAAGAAACAGAAAAGCCTTGGCTCCTTGCAAATGAAGCTCTATTTCAAGAGTTCAAGAAGGAAGCAGGCTACGCAGCCTACCTTGCAAGATTTTTTTCAACATCTTTATGCCATATTAGGTTTGATTAATCACATTTCCTTGTTTGGGCCTGGGGTTCCTAGAAGATGTTCGGTTGAGGTTGTGTCTTGAATTCGGTGGTCACCGGTGGACACACACTGCTGCTCTGTTTCTCTCTCAGGACATAACACCCAGGCTGGTCATTACATGTGAAAACAGCTTATCCTTCCACGCTTCCACTTGACACGATGTTTTTGCCTTTGGGGTCTGTTTGTGCCGGGAGCTCAGACTCTGGCATGTGGCCTCAAACTGAGCCATCTCACTTTCGGTGTCTGAATGCTCTTGTCCGTCTGCCAAGTTCTGAGCCACTCCAGAGTAAGACTGCTTTAGATCACATTCAGTGCTTCCTAAAAGGACACTTGTATCAGCTGCGCATGACAAGGGCCCCCTTCAGTTGCTGCAAGACCCAAGTCTGGCATTTAATTACTCTCTCCTTCTTCTGTGCCCAGGCTGGTGCTGGGGAACGGTGAGCCTCTTCTTAAGCTTGTGCCTGATTATAATTTCCCTGTTGTTCATCCTTTAGGATTGTTCAGAAGCAACATCATGCAGGAAACAAACTAAATTAGAAAAGCAAAGGTAGTCCTGGTATTCAAAGAAATCAAGGGGACGGGGATGTTGGATAAAGCCTTATTATTAATATTATTATTATTATTTTTTAACCTAAAGAGTCCAGTTACATATGAAACTATTCAGACAGACTGAATACTGCTAGTGCCAACCAAGCTTAATTATGAGTTCCTAATTTGATTTAGTGGCTGATTTGGAAAATCCTTGACTTCTTAGCAAAATTTAAAAAAAAAATTCTGTACCTATGTTATGGTGAATTTCCATGGAAAACTGACAACCCAGAAAATACTCTGTATAATTAAAAGAGTGTTTGCTCCTATAAAGAGCTCAGAGTTTAAATGAGGTATAATTAAAATCCAAAAACATTTGCTTATGTATTATGGAATTGTATAATGGTTTGTCTATTAAACAAGGGACTTTTTAGTTTCACTCTTCTAAAATCTGCATTCAATGTACACTCATCAAACACTGTGTGAGGTATCTGCACTAGGTAGTGATGTTCATTTTGGTTTATACTAAATTTAATTTACTGGCTTTAGGACATACTTGACATTAGGCATCAGACTTTTATTAACTTAAAATGTTTATTCTCTTCAAAAAGAGTTTCACACCCTTCAGGACAGGATGCCCTATAACTAACCCTTTCTATGTCCCCTGAGTCCACAGTGCCTTGAACATAAGAAAGTGCTCCATGAATGTCTGTGATAGTTAGAATAATGCTGGTTACAATTCTCTGGGCCACGGCCTATTCAGCATGTGGCACTGAATTTTCAATGTATAAAGTTCTGGACATTATGAGGAAATGAATTATCCTTGTTTGAACAAACTTCTTAACACTTCCCATTTAAATTTCATTAGAACAAATATTCTCAGGGTTGCCATTCCTAACAACTTATGGGACAAAGGCATCAAAAACATTGAGATCAGAAGAAGGGGAGTTCAATTGAAGTCAACAACTTTTATTGAGCACTTACTGGAGAAAAGCCCAGGGCCAGGTATTAGAAGGCGACTAAGATAATAAGCAGAGTTAACATTTACTGAGTACTTATATGCTCAACAGTGTAAGTCAAGTCAGAAAGGCCTTATGCACATTGACTCGTTTAACTCTCACAATACTAAAACTGATTGGGTTTTGCCCTCTGAGGCCTTATAATCTAGGACAGATTTCCTTCCTCTTTCCTTTCTTCTATGTATTCCTCATGAACACCTGCCCCACCCCTACAGTCAACCTGGAGGGAGGGAGGGAGGAAAGGAAAGAGAGGGAGGAAAGGAAAGAGAGCGAGGGAGAAGGAAGAATAGATCTGGATTTGAAAGTTTGGCTTGATTCCAGTAGGAGGCAGACTAAGCAACAATCAATGTGAATTCATATCAAAAATTATCTTCACAGGCTTTGGAACAGGATGCCAATCTTCTTGAATGAATGCTTTGATAAATCTGTCATGATTTTTAAATTTATTAACAAAGTTCATTTCTATTTTTATCAGCATCTTAGTTTTGCTCCAGCAAACTTTGTTTCCCCTTCCAAGATGCAACTGATGAGGAAGCGCGAACAGCTCACCCAGAATTATGTTGTAGTTACAGCAGTACTGGAGAACTCTAGCCTAAGACATGTTGTGAATTATTAGTTGTAAATTATTATATGCGGCAAAAAGCAAAAGTACAATGAAATATTCTTCACAACCAAAAGAACAGAGATAGAGCAAAATATTTATTTTTAAAAAAGTAAACCCAAGGGATCATCCAGAGTCTGTACACAATAAATTGTGCCTTTTCTAGAAACCAAACCAAGTCGATTCTCTCCATCTACCCCAAGAAATAAAACCCACGCAGATTAGTTTTTGTCCGAGTAGAGAGATGACAAGCAAGGATCACATCCTCCTGGCACAGGCAGGTGGCTCCCCAAAGCGATTCTTGGGTCAGCTACCATCCAGGAGGTCTGGGGCAAAATCCCACTGTTTTAGCAGAGACAAAATAGGCAAAGGATTCCTTAAAGAGCACTTTTTCTACTTCAGCATTTGGCAATTCCCCTGTCAGTGAACTAGAGCCCTACATTTTGAGAGGACTGCTCCCATGTAGGTGACTGGCAGATGCAAATTTGTACCTAAAAATGAGAGATGTGTTACCTAAGGAGATACCGTGAAAGGTGTTTCCTTCAGGCTCTGGGCCTCCAGCCTCCCTTGCTTCAAGCAGCGGTTAGCAGGGATTTGTCTGCGGTTTGGTCAAAAGACCAGATGGGAATTCTTGCTGTCAGGCTGTGTCCCCAAATACACAGGGCTGAAAGAAAAACCACCACCTGCCCTGTGGCAGGATCTTCAGGGCATGATGGAACAAGAAAGGTTAGTTGCTTTCCTTTCCCTTTAATCAGTCCTGCGCTTTCTTCAGAAACCACATGCCCCATTCTCTGGTCCATCTCATTTTGAAAAGTACAAAAGAGACTTTGAACTCCTCAGGGGCCTGGCATTTGAACTTCAGTTCCTTCATCTCTTTCCTTAGTACCTGGTATACAACATGCACTGTATCTTGCTCATTAATTCTGCTGACCAAGTTAAAAGCCTCGCAAAAGTATTTAAAAGTTTAGGTTCCACTTCATGCTCTCATCCAATGCCTGGGCGACAAACCATGAGAGGTCTGGGGAGAGGGCTTCCTAGTCCAATCTCCAGGGACAGCCTCTGGAGGCCGAGGGGTGAAGTCCTCGACATCTCCGCAGATCCTTCTGCAGCAAGGTCAGGCACCAGTCCTGTGCGTATCCACTTGCTGCCCTGGTTTGCAGAACCTCCTCAGTGAGCGTACTGTTCACAGTCATTACTATTCTGCTCCTATCCTCAGCAGACTAGGAAATTATACACATTTCTTGGGAAATTGACAGGTTGTTTAAAAAGAAATGTCACCAAAAAAAAAAAAAAAAAGCCACAGGTTCAAATCAGAATTTCTGATCGACTCAATTCTTCTACACCTACCTTATAAGGATGTTAAGAATCCAAGTTTCATGTCAACTTGGACCTCATCTAGAAACTTCAAAAGTGATGAAAGCTTTTTGGAGAAAAAAGTTTCATTTCTATATCTGAATATTTCATTGAATTTAATAAAGCCATACTAAAACTCCTTTTTTTTGATATATGAAGGTTTGTACAACAGAAATGCTGTGAGGAAGGTGGTCTCCTCAAATAAGTGAATCTAAACCCGATAAGGAAGCAGTTCTGAGAAATCTGATAGGAGCTACACAGGAGATATATACTGACACACAAATGCTAGGTACATTTTTCAAAGGACATATGGCTTCAGAAAATAGTGGCATGGTGCCTACTTGTATGCTAGGATTCTAAAAGATTTCAATGAATGGAATTTGAGGATAGAAGGGAAATTTTCTAGATAGTGATTCTCAAACTTTCACATGCATCAGAATTCCCTGCAGGGTTTAAATCTCGGATTGCTGGATCTCACTCCCTCCTTCCCCCGAACCCAGAGAAGTTTTTGATACAGTAGAGGTCTTGGGTGGGGTCTGATAATTCACATATCTAATAAGTTCCTAGAGGATGCTAATGTTATTGGGCTGGGTGCCATACTTTTTAAAACCACTGCTTTAAGGAAATTAAAGCCCCTTCTGTAGAAGCCTGGATGCAGGAGCATCTTCTTCTGAGGAGCACTTGCACCTCTGGCATCTTCTTTCAAAGGCCTGGAGAAGCAGAACGTCCTGACCACTTTGCAGTCTCGATGACCTGATCCTTCCTGAATCTTGATTTTGGCTTCTACTAACAAATTAGCAAAGGTCCTCCATTCCTGGTTACCTGTAATCTTTCTGGTAAAAAGCCTAAGACAGGCTGTGTGTGTTTTATTCTCTGGTACATGGGAAGAGACAGATCAAATCTACGCCGTCTCCCCAGTTTTCTTTTTTGGCAATGCTGGCGGTGGTGGTTCCTCCCAGGGCCTTTGATAACCCCCTTCCACTCAGACGAGCAGTCTCCCTTGGTGTCTCCGGTTTTGAATGAGCGTTTCCCTTGCCTGCTTTTATGATACCAATGGATTTACATATAATTCAAGGAGAGAGTTTTAAATCAGCCTCTCACATTAGACAGAGCACAACAAACAAGGTTCTCTCTAAACTTCTCTCCTGTTTACAACTCAAGGAGTGACGCCAAATGAGAGCACTGTTTTGATTATAGGTTTGGTGAACTAAAATTTATTGGAAAAGAAGTCTAAATCTCCAGCATGTTGGCTCAGAAGCTAGAAAGCTCTTTTAGGGATTAAACAATTCCCATGCAAGAAGTGCACTGACTGAAACCAAATTTTATCTGTATTTCAGTGTCAGCCGTGGCTGCCATACTCCGGAAAGGGATTTTTATGGAAACAAGCAAATATCTCTGAAAGAAAAAGTATTATGGCCCCACATCTATGTATGGAGAAACAACTGGAACAATTTAAATTGCTATGTTCCTAAGGAGTTTAAAGTTCTGTTAATAAAAAGCAGAGTCACTCACAGATGAAGTTTAGTATAATTCAAATAAAAGTGAGTTACATGGCTATTTCCCAATACTTATTCCCCATCTGAGATTTGGAAGATCATTATACCTCATAGGTCTGTGGCAGTTAACAGCATTACCTGATTCATCGACTCTCATTTTCTTAGTAGGGCTGTCACAATTCTCATCGTCAGACATTTCCATTTCTTCCTCGCGGCGGATGCCCATGAGCTGCTCACTTTGAGCATTCCGGAGCTCCTGAAAGTACAGGATACACAATGTCAGAGTCACAGACACACCTGCCTTCTCCTGATGGGCTTGGGGTATATAATGACTGACATATCAACATTCAGAATCCAAAGCTTTTCCCTCCCAAGCACAGCCCCACCTAATCTAAATGAAGTTCTGAAGAGTATGGGGCAGAGGAAAGACCCAGGTCAGACTTGTGATATATCCCTGCTCACCAAGGATGAGCCAAGGGCTCTTCAGCAAATTATTTAATCTCTCTTAAGTCTTAATTTCCTCATGTGTAAAAAAAAAAAAAAAATAGGGGATAGTAATAACATCCACCTAGCAGGGCTCTTGCAATAACTGCTTAGAAATACCTATTACGTGGCTGGCACAGAGTAGGGACTTATTCCTTATGAGTAAGAACATGAACAATAGAATTAAAAAGGCCTGGTCTACCATTGACTCACTATGTAACATTTCTTCATCTCTCTTAGCTTCAATTTGCTCACTGGAATATTGTAATAAGTGTTTTGAGGATGAAATGAGTTACCACGTGTACTATAGTTATCATCATGCAAGATCCTTGGTTTGCTAAGTTGATAATGTTGACCACTATTATTTTTCATGTAAACATAGTGCCCCTGCATGTGTATATGTGCCTGTGTGTGATCCCTCAAACACACACACACACACACACACACACACACACACACACACACACACACACACACATTCAAATATATCCAAAACTTAATTAAAAAGATGTTAGGGAACAAAATAAAAGCAGATGCCTTCTCTTTTTGTATTTCACATTATTTTGTAAGGGTTATTGTTTTGGTTGTAATAGTTACTTTAGCATCACTTTTAGAGTTACGGATCTTAGAATCTCATCTTCCTTTCTACATTTACGAAGGGAGTGATGACAACCAAGTTCTTTAAGCCTTTGTCTATTCACTCACAAAGGGGGAATAATAGTAATACAATGAGGTTTAAATGCAATAGTGTATGTGAAAACTCATTGTAGAAAGTAAAGAATTTCACGATAATTTTTTTTACTATTTACTGTGCCTAAAATAACAACATTGTAATTATCTACATTAAATCATTATATTAGCATTTTGTAACAAGCTGTATGTTATATATTTGTGAATCCTTATTTATTCTGTTCTCTTACATGTGCTATCTTCAAAAAGACTTAAAATAGGAAAAAGGCTCCATTATTCTTTTTCCTTCTTTAAATTAAAGTCTCTAAATAAAAATCAAATAGTTAAAATAATTTCATTGTGTAATCAATAAGCATATGAGTAACAATAAAACTAAATTACTACACCTAATTTATTAGTGGCATGACTTTAAACATATTTCCAGTGCTCATTTGATGGATGTGTATATATATCCACTCCACATTATAGGTTCTCTCAATTCTCATCTCTCCTTAGCTCATGGATTTTAACTGCATGATGATGGAAAGCAAATTATTTATTGCTAACCATATTTGAATGGTCAACTCTGCACCCTGGGAATCCCCACTGCAGAGGACAGGGAAGGGGGAAGGCCGAGAGGCAGGGCCTGGGGTGGGGACAGGGGAACCAATCACAAGGCAGCCCTCAGAGGCCACCAGGAAGGTAGACACCTCCTTATTTGATCATGCCACCCAGAAGAAAAAGGTGCCAATTCTGTCTTAAATAACACCATCAGGCATTGGAGGCAGGTGTCACGTGTGATTAGTGGGAGAATTTTTAGGTTGTGGATAGCTAATTTTTCTACTGACAATTCCCCAAGAGGTGGCTTGAAAATATTTGCAACAAGTAAAAATCAGGGGGAAAGAATAAATGAGGCTGAAAGTGCCTGCCTGTTGTTTAGACCCTACAATTAATGACAAATTATCACACGGTAGATGTTCTTGTGAGAAAGGTGGTGAAAAGGAAAAAAAAATTTGAGAGGGGGGGAAGGTGAGGGTGTTTCCACAGGGTGCCTCTGGTTTAGCAGTAAATCACTAGTACACTCTAATACATCTGTAGAGGTGTTGCAGATAATTAACAGATGCTGTACATGGGTATGTGGGAAAAAAATCAAGCCAATTATCAAGCTTATATGCAACTGAGAAATCATCCACAATGTTAAATTACCAACCGGTATTTAATCAATTAAGCGACACGTAGGAGAGAAAATCAAAGGTAATTTAGACTTCTATTTCCTAACATATATCAAAAGAGGTGGGGATGTGGCAGGAAGGCACAAAGACCCTTCGCAGGAGCACCTTTGACAACTGCACCCCATCTGTCCCTCTGGAGCATCCATTTCTACCTCCCAGCGCCAGGCAGAGCGAGCAGGCTTCCCGAGAGCAGTGCCCAGAGCTTCCCCCTCACTGCCCGGCACAGGGCAGGCAGGGTGAGGGGAGGCGGGAAGTTGCAGCAGACGTGGCAGGAATCGTGACTTCGATCAATATCTGACACTGGCTGACACTCACATTCTAATGACAGCCTTTTGATGCCCGGGTTTATTCAGCATCCTGCCACCTGCCTTTCTCTTAATATTCCTTTTTAAATCATGTTTCGTGTTTATGTGATGAAAAAATAAATAAATAATTCATAGACTGGTCATTCCCAAATGATCAGTAGTCTATGGATTCCAATTTGTATTCTCATCACCCTCAATTTATATATTGCATCACAAATGAAGGACTCTTTTCTTCTCCTGAAAATTAACTTGACCAGGGTCTCAACTCAGTGTCAAAGAGAACATTGGGTAAGTACTCTTTGTATTTCTGGTCCCTGAAAAATTAAAGAGAGATCCCACCTCCCTTTACTCATCATCCTGAACAGAAAACCAGAACTGTATCATTCACCAACCCCCTTAGGCATTAGTGAACAAAATAAAAAATGCCCTTCTTAACAATAAATTGCACTAGCATTTTAAGTGTCACATTATTGTGAAGTCATTCAGTATTCACCATAATAACAGTGATAATAAAGAATTCATTTGGTATTCATGTGGATGTTACATCTAGTGCTATTGGTATTCAACTGTAATTTAGCATTAGTTAATGGGCACTTAAAATGCTACCCAAATGATTGATATCACAGCACTTTGTGGTCCCTCAAACTCTGTATAAAACACTTATTTTGCAAGTGTGAGCTAAAGTCATTAAATAAATAAACCTTACCTTCCATAAGTTTGAGATTTTGAAAGAGGGGAATATCATTTAGAGAACTTTAATATTAACATGCTAGTGATGGAGAGGCATCCAAATGAAAAACATTCTCTCATAAAAAATAAAAAAGAAGCAAACAAAGACAGTATACTTACTTTTAAATTACAGGTTCAAAGCGTACACTACACTGTAGAGTTAAAAATAACAGCTGGATGACCAATGACTCATGACACATTTTGGTCCTTCTAGGTGGCAAGGAAGGTCAAGTCTGGACTCTTTTTTGCGGGGTAGATACTCACACTTCACACATGCATTGATGCTGAAGGGTGGACTCAGCTAGCCTGGAATTCCCTGACAACGTTTGCTCTGGGCAGAGGTGCAACAGAACCTAACGGCTAGCGCAGGGGGCTGAGACATTGCTTATGATGAGGAGGCATGGATGGAAAGGCACGCTTGCCATTTCTAGCCCAAAGGACAACCATCATCATCACGTAAAACACTGAGAAAAAAAAATCTGTATTTAAAAGCTAGTTTTCTATTTTAAGTTACACTTTTCTTCAAAATAATTTATGCAGCAAAGTGCCTTGGTTTATTTCTGAGCTCTTTACTGTGAATAGGAAGGATTCTTTTCTCCCTTTGCAGGGGAGAAAAACACTCTATTCTCTAAGTGTTAAGTCAGCTGCTTTTCTGGACAAGGAACAAGTCTGAGCTGAATTTGGAGCTGACAATGAGAAAGGACAATGGCAGGAGGACTGCCCACTGCAACAAAAACCACAATGGCTGCAGCCACACTGTTCTCTGCCAATCCAGCTGTGTGATGGTGGTTAAAAAGTAATAATAAAATCACCAACCTCAGAATGCTTTCGCCAAATGTCTATGTTCTTGCGCTGGGCTTTCGAGAAATGGTCCCAAGCTTTTTGTCTGGTGGAAGCGTTGAAAACGGCCACAATCTGCTCAACTTTGGTGAACAAGGAAGTCAAACAAGACAAGTAATTTATGTTGTGATCACTATAGGGAAGCAAAGCAAAGACACTAGGAGTCTATGGATGATGTTACAATAGAAACAACATCATCAATATCCATCCAATTTGTGCCTTTTTGTACTTACATTTTAGCAAGGTTGGGGATGTCTCCCTTCAAGTCTGTCTCCATAACTTTAGGTTAAAACAAATTCTAAGTATGACTGGGAAAAGGTCATGAGCATCTACTTCCAAGCATTCTTTAGCTCTTGCTTAAATGTGGGATTGGGTGCATCTATATATCTAGATCTACAGATATATAGACACAGGTGCTGGCATACACAGAGAGATATATAGATAAAGTAATGCCTGGGTTGGGGGCTTCGAAGTGAAGCCAAGGTGGAGTGGCTGAATGAGGAAGAGCCACACATCCATCTTTTTCTCTTTTGGCCTCTCTGCCTCAAGGACTCAGTTACAGCCCTCTGAAGACATTACCGTGTTCAAGTTCCAAGATGGGGCAATGGATAGTTGTGTCATATCTGCCCTCAATCTCAGGGGCCATTTTCCCTCCTTGGCTCCTTTTTCTCCCCCTGTTGCACTGACTCCAGCCAGCCCTCCAGCCCCGGGCAGGGACCAGGGGCCACCGCCTCCACTTCAGCCGACCAAGGCTCACCCAACTGGCAGCACTGGCGTGCAAGGCCTTACTGCAGCACCATGTGGCACCCTCCATAGCTCATCATGATCACAGACCATTGTTACTTTCATAAGGCTCCCCTCCCCCTGGCTCCCAAACCAGATGAAGTTCTAACTCTATGATCTTGACTTTGTTTAGCACTTCTGTTGCTTCCACACATGGTGGGCACTATTGGAATGGTAAGTGTTGAGGGGTTGTGAACAAAACTTTGTAGAGACAGGGATGGGCTCTTAGTAGTAGTGGGTGTTAGGGGTGGCCAACCAACTGTAGACTCAATCTTGCTTAAACAGTTATTGATCTAGTAAGCATGGGATTAAGGAAATTAAAGCCCTGAGTTAGTCACATGATTAAACCTGAACTTCTAAATATTTAGTTAGGAAGACACAGTTAAAATTAGGCTCTCATGGATGTTAATACCCTATCAAAATATATCTTTTGCAAGTGATTCCCAAGGCTCTATTATAAAAAAAGGACATCGAGGTTCATCCAAATCTTCTGGTATCCAAAGAATGTCAAAGCGTAACAGAATAATCCTCACAGAACAACACATGGTGTCACAATTTTACAAATCAGCACACAAAATAAACGAGTGTACGATGGAGCAGAATTCCATTCACTTACAACATTGTGAATATCTTCTATGCTAATGAGCAACTACTTCTCAATCTATGGGTAATTTTCACAGGGGGCTTTCATATTTACTGTTTTCCACCTCAAGAGAACCCAACTCCAAATCTCCTTATTTAGCAAATCTTGTCCTGACACCAAGCCTGATGAGAAGGGACAATAAAGGTTGAGACTAAGTATTTGGGTAGTAATTGTCAAAATTCTTCCATGAAAAAGGGTAGGCTCTTAATAAAAAAAGTTACACTAAAGAGAAAATTATATACGTTCATAAATGGGGGATGCACATGGAGGAATACAGAAGGGAAAAATGCTTAGAAGAAAGACTCAATGACCTAATATTGCACAGGTTTAAGGGCAAAAATAGATCCCTTAATATCTACTCAAGCCGCCACGTACTATTGAAGATATCCTGTCTGAGGCCAAGTGCCTCTTTCACTTAGAACGTGTTATTATCATATTCCAGGGTGTGAGTTCAATTAATTCATTCATTCATTCAACAAACATCTGGGATCCTACCAGGTAGCAGACACTTGACTGATTGGTAGAAATGTATGATTAAGATACGGTCCTGCCCTTGATGAGATCACAGTCTCTAAAGAGAAAGAAAGGTAAGCAGATAAGTATCCTGTGCAAGAGAGGTATGGATGACAGCTTTGGGGACACAGAGAAGAGAGTAACTAAGTAGGTGGGTGGAATCAGGAAACAACCCACAAATGAGGCAACATTTCTGCCAGGTCTCAATAGTGAATCAACGCTTGCTTGGCAGAGAAGGCAGGGGTGGCCTGTTCAAAGGCTGGCATGGAGATATGAGAAGACTTTGCGTGAAAGTAGCTGGTAGGGATGGGGCTAACGGAGGGTGAGAATGGATCAAGGACCATGTATGCTAATGCAGATTGTGAACTCTACGCTGTAGGCCAGGGGAGGCACATCCAAGCAGGGTTTGCTTCTGAGAAATTACAAAGGCTTGAATTTAGGCAAAGGCTCTGTAGGGGAGTATGGAGCACGCAGTTATTTGACAAAGAGAGTTGATAGAACAAGGTGGGTCACTTGGAGGGGGACAGGAAGGAGACCAGGATGACTCAAGATGGGAAGTACATTAGAGACCAAGAGAATGAGCACAGGTAGGGGTCTGAGAAAAAAGACAAGACATTTGCTTTTGGACATGCTGAGTTTGAGACACCTGAAGTCCACCCAACTGGAGCTGAAATATGGATTGGGGGTTCAGCAAGAAGTCAGAATCCAAAGAGATATGTGTGAAATTTTCTGGGCCACTTTCAATTTCTTATAATTGTATTCTTTTCAATAGGGTAATTAATGAAAAGCAAAACTAAAGGTAATTTAATTTTATACTTTTCTTATAAAGTTTCACACTTTTCCCCTAACACATTCACTAATGAAAAAGCAAAAAAACAATAACTGGGTCCCTCAGTGTGAGTTTGAAGACTCTCACAGCACTCGGATGGCCCAGTTTACTTCTCTCATTCCTGCACAGACTGGTCTGAACCAGCCATTTGTCTTAGGAACGAAAGTTCTTGGGCACACGAAAGGACTCCAGAGGAGTGCTTGGATCAGCATGAATTCGTCATCATTAGGGAAAAACCACCTCCAAGAGTATACCCTAATGAATGTGATTCAAAGATAGTATATTTTTAAAATCATAAATCAGGATGACTACCGGCATCACTGTCATAGGGAAAGACCATTCATTATTCACTGAGCCTACAGGGGGAACACCAGAGGAAGTCCACGAATTAGATGACCACTTACTACTTCTCCAGTATAATTCATACTACTTGTTCCATGTACAATAAAACTACAAGTAGTTACTAACTCAATGGGGTCTTCAAAGCTCTACTTCTTGGAGAAAGAGAAACAGCACACAAGATGGCACGGGCATTTGCTCAAAAAAAGTAGAGTACAGAAGTTGCACCGCAGGCAGAACAAATGTAGATCATCCCCACCCAGTGCTGTCACCACCCTGGTGGGCTATGGAGTGGTGGCTAGAAGGCCCCATGCCATCCTGTATCAGATAAAAAGCATAAATTCTGTTCTATGATTGCTACTTATTTATTCAAAAAAGTATACCCAAAAGTTTTAGAAGTATTATCAACCAAAAGACTTCTCTATCAGAAAATTTAAATTTACCCTTCACATCTTGCAAATCTTTCCCCTGAAATGCTTTAATTGTTTTGCCTAAAGTAGGTTATTTGAGGATCATAAGAAAAATTAGATGTGACTGATTTTTCAAAAGTATGCTTGAATGTCAGTCTCAGATGTCATACTTGAGTCCCTAGTATGCCCAGCAGCTATACATGAACATGAAGGAAGGATAAACAGGCCTTGATGAAGTTGCTAATCATGCTGTATAGCAGCAAACCCTTCCTAGTGATTGTTCATTGGCTTATAAGTGTGTGTGTGTGTGTGTGTGTGTGTGTGGAAATACATATACCCATATAACATATACACGTATACACATATACATACATATATACATACATATATATATTCTTTAGAATTTAAAAACAAAAATCATAGACTAAGTAATTTAACAACTGTTTTTTCTGCACTTTCCCCCGCCCCAAAATGTTTGGACATCTGCCGAGTTTAGAGCACACTTCTTACTGATAGGGAACTTTGTAAGTATCTTGAGAAGTACTTGTTTTTAGTTTTCTCAGGGAAGGAAAGCTCAGAAGAGGTCATCCATTTATCCAGAAACAGAGCACATTTAAACAAGCTCCCTGGGAAAGAGCAGGACACCAGGTGCAAAAGCTCAGATTTCTGGGCTGCACAAGGCTCCTGAACTTTGAGCTTTGGGCAGAGAAGCCTTGGGAGAATGAGAGAGCAAGGCCAGGGCCCTCCGGAGAACACAGACACAGCCCTTTCTCCTTCAAGTCCTGCTGACTGCATTCTTTTTCACAGTCCCGGCACCTCCTGTATTCCTTGTTCCAGCTAAGTAGCTGTGAAAGAGCCTTAATCCATTTAGTGTCCCAAATATCTGGAGAAACTGATTAAGTCCTTACAGGCGGTAGGCCTGCCTAAATAAGGCACCTCAAACAAATCTTCCAAGCTTAATTTTTGTTTTTAATGCTATCTGGGCTCATGATAGAGCCTTAACTCTGTAGGGTTCAGAGGAAGATTTTTTTTTCCTTTAATGGATAACATTTTTCCAAATCCTCTATGAATAGCTCATAAGAGATTTTCAAAGGCATATAACAAAGGAACTAGTTGACCCCTCTCACCCTAGCTTGTTATTGTTGTTTTTAAATACTAAAAGCTAGGGGAGGAGGGACAAAGAAAGTACATGTAAGACTTTAGATGCAAGTCTGGAATCGATGAGGCTTGGCCCCAGAATGAAGGGTTATAACAGAGATTCCCAGACAGACTCCGGCACATTCACTCGGTTCCTGGGGCCTGAGCATGGAGGAGCTAACTAACAGTCAGCCTGGCAGGAAGCCCAGGAAACAGAATGAACATGGTCAAACACATACTTTAAGGACGCATGGACTGGAATTTCAAGCCGAGGAGGGAAAAGGGAATTCTGGGGTTTCTTCCTGAGATGTGTAGAGAAAGCGTCGCAGGGTGCTGCGAATCCGTCACAGCCCGTCAAACCCAGGCCCCAACACCGACAGCAGACATCACCTTTCTAGACTTCCTGACTAGGTTAGGACTGACACCTGGTTCTTTCAGGGAGTGGGATGCAGACAGAAGAAAGAGAAACATGCTGATCGAAGTATAAAAAAAATAAATAGATTGTTTTTAGCAAATTTCAAGCAAGCAGGAAATGATCAAATTGCTCAAATAAATGGAAAGATATTAGGCATACAGTGACTTTTTAAGATTTGTATAAATCCCAGGACATTTCATGGAATTGTATGTCCCTTTATTTATACATATATATATATATATATGTTCAAAAATTTTGGAAAGTAACAAAACAAAAATCCATAAAATTATAGTTATAATGATTCCTCACAATATATAGCATTTATTAATTTAGTTTTTTCAATCCAATAAATCTCCTTCCTCGATTACCCCTAGTAACTAAATAAAAGTTAATACATGGTCATAATAAAGAAGAAAATAAAAGTCTACTTTCCCATACTGACACCCCCCCCCACCAATTTTTCTCTTTAAAGGTAACCACTATTAACAGATTCTAGCATATCCATCCAGAAAGAAGTTATGCACATAGTACACATTGCGTCTGTTTTTCTATGTATAATCTCTTTTAGTTACACAAAAGCACTAATGTTATACACACTGCTCTGTACCTTGCTTTTTTTCACTTAATATATCTTGGAAATCTACTCATGTGTATACTATTAATAAGGTTGCTATGAACATCCTCAGACCTATCTTCTGACATCCTTATGTAAATATCTTTATAAAAAAAACTCTTAGCAGTAGAAAGGATAATAAAAGACTATCTGAATTTTTAATTCTGAGAGCTATTGCCAAATTATGCTCCAATCTATGCCCACTAAATATTTTCCAGATTGTTTCTCTCCCCACTTGCCAACAGTGGGTAATCAAATTCAATTTTTGCCATTCCTCATAGATGAGAGAAGGCATGAATTACATGGTGACCAATTCTTTGCACCAGTGATAGCTACTTTGTAGTTTCCACTATAAATAACAGAAATAATTCCAGACTCATGCAACCCGCCCTTTATTCACAAGTTGGCTCACTGCTAAGAGTGCTCATACAGCAGGAAGAAGAGAAACCTAGCTTCTGGGGAATCTTTTCTTCTTTGTGACTCTCCAAATGGTAACCCTGATTTCCTCTGGATCTCCACTACCTCCCCCTTGCTATGAAAATCACATAATGGCAACAGGCTATTTCTAATTACCTAGCACTTACTGGGCCAAGCACTGTGCTTCAGGATTTAAAACAGTAGTGTTCAAAGTGTGGTTCCTGGACCAGCATCATCAGCCTCATCTGGAAACTCATTAGAAATGCAAATACTCAGAGCCCAGACCTACTAAGTCAGAAACTGGAGCGCCATGCCCAACCGACTGTGCTTTAACAAGCATTCCAGGCAATTCCAAGGCACACCAACGTTTGAGAACCTCTGATTTAAAACATTACGTGTTTAAATTTCCCAACAACCCCCTGAGGTAGGTGCTATTATTATGCCCATTTCACTGAAGGAGAAATTGAGATTCAAGGAGAGGTATAGTTACATGTTCAAGGTCATGTATTTACCAAGTAGTGAAGTTGGGAATGAATTACATCTGTTCAACTTCAAATCATGTGTTTATAGCCATTATCCTATGGGCCAAAGTCTTATGAGCACCAGAGTGCGTAACGTACTAGACATTGTACTAGACACAGGGGCTAAACGGAGCCAGAGACGTGGCCTGGTCCCTGAGCTGCTCAGAACCCCTGGGGGAGACAGCGGAATACACGATGGAATCACAATATGAGAACCGCAGTAAGGGACCTCCTAGAGTGCCAAGGGAGGCCAGGAAGGCTTAGGGGACCCCTGGGCTGAAACTTGCAGGTGAGTAGAATTTTCCAACACAAACAAGCCAAACATTTGAGGTTGTGATGAGGCAGGAAGCTGCATTTACCTCTCTCTAAAAGTTTATTGAGGAATCTGAGCCACAGTGCAGAAAAATCAAAGTGTCTGGGAAAAGGGCCCCTATTTCTTTTGTGTCTGTCTCTCAGGGTATCTCTGCGGCCCTCAGCCTTCTCATTTAGTCTAAAATTCACTCTGTTGTACTTTTGTTGAAAAAAAAGTTGTTGAATAATAAGCCCCAGCAGTGGAAACTTAAGCAATGGGGCTGAGGGAATGCTTTTAGGACTCCAACACTGGTTTGGGGACTCCATGTCGGGGGGAGACTGGGAAACCTGTGTTTGTCAAGCCTTAGCTCCACCACTAACTAGCTGAAGAGAGCCTCTGTTCAAAGCTCAAGGCAAGGGGGGCTGTACTAGACGGTCCTGAATCTCCTTTCTGGCGCTGGGAGCCTTTAGAACAAGACTTGGCAACGGTTTGCAGCAAAGGAACAGATAATAATTGTTTCTGGCTTTGTGGGTCATACAACTACCTTGCTATAGAAGGTGTCTACACACCTAAGCAGTTAGTCTCCTTAAACGGAAATCCTTTCACTTTGTGGCTACTCTTTCATTATCTCCCTGCATACAGTTTTCTTTTGTTGGAGCACAAACACTAAGTTGTACTTTTGCAGTTGCACGAAGAGTCGAGAACACATCATCTCTGCCTTAAAGTAACTTCACTAACACCTTACTTTTCCTTTGTTTGAAAGTGTCCTGGCTCTTAAAATCTTTGTTGGAAATGTCTTTGTGTGTGGATTCTTTCCAGTGTAGCTCAGAGACTGGTTCCCACAGCCCCCGATGGCCATCAACACACACGCCCGTCCCCTGGCACCGGGCAGTGGCTTCTTTTCCAGTCCTGGAACTGGGCTCATACCAAAGTAGCAGGGTTTTCATCTTTAGCTCCCAAAAGTTATCTCTTTGCTGAGTTGCTGTGTTTCACTCAGCATGTATATACTGTGCTAAATCTTGAAATCTGGCCCTCTACAATTCTTTATTGTTCCAGAGTATAAGACTAATTTCTCTCTCATATTTTGGTATCAGTAAAAATAATTTTTTAAAAACATCAGCATCATTATTTGAGTCAGTGTATGTATTTTCAGTGAGATTGAAAGGACGGATACCAAACAGGCTCGTTTCAGTTCTGGCAGGCTTTTAGAGTCTTTTACTAGCACTTTTGGTATCCTGTGAAATAGAACATTCCATGCTCATCTTTGATTTGGAAGGTGTTAAAAAAATTATTTTCTCTGGACATTTATTCCCTGAGACCAAGGAGGTATCTTTTTAATGGAAATAATGTTTCCAGCATTTAATATGTTGGCAAAAATAGCCGTCAGTATGATTGTGAGGAGAAATAGAAAACCCTTCTAGTTGCTAAAGCTGTTATGGGGGATTTTTTTTTCCCATGGATGAACTATAGCAATGACCGCTACAGACATGGAAAAACATTCTAACACTTCATAAAATTCTTTTTCGACAGCAGGGGACATAGGAGCCAAATTTCCCTTGGTGGAAATAAAAAACGTTTAGCTGAGATGTTCGCAAGAAGTAAATGATTTCAGAAAGAGCTTTTTAGGCAGAAGAAATGTGGACGAGGACACCAATCTGCCTAAAAGGGGGATCACAGTACACAGAGATCAGAAACCCCCACATTTCACTCCAGCACTTAGCGTATGACCTGGCACTTGATAAATGTTTGTGGAATGAATTTAATCATTCATTCAAACACCTGAGGCTTTTACGATTTTAGCCGAGAAGATAGATGAGGGTGAGACAGCGGAGAACTGTCAGTGCTCTGTGCAGTCGTCTCTGACAATAATTCTGACCAGTCTTCAGCACCTGCAGGGTGCTACAAACACACTGTCAGGGTCACAATGTGGCTTAAATCCACAGAGCAGCCCGGCAGGAGTAACCTTCACAGCAAGGCACAGGCAGGACATTTGCATGGAGAAATATCTTATCACCTGTTCTACGATCACCTTAGGAGCTGTTGACATCATGGTTGGGTCCTGGCAGATTCTTGTGGTGTTTAGATATCTAGAGACATTAAAGGCTCTAAATTGTTGATATGATAAGGATTGCAGAATTTTTAGGGTGGGAAGGGACCTTAGGGGATTATCTGGTCAAACCATTTTATCATCAACATGAGAAAAAGGAGACTCTAGTTGCTTAAAAGACTTTCCTGAAGTCCCAATTAGTGGTCATATTGGATTAGAACCAGGATCTCTTCATGCCTAGTCAAAAGTCTCCCCACCATTTGCTATTTTTAAGACCTAAAATGAGGTTGATGTCATTTGCCATCACAAATGTATAAAGCAAAATTGCATGATAGGTCTAACATTCCCAATCTCCAGGTTGAACTACTATTAACAACTATAGTAGTACTGTAACACTACTACTGTAAAATTCCCAACTCAAGTATATTCTGTGTGTTCTACTTGAAAGAGAATGGCATATTAGAGCTAAGTCATCAGTGACTCAGGTACATCAGGGTGTACATCAGGATGTACATCAGTACATCAAGGTGTACTCAAAAAAGTAACATTTAGAATCTGTTTTGCAGTTACTAGGTTCCAGCCCAATTTCCAAGGTCATGTTCGTTTCCATCTATGATTGATCAACAACCATACATGGTGAGTGCCAGGCGCACTGTCTGGAGAATGGACATGCTTGAGGCTCTGACTCAGGGGGATGGGCGGGACATGGACAATGTATATAACCTGAACTTATGTACCCCCATGATGAGCTGAAATAAAAAAAAAATAGAGGCTGAATGAATAGAATATGAAATTCACTTGCTGGTTATGTATTCCTTCCTCCCTTCATTGAACAATCATTCACTAATAAATGACTCTGTGTTGGCATCCCCCCCCCAAAAAAAAAAAAAAACCAACCAGCACCTGTACTGAGATCTTCACTGTGCTTACAAGAATTATGCCAGGCCCAGGATGGGCACAGGGAGGTAAGTGGCCCAAGTCTCTATTTAGCATAAAATCTCACTAGAAGAAAAAACAGGCAAACACACACACGAACCTGACGCATATAAAATAATTATAAAATAATTAGGTGCTCAAGTAGATAGTTTTAACAAGCGCTGCAGAAGGTAGAAGAAAGGGAGATGGTGGTGGGTTATAATGGATGGAAAAGATTTCCTGGAGGGAGTGAAACAGAAGTGGGCTTAAATCTGGCACTGGGAGAAGGGGAAACATTTTTTGGCAAGGGAAGCAGCGTGAGCATGTGGAGGTAGGGAAGAGGGTGGTGCCAGAAGCAACAACTTCATTTTCTACCCAGACAGCAGCATTTATATTCAGTGTGACATCAGGACACCTCTTCAACTCTACATGTAAACTATACATTTATAATTATAATATTTTTTACTGATCATTTCCATTTTTCATGATTAAAAAACCCACTCACAGTGTTAAAAAGCAAACTGTACAAGGAGCCAAGTGTTGGTTCTAATCTGCCCATAAAATGCTAAATGACCAAGGCCTCTCATATCTGCTCCCTGAGCCTCAGTTTCCTCTTCTGCAAAATGAGAGGGTTTGGCCTAATGGGTCTCTGAGGTTCTTCCTAGCTCTGACATTCTACAATTTTCCCGTTTTATTCATGCTCATTATATTTATGGCCCATATTCTTAAATTAATATTAATCAACCCTTCACTGCTGTCTGCTTTCCCAGTTGCCTTTCCTCCGCTTTGCTCCCTTCTCTCTCTTCTCTCTTACCAGGAAGCGCATTGGGAAAGCACCAAAGTGGGAATATCATGAAGTGTTTAAATTTGCATCAGATGTGTGTGTGTTGTAACAAGGCATGCACAATTGATCATCCTGGCATGCATATTAATCACTGAATGCGGTGGTACATGCTTCCTCAACTTTATAAACAGCTCCTGTCTGAGCTTTGAAATGACAAGCTTTGCTCATAACTGAAAAACTGAAAGTGGGCAAGCCTTTGGGGAGTTCCTATGAAGTATGAATTTTTAAAAAGCAAAGAAGATCCAAACGCAAAAGTCTCTGAGTTGGAAACCCTGGGGAAGTTTCTGCCAAATGGACAGGACAAGAAATGACGCAAAGGTGAGACAAGGATGATATAAGGACAAGCTAAAACAAGAATGAGATGATTTAGCTGTGCAGGAATTTTTTCCTCTTTTTTCTGTATCTAGCAAATGAGATCTATCCAGCTGGCCCAGAAGGGAGCAGAAAACCCCAGGTGCCACATCAGGACAAATGATATCCTCATCTAACATCTTTGATAACTGGACATCCACGATCAGCAGTGAAAAATTACCCCAAACAGAAGTGAATGGATACTGTACGTCCCAAACTCCTGGTTGGGATTAGTTGCTGCCCCTTCATACTTTAAGCCAAGGCTTCCATGAAAACAAGGCCTATTGTTTCTATTTAATAGCTGTCCTGGGGTGAAAACTAGAGATATGAAAAAAGTTAGAACTTACTGAAGGGTGGGGAACCTGTGGCCTTGGGGCCACATGTGGCCTTCTGGATCCTTTTGACTAAATCAGTATTGTAGGGCTGCTTCAAGCACCACATTTGTTCTATAAAGTTTGGATTCAGTCAAGGGGCCGCACTTGGGGATCTGGAGGGCCACATGTGGCCTTGACTGCTGGACTTTGATAGAGACCTGGAAATAAGTCACACCCTTTTCTTTTTGCTATTATTAATGGCTCTTGATTTTTTTTTTTTTTTTTTTGGAAGAAGAAATTTTGTTAAGCACTGAAATTCAGGAATGGTATCTCAGCTTTCTTTCTCCTTGATGGCTAGAAAGCAATCTAGGCCAACCATTTAAGTAAATAGATGGCTTCCAAATGAAACCAAGGACAAATATGATAAGCAAGGCATGGAGATAGGTGCATCTGGTCCAGCTCATAGATACACGCCTGAAGTGTCCCTTGTCCTGTTCAACCAACTGGCTATTTCCAGCAAAATCCATAAAGGGATCCACATGCTTTTGCCACTCTTTGAGCTTTACAATGTACCTGATCTTCCCTGGAAGTGCTCACTTGCTATAACTAGCTAGTATGCCAACATTCCTGTTTCCACACTGCCTCACAACAATTTCCCAACATACCTGGCCGTTTAATGGACGGGCTGCCACGAGGAATGGCACTGACACTATGTGGATCTTCTACAAGGGAGGGAACCTCAGAATAATCAGGATATTTCCTGCCACCCCAGGGAAGGACAGCTGAGACACCATTCCAGAATATTCGTGTTTAACAATCCTAATCTCATTCTAAGGGAGGAAGCCAAAATGCAATTCCTGTGGCAATTGCCAGGAATATTAATGCAGACAAATGGACTGGTTCTGCTCTTGGAACATGCAGCAGATGTGTCAATCACTGTGGACTTTGGCAGTTATTGTTTTAGAAGCAGCCCCACAATACTGATGCTAAACTCACCTCATCACACTGAATGCAGCTGCAGAAAGCAGAAAATGTAGTTGCTACACAGGAACATAACTCCACCAGAGAGAGAGGAACTCAGAACGGGATGATGAAATATGCACATACCTACCAGGTTAGTCAGGTTACTGCTAATATTTTCACAAGGAATGGTAGGATTTGTTTCCCCTCTGCATCTGGGGAGTAGTCATCTATATAAACACACATAAGATTGTGAAATTCTGAGGTTGCTCAATGGGATTATACCATCTTCCTGTTCTGCCTCCCAGGCTTAATTCTAACCTAGGCTCACATTTAAGGTATTTCCCATCTTCAAGTCATCCTGAAAGATCTTGGCTATCAAAGACTCACAAGAAGGCCCCTTGGGCATTCCACGGCTGGGATGTGTACCCCAAAGCCAGCACTGTGGGATTTTCATAATTTCTGTTGATATCTGCCAACTGCTGAAATACTTCCCAGAATCAAATGATGGGGCTAAAGGGGACTCTCAAATAGCAACAGGTAGATGGTAAATGTAAATAAAGGTCAGGCAGTTACAATTGGTGATAGTCCAACATGAAATCTTCTGTTCACTCTTTCACCCCTGCTCTCCTAATATCCCCTAGCCTGCCATCAAGGGTTTGGGAAAGTGCGATTTCCAATAAAAATATAGCTACTGAGCTCTTTCTTGGATTTGCTTCATTACACATGCAAGTCGAAACCGCATTACCGGCCAGTGGTGCTAACACAATGCCAAACTATTTGGTGAGGTCACCAGAAATTTCTGAACTCTCTGTTTCAGGCTTCCTCCCTGCCTTCCTATTACTCATTTATTCACTCAGTTGTCCGCCAAATACTTGCTGCATATTTCTATGTTCTGGGCACTTGATATATATGGATGACTGAAAAAGACATGTCCCTTTCTTTGTGCTGCCTGCTATAATCACTAAAAGCAAATACATCATGAACTCACCACACATTTGGATCAGTGTTACAAAGGACCTTAATAAGATGCAGGGACAGTGAATCTACCAGAAGAGGATGGACCAGAAAGACCTCTCCGAAGGGGTGGCATTTCAGCTAAGACCTAAAGACTGAGAAGAGCCAAGCAGGCAAAGAGCAGGGGGAAGAGCACACCAGGCAGAGGGAGCAGAGAGTGTGAAGGCTCAGAGGAGAGGTGGCTTTGATGGGCTCAGGAGGGTGGAGGCCAATGGCATGATGCACAGTGAGCCCGGGGAAAACTAGCCCTGAAGAGGCAGGCATGGGGGCCCTGCAGGCTGGGGCAGTGAATATTACTGTAAGTGTAATGGGAACCTACTCAAGGGATTTAGGTGGGGAAGACATGATTATGATTTACAGCAGATGGTGTGTCAAAAACAAATTGAACTGGAGTAAAAGTGGAGAAAGAAAGGCACTGTGTATGGCAGAAACTGCAAAATGCTTCCAAATAGCCATTTTCCCCTAATAAGAGAATCCTAATCTTATTCTGGAGAGCAATGGGCCCAATCAAAGATTATATTTCCCACTTTCCTCATAGTTAGGCATGGACATGTGTAATAATTCTGCGTAATAAGATATATGTAGAAGTCTGTTGGGGATTTTGGGCAAGTTCTGCTTTCTTGGTATAATAATGCAAGTCCTTCATGTTTCTTTCTTCCTCTTCTTCTTTTTTTTAAAATGTGATTTCAGCCTGAAAAAAGATGTGATGGCAGGAGCAGCAGCAGCCATATTAGATAGCTATTCAGGAAAAGCTAATAGCATCAAAGAAACCTCAGCTCAGACAGCCTTGCCCCACTGGACCACTGCCACCAACACTTATACCTGCATTTTACCATGTGTGAAGAGAAAAAGTTCTACTTGTTTAATTAAAGATACAGTTTGGTGGGGTTTTCTGTTACTCATAGGTGGACACCATAACTGACATACTAGGTAATCACAGTAGTTCAGATGGCCTGGACTTGAGTGGGGACAGTTAAGAAAAGGGGGCTGAAAAAGGGTACAATGGGACTTCCACATGGCCTAGATGTGGGCTTTGATGGTGGGAAATGGTGGGTATAAAAAGTACTCGTAAGATTTTGGCTTGAGAATTTATTAAAATGGGAAGGAAAAGCCAGAAGAGGAACAAGTTTGAAGATTACATGCAAGAATTAAATTTGTGGTATTTCAAAATTGAGGTGCCTCGGCGGTGTAGCTATCATGGTACTTCCCTCCACAGTGGTTGGGCCTCCCCACTCCCTCTTCATTCTCTTGTACTCAGGGAGTGGGTGGGCCGGCCTGCCTGGAGAGAGTGCCTGTTCTGGTCCTGTCCTCCCGTGCCCAGGCTGTTCAGGTGCAGGCTCCAGGGGACAAGGCCTGTGGTCTTCATGCTGCCTGAGGCTGCATGCTCAACCCCCAGGCCCAGCATCAGGAAGCCAGTAATCGATGCACAACTCAACCACATTTTCCAACTTGGCTTTTATCGGGAATACAAAGCTGATATTTGGATTCCCACAGGCTACTACTTTTTTGTCTCTCAATTGCTTCAGACGTGGGCTGACTTCCACCTATACAATGTCACTGTTCTTACAGCCACATTATAGGGGCCTTATTTTAATAGGTGCCTCTTTCAATAGTTAATTGCCAGATAAAACTAACTTCTTTCCTACTCTAATCTGTGGCTGCCCTTCTCTCTTCACTGTTAGAGCCAAGGGTTGGATCTTTCCTGCCAGGTGGGTCTGTAAACTACATGGAAATGAGAATTTATTTAAAATTGATGCTAGTGAGCAAAAGGTAAATACACAGTAATCATTCTACTGTTTAGGCATATGGCTTCTCACCATGATGTGTAGGAACTGCATTATTAGAACTGTTTGGCCCCCCTCCCCAATTTCTTTACCCCATTTTCTACCCAATTCACCCTTACCTTCCACAATCCATTCTCTTCTTCCCTCCTTTAAAGGCTGGTGTCAGTATTAGTTTTCTTTATTCTATCCCTAATAACCCTTACTTTAGAATTGCTAGACATACGCACTTGGTTAAAGGGCCATTCCTCAAGGATGGTGAATCCTGGTAAGGTGGTTTGATATCGGTCTGTATGAGACAGAGTAGTTCTATTCCTTTTCTTTAAGGACAGATTGGTCTCATACTGGATATTTGGTCACTTATCAGAGTTTACGTTTAGGAATTTGTTATCTGATATGCTATGCTGCTGCAAAAACTGTCTTTTGATAACAAAGTCATATAAGATACCTTCACATTTAAACTTCTGTTTTTTCATGCCCCTCTTTCATCCCATCCTAATAGATACATTATTCCTTGGGTTTACACTGATGAAGGAGGTAACAGGCATTTTGGCACATTATACCACGGAAAACAATACTTATCCACAGAATGCATATGGAACTCGCATATGTCACTATTGCACGTGGGCCCCTGCACCTGGTGTGGAATGGAGCATAGCATTGTTACGGTGCCATTCGTTGGCTTTTGCTAAGCAAGAGACCATCGGCAGCTGTGATGCATTGTGCCACTCTGACTTTAGCTACAGACACAGATAGAGTACCCACTAAAAAAATATACGCCCTTTTTTTTGAATAGAGCCCTGGGTAATTACTCTGACTATTGTTCTATGGGAAAGCCCTATTTACACCCCTTCATCAATTTAGGATTTACACATAAAAAATCACTAGCGCTAAGTAGTTAAGGCAATTTGCTTTCCAAATAAAGAAAGGACAAAAATCTCTACTTTGAGTTGCCCATGTTGACAGCCAAAGCTCACCTCCAATAAAAGATCCTGAGAAGGAGTTTTTCTGACTGTACCTTCTTCCTAAACAGAGCCCAGGGAAAATGTGTTCAGGTCTGCGTCCTCCTGTCAGCACCAGGGGGACACGGGGGTCTGTGTGGACAGCTTGCAGGAGGGTGGCTGCCCCACAGGGGTGCTAGGCACTGCAGTGGGTCCAGCAGGCACTGACGCCCCCAGCTGCCCTGCCCTGGTGGCCAGGCCTGGTGTTCTGAGGAAAAGCTACAGAAACGTTGCTCACCTTGAGAAGTAAGCTCTCAGGGCAGGGTCCGTGTTCCTCCAAGTTGCCACAGAACATGAAATAGGTTATGAAGTTTGCCATTCAGTATGGAGTAAAATGGGAGATTATTGAACTACTTACCCCCAAATGAAAAAAATAAAATGAATAAAAAAGAAAAGGCAAAACCACAACGAAAGAGATGGCCCCCAAAATTTTACTTACATTGAGTGAGGATCCCGGTTAAGGCATTTTTAAAATTCTCCTTGGCTTCCTCCATCTCTTGCTCATGGGTGGCCTTTTCATTCATCAGCCGGCGGACGTGGCTGTTGGCCGACTGCACCATAGAATAGAACTGGTTTGCAGAACGCCGATTCACTTCCCCTCGTTCAATCCAGGAGAGTAGCACTGTGATAGCCTCTGAAAACTTGCTATCATCTGGAAATGGAAAACCACCAAGTACCAATCATGCCAAGGTGAGCAAATATACTTTATTCTGGTTCCTCTGAAAATACAGAGCAAGGTCTATTCTAACGGATATAGTTTCAGAACGTGACAAATCAGCTTTCCTGAGACTGACTGCTTTACCACTACTTAACTTCTCTTTTCTCATCTAACTCCACGGCACCAGAGAACCACCTAAGAGGTTCACACTCTCATCTACCAATCCTGTGAGCTCAATTTTAGGAGATTTGTTCTGGGCATTCTTAGTAATAAGGTACAGCCTCATTCTTCCACCAAACCTTGATTTCTCTTTCTTAAGATTAACTAAAAACACTGTTCTTAACCTATGTGGCCTCCACTTCATTTCTTTATTCTTTTATCAAAAATATTGTACTATAAAGTGATACCAGTTCTTGATTTATAGAAATCACTGAGTTAGTGTTAAGATGTGGAAGACATTAAATTGCTTTAAAAGTGATTATAAGATATTATTTCCAAGGCAGGTAGTAGGAATAAGTCAATTCTGGTTCTACCGTAGTTCAAAACTAATTTCATTTCAGGGCTAATATAACATATTTAATTGGGCTGAAATAGAGAACATTTCTTTGTTCCTTGTTTTCCACAAAAGGGGACATGTTCCCTGTGGTGGTCAGTGCTTGCTTTGGGTGGCTATTGGGAACCCCATTTTAACCTGCCTCCGGGAGTGTGCTGGGGGGCAGGGGTGGGAAGCGGGAAGCAATGTTCCACCTGTAAATAAATGATAAAGTTTATTTCAAAGAAAACAAATAGACTTGCCTATTTGGAAATGGTTACTGGAACAAACCTGTGTTGTGTGGCTTGGAGGTGGAGAAAAAGCAAGTTAGAAGGTGATTAAGTTAATTAGAACTGGAAGCTGTACGCCAGTTATTACAACATTAATTGATCCGACTACTGCTGAAGGCTCACTGCATATTTTCCAGGTGACTTTGAGGGGAGAAACTTTTCATTTATATTTTTCTACTACTGGAAAATGTGACTTACGAAAAAATATCCTACATTGTTTTACAAGTGAACGAGGTAGACTCTGAATTCTAAAAACCAGCATTAAAATTAGACCGGAAGATTCAGATTCTGATCCATTCATTGACAAATTCTGAGTGCCTACTGTGTACCAGGCACTGTCTCCTCCAGTGGGGGAACATCAGAGACAACCTTATGCATTGTTCACACATGTAATAAGCATATATATACTCCAGGTGAACAGACAGAGGGTGATTCCTGTTTGGTGAAGGAATTTTGTGTTATTTTACTCGCCAGATTTTTAAAATCAACCATTGTGTAGTTACCAGAATTTTACACATCATAAAAAGCCTTCCATTTGCAGAGTGCTTTGTAAATTTTATAGGGTGCTGTACAAATATTTTTAGGACCTTTTCTCCCAAAGGCACAGCTCCCTCAGCGCAGTGGCTGTTTGCCCAGGCTGCGTGCATGAGTGAAGGCACGACTCGGCCTAACTTAAGGTCCTGCAGAGGGCGCTCTGCTTTCTCCAGGACTGAAAGCAGCCCTTATGGGCCAGGAGACTCCAGGCCCTCGCCTGCTGTGGAGCGGCCTTCTGGATTTGGGCATCAAAGCTTTGTTCTGAGCAAACCTGCTCCCTCTGCCCTCACGCTTTAACCAGGGGAGATAACTGGCCTGGGAACACCCACAGAACACTCTGCCAGTGAAGGACTCGAGTTTCCTTGAAAATCTCGACCCACAGGCGCAGAGCACACTTATTCAGTATCGTAGCTGGCTCAGACGATTTTGTTAACTCTGGAATTTCAGTCTAAGTTCAACCCTCAGTGAACTCCAGCTACAGCGGTGTCTTATCTCATTTCATGGACCGAAGCGGCTTGTATAAGATAAAATCCATCATACAACTTAACATTACGTTCGGCCCATGGAGAGGCCCATAATTTAGCATTATGTTTGTGAGAGGTCCACTGCGACCGTTACAGGCAGAATAAATTCCACCTCCCTCCACGCTCTCTCCCTCTCTCCCTGACAATATATGTTAGGAGAATGGACCTCAGAACAGACGGCAGAAATAAACCTAACGCTCAGAAGAAATTTTTTTTTCCCCTCTTAAAAGATAACAACAAGAAAAAAGAGAACGCTGACTTCATGTGCTGTCTTTCCCCTTTGCTGTGCCTTTGGTCTCTGCATAACACAGAGAAAGAAAAATCCTGAACATTTTTGTTATGGAGCTTACAAAGAGAGAGTCATGCTGTTCATCTTTCCTTCCCTCATATGTTGGTAGTTTTTCCTTCTCTTGGCTGGTGGTCACTCAGTTCATAAATAGAGTAAATTAAGAACACACTTAAATTTAAAAACGTATCTTTCCTCACATGATCTGAAAACCACATTGTATTGCTCTTTACTCCTAGAACTAGAGCATAAGTTCAGCAGCAGATTATAGTTTCTAGAAAATGGAAAAAAACATCCTTAGGATTAAGCCACTGAAAATATAATATTTAAAAAGTAAGTAGGCCGGGCGTGGTGGCTCACGCCTGTAATCCTAGCCCTTTGGGAGGCCGAGGCGGGTGGATCGCTCGAGGTCAGGAGTTTGAGACCAGCCTGAGCGAGACCCCATCTCTACTAAAAATAGAAATAAAAATTATCTAGACAACTAAAAATATATATAGAAAAAATTAGCCGGGCATGGTGGCGCATGCCTGTAGTCCCAGCTACTCGGGAGGCTGAGGCAGGAGGATCGCTTAAGCCCAGGAGTTTGAGGTTGCTGTGAGCTAGGCTGACGCCACGGCACTCACTCTAGCCCGGGCAACAAAGTGAGACTCTGTCTCAAAAAAAAAAAAAAAAAAAAGTAAGTAGCCAAGAGATTTTCTAACATTTTAACAAATACCACTAGGCCAAATTCCATTAGCTTAAAGGAAGAATAAGAAGAATATGGTTTTGAAAACTCCCAGTTTCATCTTCATTTCTGGACTTTCTGAAACTGGCAAGCCAATGTATGATTGATGTACTGACATTCAAATTAAATTTAAAAAACATTAGTTAAGGCATGCTTGGTAACTCTAGTCAATATTTGTTGCCATGTAAGAAGTGACTTTAATTTATATTAATTAAGACTAAGCCAGTAACTCCCTCTGGAAGGCTTCGGGAGCACATTGGGAGCGGTCATTTTCAATACCCAACTGTAAATTCAATTTTGTATTCAGTGGAAAGATCACTGAGAAAGCAGAAAACAATATAAACTAATTTAAACAGGATTTAGATTGCAGCATTATTAAAGCTATTCATGTGGAAAGAAATTAACACTGCTCATAAAAATCACATCAAAGACGCACTTATAAAAATTCCAAACACTTTCTGTGAACACGCTTAGGCATAACTCTGAATGTGGGTGCAGTTTAGAAGCTAGAATGTGCAGATGTGCTTTTTCCACAGTAAGAATTGGGAAAATTGGTATATTATGGAGTGAATATGAACCATTTGCTCATTAAAAATTGCCCCGTGTTTTCTAATCAGGGACCCTACAATGTCATACTTGGGTTACTGCAAATGTTCTTTCTCTGGTCTTCCTCTCTGATTTGCATTTTTCCCTTTCATCCGTTCCCATTCCTTTGCCATATCCCTCTTTGTTGAACACCCCGGCCATGCCTGTTTGCATTTGCACAGCTGTGCATCCATCCTGGGGCCCTCACACTCCTGCTCCCCATTATTTTTCCTTTAAGACTCAGCTAAAGTGCCCTTCCATAAAGGAACGTTTTCTGCAACCCCAGGATGAATTAGGTGTCTCTTTGCCATGTTTCCACAGTTCGCTTGCTACATACCCTGCTATTAAAGCATTCACCACTCTGTACAGTAATTGTTGGTTAATGGATGTGTCTCCAGTTTTGAGGGGCTAATGTGAAAATAAAACATCCAAAACATATTTCAATCTTCTGGTCACTGAGTGTTTCCCTTTGTACTTCATATTTTATTACATTCCACAGCAGATATGGATAAACTAGTGCCCCCTCATCCATGGTTTGCTTGACACAGTTCCAGTTGCTCAAGGTCTCAGTTAACCATGGTCACCTTCAGTAGGAAAATATTAAAAATTCCAGAAATAAACAACTCATAAGGCTTACACTGTACACCATCCTGAGTAACACGATGAAATCTCTCGCTGCCTTACTCTGTCCCACCGGGAAATGAATCACCCCTTTGTCCAGCGTATCTACCTTGTCTATGCTACCTGCCCATGAGTCACTCAGTAGCCATCTGGATTACGGGATCGACTGTCATGGTATATAGCAGTGCTTGGGTTTAAGTCATCCTTTCTGGATTTAATAATGGCTCTAAAGCACAAAATTAGTGATACTGGCAATCTGGATATGCCAAAGAGAAGCCATAAAGTGCTTCCTTTAAGTAAAAAGGTGAAAGTTCTAGACTTAATAAAGAAAACAAATTGCATTCTAAGGTTGCTAAGATCTAGGGTAAGAATGAATCTTTTACCTGTGAAATTGTGAAGAAGGAAAAAGAAGTTCATGTATAGTATATACAGGGTTCAGTACTATCCACAGTTTCAGGAATCCATTGGGGGTCTTGGAATGTATCCCCCCAGGATAAGGGGGGACTAGTATATTTCTGATAGATCTGTAGTGGTTAGTACTGGAAAGCTACAAATTCTATGGTTAAAAGTTGGGAAGCTTCATAGTTGATAATAAACATTTAAATCTCATGTTAAAGAGCATTTTCACATGTGCCATTGACTACCAGAGATCAATGTTCTCATGACAATCAAGGTGGATGATCCTTTTATATTTTAGGCCTCTGAGGTCCTTAGCACTGGCAATGAAAGTTAAGAGTGATGTCAGATAATCCCGCAGAAGCACAGCCTTCTGCAGTAAGGCACTAACCAGTTTACCAAATAACTCAAAAATGTTTTTAAAAGCATTTTTAATTCTGGGAAGGCAAGAACCATTATGGTTCAGCTTTGTGAGAAATAAATAATATTATATGATTATCTATCATCCCTCAGTGTCACCACCTGAATCCATGCCCATCTCTTCCACATCTGGTTATTTCAGACTTTGTCAACCTTCCTCCCTCTTGCCCATGTGTGTTAGCACCCGGCACATAGTGGGCATTAAAAAATTGCATATAGGAGAAAACTTTGCTATTCAAAGACCACATGTATGAGCATCATTTGGGAGCTTGTTATTAAAATGCAGATCAGCCTTTCTCATACTTCCTGACTGGGAATTGGCATCTTACCCCAGGTGACTTATATAGGCACATTCAAGTTTGAGAAGCCCTGGAAAGAAAGGATTCAGTGAAAGCCAGGTAAATTGGTTAGGAGCTAATCGAAGTTCAGAAACAAGGAAAACCTCAAATGGAAAGTAGCAGCTGAGATAGTGGAGAATATCGAAAGGATCTGATGTGAGTTTTTTGAGTCCCTGTCCCTAAACTCCCCACTCCCAATTGAAAAATAGCTGTCACCCCTCTCCAGGAAACACAAAAGCATACAAGAATTGAGAGTGGACATAAAGATTACTGCAGATCCTTTCAATGGAACGCCAGGCATGAGCTAGAACCACCTCTTCCCAATTATCTCATTTGACAGGGGTGGGAAACCTTGTTTTTGACTAGGTTTTGATTAGTCAAGTGTCTTTGATGAGCCTGCTTTACAACTCTGCAGGAAAAGAACACAAATTGTGGAAAATAGTGATAGCAAAACAAATAATTCCTCTCCATAATAGGGCAAATGAATTTGTATTCAGTAGAAAATTTAAACCTTTAGAAGGCAAATTTTCCTCTGAAACAATTTGAACATCTTACTGGTTTCCTCATTAATGAATGAGTTAAATAAAAATCATTGGCACATGTCATGTTCATTTTATATACATAAGGCAGTCATGATTTCATTGCCACTGAATCCTTTAGCAACCACTGGACTGCAAACTCCTTGCAGGCAAGGCCCATGCTACAGTCATATCTGAGACTCCAGGGTGTAGCACAGCATGGTAGGCACGTGGTGGATTTCAGTCAAACTGATATGAAGATAATGATGGGAGCAAGTGGTAAGCAGTTCTCTCCTTCCTCTTTGTGTGTATAGGGAGCTCCCGGCCTGACTTTCAGAACAATAGATGGGATAAAAGCCAGGCCATGAACACTGAACATGAAACTTGGGTGGGCTGTGGTACCCTTATTTATGGCTGGGTCTACAAAGGAACAACAGGAGGGAAGAGTCCATGTTCCAACAGAAAAAATAAAAAACAAAGAAAGACATTCTACTTTTCTTTCCAAAGAAATGGAGACACACATGTGTACACATATAAACACACAATGAATGATGTGTCTATACGGCTATCACTGATGTCTGGCTCCGATGATGGCTGGAAATTGCTGAAATTGCTCCCAGAGTACAGTCCCATATTGATCTATGCAGATTTGGAATTGCAGGATGGTCAAAGCAGTGCTGCTACCATATTCCCCAAATTTCACTATATGTCCTTAAACAAGTCTCCTTTTTCTGGCTGCTCAGTTAACCACACATCAATTAACCGAATCACAGATGGCATAAAAGGCTATACAAATGGTTAATGCTCTCCTATACACCCAACGCACATACTCATAATTCCCCAGCTATTTAGTATCTGTAAAAATGAGAAAATTAAGGGACGGGGGTAATAAGAAAATGCACAGATTATTCCTGCTTCAAGGTCAAGCAAAATGTTTCTACATAAAATGGCCTATCTTGCCTCTATGAAGGTCAATAACACGTAGGGAAGTAATTCTCAAACAGGCTCCTGTGTTTCATATTTCTCTTACCCTAAGAAGGAAGCCTGGCTTTCAGCTAATGGAATGTCCACTTGGCTCATAACTTATTGATTTTTACTTTCATGGAACCATAAATATTGACAACCACATAAGCAAAATGACGGTACCACTTCTGCCCCTTCCTCCCTCTGGCAGGCTGACACTGGGCCATTCTATATGCAAATAAGAGTCTAGTCCTCTGGAAATTATGAACGCTGATCCCAGGAGGACTGTATTCTTGATGACACATCACGGAATCCCAAGGGCACTGCTTGCAAAGCTTCATCAGAACTTCACCTGATGTAGAGAGAAACTCTTCATTTCATCACATAATAAAAGATTATGTGAAGATTTCCAAAGGGGGAAAAAGTACACAAAAACTTTTAAATGCTCTTGCCAAGAGAAATCCCCAGTGAATTAAGTTATAATCCTTCCTCACTATCTAATCAATCTCTTCCTTCCACCGTCCAAAACACAGGGTTCCTCCAGGGGTGGATGGTCTGTGTTAGACACACTGAAATTCATTATCTCATCTGCCTGGTGCCACTGTTTCCAATAAATTGTAATTATAGTGTTATTGAGCTCCGTCTCACTTTCTCAAAGCCATGCTATAAACTTTGGGTCTCTGAGCAGTTACTTCCCAGTCAGTCTTCATTAAATTGGATTGTCTCAGAACAATGTCTATTTAACCAGCAGGGTACCCACTAATTTTCTTTTTTAGAATTGGTATTAATGTAACAGACACCGGGTGACTCCGTGCCGCAGACACCACAGACACAACTCAGTGTTTCCTCTGACTTCAGAAGGTCAAGTAGCCAATGAAGGGGGTAACCTGGTCCCTGAAGATCCTCCCTCTCTCACCCCAGCACTGCCCAGCTGGCGTGGCTATCTCCTCCGGTGCAAAGTGGGATGATTACATATAATAGGACGCTATTACAGGTGGCAAATGCAAAGTGTTATTGCCTCTATCACTCAAGAAACCTAAACTCTTTGAGGCAGGGGCTTGTATAGTGTTTTCTTTTCTCCTAGAAAAGTGCCAGGCATATGGTGAAATGCTCAAGAAATATTTCTTGAGTAATCAGAATGATCGCTGAACACACATTACTCTGATCAATGCCCAGTAGCTCTACTGGTCATGATTACAACATGCTCATAGATCCAAATAGCCGAAGAAGAGAGAAAAGAATTAATATACTGAGCATCTACTATGTACACAATTTTAGCACTAGACAGGACACAGAGAGCCTTATGGGTCATAATAAAGACTTGGCTTGTACAGATTTTGCTGAAAAAAGCTGATAGTCAAAAAGAAAATCATAAGAATAAACCAATACAATATAAAATAGGGACAAAATATCTGTAATAAACCTAAGATAGCAAGATTTCTCAAGGGATAAAAAAAATCAAGTCCAATTAGGTATTTTCAGGTGGCATTTCCATTTCCTTTCTGACACTGATTTCTTTACCTAGGTCTTCACTGTATTTTATATCACCACATCAATGAAATCATCTTCTAGGAAACAGTTTCCTTGGCTCCTCCTGGCTGGCTTTGTGGCATTGTAAGGAGCATGGAGTGGATTTCCTCTCTGAGGCAGCCAATTTCCTAAGCAATTAAATGCTGTTTATATTCCAAACTCTGTGCTTGAGTTGAAATTGTCAAGCTTGATATTACCTGACTCTTGCCTAAGATGTATCCCCAGCTAGTTCATTCTACTGTAACAGCCATCTATTAAAATTTCCAATCTGTTCTTTCCTCAAGGGATCACATAGTACTTGGCAAAGATACAGCCTCTGAATTCTGCAAATTATACTCATCTATATAAATATATATTTTTGAAATGGCAAGGCTTGCAAATTACTTTACCAAATTGACATCCCAATCTGCTATCCTTTAAAAGGAGAACCAAATGCCACGTACCTCATACGTGCATAGACACTTCTGTGCTGTTTTCTTAAAAATAACATCATGTAGAAACTAAACTTTGATGAAATTCCTCCAGGAGGTCACAGAATCAAGGTGCTAGCTTTTGTCACTTCTAGGAGTTGACAAACTGAGTGCAGTTTCGTCTAGGCAGATCATAATCTCATACCACAGCATGCAATGGATATTGAAGTTATTTGTTCCAATGAATATTCCTGATTGAGAACGTGGCCCTATCTCATTTTGACCACTCCTTACGGTTTCTAGGCTGAATGGAAAAGAGAGATGACGTCTGTATCTGTATTGTGTGTACTTTTTATTAAAGGGATAGCCGTGGCCCATACATTTATGTCTATAAGACAGGCCTTCTCAGAGCACCAGAAGACACAACAAGAGCATCAGCAAGAAGTAACTCCTTGGTTACAATGGAGCATTTCAGTGGCAATTGTAGCTTTTTAGGGATTCCCAACCCCAGACAGGAAATGACAGTTGGAAGCACAGACCTTTTTTTTTTTAAAGCACAGAATGTCAATTTCCTAGCTTCCTAAAATAGGTGTTGGGCAGCTTTTCATACATTTCCTGTAGTGAAAACATCCAATCCACTTTATACCCTGCCAGCAATATAACCAGCTATTCTCTAAAACAGAGGTCGCCAACCTTTTTGGCACCAGGGCCCGGTTTCATGGAATACAGTTTTTCCACGGAGAGGGGTGAGGTGGTGGTTTCAGGATGATTCAAGTGCATTAAATTTATTGGGCAGTCAGACCTCTCTGCTAATGATAATCTGTATTTGCAGCTCCTCCCCAGCACTAACATCATCACCTCAGCTGCACTTCAGGAAATAGATTCTCATAAGGGGTACGCAACCTACATCCCTCGCACGTGCAGTTTACAGTAGGGTTCGCACTCCTGTGAGAATCTAATGCTGCTGCTGATCTGACAGGAGGCGGAGCTCAGGCGGTGATGTGAGCGTTAGGGAGCGGCTATAAATATAGATGAAGCTTCACTCTCTTGCCTGCTGCTCACCTCCTGGTGTGTGGCCCAGTTCCTAACAGGTCACAGACCAGTACTGGTCCTTGACCCCAGAGGTTCGGGACCACAGCTCTAAAACACTCAAAGGACCAGTCACATTCCTCCTCTCATCAGAAATCTGTAATGGCTTCTCCACTGCTTACGGAATGAAACGCAAATCCAGCAGCAGCCTTCAGGGCTCTGCCATCTGGCCTAAAGGGCTCTTCTGGCTTTACCTTGCTCTATAAATGCAGCTCCTGGGCTGAGTTCCTCTCTGCTTCCACAGGGCTCCAGCCTCTGACTAGACAGCCTTTATACCCCTTGTTTATCCTGCGAAGTTCACATTTTGCCTCCTCTGTAAAGACTTTCATGACACCTTCATCAGTATTATTCACACGTGCCCCCGAGTTCCCAAAGCATGTTGCACATTCTGTGCTTGACAATCATGCCAATGGCTTTGTATTACAGTTAATTATTTGCAGATACCACATGTGGCCAGCAACTGTGACTTATGTTCTCTCATCAAATCCTGACAGCACCCAACGACCCGAGGAGGGTCGGACCATCATTTGCCTGTAAAATGCCCAGATGGGCTCAGCTCACACAACTTTACTCAATAATAAAACCAAATTCACACACACAAGGCATGCTAACTTCAAAATCTGGCCTTTTCCCAATCATCACTGTAGTTCACTGGTCACTAAGCTTTTCTATATTTATCTCCCACAGCACCAAACACCAGAGAGGGGCTCAACAAACATTAGAGGAAATGAAATAAACTCTTCTATTGCTAATCATCCTGGAGGTGCTGGAAGTGTCCCTCCAACTGCATCTCTGAAGACAGGGATCCTATTCGTTTCTCTTCTATCCTCTGTGGACCCTAGCACCGTGCGTCAAATGCGTTAGGGCGGCTTTAAGAGTCTGGTGTACGCGCCAACTCCTTACAGAGCTAGGGTGGACGCCAGCCCCGCTCATTAGCTACTGGGCCCGAGGACAATAGCCTGCTCTCCAGTTTAATGCCGCGGGCCCTTCTGCGCCCTCATTCGGTGAGTTGCTGAGTGGCTGCACACACACTGTCGTGGAGAGCAGGTGAGAGCGCTGGAAAGGGGCAGGCCCCAGTCCCAAGCAGGATGATGACGCCCAGGTGCCTGCAGCTTCCAGGTGACCCCGCTCTCGTGCAATCAGCAAGTGAAGAGACAAAAGAAGCAGGGATTCTGCGTTTGGGAATCACTGCGTTTCTCTTTTAGCAGGCGATGGCTAAGGCGGAAGGACAAACGCCCCCTGGGTGGGCTCATACCTTTCAGCTTTTCGGCCAGCAGGGCGGCTTCGTGCTCCGAGTAGTGCATGATGGCCGGCGGGGACGGGGGCCGCAGCCGGTCCTCCTCCAGCTTGCGCCGGTGCCGCTCCTCGCGGGCGCGCATCCTCTGCTTGCATTCCCACTCGTAGAAGTCGTCCCTGGCCTGGGCAAAGTCCACGTGAAGGCGGCCCGAATCCTTTTTGTCCGTGCTGGACCCTAATCGCATCCTGTAACCTGAAACCAATGGGAAGTCTGGTCACGTCCAGTGGCCACACATTTAGACAAACACTAACTTATTTCTTTGCCCTCCCTAGGGACACCTTTCCCACAGGAGGTGGGAAGCAGTTATCCTTCTCCCCAGCAATCCTGAAGCTCTGCAAAGTTAAGCCTATTACAGATTTGGGGTGAAACACACTTCTGGGAAGTGTCTCTGAGGGTGGCTTACCCATTTTCCAAACCAGTATCCCCAACAAGGATGAGCTCAAGAACTGGGGACTTGTCATGATAACTCCTTCTTCCCTCTGGCTCCCAGGAAGCTCAGAAACAGACTTATCATGTATCATCTTTTCCCCCTACCTTTTTATGGCCTTGATTTTATATTTTCAATTTAGTGTAACTCTATTGCATAGGTGGAGTATGAGTAAATAAAGAGCATCTATGATATTTATAAAGATCTACAAAGTAAATTCCAGAACACCTCACTCACAGGCTATTGCTTAATTCCCCCACAAAATGCTGCTGCTCAATTCTCTCTCCGCAGCTGCAAAAGCCACAATTATCAAGGCAATTTTGCAATGCTGTTTTATTTCCACTTATCCTCTGGGGCACGCAGGAGAATATTTTACCTTCAATCAGGAGGTCTCACCGCTGCCTTCCTGATAGCCCTGCAGCGCCTCATCTGGCATGCAGCATCACACAAATTGTTCACGAAATCTTTGAAGGCCACAGGAGCCCTGTGCAAGAGCCCAGAGCTACACACACACACACACACACACACACACACACACAAAATGGGCCTGGAAATCTTTGGGGGATTTACTGTGAGCTACCCAACTTATAAAGATTATGAGCAGAAATGTGATCTGAGAAATCAACACAAACAGAACTGCAACTAGCTCGCCAGCCTAACTTCAAATGAAGAAGAGTTGACTTTGAGGTTGCTCTTCAGTTTGGGGTACTCAGATTTTCAGAACATAAATTCAGGTCCCTGCAGGCACATGGCTGCTGGGGGCTGCCAGAGGAGAGAGCAAAATAAGCACTTTTGCAGTGTAGGGGCTTTGCAAATGAGATGCAGCTGGCGATGCTAGGCTGCACCGTGCTGATGTTCAAGATCTCATGGTGAATTTCAACGGATGGTTTTAGCATTTGGGGTTAAAATTCAGCTGAAAATCCCTGGAGAGGCTGGCTTCTCCCCAGGAGGCCACTTCACACCTTTGGAAAGTTACAACCAAGACAGAGATCTCACATCTGATTCCTGTGATGCCACTGAACCCTTCTCACTCCTAGATTTTCAACAGCGTTATCTAAAAATGGGAAGACATAACAATACCAACCAAAACCAAAAACACCCGATCACAGATGTGCAGAATTAATGCTAAAGCAAAATGTATCTTGGTCGTGGGCCATGGAAACTTAACAAGTCAGCAGGCCACGGGGATACGTACATAACAGCTGAGCAGGCAGCACTGCCTAAGACTGGCCAGCTGTCCTGACTGGCTGAGCAACTTTCCTCTGTTCATGTCCAGAGAATAACTTTTTCAACATTTTTGGCTCCAGAAACACCCTCACTTTCACTGAAACATCACCATTAAAAGAGACCCTGATGAGGCTGAGTCTAAAATTAGCTCGGCCTTCAAATGTGAATGTGGTTCTAAAATTAGACAGGCCCTCCAGCTGGGCTTGGGCTTGCTGGAGCCTGCACACAGAGGGGCAGCTCTACTTCCTTCCTGCCCTTCCAATTAATCAGCCTTTTCGCATCTTCCCAGGACGGATGCAATAGCCTCCCAGGGTGATGAGGCACTGGGAGGCTCCTCTGCACCTAGGCAGGGAGGCTGGGGGTGAGGCCCTGCTGCCTTCTCCTGCCTCAAAGGGGCAGACCAAGGAGCAGCGAGGGGTCTGCTGAGAGAAACAGGACCAGTGCCCACGCTGGAAAAAGCATAAAATCAAGGCATAAGAAATCAAAGAACGCCTTTCGTATGGCTACATTTGGGACTATTCATCTTCTGATTGGTTCTAAACATTGTATTGCATTAGTATGGAAAAAGACTTTTGATCTGCTCTAACCCTGTGGTTTAATCAGGCGGGGTAAAGTAACACAGTTGACCCTTGAACAACATGGGTTTCAACTACATGGATCTACGTATTAGGCAGATTTTTTTTTCAACTGAACGTAGATCAAAAATAGAGTATTCAAGGGACGTGAAACCAGCACATAGGAAGGGCCAACTTTTTCTTTGGTTCTACAGGTTGACTGAGGGACTTCAGTATGTGTGGGTTTTAGAATACACAGGAGTCCTGAGCCAACCCCTGAGTATACCATGGGATGACTGTAGTTTTACTGGTACAGCTATAATTAGAACCCAGGTTCCCCGGGCAGAGTTCCTAAGAAAGGATCAGTCCTTCTTTATCATCATCAGGATATGCATTGAAAACAACAATTTACTGAGTGATTTCTATGTTGCAGGTGCCCTGCTAAGTACTCACTACCCATTATTTGCTTTATTCCTCCTCACAATCCGAGGAGGTTGTACTGTTACTATCTCTATTTTGCAGATGAGAAAACGGAGGCTCAGAGAGAGAGAGAGAGATTATCTGGGCCAAGGCATGTGAAACTCAGTGCCATGTACAGGGCAGAATCCCCACTTGTCTGATAGCTGTTTGTGTGCTGGAAAACATCTTTATTCTAAGCTTTGTCTTCTATCTCCATTTTGAAATGCTTTTAGATGTTTTTTTCTCTTTGTAAGGTTTTATTGCAACAAGTTGTGAAGGTCTCCCTATCACTATCTAGCTCAGGAAGTCTCTGCAGTATTGGAATGACTTCAAGTCTTCCGGGGTTTGCACAGAATTTCATGGCAATAGAGGTTGACTACAGAAAATAAGTAAAACCTGGCAGTAATGTTGAGCTGTTTGGTTTTTTTTCCTGTTGTTTTCCCACCTCCCCCCAGTAGCTTTGCCGCAGGAATCGGGAGGTGAAATGCAGAATGACAGACTGAATGTACGCAGAGAGCGTGACAGAATGGCAATGAGTTCAATCTGAAAATAGGTTCTTGTAAAGCCACCCCATAATACTTAGATTCGGCAAAGGCCTTGTGGAAAGACTCTATTCACTTGGCCCAACACAGAGTGGAAGGCAGCATCAGACCTCATTTAAATATCTCTAAAACTCACCTATAAAAATTGGCACCAAAGAACAAGGCTTAAAGAACCGGACAATATGATGTTGAGCCTTAGCCTAAGGTCCATGAACTAATTTTCTGCAAGGAACTGGTCTTGCTTCGGTACCCTGGTGTCTACAAAGTGAATCCACTTCTGAAAAACTGAAATTATTCTGAGAGAGTACTTTACTCCCCCAGAGGATTATATCCAATAATAATAATGGTCCTTAGTGCTCATAATATTGCTTTTCATCTAATAAGCACTTGAGAACATTAATTAGAAACTTGATGGAATTCCTAAAGACTGGATGGTGGGAAATTGCTCCTGTAGCAAGGTATATTCACGGACTTAACAGAGAGCTTCTGGTAGCCAAGGAAAAAGGCAGATTTCCCCCTTTTCCAGCCCCAAACTATGAGGACTTCATTGTGCATTAAGGCCAAAGGCAATAAGCTCATATTAACATCACAAAACATAACAAAATGCCTCCAAAACTCCTGATGTAATGTAAAGTACCAGAAAGGTAAATGGCTTTATCAACCATGAATTCCTCAGCAAAGCGAATGTGACAGAAATTCTTCTTGCTTTTCCGAATCGCTGTAATATCACCACACTGCTCAAAGACTTCTTGAATAATTTCCTCAGTAGCATTTTCTGGTAATCCTCCGACAAACACAGTCTTACACCCAGGAGGTCGTTCTCTTGTGGAAGGAGGTGGAAGATCTGATAATCACAACAAAACAGAGTTTTGTCTTTTATTTATTTGCTCTCTTTTTCTGGTTCTCCCAGCAAAAGTAAAGCTTGCAGAGTCACTTTCTCCAGGCTGAGTAATGGTAAATTTCTGTACCAACTTCCAATTTATCCCCGGCTGTCTTGTTTCTAAGTTCCCTTCCCCTCCCCGTCCCAACCTTTACTTTCCGTGTTCATTTCTACCCAGAGTGGCTATGCTTGTCCGTGAACAAAGATAAAGCACATGTTAGCATAATTTCATTTCTCCTTTATAATACAGAAGCCGAGAAAATGGAGGGAAGAAAAAAACGTCCCAAAGTACAAAACATGATGAAATGACAACATGATGAAAAACCTCGGCTTGTTATCTGCTTTGTCTTGTTGCCAGATAAAGAAGCAACAAAGCAGAACATAGGAAGCATAACCTAAAAAAGCACGCACAATACTTACTTGGCTGCGAAACACCGTGCCTGGAGAAAACGCTTTGTTATTATTCACATTTAAATGAGCAAACTATTAAATTTTGGGGAGGATGTATAAAAAGATAAAATGTACACTGTCACAACATTTTACCTAGTTTATATGTAGATTACTAAAGCAATCTCCTGCAAAGTCCATTTAAAAAAGGCAACGCTGATTAATAGGAATAAAAAAAAAAGCAGAGCTATTTAAGCCCATAAATGTAGTATCTGAGGCTAAATTAAAAAAAAAATTCTGGCCCATTTACTTCGTCAAATGTATGCTTCCTTCAAGCAAATTCAATTTGGGTCCAGAAACTCTGAGATACAAAGTTTCCCCCTATCCCCCAAATTGCTAACTGCCAAATTAATTCAATTTTTCATCTAGCAAAAACACATTTCAGAGTTTTTCTCCCACATTCGTGAAGATGGATGGAAGTGCTCACATATTTCACACTATGTTCTCCAGCAAATGCTAGACGTCATTGCATGCAAAAAGATTCCTAACACTGGATATATATACCCAAACCCCACGCACTGGCTTCATAGTGTCCATTTAGCTTCTGGACAGACACATGGTCACATCCTCGTTTATCTGTTTTAATCTAGAGACAAAGGCTTTGTGTAGAACAGACCCCACTCCGTGCATCTACAGGTGAGTCGCATCTGGAAATGAATGCAATGCTACTTCAAGTTTAAAAGAAAGAAATTTAAAATGATGAGCAAATATTTCTCACGGGTGTTACTTACTTGGATTTTGAGGAAAAAGAGTACAACTTTTGCAGTGGATTATTTCTTTGACAACAGCCACTTCTGTTGGCGGTGGGGGAGGTACCAGCCCTAGGCCTGGTATCATTGGGTTAATGGGGGTGATTCCAGTCATCATGTTGAGGCTTGGATCAAAGCCTGGGACACAGATTGAGTCTGTAAAGTACACAAGATAACATTTTGACTGGAGAATCTTAAATCCATTTTTGTTGTTGTTGCCATTTTCCTGCAAAGATTATTTGACTTTGTTTTTTTCAGGAATTTCTCCTGGCATAAGATGTAGCATTTTATAAAGCTATTCCAGAAGGGTAAAGAGACAAAACAGAAAAAGATGAACCTAAAACTATGTGAAAAGGAAATTATATTACTTAAAATATTAACATGGCAGAACAGAACACAGCATATTAAAGTGTAAAATCATGCAACATGAAGCTTCACTATTACCATGAATGAAATTTTCTTTTTCTTAACATTAGTGTACTGTTTACATTGCCTTATGACCCAGAATGTGGGAAGAATATCATTTAACATTGAAGTACCCTATGAATCTAATTGTCAACCTGGTTTTATCAAAAAAGCCTTCTTACCCAAGTGACCTAGATTTAGGAAAGTTCAATTTATTTGTGCATATTTTATAATGATGCATTCAGGTCCCACCTAACCTATTTCCCCCAGGAAGAAAAAAAAAAAAAAACAGAGTGATTATAATTACTACGGCTGGGCTAGATACATGCAGGCATAAAATTAGCTATAGACATTTCTGGATTCTACTGGACAATCACAACTTCTTCCTATAATCCAATCAACAAATAATTAATCCATTCTTCTGAAATCTTTCTGCCCTGTATTTTAAAAAAAAACAAAAAACAAAACTTGAAAATAGAAAAGGGGCAAAAAGAATGGTATTTCCAGTATAAACACTGAATTTTTTTTTAGTATGATAATGAAGCAAGTAATTTCAAAGGTGATACACAGGGATTTTTTTTTTTTTTAATTAAGTAAGCACTTTCTAAGAGCAGGGGCTGTTAAAACACTGTACTGAGTTCCGAAGAGTAGCTACAAGGGGATCCCTTTCATAAGGGTTTTTCTGTTTGCAGAGAACAGATACTCCCACTGGTAGTGTGATTATGTTCCCAGGTAGACAGCAGGACAGATGCCACCAGGAGAGGTCATGGTGACTCTCCAACTACTCTGCAAGGATGAAACTTCCTTCTTCTTCTTCTCTTAACTCTCCTTTTTCTCCTTCCGCATCTTAGACCATGCCCGTTCTTCCTTCCTACCACCCTCTTGTTTTTGATTCTCCTGAGCAGGCTGTGCCTTAGGCCCCTGCATGGCTTCACTCTTGGCTTGTCTGTGCTGAAAGGCTGGATAAACCCAGAGCAGATGAAATGACAGCCACACCCTTTGTTTACTAAGAAACTCCAAAGGATACAGAAGGCTTGGCAAAAACTTATCTTTCTGCTACCTTGGACATTCCCACTCCACCTCTGGGTTAAACAGAATAGTGTGACTCTGATCTGTAATCCCAAGAGGATGGCTGTCCCATTTATTAGATACTCCCATCTGATTTGATAGTGTGCCAACGTGACTTCAGTAAAAGGAGAGGTACTTGGGGGGTTTGCTTTTTAAAAAAAGAACCCTAAATATAAATGCCAAATAAGCATTTTCTTTCCAAGTAGTCACCTTGACTTTCTAGGCACTTTCTCTATAATTATGGTTCTCAGTTCTTTCATCTGGAATATGGGACTGTTTGGATTATCTCCTGGGGCACTAGCATTCCAAGACTCCAGGATTCCACACTGACAGGGACAAGACCCCAACTCTGGTTCTTCATTTAATGCTCAAAAGTTTCTCATTTTACAGATAGAGGAATTGAGGCGTAAAGCAGTTAAGTAAAATTTCTAACGTCAGAAAGCAAACAAACGGTAGAGTTAGAGCTAGGGCCCAGGTCTCCGCCTCCATATGTAAACAAGTACAGATACAACTATTTCAAAGTTTCCACTTAGAATGGCCCAACCTGATTATTCACCTGATATGTGTCACTACTTCTAAAAATTTATTTTACTCTTAAAAAAAAAATCAAGATTTTCCTGCTGATCCAGATGCCAATTCTAAAGAATTTCCAGACCAGAATGGTGTTCAACATCATCATCATTAAAATAACATACTGGCCTCTAAGGGGAATATATTAGAAATAGAAATATAGGCAATGGGAATATTGGCATGTTTGTGCTTTTATTTAATCTCATTCCGTACATAGACTTCATCTGTTTCTTTCCTGGCCTGGCCCTCACTATTATTTGCCAACACAGGATGATTTAAGGCTGAAACCACTCAGGACTGCAAGGCCTGAAATGAGAGCCTTGTGATTACAATAAGCAGATGTTTCCCACAAATGAGATGAGAAACTCGGGGCCTGCATTCTCTTTTAGTTGTAACAGACTTCTGTTTTCTTTCTGAAGGCTAAATAAATATATATACCTTCAGAAATGGGGAAAAAGGACACCACCCTTGAGCAAAATATTTTACGATATACCAAGAGTTACTTTGCTTTCTCTGTGACATCAATATGAAGAGACTATGAGGTTTAATGAAATCTGCATGGTGAGTGTGCTAGCTTGAAAAGGGTTTAGAAAGGAATTAATACTTAAATTATGCTGGACCTCAAAGGATCTGAGATTCAGTATTTGAGAGGAGAAAGTAGGGAAGGATTAGACTAAAAAAAAAGAACTCATTACTTTTTAACAATATATGTACAGCTGGAAATTGTTTCCTCAAACAGCACAGGTGCATATTCTGTACTCACTCATTAAAGCAAGTGCACAAACTGAAAATCTGAGAAAGACACATACACCGCAAGGCAAAGGTGAGAAGGGAGCACAAACTCTATGGGTCAGTTCTGTGTCTTGTTTGGAAAAGCTACTCCTGTGAACTTCAGAGATAATGAGTTGTAATTCTATGCAGGGAAAGGAGGAGGGCTGCTTAAATCACAGCAAGGAAGAATCCAATTAAGCATATAGTAGAATTTTCTTTTAGAAACTGTCCTTAAAGGAGAGGAAGGGTTATTCATCTCAGACCGTGGCCCCGTCTGGCTTCTCTCTGTATTGCTGGCTCCAAGCAAGGGTGCCAGGGCCAAAGCTCAGCAAAGGTTTCTTTTTGGTTGTCTGTTCCCTATTGGACAAGACAAAACAAAAGTCCCGTTTACTGAATCATAGTCTAGTGTTTCATCAGTTTGACGAGCATTTTTCAGAAGGCAGTTTTGTGTTTAGGATTTTAGAGGCACGGCAGTTGAATTAATTGATTAGCTAAATCATGCATTCAGCATTTCCTGGGCACACACTATTGCCGGGGTCTGGCGTTAGAGAGGTAACCGTAAGAAGTTCCCACTTGGATTTGAGAGGGGAATAAAGGATGGGCGCGGAACTCAGCAGAGGAGTCAGATACCTGAGCTGAGCCTCACGGGACACAAAGGAAGGGAACTGCCTGCTGAGAGCGAGCCTGACAGGCCTGGGAATTCCAAATAATTTTCCACGGCTCTCGTGGTGTGCAGGTGACAGTGTGGCCACGATATACGGAGAGTGTGCAGGAGTTGGATCAGAAGGGATCTTGTTCAAGCTAGTGAGTTTGGACTGGATTCTCCCTGGAATGTCAGCCCCTCAAGGTCAGAGGTGTGCCTGCCCTCCCTCCTTGTCTCTTTGCCTGCTGTCCCTGAGCCAGGGCTTGCTCCTTTCCTGCCCTTTCCAGTCCATGCCTCAGTAAACAGTCTCATATTTGAAGTAAGAACCGGATCCCATTTGAAAGAAAGGAATAGGGGCCTCTTGCCAGGCAAGACTGGACATAATAACTAGGTTAGGTGCAGACAAGGAAGCTGGGCTGGGGATGCGGCTGAGGGGACAGAGAGAAGGTGTCAGTGCCAGGAACACATCTGGCCCGGAAGGAAGAACATAGTGTTCCAAGAAAATAACAAGAGAAAGGAGGGAGTAAATCAAGCTAAATGGTCTAGTCCTGGGCCGAGGGTGTCCCGACAGGGTGGCTGAACACAGAGAGCATTAGCAGCAGACAAAATACAGGTCCAGGCAGGACGGCTGCACCAGGGAACTTCATCTGCAGCTCACAGGGTCTGCACCACCCTGGTCCGGGGTTCAGACTCAGTCCAGGGAAACTGGAGTTTGCAACAACATCATGAGGTCACAGGTTGAGAAACACTAGGCTATCTGGCAGGTTACCTAAGCTGGGACTCATGCCAGGGAAGCAAGACAGGTGTCAGGCACCAGAGTGGAAGCCTGGGGTTTGGGGAAGGAGCCAGGTACCCCAGTTATCAGACCTGGAGCCCAGGTCAGAGCCCGGCCAGCACAAAGCCTGCTTGAATGCTGAGTCTCAGAACACAGGGCTCCCGAGCCCTCTTCCTGCTGCCCAAGGCCAGAGCGGCCCTCAAGTGCAGGGAGATGCTGAGCATGGGAAGCTAGGTGCCAGGACTTGTGCGGGGCAGACAGACAGGCTGGAGGGGCTCTGGAATTGTGCTGCTTCTTTTACCAGAAGAATTACTGATTTAAAATATGACCTATCATCACTCTACAGAGAAGCCACGTAATACATGAAGACATTCTGTTTACCAGAAGTTGAGGATGAAGAAACTTGTTCAGAATAGTCTCTAATTGCAATTGACAAGCTTTGGTCTTCTATAAAGTCATTATGTTCATGAACTTTTAAAGTAATGTTTTTGTTTTTCCATTCCATGTGCTCCTTTTCTCAAACATTCTTAAAAACAATTTTGTGAACAGTAGAGGAAAAGTGAACATTTTTAAAAAGATGATCTTGAAGCCAAGGGATCTGGCACAGCTAGGTGACCTAAGGCTGAACGGTTTCCTAACCTCGCTGGGCTTCAGTGTGTCCACCAGGGGAATGGGAACATGACTACCACACATATGACTACTATGACAAAATGGGAGCATTCAAGAAGACCATCTGCGACTGGGGGAAAGTGGTATATCAAAGTGTGAAGAGCCCAAGCCTGCAGTCAAATATTCCTGAGACCAGATCCTGGGGCTCCTATGCACTGGCTGTGTGACCTTGGGAAATTGAATCTTTCTAAGCCTCACTTATAACATCTATAAAATAAAGAGAGTAATATTTACTTTTTAATATTCTTATGAGGATTAAATGAGTTAAAGAAAACCAAACCCAAAGTGTTTAGCATAATGTTCAGTAAATACTTGGTAAATTATGAATGGTAGCAATTACATACAACATTGATAAATATTCTTATTCAATTGCATGTATATTTATGTAACCTCACATAAATATAACATTATCAACATTTAATATACATAAAGGAACATAATGATGGTAACAAAGTATTTCATTTGGCAAACATGTGAGTGCCCATTGAATGTTGGATGTTTTGCTGGGTCCTTTGCATGTAAAGACCTTGTAAGATATGAGCCCTTCCTTCATGGATGTGACGATCCATTGACAGAATCAACCTAGTAGGAAATGAAAATACAGTATGACACCAGCTATGAGACATTTAAAGAGATGCTACAGAAAATACAGAAAAGAGGGACATCTTAACCAGTCTGGGATGGGGGGGTCACGGGTTGACTTATGTCCCACCCAAAAGATATGTCAAAATCCTCATCCCCCATATGCATAAATGTGACTAATTTGGAAACAGGGCATTTGCAGATGTAATCAAGCTAAGATGACGTCATGCTGCATTAGGGTGGGCACTGTCTAACGTGACCGGAGTACTCCTGAGAAGAGGAGAAAAGACACAGACAGGCACCCGGGGAGAACGCCCTGTGATGCCCGGAGACTGGCAGCCGCAAGTCACCCATCACCAAGGATCGGCTGCTGACAAACGCCAGAAGCTGAGAGAAAAGTATGAAACAGATTCCTCCCTAGATCCTTCGGGGAGTATGCGGCCCTGCTGACACCTTAATTTCAGACTTCTGGCTGCCAGAACTGTAAGAGAATAAATTTCTGTTGTTTTAAACCATCTGGTTTGTGGTACTTAGTTACAGTGTCCCTAGGAAACCAATACTGGGGGGTAATGTCAGGGAAGGAATCCCGGAGTGCGGGGACAGCTGACCTGGTTCTTAAAAAGGATGACTTCTGTCTATGCAATGGGCATGTTAAAAAGTATCCCCAAAATATACTTATTGGGATCATAAACACAAAGATATTTCCAAATGATCTCTTAGAAGAAATGTTCAAAACCAGTTCCCTGGAGGCAGAATTGCTCTTAGGGTTTCTTTGTGAAAAAATAAACTCTGAAGATGGCTTCATATTTGTTAAGAACAAATCAACCACACAGATTATGTTAACATAATAGTGTATTTTATAAAATAAGTGAATGCTTATAAGCACGATCTTTAAGAAAGTGAAGTTGAAGATGCTTTTGTGATTTTTCCAAAGAGATCCAAAGGCAGACAGGTATGTTTTCTATTTAAACCCAAGATGTACATCCACAGTGAGCCCCTGCCGTGCACACTTTATAAACAAAGACCTCATTCCATCAATAAAACCCCCTGTCTCCTCTGACTGAGGCAGCAGCGCTGGCAGAATGGAGGAATGCAGCCGTCAACAGCTATTTTAAGTACTGTTGACTTGGGTGAGATTTGTGTCCATGTTTGAAAATAGGATACGACATGAAGTGAGGAGAATTTCAAAACTTCTGACCAAAACTGGCATAGAGAAAAACTGACTGCTCAAAGAAGTCTGTCAGATCTTTCCAGCAACCTGCTCGTGCAGAGTACGCACTCGAAAACCAAGTGCATTTTCAGAGAGCAGGAAGTAAGAGCTTATCAAACGTTCTGTAAAACTCACACTGGGGGGCGGGTGATTTGAATTCGATGCCAGTGCAGTTTCTGCACAGAGGCCTGAGCTGTCACCCTCCGAGCAAGTTGCTCCATGTTTCTTGGACCCCCTGAAACACGCTCTTAAGACACAACGGGCCTCACAACTGAGGCACGAAAACCACGCTGGCATATGGCAAGCAGGCAGGCTGGGAGGGGCTCACTTTGACAAGGACCTAATCAAAGACTATGCAATTTCAAAGCTGAGAGAGATTTGAGCATGACCTAGTCCTACCCTCTTAATTTTAAAAGGAGAAAATTGATGCCCAGAGAGGTTAAGTGACTTGCCCAAAGTTACACAGTGAGTTAGGAGTGGAGCTGGAATTGGAATCAAGTCCTGCTGCTGCTTCATTGTGCATCTGAATTCTCCGACCTCTCTCCAGCCTGCCTGCCTTTGGATGTCTCAGGTGACGGTGCACTCACTACCTCCACACACAGCCTGTCCCATTGCCTAATGGTTTTCATAAGGAGAAATTTATCCCTCATACCCTGACTCAGGACCTGCAAAGCTGTAGTTAAATCCATTGTCCTTACTCTGCACTCCTGAGCTCCTACAACAGGTCTAATTCTCTTTCCCACCATTACTTGTCAAGTCCACAAAGGAAACCCAGAGAAAGGCTCAGTCTTCTCCCACCCAGCCTCAGCACCCTCTTCCCTCAGTCCTTCCATGTGGGACTGCCCTTCTCTAAAAACCCACCTCTACTGAGGTCCAGGGTTATCCAGAGAAAGAGGCCAGGAAGGAGCTGACCAACCAATTAGCAGTGGTCTCTGCCTTTCTTACTTCCAAACTCTCTATCTTTTTTTTTTACTAACTTGGTATGTTTAAAAGCAATGGTCATGTGTTTCATGCTTGCTTTGTGCCAGGCCTGCACTTAAAGTGTCACATCATCTCATCATGTGATTCACAGAGTTGACAAACGCTGAATGACCTCATTCAACTAGAACACACACATTCTTGCCTCTGTAGGATGATGTCCTTATGCACCTTTGCAATTGACATTTTGAAACTAAATGAAGGATTTTGCATTTTCCAATTAATTTTCCAAAATCTGTCTTCTTAGGTTCTCCCCTTGTCTTGAATTTTCCCTCTCTTGACCTCAGTACCTATAAAATGGCTAGACGGCCCTTTCTTAAAGTTCCTTCCCCTTCTAATTCACCAGAACCTCTCTCCCTGCACGTCCAACTCAGCCACGGGGGTGGGGAGAAGATCCTCCCACTGCCAGTCTGGGAGGTAACTATTAGCTGCTTTTCTTGCTGACGTCTTGCAGATGACAAACTATTAGCTGTCTGAGGCTTGGAGTTGGTACAGGGAACATGTTCTCATCCACTTCCTCCTTCTGGCCAGGTGGTTAGGACTTTGCTCTCACCAAGATATTGTTTCTGTTCTTTCCCCTCCTTACTTTTACCCCAGATGTGCTCCAGGTTCCCTACACCCTTGGGCTTGTGAATTCTAGCAAGTATTTGTAGAAACATCTCCTTAGGCAAATCCACTTAGACTCCTTCCCCCAACATTTTTTTCTTCTGCACCTTTTGTTGTTGATTTCCAGTTTTAAGAGCCACTGCCAAGTCTCAGGGATGCACATGGGATTACCCTGGGTTAGAAGCCCCTGTGTACTAAGTTGTTTTCCCTGCTCTATGGGCTCTATGCCCTCTCACTTGTTTCTACGCCCTGTCTGAATGCACTCCATAGCAAACCGCCCACGGGATCCCGGGCACCTGTTCTACTCCATGCCCATTAAACAATTTCAGAAAGGTTAAGTAACTTCAGGGCTTGGCAGGTTTTTTTTAATGGCACCACCCCTTCCTCTCAGTTCCTGGTTTAGAACCTTTGTAGATAACCACACCCAATCACCTGCCAAACCCTCTCAAGTTAGACCTACCTTGGAAAGGACTCCATGTCATCTTTGTTTTCCCCCATTGCTAATTTAGGTTCTCATTAGCTCTTATCTGGAGTACTGCAAAAGCCTCTTTTTGTCCCCCAAAACTTCAGCTTCCACATCTTCCTCCCCCTCTCTCGTCCCTCCCTCCCCCATGCCCTCTCACACCCCTGGACCTGCGATCAGCGGGTGATGCACACGGGAGAACCACGAGAGCAGGTCCTAATTGGAGCCTCTAAGTTACATATTTCAAACTTCTTTTCACATCCCTATCTCATTAGCCGATGATTAATTTTCTCTCTATAATGTTATGTGACTTTGTACAGCAGGACTGTTATATAATGATGGGAAAAAGAAAAAAAAATTACTGAATAGTCTCTCGGTGTTCTCTGCTTTGTCCCAGCTGATAAGTGCATGGTGCCAGGAGCAGACAGTAGAGGCAAAAAGCTATTGAATCTCGAAAAATATGTTTGAATATTCAAACACCTCAGAAGTACTTTTATAAAGAAGTAATTTTTATGAATCTATCCACTTATCTTTCTAAGGAGTGGGGACACTCTAAATGTATGTTGAAAGGCTAAATAATTCATATCAACACATTTCGTTTTGGCATTCAATGCCTCCCTGCTCTATGGGACTGTTGCCTTTATTTGAAGTCAGGGTAATAGGTGATACTGACGTAAAGCCCACTGTAGTCAGGGCTCATAATAGCAGAGATGGTCGTTCATAGCATGTAAACGTCTTTATAGGGATCTTCCCTTTGAAACCTGCATCTTTCTGAGGCAACATGCAAGGGCTAACCTTTTGATTTTATTTATCAACTTTCGTTTCAGTTTACAAAGGCATCTGAGAGATAGGTAACATCTCATAAATTTAAAAAAGAACAAAGGAAAACTTATTCAATATTTGGCTTTAAACAAAACATTCATATCATATTATTTTAAACAATTTATGTAGGTTTCAATTTAAACTTACTGTTTGAATGGATTGAAACAACACAGAATTGGTCTCTTTAAATAAAATCAGCATAGAGCTGTAGACTTGGAGAGAAAATAGGACCTGTTTTAAAGGTAAACACATCATGAGAATGCCTAAAGGAAATTGCAAATCGTGTGTGGTTTTTGAATCATACACTAATCTAATATTAATTTAATTTTTCCACCAGTCTGTGCAAGCAAAGAAAATTCAGTGACTTAATTATCACCTTATCTCAGGGTCCAACATAGTCCTTGGCACATAGTATTACCTTCAATAAATATCAGTTAGTTGAATGAAAGAAATTACAAAATTTACAGAGTTCATCCTAAAGGGATAAGACAAAGTATATCTGGTTGTCCAATCCACAATGGCACAGTATAAGTTCATACATAGTTTTAAGCAAATGATCCCTGGCATTCTTTATACTTCCCTTATTAACCAAACAATAAGAGATGTGAGGATGTTTGTTAGTTATTCCTCCTAATATCACAGGAAAATGATGATGATTGTTATGTACCTTTTATAGATAATGAGGCTGAGAGGCACCAGGAGTGAGGATGTGCTCAAGACCCCAGAATAAATGGATGGGACTGGTCTTTGGATGCTCATGAATATGGCATCGGTAAGGCACACCTCATACTTGCCTCCCGCCAGCTCAGGGCTGCAAGAACACAGACCTGGTCTTAAAGGAATGAGGTAGAGGGCCAGGAAGGTAAGTACAGTCTCATTTAAATCTACACAAGCTCATCTCATATCTTTTAGCTTAGGAGTGCTTGGAAAATTCAGCACAGAAATGAAGACAGGACAGGACAACTTAATTTCACGCCACAGGGGAATACTACCATCTAACAGCAGTGTAAGTAAAAGGGAACCTAATCAAAACAAGTTTATAAAAGAGGTAAAAATAAAATCTTCACCTATCTACCATGAAAATTTTAAATAAGAAGCATAAACCCTATGCAAAAACAACAATCTTCAATTCCATACTATGGGTGAATTAGGAGGAAAATAGAGAAAATAAAGGAACTGCAGATTTGGGATAGAAGTTTGGAAGTAGGAGGAAGAAATCGAGTTGAAGATAGATAAAAAGAGAGAAATCAGAGGGAAAGGCAGCAACAGACAGATGGAGGGACAGTCTGAACCCCAGGTGCAAGGCTCCCTCTCCTGCCCAACTGACTAGGCTTGGTTCTTAATCTGCACAAAAGAGGACTAAAAAGAGTATTGATCCCTGACAGGGCTGTTCTTAGGATTATGAGTTAAAATATGCAGAGGGCTTCAAAGAGTGCCTGGTATACAGTAAGCACTCAATACCTATTAGCTATCATTTTGATGAATAATATATATATATTTGTGTGTGTGAGTATATGCATGTATATATTACATTGTATATGTGCTACAATGTTGTTTTAGTGTCTTTCCTTTTTTAAAAAAAAGGCATATCTCACTTCTCTGTTGCTTTTTAAGTTCATGTTTTATTATCTGCCCTAATTTCAAGAAGTAGTTCTTTGAGTGGAAATCAGGAGGTCCTCTAGGTGAACAACTGAGGAGGCAGTACCATATAGTTTTCCTACAGGAGAAATTTCTCCAAGGGAAATTAGAAAACACCTCTCTCTCCCCTCTTCCCCAGGACCCAAGATGTTCTTCTGTGCCGGGAAATGAGAGTTGCAGCATTCAGAGCTGTTTCCTGTTTGCTTTTTCTGCCAGGAAGATTAGGTGTTGTACCTAAACACACCAACTGCGCTCATTTGAAATCCTATTTTATTCATCTAAATGAATATCTATTTTAAGATTCTTTACACACACGAACACATATGTCTTTTTAATAAATTAAAATGGAGCAGAAGCAGACTTTTGAAAATACTTCGTTACATCTGAGGGCCTGGCCAGATTTAATTATTTACCTGTTGACGTGCACTTTGGTCTAGAAAGCACCCATGCCAAACCATACTCGCCCATAGGCGGTCATTGCTGGCAACACCCTGAGTAATTCCAGGGGCAAATTTTTCAGAGAAGTAAATTAAGGGGGAATAACTTCACCAACAAACTGCCATCTAAAACTAATGCAGCCTTTCGGGCCGAGTGCAGTGTTCTTTGAGCATTCTTTAATGACTTGTTTGGAACGTGCTTTCTCCACAGCACCAACCCCTCAATGGCAGAAACTCAGGGAAGTAAGTAAAAACATACACATGAAACACATGAAAAACATACCCTCAACTTTTTTTTTTTCTCTCCTGGAGAGTTCCAAGTTCAAAGCAGAGACTATAACCAAGATTTTCATTTTAAATTAATTATTTTCTGCCAGGCTGTAAGTTTGAAGAATGCTTTTGTTCTTCATTCAGAGGGGTCTGCATCTCGTTCTCATTCCCAGAAGCACCTAGTTTTGAATTGTTACTAAGCCTTTATGCAATACTGTATTTTCCAAATCCTTTTTCAGTTATTTAATAAGCTGGTCCTCGTGACATCTCTCTAATACGTTCTCTCCTCCGCAGATGAATAAGAAAGTTGAGGTCTGGAGGACCAAGGGCATTTGCCCACAGCGTCACTGCAATCACGGCAGAGCAGGGGTAGCCCACGCTGTCCTGAGTGTGATGACAGTCTGCCTGCCTGCAGTCTCCAGGGAGGCACAGGGCAGAGGGGAAGAAGCAGGAGCCACACTATTTGGGCTTTAGTTCCTCATCTCAGATCTAAGGCTGAAACCTGCCCTGCTTACTGCACATTGTTATTCTTAGTACCAAATTATATGAAGGACATTTATGTGCCAGCAGTTTACAAGCAAGGAATCAATACACAAATATAAATTACAGTTAGGATTTCTTTTTCCTATTTCAGTGGCCTCTGGGGCTCCACAATGGTGCTAAGTGCCTACCTTGTGCAGAAAGAGAATTCAATATATCATCCAGTGTATTACTGAGCTTTAAAGCATATATAGAAGCATGACAGGTGAGAGGGAGAAGAAGCGGGAGGGAGAGAGTATGTGTGGGGGTTGTATCCTGATTCTTCTCATTGTAATCCATGGTTCTCAGCAGAACCACGCCATTGTCCATGTTAGGGTTAGCCAATACGTTTTGTTTTTGTTTTTTGTTTTTTTAGAAATGGGGTCTCTCTATGTCACCCAGCCTAGAGTGCAGTGGTGCAATCATAGCTCACTGTAACCTCAAACTCCTGGGCTCAAGCAAGCCTCCCACCTCAGCCTCCTGAGTAGCTAGGACTCTAGGTACATGCCACCATGCCTGGCTAAGTTTTTAAAATTTTAGTGGGGCATTTTGCTGTTGCCCAGGCTGGTTTTGAACTTTTGGCATCAAGTGATCCTCTCTCCTTGGCCTCCCAAAGTGCTGGGATTATAGGCCTGGGCCACCCGACTCGACCCAGTAAGTTTTATAGCTGGGAAAACTGAGGAGCACAGTGGCATACTGCCCTAGGTCTTTCTGAGATATTTGCTCATTTAACATTTATTAATCACCTACGAGGTTGCTAGGCATGTGCTGGATGCTGGGGGCACAAAGGTAAGTCAGGATTCCTGGTGTAAGGTGCTCCCAGTCCCCTGTGAATCAGATACATGGACACAGGCTGCATTAGAAGTGGCAGCATAATTAGGGAGGTATACACAGAACCTGTGCCATCATCCTGAAAAGAGCCTGAGCATACTCTGAAAGACAAGTCGTCTTCCTCAGTGAACGTATTTACCTAGCTAAGCCACTGTGTCCCCAAACCCAAGCACAGAGAGCTTTGTAAACACATACCCAAGTCAGAGGGCAACTGTCCCTTGGGCTCAGCCACATTTTCAACAGCAGTCATTTTTACTGCATTTACCAAGTGACTTTTAGGGACAGAGGACTGTTGGATATTTTATGATTTATCTTTCTTTCTCTATATTATTATTTACCTTTCTCCTCTTAACATAGGGGCAGTCTGGATCAGTGAGCCTCCTTCAGGCAGAGTTTACATCCAAAGTGCCAATGATGTGGAGCACCGAGGTTATAAAGGATAAATTTATTGCAGAGACAAGGGCTAGCTAATCTATGTTTGCTTCTTGCCACTGAACAGGGAATTTACATTTGCCAGAATAGCCAGAATAGAAATGTTGGCTTGGGTGTCCATGCCTTTATTCAATTAAATGTTTTTGTCATTTTGTTTGTCTTTGGTTTTTTTTTTTTTTTTTTTTTTTTTTACTGTAACAAAAACAGATCTCCACATTGTTTCAAATACATTTGGCCAGTCAGTCAAAAGAATTGTCAAACTGTATCACGAGTATTTAACTTCCTTCCATCACACCAATGGGACAGGGACATGAGGGGAGTGACTCATTTCAGCATAAAGACTTATTAAACAGAGCTAAGTTAAACTAAAATGAAACAGAACCACGTGGGAACATGTATCGAGTGTGTATCCTAAGGATTTATCCTGGGGCCTCTTCTGTTCAGTATTTTTTCTTGATGTCTTGAACAAAGAACCCTGTGATACACTCACTAAATACTCACCGTCATTGACGGTACTTGTGTTGAAGGCATATGCAAGGAACATGAAAAGGTTGAAGACAAATGTTTGGGCTTCATACTTTGAGAGGGACAGACACTTTCAGAGAAAATAGAAGTGACAAACGAGAAGCACCTTAATTTATCGAAAAACATCCTACAAGAAATGAAAGGGCTGAAAGTACACCCAGAGTTACACGACTGGCACAGCCACAGTAGATTATGGAAAGAAAGTCATATGTGTAAGAGGTAAATCCTAATCCCAGAGGACAATGTCAGAGAAATCAAGTGTCCCTCACACTGTCCCCCATGGCCACCATCTGTCAAGGGGCAGTGCCAGGCCAGCTCTGGATTGTTACTACAGAAAGAAGCAGAGAAATATGAGCTGGGAGGGAACGAGGCCAGATGGACTCTGGCCAAGCTCTTCTAACTGAATTCTGGGCACCTCTCCCCTTGCCTCACTCCTCCACACCTGGCTTGGCTGGCCTGACTTTCACTGGCCTGTCCTCTGGCCATGGACACCCTCTCCCTTTTGGACTGACTTTACATGAGCCTGGCCAGAGGTTTTCTTAGCTATGATATTTAGTGCCTAAGTTTTCTCTCCCTCCCTTTGAACATGTTCCCCAAAAGTTCATGTGTTGGAGACTTAGTGTTGCCAAGGATTAAGAGGTGAAGCCTTTACACAGTGATTAGGCCATGAGGGCTGCACCCTCATGAAGGGATTAATGCCATATGGCAAGGGTAGGTTAGTGACCGTGGGAGTGGGATCCTGATAAAAGTATAAGCTTGGCCCCCATTCTCTCTCTGTTTCACACGCTCACTTGATTTTCTCTTCCCACCATGGGATGATGCAGCAAGAAAGTCCCCACCATATGACTGGGCAGATGCCAACACCATGCCCTTGGACTTCTCAACCTCCAGATCTGTGAGCCAAATAAATACTTTTTCTTTATAAATTACCCAGTCAGTGCTATTCTGTTATAGCAGGAAAAAACAGACTGACCACCTAACCGTTGCAATTCTTTTGGATCTCTTCCCCACAAGGAAGCTCCTGGGTATAGTCCCTTCTTTTGAGGGGAGAATTGCCCTCTGAGCATAAATGTGCTATTAATAGAACACTGTGGCTGGCCTTGACTGCAGGTGGATCATGGACGAAGGTGTGGGAGGGGGAAGGGTACTCGTTTTAACCAAGTATTCTAGGTACCAGGCAACATGCTCGGGACTTTCACATACCTTATGCCATTTAATCTTTAGGATAACAGTGCAGGGAAAGTTAAAAAATGGAGAGAGTTTAAGTCAAGTGTTAGCTAGAAGTGGCAGAGTTGGAACTCAAACCCAGGTCAGTCCTATTGCAAAGCTCTTTTTGTCTCACCAGGGCTGTCAATGACAAAACCCTAAATTGGATGGATTATGGAGTTTGGCGACTACAAAGGACAGGACTGACCTTTAGCTGGTAAACACCAGTATGGCCATATCACTGTTTTAGGCCAGCATCTGTTCTGTTTGGTCAGTGCCCAAGACCTGTCAGTTGTTAAATATTTGGGTATCATAGTTGCCCTTATCAAAATGAAATATGTGGCAAATAACAAATATTTGACTTCTACTTCTGGCAAGGAGAAAGTAACAGCGGCCAGATATGCTGTCCCACCTGAAACAACTAAAAAGCCAGATAAGATATATGAAACATAGTTTTTTGATACTGGACATCAGGCAATGCAAGACAGCGATTCCTGAGAGAAGAAGAATAAACAACGTGAGGCACACGATTGCCCAAGCTTACTGCCAGGAGGGTTTTCAGACTGTAACAGAGGGAGGAAGAACCCTGGAAGAGTCGGCAGTCTCCTTGAGTAAAGACATATTTGGTAGTTTGGGGAGGCCAAGGCAGCCTAGAGTTCACAGGGCAGAGTACAGAGAGAAGAGAATGGTGCACACACGTGCAGGCACATGCACACATGCACACAAATACAGCCCTCAGAGATCTAAAGAGGGTTTGCTTCAAGTCTTCAGCTGAGAACTAATCAGTATATGTGTGTGAAGAAACTAAGCAAGGCTAGGAAAAGACCCACCTCAAAGGATTTGAAGGTCACAGAAGGCTGGGAGGAGTTCTACTCTCAGTGAGAGTAGATAAGCCTATTATTCACGAGGTATCAGGTAGAATGCCCAGAATAGTATTGCCTCACTAATAGGACAAAATTAGCTCTAAAGGCTGCTTTGGTCTCTCATAACAAAGCTTGAAAATAAACTTCAAAAGGTTCAAATTGCTTCTCAGTAACTTACATATATCCTAGAATAAACCTCAAAGATATTTACAGAAAAACAAAAAATATCCTGCACCTAACAAGGTAAAATTCATAATGTCTAGCAACAAATGAAAAATTACCAGATGTGATTGGATAATCCCCAAACCTTTGAATATGTTACTTTACATGTCAGAGGGAACTGAGGCCACAGATGGCATTCAGATTGTTAATCAGCTGTCCTTCTGATAGATTATTCTGGATTATCCTGAGGAGCGCAATATAACCGCAATAGTTCTTAAAAGGGGAAGAGGGAAGTAAAAGAGAAAGTTGAAGTAATTTGATGGAAGAAAGATTCAAGTCACCATTGCTGGCTTTGATGATGGGAGGGGGCAATAAGCCAAGGAAGGAAGGCAGCCCCCAGAAGTTGGAAAAGGCAAAGAAGCAGATTCTCCCCTGGAGCATCCAGAAAGAAATTCAGCCCTGATTACACCTTGATTTTAGCCTGGTGATATCTGCAACAGACTCCTAACCTACAGAGCTGTGAGATAATAAATTTGTGATGCCACTAAGCTTGTGGTTACTTGTTAGAGCAACAGAAAAAAAATAAGACACCAGGTATACAAAGAAGCAGGAAAGTGACCCGTAACCCATATCTTCAAAAAAGTAGAAGAAAGACTGAACATGTTAAATAGAATACAGAAAATATAGATTCAAATTTAACTTGTAGAGATCAGAAGTATAATGTGTATGAGATAAAAATACACTGCATAGAATTAATAGCAGATCTAACATTTAATTAAAATTCAGTAAACTTGAAGAACAGTAATAGAAACTATCCAAAAGTAAACATGGGGAGAAAAAAGATGACAATAACTACAAAATGAACAGAGCATAGAAGAGCTTCGGGACAACAACAAGCACTCTATTTGTAATTAAATTACCTGAAGGAAGAGGGTGAGACCAGAAAAAGTATTTGAAGAAATAATGGCTGGAGATTATACAAATTTGATCAGAACTATAAACTCACAGACCTGAGAAGCTCAAGAATATAAGGTGCAAGAAATATGAGTAAAAGTACATGAAAGTATATCATAATCAGGTTACTTAAAACTAGTGACAAATTCTTAAAAGCATCCAAAAAAAAGTACATTACATACAGAGGAACAAAGATAAAAATGAGAGCAACACAAGCCAGAAGACACTGGAATAACACCTTTACAGAATTGAAAGAAAAAAAAAAAAACAACTTTTCTTTTACTAGGTTCTACATTCAGTGAAAATATCTTTCAAAATCTTTTAAAATGAAAGTGACAGAAAAACTTTTTCAGATATGATAATCTGAAAGAATCCATCACCAGCAGATCTAAGCTATAAGAAACATTAAAAAGAAAGTCCTTTACACAGAGAAAAATTATCTAAGATGTAAATCTCAATCTACACAAAGGCATGAAGAACATCAGAAATGGCAAATATGTGGTTGGGAAGAAAAAATATTTTTTAATCTATTTTTAAACTCTTTAAAAGATAACTGGCTGAAAAGGACAAAATACTAACAACATATTTTGGGTTTACAATATATATAGAAGTAAAATGTCTGACAACAAATAGCATATAAGAAAAGAGCACAGTTCTTATACTACATGAAGTGGTAAACCAACAAAGGAGGTAAAATTGAAATCATAAAGCAACTCAATTCAAAAGAAGGCAGAAAAATATGAAAATCAGAATAAAAACATAATAGTCAAATACAATCAATTATTAAGATTGATTTTAACTCAATCATACTGATAATCATATTAAATATAAGTAGTCTACCCCAATTAAAAGGCAGATTGTTAAATTGGAGTAAAAATGTAAGAGCCAACTATATGCTACCTACAAGAAACCCACTTTAAATACAAAGTCATAAATAGGTGAAAAACAAAAAGACTGAAAAATATATACTATACTAACACTAATCAAAAGAAATCTGGAAACTGGGGCTATAGTAATATTAAATAAAGTAGATGTCAGACCAAAAAAAAATTACTAGGGATAAAAGAGTCATTTCATAATGATAAAGAGGTCAATTCATCAAGAAAATATAATAATCCTAAACCTTTATGCACCACATAACAAGACTTCAAAATACACAAAGTAAAAATTGATAGAATAGAAAGGTGAATTAGACAAATCCATAATAACAGTTAGAAATTTCAACCCTCTCAATAATTGTAAGAACAAGTGACAGAAAATCAGTAAGTATATAGAAAATTTAAATAATGCTATCAATCAATTTGACCTAATTGATGGAAATCAAGCAGTGGGGACGGCAGGGGAAGGGAGGGACAAAAATCTAACTAACAGGTACAGTGATCACTATTCAGGTGATGGGCACACTTACAGCCCTGACTCATGCATTACAAAAGCCATCCATGTAATAAAAACATTTATACCCCCTTAATATTTTGAAATAAAAAGAAAAAGAAAAGAAAAAGAAAAAAAAAAACCTCCACCCAATAAAAACAGAAAACACATTTAAGTGTACATGGCACATTTACGAAGACAGGCTATACTCCGAGTGTAAATCAAACCTCAATAAAATTACAAAGACAAAAATCATATGAAGTAACGTTCTCAGACCAGAATGGAATTAAATTAGAAATTAATGACAGAAAGATATCTGGAGAATCAACAAATAACTGTAAGCTAAATAACAAATTCTGAATAACCTATGGGTCAAAGAAGAAACCAAAAGGGAAATTAAAAAGTATTTGAAATCAAATGGAAACATACCATACTAAAATTCATGAGATGCAGCTAAAGCAGTTTATGGCACTAAATGCGTTTATTGGAATGGAAGAAAGGTCTCAGGTCACTGAGGATGGCTTATACCTTAAAAAGACTGACAAAAGAAGAGCAAATTAAGCCTGATATAAGCAGAAAAAGAAAATAATAGAGATAAGAGCAGGAATCAGTGAAATATAAAACACAAAAACTATAGAGAAAAATCAGTGAAACCAAATGCTAATTCTTTGTGAAGGCCAGTGAAATTGATAAACCTCCAGCCAACCTTTTCTAAGAAATAAAAGAGAGAAGACACAAACTCCTAATAATAGGCATAATAATAACAAAACTACAGTTCCTAAATATATTATAAGTACAAAGGAATATTATGAAAAACATTTATGTCAATAAATTTGACAACTCAGATGGAACAGATTCCTTGAAAGACACAAATTACCAAAGCTCACCCTAGGAAAAATAATGTATGAAGCTCTATATCTACTAAAGAAATTGAATTTTGTAGTTATAACTATTCCCACAAGGAAACTCCAAGCCCAGATGACTTTATTAGGGAATTATACCCTAGTAGAAATTCAATACTAATTCTACAGAAACTCTTTCAGAAAATTAAAGCAAAGGAAATACTTCCCAATTTACTTCAGCATTATCCTGACATCAAAACCAGACAAAAACATTAGAAGAAAAGAAAATTATAGATGATATCCATCATGGACTTTGACATAAAATTTTAAACAAAACTTTAGCAAATTGAATCTAGTGATCCATATAAAAGATTAATACATCATGATGAAGTAAGGCTTATCCTAGGAATGCAGGGTTGATTTAACATTTAAAAAATTAGTCAACATAATTTACCAAAGTAGTAAACTAAAAAAGAAAACAACACACATGATCATCTCGGTAGATGCAGAAAAAGCTTTTGACAAAATCCAACATCCCTTCACTTAGCAAACTAAAAATCAGAGAAAACTTCCTCAATCTAAATAAAGGCAATGTATTTACAACCTACAGATATGCTCATGTTTAATGCTGTGTCCTCATAACAGCAGAAATAAGGCAAGGATATCTACTCTTATTCCTTCTATTCAGCTATTAATATATGTGACAATATGGATGACTTTCAGAATAATTACGCTGAGTGGAAGAAGCCAGAAATTGAGTACATTCTGTACGGTTTCATTTATTTATATAAAAGTCTAGTAAATGCAAAATAATTTATAGAGACAGAAGATCAGTGGTTGCCACAGCATCAGGGTGGATGGAAGAGGGCGTCTGAGTAGGTAGGAGGGAGAGATTACACAGGGAACAGGAAACTTTTTGGTGTAACTGGTATGTTCATTATTTTGATTATGATAATTTCACAAGTGTATAGATATGTTAAAACTTAACATTTAAATATGTACAGTTTATTTTTTGTCAATTATACTTCATTAAAGCTATAAAATATAACAGATGCTTTAGGGCATCTGTAAAAATGAAAGCACTGACAAAGTGAACCGAGTTGAATCCAGCCAAGGTCTTGATCTCAAGCAGGGGATGAGTTACAGGAGGGCATGGTTGTCCTCCCTGACATCAACTTAAAAACATTAGATGCGTGTGTATAAAGCCTCTTAGTTTCCCAGTAAGAGATACTTAATAGATCCCGATTTAAACAAACACAGTCAGCTATATACCAATTCTACAATCTTAGAAGTCAACAAGAAGCATATTGGGGATTATAGATAAATGGCAAAAAAAATTGGCATAAAACAGGGTCCCAGACCTCAAAACATTTTGAAAATTGTAGATGATTTGGTAGGGTGAGATTAATTCTCACTCTCAACTCAATCCAAGAGAGAAAATTTCTCCCAAGTCACCTAAAATCTTGCAGGGTTTTAGATGTCATTGTATATCTGAATTTACTCCACAGAAATTCTTTTCCCAACTTGTTAAATTTCAAGAGTTCTCCTCGGAGCCATGAGCAGAATAAGAAAAACACAGATGGCTCAACTTTGCGGTAATAACGATTCAAGGCAAGCAAACCTTAAGCTGTTTGTATTTCAGATTAAAATAGAATCGAGGAAAAAAAAGATCATTATCCTTGGTGCTAAAGTGAATATTAAGACAAAGCTAGTTTGGATATTGTTAATATTGCAATAATATTACTTTCGGTTTGCAGCCCATGGGAAATCCAAGCATCCTTCTGTTACTTTCCTTAGAACTGATATTTTAAATAAATTCTACATGCTCAATAAATAGGGTCTATTTACTCAAAGGCAACAGACCCCCGTGGTACTATTCACAAAGGCTTCCCTCATGGTCTCCTGCTGCTGCTGTTTTTAGGGCTGCAATTACAGAAAGGGTTCTCCACAAAACAAGCAATGACACCATTGCCATCAACAGGAATTCTCCTGGCACTGTGCAGATTCTCTATTGAAAGAAATACAAAGCCAGTGTGTTGTTAGCACAATCCATGGGTTTGTTTGGCAATGGCTTTCCTCCTTCTAGAAACCACCCTGCAGGTTAATGACACTCAATTCTGAGCATCCTTCTTCTCTCCTTCCAGCAGGTGTTTTCACACCTTTCTAAGTTAAGTGTCCCAAAATGTAAAGGCTGCCGCTATAGGGAGGCAGCAGAGCACAGTGCATGACACCGATGTGCTGTGGAGCCAAACTGCTTGTGTTCACATCCCGGCTGGCCACTCACTAGCTGTGTGACTCCAAGGAGATTGCTCAGCTTCTCTGTGCCTTGGTGTGCTTATTTATAAAAATGAAGTAATAATAGCACCTCTTTCACTGGGTGAGGATTAGATAAGACAGTGACTATACGATGTTTAGAAAAATGCCTGGCACATGCACAATAAATGTTAGCAATTATTATTATTATTAACACAGCTTTGCTGACACATAGAGTTTGTGGAGCTCCTTATGGCAAACACAGTAGGAATAAGAAATAGAAGTACTTCTTGCAACAATGTAGTAAAATCTTCTGAGAAAGAGAACTAGATAAGACCAGCCTATCAAATAGCAATAATTAAACTAATGCCACCAATTATTGAGTAGCTTCTGCATACATTGCAATGTATAAAGTGCATCACATACATTATCTTATTAATTCCCACAGCAACTCTATGAAGTAGATAATATAATTCCTATTTTCCAGATAAGGAAACTGAGGCTCAGACAATTAAATAATCTCCTTCAGCTCACATGGCTGGCAAGAACATTTTCAGACAGAACCACCTGGCTCTTTCTTAGTCCACGGTTTTTCCACCATGCCTTGCAGCTTTTTAACCTAAAAGGTAGTGGTGTGCTCTGAGCGAAGACCTGTTTTCCAGAGAAAACAAATTTGTCAGGAAGCAGAGTTTCCAACAGTGCACTGTCTTTGAAACCACTAAAAGAAGGACAGTTTTAAGTACTTCTGGGTGAAACATAAGTTTCCTTGTCACACCTGAACACGAAGCTAGCAATCATCATTGCTGGGTTGTCTCCAGGTGGCAGGATAATATACTTGAAATGATAATCAATTGTTTCTTGGTTTTTCCTTGGCCTCCACCAGGTGCTGTAATTCAAACCAGGCTGTTCAGTGCTCACTTCTTCTGGGAAGGGGATCATGCAAGAAGCTCAGAGAAAAGAAGTGTGTGGTGTGGCAGCGTTGTGGCATCACAGGGACTGGAGGACTGTGGCACCGAGATCTAGAGTAAGGTGGCATTCTTGGATGGGGGGAAGGTTCTCTGACTGATGCTTAAATGAATCAATTTTTAAGGCACATTTGGAATATTTCATGATTAAGGATTGAAAACTAATTATAAGCAGGAGAAAACTTAAATCTTATATCAATAAGTAACTATCAGAATATTCTCAGGATTAATTTTGAGAAGAAACTTATTACTGATTTTTAAGTTAAGTAACAATTCTATAAAAACACAATAGCCTAAATCAAATTCAAACCTCAAACTACTAAAAATGTTTGTAGCATATATGACCCATTGTAAAGGGGCAGAATCCCACATACAAGGAACCCTAATATGCCAGCAAGAACAAAAGAAAGGTTTCAACAGATAACAAGTAAAAAATAAACAACAAATTTATAAGAGAAGAAATAGATAGGGTCAGTTAAGATTTGAAAAAGTTCAAATAAAAGCAAGTTGCTTTTCACCCATCTCAGCAAACATTTGTAAAACAATAATAGTAATTTTAGAGAGGATCTGAGGAAGAGACCAATAATATGTGTGGCTATATCAATTATTATGCATTCAAAGGATATTTACTGACATAAGAAAATTGCACCTTCCCCCACCCCCACACATGGGTAAGAAAAAGTGATAAACAACTATATATTGGAAATGACACCAATTCTTTAGCATTAAATACATTTGTTTATATATTTGTAGAAAAAGTGACTGGAAAAAAATAACATCAAGATACAATGTAGTGGTTATTTCTGAGTCTTCAAATTACAAAAAACTCTTTCTTTTTTACACCTTCATGTATTCAAAATTTTTACTGTAAAATTATGTTATTAAAACTTTCCTTGGGACCAGGTGTGGTGACTCACGCCTATAATCCTAGCACTCTGGGAGGCCAAGGCAGGAGGATCACTTGAGGCCGGGAGTTCTAGACCAGCCTGAGAAAGAGGGAGACCCTGTCTCTACAAAAAATAGAAAAATTATAGCTGAGTGTGGTGGCTTGTGCCTGTAATCCTGGCTACTCTGGAGGCTGAGGGGGGAGAATTGCTTGAGCCCAGGAGTTTGAGGTTGCAGTGAGCTGTGATGACACTTGGGCAACAGAATGAGATGGTCTCAAAAAAACAAGCAAACAACAAAAAAAAAATTTCCCTTGGTACATTCCAAATTCTTTAAAAACTAACTCCATCTTTGATGAGAAATGGATGAGACAGGATTCATGTTACATATCTTCCTGTGTCATTACTGAGACATGCTGATGATGTCAAGATTTCTTTGTAATAATGTTGTTGTTTTCCCAAGAGGATTATTTAAGATTAGATGGGTAGGTCTATTGGAAAATGTAACTTTATGTAAGATAATTTTTATAACTAGAAGTCCAGTTCAGCATGGGCAGACTCTTCTATGATAAAGCACACAGATCACAATACCCTATTAAAGTTATTTTTCCAAGCAAATGATATGTTTAATAGCTGTTTCTCATTCAGTGTATCTGTAAATGAGAAAAAAGGTGATTGAAACTAATGTTCACCAAAGAAGCTTTCACATTCTGGGGTTCAAATATCAAAACTTGACCTAATAACACTAACTATAGAAAAGAAAGCTTGTGAAATACCTTTTAAAAAGTGAAATGTGGAAAAATAAACCCCAGTGAATATAAAAATGGGAGAAGAAAATTACATGAAAAGATTTAGAGTTCCCTAACGCAGATGCCTTATTGAAATAGATTCCCCTCCAGCAAGTATTAACAAGTGTCTCCTGTATGTCAGGCATTGTGTTAGGAACTACAGACACAACTTTGAACAGGACAGACTTGCTCCCTACTCTGGAAGTTAACCTCCTGGGACTGATAGAACATAAACAAAAAATAAAGAAGTTACCTCCAGATAGTGATCAGTGCCCGTTACAGGGATGAAACAGAGTTATCTGGGGGTGGGAAAGAGGGAGGAAGTCGTTTGGGTGGTTAAGGATGGTCTGTCTGGAAACAGGACTTTTCAGTCCACCTCCTAATACCAAGGAGCCGGCCTGTGGTGGGAAGATACGGAGGGGGAGTTTGTAGGCAGAGGAAATAAAGGCCTGAGGCAACAACAAGCTTAGCATGTTCCAGAACTAAAAGGAGGCCAGTGTGGATGGGGCCTGGTGGGCAAGTGAAGAGATGTGAGATCCAACAGAGTGCTCCCAAGAGCCTCCTCATCCCCACTGTTCAACTGGGTAATGACTATCTTTTATGCTTATTGACTTTCTGCTTGAGCAGTCATTCCAAAGTGTTCTAAGGTTAAAAAGAAAGATTTGAAAATCTCTGTAAGTAGTTTTATTTTAATTGCTAGAGGATATATACACACATATGTACTTATATAAACATATATATACACATACGTATACAAACATATATAATATAAATATATAAATGCATACATATATACCTATATAAACATGTGTGTGTATATATACATATATATATATATATATAAATATATACAGATACATACATGCAAATACTTTTGAGCATTTGACAAGGACTCATACCAGAGAATCAGTGGCTTAGAAATCATGGTATACAAGGTAAAATTGGACATGAATAATTGGGATGTACTTTGGGCTGTGGAGGCAAAGTTGCCATAGGTGGGTGGAAGCTTTTCCCCAGCTGGAGAAGCTCAGCATGTCAATGAAACCAGAGGTTACTAATAAAAGACACATGAATGACATGAACAGGTATAGTCTGAAAATAGCAGAGTTGGAAAATGCTAACGTTAGAGACAGAGTCAATAACAACAATGAAGGCTGCCAGAATTAAGTGGATTGGTGTCACTTAAGAGACATGATCTAAATAGAAACTCAACCCGATCACTGTGTGAGAATGCTTAAGATATTTAGTTTGAAGAGAAACTAATCTTGCTTATAGGAGTAAGCCAGAAAACTAAACAGGAAAAGACCATTAGGGAAAGGAACCTAAAAAGCACATCAGAATAATATGAAAACAATAATATGTAAAAGCCAAGTATAATAACAAATTTGTCTTACTGGTTCAGAGTTCTAGAAGTGATTGCAAGGGGTGAGTACAGTGTTTCTTGCACTCCATTATCCTCTGGAGTAAAAATCTGTTTGACAAGGGATTCAGTTTGCTATGATTGACAATATTAATTGTGCACCTATGTGTGGTTAGTACTGTACTAGGAAGTGTCACTGCTCATAAAGAATGAAACCTGCTAAAGAGAAAAGGCATGACAGGGTAACGCTACCTGGCATGTGGAGTGTGTCCATTTTACAAAATCCTATCAGCAGAACCAACAATGGGAACAAATTGACTACACCCCATGGGCAAACCCTACGGTAAAAGCAATAACTGCCTTGGGGTGGGTAGGAAAGAGTACCTCTAAAATTGGCCAGAGCTATCAGTGAAGGCTACTCAAATGACGTGGGACTTGAGGCTGCCCCTGGAGGAGCTGGTAGCATTTAGATAGATGGAGAAGCAGGGGAAGGTGTCTCACAGTCATTGACAGCTGTATGAGAGCAGTCCAATCTGACCCAACTGTAAGCCTAGAAATACCTGCCTAATTATTAACTCGTAGGTGAATGAACAGCAAACAAACCACTGGTGTCACTGCCAGGCTTCCACCTGGCTGTGGTACCATTAGGACACCCGTAAGATTACAGTTAATGGGCAATAGAATGTCAGAATCTTTTGCTTACTAGATTAACAAAAATAATTTTGATAACACCCAGATTTAGCAAGGATCTAAAAAGAAAATATTCAGCCATCTCTGATGACAGTATAAATGGGAAAACCCTTTTGGAAGTAATTTTGTGATGGCTCAAGAGTAACTAAAATGATCATATCATCTATTGACCTGGAAATTGATCCTAAAAGAAAGTGGGCAATAAAAAGTCAAAGATACTCATGGCAGAGTTATTTATACTACTTAAAAGTTGGGAACAGCTCGAAGACTACCAATGGAGTAGTCAAAGTAGTGAAAATGTATGTGTGATATCATTCACCCATGGAGTTAGTAAGGGTTAACGTTATTTTAAATATCCATTATTGGTGTGAGTGTGAAATGGGTTCAGCTTTTGAAAACGGCAGTTTGACAGTATGAAAATTTAAAATATGCATTCTTCTGAGTCAGTTCTGGAAATTTAGATTAGGGATTGGACAGTTAAAATACTTAATGCGTGTAATACTTTACTGATTCCAAGGCATCTCCTCCTTTTCTTTTTTTAAACATTACACCATCCACGATACATTTGATCCTTGAAAGGAAGGACAGTGAGATAGATATTATCGATAGCCCCATTTTCTAATGAGGAAACTGGAGGTCAAAGGGGTAAAGGGATTTAACCCTCTCTAGCCTTAAGTGCATGTGCCGAACAACTAGAAGTCAAATCCTTCACCAGTGTTTCATAATGCAGCTGGTGGGAATTTCACAAGTATAAATACAGTCAGTTTGTTTATGTGTAAATATGCCTTTGTTCAGGCACAGAACTCCATTTCAGGGAGCCATCCCCTAGGGTCTGGGGAAACCACCGCTGGCCTATTCTTTCCTGTGGATGATAACACTGCTTCTACTACACATGGCAGAGAGACAGACAGAAGCACAGACAGAAACAGAGAAAGATACAAATGATTTGTTGGTCCTCTGGCCTGGCTTGTGTGAAAGAACAAATAAAAACAACTTATGCACAAATATAAGATACAATGTGAATGCTGACAAGGAGGTGAGGATTGGGAGAGACCTATTCTTTTGCAAATATCACATATGCTTGGAGAGCAGGTTCAAATGGGGAGGAGAGACATTATTTCACAGCAGGAGAAGTAATAATTCTCATCATTTCTAAAAGCCATGTGGCCTTCAATGGGTTTCACAATAATCAATTAATTAACCAAAGTAAATATTTAGAATGAATTATAGCACAAAGATATGAAATCATGGCATATAAATGAGCTTTAGACATACAAACATACTCTTTAGGAGAGATTACTCAAAAGGTAGAAGTGGTATTGCACCAGATGGCTTTATCCAATAATAACTTTAGTGGACACATATTATACTTGTTTAATTATTTATCAAGGAGAATGCCTACAAAAATTCAGTAAGTTTATAAAATTTTTGGCAAGTACAAGAGTGTGTCAGCCAATAATGTATTTTATTTTGATTTTTAAAATCCCCCCTCTTGGTGGCTCATTATTCGATCCTAGACTAAGGATTCACTATTTTTCTTTGTTTCAGTTTCACCATCTAAACAGAAAAAGCTTACTCAAATCAGGAAGTGAGTCTTTCTTCTCCAAGACTTTACTTTTTACATTAATCCTTCCATCCTGAATCAAATACTTTTTCCTACTTCAGGGGCGATTTCTAAAAGTGTACTGTCATATCCTAGTTTGTCTTACTTCTTTCTAGGTCTCATATCTCCCTCAATTTACCTCCTAATTTATCTGCCTGACTTCTAGACCACTATTGTTAGGTCTGGTGGAGGGTAAACAGGTGGCAAGGAAGCGGTGAAGGGTGGAGAGCAGGAACTGAATTGCCCCTAGGAACCAAATTGTGGCTAGGAACTGTTCCCTAGTGGGAACATACATGGGGAAAAGTTCCTAGCAACCTTTAACTGTCCTAGAGCTCATTACCATCTAATTAGAATAACATGTGTGGAGCCTCGTGAAGAATTTTGGAGAAGACACATGTGCAGAAAGGGAAACTGATATATAACCTACCCTGTAATGTAACCTGCCAAGTGATCTGTTATGTAACACCAACCTGTCAATCACCCCCAAAGGCAGGAAATGACAACCAATCCTGCCAGAAGAAAGGCGGGACAAACTAGAGGGCTTATAAAAGCAACATGTGCTCAGCCTCCAGCGTCTTTCTCCACTCCTGGATATTGATCCATTCCACTCTCTCTGGAATGTGTTTTCACTTTGTGTAGCTTCCTTCTGTACTTTCATTCTTTCTTTTATGTGATAAACTGTTTGTATAAAATTGCTCTGTGTCCATGCTCACTTCATCATTGGCTCAACTCGTTACCTGTACTCATTCTTGATGCTGGGAGCCAGGGGACCAGGGAACATCCACACAGACAAACCTAACAGTATCTTCAAAGAGTTGTCTGTACAAGGCATTTCTAGTTTTTTTTTTTTTATTTCTAACTATTTTTTCTTTCTCCCTTTCTTTCTCTGTCTCTGTTTCCCTCCCTCTCTCCCTTCCTTCCTCCCTTCTTTCTTTTCTTTTTCTTTGTTTTTCGAAGGGCATTTAATAATTGGTCCAAATTTAAATACAAAATGAAAAATAGTGAATCCATTACTATCATGAAGACACTGGCTACTACTAATCCCTTTCCATTCTGTAGCCCTCTTTGGCTTTTTGCAGGGCCTCCCTATGTACCATCTCACTCAGTCCTTATGATATTGTTCAACCTTCAGCCCACCAACTTGGCTTGTACCCCCACAACTCCACCAAAATGGCCCTTGTGAAGGTCACCAATGACCCTCCCCCCACTGCAGTCTTTTCACTTTACCTCTCGGAAGAAATCAATCCTGCTGGCTACTACGTGGCTGAGATAGGTGACTTTGATCCCATAATGTTGCATGCTTCTATTTTTCTTCTAATTTTCTGGCTACCCATTCCTTCTCAAACCCTTTTGCTGGTTTATCACCTTCTTCCTAAACTTTAACTGCTGGATGTTTTCCAAGCCTACTCCTACTTCTTTGCCCTCCATTCTCTTTATGACACTCACCTCACATCCATGGTGCCAAGTACAATCTTCATGTTGATGAACACAGATGTCTCGCTACACGGGGGTATCTCTGGCCCACCTGTCTCTTGCTCTAGACCCCTATATCCCTGTGCTGACTTAGTATCACCACTCAGATTTTCCACAGGAGCTCAGACCTGAGAGGTACCAACCTGGATGTATGATTTCCCCCTATATTTGTTCCTCCTGTGTTTCTTATTTCATGAAACACCACTACCATTTACCCAGTTGCTCAAGCTAGAAGCTTGGGATTCATCTTGATTCTCCTTTCTCCCTCATTTCCCTGTCATCTAATCCATCACAAAGTCCTGAGTCCTCTACCTCAAAAGTGTATCTCCAATTTATCCTCATCACTCCAACTTCACCACCATCCCCCGAGTCAAATCCATGCTCATCTCTTACCTGGACACACATGGCCTCTTAAGCGACTCCCTGGCTTCCATTCCCAGCCTACCCCAAATCCATTCTCTTTTAACGTTTAAATTTGATCACAGAATCTGTCTGTCCAGGGAATGAATAAATAAATATATCACCTTCAATTAATCTTAGAATTAAGTCCAAAGTCTACCCCAGGACTTGCAGGGCCTTTAACTACCTCTTTGAACTCTTCTCATGACAGTTTCCACCTCCACCACCAGACGGGCTCTCCAGCACTTCTTCAAGCAAGTCAAGCTCCTTCTGCCTTTCCGGGCCTCTTGTACACTCTTCCTCTCCCCCTTTCCAGAAGTGGCTCCTTCTAATCCTTTAGGATCTCAGCTTAAATTTTACCTTCACAGAGAAGCTTTTCCTGGTTAATGTGAAGATCCATAGTAGGTTCCCCCTTTTATGCTCTATTATTGCAGCATGGTATTATTTCCTTTAGAATAATCATTATAGGCCGGGCGCGGTGGCTCACGCCTGTAATCCTAGCACTCTGGGAGGCCGAGGCAGGTGGATCGCTCAAGTTCAGGAGTTCGAGACCAGCCTGAGCAAGAGCGAGACCCCGTCTCTACTAAAAAAATAGAAAGAAATTATCTGGCCAACTAAAATATATATAGCAAAAATTAGCCGGGCATGGTGGTGCATGCCTGTAGTCCCAGCTACTCGGGAGGCTGAGGCAGTAGGATCGCTTAAGCCCAGGAGTTTGAGGTTGCTGTGAGCTAGGCTGATGCCACGGCACTCACTCTAGCCCAGGCAAAAAAGTGAGACACTGTCTCCAAAAAAAAAAAAAAAAAAGAATAATCATTACAATTTCTAATGATATACTTATTAATTTGTTTACTTCTTTACTTTCTGTCTCCATCAGAGTATGAACTCCATCAGGGCAGGAATGACCTTAGTTTCTCGCAGTGAAAGGTGGCTAATAAATATGGAAGAGAGGAATGGAGGGATACTGCCAAGATACGAAATTAGAAATAGTACGAATCCCTAATATTAGAGAGAGAGGGAGAGAGAGGAAATGCAATATTAATTCAAAAATACATATTTTTGAGAATAAAGATTTTATTTTCCATATTTTCTGCATAATTTGGCTTTACATTAAAAAATGTGTTTTTCTTAAAAGGTATTGATTTCTTTATGAATTTGTTTTTTCGTTCAAAGTGTGAAATGAATGACTCTCCTTAAAAGTATTTTAAAGAACCCCCTTCTCTATGTTCTTTCCTCTGTCTTCAGCCACAAGAAAATGGTGTGAGGCTGCTGGGGTGCACAGATCCCAACCCTGACAATTGTAAGTCGTGTCAAGGAGTCTGAGGCAAACCCAGGCACAGTTCTGCAGGCATTTCTGATATTTTACATTAGTCGTTAGAAATAATTCACATAAAGAAGGTGAACCACAAGTAATAAGAGAAAATAATGTGAAGTATTGTATGTTTTTGAATTACTGCTGGAAGGAAATTCATTTTCAGCTAAAACACAATAGTACTTCACCGCTTTGACATGTAGTTGGCTGGAAGTACAAGTAACTGGCTCCAAGAAACTTATAGATTCTTAGAGCTACCTGCTATGGGTACTCAGGCCTAAAACCTGATAACAGATAATCATAAGTCTTTAAGAAAAGGACTTTTTAATTTCTTCCTTTCCAACTGGAGAGAAAGGGGGAAAATGGTTCATATCATTCTAATAAAAAGAGAGTGGGTAAAGGGGGTAAGAAAACACCGGCAAAAGATACTTTTATCCTGAATACCAGCGCATGACAAGAACTTTGCCGGGAGGCATAAGGGGCACAAAGATGAGTAAAACATAGTTCCTTCCCTTAAGAGGCTTTTCATTAAGAAGAACATACAGACTGGATGGAGGGAGGGAGGGAAGGATGGATTGACTGGTGGGTGGGTGGATGAAAGGATAGATAGATAGATACAGCATGAAGAGAGGATGAATGATTGAGTGTGGTCTCCTAGTAACAAGGAAGTAACAAAAATGAGAAATGAAACAAGGAAGAGTTAAGGAGATTTGGATTATGAATGTGAAGAAATGGATATGGTTCATTAATTTGATCTCTATCTCATTTGCCTGGTGAAATATCAATAGGATTTTTCCTTATTTTAATGTCTAAAATTCCTTATAATGAATGAATGAATGAAAAATATAGCCTCCTCTTGATCAAGTCTTATGCTTAAGCATCCACGATTAGGGCTTGTTATTCCTTATGACTAGTCAGTTTCATTCGGTGAAAAGTACAATGGCATTCCCCAATCCGGCACGTTCTCCATTGAGCACGGAAGAGAATAGCCAAGGGTGCCTGAGCTACTTCTGTCAAGCCTGTGGGCAATGGAGAAAGCAGTCAAGACACACACTGCTCTGTACAACTTAACTAGACCTCTCTAGACCTATGTCTCCTCACCCATAATGTGAAAGGGCTCTCAGCCATCGATGAACAGCCGCTGTGGCTCTGTGCTACCCCGTGGCCCCCAGCCCCAACAAGGGCCACCAGCAACCAAGCACACATGCAAACTGGGGCACAGCCACCGCCATGGGCACCTCACCAAGCACACCAAGCTCCTGCGAGATGTGACCCGAGTGGTGTGTGGCTTGGCCCTGTGCAGCACACCACCTAGCTGCTAACGGCCTCCAAGGACAAACAGGTCCTCAAATTCATCAAGAAAAGGGTGGGGACATCAGGGGAAGCCAAGAGGAGCTGAGCAATGTGCTGGTCCTGGCCATGAGGGAAGTGGCTGCCAGGAAGGACTGAGCTCCCTTCCCCTCTGCACACAGTAAAACCTTTACAGGAAAGAAAATGAAAGGACTGGACCAGATCAGGGTTAGGAGAAAGATTAGCAGATCCATTTCTTTGCATACATAATGGTGTTGGCTGCTTGGAGTGCTACCTTGAGACATGAGGAGACATCCTACCTCAGTAGCAAAGAAAGCCCTCTGAGAGCTGAGCAACATGGGCCACATGCACGGGAACAGATGACACATTCGCCACCGTGGAGCAGATCACTAAGATCCAAACGAAACAGTTTCTTAAATCTCTCTGAAAACTATTAAAGAACTGAATACCAGCATGAGATAGTGTTATCTAAAGTCCTTTCTAACTCTCCAATCCTATGATTTCTACTAACACTGAGTTGGTCCCACACAGTGGACACCATATTACAATAAATTCTTAATTATCCATACTTCAGTTATGTTTGTCCCAATCTTGCTTTCAAATTCTCATTTACAAGAGTAGAAAAAGCATGGCCTTATCTACTCTTCTTTCCTAAGCATGGAGCCCAGCAGGAGGCTGTTTATAGAAGACTTAGTTTACTCATTCAGAGACAGAGCCTGCCCCATGTAGACTGCAAAGGAAGGGCACGGACGCTGTGCCGGCTCTTTTCTTTGGTTTGAACAAATGGGCTCAAAAAGAGCCAGAGCTTTGCAAAGGGCAGCAGGTGAGAAAATGTATATTTCTTGTTCTTTCCTGCTCACATTTTTACCAAGTTCTATATTTTTTTTAAAGAACTATAAATTCAGAAATCAGATATAGCCATGATGAAAAGCAATTACAAATAATAACACACAAGGTCACCTATTTGGGATTTGGGATAATCTATATCCTAGTTACCTTTTACTGATGAAAAAAGAAAAGCTCTACTCACACTTTTTTCCTAAGGCTGTTTGAACCAAGACCATCAAATTTCTAGTATCTAAACTACTATTCATTTTCACATTTGTCCTCAGGTTTTGGCTACTCAGCAGGTGCCACTGCTAAGTCAAAGGCCCCCAAACTGGCAGGAGTACCTCCTTTCTTCTCTTGCCACTTGTTTCTAGCCTAGAAAGATGGGAGTTCCTTACAATGATTCTTCCACTCATGTGGCTGTATGTGTGATTAACTCTGCAGGGGCTCTCTGGATCCATTAGAGAACAAATGCTCAGACAAACAGAAAACACCATCACCACCAACAGGATTACCTTAATTATTAGGAGGTACTCCGCCTGTGGTCCCTGTTGCAAGTTACTGTTACTTTATTTCCTCAAGGTATTAACCAGGTGCTAGTCATTTTAGCATTGTACATATTAATATCTCATGTTCTTGATTCTTAGGATTTCCCTTCTAATTCATAGAAAGTCAGAGCTTTAAGGGAGCCCGAACACCCTCTTTTGACAGGTGGGCATAGCGAGGCCCTTGAAATCTGTGCAACTTGCTGACGAGGTCACTTCACTACCAAGTGACAGAGCAGAGGAGGAATAAGGTCACCTCCCCCCGGCCAGAGGCACCCTGCTTCCCACTTGTTATGCTGAGCGGCTTTATCTGCAGTTTCATGCACTTCCCAGTGGGCCACCCGGCTCCCACCTCGCCCTTGCAGAGTCTCTGGCCAAGTCCCAGCAAGGATGACATAGAAAATCCAGACAAGGATGAAATCATCATTTTCCTCTATTATTTTTCTAAATTGCCTTTTTCCTACCCATGACTAGGCAGTATTTTCTCACAGCTGGGGATGAACAAATTCAAAAAGATGTTCTCAAATACATGGTTTCCAAGAGAGAGGCCACTAAGTCTTAAAAGTATAAAATGAGCATTTTTGAGTGATTGCACAGTTCACAGAAATGCCTCTGGTGAGAACGTCATCAGCAGTGATTCACTGTGTGTGAAGGGTCCCCATGGAGACCAGAGTCACCTCATATTAGGGCATTTTGACCCTATTTTTCCTGCTGAGATGGAACAAATGGTGAGGATGCACTAAGTGACGGAGGTCACGGGGCCCATCCAGTGAGGTGAGGAACAGTTCTTTAAAGATGCTGTCATGGTCAGAAAGAGAGCGAAACTTGGAGACCACTGTGTTTCTTCTTCTTCAGGATGAAGGGTTATTGTGCCCTACAGGCATAAACTATCAGAAGTAAAGGCTCAAGGTCAAAACGGTATCTTCTAGGATAGCAAGAAAATGTCCCTGATGAAGAAAATACAGTTTATTATAGTTCAATGGTGTTTGTCTTGATGCCCAAACATCTTTTTCTCAGAATAAAAACTGATTAAATGAGATTATACACTGTGTACCTTAGGTCTGCTTGGGCTGCTATAACAAAATACCACACACTAAGTAGCTTATAAACAACAGAACATATTTCTATTTATCTATTATCTATCTATCTACCTATCTATCTTTGCAGTTTTGGTGGCTGGGAAGTCCAAGATCAAGGTGTTGGCAGGTTTGACGTCTGGTGAGGACCCACTTCCTGCTCATAGATTGCCTCTTCTCACTGCGTCCTCACATGGTGGAAGACATGAAGGAGCACTCCAGGGCCTCTTTTAAAGGCCACTAATCTCGTTCATGAAGGCCCCACCTTTATGACTTAATCACTATCCAAGGCCTCCACATTCTAATACCATCCTAACCTTGGGGGTTAGGGTTTCAACCTATCAACTTGGGGGTACACAGACATTCAGACCATTGCATAGTACTGGAGCATAGTAGATAATCAACACACAACTTTTACCTTTGATATGCAACTATCTTTTAGGTACTTTTTGGCTCAGCTACTTTAACAAAAAAAGTTTCAGTGGTAAAACTATGTTGTAATTAAAACCACATACATGTAGCATCAGAAAAACCCTCTCTATCCATTTTCAGGCCAAATGGAATACTGTTTCCCCACCTGCTCAGCACAGGACATGCTTCAAGGACTCACCTTCCAGGGCCTCATGTTTTACAAGGTCTACAATACCTCCAGAATTCTACCATCCAGGGAATGTTGAAACAGATGACTTATGGAAAATACTCTAATACAGTCGACCCTTAAACAACACGGGTTTCAATGTCAAGGATCTACTTTTACGTGGATTTTTTTTCAATAAAAGTTACACTAAGTATGCCTGCCTCTCCTGCCTCCCCTTCCACCTTTTTCAGCTCTTTTGCCTCTGCCACCCCTGAGACAGCAAGACCAAGCCCTCCTCTTCCTCTTCCTCCCCAGTCTACTCAATGTGAAAACAAGGATAAAGACATTTATCTTGATCCACTTCCACTTAGTCAATAGTAAATATATTTTCTCGTCCTTATGATTTTCATAGTAAAGTTTTCCTTTCTCTAGCTTACTTTATTGTAAGAATACAGTATATGATACACATACAAAACATATGTTAATCAACTGTTTATGTTATCAGTAAGGCTCTGGTCAATGGTAGGCTACTAGTAGTTAAGGTTTTCGGGAGTCAAAGGTTATATGTGATCTGCACTTGTGCAGCGGTTGGCATCCCCCCAACCTTGTTGTTCAAGACTCAGCTGTACTATTATGGAGCTATGATTTATGGGTGCATTGGGCTTGCTTCCACATGGCTTGTATAGGAGAATTGTTGTCACTATTCCTGGAATGGGAGAAGTCAGGACAAGAGGATAATTTTTCACAGGGTCCATGTCTTCTCTTTTAATTCCCTTAAATTAGGAAGTCATCCAAGGTCAACTCTGACCCCCCCCTCCCCACTCCTTCCTCAACTGCTTAACACGTATGGATCCCTATAATATGTACCACTCTTTACCCATGCTGGAAACTGCAACAATTCTCTGATGTTGATATTATTATCTTCCTCTTAATAGACAAACAAACTCAGATAAGTTAAATAACTTGCCCAAAGGTACACAGCTAAAGGAAAGTGCCTAGATTCACACCCAGGAAGGGTAGGGAACCTGTGGCCTTCTGATGTCAAGAATGTTCTTTTTTAAGCACCAAAGGAAGCAAGAAAAGCTTCAGTTTTCTCTGCTGTACCCCTTTTAATAAAAGAATTTGCTCTGCAAAATTTGGATTCAGACAAAAGACCGCACTTAAGGACCTAGAAGGCCACATGTGGCCTTAAGGCTGCAGGTTCCCTATGCCTTCATGGCTCCACCCCAACTCCTGTGGGCGTGTGGGGTCCAGCTCTGGAATTGCTCTCCTGTAAATGCTCGTACCTTCTTTGTACCCCTGTCCTTTCATTCCAGCCACCTTTTGAAACCCAACCCTGGACAAACCCCAGCTTCATTCTCTGTGCCTGTCCACAGGGAAGGTCAACACGGCTGGAGGACACTATGCAGCTTGCACGCAGTGTTCAATAATCTTGTCATACTTCTATGGGCAGCTTCCTCTCCCTCCCCCAGCAATACCTTCAAGGCTCTCCATTCCCCATCAGCTCACTTATCCTCCGCAGACGACCTTGTCTCCTACTCTTCAGAGGAATGGAATCCATCAGCTAGGAACTCCCTCCACCTGCTCTGCCCTCTGTACTTCTCATGCAGTGAGTATTCAAGTTGACTCAAGTCCATCTTATCTGTGTTAATCATAAAAAATTCAGTTTCTTTTTTATTTGAGAGAGTTTACTGATTTTTAGATGGAAGGATACATATTCTCCTCAGTATTTATTATGACCTTTTGGTTACTGTCATAAGCCCGACAGCATGACCACCATGGTCTTATTCATAGAAGTCTACTTTATATTACTAAATTTTTCCTGGTTAAACGTTAGTCAAAATTCTAGATCACTGGATCTCAGGTCCTAAACTCTTGAAGCTTCAGGGGAATCTTCAGATTTCAAGCAGAATAAAAAGTGATATGCTTAAAAATTAAATAATTGAAGATTTTCAATGTAATACCAAAAAACTCTAAGACCTTCCCTCTGTCTGTAGCCATACCACCCTCCACATGCCCGATCTCATCTGATCTCTAGAAGACAAGCAGGTTCAGGCCTGGTTAGTACTTGGATGGGAGACCTTCCCTCCAACCAATGATATAGTTCCACCTAAGGTATTTATTTTAAAAATTAAATGTGTAAAGATGGAGCTGGCCTGAGGCAGAAACACAGGAGGTTTTGCTTTGATTATTTCCCCCCAAATCCTGATATCATGGAAACAGTTTAGGCACATAGACCTGGATATCAATGCCAGCACTGCCTCCTTGCACCTGGGTAACCTTGAGTAGGTTAATTGTCACCCAAGCTCAGTACCCTCATCTATAAAATGAGTTAATAATAGGAAGCAAAAGATGAAATGAAGCAAGATATGTAGAGTATCTGGCAGATATTAGATGCTCAATAATTGACAGGTTTTATCACTGTCCTTTTTCGCATTCCTAGTAAAATCATTCCTATCATAGTCTCAGAGTTATAATGCTTATGTCCCTAGGGAATACATACCTACATTTTAAAAATTCTGCTTTCAGCCACAAGGAAGTAACAGAGATAGAATTTATCCTCCTACCTAAAACAACTAAAAAAACAAACAAACAAAATATATGAAATGAAAAGTTTCAGACATTACAACAGGAGGTGCAGGACAGTGATGGTTGAGAGCAAGGAAATAAATGAAGTGACACCTATGATTGTCCCAGCCCACTGTCTAGAAAGTTTCTTGACTTAATGTGAGGAAGAGAAACCCAAACAGAGCCTGAGATCTACCTGAGTTTACCATTGGATGGGGGTTGGAGGGCAGGGGAGGCCCCTGGAAATTGCAGGGCAGAGCTAGAGAGGAAGGAGCTAATAGGAGAGTGAGCTCTAGAGATCGTCAGAGGGTTCCCTCTGAGTCCTTGGCTGAGTGTTGCTCAGGACAGACCTGGGGGGGAAGTGGCAAGGCTGGGGCAAAAGCTGTGGGAAAAGAGTAGGTGGAACCATTTCTGAAGCTCACCAAGGGCTGAGAGCAGATCAAGTTTCCACAGCCAGAGAGGAGAAACTTCGCACTAGACTGGGGAAGAGTTCCGAGAAGTGTGTTGCCTCACGAGTGGGACTAAATCAGGGGTGGGGAACCTTTTCATGTTGGAAGGTCGCATTAATTTAGATGTAATCAAATAAGGCAGCATTCCAGAAACTTCAATTAGACGTACTTAAAAGTGTACATTATTTTGTAAAAATCTGACTACTATGTACTTAACAATTTCAGAAAATGAAAACTATTTGTTAATTTTAAAGTTAACTAACCTCTTAATGACTTTGTTGTGTCTGCTTTTTGTTGGAAAGCATTTAAATATTTGAATTCAGCATGGAGGTCCACAGTTTCAGTTAATCTTCTAGATGGGTACCAGTCACTTGTGAACTTAAGGGCATCTTGATTTGGGTTAGGTAGGAGAATGTAGATTCGCAGCCACAAGTGCTTAAAAAGCGAGAAAGCATTTTTTGGGCACGTTGCTGAAGGCATGTGTATTCTACTGCATTTTTCCGTATTTTAGCATCAAACAATGACTTTAAAATGTCATCTATTGAGAGCTCAATTGATTCCATCAGTAGTTCTTTAGGTGCCTTGGTGATATCAACCAGATGAGGCTGAAATGCTAATTTGAGTGTGATGTCATGATTCTCAAAGTCAGTGAACCTTTCATTGTATTCTCCAATTAGTAGGTCTATAACAGCTGTGTATTCTTCAAATGATTCACATATCATCCTGCTCATCAATGACCTTTGCTAACTGGGGAATATGTTCATACTAAATTTCCTTAAAGATAGCTTTTTTAGAAATGCTTGGATTTTTTTTCCCCATATATCATACATACACACACACACACACACACACACACACACACACACAGTTTTACCTTGCAAAGAAATATTCAAGTCATTTTGATTTTACATGATATCACACAGAAATGGTGCATGCCTATAGAAATCTTTCAATAATTCACATTGCTGATTCTGTTCTTCATGAACTTTAACTGTCTGTTCTTGCAGAGATAAAATTTTGGCTAACACCTGTCTCCAAGAATGATATTGGCAAATCCATGCTGAATACTTGTGATCCCCAATTCCCGGGCCCAAGACCAGTACCAGTCCATGGATTTCTAGGAACTGGGCTGCACAGCAGGAGGTGAGCGAGTGAGCAAAGCTTCATTCTGTATTTACAGCTGCTCCCCATCGCTTGCATCATCGCCTGAGCTCTGCCTCCTGTCAGATCAGCGGTGCCATTAGATTCTCATAGGAGCACAAACCCTACTGTAAACTGTGCATGTGAGGGATCTAGGTTGCACGATCCTTATGAGAATCCATCTCCCCCATCCTCATTTGTGGAAAATTGCTTTCCATGAAACCAGTCCCTGGTGCCAAAAAGGTTGGCGACTGCTGCAAATAGCTCATTGGTCAACTTTAACATGTTACAAAACTGACCATGCTGTGTTGACTCTGCAGGAATATAGTTAACAATACTTATAACTTGTTGCAAAATGTCACTTAATAGCTTTAGCACTGAGATTTTGCTAATACAAGATACAATGAAAAGAAATAAGAGTATCTGCATCTGCTAATACTTTTTTATCTGTGCAATAAACCCTTCACGTTTTCCTGTCATGGAAAGCACACCATCTGTACATACACTCACTAAATTTACCAAATTCAGTCCAATTTCATGACATTTATATTGAAAGTTATTGAAGATATCTATCTATTCCCCATGTTCTGTTTGCAAGAGTGCCCAAAGCAAGTAACTCTTCGTAGCAAAGAGAATCTTCTGTTATGAACCCAATGAAATGTAAAACCTGTCCTGAGTCAGTAATATCAGTTGATTCCTCCAAAGCGATTGAATAATATATATTTTCTTTTTGAAGTATTGCATGAAGTTCTTCTGTTAACTTGAAGGCTAATTCTGTTAACTGCTGACCAGTTATGGTTCTCCTTGAAAGAGGCAGTTGTTTGTACTTTGAAATGTTATTGGGCTCTAAGCATCCTACAACTTTGCCAATGCATTCTTTCACAATCTCTACATCACTGAATGGCTTCCCTCTCCCCTGGGCCCCTGCCGAGTATACAAGCTACTTCGTAAGTTGTTTCAGTGGCATTATTTCCAGGTCTTATTGCTACTTGAAAGAATTATCTTTGCTCTTGCTTTTTGTCTTTTAATTTCTGAAATACAACCTTTTGTGTCTCTCTCTCTAATTTAAAATATTTGTGGTCCTTATGAGTGTTACAATGCTGATGAGTGTTGAATTTCTTTAATGTTGATATTACAGTATCACACAGCAAGCAAATCATCTTATCTTTAGCAGAAACAAGATAATATTGCAATTCACAATCTTCATTAAAAATCTGTTCTCTTTCTTCAGTGTTCTCTTGGTCTTCTTTGACATGATGGGCTATCAAGCAGACAGAATTTAAAAATACTGTCGAGCTGTGCAACTATTCACAAATTCCACTTCAAACAGAAACACAGTGCACCACTGTCAAGAGCTGATGACCTCCCAAAACTCTCACCAACCAGCCTTGTGTGGTAGTGGCGTCAGGCAGGGTAAGTTAGAACTATTAGGTCATTAAGTATGAAATGTCTGATTTCCTTAAGTACTAAGTTTGACAGTTGATATCTCTGACACTTTTTTTTTTTATTGTGAAGGTATATCCTCCTCCTTTCAAATGTATGTTTTGGCTTGTGATTTTTTTATTTTTCAAAATTTTTTTAGAGCAATTTTTATGAAAACATGAATAAGTCAAAAATTCGTGTTATTTTTGAATATGAGCTCCATCATGGAACCAATGCAGCCCAGACAGCTAGAAATATCAATGAAGTGTTTGGGAAATATGTGGCTAATGAATGCAAGTACATCAATGGTTTGAGAAGTTCTGTTCTGGTGATTTTAATCTTGAAAATGAGCCACATGGGTGACATGTGACCAAGGTGGATAATGATGAGCTGAAAGCTGTGGTGCAAGCGAATCCAACTCAACCTATGCGTGAATTAACAGCAAGGTTTGACGTTACTATTCCAACAATGTGGGACAATTTGAAACAAATTAGCAAGATAAAGAAGCTGGATAAATGGGTAAAGCATGAATTAAATGAGCATCAGAAGAGAAATCATCTCGAAGCTTGCCTTTCTTTGTTGTCATGACATAAAGGAGAACGATTTCTACACTGTATTGTTACGTGCGATGAAAAATGGATTCTTTTTGACAATTGCAAGCATTCTGCACAATGGGTGGATAAAGCTGAAGTGCTGAAAAACAGTCCAAAACTGAATATTCATCAAAAAAAGCTAATGGTGTCTGTTTGGTGGTCCAGCACTGGTGTTATCCACTACAGCGTCTTGAAACCTGGTCATTCGATTCCAGCGGATGTCCACTGCAACCAATTAGATGAAATGATGAGGATGCTTGTGATTAAGCAGCTGAGATTGGTCAATAGAGGCAGCCTAATCCTCTTGCAAGACAACATGTCATCCAAACAACGCTGCTCAAACTACAAAGCTGGACTTGGAAGCTCTGTGTCATCCACTATATTCACCAGACCTTGCATCAACTGACTAGCACTTCTTCTAGGCTTTGGACCACTTCTTGCAAGGAAAAATATTCCATTCTCAACAAGCTGTGGAAAACACCTTTCACAATTTCATCACCACTCGCTCACTCTCCAGGCTTCTTTGCTGCTGGCATAAACCAGCTACTGTTAAGATGGCAAAACCGTGTCGACAGTTTAGGTGCACACTTTGATTACTTCTACTGCTTCTTGTATGAGATATAACAAATTAAACTTTTGATTCAAAATCAGAAATATCATATTTAATGACCTAATAAGTCATTAGTATAGCAGCCATCAATTTAGCCCTATGGCTTACTAATGTTCTAATTGTGTCAGTCAAGCTGGGAGAATTATTTCATTGAAATTTATTTTATTCTTTGGTATTTTAAATATGTTCATTTTAGAAATAAAAATATAAAATACAAAAATATATTAATAAAAATAGAAGGATTTGTTCTGTAAAATTTGGATTCAGTCAAAAGGTTGCGTTTTAGGACCTAGAAGGCCACATGTGGCCTTAAGGCTGCAGGTTCCCCACCCCTGGACTAAATTATGTTTACTCTAAAGGCTGCTTTGGACCCACTTACCCAAGTATAAAAGCAAGCCTTGAGAAAATCAAATCATTTCCAAGGAACTTAAGAGCATCTCAGAACAAATCTTGAAAATATTTAAAGGAATAAAAAAAAAAAAAATCCAGCACCTGACAACATAAAATTCACAATGTCTGGCAACCAATAAAAAATTAATAGGCATGCAAAGAAACAGAAAAATAAGACCCATGATACAGGGAAAAATCAATCAAGAAAAGGAGACTCAGAAATGTCACAGATAAAAGAATTAGTAGATAAGCACACTAAACAGCTGTTATAAATATGCTCCATATGTACAAGAAGGAGGATGAATGCATAAGCATGATAAGAAAGACAGGGAAGACACAGTTTTAAAAAAGAGGTAATCTGGGAAAATAATGCTCAATTATGAGAAAAATAAATCACAGATGTCAAATAAGGGTATTAGTGGTTGTGGTTACCCTTCATATGTAACTATGATTGAAGACATAAAAGCTATACTATACCTGGTCCTTAGACTAGGTATAAAAGTGACTTTTCCTGAATTATATATCTTCATATAATTATTTATATAAATGAATCAAACAATACATTCATTCAGCTATATAGTTACTGAGCACTCAGCTCTATGTTTGATGATAGAGGAAATACAAACATAAATTAGATATGGTTCTTGCCCACAGAAGTACAGCACAGTTTATTAGATAAATGATAGAATCATTATATAAGCACATAATGTGATATACCTACAACTTAAGAACACAGTATGTAACACGTAGTAAATTAGAAGGCTGTAGAATAATAAAAGTAAATAAAAACAAAGGATATAGAAGAGAAGTCACTATGCAATAATTCCACAGTTACAAATAAAAGGCTCTGACATTAACTCAGAGCAAAAATCCAATATACAATAATGCATATGCATGCATACACACATATACCCACTTCTATCAGGATAGGAACACTCAAACTAATTTTAATATGGGAATTCAACTGTTTGGCTTTTCTTCTTGTTTTCTGCTGAATTAGAATGTCCACTCTGAGCACCCAGCTCTATGGGTGCTCCATGGACACAATTTTCCAGTGTGAAATGCAAATATTTCCTTTCAGTTCATGGAGCTGTTAAAGATATTGAAGCTTCTCTACTCTAGAGGAAACTAATAAAATTAGGGAATATGTGTGTTTGTGGTATATACACACATACACATCATATATTGTATGTAATATGTATATACTTAATATATATACATAAGTAAATATACATGTGATTATTTTGGTCTAGTAAGAAAGTTTTGATCTAGTGAGAAAGTAACCAGCATAGTTCAAAAGGTTATAGTGAGTAGTACATATACCAGAGTATGACAGAGCAAATAAGGATTACACTAATCAAGAAGTGGAAACTAGTATAATTTTTTTAAATTTCAGAATATTATGAGGGTACAAACACTTTGGTTACATAAATTGCCTTTGCACTGCCTGAGTCACAGTTACAAGTGTGCTCATTCCCCAGACAGTGCGTAGTGCACCCACTGGGTGTGAATTTACCCATCAAAAATATGGAATGCTTCACAAATTTGCATGTCATCCTTGTGCAGGGGCCACGTTAATCTTCTCTGTATCATTCCAATTTTAGTATATGTGCTGCCAAAGTGAGCACAACTAGTATAAAATTAAAATATATATATATATATATATATGTGGTAGAATAAAAAGAAAGAAAAAAATTATACATTGATAATTCAGAAGAAGTCAATCTAATACAAAGCAAGTAAATTTACCTTATCCATTCCATGGAAGATAAAAATGACTATATTTCAAATGACCATATATTATATTAAACATTCAACAAAGATTTTATAATATATCTAGCCAACAAGGATATAGGCTATTGTCATTTGTGGAGAGTTATCTGAGAACAATCCTTGATTTGCTTTAAGTGATGTCAATTACCTTATGAAGGACAAGGTATAGGCAGAAGCAAATATTTTTTGAAGCCAGTTTTCTATAAATTCTCTGATCTCTAGAAATACTGTAGATACACATCATAAGCTCAGCACTAGAATGAAAGTTACAGGAGAGTGTGTGTGTATCCCCAGCACCTGTGGCAATGCCTGCACAGGGCAGGTGCTCCACACTCCAGTCCCACATGGATGCATCTAGGCCACCTGCTTCCAGCACCTCTTTGTGGACAGCAGCCTCCTAGATGTAAACCCAGCCTCCCCTCTTGCCACGCTTCAATCCAATCTCTATAAAAACAATTCAGGTACTTTTTTTTTAAGAAAGAAAAAAACAAATAATATTTCAATAGCTTACACTTCAAATAAAATCTCTACTCCATGCTTTGGAAGGCATGATCTAGCCCTAGCCTACCTCTCCAGACTCATGTCAAGCACCACCCTGCCAACCCCCAGCATCGCAACCACCCCCTTCTGCTCACATACATCCACCTTCCTCTTCCTTGAAAGAGATAAGCTACTAACATCTCAGGTCTTTGCACAGAGCATTTTCTGCTTTAAGAATTTTCTTATCTTTCCAAATTCCCCATGTCTTCCTGCTCTTCCCTCCTGCTATGTGGATAACTCTAATTTATCCTTCAGGTCTTAGCCTAAATATTGTTTCTTTAGAGAAGCCTTTTCTGAAGCCCCTCTGATACCTCCAGGCAAAGTTAGGCTCCCCATTCCTCTTTATAACATCCCATAATTATAATTAATCATTGGTATAATACAATTATGTGACAACAACCTGCTTCTTTAGAAATGCAAGTACTCCATAAGAGCATTACCTGTCACATAAATTGCTGTTTTTCTAGTACCTTGTAAAAAAACACAGTTTGAACCTTCAGCAATATTGTGATGAATAAATAAATATAACAGTGTACTGTCCTAATGTCCTGGGGAGAAAAAGGTAAATAACTGTGCAAAGTGTAACAGAACTGTCAAAAATAAATGAAATCAGGTACATAAATTGTGAAACACAAGTCAAGGGCCTATTTGTTTTCTGACACTCGATAGAAAGAAATCTTTCAACCAGATGGAAAATAAAAACAAAAGAGAACTCTGAACATGTATTTTAGAGAAAGCCCCACTGCTATACACCAGGTAGCCTGTGTTCCTTAATCATGACTATGTCAGAGAGTGTCACCATTAATATCTGAAGGGACTAAAGAAAATAAGTTTGCCGGTATATTATTTTCATTTTAAAAATGAGTACGTGGGATGGGTTATCAACAGACAGACAGTCTTGAGTGTCTCTGTAAGCTGAAGAGATGGGAATCAGGCAGGATTCCCAGATTACATTTTTTTTTTTTTAAATCTCTGACCACTTCTCTCCCTGCAAACCTTGGAGCCCAGCAATAGTGGGAATCTAGTGTGACTCCAAAGAGGAAATAGATGGAGAGATTTGGAGACCCAACTGGAGGTTAGGCTGAAACCTGAGTGAGCAGCTGAGGGCCCTTTGCTCATTTCAGAGCAGAAGTGTGGCTGGGCATTAAGGTCCCCAGAGCATCAATAACCATCCATGTGATGTGCTGTGGCTGCCAAAGCCACGTCTCCATCCACCCTCTCCTCCTGAGCTTCAGACCCATAAATCTCACTGCTCACCGTATCCTTCCTTTCTACAGGTTCCTCAAACTCAACACATCCAAAAAGAAACTAGACAACTCCTCCACCCTTCTCTTCTTGGTAAAGAGCCCCACCATTTCCCCAGTTTCCGAGGTTGGAAGGCCAGGAGTCACTGTTGATTCTTCACTCTCCTCACATTCCATGTGGACTCAGTCAGCAGCTCCTGTTGGTTCTACAATTAAATGTCTCATGAGTCCCCTCACATTGCTGCATCTCCGCTACCAGGGTCATCACTGGCACTACTGCCACTGTTATCACTCTCTGCTCCCCTGGCTACCAATGTTTCCCCCCTCCCATCAGTCCTCTCTAGAGCTTGCAAACGTGCTCTGTAAAAATATAATCCTAACCCTACCACTCTTCTTCTCAACACTCTTCAGTGACATCCCACAGCACCCTTTACCTATCAGTGGCATAACCACTTATCGCTGTTGATTTGCATTTGCTTATTAACTCTTTTCTGTTTCTCCCACTAGACCCTACAACATGACAGTAAAGTCTAGGTCTTATACTCCCAGTGTTCAGCACAACATCTGGCTCAATAAATCCCAGTTCAAAGAGTGATGCTTGAGGAGATGAAAGGATTTAACAAATGCCTCTTCATATCTGGGCATTTTAAAGACGATAAAGGTGTCCCTGGGAGGATTAAACAACCTAAGAAAGAAATTAGGAAAAAAAATATTCTGAGGAAGCAGAAAAGAATTAAAACGAGTGGAAAAATTCATGAATGGGTGAGGGTAATGAGGATGACAGAAGGGGACTGTAACCCATCTTAGCCTCCCCATGAGTTAGAAAGCTAAGTCCTTCTTAGGGTGGCAGGAAACCGAAGCAGTGACAATGAATCCTGAGCTTCTGAAGAAGAAACAGCAAGGCATGAACCAAGGAACAATTAGGAGTGCTAACAACCAACCTGCAAGCATGAGGAAGTCTTTTGCTGGCTCCACGTTAATCACTGATAAGAATGTGGCACTATCTTGTACATGCCCCCAACTGTAGCTAGTTGGGAGGTGTGATGCCCTTTTAGAAGGTGTGTTTGAAATATGGCAATTAGCATACTAAGCAACTTGCTGTAAAAGATATGTATCAACCTAAAGTCAATTACATCTGTGGAAAGATTGTTGACACTAGGAAAGGAGATTTCAGAAGGTTCAGAGAAGAGCAAGGTATTATCTCAGGGCCACAGAATATCCAGAAAGTACCACCAGTTCCCAAGCAGTCCTGGGTACGAAACTTAAAACCTGGGGACTCAGCTCCTGCTTTGCGAATCTCCTTTCAGGTGATTACGAGTTTGGGAAAGACACCAGAGTATATGCGAAGGGAGCAGCTGGTCACACAGATGGTGTCAAAGCTCAGGACTTGATATTCTAGATTTTGGATTGTGACACCAGAGGTGGGGACTCTTGGAAAGGGACACAGAAAACTGAGAAGAGGGTTTCAGGCAACACCTGACCCCAAGAGAGTTATTTTGAAACTTGAGATTAGGGAGTGACACTGTTCAGCATAAACAAACAAAATTGTAAACTAGGTCATACAGGGGGTATTATATATGGCATGGAAAGATGTATGGCATTGGAGAAGGATCTTCACCATTAACAGGAAAAATCTGGTTTAGATGGCTGTATTCTAGTGTGCCATGAGATGCAAACAAGTATTTTTCTAAAGGCTAAATTAAGTTTGGGGAATCCTACATACTGGATCCGATTCTTTGAAAACTGCTTATTGCACATTAGTATAGTAAAGGCTTTGAGAAAACCCACAAAGAAAGCAATTTACCTGTGTTTAACCCAGAGTTGACCACTGTTGCTGGGCCACCTAAGTACTTATGTGACATCCACTATACCTAACAACTGTTGTATCCAGCAACTGTGGGATACTCATGTTCCAAGAGACCGGTTTAGAAAACCTGCATCTATACCAACGCACAAAGTATTGATAACAAAAAGCTATCATCAACAACGGCAACAAACTCCACAAAACTAAAACAAAGAAACACAGTAAATATATATGACGGTAAATAGTATCTCATAGAGCAGCCAGGACTATGGAGTGTGGGATGTGGGACTGAGGTATAACAGCATAACAGCATATTGTGGACAAGAGGAACAAATTCAATGTCACGATCTCAAGTGGCATTTCCCATGAAGAAGGTAAACAGGGAAGCTCATAAAAGTGGGACTGGAATCACCGTGGGGAATGTTTGGTGACAATCAAGGAGAGGTGAGTGAAAGAGGCGTAATTGTGGGCGTGCAAGGCAGCGTGGCGGAAGGCGTGCGATGACAGTAATGAGGGATTTGATTTCCTGGGAAGTTATTTCGATAAAATCAGAGGATATGAAAAATGTACGCCTTGCTTTGCTGATAATTTTAATCTCTCAATAAATTGAAGAAGCTGTGAGGAATGGGATTTAGTGTCAGTTTAATTTTAACAAATACGGGAAGAGAGGTTGGTCATTCAGAAATATCACAAACTTTGGGAGAAAGCCAAGCACTCATAAAATCCAGCCTCTCCATAATCCTGTCAGAGATGTTTTAGAGAGGATTTCTTGGAAGGAAGGTTACACTAAATAATCTTTAAGTCCCTGCTGGAACATTAAAGTCTGCCTCTAACATTCTATAGTCGCACTGAGCAACTCCAGAGGTGGCCAGTGCAGCCACTGAGCGGGAAGCAGCATCCGGGGGCTCCGTGGCAGCACTGAAAACAAACAACAGCACCACACACCAGGCTCGGTAAAAGGAGCACAGGATGCTTCCTACAAATATGCCATCGAACTGTAAGAACTGAAACAACGAGGTGCTGAAATAAAAATAAGTAAATCACTAGTACAGAATAGATACTTCAGAAATAGATAAAAATATATATAAGAATTTAATTTCCAGTAAAAGGTAGAATTATGTCAATGGGGGCATGGAAAATCGGGAATATGACAACTTCCAGAGTAGGCAAATCTTTCAGTATTTAGAAATGGAATAAAGGATTCATAAAGGGAAAATTAAATACAACAATTATTTTAAAAGAACCAACATTAAAAGCAAAAAATAGACCAGATAAATATTTTTAGGAAATATGAAGTCCAAGGATTGAAATGCTTAACAAATGCCCAAATATAAACTAATAAAAAAAACTTACCAAGAACCTTATCTGATAAATGGATATGGTATAAGAATAATCTATTTACAAAAGAGAAAATATGAATAGAAAATGAAGGGAAAAAAGAAATAAACAAGGGTAGTTAAAAAAGAATTTAAGGTAAAATAACAGGATGCCACCTTTGCATATCAAATTAATAACTATTAAATACATACGTATATTTTGAACATTAACTGCCTGGTACATAACAAGAAACTTTAAAATGTTCATTTCTTTTGACCTACTAGTTCTACATGTAAAAGTCTATCCAAGGGAAATAATTCTAACTGCTATAAAACCTTATGCATAAAAATGTTCACTATAATATTATTTGTTACAAAAAAGAATAAAAAGGAAGAAAGGCAGGATTAAGAGGAAAGGAATAAGAGGAATATTTAATGTATACTCACAATATGGAGGCTATGTAGGTTATCCCATTTAAATTTCACAACAGCTCCATGAAATATATATGATCACCATTTTATAGAAAAAGTAAAATGCTTTTGAATGTTCAGAGACATTAAGTTCCTTAAAGAAACCTGGCTAGTAAGAGTGAAAGAACAGAAACAGCCTAAATGTAAACAGTAGAATAGTTAAGTAAACTAGGGAAGATTTACTTGATATATTTGAAAATTTTTAATATAAAAGAATAAAATGGAAAAAATAGTTTAGAATAAGATATTAAGAAAAACACATAATAGAAAATTTTGTATTCAATACAATTGAAATACATAGAAAAAAGACTGGAAGAAAATATATACACACTAACCAAACACTGCAGAAGCTGACCCTGACATTGCATCAACAAATGTAGTTGGCCGGTGGCCCCGAGAACAATGCCAAGTGCAGTTCAATTGTCAGGCTGCAGAAATGATGAAGTCAAAGCCCAGAAAGACCCAGAAAGGCTCAAAAACAGTTTAAGCAATTTGGCTAATACAGGAGATAGAGAATGTAATTCAGGGCAGATACGGTAAATCTTCTATAACGAGCAGGGCTGTAATTCTTTTCATGGCAAGTTGCTGGGAAAATCGGAAATTGGTCATGGTTAAAATGTCAAAAGACTCAAAATCATAAGAAAAATAATGAATTACTAAGGTTTGGGCTTACTCTAGAAGTCACACAACATTTTCTGAGAGAAGTAGGAGGTGAGACAAAAGTAAAGCAGTTTCTGATACCTGAAACATTTCAATTAGGCAGCTGGGAAAACATGGGAGGAAAAATGGAAATCTTTACTCTTCAGTTATTAGAAGGCAATATCTGTCTAGGTTAGCTCTAGGAGAAAAGGACCTGCATAAACACATGTTCAAACCGCAGAAAATGTCACTTATGTATACACACCCCACAACAGACTAATCTTCAACTATATGAATTTGAATTTGATAGCATTTTGGAGAATTTTATAAATATCCTAAGTATAATGTTTTATAACTCAATCTTTATCTTTCCTTTTTATCTGTTTCCTACTTTTCCCATCTCCTGTCCACTCTCATGTTCTTTCTTGTTATATTAAAAAAGAAACAAAATATATATTTTTATATATGTATGTGTACATGTATACATATATGTTCATACACACACATATATAATTTACTACAGCTAATTTAGAATTTTTCATCTATGGCCGCTATTGACAAAAAAAGAAACCCAATGTGTGGTCAACTCAGCACAGAGCACACAGGTTTGTGAGTGTAGAACTTACTAACATTCCAAAAGCAACTGGTTTCTACTTAGTGAATACCACCTATCCTCACCTAACTTGATGGCCAAAAGTGAATTGTTCTTCTGCCATATAGCAATGACCACAGCATGAGAGCTGACTGTCACCTCCCCACTGCAGGTTCCGGGGGGGAGGGGGAGTGGGCAGAACATGGCTGTTTTGTTTACTGCTGGAGCCCCTGCACCCAGGACAGTACCGCAATGAATATTTGTTGAGTGAACGAATGAGTGAGCGAGTTATTGAGCAAATTCTATTTATCTCTCTAGACATCGCTCAAGCCCCCCACCTTCCTGATAACATCTTCCTTCAGAGCCCCAGTGATTGATCTGGAAATTACTATATTACCAGTCTGCACTGCTACTTAACACTTGATTCTACACGTTATTTTTATTGCTTTCAGTTGCTGTTTTTTTTCAATTTAGAGAGAAGGCTCTTCAAGGATAGCCATATATGTATATATTTCTTCTATTTGCCAAAGCACATTTTACAGGGTACATGTAAAATCCTCAATAAATGTGCTAAATTAAATGATAAAATCTTTTAAATGACCTTTGACTTTATGATATTTTAAAACATTTTCTCTATTAAATGCATTATTTTATGATTCTGAAGGGTGGTTGACAAAAAATGTGGAATTTAGTGTCACTTGAGCCGAGTTAGTAGCTATGCCACCTCGGTGCTGGAAAAGTTACCTCATCTCTGGTCTTCTGTTTCCCTGTTTGTAAAATGAAAACATTAACAGGATCCATAACAAAAATAAATACCTACCTATCACAAAGGGAAGACTGTGCAATCAAATGCGATAATGTACGTGAATGAGTTTTGTAAATTGGAAAGCAAATATTAGCCATTCTATTTACCAATGTAAAAAATGCAATTGATATTGCAAGGCTGCATATAGCAATAACAGTTAGGGTGGCTTTTTCTGAGAATAGCTATTAGGCAGGAGAGAAAAGTGATGAGGAAAAGAATCTCAAGCACAACCTGCCAAACATACCCCAGTCATAAATCAAAGACCATGTTCAACACTTGCTGTGCGGAGAGATTACTGGGCACCTGTCACCTACACCCTTTGGCACTACTGCAAGCATCTTTGAAACCAGGAGAAAGCTTACCGGACACGAGTTGCTGCCCAGGCAACCCCACGGGAACCATGCCCAAATTATTCATGGCTGTGGCCCAGGCTGTGGGATCTGTCACGGACATGTTGAGCTGGGTTGTGTCTATCGCTATACTTCCCAAACCATCGGCTGCTGCAGGGAAAGACAAACCATGAGTTAGAATCAACAGGCAAGGCTGTTTGTTTTAAAGGAAATCACATTTCTAGAGATGTGAGGCTTCATTTAGCATATTCCCAAACCACACACACACACACACACACACACACACACACACACACACAAACACACAAAATAAAGCACTGAAACCTATAGCATTGTTTTCTCCAGCCATAAACATAAACTGTTTCTAAATATTTTCTGGGAGGAAACTTAATGACATGTAGTTTATATTATACATAGCACGCCATTAAGGAGGTACCCCTGGGAAAACACTGAAGAATCTCTTTCTTCTCCCAGTAAAACAACATTAGTTAAGTTACAAGGTTGAGAGGCAAAGCAGTGATACTCTCTTGGTAAAACAAGTTAACTGCCTTAGTAGACTAAGGATAAGTAAATTCATCTGTTTCCAAGTGTAATTCTTGAGCAGGCATGCCTTCTAACTATGTAATAAAAAAAAATAATTGTCAAGTAGCAAAACTGGTGCTGACCAAATTTATTGTTATCTTATAATATATTCCCTGCTTTACAAACTTTTACATCATTACATTAAAGAAATGCAGATGTCTACCTAAAGTAACTTTTCTAATGTATTTCTTATAAGCACTGACTTCCATAAAAATTAAATAGATAAATAAAATTTAAAAACAAATAACATAGAGCTTTAAAAAAACTCAGCAGAGTGTGTCAAATTTGACTTAATGCTCTTTGATTTTCACTGGTTCCGGGCCTGATTTCTTTAAGGGCTCAGGCTCCTGGTTCAATGCATATTTTTCATGGCTGGGCAAGCCTTTCCACCAAAGACTCAAAAAGCCTTTTTTGCGTCCTGTGCCAGCCACCGACATTTACCTGCAGCCATCATCTGAGGAAGCTCCTGGGGGTGCTGGGGGATGCTCTCAGCCCCACCTGCGTCTACCATCGAACTGCGAGCATCCTGGGAGACAGCAGCGCTCTGATGGCCCAGTACAGGGTCCCCTCGGAGATCATCAGATTCTGCCAAAGGGGACAGGAGTGTGGTGAGAAACCATAATAGTTAACTGAGAGAGAACATCAAGGAGCAAAATACTATCTATTCAAAAACAAAAACAAAGAAAGAATGATTTCCAGTCTCGGGCACAGAAGTAAAGCTGCTTTCCATCCCTCAGCAGCTGTCGTGGCTCAGTTTTGGAGACCTGTGAGATGCGTGGGTCATCTCTTTAGCTCACCTGGAGCCAGGGCTGGCTGAATAAACTGGCGCCGTTTATGAGCACGTCAAATGCCTCCTACAGAAGAGCCTTCACAAATGGGGGCTTATCATCCCTGCACAGCCTCTTCTGCACACCACACATCAATGGAGAGGGCAGACTCAGGGCTAAAGAAGATTTTTTTTTTAAGTTAAAAAATTAATTGATGTTGTTATTTTGGAAGATGGTTGTCTGTGAAATGTATTCAGAGAGCAAAAAAAAGTTGGGAGGAGGGAGATAAAAGCAGGAACCCATTCACTGTGAGTCTGGAAAAGGAGGGTACCTAAATTACAATAGCCAGGAAAGGCAAATGAGAAGAATAGCATGCTGTCCATAAAGGAAGATCTAGAGGGTGTGAGGGTGTTAGGGGAGCAAAGGAAAAACATTTGTTTTCTCAGCTCTATGGAAAGATAAATTTAACTGGCCACAGTCTGTTCAGTCTGAATTTTCCTTAGAATTGCACAGCTTATATACATGTATTTTAAATAGACTTTTAAATTATTTTTCTAATTAAGTTTAAATAATAAGACACTGCATGAAGATACAAAGTACCCCTCTATATCACAATATGTATAAAAGACTACACCTTTTCTCTATCCTTAGAAATGCAAAAACACAGACCATCCACAGGTTCATATTTTAAGTGCACTCTGACCACATCAAAACTTAGACAAGTGACCTGACAAATTCAATCTTAAGTAGATTCAATATAACAACGAAGTTTAAATATTTATTTTTATTTTAGTATAAGTTTAGAAACTTTTCTAAACCATGTTTCTGTTAATGATAATTTTAGAATGAGATGTTATGGTTCATTTGTCAGTGTATCTAATGTGAAGTTTGAGCCTTTTAAGTTATGTTCTTTTCTTTCTTTGATTCTTAGGGACAAGAATCAGCACACCATTGAACACTGTACCATCAAAAAGAACTTCTTGCCAGTTGAGTAGAAGTTTAATACAAATGGAAACTCAGGTTTCAATATCTCAAGGATTGGTGGATAATGAACAAATGGTATCTCAACAAATTCTTAGCCTTCAACTAGAGAGGTATGTGAGATAGTGGGGAACTTTTTTCCAATTGTATATCAAGAAGATGAAACATCTTTATCACCAAGAAGTAAATGATACCAACTTTTGGAAGCAAACTTTACTCAGAAAAAATATTTTATACCTTGCTGTTAAACTCTAATACCCAAATTAACTCAAAACTTGCACACATACTGTGTATCAATATCTCAGGCAATGGGTACCATCAGACAAAGGCATTCTCACCATATAAAATAAATTCGATAGCATAAGAAATACATAGCTAACCCAAACATCCCCTGTAGCAGCCGTCCATTCACCAGAGGTATTTCTGCGATGAAACATCAAAGCACTTTTCTCTCTCCACGTCCAACCATTTCAGGGGACCAAGGCAGAGTCAGGCTAGAATATATTCACTCTTTGGCTCAAATGGCCCTAGAGTAGAGCTGTTTCAGATCATTGCAAGGTCACGATTTGTCTTACTTATCTCCCCAAATGAAGTTTAGTTGGCTGGCTTCCTTCTAGCTCAGATTCTCCCCAAATGGGCATTAATCACACCTTTTTTTTTTCTGGCTAATGAGTCTGCAGTTCTGGAACACTATATCAGAGAACATCCCTTTGCTTTGTAGGCTTTATGACTTACGCCTCAACAGTCACATTTCACCATGACTTTTTGCTACACTGTTTTAGGGACAGTGTTAGCTTTCTTTGGCTCTATAACTGTCTGTTCCAATGGTGGTTTTCACCTTAATGATTACAGTCCAATAAAGGGGCACCAAGTGTTCTGGAGGGCCATAGCTTCTAGCTAACATTTTTCATGGTCATCTTAACAAACTGCAAGTGTTTCACTGAAAACAGTAACAGACAGCTGCTGTTTCACTGGAAAAAGCACTGCTCTGTTGGCAAGATGTGGTGTGTAAACCTAGACTTATCCCTCATTCGAACTCTGTGACATTCAATTTATTACATCTCCTCAACCTCCCAATCCCATGGTTTTAATGACATACAACTTCATGTGGCTACCATACGCCTGGGACGGTGACTCTAAGGTAAGTTCTGTCGCATCTTAGGCATTTCCAATAGTCTCAAGGCAGCCATGACATTCTTTACAAAATTTAAATTGATTTGATCATTTGGCTTGGAAGAAAGGTGATACTTTTAATTAATTACTACCTTGTAATTTATGAATAGTTGCAAGAGCTATTTTTGTACTTTAGTAACATCTATCGTTCCTATTGAATACCTGCCTCTTTAAATAATTAAAGACCATAATGCCTAATTTATCATTCAAATCAATTTCTCTGCCTTAGTTTTGTTATTTCTAAACTATAGAAAAGATTAATATTCTTAATGATGTTTATTTACACGGAGAAATATGGAGAGTTAAAAAATTATAGCTAATAAAGTGCTTTGAATATAGTAGGTGATAATTATTATTATTTTATTTGGAAGTGTAGTGTTTCCATTAAGGTACCCCGGGATCTTTGTGTTCTGGTGGATAATTATGTAATTAATTCTAAAACAGTGAGTAACACTTGATATTTCTAAAAGTAAGTGTTGCCCTAGTTTTCTGTGTCACACCTAAATTGCAACAGAATATTTCATTTTCCATAATTCTTTTATAAAATACTATAAGGGAACATAAAAAGATGTATGAATTTTTTCTCTCTAGGTTTTTTCTTCCTATGAAACCAGAAAAGCTTTCAAGAGATTCATGACCAATTATGAAATTGGCAGTTTCTATTTACAGCTTTTAGTGAAGTACGATCACCACAAAACAATCTGATATACAAAATGCCAAGGATAACGGTATAGCTTTGTCTAGAGCTTAATGGATATCTAACCTGTTCTTCATTAAGATATATTCAAGTACAAATTCTCATACCCAATTTCATAACTATTCAACAAGATATATTTATGTTCAGTATTTCATTGGGCTATATCAGTGGGGTAATCAATGGTGAATTTTTGAAACTCACCAAGTCTATAAAAATACTATTTGGCCTAAAAAAAAAAAAGGCACAGGCTGCTCCCATTCACAATAATACAACCTTTTCTAATCATTTCCAACTTTTATAGATGCCAAGGACACATACATTGTGAATACTAAAACTCACCTGTAACTGTCCACAAAAGATAGATTTCTATTAAAAAGGGGTAGAATCAGCTAGGTATTGAAAATTCTATTTAAAATGATTTTGTTTGATCTAAGTCCTTATATTCATATCTACTTCAATAGTAAGTAATTGTAGTGAAAGAGTCAGATTTGTTAATATCTTGTACAGTATGGTATGGTATCTGAAACCTTCTTATTTTACATGAACTCTTCATTGGCATTGTCATCATTTATATACATGTTAAAAGAAAGATGCATTTCTATCCAAAGTGCACTCTTGTCTATCACTAAGAAAATATCTAAATTTGGTCTTCATGTAATCAGTAAGACACTCTCTTGAGGTTATGGAAATGTTCCCCAGTTTAGAGCAATATAGAATACTGTTACAAAGATGTCACTTATGTATTAACTCCATGATTTTTAAGCAACTGTCTAGGCATAATAAGGGAGATATTACTGCTTCCTGTAATCGTAAACTAAGTAATTGCAGACCAATCTTCCTATTGAGGAACAACTAGAAATTTTAATATTTTTAATCAGTTTTATACAATTCTCACTATTATCTATTCAAATACAAAAGGAGCCCCAAGGCCATGCTCTGATTACTGTACAGGGTTACTAAACGGGCTTCTAAGGAGAAAGGTTCCTGTTAAGTACTAGGGAGATAAGTGGAATATGTAAGTTTGGAGGAAGAGAGGAATTGCTCTGTGAAGAGTGGTAAAAGAGAACACAAAAGCTGAGTGCTTTGGGGCAGGGGGAGAAAGAAGAAATCTTTGGTGGCCACCTATGACAAAAGGGGACTATAGAGAAGATAAATGACTTAAGCAGAATTTTAGGTGGTTCCCTGGGAAGGATAGAATATAAATCTTTCCTCTGTCCCCTCTACGGAAATGTCAGCAAAGTCTACATTCTTCTTAATTTTTAGATAGGAGTAAATTTGGGGTGGGTTAGGGGTGTACTTAAAGGCAAAGAGCTTAAAGAGGATAATAAAGAGGTAGCTGATACTGGGGATTACCTAAAATACTACCTGATAAAGCATGATAAAGTTTCACATCTGTTAAATATACACTATGTATATGATTTATTTGTTTATTAATGATCAATATCTGCTGATTCATGGGAAATAATGGGATTACGGTTTTGAAGGAGAGATTTAGATTAGGCATATTATGAGGAATTTCTAAAGAGATGCCTGTAAAGTAGGAATATTATATCAAATAAAGCTAAAAAGCTCTTTCTCAGTGCTAGAAAGAAAAATCACTTCTTGGAAACAGTGTGAACAGAGGATGGAGCTGGGCAAAGATCAATTCTGGTATGTGTGAATCCTATAGCTTTTACTATCAAATCCATAAATTCAAAAGGTCTTCCTTAGTATCTAACTTGTTAGTCATAGAGAGATGCTCCTTGATTTACAATGAGGTTACATCCTAATAAACCCATTAAGTCAAAAATATCATAAGGTGAAAGTTCATTTAATGCTAAGATTTTTCGACTTTACGATGGTGTGAAAGTGATACACATTCAGTAGAAACTGTAACCTCATCGTAAGTCAGACGGAGCTCCTTGACTTACAGTGGGGTTACTTACATTCCAAAATCATAAGCTGGACCATCCTACATTGGGGACTATCTATATTTATAAAATCATTGAACTTTTTTCTAAGGTTTCACAATTTAATATACATCACATCGCAGCGTACTTGAGGAGAGATGCCATTCCTATTCTAAGTATTTTTTCAGTTTTCCCTTTAAGGCCAGAAGACAAAGGAGATATGTGTTCCCTCCTCCATGTTCCCATAGCACTGTGTACCTTTCTCTACACAAGCACTTGCCACTCATATTCTCACTGATTATTTTTCTCTTCCTCCCTAATAAACTATAAGCTTAGGATGATTAAGGAAACCAGTCATCTTTGCGTACCCTGCAGCTAGCAAGCAAAGTACCTAGAATGTGGTACATGCTCTCTCTCTACACACACACACACACACACACACACACACACACACAATGTAGATATAAAGATATGTAGATATATAAAATCTATATATTTATAAATTTATAAAATATATTTTAAATTATATATAAAATATGAATATTTTGTACATATTTTCAAATGAATTCATGCATGGAAGGAAGGAAGGAAAGTAAAAATAAAGAAAAAAGGAAAAGAAGGAAGCAATAAAAGAACAAAGGAAAAAACTTCAGTTCCAGAGCTCACTCCCAAAACTTGGAGGTTTGAAAGCTAAAGACCACAGGGGTGAGGAGGGTGGGATTTTTCTTGAACACTAGAACACATACGAATTTAAAGTGTCAAAAAAAACCCCAACTTTAAAAAGTCTGTCAGATCTTTCAATATAAGCTTTTAGTGCACTTAACAAGCCACCCTCTAAGATTCAAGATTCCACACCTTCCTGGCAACTAATGCAGGGTTACAGGCAGGTTATGGTGATGTTCTCCTTTCCTAGACTTCTTGCAGCTGCTCCTTGAATGAGCTGAAATCTATAAATAACTGCATCTCCAGATCCATTAGGCGGTAGGTTAGTGCAACGAAGGCATATATGCACGGTACTAAAAAAGTGAAATCACTGAAGAAAGGAAAAGTTTCCATTTGGCATGAACCACAAAGAATAAAAAGCAGATCTGGTCATCTCTCAAATACAAAATTCCATCATGGGTCTGTGATTATATCGCTCGTTTTTCTACTTTGTCTAGCAGCCAATTTTAAACTATAAGTCATCTTCCTTCCATCTTAGAGAGGAAATGGTTACTGAATGGATAAGGTTTACCTATGACATGTCTGTTTCCCAAGAACTCCACATTCAGAGAGAGAGATATGACCTGAAATTCTCCCTCTGAAATCATGCAATCAAACAAAATGACCAAATTTGCCAAAGAGACAACTCAAATAGCATCGGTAGAATAGTAGATAAAGACAGTTATCTTTTGACACAAAGAGAAATACTTGGAGTTATATGTATAAGTGTAGAGAAATGACAGAGGTAAAATTATGTTTCTCAGGAAAACTTTGCTTTTGAAAAAAATTATACTTTATATTTCTAAATTGAACAAATAACAAAAGAGCATACTGAGACCTTCAGGATAAAGTATCTCTCTCTCCATTAAAAATAAAAAAATAAAAAAAAAATAGGCCTGATGCCACTATAATAATAAGTACATATAGGGTTTGGTGCTATTGGTGGTTTCAGGCATCCACTGGGGGTCTTGGGAATATCCCCTGAGGATAAGAGGGAACTACTGTAGGTAATTTAAAAGTCTTTGTAGAGTCAGGTTTTAAAATATTGGACCTTCCACATTTAGACTGTTTCAGACTTTCTGAAAAGTGCACTATTACACTGAAGAGTGTTTATGAAATATGTAATAACTCATCCCCCTCATAATAAATGACAACCACACACACAATCTGTTGTCATCCATTGTTGTTTTCCACCTCCCAAAATACACCTACCGCAGGAAAAGTTATCCTTGCTTGAGTCTGCTGCTGAGTGCATTATTACAGAAAGCAGTTAGCATCAGTAAACATAAGCCTGCATCCATTAAAACTAGAAGAGTCTCACTTTAAGCAAAGTTGTTCTTGGCTCCTGGGATTCAGGGCACACACAGCCAAGGTCATAGAGCATCTGGGTTTGAAGAGTTGGATGAAAACTGGGAGATCATCAGTTCCACCTTCTCCCCAGTACAGATGCCTCTAAAATGTTCCTGACAGGCACCTGTTGGGTGCAGCTAGTGATGGGTGTGGCAGCTCACTGTGTCACATGGTATTAGCAGGTCACAATTACCCCTTCTTCTGAGCCCTCATCTGGAGAAGAAGATATCTACATCCTACTTCTGCAGTGATGTATGGCCTCTTCTATCCCCGGAAGAGGGAAAAGGAGACTTCACTATCATTTAAGTAAGTCACAGACAGATTTATGAATGTAAATAAGGACATGTTAGATAATTCTTGCCTTCCCTCAACTGACAGGAATTTTTCTGTGTTTGCACTCTCTCTGTTCTCTTCACACTCACATCCTAAAAGCTCTAAAGAGTAGACAAAGTCACCAGAATGGTGTAACTAAATAAAAGCCTTTTCTGAAATGGCAAATCTATGGACTGCTGAGAAACAGCCATAGAGAAAAAAAAGAGTAAAAAGTCATTTTGAGAAAGGGAGTAATGCCTCTGGGACAAGACTTCAGGTGGATTTCAGTCTTGCCTCACATCAAGAGAGGTGAATTCTATAACAATTTTTTTATTCATGCACAGTATAGAAAGGCAATATTGGCCACATACTGTTCTTTTCGGACACACTGATATATAGAAAGCAATTTCTGTAAACACTATTATCTTGTTATATAAAAGAAAGCAGACAATATATCATTCTATAATTTGTGCTGTTTTGTGCTCAGTTTTTTCTTTTATTATGTACTCATTTTACACCTTGACCTAACCATGGAAAAATGTATTAAGCTACAAAGTGGAACATTTTAATTGTAGTGGGTAAATAAGTGACCCTTAAATGGCTGCAAACTCTGGTAAATTAGTTATCTATTTTCCAAAAAGCCCTGGTTAGAGCCCTTTAATCTATGGAAATCTACCCGCAATAAAACCCAATCAGACCAAGACCAGCCTGAGCCAGTTGCTCATCCTGTTTAACATTTCTCCTGGTAGGGTGACAAAGAACATCTTAGTTACTCTTTAAACTAATGTGCTCTTAATGATGCCATTGCAGCATGATGAATAAAGCATTAGCCCTGCAGTCATGATTGCCCCAGGACATAGACACTTAGCAGGATACTGCCACCTCCAATGTGTGGCCCTGGGCCAGAGACCTTGCTTTCTCTTTCTCTAAATGACCACCCACTGCCCTGGGTCATGCTCTGTAACCAGTGAGCAAGAACAGTAGAGCCTCGGGTCCTCTGCTGTGGGCCTTTCTACTTCTCAGGGCCTCACAAATGGTGTGGTTACATAATGGGGGGTGACCCAGAAAACCTGGTGGAGCAGTTTAGGGGAGGGCTATTGGGGCACCACTGCCTGACGCAAATGGATGTGCAGCAGGACATCCAATCGGAAAGTTCTAGGCTGGCAGTGAGCATTCTCCGGAAATGGGTCAAACCTTTGGAGCTACTGGTTGTGTTCAGCAAAATTCAAATGAAGGTGCTCAGAAGAAAGAAAGACCTGTGTGCCCCAGGGGTATTCAGGTTCCTGAGGCTGGAGGCAGATTAGGGGGCACAGAAAGGTGGTTCCAGTCCCCAGGGACATAAATGATTCAGAAGTTAGGATCACTGTCCTGGTTCTCTCTTAGTAAAAGGACTTTATGCTGTTTTTGGAGGTCAGGGACCATCAGAAGAGCGCTGGCTGCACACAGTGATCTCAGAGAAGCCCTCATAAGCCAGAAAACCTCCATGGAGGCTCCCCCCCCCCCTGCAAACCAGGTGAGGGAATAAACGCGGGGGGCGGGGGGAGGCTCCAGCACTGAAAGGGAGGTTGAAGGTCACTACAAAACACTGCTGCTACAGATCCAACTCCTTCTCTACTCTCTCTCTATCTCGGTCAGAGATTTGCATGAGAAGTTGTAAACATGCTGTCTCCCACCCCCATGCTCCCCCACTGACACTCATCGTGCTTGTCAGTAGAAGGAGCTATTTGCCATATAACAATCCTTCCCTACAAGGGGATGGCATCTGGAGGACTAAGCTCCTCAAACACAATCTCTTTCTCTACTATAGTCTTCCTGATCAGAGGATCCATCCGGCTCTGGGAAAGTAGCTTATTTTTTCCAACGATGTCTGGGTTATCAATTAGGCTCTAGAGACAGAGAGGCCTATAATAACATTGGAGACCTGAAAATATTCCCTGTCGATGTACAATGGAAAGAGCGCTATCTAAAACAAATAATTATTTCATTAAATGTCTATAAATCTTGTGTTATGACAACTCTAATGATCAAATTTAGTGTTTGGATGAAAGTCATGATAGTTGAAAATCATTTATAAGTGGGCTTTCTCATTTTGCAGAAATATGGAGAAATCAGAGCTGGTTTTAAATGAAAGAAATAACTTATAGGCAAATAATCTCAGAAGAGAAATTATAAAACTCCTGTCCAAAATTCCTGTAGACAAAATTATACTGAACGTCAGATGTGAATGCATTTCCGATGTTTGATACAGTATGGGGCGAGGCCTCCAAAAGCAAAGCCTGGCGAAGGCTTTAAGTGGCTGAGGCATTCTCTGCATGTCTCCTGCCTGCCTACTATGTGCGAGATGAACAAGGCTATCTTTCCCCTCAACTCACGAAACTCAGCTCATGATCAAATGCCATCCCCAGTTATTCAGGTACAGATTACTCAAATGATTAGGGGAAGGCGGAGAGAGAAGTGAGCCAAAATTGACCTTACAGAATACAGATACGAGAGAAAAACATCTGGCCCATGGTAGTGAATATGATTTCCTGTTAGCTTACGGTAATCGTATTTATTTATGGTTTTATTATTTATAAAAAAGAAATTATGCTGAATTTGCTTTGTGGAAATTACAGGATATTGCTATTGCTACCATGGTTTATTATTTTCACAGCTAGATGGCTTAAACCGAACCTAAACAAATATTTTAGAAGAATTCCCACTAGCATTATTACATTTTTTTCCTTTCTAGTCTTAATGAAAAAGGTCTTCTGCTCTTCAAGTCCTCTGATATTCTTGAGCAATTCTAAATTTTATGGTTTATTATGAGATAATGTTTATTGTAAAATAACGACTTCAGAAAATAACCAGTGACTAGTGGTGGTTAAGCCGTGCAGTGTGTGAAGTGAGGGCATTTGACAGCCGTGGTGGCTGTCAATGCCAAATACTCCCCAGGCCTTGACTATTACAGCAATTAGGATAATGATTTTATTACTTGCACAATGAAGTAGACATGTGTTCGTGCACTTAACCAACATAACAACTTGACGCAGCCTCTGCCACACAAAGAGTTTTAGTAATAAGGCAAAAATAAGGTAGACGGAACAGTGAGACGCATAATCAATATAAAACAAAACGCACCATTATGTCCAGACTCCCCACAGGAAATCTCCCGTCACCAAACCCTTACTTTAATAGGGGTCACCATCGTCATTCAAACATACTCCTACACTCCTGCTACCATTCTTAACTACCCGCTAATTCAACTGTCTTTTTTTTTTTTTAGTAGTAAAAATTTGCACAGAAATGGAATGACACAGTTCTCTTCAATCGCAGAAGAAAAGAATAAACATCAATTGTATGTTAGAGAGTTGGGAACTAATGCTTCTATAAGAAAATTTTTATTTTAAAGTTATCATTGTTAATACTAATATACATAATGAGTTCAAAGAAAGCTACAGTCTATAAAGTAAAAGGGGAATGTCATTCCCTTGCCCTTTTCTCCCAGCTGGTCACACTTCAGAGACACCCACCGGGAAAACAGCTCACTATCTTGCCGCTCTTGTGGTAAGCAACTCACATCTGTAATCTCACAAAAAAGACCCACAGCAATTTATAAGATAGAGGTTATTAGCATTTTTTTTTTTACAAAACAAAAAGAACCAAGGTTCAGATGGTTAAGACTTTGGATTATTTACCCAAGGTCAGAAAGGGTGTCAGAGCCCAGGGCTCAGTCTGTCCGAGCCTCGACCTCTGCTGACACAGATCTGGGGAACTGAGGTTTTCTCCAACAAAGCCCCAGACTAGGAGGAACCTCTGGGTTTGACTGGCTCTGAAGGCAGAGGAGTGTGGGGTAAAGTGTTAGTTCCACTAGTGGCAGATCCATTCACCCAAGAGATCTTTATTAGACGCTTAGTGTATGCAGGTCATATAGTAAGTGTGCCTGATATCAAGAACCTAATAGTGGGCAAGACCCAGACTCTGTCCTCAAAAAGTACGCAAAAACACAGTGGGGGAAATAAATTAAAAAGCATGAGCAGACTTGAACTTGCTATAGTGTGGCAAACTAGATACTCTTAGGAGCATGCCCATTATAAAAAAAACAACAACTAGATTCTGGATAAAACTACTCATTAATGTAATACTAGCCTTGTAGAGGCAACTCGCTAAGACACTCCCTTCAGAAAGAAAAGATAAGAAAACTTAAAAGTAGGCTGACACCAGCAGGATGAGCCATGAACAGTAATTAAAACAAACCCAGAGTTGCTGGGAGAGAAAATGACAATCTCAGCCAGGTGCCGGGACACAGCCCGCTGTGGCAAGGCTGAGCCATGGTCTGGGGCTCCCTGGCCATCGGGACCTGCAGCTTTGCTGTACCTTTGCACGGCCCCTATCCCAGTCAGCCTTCACAAACCCTCTATTCGGTCACAGAAGTAGGCAAGCAAGGAATGTGAGCAAATCAGCAGAAATTACGGCTGGAAAAAACTCAAGACCCATGCTTTACTGAGCAGCATATTTTTCTTAAAGTCAGTGTAATAATTGTGTATTTTGAGAAAAAGAGAGGGAATAAACATATAAGGTGTCTACCTAGGGTTGACCTGTAGCCCAAATTGGCTTAACGTTGTCCAAATGCATGTACTGAGGGTAAACGGGTGATTTGAGCTGGCGGTGTGGTATAAAGAAGGTAAGTATAAGCATCAGGGCCATCACGGACTGCCCAGAAGCGTCCTCCCTGTGTAGATGGCTTCTACTTGCAATCTCTAATTCACCCACACCGTCACCATAATTGCACCTCCAGAGGAAAGGGCAAGATGGAAAGGCTGGGAGGTGAAGTCGGGTCCACCTTACTTTTCTTTCCCTCACTTTCTGCCAGAACCCCTTTCTGCTCTGCTTCTCTTAATCACACCCAATACGTGTCTCTACACAAGCTATCTCGTTACACTGGCAGCCAGCTACCAGGCAGGGGCTGGAATTCAGTCCTCCTTTCTACCTGCCACGTGGACCAAGAGGTACAGAAACCAGGAAGGGAAGTACCATGCAGCTGGGGAAAACCACGAGCTGAATAAACCAGGAAACCCAACTTCTAATTCTAATTCCCAGGCATCACTCACATTTTGGAGGTGCTGGAAGCATGAGGTCTATGTTAGTTACTGTGGACACGCTCGAATCTAAGTCCCACTGTGTGCCTAGCAGAATCATCACCCCTTGTGGCAGCTACTTTTTCACTCCCAGTGAAGACGAACTTAAACCCTGAGAGCTGAGCTGGGGAAGCTGCTCTCTCTGACTCTCCTGTGAAATGTGCAAAGCAGTTTGGCAGCACAATTTGCATACCAGAGGGGAGCTCCTGTCACAAGTACCCTGTGGGCCAGTTTCCTGAGTTTTTCCACTTTATGCTCTCAGTCCTCATCTCACGAGTCATTGGAGAGGCTAACGTAAATGCCTTTTGGAGGAGCTGAAAGAAATGAAACATTACTGGCAAAACTGTCAGATATTTTGATAGCTAGAATCCAGATCCCTTCAGATAGGCTCTCATGAAGGAATACTTTTGACTACACGAGCAGCAAAAACCCCGCTAAGGACAGCTTCATCAGCACATCTTCACAGCAGGTATTCCCCCCTGAAAAGTACATATTCTGGTGTTTCTGTTTTTTTCCAACAGAAGTTTGGTTTGATTCATTGTTGGTACACATGAGAGCAGAATAATAAATTAGGTGGTTTGAGCCTGTGTGCGAGAGGGTTTGGCAGTAGCATCGCCATTTCGGTTTGCAAACTCCTGTGGTCCAGTAGATCAAACGGGGAAAGACTTGAAGTGTGATCTTGATGTCTTAATCAAGCAGCCAAAATTCAGAACAATGGCCAGCAATGGCACAAATCTTTTGGATAAATAATCTGCTGTTAGATCCCATGCTTGGGAACCAAGAATGAGCAGGTCATGTTAGGAAGGGCAGTAAATTAAAGAGAAAATGTGAGTTAATACTGAAAATGTGACGCAGAATAAAATGGAGGTTATAGTGGTATCCTTCCAATCAGAGTCACGTTGAGCTGAAATCGTTTCTGAATTTGCAAGCTCCTTGCTGAACTAAATTGCAAAAATAAATTTATATGAAGAGAAGAGGAGATTTCTGAAGTATATTAAATGGCATACAATTGTTGTACATTTATATACGAAATCCGGAAGAGTATATTTCCTCCATGCCATGGGATCAGTTTTCTTGCACACACTTACTTTATGCTCGTCACTAGTTTTCTCGTATTTGCGTATTCTTTCTTGATGCAAATCATGAAAGCGTATAAAGGGGGCTCCACATGGAGCCTAACCAAACTATTTTACTGCACAGCAGTGCTTGTCACGCCCATTGCAGCAAACAACATGCAAAAACTATACATTTTGTGTATTACTTGGGTCTGGCTAACGGGGGACGAGGCATCAGAATTAGGACCGAGAAGCAGCTAAGTCAAACAGTCTACTTTTTGGTGTCCTCCCTTTTTGCTTGAAACAAAACAAACAATGGACCAGCTGCCAGTTAATAACACACTTAAAGTTTGCTGAGAAGACGCCCTTACTAGCATTAACAAGATGCAGAGGTGAAGGGAAGGCCGGCTGCTCCTGTCCACTGACCTACATACGCTGAAACGAAATTGGGAAACTGCTGTATATTTGGTCAGCAGGTCTTTCTATTTACAGTCATCATTTCTTTTCTTTCCTCATTTTTTTCTTTCTTGTTGTTATTCAGAGAACACCTTTCTAGATATGGATGTTTTAAAATTCTGATAAGAATTGGCAGTGGGAAAAGAGCTGGGGAAACAACGAAGACTCCGTGCTTATGTGACACATTCACCAACCCTATGAATTTTTAATGAAGGAACAATGTCTACAATTAGATTTGAAATGAGGTTTTCTTTGTGGGTGCTCTTATAATAAGCAGAGTATGAGTGTATTTTACTTTATATTCAGTAAACGATATGAAGTGCAAAAAACACTACAGTTTAATAGAAAATAAAAGCAAATTGTTGATTGCTCATAGCTTGTTTTTTGTCTCCTAGATTTACAAAAGTGTGGCAGTTTTAAAAATTGCATTTCATTTTATTTAAATGCCACATATATGCCGAGGCATTCAGTGGTACAGAAAGTCATTTTCAGTTGTGACCTAAAGCTGTCCTTTCACATTGTATGGGGAAGTTTTTATTTGTTTGATTTGTTTCAAACTGTAAAAATAACTTCTAAGGGTAGACCTTTGGGGAGAAAGATATTAAACTTCCCCATTTGCAAACTAAGCCATCTCAAATGAATATAAAAAATTTTAATAGTGTAGAAAATAAGAAAATAGAGTGGGGTGATGGCTACTTCATTTGCATTTTGAGACTAAAGCTTAACTCTTGTCTTAATAGGGCCTAGGTTTCCAGCACCACAGAAACACACAAGCAGCTTCACATCATACATAGATGGTCTCCAAGGTCCTTCAGAATCTGGCTACTAGTCACCTCCGCAACCTCATTCCCTGCAGCTTCTGCTTCTTCTGGGGCCCCTGCAACGCAGGTTGTTACTCCTCCTGGAGCCCACCAGGCATGACCTTCCCTTAGTGACTCTGCACTTGGGCTTCCTCCAGACACCTGCACACCCACCCTGCTCCCTCGCCTTAGCCCTTCCTGTTCAAGTGTCATCACTGACCACTACCTAAAATAGCAACTTCAGTTGCCCTCTGTCTTTCTATGACCTTAATTTTTCTCCATAGGATTTCTCAGCATCTGAGGTCATATAATATTACATAATTATTTCTTTGATAAGTTTGTCTTCTATGAGGCTGGGCTTATTTTTAACTGATTTCAAATGTTTTTCCTGCTAAATCATAATCAGCCAAAACAGTGCCTAGTACTTAGTAGACACACACCCCTCCCTCCTACACACACACACACACAGACACACACACAGATACACACACACATACTGTATTAATCATGCCTTTTTATTTTCTGTATTCCTGATGCTTTGACAGGGCTGGAGGGCCCACCCCTGACAGGGCCAGCCAATCCTAGAGAGCAAACAGCTTGCCTGGGAGCACACTCTTCGAACGTAAACCAACCAATCCAGAGTGACACCCTCAATGACCTCCTTTACTGGCTCTCACATGCTAAGCGACTATTACTCTGCCCTGATACTTTCCCAGGGCTAGTTATCAGGTACTAGAGACAGCCTCATACTCTAGGGTGCACTTAAATTATTCAAAGTAGCCAGTGCTAAGCCTGTTAACTGCTTTGCTTTGCCCATTCCTTCCTGCAGAAACCACAATAAAGGCTCTCTCACTTCCTGTCCCTTCTGGCTGACCCTGGTGCTTCCCCGTGTGGCCTCCTTGTGCAGTGGTGTCCCCTGCTCCCTCCTCTCAGGAACTGTGAGTAATAAACTATCTCTTCAATGGCAATTGTCTCCTGATCTGTTGGCCTTACCGTACCTAAATAATAATAACAACTACATTTTAAAATGCAATCATCACCAGAAGTTATGGCTCGCCTGGACTCAAAAGAAATAAAAGGACTTTGATTTTTAAAAATTTGTGTGTAATTTAGCCTCCATCACAGCCCTGACATTAATTTATGGATTGTTTTTGTGGTTATTATTGTTGGCTTCAAGGTTTGATTTGGGTTTTGTTTTTGTTTGGATTCAGACACTATTAACTCAAGAGAGGAGTCCTCTCTTATTCTTTTTGCAAGATACACATAATTGACCCTGTGCACCAAACACCAGTAAATTGTTGATGAAACACACTGTGAAGGTGGATGATGCTGTGTCAATGCGGGTTCACCGACTGTGACAAATGCTCTGCTCTGGGGGCTGTCGATAATGGGAGAGGCTGCGATGTGTGGGGCAGGGGGTACGTCTTAGTCTGTTTAGTGTAGCTATAACAGAGCACCTGAGGCTGGGTAATTTATAAAGAAAAGAGGTTTATTTAGTTCACAGTTCTGCAGGCTGGAAAGTACAAGAAGCCTGGCGCCAGCATCTGCACGGGTCCTGGTGAGGGCTTTGCATGCTGTGTCATAACATGGCAGAGAGGTCAAAGGGGAAGTGGACAGAAGCGAATAGGCAAAACCCGAGGGGCATCCTAGCTTGTAACAACACGCTCTCATGAGAACATTCCTGAGAGAGCTAATCCAGCCTCCCGCATGGAGAGAACTTGTACAAAACGGTGAGAACACCACTGTGCCATTCGCCAGGGATCAGCCACCGTGACCCAGACACGGCCAGGCCCCACCTCCCGATGCTGCCACACTGGGGATCGAATTTCAACATGAGCTTTGGTGGGGCCAAACTCAAACCATAGTAGGACAAATGGTCACTATTGCTGTGAACCTAAAACTGCTCTTAAAAAAGTCTTTTCAAACAAACATATATACAAATATACCTGTTTACTGACCTTCTTTAAATATAAGAAAATAATAAATCCTATCCATAATTTCCTAAATCATAGCTAGTTGTAAAAGTAAAAAGGACACATTTCCATGGCCTGATGCACTGATTTTTTTTCAACAGAGTTCTCTTTTTATTCTAGAAAGTATAGTTCACAGTATTCCATGGCCCTTTGGTCAGATGTCTCAATGTTCTCTGCTGGAACACACCTCAGGCAGGGCTAAGCCAGGGCTAGCTAGGGCCTGGCAACCACGAAAACTGATCCTGGGAAACTGCTCTTCGATACACTCTCATAGTAAGCTCAGAGGAATGTGCTGGGTGGTTACCCATTACTTGCACCTGGTAAGTCTTCTGCACACTGGGGATGGGCCAGAAAAATATGAAGATGTCCACAGAAATGGCAAAGCGAATTTCTAGAATGGATTAGAGAGAGCCTCAATGCAGTTAGTTGCTAACCTTGGCAGCAAAGCCTTCGCTGATGCAACTGTCTTCATGCAGTCAGATTCATGCCCCCTCTTACGTAACAGAGCTCTTGCCAATGTGGACACCCTGGTGACAACCACATACTCGCTAATAAAAGTACCTGACCCTGCTCAAGGTATTAACAACAATAGGAGAATAATTTTTTGAGACATCAGAGAGATCTTAAAAGTGTGCTCATATGCTCTGAAAACATGCTTTTCAAGTAAATGCAAGGTTTGAGATGTCAAAGGAGATAGTTCCTCGCCCCCAGCCCTCCGGCTTTCCTTTCCACCTGGTGGTGCACACAGCTGTTCCCTGTGTTGCTCCTGTTCTCTTCTGCTCTTTGCATCCTTCCTTTAGGCTCACACCAAAGCCCACCTCTTCCACAACATCCTACAAGATCAGTTCTTTACAACTGCTTGCTCCCCTGAACTCCTAAGTGCCTCTACGGTGGTATGTCGGGGATTTAACATGGGACCCAAAACCATCATTTTAATTTTTAGTGGTTATATTTGTTTTGAGTCATGTGAAATCGATATTTCCATGGATTTAAAAAATTGTCAAATATTGGCAGTTTCATACAGTTTAAACTAATATGTGTCAGGAAAAAATCTATTAAAAGGGAACCACAGGATTTCACTGATATTATTGCTTAGGATAAGGCTAAAATGGGTACTTTATTGAGTCATGTATAAATAAATAAGGAAATAAATCTTTTGATGGTACAGCTATGGTAAAAATTGTTAAACACATATTAATATCTACTATTGAACCAAACAATTGCATTTTGACAACGGGTGTTCTGAATGTCCCATTTTTTTGTGTTTATTTTCTTTGTGTATCTAAGGATTTGCGTTTTTTCTTCAATTAGTTTCTCAGACATCTGGAGACAAGGGGCGATTTGAAATTACCAACTTCTTAGCATAATATTCTGCACACAGCAGACAGACTGATGATAAGGATTTTTCCAGACACTTATGATGATGATATCTCACCAGGAATTACCACTTATTTTCCTTTGTGGTTATTATAAAACTGGAAACTGATGGGCCATGCAATGGAGCATGCCTTTATGGCCAGGAAGCCTACGGCCTGGAGCAACTTAAAACATAGGACTCCTATGTAGCCCTGCATGCAAGGACTCGCCTCACCCCTGGGAAGTGTTAAGAGATAGTGTGGTCTGTTGGGCAGAACGTGATCGACCACCTGGACTCATTCTATTTAGCAGCACAATGTGCACAGTCTTCTCTACTTCCCCACCCCAACTGACAGTGCCACCAACAGGTGAGAAAGAAGAGGCGGTGTGAAGCCAGCACCTCCGACGATATCCTGTTAGCACCTGTCCTCTCCGCCCAGCTACTGCCCACTGTACCAGCTTTGGGTTCTGTTTAATACTATCCTTTGCAAAATGACATCTGAGTCTTTAGAAATGTATAGAGATAACTATGATACATATGCTTTAAAAATTAAACCAGTGGTACTCATACAACCTACATATTTCATGTTTGTGTTAAAAATATACAAAATACTTACATGCTATTTGAATTTTGAAAGCTTTTGCCTTTTATGCTTTTTTTATATGGTGGTTCAGAAGCAAAATTCTGCCCACTACTCAGTCTTTATTTCCATTCATAGAATGATGTGATTCTATAATACCTAACCTAGGAGGTCAGTCAATACATATTGAAACAAATGATATTAAAGAAAAACATTCATTGCAGAAGTGTATGGCTGAAGGAGAGGTAAGATATTATTTTCACCTGGGGTATTAGGAAAGCACCAGGAGCAGAAGAATATGGGCTGAGTCTCAAAGGAGTCAAACAAACAAACAAACAAACAAACAAACCTTAGTGGGAAGGGAGAGAGGGAAAGTGGGCAGACAGCCCAGGCAGGGAATGGCAAACCCAACATGTGAAATCAGGAGCTTTGGAGGCTGCTGAAAGGACAGAGCTACTTCTCTCATTACTGTTGTACATTTAAGCAAGTTGTTCAGATTATATTCTGCTTTTTATGATGACAATGGTAGTTTTATTCTCTAAAATGTTGCTTTGAGAAGAATGCCAAGGGATTTAAATTCATGCTTCCTAAGTACAATGTTTTCCTACATAAAGATGCTGGTTTATCAACTAGAAAACTAAAGTGAACTTCTTTATAAAAGATAAACTGAAAAGATTAGGAAAGTCTTGACGATATAAACATGCACTTACTCACCAATTCATGAAATACTAAAACCAGGGTTTATTGCTCAAAGCGTAAAAGAGATCATTTCAGTAGAAAGAAAATAAAGCACATTTTTACAGCACAGAAAGTAATGTCAGAATTCATTAACCAAGAAACCAAAACAACATACAAAATATTATATTTTAAGAGAGCTTTAAATAAAGTCGTGGAAAGCAGATTTACAATACTTTAATTAAACCAGGATAGGAATGGCAGGAGTCTGTTCTCAACCTTTGATGACAGAGAAGAACTGTGTAATGGCCTTGGTATTGACCAGCTGCAAAAAAAGTCAATAACAACATGAAGATGACAGGACTCTCGGAAGAAAGTTACTGTGCAGCCTAGAGTTCATAATAGTGAGGAGAGGGAACATTAATTCTAACCAGATCCATACCATTGGCTTATGAAAAACATTTTAAAAGTTCAGAGAAAAGATAAGTATAATAGGTAACAGCTCTAATAAGTATAAGCAAGATTTAGAAAAATAAAATTTTGATTATATAACTGGATGGTCCTATTCCTAGTGAAAGAAAAGGGGTGCCACTATAGAAATCACCAGGTCTTTACAAGAACTTCTCCGATGAATTCTGATTCTAAAAGGATGATAAATGAATACAAAGATACAAAAGTAAAATCAATCATGAATGTGTGGAAACAATTTGTAGAAGAATGCTAAAGAGGCCTAAATTCAGGACTGGGATTGAACATTTTGAAAAAAATACCAAAGGTAGTACATAGAATATATCTAAAAATATCTGAGGAGGAAGAACAACCAAAAATTGCAACATTCTGGGGAAAGGACATTAACAATAAACAGCAAAGATGAGAGAATTCTGTGAGTCTTCCCCTGCAAGCAAATTAATCCCTAACTTAGGAAGGGTAGAATAAATGATGTAAGTGGGGAACCTCAGCCTGTAAGGGTGGTAGGAGTGGGGCGGTGGGCATTAGAGCCAACATCAGATATTCTCAAAACAAGCCAGGGTAAGAGCCAATCCTGGAACCAATGTGCTATGACACTAGCTTAAATGCTTCTCACTTTCCTTTCTTGAACATCTGAGTTTGTAGCAAGTTTTATCAGGATTTGATCCCTCGACCTTGAGAATTTAGTGCAACTATGGAAATGGCCCATAAGGACTCCTGGGATTCCAAAGAGTTGGTGCCCATTTTAGACGACAACTTACTAGCTTGGTGACATGGGGCAAAATAAGAAGGATGACAGTGACTTTTACATATTAGCAGTAAGGCAGATACAGAAGATGGACTAGATGGTTAAGTAACACTCCAAAGAATGGAATTAAGACCAATGGGTAGGGGTTATGGCAGACAAATTTCAGGCTCATTCATTCTTTTTCCCATTCTTTCAGTGAATATTTAGTTAACTCCTACTGTGTGTAACACAATTGTAAGTTCTAGCTGCACAAGGATCACTCCAATGAAGGGAGGCCCAGGTATATAGGTCAGTATATACGCAAGTATGTAGATAAAAGGGCAAATTAATTAAAACATAGTTTAATAGAAACAACTCAGGAGAAGAACCCATCAACTCTGAAGGTGATTTTAGATTTTCTTGAACGATGAAGAAAGGTGAAAATTTGTAGGGAGGGATATTAAAAAAGGACTAAAAAGGTGGTTCAGGCATTGACAATACTGTGATCAAGGACACTCAGGTATGAAAAGTATGTGGCATAGTACAGAAAGTGAGTAGTTTCGTTTGGCTGGACTTTAAAAGGCAAATGGTGAAATGGTGGGGAATGATGTGAAAAATATAGGCAGGGGCCATGCTAAGGAGTTTTATTCCCACAGGCAATGGGGACCAAATAGAGTATTTTAAAGTGGGAGTGAGAGGATCGAATTTGTAATTTAGAGTAATATCTTATATCGAAGTGGAGGGTAAACTCTATAGGGAGAGAAGCCCCAGGGTTAACCTGTTGAAAGGTAATTACCAGAGACCAGATAAGGTGAGGCAGTGGCAATGGAGATGTAGGGGGGTGGATGTGAGAGTATTTCTAAGGACAGAAGAGATAGGACCTAGCAAGCAATTGGAATGTGGCAGTGAGAGGGAGTGAGTGTCAAGCATGATGGTGCAAGAAGGGAATATTCAAAAGCTATTCCCAGATTTCTCACTCAAAGGAATGGGTGTATAAAAACAGGGGATTTCCAAGGCACAAGAGCAGTTAAAGGATTTGTTAAGTTCAGGAAAAAATTGTGAGCCTTCTAGAGAGCAATCAAAGGCTTCTGTACTAAACTTATATACTGTACAAGAATGTGTCTGTCCCCAAGGTGGCTGTTTGCTTCACCCAGGAGCCACGAAGCTAGCTCACAGTGGCTTTCAACCTTTGATGGGCCCTGGAATCACCTGAGGAGGCTTTCACAAACACATGTCCCTACAGGAGATTTTGATTTAGTGGATGAGATGTGAGGCCCATGCATTTTGAAAAACAGCTCCAAAGGAGATTCTGACATGCATTACAAGTTGACAGTCACTGCAAATATACAGTCAATAAATAACTCTTTCATTAATTAATTAAAAAAAGGAAGGGAAGGAGAGAAGACTTCTTGAAATTTTTGAAGAAGCTGGTTGACCTTCTACAGCCAGCAGTATAGTATTAGGTGGGAAGTTTGCAAGGTGGCCTTTCCTATCTTCTAATATTAAGGGTCTATGAATGTGATATTATGGTATTCCTGGATTCAACTCCTGCAAACAGAGCACTGGTTGAGACGACTTGATGAATCTTTTCTTATGTTTCTTACATTACTGATGAACATCCTTTCTTATACCAACTTGTTCTTTAACATCAGAATTTTTTGCATGCTGTTAAATACATATTTTTCTCCATTTGTTTTTTTTTTTTCCTCAATGTCTATTTATCCTTACTAGACTAAAGTTCCACGAAGGCAGGCACTCTATTTCCTTTGTTTGCTATTGAGTATTCAGCATTGACCTAGTAAAACACAGGTGTTCAGGGAATAAATGAGCAATGAACCAGATTTTTTCTTGTGAAAAATTTTAAGCCACATTGCATCAATTTCAATATGCCTATAGGTCTGCCCCTGAGTGTATTATAGACTCAGAAAATGGTTTCAGAAATAATCAAAAGCAAACATTCTAGGCAAAATATTTTTAGAGATTTTTGTTACCTTGGCTCCCAGAACTTTGATGTTATATAAGTAAGCTCATTATATCAAAAAAATTAAAATAAGGAATAAATATCTAAAAGGATGAAATAGACACAGATGTTTAATTTGAGAATTAGAATTTAAACCTTGTTTCAGTTCCTTATCTAGATCTAAGAAGCCTTAGCCTTGAAGTCGGATAAATCTGCAGCTTTCCTATTATTTATATCTAATGACCAAGTCATTAGATACAAAACAACTAAATGATCAAATTAAATACAAAACGACTAAATGAATGAATAGATGAATCAATGGGAAACCCAAAGTTCATATTAGCAGGGCAATTAAAGAAATAGAAAAAATGGCTAACTTGAAGAACCAGAGATGTTAAAAATCTCTGTATTAATTGTGATTATTGATGTGTTTTTATGTTTGAACAGTTGAGCATTTGCTCACAGTGCTTACCACAATATTTAACTAACTCGTGACACCTTTTTGACACTTTACTGCCCTGACATTGAAGGTGAGTTTTTTTTATACAAAAGTATCAAAATCAGATTCTATTTTACCCCAAATTTGCCAAGTACCCACTATCTGATACCACTTTCACATATATCATCATCTCATTTAATTCTCACAAAAACTATACTTTACCAATCAGGAAACTAAAAATTAGAGCAAACTTAGAAATATTCCTAAAGCTAGAATACTGTAAATAAAGTGTTAAGTATAATAAAAATCACTGAAGTATCATTTTATCCAGGTGAAAATGTATATTTTCTAAAAGGATTTTTTATTAAAATACTAACTATGAGCCTCAGTCCTCAGAATGATAGAATACTATGTTCTGATTAATGATATAACTGGGTCAGTAAGGAGAAAATATTGTTTTAATTGATGTTATTAAACAGATATTGAAAGCAGTAACAAGACACATTGACATGATGAGCCCTTTGATACGATACACTGGGGTTATATTGTCTCTGCGGTATTCTTCCCCAAATTGTAGTTAATCATGAGAGAAAACCAGACAAACCCAAATAAAGGACAGTCTACAAAATAACCAGTACCCTTCAAAAATGTCACAGTCATGAAAGACACAGAAAGACTGAAGAACTTTCCTACTGATTTCTGACATTTCTAAGGTATTCAGATCATCATTCTGGAGATCAGTAGCCATTAGATAGCACTGGACGTTTAAATGTAGGCTTAAGAAATTGGAATGATTCTATATTGCATCTAGGGTATTAACTGAATTTTATGATGTAAACTTGTTTTTATATTATTTGCAATTTCCCACAAACAGTTATGATCAAAAAAAGAATTCCCTATTAACTAAAGACTCCAGTTAACTGATTGAGAATTACATTACACTAAGCTCAATTACATATGCCATTTCTTACAAAGGCTCTATGGTTTTCTAAATCAGTATCTCAGCTTGGATTTTTAGCATCATCACGGTTAGTTTCATTGTCCAGACAGGAAAGAAGACAGACAGGAGAAGCAACAGAGGGGACAACTGAAGCAAGGATGAAGGAAGCAGACTCCCTTCAAACACATTCATTAACCTGGAACTACTAGCAGATGCTCCGGGCTAGAAGTGAGCAGGCTGCTTCTAAACAGATTTTAATTTTTAATTCAGTGGAATAGGTCAGGGCAGCTGTCCCACCTGGAGGCCCTGTCCCAGAACCTACCTGCCCCAAGGCAGCACTGCGGGTCTGCTAGTAATGGTCACCTTTGGGTGAATGCAGTCTCCAGTCAGCTGCTTACTCTGATGTTGGGATCCCAAAAACCAGTAATTAAAGTTGGAGTAGCTCTCACAATGAGGTGCGTGCTTTCTGCTTAGGTATTTTTTTAGGATCAAGAAAAGACACAGCCAATAAAAACATTTTTAAAGGGCGAGGTAGGAGGAAGCATATCTATGTTGGAAATAAAATTCTAATACATAAAGATCAGCTTTACTACTTAATTAAAATTGGGTGGAGGCACATATGTTGGTCCAAATGTGATGCTCGCCATACAAATGCCCAGACACGAGAAAGATCTCCTGGGAAATTAAAACGCCTATATGTAGGGAGAATTGAACAGAACAGGGCCCCAGAGCCTCCGCACATGGAGCTAAAACAAGCATAGATGAACCGAGTCTGACTGATTGCCAAGCTCTTCACACACTTCAGATTAGCTGGGTATTAGTATAGGCAGGTCTCAGCTGTCCATGAAAATGAGAACACATTTTAAAAGCTGCATTTGAATTTTAAAGGTACTCAACATTTCTAGTATTGTTTACTGAAAAAGGTCAACATTCAAGTGCTTTATTTATGCACAGCAGAACCTCAGTCTAAAAACACTGGGCTTTCCACATGGCATATGCTGAGAATGTGTTAAATACGTAGTTCCAGAGCCAAGAATATTATTTTTCAAGTCAGCGAATGCATTATTAAAAGACCTCTGCTGTGCTCACCAGTGGGAGCTGGGACAAGAGGCAGTGGTGACCCTGCATTCTGAATGCAAAGGGACACTCACTGACTGAGTCACTCACTGTCAGCGCTAACGACAATATCCCCAAACCCACACTTCTCCACACCTCTCACTAATTCCCTTTTGGCCAATCTAGGAAAAAAAAAGGAAAATGGAAACATTTAAATAAACTCTATACATAAACTTCAGTTCCAAGCACAACAGTTTTAGTTCTTCAGACAGTACGTATGTTGCTGAGATTTGCATCTAGTGTCCTTCCCCATATTCCAGCTCTGCATAAGCATTCACACCAGCCCTCCATTTTTCTTATAAATTAAGAGTATAAAACACTGATTCCTTCAAATAAGATTTGTGTTAAAATCATCAAATGCCCACGCAAGTGACTTTTTATTAACTGAACCAGAGATAATACATAATACATACCAATTTTATGACAGGAAGAGGAGTTAACTTTAGTAAGCCAAGAATATCTGTTGTATAAATTAAAAATCTTCTTAGGAATAAGTCTAGTGTTTTAAATATAATATGGAAAAACAGAAAATTAGTGCCAGAAGAATTCTGACTAGAATGCAGAAGGGCCTTTATTATTCTAGGAAAAATACTATTCCTTATGAAAGGCAAGTTCTCTGATGTGTTCAGAAATTATTCTTTTAGTATAAATATTCTTCACTTGGAAAAATGTTCTCGTTAAACAGTTCCCTTAGTGCATTTTAATACATAATTTGATTTACAGACATTAGATTTACACACATTTCCAGTATATATCTGCTGTATAAAGCAAAGTGAATCTGTGACAAAAAATTCTGTCCTATTTGGATGTGGGGAGCAAATAAATGACTAGTTCCCTCATATACAGGGTAATTAATATATGGTTAGTTTTATATGGCACTTTCACCTCCAAAATAAGAATATAAAAAATATAAGTCTTCAGGAAATTTCAGAAGACTATAACTTTTAAATTACACTTTTACTTGACATACCTTCCAAAAGCTCAGAACCCTTATGTTAAAAGAGCTGGTGCTGGCATAATTTGATTGAGTTGTATCAATATGTATAGAACTCCTGGTGCACATCGTGTCCTATGCTTTGCCCAGGTGATGCAAGATGGGTCAGGTGCCATCCACTGTCCTTGCTGTCAAGGAGTCCACATGGGCTGGCAGGACAGACATACATAACTGGTTGTAATATACTGGGGACAAATGTTATATTCCAGTGGTATGAAGTGGGTGCTCTGGCAGCATCGAACGAAGAGTGAGGATTCTGGAAGGGGACATGGGCAAAGGGAGGGTAGAAGCTCTGCAGAGGAGATGACACTTGGGCTGTCAAGGATGAACAGGATTAGGCCGGGCAGAGGGGAAGCATTCCAAGTGGGGAAACAAATCACCCATGCATGCCAAGTTTTTCAAATTAGACTTTTAAAAGTGCTTTTACTTCAAAAAAGTTTACATTTGCAACGTCTAACGTGAGACAAAAATTACAATCTAGATGGTTTCTTTCTGAGTAGCCGGCCCTTCACCCAAGAACCCTGGATTAGCAGTAGTATTAATAGTACTAAGAAGGAGAGGATGTAAAGCACCTTGGTAAAGAGAAAGTGAAAATGCTTCCATAACTGAACTAAAGACTAGAATGAGCACCGCGGGCCTGCGAGGAGTGCTACCACCGAACTGAGAAAAAGCACACTGTAATATCATCCCTTTTCAGTCTGCTTAAAACACAAGTCACATTAATCTTCTCAAGAAAGAGTGTCTGCTAAAAAAATAGTCCACAAAGGCCTATCCACTACAGGGTCTGTCAGGATTTTGCTCTGTGCTGGGACCTGTTAGTCTGAAGGGAGCAGGGTGAGGAGAACCCCGTCATTTTCCTTCAGCAATTTAATCGCACCGGTATCGTGCGTGGAGGGGAAGGCTGGGCTGCAGACTTCATGTTTTGTATTATGTTCCTCGTCTGCCATAGAGGGAAAAGGAAGGAGAGAAAAAGGGAGGTTCCCTGGGTGGACTTGGAGAGAGAAAAATGTTGTTGGAGGTCCCTTGTCTTCAGCTGGGTTCTAGGTAGAGGCCAGGGTGACAATGGCTCTAAGCCCCGAAGATTCTAACACTCGAGTGAAGAAGGCTGGCAAGTGGCTAGAGAGAAGAGGACAAACTCCGGCCTTTTTCAGTGTCTAGAAAGAAGCTAACTAAACTGGAGTTAAAAACCCAAGGGAAATTTATTATACTTTGTGTTTCACATTTTACAAATTGGTCATTCATGTGTGTGTAGTGAGGTAAATGTGTCTGAATTGTGTTCACTGTTTCCTTTGAGTCATCTACATGCACAGCCAGGCGCAAGAGGAATGTATGTAGGAGGACATGCATTGTGGATTTAACTTTCATTATTCTCTAAAAGAAGATGGTTCATTAGATCATCCATGTGTCAATGGCACCTATTCCCTGAGTGTGTGGCCACCAGGCAGGGGGCAGGGACGGCCCTGGGCTCAGGAAACTTGGGTTCTGGCTTCCAGTTCTAGGTCTGTTGCAGACTTACTGTGTGAACTTGGACTGGCCACAGTTTTCTCAGGTAAGAATGCAAACCAAGGGTTTGGACTATATACTTTTTCATGGCTGTTTCCTGGTCCAATGCTCTCTGATTCTGTAGGACAACATTATGTTCTAAAGTAATGTTTTCCTCCTTCTGGGCTTCATATGTTTACTTTTTTAGAGCCGCTGCAATAACAACAATGCCCCATCTAGTGTTTAAACAGGGAATATGGCCCGGGAGTGCAGAGTGAGGAATGGCACTTTGGCTTTCCTGGCTGGGGCTCAGAAGGGCAACCAATGGGCATAAATGCTGCCTGGGTGGTTCCCACCCACCCAACGTGGTGGAGCAGGGCATTTTTTTAAAAGACAGTGTTTTACCACTTTTGTGTGTGATGTACAACACCAGCACAATAGGACTTTCATCAAGGGGACATGGAATATTCTTTCCTGTTAATTTTACTAGCAGCTGTCACCAGCCTCCCGAGGACGGAGGTCAGAGGCAGTACCTCCCTGATGGAGGATCAGAAGAGATTCTGGGTGTGACACGAGCACTTCAGCCAAGTTCTGGCATCTCACTGAAATTTCCAGACATGAACCTGGGGGTTCAGCAGGGTTTTAATCACTTTACCCTTCTCTTTTCATTTCTTTCTTTCCAAATGCTTCCACAAGGAAAACATCTCCAATCTGGTTAACAGCTAACCACACACTCTTAGAACTTTTCCAGGTTCCATACTAGTCTGTCCATCTTCCTGGTGCTACACCCCAGGAAAAGAAATCAAAGGAGGAACAAATGTAAATACTGGGACAATGCGATATCATCGAAAGAAATGATCATCTTCCTTCTTGTATGTTTGTCCTTTTTTTTTTTTTTTTCAGTAAGTGCCGGGGCAATTTAAATTTTATATTGTCATAGAAAAATTGCCTCATTTTCTGCCCCCATCTCAGAACCCAGGTCAGGTCAGTGGAATATTTGCAGAGTGACTACGGCATGCCAGACACTGTCTTAATGATGTCTGGGCTGAGAGAACCAAATGAGCTCAGACTCAGAAATCCCACATCATGCTGCCCATCCTGCTCAGACCCTGGTGAAGTTACCAGAAGCACATTTTACTTCTTGTAATCCAAACTCTCAATGCTGAGAGATTTTCTCCATTTTTTATCATTGAACCTGACTCTCTTCATGGTTGAACCCATCCCAGCAGCTTCATATCTTCTAGAATGCTTAGGTGCCCACTGGGCTGACAGCGTAGACTCACCTACTCGTTAACCTGCTCTGATCTCTGTGTTGGCTGCCTCTCTGTGCCCTCCCTGGCTAGTGTGCCTTCTGTCCTTGCCTGCTAGTCAGTCGCTTGGAATTCTATCATTTACTAACCTTGGATTGCCAGTTTAACCTGCCTCTACTGTGATCCACATTCCCAAATCAGCTTGTTTCTTCCATGTCCCATGGCCCCATATTCCTGCCTGCTCCACAATCTTCATGCCCATACTGAGGGCACTGTTCTCTTTGACTAAAGTTTGGAATGATGGTCTCTGCTCAGTCCTACTGGTCAAACTCCATTCTCAATCCGGGTCTGGCAGCTGTGATAATCTTGAGTACAATTATTAACTGGTAATCAGCAACTGAGGTAGCTCCAACAGAACACCGGCAAATAAGATTTGCCTTAGAGGCCATGAGAGCATAGTGGTCTCTGATAAATACCAAAGAAAGAAAACATCTAGACTATTTATTGACCATCTATTATAGAATAGTGCCTGGTATACAATTGGAGCTCAAAAATAGTTGGAAGATTATGAAAATACATCCTTTAAATAAAAAATTGCAAATGTTCAGAGATATGATTGGATATTGTAAGCTCCTTCAGGATAGAGAAACTGTCTGGCTCGTGTGTATATCCCCAGGGCCCAGCACAGTGCCTGGCATATAGTAGGCTTTATAAATACTTGCTGAACTTTAAAAATGACTGCTGAGAAAAGTAGGTCGAAGTCACCGTGTAGAGGATATCTAATTTCCTAGAAGTGTGGATGAAGCAGGACATCTTGGGATGTCCAAACCTATCTATCAGATTAGTTGGATCCTTAAATCTGCATGCCATAGTGCTCTTAAAGCACTAGAGTATGGGCGTCTATCCCGTGAGCATAGACCACAAAGGAGAGGAGTAGGGACCCTGCGGTATGGACTGTGCCCTGACCTACATTCCCATCCATCCCAACCTCTTTCATTCCTCATCTTCTGGGATCCTCTGGACCTCTGGGTTTCATCCAGGACGCAGGAGATCCTTCTGGATAGTTACTCATTCATATGTAAAAGCAGAAATCTGGTTTGGCCAGCTTCTCTGATGTCTGAAACATACATGAACGTGAAACAGCCAGCTATAGGTCCTCTGATGGAGCCTGTCAATGCTGCCATAAGGCTGATGGCCATGGGCAAAGAGTGTAATGCTTTTGGTGAATGGTGCAAGGCTGGTCATTTAGAACTTATATTTTTTATTTATTGTTGAAGCTATCAGAAATGTAGGGAACACTAAGGTCCATCAAGGGTGTATGATTTTCAAAGTATATTAAAATATGTTCATCTTCCTTTCCTACAAAATGTAAAGCATCCATCTTTAAAATGTTCACAGCAATCAATGCTTTTAATTGAGCAGAAAAAGCACACACATATAAAGAAATGTTTAGCCCTTGCTGCTGTTCCTTACAGTCATCTTCAGAGATAAATTTCCACAATGAATGTTTCAATTAAGACAGTAATATTTATTGAAAGGTAAACTACAAATGTATAGCCACTAGAAACACTATTGAACAAAAGTAATTTATGCTGCAGTTGGTGCACTACATTTTAGCACTGCTTTGATTTTATCAGCATTTGTCAATTAATCAACGTGAACCTTGTAAAACATGGTCTCTTATTAGTGGGAACAGGCAATTGCTTGCAGACTTTGAAAGAAAGGTCATTTAATAATTTGCTAATTGTGCAAAGATAGATTTAAATTTAAAAAAATAAAGGTAAACTCTCACTATTACTGTACTTAAATAGGATTCTGTTTAAGCTTAACCTTACCAATTTAAATATAGTCAACGATTTAACTTTCTTGGTTGGTTGGTTGTTTTACTCACTAAACAGCAGAGAAAGATTAAGACAAAAATTAATCTAGCTTCAGCTTTTAAAAATTTATTTTAAGTGCATTTTTTGTTGTCACCCTTACCATTTCAAAGAGTTATTAGCCTTGAGGCTATAGTTACAAACAAATCAACTATATTTCACTGGCAGAAAAGTGAAGAGAAAAAAGAAAAAGCAAAAGAAACAGGAAATGGAGCAGTACGAAAGAGCAGCGCAGTGGCAGTATTCCTTTTTTTTTTTTATTTCCTTCAACTCATTCTTTATTCCTCCAGATGAGCTGTCAGCTCCCTACTTTTGACCACTAGGTTCATTTTCAGTTCAGTAAGTGAGAAAGAAGCTGAGTCAAGCCCTCTCTTTGGGTAATCTACGCATCAGCACACTTGCCAACTCTCCTGGCACCCGAGAAAGCACTTTAGCTCAGAGCAGCATCACCACCAACAAGCATTCTGCGGTCATCTAGAAGGATGAGACTCGGTTTAAAATGGGTAACGTACCTTGGAGGGCAATTTCTACACTGGGGTCTGCAGGGCTGAATCGAGAAATCCGCACCATCTTAGAAGTGTAAGTGAAACTTAAGATGAACTAGCATGCCTTCAGGCATTTGTAAGAGTCAGAATTTTGCGCAGCGTTGACGGAGACAATGTTTGTTAAATGAAGATGGCTCTTGCCAGATCCGGTCTAGGCAAACTGCTTTGCTGCAGAGCTCCTTTTATAAGAGTTAGGAGGCCCGGGTTGCTCTCTGCCTGCTCAAACAGGTTTATCAATCCACTCCATTCCATTCTGTTCTCAGTTCTAAATAAGTCATTATTCCAGGCACATTTCCCTAAGCAGATGCAAACACTCTTTTCCAGCACGAGACTCCCTTGGGCAAATTAAGTTTCTTGGAAAAGGGTCAAGGAACCAATCAAACAAAATGCATTCTAGAAAAAAGCCTGTGGTTTCAGGGGACATTGTCACTCATGCAGGCGACAAAAATGTTAGACACTGAGGGGTCAGTAATGTTGAATATGATGGAGCCAGTTCTGGGGAGCAAAATCTTCATATCTGCAGCCAAAGTTTCTTTTTATAGTCATAACAAACGGGTTTATTTTTTATGGAAACAAAACTGATGGTCACAAAACAATTAATGGAAAATTTCCTTTTCTAATATTTCTATTTAAAAAGTGCTAATCAAATTTTCATTTCTTAATAAAATTCTAATGAAGGAAATTTCATAAGGGAAAAGTTACTCTAAAATTGATATCTTCTGTTCTCACAATCTTACGTAACAACTATAGGATATCTCTGAAATAGATACTTGTGAATATTGTAAAATATATATTTGGTTTTCATCCCTGTTTCCTGGCATAAGATTCCTAAAATCCTTGGAATCTTCAAAGCGATGTCTTTTGTATGTTAATGGTTGATGGATGGCTGGCAGTCCCTAGGTAGCTTCAGGATGGGGGCTGGTTACCCAAAAGACCAAGGCAGGATTAGAGGGTTGGGACCTTCAGTCCCACCTCCCCAACGAGGGGCTGAAGGTTAAGTTGATCACCAGTGGCCAATGGTTTAATCAAACATGCTTACACCATACAAACCCAAGAGGACAGGGTTCGGAGAGCTTCCAGACAGCTGGACGTGAGGAGGCTCCTGGAAGCTGGCATGCTCCCTTACACCTTGCCTTACACATCTCCTCATGTGTATCCTTTGTAACATCCTTTATAATAAACTGGCAAAGTGTTTCCCTAAGTTCTGTGAGCCACTCTAGCAAGTTAACTGAACCTAAAGAGGAGGTTGTAGAAACTCCAACTTGAAACTGGTCAGTCAGAAATTCCAGAGGCCTGGACTCTGTGACTGGTATGGGGGGCGGGGGGCAGTCTTGGGGCCTGTGCCCCAACTTGTTGTTTCTGAAACTCCCTCCAGCTATAGAGTCAAAATGGAATTGGGGGATACCCAGCTGGTGTCTGCTGCTTATTGGTGGGGAACCACCCCTGCCCCCCAATATTTGGTCACAGAAATCTTCAGTGTTGATTGTGGTGTAAGAGAACAGGAAAAATTACGTTGAGTGCTGTTTTTTTCCCATACTCAGAACATTCCTTATTGTATTTTTTTCCTTTTGAGTCATGAAAGGGAGAAAAGTCCCTTTCATGTTCTTTTAATATTTGCTTTTATTAACCTCAGCTTCAGTTAACTCGCTTCCATATATCAAGATTCTTTCCAAAGCAGGATAGACAAGAGGTAAATGCAAATGTGGGAAGGAAAGCCGCTTGGTAGCATAATAGCTGCTCCCTGGCAGAAGTTATTTCTATCTAAAACATATATACCGTATTAAGGAGCCACGGGGAAAAAAGAATGGATGTGAATGGCAGGTTTTCATTTGTTTCCTTGACATCTTAGAATACTGTAAATAAGTTTGTGGTGTTTCAAATCAAACGGTTCCATTATCTTGGAGGTCTTAATCATTCGTAATAGCAGTTTCTGAAGTGTGCAAAGCTTGTGCTTAAGGAGCATTCTCGGCGTTCCATACAGTCACACCATATTCAGCAGATTTACAACCTTACACATGCTTATCCCCGATCGTCTTTATTTAAGAGTAAGTTTGGGCTGAGGAGGTGGCTCAGCATCCTTATGCTTCTGCCTGTTAGTCGTGCCCTACCAGAACACCTGGCTCTGCTGGGCACCTCACACTTCTCCAAAGGAACCCCAAATCTGCAAGGTGACATGGGGGAGGGGGGCGGCCAGGAGAGTTCAACGAAGAGAGAAGCTTAAAAGAGCAGCCTATTTTAAAGTGTACCTGGGATTTTGGTTTTATTCGGGTATGGTGAGGCCAACAGATAGGAGATAATTGCCATTGAAAAGGTAGTTTGTTACTACAGTCCCCAAGAGGGAGGAGACAGTCGAAACCATATGGGGCCACCTGGATAGGTCAGCAGGCAGAGGGAGGGAGGGCAAAATGTGGGCAAGAGCCTTTTTAAACTATGGACTCTGATTCATTGAATCGGGCGGAGGTGGAGACTTTGCTTTCCTAATAAACTTCCTGGTGATGTTAAGACCACACTTTGAGTAGTTAGTGATCACCAAGAGTCTTCTCTCTGGGTCACCTTCTCAGGGAAAGGGGAAGCACCCAGCATATATTGAGCTCTACCTTGAACCAGACACTGCTGGGCAGTGAATATACATATTTTATTTTGTTTTGCTTGAACTACAGCCTTTGCTCATAGGAAAAGTTATACCAATTTTATAGGTAAGGAAACTGAGGTTCAGAGAGGTTAAGTAATCCATTCCAGGTCACTTAGCCATCATAAAAGTTAGAAGATATATATATATAGGGCCTAAAACCCCATTTTTTCCCTACCACAACATAAGTATAGATGGCATTGCTCTAATGGAAAATAAAAAGCACCTGTTGGTAAAGGCTTTGTAAAATATAAAATCCATGGACTACTTAGTGGCCCATTTACAACTTGACTTTTGGAAAGAAGAGGAATTCAGAGTGGTATTTATTATCTCAGGATCAGAAATAAATGGTGCTGATCAAATAACTGATATTTTATCATAGCCTTCACAAAACACTTCACATAGGATTCCTTATAAAACTAGTGTTTTTATTTTAAAAAATGATACTTGTACATGGTGAGATATAGACAATAACACGTTAGTCTTTCCCCTAGATCCCTAGTGCTACTGCTCAAAGATAATTACTGTGAGGTTTGTGCAGCCTTTCAGAACTGTTTCTACTCAAATAATAAACTTTTTTCATACAAATTCATTCATTTGGTTATTCTAAGGTACTTGGGGAAAAACAGGAAATAAAACAGACAAAATCCCTCACGTAGATTATATTCCAGTAGGAGACAGATCACAAACAAAGAACTAAATTATGTATTATGTCAGGTAGGAATAATGCTAAGAGGGAAAAAGCTGGGGCTAGGGGGAGGTTTGCAGTTGTGAATACAGTGGCAGAGGAAGGCCTCATCGGAGAGGTGACAGTCGAGTAAAGACCTGAAAGGGATCCTCCTATTCCACAATTACTTTCTCCTTGAACAATATCAGGACTTACAGATCTACCTTTTTCCTTTCAAACACTCCATGGTACTCCACCATTCGCAGGTACCATGATATCACTGGGCATTTTGTTATTTCCATACATGGATGTTTTAGATTAATCCTGTTGTAATTTGTTCAGTGATCACATGAGTGGTTATGAACAGATTTGGGGCTTATAGTATAAAGCCTGATTAAACAGAAAGAGACCTAAATTTGGTGTGGGAAGCTATGGATCCAAGTCATAGCTGTGCTACTCCCTACTTCGGTGACCTTGTTATATCATTGGGAATTTGTGGACTTCCTTTTATATTTTTGTGTTCTGGCCTCATGAAAGAGTTTCCCTTTTCCTGCCACATCTTAGGCTGTGCTATTGTCCACCAGGTCTGGGGTGATGTCTAGGGGCTTCTTCACCTGAGGGCCCAGGCAATATCCTGCCTACAACATTTTCCTCCGTGCCAGGCTACCTGTAACCCCTGCAGAATCAAATAAAAACTTTAACTTTCAAGCTCACAAGTTTCCCAAATTCTCCAAAAAGGTAGCATAAACAAAAATTTAGGGGAGCAATTTACCCTCTGGGCTCCATGCATGATCCTCCTACTTAGGAGGAAAGCACATTAAAGTTCTTAAAACAAAAACAAATCCTTACTTTCTAGTAATATTTATTTTTGTAGATGCAGATGTTTGCCACTGGGCCATACGAGAGAACAGATTTCATATTTAATGGAAGATTAATTTATTCATTTAGTTAATACCGGAGGCAGTACCTGGAATATGTCAGCACTCTGCCAGGCACTATAGGAAGAGGAACAAATATCAGTGCAATATGATTCCTGCAATATGACTGTCACCTCCCTATCTCTTAACAAAGACAGGACAAGTAAAAAACAATTACAATTCAAGCGTGCACGGTAAGTGGTATTATTAAAAGGCAATTCAATAGGAATTCAAAGAAAGGGGAGAATATTATCCAGAGCCCCTCAAAGACCCCTCAGAGAGGAATTCGAACTGAGATGTAAACAGATGGGGAAGTGTTCAAGGGATGCAGGTGGTAAGATAAGTGTGTGTGTGTGGGAATATGTGTGAATGGAAGGTGAGCAATAATTGCACTATAAGCAAAGGCCCAGAGGAAGGAAAATACAGCCGCAAAGGGAACATGAAGTGGCCCGTTTAGCTTAAACACAGAGCGTGGGGAGTGGGTGTGGGTGACAGGAAACGTTGGTTGGAGTAAGACTGGCAGAGGGTCCTTATTAGACATGGGATAAATGAGTGGCGTTTGAAAGATATTAAGAAAATCATTATCAGCTTCTTTCTCTTTTTTGTTTTTGCTTTTGTTGAGGGGGGGGAGGGGTGGTACACTTCGGTTTTACAACTTCTATTTCTGATTCCATTAATTTTTTAAACCAACTGAATATTTATCAAAGTAATATATGCCCATAGTTTTAAAAGGCAAATAGTATTCTAAGGCCTATAACCAAAAACAGTAATCCCTCTTGATCCTCAGACCAAACCACTGTTTCTTTCTTTGCTTTTTATTATGAAAGATATTTATTTTTTATTTGCCAGAGTACGTAACTTTCCACAGAGGTAAGACTTTTTCCCCAACCAATTGTTCTCTGTCTGGTTCATCTCTGGTCTTGGCAGCACAGGAAGACTCACTGTCCAACAACTGGCACCCACCCCCATGCCCAAGGAGGTTGAATCCCAGCACAGGAGAGGAAACGACTTTTACCTTTCAACTCTGATATTTGCTTCCCTATATTTATTTAAGTATGGTACATATACTGATACTTACTAAATTATCATTTTCAGAGATTATCTAATGTCTTACTGCTATACAAAATAATGAAAATTTAGTGCTCTGAACCCATCACTACCTTCCGACAAACTTTCTTCCTCTATCTTTCCAGTGGGTTAAATGACAATTTGGAGTTCAATCAGTATTCTAGTTTACATTATTATGACCACATAATATTGTTTACTATTGAGCCAAGGAGTATAAGATTATGCTTTCGATCTTGTTGAACATCTTGTTTTTCTTGGTGGTGCCTTTTATTTTATTTTGCTTATGTCTTTTTAGTAGCTATTACTAACTGTTCATTAACTTATCCAAAGGAACTACAAAACCCCTACCGAAACCATATTTTACACAATCAGCCCAACTGGTTAATCTACTGGATCTACTTTCTCTTGAGTAGCCTCCCCTCCAGCCCCTCTGGTCTAGTGGTTTTCCAGGCCAGGTGCCCACCTGTTGTCCTGGGGCTTCTTTTTAACACCATCTTGCGAAATCCCTGTTCCTCTCTCCTGTGTTGAATCCCCCGTTTCCTGGATCCCATGGTTTCCTCTTTCTTGGTTTACATCCTCATTTTTGTAGAGCACATTCTCTAGTAGCTTCCTGAGAAAAGGTACATGGGAGGTAAAATTTGTTGAGACTGTATGTGTCTGGAAATGTTTTAATTCCACTCTTGCATGTGTTTGCTATTTAAGCTTGTAATTGAATTCTAGGCAAAATGTAATTTTCCCTCAGAATTTTGAGGCCATACTTCATTGTCTTCTAGCTATACATAGTGCTGCAGTTGAGAAGTCTCATGCCACTAGTACTCCTTTGACCTGGCATGATCTTTTACATGTGACCTGTTTTATTTCTCTGGAAGGTTTTGGAGACTTCTTTTTAATTCTGCTGTTCTGAAGTCTCCCAGTAAAGAACTCTAATGAGGATCTTTTCATACCAGGGTTCTGGGCACTTTCTGGTCCTTTTCAATCTGGAAAGTTCCATCATTCCATTTTGAAATTTTTTCTTGTATTATTCTTTGATATTGTCTCTCTACCATTTTTTTCTCTTTTCTCTTTCTGGAACTCCTATGGTGAAATGCTGAACCTCGTGGATTTTAATCCACTACATTTCTTACCTCCACCCCACCCCATTTCCATCTTTGCCTGTTAATCTACATTCTAGAAAGTATACTTGAATTTATCTTCTACACCTCTGAATAATTTTTACATTTTACTCTAAGTTTAATTTCCAAGACCTCTTTCTTACTTTTTGATTATTCCTTTTTCTAGAGAATGCTCTTTTTATTTCATGGATATAATATTGTCTTTTATCTTTCTGAAGGTTATAGGTTTTTAATATCTTTTCTTTTGCTTCCTGAAATATCTGTATCTTCTCTGAGCCTCCTTAACCTTCTTCTCTTTCTCTTCCTCTGTTTTGATCTCTATATTTTAGTCTGTATTTTATGTTGAAGGATATCCTCAAACATCTGGTGACCCTTCATTATGCATGTATATTTAAGACATTTATATATACATATATATTATATGTATATATGTAGATTATATATATGTATATGTGTGTACACACACACACACACACACACACACACACACACACACACACATATATATATATATATATATAAAGAAAATATAGCCAGGCACAGTGGCTCATGCCTATAATCCCAGCAATTTGGGAGGCCAAGGTGGAGGATCTCTTGATGCCAGGAGTTCAAGAGCAGCCTGGGCAATATAGCAAGATCCCATCTCTACAAAAAATAAAAAAGAAAAGAGAAAATATAAAATGCATTTATATTTAGGGACAGTGAGTCTAGTTTCCAAGGAAAACCCTGAGTGGAAACAGGGTGTGCTTATTACCTGGCAGGCGTCCCTGACAGGTGCCTGGGTGGGGAGTCTAGCCATTTCAACGGGGACTCCCAGTGCCAGTGAAGTCATTTCTTTGGCTCTTCAGTTTCTCCAGATAAGACTCTTCAGACCCCTGCCTAAGGAGCCAGTCCCTGGCTGCAGGTGTGCTCTGGGCGCTATGTTGGGGAACAGTCCAGGAAGTTTTCACCTGTTCACTCTGTGGACTTTCATCCTCTCCCCTGGGCCTAGTCCCTGAGTCCAAAGTGCCCCTGATTTGATGTAGCCCAAGACTGTCTCTCAAGCCTCAAGTAGGGATGAGGACTTGGTAGTGGCAGTGTGAGTTAGGGGGTGGAGCAGGGCCTACCCACTCCATATACCATGCTGCCCCGTAGCTACTTGCAATCATCCCCCCCCTTTTCCAGCCTCACCCCTCCTAAGCCTCTGCAGCATCCTGTACTGTGAATCTGCAGGCTTCTCTCAGTTCACCTCAGCTCCGAATTACTACGCTGTCTTCCTCAGCTGGCTGACACCTCTTGTTCAGCAGCATCTCCCCGGTTTATTCTCTCACTTACTCTCTGTTTCTCTGCTTTATAGTGTTTTTATTCTTTACTATAATTTTAGTGAGATTTCTAGAATAGGAAAATATAAAAGCATGTGTTTAATGTAACAAAACCAGGAGTTCTCAGTCTTATAAATTTTACTCTGTAGTTATATGTACTTATTATGTACTTCATTCCAGTCTACTTTGTTTATACAGAGAACTTCATGTGTTACCCTAGTCAGCTACTAACTACCTCAAAACTAACTTAGGGAAGGTATTGGACAAATCACTTCACTTCTTGGTTATTTTTTAGGGAGCACCAGGCAAAGTGAAGTTGACCTCCTTCTATAAATGTTATCTTTACCAAGATAACAGCATTTCACTGTTACCTTGGCTCCAGAAGTTCAGACCACAAATCAATTTGAGGCAGATGCCACATCAATTTCTCAATAAGAAGGAAGGGAGGGAGGGAGGAAGGAGAAGGAGGGAGGGTGTAGGAGGAGGGAAGAAAGGAAGGAGAAAGGAAAGAAAGGGGAGAGGAGAAAAAAGAAACAGACATAAAAGGTTTAAAAATAGAACAGTAAGAAGACTGGCCCAAACAAATAACTATGCTAAGAAAATCTACGTAAGCTTATTAAATAAAAGAAATTATAGAAGATCATCTGGCTTTAAGATAACTCCAAACAACAATCACTGACTTGGAAGGCAGTCGAGCAATCTGAATGTTCACTGTCAAACTCCATTCTGTCACTCAACAATATGCACCCAAAATTCCTATGAAAAGCACCATATCCCACAGAAAAATAACTACTGTACAAGACATTCTCACAATTACATGCCCAGACTACCTTTAAATTCCATATTGACTCTTACTGCTCTGAAAGGTATCTACTTTTGGCTTAAGAATGCCTGCATGTATGTATGTACTAATGTATGTATGTATGTATTCCTCACCTTATCCCCAGAAGAAATTTAAGTCAGCTTGCTGTTAATCCTTTCAGTTGAATATATTTTTATTTTCCTGAGTATATTTCTTATAAACGTGTCTATTTAAAATTATGTAATTCTCTCTATCCTATGTCATACTCAATTATAGGCCAATAACTTTTTATAAAAGTTAACTATGTCATCAACAACTCTTCCAATGTAGGTGTCGTCATATCTTGGGGCTTAAAAAGATGGTAGACTTTATAGTCAAACTGACCTTGTTTTAAACTCCAACTCTTCCATTTACTAAATGCATGACCTAAGGGAACTGATAAGCTCTCCAATGGGAAAGTGAACATAATATTATATATTTTGCAGGATTTTAGGAGGATTAAATCATACAATGCATGTAAAGAACCTAGAATATTGTAGGTGCCCAACAAATAAAAGCTATTAAAATCAGAACATGAGACAATACTGAAACCTTAAACTGTCTAAAAGTACATCTTTTCCAAATGACTGGTTTTTACTTCTGTTTTTAGGCATCATATCCCTGGTAAGCTGGTCACCTGGAAGCAACCTGTCAGTTAGCCACTGAGGAGGGTGAGCAAAGCACTTATAGGCAATTAGTGAAAGCAATATAAAAGTGTGTGTCAGGGGGAGGCCTGGACAAAAACTTAAGGAAAGCATTTGACTTTAGATCAATTTTCAGACCTCTTTGGAATTGTTTGTTTAACTACACAATTAGGAAATTGGACAGAGTCCCTCTAGATTTTCATGATAAAAAGTTCTGTGGTTAGATAATTCTAAAACATGCCTCTCTCATCTCATGTCTTCTCCTCTCCCATTCTTGAAGCTTTACTATACATATTAGTATATTCAAGGCACTTGTTTGATTTTGTTTTACCTGGTATTATGCAAACTTATTTGTCTACAGTCCCTGCCACTTTTTTTCTTTCAGGTAGTATTTATTGACATACTTCGGAAAACACTGGATGAGTTGACCTGCAACTTCCCACTCTAACATATGTTTCTCTGGGTCTTACAACTTTAGCTAAATGTTTTAAGGAAAAAAAGGGAAAATATATGTTATAATTTTTATTTATTGATGTTTTTCCTATAACAGCACTTTTATAATTTGAGAGTGGGAGAAACATCTATCATGATTTCAATGAAACTAGATATTTCAATATTCTGCACAGATGAACACCAAGCTATTGGCTGAATTACTGTATTGTTGATGTGATTAGGTTATGAAGACAGGTTACTGGGACACAGATAGCAATTCTGGCAATCAATGAATAAAATGAACCACTTATGTAGTGATCAGACTGATTGCTCAGTGATCAATGTGACCAAAACAGAAAATAACCATGAGATAAGTTAACCCGTAGGTTGCAAGACTATATATTCCATGATATCAGAATAAAACTGAAATTGAAATTCATGATGAATAATTTTTAATGCTATTATACATCAAATTGTTAAAATTATTTTTGTTAGTAAAATACTTTCACTTTTTCTATCAATCTGTCAATATTTACTTTTATCTGAAAGGAAGGGACTGTGCTAAATGTTGCTGGGACTAAAAGGATGTGTGGTAAGAAAGAGGCCCAAGGTCCAACCAGAAGAAGATCTAGGAGCCAAATGTCAATCTGTTAACCCATGTAGGCTCTAATAAGTTTTTGTTTTCTCATTTGTAAAAATATCCTTAAGGAGCTTGTAGTTTAGTTGATTATATTTACAAATTTAGGATTTTCACTTAATGCCTTCTTACATTCCAAAATCATTCTTAATTTGTCTACATAACAGAGATAAAAGTGAATGAATATTTTGATGTTCTTTAACTAATTACATTCCATAAAGTCCCCTCCTTCATCTGAACTGCAGGAATTCTACGAGAACCTGTTGCAATGTTTTCCCTTGTTCTCTTGACATGACTCTTTTCCCTCAAGGCTGCTAATTAAAGTGTTCATATCTTTTCATTAAAAAGTCTACCAAATAAAACAAAGAATCAAACACTTTTCCTGTTTCTCAAAAGGAAATATATATATATATATATATACACACACATATATATATACACATATATATATATATAAATAATTTTATAGTATCCAAAAAATGAGTGTGTTGGTAGTAGAGTGACCAGCTGTCCTGGTTTGCTCAGTACTGAGGAGTTTCCCACTATGTGGGTCTCTCTGTGATAAAAATGAGACAGCCCCCTACAAAACAAAACAGTAGGTCACCTTAATGGTGGCTTGAGAGAAGGACTGGATGAGGCAATGGATACTGACATCAGAAAGCTACAATTTTAATCCTCCTATTGAAAGCACTCTTCTTTCACTGCTAAACAGCTGTGGAAAACAATCAAACACCAGATGGATGAATGAATTTAATGACCTTTGAGTTTCCTTTACACCAGTTTCTTAGTAGAATCATCTGGTTAGCTTTTTAAAAATGATAATGCTCCCTCATGTAATTGGCCTGAAGGTGAGCCCCTGTCATGGGCAGGTATGTCTGAAGTTCCCCTGCTGATTCTCATGTTAGTCAGGGCTAACACACACTATATACATTCTGAGATTCAAACTATAGCTCTAGCAAGAGCTGTTCAAAGCAAGGAAAAATCCACTTTATGATCTCTGACTTTTTAAATATTACATGCAAGCTTCTACTTCACATTTAAAACAAATGAGAACCCACAAACTGACTTTATTTATTCACTTATATTTATTTATTCACCTAGGGTTCATGATATGTAAGCTTCTCTCTTATATACATATAAGTTTGCATTCCAACCATCAATTACCACCATCTATTGACATCATTTTTTTTTCAAGAAACTGTATTAGGCCCTGTGAGGCCATAAAGATTTAAAATGCAAGATCTCTGTCTTCAGGGAGCCTATGGTGGAATATATGAAAGGTGCTAAAATGATCAAGGCAAATGACCCCAAGAGGAGCTCAAAGAGGAGGTGGTCATGGCCTGAGATAGTTAGGAAATCTTCACAAAGCACACATGATTTTAAGAAGGCCTTGAGGACTGGACAGAATTTCAATTAGAAGACCAGAGAAAGCATCCCGAAGAGAAAGAAAAGCAGTTTGGGGATGGGTAAGAAGCAATCAGATTACCAAAGTTAAATAAAATATACATAATAAAGTTCACAATCTGAACAGTGCAAACTATATCTAAAGATGCACATAACTTGTATGAGGCCAACTGCTGAGCAAGGGAACATAATTAGCCCAATCACTTTCTTGGTGCTAACTACTGAAGACATTGAAGAAGAGAATTAGACTGGCTGATGAAAGAGCTAGTTCAGCATAAACATCAGACAAGCTTGGTCTATAATACAGAGAACAAGCCACTGAACAGTAATAGCTCAAGTCCCTTCCCCCTTGTACTGGGCCCACTGCAAAGACCTGATCACCACAACACTGAGGCAGGTGCTGCATGGGTCATTGCCAAACCCCTGAGGTTACTACTTTATCTGATCCAAGGAGGACTTAATGATGACCAAATAGATTTAGAACACAAATCATGCAAAAGGTACAAGATGTCTTATATATGATTATCAATTGTTGATTTTCAATTACTTTATAAAACAATGGTCTTTCCTCTGGATGTTGGAATTGAAGAACCTCTGTTCCATTTGTCTTAGACGCCTAGAGTACTTAATTCTCATATTTATTCCAATATCTGGTCTTCATTTAAGATGTTAACTATCTGGCTATGCAACTCAGGAAGTCAGTTGGCAAAATTAACATTTAGAAGTAGGCACCACTGGTTATTTCACACGTTATTAACTTATATTACAATTCAAATAAGCTTACAGCTGGCAAAAAAATCTCGTCTGTAAAGTGATCTCAAACATAATAGGCTTAATCAGAGATAAATTAAATTAGGCAGCCATGCATACCACAGCATATTAATTCTGAGTAGTTATTAAATACATTTTCTGTTATCACTGGTGTGAACATTATATGCAAACAAATTCTTCAAGAGGGTAGCAAATAAAGTTTATGTTTGGGATGTTATGTGCCTGAAATTTTCCTATGTTTCCTTAAAATGTTAAATCATCTTTTCAACTAATAATGACACTAGGCTAAGTCCCCATAAATGAGTCAACTTCACTCCTAGGCAATTAAATAAATGAACAGCAGATAAAACTGCCAAGTGTGGTTTTTGGATTTTTCCAAATAAAACTTTTCTACTTTTTATGGCAATAAAAAAGCATTAATTCTTTTAGAGCAAAATTGTCCAAAATATAAGGTAGTGAATATTTATTATGTTAAAAATCAGTGCATCTCATTCTCTGTTTTGGGTGACCTATGTTGCCTTAGAATACTCAAAGAAGGAAATTATTAAGGTTGAATGCTATTTTGTAAAGAAGATCTTACCATTCTCTCTTTCTTTCCTTAAACATGCTAGCAAATGATGCTTTTGTGAAAGAAAATAAAAAAATACATCTAAGCCTATACACACACACACACACACACACACACACACACACACGTTACCTTCTTTGATGCACTTTAGCCATATTACTTTTTATTAATCAACCAAGTCCTTTCATTTCTATATCCAGAAGCAATTCAAGTTTCTAAAGGCATGACGTGCCCCACCCCAAGTCTTAGACACATGTTTGACATCCTTTGTGCTTTGCACATTTAAAACTCAATGTAAGGTGACAAGAACATTAAGCTGCCCAGTGAGCAAAATGTGAAACTAATCGCTATCTGTTCTACAGATAGTGGGTACAATTATTGGCAAGTTAAAGTGCCTGAGAAGAGCTGGGCCACCTGCATCAAAAAGCATCACCTTGGAATGGCTAATGAAGATAAATGTATGCAGCTCGCTTTACTGACAACTCCTTCTAACACTGGCACATGGAAAAAGCAACATTACAGTACTTAGTTCATTTACTGTACAGTACACACCATGTAGAATTTTTGTTATTTAAAGGGAAAAACCCAACCACCCACAATATCTTGCATATACCTATGGGCTGAATTCAGACTAGCACTTACTCCTGAAAAGTCAATGCTTTCTTTTTTTATGCTGGCAAACTGGCATAAACTTGCTTATTAAAATGTTGAATTTGTATCTTTATGACAACCAGGTTCAACTAAATTTAAAACCTACAAAAAAAGGAAATAATTTAGTTTTAATAAAGTTGCTACTATTCATTCATTCATTCATTCACCCATTCATTCATTTATTTGACAATTACTGAATACCCACTATGTGCTAGGCACTGTCCTTGATGTTTGGCATAGAGAGATGAATGGCATTTCCTTAAGGAGCTTGTGAACCGCTGCAGGGAAGGAGTGTGCTTGCAGGCGTGCATGCAGGCAACTAAGAAGGACTGTCTGCTATTGTAGTAACGTTTTCAGAATGGGAGCCTTTCGGGAGAAGACTCACTCGAGCTGTATTCTAAAATGATTTTCAGAGATTTTGAGGGTGAATAGTCTTCCAAGCAGTAAAAACAAATAGCACGTGCAAAATCAACAAGAAGGTCATGGTCTGCTTGAGGAAAAGAAATTGCCTTCAAAATACATGAAGGAAATAAATAACAGGAGGTCAGAGTTCAGCAGATGATGAAAGTGAAAGCTAGACAAAGGTAAGAATATGAAGGGCCGCAGAAGACATGTCAAGGAGTTTGGACTTAATCCCGTAGGAGAGTAGTCTTCAAAATACATGCCAGAGAAGCCTGGGGTCCCAGGGAGGGAGGCAGGCAGACTGGGAGAGAGGGAACTAAGTGAGGGGGGACAGGCAGGCAGGACTCGGGCCTGCAACCCTACTACAACCACAGTAGCTTTGTTAATATTTGTTTTACATATTGGGCCTTATTATTATTTTTAAATAACTTTTTATTTTGGAATAATCTTAGATTCACAAAAAAGTTGCAAAGATAATACAGACAGTTCCTACATATCCCTCCCCCAATTTCCCCTGATGTTAATATCTCGCATGACCGTGGCACCTTAGTCACAACTAAGAAGCCAACACTGGTGCATTACGATGAACTAAACTCAAGACTTCATTTGGATTTCACTATTAATGGTTTTCTCCCTAACATCCTTTCTCTGTTCCAGGATCCAACCCAGGATATCACACCACACTGAGTCATCCTGTCTCTTTAGTCTCTTTTGTGCCGTGACAGTTTCTCAGTCTTTCCTTGTTTCCCATGACAGTGAGTCTTGAGTACCAGCCAAGTGTTTTACTGAATGTCTCTCCCTTTGGGGTTGCTGATGTTTTCCTCATGACTGATTAGGGTTATTGGGAAGAATATCACCGAGGAGAGCTAAACTCACTGCAGTGCATCAGGGCGCAGGCACATGACATCAATATAATTTGTCACCCTGGGGATATTAACCTTGACCACTTGGTTAAGGTGATGTTTACCAGGTTTTTCCACTGTAAAGTTACTGTTTTTCCTTTTAGAAGCCAGTTACTAAGTCCAGCCTACGCTTAATGGGGAGAGTAAGCTTCACTCTCTGGAAAGGATGATATATCTACCTCTACTATTTGGAATTCTCCTATGAGGAGATTTATACCTATGTTTCCTTATAAGAATTTCATAGTTTTAGCTTTTACGTTTAAATCTTTGATCAATTTTGAGTTAATTATTATATTTGGTGTCACATAAGTGTCCTAATTCATTCTTCTGCATGTGGAAATCCAGTTGTCCCAGCACCGCTTGTTGAAAAGACTATTCTTTCCTCCATTGAGTTGTTCCTGAACCCTTGTTGAAAATCAACTGACCACACATGTATGGGTTTATCTATGGATTTTCTATTCTATTCCATTGATCTATCTGTCTATCCTTATGCCAGTACCACGGAGTCTTGATTACTGTGGTAAGTTTTAAAGTTGGGAAGCCCTCTAACATTGTTCTTTTTCAAGATTGTTTTGGCTATTCTGGGTCTCTTGTATTTCCCATATGATGTTTAGGATCACCTTATAAATTTCTTTTTAAAAGCCCCCTACAATTTTGATAGGGATTGCATTGAACCTGTAGATAAATTTGGGGAGTATTGACATTTTACATTAAGCCTTCTATGAAAATGAGGTGTTTCTTCATTTATTTAGGTCATCTTTAATTTTTTTCAACAATGCTTTGCAGTTTTCAGTGTACATGTCTTGTACTTCTTTTGTTAAATTTATTCTTAAGTATTTTATTATTTATGATGCTATTATAAATGAAATTGTTTTCTTAATTTCATTTTTAGATTGCTGTTAATTGCTAGGGTATAGAAATAGAACTGGTTTTTTTATGTTGATTTTATATCTTGCAATCTCGCTGAACTCATTTATTAGTACTAATAGTTTTCTTGTGCATGTGTGTGTGTGTGTGTGTGTGTGTGTGTGTGAATTTCTTAGGATTTCTCTATATAAGACCATGTCACCTCCAAATAAAGTTTGTTTTATTTCTTCATTTCCAATTAATATGCATTTTATATATTTTTCTTGCCTAAGTGTCTAGGCTAGATCATCCAGCACATTATTGACTAGAAGTAACTAAAGTGGAAATCCTTGTCTTATTTCTATTTTAGGTGGAAAACTTTCAGTCTTTCATCAATAATTATAATGTTAGTTGTGGGTTTTTCAGATCAATAAAGATGCCCTTTATCAGGGTGAGAAAGTTTCCTTATATTTCTAGTTTGTTTGGTATATTTACCATGAAAGAGATTTTGTTAAATGCTTTTTCTATGTCTATTGGGATGATTGTATGGTTTTTGTCTTTTATTCTATTAATATGGTGTCTTACATTGATTAGTTTCCAAATATTGCAGTAACCTTGCATTCCTGGGATAAATTCCACTTGGTCATGGTATATAATCCTTTTTTTATGTTGCTGTACTCAATCTGCTGGTAGTTTGTTGAGGATTTTTCTATCTATATTCATAAAGAATATTGGTCTACAGTTTCTTTTCTTGTTATTTATTTGTCAGATCTTGGTATCAGGATAATACTGCAATTGTAGTTTCACATATTAGCAGGAAACCATTGAAAAATAAAAAAATTAAATTTTACCTACAATATTAAAAAATAAAATTCTTAGTAATAAGTATAACAATAGGCATTGAGACTTTTATACTAAAAACTACAAAATATTACTGAGAGATATTAAAGACCTATGTGAGTGGGGAGAGAGTATATGTTCATGGATTAGGCGGCTTAATATTGATCAGATGCCAGTTTTCCTCAAATTGATGCCTAGAATCAATATATTCTGAATCATAATCCCACCCAGCTGATTTCTTGGAAACCAGCAAGCTAATTCTAAAATTAATCTAAAATTTTATAGGAACTAGAATATCCAAAGCAATTTGGTAAAGAAAGAACAAAAAATGGAGGGCTTATACCTTTGACTTGAAGATGCACTATAAAGCTATGGAAATCAGTGTAGTGTGGAACTGGCATAAAGAGCTACAAAATCAATGGAACAGAGCAGAGAGCTCAGAAACAGATGTACATTTATATGGTCATTTGATTTTTGAGCACAACAGGAAGGAATTCCAATGGGGAAAGAAAAATCTTCAAATAGTGCTAGAAGAATTAAATGTCCATTTAGAAAATATAAAAAAGCCCTACCCTGACCTCATACAATAAATAAAAGTTAATTCAATATGGATCATAAATTGAGACATAAAAGCTCAAGCTATAAAGCTTTTCAAAAAAATCATAGAATTTTTTTTTTTCTTTGCTTAGGGACAAAATTTTTTAGACATGATACAGAAAAAAATAACCATAAAAGAATAAAAGAAAGCCCTGATAAATTAGACCTCAAAATTTAAAACTTCTCCTCAAAAGAGGCATTAAGAGAATGAATGGGCAAGGTACAGATTGAAAGGGAACTGCTTGTAAAATATATATCTGATAAAATACTGGTCCATATTTTTAATAGACATATTTTCATATATGGTTCATACATATAAAGAACTCCTACACCTCAACAATAAAAATACAAACAACCTAATATAAAAATGGGACAATTATTTTAATGAACACTTTACAAAGGAAATTATAATATCTGAATGACCAGAAGCATATGAAAATGATTTCAACATATTAGTCATCAAGGAAAATGCATATTAGATCATAATGAAATACCACTACAAATCCATCAAATTGGCTAAAATTAAAAACATGGACACCACCAAATATGATTGAGGATGTGGAAGAACTAAAACTCTCATATATTATTGGTGGGAATGTAAACAACTAGATCTGGCAATTTCTTCTAAAACTAAACCAGCACCTACCTATGACCACAATTATAATTTAGATACTGACCTAATAGAAATGAATACTTTCCCTCAAAAAAACGCTTTTGCAAGAATGTTCACAGAAGGCCATTCATAGTAGTCAGAACATGGAAGAATGGATAAACAAACTGGTAAAATGAAATACCACTTAGTAATATACAGATAAGAACTACCCATAAACTCAATGACAGAATAATCTCAAAAACATGATGCTATGTGAAAGAAGCCTCACACAAAAGAATACATAGCATGTTTTCATTTAAATAAGGTTCTAGAACAAGAATTGATTTACTCTGGGTAGGGTGGGAATTTACTGGGAAGGGGCCGGAGGGAACTTTCTGGGGTAACAAAGATTTCAGTGGAACAGATGTACAGACTTATCAGAACTCATGGTGATTCATTCATAAAACTTGTGTATTTTGTGACATGTAAATTTTATCTCCAAAAAAGGAATCATAAACAAAATTTGAATTCTAGTAATAACAGACATGCTGAAGTATTTAGGGGGAAATATAATGATGTCTACAACTTACTTTGAAATGTGTCCAAAAATAAGATGGATTCATGGATGGATAGAGGGATAGAATGATGCACAGTGGTGGGTATATGAGTGTTCACTTTAAATTTATTTCAACTTTTCTGCATGGTTAAGCATTTTCATAGTAAAATGTTGGAAAATAAATCCTTTAAAATGGAGTCTCTCACAATAAAAAATAACTAAAAAGAAAAAACTAAAAGGGAAAAAATTAGAAAGCTTCATAAGTTACTAGCTACGTTTCTTAAATAAATAATCTAAGCCTAAATTTCTTCATTTACAAAATATAAATAATATCTACTATACAAGATTGTTAAAGGACTATACTTGCTAATATATGTGAACTGTTCCTGGTATAAATAAGCACTGAGTAAATGTTTTACCTACTATTTTTAGTAAGCGTGGAGTACCTATGGCCATAAACTCACAAAAATAAAATTTTTTAGAAACAGAAGAGGATAATGTTTGCACACTTTGTTAAAAGAATTTTAATGTTTGTTGCATGGATAAAATCAGATTCACTGTGATTTTTTTCTACATGTGAATACCGCTTATTAGGATCCCTAAGTGAATGAGCTAGTAGAAAGGAAATATTATATTTTTTAAAACCCATAAAGCATATTTTTAGAAACGGTATTTCCTTGACTTTCATTCCAGGAAAATGCTAACACACGGCATGAAGCATGTGGGGCCCAGAAAAGCAAGCCTGCCAGATGCCACAGTAATAAATAGAGCGGGGCCTTGGAGACCAAGCATAAAAGGAGAATGTGGAGTACTACATCTCCAACGCCCTTCCCATCTGGTATTTAGCCCACTGAAGTTATGGGATTTTTGGAAACTCACCTTTGTACGCTACCTTTAATTAATTTTCTTATTTATTTGCTCAGCAAACATTTAAATCATGGCCTAAGATGAGCCAAGTTCTATGCATGCCTTCTGGGACCTCAGCAAAATGAAGCTGGGTAAGGTAATTTTAGAAGAAAAAATGTTCTAAGTGCCGTGTAACGAAAGGTTAATACTATTTATATCCTGCCATCCCCCTTTTCAATATTCATTTTACAAATACAAGTTTAGCATTTTCAACCAATAGATTAAGCAGCAACGTATTTTCTCAAATGACAGGAATTCTAAGATAGGGAATAAAGGTAGCAGAATTTCTTACATGGTATATGTCTTACTTTGCTAAGAAGTGCATAAGTGAAAATAGGCTTTTATAAATTATATTTTCTATGGGGCTTGTATTATTTTTATGAGTAGATATTTTCAATGCAAGTGGAATTTTTTAGCATAATATCTATTACTTTCAATGTAGTTATGTTTCTGATGAGAAAACTGAGCTCCAGAATGTTGAAAATTGTTTCATCCTCTTATGACTACCATCCTTTGCCTTGTCCAATCTATATACTTGTGATAATTCTAAGAAACTGTGCTTAATGGATTTTTACCCCAAATTTTAAAACAAAAAATTCTTTAAGACTAGTCAACTGCAGTAGTGATAAGGGGTGAAAGAGTAGAAGGAGTTCAATCTGCAACTGACTGTGAACAAGCAATTGAGATAACTCACTACCTTCAGACAAGCCCCCCAAATTCTTTTGAATTAAATGAAAAGTACATTCCATTCCCTTAGCTCATCTTCAGTGGTGGTGGTGCTGGTGGGGAATTATACATTCTCTGCTAAAATTTAGGATGGAATTTCTAACAATGATGGCATTGTTCAGTAAATAACAGTCTTTGTGTGTGTGAAAAATTTAAAGCGAATGGAAATGATTTCCGAAATGTCATCTAGAAAATTTTGCCTATAGTATTTATTCAGGTGTTATTCATATTTTAGGAAAGAGTTTAGAAAAATGTCTTTTTCATAAAACATGTAGTTCCCTTGTGTCTATTTAAAAAGGAACTCCCTCTCTTACCTCCAGCACACACACTCAAACTGTGTGCTATCTATGGAAGCTAAAGATAAAATTAAAGAAATATTGGCCGCATGCCAAATTCTGGGATAAGAGGGAAGAGAAGGCTGGTCAGCAATCACCCTTCTAAGTCCTTATCTTTTCCTCCCCTTATCTCGCCCATGCTAAGGATGCTGGGATGTCTGCACTCTAACCTCTCTCTCTGAGTGGAGACATAAGCTCCAAGTCAGGTGCCCTGCACTTTTAATATCTTATTGTTCTTCCCCTTGAGTGAGACCTTACTGTTAAGAGGAAATAAAATTCTATATGTAAAAGAAAATACTCAGTCACTTAGAAATCATCTTTCTGGGTTACACCAAAAATACACCTGCAATATTAAAACAGCCTTTCAATTTAAACAGTAACACATTTGTCAAAGAAGTATATTAGGAGACCTATATTCCAATTAAGTTGATCACTGACTTCAGGCTTTCTAAATGAATACAAGTTGCTCAGGATGGTAAAAGGCCAAACTTTTGTAATTCTTCCCAGTGTGTATCATCCCAGAGTAAAATTATTAGGGGAAATCGGGCACTCATGAAACAGGACAGCGAGGATTTTTGTTGTTGAGGTTTTCATCAGCCAGAAGCTTATATTACTATATTTACTTGAGAGTGTACAACTGCCCTTGAAATGAAACATGACATAATCCCAACAAGTGCACTCTCTCCCTAGTTCACCCTAATTAGGGAGGATTCCTTATATTAATTGTGTCTCTTACACAAGCATCCTTGAGACTCTTTGTCCTTAATTATATATGTCTGTGTCTCAAGTATTAAGAGCACACTTGAAGTTTAAGATTTTTCCAAGCTCCTGACACTTATCAGCTTTGTTTTTTGCCTAAACCTGTTAATCTAATTTTGTCTTCTCAACACTTTAGGGAATGGTGCACTGCTTATCTTTACATTTTGCATAGCTGTTTCTGCATTAAATAATTCAAATTTAGGTTTCAATGTATTCAAAATTAAGTTGCTGATCCTTTAACGGGAATTAAGAACCACACTTATTTGTTTTTTTACTCTTCTCTATTTCATTTCAAATTTTAATGGAACTTTCTCAAATTTTATTGGAAAAATCTATAATCCAACATCATGATCAATCTGTTTTCTGCCAAGCAATCAGTGGTCTAATTATTATTTTCTGAAAAAATTCATATGGACCCTGACATAAAAAGAAAAGACAAGGCCAAGTGTGGTGGCTCATGCCTGTAATCCTGGCACTTTGGGAGGTTGAGACAGGAGGATTGCTGAGGCCAAGAGTTGGAGACCAGCCTGAGTAACATAGTGAGACCTTATCTCTACAAAAAAATAGAAAACCTAGCCAGGTGTGGTGGTGCCCACCTGTAGTCCCAGCTACTCAGGAGGCTGAGGCAGGAGTATCACTTGGGCCCAGGTGTTTGAGGTTACAGTAAGCTATGAAGATACCACTGCACTCTAGCCCAGTCAATAGAGCAAGACCCTGTTGAAAGAAACAGAGAGAGAGAGAGGAAAGAAAAAAAGAGAAAAAGAAAGGAAAGAAAGAAAGAAAGAAAGAAAGAAAGAAAGAAAGAAAGAAAGAAAGAAAGAAAGAAAGAAAGAAAGAAAGAAAGAAAGAAAGAAAGAAAGAAAGAAAGAAAAGGAAGAAAGGAAGGGAGGGAGTGAAGGAAATAAAAAAAAGTAGAAGGATTGCATCAGGCCTATTACTAGACGTGTTTTCTCACATTCCTCTGCAGCTTGGTCTTGGTTGGCATTGAAACCCAATGGCTCCAGTCCAGCTCCTGAGAGAATGAGCCTACAGAGAAGGGACAGGAAGGCAAGGAAGACTGCAGATCTGCTGGTAATTTGAGCCGAGTCCCCATGCGGTAACTTGGAGGCAGACAGATTGACAGAACAGCTATTTGATTTCCTAAAGTAAAATCTGCTGAAATTATAATTTGTTGGAATTCCAACACATTTATAAATAAATGTGCCAAATGAGAACCCAAGGCCATCAGATCTATCATTATGATGGATATTGATAAATATCACAAGTTTACTGTTAAGAAAATAGCACTAATAATCTTATATTGAAAATATCAGTACTACCACAGAACAATTTCTACTTAAAAACATCTGTGAGCTAAGACTGAAAAGCTACCCTGCTGATCCACATGTCCATGACAGTCTAAGCAGTGTGGTGACAGCCAGCGGGGCAGCGATAGGGAATGTGTGCCCACATTTCTGACGGAAATTCTATTTTCTGAGGACTTATGCTCAGTTACAAAAGTCTGCTGAAAACTAAAATTGGCACAAACCTTAGCTCAGTAGAATTCTATCATATACAACAAAAATGAAGATTAAGAATGGGGAAACCCTACAACCTTGACTTTCAGAAAAGGCTAGGGCATTGCTAAGGAAAACCAAAGGATTATTAATTAATCTTTTTATATAGAAAATTACATGTGGAAAGTGGTAAGATCATTAGACTGGAAGTCTAATAATTTCCAGTATCTGGAAGGGAATAAATAATTTAAAAGAGCAATGATTGAACACATGAAAAACTATATCAGTTTTAGAAATAATTGCTTTTACTCTTAAATGTTTTATGTTGTGTATTTTTAGTGGTGGCAACTAGCTGAGCCCACGATCATATACAAAAATATAATTGACCCAAAAAAAAAATCTTTACTCTCTTAGAATAGCAAAACAAGAACAGAATTTGAGAATAGTCTAAACTCAAAGATATACAGTTCTTAAAATTTTAATGTAGAAGATACTTTTTTTTAGAGCCCTAAATAAGCTAGGAATCCTAAACACAGACTTTAATTTGAATAATTCTTAGAAATTGATGCTCTCAGTTAACTCTGATCTTCCCTTTGTTTATAGATCTCAGTTTTTTAGTCATAGGAGGTCTAAGCGTTGATGTTAAGAGCTCTAGCAGATGAAAGATGATTAATAGAAAACTTAACATACCTCCAAATCAAATGAGCATGTAACCTCTACAAATATTTATTACTAGAATATAACCTGTACAAATATTTATTATTTTGTTTATTCATTCAATTACTCAAAAAAGATTTATTTAGCACATGCTAGGTAAAATGTTCCATGAAATAACCCTAAAATCTACCCAAAAAACCCACAAATATATATTCATTTGATAATTTTTGATAGCTCCCATTTTGTGACGGTACCAAACACTAAATAAACATTTAAGTGGAGACAGAGCGGAAATCTTTAACAATATACCACACTTTTAAAAACTCATGCACATTTTTCTAACATTCTCATGAAACGAGACAAAAGGGAATTTTTTTCTTGTTCTAATAGAAAAGAAAAGGCCTTTAAAAGGAGGTGACCTACAAGATAATGGAGCGTTAAAGAATGTGCAAATGTACTTCAAAAAGTATCCTTCCTGGACACCAATTGAGTCTTAGAAGCTAAGGGCAGGAAATAACCGCTTCTTCCTTCTTTTACTCTCTAGTTTGTCTTTGCTCTGTTTTTTTGGTCAGTTCTTACTCTTCAGACACAATTTTACTCGATTGAGATGGAACTGGTAAAGCCACATTAGAAAGTGCTCATGGAAAAATCAATAGAAAAAGCATAGAGGCACATTTAACAGAAACAACAAAACAAAACAGAAACTTTGTTGACAGGAAGGAAATAAAAGATTTTGTAGCAGAATGTAAAGAACAGATATTTCCCAAGCGCCTATTCCACGGCAGGGGGATACGGTGTATGGCATAGTAAACTCACACGTCTGCCGTGAAAGATGAGATGGGGGGGGAGCACAGATGACTGTGAGGAAAAAGCAGCAAAAGACTGGTAAATGTTCTGTCATGAAAAGCTGAACATACTTCGTTTGTGGAAAACCATACAACAATCAACTACCATGAATGAGCCAGACCTGCATCTGTTTAACAGAGATAATTCTAAAAAAATTAGAGTTGAGAAAAAAGTTTTAAAGATATATATTCAGCATGATCCCATCTATGTAAACTTAAAAATAATACTGTGTATATATAAACAGACATATTAATTACGAATATATATATATATATAAAACAAATGGAATAACGTACAACATCCTTGTTACATTGATACTACCTCTGGGAAGGGGAGAGCAGGACAAATGGTGTTTGTTTTTTTTTTAACTTTAAAAGTTAGACATCGGAAGCAAATATGGTACTATCGACATTTTAAAATATGGGGGTAGATACATAGGCTTTATTCTTTTCTGTAGGTTTAAGCTACTTCATAATAAAAATTGATATATTTTTTGAAATTTCTTGTTAAAAAAGAAAGCTGTAGACATTGAGGCAATTAGAAGGAACTATTCCAGTAAGTCTAATTTTCTTGCTTCTGATCTGGGAATATATAAGGCTGATTATTTTCCACCTTCAGAAATAGGAATGACGGGAACTTAATGTAGAAAAAAAGATTGTCCTTAATATGAGAAGTCAGTGGCACTTTTGGCAAATGGATGGTCATTTCCAGGTAGAAGTGAATTATCTGAACCTAATTATATTGAGTCCTTGTGTTAGTCTGTTTTGCATCACAATAAAAGAATACCCAAGACTGAGTAGTTCATAAAGTACAGAGGTTTACTTGGCTCATGGTTCTGCAGGCTGCGCCAGCATCTGCTTCTGGTGAGGGCTTCAGGGAACTTCTGATCTGATCAAGGTGGAAGGTGAAAGGTGGCAGGAGTGTCACATGGCAAGAGAAGGGACAAGAGAGAGGGAGGAGGTGGGTCCAGCCTTCTTTAAACAACTGGCTCTCCTGTGAACTAGTAAAGCCAGAACTCACTTTTTACCCTGGGGAGGGCACAAGGCCATTCATGAAGGATCTGCCCCCAAGACCCAAACACCTCCCAGCAGGCCCCACCTCCAACACTGGGCATGGAATTTCAACATGAGATTTGGAGAGGCCAAATATCCAAATCATATCAGTCCTCTAGCTTTAAAAGAGTGTTTCAACTGGTTTACTCTTTCTCTTCCTTATGGGGTGTCAATGTAAGGTTTAAGGGACACAGTTAATGGATGCCACATTTTCACTGTTTCTACAAATGTATGATTAGAGCCTGGATTTTGGAATAATAATTTGCACACTTATGAGTGTTGATTAGCTGTGCAAGACCACAATTAACATTTTATTTTTGAGCTCCTCACAAAGACTTCCTTTTCTTTCAAAATTGCCAATTAACATTTTCTAATATAATTCCCAAAGAGCTCATTCATTGGGTGCTGGGGGGGCTCCAGCAGGAAGGAAACCTACTAACATTTTATTAATTTTGGATCATGTGTAATTCTTAGAATTAATGGCAATGAGCCAAAGAGGGTTTTTTTTAAATCATAATGGAAAATAAGCCTTTAACATTTTACTAGTGAGGCAAGAGGCACTTGAGATATATTATTAAATATAACGGGTAGAAATAAATCACAGACACAAGTGGTATTACACAGCACACATTTTTCTGAAAAAACAGACTCCATGCATGAGGATTAGATATACACCCACAATAAGAGGGCACATTGATCTATAATTTTCAATATTACATCCTTGTATTTTTTATTATATGCTATTTTTCAACTAGTAGAGGAACATGTTCTCATAAGGCTAATATTTATTCTTTCATGTTTATAGAGCTAGGAGTGCATTTCAGGAAATGAGAAATTCTGAGAAGCCAAATATAACTCGATGTCCTATGCACAAAAGAAGACAGGACAGGAAAATCCCCATGTTTTAAAAACCTGACTCAGGAACTCAGTCATAAAGCTTTAAATAATTAAATAACACAAGATAACGGAAATCTTTTGATATTATTTTTTCTATCCCCATAAATGTAGCCTTTTTATAAGATGATACATCCTATCATGTAGGATTTCTCATTTTACTAGAAACCAAAGAAAAGGCTCCTTTAGTCCAGTTCTCATTTTCAACTCTCTACTTTGTGTATTTTGTGGAAGTTAAGCCAGATATTAAGTGTGATCCCACTCTAAAAACTGAAGCACCCCTACTTAGAACTATAACCTTAACTCCTGAATTATCACTTTGTTATTAAATAATCCATGTACTAGGGAATTCAATGATTTCTTCTCTTACACCCAAAGAAAATACTCATGCATGAGAATTTGGTTTTCCACGGGGAGGCTGTACCCGTATTATGATAAAAGTCTCAAGAGATAAGAGACTTAGCAAAGCTTTTAGGGGGAGAAATTTCCCAAAGGTCAATTGTTTCTGTCTTTGCCTTTTAATTTATAACTTTACATGAGCCCTTGGAAGAATCAGGAGACAGAGAAGGTGCCATTTCCTCACATTCCACATGCATGAAGAAGGAACTGGGGGCCTGTGACAGGCAGGTGAGGGAGAAGGCAGAGATGCTAAGGAGGACGGCAGGGAAGTCAGGTAAAGGATGTTGGACTGAACAGAGAGGGAGGTTAAGCTGGAAGCAAGCATCCCTCGGGCTCCCCATAAACTGATCTTGAATTTCTGAGGAAACCTGTGGCCTAGAGCAGAGAGTTGAAACTAGGGTGCTTGGTGAAAAGCAAGTGAAAAAAATAATACTTCATTACTTACCTTTTTCTCAGTCTTATCTCAGATTTCCTATTTTCTACCCCTTCCACTCAGTAGCTGACCTCAGGCTTTGTGCCCTCAGCCCCACCACTCTCCCTGAGGCCCAGGGCCCCCTATCCCCAGAGCTCTCGTCTCTCTGCCATTTCCTGTACTGAGTTTTAACAGTATCTTTCCCTGATCCAAGTTCCTGTATGAAACAAAAATGATCTCTTTAAACACCAAACCAGAATTTCTGGTTCTTCGAAAGAGTATATCCATCTATAAATGCATGTTAGTGTGTTTCTAGACAGCTGAAAAATACATGTAAGCTCAGAGTAGAAGTATAATAGCATGGAAGGAGAATGGTATCCAGAGTTACATACAGGGGGCTGGACCCAGCTGTACCCTGCTCTGGACTCTGCCAGTTCAGAACCGTCAACTGTTTGTTAAGTGAGGAGTTTGAGGTCTGGGCAGTCACAGGCTTCCTCTGCAGGGACGTGGGAAGGAAGGTTTGAATGTGGTCATAACAATGGCTAAGGGCTGGTGGGACTGTTGGCCTTTCATTCCTCAGAACCAGGATTAGTATATATGCTGACATGCACAGAACAATCTTTCATCACAAAGACTGTCCCACTTAAAATGCCATTGAGAAATATTAATAGATGATTTTTAATGCTTCTTCAACCTGTCTAGATTCAAACTTCAGTGAAATGTAGGGAACTTATGAGACTCATCAAAGAATTGTGAGGATAAGTAACATTCTGGATTATACAATTTAAATGGTCTTAATCTCCCCCAAAAAGAAAGAGGATGATTTGAGAACTGAGACTATGATGATACAGGTGGACTCTGACCAATACATTTTTCTCTTTCCATAGAAAAAGAAATAAAAACAATACAAGGTATCAAAGGAGGGGACAGAATTTGCCTTAGACTTCTGGATAGAGCAAGTGTGTGTGTGTGTACGCACATGTGCTAAAGTGGGCAAATAATGCTCAGTCTGACCTCAATCCAGGGGCAAAAGAAAACTAGAGAGTTTCAGGAACCAGGGCAACATGCAGAAAGTGGGCCAGCAGCCCTCAGAAGTCCTCCTGCAATGGTCAGCATGCAACTATCAATGTAGGAAAAGCATTTGACAAAATTCAACACCCTTTCATGATTAAAAAATAAAGAAGAAGAAGAAGGTAGAATGGTAGTTGCCAGGAGCTGAAGGGAGGGGAAATGGGGAGTTGCTTTTCAACAGGTAGAGTTTCAGTCATGCAAGACAAAACAGTTGTAAGGATCTGCTATACAACGATGTGCATATAGTTAACAATACTATACTATATACTTAAAAATTTGTTAAATGGTAGATTTTGTTTTGCTTTTTTTTTTTTTTTAACCACAAATAAATAAATAAATAAATAAATAAGTAAAAGGCAACTGGATCCCTGGGTATGCTGGATATGAAAGTTTGAAAACAGATTCTTATTGGTTTCAGATAATTCACATGGAATCTTGCTTGTAGAGTAAGGAGGAGCATTTAAGTAACTTCTCAAGTCCTTTCCAGCACTTCTGTTTCTATGGATACAGTTATTAGGTTCCAACACACTGTGACATCCTACCAAATTGACAAACTGGACAGTTGGGAATGGAGGCACAACTTCCATCCACCCCACCCCCAGCCCATGGCCTGCCTTGCTCCTCACTGTGAGTTAAACACGAGGCCTAACAACCAAGGTGCAGTGGGGAAACTGGAATCCAGCCCAGCAGTACAGTAACATCTACTCTGACTCTCAGTAGAAATAAAAAAAAAAAAAAAAAAGTGAAACTGCAGTAAGGGGCTATTAAGGGAGAAAACATTTGTCACCGTGGACAGAATAAAAATACCACCAAATGAAATAAATGCCTGTGGGAGAAGATGTGTCAGGCTAGAAAGTACTGTGTTCCTTCTCCTTTGCTCTTCATTTAGTTTTCGTCCACTCAATGTACCAGCTTTAACCTACACCCTGTTTCGTTTCCCAGCTATGAAAGATGCAGACTGGAGTTAGCCTTTGGTTAGGTTTGTCAGAAAGTACCTTCAAAATAAAAGTGTTTTACTTGGTGCTATCTCAACAGCAAACATGTACTTCCAAAATGAAATGCTTGCTCTGCTAGCAAGCTTTTTCCTTGAGTAAGCAACAATATTGTTAGCAATTTTTCAAACTTTTAATATACAATACAAACCCCATTCTATCATTTATAAATCATAGGGTGAGTACCCCCTGGTAGAACTAAATGAAAACATTCTGGCCACTCATTTTTATAATTTGAAAAATGTCATAACAATGACAATACTAGTTGATATTGACAAATGCAGTTTTGATTTTCAATATTTCAAAATATAATTTATCCACAAGGTCTTAAATAATTGGAAGTACTTAACAAAATCTGATATATGTAGACATTTGATGTAAATTTATTGAGTATATTCAGTTAGAATTTATGAACACTGAAATAAAATTTGTTTTAAACCAATGTAGGGTATATTTTATTTCTAATGTCCTTATAATATCCCATAGAGTATACACAAATAAATACAAGAAGATATTTCATTTCATTTATATTGTTCAATGAAATCAGAAGATTATAATATGTGAAAAATCTACTTCCAGAATTCTAATTGAAATAGAGTATGACTATTATCCATTTAAAAAAACATCCCTCAAAGTTAATATCTTCAGTAAGGAAAATGGAAAAACTAACACAAACCTTGAAACTGCCAGCAGCTCAGAGGACAAATGTGTTCTTCAGGGACTTGATTGAAACAATGTATTCATACAAGTCTTTTAAATGGAAGCTGTTCACAAAGGAAGTCCCATGGAAGACTGTGCAGCTCTGACATACCAGAGGCTTCTGGAAAGCAAAGAAAAGCACACGATTAGGAAATGTCCAAGGCACCATTACTGCCTGGCCCAGCCATCGTGGTCAGAAAGTGCTGTATTAGCACCTGCAGGTATTATGAGCCTGATAGTATTAATTTTTATTAATTTTGTACCCCAAATCTTGTTATGCATAAATGCCAGAGTGGGACAGTAACCTTTCAGCACTGTATTTAGAAATTTCTAAAAGTCAGGAATATTTTATAACGAAGCAAACTTCTGCTTTTCCTCTTACCTAAAGAGGTGAGGACTGAAGAAGTGCGGGCAGGGTATGAACACAAAGGCGGTGACAGTATTTACTGAGTGCCTACCAGGGGCAGGGGGCTTTGTAAACATGGGACCTTTACTCTGAACAGCCCTGCAACTGGAAAGTACTGGCTCTGTTCTACAGATGAGAAAACGAAGGCACAGACTGCGGAGCTCAAGCTTAGAAACTGCATCTATCAAAGCCCAAGGGCCTCAGAGCAGGTACTTTCCCTCATTTCACTCCAGGTGATTTAGAAAAACATTTCACAAACAGATTTGACAACAGAACAGATAACACTGCAATATACCAAATTAATTCAAATATTACTAAATTAATAAATTGTCTTTCCTAATTTGCTTTCGTCCTGTATTAAACATTGTCTCATTCAGTCAGGTCCACAGACACCCAGCTTTAAGCGGTGCACTTTTTCTCACACCTTTCTTCCTTACACAAAGAGAGAGAACTTGCTGGAAACCAAGGAGCTGCCCTGTGTCATGGTGTGTGTTTGTGTGCAGTACTACATTAAGACTGGTGATGCAAACCTTTCATCTTCCTCCCGCCCCTCACATGACCCAGAGCTCCTCTGCTGTCCCTAGGAAAGGGAAAACCTAGTTTTCCTGATGCAATTAGGAGCCAAGCCCACAGCCTCTGTGGCTGTCACTGAGTGATTACTGCACCTCCTTGTGGCTACATCCATCTTAATGGCTGATGGTGACTGAGGGCTCTACGTGGGATTCTATTCTCGTTTTTAGGCAATTTTCTCCATGTTTCTGATGGCTACAGTATTAACACAGAGAGCCCCTCAGTTTACTCCCCACCAGCTGTCCCAGCCCCAACTCTCACATTGCATGTCAGGGTCACTGCCCACCAACTAAGCACTTCAACATTTCCCTCAAAATGCCAGCTTTTAATGCCATAGACTTTTGTCTGGGTCATACAACTTTTAGCTCATGGCCACATTACACTTGGGAAGTACCTCAGAAAGGCTAGAAAATGATGGAGCCAGGAAGGTCATGTATAACTTTTAAAATTTTTATTAAATTAAAATTTTTATTTTATTTTATTTTATTTTATTTTATTTTATTTTATTTTATTTTATTTTATTTTATTTTATTTTTGGCAACAGGAACTTCAGTCATGAATAAAGAAACAGGGGGAAATGATTGATAGTATTTTCAAGTTCTATGGAACCAAAGCCTAGGATAATTACCTGGGGAAAAAAGAACAGAGAAAAACAGAGGTGGTTTATCTTTGCACAAGAGAAGAAAGGAGAGCTTGACAAAAAAATGGGGAAAAAAGATTTGGACCTTAGAATCAAACCTAAGTGACAGGAATGCAAAATGAATAGAAACGCTCCTTAAAACTTCATATATTAGCATTCTGTGTTCTTTATTCCACTCACTCAAAAATGAAGTTTCAGGTTAAATGCCTAAACTAGCAGGCCCCTTTGTCATAAAATTCCAATGGCAATTTTTAAGCATTCACTGAGCCACTATTTATTGGATACTTATGAGTCAATCAATAAGTTGGAAAATTCCGGTAACACTGAAATAAAGAAGATAGTCTTTTAGTCAAGCATCTCACTGTCTTGTAGTGGAATACAACTGGGATGTCAAAAACGGTAAGAAGGTGATACCAATTAGTGTTTACAAGAATGGGACTTGGAGCCAGACTGCCTGGAGATGTTCCTGATTCATTACTTAGTGGCCATATGGCCTTAGGCAAGGTACGCAAACTCCGTAACCTCAGCTTCCTCATCTGCACGATATACAGCCCTCAAAGGTTGTTTTGAAGATTAAGTAAGATATGTGTGCACATAGTAAGAACTCACTGAATGTTAGGAACGTTATGAAATATAAGGACTGTTGTATAGCAGATCAGGGGTAACATCACTAAGGGGAAAAGTGCTCTGAAGCTTCAGAGGAGTTGGAGATCCTGTCTCTTGGGGGTGAAGGGAACCAAAAGGGCTTTAGTGAGGAAGGGAGCATTTAAGATCATCTATGACTAAAACACACATGATTAGGCTTTTACAGAAATCCTCTGATAATAATTGAAAAGCCAGAAAATGAGGAACTTTAGGAAAAAAATAGATCTATGAAATTAGACATTTTTTCCAGGGTCTGATGGGAAAGCAGATACCTAACATAACGACACAGCCAGGGAATGATAGAGAAGAAAATTCATGCATCGCTACCAAGAGAGGTACTCTATCCCACAGCGTCCTGTTCTGTTCAACTGTAATCCAAAATGACACCATGGCTTTTAATGGAACCTGGCAAGCTCTAGACATGCCAATTTTAAACTTAACCTCAAATTTAAATCACAGGGCTTGAGACTTCAACTCTCCAATGCAACCTTTCCTGGGCATTGTTCAAGAAAATATGTCTGTCACTGTGGACAGAAACCATATGCCCTTTTGCTCTGGAAAGTTTAATGGAAAGATGTACTGTACTGTTGGTGGCTGTGATTCTCTAGAAGCAGTGAAAACACTGTTTGATTTTGTATCATTCATTTGGAGATGTCTTATCATATTAATGAACATTCCTACTATTTTCCCCCACATTCCAGATTTTATTTAATTCAAAAGAAGCTTGGCAGGAATCTCATCATTTATGGATATAACATACAGTCCCTCCCAATACGTACTTTTTCAAGGGGCCACTAAGCCATGCTACTTTGTCCTTGCCAGACCCATACGATGTTGTAATAATACTATACAAAGTAGCTAAAAGAACATAGTGGCTTGAATTCTCTCACACCCTGCCTGCCTCCCAGCCCTGAGAGGTCTGCTTAAGGAGAGTTCTATGGTTTGCTCGTGTCCCCTCTAAAATTCAGGTGTTGCCAAGGTGCTAGTATTAAGAGGTGGAGCCTTTAAGAGATGATTAGGCCATGAGGGCTCCTCCCTCATGAATGGGATTAAGGCCTTTATAAAAGGGGCTTCCTACAGTGTTTGGGTAGCTGGCCCTTCTGCCTTCCACCATGTGGGGTTACAGAATTCTTCCCCTCCAGAGAAACCATTTTGAAAAAAAAGAGCAGCCCTTACCAGACAACCGAACGTGCTGGTGCCTTGATTTTGGATTTCCTAGCCTCCAGAACTGTGAGGAAAATAAATACATTTCTATTCTCTATAAATTACCCAGTCTATGGTATTTTGCTATTGCAGCGCAAAGGGACTAAGACACAGTGGACCTGCAAAAGAGACCGTTCCCTTCTCACTCTATCCCTTTCTCTGAAAGCCTATCAACTTTTTCCACTCATTCCAACTCATGACATCACATTTCATGTGCTGCTGTAAATTTCTAGCTGGTTTTCCTTCTTCTAGTTCATGCTGAAAAGAGTCCAAAGATCTGTCATCTTCTCAGACTATAATGGTGATAAATATTTGAGCATAAAGTTAGTGAATGCATAAATTTTTAAAATGCCACCCTACATACATCCACTACCAAAACCTCCAAAGGGCTCCCTATTTTCTCAAGGATCAGATCTAAGTTCCTTACCAGGAATATCTGTTTCCATCATCCATTTTAATCTCAAAACAGATTAGTTATGACTAAAACCTGTGGCTCAAATAGAAACAGTCTGCTCAATATATTATAGTGAATGTCAACTAAAGGTGCATCATACATTCATGGTGTGTCACCCATGACAAATACGATGGGAGGTGACATCTCTCTTGCACTCTTGCTCTGTTGATATCAGCTGCCACTTTGTGAGCCACCCTATGAACAGGCACATCTGGGAAAGAACTGAGGGAAGTTTCCAAGCCAATAGGCAGCAAGAAACTGAGGCTCTCAGTCCATCAGCCTATAAAGAACTGAATTCTGCCAACCAGTGAGGGAACTTGGAAATATATTCTGCCCCAGTTGTGCAGAGTTACTGCAGATCCTGCTCCAGCTGAGATGACTATAGGCCTGGCCAACACTTTGATTGAAGACTAGTGAAAGACCCAGAGCTGAGGGGAACAGCTAAGTCATGTCCTGATTCCTAACTCTTCTTAAAGCAAAATTAAAATGGGGGCCATGCCTGAAAACTTCTTGAGCAAACAAAACCAAAGGCCTTAAAAATAGCCTTAATCTTGCTTAAACTGCAAATATAAGCAAAACTTGGGTCATTTTGGATAAATGCTTACGTTATAATTAAAACTTAACCCCAGCCAATCATAAGCAGCCAAGTAATATATAATTATATGACTAGAGACTTCCCAAAGTTACCTACAAAGACAATATGTAATTGAAAACTAGTAAAATTATTTATTTATTTTTCTTCTGCATTTTTCCAATAAATACTTGCCTCTGACATTTTGTGATTGGAAATCTAAACCTTTCAGTCTAGTGTTCCCCAATTCATATATTGTTTTGTATTCAAACGTTTTAAAATTTTATTGTGCATCAAATTTTTCTTTAATATTGTGATGATTATATGTCAACTTGGCTAGGCCTCAGTACTCATATATTGGGCTAAATACCAGTCTGGATGTTTCTGTGGAGGTATTTTTTAGATAAAATTAGCATTTAAACCAGACACTGAGTGAAGCAGATTATCTTCCATAATGTGGGTGGGCCTTATCTAGTCAGTTGAAGTTCTTAGGAGAAAACAGACTGGGGTTCCCCAAGAAAGAGGGAATTGTGCTCTCTAGACTGTCTTCAGACTTGAGCTGCAACATCGGCTCTTCCATGGATCTCCAGCCTGCTGTCTTTCCCTGCAGAGTTTGGACTTGCTAATTTCCACAATTGATCTTTAAAATAAATCTCCTAAAATACACACCCTCTACCCTAGTAGTTCTGTTTCTCTGGAAAACCTTGACTGTTTTTAGTCAGGGTTCTCTAGTGAGATAGAACTGATAGCATATATAGAGAGAGATATATTTAAGAAGGGATTTATTAGGGGAATTGGCTCACTTGATCATGGAGGCTGAGAAGTCCCAGGACAGGCCCTTTGCAAGCTGGCAAACCAGGGAAGCCAGTGGCATAGCACAGTCCATGTCCAAAGGCATTAGAACCAAGAAAGCAGATGGTGTAGCTCTCAGTCCAAGGCCAAAGGCCTGAGAGCCTGAGGAGCTGCTGGTGCAAGTCCCAGAGCCCAAAGACCAGAGAACCTGGAGTTCTGACATCCGAGGGCAGAAGAAAAAGGGAATCTTGGCTCCAGGACAGAGAATAAGAATTCACCCTTTCTCCACCTTCTTGTTCCATCTGGGCCCCCAGCTGAGTGGATGGTGCCTGCTTATGTTGACGGAAAATCTTCCTCACTTAGCCCATGGACTCAAATGTCAATCTCCTCCAGAAACACCTTCACGGACACACCGAGGGCAGCCCAATCATTCTAATCAAATGTCAGACAACCCAGGCTTCCATTTCAGCAGAAGAGGAACAAGCTCAGTGCCTGCTGAAACACCAAGATTAATGCTTTAATTAATTAATGCTTATTAATCTGGGTATCCCTTAATCCAGTCAACACCCAAAATCAACCATCACAATAATCACAATTAACTAATATATAAACCCACAGATAATAACCACCCACCATAGCACTCATCACACTGAGTTATAATTACTTTTTAAATTCTTCTCTAATATGATAGGCTTCAAGTTCTGTCTAGCCAGGGACCATGTTCATCATGTTTGAAAACCTACAGCTCCTAATATTGTGCCTGGCATATGACAATACATACTTAATTAAACAATTGAGTAAGTGTGATAAAGCCTCACTGGCAGTGTCTTCATATAACCTAAAAAAAAGTAGCAATTCCCCAACTAACTTCTTATTGTTTACAATTACAGGTACCTTCAAAAAAAGTACAAATAAACGTGAAAACTGTAAGATGGCAAATACATTATTTCAGAATAGTGAGCAAAGAGGTAGAGATGAGACAAATCATAACACCCTTGGTGACTGGAGTGGAGATTTTATGGAGGTGGAGAATAAGACTAAAGTGAATTTCAGAGTAACATTTGAAATTCCATAGACTGTCTTAGAGCTATCAGAAGTGTTTTTTGTAACAGATTTTGATTAGGAGTGTGATTTTGAAGATGAGTGTGACATCAAAGTTTAGAATTAAAATAAAGGAGGGGGCTACTGCAAAAAGTGAAATAAGAAACAGAAGTGGAAACATCAAGGTGGGGTGAATGGAAGAAAAAGTAGAGAATAAAATAAATTCCATCAATCAGATGAAATTGATGATGAAAGAAAAGCAGTCAAAGATTGTAAGTATATTTTGAGGCTGGGTCTGAGGGAGACTGTAAGAACACTGACAGAATTTGGAAATTCAGAGGGGGAGCTGGCATGTGCCTGCATGCCCAGGCAGTGGAGAACGATAGTAACTTGGCTTTGCGATATGCCGAATTTGAGAAATGTCACATTCCTTCCTATATTTATGAATACTGAAAATCCAAGTTTTGATAAATATTTCCCCAGAGATCAACAGAGAATATCAAAGACTATGTCTTTAATTTTTTATCTGTCAGCTGGGGTATAATTTACATACAGTAAAATAATTTTAAGTGTACAATTCAATGGGCTTTGTCAAATACACACTCTCAAGTAACATGCACAACAGTCAACATAAAAAGCATTTCTATCACTCCAGAAAGATTCTTTCTAGTCAAGCATTCCCAAACATAAAGTTCCGATTTCTGTCCCCATAGATGGCTTTGCCTGTACTTGAATTTCATATATATAAAGTCATACAGCATATATTCTTTTATGTCTGGCTTTTTTTGCACAACAAAAAGATTATGATTTATTCTTATTGTTAAATATACCAGTAGTTAATGCATAAGAATTATTTCATTGTATAAATGAGTGGTATCCTACTATATGAGTACTATTTCATTGTATGAATACACTATAATTTATTATCCATTTTCCTGTTGATGAACATTTAGATTGGCCCAGTATTTGTTTATTATAAATAAAGCTATTACGAAAATTCTTATACAAAGTTTTATATTCTTATGCAAGGCTATATATACTGCCATTTTTTCTCAAGTAAATAACTAGGTGTAAGATTACTCGGGGCACAGTGCAGGTACATGTTTAAGTTTATAAGTAACCACCAGCTTTCCAAAAAAGCCTGTAATATTTTATACCCTCACCAGCACTGTGCAAGAGTTTCAGTATTCCCACATCCTCACCAGTATTTGATGTCTTCAGTCCTCTTATTTGTAGGTGACAGTGGATGTGAAGTGGTACTTAAATTTGCATTTCTCTCATGATTAAGGATGTCATTATTACATATTCAAATTTTTACTGAGCATTCTTATATCTTCTTTTATGAAGTTTCTGTTTAAGTAATTTGCTTATTGGGAGAGGGGTTTTATTTGTATTTGAGTTGTAAAAGTTCTTTATATATTCAAGATTCAATTCCTTTTTCATATACAGGTATTGCAAATTATTTCCCGTCTTGCCTATCAACAATATCTTTTAATAAAGAGTTTTTAATTTTTAAGTCAAATTTACCAATTTTTTTTCCTAAAACATCAGTGCTGTTGGTATCCTAAGAAACAATTACCACTTTTCTATTACATTTTTTTTCTAGAAAGCTTATAGTTTTTACTTTTACGTGAAAGTCTGATACATCTTCAATTAATTTTTGTGTATGGTATGAGGAAGGTATTAAGTTTCACTTTGTTTCAATCAATACAATTTGTTCCATTTCTTAAGCTTTATCTCATAAAATTACTTTGGTGCCTCCATCAAAAATCAATTGACTGGATAAGTGGTGTCTATTTCCTGACAATCTATTCTGTTCCATCGATCTATTTGTCTACCCTTATCTAATATCCTATTTTCTTGATTATTGATGCTTTTATAGTAAGACTTGAAATCAGGGAGTATTAGTCCTCCAGCATTGTCATTCTTTTTTCAAAAATGGTTTGATACATTTTAGTCCTTGTAATTCTATATAAACTTTAGAGCCTACTTACAAAACCCTACCGAAAAACAAAAACAAAAAACCTCAAAAACCTTTTGCGACTGTGTTCAACATACACCTTATTTTGGGAAAAACCACATCTTTTTTCTTTCTTTCTTTCCTTATTTTAGAGACAGAGTCTTGCTCTATTGCCCAGGCTGGAGTGCAGTGGTGTCATCGTAGTTCACTGCAGCCTCAAACTGCTGGACTCAAGCAATCCTCCTGCCTCAGCCTCCTGAGTGGTGACTGGGACTACAGGTGTGTACCACCACACCTGGCTAATTTTTTTTTTTTTTTTTTTTTGTGGAGACAGGGTCTATGTTGCTCAGGCTGGTCTTGAACTCTCAGGCTCAAGCAGTCGTCCTGCCTCAGCCTCCCAAAGTGCTGGGATTACAGGCATGAGCCACTGTGCCCGGCCAAATCAATACCTTAATACAGAGTCTTCCATTATAAAATATGTTTAATCTCTCCATTTATTTAGGTCATATTTAATTTTTCATAGAAATGTTTTATAATTTTCAGTGTAAAACAAGTCTTATACTTCTTTAATTATATTATTTCATGGTTTTAATACTATCCTAAGTGATACTATTTTTAATTCCATTTTCCAATTGTTTCTTAGTTATAGAAATAGAATTGATATTTTATATTGACTTGTATCCTGAGACCTTTCTAAATTCCATGGATTTTTGGTAAGTTCAAATAGATCTTTTTTGGATTCCTAGGGATTCTGTATATAAATTTTTATATAAATTTTCTATTTTTTGCAAATAGAGACAGTTTTGTTACTTTTTCCTTTCTAATCTGTATGCTTTTTATTTCTTTTAGTGGCCATATTGAATTGGCTATGACCTCCAGTACAATATTGAATAAAATTTGTCAAAGTGGACACCCACATCTTTTTTCCTGATTTAGAAGGAAAGCTTTCCTTGCAAACATTATTAGTTGAAGGTTTTTCATAGATCAAGGAAGATACCTTTTATTCCTAGTTTGGGATTTTTCATCATGATTAGGTGCTACATTTTATCAAATGCTGTATCTGCATCTATTGAGATAATCATGAGATTTTATCCTTTATCAATGCAGATTGATTTTGAATATCAAAGAATATGTACATATATGGAATAAATTCAATTTGGTCATGATGTATTATTCCTTTTACATATCACTGTAGACATAAATTCCTAATTGTGTATTAGACATTTTTGTGTCTATGATCTTAAGAAATATCAGCCCAGAATTTTTTTTATAGTGTCCTATCAAGACTTGCTATTAGGGTTATAAAGGTTTCAAACAATGACTTGGTAAGTGTTCTCTCCACCTCTATTTTCTGTATTTGCTTAAGGTAAGTATTACTTCTTCCTTAAATATTTGAAAGAATTCATTAGTGAAATCATCTGGAAGTTTTCTTTGTGGAAAAGCTTTAGGTTATAAATTCAATTCATTTAACAAATTCAGAGCTATTCCCATTCTATTATCTCTTATATCAATTTTAGCAAATTTTATTTTATAAAAAATTGTCCATTTCATCTAAGATGATTTTATTTGTCTCTTATGACTTCTCATACCCCATAATAACAATCCCTGCACTTATGTCTTTTCCTTTTCATTTCACCTGACTAAACCATATACATGTCCCTGGACCTCCTTTCTTAACATATTAAACTCAATATTATTTGTTTCCTCTTCTGAGAGCTTCTCCAGCCCTTGCTGATTTAATTTTGGACTGCCATGTGTTTTTCATTAGCTTTCATTAGTTTATCTCTGAAAAGTAGATTATAGGATCCTTGAAGGCAGAAATATCTTAAACTTCCTTGTTCTCCATAGCATTTAGCATAGTTTTAACACTCAAAAATTATTTATGAAATTATTGATTTGTCCACTCTGTGGGTTAGTTTAACCTCTATTATGACTGAGCCTGGAGCATCTTATGGTGACAGGAAGCATGGAAGCATGGAAGTGTTAAAAATGATGATGTTAATAAAAACTATGATTGGGTGCATCAAAAGTCACCAGAGCCAATATGAAAGAGCTCCCACTGGCCAAAACTAGAACAATTTGAGAAATAAAGATAATATTGGGCCACATAACCCAAAGAATAAAATAAATATCCATGAGTCCAAAAATATGAAAATAAATAATTGAATATGTAATATGTAAATAGGTAAATAAATGGGTGAGAAGAGACAAGTATCTTTCTTGTAGAATTCCAAATTTTAAAAGATGTAGAAGGTATGAAGAAAACAATATTTAGAACATCCAGTAGTAATTGCTATGGGCAAAATCTATTGATGAATACTAAAATAAGTACGCAATACTTTAATGTGGAACAGGATAGTTAAACAGACTCAAAGTAGTCCCACTAGCATATTTATTAATTACTGTGGTGCTTTTAACATAGGTCTAAAATTCTTTGATACTCTTTCACCCAGGAGTTGGAACTTAATTTCTCTCCCCTTGACTGAATGCTAGACTTAGTGACTTGCTTGATACTAATATAATATAGAAAAGAAAAATAGTAATTATGGAGAAACTTGGCATATACTACCTTAATCAAGTGACCAAGGTTCATATCACCACTTAAAATCATGTTGATATCATATACCTTTGATACGATAAATGCACTTTACCTATGTGATATTCTTCCCTAGAATCCATAACCCTAGTCTAACTGTGACAAAACATCATTTTAAAAAATTGAAGAATATTCCACCAAATATCTGACCAGTATTCTTCCAAAACTGTCAAGGTCATGAAAATCAAGGAAAAACTGAAACTGCCACAGAGTGGTAGAAATTTAAGAAATATGATTCCTGTGGTATCCTAGGCTGGATCTTGGAATAGGAAAAGAATAGAGTTGAAAACCTGATTTATAGGCTGTAGTTAATTGTATCAATGTTAATTTCTTAGTTTTTATAAATATACTATGGTTAGGGGTAAGCAAGAGCAATTTAGTATTATAATAACATTATCAGTAATAGCCATAACTATGTCCAAAAACAACATGGGATTCCATTAGAAGAATAAATAATAAAGGTCAATATCCACACATACACAGACCCTGGCACTAGACTCTTCTACCCACAGACCTTGGCACCTGGCCTACCCCTGGACCCTGCCAACTGGCCTGCTCACAGTTTCTTGCCAGGCTGACTGGTGATGGGCTTTCCCTACCAAAGCCAGTCTATAAAGACTGAAGGAAGTGATGGTTTCTTCACATTCACAGACACCAACACAAGGCTACAAGAATCATAATGAATCAGGAAAACATGATACCATGAAAAAGACAAAATAAAGCTCCAGTAACCAACCCTAAAGAAATGGAGATCTGTCAGTCATCTGACAAATAATTCAAAACAATCAAGGAAGCTCAGTGAGCTACAGGAAACACAGATAAACGACTAAATGGAATCAGAAAAAAAAATGAACAAAATGAGAAGTTCAACAAAGAGATAGAAACCATGAAAAAGAACCAAAAAAATTCTGGAGCTGAAATTGTAATGACTGCACTGAAAAATTAAATAGCTTCAATAGCAGACTCAAGCAAGCTGAAGAAAGAATCAAAAAACTCAGACATGTTATTTCAAATTATTTAGTCAGAGGAGCAGAAAAAAAAGTATAAAGAAATCCTGTTATAAGACATCATCAAGAAAACTAATATATACATTATGAGACATGAAGAAGAGGAGAAAAAGAAAGGGGCAGAAAGCTTATTTAAAGAAATAATGGCTGAACACTTCTTAAATCTGAAGAGGGGAAATAGACATCTAGATTCATGAAGTGCAGAGAACTTAAAACATCTAACAGACAAATTATAATGATCACAAGTCAAAGACAGAATTTTGAAAGCAACAAGAGGAAAGCAACTCATCACATACAAGTAAACCTCCATAAGACTTTTAGCAGATTTTTCAACAAAAATATTGTAGATCAGAAGAGAGTGGGATGATATATTCAAAGTGCTGAAAGAAAAAAAAACTGCCTTCCAGGAATATTATACTCGGAAAAAACGGCCCTTTAAAAATGAATAAGAGATAAAGACATTCCAAGACAGACAAAAACTACAGAAGTCATCACTAGGCCTGACTCACAACAAGTGCTAAAGGGAGTTCTTCAAGTTGTAATACTAAACAAACAGCAACCTGAGAGAATATGAAAGTATAAGTCTTTCTGGTAAGAAATAGAGAAAAATAAAGAATAATGCATATTGTAATGGTGATATGTAAATGAATTTTAACATTAATATAAAAGTGAAAAGACAAAGGTATTAAGAATAACCACAAAAATTTATTAATGGATGTACAATATAAAAAGTCAATTCTGTCAATAACAGTGTGTGGAACAAATGTGTGCTTGTATGCAATTGAAGATAAGTTATCATCTTAAAATACACTGTTATAAGAAGTTTTATGTAGGCCTCATGGAATCAAACAAGAGATCAATAACAAAAATAAAAAGGAAAAATTCACAAATTCATGGAAATTAAAAAACATTCTTAAGTGACTATTGGGTCAAAGAAGAAATAAATGGAGATTGAGAAAATATCTCAAAAAATGAAAACGAAAACATAACATACCAAAACATCAGATTTAGCAAAAAAAGTACTAAGAGGAAAGTTTGTAGTGATAAACACCTACTACAATAATAAAAAAGATCTCAAATGAACAGCCTAATTTAAACCTCAAGGAACTAGAACAACAACAAAGGTTAGCAAAAGGAAAGAAATGTTAAAGGTTAAAGCAGAAATAAATGAAATAGCAAAACATTAGGAAAAAAATGAACAAAACTAAGAGTTGGTTTTTTGAAAAGATACACAAAATTAACAAGCCCCTACCTAGACTAAGAAAAAAGGAGAGAAGACCCAAAATCAGAAATGAAATGGGAAATTACAACTGATGCCACAGAAATAAAAAAGATCATAAGAGACTATATTTTATACACCAACAAATTGGATAACCTAGAAGAAATGTGTAAATTCTTAGAAACATATATTCTACCAGATTACAATAAATAATGAAGAAATAGAAAGCCTAATCCAATCAATAACAAATGAGATTCAATCAGTAATCAAAAACCTCCCGCCAAATAAAAACTCATGACCAGATGACTTCACAAATGAATTCTATCAAATATTTAAAAAATTAACAGCAATATTCTTAAACTCTTCCAAAAACAGAAGAAGAGAGAATACTTCCAAACTCATTTTATGAGGCCAGTCATTCTGATACAAACCAAAAGACACAAGAAAAGAGATCAATATCCCTGTTGAACATGGATGCAAAAATCCTAAATTAAATAATAGTGAACAGAACTCAACAGCTCATTAAAAGGGCTATACACCAAGACCAAATGGAATGTATCCCCGGGATGCAAGGATGGTTCAACATATGAAAATCAATGTGATATACCACATTAACATAATATAGGATAAAAATCACATGACCATCTCAACAGATGCAAAAAAAACACTTGACAGAATTCAACACTCTTTCATTGATTAAAAAATTCACAAATTAGGTATAGAGGGATAGAAAGGACATGCCAACACAATAAAAGCCCTTATGTGAAAAGCCCACAGGCAATATCCTACTCAAGGGTGAGAAACTGAAAGTTTTTCTTTAATCAGGAACTGGAAAGGATGCCCACTCTTGTCACTTCTATTCAAAAAAGTACTGAAATTCTAGCTAGAGAAATCAGAAAAGCAAAAGAAATAAAAGGCATCAAAATTGGAAAGGAAGAAGTAAAATCATCTCTGCTGATGACATGATTTTGTATTCAGAAAACTCTGGAGTCCATATAAAAACCTGTTAGAACTAATAAATTCAGTAAAGTTGCTAGATACAAAAATCAACATATAAAAATCAGTTCTGTTTCTACACGCTAACAATGAACTATTTGAAAAGGAAATTAAGAAAACAATCCCATTTACAATAGCATCAAAAAGAATAAAATACTTAGGAATAAACCTAACCAAGGACATGAAAGATGTATACACACAAACTATGAAACACTGATGAAAGAAATTAATGCACACTCAGATAGGGAAACATACCATGGTCATGGGCTAGAAGAATTAATATTGTTAAAATGTCCACACCATCCAAAGCAATCTACAGATTCAATGCAATCTATCAAAATTCCATTGGCATTTTTACAGAAATAGAAAAAAACAATCCTAAAATTCATATAGAACCACAAAGACCCAGAATAGCCAAAGCAATTTTGATCAAGAAGCAAAAGCTGGAGCCAATACACTTCTTTACTTCAAAATATATTACAAAGCTACTGTAATCAAAAGAAGATAATCAGGCATAAAAAATAGGCATATATAACAATGGAACAAAATAGAAAGCCCAGAAATAAACCCATGCGTATAAGGTCAAATGATCTTCAACAAACGTACCAAGACTACATAATGGGGAAAAGACAGTTTCTTCAACTAGTGGATCTGGAAAAACTGAATACCTATATGTAACAATGAAATTGAGCCCCTGTTTTATACAATACTAAAAAAAAAAAAAAATGGAAGACCTGAAACCATAAAACTTCTAGAACAAAATATAGGGGAAGAGCTCCATAACACTGACTTTGACAATGATTTCTTGGACATGATACCAAAAGTACAGGCAACAAAAGCAAAAACAGACAAGTGAGATTACATCAATCTAAAAAGCTTCTACGCAGCAAAGGAAACAACAAAATGAAAAGGTTACTTATGAAAATAGGAGAAAATATTTTCAAAACATTTACCTGAAAAAAGGTTAATATCTAAAATATGTAAGGAATTCCTACAACTCAAATAGCAGGAAAAAAACAATCTAATTAAAAAATGAGCAAAGAAACTGAATAGACATTTCTCCAAAGAAGACATACAGGTATATGAAAAGGTACTCAATAGCATTAATCATCAGGGAACTGCAAATCAAAACCAGGATGAGAGATTACCTCACATCTGTTAGGTTGGCTCTAATTAAAAAAAAAAAATAACACATTTTGGTGAAGATGCAGAGAAAAGGGAATGTTTATACACTGTTGGTGAGAATGTAAATTGGTGTAACCACTGTGGAAATCTATGGAGATTCCTCAAAAAGTTAAAAATAAAACTACTACTAGATAGTCATAATCCTACTTCTCAGTATATATCTAAAGAAATTGAAATCCATTTTTAACATTAAAATGTTAAAAAAAGATGTTTATATTCCTTAAAAAACAAGGAAATTCTTTCATATGCAACAACATGGATGAACCTAGAAGACATCATGCTGGGTGAAGTAAGCCAGACACAGGAGGACAAATGCTACATGATACTAAAGTGAGGAATCTGAAATAGTCAAACTCACAGAAGCAGATAGTAGAATGGCGGTTGCCAGGGGTTAGGGGAATGGCAAAATGTGAAGGTATTAGTCAAAGGGTAGAAAGTTTCAGTTATAAAAGATAAGTCCTAGAAATCTACTGTACAGTATAGTGCCTATGGTTAAAGATAATATTTTACATACTCAGAAATTTGCTAGATCTTATGTTAAATGTTCTTATCACAAAATAAATAGGAAACAGCTGGAGGCAATTAATATGTTTATGGCATAGATTGTGGTGGTTTCATGGGTATGTACTTAACTCCAAACTCATCAAGTTATATACATGAAATATGTACTTTTTGGATGTCAATCGTAATAAAATAGGGTTTATTTTGTTTTAAAAATAGTCAATATCCAAAAACTACTCTGACTTCAAAAGTCAAGAAGATAATACTATCTTAGAAAACAAAAGAAATGTATACCTATCTTTTGGTGAGGTAATATCAGGTTATTTTACATTTTACTTTCAAGCAACTGTAGAAAAACATGAGACTTTGTACTTGTTCTAGATGCTTCCAGCCCACAATGGTAAACTGATCACATCAGTTTATTTCATGTCTTTCCAAGTTCCCATGTGGCCATAAATCTATAAAACCAAACAAAATAGGAATGGATAAAGAATTCCAGCAAAATTCTGGATTATGGAATTAAACAAAAGACTAATAAAGCTACAACCTAAGTACATGTGAGAAGGGAGGATGATTAAAAGAATGCAGAAACTTGGGAGAATTCTGCAGAGAAACAACCAGATTTCCAACATACACCAAAAAAAGTAGGATGCCAGGCTATAATCTCTGATACAAAGTTAGCAGTCAAATTTTTAATCTTAAATATAATTGGATAACAACTATCAAGAGACATTTGAAGAAAGCTGAAAAGATAAAGGAAGAAGTCTACAATAAACAAACAAAAAGGAATCTTGAGGAAACCTAAGCGATTCAAGGAATAGAGAACTTTTAAAACTCTAAAAACGTCAGTAGGATTTTATATAAAATGAATAATCAGATTTTGATTATTAAAAAATTTGAAAGCATGACAGTCAAATTTGTTTAAAAAATTAATATGAGGTATTAAAATAGTATTGAATAAGTCTTCCAAAAAGTTAGAAAAAATTGAGAGAAAAATGGAAAACACAAGAAAAAAGACAAAAGATGTAGAGAATCTGACCAGAAGACCCAACTACTAAGAATGCCACAGGATTCCCAAGGAAAAAAAAAAAAAACAGAGGAGAGAAAACAAAGAAATAATCAAAAAGAAATTCCCACAGTTGAAGGTTACAAGTTTTCAGAATGAAAGAGCCCATCAAGAGCTGAACATAATCAATGAAGGAAAGAACCATAACCAGGTATGTTTTGGTGACAGATCCTAGAGATAAGTTTCTAAAACCTGAGGAGGAAAAAATTAGTACCTTACAGAGAGAGAAAAAAGTTAAATTCCTTATCAACAATACTGGATGTTAAAAAAAAAATAGAGTAATGCCTCCAGAGTTCCAAGGGAAAATTATTTGTAACTTATAATTCTTAATTTAGCAAAAACATTAATCAAATCACATTCAGATATGCAGAAATTCAGAATATTTATCTCCCACATACCCTTTCTAGGAAGATTCCTGAGAACGTGCTTCACCAGTACGTAAGATTAAAGTGAGAAAAAGGAAGACATGGATCCAGGGAAGAGCAAGACAAGATGCCTACAGACCAGTTGCTCTAACCTGAGACAGAGAAAAGTATCTAGGAGAAGGGTGAATTCTAAATATTTCATTCTACTTCCTGAGAAGGTTAAAGAACTTAAGGATGCCATAAAGGCAGATTATGCAAAGAAAATTAAAAGCAGTTAGAAACTCTAAGAAAAATAAAAAGCTAAACAAAATAAAGCAATGCAATCATAGTATACTACTTAGATCAGCATTGAGTGATACTTACACATTCATAACTTTTTATTGATTACTTTTAGAATCAACCTACAGATAAAACACTAAAATTTTAATATATTAAAAAATAGAATATAAATTATATCAACCTTAATAATATAAAATTAAAAGCAAATATGAGAGAAACTGGAAAGTTGTTATAGTCATAAAAAGGGCAATTGCTGTGATCTGAATGTGTCTGCCAAAATTTGTGTTGAAACTTCATCCTCACTGTGTGGTATTAAGAGATAGAGCATTGTGGGGAAGTGAGTCATGAGGGCTCCATCCTTGTGAATGAATTAGTGCCTTTTAAAGTAGCTAGAGGGAACTAGTTTAGGTCCTTTTTGCTCTTCCACTCTTCTGTCATGTGAGGATATAGCATTCATCCCCTATTGGCCTTCCCTCTCTTCCACGTGAGGATGCTGCTACGAAAAGATGCCATCAGGGGCACAGGACTTCACCAGACACTGAACCTGCTGGCACCTTGATCTGAGACTTCCCAGCCTTCAGAACTGTGACAAACAAATTTCTGTTCTTTATAAATTACCCAGTATCAGGTATTTTGTTATAGCAGCACACAGATGGTAATATTCTCATCTTACAAAGAAATCATTAGGTATTATGTATGGTTGATGAGACAGAAATAAATGAAAAAGTATATTATTTAAAGGTAGAGTGGTAACAAGAGAAGAACTAAAAATGAGGGTATATTGTGAGTGGGGAGATAGTGGTACAAACAAGCTAGGTCATTGTCACAATGGTTAAGTCAACAGATAATAATCATGAAATTTAATACATCAAGAAATTGTGATTATATACACACTTATATACACACATAGTTTATTCAGCCAATATTATAAATTAGAGCACTATAAAGGAACTATCAAATATATAAACACAGAAACAGTTAAAAGAATTATAAGATTTTTCTCTGGGCAAATAAGTCTGGAGGTGGGATCCAGGACTATAGTTTTTAATTATAAGCCTCCTGTATTTTTAATTTTTAAATGCATGTACATGCATTTTATTGATAAAAATAAATGTGAAGCATTTATTAATATTAAAAAATACATCTGGAAACCATCCAACTAGACTAATGCTTCATCATAATGCAACCCTCAGCATTTAAATAAGGTCTTGTTGGTAATTCAGAAATTAAAACACTACATTTTTAAGTCTCAAAAATATCTTCTACAAAGTTTACCCTGTGGCAGAAAATATCACAGCAACATTTTAGAATAGATGACAAAATAGCTTACTTTAGGGATATTAGGTGTTAAAGAAAAAAAACTGTGGTTAAAATATTTGTGAAAAACATGAGGGGTATAAATGCCTGACCTAATGATAGTAGCTAACACATGTCAGAGAAAGGGGCACGTTGGTCTCTTTGCTCACTAAAACAACAATGGACGACTACTTAAATGGGAGCCATCCTGAAGTATCCTGAGTCTGTCATTTATCCCTCCGTGATTTCCAATGAGCAGGATTACAAATTGCCCATCAGAATTGGGGTCTATGAGCTACATATCCAAGTTTCATTCCTAGGACACAACACGTCTACCATCAAACATGACATAGCTCAGATGACTTTAGGCATAGTAGGACACCACAGAATTGTCACTTAAAATTTGGGATATATCTGATGTAGCATGGACTAGATTTTCTGGATGTATTAACTACATTGAAATACAAATTTAGAAAAAAGTAAAAATGCAGGGGAAAACCTTAAAAAGGGACAAATATCAAAGATTGTAGAGTTTGTGAATGGTAATCTCATTCATCTTAAAATTTCCTTTGCTCAGTGTTTAAACATTTCAAATGAGTTTTTCCAGTGTCATTTGATATAGGCAAACATCTGAAATTCAATAGCAGACTTTAAATACTCCCCATTTTGCAAAAGCTTTGAAAATGAATGCTGGCTTGCTTTTCTGAAAGAAAGAAAAAAAATGGGCTCTCCTCCCACCCCCCCCCCCCACCCACCTTTTCCTGAATGAGAATTTTCCAGCAGCTTGATGTTTCCAGACGTATGTTCTCAGAGTTGGACTGGGCACCACTTCTGACTATTTCTTTTTTGCAAAAATTAGGACTAGAAAGTTTCACGAGTAGTATTAGACTTCAGGCCTCTGTTGGAAGTCATTATAGAAATGTTTTATCTCTACGTGTATAGATAGATCTAACTAGGAGAGGGAAGTCACCAAATATTTTTATAATAGAATGACAACAAAAAAAGTAAATCTGTAAGTATTACAGGATTGTCTTGCTGTGGATAAAATCAAAGCTTTAAGAACCTCCAGATCATTCCATGGGAGATTTTGCAGACCTTCTAGAACTGGTAAAGGACAAGATCTTGCTTCCCTGCCAGCCTGCGCTACTGTTTCTGATGTATTCATATGTAGCAGTGGCTGTTACTGACATTATATTAATAATTACTATACAATCCTTTTAAGAATGTAAGTTTCATGAAAGCAAGGATATTGTCTTAGTTACTAGTTTATTCCATCATCTAGAAGAGTGTCTGACATATAATAGGTATTCTGTCAAATTTTTAAATAAATAAAAACTCCATTTTATTGTAAAGAGCAAAGGAACAAGCACAGGTGGAGGTGCTTTGCAAATTCTAAAACGTTCTAATATGTGAGTCACTGTATAATCTAATCCCTGTTGGGGCTAGCTCCTAAGGGCTCTGACCAAGCCATTCTCTGCATTTTTAATCCTAATACTGGCCATAATTAGACTCATCTACAGGTGAGACACAGGATGATGCAGTTGTTTAAAGTATAAACTCTGAAACTGAACTGCCTGAGTTCAAATCCCACCTCTATGACTGACATAATTACTAGCTATATGATCTTGAGAAAGTTATTTAACTTCCTTATGCTTAGTTTCCTCATCTGTAAATTAGGAGATAATAATGGTACCTAACTTATAAGGTTGTGAGAATTAAATAGATTACTTTATATGACTCATGGAAAACAGGGCCTGGTACAAAGAGAGCACTAAATACTGCTGCTAGTGCTGCTACTACTATTATAGGGATGCAGAAAATATATAAAGGAATTTAGCAATATCCATACTGTGATTTTTTTTTTACTAATGTCATGCAAGTTTAAAGCTATATTTTATATTGCTGAATCTCACTGAAGATTAAACTTGATAACAGTATTCTTCTACGTATCTAGTTCCTGAAAGAGCCCAGGGGAGCTATAACTCAATACAGTATGTGTTTGGGATAAAATAAGGATATGAGCTGAGGCATTTAATCACAGCCTTATCCATTCTTTGCTTGTTTTTCAAAGCACATTGCTAAATATGTTTTCTCTTTTACAAAGGTTTTGTAAAGTTACTTGGACATGACAAGATTCTTCAATGGTAAAACAATTCTAATTTTTCTGAAATCTGCTTTAGAAACATTCTTAGTGTTGGTAACTGATATATTTTTAGACAGTAATTTTATTCAGAAGAGCTTATTTTATAGATTATTATAACAGAGTCTGTATGGTTATATTGACTCTGCTCCATTAGTATTGAAATCCAAATATCAGTTTATTTCAATATAAGCATATATGATTGACCTGAATTTCTCTGGAACCTTTAAAAGGAAAACCCCCAAATGAAACAACACACCACTTTTGAACCACACACTCTGTCATTCAGCAAGCCCTTTCAGTTAGAACTTACCAAATTAGGTCAAGAGGTTCTCCTGGGGAAAAGTACTTTGCCAAAGAAACTCTAAAATTCCCAAAATAAGGCATAAAGCAATATGCCATTTCGCTGATTCTTATTTGTTCTTTTATAGTGCTTTGGGAAATGTTAGACCACTGGTCTGCATCATTTCACCTCCTTCTAGGGGAAAAACTGTCACCAGCAGCTGCTGCTTCAAACTGTAATAATCTTCCAGTTTCATCCTAGGGAATCCAAGAGGAGAGAACACCAGACATTTCCTTTCCACAGGTGATCATACAAATTCCCCAGGGTAAAGCTGAGAAGTGTGTGCACGTATTTATGTATATACACAGTCTATGGATATTATATAAACATAATCTATGGATACTGTATGCATACAATTTACGTATATTGTATGTGCATATCTAATATATATATACATATATACACACACATGCATTGATCAATTGATTGTTTTATAAGATCAGATTGAGCTTTTCTATCACTGGCAGATCTACGAAGGCTGTTCAGATTTAAACCATTACAAACAGTTATACAAAAATCCTCTCAGAGTCACAGAGCCCAGAAAGTTAATTCTAACCTGCTTTCCTTCTCATTGTACTATACACTTCTAAATTACACAACATGGTTAGGCTCTTGTACCATTTCACATATTTTCATCCAAAAATTCAAATCTACTCCATCCTGAGAACAAAAGCTGGCAAGAAGCACTCAAGTGATGGGTGAACAAAATGCAATAAAAAAAGCAACGTACTGACATGGAAATGTCATGTGAGCTGCTGAATGGCACGCAGCTCCAAAGTCTACCATAATATTTTGGAAAACTTTGCCAATGAGCATATAATTGACTGAAGGACTTGCCAGCACGATTCTAGAGATGTTTAACATACTACATAATAAAGAAAACCACTTACAAAAAATTAAATGTTAGAAATATATTTTTAGAGAGCTTCCAAAACCAACGTGTGTGGGGGTTTTTCTTTTTTTCCCATTTTGGGCCAAGGAAATAACTCTGATATTCTCAGCTTTGGTACTTTGACTTTCATACTGTACTTGCTGCCTGTCACTTATAGTTCTGCATGACACTCAAATAAATCAGTCAATAATAAACCTGTAGTTATTATTGAGAACCTAAGAAGTACAAATTTCCTGGCTCAAACTGCTATAAAATCCTGCCTCATGAGGTCAGTATCTGTCCTTTTTTACGAACATTGTATTTTTCCATCCATCCATTCATCCATTCATCTTTCTAACAAGTATAAGGTGGGTCAAGCATTGCGCTGGATGCCAGAGAGATAATGAAGGACAAGAAAAGTGACAGCCATCATAGAGTTTATAGCCTTGCTGGGGAGATTCACAGTTAAAGAAATAATAATCATAATTTATGCTAAGTGCTAGGATAAAGAGCAACACTTGGGAAGGGGGAGTACAGAGAAAGATCATAAAGGAATCCTGAAAGAACATTTGTTCTAAGGCCTTAAGAATAAGTAGTATGTGGCCAGGACAAAAAAAAAGGGAATTGGGGGCCAGAGGGAACAGCACAATTAAATAACCAGGGGAAGGGAGGGTGTGAAACATTTGTGAAAAAAAAATCTTAGAGAAGGAATGGCTGGAGTGTGGAGAGTAAGAAATAAGACTGGACAGACGGGCACCAGCTAGGACTACTCCTGTTTTTCTAAGAGTCATCCTTTGCTCTTGATCCCGCTTATATGATCATGTGTGGTTTTAATAAATACTGGATGGGGTAACTAACAACACATCCTGAAGTAGTAATAAACAATAAGAGTATTATTCCATTATTCTTAACACAGACCTCTCATTGTAACCCAGTGAATCGTCTATAACAAAACACAAAGCAAGTATCCATCTACACCGCCAGGAAATTTTGGAGAGCTTTTAATGATAGGTCAAGCTTTATAATCATATCTACATTTATGATTTACATCTCCTTTATGAGGTTTATTTTAATGGGGACAAATAACACAAAAGTAATGAATGCATTTAATGTCAATAAATAAAAAAGGAGAAAAATCACAAGTATCCCTTTAAAGTAAAAATTCACCCTTAGCTATCGATCACTTAGTTTGATAAATTATATCATTTTCAAAGAAAAATAAGGATCTGAAAACTACGATTTTTCATTAATTATATAACGATTAAATGTTTTAATAGAAAACATCAAAATCTTTAACTATGAAATGCATGAGTTAATGTAATGCTTGTTTACATTCAGGTACCTTGCTATACACATTTGTATATACATCTATTTCTCTCTTAACAGGCCATTACAGAAGCAGTAATAATTAGCTTTTATCCTTGTGGGTTAAGTAGAGCAAGAGTACTTTGTGTTCACCTCTCGAGACAAAGAGGCAGTTTTGTATTTCAGCTCTTTTTCTTGTTGGATTCTATTAAAATTGAAGTAGAATTAAAACACAGCCCAAACCAGTTTTATATATTTTAAATTTGCAATTGAGAGTTGTTTTGTTTTTAGTCCTAAATATTTTGGCTTCCATCAGAGCAAGTCCCTCTGGGTAGCTGCTATAATTCCTAAATCAGAAGCAACTATACTTCAGAAAAGAATCATTCAAATGTTTATATCTAGCACCAAATATATTTTTAACTTAATAAATTATAAAACATCTCTCCTACCCTTTCTTTGTTTTATAAATCTACTCTTGCTTCTCTTTTCACTTTGGCAATGAACTTGTACTTGTAGCCAAACACGTAACAGGTCGGTTGAAATGGGAGTGTTAACTTAAACAGCTGGAAGGGAAGAGTGCAGATTCTCAGCCAGCCAGCCCTCCTGTTCCCTCCCCACCCAATCCCACCAGCCTCTTCTAAGTAACCCTTTCATATTCAGTTGTCTAAAATGATATGGCAAAACTTACTGGCAGTCTCATTTTGGCTTAATTTGTAGAATATTCCTATAAAGAGAGCTGCCTAATAATAAGAGGTTTGCCTTGTAAAGCAGTAAATCCCATCTATGTCTGCTGAGCACTGGAATATCAGCTGGATAATCGAGATGCCATAGAAGAGAGGTGGTTTCTATGGAGAAAAGCTGCTAGAGGTCCAGCTTCGATTGCAAGCCCCCTTCCTAAAAAAAACCTTGCCACCAGGATTTTGAGGCTTTCTGTAGGCCAGACTGTAGGTTGAGGCACCCATAGTTTCGATAACAAAACCACTTAGCAATGGTTGCTTCATCAGTGCCTTCAGAGACACATTTTGTGCCATTTTCACAGTAGTGCAATGACACTAATCACAGACAAAGAAATAGATGCTCAGAGCATTAACTGATTTGTCCAAGGTCACACAATCAGTACACGGCAGAGCTGGGACCAGAACACAGGTCTTCTGAGACCCTATGGGTCACAACCTCCAAAAGGGCAAAGCTCAGGTAATGTCTCACAAAGATTGAGACCATCCACATGAAAACTGATGTGGGTGATTTTTAAAATGCACATTCCTGGATCCTAGCCAAGACCTACGAATTATATTCACTGAGGGTGGGTCCAAAAATCTGCATTTTAATAAACTCCCTGGGTAATTCTCATTCACAGTAGTTAGAAAATTGTGAAGTCTTTTCCTCTACTGCTAAACTTGGAGGGTTAGTCATCTTTTCACTAGGAACACTTCTAGAATTTTTAAATTCATTTTTTAAGTGTCTCATGAACAAGCCAAATACTTTTATAATATTTACTACATGCTATGTCTTGTTAATTGATTAAGCTCTCACAAAACCTTCAAGGTAGATAATAGTATCATAATACCCATGGTATAGATGAGGAAATTTAGGCACAGTGATGCTAACAGGACTTGCCTCAAATCACACACAAGATGTGATCCTAGGCCATCTGGCTCCAGAGTCCATGTGTCAACCACCACACTGTACTAGACTTGCAGTTTCAAACAAAGAATTACAATCGCCATGAGAAAGGTGGAGAGCAACTGCTCATGCACACCTTTGATCTGAGCTTTATGGACCAGCTCAAAGTTCCTCCAGGATGACCTGCTCCATTCTCCAGCGCCTTCACAAGCTCTCTGTTCCTTGCCAGTGTGCCCTATCTGCCCTCCCACCCTGTCTTCATATGGCTAATTCCCCCTCATCTGACAAAACATGGACACTGTCTCTGGATGTCCAGAATGAATTAGATGTCCCCCCTATTTGCTCCCAGCACCTGGCACAATTACACAGAGCTACACCTGAAAATCTAACCATGTCTTCCACAGGCAACTAGAAATCTCCTAAGGGCAGACATTAAGCCTTATTTATTTTCTGCCATAGGTATCTAGCAGGGAACAGGGACTCCACAGATGCTTGTGGAATGAACGAATGGTTGAATATAAAGTAAGGAGTGTTTATTCATTTTATAAAAGAATTTACCAAAGGTTTCCAAATCACTGTGTTCATTGGCATGTCATTAATTTCTTGACAGAAGACCTGGAGGGCAGAAAGTTAAAGCCACCACCAATTGATCAATTTCAGATAAAACATCTCCGAAATTCTAAGTCAGTGGGAAACGTTCTGTGGGATCCATGAACATGGGAATTAAACACAGGTTTTCAGGGACACTCCTGTTGCATAATAAAAGGGAGCACACACATGAGAGCAAGTTGGCCTCCGTGCTATCAACATGTACGCGGATGGGGAAGTGGAGCTTAGCTCGTGAATTCAGTCCTTTTCTTTCCAGCTGGCCAGAAGCAAGAATTTTGAGGGCTCTGCTGTCCTGACTACCGGAGGATCATGTTTCCCCTGCTCTGCAATGACTGTGGGAGCCATCTGGGGAAAACAAAATTCTTTTGCACAAGAACATTCGGAAAATAGGGAAGAACAAAGCTGTAGTACTTTGGTTCTTTGGCTCCTGTGTCTAGAACTTTCTTGTTGTTTTATCTAGCTTGTTCTCTCAGTGGCCTAGTGAATCAGGCAACTTAGTTGCAAAATGTTCTCTAGTCTTAGGGAAGAATGTCTTACATGCCTTGAAAGACAAACGAGTTGTAATTAAATTCTTCAAACAAATAAGCAGCCTCAAACAACCCATATTAGCTTCCCCATTTTGTATAGTTTACTAAAATCTTGAGATTGTACATATGTTAAACAGACTTACTGACATTTTTCTTCCTTTAAAAGAGATTGAGTTTTCACTCACATGAAAGAATTCATATCAAACAAATACAAAATGAAATTTGTGATTAGTAGAAACAGACCGTTTTAATTTTTTCTGCTAAACAGTACCCTAAGACAAAAACAAGCTAAAGCCATTATGCTAATCCAGTGATGGAGAGCTCAGATTACCACACAAATAAACAATGTGCTTTAGATAATACAGGCTATGCTGTACCTAGCGATTATGTTTTATGGTGGAAAATATGTTTATGAAGCTTTTGGCCTGGTAATTTAAAGAAACTGCTCTCGAGTTTTTAGGACTCTAAGTTTCATGTGAAATATGTAGTTCTGTGAAAGCCAGATCTCATGAAATAAATCCAAGTCAATGTCTTTGACCAAAAGTTCAGGAGTGAGTGTCCTCTGCCGATGTAGTCATGGTTGTAGGTTTGATCAACTCTAGTGTGGGCCAGTTATCTCTGCTGCTATGGTATAAATGTGCATGTCTCCTCAAAAGTCATATGTTGAAATCCTAATCTCCAAGATGACATCATTAGGCAGTGGGGCCTTTGGAAGGTGACTATGTCATGAGAATGGGATTAGTGCCCTTATAAAAGAGGCCCAAAAGAGACCCTTTGTTCCTTTTATGTGAGCTAGAAGGTGCCATTTATGAACCAGAAAGTAGGCCCTATCTAGACATTAAAGCTGCTGGCACCTTGTTCTTGGACTTGATCTTGAACTGTGGGAAATTTCTGTTGTTTATAAGCCATCTAGTATTTTGTTAATAGCAAGTGAACAGACTAAGACATTTGCTCTGCCCAATGCTAAAAGAATGCACTATTATTTCCTTTCAAAGTGGATCTGTGGTACAGTAAGTCAGGAAACAGATGCATGATCCAACAAATAACATCCGCAAAACAAAACCAATCTAAGGAATGCATTCTTTACCAAGAAGAACCCATCAACCATATTAACATGTTTTCTTCTCTTTTAAACTCCTTTTCCACCCCTTTTAATTCAGTTCATTCTCAGAAAGTATGTTGTAAGAACAAATCTAAGCCAATTTGATCATTCATAGATACTAGGTTCCTTCTGATAGGTGAGACATGTAGGTCTTCTCTCCCATGCCTTGCTACCAAAATCTGTCACACATACAAACATCTATTAGCAATCAGACACACAAACAGTTATGCAATAAGTTCCATCAGAGTCATTCTCTCTGCTTTTTTTTTGGTGTCCAACAGCACTTTGCATCAAAATTTTGGTGGAAAAAGATGCTATGATATTAGTGCAACACTCAGACTTATTTTAGTTAGTATAGGACAGTCTTTCTTGCAGAATGGTCCATGTCACCTATAGTAATATTTGAAAGGTGGCTGGATTTCCACATTTGGTTCACTAGATTCTTGAAGTTTTTTCATGTAATAGTACAGAATCCATAAATCTCGAACCCCATTTCACCATTTAAAAAAAAAATTCTAAGTCCTCTTAGAATTTGTTGATCAGATTCAAAGATGATCAAAGCATTTATGGTAACCACCTCATGAATCTTTCAAATACGAGCTAAGCACCCTGAATTGAATATTCTCAATTAGGTGTTTCAGATATTGGTTTACCATATTTGAGAGATAGATTAATTCACATGTACTACACATATCCTGCAGTGTCCACATTGAGGAATTTAAAAGTAAATTATAAAAATACAGTCAAGTGGAATCTCTATTAATTTTAACATTCTTTCATTAAGTTTAGCACTGAAATAAATGAGTCAAGGCAGTACATGATAAAGCTCTCCCCTACCCAAGTCAAGAATCCTTAGCAAATCTTATTTCCTTTCTATAGCATATAAGAAGCTAGGGATCTAGAGAGTATGGGTAGAGAACAACAACAACAAAAACCCTGGGTGTTAGTTCTAGCTGTGCAAATAACTATGCAATTCCTTTTAATTAAGAATCTGTGCTGAAGTTTCCCCAAGAGGTACTGTTAGGCCAACTGAGATGCATGTTAGCTCATATTCAGGCAAGTACAATGGACTTACTTCGATCGAATTAAATACGATTACAGAACACATGCCTGTGTTTTCCCCAATCTCACCATCCACCCTATATGCCTGCAGTTTCCAACCCCTGGGCCACCAGTACCAGTCGGTGGTCTGTTAGGAATCGGGCTGCACAGAAGGAGGTGAGTGGCAAGGGAGGTTTCATCTGTATTTACAGCTGCTCCCCATAGCTCTAATCACCACATAAGCTCCACCTCCTGTCAGATCAGCGGCAGCATTAGGTTCTCATAGGAGTGAGAACCCTACTATAAACTGTGCATGTGAGGGATCTAGGTTGCATGCTCCTTGAAAGTCTAATGCCTGATGATGTGAGGTGGAGCTGAGGTGGTGATGCTAGTGCTGGGGAGTTGCTGCAAATACAGATGGTCATTAGCAGAAAGGTTTAACTGCACAGTAAATGTAATGTGCTTGAATCACCCCCAAAACACCCCACTCTGCCTCTGGTCCATGGAAAAATTGTCTTCCATAAAACTGCTCCTGAGTGCCCAAAAGTTTGGGGACCACTGCTATATGCCATCTTTGACCCATCAGCCTATAGCACTGTATTAATCACATGCCTGTTTAAAAAACCTTATCTGCCTAAAAATAGGAAATAGATTCTCTAGCCTAAGAACAAAACTTCAACCTACCTCTATAGCCTGACTGGCCACTACTTTGACCATTTCTTACCATTCCCCACCTTTGCACTCCAGCTCAAAATATTACTGAAATGCATTTCCACACCTCTCCAGGATCTCCCCTTAACTAACTCTGAGATTGTGATAAGTTCATCTCGGTCTCCCTACACACTTGGCAGAAAGCCTATACTGAATGCTTGGCTGGCAGCCAGACAAATTGGGCATGAGAAAGCAGAGACCAGGAGAGCCTAGACCACAGAGCACATCCCAGGAGCAGCAGGCATCTTGCTTTCTAGACAAGGTAGCTAGAAAGCAACAGAAGGTAGAACCAAGCACAGAGAGTCCAAGGAACTCTTTATCTCCTGTGACCTTCTCTGACCTGGCCTGTGGGCCTGAAATGTTTTGTGCCATAACCAACCTTTCTGGGCAGTCCCAGACTCATATCCAATGCCCTTGTCTTCTATACAAGCTGCTGCTTTTCTCTATGTCCTTGATTAACTGATTTTTGTTGTTGTTGTTCAGTGTTATTACATTTATTTTCACATGTTAGATCAGCCTCTACCTTTCTCATACATTTTCTATTAATATAATCAATTTCCTGTTTCTTTTTTTTTAATTTCAATAGATTTAGGGGGTACAAGTGCTTTTTTGTTATATAGATGAATTGTATAGTAGTAAAATATGGGCTTTTAACATACCTATCCAAATAGTGTACATTGTACCAAATCTACTCAAAGAAAAGAAGTGATTATGTCCTTGATTTAAACTAAGGAGCTAGATCTGGACTTCCAGTGGGTTCACTGCCCCTCCTAGGCCCACAGTGATATGTATGACATCGCCACCCCTGCATGTTTAGCTCGCTTTTAAGTATCTACTAATGTGTCTGACTCCCCACTGGGCTATAAGCTTCCTAAATGATCCTGGACCACATTTATCTTAGTGTTCCCAGAACCCAGCAAAGCGCTTAGCTCAGAGTAAATGCTTTTTAAAGCATTCATCAAATAATTGAATAAACAAATGCAATCTAGTTTAGAAATGTAATGGCGCCTCTTGATTGACTGCTCCACTGGCTTGGCGATCTAGATTCTCATCACCACAGCCCTGGACAATACACATCCTTTAACTGACTCTGCCATAGTGGATCAGAAGCAAGCCCTTGAGCCCATTCCCCAGCAAGCTTGGCTGGAGCAGACTTCACTGGTATTGTCCCTGGTTGTTCATTATATTCCCTTAAGTACAATTTAGTAGTCACTTGGCACACACACAAGGTATCTCGATGTTCTAATTATCTTACTAATTAGTTCCATAAGGTAAAAGGAAAGTTTTTTTAAAAAAAATTATGACTATGTATTCTTAATAACTCTCCAATATCACTAATAAATACTGCATGCAAGAAACTAGCTGGGTAGGGTCAAAAAATGATGAGACATCATCTGTCTTTTCACAGAGCTTTTTATCCATATGGGGAGATGGGATATATACTCATGAACAAAACCATCATCAAATGAGCCACCCAGATATAGGACTAGCGAGGCTTTGCTGGGGTGGCTGTTGGTCAGGCAGAAAAGATAGGATTTGAGGAGAAGGTGGCATGAGATAGGGGACATAATTTAAACACTTTAGGGTCAGGAAAGTGGCATTAAGCGGGTCTAGGCCCAGAAGGCTTTGCAACAATCCTTACAGTGAGCAGAGGCCAGGGTTAGGCTCAGTGGAAAGGCAGGGAGGAGGCAGGCTCTATGTCAAAACCATAATGATCATCTCCACATACAAATAATATGAATTTTTCCAACTTAGCAAAAGGGAAGAAAGGAAGGGAAGAAAGACAGGAGGGAAACTCTTAATGTAGTAACATCTAGGAATTTGGTAATATATGTGCATTTTGCAGGTAACAGTTTTTGTTTGTTTTGTTTTTGAGACAGGTCTCACTCTGTCACCCAAACTGGAGTGCAGTAGCATGAGCCTAGCTTACTGCAACCTCCAACTCCCAGCCTCAAGCAATTCTCCTGGCTCAGTCTCCCAAGCAGCTAGGACTACAGGTGCATGCCACCACACTGGACAATTTTTCTATTTTTTGTAGAGACAGGGATCTCCCTATATTCCCCAGGCTGGTCTTGAACTCCTGGTCTCAAGCTCCCAAAATACTGGGAGTGCAGGTGTGAGCCATGGCACCCTTCCCGTAGGGACACATGAGGGCATATCACCATTTTCCAAACAAAAGCCAGAAGATGATGCTCTGCCCCACTCTCTTATTTGGAGCTGTGTGAAAAAGTGAACATAATTTGACTTTTGTCCAAACCTTTTGCATGAAGTAAACTGACTCCTTGTGTCTGGAAACAGGTTTTTTCCGTAACAGAACAATTAAATTCTGTATTTAACAGATATATTATGAAAGACACCCATCAGTAAGCTCCAAGGGATGTGTTTAATATTGGACCAGTGAGCAAGCCACCGTGAGATGTATTTGGGTACAATCTGATGTTATGACACACATTGTGCAGGGTATCTCAGGTCCCTAGAGAGCAGCAGTCTGGATTGTCCATAGACTGATGAGGGAGGCTCATCTCAGGTTTCTTAACAATGGCTGATCTGGGGCCGGGTATTCCTGCTTGTCAGGAGGGACTGTGTCCAAATTCTCTTCCCTGTGAGACTGGTAACTACCCTCATGCACACAAGTCAAGTCCTTGGTGACAAAGTAGTTCTTTGTCCCTGAACCCTACAAGACCACTCACATGTCCCTCCCACTACCAAGAAAGATATAAAATTTACTTTGCCCTAGAAGGTCCTGGCTTAGAATAAATGTGAAAAGAATTTGAGTGCAAAAACTTAGTGAAAATATAATTTTTCCCATACTGCATTTATACAATAATTTACTTGTAAGTGTAACTCCTCAACTGGAGTAGGAGCCCCCTGAGGTCAGGTCTGAACGGTGTTCCTGAGGCCTCGCTCAGTGCTCAGCAGACCGTGTGTGCTCACTACATGCTTTCTGAATGCACAAAAACATAAATGCTGCAAGGCAGGAGAATGGCCCTAGATAAAAATTGAGTTTTAAAGCTGATGTGGCACACAAGCACTTAAAAGACACCACGGAGACTGATTCGTATAGAATCATGAATAGAATCAAATCCTAGGTATGTAACAATTTATTTGTGGACAGGACCATTTGAGCAGCATTGTAGATGTCAAAGTGGACCCACTTTCTGATAAGTCAGAGGCTGACACTCATCTGCATACCCTTAGTCACATCCAGTTTTTGAAGCATGAGGGAAAACTCTATTTAAAAGTAGGGAGATTGAAACAAATGAGCCTTGCATTAACTAGATTCAGATAATTCAATATTTTTACTACTAAACCACAGAGATCTAGATTACCAGGGAATAGCAATTGCCTTGAATTAAATACCACTCTGGGTAAGCCAGTATTGGCTTAATGAGCTTTTTGTGTACTGGGCTTAATAAAAAATTGTATTAGTCATTTTATACAAATATGGTAGAGCTGATGAATTACTCATAATGAAGAAAAATAATCCATAATCCATTTTAATAATTCCCATTTTTAAAAATATAGAAATTTATCCTTAAGCACACAGAATCCTAAATGATGATACAGGCCCAGAGAAATGAAGTTGTTAGTGGCCTCAGAGTGGAGTTTTTCCAACTTCTTGGTGATCACCAGGAAAAAAATTTCAGTACGCACCACATAAGCCAAGCAGGCGACAGATTATTATTATTTTTTTTATTGAAAGCAAAAGTACACAAGAGAGAGACTGAGAGAGAGGGCAGGCTGCAAAAGAGCAGCTGCACTGGGAAGAAGTGGTTTTTGGTTTTTGAAGTCCTACTGATTGAGGGGAAGAATATTTGAGCCTAAGGGGTTGTCATTTACCAAGAATTTGGGGAGCAATTCCTAGAATTGGATTTCCTCCCATTTTTATACTTTATATGGTTGTCTAAGAACTGTCATGGTGATTTCAAGGGAGGAGAAGTTTTAAAACCCCAATGTAAATGATACTGTAATTAGCCAAAGTTCATGTAAGGTGACAGAGATAGCTGACAAGCCGGTTGAAGCCAGTGCTTGCCTGTGGTTATCAGCCCCTCTAGTTGGCTTCTGCCTGAGGGTTGTTTACTTTAACCCTGCACCTAATCTTCAAGCCCCTGCATCTGGTCTCAGCCCTGTCTCCCAGTCTCCTGCTCCAACAAAGTTATTTGCCAAAGTTACATAGCTAACTAATAAAGGAGATAAGATTAGTGGTTTTCAAACAGTGCCCTGTAGAACCCCTTTAAGAACAAGGAACAGTGTGTGGGGTTGGGGGGGGACTTGGAGGGCAGAGCTCCACTCTTTGTATCCTGCTGTCATTTCCTGTGGACCCTCATGCTTCAGTACATTAGTACCCAGATTTGTGGATTTCATGTCATTAAAAAAAGGAACTAGTACATCCAGTTACCATGATGTCATAAAAGAAGGAATATTTTAAAACTCAAAACATTTGGAGGGCTGAATCTCAGAATAAATGGAAATTCTTTATAAAACACAATATGGTTCCACATTTTTCTCATTTTGCTATGGGTAAGAGGAAAAAACCTCAATGTGGAAAGTCATTGTTCTGTAGACCTCCATTTGGCAAGCAGTGGTTTTGTGGCAAGGACATAGAATTTAGCTCCCAAATATATCACAGTAGCAGTGCATCTTTGGGTGAGTCATTTTGATCTCTAACTTTGTTTTTTTATCCATAAAGTTCAATAATAATCCGCGACCCTCCCCCAATGAGTCCTCCCCCACACCCCATATTCTCTGCAAGGGTTGCTCCTTTCAAAGAAACCCAGTTGGTTTTTCTCAAAATGTGCCCTCAGGACTTACCTGTATCAGAACCATCTGACGTGAATGTTCAAAACCCCAGTTCAGTGACCCTACTCTGGATGAGGTTCTCAGGAAATAGGGTCAAGTTTTAAGGGGTCCAAGTTAGAAGGCAAGAGGCCTGGGTTCTTCTAAATGATGGTTTACAGTATCTGCCCTAATTACCAGGGGCTGATGGTAAGATTCTAAGCATAAAATTCCTTAGAAAAGCTACAATAACCATAAAAGTGGAAAAGAAGGGAACAGGGAAAGGAGGACAAGAGCAAGGAGGACCGGAACAAAGCAAACCTCTGAGGAAGGCGAGTCACTTACTCTCACGTCTTTGTTTTCTCATCTGATGAATGAGGGTTGTGAACTAGATCAGTGACTTTTTAACCTCCCTTTTAGCAGCTAAACTACTTTCAAACAAGATCTTTGAGGAGATAAATCTTTCTAGGAAAAAATATCTTCCAACAAATGCAGTGCTGCTCTGGTAGAAGTGGCCCAGAGCCGCATTCTGTCAAATGCCTCTCTTGTCCCCTCCCTGCTCCTGGTAGCCTCTGTGGGAAGATCTTAGAACTACCTCATCTCTGAGATGTCATTCTGGCCCCAGAGAAGTGAGTCTAACCATTAGCCGTCAACCAGAGCCATGGGTTTGAATAGAATCGGCACAGAAAACGTAGCCACTCAGTCACCAGAGTCTCCTTGACCAGGGACTCACACACAGGACATCTTAAGAAGCACAGCACCCCACAATCAACGAGAAGATGCTTCACTCGATGTTTTTAGTCCATTACTGTTCTTCACTTAACACAGAGGTTTTGACCAAGTATTTTGCTCCCTTCCTTCCTTCATGGTATGTTTGCAATCTTGCCCCTTCCTTTCCATCCTCCACGGCTGTGGCCACAGTGCAGGTTTCAGGAAACCATCTGGGCCACTCCCTGCTTCCCTCACGTCATCCCAGCCTTCAGACTGTTTCAGTTAATCTCAAGTCTTCTTGCCAACTCACTGTTTTGATAATGACATCTGAAAAGCCAGCTATGATCAGATTTAAGCTCTCACCCCATGGTCTTCACAGAGACACTTCCAGCTCATTAACTCCTGGCCACTCACACTTCCTCTCATTAACAAGCACCTCTGCCGAGCGGTCTTTCTGAATCGTCAGCGTCCAAGCTCTTGCTCCCCACCCTGGACACGTGTTCCTCTCTGGGTCCCCATCTTGGTAGATGAACACCCTGTCACCTAGGTGTTGAGATCACCCCTCACCCCGGCCACTGTCACGCAGCCCTGGCCCTCTCTCTGCACCATCTCCCACCACCTTTCCCCTTGCTCAGCTTGCGCTGCTCCAGCTCCCTGGCCTCTTTGCCATCTGCAAACGCACCAAAAACACATTCCAGTTGCTGAGTGTTGGTATGTGCCAGTTCCTCCACCTGGAATACTCTTCCCCAAGAAATGTCCATGGATACATTCCTCTGTTCGTTAAGTTTCTGTTTAAATATCGCCTCTGCAGAGAGGTCTTACCTAACCACCTTATTTAAAAGAGTGCTTCCCTCACTATCTTTACCCTGCTTCATTTTCTTTCCATAAATCCCCACCTGAAATTCAATTACATATGCACTAGTTGGTATGTTTACTAACTGATTCAACTCTCACTAGTTGTTGAGCAGCATTGAGTCTGAACGATATTTCTGACCAAGGATCCCTGGCGTCTAGAATAATACAGGCATTCGATAAATAATATACATAAATATGCAAATCTAAAATTTGACTTGTCCTTAAATCCCTCATTTTATCAACTACTCTTTCACATTTAATGTTAAATAATGTATATGTTTTCAAATTGTGGTAAAATGCACATAAAATTTACTACCTTAACAATTTTAAGTGTACAGTTCAGTGGCATTAAGTGCATTCACTTTGCTACACAACCATCACCACCATCCATCCATAGAACTCTTTCCATCTTGCAAAACTGAAGTTCTTTGTCCATTAAACAATAACTCCTCATTCCCCTTCTCCCTCAGGCCCTGGAAATAACCATTCTATTCTCCGTTTCTATGAATTTGACTCTAAGTACCTCATATAAGTGAAATCATACAGAATTTGTCTTTTTGACTGGCTTATTTCAGTCAGCATAATGTCCCCAAGGTTCATCCATCTTGTAGTATGTGTCTAAATTGTCTTTCTAAGACTGAATAATATTTTGTTGTATGTACATACCATGTTTAGTTTACCCATTCATCAGCCTATGGACACTTGGGTAGCTTCCACATTTTGGCTATTATGAATAATGTTGCTATGAACATGGGTGTACAAATATTTCCTTGAGGTCCTTGCTTTCAGTTCTTTGGGGCACAGACCCAGAAGTAGAATTCCTACATCATATAGTAATTCTAATTTTGCTTTTTTGAGAAACTGTCATACTGTTTTCATTCCACATTCCTACCAATAGTGCACAAGGGTTCCAGTTTCTCCACATCCTCACCTATACTTGTTTTTTTTGTTGTTTGTTTTTTTTTTTTTTTTTGAGACAGGGTCTCACTCTGTCACCTGGGCTAGAGTGCCGTGGCATCAGCCTAGCTCACAGCAACCTCAAACTTCTGGGCTTAAGCAATCTTCCTGCCTCAGCCTCCCAAGTAGCTGGGACTATAGGTGTGTGCCACAATACCTGGCTAATTTTTCTATTTTTAGTAGAGACAGGGTCTCACTCTTGCTCAAGCTGGTCTTCAACTCCTGACCTCAAGTGATCCTCCCGCCTCCGCCTTCCAGAGTGCTAGGATTACAGGCGTGAGCCACTGTGCCTGGCCTATTTTGTTTTTTTGACAGTAGTCATCCTAACAGTTGTGAAATAGTATCTCATTGTGATTTTGATTTACATTTCCCTAATGATTAATGATGTTGAATATATTTTCTTATGCTTATTGCCCATTTGTATATATTCTTTGGAGAAATATCTATTCAAGTCCTTTGCCCATTTTTAATCAGTCTGTTTGGTTTTGTTGTTGAGTTGTAGAAGTTCTTTTATACTCTGGATACTAATCCCTTATCAGATATAATGATTTGCAAATATTTTCTCCCATTCAGTCAGTTGCTAAATAATTATAATTCTTATTTCTCACATTGGTTAGTGTTCTCTCAATCTGTCCATGATGTTTTTTATTTATTTTGGACAGTGTGCTCCTAGAGAAGAGAGATAGAGCCTGTTGATTTGATCCATGCAATGCTTAACAAACAATGTTCTATGCAGGCTTAGTGTTTAAAGTTTCTTGAAGTATTTTGAAGTATTATTTGAAATAATACAATAATGTAGTGTATTATTTGGTATCACTTTTCTTTCAATAGTGGTGGACAAATGGAAGTACAACTGTTAATTAAAAGCACATAATGTTGCCTGATTATGAATAGAATGTCCCAGCTCACTAGAGCACAATTTCTACAGCATTAGTGGAGAATTAACTAGCTTTATTAAAGATTTGGAGGACTAGTCACTTTTTCATCTTTCTTTAATTAAAACCTCTACATCTTCCACTTGAAAGCCTTTGTTTTGTGCCCATTATTTTCATTCTTTATTTTGGCCTTGAAAAAACCAGAGTGAAAAATAGTAAAAGCACAAAAGTTTCTAAATGAGCTTTTCATGGTGTAATAATAGAAAGACATAGTTTTCTGAAACATTGAAAAAAATAAGATTTCAATGTTCTTTGAACTAGAAGGCCAAGGGGAAAAAAAAGAGAAAAGCAGTATTTAACAGAACTCTTTTGAGTTAACATTTCTTTTATATTTGAAAATGAATTTATGTTAATATACAATTTATGTCTCCCTTCCTACTCACACTAACTGAAAAATGACATAGTTGAAGGGTACCAACTCAAAGTTCTAAAGTGGAAAGGCATTCGGTTATACTACAGCCTACTTTCTTCTTACCTTAGAATCATTATTTGCTTGGAAGTAAATGGTATGGTGCTATGGTTTAAATGTGTCCCCTCCAAAATTCAGATGTTGAAACATAATGGCCAGTGTGATAGGATTAAGAGTTGTAGCCTTTTAGAGGTGACTATGCCATGAGGGCTCCTTCCTCGCGAATGGAATTAAGGACCTTATAAAAGAGGCATCACATAGCATCTGGCCCTATTGCCCTTCTGCCCTTCTGCCATATGAGGATGCAACGTTCCTCTCCCCCAGAGGATACAGCAATAAGATGCCATCTTGGAAGCAGAGTATAGCCCTCACCACACAGCGGAACCCTTCTGGCACCTTGATCTTGGACTTCCCAGTCTCCAGAACTGCAAGAAGATAAATTTCTCTTCTTTATAAATTACACAGCCTCAAGTATTTTGCTATAGCGGCACTAACGGACTAAGACACATGGCAAGATATAACTTCCCTCAACCTAAGTTCCCTTTTCCCAAAGACCTAGGCATAAGAGTATCCAGAATGGTGCCTCACATATAACAGACACTGAATAAAAGTTTGTTAGATAAATTAAAAATTTTAAATACACTAGCTAGAATTTCTTGGTGTTATGTGCCAGGCCTCATGCTGTGTGCTTCACATTCATGATGTCATAACAACTCCAGAGGCAGCTGTGGTCTGGTCACTTTATGACTGCTGTAATATACGACATTCAATTCTATATTTCTCCTCTTAACCCTCCTACCCACAAGTTATACACTTTTTCTCCTCTGAAAATTCTAGTGTATGCTACTTAAGGAAAGAGGAACTTGATTTTTTAATATATTGATTTGGGGGCCTATTTTTCTACATCCTTTTATACAGCTAGAGTTCATTACATAGCTAATTTCATCCTAGCTGAGATGAAATCTAAAAATACTTTTTGGTTTCATCCTCTGTCACTGAATTTAGCCTGATGCATTTTACAAGAAGAAAAATCTGATATTACGTACATGAAAAAGGATCTGATTGATGGAAAACAATAAAAGAGCCAGCTCACTTTCTATACCAGAATTATTATTTGTATGATTAAAATATAAAGACACCTGAATTTATTTTTTCTGTTTATATAGTTTGAATCTCATTAAGACTATGTTTCTGCTTTCTTCTAAATATTGCTTTCCATATTTCAAACGTCTAATTAAGTAAACACAATGCAAAGTGAGATGATATACTGTTTGGAAAGCCATAAAATTATAGAGTAGATAGACTTCCATTATGATCCAATTTTCATTCTGTCATAATTTTCCAAAAGGGTTTCCTTTGGGGTTAAAATTTTCTAAGCTTGATTTCAGTTCAAAACTGGATGTTTTGATTCACTTGAATGTGGAGAAGATTCAATTCAACCTTTACTCTGTTGATCATATGTGTGTTTCCTTTAAAAGTAGATCAGGTTTAATATCCTTTTTGTTGATGAAGCCTCAGACTTCACGACCCACCCTACTTCTGAATTTTGGGGCATTTAAAATAATTACTTAAGTAATGTAAATGGTACAGAAGCTTACAGAAATGATGTTTCTTTGCCCAACTCTCACAGTCAGTCCTATTCCTTATACAATATACCCCCTAATACACACCCTTTGTATACATAGGGCTTTTGTCTTCCTATAGCAACCTAGAACTAGAATGGTTGGATAAAATGGAATGTGCATTTTAAATAGTTACATATGCTGCATTTTAAATAGTTATACATGCTGCCAAACTATCTGCCAAAAAGGCTGTGCTAAATTATTATAATCTCACCAAAAGTATATATATAAATAAAAGAGTGCCAAGTTCCCATATTTACCAAAATTTAATATTATCAGTCTATTGGATAAAAATTTCAATAGTCATTTTAATATAAAATTCCATAATTATTGAGTTTGAGTATTTTGTCCATCTTAAAAATTCTATCTCTTGTCTTGCACTTGAATATTTATTTTTCATTTTGCTGTAGATCTTTAAGTTATTCTTTTATAGAAGGTTTTACACCTCTAAAAATATTTTACCTTTATATTTGAGAATTCTAGGTTCAAAATAAATTTCCATGAGAATTTTAAAGTCTTATGCTTTATTGTATTTGCAGAATCCAGAGTGGCCCAAAAGAAGTCCATGAACAGAATGCTTTCTTTTTTTTTTTTTCTTTCCCATCCTTGAAAACAGGATTTTCTCTTTATCCTAGGAGTTCTGAAATTTCATCAAGATGCTACATGTAGATATAGACTGTTTTCTTTTTCATTATGCTGGGAAATTGATTGACATTTAATCTGAAGACACAAGTCTATCTTTAATTTAGAGATATTATCTTCTTTTATTTCTCTGATAATTTCTTTGATAATTGTCTTATCTATCTTCTGTTCCTTTCTTCTAGAGCTCCTAGTCAATAAATATTTGATCTCTTGGATTGATTTTCCATGCCCCACTTTTCTCTCTTGTTTTCAGTCTTCTGTCTCATTGTTTTATGTTTTGGAAGGAGTGCTTTAATTTCTAAAATCACCATTTTGGCATTCAGCATTTTTCATTCTATTATTTAGCCACTCCATTGATTTTTTAAAAATTTTTTTGCCATTTCATGTTTACTTTCCAATATCTCCCTCTTAGTCTCTGGCTCTAACATTTCTGTTTCCTTATTTTTTAAATCTGAATATTATGATGTTTTCTTACACTTGAAATACACTTTAATGTGGCTAGAGTATGCAAAACTTGACTTCCAACACACAACTACTCTAATACTAGCATTTGAGTTTAGGTTGCTCAATGCAGAAATGTGTGGTATTGCTTAACAGTATTATGTGTTTACCTAGATAAATAATTACAGTAATAATAGTAGCTAGTATATGTTGAAAATTTCTTGTTTTAAATACTTTATATGTATTAGCTCATTTAATCCTCAGAGAAACCATTACAGTAGTCCTCCCTTACCCACAGTTTCTTTTGCTTTCCATGGTTTCAGTTATCCACAGTCACCCATGGTCTGAAAATATTAAATAGAAAATCCCAGAAATTAAAAGTTCCTTAGTTTTAAATTGTATGCTGCTCTGTGTAGCATGATAAAATCTTGCATCATCCCGCTCCATCCTGTCTGGGTCGTGAATCCTCCCTCTGCCCAGAACATCCACACTTAGCAGGCAGCTTGGTTATCAGATTGACAGTCTTGGTATCTAAGTAACCCTTATTTTACTTAATGATGGCCCCAAAGTGCATAAGTAGTAATGCTGGCAATTTGGATATGCCAAAGAGAAGCTGTAAAGTGCTTAAAGTGAAAAGGTGAAAGTTCTTGACTTAATAAGGAAAGAAAAAAATCATATGCTGAGGTTGCTAAGATCTATGGTAAGACCAAATCTTCTCTCTTTGAAATTGTGAAGAAGGAAAAAAAATTGTGCTAGTTTTGCTGCCACACTTCAAATTGCAAAATTTATGGCCACAGTGCATGATAAATGCTTAGTTAAGATGGAAAAGGCATTAAATTTGTAGGTGGAAGAAATGAACAGAAATGTGTTCTGATTTATGGCAACCTAGTCTGGTACTATCCATGGATTCAGGCATCCACTGGGGGTCTTGGAAAGTATTCTCTGATAATAAGGGGGACAACTGTGTTCCCATTTTACAGACAAAGACATTGACAGAAAGAAGCTAAGTAGCTTTCCCAAATGACACTACGAGAAGTAGAGGAGCCGAGTTTAATCCCAGGCCAACCGTCTCTAGGGCCCAATCAATTTAAAAAGCCAATATACTAATAATTATCTGAACAACTATTAAAATAACAAATAAACAAACTATTAATATTAATGACGTTATCACACTAAGCTGTCCACCCGGAGTAGTCTGAGATTAGATGCCAAGAATACCTCTGACCTGGGGTCCTTTTGAATCAGTGATTAAAGTAGGATGACTCTCCTGAGTGTATGCAATGTTTCAATATTCATCTAATATTTCACATGGCATATGAGTGAAGGCTATCTTGGGGCAGATGGGAAGTAACTAAACAAAGCATCCAATGTTCATAGTATTTCAAACAATACCCATCAGTTTTCATAAATCATCTGATTCTATAGAGATAACAGGCTTGACATAGATATTGGTAAGAACTGAAGTATATAATCAGAGTAGACAAGGTATTTGGGGGAGTTAGTCTGTGAAAGGCAGAGTAAAATTTCTCCAAAAGATCCAAAGCTGAACAAAGGAAAGGTGCTGCCATTCAGTTACTTCCTACTTATCACTTCCGATAGGAATCCACCTGGGAGGAACCTGCAGTCTACCTGTGTTAAAACTCCCTCACCTGGAGCTCATTATGCAAATGGTGCCAGGAAATGAAAATTGTATGGCTTAGAAAATGGTTGTAGCAGAAATCTCTCATATGCAGACATCATGCAATGCCAGATGTGAAAACAGTTACCTTTATACATTAGTCCCAAGGTATCTGTGAAATAAACTAAGTTGAGAATGATTAAAAGTTAGAAGACTGCAGTTATAGCCACAATAGTATTAAACAAAACGGTGTCTAAACTGAAAGCACCTCTGGCTATTTTTAAATCTTTAAGAACAAATAGAAATTTGCTAAATCATTAAAATGAAATTAACATAATTAAGGATCTAAAACTGTTAGAGTATTAATGTGATGATTACATTTCTTTAAACTCAGTTAATGAAAAATTACTGTTACTTCCTTTTTAGAAAAAAATTACATTAACTAATATCATTGGGTACCATTTAGATTAGCCAGTTAATCTCAATATGAGTCAAAATCTGTACCAGTAATAGCACTGCTAATATTTTATATATAATCAGAATGAAAGCTTCTTGGCCATATACAATCTGGGAAAGTTCTTATGAAATAATAAGTGGAAAAACAGGTTGTACTACTCTATGAAAAACACTATGCAAATATAAATACAAAGCAATAAAAACTAAACCGAACAAGAAGTACAAACAGGGTAACAGGCCTACAGGTGGTTTTGTATTTTCCTTAATTTTCAAAACCTTTCATTTTTAACATGTTAAAGACTGAATAAATGATAACTATTATAAAGTATTTTCTGTAATAAATTTAATAAACAAAAAGATGAATATGAAAATGACTTTTTCTATCCAGTTTTAACATTTTGGTGTATACTTTTCCAGTTTTTCTCTTTATTTGTACATATTTTTAATTTAAAATCTGTAATTTTTAATTATAACACTGATAACAATTCTGTCCCTTTATCACTTGACAATCCACTGTGGACTTTTTCCACATTTTAAAATGTTCATCTATAACAGTAGTGCTCAAAGTACGGTCTGCAGAACCCTAGGCATCCCTGAGATCCTTTCCTATGGTCTGAGAGGTCAAATCTGTTTTCATAATAATGCTAAATGTTATCTGCCTTTTTCACTGTGTTGACATTTGCACTGATGAGGCAAAAGCAACAGTAGGTAAAACTGCAATAGGATTAAAAAGAATCAAGGCAGCTTTTGAGTTTTGGTCCAGTATCAAATAATAACATCCACTGTTATCTGAAAAGGCTGTTAAAATACTACTCCATGGATAAAGAATATGTGGTGGATATATACTATGGAATATTACTCAGCCATAAGAAAGGATGAAATAATGTCTTTTGCAGCCGTGGATGAAACTGGAGGCCATTAATGTAAATGAAGTAACTCAGAAACAGAAAAATAAATGCCATGTGTTCTCACTTATTCACAGGACCGAAGTGATGGCTATGTAAGGACACACAGGATGGTATAATGGACCCTGGAGACTTCAAAGCAGGGGAGAGTGGTAGGAGTTGCCCATTGGTACAATGTAACACTTCCAGTGATGGGCACACTAAAGGCCCAGACATCACCGCTGTACAATATGTACATGCAACACAATTCAACTATGTGCCTCCTAAATCTACTGAAATAAAAAAAATGATAACCAAAAAGAAAAAAATACTCTTCCCTTTACAACTACACATATATGCGAGGCTGGATTGTCTTTATATTCTTTCACTGAAACACAGCATACCTAAACAGTGACCCAGGTAAGGGAATCCAGGTGTCATCTATTAAGCCAATCAAGTAAAATAGAGATTTGCAAAAATGTAAAAGAACATAACTTTCTTGCTAATATTTTTTTTTTGAAAATAACTGTATCTTATTTATGTTAATAGGTAATATATTTACCATTATTTTTAAAGGTCTGGTTTTTCTAGGATTTCCAAAGAAGCATGTTGAAAGAAGTTGAAATATAAATTTACTTCAGGAAGTCAAATGGTATTTTCCTTTAGCTCACATTAAGTTTCTCATATATATTTTTTTTCATTTCTGATTGATATTTAATCAAGTTGAGTCCTGAGCACCTGAGTTTTGTTACTTAACTCCCTTTCCATCTTCACCACCTCTGAGTCAAATCGCTGGTAACCTGCATGGCCCTTAGTGAACTAGAAGAAATATTATTTAAATCTGCCTTTTTAAATGAAGGTTAAGAATATATTTATAGCATTAAGACTCATGACCTAGTTTATATGTTTTGTAAATCTAGATTTTCTTTTAAGAAAATTACCTACACTAATTGGTTTTTAAAATTAATTTAAAATTAAAAAAAAAACAAAGTCTGCTCAGATTTCTAAAGCATACAAGTTCTATAAAATGCCATTCTCTCATGCATTATATCACTTTTAAAAAATTAAATATTAATATATAGACAGCTAGCCTCATTAAATTCAAATGGTCCCAGGGAGGGGAGGATCTACCTACGTAACTCTGAAGCAGAATATACTCCCTAAAATGTATTCTGCAGTACTTAGGAATTTTCATTGTTATAGAGGCATTTATTTGAGCACCCATTTTAAGTAATCCAGGGCATCCACTCCAGAGTGCTACAGAGAGTGGAACTAAATAACGGGACAGCCATGTAAGGTTCTCAAACTGTGAACATTGGTGCTGTACATTCTGTATTTTAGTGCAAAATGAGTATGGGACTCTTTATTAATGATTTTCAAACTCAAAAGTTGAATTTGTCCTCCAAAAATTTATACTGGCTCTTACTATTGTAAACCAAACCACATCCTCCTGATCCAACATGCCCTTTCCATTTTATGAGTCAACCACAAACCCATGCTGGATCCTCAACAAACAGAGATTCTCAAAAAAAAAAAAAAACATATGAGTGGAGTATATAACAATCCACTTGGGTCCTTACTAAGTTCCTTTGCATCTGGGCCAAGGCCTGTGTTCTCAAAACCAGGCCCAGTGCATCTGGCATCCACCACGTTAGGACTCTTCCCAACACTGTAACGGCCCTCATCCATGGCCCTACTTCTAAACGTCTACCCTTTGATTTCCATACTGTGTTAAAGAATCTAATCAATTTCTAGGGAAAATGTTTTTGCCTTCTCTCACTTCTATAACAGAAGGAAAAAAGGAACTATTTCTTCCCATATCCCCCAACTCCAGAGAAAGTAATGCTATCACAGACTTAGGAAGGTAAATGTCTCTGAGCTAGGTCTCCTAGGGGTTGTCGAAAGTGATGCTTTCAGTCTCTTTGCAAATTACAATATTTCCAGATAACCATAGTAGGAATTGGTGCTCCTAAAGTAGATGCCTAAGGGTGTCTTTTCAGTCCAGTTCTTACCAAATGGCAAGAATCTTGCCCTCTAGGAGACATTTGGCAATTTCTGGAGATATTTTTGGTTGTCACCATAGGGGACATGGGGGGGTTGCCACTAGCAACTAGTAAGTAGACATTGGGATGCTGCTTAACATCCTAAAATGCTCAAGACAGCTCCCACAACAAAGGATTATCTAGCCCAAAATGTCAATAGATTTAGAAACCCTGCCCCAGTCTAATGTAAAACACATGCTTCTAGGTCCATGGAAATAAATGGAAACACTGCTTGCATTACTCAATAGTTCATTCAACTATTTGTATTTGTGTACTGTTTTCATTATCTGAGAGATCTGAGCCTGGCTCTAACATTTGCCAGTTGTGTGACCTTGAGCAAGGAATTTAAACTCTCCATGCCTCTCCTATGAATGGAGAAAATAAGTCTTCCACATAACTGTCATGGAGATTACATTAGATAATATATACAAAGTGCTTAGTGAATAAATGAAAGCTCCTGCTGCTGTCACCATCATCATCATCATCAGAGTAACTACTAGGTGCTTCTGTTTGGACCCGAAAATACAGGAATTTGAATAAAGACTAGGAACTTCTCACCAAGGAGCTCACAGACACAACCAGCTAAGCAAAAACACAATCAGGGGCAGGCGCGGTGGCTCACGCCTGTAATCCTAGCACTCTGGGAGGCCGAGGCGGGTGGATCGCTCGAGGTCAGGAGTTCGAGACCAGCCTGAGCAAGAGTGAGACCTCGTCTCTACTAAAAAAAAATGGAAAGAAATTATCTGGCCAACTAAAAATATATATAGAAAAAATTAGCCGGGCATGGTGGCGCATGCCTGTAGTCCCAGCTACTCGGGAGGCTGAGGCAGTAGGATTGCTTAGCCCAGGAGTTTGAGGTTGCTGTGAGCTAGGCTGATGCCACGGCATTCACTCTAGCCCGGGCAACAGAGCGAGACTCTGTCTCAAAAAAAAAAAAAAAAAAATACAATGAGAAGAACGACCCCACTACTCAGTAAGATCCATCTTTTCATTTGCCTCTAGCATCCCAGGATGCAATGATAGTCCTGATGGGGTCTTCTAGTACTCCGGGTCCTCACTACTTCTCCCCTCCATCATGACCCAGATACTCTAGATTGGTACCTCAGGCACTCTGTGGCAGAATTACTCTCACAACAAAGAGAAAACAGCATGCAAGTGAATGACTTCCAATGCACCTCAGAAAGGGAACAGAACTGAAAATGTCATCATGTTCAAGATTCAGCAGTTAAAGTTTCAGCCTGTGAGGAGCACACATTCAGCCCATACCACCAGGCTACTTGCTCCCGACAGCATTTTTGGCATCTGTTAGCTAGAAACTCTTAATTTAGCAGAACTAAGCATCTTTCAAGGAAAAAAAAAAATTCCCCCTGTGAAAAAATTCTTCATAATTTATTTTCCTTACTGTATCAAGTGACTTTAACTTATCCTTCTTATATCACCTGATACAGCTTTGCTCATTGCTTTGTGCAAAAAAGTTATAATTTGAACATACACATCATAATTCGTAACTGTAAGAATGACTGCAGTGTCACATTCACTAGAATAATGACCCATAGCATAAATAAATAGGGGTTGCAAGGAAGGTATATGCCTTAGGAGAATATCCTTTAAGCTCTACAGTTCAGAAATGAGGTTCTTGCACTGTTCTACACATTCAGCAGCAGGAAAAATTACTTGAAAGGTAGAAGCTCCATTTAGATGCTATATATTTTTTGTTGATTTGGATTAAGCCCAAATGATTATTTTTAAGTTAATGTAGAAATGCTGTGGAAAAATAAATCATGTTTTAATTGCTATAATGCTGCATCATTTACTTAAACTAGAAATGATTGGTGAATCTGGTTTTGTGGTACATCCTAAACAAGCAAATTAGTACACAGATTAACCTCTGTAATCACTCTCTAGCCAATTGCTTTCCATAATTTTTTCATGAAATTTGTTTGCATTCATGTTTCTTAATGAAGCAGGTAACTAGCCTTGCATTTTAGGAATTTGGTCCTCTTACATAGGAAAGTTTATAGTATTTGCTTTGGAGAAATTTATTGCTGATTTACTTGCATGTAATATAAAAATCCTATATTTTGCTGAGAGGCTTCAAACCATAAGAGGACATGAGATAATTAGTTTTTGGACTATTTATAAAGCAGAGAGTTTCATTAAAAAAAAAAAAAAACTCCATGGTTTCTCAATTCTATAAACCCTTCCATTCCAAACCAGAATGATAAAGGAGGCACAGAAGTGTGTTCATGACAGGCTTCCTCCTTCAAAATATATCCATTGATTTCTGTAACATTAGCTGTATTATTCTGGTCACTCACAACCTTACATGCTAAGGAAGGGATATTTTTGAGATATAACTGTAAAAAGTACAAAGCTGTTCGCTCTTTTGTTGGGGAAGTCCTAGTAATATACTTGTCCTGTATCTGCGCTGATGCTCTATTTGTATCCATATGTATCAAGTGTATCTGATACATACAGAAGACTATGAAGTAGATTCCCTTTGGATCAATTTACATAAGGAATCATGACCAAGTGGATTTTATCCCAGGGATGCAAGGGTGGTTCAACATACATAAATAAATAAATGTGATTCATAAACAGAAGCAAAAACAAAGACTATATGATCATTTCAATAGATGCAGAAAAAGCATTTGACATAATTCTGTACCCTTTCATTATAAAAATCCCCAACAAACTAGGCATAGAAGGATCATATCTCAAAATTATAAAAGCCATATATGACAAACCCACAGCCAATATCATACTGAACAGGGAAAAGTTAAAAGCATTCCCACTAAGAACTGGAACAAAACAAGGATGCCCACTGTCACCACTTGTATTCAACATAGTATGGGAAATCCTAGCCAGAGCAATCAGGCAAGAAAAAAGAAATAAAGAGTATCCAAATTGGAAAGAGGAGGTCAAACTATTGCTTTTTTGCTGACAATCTGATCTTATATCTAGAAAAACCCAAAGACTCCACCAAGAGACTCCTGGAATTAATAAATAAATTCAGCAAAGTGTTAGGTTACAAAATCATTGTACAGAAATCAGTAGCATTCCTATACATTAATAACACTTAAGCTGAGAATCAAATCAAAGGCTCAATGCCTTTCACAATAGCTACAAAAAATAAAATACCTAGGAATATATTTAACCAAGAAGGTAAAAGATCTTTACAAAGAGAACTACGAATCACTGAGGAAGGAAATTGCAGATGACATAAACAAATGGAAAAACATATCATGCTCATGAATCAGCAGGATCAACGTTGTTAAAATGTCCATACTACCCAAAGTGATTTACAGATTCAGTGCAATCCCCATCAAAATACCAAAGTCATATTTCACAGATCTAGAAAAAGTAATTCTACGCTTTGTTTGGAACCAGAAAAGAGCCCAAAAAGACAAAGCAATCTTAACCAAAAAGAACAAATCTGGAGGCATCACATTACCAGACTTTACAAACCAATAGTAACCAAGATAGCATGGTATTGGCATAAAAATAGAGACATAAACCAATGGAACAGAACAGAGAATCCAGATACAAAACCATCCATATACCACCAACTGATCTTTGACAAAGCAGATAATAATATATACTGGGGAAATGAAGCCCTATTCAATAAATGGTGCTGGGAAAATTGGATAGCCACATACAGGATCCATATCTCTTACCATTCAGAAAAATTAATTCAAGATGGTTAAAAGACTTAAATGTAAGGCATGAACCCACAAGAATTCTAGAAGAAAATATAAGAAAACTCTCCTAGATATCAGCCTGGACAAAGAATTTATGAAAAAGACCCCAATGGCCATCACAGCAACATGAAAATAAATAAATGGGACTTGATTAAAATTAAAAGCTTCCACACAGCCAAGGAAATAATCAAAAGAGCAAATAGGTAACCTACAGAATGGGAGAAAATATTTGCAAGCTTTACATGCCATAAAGGGCTAATAATCAGAATCTACAAAGAACTCAAGCAAATCAGTAAAACAAAAAATACACACATACAGAAACAACCCCATTAAAAAGTAGGCAAAAGACATGAACAGAAGCTTTTCAAAAGAACGTAGACAAATAGTCAATACATGAAAAAAGGCTCAACATCACTATTCATCAGGGAAATGCAAATTAAAACCACAATGAGATATCACCTTACCCCAGTTAGAATGGCTTTTATTAAAAAGTCCAAACACAGTAGATGCTGGCGTGGATGTAGAGAGAAAGGAACACTTCCACACTCTTGGTGGGACTTCAAATAAGCACAACTTCTATGGAAAATAGTATGGAGATTCCTCAAAGAACTAAAAGTAAACTTACCATTCAATCTAGCAATCCCACTACTGGGTATTTATCTAGAGGAAAAGAAGTTATTTTGTCAAAAAGACAACTGCACTCAAATGTTATTGTAGCACAATTCACAATTGCACAGATGTGGAATCAATCCAGGTGCCCATCAATTCATGGATGGATTAGCAAAATGTGGTACATGTATGCCATGAAATACTCAGCCATAAAAAGGATGAATTAATGCCTTTTGCAACAATATGGATGGAACTGGAGACCATTATCCTAAGTGAAGTATCTCAAAAATGGAAACAGAAATACCACATGTACTCACTATTAAATTGGAACTAACTGATGAACACACATGTGCACAGAGGAAAGTAAAACTCAGTGGAAATCAAGCAGGGGAGTGGGGAGGAGGGGATGAGTGGAAACCTACCTAACGGGTACAATGAACACTATCTGGGTGATGGGCACACTTATAGCCTTGACTCAAGCATTACAAAAGTAATCCATGTAACTAAAAACATCTGTAGTCCTATAATACTTTGAAATAAAAGATTTTTTTTAAAAAGGAAACCAACAAAAAGAACCAAGGAGCCTCCTAGGTTAGGGATGGAAGGAAAAGGAGTGACAGGGAAACAATCTGCTTCTAGGACAAGGAACAATGATGCCAGAAAAAAAGAAGTAATGCTGAGAACAACACACAGTCTTTGAATATTGAGAGACTGCTCCAGTGGGCACACAGGATTCTGCAGTAGAGAAATTACAGTAAATGTAGAACTAAAAAATGAGAATGGTTTATCTGAAATCTCAGTGGGGTATGAGAAATGCAAGACATTAGTAGTACTTGTCCAATAGCATTTGTCAACTTATGGAAGATAACACTCATTCCTGAGTTATAACAAAGTGCCCTGGACGTGAGGCTCTGTCACCTTGGATGGGCATAGTAGATGTCACAACTCCCAGTTTCCAATGCCATGGGGACCACATGTGGAGCCGCAGCAACTGGAAACTTTCCCCAGGGTAGAAGGGAAATAAAGTTGCTGGTGATTAGCAGTAATCAAGAGGCCTCATTCACAGAATACATGTGAGACACTGGTGACTCCAGAGCTTTTTGGGAGGAAACTGAGACAGCCAGCTGGATCCAAAGAAATACTGTTTTGTAACTGTTATTGTGATTTGTTTTTATCCCCAGGATGAAGTGGCTTGGGAAATACAGGAAACTTGCAGAAGTAATAATGATGACTGCGAGTAACAGCTACTTCATTTCCTATGTAATTCTTGGCATTGTTTCTGTGAAGTAGAACAATGATATCAAAATATTTCACTGGAAATTAATAAGCTCTCAAGTTAAATTATAAACTATCCTGTGATCTGAGACACAATATCCAAAAGTATTGAACCAAGTAGAAGAAACTGCTAAAAACCAATGTTTTCTCTATCTTCTTGTGATAAACCACAGACAGAGAACATTTCCCAGCTTATTACTGCTTGGAACTAAGGAGTAGAAGAAACACTATCTCATTTGCCTGAAGTCTAAGTGCTATGCGGGACAGCCCAGCACCTGCCCAGTTTCTTACCCAGGGGCAGGGTCCTGGGAGGCAGACTCCTCACAGACATCTGGAAGCAGAAGTCATCCTACAGGATACTTAGCAACCAGATAATAGTCTTGATTCTCAGTGAATTTTCATTTCCTGGGCTCTGCACCCAGCCTCCCTGGACCTACGACAGCCACCAGTCCTCTCAGCACTAGCTGATATCCCTGAGCTCATCCTAGGGCTTGCCCCATCTGATCAGGCTGCCTCTGAGTCTGGCCGTCCCTGCCAGTTCTGCACTCATGTCAATAGGTTACGCCTAACTTAGGACTGTAACAATATGTTGACCTAATGCTACCATCTGTAGGCATTCTGTACGGTTTCAAAAATAAAATATTTCCTTCATTTTCTCTTTTATCAACTTTTTTGGAAACCACAGAGAAGATGAGCAAACAAATGTTGAATGGCACAGGTCTGATAAGGCCAAAATGACCCTGACACAACACACGCTTCAGACTGCAGATTTGGGGTGTACATATATAAACTATACTGTAGACTTTGGGGAAGATTAAGAAAACTTTTTATATTATGAGAACTTGCTTTTATTCCTGGTATACTAAGAATTACTATCATAAACTAATGCTGAATTTTAATAAATACTTTATTGGCATATAATGAAGTAATCATGTGATTTTTCTCCTTTATAAAATTGGTGTGGAAAATTATGTTAAACCAATCTGTGTCTCTGCTTTAAATCCAGTTTGCTGAGGTATTAACTTTGTCATATACTACTTGACTTAGCTTGTTCATATTTTCTTTAGAAATTTTTCACTTATTTGACATAAAGTTCATAATATTCTCTTATTTTCAGTACCTACAAAGAACTATAGTGATGTCCCCTTTATTCATTCCTAACCCCTAGCTATTGTTTTAATCTCTTTTCCTTGTCTGAGCTTCCCAATTTCAATATCAACTTTTGACCCTTTGTAAGTTTTAATCCTCTGAAATATTTTACACTTGCTTCTTGGCTATTTAGCCAAGATTTTATGTTTTACATATACTAGAAAAAAATGGTTTTCTGCAATTATTATGTGTTCAATGTCTTTATGGGTTCATAAGTAAAGTTTGTTATTATATTATATAAATCTTCTAAATGCTAAATTTTGGTCTGCTCTCTCAATTACTGAAAAACATAACACAATCTTTTACTATCTGTGGATTTTTCTATTTCTCCTCTTAGTTCTGTCAATACTTTTTTAAATTAACTTATTAAATTTCTAAAACTTGGGGATTATTAAATTTCCAAGTGACTTAAAGTTTGTATGCTTATAAAATATCCTCTTTATATCTGGTAATGTTTTTGGCTTTAAAGTCTTCTATAAAGTTAATGTATTAATATAGCTACAATCAACCTTTTGTGTGTGGGGGCATTAGTATTTGTATTTTACACTTTTTTCATCTTTTTACTGTTAACATTTTTACATACTTATAATTTAAATATATCTCTTGAAACTAGCATTAATTCAGGCCATATCCAGTCTTATAATCTTTGTCCTTTAATTGGAACATATGTCTATTTACAATTAATATGATTACTAACATATTTGGATTTAAGTCTACCTTATTGCCATCTACTCAGTTTTTGTGAACATCAGTATCAACTTCAAACATAGGTATTATGAAGATTAAACAAAATTTGAGCTTTGCATAAATGCTTTGGAAACTACAATGTCCTAATGCAAGCCTTCTATTACTGAATATAATTCCATTAAAGATTTTCCAAAAAAACTGTGATGTAGGCTCTTGAATATAGTTTCAGAGAAGTTTAAAAAAATCAAGTAATTGCAGCATAAGAATATATGCAGTCTCCCGAGATGACTCTTTTAAAAGAAACAAAGCACATGACACTTGGCATACAAAGGTATATTGGAAGGCTCTCAGTCAGGAACACAAAGGGGGCCAGTGTGACAGAAAGTGACGAGACTGGTGAGATGTGCATGAGCTAGATCCCACAGTGCTTTGCAGTATTGTTGACCTTGTTACAAATGTACTTCCCAGTATATAAAGCAGTGTCAGGGTCAGATTTATGTGTTTAATTGTTTACACAGGCAGCTATGGTGAAAAGTGATTAGAGGAGGCAAGAATGAAGTGGAATGTAGTCTTCTAAAGACCCTTCCTCCCCACAAAAAGGTGGTACCTTAGACTAGTAAAACATAAGCATGTGGCTTTGAGGTGCCTCTGAGGGTGGAATCAACAGGATAGAATATTCATGTGGGAAGTAAGAAAGAGGGTGGTATCATAGGATGAAGTCCATGATTCTGGATCAGGTACTCTGATGAGAAGTGTTTGCGGCGAACTTATATCGACTGTAAAATCTAATGCTTACAGACCATTGATCAAATCTACTGCTTATTATTTTTTCTTATTTCCATTATTAATATATTTATAAGTAGCAAGTTTATGAAAACCTCTCATAGTTCCACACTCTCCAATATTTTCTAATTTTTTTCTTTGTAGTTTTTGTGCTAAAAATGATTTCAAATAAAACTGAACACTGTACCACATACTATATTATTATTCTCACAAAAGACAGTACAAGGTTCAGTAAGAAACCCTCAGAGGTTCAGACCAGCTTGACACTGTCTCCAAAAAAAAAAAAAAAATCAAAAATTTCATTGTATTGCATTTTCACAAAGAAATAAAATTGAAATAGACAATCCTGGTAAGAGACAATTTGTTTCCTCCCTAACACAAAACTCTGGTACTGCTGCTTTCAAAAGAAGCATTTCTATTATTCAACCGTCATGTTTGTAATTGAAATGATAACTGTCAAATCATTACTAGACCTGCATTTAGGGTTTCAAGTTTTGAGCTGTCTCCAAAATAAAAAGATAAAGTTTCTAATGGAATTGTAAGATTGTTGAGTAACAAACTTTTTCTTTTTTTTTTCCAGTTATAAAATTTATATCAAAAAGTATCAAAAAAAAGAATGTTTTCTGCCTGGTTGACACACGGTCATCTTCTTGCTCAGTCCTCACATACCAATGGGGACCCGGGGAGGGAGAGCTCTCTAGTCTCTTTTATAAGCGTACTATCCCCCATTCATGACCTAATGACCTCCCAAAGGCCCCACCTCCTAATACCAACATCTTGGGGACTAAGATGTCAACATATGAATTTTGGGGGGACATAAACATTCAGTCGATAGCAACAGGTACGTGTGGAGGCTGAGAGGAGGGGCATGTATGTTGTAAGTGGGAACATGGAATGGGAAGGGCATGAAGGAAGGTGAAGGGCATTAATGCTTCTCGTGTTTGCTACCATGATGTTTCCCCTGGGGTTGACGGATAAAGAGAGGAGAGGGAAAAATTGGGGGATTAGATAGAGTCCTGTTTTTCAAACATCACATTGTGAGATATTAATGAATGGATCATGAACAGAATTTGTTTAGTTAGCTAGAATACAAGATATCAGAGCATCAGAGTATATGGTGCAGAATACAGGTAATATTTCATGAGACTTGTTTCACGTGTGTGTGTATTGTGTGGGTATATGCAAATATGTGTATATTGATTTGTCATATAAAATTTTTTTCATTCTATGGTTTGCAGTAAAAAATGGCTCACAGAGCTACAGTATTTAAGGTTCCCTTGCCCTCTTCCTTCTCACAGTAAAGGACAATTATGTTAAATACCTATTGTTCATTTTTTACTTGTGTTTTTACACTTTTAGAATGAAATGGCTGAGTTTTCTCTTTATTCCTATTATCAATAATGGAGCAGAGAAGAAAATCTTGCTTCTGACTTTTCAGAACTTATCTCTCATTCCTCTTATTCTACATCACATGCCGATTGTCTGTTAAATAGTTCTCAAGTCCCTAGCCATATTAGCTCACTGAGCTTTCAGATTATGACAATCATCTCTCTCCTTTATCTCTTTTGTTGATGGTCTTAAAAATTGGCATATGAAGTAGCTTTATTTAAAATATATTCCTATCTAAATTATCATCCATCTGACAAAAGAAGTACACAATGAATCAGAATCACTTTCTTGCTGTATAAACTTGAACATTTATTCATTCTCTCTGAGCCTCAGTTTCTTTGGCTGTAAATTAAATAATGTTAATATTATCTCCTTAACTAGATTTTTGCAAGGAGTGGAGATGATTCATGCAAAGTGCCTGATCAAAGCTAAGCATTCAATAGACGATATTTTGAACTATAATAAAGTGAGAACCCAAGCACACAACTGTTTTCTTCGCTGCCTCATCTATAAGCAGGCATCTTGTTGTCTATTGTCATGAAGAGCACATTTAATCTCTTTTTATCCTGAGGGCCAACACATGGCCTGATGCACAATTGATGCTTGATAAAAGTTGACAGAATTGAATTAAGGAAGGGTGCTGTTGTGTTTTCTTGATAAGAGAGTATGCTTATTGACAAAATAATTATAGAAACCATAGCTTGTTAATTTGGGGGGGATAGGAGCGTAATCACAATAGGAACCACCTATCTCCCAAATGATCCAACTACAAAGGGAACCAAAGTGAAGCTTCATCGAGTAAGCTTCACCTTACCTGGCAGGAATTTAACACGTCTCTCTGCGCCGGGAAGAAGCCAATAATTGAAAGCACCTGCTGGTCAAAAGAAGTGGCACGCTTAGGCTGAGGAGGCAGTTATATTTTTGCTTATCTTCAAAAGGAATGAATGAGTTGATAAGAGAGAACAGTTGTTTTGCTCTGAAACAAGCCTACAACAAACCATATTGAACAGAGGCCAGTACTTATTTTCTTTTAAATACTTCCTTTCTTCTGCTCCCATCTATACATAAACAACGCACACCCCTAGAACTCCACGCACTGTTCTGTCCTCTAAATTCTTAGCCCTTGGGTGACGGGTGCACCTTGGAGTGCCACTGTACCTGGCCTGCGGCAGCACTGTGCTCCCGTGACCACATGGCTGCATCCAAGGAGGTGGGAGCACAATGCTCAACAACATCCCTTTGCCATCTCAGAGGAATTCCAGATATCATTAAAACTGTGTGCCTCCAAAGAAAACAGGCCGTATGTGTTTTAGTAAACTGACAGTCATCTCTAAAGAACTCCGAGGTGGATGAAGCTACTGAGTTTTCCCATCCTACTGTCTTCAAAGTAATAAAGAAAATGCAATTCTTATGCAACTAGCCTTTCCAGCTGACCCTAGGGTGGCATTTGCTGTCTATTCTGCTATTAAACTACCTCACAAAAATAATCTTTTGTCGAGTTTCTTTCTGTCTCCTCTCTCACACACATAAATAAGAGGCCCCGGGGGTGTAGGAAAATGTTAGGGTGGGGAGGGATGGAACGGGCTCCTGTGAAAGGCTTCAATCAGAGGCCCCGTCACTGTGAGAGGTCGGCTGCAACGCTGAGCTTTCCTGGAGTCGGCTCTTCTCCCTGCTTTCTGTCAAGCAGCAGGCAGACATGGTTCATAAAGCAAAGCCAAAGGTCACGGATGGAGAAATAGCTAGAAACTTTCAGGGACTTGTTGATTTTGAAAACTTAATGTCCCTGCACTGTAACAGTGTGCATGTTCCCTGGGGGTCAGGAAATGGCTGTTTATGTCAGAAAGATGCTTCCGGGAAAGATGCCTCCTCTAGGCAAGTAACATATGTCTAATTGTTGGCATCCATTATCCTCCATCCTCTTTGACTCAATAAAAGGAGCCACCTTATCTGAGCTACAGGGACCTCTGACAGGTGCAGGGGAAGAAGTGGGAGGGAGTGCTAGTTCAACAGGTTGGCATTTTCCCTACAATGCAAGGGGCAATAAAACCATTTGTTTATTTTTAAAACATGTAAAATAATGGAGCAGCACTCGAACATGTCTAGAAATTTCAAATGTTCATGGTTAACTGAGCTCCTGTATTGTGCCAGATGAAATTTAAGTGCTAGAAATATAGTGGTGACATAGAACAAGTATTCTAGTTGGAAGAGACAAAATAGACCAGCTAAAAATTTCAAATAGTGGTAAGTGATATAAAGAAGGTAAAACATGGTCATTCAATGAGAGAGTGACTGGCTATGGAAAGCGGGTAGATTTTGGCAGGTTTAGAAAAGGCCTCTGGGATGAGCTGGCATTGAAGCTGAAAGTTGAAGGATCATAAAGAGCTGCCAAGCGCTGGCTCTGTTCAGGAGCACCCCAGGCAGCAGATGCAAATGCCCTGCGGTGGCGGTGCAGGACAGGCGCTGCCTGTGCGCTGGAGCCTGGTAAACAATGGGCACGTACATGAGAAGAGGTCATGGGTGGGGAGGGAGGGCCAGACCCCACAGGGGCTTGTGGCGGCTGGGGAGGAGCTCCTATTTCACTCCGACTGTAAAGGAAAACCACCCACAGGGACCTCAATCCAAATGAATCTCCTTTGCCACCTCCCCGCATGACTCCGGCTCACCACATTCTCAGGACCCATGCCTTCCAGGCCACCGCACAGGGGGACATTCCCCACACCCCCAATTTCTGCTTTTTCATTGTGATTCAACCAAGACTGAACTTTGATGACAAAATGTTTATGTATAAATAAACCAGTCCTAAAAAATTTATAAGGTCTCTCACCTACCCTTATATTTCTCACCAATCTCATGCTTCACAATGACTTGAACAGAAAGAAACAGAACCAGAAAATAGTCAAAACAGTACAAATTAATCTAAATTATCCTTCTCACAACATGCCTGGGATTGACTTGCCAAGTCCCCGTGTCAGACCGGATTCCCTGGAAATGAGTGCCTTCTGCAAAGTATCTCAGACATGGATAATGCAGACAGGACTAAACTGCTTTTCTTCCCATTTGAGTTGTCAATATCTCCCTTTGGGCCAATCAAGGATTATTGTTTCAACAATGCTCGCAAGCTTATTGTTTGTTAAGCTGGCTCAGCCAACCATAAAATCATAGGAGAGTCAGGCCTGGCCCGTCCTCTCGCCTCTGAACTGGATCACAGTGAACATCGCTGAGAGCTCCACCCCAGGCCCACAGAACAACTGGGGAATACGGCTCTGTAGCGAAGTCTGATCTTTGCTTCCATGAGGAAACATTTCCCCAACACAATCAACTACTTTTTGTCAAGTTCATATTCTTAAGTCTATATCTGTTTGGTTTCCTTAAAGGAAAACAAACCAGAGATAAAAGTATGGAAATGAAATGGTTTCAAACAGCCAGGGTGCCCTGTGGAAGAGCACATTAAGTTACTATGTACTTCAAGATAAATGACAAGATACAGGTACAAGCAAAGCAAACTTCTAAAAACTTCATTAACAATGGGTGAAGATAAAAGTTATCTTTGATTGAAAAAGGTAACTGATAAAGACATCAAAGAGAAAGATCTGAAAGTGAACTTTCACCAGATAAGACAAATATAGGTACAATGTGGGTTTGTTTTATTCTTGCAGGTCCAAAGGGAATATTTTATTTTGAAAAATTTGTCAGCAAACCACTGAGGAACTTTTATTGTTTGAAATGACTAACAACAGTGGTTAGATATTACAAAAGCATGTTCTGCCTGAATATATCCACATATCTTGGCTCACAAAACCTACACTGAAGCCAAACAAGAGATAACCTGCTGAGAGGCTCCTCCAGAAAGTGGGACTCTCTGGTACACTAAGGAGAAAGACATCATTGTGAAGCCCAGAAGAGAGAGCTCTGACCCTCAGTACTGTCAGGGAAGACAGGTGCAGACCCTAAATTGGTTTGCAGGCTTCTCTTCCCCACTGTTGGGGGCATCCACATCCAGAAACCTAAGCCCTCCTCCAAGGGGGTGGCTAGAGAGTATATAAAAATAAAATAAACCTTTTCTATAAAACAATGATTTTTTAATAGTTTTAGGACTGAGCTTAAATTTCTGATTATTTGAACCCATTATGAAGAGAAAAGGAGTTTTTCTTTTAGAAAAAACATACTTATTTGTAAACAGCTACAGTTCCTTTTTATGTCAAAAATAACAAAATTTCTTAAAAGCAAAACAATTTGTACACCCCCCAAAAAAACCCTTTATTAGAGCTATTTCAGTTGCAAGTGACAGAAACTCAATTCAAAGTGACTGAAGCAGAAAGGAGGATATATTGGCATACTTAACTGCAAAGTCCAAGGGCTAAGGGGTCCAGGTACGGGTAGAACTTGGTGCTTAAACTGTAAGAGCCTTCTCCATCTCTTAATTCTGCTGTCCTCTGCACTGGCTTCATTTTTAAGTAGTTTATATCTTTAACTGGAGGCAAAGTGACTACCAGGAGTTCCAGACTTACGTTGTATCATAGAGCAACCACGATTTTAAAAAATAAAACAAAACTTCTCCCAAGAATTTAACAAATGTCCCAGGCTTGGGTTTCATTAGCCTGGCTTGGTTCAAGGCCATCCCTGCAGTCTGCACGGCTACTTGGCCAGCCCTGGCAGCCAGCTCCTGCAGCTACACCACTCGAATTCCGCAAGCTGAGAAGGGAAAACATGAGGTGCTGTTACCAGGAAAGGAACGCAAGCTGCCATCTGAGACCAACAGATGTTTACTACATAACGTCCATGCTGTTCCCTCCATCTACCTGTTTCCTCCTCCTTTAATCAAAAGCCTATCAAAACTGAGTTCAGATATTGCCTCCTGCAAAAACTGTCCCCATATTCCACTGAACTATTTGCTTGAAAATGGTTCATTAAAAAAACAAAACTCTCCCCAGACCCTCTCCCTTTGGTGGAAGGCCCTTCCTAGTCCTTCCACGGCCTACTGCACTTCCTTCTATGGCAGAATTTACTTCACTTTTTGAAACTCTCTGTCCATGTGTTTGTCTTAAGTATAGTAAATTCCCAAAAGGCATTTTATCTTTGCCACCTAGGACAATCTTTGGCACAAAGCAGTAAAAATTTATGGAATCAGACTGGTTGATGGAGATAATTGTTCTCTCTCAGGGTGTATCAATCAGTCCACTGTAAGATCAGTCACACCGAATTTATTCTGAAGTAACACGGAAACAGTCTCTAGCAAAGCGTCCATCTTTAATGTCTTTATCTTGTAAATAGAAATTTGAAAATTCAATAATAGAAATGCATATTTACCTGGTCAATAAGGTCCAAACTCAGACAAGAAAAGCAAAATATTAACTGCTAAAGTACTTTAAAATAATTTATTAGGAAGTGCAAGTCCCTCTATTCAACTCAAAACCTAGTAAAATAACTTTAATTCATCTCTGACTTCATTTACATTTTCAGTTCACCTTCTGACTTCACAAAAATAGAAGTTTTGTCTTCCAGTCTGATCAATACTTCATGTAAAAATAGCCTATGGGAAAGCAATGCATGATTTTTCAGATGATGTTATTTTTAACACTGCTGTAATTTACCATTACTTAAAATATACTAACTGCATAAGTAGATTCTAGAGAGTATTATTCTGTATCTTGCAAATATATATATATATATATATATATATATATACGTGTATATATATATGCTCTGAGGCCAAGGCTCATATGTCCCCTCCTTGGTCTCTGATGAAAATGAGGACTATCCCACAATAACCCAGTTCCAACATCTTAGATTTCAAAACCATCAAGCCTTCAAAGCTGTACCGAATCCCACACTCAGGTTCTACAGGTTCAGGAGAGACTAATTATCAAGGCATTAAGGTCAAGGGAAAGGTAAACTGATATTAACTGTGCCAGGCTTGGGGTTGGGTATCTTATGTACAGGTGGAGCCCCACCATGTGCAATTTTCCATTCAACAAGGCATCTTCCTCCAGTGCTTACCAGCAGCAATCTGGCCTCATGTTGGAGGGACCATGGGCTATGTAGGACATCCCCAGAGATGGTATAAGCAGGCAGAGAACCATGTTTGCTGTTTTTTATAAGAAACTTACATTCATTTCAAGAACAGTTTTGCCTACACATATTTCTCACCTTGTACCTGTTTGCAGATAAGGTACACCTCATCCCTGCTTGAGCTAAGATGTGATTGTACTGCTCAGTGCCTCCATCAACCACTACAAAAACTATGAGAGGGTTAAATGATTACTGGACCAGTTGATACATGAGAAAACAGAGCCTTGGAGAGGTTATGTAACTTTCCCACAATAATGTGCTCAAACAGTACAAAAATTTTCCTCCTCCTCACAAAGATTTTAAGAGCCATCTTAGAAGGATACTAGTACATAGCAAAGGAGTTGTACTTTGTATTGTGTTAAAGAGTTGATCTTCTTCATCCAATGAACCTTTTGTGAAATTTCAAAGTAATTTTAATCACCAGTTTATGTTATTAAAGCAAGGGTTTCATAGTACAAAATATGCCTCTTAACTATTTAAGAGTTTAGATCATAAACAACCCATATTTAGAGAGTAAAACCCTAGTGTAATCATGTTTTATCCCAGTAACATCTTTCAAATACCCTAATGCCCAAGAGACAAATTTTTTTAAAAGAAATTTCTCATAACTCTTAAAAAGATACACAATCCTAAATTTAATTTTACTTGGCTTGTTAAAATAAAACCAAAATTGCAGATGCTATCTGCTTAAGAAATGCTTTTTTAAATCTTCCTCCAAGTGTAACACACCTAACACAGAATGTAGCTGACATTTGTCCATGGTGAGGCTTCAACATGGAGCAATTAAATCAAGTTTGGGGTATTATATATCTTCTAAAAATTACATGGTCTATTTCTGCTTCAGTAAGCTACTGACCTTTTAAAGCTACAAAGCATTTTAATACATACACACAAAATTTTCATCTTAAAAGGTACATTACAATTTAGCCAAATTTGATAGTCATAGGTTTAATAAGCTGCAACAGTTGATGATTGCATCTGATAATACAATGACTGCAAAGTAAAAGGACATTTGGTATCTTAATACTAATTTAAATTGCACCCAACATTGTCCCCAAAACTGCACTAGCCTCTCGGGGACTTCTTACAGCTCTCCTCTCCTAGGGTACACTCAGCAGGGGAGGAAAGGATGGGCCCAACACAGCTGTGCCCACACATCAGCTCAGATAAGAGGAGGTTGTTTTGATTGAAGCTCTGACTTGGGTGGGGCAAAGGCAATATATGTAACCCAAACATTTGTACCCCCGTAATATGCTGAAATAAAAAAAATAAATAAAGGGTAATATATTAAAATTCTCTTCACACTTGTGCTTCTTTAGTTTAGAAAACATTAATTTTATAAGGAGCTGGGGTTTGTTCTTAGCCTCTCTGTATTTTAATATCCCACAGGCCTGTTCCGGTTCCTACCTGTTGCCCTGAGTCATTTCCAACCTGTGCAGGAAGGAGCAGGGACCTTTAGCCCTGTCACTTTGAGAAATTTTTGATCCCTTACCAACCCTCTTCAAGGGTTCTGACTTAGAGAAGCAAATGCTTAAAAAGAAAATGCTGAAGTGTTTATTGGCAGCCTCGACTTTGTTGTGGGAGGCATTCTCCGATGTCTTGACAGGCGCATGCCAGGGAAGCCACACGCCAGCTGATCTTTTAAATTCCTAGAACCCACAGACAAGGGTTCACCCCTGCTCTAGGAGCTGAACAGCACATGATGGTATATTTATTAACCTGGAGGCTTGTAGCTAAAAAATGTAGCCTTTTACTATACTCCTAGAACCCCTCTCCGACCTCTTTCACTTCATATCTTATTCCCCCCTGTTTTCTTTCTCATTCACACAGAATCTCAGGGTGAGGAGAGATCCTGAAGGTTAAATGCTTCAACTCTTCTGGCTGTACGTTCTCCTCCCTTGGTATTTCTGTGCGTGTCCGTGCCCCAGCTTGCTTCCCCTCTCATCTGTGCAACCGTTCTCCCTCCTCCAGTTTGTTCTGAAATCGCTGCTGCCTGCAGGGGTAGGCACTCCTGGGTACAAACAGTAGAACCAAGATAAGCCTGACATAGGTTTGCCTATGCCATTAATTGAGGACCAACACGCCCCAAAAGACTCTACCTAACCTTCACTTGTCTTAGTACATGAAGGTAAGAGTAGGCACTCAGTTATCTGTTGAGTTAATGAATGAACAAAGTATTGCTTTTCCAAGAAAATAGCATATTTGAAGACTATCATTATCCATTAAAGTGGAAACACAGCCAAGGAGAACTAAGGGAGGAGCTTCATTGATCACAGACACCTTATTGTAAATTAGTTTAATAATATTATTTTCCTAGCTTAACCAGTCATAGGAAAAAAATGGGTTTTATAATACTACTGAGGAAGAGAAGGTAATTTTGGAGACTGCGATATTCTGTAGGGGAATGATGGGGGGAGATGGGAGATGAGAGGTCCTGAAACAGGAAATCTGGCAACCTAAAGACACCACTGGCACCTAGAGACAGGTGTGAGGGGCAGTAGGGGGTGAGAAAGGCACACAAAAATGATAGATAGCAACAAAATTGAACATAAATGTTACTATTTGGCTTAGGATTGTATAGCTATAACACCTATATGCTGAAAACTTTCATTGAGTAGTTGATGAAAGCGTCATGACACAAGTTAATACCACCCCACCACAACCATTTTATTTTCCAAAATGAAACAAACAAGAAAAAAATGCCACCCCATAAGACAGACTGGGCTTGATGCTTGGCTGCCTTGACAACGAGGCTCAAAGAAAAAGTTTGTATTTCACTGGTGTTAAAGTACTCACCACTTCTTTAAAACAGGCTCAGTTAGATATATCTGCCTTTTCCTGTTTTGATGTCATTTGCACGATTCAATTTTGCTTTGGTTTCTGGTTTTGCAAATGGTCAGTTCCTGCAGATAATAACAAGTAGAGGGATTAAGAGAAGTGCAGAATAATGAACAAACAGAAAACATGACATAAATCAGGCACACCGTGTTGTTTACTTAAAGTAGATATAGTAAAGAATTGGTTTGTTGGGTTTTTTTTTAACCATTCTAGGACTAAAGTATTGTGAGAAATCACAAAGTCGAAGTACACTGATGCTACTTGGGGAAAATATAAATAACTACACGTGGCTCCAAGATAATGAGACATTCCTTGTTACTTCCAAAGAAATTCCATAATCTCCTCTGGGGATTCCAAAGAGATTTTCCATCTCTTCCAAAATGTATATGGGATGCAAACTGCAGGTATACCTGAGGATCTGTCTACACATTGAATCAGAAGGAACAACAGGGGCAAGACTAGGGAGCAACATTACTAATGCAGCTGTGGTCAGCTACCATTCTATTTCTGCCCACATTATCTCAAAAGGAAGCCTTTGCTGGACTCATGTAATTGGTAATTGCAAGTGATTCAGAAAATAGTTACACCTCTATAATGCTATACAATTTACAAAGTAATTGAACATAATTCCTTTGATTTTTATAATTTTTTGTATCTCTAGTTCCAAAATGAGGACATTGGTGCCTAAAGGACCTGTGTGGCCCGTGCAAGGACAGGGTACGAAGGCAGGACTCTCCCCAGGCTTCCTGACTCCCAGCCCAGCACGCCCTCTGCTACACCAGCAATGTTTTCTTATTTTCAAAACTGAGCTCATTAGATCCTGGACAAGAATTAATACTTTTAAGACATTTTGAAAATGCAAAGTAGCTTCAATATATATAACAAAATGATCCTTGTATTCTTATAATGTCTTTCTATCTAAGAGCAAGTGTTAAATGATACCTTCCTGTCTATTGGTATCCTGAGATAGCAAACTCTAAAAAGTAAATCTGAAATAAGTTCAGAACCCACTAACATCCCAAAGCTTTCACAAGTAAACAGATGTTGGGGTTAAGGGGAAAAAAAGCGCGATGATTAAAACATCCTTTTAACTGTGTCTTCCTAATGAAACAAAAGACAACTGTCATCAATAGTATATGTGTCCGCGACCATTTGTGTTTTCAGCCCTTGCTTTTTTGCCATGTAGCAAACTTTGCTAATTTCACAGTACTGTACAATATCTCTTGGTATTATGTAAAGTACTCTATTTAGACATGTTGACTTCACTAATTAGTCTATAAATACTTGACTTTTACCCACTGCTTTGGTAAGTGAGATAATTGCTGAGGAAAGGCCAAAGCATTTATGGTCAATCAGATGAGGAAAAAAGGAATATGGTCTTTTAGCTGAGTAAAATGTAAAACATTATGTGGCAAGGCAGAAGCTATTAGCAGGATCAATATCTCTCCTAGTACCTTAATAAATCATTACATCAAAGCCCTAACACAGGATGGAGAAAACCTCAGTCTACCTACATGGAAGCTTCCAAACTGGAAAAAAAAAAAATTCCATTTAAATTACAAAGACCTAATTGGTGAACAAAGGAAATGACAAGCTACAAAACCAGTCTCCAAATTCTGGATGTGTTAAGAGTTTTGAATCATTAGTGAAGGAAGAAAAGCAGAAAAGACAAAGAACACTGTTATTCTCTGGGCTGCGCATTTCTAATTTGCAACTGGTAAATATGTATGAATCTGCTCCACTGCAGCTAGGGATGACATACTGCTTTTTAGAGATAGCACAGAGCAAAGAAATCAAAGTGCAGAAGGCTCAGCAGTTATAATCTACCTCCTCCCACATTTAACAGTTCTCAATCTTCTCAAATCTCCCCTTACTTAAATTATTCTCCTTTGGGGATGGCTCCCTAAAATGAAAAGTACTTTGATACCAACGGATAGTCAATGTATAGCGAAAAGCATCCCGTGGTAAGCTCTCACTGTATCATGAGGCACAAATAATAGTATTTTTTCTAAATCCTTAATCGCTCCCATTCTCTTTGATGCTTCCAGGAAAACAAGCAAGCAATTAAAAGAGGTTACTAGGCTTACTTGCCTAGGTTTTTTTTTTTTAACTCTAGAACTAATTATTTTTCTTTTTTAATATGTACCAAAGACAAAAAAATATATTTTGCAGAGATTAATAGCATAGAACATTAGGCTTTCCCTTAAGGACACTGTACTTCCTTACTTATAGAGATGACAGTGAACATAGATACTATTTTGACTCTATACAAATGTTTCTTTGTACTAATAATGTTTAATTAAAAATATTATTCTCTAACAAGTTCAAATTACTTTATTGTAGATCTCTCAAGCCTCATGGTAAGTTAAAGCTAAGAACTAAAAGGTCATATGAGGAAATTTGTTTTAGAAAGGTCATAGCTGGCAAATTAGCAACATGGGAAAGCAAGGCTCCCCAACATCTTGAAACATGCATTCGTGATTAATTCTTTCTTTCATTCAACAAATATTTATTAGACAGTTAAGTGTTAGGCTTAGGCTTGATGATAATTATATCAAAGAAAGCTCCCAGAAGGTTCTATCCTCAAAGAGTTTGACAATATAAGTGGGTACATAAGGCACATGACACTTAAAAAGTTAAATAACATAAGAAGATTTAAATTATAAGACAAAGAAAAGTCGACTGTCACAAGTACCACATATGATTATGTGTCAAAGAAGGGCTATAGTCATATTTGGAAAAGAAACATCTGTCAGCAAGGGGCTCCCAGAGAAGGGATGAGAAGAAAAGACCTGACCTAGACAGGATCTGAATAGGTGAAGAAGAAAAGGACACATATTCCAATCGGTAGAAACAGCTTGGACAAGCAGACGAAAGTACATAGTCCAACCTGAAGCAGGAGAGTTCACATTACAGATCAGTGGTGGGTCAGGGCAGGAAAGTCCCACACCAGCCAGGAAAGACAGTGGCTGGATTCCATAAACCTCAAAGCAGGAAGGTTTCTACTTAGGATGGGAGAAAAAACGGAGAGTCCGGAGAATTCTCATACCTGTCTCCAATTCCGGGAGCATCTGTGGAGTTAAGATGTTTCTGGAATTAGGGCTATTCTCTACATAAGAGGCAAGTTCCATTTATGGCAGGAGGTGTAGGGGTGGAGATCACATACAGAGGTCTGAGGCCGTCAGGAAACCTGCTTATTATGGAAAAGAGCTGTCAGAAGACCCAGGAGCAAACCACAATTTCAGAGAAGGGGCATTGGGAGGAGGGTTCTTTTGTACAAACTCCCTGACAGGGATGAGGGCATGAAGGGGGAGCTACTGCCTGGGAGAGGCGAGGAGGGCAGAAGTGAGAAGCAGGGTGGCTTTGACCTATCTTGTGGTTCTGAAGGAAGTCTGGTGTCATGCTGGTTCAGGAGCCTCGCTTGGTGCTAGAAATAGTATACCCACCCCCACCACACCCATCATGGACAAGGGTGGTATCCTAAGCTGCCTTTCAGTCAAACCAACCAGGTCCCAAGAGCTGAAGGAGTTGGATTAAAAGTAGAAGATTCATTTTGTGGCTATAAGTGGAAAAAAACAGTAATGATGAGAAACAAGATACAGGGCGATTTGTCAGTTAGGAGGTCATAGTTGACGGGACCTACGCTACTTACTGTTAATACAACAGATTTTCTTCTACTTTCACACTATCTCTTCCCTTATGAAGTTGGAGCAAATCTAGGCCCAGTGTCCTACTGAGGGAAATCACAAGAAGGGTTGGAGGAGGTCCTGTCCACGAGAGTTGCACCTTCAGCTGATGCTACCTGCTTCTGTGGTACATTCTGAGAGCCGGGAGACCAAACCAACGTGGTGCAGAGTTATCAAGGAGGCAGCACCCGCTGCGCCGGGTACCTCCAGGGAGATGAGGAAATATTTCTACCAGGCAATCAGCTTCTAGTTGGCAGCTGCCCTTTCTGCCCCCCAGTAAGCACCTTTCTGACTACTGTCAGTGTCTCAGCAGAAAGGCCATCGGCTGTTGTGTTGATGATGGGGCTTCACCGGTTGGAAGAATTTTGCATTTTCCAGTCTGAACTATTCCTCTGGGTGTCCTTGTTCAAGCAGCAGTTAATTTGAAAACAATTAGCCGGTTGTTCGCTTCCTTGAGGCATAGAAAGACTGGATGGGCTATCAGGCTGGCCTAAAATCCTAGCACAGTGCTCCAAAGGAGCCGGAATGTTTCTAGGATGGGTCTGGGTTTGTGCTGGCGTCAGGGAAAGTCCAGCGTTTCTAACCCTGATCACACCGAATTAGTCACTATTTGCTTTAGTTGCTCCGGCAGGTTTTCATTTATTTATTTTTGCCTCTGTGACAAGGAGACACTTCTGCCTTTCAACACTAAATAGATTGAACAACTCCATTAGTTTTCTTTCTTTTTTTTCCCCAATCTTCCAGATAAAGGGGAAAATGGGTCATTATGGCAAATTATAGATGGGAAGTTAACAAAAGATAGATTAAAGAGAAGTAGATTTTTATAAGAAAGCTATTGGATTTGTTTTTTTAAAGTACCAGACTTTCTTTTACCAGCTGGTTGGGAGATAACCTTTCTGATAAAAAAGTATTTCTTTTCTGCCACTTAACCCTCTACTTACATCCTCTGCCTCACTTTGCCCCCTTAAAGAGGACAATGCAACATGAGAAAACTCTTTTCCTCAGCCTCTCAATTCCTCACCCCTCTTCTCTGCAAACCATTTGGCTTCCCTAACAAAAAGGGTGCCACAAACAGGGTAAAAATCTGTCACTAGAGACTTTCTCAGTTCAATGCAGTGCTCACACACATCTGGCAGGTCTCAGTAGAACTGAGCTGTGCATGTACAAGGAAGCAGGGGAACAGCATTTAGAGTCAGACATGCCCTGTGGCCTGCTGACTCCACAAATATGTGAGGGACACAGGTCACAAAAATGTTCCCTCCAAACACATGTGCCCTTATTTGGTGTTTTTAAACTTTTTTTTTATTTTCAGTGCTAAATTCTCTTCTTTAATTAGAACTGCTTTTGTCCTTTAGCTCTTTATAAACTGCCCTGGAATCCAGTGTTCTGTGCACAACGTCATGTTCTACGTGACATGAAAGACAATATGGGATTCAGAGGGACTTAAAACTGAGTCTATGGACCCCCAAACCCCAAAATGCAGATTTAAACAACTTCTGAAAAGAAGTACTTATTTAAATATGCTTCTTCCATTGTTTTGGGGGTGTATATAAATTATCTCAAATCATAACTATTCAAAATTGTGAACAAGAGAACAGGGACCTTAAATGCAGAGAATATGTGGATTTCTTTTCCTTCAAGTCAGTTGCCAAAGACAATATAGTAGCAAAGGAACCATACAGAAATAATAGTGGGAGAGTGTGTCATGTAAGAGGTTAGCAAAATGTTTTATAACTAAAGAAACTTATTTTTTAATAGAGATTAAAATATGCTAGGAGCACAGATAACAAGAAAAAAAGATCTAATTGTTTGGGCTAAGTAACTTTTAAAAATACTAAAACATAACCTCCTCTAGTAAAGTGCTTCAAATATACTCTAATCAGGGTTTTTCTTTAAGATATGATTAAACTAAAAGTTTCAACTAGTACAAAAGACTAAGAAATGTCATCTTCCCTACCCCCAGTGTCACTTTCTAGAGATAATAACTATCAAAGTTTCGTGTGCAGCCCACATGTATATAAGCATATGTATCTGCATATTTGCTGGTACATGCTTAAGCTATATGGAAACATTTGCTATTTTATTCAAATGTGCTCACACTGTATATATAGTATTCCTGAGCATTGTTCCATATCATTGGCATAGATTGGTTTGTTCTTTTTAATGGCTACATTGTATGTTATTGAACAGGTATCCTATAATACCTATATTCCTGTTGGTATACTTTTAGGCTACTTCTGAGTTTTAATTACTACAAAAAATAACCAATTTCAATGTGCTTTCCTACAATTATAGTTTCCTACTTTGTATAGATAGGACTAAAACTCCTTCAAAAAATATTTTTCCAGTCTACACTCCTTCCAAAAGTATAATAACTTCTTACCATCACTGGATAGTATCAACTGTTTAAATTGCTTTCAAGTGACAACTGAAAAATACTAGCTTATTTTAAAATTGTTTAAAATTAATGAGGCCATGTTTGTGAGCAATTGTATTTTTCCTTGAACTGCCCATTCATATTCTTTACTTACTTTTTCTATTGAGTTGTTAGTTTTTATTGATGCATATGAGCTCCCTGTTTAGCAAGGAAATTAGCCCATCATCTGTCCCATGTATTGCAAATATTTTTCCTAATTTTTCATTTGTCTGTTGGCTTTGGTTTTGTTTTGGAGTGGGAAACAGTCTTCTAGAAAAGAATACATTTTAAATATACCAATAACTGTAAAGCATAGATTGCATGGTGCCAACCATGACATGCTCTGTTCAGGTGTGATGCTTATTTTAGGTAACAAGGTCACCAAGACTAACTCATGAAAATCCTCTTCAGTTTCACATAGTCGCAGAGGCCCTCCATAAATTGTTCCTTCTCACCTGGCAGCTTCCTGTCTTATTCCCAGCTAAGATTCTGACCTGAAAGTGATTGCTCCTTGTACCCAGAAGTCACTCAAAAGGCAGTAAACAAAATTTCTGTTCTCATTTATTTCTTCCTCTGCTTCCCTACCAACAATTCTGGAAGGAGTGTGCGAGAGAGAGCAAGGTGTATAACCAAAAAGGCAGACCTAGAAAATTATTATTCTATTGATAAAAGGATTCAGTAAATCCATAGGATTCCTCCTTCACAGTGATTATCCCAGATCTTATATTTTAGGGTTTTGCATCGTACCCCTTATCATTTTCACTAACTAAGGTGTACCCTGTGTAGGGCGCTGACTGCACTCACCACTGGTATGCAAAGAATGCCCAGGCAAGAGGCCAGCCAACAGAGAGCTTGCCTATACTTGTGTAGACCGGAAGGCAGAGAGTGGGCCCTGGAGTGGGGCAGCAAGGTGCAAATCCAACTTGGTAACTGTATACCCAGAGCCAGTTAGCATCTCAGGGCCTCAGATTCCTTATCCATAAGGTGCAGACAGGTACAGTGTGTCAGAATAATAAGAGCAGCAATATCACAGGACTGCTGTATGGTGAAAGGAGTTATTACATGGAGTAGTGCCTGGCATGCACGTGGCAAGTTTTAAATAAATCTGGCATGTCAACATAATAATAATTAATAGAGACAACAATATAAATTAGAGTGTGATGAAGTCCAATAAGCCTTACAACAGACAAGCAAATACTGTATGACCACAGAAATGAAACCCCAAAGGAGCAGTCACGAAATGCAGTGAGAAGTAGACAGGATTTGAGTAGGAGGCCTAAAATAAGCAAAGACAAGTGTTGTGTGTATTCCAAAAGTGGGGAAGAGCCTTACAAAAACACTAGTTACCTTAGGGACAATGAGTAAACTAGTGGGCGTGCAGTCAAAGGCTGCATTTGGCTAGAAGAAGGGAATTTTTTTAAAAATATAGATTGCTAAAGGGTTATCCTCTCAAACATCTCAAATTCTGTTTATTTAAATTAAAAAAGTTTACTTATTCTTTGATCTCAACTAATAAATGGAATCAGCTACCATCACAGAATAATCCCCAACTTAAGAAAGGAAAGCTATGTGCCAAAAGTTATCTGTAAGGCAAATATTTAAAAAGAGAACCACCTCTCCTACAGAAATCCCGCTGTACAGGACGGAGGAGTTTTCCTGCTGCCCTGACAACCAATGCTACTCAGGCAGAGTTGTGGGACTGTCATAAATCTCATTCGTTAACTCAGTGAGCATTGGATGAATGCCTACCACGGTCCATGGCTGTCCTAAGAGAGGGACAATGGTGATGAACAAAGACAAGCAAGGTTTCTACTCTCATGAGGCTTCTACTTTAGTGCTGGGAAGGGGAGTAGCCATGGACACAAGGCATAAAAATCAACAAACAGATGAATGAAATTACTTCAGACACTGACAAGAGCTATGAAGAAAATAAAAGTGAGTGCTGCCATGGGCTAGAAGGCCACTCTGAGGAAGGGACATCGGAATGATGGCTGAATGAAGACACAGATGATAAGTGAGAGGAAGTCCCTGGTAGAGAGAACACCAAGAGCAGAGACGTTGAGGCTGTAAAGAGCTGGATGTGCTCACAGAACAAAAGGAAGGGCGTGAGACTGGAGCCAAGTTGAGGGAGTGCCAGGGAAACACGTCCTAAGCAAAAAGTAATTCTGGATTCCATCTTTGGACATCAAGCACTCATCTCCCCCTTGCTTTTGTCGACTGCCAGAGGTTTAGCAGCTCCTCATCTCTCCACACATAGCACATGAGGCTGATGCTCAGAAGCTCCCGTGGCCTGGGGCTCTCTCACGCATCCAGGCTGGAGCCTTGGGATCACAAGAGCCTGACGTGAGGACAGGGTAATTGGGGCTCACAGCTCCTGTCCCCACAAAGACACACTCTAGGAACAGGGTGGGGTATTTCAATCCATTACGCAGAATTTTAGTATAACTTGTTTAGCTAAGGAAAGACTCCTGCCTTTTGTTTCCTCATTTTGTCTGTGAACTTCCAAATTAGCACTATGGACAAAATCAATTGGGAACAGCAGAAAAATCTAAGGATAGGCTGTGTGCAAACCAAGAACAGGGGAACTAGGATAGTTGCTAGTGTGTCACTAATCTTTTAAGACTTATGTTAGAAAACTAACAAGCAAACAAAAAAACCCACCATGCCACCCTAGTAAATAAATATCCCTTAGGATCATTCCGAAAAATAAAACCATGATGGATAGAAAATGAATCTCAATTTTATAGCAATATTTGACGAGATTTTTCTATTTTTAAATGCTTGATCTTTGTAACTGCCACGTATATTACAGTAGGAAAATAACTTGAATAACTTGTGACCAATGATAACTGACAATAGGAAATTTAAGAAATGCTTGTTTTCCTGAGCCAAGTTTCAACTAAATGTTTTTGCCACTAAAATTATGCTTTCCTATACAAACGTTGACTATAAGTAAGTTGCTCTAGGGATGTCAGTGTTTATATTTTTTCCCATTTGTTATTTATTAGCATGAATTAATATGCTAGTGTATATATGATGCTAGATTATTTTTTTAAATCTTGCAATAATAAGACTAAATTTCTCTGTGAGGTCATATTGGTTTCTTGAAAAAGATGATTATTCCACAGTCATATGGGGTAAAACTCAATGAACTTGGCCACACATTGTAGATATTTTAACACTTCAGATATAGTCATTTTAAGGCAAACCACCAATGCATAGATCAATGAATTTTATATTTACTATATCATATGAATTCTATTCTACTAGTATTTCTAAGGAAGACAAACACCCAGGGTGAATAAATGTATTTTATTTCTGGGTTTGGAATATACACTTATTCCCGATGGCAATAGCATGTCTATATTCTGTTGGAATGTGATTTTAAAAAATATTTCTATCTGCAGCAATAAAGAAGGAACACTGGTTATTTGGGAAATAAAGTATTATTTCTGAAAAAAAAAAGAGCAAAGACTAGAAGCTAAGAACTTTGAGTTATCTGGACTAGTATCATTTGAGAAGAGAATAATTATGAGATATTGTCTCCACCTTCAGAAGAAGTTTAATAATTTACGGGACAATACTTATAGTCTAAATGAGTTTAAAAGTTTACGTGTGTGAAAATGCTTTGCAATTGTAAACTACTGTAAAATGTAAAGGCACATACCATTATTATTTTTGGAGTTGGTTTATTATGGCAATTCTTATGGCTAACGCCCTATTATTATTTTTTCAGTGACCGGGTCCAGGCCATCTAAAATGAGAATAAGCAGAACAAGCTACCCTCCCAGAAGTAGAGACAGCCAATGGAAAATGTTATTCCATCCAAGAAATCAATTTGTTTATTTATAATTTGAATAAAATGTCTCCATGCCAATTCCTGATTGGTCTCTCCAAGAACTTTTTTTTTTTTTTTAAACTCACCAGACTAAATGGAGGGAAAAAAAAATATAACTAAAACCTGATAGCACAATTAGTGGCCTGGAAGCTTGGAGTAAACATCATGTCACCAAATCCTTTACAGGATGGTCAATATCAGGACATCTTCATTATACTATCTTCCACTATATTTGAATAGTGATCAAAGTAACACATTTTAATACATCATCATCAAGTGGTTTTTCCCGACATCAGTGTTCATTTTTTAATCTCATTTTACCTCTGTTATTGTTTTAAAAATAATATGATCTTCAGCCCAAGGAGTTCTATCACTCTTCCTTTTATCCAGCCTTTCTATATTAGTTTTAAATGTTCCATGTGCTTTAAAATGGGACAAAAATCATATTCAATAAACAAACTGCTTACTAAAAGTCACTTTGTTAAAGAAATATTTTTAATTGCTTACAATGATTAGTGTAATTCAAAGTTCATTTCACCCCTGTCTACATATGGCCCGACAATTAATTAATCTTCACATGTTCGTGAAAAGTAGGAGAACAAGACTCACAAATGCCCACAATTTAGAGGAAAGGAGCTGAGGCAGAGAGAGATGAGTGCTTTGCAGAGGAGGGGTCGGGAGGTGACCACATGTCCACTCTGCCCTCTTCACACAGTCTGGAGGAAGAGAAACAGAGCTTACAAAGGAGATCTATAAATCCTGGTAAGAGTCAGGGTATGATTATGTAACTTCAAATATCTTTGCGTTTAAAAAGCTAGAAACCCAGAGCTTGTTATTTATTGAATTGCATACATGCCTGTTCCTAGTTTCTTGTTTACAATAAATTTTATGGCAGGATATTTCAATTTGTGAATTCTAGCCATACTGCTCTCTAATGAGACTACAGCCTGTTTGGGTTTTAAAGCTTTCTGACATTTATAGATGTTTACTTTGTGTCTCTAAGAACCACAGAAAATGCTCCCCTACTATAAAAATACTGATCTATTATACTTTCAAAACATAATATGAAAAATCCCTAGGTGATGAATCTTTCTTTGTGATAGAATAACGCTCTTTTTTCAATTCTTTGACAAGTGGCACTATTATTTATAAACTTGAGTGGCATAGGAGAGTATATAACTACAGCCACAATATTATGATAAAAGGTGTCAGATAAATGCCTTGCCTCAAAAGGCTAATCCAGAAACCATTTTCCCCCTTCCCTAGTACGCATGAAACCTTCTAAGCAGCCGGCAGGCACAAGGCACACTGTCCACAGAGGACAACACATGTTAAGAACATATAATATCTGACTTAACATTTCAGCTTTTGCCAAAGAAGAGTTGTCCTCAGCAACCGTGTCAGGGTGGCCTTGGAAGAAGTCAGAGGCTCTAAGTGTGAGAAAATCCTACTTTAACCAAACCAGTGTCATTGGTGATAACCTCTTCTCAGAAACATTTTGATGATTGCTCCACCCCACTTGAGCTTCTAAGGGTTAAGTGAGATCAGAAGTTGAGAGAAGAGAGAGCAGTGTGACTAGGAAAGAATGAAACTCCTAAAATAACTCGTCCCCCCCACAGTCACCAATTCCAGGCTCAGACATTGTTTTGTCTAGAGCAGGTCCTAAAACTCCAGAGTTGCGTTTTTCTGGGTCTGCCAAAGCTCAAGTTCCTACACTAATTTGTTGATTTGGGTCCATTAGTATAATCATTATTTTTATTTCCACAATTATTAAGTTTATAAAGCTTATTCTATTGATGAGACTAAACAGAAGAAGGGAAACATTTCACTTCAAAAGCCAATTTTTGTCTATTACAAGCATCTGTCTAGGGGTCTGATTGGAGAAGAATTCTGAAGCTGAGCATGGTGGCAAAGCACAACCTAATGACATCTGTTAGCTACAGGTGCAAGACTGGGGAATTCTGAGGTCTCGCAGAACATGTCATAATCAATAAGTGTTCGCTGAAACTTCGGTTTTATGCAAAATGGCTGAAGTCTCCTTGAATAAGAAGCTTTAAAAAAACAGGTAATAGTAAATAGCTGTGTGACCTTAGATATAAGTGTATCCGTCTACTCACTTACCTTTCATTTAAAATACTTTATTTAATAGACTCTCAAAGAGTCTTCCTGCTTACAGCCTCACCCCTTTCCAAGCCATACTGCTATTAAAGTGACTTTTCCTTTGCCCTTTCCACCCCTGGTTCTTTATTCTGATTAGGCTCTGTTATGAGGCATGCCACACAAGTATATAAAAACCACCATGGCAGACAGATAAATAGATACTTTGGATGGACGGATGGACAGGTAGATGGAAGGAAGGAAGGTAGGTAAACATAGATGGACAGATAGACCCATGACACCTTCATTAATCAATTTACCAGTTATTCTCTGCTTTCTGTTCCCTGGGTCAATACCTCAGACTCTTTGCTTTGGCTCACAGACCTTAGTTTCCTTCTTGAAACCTTTGATTTCATTGTAACCCATGGGTTTAGGGAAAATGCACTCCCAGTGAGACTCTCAGAGAAGGAAGGGTCCCCAGGCATCATTGCATGGAGAGACAGACTGAGACAAGGCCTCTTCCTGTATTAAAATCTTTTCCTTGGAGTACTAAGGGCAAGCTCCTCAGCAGGACAAAGGCCATCTTCCTCCATCCAGTCCCTGCAGTCTTGCTCCACTTCACACCACCAGTCCTCCTCCTCCAAGAATAGGCCCTATAGCTCCCTCACCAGACCAAGATGTTTCTAAAGTCTTACATGTTTTTATATGGTGTTTTTGCTTTTTTGTTTTGTTTGACAGATTCCATCTTGGTTTTGAACACCCAGTTCATAAATTACCCCATGCTACACCCTGGAGAAAGTTAATCATTCCCTTCTCTGGGTTAGTTCTGTACCTTTCCCATAAACATTTCTATAGTTGTACCAATCCTGTGCTTTGTTAGTTTACATTAATATCTGTGAACTGGCTGAGAACAGAACAGGAACTTTGTCTTCATTTGTCTCTGTTTTCTTAGCACTTAGCACAGTTTAGGACGCACTAAATATAACTAAGGATACCTTCAAGGCTTTCTGTTTGGGAAGCAAAGGGAATAGTGATAACATTAACCAAGAAAGGAGGTGAAAAATAGCAGCAGATTGTATTGTGAGATGTAATTTGTTTCATGTGGAGATATTCAAGTTTCAAAGTCCCAGTTAGATGTGCCACAGAAGCCATGAAGTTGGGAGATCTGGGCTAGAGCTGGAAAGGGACTTGGAACAGAAGACAGTTGTCTGGGAGTCATTAGCACAGACATGGGAGCAGAAGCCGTAGATGGACAAAGAGGACCTAATGAAAGATAAGAAAAAGTGGAAAGAAAAGAACCCTGTAGGATCATCCAAAATGTGGCCCAAAATTTAAAGGCCAGTGAAGAACAGGGAGAGATATGGAGATTGGGGAAAATGATAAAGAAGAAACTAGAGGACCTGAGAGGCCAAAGGCATTAAAAATTTAAAATAAGAAGGGGTACTAATCATGTCCGTGTCTCATCACGGTCAAGTGGGATGAAAAGTAAACAGAGAGGAGGGACTTCACAGTTTGTGGGGAGGAGCGCGCAGGGCAAAACAAGACATCATTAAGAGAATTTCAGCAGAGGGGAAAGACCAGGAAAACCAACTGCAGAGTGAGTTGCATGTGCGCCTCTCATCTTGACTTCACAAAAACCACAGCTTGAGCAGGAGGCCTTCAGGGGCTGTCTGGGTGGGAAGGAGGGTAGAAAGGTGTGGTGAGAAGGAATTAGTCAATGAGCAAAAGCAGGAAGGATTCTACTCTTCCTACTGCAACATCGTACATATATTTTAGGCAAGATGTCCTTAGGAAAATGGTTCCGCAATTCCTATTGGTGGTAAATGCCTATTCCTCCATTCCTCATGTTTGTGTAAAGGAGAGAGAACACCAACTCCACAAGAAAATACAGTCTCTGTGTTCTCATTCACTTCTCTTTGGGAAGGAGTAATTGATCTGATTTTTGAATTTGAGAGAAGGAATTAAACTTGTCCAGCTCATCACCTTACTCTCTTAAATTTATAAAAAGAACAGGATCTTGTTATGCCTTAAACAGCCTGCCACAGCTGGGGAAGACAGGGGCTGTCCAGCTCTGCCTGTAACGGAGGGGGTAGCTGACATCACAGGGGGCTCTATTAAGAAGCCCACGTGGTCACAGATGTAAGTCACATTCTTCAATTCAGCCACGCTGGCAATACAGCTCACGGAGTGTGCTCCATTTATCTGACTCCCATGTTTTCTTCTCAACTAGATTGGACCTCAAGGGGAGAATCTGTGCTTAATTATCATTGCCTTAAAACCTTGAATTACTTTTCAAGGAGACTGTTAAAGAAAAGATAGAGAAATATAAGGCCTCTAATTCCTCAACTGAAAGATTAAGGAGTTGAAGTGGATGATCTCTAAAGTTCCTCCCAGCAATCTCTGAACATTTGTTTAATGCTGTGTACATGCACATGTCAGACAAGCAGGAGGAGCACGGAGCCAGACACAGCTAGAGCGAAAGGAAGTGAAGATTCAAAGCAGGAGTGGGTGGTCAACAGAGTGGTAGACAGAAAGGTCTCCCAAGTTGAAGACAAATGAAGAGGTCATAGGGTACTTGCCAAGAGCATTCTCTGAGAGAAAAGTGAAGACTGCTATATATGCACAAAAATGTATATAGACACATATATACAATATACATAGGCACAGACAAAAAAAGGTAAGACAGAAAAACAGGCTGGAAAAAAATTCTCCCCAGTTCCACCACTCCTTCAATGCTTACATAAGCCCTTTCCCACTTTAGATGATAAAATTTTTTACCTTTGCTCCTAAATTTTCCCAAAGAAAAAATGAATAGCCACAAAGTACTTAAAAGCAAATGCTAGAAATTGTTAGGCTCACAGAACAAAAGAAAGACTTTTAACCAAGCTGAGGATCGTAGAATATTATTTTGCTCTCTTGCTCCTTGGAAGCACTAAGATCTTTCCACTCCCAACATTCCATATAGCAAGGGGTATAGGTGAGGAGGGCTTCCAGACTCAGTGAAAACAGTGGTGATCCAGGGAGCTATGGCACATGGTTTAAGGACTAATGGATTTCTTCTGACTCACCAGTGAACCCCTCTGGGACCAGAATGCAGAAAGCAATTTTTTTTGGCTTCTGTTGTAAACAAAAATCTAACTCAGCCCTGCACTGAATTCTTCCACAGGAAATCTTTGCTCATCTGCCTTTTGAGATACACAAGGTCTCTGGCAGGTGCTCTCCAGAGGTAAAAGTAAGGTGTGTTCCATGGCGTGCATCAGTTGCTATGTGTGGCAACCGCAATTCACAAGGGCATAGCTGATCCACCACAGCTTTCAGCTATAATCCTCCTGGAATCTATCCCTGCTGTTAGAGGGATAATTATCTGGTTATCCCTGAGGCCAGTTCTTGCAATTTTCACATAAAAATCACCTCTTGCATAAGACATGAAATTTAAAATCATCTCCTCACAGATATCACTGAGTCACTTCATTACCTTTGGGACAAATATAAATTATGCATTTTTTGATTCTCTTTAAATTTTTAGAGGCACATGGGGACAGTGAAGGATCTCACTGGCACTAAAAATATAAGGCATTCCAGAAAGAAACAATAACTTGTGTGATAATAACAGCTACTAGTGCTCCAAGACTCCCTGCTTGGTCAGGGAAATCACATAAAGCATGGAAACTAATAGGAGGCTTGCAAGCTAATGACTGCTGGTCACAAGAACTCACTGATGTCACTGCCTCATGTCCTAATGCTGTTTATTTTGTTTGTTATCTCAGTGATCTCACCTTTCACAGGACTGTTGTACCTCTATGAATTAGCACCCTTCTGGGTGTCTTCAACCAGGAATGCACACAAAAGTGTCTATATCAGAACTCCATGCACCCTTACATCTATCCCTTCCTCCAATTCCATGCCTCAATATCAAGAGAGTTATTTGTCTGTACTATGGAAGTGGTGTTTTACAAATCCTCTGCAGCTTGTTTTTCTTTTCTTTCTTTTTTTTTTTTTTTTTTTTTTTTTTTTACCTCTAGATGCCTCCAAGACTTGCTAGCATACATGTGCTCATATTTCAGAGAAAAGGTGACATTGTCAAAATTAGCAAGAATAAAATGCAATGGCTATCACTTCAAGAATAAAGAAATTTGTGCGTTCTTGTGCCCTGCCGCTACAATGACCTAGTTCACACCAGCATCTGTTCAGTAGTGATGAACTATTCCAGATGTAAACTGGCAGCACAACCCTGTAAGTATGTTACCCAGACATCCATGGAGGGCTACAGATGTTTCATTCCACAGTCCCCATTCAATATAAACATGACTAATTTTTTCCATTATCACTCCAATAAAGGAACATTCCTTAAAGATTCAAACCCATAGCATAGTATTAATATATTGCTCACCTCAAATGCCTGATAACTTTAGAACAAATAAAAGAACAACATCCCCCCCAAAATAAATTAAAAAACCAGTCCTGCCTCAGAAGTTAATTAAATTGCTTGATCTTTACAGCAGCTGGTAAAACTTTGAGTTCTCAGACTTGTGGGAAAAGTGAGACAAACTTCAGTATCCAGCGTTGAAGTCTTCCTGAGGCAAAATGCATTGTGTAATATTAATTTTTAATGTTAAAAATTAAAGGTATTTGAAAACCACTGCTTCCCAAAACAGGAAGGAAAATCACTGCACACATGGTAAAATGTGCCGATTCCATACAAAATGCCTTTAAGCCCTTGACCTAATGAGGTTAGTGACAGGGATATGGATGACTAGAACAGGAAACGTAACTCAGAAAGAATTTTGTTCATGAACTGCCATATTTCTCCTGTCATTTAACCAATTTTCCTTCTCAAAATTACAACATGGACTGCAAATCCTCAAGGCTAATGCTGCATATGACAGACTAAGTGCTATTTAAAATGTAATAATATATATGTCAATCTGATAGGAAAAAAACAAGAGGCCATGTGAAGGACTTTTCAGGTAGGCAGGGGTCCTAACAAGTTATAAAGATGACAATCAGGAAAGCAAACCACCAAACAGCTTTTCCCGCCCAGCTAGTAAAAGCGCGGTATTGTCAGCAGGTTCTACAAATGAAAGAATCCTTCCAGCCTGAGCACGTAATGGTATATACCCACTTTGCTAACTGAACTTCAATGTACAATGCATTAATTTGTGCTAAAATTAATGTTTTGGGTTAAAATCAATGCTTGGAGGACATTAATGGAAATGATTGAATGTGTGTGTCATGCATACTGTTGCCAAAGTTTTTAATCTTTATGCTTCACTATAAACCGGAATTATGAAAGGTAGAAGAATACTCAGAATTCTAAAACTCCCACGGCTGACCAGAACACACACTTGTTTTCCACTGTAATCCCAGTCAAGGCGTCTGTGCTCTTTAAACACCTGTCATGCTTGAATTATCAGTAAAGAGAAACCACTGGTTTCCTGCAAACACACTTTATCATAGTAGGAGACTTTCTCTCTAGAATGGCTGCATGGATGTTTACAAGGATTCAGCGCAGAGGCAGCGGGTGTGGAGAATCGAGTTATTCAAGATTTCCCCGCAATGACTGGAATCCGTGTGGCGAGACACAGATTGAACTCTTCCTGCACCTACTTAAGGCTCTAGAAACTGTGAATCACATGGAAGTGTGATAGGAACAGAAATGGACTAGTTAAAGCTGTATGTTCGGTTTCCTTCCCCGCTGGATGTTTCTTCAAAGTGGGGTTTGGAACAGAGATGAGACAAAACAAATATGTCAGGGAATACAGAAGATGGATCCAGAAGACTCGGGAGAAGCCTCTCCTTGACTGGTTCAGAGGCGGGCAAGGGGGGTTAGGGACAGCAGCAAAGGAGAAACAGCACAAGACAGACTTCCGAATGTTCTCAGGAGCTTTAAAAGGTCTGGGCTAACATTCACCTAAGAATGAATTCAAAGTTTGTTTTAACCACTTATAATTAAAGAACATTTTGGATCTGGGGAAATAAGGTACAAGTGTTAAGTTTGGAGTGAATTGCCTGGTCCTTTAATATTTAACCTTCCTGAACACAAATCCCTGTGAAGACCTCCTAAAAGGAGGCAGAGGCATGCACGAGGCTTTCTCAAGGGACGGTTTAATGAGGACTGGGAAGTTTAACTCCACTTGACACCTTAAATCTCTGAGTCCTCCTTGGAAAAGGAAGCAACCATTACCTGCTTCCCAGGTGAGCACTGAGAGGGAAGTTTGCCAAAGTTAGATGGTTTTCAGAAAACAAACAAGGTAAATCTCAGGAAACCACACTACTTCTCTACCCTCCATGGCCTGCCCTTGACAGATGGAAAATACATCGGCTACTCTCTGGACAGAGGTAAGTGACACAGCAGATTGCAGTAGGCAGCGTTCAGTCCACACCTTCCAACCATGTAAAATCAATTTTATTAAACTGATCCTAGGAAGAAGAACCTCTGCTTTCCTGCTGACCCATCAATCCTTAAATACTTCTCAAGAGGATCACAGTACAAGATGCTTTTATAGTGTGGTTCATAACAGCTACCATTTATCCCAGAAGCTCAAAACAACAGGACTAGGATTGTTACCAGAAGAATAAGACACACATTCCTTCGTAATGTAGCAAATTTCCAGCTGTGGTTCTCCTCACCCAATAAAATGCTTGTCTAGTCATTCGGAAATTTTATTCCAGGTTCCTCTTCTATAAACTCAACCAACACCGGTGGCATGACAGTCATGACAGATTATATTTAGGAGGTAAGTGCCTAGGCAGGGAAGAAGAAAAGAAAGCACATCCTAGAAATATATTGCAATACACAAATTTCTAAAGATTAAAAAATGGAATAATTTGCATTCCACTGAAATGCACTGACCCTGTGGTCTGATGAGAAACTTGTAAGAGAAGATAATGAAACAAAATTTTTTTTTTTCAATTAACAACATAACTCAGGGAGAAATGTTAAGAATGAAGAAAATGAGACCTTAAAGGCAGCTGGAGTAATTGTCTAAGAAATGCATATCCAAGCCAGGTGCAGTGGCTCATGCCTGTGCACCTAGCTTTGGGAGGCTGAGGTGGGAGGATTGCTTGAGCTCAGGAGTTTCAGGTTGCAGTGAGCTATGATGATGCCACTGCACTCTAACCTAAGCAACAGAATGAAACCCTATTTCAAAAAAAAGTTAATAAAAGAAATGCATATCCAATCCCATCACTTACCTACTGAGATGGGTACAAAATCCTTCCCATGGACTTTTGCCATAGGACCACAGAAGCTATCTCAGCGTTTTAAACTGGGAGAAGAGAGGAAAATGTCATCTATCCTTCTGCTTTTAAGACGCGATCCACTTGCCACTCAGGTTTCTGCTTTCTCTAGGAAAACTTCTGACACCTCACCATGAGGTTGGATTCCCTAGAGTATAATCTTGTAGGACCCTGTACTTTTTCTCAACACATATCACATTTGGAATTACTTTTTCAATGTCTCTCTATCCCTCAATGCCTGTGACAGCCAATGGGGTAGACATAAGCCACATGTGGCTATCCACTTGAAATGTGCCTAGTTCAAATTGAGATGTGCTTTAGTGTAAAACTCACATAAGACTTGGCAGACTTAGTACGTATTACTCCAGAGGGAATAAGGCTCTGCTGAAAACTTGATTTTAGCCCAGTGAGACCAATGTTAGTCTTCTGACCTTTAGTAACATAAAAGAATAAATTTATGTTGTTTTAAGCCACTAGTTTGTGGTAATTGTAAAGGCAGCAATAGGAAATGAATATATGTGGTTTCTAGAAAGTTTAAATTACATATGTGGCTCACATAATATTTCATTGGACAGCACTGGGTTAGACTATAAACCCCATGAGGGCAGGAACATGTCTGTTTTGTTCACTGCTCCATGGTCTATACCCAGCCTGCTGCCTGGCACATGTGGTTAGTCTGAAATAGTGTGGATAAATAAAGCAATTTAAATAAAGACAGTCTTCCCCCTTCAGAATTCAGAATTTATTCATTATTCTAATAAAAATTTATTGAGCACTTACTCTTAACTAAGTATTATATAAGGCACTGAAGATACAAATATAACAAGAAGTGGTTGCCAGGGGCTGGGGGGAGAGGAGAATAGGGAGCAAGTGTGTAATGGGTGGGGAGTTTCCTTTTGGGATAATGAAAATATTTGGAAATGAGATAGCAGGGTCAATTTCTGGTGGGGGCCCAGTCTCTGCTTCCTAGATGGCAGCTTGCTACTGCATCCTCTGAAGGGGAGGAACCCTGCGTCCTCACACGGCAGAAAAGAGGAAAGGGCAAAAGGGAGAGACTAACTCCCTAAATCAAGCCCTTATATAACAGAATTTATCGACTCAGGAGAGTGAAGTTCTCATAACCTAAACACCTCCCAAAAGGCCCCACCCTCCTCCCGACACTGCTGCCCTGAGGATTAAGTGTGCAACACATGCATTTGGGGGGACTCATCTAGACCATAGCACTAACTGTCCAAACTGTAGACGGAGGAGTAATCCAGATAGGCAGCTCATTTATAGCATCCCCACATGACTTTGCAAACTCTAGGCATTCACTACTGATTGACAACTGTCTGTTTCCTTGTCCCTATCCTCACTGATAGTCCTTAGAGAGTGAAGCCTGAATCCTTGAAGTCACAGCTACTATAATTACCCACAATCACAGAACCCACAGAACAAAGATCTGTTTAAAATGGGAAACTATAAAGAAAGGGGAATGGTAACCAGAAACTTGATTTTATAGGGAAGCCAATAAAATATGCATGTAACATTAATATATAATTAGAGACAAGAAAGGAAGAAACAACTAGGTTTGTTTGGCCTTTATCTGACAAAACGGGATAGCCATTTGAAACCACCTGGCTTCTGAGACAAGCAGGATGCATAGACTAAAAACAAAATTTGGGAAGAACATCAAGAGGTTATCAAAATCACAGGAGAGGAATGAAGGTGAATAAGACCATTTGGCTTCCCTTGTGGCTGGGAAAGATTTAAATACAACTTGGAAATATTAAGAAAATTTATCTCAACTAAGAATTGACACAAACTCAACTGCATACTGGATAAAGGAGAAGTAACTCGGGGAAATGTATTGTATTTGTGCTCTAGGAGAATTTTGTTTCCAAAATTCTTTGACACATTTGAAATCTTTTATTTCTAATATTTAGTAATAATGAATGAAATATCAAATATTTACTCTCAATTCAAATGTTATCTTCTCAGAATTGTCTTCCCATCAAAAGTAGCATCACTCAATAGGTACAAATACCCCTGCTTTATTTCCTTCTGATCATTATCTGACATGTTCTTGTTCACCATGTATCCACTTTTATGCTTACATCTGCCTCCTCCTTCTAGCATGTAAACTCCATCAGAGCACAGCTGGTATGTCTTGTTCACTGTTTTATCTGCAGCAACCCTTAGTGGACACCTTTGTTGAATGAATAAATGAATGAATGAACAAGAAATTGAAGTATTATTTCCTGACTTAATTCTACCAACCATCTCCTCCCTCAATGATTTATAAAACTTTGCAACTGGAAGATTAACTTTATATCTATTCTAGAAATCTTGCTAGATTTAATGTGTATTATAAGGTTAATTAAGCACATGGGACCATAAATCATATTGTCTAGATAAGAATTCTAGTGTCTTCATTTTTTTTCCTTCTACTTTTATACCCTTGGGTAAACCACTTAATCTTTCTATGATTTGGTCTCCTCATCAGTAAAATAAAGTTATTAATATTAATATTAGCTATGTCATAGGGTTACTTGAAGACTAAAGTATATAGAATAGTGCCTGGAACCTACTAAGCACTTACTAAATGTAAACTCCATAACGGGTTGAAATCATGGAATAAGAATAATGGCTTAAAGAAAACATAGGATTTTCTATCCTCATAAAATGGTTTTAGGAGTAAGTTCTCTGTACCCAGAGGTGTTCAAACAGAGTTAATTACCCACTTGATGGAGATACTGGAAAGAGGATTTATGTATCAGAAAGAATTTACATTAGATAATTTTTAACACCTCACTTCCTACTCTAAGATCCAATGTTCATACTAACACTAAACTGAGAAGTATACAGCACAATTCCCAGATGCAAAAAACAAAGAACATTTTAGCCTCCAATATCCAGCAGATGCATTTCTACTATTTCACAAGGGAGTTAATGTCTTCTCTGTACACGAGGAACTTCCTGTCTATCTTTCACTGTTGGTGTCTATGTTCTTGATCTCCCCATGAGGCCAGGGAATCAGGAGTGGATGAACATGAGGACTGGAACACAGGTGTTCTTGGAGACCGAACAACACTAAGAGTTACGCTTGCTTAGAAGGCTCATGATAAAGAGAATTGAGGGCAAGCCTAAAGGGGAGAAATTGCAAAGACTTTGAGATCTGCAATTGAGTTAAAAAACAAAACAAAACAAAACAAAAACCACTATAGTTCTTAATTAGAGAGGAAGAATTTAAATGTATCTAAATTCAAAGAAGCCCATATCCTACTGCAGACAGAGGGATAGGAAACTGGGAACCAGTTGAATTCTCCCAAAGGGGTCCTAGAATAGGAAAGAGTGCAAGACATTCTTCAAGACCACCACCATACATTCAAGCAAAGGGGGCAGGGACAGGGCAGTGAGGGCTGTGTGCAGGGGTGCACCCAGATGCAAGCAGCTGGTAATCATGCCTTTTTAAAAGGAAGGGAAATGTGAAAAATTTAAATCCAGGTTCAGACTGGGAGAATGAGTCAGTGGGCTTCTAAAGCTATGGTGTCAGGATGTAATCTGGGATACTCATGTTCTTGAGATATCATAAATCATCTGCTATTCTAGAAAAGAGCAATTAATTGCCATTCTACATTAATTTTTATGTTAATTATATTTTTAGCATATTCCAATTCTCTAAGAAGAACAGCAATCCGTGTGAGCACTGTCAGTTGGCCTTCAGCTTCTTTGGGGTTTTTTTGTAAACAGTATTGGCCCCTTTTATCATCAACCAGTAATGTTGCGTAGCATTTGCAAACACAGTATGACTTAATTCTCACCAGTGGTAGATCTGGAGCAGCTTCTCTATAAGGCATTTTCAAGTGCTGACCAGAATAGCTACACTAAGAACAGTTCTTGTATGCTCAGGTGAATACCTAAAAATACACACTTATTCTCCTTTCTGTAGCAGTGAAAGTCATTTTCAAACACCCTACAAAAGACTTTGATGTCAATGTATGTTAGCCTCAGTTAAGCTGTTTCAAATCCTATACACACATTTGGGGGAATTCTTTCAAATTCTGATGAGCTAGCCAAAAATTGCTTTAAAATTGTTATAGTCCTTCCTCATTGTTTGCACGTAGTTTTTAGTAAGCTCCTTTTTGAGTTCAAGGAACTTCAGAGTTTATTTTTCTAGGTAAGGTTCCACTCTCTCTCAATAGGATTCTTATATTTTTTGTGCTGTATGTACAGAAATTTGCTTGGGTCTTTAAGAATTTATTTTAGAATCATAAGAAGTTTTAAATGTATACATACACATGTTATTTAGTAAGCCACATTTACATTCAAGAACTTGTGAATTTAATATAGCTTGTCCTTTGGGAGATTAATTGCAGCAGGTGGTAATAAAAGTTAGGGCTCTGTGTTGAAATATGATATATGGATTTATTTTAAGGTTTTTGGAAGAGCTAGTTTATGTGGTATACCTTGTGGTCTCTTATACCTGAACATAGAGCAAAGGGGGAGGGAGAAGTTATCTGACCTAAGAAATTTTGGCACTGCATGATTCCTCATGGCTCCCTTTGGCATCACTGTTTCATTGGTTTTATTCCATCCCAAGGGGGAAAAATCAACTTCTTTCATATAAAATTAAAAATAATTTTCTAAAAATCTTAAATTTTAGCACAAGACATACATGATTATATGAATGAGAGAAAAAAGTTTAGAAAACATTACTTTTTCCAAACTTCAGTGGTTATCAATTGCAAATGATACTCTTCCTACTATCCATGTGGGTGTTTTTGATTGTCACAATAAACTAGAAGACTATACTGGCTTTTACTGTGAAGGAGCCAGAGATGCTAAACCTTCTGCAATGCACATGGCAGCCATGCACAATGAAGAACTGTCCTATCTAAAATATCAATATGGTGATGCAACAGAAAACATAGAAACCAACTGAGAGCAGGAAATTATTTATTTATTTCCATGTGTGATAAATCAAGTGGATAAAAAATAAGTAACATATAGAATATCTGAATAATAAAATTTAAATGGTAGATCATATGTGGTATGACCCACTGCATGCATATATCATATCTCCACCCTGAAAACAAAGCAAATAGCTTCTTTTCTAATAGTATCCATCAAACATGCACAAAATTTGACAATCTAATATGCCAATAATAACACATCAATAAATTCCCCAAACAGAACACATTCTTGCATCATGATGCGATAAAACAATTCCTAACAAAAGTAGAAAAAATATGTCCCATCTTCTGAAAATTATAAAATTCCCTCATAATTTTGATGTCAGAAAAGGAAAATATTAATAACATCTAAAGAACTATATTTTGAAAATCCATGGGATAGCTAAAATCATGCTGAAAGGAAAATTCATAGGCTTGGTTTATTAATAAACATGAACAAAAAATAAATTAAGCATCTAATTTAGGGAGTTAAAGGAAATGAAAACTACAGAAAGCAGAAAAACTAATTTATATAAATTAATTGAAAGGGAGAAGAGTAGAGAATTAATAAATAAATCAAAAAGCTAGTACTTAAACAATTAGGTAACCAAACCAAGGGCGGGAAGGAAGGAAGCTAATAAAATTACAGAAAATCAAAACTAATAAGAGGCAAATAATACCAATATAGAAGACATTTTTAAAAATTATAACATATTTCTTTGTTCAACTCTGTGCAAATAAATTTCAAAACTTGGATGAAGGAGATAATTTTATAGAAAATATGGTATGTCAAACTACCTCTAGAAGAGAGGTAAAATCTATCAGATCAATTAGCACACAAATATAGAGGACTGTTAGTTATCTCCAAAACTAGAAACATAACACACATGCACACAAGGCCTAGATGGATTTCATAGCACAACTAGCCAAACTTTTTAAATAACAGAAAATTCCAATACCATTTAAACTCTTTCAGAGCATAAGGGGGAAAAAAAAAAACTAGGACAGTTTCCAAATTCTTTTTACAACGCAATGGTAACACTGATACCAAAACCTGACAGACTGCACCAAAAAGAAAATTATAGAACAAACTCATTTAGGAATAGCAATGCTAAAGTCCTAAATTAAACATTGACAAATAGAATCCAATAGCAATTAAAATAATACACCATGACCAAATGGAATTTATTTTACTCAGGAATATAAAAAAAGATAAAAAACTTAGGAATTACTCACTATGGCATTCAAAGCCTTACAGCATTAAAGTTTTCTTTTCCACATTAATCCCACTATTCTAATGATAGTCAAACAATATTACTCATTTTTTCTCATACTTATGCTATTTCTTGTCTCTTGACCTCTGCTAATTTTGTATCTTTGTTTGAAATGCCATCTGCCCAAACTTCCTCCCAGTTCTAAATAGCTTACCCACCTACAAAAAACAATTTAACTATTAACTCATAACTAAAAGCTTCCTTGACTCTCCCCACAATCAGAAACCTTTCTTTTGCTGAACAACCAAAATGCTTTCTCTCTCTCTCTCTTATAGCACTTGTTATATTTAACCCTGTATTACAGATATTTGTATAAAGGCTTTAGCTCTCCTATTAGACTAGAAACTTTGAGGTAAAGGGCTATGTCTTATGTACCTTTGTATTCTAATCACCTTAAGTGCAAATCCTTACCTACTTGCACATTTTGGTGTATAATACAAACAGACAAAAATCCAGATCATAAAAGCAAACTGAAGACTTGTGAGTAATAGTTTCCCTTAAAATGTTACTGCATGTGCATAGAATGAAAAATTGGAATCTGAAAATCAGCAGGGCACTGGCCAGCCACATCAGCCCCACTGTCATCCTACAGCCGGAATCATGGCAGCATGAAGTGCGCTCAAGCTCCAGACTGAGAAATGCTAATCACCTTCAGCCAGTGAGTAAACTGACAGTAACTACTATTGCAGAAGGCAAAAAGCAGCTACAACCATCAATTCCAGGCACGGAGGTGGGAATGAATAAAGAAGTCAGGATGGAATTGTTGGTTTCATTAGGTTGTTGGTTTGGAAGCAAGTACTTCACATACACACACACACACACACACACACACACACACTCTCTCTCTCTCTCTCTCTCTCTCTCTCTCTCTCACTCTGCACATACTTATCCTCTTCATATTTGCATTTTGCATAAAGCCCAAATATTAACCTGTGTTCTAAAATTTCAGTGAAAATGTATAAACTTGTGAGAGAGTCATAATGTCGAGTTTCAAAATGTACGTGTAATATGTTATGCAGGGCAGGGTCAACAGTCCTATCAGAATTACACCCAAAGGTCTGCTAGGAACAGAATATTAAGCAGAGCAGGGACTATGGAATTTAACGTGATAAACTGACATTAGGTTAGAACGGTACAAAAAGGCCAAATTCTAACCATTGTTGATACATTCTGGAGAGCTGGACTTTCAATAGCTGTTAATCTGGGTACCATTTCAAAAGCAGCAAAATGCAATGAAATGACAAATTTCTGGTTCATTCTGAGTACAAGAATTACACTTTATTTTGAGAGCCTGGGAACCAAAGAAGTTGACACAGCCAGTACTTCGCTCGTAGGGAAATCTAGTAGTTACGTTTTATTTCCTTCTGCCCATCTTTATCAGTCCCTCCCTCCACAGTTTTAACACCAGCCTAACTACAATCCATGTCTTCTGTCACCAAAATCTCCATCTCCAGACAAGAATCAGATACCCCGCTGTCTCAGTTTGCTATCGAGATCACATGCATAAACGACCATCATGCTCCACATTCCAACCACGTTAGGTTGAATAATGGCCCCCCAAAGGTGTGCCCGTCCTAATCCCCAGAACCATCAAATATGTTATCTCATATGGCAAAAGGGATTTTGCAGATGTCATTAGGTTATGCGTCTTGAGATAGGGAGATTATCCTGGATTATCTGGTGGACTCGTCGTAATCACAATGTTCATTATAAAGAGGGTGCAGAAAAGCCAGTATTAGAGTGACTTGATGTGAGAAAGACTTGATGGGCCACTGCTGGTTTTGAACTTGGAAGGGGGCCACGGAGCAAAGAGTGCGAACAGCTTCTAGGAGCTGGAGGAGGCAAGGAAGGATTCTCCCCTAGAGTGTGCGGAAGGAGCACAGCCCGGCTGATAATTTGGCTTCAGCCCATCGAAACCCATTTCAGACTTCCAACTTCCAGAACGGTAAGGTAACATATTTATATGGTTTTAAACCACTAAATTTATGGTAATTTGTTACAGCAGGGATGGGAAATTAACAGACCAATCCTCTTTTTGGTTTATGGCACTGCCTCAAAGCATCCTTACTCATGGATCACTCTCAATTACCACCCTGCCACATGACTTGCCAAGACCTATTGACTCTCTCTGCCTCCTAAATTCTTAAGTTTTGTTTTATTTTCAATAGACAAATAATAATTGCTTATATTTATGGAGTACAATGTGATGTTTCCGTACATGTATGCATTGTGAAATGATCACATCAGGCTAATCAGCTTATCTATCACCTCAAACATTTGTCATTTCTTCGGGCTGAGAATGTTTAAACTCCTCTCTTTTCCTAAGTTCTTTATGTTCCTTCCCACCCTGTCTTTTCCTATCCCCATGGGTACTCCCTGAGACAGACTTCCATCCTGTGACTCCTCACTAGTCACCCTGCATCTACTCAGGCCACTGCCTCTTCCAACCCCAACCTGAGACAGTCATTCTCCAAATGCTCCAGAAGACCTTCATGAGACACAAATCTGTCTCAAGACAAATGGCTTGATGTTGACATCTGATTGACAATTAAGTATCCCGACCTGATAAATATCTTTCATATTCTGACACCCCACCTAACCCTCCAATTATGATCTCTCTGCCTTCTGTTCAAACTTGCTGCTCCAACCAGCATTACATTCATATTTGGTGCCTCATCATAACTCTATGCCTTTGTCTGCTGTTCCCTCACTACTTGTCTAACTGACAAACTCCTAAATATCTTTCAATACTGAACCAACTGTGTTGGCAAGCTCTTGACAATGAGGTCCCTGAGTGACCCCTTTTCCTCTCTTGCCCACAGTGCCTAGCCCAGCCCTCACTCTGAATGAATAGGATGGACAAGCCTTCCCTTCTCATGACCTCTGGCATACAATCTTTCCTGTTGCACTATCATTCTTCTACTTCTGGCTCATACGTGGCTTTGGAATTCCTTTCAGAATGAACATCTGATACCTGCCCAATAAGACACTGATGACTTCACACTCCTATTTTATCAGTGAGCAGGTGCTAGATTTGAGAAGTGGTACAAGAACAATCAGCCCTGGTATCATAGCCACTTCTTCTAATGCTAAGAACTTCACTTTAAAAGATTTTAGGGCAAGAAGCACTTGTCAGTCCCAATTGTGCTATAGATGGTGACCCACTCAAAATCACTTCTATGATTTCACTTTTTGGTTATAAAGAATTCAACTTTCTTTCAGTTTTCAGTGTAGATAAGATTTTTACTTTCAAATCATTTTCATTCCTTTTCTCTGGCTCATCTACAATTTCCTAATATTGTGTTTAAAATATGGAGCTAAAAATTAGACTCTAATATGTGCCTTATCAATGTCAAACACAGTGAGTAGATCATTTCATGGCCACATTCTGGTTAATGCAACCCCAGATCTTGTTCACCTCTTTGATAACACCCCTATATTGCTGACTCATATCCCTGAGTGACAGGTGAGAATGGCTTTTTACCTGTGGAATACTTACATGTCAGTTCTATTCTTTATGATGGCTAGGATAATCTAGCAGTACTTTTTTCCTAGAGTAATAAAAACCTCACTCTTTTGCAAAAACTGTCTAATGTACTGACAGTATAGCTCATCTTGACTTGATATTCCACTCTATAATTAGAACCATTAGACTCAAATCAGAGCCTCAGAAAGTGTTCTAGGAGTTTTATTTTTAAACATGTTATATATTTATGTGGGTGAATAACAATTCAACTCAAAGTAAAAATAAACACACATTTTTCAACCATCAGTTGATGCAACTTCATTTTAGAAGCCATAAACACCAGAAATAATGATTTAGACAAAACATGTGGAAGTAGTTTTTGGAGCTATCCTCCGATTTCATTAACCTCTTTGTATTTTTTTTAAATTCTAAAATGAGAAAGACATAGTTGAAGGCAGAGAGTGCCTTTTAAGTTTTCTGCCTTTCTGATAAAATAATAGAAATGAAGACCCAAGTTATGCTCGGAGTGAAATGGGACAAGCTGAACAAAATATTTCATCTCTAACTGGCTGCTGGGAAAAAAAATCTCAATCCAGATTAAGTATATTTCCATTAATTTATGCAAATTAATTAATTTTACTATCTTACATTGACCTGGTAAAATTAAACCATACAAATGCATTTAAAATTTTCTGACATATTTTAAGATAAACAATATTATCTCATTAAAACAAAATGTATAAATAAGTGGTTTGGGAGTGAAAAAATCTAGATCACAGCTTAGCTCATCCACTATTAGATAAGAAGAGTCACATTACCCCACTAGATCTCCATTTCTTTGACTTGATAATGACAATCAGTAATCCTAGACTGCTGCAATGTTTGCACTCTGCCTTCTTTCCTATGTTGTGTGTATAGCTGAGAAATCCACATAATCCTTAAAAAAATAAAGAATAAGATTGAAATACAAGCCTGTAATGTAGATCAGTACAATTTATGGACGAGGGCTTAGAACTTCAATATAGGTACGATGAGGTAGGAATTTGAAGCCAAAAGTCCTACTTGAGCCTCCTTCCCCATACCTCCTGGAGATGCAGCTTCTGAGCTGTAGTTTCCTCATCAGTGCATGAGATCAACTGCAGCAGTTTCAAGTTTTTGTTCCTGGGGTGAAACTGTGCTCAAAACTTCGGTAAACAAATGATGAGAGCAGGGCTGCTCTGGGGATGCAGACGTTGAAGACACAAGATGCTCCACTCTCTTACCCTCCATCCCATGGCACTAGCTCCAACTCCATAGAACAAAATTTTAAAACTAATGGATGAGATTTAGATATGATTCCTTCCAATCATCAAGTCTTGGTGTCTCTTAACTATAGTGCACTTGCAAGTTGTGGAGTGAGGGTGAAGTGGTATTTTAATGGCAAAGAGCCAGGGCCAGACTTGAACTTCTAACCAATGGTGACCTAAATATTCAGGAAAGTGCTCCTGTCACAAAACACTTACATGTTGGATAAATAACAACTAACTTACATGTAAACACATTGCTGAGTTCTCCAGAAAATAAGAGAAGCTAACAGATGATGAAACCTACAAACTAAAAACAGAACAGTAAGCAAAGCCTGAAGCCATAGCTTCCCTGAGGAAAAATGACCTAACCAGGCACCCAGAGCTTTGAACATTAATGGAAAAGCAGCAATGGGTCTGTGGATAAACAGGGCTGTCAAGCCTGGACTACTAAACTCAGCTGATACTAGAAGGAACCTCACTCTCAGGGAAAATGAGCACTGGAAGCCAACAGCCTGTTGCACAGAAACAGATAGGAAACCTACTTGTCTCTGTCTATTCTCAGAATGGATAAAAATAATAATGAAGATAATAATATAATAATATTTTCCCTTAGATCTACAACAGAGTATCAGATCTCATATGGTATAAAGCTTAAATTTATATTACTTGAGTTGTCAGGAAAATGCTAGGCCAAATAATTAAATAAAAGCTGCCCTACGTTGGCAGCACTCCCTGATGTCCCACTGAAGCATAGGCAAGTCTATTCTAAACAAAACAGCAACCTTAATATAGGCTCCTCGTAATTCCCACAGATTAAATTCAGTCAAATATGAGCTCACAATCAAACATTACCATATGTGGATGAGGAACTAAGCCAGCAGTGAGCCATAAATTTAAAACCTTCACGGCCTCAAATATTAGCAAAAACTGATCCAGAATATAAAATTGTTATGTTTTAAGTGGCTAAAGAAATAAAAGAGGAAAAAAAAATTCTTTTTTTTTTTTTTTTTTTTTTTTGAGACACAGTCTCACTTCGTTGCCCAGGCTAGGGTGCCCTGGCATCAGCCTAGCTCACAGCAACCTCAAACTCCTGGGCTTAAGCCATCCTCCTGCCTCAGCCTCCCGAGTAGCTGGGACCACAGGCATGCGCCACCATGCCCGGCTAATTTTTTCTATACATTTTTAGTTGTCCAGATAATTTCATTCTATTTTTTAGTAGACATAGGGTCTCGCTCTTGCTCAGGCTGGTCTCAAACTCCTGACCTCAAACGATCCTCCTGCCTCAGCCTCCCAGAGTTCTAGAATTACAGGTGTGAGCCACCACACCTGGCCAAGAGGAAAAATTTTTAAATGATCAAAAAATATCTAGTCATACTTAATAACAAAACAGATGTTTTTAGAAATAAAAAGGAAAATGTTTCAAATTAAAAACTCAATTATATCACAAATTAGAACACACCTGAAAAAAGACTCAGTGAACTAGAAGAAAAATGTGAAGGAATAACTCAGATTACAGCATAGGAAATAGAAAATATGAAAGAGAGGCTATGAGGCATGGATGAGAGAAAATGAGAAGTAGTACATTACAATGAAAATTGTGTTATCAAAAGATACTATAAAAAAGTAAAGAGTTAATCCACAAACATGGTGAAAGTAAAACCCACAAAGGATGTTCTGTAGAATATATAGAGAATGCCTGTATATCCAAAGTTAAAGACAACCCAACAGAGAAAAGGGAAAATGTCAGAAACAGATATTCCAAAGAAGAGCAAACACAAATGGCCAATAAGCTCACACAAAAATCATCATATAATAACCAGGGAAATATAAATTTACACCAGAAGATACCATTTGCCACTTGAGATTAGGAGAAAATTAGAAAACTTGTGATTTCCAAATGTTCACAAGAACACAGAGCATTGAGAACTGGTAGGAATTTAAATTTGTACAACCACTTTAGAAAATAATTCAGCATTATATTTAAAGACTCACATTCCTAATCATTTCGATGACTAAATACATTCCCCAGGGAATCACTTGCATGTTTGTATTACAGACTTGTGTAAGAAAGCTCTTAGCAGCATTGTTTATAGTAGCAAAAAAAAAAAAATTTAAAAATGTGACTATGAATAACTCAAATGATATCCATCAAGAGATCATTAAAAACTTTTGGAATAATCATACAATAGAGTATTTTACAACAATAAAAGTTAATGAAGCATCACTACACAAATTAATATCAGTAAACCTCAGGAAAATAATTTTAAGTAAAACAAAGCAAAATAGAGTATGATTCAATCTATATAAACCTCAAATGCATATAAAACAATACTTTGCAGATGCACACATGTAGAATAAAATTCTAAGACAGAGCATTATAACCACAGAAAAGTGGTTTGGTGGGAGAGAGAGGAGAGGGAGCAAACTGGTGAAGGGTGTATAGGAGGCATTCTGTTTATTGGTAACGGTCTATTTCTTTAGCTGGATGGTGCACACACAGATGTTAGTGCTATTCTTATAATGTAAATACCTGTTATGTACTGTATGTTCTTTTATATGTATGTGGTATCTCATTTAAAGTATTCAAATTCTAAAAAGAGCATGGAATTGGGAGTGAACAGCAAACCTTGGGCAAAACTGGGGCCTCAGCCAGGTTTGTCTTGGATCCCTCCCACCTGCCTCTTACCGTTCCCATCCACGAATGCTGCCAAAGGATTATGTGATAATCATGGTTTGGGCTAATAACAGTTTGAGGTAACTCCTCCCAGGGAATCTTTCAAGTCGAAAGACCAGCCAGGCTTTGAAGCCCTCCCCGGAAATCCACCATGCCAGGGGTCACCTTCTCACCACATCCCCGATGCCATGCAGCTCCACAAGGGAGCTGAGGGGAGGACCGGCCTTCAGACACACACAAGGGCTTCCCGGAGTATCCCAAGAGGACTAGTTAACCCTAGAGATCACAACACTCAGAACAGATTTTTCACAAGGTACATTCAGCAAGTCCTAATCACTCACCTTAATTGAAAGAAAAAATCATTTGAACTTCTTTTTGACTAGATATAAAATATGAAAGGGATCCAATAAAGCATACAAGTAAAATTTCTTGTAATTATATTACACTTTAAATGTAAGTGACTTCTGGATTTAAGGCTTGTGTTACTGTAAATTAGCTAATCCTGTGGTCCCCAACCCCCCGGCCACAGTACCAGTCCATAAGGGAACCAGGCCGCACAGAGGAGGTGGGCAGCAGCCAGTGAGCAAAGTTTCATCTGTGTTTACACCCACTCCCCATCACTTGCATCACACATAAGCTCAGCCTCCGCCTCCTGTAAGATCAGTGGCAATATTAGATTCTCATAGGAGCATGAACCCTACTGTAAACTGCATGCGAGGGATCTAGGTAGTGCTTCTTATGAGAATCTAATGCCTGAGGATCTGAGGTGGAGCTGAGGTGGTGATGCTAGTGCTGGGGAACTGCTGCAAATACAGATTATTATTAGCACAGAGGTTTGACTGCACAATAAATGTAATGCACTTGAATCATCCTGAAACCATCCCCTACCCCTCCGGTCCATGGAAAAATTGTCTTCCATAAAACTGGTCTCTAGTGCCAAAAAGGTTGGGGACTGCTGAGCTAATCAATGTTTGCTGAAACACTCAGTCCTTATAAGCATAACTTATTAGTGCATATTGCAGTAATTTAAAACCTTGAACATCTAGGACAGGTAAAAGTATGTGATTAAGTAATTTATGGGAACATGCATGTAGTTTTATGCACAGATGATTTAAAATATTATCATTGCATTTTTTACGTAAAAACAAGAACACGTAGAATGGACACAAAATTTCAGAAAAAAATCATATTAAGGAGTAGGCTGTTTTGAAGCTAACAGCTTGATTTATTCTTGTCAATAACAGAATATCAATATCTATTAGTATGTGATTTAAGCTAATTCCTCAAAATGAGTTTGGCTGGATTTTCCATGTTTCTACATCAGTATGCAAAACTTATTTGTATAGATTTTCCTATGCTGAAATTACAATCTAAATGAAATATATTATGGAATGAAAGGAGGGAGGGAAGAAGGAATTAAGATTTTTTCCAAAGACAGCCTACATGATTCAACTAAGCCAACTTAACTTGCAGCATTGATATTTGCCAGATTGCTATCCTCCTCTGCAGAGAAAAGGCCCCGAAAACACTAATGTTTATCACAGACTCTTTCTTAAAGTCAAATTTGGATCTGATAAAGTCAACAATTCTTCAGCACACTAAAAATCGATTTCAAGGAAAAGTTGCCTTATGATTATTCGTTTGCCAGGTACCCATACAAACACACTTTCATAAATTGCTAAAGTGTTACTTAATATTCTACATTTTTGAAGTTGTCAAAAATATAAGCAGCTATCATAACTTATTCAGCAGCAATGTTTGGCTAGTATTTCATATACTAACTCAGTAAGTGCCAACTAATTCTAGGAACTGTTCATATAATTGAATTAAAATTTTTGCTAATAATTATTGTAGAGGGGAACAGCAGCCTAGGACTGATAAAGACTGCTGCCTGGAGTATCTTCCTCCATTTATTTATCTTTCTGTAGGTTTTATGGGTCAGCTATCCCACTGGCAACAAAAGGACTCTCCTGATTTGCCCAAAATGCATCCTCAGGCCTACAGCCTTCCAGGGAGAAGGAACAAAATGAAGAAACGATCCCATAGCCTTACCTACATCAGGTATCAGAAATAAAATTGTTCAGGAATGAGGGTGAGTGGAGAGAGAGTGACTCTGGGAGAATGCTGTAGGAGGGCCCTTGCAAGTCTCTGAGGCAGCTGCAACATCCCCAACTTTGTATTCTTGGTTGCCTTGTCTGCATTGAAACCCTTAAAATAAAACAAAGTAAAAGAAACCCTTCAAAGCTCACCTGGGAGGTAAACAGATTAAGGAGGGGCTCCAGAGAGAGTTCCCCACTCAGAAGGAATCAGAAAGGGTGGAGGCAACCACAAAGGCACCCTCACCCCCGAGGACCCACTGGGATTCGTAATTCTATTGCCCCCACCCACCCCTGCATGCGTGTGTGCACACACACACACACACACACACACACACAGGCACACCTCCCCACCCCTTTTTTGAGACAAGTTCTCACTCTGTTGCCCCAGCTGGAGTGCAGTGGCATCATCATAGCTCACTGCAGGCATCCCATTAGAAACAATTCATCAAGCTTCCCTTTGGGGATGGTCTTAGAGTATTTAAAATTCAATTCATACTATGACCTGTTTTGTGCAGAAGTTATTGAGCAATGGAGTTGAAAAGCATGTGAAAACTGAAGTTCATCCAGTTAAATCCATTTGGGTTTTTGTATCAGAGTCTGATCCTCCTCTACTCTAGGACTAATAGTATCTTTCCAAGATCAAGTAGGTGTGCCCCCACCTTAGCGATTCTCTCGTACTGAGCCCATCAACACCAAGCCCCATTGTGCTTGGGTAAGTAAAGGGCATGGAATTGCCAGGAAAGAGGGCAGAAGGAATTCTTCTAAGATGGACAGATACATCCCTTCTGATATCTCTACTCCCTTTGCAATCTGGAATGCAGTATCCAGAAAAGTGGTACAAAGCTTTAAACAGAGGATTTGGATGGCCATCAAGTGTGAATGGCAGTGGTGAAAACAGCAACTGGCTGGGGTCTACAACCTGAGGTCAAGGACATAACTTCATAAAAACTTAGCTAGACCATACCTATCTGGTATAATGGTGTGAATAAAGACTACTTTTCACACATACACAAACACACACACACAATTCCTCAATAACATCTTCATGTAAGGAGAGTTATATTTGTATGAAATAACATGTTTGAAAATTATAGGCAACGTTGCAACAATTCCTGAATTATTATTTTGTTTATTTATCACTTCAGTTCAAAAGGCTGATTAGTATTTTGTTTAAGTTGCAGAAAGAGGGCGGCTGAGGATGACATAGGATCCACAGTATATATAATCTTTGGTTTACATAGGAAGAGGTTAGGATAGGTCAGGCACTGTGTTGCTCTCCATTTATTATCTCACTGAATTTTCATGATAGCCCAGGAAAGAAAGTATTATCACCTCCATTTTATGAAGTGAAGAAACAAAAGTTGAGCTAACTATTACTAGAGCCAACATTGGAACCCAGGCTTAACTCCAAACCCCACACCCACAGCTGAACCAATATGTATCAGGAGATGAGGCAAATGTCAGCCAGGGAGGAGCCCAGGTCCAGTCTCCCTTCAAGACAACCTGCTTCGAGGAGCATGGCTGACTGACAGTCACCTTTGCATCTACCACAGCTTTCACTCCAAGACCAAGAGTCCCCAAGGCATCTCTCAGCACACGTCTGAGCATGGTGGGGTACTAGAACTGCCCCACTGCCACCAGCCCTGGGATTCCTCTAAAGCTGCACGGTCCAACTGAGTAGCCACTAGCCACATGTGGCTACCAAGCATCTCAAATGGGAGTGGTGTGATTAAGGAACTGAATGTTTAATTTTAATTCATTTAAACCTAAGTAGTCACATGTGGCTATTGGCTACCATACTGGACAGCAAAGACAGCATTACCCTAAAGAGACAAAGTTTACTCAGAGAAGTCATCAGGCTGAATGCACAGATCCTAACGGGAGATAAAAAAGATTTACCTTAGAGGCACTTCCCCCCACACTGGCAGGCACTAGGAAGGTTACCACAGGTGAAGAGCTCAGGTGATCCAACAAAGAGAGGTAGGTGGAGAGCCAGAAGGACAGTGGGCATGGATTTCAGATGACTCGCCAGGGCTCCCCACGGCTGGACCCACAGCTAGGGAGAGAGATGGTGCCTCAGAAGGGGAGAGTACCTAGGTCAGAAGAGGTTTAGTGCACCAGATTTTATGGGGCTATTGAGAAGGACAACTAGGACCCAATAGAGGTAAAGGTCTGGGAAGAATAGAAGTTCATGGAGTCATACCAGGTCCTCTTCACTTTCTCCTATCCTCTTCTTTCTCCTTGATTATCTGACTCTCTGATCTCCTTATAAAAAACTTATTGTCCCTCTTTTTCTTTAGCCCTCCAATCACCAGAAAAAAAATATAACTGCAATAAATATTTTATTTCTTTTATGTATTACACTTTTATGTTCATTGTTCTTCATACAGATTAACTGAACATTAAAAATTTTCTTTCTCAAGAAGAGTTAACTGCTCTTTTAACACGTGTTATGGCGTCCAGTTAACACTCGTTCATAGGATCCTAGGGCCAAATGGCAAGACGAGGTTACACTGTTCACTTTCATCGGAGGTATTTTCACAGGAAAATACTGGCTAACGTTAGCTTTCTTGTATAAAATAAGAATAAAACACTAGTGAAAAATCAAATGTACTTAGAAAATATATGCATGTATCATTTCACTTACTAAAAGAGCTACAATAAAGGCAGAGCTCTTTTCTTAAAGCAATCAACTTTAGGAGCTACTTGTAAATCATAGTCTGGTCTGTTCTTTCCCAGTCATTAGCCTGAATTGGCACCCAAGCCATGATAGGAGAAAAGAAAGGACTCACAGAGATAGTTTTAAAATTCTTTAGTCTCAATTACCAGATACGCTTTTATTAATAATAGTTTCTATGAATTCCTCTTCATACATTCATCTGCAGAGACAACTGAGTTTTCATATATAGCTTAAAAATACAAACTTCAGAAACACAGATGTTATACCAAATTCTCACTTGCTTACTCCCAGCTGAACTCAATCTCTGAGCTCTAAAAAGATTTTCTAAACTGTTAAGGACAAAAAAAATAAATGACATTATACATTCACATCTGGCTCTGTCCCCATTTAGGGCATGTTAATATACACATTAAACATCTGGGCACAGGGGAAAAGATCTACTGGGAGCTTTCAGCTGCCATGACAACTGAAGTGCACCGTCTCTCTGCTCCTCCACTTTCAACACCACCACAGTCTCTCCATTTATAACCACCCTACAACACCAATCACCACAGTAAGTAATATTTCTGTGTGGAAAGTTCCGAGGGAGTGTTTCTCTTGCTTCTGTCCTGCTGTAATCCTATAGGACAGATCCTTTCCATTTGCAGCAATACAGTTAAACCCGTTTGGATTTTCTGGCTTTTAGACGTGGAAGTCCTTCCTCTATTTCTGAGTCACTCAAGAGAAGGCTCTTAATAACAAAGGCTTAATGAAAATGGTGAAAATGACTCATCGTTATTTTTCCGATGAAGTAGCCTTCTTTATGGGTGTTTGAACTGTAATCAGCATTCTAAAGAACACAGAACGTGGGCAATGACAATTATAGCTTCCATGTATCAATGTTTTCTGTATGTCTACAATGCACTTTGGATGCTCTATTTTTCATTTATTCTTCAAAACTACCTGTAAAGTCAGTGTTATTATTTAGACCTCATAGTTAGGAAAATTAACCTACGGCAAGAGGTACAACAACATTCACACAACAACTATGTACTGAGTGCCTACTATGAGCAGGCACTGTGCTGGGCGCCAGGAGTATAATGGTAAGAATTACAGCACGCCCCTATCATCAATGGCCAAGAAAGGGAAAGAAACAGCCAGTGACAGACCAAGGTGGGAATGGAATCTAACTCTGACTTCAAAACAAAAACTAGAACATCAGGTCTAACTGACGTCTAAACCAAAAGCCTTGGAGTCTCCTTGGACTCACCTCTTCGTGTCACACACTATACATCCAATCCATCAGCAAATCATGCTGGCTCTGGCACAAAATAAATCCAGATTATGACTACATCTAACCACCCTGGTCCACACCACAACCGTCTCTCACCTGGGCTGTTACATCAGCTCCTAAGTAATCTCGCAGTTTCTAGCCCTTTCTCCATTTAGTTGTTCTCAAGAGAGCAGCCAACTGGGTCTTGTTAAAACATTTTGTCAGACATGTCACTCTTCTGCACAAAACCCTGCAAAGCCTCCCATCTCACTCAGAGAGAGAGCTAAGTCCTTACAGTGGCTGCAGGGCCCTACACAACATGGGTCCACACCACCGCATCCAGTACCGCTCACCTTCTCACTCGGCTGTCCCTGAACAGGCCTGGCACCTCCTCACTTCAAGAGCCTGCACTTGCTGTTCCCTCTGCCTAGAACTCTCTTCCCTTCCACCTGTCACCAGCTCAGCAAGGCCTGTCCTGAGCGCCATCTGCATGACAGCAACCCTCCTCTAGCATCCCTGTTCTCCCTTCCCGGCTTCATCCTCCACAGCACATATCACCCCCTGACGTAGCATATATTTTACCTTTTTTCTTTGTTTAGTGGCTGCCTCTTCTGTCTCTCCCCAGCTCCACAGACCTGACTGTACCTATGAGGATAGAGCTGACTGGACTTTAAACAATATGATTTTTCCCCCAAACTTAAGTTATTTCTATTCTATTTGCTATCACAAATATTTTACCTAGTATGTAAAAACATTGTGCTAGGTGTCAAAGGACATAAAGATGAATCAGGAGTAATTCTTTTCTTCAAGGAATCACCAACTAAAAAGATGGAAATCTTTCTAGAAGACTTCTTTTACCTGTGCCTACGTTCCTTAAAAGGATATACTGAATTTTAAGCAACTTTTCCTTGGTAACTCCGGGTCATCGGCTGTGCTGCTGGGTCACCGCACTATGCACAGCTATGGCTAGAAATGAGTGTGCCACAGGATCTGAGGGCTACGGGTCATGGGAATTCACTGAGAACTGCCTTCTTGAATTGGATGGATGCTAGGAGGACTGATGGATAAGTGCCTCTGATATCAGTTTGCTTTCTGGTCTTTTCCCTTTCTTCCCATCCCAAATACAAACTAAAGACCTGCTTTATGACTAATGTGCTTTGAACGTGCACAAAATTGCCCTTAGCCATCATCACTGAGGTACAGGAAGCAACAGGTGAAGCCTTTTCCCATTAAACACTCCGCAAAGTCTCCGGGGTGGACCTGAATGTTACTCCTTATTGCTGAGCCTCTTCTCTAGTGTCAGTGTCACCTACCCACTTCCCTTTCATCACTTGAATTTCTACACCACTTGGATTTCTACACCATTTGCACCACCCCTTCTAAACTCTGCCAATTATTCTGCTATTCAGAACATTCTCTGTTCTTCTCGAATTACAATGTGCATAAAATGCCCAGAAGAGTGCCTGTCACAGAGCAGGCACTCAATAAATATTAGAGCCCTTTCCCTGTACTTTATAGTCCAATCTTTGATCTGACATTTTCCCCAGTCTCCGTGTCTTTTTACAATCCGGTTGGTACATATAGAACCTTGGCTTTATGGTCAGCAGACCAGCAAATCATAGTCCATTACTGTCAGTACATACCTGTGAATAAAGTTTACTCTTTTTCTTTCACCCCTACATGAGGTATTTATTATGCTTGTCTATATCTTTTTTTTTATTTTAGCATATTATGGGGGTACAAAAGTTTAGGTTACGTATATTGCCCTTGCCCCCCACCTCTCCGAGTCAGAGCTTCAAGCGTGTCCATCCCCCAGACAGTGCGCATCGCACTCATTATGTATGTATACACCCATCCCCTCCCCTCCCACATCTGCCCCATACCCGATTAATGCTATTCCTCAATGTGCTCTTAGGTGATGATCAGTGAAACCAATTTGATGGTGAGTACATGTGGTACTTTGCTTGTCTATATCTTAATAACATTTGTAACCATATCATTTGATAGCTTAAAAGTTACTTATTATTTTCATAAATTTTCTCCACCCAGTGGTTCTAATTTAATAAAGTAGTCACTTTTGCTTTACTTATATTTTTATAAATAGTTTATATTCTGGCATAATGAATAATTCTGAGTCATTGTGGATATAGAATTTGAGCTTTCTAGAAGCTGCCTCACCACCTTTCTGATGCTGCCTCCTCTCATCTAATAACAACCCCATAGATGAGATATAAGTCTAAGATCCAAGCCTAAAAAGCAAAGCAATTATAAAGTATGACACATCACTGCAGTATTTTTTTTTTGCATATAACTTTACACTTCCAATTGATAAAAAATGCTCTTTTTAAATTTGTAACATAAACCATGTCATTTTATTTTAATCTCCTTGTAAGACTCATTAATGCTTGCACACAGATTACTGCATTAAAAAGTAATAACTATTACATTAGATTAGCATAAGTTTTTTTTTTAATAAATCCACCCATCTGCACAATGACACATAAGAATTAATGTAAGGCACATCAACACAAATACTAAAAATGACCATTACAAATATAAGAAACATTAATCCACAACTAGAGACTTCATTTATTTAAGAATTTTTCCCATCTTCTGTTCATCTGGAGAAAAGTGAGATAAATTAATCTCTGATTCCAAACATCTCTTTATTAATACAGTTGTTTTTTCAGATAACAACTTCCTATTTTCCCCCTAGTTTTAAAATGTTGCACCCTCTCATAAATATAGAAGAATCCCAGCATTTCACTTTGACCCATTTCCTATTTACACAGTAGATTTCCAAATGCTGAGAATTGCAAAGTGCCCATTCTTAGCACATGATATCAACCATCTGCCCTGCCATCAGGACAGGGTCCAGATATTTCTCCAATGTAATATTATAAAGTCAAAGTGCTCTTAGCACTTGTGTAATGTTTTTGCAACATTTCAGAGGTGATAAGTGGATTCTAACTTTTCCAAACTGGGACCCATCTAATCACATGCATGTGAGTACTTTTCCTGTGCTGTGTATTCAACCGTGTCAGCTTGTACATCCTCACTTTCTGCCCTCCTCCCCCAACACACGTAATTTGCCAGACCAAGACTGATCTATGGGTGCCCAGAAAGTCTTAAGGTTTGGTACTTATTCAAAATGATATTTTTAAAGTACTTATTCAACATTTATTAGGTGGAGTTGGGTAGAACTTACTTTCCATTCAGAAAAGTGTCTATCTCTTTATGCTTGGTAAACAGAGTTAGTTCATGCACTAGTTGAACATATCAGTTTCACTAGTGTCAGCTTCTTTCCTTTCACAATTTTTTGGTTTCTCATTAGCGGATGGCATTAGTTACTCATACTCAGGAGGGCAGAAGATATACAGATATCTTATATCACAGATATAAGTATAATGTTACAAAAATAGATTTCAAAGTTCTTTTTGTTTATTTACTTCCATGTTGTTAAAACATTTCCACTTTTAGATGACCCTTTCTTTCAGTTCAGTTTTCTTTGATGACTTACCAAACTAGGCAAATTCTTCAAAAGCATACTAACAAGTTTTAAATTTAGATATTAAAAACAAATCACTCATTGCCAGTAAGATCTACATAAACTACTACTCAGTATAAGAATTTCAATGACACCGAACTGTCAAATTCAGGCAATTCTAAAATAGGATGGTGGCAAGGCTTGCTGTTACACTGTGTAAAATATTCAATAGACATAGTTCAACAACGGCAACAACTCTTACTGTTATCTCCTGCCTACTCCACCTTGAGATAATACATTTTGTAACAAATCTTGCTTGCCAATTGCCTAAAGTGTTATATGTGGAAATCTGAATTAATAACTGCCATGTTTCCCATCTATACCAGTGACATTCCAGTACAACGTGTCCAGGGAAACAGCCATTCCTTAATCCAGCTCTGTTCACTCAGATGTGCACATGCATCCACCGATCCCTCTTTTAAGCATCAAGAATTACAATACTTAGAAGAATAATCCTTTGGCATAAATGTTTAAATGTTAAATGCTAAATATACACTGAAGGATTTGAAACAAGGAACTTGCAAACACTGACTCCAGCACACAGCTGGTTCAGCCCTGTCCAGATGTCGAAATGCATCAGTCATTTTGGATTTATTTATATTGAGAGAAATCAAGTCACAGCCCATATAGTCTCAAAAGGCTGCTTAGATGATGATGAAGTCCTATGCTACTCCCTGAAGTAGAGCTGACTCTCCAACGTTATTAAAAAAATACGTTTCTGACATGTTAAATATCTTAAGTCAGTCATTTTAACCACCTGGGAAAAACAATGTTACAGCACGTAATTTAGGTTATTTCAACAGAGCCAGTTCAATGTTAAATCATCATTTCTAATGTATTCTAGCAATACTTCTTTTGTAAAGCCACACTGCACAATTGTGCCAGCAACCACAGACTGTGACTTAACAACCAATTACTTGTACAGTCTGCAAAACAAGTAAACCTCTCAGCAGTTGAGAGCTTTGCCCACAGGCCTGGGCTTGCCCCTGGCATGGTACCTTGCTCCTCTTCATGGGTTCCAGCAATGTCACATTGCTTTTTAGCCTCCTGATGCACTGGCCTCATGAACACTGGTTCCCTAAATGCTCTCCAAGAGTCTGATATCACATCCAGAGTGAACCTTTTTTTTCCATTTTTTGCCAATTCTACAAGGTTTTTTTCAGTTGTTTATATCCAACTAATCACCATCAACAGTCATCATCACATATGAATGTTAATACTGTATTATTAAAGAGTTCTTGGCAATTTGTTTTGTGGGCAGAGTTGATGACGGGTGACCACAGGAAAGGAAGCCAAAGGAAAACCATTTAAACTACTCTGGAAGCTGATCTCTGGAAAGCAGTCAGACAGAACAGGCTAAGAAGCCAGGCAGGCTCCTCCAGAATAAGATGATGCCTATTACAGCCAGGAAGGGCAAACAGCGCAGATTTCATGGTGACCAGCCCAGTTCACAGCAGTTGAAAATGTCAGTGATGAAAACACAGAGGTATCCTGTATGGATTATACCCCTACTATTAATGGACCATTAGTGTGAAAGTACCATATTTGAGAGACAGAGCTTTTCCTTTCTTTTTTCCCCTGGGAATATTTTTTTGAGTTTTTTTTTTTTTTTTAATTTCAAAATATTATAGGGATACAAATGTTTTTGGTTACATGTATTGATTTTGTTATGCTTGAGTCAGGGTTATAAGCATGCCCATCATTCAGATAGCGTTCATTGTACCCATTAGGTAGGTTTTCGCCCATTCCCTCCCCTCATCCTTGATTTCCACTAAGTTTTACTTCCCTGAGACAGAGCTTTTCTTGATGATTGAGAAAGATTGGAAAGGAAACTAGATTTTCGTTGACAAACAGATCTAAACAAGCAGAAATAACATCTTTGTTGGTACCTCACTGCCATCAGCTATAAAGGACAGATTTTTTTGCTAAAAGCTTAGGAATAGAATTTGGGGTACTTTCCAAAAAGTATAAAGTGAAAGCAGACTTTATGGCTCCTAGAAAGTTTTCACCCAAGAATTCTATGTAATGTAGACTTGAAAATTAATGCTTTTTCCTCCAGAAGAATTTGCTTCAAAAATTTAATCTAGTAACTAATTAATTCTCATACATTCTCCTCAATATTTTTCTCACAGACTTTCATGATATGAATAATATCAAAATAAATCAGTAGCATTATGATCTACTTCAGCATAGTACTTTGTCCCATAAACACAATGCAATGAACATTTCATGTGTCATACTTTTTACTCCTTCAATATCAACAAAACTTTTTTTTTTTTTTTTTGAGACAGAGTCTCACTTTCTTGCCCGGGCTAGAGTGAGTGCCGTGGCATCAGCCTAGCTCACAGCAACCTCAGACTCCTGGGCTTAAGTGATCCTACTGCCTCAGCCTCCCGAGTAGCTGGGACTACAGGCATGAGCCACCATGCCCGGCTAATTTTTTTTTTTTTTTTGTATATATATTTTTAGTTGGCCAGATAATTTCTTTCTATTTTTAGTAGAGACGGGGTCTCACTCTTGCTCAGGCTGATCTCGAACTCCTGACCTCGAGCGATCCACCCGCCTCGGCCTCCCAGAGCTAGGATTACAGGCGTGAGCCACCGCGCCCGGCCAACAAAACTTATTTACTGCATAGTTGCCAATAAATACTAAGCTTTATGCTTTGTAATAAATATTTCTAAGTGATAAAAAATGTTCTTAAGAAATAATTGATATTTGAGGATGGTATCTGAAGTAATACATATGTTAATTAGCTTAATTTAGCCATTCCACAATGTATATATATTAGAAACACGTGTACATGATAAATATGTACAATTTTATCAGTTATGAAAAATAAATATTTGAGTGTGATAAAATATTTTATTGAGTAATAAAAATATAAAGCAGTTAAAACAATGGGATATATACCTTAATAATTGTATTGTTTGCTAATCCATCTTCAACTACAGTCAAAAATTGGTCCCCAAAGTTCATCATATCTACTACCATATTTCATCAAATTTTTTATGAGCCAAAAATATGTCCCAAGAAATCCATTATATTTATGCAGTTAAAAATGGCTCAGCCTGCTAATGGGTATAAATTTTCTTTTAGGATGGTGAAAATGCTCTAAATTTAATTATAATGGTTGTATACTCTGAACATAAATGAAAAACTATTGAATTGTACACTTTAAATGAGTGAATTTTATGGTATGTAAATTACACCCAAGAAAGCCATTTTAAAAATAGGTCAATGACAGTAAGAGCTTTTTGAAAAGTTCAACAAAATTGACAAAACTTTAGCTACACTACCTAAGAAAAAATGAGAGAAGACTCAAGTAAAATCAGAAATGAAAGAGGAGGCATTATATTACTAACTGATGCCACAGAAATTAAAAGGATAAGAGACAACTGTGAATAATTATATGTCAATAAATTAGATAACCTAATGAATGGATAAATTCCTAGAAACATACAATTTACCAAAACTCAATCATGAAGAAATAGAAAATCTAAACACACCTACAACTAGTAAGGAGATTGACTCAGTAATCAAAATCCTGCCAACTAAGAAAAGCTCAGGGTAAGATGGCTTCACTAGTGTATTCTGCCAAACATTTGAAGAATTAATGCAAATTCTTCTTACTCTTTCAAAAAATTGAAGAGGATGGAACGTTTCCAAACTCACTTTGTGAGGCCAGCATTACTCCTATACCAAAGCCAGAAAAATACACTACAAGCGAAGAAAACTACAGGCCAATATCCCTGATGAATATAGATGCAAAAGTCCCCAACAACATATAAGCAAACTGAATTCAACAGCACATGAAAGGGATCATATACCACGACCAAGTGGGATTTAATCCTGAGTTTCAAAAATGTCTCAATATATGAAAAACAAACAATATGATACCACATTAGCAGAATGAAGGACATAAATCACAGGATCATATCAATAGATGCAGAAAAAGCATTTGACAAAATTTATCACTCTTTCATGATAAAAACCACTCAACCAACTAGGAATAGAAGAAAATTACCTTGTCATAATAATGGCCATATATGAAAAGCCCACAGGTAACATTATACTCAACAGTGAAAAACTGAAAGCTTTTCCTCTAAGATCTGGAACAAGGCAAGGATGCGCACTCTTACCATCTCTATTCAACATAGTACTGGAAGTCCTAACTAGAGCAATTAGGCAAGAAAATGAAATAAAAGGCATTCAAACTGGAAAGGAAGAGGTTATCTATGGCCACAGATGATATGAAAGTGTATACAGTATACAGAAAACCCTAAAAATTCCTCAAATTTTGAATAAAAATTTAACTACTAGAATAAACGAATTCAGCAACATTATAGGATACAAAATCAAAAATTCAGTTGTGTTTCTACACACTAACAATGAACAATCCAAAAAGGAAATTAAGAAAAAAATACCATTCACAATAGCATCAAAAAGAATAAAATACTTAGGAATAATCTTAACCAAGGAAGTGAAAGACTTGTACACTAGAAACTATAAAACTTGCTGAAATAAAGGCAATGCAAATAAATGCAAAAACTTCCTATGTTCATGAGTTGGAAGACTTAATATTGTTAAAATGTCCATAAAAAACAAGGAAATCCTGGCATTTGCCACAACATGGATGAACTTTGAGGTTATTACGTTAAGTGAAACAAACCAGTCACAGAAAGACAAATATTGCATGGTTCCACTTATATGAGGTATCTATTAATAAAATAGTCAAACTCAAGGGAGCAGAGAGTGGGACGGTTATTGCCCGGGGCTCGAGGGAGGGAAGATAGGGAGTTTCTGCAATGAGTATAGAGTTTCAGTCCTGCAAGATGAAAGAGTTCTAGAAATCTTCTGTACAACATTGTGATTATAGTTAACAGTACTGTACTGCACACTTACACATCTGTTAAGAAGGTAAATTTCATTTTGTTCCACAAAAATGAAAAAAAAAAGCGGTCGAATCTTCTAGGAATGCAGAATATCACAGGTGAGACAACAGGGCTCTGACGCTTTTGTTTACTTCAATAATAAAAAGTCCTATGTCTGTTGTCACTGGAATAGTATTTACTGGAAGCAGCCTCTTCAGAGCCCTCTACACCTGTCTTTGCCCACCAGGAATCTGCAGTTAGCTTGACAGCATAAGGAGTTTAATGTCAGATTTACTATGGAAAGACTCTTTGTGGTGGCACAAGGAACCCTAAAACACTGGATACAGTCAGTTTCTTATGACAATTTCCAGAAGAAAAGGTCACAAGTTGGACAGGCTGCCTGCTAGAAGGGCTGTCAGTGCACACGTCATGCCCTGAACCCTGAAATGGAAGTGCCCATATCTGTGTGACCAGGGCTGAACAATTCTAAGCTCTTTTTCTAAAGTCTCAAATTCCCACAAGAATCTCATACTTCCTGCCTCACTTGTGGTTCTGACCTCAGGCTAAAAGTGAAAATAGTCTGCCTGTTTCCTCCTGAACATTTTCCCAAAATAGATAAAGAGGTTGCTTCTTTTTCAGCACTTGCTAACTTGCATCAGTCTGTCTCTCTCTTTCCCCTCTTCCTTATCATCAGCTGAGTCTCAATCCAGTTTCTTCTACACTTAGATTCATGATTATGGACCCACCAGCTATCCCTAAGAGCCATAGGCTGGAATGAACACTTTCCCTGCAAATTACCTGTGGAGGGAATGGAGGTGCCTCCCACTTCCAGTGAAGATTTATCAAGTACAGTTAGCATGGTTCACAGACTGGATCCTGGCTATACACAAAGTGTGGTCTGAGGACCAACAACAAAGGCATCATGTGGGAGCTTGTTCAATAGACATAACCCTACACCCCACCCCAGACCTGCTGAATCAGAACCTGCATTTTAACAAGACCCTTTGATGATCTGAATACACATTAAAGTTTCAGAAGTCCTGCTATAAAATCTAAATATATTTTGGGACAAGACTGTGGAAAGGGCCATTTACAGAGTAAATAAATAATATTAATTGAATACATATTTTTTGAAAGACCGAGTGATTTGCTTTCTTTAAAATACGAGGAATAAATAAATCCAATTTCTTTATGTATAGGGCCTTGAAACATCAATGAGCTTAATGAACCTTCAGCAGTAAAACTTAACTACGTATTCTTTTTCTTTATATTTTAATAAATCTGATTGCATGAGACAGCTTCAAACTGTATCAGCGACAAATAGGTGTGTTTTCATAACTTAATATATGGCAATAAACCCCCCCCCCCAAAAAAGGGGGAAGCAGGGCATAAAGAAAGTGTATGTGTCTCAACAGGTGAATCTAGCATGACGTGAAGGGAATTTAAGGGCCAGGGCCCTCACCTGCACTGGCCTCTTCCAAGGACCAGGAACTTAGTCAAAATTTTGTTCTCTTTTCTTACAGATAGCTTTAAAAATTATGTAACCTTAAAACTCCAGTTAGCATGAACCAGCTGTGATTTAATTAATGATAAGAACTATTTTTAACTTTGGCATATACATTTTTGAAGTCCTTTCAATACACTAGGAAATACTTAGCATTTCACCAGTACCATTCAATCTACAAATGAAGAATATGTAAATTTATGTCTTTTACCAAATTTGAGAAGTCTTCAGCACTGTATCTCCTGGTGCTTTGCTGGCACTGCTCACTTGTTCGTTCTTTCTGGGACTTCAATGCCATGAACATTAGAGCTTTTGTTACAATCTCACAGGTCGATGAGGCTCTGTTCATTGTTTATCATTATTCAATTTTTTTCATTATTCAAATGGGATAATTTCTCTCATTATGTCTTCCAGTTCATTGATTCCTTCCTCTCTCCCTTTTATTATGCTTTTGAGCCCATCCACTGAGCATTTTCAGTTTTTGTATTTTCAGTTCTAAAATTTCTGTTTGGTTCTTCTTTATATTTTATATTTCTTTGCTGAGCTTTCTATGTTTTCATTTATTTCAAATGTGTAATTGCTTGTTGAAGCATTTTTATCATGGCTGCTTTAAAATCCTTGTCAGATAATTCTGACAGTCATCTCAAAGTTGGCAGCTGTTGCCACTTTTCATACAATTTGCGATCTTCCTGGTTCTTGATATAACAGTGATTTTCAAATGAAACCTGAACGTTTTTATATTATGCTCTGAGACTTTGGATCTTATTTAAACTCTCTGTACTCACTGGCTTTTTCTGATCCTGTTTCAACAGGGGAAGGGAGGACACCGCCTCATTATTGCCAGATGGAGACTGAAGTCCAAGTTCCCTACTTGGCCTCCGCTGCCACCCCAGTGGGAGTTCCTTGTTATTACTGGGTTTGGTTGGAGTCTCTGGCTCCCCATGTAGTCTCCTGAGGCACTGAGCTGAGGGTGGCCTCATCACTACTGGGCAACGGGGAAAGTCCTGAGTCTCCACCAGGCCTTCTCTATCACAACCCCAGCAGGAAGGGGAAGGGGCACAAAATTTTTGCTGTGTGAATGTGGAAGTCTACCTAGGTGGTCTCTGATACCAACCTAACAAGAGAATTGTTACAGCCTCTGGAAAGTGAAAGAAAGTCTATAATCCCTGCTTAAACCTCCCCAGCATGGGTATAGGTGAGGCCACAGTTTTTTTCTGTGGTTTCGTGAAGTAGAGAAATTAGCATCTACAAGTCTTCTGTCTTGCTTTCTTGTCCCTTTCTTACTTTTCCAGCTAGAGAGAGTAAGTTTCATTGGGGGCTCTTTTGTCTGTACTCATTGGCATTCTCAGGTTGTTGGTTTCTTGAGTATCAAGTCTCAGATACATGAGACAAAAAGAAAATGTAGGGAACTCATTCCCAGGTCATTCCTCTGGTTCTGATGTCCCTAACCAGTCTCCCTCCTCTCCACCCTTTGGAATCCTCTTGTATTTCTTCTATATCTAATGCCCAGCGTTTTTAGTTGTATTTAGTAGGAGGAATAGATAAAGTACATTTACTCCAATTATCTGAAAGTAGAAGTCTGCATTTTTAATTTAGATAGCTATTACCTAATTGCCTTCCATAGACCAATTTACATTTACACGTCAGTTGAACCAATTACATTTCTGCAGAGTTGACACTACTTTACGACATTGGTTTTCATTGCAGAAATTGTTTTTGCCCTTACACCTAAATTAACCTGGTCATAGGGGTTCCACACTTGCCACTTTACAGTCAACTTAAGAATTTTTAAGGGAAATTCTTCCTTATAGGATAGAAAAGAAGTAATGGTGTTCAGAAGTGAGCTTCCTGTAGATTCCTTCTTCTCTCCTTTGCCTCCGACCCAGCTCCTGTTCATCTAATTCGAAGGCTATGCGTGAAATGTTCTGAGCCTTCTCTACTTACAGAAATGAACACACACAGAGTCCTGACAAGGGGAATTTTATTCGAGTACCTGGTATCTCCTTTTAGTTTATTCTAAGTCAGACTATCTTCAACAAAACTCCCTTGACATTTGTGGTATAATATTGAGACTACTCCCTAGTCTATGTTTGCTTCTTTTTGTCAGTTTTCATCAGTATTTTGGAGGGTATTTACATCTGAGTATGTGTGTGTAGGAGGGTGAACTGCCATCATTCAAAGAAGCCTCGAGTGCTCACTTTTTACAAGTAGCTTTTTTTCAGAGGCAGAAATAAGCCAATACATGTGAGAAAACTAAGGATGGGCAACAGCAATTTTGCCAGATGAGTATCCACTTTCTTCACTTGTTTCAGCCCTCGCACTTGATTATACCACTTTATTTTCCAGACTTGTTTGTCTTAAATGTTACTTTCAACACTGGTGTGAACAAAGCATTCCAAGAACAAGAGGGGAGTAAAATTAGGAAGTCCTACCATTTAAAACAGGAATACAATTAAAACACCCTCCCGCAGGTAAAGCTTATTGCCATTAATACACGGTCCCCATAAAGGTTTTTGTTTTAATTCAGCAGCTGAAGCTCCTGCTTTTCTCTACAAAGAAACACATATACATGAAGTAAAAGGATTATCTCCTTGTCAAACTCAACAGAGGGTGTGTGTATAGATATATAAAAACTTCTGATAAAATATTTGTTCATAGATATTTTGGAGAAAAAAGAAATACACAAAAATGTTAAATCTACATAATACCCCCTAGCTATAAACTACTTGAAATATTTTCAGAATATTTTGCTCTGGTCTCTTCTGTATTTTCCTGTTTTTTTTCTTTTTATAAAACTGACTCATATCATAAATACAATTTTGAACCCTGCTTTATTCACTTAACATAATAATGTGTTTTCACATTTGGTTAAGTGGTCTTTAAAATCACAAGTCTTTAATAGTTGCAATAATAATATTCTACCTTATGAAAGTGCCATAATTTATTTAAATATTCTTCTATTTGAGGATATTTAAGTTTTTACATTCTTACCATTTTTATTATAATAACCCTGCAATGCAATATCCTTTTACATAAATCTTTGACTTCATTTTTTCTCTAGGGGGAATGCTAGAATTTGGATTACTGGATTGCAGCACTCTGCTCCCTCCCAGAGCTGGGAACACTGTTGTGGGTCAGGGCCAAACTCACTCTTGGCCACAGCACTTAGAATTGACTGCAGATTCTGCCTCTCTCTCGCAAGACACTGTTGGGGTTCTCTTTAGAGTGCTTATTTCCTGTGCAGTGGTGTGGCCAGGCAAGCCTAGAGCTCTTCCAGCTTGCACAAAGTTGTATTTGCCTCTCCTGCTCCTTGGAAAGGCTGCTGGGAACCAGGGAAACTGAGTTCTGTATGTTTACTTCTGGTTTGTACTCTGCCTATTCTCACCACTGGCATAGTGAGGACCAAAATGAGAGTGAGAGTCAGTAGAAAGGCGAGAAACACTTTTTGTAGGAAGCCCTGCTGCTAATTTAATTCAGGACAAATAAAATAGTTTCCATGCTATAAAAAAATAGCATTTTTAAAACAAAACTGGGAACACTATATCTCTATGTAAAGTACACTTTTGTGATTTTTTTTTTGTTTTTTTGGCTAAAATTTAGGCACTACATAGTTTCACTACACTGATTGTGATGCTTCCCCTCTGATCACATGTTGCTCTCAGTAAGGCACATTTGAAGCTGTTTTTTTCCTTTTCTTAATAAATCTTATAGTTATTTAACTGTAAAAATGTGGCTTATCATAACATTATATTCTTTAAAACAAGAATGCTTTCCATTGCCACCAAGACAAATAGCAGTAACTTTATAGAAAGAAGCACTCATCTGTCAACCTACTTTAAAACACCAAATTTCCATCAGCTGTTTGCTCTTCTTGGAGTATCCTTAGCAGGAAAGGATTTACATTTTATTTATTCATGTCCCTGGTTCAATTTTCTGTTGAAGTATTAGGGTTTTTTTCTTCTGGATTTGGAGAAAGCCATTTAAATACTAATGATATTAACCCCATGTCTATCACATTGTTGCAACTATTGTTCCCAGTTTTCATTGCCACCTGATTTTATATCTGGTGGATTTCTTTTTTATCATTCAGAAATATTTAAATATAGTACACAAAAATATTTTACTTTAACATTTGTTTCTTTATTTTCTCAATTAGAAAGGTCACTGTCCCAACCCCAAAATTACATACATATATTTTTTTCATTAATTATATTTTCTACTTCTAGTTTTATTACAAACTTAATATTTTTTAAATTTAGTATTATTATAATTTTAAACAGTGATCAAATATCATTTTTGAAAAATTTGATGCTTCATTGATTTTGATACCACTTTTATCATAAAGCAAATTACTTCATATATGTTTTTAATAACTCTTTTAGTTGTACCACTGCTGATTCTTAGACTGTTTACTAGAGGTGTGTCATATATTTAATATTTTGTAAAACAATTCTTCTATATTATCATTACTTTTTATTTTCCTCAAAATTGTAAGTAGCTCACCCATTTCTTCTTCTAAATGAATTTTAGATTCAATAATTCAAGTTTCAAAATTTCTAAATGAACTTCAGAATCAATAATTCAAGTTAGATTTTAAACATTAGATTTAAATTTTATGATTATTTAAGATAATGTTTATAAGCAGTAAATATGTAAAAGGCATTCAAGCTCACTAGTAACCACGGAATTGAAAGTTATTTGCCAACTAATAAGTAGGTAAAAAATTTTAAAGCTTGACAATGTCCCGTGTTGGTATTAAATATGAGTGACACGGGCATTTTTATAGACCACTGGTGAGAAAGGAGATTGACACAGTTATTTTAGAGGAAATTTGTCAGTATCTATCAAAATGCAAAATGTGAGTACAATTTGTTCAACAATTCTCCTTCTAGGAATCTATCCAATAGGCATTCTTACACATGTACATAAAGATATAAATAAGGTAGTTCACTACAGTACTATTTGTAATAACCCCATATTGAAATCCACATAAAAGTTTCATCTGTAGGGGAATGAGAAAATAAATTATGAAGTATCCATAAAAGCAACATAGATACTAAAAAGAATGAAGTAGATATATGTGTAATAATATGCAAAAATCTCTTAAGATATATTACTAAATAAAAAGATAAGTTTCAAAACAATATGACCAACACTGCCTCCATGCACCCAGTGCTAGATGAGCTCTTCCTGCCTCCACTTACAGACTTTGATGGTATGTTGTGCAGGACAGAAAGCCCTACCACCTAGGATGGGTTTTATTCTTCTCCTCCAGCACTACCTACTAAACAAGGATGGTAAATTTCTGGGAGCTGCAGTCTATGACTATATTAAAAAACAGTTGTTACAGAGAAGAAGATCTGCTACAGTATTCTGAACGTGTCAAAAGCACCACCCACAGGAGATGATTGCCCAGGCTTTCGGAGGGGTATGCAAATCCAATGTTGGCCAATAATATTTATTCTCAATTCAGTTCCATCAACCTGTAATCAATAGAAATTCCACTAGAAATCCAGCAAAAGGCTATCAGTCTTATTTTCCGCCAGTATAATGTTTTTATTTTTGTGTGTCACCATTGGTATGGAATGTGGAAGTGGAAAGTTGGGAGAGGCTGCATCAGGGTCTATCAGCCAGATGACACTATAAACATGTAATTCTGTGTTTCAAAGTAAAGTCCAAAATGTAAAATAACAATGCTAATGGACAAAAAGGCCATAAACAAAAAATATATGTGGGCACACACAACTCTCAGAACACTTTTCTCCACCATGGTGGGCGTATCTGCTGCTTACTAACCAAGCACAGTGGCTCTCCAGGGTTTTAATTCCCCCCCAAGGACCAAGAACCCATTTATTGTGTGTATGTGCAGAGAACAGGGAAATGTTTCTATGGCAGCTGCTCTGAAGCGCAGAGGCAAAGGGAGAGGAAGGAATGAAGGGAAGAATTAAGGAATATAGAAAGGCTGATCTGGGTAGAAATAAAGGTAAACAGCGAGGGATGAATAGAGGATTAATACCTGTGAAGTGATGAAAGAGCACAGACTCCAAAAGGGGGTATAAGAGAAAACACCATAAATAATCTGTGGGAGATGGAAGCTCCACTGGAAAAGACATTCAGATTAGTTTTGTTCAGACTTAAAACTGGGATTTAGTGCCATCAGAAAATAGTAGGTAAGCGTGACAACTTAGGCCATTTATCACAGTTATCATTTCTACTGATAAGCATTTCTTTGTTTGAATAAATGCCCATTATAAAAAACAAAGTCACAATCGTATTAACAACTCAGCATTTAGTGAGGGTACCCCTAAAGAAATGTCGGCAAAAATATAATATAGAAAGAATCATTATATGATTTTTTTGTCTTTTAATGGAGATAAATGTGCTAGAAGAATATCTCTCACTGTTTAAGTGTAGAAATTTATGTTCAGGTTTTATATTTCCTGTAATTTTCAGGTGAGAAGTGAGAAATGTTTAAAATTGTACAGTATCAGTAAATTACGATGTATATCAGGATTTTGTTGGCTCTTGTCAGCTACTCATAGCAAGATAAGGCAGCAAAGGAGTCTTGCAGTTTCATTAGTCTTGCAGTTAGAGCAAGTGTGTCTGAGTGGGTGTGTGAGTGTGTATGTATGTGTATGCACATACTTGCACACATGTGCTGCAGTGGGCAAAGCATAATACTCACTCTGATCTCAATTCAGGGGCAAAAGAAAACTAGAGAGATTCAGGAACCAGGGCAAATGCAGAAAGTGAAGCAGCAGTCCTCAGAAGCCCTCCTGCAATGGTCAGCACATAGCTATCTATCAATGGAGAAGCAGCAGGGTCCTCTCCTGGGACTGGACTGCTGGAGTAGCCCAGCTCAGCACAGCTAGTGGGGGCCTCCTTCCTAGTGTGGAGACCAAATGACTGAATAAGAAGAGAATTCTGACCGACCTATGCCACCTCAGGCTGCCTGAGCCTTGGGAACTCAGGCACAGAAGTTTTGCTGTTACTAAGAGGCACCAAATGGCAGAGCTGACAATGGGTTATGAGCGCGGAGTACCACACCCAGGGTCATGCAAATTACAGTAACCCACAAACACCACCAAAGGGTCTCCTACTAGCAGTAGTAGCATAACATCACATCCAGTTTCAAGGGACAGAATCTTCTCAAAGGTGAAGTTTTCTCATGTAAAGTCTGTGTTAATCACTGTTTCATGGAATCACAGGAATGTTAGGCAGGGACCAGGAGGAAGGGGAAATGGGCAGAGGCAAGGTAAGGGAGACATACTGGGTAGAGATACTGTTGCTGGCCAATTAGGAGGGTAAGAAAACCACAAATCAAAGAGATGACCCAACCACAGAAACAAACACCTTGGGGCAGGCACACAGATGAGCTGGCAGGACCTTAGGTGAACCATCCTCAATAACATAGTAAAAATCACACCCACCAGGGCCATGACAGTTTACAGATGTCATGGCAACCCCTGTAAGTTACCCTATAAGGACAAATTAAGGGAGGGTCCCCTGGTTCCAGGAAATCTCCACCCCTCTTCCTGGGATCAAAGTGAATATTTGCCCAGCATTTAGCACACCATAAGATGTAGACCTAAAAGTAGAAATGTTCAAAACACAGGGTCTTCTCCACTGTGGAGACAGACCCGTTCCCACTCCAGAGCATACTGTGCTTTAATAAACCTTGCTGTTTGGCTTGCGTATTCCTGCTTGGCTTGCTCATTCATTCCGTTGACTCTGTACCAGTAACCATCCTTTGGTCCTGAGAACCAAGAACCAGGGAACACGACACAAACCCAGTCCTGACAGGAAGATGACTCTGGAAGAGCCAGCAGACCATCTAGTGCCTGCCCAGGCTCCAGTGTAACCTGCCATTTGACTCTGAGCATCATCACTTCACCCTCCAGGGCCTGGATTTTCTCATCCCAATAGTCTCTATGGCCCCTTCTGAAAACTCTTAAAGCCCCGTGAACTTTTGTTATGAAGCTCTTATTACAAATATTCTCTTAGTAAAATTATTTTGACACTCTCAATTATTCAACAAAGCAAAAGGAAATAATCACACTTCAAATGAGATGTCCAGAACATTCCAGCTTGTTACACAGAAATCCTTTGAAAAGTAGACATAGCAACAGCATAGCAAAGCCTTGGGGATCAGAGATCCAAGAAGGCAAGTCAGGAAGGAACAGTGCTAAGGAGGTCAGGAGGAGGGAGGTCGGTCAGTCACCTAGGGAATGCCAGGACACAGTAAACAATTACTAGGCAGGAAGTTGCAGCCTGGAAAATCAACTAAGAAAAAGGGAAGAAGAGAGGGAGGAAGGGTGGGCTAGCACACATTCCATGTTACATGGTGCACTGGGGAAAACAGAACCATGAGTGACAGGTTTGGACCATAAGTCCTGCCTTAGCTCAATTTGCAACTTTGATCAAGTTACAGCTTTTTGAGCTTTGGGTTCTTATCTGTAAAATGAAGAGTTGGGATTGTCCAGATGACAGTTAAGGATAAATGGACTTTGACATAATTAGGCGAATAGAGCAGAGTCACATACTACATGGACCTAATTTTATGGAGAAACATGCGCCCTTTCTAATGGGACTGTTTGGGTATCCTGCTATATAAAGCCCAGTGTGTTCAGTTCAGAGCTCCTCATCTTTTATGGAATTCCAATCCTGATACAATGCTCATACCTTAGATTTTTTTTAGAATCATCTTGCCAAGAGCTCAAAATATTCCACAGAAGTCTTTGAAATTAACAAATCAGGGTTATTCTTATGTCTTGTTTAACAGGTAAACCACCATTTAAAGAAAACAGGCTATTTGCCACAGATGATACAGAAAGTTAAGGAGGACACTCAGAAATACTGGTCCCTAAAGGAAGGGGGAAAAAATCAATAGCATGTCCAGGAGCCTTTGTCCCCTGAAGGTCTGCAACCCACAACATCCAGAGGCAGCCAGGCCTGCTCACGGCCCTTCCTATTCACAGACACTGATATGGCAGGAGGCAAATTCAGAGCATATGTAGGTTAGATTTTTCTGACCTCAGTGGACAGTTGCCACATTGGAATTTAAGACATTCAAGAACAGCATTCTAAAAAATGCTCACTGATTGTCTCTGCTTTATCTATGGAAATTTTCAAACCACTTTTTCATCTACCATTTCTCCCCTCTTACTAACAGCTGCCCCCTCAAATTTACAGTATAGTAAATCTCTAATGGCTCCTTCACAAATAATCTGAAAATGACAGGCACGTTTCACCTTTGTCTTGCCAGGATTTCACAAGGTTGAGAACACAGGTTTACTGTGAAACCCATCATTACAAAACCATCCCCATCTGGCAAAGGGAAAGACCTCAGTCAATAATGTTCTGCTGAGAGTCAGTAGAGAAAACCAAAGCCAAAGCAGGGAAAAGGGGCAGAGAGCAACTCTAACTTACAAAAGCACAGCCCACTTTGTTCGACTCACAAAATCATAGCCTGCTTTGTTCAACTTGTCCTCTAAAGAGGATATATGGACTAGAAATTTTTTATTGCCGCAGCCTCATTCCACAAAATAAGACTACATTTACTCATCTTTCTGGACGGCCAAGAAATAATGATACATCTTGTAAATATAGGTTGGTTACTTCAGGGAGGGGGTTAGGAATTAATTTCAAATCTATCACATAGATTCAAGCTATTTCCCATGAGATTTCATACCAAGCCACAGCACTGGAAGCCATAATTTCCATATTTATTGAAAACAGCATCTCAGCCAAAGTGGTGCATTGTGTCCTCACAGTGAGACCTCGCCCAAAGAAATAGAATTACCTCACACTATCATCATAAGTGTCTAGGGTCTTTTTCAGAAAACTATAATATTTGACCCCCTAATTCAGAGAAAGTTTCCTTAAATGCACTGAGCTTTTGCAAAGACTATAATTTAAAGAACTGATTTCTAACCTAATAAACTTTCTTACCAACTAAACCAAAAAGTTTAAATCTGTGCAGTACATAGTAAGTCATAATAGAATCAAATGGTTATTATTTTTTTAATCCTTGTACCTCCCAGCAGCATTGCTGTATCTTTATTTACTTATGATTATGTATTTTATTCTCCAAGGTTGTTTCACAATCTGTTTATATAAACTGTGTGTCCGTGTGTGTATCTGTGTATGTGTGTTTGTGTGGGTGGGGGCACAGACTCATCTAACTTCAGACTGTTATGAAATAGCTGATGATAAAAGACACTATCCATGTGTAATATATATAAATATTGACTTTTAAAACTACTCTTGATGGATGGCATTATGTAATTAATTCATTGTGGCTTCAGGCTCAGATTAAAACTTTCCACAAATCTGGTTATTTTGTTTTAGTTTTCCTTTGTTCTAGGAGTATTAATACCTTTTTGGGAACTATAAACAGCAAAGAATTGGCATGTACATTTACCAGAAAACAAAAAAGTTACATATGCAAACTTTTTCACTAAGAGAAAAAGTGTGGAAAATTAAGTAAAATTAATGAGAACAAACTATTGTACATAACTGTTAAGGACCCAAAATTTTCTTAAGAAGTTTTGTACTTAAGATACACTGACAAAAGGCTAAGATCACCAGTACCTGATTCGATTCACATTTATTAATTGAAATGAATTGAAAATAAAAGGCATTGATTGGGCAGTCTGACTTGGGGGCAAGCACTTAATCTTTAGGGTTGACAAGCAACCTCCCCTAACACATCTATGGTGTCACTGGATAGACCATGAGTCTGACCCAGTGTGGTTTGTATGTTTTAAAAAATAGACTTCACATCTGTAAGTGCTTTATCTAGAATTTTTTTCAATGCTGTTTAAATAAATTAAAAATTGTCATCTATTGTTATTCTTGATATTATTATATAAAAATACATATTCTGGCCAACTTACAAAATTAATCTCAAAATATTTTCCCAATATTATTACATTAAAATTAGATTACATACCCTCAAAAAAGAGCATCTGTTTTTAATCTCTGAGTAGTTGAAACCATGCAATAATTTTATGCCCTATTTAAAAATGTCATCTTTCTAAGGGAAAAAATTAAATTTAAGGTTGATCCCAATCATATCTACTACTATTGCTCCTCAATTCTAGGATGCATGCTTGTTTCACATTTGAACATTTTTGAAAATAAGATGTATCTCAAAGTAGTATCTATGTTAAATGTTGTGTTCTCTCTTTTCCTTCTAAAACACTGTTAATGCATCTAGCAATCCATGGTAGATCAGACATGAGAAAATACGCTATGTTCTGCATGCCTACTACTTACCATGTTCTTCTAGATGCTTAAGACACAGAAATCTGTGACAAGCAGGCTCAGAACAATAGGCCGATTCCTCAGGAGACAATTTTTTTTAGAGTGCTAAACTGTTACTTGAGTAATATGCACCAATCAATTCAAATTTCATCATGTAATCCTTCATAACTAGTACTCTCAATTGGCAAAAAGTCTGCTCCCTCCTCTCCCACCCATCTACACAAAGAACACCTGCCCAGCATCATCTGTCTATCTCATTTGAATACTTCATCAATATTGCCTGCTAAAATTGTAAAATCAAATAAGCACGGCTGATGGTCATGGAGTAAAGAAAGTGAGATGTTTTATTATTTAAGATTTAAATCTTTTAATATCCCAATTACTTGCTTGATTTTGAAAACACACACACACACACACACACACACACACACACACACACACACAACCTACAGCAAAATTGACAATAAGTAAAACAGAAAAAACTTTCACTATTTTTTCCCCAGACCATTGATCCTGCCTGGGCCAAAGAAAGCAAATGACTTAGTGAATCTAAACATATATTACATTTTTATTAGCTAAAAGTCATTTCCCCTTATGCCTCCATTAAATAAATGTTGAGCAAATATTTACAGATTTGGAAAAGGCATCAAGGTATAACTGACCAAGAAACCCCACATACGTTGGACCAGCCCTCAGCAAAGCCAGAACCCAAAGCTCAGGCCTTTCTGTTTCCAAATCTGGCTTTACAATCTCAAAAATCCTGGGTTCAGAAAGGTAACTCAAGAAACCCCACAGGTAGTAAGAAACAAGAACTAAATTCAGGCCTCCCTCGTCCACACCCCGGGGTTTTGTCCAAATTTGTTGAGAACCTACTCTGAACAAAGTGCTATCCCAGAGTGGTGTACACAAGGATAAGACATGATCCTGCCCTCAAGGCCCCTGACTCTCTATAAGGAATTACGTGATTTAAATCAATTCTTCTGAAATCAGAGACAAGAAGTAACACAGAGTAACAGAAATTTTTTTAAAAGAAGTTTCATGTGCCTATATAGATACTGCAAATTAAAAGAAGCTTTTCAGTTTGATAAAGTCCTAAAACGTAAATAATCAAGATAAAAATAATTATAAGTCATAATGTTAATATTTAATATTTATTGAACATTGACTACATATCATGAACTTTTTAGGTGCTTTTCATCATTTAATCCACAACAAGATCCTTAGATATTATCATCCTAATTTACAGAAGAGGAAACAAAAAAGCTAAAGGAGTTACTTAAGAACTTATCCAAATTTACATATGCTAATAAACACTACAAAACTCAGCCTCCAATTTCAAAAGATCATACCATTATCCTACAAATAGGATAACAACTCTCTTACATACAAACAAACACACACACATACAAACACCCAGGTCCAGTTTTACCTGTCTCTCTTTATGGTCTGCTTGCTTTGATTCTCTCAAAATTGAATCAATATAGGGAAAGAGCTGGAAGCTGAGAGAAATACTACCTATACTGAGTTGGTCATTGGTGATAAATAAATAAATCAATAAGGGGATGAACAGGAAGAGTTTAAACAAGAACATTTCTACCATGTTACACTTTAATTGTGAATTGAAGTAATTATTGGGAAGAAAAGGACAGTATTTTTAGAAAAGTAATTAAATTTAGTGTCACTGACACTAAGGTCATTTCAACAAAAAGGATTTTCACAGTAATAGAAGCAGAACTTAGGGCAGAAGCACCCAAGAGATGGCTACAAGAGAATGAAAGATCAATTTGCCCCCACGTTCAAAGAGAAGAAAGTATAAACCCATTTCCCCAAGATTCTCCTGGGATTAGATTCCTTTACTTAATTAATTACTCATCCATAATACTATCTAAAAAATGTGACCCTGCAGTTTTCTACAGATAACTTGCTGTAGCCTCAACAACTCTATTTATTGGAATTATCCATTTTCCTGTCTAATAGAGTCCAGAGTTTAAACTACCTTCACTTGAGCTGATATTCTAATTCCTCATTTATGCTACAGTTGTGTTTGTACCAAAAGTTATGAAATATTTATGTCCATGATCAAACAAAGTCCAAGGTAAAGAAAAATACAAGTAGAAAATGAAGAGAAAAAAACATTCATGTCACTGTCTTTCACAGTATTAAATAAAATAATTACAATAATGTGGGGGAAAATATTATCTATAAAAATGAACCCAAGCCATTTTTATAGAAATCATTTGAAGAAGAATTGTTATCATAAACTGATTTACATGTTTATACATGTTCTGTCTCACTGATGTGCAAGCTTCCCTACCACATAATAAGTTCTTAAGGACAATGGTTAGATTCAGAAACCCCATTTCCTACATGGGATATGCCAAGGACTGAGGGTGGGTCCATAGTGTCTGTGTTCCCTACTGTCTACCTCCAGCTGTGAATGAACTGAGAAGATATGCTAATGATCAGAATCAGTTTAGTCACTACAGAGCCAGCACAGCAACTATGGTAGATGCTTATTTAATATGAGCTGGACGAAACAGAAATAACATCAGTGTTATCCAATTACCTCCATTAACAACCACTTGAAACAAGCTTTGATGTATCTTCCAAATTGTTTGGTTTGTTTCTCCCTTTGGAATAGCTACTATTTTAAAAGTTGAAGCATATGGTAATACTTAGCAAGAAGTAAATATTTAACCCAATCTCTACTAAGTAAAGCCCTTTTATATATAATCTGAAGACATCCTGGAGATAGATAAATATACACACACTCACACACACACATATATACATATATAAGCTGGCACTATGATGTAGTGCTATTTTCTACATGGTAGCAGCAAATAGAGATTTACGCACCAAGAGGAAGCATTTATTTTCCATCATTCCATCTGCTGAAACACATTAACTTTCCCCCCTCTTTCTCTACCTCTTCGGTCATGTCTACCTTTACGTTCAAAATACAGAATCTGGTTAACGAGTACAGAATTTCACTAAACAGTCTTCTGCTTTGTGTGCTGTCTCATTCCATTCCCACTGCAAAGCTCCTAAGTTGTTTGTCAAATCTAAAATCTCTCTCCTACTTTTCACTGGAGAGATTGATTCAGTTGATAAAAATAGAATACCGAACTGTCACAGCTCTTTTAGTCATCTTAATTAATTGTAATTAGTTTTAAAATATTCAGTTCCTGATTTCTCATAAAACTGAGGGCATCACACACATGTGAGCTGTCATTATTTCTTAATACCGGCACTTGTAATAGAAAAGTAACCGGTCATTCTTTCCTGTGGTTTTTCATACTTTCAACCTTGATTAGGAGGTGTGTAGCTGGTAAATAATTAAATTAATTTTATAGTGAGTGACATGTTTTGAAAGCTGCAAAGTATTTTATTCTGGGAATTTAAGCCAATCCTTGCTTTTCCCTAGATAGCTCTGTGTATGCCTACAGTTATAAGTTGAAGCAGATTCTTGACTTTCCCATTAGCATCTAACAATTTATGAGCTTTTGATATCCATGGGATGATTTTTAAATGATGATTTTAATTCCCCAATGCACCTAGATAACTAGAAAAATAATAGACAATAAATGAGTACTTTAGAGAAGGAATTTAACTAAGAATTTAAAGCGTCATCCAAGCTGAAAATAATCAAAAAAACTTTATAATGGTCCTGAACTGACTGTAATAGTCCCTTTACAATTAAAAGTGCATCAGCTTCAAACAACTTATTTCATGTAGACCACACAACTATCCTATTATGCAATAATCATTATATACAACTTATAGATGAGAAAACCAAGGTTCGGATATTTTAGTTAAAACTGCAGAATTACGAATTGGAAGAGCTGGCTTTCAATTCAGATCCAGCTGCATTTATTAAAACCATGTTCACAGTATTGCACCAAGCCCAGGTAGAATGTGAGTCCCCGAAGTTCTGACATTTACAGTACCTTGTGGGTATATCAAGCTTAAACCTAAAAAATATATCCACAGTTCAATTATTGCATGGATTATACAATTTATTTGGGTCCAATTTATCACTGACTACACACTGAGTAGGCAGTGATAGATAGGTCTATAATTTTTAACCGTGACTATAAATAAAGACAGTATATTTTAAGAATTAAAAAATCAAATACAAAGAACTCTGTATATCAAATAATTTTCCCATTAATAATTTGCCTAGGAAATTATCATGGAATTCAAAGAAAATCTGTGCTTAGAAAAGTAAAAATCTTTACATAAGCTTCAATTAGTATCATCCATTGTCAAAGCACAAAATTTATATTTTCGGTTACTCCTGTTACCAAAGCTGATCAAAGAGACAATCAACCATATGCACTTTGTATATTCCATGTAAACAAACTTTCATTAAAATATCATTTAATTACCAACTCATTGGATGTTCTGCACTCCATGAAAACTGAGTATTTAAGCAACGGGTTTGGCTGAATCCCTGTTCCAAATTATTAAGTAGAACTGACTAAGGGAAGAGACTTAGAAAAGAAATTTTCCTTCTCAAACAGAATTCAGATTATATCACTTCACTGGTAAAATTCTGTATAAACAACTTTTATGGCTATTATTAGAAATTTAGATAATTACAAATTAGTTTCTACCAGGAGACAATTCTCCATCTTGAAACACCTTTTGTCTCAGACTACCCTTTCAAGGATGTCTGTAAAGCAAACAGCCTGCGAGGATGAAGGATAAAGATGTGTCCAGGACAAAAGATAGTTTTGTTTTCTGGCCAGGGTCATAAAGATAATGCCTTCCTCCGGGGCAAAGGCTGGGCAAGTGTGCCAGGAGCCGTTCATAAGATTGGTGATTTCCTAGGCTCTGTGTTCCCCAGCTTTGACACAGACCCACCACGTGTGAAGCATCCCCCGGGGCCCTGCATTAGCCCCAAGGGAGTTGGGGACCAGGAGAACCAAGATGCGAGCATGAAGCCCATGCTGCCTGCTGTGCCACGAGCAATAATGTCCTTAGTGTCTGACCCAGGAGTTTTGTGTCTTCTGCTAGCATGTAAGAAGCGGGCAGGCTAACTAGTTAGCTTACAGGCAGGGTAAAGGCTCTCAGACCCTTCTGTGCTCTTAAGAGTTACCTATGATCAATTAAATAAGTGTCAGCAGATGTTGCCTGGCTCCAAGGTAAGTTTTTACTCCTCCCTCTGCAGCCTAGAACTCACAGCTGTCATTTATGCTCACACAATTAGGGCAAAACCCACTAAAGAATACTATCTTGGTACATGACGTTCTTGGGATTGCCTGGCCACCCTACAGCTACTAAAATGATGAAAGTGGAGGCAGGTGGGGGAGGCTTCCCTTCTGATGACTGCCCTTGGGTTATCAGAGAGAGCCCTTGTATGTACACTGAGGACAAGCTACCCTTCTCGTGCCCTGAGCGATTGCACACTGTCACTGGCCAACTCGTACATCCCTGCTGTCCATCAGCCTCCCTCACGGAGGCTCTGGGAAGGAAAGCGCCTGCCTCAATCACGCTCTCCAGTTTGCCCCAGGGTGACAAAAGACAGACGGATTCTCAGGGCGCCAAGGTGATCGCACTTTCCCTTCCTCACCTCCTCCTTCAGACACTTGGATAGTAATCCAGCATTTACAGAGCACTTCCCCATAATCACTGATGATCGTTCTTCCACTCTGGAGATGGAGACAAACAGAATTCGTATTCTCTCTTCACAGAGGCTCAGTGAATTGGCCCAGATCTGGTAACTAACGAAGCAGACACAAACTCAGGGCTTCTGACCATTCCGTTCTCTCTACTTCCCCAAACCCAAAAGTCCAACAGACGGTTCGGCAAGTGGCACAGAACATAACATCCTCCTCCTTAGCACCACTCCGGCCACTGTCTAACGGGCCCCACAGGAGGCAGAGGAGCACAGCGGTTAGGGAGCAGGGTCGAGGACTGACTGCCTGGGATGTTTAAATCCTGGTCAGTCACTCATCAGTTGTGTGATCTTAGGCAACATATTTAACCTCTGTGTGCCTTAGTTTCATCATCATCTGTAAAATGGGGATAGTAACAGCACATTTATTATATGATGATGTTAAGATTGCATAAGTTAAATAAATTACTCCAAGCTGGCCTGTACTCAATGAGTATTATCAGTCACCATCATCATTACCACTACAGCGGCTGTGAGTTCCCTTTGCACACCTGATCCCACCCTGGTTAGCAGCCCAGTTTTTGACTATCAGGCCTGGTTATGAACTCAGGTGAACTTCCCCAGGGTCCCCATACCCAACCCTACAAAACAACAATCTAGGCCCACTCTATCATCGGGAACAAAATTGTCATGGAGAATGTAACAAGTTCCACAAATATTTCTTGTTAAATGAATAAATGACTTGGCAAGACTTTCTCTTTCACAATATATATTCTGGAAGAAAAATGAGGCTTTGGGCTTGACCATTCCCACACCTCCTTTGTGACTAAATCCATGCAATAGGTAGAATAATGACCTTCCTCCAAAGACATCCAGGATCTACTCCCAGGAATCTGTGAATATATTAACTTACGTGGCAAAAAGGACTTTGCAGATGCGATTAAGGTTAAGGACCTTCAGATGGAAGATTATCTCGGATTGTCCAAGTAAACTCAATCTAATCACATCGGTCCTTAGAGCAGAGAACCTTTTCCAGCTGTAGAGAATCAGCGAGATGGCGGCATGAGAAGGACCTGGCCCCCATTGCTGGCTTCAGAGATGGAAAGGGGCCACAAACCAAGAAATGTGTGTGACCTCTAGAGACCAGAAAATGTAAGAAAATGTATTTCCCCCGGAGTCTACATGAAGGAATGCAGCCCTGCTAACACCTTGTTTCAGCCCAGTGAGACCCGTGTTAGACTTCTCACCTCCAGAACTGTAAAATAATAAATCTGTGTTGTTTAAGCCACTAAGCTTGTGGTAATTTGTTACTGCAATAATAAAAAACTAATATAATCTCTTTAGAGTCTTCCACTAGGGAATGACCACAACCCAGTACTGGGGCCTATACTGGAATTAAGCAACAAGAAAGCACATACTTACTCACTAATTCATTCATTCATCAATTCTCTCAGAGAACTTATTGAGCACCTACTACAGGCCAGGCACTGCTCTACGTGTTATCAAATCAACAGTGAGCCAGAGAATCACAGTCAGCTTCTGCTCCCAGACAGCTTATCATCCAGAGATGAGAGACAGAGACTAAAAAAATCAATCAATCAATTAGACAACTGCAGACAATGAAGAGTGCTGTGAAGAAAATAAAACAGGATGATGAGAGAGAGAACACAGGGAGCAGAGCTGGGGGGACAGAAACCCCAGACTGGGGGGATGCAAGGCTCTCAAAGACAGGACACTTGCTGGCCTAGCAAATGTCCAAGTGAGCTCATAAGGCGCTAGCTTGTGGCTAACCCAGCCTTCAAAGGGATGCTGGAAGAGCTGAAACACCCATTTTGACAAATTGACGTGACTTCTCGCTCCAAGGAAAACTGTATGGTGTGAATTGCTACTCTCATTTTTCTGTCCTCACTCTTCACAAGCATGACTTTTAAGGCTTTATTTTTTAACATATTTTATGAACAGTGTAAAGGCAGCATTATCCCAGAGCCCCTGGATATCATTCTCTGTGAGAGCACTCAGTGTTCTCCTTATCTGAATATGGATGTGGTTAGATTCCCGAGACAGCTAGATTGCTATTACTGTGATGGATTTCCCCGTGGCTGGCTGTGGCACGTATCAGTGACACCAGCCCCAACACCAAATCCGTTGCTCAGGTTTAGACTCAGAGCACGAGAGCCTCTGCAGACCATAGCTAGCTCCACTGCACATTTAATTATGACAAAAATATCAAAGTAGAAAGGCGGCAAGTATACAAAATTCTCTTTCCTGTCATATCATGTAGGAATGATGGTCTTTGATATCCAAACACAGAACAGGTCACTCGATTTATTTATTGCACAGCGCCTTGCTCGAATGTCTACAATAAAATACTGAAAACAGCTCCAATTTTTAAGGATGTCATAGTCTCAATAATTACTTCTCACAATTACTCCTTTCCCAGGTACTTTATGAAAGTGAAACTAGCACATCCAAGTAATCTGTCTCAACCCAGAGTTGCAAGACATGCATAAACATCCAGAGCAGTATGGTCTACCTTTTACACTCTGGTTGGAGTTTGTTCCACATATGCCTTCCCGTGTGAGAGGGTGATTAACCTGAGACACAAAATGATTCCAGTTCTGGAGCTATTCTAACCATCTCTGGTGTTTGAACTTACAGACTTCAACAACATTGAATGAGAAGGCTTTTGTGTTAGGGGTAGGATGGGGGGCAGAGTTCACACTTTGAGTAGTGATAATTCATTGACTCTGAGAATGGTGCTCAGGTTTTAGAGTCAGAATATCTGGATTTCCAACTTCACCATATAATAACTATATGACCTTGAAGAAGAGATTTTCCTGACCAAGAATCAATCCTATTTTTCTCTATAAGTCAAGGTCAATAGTAACACCAATTCTGCCTGCTTCTGAATTCAGAATTACAAAATGAGAAACACTATGTAAACTACAGAACAAATACAAAAAAAGACTTTGTAAACTATAGAACAAATAAAAACCAAAAGTCCCCTGGCCTCCCCACCCATGGTGTTACAAATATGTTGTATTTAAGGCAACAGCCTAAATCCCAATTCTCTGCACTCCAGACATGGACGTGCAGTAAGCCTGAGCTTTTCCTGGGATCCCCTGCCTCAGTTTCTTCCTCCAGGACTCCCTGGGTGGTGGGAATGACATCTACCAGACAAACAGACCTAGGGCCTACCACTGGACAGCCCTCCTCCCCAGTCTCTGACATTTTTCCTCTGCTCCACTGACCTTGGTCACTCTGCCGCCCGCATGTCACAATCAGCACCTCTGACATGGGCAGATGACTTCCTCTACAACACCAACCTCCAGGCCTAGCTGGCAGGGGGCCATTTCCACTCGTGGGCCCTGCTGTTTTATAATATGGTTGCCAAGGCAGCACTATTCGGTATCAATGACTAGGTCTTTGCAGGAGTCAGCAAACTTTATCTGTAAAGGGCTGGATAGTAAATATTTTAGCTTTTGAAGACTACATGGCTCTGTAGTACATTCTTCTTTGCTTTTTTAAAAATAACCCTTTAAAAATATAAAAACAACTCTTAGCCCTTGAGACCTACCCAAACAGCCACAGGCTGGATTTTTCTCAAGAGTCATAGTTTGCAGAGCCCTGTTTTACAACAGAGCTCTGGTTTATGCCATAGCATACTTGTTTGTGTGAAGAGAAGTCTGTTGTTAGCAGGGGCGGTTGAGGGGAGGCTGGTTAGGTCAGAGGAGGTGCCAAGAACCACTGAGCCCTTGGACATCCAAACCCTGCAGCTCGGTCTGGTCCACGTTGGTAGATTTCTTTACTCATGGCTTTCTCTCAGGGACCTCATCACTTCCCCTCCATCCAGCCTCTTCTGGGGAATCCCGAGCTATGGGAGAGATCAGTGCATGTCTGAACTCCAAAAGTGAGTCAGGTTCTTACACTCAGGGCTCCTGAGCTCGGTGTGAATCAAGCATGTGGCTTCCATGTCCCCAAAGATTCTATAACAATTAGAAAGCTGCTCTGCCCACAGCACAGGGGACCTCTGTGGTTGGAGTTTCCTATGATCCAATCAAGCCCAGTAAAATGCATCTTTGAGCCAGTCAGAATGTTTTATACATTTATTAGCCACTATGATTACTATGAAAAAAGGAAGAAGAGGAAGAGGTAGGGGAGGGGAAAGGGAGGAAAAGGAAAAGGGGGAGAGAAGAGGAGGGGAGGAGAAATCATTGCAAAATATTTTGCCTGGATGCCATTATCATCACAAAATTGTCTTCACTTGGTACTTACAACAAATTAATTAAATATTGTCATGTAATTCAAAAGCAAGATTCCCCACCATTTATAGTTTCTAAAGGACAGCCGCCTTTTGACAGTTACCTCTACAAGTAGAAGACTTCACTTTGATTCTTCTTGATTCTCACATACATTCTATAAATCAAGGCCTCAATAAGCCTATAGGGTACCTAGCTGCCAATTTTTAATAGTAAATGATGCTTCCTTAGCTCAAAAGTGAAATAGCAAACGGTGCCCCTTCAGGTCTGTGTCTTAGCACCATCTGGCTAACTAAAGTTCCCTTTGTTGGGGGAAAAAAGCAGTGAGGGGTGGAAGTCACCTCTTAATCCTGGCAGATCCAGCAGTGCCCAAAGACACACATGGTGGGCATAGCCAAGATTTCCAGCCCTGACTTGAGCCCTTTGCCAGGTGCAGGATAACACAGAGGTCCTGACTTAGGTTTTGAACTAATCCACAGGCCAGACGAATTTAGTCCATTTTGTGCAGCTACTAGTAATATGCTAACATGCTAGCAAAGAAGTCTATGATAATATTTATAGCAATGGTGGTGGTGATGGTGCCACCAACAAGACTTGTCAGGTAAGAGCCCTTGCTCATTAGCACTTGAAGAGGGCTGATTTTGAGAGGAATTGAGATGCCTTAGAGAGGTGGAGGGTAAAGCAGTCCACAAGGTTGATAATGTGGAAGGATGGTGATGAAGTCATGAAAGACGTATAGCTCAGAGAGAAGAATGTTTAAAAAATTATCCTCAGTGCTTTGCCAGAGCAGACTGCTGAAGTCAAGGATGAATGTCTGTACCCCTCAGAGAATGCTGCACTCAGGAGGTCTACACTGCAGGACGACTTCACTGCGATTGCGGGCAGGAAGGTTTGGGAGGCTTCGCTTTGGCCTAATGGAAGATGGGAGCACCTCAGAAGCCAGGAGGCCAGTGATGAGGTTTCAGTGGTCAAAGGGGAAAAGAACAGAACCTGGTGGTGGCCTGGAGATGTCCAGGGAAGAGAAAACGCGAAGCTGCCTGGGAGATGAGCGGCAGATCCCTGCAACAGATTGGAAGGGGGAGGAGAAAAGGTCATGGCAGAGTCAAGGATGACTGGAGCTCCCTGCCTGGGGAAAGGAAGGATGGCTGTGTTCTAGTTGCCAAGACAACAAGCCTCAATGGCAGCCAGAGAGGCTACAGAGTCCCTCTCTGGGATTCTCCTGCTCTTGGTTATGCAGCACAGGCAGCCCTCCTTCCACTGGGAAGTACAATATGCTGCTCTGTTTCTCAAGGTGTGTTTATCACCGAAATGACTCACCCCCCCCCCCCCCCCGATTGTACCAGAATGCCATAGGCTGCAATCATGCTACAAAAACACATACTATTCAGCATTGTTAATGGAAACAAACATCTGCAACACCTAATCGAAACCCATTCCTAGGAAAGATAAATAAAAACATTCTAACCTTTAGCATTATGCATAACTTTTTAAACACAGAGAACCCTACAGCAGAGATCTACCTTTCTGGTAGAGAATACACTATGTATTTTTCTTTGGAAACTAAAGATAAATTAGAAAACATATATTTCTTCAAAGTATTAATTTTTAAAGTGGCCAAAATTGCTAACAACCTGGGAAAGTACTGATTTATAAATTATGTTCTCAGCATATAGTATATATTGTGAATTTGCATGCATATTAAATGCAAATAACCAGAAGAGCATAACATTAAGGCTTCAAATTTATATGTGCAAAAGACAGTAAATTCTAACATTAAAATTCTTTCCAGAAAATATTAACTCCCCACATCCCATGTGACTGTCACATACTCAGCTGAGTAGTCTCACTGCAGAGCTTGCGAAGTCAACAACCTTGCTCAGTCAAAATCTGCATTCCCCATGCCCACCCCACTCACCAGGCAAAGCAGACAAGACCATCTGGCACCATTTGAGATGGAGGTTAGGTGCTAACATTGCCCAACTTTTCAAACAAACTATCTTATTTAATAATTTGACAGAAAAGAAAAAGCATCACTAAAACTACCACCACTGAATCACTAACAGAATCTTTATCATTGAGGAAATGGGGCAAAATACAGCTGACTCTGCTCTTTCACTGTAGTAAAAACAAGAGATTTATGATGGTTCTGTTCTGTGTGTCAATCTGGCTAGGCTCCGGTGCTCAGTTGTTTGGTCCAACACTAGTCTACATGTTGCTGGGAAGGTATTTTACAGATGTGATTGACATCTACAATCAGTTGACTTTAGGTCAAGGAAATTACCCTGGATAATGTGGATGGGCCTCATTTAATCAGTTGAAGACCATAGAGAAAAAACTGGGTCTCCAGGAGAAGGAATTCTGCCTCAGGATTATAACAGAAATCCCACGTTTCCAGCCTGCCAACTTGCCCTGCAGATTTCATACTTAAGGCTCTACCACTACCTGTTACCTGAGTTTTCAGACTGCTGGCCTGCCCTGTGGAGTTTAGACTTGCCAGCTCCCACATTTGCATCAGTCAATTCCTTAAAACAAATCTCTTATATATATGAGTGTATCATATCATAGATGCGTGTGTGTGTGTGTGTGTGTGTGTGTATCTTTAATATATGGATAGATTCTGTTTCTCTAGTGAACGTTGATACAAGATCCAAATGGATTTCATGATGTAGTCTTTGTTTAAATAACCCCACCACTTGGGACTGCAAGATTTTCTTGAAGATTTCCTTCCTGATACCCACTTAAAGAATTTCCACAGTCAACTGTAAGGACAATAAGGGTGAATTGTATTTGTAAAGGAGAGGGGGCTCGTGAAAATCTTTCTGGTGGCTGAAGATCTGCTCAGCTATGCCGGTTTGGAAACTCATCTTGCTGTATTTATATTGTGCATTCTCTGTGGATGCTAAGTCTTGAGGGATGGAACTGTCCCTTCATTTATGTAAAGCCTAAAAACACAAAACAGACTGTCTGCTCTAATGAAGCAAATATCCACTTACATTCAGCTCAAACAAATTCATGGGTTTAATGCCACTCCAACCACTCCTCTGTTTTTGTTCCTTGGCCTTTTCACAGAGCACTCACAGTATCTGCTCCTAGCCTCTGCCCTGTCCCCTCCCCACTCTGTGGCACGGAATGTTCATCTGCACACCCAGATCCAACTGTGTGTGTGCACAGACAAGCCCAGACCTGCACTTCCCTCCCTGACCTCTAACTCTGATCCTTTATATACTGCATCTGGATGATCTTCTGGGAGTGCATGCATGGGGAGAGGGCGAGGGACATAGCACATCCAAAACAGAATTGATCAGCTTAATACATTTCTATCTTTTCCAAACTGTTCCATTTCCACTGTTCCATGATTTATAAGCTGTGAAGAGAACTTACCTATTCCAGAAGGTATCTGGACATTTTCTGTGTACTCTTGTGGACACTCTGCTTTTGGGTTTTTTTTTTTTTTTTTTTTGGACTGGCAGAGATGGGAGTTGTTCTCCAAAGTAGCAATCCAGCCTTGACTTAAGTTCTCTATAATGTCTCTTTATCTTCTATCCTCTCCAACAATTCTGTCAAGTCCAACTCCTTCTCCTTCCCCCTCTTCTGCAGTCATTCTTATCATGACAGTACCAACTGTCTTCTTCCTCTCTGAGCTATTTTATAACACACAGCAAGACTCATCTCCCCAAATGTCATTTTGATCATGTCACTTGTTGCCAAATTTTCCAAATGTTTCTTCTTAAATTAAATTTCAACCCCAGATCTACATGTCCACAGCTGACTCCCTTGACTCTCCTCTTCCCAGCTTATCCTTACACCCCCTGGACCCCCACCATGCTCTCCCCAACCTGCTTGCTATGCCCACTCTGCTCTCCAAATAGCAGGACAAACCCTTTGCTCCCATCACCTCTCCTTTAATAGGTTCCTGTTCTCCTTTGAATCTCCACTCAACAGATCTCTCTGAACATTAAAAATGACACCTGCTCATTTCTCACTGGGAAAGTTCAAGAGCTGATAGCTTTCCTTGATCCCACCTTCCAAATAACTAGCTCACCATGGTTTTCTACCATTCCTGATTCCGATCATAAGGCTTGGGCTGACATCCAGGAAATCCTATGGCAAAAGGGTAGTGACTACCTGAGTAATCATTGTCTTGACTTCATCTGAAATCATCCTGATTTTTACCTTTTCTTATAATGATGTCTCAAATGAGAAACCTCTCAAAACTTGATATTTCCTCTCGGCAAATTTCCTTAGATATATAAACTTATCTAAGCAAGTGTTATTATGCATGTGTATCCAAATGCATTTCCCATTGTGATTTATGCACATGTTACATATAGTTATGGATATATTTTTCGAAAATTGTTTTTTAAATATTTAATAGCCATTAAAGGGGTAAAATAATACTCTGCTCCGTATGGAACAGTGAGAAGCCATTCTAGCACTTTTGCAAGTATTTGCAATTGTAATCAGTAATGCAGGCAGAAAGAATGCCAATGTTTTTCAATCATCACTGATAAAAATGTAAATTTTTAAAAATTAAGACTTTAAAGTTCACCTGCATTAATCTTCTGCTAATATAAGCCAGGGCTATTTCCTAGGATTCTGAGCCGTTTAACATCGAGACATGTCACAAGCTTCATCCAAATTATTCAATGCATGCCATACATTATTCTGAACCTCTCAGAAGATGAAACAGGGAGAGGCAATGTAAGTGTTTGAAGAACAAAAGGAAAAATGAAGCACAGAGACCTCAGGCTAAAAGTATAAAACCCTTGAGAAGGTTTTAAGGACATATTAGAAGTCTGAAAAATGAGAATAAATCAGTAGGCCCATTAGCTAAGCAGCAAATTAAAGCACCATTGTTTCCAATTTCAGCCTTGAATATGGAAGACATCAAATGGACCTCGCTCTCAGGGCCCCCCGCAAAAGAAGGGTGTTCTCTGCCATGTATTCTCAAGTGCCTTTCTTTTTTTACCAGCTAATTTAGTGAAAAAATGACTATCAGTTTCCTAACTCTTCTCCTAAATCATTATTACTAACTTCCCTAGGAGCATGTTAAAGGGACAGCAGGAAAATAATCAATTGAAGTTTCAAAACACCAGCTATATTTCTCATTAATTTTCAACTTTTCTTTTTCTTCTAATTAAAAATTGAAGTTTGCTATCTTCAGATTTATTGTTCTTTCTTTACCTTAATCCTTGATGTAAAATATAGCATGTAGATAATCCACAAACTGAATTTAAGACAAACTGCCTCTACACTTAAGAAGTAGACCATATTCCATAATTGTACACATTTTGTCTTCTCATCTCATGAAAACAGAGTTGAAAGCAACTTTCTCCAATGTCTTGAGAAGGCAAAAAAGATCTAATAAGACCACATAAGAGTTTTTCTTTTTTAAATTAGTTTGTATTTAAACCAATTTGTTCATGACATAGTTTCAACTGCTAAATAGCATTAGACCCAGAGAAAACGGCTTTCAATTCTTTAAGTAATTATTTTGGAATTTGTTTCTACATCTGGAAATCAGAGCTTCCCAACTGGTAGGCCTTGGCACACTACTGTGCAATGAATTGGTTCCAGATGCCCCTAGGTCGCAGGGAATCAGTGGGGCCTGGGCTAGCTGGGGTCTCTGGGCAGGTCACACCTGGCCATCAGCTTCCCCGACCTTCAACAGGAAGGTTGGCAGAAAGGGTTATTGATATAGGATTTATTTTAGGATGATTCTGGCTAGGCCTGCCTTTGGGGAATCCCTGATGTCAGCATCTTTGAGTTTTGTTTTTTAGGTTAGATTCCCAGAGAAGCTTCCTGGAGTCTCCTCCTAAAGCATCATCCTGGCTGCTCACAGCAGGGAGACGGTGCTGTGCTTCTTAGGATTTCATAAATCAATGTAAACCATTAGACTTCATGACTGTAGTGTACCTTTTTGAGGAAGATGCAGTGGCAGGTGCTATGGAATTCTAGTCTGCCCACTCCTGCTCCTGACTCACTGCTGTTCACTCTCTCGGGAGAACAGGCTGGTCAGGACACCATGCCACAGCCTTGGCTTTTAAAGATGCTGGAAAAACGCCCATGGAACCAGCAGTGGCCCTGAATTAGAATTACCCTAACCAAACCCCACATAAACCCCCCCAGAGAAGGTGTGTACTGACTTGATCAGATGCAAAGGAAAAAAATCTCCAAGTGAAAGGTCCACTTTGGTTGCCTACCAAGACTCAGAGAATCACTCGAAGGAAAACTCCTTCTGGTGAAGGTTCTGGGACGTGGGATCACTCCCAGATGAGAATCCACAAGCGACTCACTGACTTTCTCAGTCCTTCTGAGATTGTTAAGCAGACCACTTCTATTGGTATTGAGCCAGGAGTTGAGGTTGAAGTCACCATTGCAGATGTGTAAGTCAACTATTTTAATAAATTGGTTACAAGTTATTTAAAAAGAAAAAGACTATATGATACTACCTTTAACTTTGCTGGATACTTTTCAATCCAGAAACCTTCTGTTTTATCATCTCTATAGAAAACATAACTTCCATCCCTCCTTTAGAGTGGAAGAAGGGCAGTTATGTGTTTGTATAAAATTGGAGAGCAGACCTGAACTTTCAACCAATAGTCCTAACCTTAATCCTATTTTTACCCTCACTTCCAGGGGTTTTTATTTCTGGACTTTTCAGGGTTCATCAGTGTAAATTGGTCTCCTTCTTCCTTTCTCCTCTGCCAGAATTCCACTTTCTCAGGTCTAAGCAAGTCACCACTCATCTATATATATTGGACAAATGATTCCAAAATGCTGTGGCTGTTGCCTCATTTCTTTTTTCTTATAGGTGTGTACCTTTTAAAAAAAAAACTCCCTTAAACGTTATTTTAATGGAGTTTCCAGAAGGGCCAGGAACAAACACGTGTATTCATCTTTAAGCTGAAGCCTCTCAATCCCTTCATCCTTTTATATTGACATTGGAATGGGATTACTCTTTTTTTTTTTTTCTTTTTTGACATTAAGCTAAGGCCCAGTGTTCAGGAGAAACAGGAAGTAGGGAAAATAGCCATTTTGGGATTTAGATGAAACTGAATTTAATAACTGCATGCTCGGATAAGCTAGTATATCTCCTTGCCCTAACAATGTGTTGGGCACTGTGGGAAACAAAAATAAATATGTCCTTACTTCAGAACAGGCTCTAAAAATTCTCAGAAAGGCTAATCATTAAAGAGGTCTTTGAATTGATAATTAAGCAAACAAAAGGGTACCATGAGGGAAGAACTACCAGGCAAGGGAGTAGAATGGTTAGAGGCAAACTCAGTGCAGGGCTTAAACTCAGGCTTTAAAAAAAAAAAAAAAAGTGTTACAGACATTGCTTCTGCAGTTTGCATAATGTATACTAGATATAAAGTGATCAATTGATTGGAAAATAAGATTTATTTTATGCAGACCATGGCTCCTGGTATAAGATAAGAAGCTCTTCTGCTTATAATAGAGCTGCTTTAAGTGTCTTTATTTTCTGTTTCTCCCATAGTGGATCATTAAGACATTGAAATAATTTTTTAAATTATCAGTTTAGTTCACTACAATCTTGTGAAATCGATATAGTAAAATGTATTTTTGCAGTGATGCTCAGTTGTGAAGCTATACCTGCAACTCTAGTCCCTGACACCATTTATCCCACTTAAATAATTATCTTTATAACACACTTTCTGATAATGCACAGCCCTGTTTTGTGTTTCAGACTATAAAACCATTTATTATTGCCAGAGGGTTGGGATAGGGCGTGGGAAAGAGAAGCATTATTGTTTCAGCTGACTTTTTTAAAAATTGATTTTATTTTTTAGAACACTTTTAGGTTCACAGAAAATCTGAGTCCAAGGTAGACTTCCCATATACCCTCTGCTCCCATATATGCACAGCCTCCCCTACTATCAAAATCTGCCCCCAGAAGGGTACATTTACTGTAATTGATGAACCTACATAGATACATCATTCCCACCCAAAGTTCATAATTTACATTAGAGTTCACTGCTGGTGCTTTACATCCTATGAGTTTGGACAAATATATAATGACATGTAGCCATCAGTACAGTACCATACAGAGGAGTTTCACTGCCCTAAAAATCCCCTGTGCTCCATCTATTCAACCCTTCCCAATCCCCAAACATGGGAAACTCTGATCCTTTTACTATCTCCATGGTTTTGCCTTTTCCAGAATGTCATATAGTTGGAATCATACAATATGTAGCCTTTTCAGATTGGCTTCTTTCACTCGGATATGCATTTATGGTTCCTCCATATTTTTTCATGGCTTGATAAAACTTTTTTTAAACACTAAATTCTATTGTCTGGATGTACTACAGTTTATTTATCCATTTACCTACTAAAGGACATCTTGGTTGTTTCCAAGTTTTGGCAATTATGAATAAAGCTGCTATTAAACATTCAAGCACAGGGTTTTGTGTAGACCTAAATTTTCAACCTATTTGGATAAATACCAAGGAGCACAGTTACTGAATCATATGGTAAAGAGTGCATTTAGTTTCATAAGAAACCGCCAAACTGTTTTTGCAAGGTGGCTATACTATTTTGTATTCCCAAGAGCAATCAATCAGAGTTCCTGTTGCTCCACATTCCCGCCAATATTTGGTATTCTTAGTGTTATTGATTTTGGACATTCTATTAAAATCTGTAATGGTATCTCATTGCTTTAACTTGCAATTCCCCAATGACATATGACATTTCAAAATACTAAAAAGGTGCAAATGTTTTTGTTACATGGATACTCTCTATAAGGCTTAAGAGGGCTTTTAGCATGCTCATCACCAGAACAGTTTTCATGGTCCCTGACAAGTAAGTTTTTACCCCACGCCCCCTCCCAGCATCCCCTCTTCTTGGTTTCCAATGTCCTTCACATCTATTTGTACCTGTGTGTGTCCATCATTCAGCTCCCAATTATTAGAGAGTACGTGTGGTGTTTGTTTTCCCATTGCTGAGATATTTCGCTCAGGATAGTGGTCTCCAGTTCCATCTGAGTTGCTGGAAAAGACATTAATTCATTCCTTTTTATGGCTAAGTAGTACTCCATGGTATATACATACATATTACATTTTCTTAATCCACTCATGAAATGACGGGCACTTAGGTTGATTCCACATCTTTGCAATTGTGAATTGTGCTGCAATAAATATTTGAGTGCAGGTGTCTTTTTGATAAAATGAATTATTTTCCTTTGAGTAGATACCCAGCAGTGACATTGCTGGATCAAATGGCATACTTTTATTTCTTTGAGGAATCTCCATACTGTTTATCACAGAAATTGTAATAATTTGCAGTCCCACACCAGCATCTGTTGTTTTTTCACTTTTTAATAATAGCTATTCTGACAGGAGTAAGGTGGTACCTCACTGTGATTTTAATTTGCATTTCCCTGATTAGTGATATTGAGCATTTCTTCATGTTTGTTGGCCATTTCTCTATCTTCTTTTGAAAAACTTCTGTTCATGTCATTTGCCCACTTTACAATGGGGTTGTTCATTCTTTTCCTTGTTGATTTGTTTGAGTTCTTTGTAGATTGTGGATATTAGCCCTTTATTAGACATATAGTTTGTGAATATTTTCTCCCATTCTGTAGGTTGTCTATTTACTCTCTTGATTATTTCCTTTGTTGTACAGAAGCTTCCTAATTTAATTAAATCCCATTTACTTATTTTTGTTGTTACTGTATTTGCTGTTAGGATCTTAGTCATAAAATCTTTGTCCAGGCTAATGTCTAGAAGAGTTTTTCTTATGTTTTCTTCTAGAATCTTTATGTTTTCATGCCTTACATTTAAGTCTTTTATCCATCTTGAATTAATTTTTGTATATGGAGAGAAACAGGGGTACTGTTTCATTATTCTGCATGTGGCTATCCAGTTTTCCCAGCACCCTTTATTAAATATGGCTTCCTATCCCCAGTGTACATTGCTGTCTGCTATGTTGAAGATCAGTTAATTGTAGCTTTAATTTCTGGGTTCTCCATTCTGTTGCATTGGTCTATGTGTCTACCCTTATACCAGTACCATGCTGTTTTGGTTACTATACCCTTGCACTAAAATTTGAAGTCAGGTAATGTGATGCCTCCAGATTTGTTCTTTTTGCTTAAGATCGCTTTAGCTATTAGAGCTCTTTTTTGGTTCTAAATAAAGCTTAGGATTATTTTTTCTAGACCTGTGAAGTATGACATTGATATTTTGGTGGGGATTACACTGAATCTGTAAACAACTTTGGGTAGTATGGACATTTTAGCAATGTTGAGTCTACCAATCAGTGAGCAAAGGATTATTATTATCACCTTATTTCTGAATCATTTATGAAACTTAGTTTTGAAGGATATAAAATTCTTGGTTGGCAGTTGTTCTGCAAAGAAGACTAAAAATGGGGCCCCGATCCCTTCTGGCTTGTAAAGTCTCCACCAGAAGTCTGCTGTTAGCCTAACAGATTTTCCTTTGTATGTTAGTTGTTGCTTTCATCTTCCTGCTTGTAGAATTTTTTCTTTCTTTTTGACTTTGGCCAAGTTGATGACTACGTGTCTTGGCAATGTCCTATTTGCCATGAATCTTCCCAGTATTTGATGATCATCTTGTATCTGGATATCTGAATCTCTGATGATACCAGGGAAATTTTCCTCAATAATTTCCTCAAATAAATTTTCAATGCTTTTTGCTTTCTTCCTTACTCTCAGAGATACCTAGAATTCATATATTGGTTCACTTTGATAGTCCCATATTTCTCTGAATGGTTGTTCATTCTTCTTTATTCTTTTTTCTGCATCTTTGACTGGGTTAGTTCAAGAGCTTTGTATTCAGGCTCTGAAATTTGCTTCACCTAATCTGTTGCCAAAGCTTTCTGTTGTATTTTGACATTCTCTAAATGACTTTCTCATTTCTTTAAGTTACGTTATATTCTTTCTTTGTTGTCTAGCCCTTTAGTGACTTTTTCATTTTTTTTATTGACATCCTGAAACATATTTTTGGCTTCTTTGTGTTGGTTTTCAGCTTTCTCTCAATCCCATTTATCTCATTTGCCATCCACATTCTAAATTCCATTTCTGACATTTTGACAATTTCCTTTTGGTTGGAGTCCATGCTATAGATCCATTTTGAGCCCTTTAGGGTGTTGAACTAGCTTGTTTTTTCATGTTGTTAGAGTTCTTTTGCTGATTTCTTCTCATCTGAAACCCCTTCTCTCAGCTCAGGACAGATAGGTTTGCAGCACACCTGTTCTCCTTTGCTGGGAACTCATGTACTCAGTGAAAAGAAGGAGAAGTCTGTAGATGGTGCTCTTGTGACCTACTCTGGAAGACTGACTTGGCAGCGGAGGGGCACTGAGAGACTGTGATACAGCTGATCTGTGTTGTCTTGTTCCCCTGTGATAGTCACAGTCCAACCATGCTAAATGATCTTTGTGCAGAGCAGTGAGTGGTTCCCCACGCTGCTGTTGGAAGCTCGGGTTGGGGTCTGGGCGAGTCCCTCTCCACGGAGGTTAGCATTGCAAGAGACTGGTCTACCTTGGTCTCCCTGTAGCTGTGCGAGGCTATCTAGGCATGGTTGTGGGTGTTGGAACTCAAGGTTTTTGTTCTAACCAGGTCCAGATGCAATAGTGGCTCAAGACTGGAGGGTCAACTGGTGGTGTGTTGGACTGTGGGGGTAGTTCCCATTAGGCAACCAGTGGGAGCCATAGGGGTGAAGCTACAGGGCCCGGCACCAGCACTGAAGCCTTAGGGGTGGGTCTGCACATCCTGGCTGTGGCACTAGATCCTTGGGCATGGGGCTACAGGGCCCAACAGCAGCAGGGTAGCCTTGGAGCTGGGGCTGTGGGTCCTGGCTGCAGTGCTAAGCCTTAGAGGTGGGGCTGTGAGGCTGTGTAGCTGTGGGCCCCATGGCAGTGGAGTAGTCTCAGAGCTGGGGCCGCGGGCGTGGCAATGGCACTGGAGCCTCAGGGCCATAATCATAGGGCCCAGGGACAGTAGGGGAGCCTCGGTGCTGGGGCTGTGGAGCCCGATGGCAGCAGAGGATCCTGGGAGCTGGAACCTTGGAGGTAGAACCATGTGACCAGGCAATGGTGCTGGAGCCTCAGGAATGGGCAACAGTGCAAGAACCAAAGGTGCAGAGCCACGAGGATGAGTGGCAACTTGGGGATCACAGGGCTGAGCGTGTGGGGCCGAGCTGCTGAGGATCCAGGGCCCTCCTCTGCTCAGGTCTCATGGAGGCAGTCGCTGTAGGGCTTCTCAGGTGGTGTCCGTGGCACCCGATCTATTCAGATCCCCCATGAGGGGAGGAGTGCTTGGCTCCCCATCATGGGATGTGCAAGAGTATCCACTCTCCCTGCTCCCTCCAGGGCCAACTGGGGTAAGTGGAGGTGGCTGTAGCGAAGCTGAGCCTGTGCAGACCTGGAGCTGTGGACCTGAGAGCTCAGAATGGCATCTGTTGCAGAACTTGGGATTGGAAGCCACCAGGTCCCTGCTGTGCCACTTTCTGGTTCAATGTCACTGCACAGACTCCAAGCAGCTCCCTTATTCCCTTATCAGTCCAGAGGTCTGCACTGGTGGTGGGGCCCCCTCACAGCTCTGGTGGCAGTGTCGCAGGGGTAGTATAGTGCCCAAGGTTTCTCTCCTCCCGTCCCTGCCCACATGTGGATGCCTCCCCCAGGTACCTTCTGATCTTGCTGCATGGATCATCCCGTCACCTTCTCCTTCACTCTGAGTGTCCCCCATCACTTATCTGATGATTCGCAATCCTCTTTCCCAGAAGGCCCATCCGTAGGTAAGCATCCACCTGCAACTTCCAATCTTCTCCTTAAGAGGCGTGTATGGGCTGCTTCTAGTCCGCCCACTTGCCTCTCTTATCCAAAAAACAAACTACTGAATGTAAATGAATATTTTCTTGGTAGAGAACAGCAGGCTTTCCAAGCAGGCTTGATGAATTGGTCAGCGATGATGGTGTGACGAGAAGTGCTTGATAATGTGCAGTTTTAAAGACTGTAACTTTTGCCTGAAGCAGAACTGACTTTAACTGGATGGACATAGGTATGAGAAGAAGGATTCCAAGCAGAAGATCGTGCATGTTGAAAAACAGGATGGCAGGGTGAAGAGACAAATCTGTCTTCCCCATCAGGTCTGGGCAGGGCACTGGTGGAGGTGAAGTATGGACAGCAGCAAAAGTTTGAACGCAAAAGCCATTAGTGGGGAAAGGGCTCTAAAGTACAATGAGCCTATAACTTTGCAGACAAAGAAGAGACACTGACATTTTCTGAATAGGAAGTAATGTCATCAAAGTGATATTGCAAAAAATATAATCTGTCAGTGCTGTACAGGGCAGAAAGTTTGGTCACAGAAAACAGTTAAGACACTAAATAATCCAGAGATCCAAGGTCACACGAAGCTGGACTCCCTGGCAGTAAAAATGTGGAGAACTCACTTCAGAGCAAGAATCAATGAAATTGAGTAATCTACATTCTCAGTACCATAGATATAGACAGTCAAGTAAAAGGAATGGGACTCAATGAATACTGATAAAAGGACTTACACTGAAATAGTTTTTAAACTGAATCCATGATACCCTTTGGTTTTCAATTCAAGAAACATTTACTGAGTATCTACTATGAGTAAGGCATACAGTCTTTTCTCATCATTTGTCTCATTATCTTAGGAGCCGAATGTAAAAAATTCCAGTTGATTGATTTCACAGACTGATTGATGTTCTTCTGTAAGAACAACAGATTGATTTTTTTATAGAAAGCAATACTAATTCTTCCATCATGTCCTCCCTTTTTCTGTGCACATGGCCCAATCGACTTTAGGGCCAACTCAATACGAAAGCAGAAGAAAGGCATTAAGGGAACAAGGTCCATTAGGCCCAATATTGCCTCAATTACTTTAATTCCATTATTCCTGTTCATATTACTTCTTTAATCAATAATTCTTTTCAGTTGTTCATGTTTACCCCTTTCAAAATCACAACTAATAGGATTATGGTCTTTTGTGCTCAGTGGCAACAGAGTTTCATAAATATATTTCTGAATTTGTGATTGTCTCCAGATCTGTAACTGAGAAGTCTGAAATTGAATCAAGTTTTCCAGAGGCCACTTTATACAATAATGCAGAGCTTTGTAATGCAATATAGGTGCTTTTACCTGCTATGCCATTTGTCACTCACTGTCAAAGACAATCACGTATGCTGAACAGCTTCCTAGGTGTCTTCTTTCCATCTCCAAACCTCAGGATAGTTTAACTGATTTCGAAATGGGATCTCTTTTCTGTACATATTTCTGCCTTTTGTTTAATGTGATCCTTCCACCTTCACTGACCATTTTTCTGCCCTGCAAATGTTTCATCTGGGCTACTGCCTCTTCCACATGACAATTAATCAATCCCTCAGTTCCACCTCTGTAACAGCCTTACAAATTAAAGGGACCCTGTTTCCCTCCATTCTTTTCACAAACATCAGTGCAGTGTTTACTACATGCAAGAAGCTTCACTTTTGGCATAAAGAGGATACTAAGGTATGTAGCCCTTCCCCTCAACATGTGGGTGGTCCTTCTGAGAGTGTTATAAAAATAACTTGTGATAGAAAGAAGCAGGCGAAAATTGTGATATGAGAAATCTGTTGAAAATTCCCCTGGAATTCACAAAGGCTAAAATCACTTATGAGTAGAGAAAAGTTTTCCTATATGAATTTCAGTGAGATCTTGAAGGATGGGAGGATTTTGAAAATGGAAGCTAAGAGAGGAAAGTAACAAATGGTGTACGAGAAGCAAAGCCAGCAAATCTAGCTGAGCAAATGATTTAACAGAGTAAATAAGAGACAGAAAAGGCCTGAATTCCCCTTGGAAGCAGTGAGACCAGAGTGAGGGTCACAGGGGAGGGGTTTGTCAGGATATAAGCACTTTTTAACACATGCTCCTCACATGGAGGAGGATGTACTGAAGGCAACTGCAATTTGTAGACCTGAGATGGAAAGGAAGCCTCAGCAACATGTCAGAGGAGCATCAAGACTGATCTCTGTCTTCCTGTAGAGCCTCCTCTAGCCTCACGCCCCTATTCCCACTTGATGCTCCACTCCAGCAATGCCCAACAACACGGAGCACACAAACATGCCCTCCCCCTCACACCTCTCTGCCAACCCACCCTCTGTCTCCTGTGTAATGTTCTCTCTCCACCACACTGATCCGCTGAGCAGTTTTCTATTCCTTCCAATCTCCACTGAAACGTAATCTTTTCTATAAAGCATTTCCTAACTCCCCCAAGCCCATTTAGTTGCTCTGTTTCCTATGCGAAAGGTACATTTAATCTACAGCTCCATCATAGCAATGCTTTTTACATGATCATCTCCCACCTAAATTATAATATACTAGATGTTTTTCCCAGAACAATCTTTGGCATATGTCCAAAGGGCAATACAAGAACATATGAATGAATGAACAAACGAACGAACCAACTAAATGGTGGTATGAACAAACAAACAAAAGAAAAAAGAAAATCCTGAAAAGCGCAGTCACACACGAAAAGGAAAAGGTGAGTAAAAATACGAAAGAATTACAGATATCTGACAAGCTTAGTGATAACTAAATATAGAGGAGGGACCAGATGGAGGAGAATGTCAAGCTTCTGAGTTCCCTGTCAGAAGCCCCAGCTCTTCTTCCTAACTTTTACATTATCAGCTCATAAGCAGTTAACATAATCTCACGGATTTAAATGAAACAAAGATGGAAGCATGAGAGAGAGAGAAAAGAGGCAGAAGAACCCAGGGAAAGCAGACACTGAGATTCCTATTTCAACTTATTCGTGTGAAAAAATTTCCTGAGAAAGTCTGATAGAATCTGGATTCAAAGTATAATTTGTTTAGTTAAAATACTTTCCATATTATCATAAATATACTCTAATTTCAGAGATCTAAATAAAACTATCAGGTTATTAACTAAAAGGACATAAAAATCATTTCCTTCATCCGAGTTTAACAATGGATAAATGATTACCAACTCCAGGAGAGCCTTACATCTGAGTTTTCAGAAATGTAAGATCAGTGAAATTAGAAAACACAAAATGGAAGTAAAGACAAAGCAACAACAATAAAGTCATTGTTAGTGTTCAAGGTGCTTGAGGTTTTATTTATGGGTTTTTGTCTCTTTAAAAATAGAGTGGCATTAGATACACACAAAATAACTTAGTTATTAAAATAAGACTTATTGGAATGCTATAACTGTGGTAACGCACAGGGTAGAACACTTTGCTAGCTATTTCAGGACAGTTTAATTACCAGAAGGTAATTGCTTACTGGGCTCTACCTGTAGTCGAGAGAGGGGTGTCCCACCATCACTCAGATTTGATCATTGGACAAAATAAATTAATTGTTTCAATTTTAATGAAGCTCTATAGACATCCTCACAAACCAGCCAAGCAGAGTTCACATGAAAAGTTATAGAAGGCCTCTAATCGAGGGTAGTAAGCTCTTGAATAAAACAGAAAAGAAAAGTAAGCAGCGGAGACACAGGATAAAGTTATACGTCCACAGGCGGCACTGGGTAGAACTCTGCCTGTACACATCACACACGCCATAAATATCTGCTGTTTGATTTACCAATTTTCTTAGGACTAATGTCGGTGTGAAAAATGCTAAAATGAATTTGTATTTTCATTTTCATTTTCTACTGCCTGTCATCGTCTTATAAATTCAGTGCTGTCTAAGCCGATGCTATCATCTGGCCATGGGACAGCCTGCAGCCCCACCCCCAGGAATGCAGAAGCTCCCGGTGGGGCTGAGAAGGCCTGTAAGTAAATGATTCCAATATGCCTGCGGCACAGACTTCCCTGAGGCCTGGGAAGGATCTAGACATTAGCCTGCCTACTTATAGCAGCTCCTCACAGCACTAACCCAAGGGCTTAAATGAATTCACAAGGCTCCCGAAGAGACCTACCTCACTCTCAGGAGGAGATCTGCCCCTGGCCTTTGAGTTCTCTCAGCAGGATGCTTCCTTTTGCTATTAAAAAGGTAATCCTTTCCTGGAAGTCAAAGTAGACATGGCCAGAAAGCACTACCTCAACAGGAAATCAGGGTTTCCCAAATAAGCATCTCCAAAGAACAGATCACTTAAGTCCTACCTGGAGACCAGTATCCTAATATTTTATCAACATCCAAATCTGAACACTCAACAGATAACTTCTAATAATGTTGAGCTAAAGAAGCATAAAGAAGGGAGAAGGCGCGATTAGGGCAGATCTATTTCAGGATAGCATTTAGAGATTAAAGCCAGGGAACAGAACGTTAAATTTAATAAGTGCAAAGCGATGCAGCTGGAAAGAAAGAATAGCCTGGCTAAGTATGATTTAAATGGTATTGAATTAGCTGGAAAGATATCTTGATGTACTGATAGAGGCGGCATGTAAATTGGCAGTTGAGCCTGCGATGCCAGCAGAGACGCCAGGACAGGCTCCACACAGAGAGCTATATTTTTAAAAATCCCACTTGCAATTACTTTTGAAGGAAAACTCTTACCCCATTTATGATGTTGTTTAACGTGGACTACCCTGGAAGAGTTCACTGAGGACAAGGGCCAGCGTTATACCTGCCCACCTCTGGTCCCTACACTTTGCTTTTTCAAATTAAACTTGACCATCGCCATTATGGTCTTTGCCATTTACTCATTCAACACATACTAAGCAGCAGGCACTGTGCTAGATTTTTTAGTGGATACTTAGAGGAATTAAGTACAGGTATACCTCGGAAACATCGCAGGTTCAGTTCCAGACCATCACAATAAAGCAAATATTATAGTAAAGCAAGTCACACAAATAGTTTGGTTTCCCAGTGCACGTGAAAGTTACATTTACACTATACTATAGTTTATTAAGTGTGCAATAGGATTACGTTCAAAAAACAATGTACATAGCTTAATTTAAAACTCCTTTATTGAAAAAAAAAAAAAACACTGTCACAGAGACACAAAGTGAGCACAGGCTATTGGAAAATGGCACTGATGGACTTGCTTGATGCAAGGTTGCCACAATTTGTAAATTTGTCAATTTGTAAAAAACACAGGATCTGCAAAGTGCAACAATGTAAAGTGTAATATAATAAGGTACACCTGTACCCTTCCCTTAGCTAGTGTTATGGGTTGAATTGTGTATCCCAAGATGATGTTGAATTCTTAATCCCCTGTACATACGAACGTGACTTTATTTGGAAATATGCTTCTTGGAGACAATCAAGTTAAAATGAGTCATTAGGATTATCCCTAATCCAATATGACTGGTGTCCTTATGAAAGGGAAATGTGGACAGAGAGAAAGACATGCATAGAAGTGAGACAATGTAACGACACAAGGAGAATGCCATATACAAGTCAAGGAGTGCCTGAAGCTGCCAGAAGGCAGGAGAAAGGCATGGATCAGATTCTCCCTCACATCCCTCAGAAGGAACCAACCCCACTGATACCTTAGTGAGACTTCTGGCCTCCAGAACTGTGAGACAATAAATTTCTGTTTTAAGCCAGCCAGTTTGTGGTATTTTGTTAAGGCAATCAGAGGAAAGTAATACAGAAAAGAAACATGCCCAATAACAAAATTGCCATGGTTAACAGAACTTCTAGTGTGGGTCTCCCTACAGAGGCTTTGGCTCAGTTAATGGGGACGGGATCAGTCACTGGACTATATATAGATCACCACCATTCGCATTAGTTCTATAAAGACCAACAAAGGGCCAGTGTGGTGGCACGTGCCTATGGTCCCAGCTATTCAGTAGGCTGAGGCAAGAGGATCCTTTGAGCTCAGGAGTTTGTGACTAGCCTGGGCAGCATAGTGAGATCCCATCTCTAAACAAAGGTAAGTAAATAAATAAATAAAGGCCATCGAAGAAAAAGAAGGTTCATACTCTGAGGCCAACCTAATGGGAACTGTTTAATCCTCTAAAAAGATGATTAGAACAGAAGCAATAAAGGTTCATGGAAAATTAATCTTGGTCACCTATTTAGGCAAATCAAAGTCGTGGGACATGCATTTATTTAAAAAGAAAATGCAAAGGGAATTTAGTAGGATAACTTCACATAAGGGGAGAGAGATGAGAATTTAATTAGAAATCTTCAGTATTCACATATCAACATAAATGTTAAAGAGATAAAAGCCTTCTGACAAGGTACTAAAGATGAAGAATAGTAATAATTCTATGTAAACTCTATTTAGATGTCAAGTGGCCAGTTCTTAAACTGGTTTTTTACAGTCACTAAACTGGTTGTAATAATCTGGTTGTCCCACTGGGTTGACAGAGGCCCTTTCACAGGACTCTTGCAGGTGCTCCCCAAGTGCATGTTAGTTCACTGAGATCTTCTACCACGGGCCCTCTGAACCCCCGCACAGCTGAGCGAGACACACATAAGAGAATGATGTCAACAGTATAATTAAGCTAAACACCTTCCCCGACAGTGACAACCAACCTGCTGTTAGCCCTGTGCAGCGCACACCATCCCTTTACCTGAGCAAGGTGAGCTCTCTCCTCCTCCACGTGTTATAAATATGATATCATGCTGGCTGCAAAGGACCTGTAAAATAAGGGCCATCTTGTTAGGAAAAACTTCAAACATCAGTTTCAGAGAGCTGATGGAACATGTGTAAGCGGACGCGAGGTTCTGCTTGCAGAGCTGAACATTGCCCTTTCCATTTCCAGCCATTCCAACTGAACACCTTTAGAGAAGGTCTCTGCATGGTGCTAACTTGGTAACAATCAATAAACGTGAAGGTCTCATCATAAACACAGCCTTTGAACTGTCAATCTTCCAAAGAATATTTCTGCTTCCAGAGAATATTACAGACAATTAGTCTTTGTTGTTAAAGTAGCTATACCAGGGCCAGTGCTAGGGCCACAGCCTTCCATCCTAAGAAAGCCTAAATATATAAAACTATACATTAAGGGTAGTACAACCTACAGGAGCATTCAAAAGCAGTTTGGGAAGCTGACCAGTAGCAGACATACTATTTTTAAGTGTGGAAAATTCTTGCAAATCTCCAAGTTGAAATAAGAGATATTTAGAAATTTTCTCTCAGAAAATTTATTGTCTGCAAATTATAAAGTATACCTATATATTTTCATAGAATAAATCCCTACCTTATTTTCTAGAAAGTATTTTAAAGCCCTGTTACTCAGAGCGTGGTCCATATACAGCAACATCATCCTTACCAGGAAGCTTGAAGTGCAGACTCTGAGAACCTACCTGAGACCTACTGCAACAGTATCTGCATTTTAGCAAGATCCTCAGAGGATTGCTATGCATGCTGAAGTCTGAGAAGCATAGTTTTAAAGTGTCTTATGCATCAGGTTTGTGATTACTAGGATCACAAGAAACAGTTTTCCCAAAACTTCAAGACCATCCTCTGGTATCTAGAACTTAATGGAAGCACAACTCCTCGATTACAGTTGCATGAATCTGGAGACAAAAATCCTACTAAACTCTCCAGAAACTTCTTATAGCTAAACTGACATGTAAATGCATAGCCAATTCTAGAAGATTTATTTTACACTTAAAGGACCAGCATTACAGACATTGATAAGACCCATTATTCATTCCATAACCAGGTGCTCAATAATAACCAATATTGTGCAAAGAGTCCAAAGTGGAAGGACAGAAACCTCCAGGTGGCATGGCAGCTCAAACAGGGAAAGGTAAGCCCAGGAAGCCAGAGGCAGGGAAGGGTACTGGTGCCCACTTAGAAAGCACCTGACCCAGATCAGAGATATTAGGAAGGCTTCCTCAGCTGAGTCTTGAAAAAAGATGAGGAAAGGTCTCTCAAGCAGCAGCCTGCCTACAGGTACAGCAAGTGTGGTGTTGGGTTAGGGCAGGTAACCAGACCAGCAATGAAAGAGTCATCACACTTCAAAAGACCATTGGATTATGATTTTATAGAGTTTTATTCTGCTACCTTGAATATTTGTATGCATGAGCTATAAATGTGACAGCCCTCAGGAACGTTTCTTTTCCCTTTCAACTCTCCTACCTGTAGACAAGGAGGATTGGCAAACATCAAACACAGGAGCATTGACTCAGAAGTCTGCTGCAAACTCCAAGGGGGCAGCGATAACAGAACTGCGCCTCCACATTTGCTATTTGATCACACAGAGTGTCAATGAAAGTGCAAGCCGCAATACAGGGACCATAAAGAGAATTGCATTAAAGTTAATACAAAAGTCAGGAAAGTGTCTTAGGCAAGGGACACTGGCTATTTGGCAGACGTCCACTGAGAGCAATTGAAGGCTCTCAGCGTGACCGAAGTGTGCACTCCCCTCTTTGTGCCTATCTCTTCATCCTGCATTTGAATAGTCCTTACCCTGTCTCCTTCCCCTTCACTCTTGTGATTTCTTTGAAGAAAAACTTTCTAAAATGCAGTAACCTAGCATTTTCTTAGCATTTCCTAAAATGTACAACAATTCTGGAATATTCAGCTGCTGTGCAGAAAGGGTATAAAGATGTTAAATACACCAGGTGAAAGGTTTCCTTCTATCCCTAGTTTTCCCTAAGTGCATTCCTTCCAACCCACCATGAAACCAATCCTTTTGCTAGTCTTGTCCTTCTCTGTGCAGATCCCCAAAACCCTCCTGGAATGACTGAAACGTGCTCCATTACCAGCACAAGCCAGATGAATGACAAGGCAGGAGTTAACAGAGGGCTTCTTGACAAAGACACAGTGCAGCCCACAAAAGGCCTCATTTAATGCCCCATCAGGAAGCCTTACAAGTTACAGCTTAATAAATATATGAAGATTATTGTAATATATAAAATGTCTGGTATCACTTCCCACATGAAATGCACTTATGGAGAACTCTGTGGCATAGGCTGTGATATGGCAATCTCAGACATAGTCTTTGTACTACAGAAAAGCAATTTGGTTTTCTTTTATATTTAACCTATGAACTATTACCAAAATTTTGTAGACAAATCTGATTTTCCCACCTTGTTATCCCAGTCCCTAGATAAAGTATTAATTTATGTCCCTGACATATAGTATATGTTCCCAAAATATATGATGAATGAATGAGTTAATTAATCAATAAACTGACCAATTAATATAAGCCTTAAGACCCAACAGAATTAAGTATGTGGAGGAAAACATTATTACACACTGATGCACTTTGAAAATTTCCCCTAGGTTTTTGGCATTGCCATTTAATCATAAGGTCAACATAAGGTGTCAGATGTAACTTGCCTCTAAGAACTAGAATAGGAAGAGGGGTTGCTTTGGGCAGGAGCACTGAGCTGTCAGATGTGACAACTAGCATTGTAACAGCAAGTGAGAAAATGGAAAAACTTGAAAGCAGACAAAAGTTCGCAAAAAATACAGAACCCTACAATAAATGAGTCAAACCCTCTGTTCTCACAATACTGTGTACACACCCTGTTATTAGTGAAGGTCTCACCACACCATTACATTTCTTGAGAAGTTTCTGAGTCATACTGGGAAGTGAGGACCTAATCACAACCCACTGAGATTTCCTAGGCAAGCCAAAAAGAAACCCCCAGAATGGATTCACTCTACAGATCAGGAAAGGGACTGGAATCCTGTATTAGCTAAGGTGAAGAGAAGACATGACAAAGTTGAGTTGTGTCGGGATAGAACCTTAAGAATCCCCACCTCTCTGGATTCACCTCTGAATTCAAAGACTAGGTTAGCAGTTCCCCAAAACAGAGACTGCAAATTACTCCATTTCAATCAACCAAGAGTTTAGTGGAAGAGCCAGCAGTGAAAATTTGTTATATTTTGTTCTGAATCTCTTAATAATTAAAAAATATATATTTTATAACATATCAACAGCATTCCAAAAAATGGAATTCACTTTCTTTATGTTTGAAAACCATGCAGGGTTCTTTTTAATATTAACATCATTGTATTGGTATCATTATCCCTCTAGAAAAGAACTCTTTAGAAATCTACCCAATTTATCATATGGAGAGAACCTCCTATATTAACTTTCAACTCTGTTGCCCCCTCAGACTGGAGGAAGTTTTAACAAATGCTCTGCACTCACATCTGAAAAGGATTTGGCCCTTTGAAGAGAAAATGTTGATAGCATATGTATTTTAATTTAAATGTAACCTAGGGTAAAGTGTCGAAAACTCATCAGTGAAAAAAGAAAAAATAAATATTAATGAGGTTTAGGATATGATACCCCCAAACATGGAATCTCGGCACTTGAGAAAATAACAGAACCAGGAAGCTCTCTCTCACCTTCCTGACACTTCTCCCCAAAGCAGGTCATAAAATTTAGGAATATTTTCTGACCTTCCCCTGAAGCAGAACATAAGACCCTCACAGGAGAGGCACTCTCCCTATACACTAAGGAAAGGTCTCAAAGACACAGAGATGCCAAGAAGCATCTGAACAAACAGGCCTTGGTAAACGTCCTCTATTTTATTACCATAGATAATACTCCCTTTATCCAATCCTGTTTCTCCATGACTATCCACTTTTCATCACCTAGCATAAAAATACACAAGTTTAACCATTTTGTCAGGTCTTTATTTTCTTATGAAGGCTCCCTTGTCATATAAATTTATATTAAATGCATTTGTATGCTCTTCCCTTATTAATCTATCTTTTTTTAGAGGGGCCTCAGCCATAAACCTAGGATGAATGAGGAAAAGATATTCCCCCCAATACACACTATTTTACAGCAATCCCTAGATATTACTTTTATTATTAACACTACAGCTGCATATCATGAAGCCTAGAATTGTTACCATTCAACACAGGCTTCTAATAATGAAGAATTTGGAAAAAGTAGTATGTCTTAACCTTTTCCCCCTTAAATTTCATTTTGAGGTTTCCAGCATATAGTTTCCTAGCTGTATAAAAACCATCATTATGAGTTGTTTCCAGGAAGAAAAAAATAGTTGTATTTGCCACCTGCATTCACCACCTAAAGTTCCACAGCTATGTTTTCACACTGGGGCACTGAGGGACAGCAAAGGGGGGTGGTGGGTCTGTTACCTCCCAAAGCCAGTTCTGAGTGCCTTCTCCCCCTGCAGTTCCTAGGCCATACCTTTTCCAGATTAAGTCCCTGTTCCGTTTCACTGGCACTTCAGCATCTATTTCTTCTATTCTCATCCTAATAAACTATGGTTTATGGAAAGGATAAAACCACAACCAGCACCTGCTTCCTTCCATAACATTTGTTTGCATATGTGTACAAATAAGTTCATTTCTCATATGACTTCCAAATTAGAACTCAAGATCAAATAGTCAAATCGTGCTTACAAAACAAGATCTACAGAATGAAAGCAGACTGATGGAGTACCCCTCACCACCACTTCTACCACACCCCGAAAAATGTGATCCAGAGGATCTACTTCCCAGTGCCCACATCCAGCCCAGCCCTCCACTAAACAGAGCTCCCCCTGACACAGGGACCGGGTGAATGCCTCTGTAAGAGATCCCACATATTTTCATAGTTTACAAGAATAAAGCAATTACAGCGTCAGTCGTTCATGAATAAAGCCTCTTTAACATTTTAATGAGAACATTAACTCAGCTTCACTTGGTTTGGCCTCCCTAGAAAGTGTGCTAGCCTTAGAGAAAGTTTCTTTAAAAACTAGTAATGAAATTGTAGGCCTCTCTGTGCCCCACAGGGCATAACTGGGCCTCAACACTGGCTGCACTATTTCTCTCTTGAAGTAGCCCATATTTTTTGATAAGACTACAGTTTGGTAAATGAAAGAAAGCATCTGAAGAAATACCTTTCTCTCGCAGTATTGTGTGCTCACTCATTTTATATCTGACTTGTCTCCTAATTTGCTTTTTATGTTATACACAGCTTTGAGTACAATGTGTGACTCAATAAATGTTAAATCATACTTTTCTGCTGTTTTCCCTTAATCATTTTTTTACTGCCTCTGTTCTCTCTTGCAATGTGACTGATTCCCACCCAAGGCTACCAAACTGCCACTCTCCTGGAGACCCATTAAACTCAGCAGACAACCAACAGAGCTTCAGAAGCCAAAGGTGAACAAGGAATGATTCCCAGACTCAGTGACTTAACATGAATTTCTGCCTCTTCCTCTGAATAAAACCTGGAGCAGAGTGAATGAAAGAGTTTGTCACCTTAAGACCAAGCAGAAGAGAAAAGCTAAGGAGAATTAATATTTAAGTCATGCATGCATTTAGCTCTTCAAACATTTACTGAGCAACTACTCTGCAGCAGGAACTATTCTAGGTCCTGGGGATACAGCCCAGAATAAGAGAGGCAAGATCCCCCTACTCTAATTGAGCTTAAATTTTAGTGAGAGAGACAGACAGTAAACACAAAAAGAAAATGACAGAGGGCAATTAAGTGCTATGAAGAAAATACAACAGGGTGATGTGATAATAGAGCCTAGTTAAATAGAGTGGAAATTTAAAGTGAAGTGGAGCAAAAAGCTACAGAAAAATCCTTAAGGTCATAAAAAGACATGGAGGAAACTTAAATGCATATCACTTAGTGAAAAAAAGCCAGTCTGAAAAGGCTAGATACTGTACAATTCCAAATAGGACACTTGGGAAAAGCCCAAACTATGGAGACAGTATAAAGATCAGTGGCTGCCAGAGACTGGGGAGAGAAAGGGATGAACAGGCAGAGAACAGGGGATTTTTAGGGCAGTGAAACTATTCTGCATGATACCACAATGGTAGATACATGTCATTGTACATTTGTCCAAACCTATAGTATGTACAACACCAGAAGCAAACCCTAATGCAAACTATGAGCTCTGAGCGATCATGACGTGTGAATGTAGCTCCATCAGTTGTAACAAATGTACCACTCTGGTGGGGGATGTTGATAATGGGGGAAGTTATGCATGTGGGGGGGCAAGAGGTATATGAGAACTCTCTATACTTTCCACTAAATTTTGCTGTGAACCTAAAACTGCTCTAAAAAATAAAGTCTATTTTAAAAATACTTAAGTTAAGAAGGAGTATGGTGATTTGAAGAACTAAAGATTCCAGCTTGGCTAGAGTGCAGTGGACTGGCACTGGGGTAAGCCCACTCAATCATTTTAAGCCGGGCTTGTCATAATGTGTTTTACATTTTTGAAAGGTCACTCTGGCAAATGTGTGGAAAACGGATTATAGATTATAGAGAGGCAATCAATAGAGGCTGATGATGGTGGTTGGGACAAGGGTGACAGCAAAAGAGTAGCAGAAGTGGATGGATTTGAAGTATGTTTTGAAAGAGGAGATGACAGGATTGGTGACGGACAGACTAGATATGGGAAATGAAAGAGGAGGAGGAATCAAAGACGATTTCTGAATGGGAGGAGACACGATGCACTGAGTTGGGGAAGACCACGCAAGATGCCACGTGCCATGCTACAGACCTACAGAAGTGGTGGGAGTGTGTGAGTCCACCAGGAGAAATCAAGTTCAGCTTGCTCGATCTCTGCCACAGTGTATACACACATTTGAACAGCAAATGTGTACATACACATATATACATGCATGCATATATAAATGCATGTAATTTTTAATACATTGTTTTTTATAATTCAAAGCAAATATTAAATATTTCAGCAATCTTTTGAGGAACAGAGAGGCAGGGTAGTGGTGGTTGTTTTTGTTGTCCCCATTAACTTATCCCTCATCAAGGACACTGAGGGCAGACAAGGTGATGAGTCTTACCGAAGGTCACAGCAAGTTACCAGCAGAGCTGAAACATGGAGCCAGACCTCCTTTCATGAGATCACCCATGTGTCACCACACCCCTCTGTGTGTCACCCAGAACATGCAGGGAACGCTGCGAGCACCGTCCTTTGCATGAGAGCGCACACTCGCAGACGACCTGAGTGTGCTGCTGCCTTTCCTGTGCCTTTTTCCTTTTGCTCTCCCCATCACAGACACTATTTAAATAATCCATAAAACGTGGCTGACAAAACCAAAAAAATCAATAACACCAAAGCAAACCTTACAGAGAGCAAATCAAATATTAAAGTGCAATGTGACACAGATTTTTAAACAGACACTTTAATTACGAACCAGAAAGCCCCTACTGCACAAGCTATTGAGAGGCCTTCCTGAGGGGCTACACAGATGCAGATTCCTCCTAAGTGGAAGAAGCACTTGTGCCCAGGACTTACTGGCATGACAGTACCTTTTAACACACCCTCATTTGGAATTCCTCACCTATACTTTTAGCTTTCTCAAAGAACACCAAAAGCACTGTATAAATTTTAGGAAAAGGGAAATGAGAACACTAGAACTAAAGAGTTCACAGGTCTGGACTTTGCAACATTATTTAAAGGAATAAAATTTAATTAGATGAAATTACCACTAAAATAATTCAGATCAGATTTAAAGAAGATAAACATTGGGGGCAGGACTGGGCAGCACTGTTTAGTCTGCATACTTACTACCTGTACGAGTTTTAAAAATAGGCTTTCATTGTTCATCTGCCAGGCTCTCCCTCAGAAGCTGTAAGGACTCCCACCTCACATATGGAAATCTAAAGAGAAACAGTGAGGGGGTGTCCGCCTCTGTGTTTGTCCCTGTGAGTCATACATTTTTGTTCCTACTAAACGTGGGTTGTTTGTTTTCTTGTTGATTTGCAGACTTCCTCTCTGCTGCTTTTCTCTAATAACATTTTTCCAAAGGACCCCTACAGCCCACTAATGACAAGGGAATTATGCACCATCACAGTTACTGGTGCCCAAAGAAGGGGGTTCGGGGGAAACGAGTTTGAGATACCTAGTCAGTTGCACCCTGACCCAAGGATTTAGAAAACCACGTGTCAGGGATAAAACCATGGCAGTCATGTATGTTACCATCTTAGGACTCCATAAAATGGAGTTATTTTCATCCATCACTAATTGTCTTGCCAAATGCTTTCACCCAGGTACATAAGTGGTATGCTCTCAGCACACATGAGGTAGAGTTGATATCTGCCCTGTCATCCAACACTGGGATGAGCCACCCTCTGAAACTGCCCACAGGGTCTCCCACCAAGACCCTCCATCCAGACCTTATCTCCCTGGCCATTCTGCTCTGTGGAACCCTTTGGACTGCTTGGACACATCATTTTCCTAACTGTGTCTTCTCACATCATTAAGATGTTCTTTCCTTTTTGGTAGTGTGGTGATTGTGATTTGTAACGAGAATACAGGAAAGGCAGATGGCAAGAGTGAAAACAAGCCAGGACTAACTCAGAGGGGACTTGATTCAGAGAGCCTGCTCCTAGGAAGAGCCTGAGTCAGTGATCAAGACCGACAGAGGGTGGGAGGTGTGGAGAGCAGATGAGCACACAAGTAGGAGTGTAGGAGTGGCTGAAAGGAAGCAGTGGATCAGAAATCAGGGAAGATTCAGGATGGGGGGCCTTTGGCGCCACTCTGAGACATCTTGGAGGTAACTCCAGAGGCTGGAAGCAGAAGGTTGGCTGTAGGATGGCTGTAGGATGCCAGTGGTACCTAAACTGAAAAAGGCAAAAAACTGAGCAGTTAAAACCAGGCAAATACTGACATCCTTCTCTCTTTATACTCAAACAATCTCTCTCTACAGCTCAGTTTCTCTTCTTTCCTTCACAGCTTGAGCCCCATGTTAAATGCCCTGTTATCCTCACTTGATACCTGATACCATGAGGTGTCAACTGTCATAGAGATGATCCTATAAAGATCTTTACACAATCTCAAACTATCTCTCTTTGCAAAGCATTATTTTATGTCTATGGTCTCTTTTAATTCTCATAACAATGTGACACAAGCACTATTAAATAAGTAATTCCAGGCTCAAAGAGATTTAGAATCAAGCACAATGTTGCACAAGAATCTACATTCAAACCCAGACCTTCTGACTTGAGATCCTGTGCTTTCTAGAACATACTATCAATCTATTTCTTTTGTTGTTGTTGCTGTTTTTATTTGTTTTATTTTTAATTGACAAATAATAATGGTATATATTTGTTAGTCTATTTCTTGTTCTGTAACTCTATATACTCTATATTTCACTAATCTAGACTTCCCTAATTCAGAATTAATGAAGCAATAAAACATCACCCTTGATATCCCATTTACTTGGAAATCTGGGAGGTGCTACAACAAATGTGCGCTCAATATATCCAGGGGGCTGAATGGGGAAGCTACCACCCTGAAAGTGGAGAAAAAAAGAAAGCTTGCTTTCTTTTAGTCATCAGGGCCAACATCACCAATTTAACAATAATGTGTAATTTTTCAAATGAATTTGCTAAATACAAATGATTTAATTTTGAATTTGTGTCTAACCAATGTTTTTTAAAATTCAAAAAACATTTCCCCCAAATATAAAAGGTATGATTTTAAAGTAATGGTACTAAGTCCATAGATTAAAATAATTAAAAAAAAAACACATTCTTGTAATTTTATCAAGTACCATTATTATGTATTATATTATCCGGTAGTTCAGATTTTCCATTAGTTCAGATCTGCCTCTCCTTATATAGAGTCTGGCATAAAGTTGGCTTTCAAATATTTGTTGAATGGATGGATGGATGTATAAATGAATGAATGCATGTGTCTATAAAGTTATGCCGCATGTCAGCTGGAGTGTTAAATGCCACTTGCACCAGGTACAATGGACCAATCCTAGGCTTTGGAATCCTGTAGGTACAGATTCAAATCTTGTTGTTTGCCAGCTATGTTGTCCTGGGCAAATTACCTCACCTCTTGATTCTAAGTTTCCTTGTCAACAAAATGGTGGTAACACTGAGTACCACGCAGGATTGGTGTGAGAATTAAGTAAAGTCACAGACTTGGCGCACTGCCTAGGTTACAGAAGGTAATATAGCTCATTTATCCCCTTTTCTCTTTCTATCCCACATTTAGCATTAACTCCTTACACAACACCAACCTTAATAATGGTTTCAGTAAATAAAACCCTGTTGTAAAGTTAACAGCCAAACATCAAGTTTATTTACAATGACTCAATTTCTCCTCTACCAACATCAAACTTATCTATTCATGGTCTAGAGATAGGTTGTTATGTATAGTAGGTGCTCAGTATACTTTGATGACCTTAGAAAAACTCTCCCAGAGAGCTGAAGCTCAGTCTTTTAGACACTAATACTCTTTATATTTGAAAGCTTTTTGAAAATGTATTACATACTCAACCACTATGCTAAAACATCAGGTTGAAAGAATTTTATCCTTTTCTTGGCTCATTGTTATTAACATGAATTTAGACTTAGCACTGGAATAAAAAATAATAATTCCTTGGGATTTTTTTTAAGTCAGTAGATTTGCTCACACTAACTGTTCACAAATGTCTACACTGTGATTCTCTCTTTCATTTCTTCATACAGGCAGCTGCATCCTCTGGAAGGCATGAGACACTGGGGAATGAACAAAATCAAGTCCCTGTCATCTTCAAAGAATTTACCAGGAACAATTCTCAGCCATTTCTCAGCCTCATGATACACATATTTGGTAAGAGCTTCAAGGAGGGCCCCTGGTCCTAGTCTATCCCTCATGACTTAAATGTAATACCTACTCAACAAATATTTACAAAGTAAATGAATAAATAGGATGTAAATTTTGTAATTACTATTTTCTACTTGGAGACTTTTTTCTAATCCATGGCCAGGCCCTATACTTGTTTGGGGCTGTATTTCTTCATCTGCAAAATAAGGCAATTGGGTTAAATTATGCCTAAAATCCTTTCCAACACTAATCTTATATGACCTAAAACTTCTAAACTCCAGATGACAGAACTTCTGGAAATATGACCACCAGATAAGCAAGGTATTAGAGGGCATAATGAGTAAACAACGCATCCTTTGCGCTCTAATACAGACATCTAATCAAGAAGGTATAATCTTTGTACCATGGCAACAAATATAAAAAGAATTAGCTCTCACCTTTCTTTCTCTCACCCCTAATACCATATATAAGAGTGGAGATACTGACCTTGGAATGTAAACATACTGATCCTTTTGTGTGTCAAATGTTCATAATAACTGAAAAACCTACCATGTCTCAAAAGAAGTCACCTGCAATCAGGCAAATAAAACCTTAAAGGAAATTTTTTCTAATACCTAAAACCAGCACTTTCACTGACGCTTTGTTCGTAGCTATTTCTTCCAACACCACTTGGTTCATATATTATCAGCACATTTGTTAAATACTATAGTTTCTCTCTTTGCATAGAAATGCAGCTCAACTTCCTTAAGCTATAGTCTAACTTTCTGTATTAAGACTGAAACCTTTAAATTAAAAAAGCTCATGGATTTTACGCAAAAAGGAAGTAAATGCTTTCAAATAACAAGTCAAATATTTGTCAACAAGCTTGGGAGGGCATTCTGGAGGCCTAAGGCAAGGGAAGTCATGGAGAGCTCTCTCTTCCAGGTAGGATGGTGCTCCTTTAAATCAATTCTACACGAATTTAAAGTCTGCTTTCCTCCAGCATTATACAAATTCTAAAGCAGATACAAAACTTAATAAAATATATCATCTCTGCCTTGGAAGAGATGCAGCAAGACCAAGTGCATAAGAGTAGTAACATTAGAAAATGACTTCTTGGGATTAAATTTCAACTTCGCCATATAATTAGCTATAAAACCTGGGAAAGTTATTTAACCTTTCTGATTCAGTCTCCTTATCTGCATAACAGTGATGACAACAGCACCTGCCTCATGGTGTTATCACCCATAAGCTAAAATATTTTATTTTTTTATATTTAGTAAAATTGAACCTATAACAGATGATAGGAAATGAAAGGACAGAAATGATCTTGAAAATTATTTTTCCAAGTTTCATCATTATTCTTGCATCTACCTGACAAATCTTAACCTCATCCCCCCCTCAGAGAGATAGAAAGGTGGTAGGAAGCGGAGGTGTGGAGAAAGAGGAGAGAAACGGAGAGAGAAGAAAAGGGAGCAAACAGGAAGAGCATTTCTGTGTTATCTGAAGCCATCACAAAGGCAGGGTTGAACCGAAGACGGAGAGAACACTTGCTGTAGTGTTCTTGCTGCCGCTCTTCCTTTCCCGAGAAAATCCTTCCTCAAGCATTGAGCTCCCACACTTATCTTTTCCTAACCATTTCTGTGCCTTTCTTTCCACTGTTTACATTTCTGTTTTACAGTCTATGAGAGGTAGAAAGGACATTAGAAGTCACCTAATCCAATCCTCTTATTTCATACTTGAGAAAAAAAACTAAGGACCGGTGAGACAAAGACATTTGCCCAGGGTTGCATAGCTCTATAATGGCACAAACAAAATTAAAACCGGACTCCCCGAGTCCATCTCCCTTAGGACAACCGCATGAGTATATTTACCCAAATGCACTCTGGCTGGCCCTTATCCCATTTGGCAGATACATAAAACATTCTCTCAGGAAAAAATCTTGGGAAATATTTTTAAATGAATTAACAAGAATCTTACTGTTTTTAATTTAATAAATGTGTTTTATTATTGACTTTATCGCCTACTAATCCTGAAATGAGGTTTCTCCATGCTTGGACAGGTCCTGCCTAACCAGTAACAGGACAAGCAGATTACAATTAAACAGATATTCCCACTTGGGCCATAACACATAAACACACACCCACCCACACCCACACACACAATATCAAGAGGCACTTAAAATTTGAGCCCATTCTTGTCACTCTTCTGGCCTGTGTTTAGGAAGAGGAGATATCAAATGTCTACAAGATAAGGCTCTCCTAACATAGAGACTTCAAATCACTTATCTTCCAAAGAAGGACCAAGTTTCTTGCCATTGCTCCATATGCTATTTCTAACCCAACAGTGAGAGGCAGCCTAGCCACTGTATTTAATATGCTTTTGTATCTGGCTTTGGATTGTCCTCAATATGCTTTGCCCAGATCTGTTCTACGGCCTCTGAAATGGTCAGCGTTCCTTACTCCCAGCCTTTAACTCCACAATGGAAGACTGAGACTCTAAAACCACAGCCTTTTAATAATACATTTTAAAAAGTATACTTTTCTATTGTTGTCATATCTCAAATCCTTGAGCATAAGGATCTGGGGCTAAAACAAACATTTTGAAACAAAAAGCCCCTGGTTTGCTTTCACTCTCCCTCTTTCCCTATTATCAGGGTCGCATCTTCTTTTACATGTGCTTCACTATGTCGGGCTTCACAAAAGGCACATACTCACTGTGATCAAGGCAAACATTCTGGCAGTCCCCTCACCGTTGTGTAGATTATAGGAACATCTGAATCTGGGCCACTAAAAATAACTCAGCTCCATTGTCTAAATAGGAGTTAACTTTTAGTGGACTAGATGGTGATAAAGTCAGTGAACTGTGCTCAGTAAGTATTATTTACCCAGATCTACACTATTAACACAACTACATTTTTGTTTTCCTCTTTCTCTTTATTTTTCTTTCACAGCAGACACAGGCTGGCCACCAGAGGTGGTGGCAGTTGTGGTTGCCATTCTCATTCATAGGAAATTCCATAATAGAAAAATGCAGAAATCAACATTACAAAAACAATTTCAAAAATCAAAACTCAAAGCACAGAAAGAGTTGAGCCAAGATTTTAAAGATTCTAAGGAAGAGGGGGGGAAAAAAATGTTGCTGCATCCCTCCCACCCTGCATGCCAGCTACCAGTGGCAGTTCAGTCTCTCCAGATGCCTCTCCAAAAAAGAAATGCCACAAATATAACAGGAGTTGAGATCCTGGGGGAGCCAATTAGATTTAAGCTGCTCTCAAAATTCTGTAAAATAAAAAAAAGGCATTAGAAAAATCTGGCACTTGAAATGACATTTTATGTGTTCTGCTTAGGGCCTGTGGAATACTACTCATATAACGGCTAGTGTCATGCTTATAAAATAAACCTTGGGTTTTTATAATAATATAACAGAATAAAATCATTAGCTAGTAAAACAAACCTAGTTTCAGAGGGAGAATGTGGTGCATCAAATCTAAGGCACTTCATCCTTTATCTTTAGAATCATCAGCCAAAACATGATAAATTAGGCCAAGGTCAATGGCAGATATTCTGCTGGGGAACTCCCCTCCTATGACTGGCTGCTGTGTACTACTTTGAGGTTCCTGCCACTGTCTAGCAATCTTTGGTGGGGTGGCTGCAAGACAAGAGGAATTTTCAGCGCCCCCTTCCCACTGCCATACAAGCTCCTCAATGGCTGTTTGAAAACCTATGGCAGGAGAGGCTGGGGTTGGCTGGAAGGGGAGAGCTCCGAAGGGATGGAAGTGTCTTCACAGTTACAGATGCAGATCTAGGTTCCAGATGGTGGTGGGAACCCCTGACTCCTGGATCTCTCTCGAACTCTCTACCCTAATGTGATGGCTCTATGTGTGCCCATTGTAACCTTTCCTAATCAGATGCAAAGCAGATGTGTCAAAGACAACAGAACCAGGCAAAGCACAGTGAGATTTAAAAATTCACCACCTTCAGTTGGCTTCCTAGGATGGCTTCTCTTCACCCCAGATGCAGCAGCTGCACATTCATCTCCAAAGATGACGGGAGGCAACCAGGCTCTGCCCCTCAGATCCCCACTCACTCTTTCACCTTCTCTTTAATGTGGCATCAAAGTAATCAGCTCAAAGAAGCCAACATAGGGGTAAAAGGAAGCATGCCCCCTTGAAAAACATTCCAGGGCTACTAGGCAAGGACAAGCTTTTGTTCTACCTGGTAGTTCAATGTGTTGGCTCCATCACTTCAACCTTCTCTTCTTGGTAGAAGGAGTGGTTATTTCACTGCCTCTGGAAGAATTCAAGTCTACAAATACATAGTAGGTACCTGTTCTGTGTCAGCCCCTGAACCATATGCTGCAAAGGACACTAAGGGAAGAGAACTTGTATTTTCCTCTGCAGAGATCGCCCTCTAAGCTCACAAAGGTATACATGTCTGTGCAGGAAGCAACTTCACCTGCTAAAACCTGACTACTTTCGAGGCCTACCTTAAACTTAACCTACTTCATGAAGTTGTCCTAACCAGAAATAACATCTCCCTCACTTGAGCACCTATGTCCTATTCTATCTTCCATTTTAGCCATTTATGTAATTGTCTTATTGTCCCATTAAATTCTTAAAGCAACAATGTTTTAATGACTGGTAAGAGCAATATGTGTCAGAAAATGTTAAGTACTTGAATGTGTGGTAGCAATAAGTATCTCAGTTATTGAAGAACCAAAGTGGTCAGGAAGAATTTAACCCAGCTATATTTGATGGGACATGAAAAAGGAATTGTTGAGAGGAAGGGAAAAGCACAGTCTAAATTAAGTAAGAAGATGAATGAAAGTCAGATGTCCCAGGATGTCTCCTACCACAGATATTTAAACAAATATTTAACTAAATATTTACATATGTCACATGTAGTGGATTCTGATGACCTTCTGAATGGCCATGAAGGGCAATCAAAAGTCCTTTTAAAATAGCATCGTCAATCCCATGATAGTACCTCTAACCCACACTAGTGACAGTAATGACTAGGGGATTATAATGTCTTTGTTTTTGAAGCCCTGGAACCCTCTGAGGACTATCACCCTACAGAGAACAGGTAATCTTCAAAAGCAATTGAATTCCCATGTTTGCATTTACCACACTGAATGATATGACCTCTTTGGAGAGAAAAAGGAGAGCTAAATTAAGCCAGTGCTCCTTTATGCACAGTAGCTATAGTCAATCACAGACAGTGACAAGCTATGCCTTTTTATGGATTTTGGGGAACAATATTTTTCCCTAGATAATTACAAAATGGTAATGCATACATTGTACATGGCCAAACTAAAAAATTTCATGATCATAGCTAAATAATATCAGTATAAATATTTGAGGTTTGTAATAGTTTTCAAAGAAGCAGTATTTAGAATGTCTCTTTAGAGCTTATAGTTCTTAGAAATTACTATTCCCTAAGCATTTACTTTCTTTTTGTCCTCATTGTGTAAATCATGCTGTTCTTCCTCAATTTCCCAGGATCCCCAAGGTCATTCTCTCCGGTGTTTGCTTTAAACACAACTTGGTGCCAAACAATCTGCCTCAGCTTTCAAGTTCACTCGGATGACACTTTCCCACACTGGGTCTCTTCATATTTCCCTACGTCCAGATCTAATTGATCTGCATTTTCGGCAAAAAGTTTCACTTCCAAGTAATTGCACTCTGTCTCTTGCACAGCTTCCTTCTATTCCCCTGGGTAGGTTGCTGCCAGGAAGGCAGAGGAGAGGAGTTTTTTGATGCTAAGGAGGCCCCTGTGCAGGACTCACAGCTAATGGTGAGGAGCTAAGAACAGCATTCCTGTGGGGACCCCAGGTGAGCCAAGTGTGAGGGCATAGCTGGGAGTCATTTGGGTACCTTGCTGTTAGCCTGCAGCAAGTACTCAAACATCTGAGCAGTAACCTGCTAATGGCTTACATAATGAAGAAATGAGTCCTGTACTTGGCAAGTCACACCTTGAACTGTATGGAAGACCTTAATTCAAAAGGAAATTCTAGAAGAACCGCCTTAAATGGAAATAGATTTTTTTTCTTTAAAGTGCTAGCGGTGGGATAAAGGCTAATGAATTATGCACATCTGTATTCTTCTGTTTTCATCTTCCTGGACTTTTAGGTGACTGTGAGCTCAACTTTGAGCTCAGCTGGCACTGCCTCCTGGGACTCTGGAATAAGAACACCCTGGCCTGCAGAGAGGCATACCCATTACTTATCAGATTAGCCCTCCTCAAGAATCTAAGAAATCAGCCAGAGTCTTTCGGAAAATGCAGATGGAAAAAAAAGAAGAAAGAAAAAAACACTGCATGTTTTAAACATTCAGAAATCTTTTAATATAAGTGCAATCTCAGCCAACATACACCAGCCAAGGAGTCACAAATCACTTAAGAGTCCTTAGGATAATCTTTTAGCAGGCTCCAGCCACTGTCACGGTTGGCACAGCAAAGGAAAAGTGTCTGACCTTCTAAACAGAGAAGAAACAATAGGTAAGGCTTACATATTAGGACTTAATAACAACAGATAATCTTCAGGAGCTCTGGGATATAGTAGGACATTATTTGTATTATCTCATTTAATCCTCATAATAATCTTTTGAGGTAGATTGGTAGTATTAATAGTCTCCTTTTTAAGATGAGGAAATCAAAGCTTAGCAAGCTTAAGTGACTCATTCAAGTCTCCCCAGTTAATAAGCAGCAAAGATGGGATGTGAATATGTGCTATCAATTACTTATGCTTCTCAGTGGTCAATGAGATTTTCTATCAGGATTAGCCTAGTTCCAATAAATTTTGAAAGATGAAGGAAAAGATGAGCAGAAAAAAAACAAGAGTTCCTTCAAAAAAAAAAAAAGTGATGATAATAGAGACAAAAATCCTGGGGAAAAAAAAAGAAAGAAAAATTTCTCTAACCACATTGTCAGTTCATTGCCGTGTTATCTGGCTTAATGAGGCAAAAGGAGGTTCTGAAGTCGAACCAGATGACTGTTTGCCCACAAAGACCGGGGTTTGTTCTTAGCCACGTGAGTCTTCTGTCAAACAAAGTTTCCCACATCCACTCAGACCTTACTCACATGGTATTATGCTTATTCGAGCGTGATTTGTCCCCATTTGGCTATTTCAAGTGGTCAACTGAGTTTTCCTCCTGTCTCCTTGGGGAAGTTGGGCGGGGTGGTGACGTCATGGGAACCGTGTCTGTCTTCTCTCCTATGACTCAACCGAGCATGTCAAAGAAACGCTGTTACTGCTCGTCTTGCGGCAGTGAATTATCCAATCTGCCAAGCAAATTCATGTGGAAAACAACACACTGTCTCCTCCATAGCCCCAAAGAAAGGTGGGAAAGGCGGCAATGAGAAACTACTCAGGCAAAACCGAAGCACAAGAGAGGTCAACCTTACTCACTTCCTCCGTTCCTCACACACAAAAAAATTGTACACGCATTTCCATTTTCATTTTGCCAGAAATAGATAAAAACAGAATTTGCTTCCTCCTCTGTGCTCTCATACTACTTTGTACTAATTGCTAAATTATAATGTTTACCGTACTGTCCTATAATTAAATTTTAGGTGTCTGCCTTCCCACTGGTGTAACAGCTCCTTTTTTTCCCCTTAATATTTGTATTCCAAGTATCTGGTATCATGTTTAACAAATATTTGTTAAACAAACAAATGAAAGACTGAATGGAACAATGAATAAATGACATTTGTTCAAGGGCTCTCTCTAACTAGGGCAAAAAGAAATGTTCTTTTTCCTCTCTTCTTTATTACTGAAGATGGCTGACACAGCCATACTTGTGCCTGATCATGTCTGTGGATCATGCCTATCAGGTGTCTAGGATATTGTGGCACTTACTGAATGGGTGTGCTATGTGTGGTCACATGTGTATGTATCTCACAGTTCCCTCTGCTGTTGTATTCAACAGAGTTCATGTCTTCCCCTCTCAAACTCACCAAGCCATCCTATTTCATGATGGGGTCCCTTAATCACTTATTTTCTTTTAACTTAATTAATTCAATTAAAATCCTTACTCTAAAAGGCATTCTTCTTATTGTAAGTTCCTGGGGGGCAGGAAGGACAGGAACCATGACTCTGTATTACCCTGCGGTGCTGCCCATACAACCTGCCAGCCATGTTGCAAGCAAGACGGATACTGGATAATCAGCAAGACTCGGGCCATACAAGGCCCCTCCTCTTGAAGAATTTACAGTCAGTGGGAGGAAGACAGATAAATAACAAGGCCAAAGAAGTGTAGTGACTGTAATGACAGAGGAAGCACAGGGTGCTATGGAGCATATGGGAAGGAAACCAAACATAAGGTAGAGTCAGGAAGGGCCTTCTAGACAACATCATTTTTAAGTCTTGACCTGAGAGATAAGTGAGACTTATCTGGGTGACAGGAGAATATGAAAAAGAAGAGGAGAAGACCCAGAGACAAGAGAGAACATAATATAAGCAAAACACTTGAAGTTAAGAAGGTCTAGAGTTTAAGTGTGGAGGTGAACTTGGACCTCAGCTATTTTATTCTAAGGGCAATGGGGAGCCCTTGAAGCACCTGGTTGACCAGGGCAACTATTTACAGAGAAAGAGACACAGGAAAAGGAGCAAGATCAGGAGGAAGGAGTTAGTGGTCGGTTTTTAGAAAAGCTGTATTTAGCATACCTGAAAGATATGACTCAGGATATGTCCCATAAGCAGTTAGATATTTGGATCTCTTTCAGGAAAAAGACCTGGGCTTTGGGAAAAGATATATAGATTTGAGAGTTGTCTCAGGGTCATCTAAAATATATTAACAGGCCACCAAAATTCAGTGGTTTTACTAATAAGAAGTCTAATTTCTTTCCCATACAGTGATCTAAGGAACTTACATGGAGAGAGGAAGGACTGTCACTCTGGGAGCCCATTCAAGAGCAGCATGACCCTACTCTGCCAAAATGAGGACCATTCAGAGCCAAGCACTTGTAGGAGGCTTTTATGGAGATTTCTTACTCACATGGCCACACTTAACTGCAAGAGAGGGGCTGGGAGATGCAGCATAGCTATGTTTCTAGGATCAAGAGCAGAGTAGATTTTGATGGAGAGTTACCAGGATCCACTACCAGACTCAAAAATACATAGATAGGCCAGGAAGGCATGAAGATGAATAAAAGTGATTCAGGCAGCTCAAAAGCATGAGACCAAGGTCATAGCTCTGAAGAACACCAATGTTAGGAGATAAACTGGGGAGATAAAAAGAAGATCCAGCCAAGTAGAATAACAAAATGAAAATAAAACTAGGAGATTATGTTAGATACTTAATGAACACATGTAGAAATGAGTACAAATTTAGTCATTAAGCATTGAGTCCATCTGTAACAAGCTGACACTTATTTGGTACCTCTGATATTTAGATGACAAATAAGCCAAATTGCATTTAAGAGAAAATGGCAAAATTGGCTTCTCAAAAAAGTCAGATTTTCATTACTGTGCAGACGGACTGCTCTAAGGCTATGTATTATAATATTCATTGTTTCCACTTACTTTTGTGCCCATAAATCAACCTATTTAGGTAACATGTGTACTCTGCATCAAAAATTTTATGTGCTCTTATAACATATGAACATATTAATATAAATATGAATATATACCAGTGCTCCATATACACACACTAAGCACTCACAGGGTTCATTACCAAAATGCATTTCTTTTTCTCTTTGATTTTTTGCAATTCTCCATGCTCTCTGCTTTGCTCAAAGCTTCTCCTCCACCTCCCATCCTACCCCAGCTTGCATGGCTATCTGGGCTCTCAGTAGGAAGACCAGGGAAGAGAAGCTATTAATAGGTTCCATCCTGATAACATTTTAAGTTCTATTCCATTATTATAAAATACAACAGAGTCTGTAGTGTGAACGAAGACTTCACGCCAGACCACCTATGCCCCCTTTCTTGGCTCTTTGTCCAAGAGACTTCAACTAGGAAAAAAGAAATCTGAGATCTTGCTGGCATGTTACCAAGTAGCAGAGTGGTGTCTTATCAATCTAGCCTCTTCTCTCTCTGTAAAATGTAAGATATTCAGGGCAACCAAGGGGGTTCTGAGATTTTTGTATCTAGAACACTCTTTTTGGCAGAAGAACAGCCAGCTTTGCTTATAAATAAGTTAAAAAAAAGATAAGCAGATTTTTAAAAAATGATCTGCCCAGGAGGCACACATATAGTAAAGAAAACAAAATTAGTAACCTCTTCTACTTGCCCAGCATAAATTATTAGTGTACTCAACCTGACCAAGTGACTATTTATAAGCCTCAATACCATGGTGTTCAATAAATATAAATTGAGGATGGTGACAATGCTACCCATATTTCCTTACTTAATAACACCCAGTTGGCAGTTCAGTAGCACAAATCATGTGCATTTTATTCTTTCTTTACTCCTCTTCACATTGCAGCTCATATCAGGCATGAATTTAACTATTGGAAATAGCCTTCCAATTAGCAAAATTAATTCTTCCTTTTGATTTGAGAGAGACCAGCCAGCGTATATAAACAAAGAAAAACTTTGCAAGTAGCATTTCTGCTTTGGCTACTGTGAGGAGATTTTCTGTCAGCTCCAAGTCCTTCTTATTGCTACTTTTATAGGGTCATCATTATTCAAAGTCTGCTAGCTTCAAATATCATCTGCAAAGCACATCTTAGAAATTTAGCTGCTGATGCAGATAATGTATGAAACTGAGAAACTGCAACTTGTTTCCCACTGGCTAAGTTAAATATGTAGTTTAAAAAAAAATCTAGAATCTTTCAGCTAGTCTGAGGGGGATTTGTGGAAGAAGGGAAGGAGTTCACCAACACGATGTGTACACAGCCTGTGAAAATTCTTAGGCATTTGTTCAAAAGAATATGTGAATGTAAAATTTACAACTTGAACACTATGTCTAATGCCTTCAGATGACAACTGAGCCGGAAGACCATCAATTTTGTTTGGTCAGATCCTTTTCTCATCCCTTTCATTCTCCTAAAACCACCACATCAACCCTACCAACTCTTCCTCTTTATAAGACAGTCTAGTCCCCTCCATGTCTAGAAAATTAAGACCCTTTACCAATGCTTGGAAACCTAGGACCACCCTTCACTCTTCCACCTGCATGATCCGTCATTCTTCATAAGTAAGCACCAAAGTAGGTCTCTCATCTGCCCCTGTTCTCTCCCTCTACCACCCATCACCCCTTATTTGGACTGCTACAGAAATTTCTAGAGATCTTCTCACCCACAGATTCTAATAGAATTTGTTCTATTCATCTTCCAGGAAAAGAAAAAAAAAATCTAAGATACAAATCAGATGGTATCAGGTCTCTGCTTAAAACACTTAAACAATTACACCATTTGAGAATAAATCTACATGTATTACAAGGCAGAGGGGTCCCCCCAAACATTAGCTACCTACCTGACCATGGCTACAAGCTCATCTCTCATGACTTCTGCCTCACATTTAACACCATGCATACACAGCTCCTAGTTCTCACCTGGGAGACTTTGCTCACACTCAAGTGTGCCTAAGACGCACTTCCTCATTACCCCACCCAAACCCACCCTTGGCACACTCTCGCTGTATGTTTAAAGTCCATTCAGGGGTCACCTCCTGGAAGCCTTAGGACTCATTCTCAATGCTCTCCAAACACTCTGACATCTACTCTATGAGTGAACACTAATACTTCTATATGATAATATACTTTTGTACCTTGGAGATGGAGGATGGTAATAGATCTATGGAACAGAACAGAGAAACAAAATTAGATCCAAAGACCCACAGGAACTTTGTGTGTGATGAAAGTGGGAAACCAGTGGATTCTGGAATAGTAGTGTTGGGATAAGTTAAACATGCACCAAAAATAATTTTGAATCCTTGCCAAGTATCTTCCCTTAAAATTAATTCCAGAAAGATTTACTACTTAAATGTTTAACACATTAACTGCCATGGTGAGTTGTATTTAACTCACACTAGTTTTGAGCCTGGGGCCTCATGAAGCATGAGTAACTCATATGTCTCTTCACAACTTGGGAGCTGCAAGAACTATTTCTCAAGTTGCACATAACTCACTCACAGAAAACAATAAAAATTAACAGATTCTTCATTGAATTAGAAAGGATCATTTTGTTTTTGAAGTTTTTATTCTATTTTCATAATAAAACACTGGGGCCCCAAGGAAAAAAATTTATTTTTCTGGTGTGGCAGTCAATGTGTTAAAAAATCACAGAACTAAAAGAAAATTTAAGGGACAATTTCTAGAATCCAGAGGGAGAAAGGTTTTTCCAAGTATGATTTTAAAAGCCAGAAATTGTAAGGATTGATACATTTGACTTAATAAGTGGAAATAAGTAATAGCTTTTCAACTGGAAAAAAAATGCTATAAATCCAAGTGAAAAGACAATCAATAGAGAAAAATGCATATTTTGCACATTACCTGGCATCAATTTGTTTTGTGTAAATTGATTTATATGGCAGATGGCTAATCATCCTAATATATAAAGAACTCTTTCGAACAAATACCAAAAAGATAGATCTCCTATTAGAAAAAGCAAAGGAAAGGACAAACAGGCATATAAATTGCCTCTAAATTTATATAAAGTTTTCAAACTCCCAAGTCAAAAAAAATTCAAATTTTATAACAGAATGACAAAGATTTTAAAAATACTCTGAGTTTTAGAAGGTATATATAGAAAATGGGCACTGTTGAATATAGTTGATAAGAGAGTGAACTGATAAAAATTTCTGGAAAGTAGTTTACTAGTCTATCAAAATTATGATCCAGAATTTTCACCAGTATTTATCCTAAGGAACAACCTCGCCATCCGAAACACGGAGCTGTTAAATAAATTATAGTAACTCCTTACAGTGCAATATCCTGTACCCATCGGAATCAATGACATGCATATTTACACAGATAGCTACCACTGCATTATATATTTTTTAAAAAATTACATTTGAGAACAGTGTATAACATACTTTTATTTTAAAATAGGGGTGTTTATATGTACAGAAGAGAAAAAAAAAAAAAAACCTTGTGGAAGGATACTTACCAAAATGACGTAAGTCATCATTATCTCCAGGAGGTGGGAATATAAATTCCTTCTTCAGATCGTTTTTTACATTATCTGATATTTTTTTCAAAGAGCATACATACTTTTATAACTAAAAGTAATTACCAACAAGATAGTTATTTCCACTGTTTAAAAAGAACGGAGAAAGAAGATAAAAACCAGTGTTCCTATGGATGGACTGAGAGTGTTGGGGCTCAGAAAGCAGGACCTCAAAGTGAAGGCCTCAGAGGCAAAAGTTTTTCTCTGACCTTCTCCTGCTTTCCTGTCTCCCAGTTCCATTCTCCCTGGAAGCTAGCCACAGAAACTAGAATCCCTCTTCCCCAAAGCGGGCCATAGGAATGAGGACTGCTTTACTCGAAAGCCAGTCACACAACCTAAAAATACTCTGCGTAAAAACTGGCCATAAAGAAATTATCTGACCTACCCCGTTGACTGTAGGTCACAAGACCCCTGCCATTCCAGAGAGGGCCCTGCCGCAGGTCCAGAGGGCAGGAATGCTGCTCAGAGAGGCCAAGAAGAATCTGGACAGGCCTTGCTGAGTTAGCCCACACAGTCTATTAGCATTATTAGATCTCACTCTTTTTTTCCAATCATATTTCTACACAGCTGTTTATACTTTGTTGAACCTAAGCATAAAAATGGGCAATCTCCCCTGTTTCTTCACATCTTCATTCTGAAGGCTCTTGTGTATACACATTAAATAAATTTATATGCCTTAGCTTCAATTAATCTGCATCTTATGGCCCTCAGCAAACCTTCAGGGGACCGTTGGCCCCTATAAGAGAGAAGGGTCACATGTCTAAAAGAGCTGCCATTTTAACTAGATTATACCAAACACCAACAAGTATTAATAACACTCATAAAGTCTATTTTCCACAGGTTTGCCAAATCCAATTAACAAAATACTGCGAGATCACCTAATCTACTACCTGAACAAGTAACACAATACATTTCCTATTTTGAATCTTTCTCATACACAAAACAGTCAGTTACTATGCTGATTCCAGTGAACACAGATAAAGAATGAACTGTTTCCTATTTGACATTGATGATTTTTATAATAGAGGAGGTAGAGCTAATTTCCTCCCTCCCTGTCTCTGAAAGTTAGCCCATCTTTAGTCACAAAAAAGTTGGAAGACCTTTTCAGCTCCAGGGATAAATCCACGTGTAGGTTGCCAGGACGTGTTGCAAGTCTATACACACATTCCCTCTCCCTTTTTTAATGTCTATGATTAGCTTATAGTTCTCACAAAAACAGATGGGTATCAGAATATGGTTAGAGAAATGCAACAAACAAAATGTCAACTAACTAAGCTTTAAATTCTACAGAGTTTATTACCCAATATCAGTTTTAAAGTCCATCCTTTTAAAACAGGGCTTATCAACCATGGGGAGTAGGGGAAAGCTAGGACCTAGTGACTGGTCTTTGTGAGAACAAAAGAAGTAAAAGTTATTTATAGTGACCTTTTAATGTTTACCTTAGAGCTGCTAATCAGATGTAAATTGTCACCCCATGGATATGCATAATCAACTTTATTCCCTTTGCTAATTGAGAAATAGAGCTGTTAATGTCAAGAAACATTTGAAAAATGTACCAAGCTTGCTCAATGGAGCAAGTTCTTTTTAAAAGTCAGAGTTTCCATCTGGTAAAATCATGGAAATCGGGCTTAGGGAAGGAAAAAAAAAAAAACTAAAAAAGTCTAATTTGTTATTGAGCTAGTCTATGCCGGAACAAAATCAGTCTTAACCTCAAACTTGGGAATTTTGACCACTTCTTATGTTCAAAAATAACTCCCTCAGCTTTTGTGAAAAATCATTCCATCACCTCCCTCCAAAGTTCCTCTCCTGCTGAGTTTATGCTTTGCTACCTTCAGTGGACACTTAATTAACCTGGTTCACACAAGTCAGTCCTTCCCTTTCTTTAACACTCTGGCAGGTCTTCCTTTGAGTATCCTTTAAAACAGTCCACCATAAGGTAAGTGAGTCTTACCTCGATTGTGTGAAAAGAGGACAACATATTCCCTTGAGTGGTATTTCAAGATTGCTGTCATCTTTACAATACCACAGAGTAGCAGCGTGCATAACGTCAATGTATTGTTAATGTTTGAGAAGACGTGGTGAGAACAGCAGCTGACTGCAAAGCACAACTCTGCCCTCTCCTCTTCCAAGATAATACTCACACCCACCCTTCCTCAGTGACTCCCTTGTTTTATGAAACCCAAGTTTTCTCCCTCTTCTTTGAGATAATCCTCATTAATGAACATTCTCCCCCTTGAAATAGCTTAATTAAAATCCTCACCTTAAGTGACTAGTACATTTCGTCTTCACTGTGGTGCATTTAAGAAATTAAAGCCACCCCTAAACATAAGTCCCAATCATTGTCCCCTCACAAGCATGACCAGCAACCACTCTGTTTCTACTGAAGAAAAGGACATATTGAACACGGGTATCAGAGTGGGAAGAGCACAAGCACTAACAGCGCACACACCTACAGCACCCTTCAAGGCACCGGAAGGCAGATCATGGGTGGGGCTCAGTCCTGAGGGAGTCTAGACTTCAAACTCATGCAATCACCAGGCCCTGCAGAGTAATAAATTCACAAACACACACCTGATATGAGGCACACGCTCTTCTGCGAAGGCAATGTGATTAGTGGTAAAAGCACACGTTTTGACAAATGGTTCCTTGTTCCATCCCCACCAGGTACTGCAGGAGTCTAACTAGGGGTCCTTAATCTCTTTGAGCCTTGACTTCCCCATCTGTCAAAGTGCTCGCACTGACCTAACCACAGTCAGAGGGCCCACCTTGGCTCAACAAAACATATCCAAACCCTTTCTCCTTTGACCTTTAAAATTCTAATTTTGTTTTTCTTTTTTTTTTTTTTAAGGCCCCCGGGAGCAGTGGGGAGTCACCACTCAGCATCCTAGTCCGGCTCCTGCTGCCCCGGGGCCCTAATTTTTTCTTTACTTGTCTTTCTTTTAAATAAGAGCTTTATTGAAATATGATACCATAAAAATTCACACTCTTTAAGTCTACAATTCAGGGGGTTTTGGTATATTGACCAAGTTGGGCAACTATCACCAGTATCTAATTCCAGAGCATTTTCATCATCCTAAAAAGAAACCGCATACCCATTAGCAGTCACTCCCCATACCCCCATGACAACCCATGGTAGCTACCTACTCTGCTTTCTGTTTCTATGGATTTGCCTATTCCAGACATTTCATATAAATGGAATCATATAACATGTGGCCTTTTATGACTGGCTTCTTCTACTTAGCACATCTTCAAGGTTCATCTACATCACAACATATGTTGGTACCTCATTTCTTTTTATGCCTGAATAGTATCCCGTTGCATGCATACGCCAGATAATGGTTACCCATTCATCAGCTGACGGACATATGGGTTGTTCTCACCTTTTAAATATTATGACTCATGCTGTTATGAACATTCATATACAGTTCTTTGTGTGGACATATATTTTCAGTTCTCTTGGATATTGTACAGAGCAAGGCTCCTGCCCCCCTAAGGGTCACTGAAAAATCACTGACATGAGGCAGATTGTTTAATAAAAGGAAGAAGATACAAATTTATTTTAACATGTATAATAGGAGCCTTCAGAATGAAAACTCAAAGACACAAAGCAAATTGTCATTTTCATGCTTAGGTTCAACAAAGTATGAGCAGCTGTGTAGAAATAGGATTGTACAAAAAGGGTATGAACTGATGCTGACAGGCTGAGTCGGGCAACCCAGCAAGGCCTATAAGTCTAGATCCTTCTTGGCCTTCGGGATAGAACAAGGAACCATTTGTCAAAACATGTGCATTCCTTCCTTCTGGGTATGGGGCAGGGCCCTTTCTGGAATAGGGGTCTTATGGCCTACAGTCAAATGAGATAGGTCAGATTTCTTTATAGCCAGTTTTTTCACGGAATAATTTTAGGTTTTATGGCTGGCTTTCAGGTAAAAGGGGTTCTGGCTTTTATGATCTGCTTTCCGGAAGAGGGATTATAGTTTCTACGGTCAGCCTCAGGAAAGAATAGGATTAAGAGGCAGGAAGACAAGGGAAGGTCAGAAAAGTACTTTTGCACCTGAGGCCTTGATTTTAGAATACTGTGTTCTGAGCCCCATCAATAAGTACCTAAGAGAACTGCTGGGCCACATGGTAACCCTATGCTTAACCTTTTGAGTGACTTCCAAACTGTTTTCCAAAGTAGTTGCACCATTTTCTTTTCTATTTGACCTTTTGTGGTTTCCTCTGTGTCTGCTTTCTGGTTTTTTAATTTACCTTGGAAAATAACTGGGATGGTTAGAAAGACATTGTCCACAGAATGGGGAATTTTTAGCTGCTGTAGGTCAATACAAACACAAGGTGGGTAACATGAACTTCAGGGCCAAAGAAGGTGGTGCTGTAGGACACACAGAAAAGATATCTGTGTCAGGCAGCAATGATGCCTGGAGTTCAGGGACCAATTCAGGAAGATTTGAGTGGGTTTTGCAATGACACAGTAATAAACAGAAATCTCAACTACGAGGAAGGATTCTTCTGCTAATGTGTGAAACCTGCTCTGGTTCTGAAAATAACGGTGAAAACACAGTGGAATAATACTTAAAAGAACAACTTCTTTATAGTCTCTAGTACCCACTATTGGAAATGCCAAGTTTACTGGGCCTCAGCATGCTTTTGTCTGTGAAAACTATCCTATGCTTAAAGATGCAGAGACCAACCTTATGACAATTATGGTGAAAAGTGCTACGGAAAAATATCAAATAGTTCTCAACCTAGCGGTTATTTCAAAAGTTGTGCCACACACCTCCTGGGAAGATCGAGTTAATTTGGCCTAGCCTTTGATTGGTCTGGAGAAGGAATCGCCATTCCTAGCTGATAAAGCAAATGATTCTGAAAAGAACGGTGAAAAGTGCGGATCCTGTTTCAGTCTTTAGACTGAAAGAGGATCTGCACTATTCACCTCTCACACAAAGGCGCACTTCTCATGTCTGGCGCTAGTCCAACAAACCCAGGACTAACAGAGGCCCTGCACTTGTCACCCCAGGAGAATATCTCATCTCCAAAGAAGGATTCTTACGCTAAAGGTTGAAAAGTGCTCCCGTTCTTGAAACTGTGGGAAAAGGATGGTGAAATAATACTAAAAATGATTGTATCTTCAAAGGCTCTGGTGCCAGGTATGGGAAATACCAAGTTTCCTGGGCCTCAGTAGAGTTTTCTCTGCGAAAAGCATCATAGGCTTAAGGATGCAGAGACCAACCGTATCACTACTACGGTGCAAAACTCTATGGAAATGGCAAATAATTACCAACATACTGGTTATTTCAAAAGTGTCAGGATGAAATCTGAAGCACGATCCACACTTTTCCCATCACACGCCAATATGCACTTACCAACTCTGAAGGTAAACAAATCAAACACAGGGCTGACAGAAGCCCTGCATTTACACCCCACACAGAAATCTTAACTACGAGGAAGGATTCTTCGGCTAATGTGTGAAACCTGCTCTGGTTCTGAAAATAACGGTGAAACCACAGTGGAATAATACTTAAAAGAACAACTTCTTTATAGTCCTTAGTACCAACAATTGGAAATGCCAGGTTTACTGGGCCTCAGCATGCTTTTGTTTGTGAAAACTATCCTATGCTTAAGGATGCAGTGACCAACCTCATGACAATTATGGTGAAAAGTGGTACAGAAAAATACCATATAGTTCTCAACCTAGCGGTGATTTCAAAAGTTGTGCCACACACCTGTGGGAAATATCGAGTTACTTTGGCCTAGCCTTCGATTCGTCTGGAGAAGGAATAGCTGTTCCTAGCTGATGAAGCAAATGATTCTGAAAGGAACGCTGAAAAGTGCGGATCCCGTTTCAGTCTTTAGAATGAAACGGGATCCGCACTATTCACCTCTCACACAAAGGCGCACTTCTCATGTCTGGCGCTAGTCCAACAAACCCAGGACTGACAGAGACCCTGCACTTGCCACCCCAGAAAAATATCTCATCTCCAAACAAGGATTCTTATGCTAAGGGTTTAAAAGTACTCCCATTCTTGAAATAGTGGGGAAAGGATGGTGAAATAATCCTGAAAACCATCGTATCTTCACAGGCTCTGGTGCCAGGTATGGGAAATACCAAGTTACCTGGCCTCAGTTGAGTTTTCTCTGCGAAAAGCATCATAGGCTTAAGGATGCAGAGACCCACCATATCAATACTACGGTGCAAAACTCTATGGAAATGGCAAATAATTACCAAAATACTGGTTATTTCAAAAGGGTCAGGATGAAATCTGAAGCAGGATCCACACTTTTCCCATCTCATGCCAATATGCACTTAACAACTCTGGAGGTAAACAAATCAAACACAGGGCTGACAGAAGCCCCGCACTTACACCCCACACAGAAATCTCAACTAGGAGGAAGGATTCTTCGGCTAATGCGTGAAACCTGCTCTGGTTCTGAAAATAATGGCAAAACTACAGTGGAATAATACTTAAAAGAACAACTTCTTTATAGTCCCTAGTACCAACAATTGGAAATGCCAAGTGTATTGGGCCTCAGCATGCTTTTCTGTGTGAAAACTATCCAATGCTTAAGGATGCAGACACCAACCTTAGGAGAATTACAGTGAAAAGTGCTACAGAAAAATACCAAATAGTTCTCCACCTAGCGGTTCTTTCAGAAGTTGTGCCACACACCTCTTGGAAAGATCGAGTTACTTTGGCCTAGCCTTCCATTGGTCTGGAGAAGGAATCGCCATTCCTAGCTGATGAATCAAATGATTCTGAAAGGAACGGTGAAAAGTGCGGATCCTGTTTCAGTCTTTAGACTGAAACAGGATCCTCACTATTCACCTCTCCCACAAAGGCGCACTTCTCATGTCTGGCGCTAGTCCAACAAACCCAGGACTGACAGAGGCCCTGCACTTGCCACCCCAGAAAAATATCTCATCTCCAAGGAAGGATTCTTACGCTAACGGTTGAAAAGGGCTCCCGTTCTTGAAACGGTGGTGAAAGGATGGTGAAATAATCCTGAAAACAATCGTATCTTGAAACGCTCCGGTGCCAGGTATGGGAAATACCAAGTTACGTGGCCTCAGTTGAGTTTTCTCTGCGAAAAGCATCATAGGTTTAAGGATGCAGAGACAAACCTGATCACTATTACGGTGCAAAACGCTATGGAAATGGCAAATAATTACCAACATACTGGTTATTTCAAAAGTGTCAGGATGAAATCTGAAGCACGATCCACACTTTTCCCATCTCACGCCAATATGCACTTACCAACTCTGGAGGTAAACAAATCAAACACAGGGCTGACAGAAGCCCCGCACTTACACCCCACACAGAAATCTCAGCTACGAGAAAGGATTCTTCGGCTAATGCGTGAAACCTGCTCTGGTTCTGAAAATAACGGTCAAACCACAGTGGAATAATACTTAAACGAACAACTTCTTTATAGTCCCTAGTACCAATAATTGGAAATGCCAAGTGTATTGGGCCTCAGCGTGCTTTTCTCTGTGAAAACTATCCTATGCTTAAGGATGCAGAGACCAACCTTATGAAAATTATGGTGAAAAGTGCTACGGAAAAATACCAAAGAGTTCTCAACCTAGCGATTATTTCAAAAGTTGTGCCACACACCTCCTGGGAAGATCGAGTTACTTTGGCCTAGCCTTCGATTGGTCTAGAGAAGGAATCGCCATTCCTAGCTGATGAATCAAATGATTCTGAAAGGAACGGTGAAAAGTGCGGATGCTGTTTCAGTCTTTACACTGAAACAGGATCTGCACTATTCATCTCTCCCACAAAGGCGCACTTCTCATGTCTGGCGCTAGTCCAACGAACCCAGGACTGACAGAGGCCCTGCACTTGCCACCCCAGAAAAATATCTCATCTCCAAGGAAGGATCCTTACGCTAACGGTTGAAAAGTGCTCCCATTCTTGAAACTGTGGGAAAAGGATGGTGAAATAATACTGAAAACGATCCTATCTTCAAAGGCTCTGGTGCCAGGTATGGGAAATACCAAGTTACCTGGGCCTCAGTTGAGTTTTCTCTGCGAAAAGCATCATAGGCTTAAGGATACAGAGACCGACCTGATCACTATTACGGTGCAAAACGCTATGCAAATGGCAAATAATTACCAACATACTGGTTATTTCAAAAGTGTCAGGATGAAATGTGAAGCACGATCCACACTTTTCCCATCACACGCCAATATGCACTTACAAACTCTGGAGGTAAACAAATCAAACACAGGGCTGACAGAAGCACTGCATTTACACCCCACACAGAAATCTTAACTACGAGGAAGGATTCTTCGGCTAATGTGTGAAACCTGCTCTGGTTCTGAAAATAACGGTGAAACCACAGTGGAATAATACTTAAAAGAACAACTTCTTTATAGTCCTTAGTACCAACAATTGGAAATGCCAGGTTTACTGGGCCTCAGCATGCTTTTGTTTGTGAAAACTATCCTATGCTTAAGGATGCAGAGACCAACCTCATGACAATTATGGTGAAAAGTGCTACAGAAAAATACCATATAGTTCTCAACCTAGCGGTTATTTCAAAAGTTGTGCCACACACCTGTGGGAAATATCGAGTTACTTTGGCCTAGCCTTCGATTCGTCTGGAGAAGGAATAGCTGTTCCTAGCTGATGAAGCAAATGATTCTGAAAGGAACGCTGAAAAGTGTGGATCCCGTTTCAGTATTTAGACTGAAACGGGATCCGCACTATACACCTCTCACACAAAGGCGCACTTCTCATGTCTGGCGCTAGTCCAACAAACCCAAGACTGACAGAGGCCCTGCACTTGCCATCCCAGAAAAATATCTCATCTCCAAGGAAGGATTCTTCCGCTAACGGTTGAAAAGGGCTCCCGTTCTTGAAACGGTGGTGAAAGGATGGTGAAATAATACTGAAAACAATCCTACCTTCCAAGGTTTCCATGCCAGGTATGGGAAATAGCAAGTTCCCTGGGCCTCAGCAGAGGTTTCTCTGTGAAAAGCATCATAGGCTTCAAGATGCAGAGACCGACCTCATGACTATTACGGTGCAAAACGCTATGGAAATGGCCAATAATTACCAACATACTGGTGATTTCAAAAGGGTCAGGATGAAATCTGAAGCACGATCCACGCTTTTCCCATCTCACGCAAATATGCACTTACCAACTCTGCAGGTAAGCAAACCAAAGGCAGGGCTGACAGAAGCCCCGCATTTACACCCCACCCAGAAATCTCAACTACCAGGCAGGATTCTTATGCTAATGCAAGAAACCTGCTGGGGTTCTGAAAATCATGGTGAAACCACAGTGGAATAATACTTAAAAGAACACTTTCTTTGTAGTCTCTAGGACCAACTGTTGGAAATGCCAAGTTTACTGGGCCTCAGCCTGCTTTCCTCTGTGAAAACTCTCCTATGCTTAAGGATGCAGACACCAACCTTAGGACAATTATGGTGAAAAGTGCCACAGAAAAATACCAAATAGTTCTCCACCTAGCGGTTCTTTCAGAACTTGTGCCACACACCTCTTGGAAAGATCGAGTTACTTTGGCCTAGCCTTCGATTGGTCTGGAGAAGGAATCCCCGTTCCTAGCTGATGAATCAAATGATTCTGAAAGGAACGGTGAAAAGTGTGGATCCTGTTTCAGTCTTTAGACTGAAACAGGATCCGCACTATTCACCTCTCCCACAAAGGCGCACTTCTCATGTCTGGCGCAAGTCCAAGCAACCCAGAACTGACAGAGGCCCTGCACTTGCCACCCCAGAAAAATATCTCATCTCCAAGGAAGGATTCTTACGCTAACGGTTGAAAAGGGCTCCCGTTCTTGGAATGGTGGTGAAAGGATGGTGAAGTAATACTGAAAACAATCCTATCTTCCAAGGCTCCGGTGCCAGGTATGGGAAATACCAAGTTCTCTGGGCCACAGCAGAGGTTTCTCTGAGAAAAGCATCATAGGCTTCAGGATGCAGAGACCGACCTCATGACTATTACGGTGCAAAACGCTATGGAAATGGCCAATAATTACCAACATACTGGTGATCTCAAAAGGGTCAGGATGAAATCTGAAGCACGATCCACACTTTTCCCATCTCTCGCAAATATGCACTTACCAACTCTGGAGGTAAACAAATCAAAGGCAGGGCTGACAGAAGCCCTGCACTTACACCCCACCCAGAAATCTCAACTACCAGGCAGGATTCTTATGCTAATGCGAGAATCCTGCTCGGGTTCTGAAAATCATGGTGAAACCACAGTGGAATAATACTTAAAAGAACACTTTCTTTGTAGTCTCTAGGACCAACTGTTGGAAATGCCAAGTTTCCTGGGCCTCAGACTGCTTTTGTCTGTGAAAACTCTCCTACGCTTAAGAATGCAGAGACCAACCTTTGGACAATTACCGTGAAAAGTGCTACGGAAAAATACCAAATAGTTCTCCACCTAGCGGTTCTTTCAGAAGATGTGCCTCACACCTCTTGGAAGGATCGAGTTACTTTGGCCTAGCCTTCGACTGGTCTGGAGAAGGAATCGCCGTTCCTAGCTGATGAATCAAATGATTCTGAAAGGAACGGTGAAAAGTGCAGATCCTGTTTCAGTCTTTAGACTGAAACAGGATCCGCACTATTCACCTCTCCCACAAAGGCGCACTTCTCATGTCTGTTGCAAGTCCAACCAACCCAGGACTGACAGAGGCCCTGCACTTGCCACCCCAGAAAAATATCTCATCTCCAAGGAAGGATTCTTACGCTAACGGTTGAAAAGGGCTCCCGTTCTTGGCACGGTGGTGAAAGGGTGGTGAAATAATACTGAAAACAATTCTATCTTCCAAGGCTCTGGTGCCAGGTATGGGAAATAGCAAGTTCCCTGGGCCTCAGCAGAGGTTTCTCTGTGAAAAGCATCATAGGCTTCAAGATGCAGAGACCGACCTCATGACTATTACGGTGCAAAACGCTATGGAAATGGCCAATAATTACCAACATACTGGTGATTTCAAAAGGGTCAGGATGAAATCTGAAGCACGATCCACGCTTTTCCCATCTCACGCAAATATGCACTTACCAACTCTGCAGGTAAGCAAACCAAAGGCAGGGCTGACAGAAGCCCCGCATTTACACCCCACCCAGAAATCTCAACTACCAGGCAGGATTCTTATGCTAATGCAAGAAACCTGCTGGGGTTCTGAAAATCATGGTGAAACCACAGTGGAATAATACTTAAAAGAACACTTTCTTTGTAGTCTCTAGGACCAACTGTTGGAAATGCCAAGTTTACTGGGCCTCAGCCTGCTTTCCTCTGTGAAAACTCTCCTATGCTTAAGGATGCAGACACCAACCTTAGGACAATTATGGTGAAAAGTGCCACAGAAAAATACCAAATAGTTCTCCACCTAGCGGTTCTTTCAGAACTTGTGCCACACACCTCTTGGAAAGATCGAGTTACTTTGGCCTAGCCTTCGATTGGTCTGGAGAAGGAATCCCCGTTCCTAGCTGATGAATCAAATGATTCTGAAAGGAACGGTGAAAAGTGTGGATCCTGTTTCAGTCTTTAGACTGAAACAGGATCCGCACTATTCACCTCTCCCACAAAGGCGCACTTCTCATGTCTGGCGCAAGTCCAAGCAACCCAGAACTGACAGAGGCCCTGCACTTGCCACCCCAGAAAAATATCTCATCTCCAAGGAAGGATTCTTACGCTAACGGTTGAAAAGGGCTCCCGTTCTTGGAATGGTGGTGAAAGGATGGTGAAGTAATACTGAAAACAATCCTATCTTCCAAGGCTCCGGTGCCAGGTATGGGAAATACCAAGTTCTCTGGGCCACAGCAGAGGTTTCTCTGAGAAAAGCATCATAGGCTTCAGGATGCAGAGACCGACCTCATGACTATTACGGTGCAAAACGCTATGGAAATGGCCAATAATTACCAACATACTGGTGATCTCAAAAGGGTCAGGATGAAATCTGAAGCACGATCCACACTTTTCCCATCTCTCGCAAATATGCACTTACCAACTCTGGAGGTAAACAAATCAAAGGCAGGGCTGACAGAAGCCCTGCACTTACACCCCACCCAGAAATCTCAACTACCAGGCAGGATTCTTATGCTAATGCGAGAATCCTGCTCGGGTTCTGAAAATCATGGTGAAACCACAGTGGAATAATACTTAAAAGAACACTTTCTTTGTAGTCTCTAGGACCAACTGTTGGAAATGCCAAGTTTCCTGGGCCTCAGACTGCTTTTGTCTGTGAAAACTCTCCTACGCTTAAGAATGCAGAGACCAACCTTTGGACAACTACCGTGAAAAGTGCTACGGAAAAATACCAAATAGTTCTCCACCTAGCGGTTCTTTCAGAAGATGTGCCTCACACCTCTTGGAAGGATCGAGTTACTTTGGCCTAGCCTTCGACTGGTCTGGAGAAGGAATCGCCGTTCCTAGCTGATGAATCAAATGATTCTGAAAGGAACGGTGAAAAGTGCAGATCCTGTTTCAGTCTTTAGACTGAAACAGGATCCGCACTATTCACCTCTCCCACAAAGGCGCACTTCTCATGTCTGTTGCAAGTCCAACCAACCCAGGACTGACAGAGGCCCTGCACTTGCCACCCCAGAAAAATATCTCATCTCCAAGGAAGGATTCTTACGCTAACGGTTGAAAAGGGCTCCCGTTCTTGGCACGGTGGTGAAAGGGTGGTGAAATAATACTGAAAACAATTCTATCTTCCAAGGCTCCGGTGCCAGGTATGGGAAATAGCAAGTTCCCTGGGCCTCAGCAGAGGTTTCTCTGTGAAAAGCATCATAGGCTTCAAGATGCAGAGACCGACCTCATGACTATTACGGTGCAAAACGCTATGGAAATGGCCAATAATTACCAACATACTGGTGATCTCAAAAGGGTCAGGATGAAATCTGAAGCACGATCCACGCTTTTCCCATCTCACGCAAATATGCACTTACCAACTCTGCAGGTAAGCAAACCAAAGGCAGGGCTGACAGAAGCCCCGCATTTACACCCCACCCAGAAATCTCAACTACCAGGCAGGATTCTTATGCTAATGCAAGAAACCTGCTGGGGTTCTGAAAATCATGGTGAAACCACAGTGGAATAATACTTAAAAGAACACTTTCTTTGTAGTCTCTAGGACCAACTGTTGGAAATGCCAAGTTTACTGGGCCTCAGCCTGCTTTCCTCTGTGAAAACTCTCCTATGCTTAAGGATGCAGACACCAACCTTAGGACAATTATGGTGAAAAGTGCCACAGAAAAATACCAAATAGTTCTCCACCTAGCGGTTCTTTCAGAACTTGTGCCACACACCTCTTGGAAAGATCGAGTTACTTTGGCCTAGCCTTCGATTGGTCTGGAGAAGGAATCCCCGTTCCTAGCTGATGAATCAAATGATTCTGAAAGGAACGGTGAAAAGTGTGGATCCTGTTTCAGTCTTTAGACTGAAACAGGATCCGCACTATTCACCTCTCCCACAAAGGCGCACTTCTCATGTCTGGCGCAAGTCCAAGCAACCCAGAACTGACAGAGGCCCTGCACTTGCCACCCCAGAAAAATATCTCATCTCCAAGGAAGGATTCTTACGCTAACGGTTGAAAAGGGCTCCCGTTCTTGGAATGGTGGTGAAAGGATGGTGAAGTAATACTGAAAACAATCCTATCTTCCAAGGCTCCGGTGCCAGGTATGGGAAATACCAAGTTCTCTGGGCCACAGCAGAGGTTTCTCTGAGAAAAGCATCATAGGCTTCAGGATGCAGAGACCGACCTCATGACTATTACGGTGCAAAACGCTATGGAAATGGCCAATAATTACCAACATACTGGTGATCTCAAAAGGGTCAGGATGAAATCTGAAGCACGATCCACACTTTTCCCATCTCTCGCAAATATGCACTTACCAACTCTGGAGGTAAACAAATCAAAGGCAGGGCTGACAGAAGCCCTGCACTTACACCCCACCCAGAAATCTCAACTACCAGGCAGGATTCTTATGCTAATGCGAGAATCCTGCTCGGGTTCTGAAAATCATGGTGAAACCACAGTGGAATAATACTTAAAAGAACACTTTCTTTGTAGTCTCTAGGACCAACTGTTGGAAATGCCAAGTTTCCTGGGCCTCAGACTGCTTTTGTCTGTGAAAACTCTCCTACGCTTAAGAATGCAGAGACCAACCTTTGGACAATTACCGTGAAAAGTGCTACGGAAAAATACCAAATAGTTCTCCACCTAGCGGTTCTTTCAGAAGATGTGCCTCACACCTCTTGGAAGGATCGAGTTACTTTGGCCTAGCCTTCGACTGGTCTGGAGAAGGAATCGCCGTTCCTAGCTGATGAATCAAATGATTCTGAAAGGAACGGTGAAAAGTGCAGATCCTGTTTCAGTCTTTAGACTGAAACAGGATCCGCACTATTCACCTCTCCCACAAAGGCGCACTTCTCATGTCTGTTGCAAGTCCAACCAACCCAGGACTGACAGAGGCCCTGCACTTGCCACCCCAGAAAAATATCTCATCTCCAAGGAAGGATTCTTACGCTAACGGTTGAAAAGGGCTCCCGTTCTTGGCACGGTGGTGAAAGGGTGGTGAAATAATACTGAAAACAATTCTATCTTCCAAGGCTCCGGTGCCAGGTATGGGAAATAGCAAGTTCCCTGGGCCTCAGCAGAGGTTTCTCTGTGAAAAGCATCATAGGCTTCAAGATGCAGAGACCGACCTCATGACTATTACGGTGCAAAACGCTATGGAAATGGCCAATAATTACCAACATACTGGTGATTTCAAAAGGGTCAGGATGAAATCTGAAGCACGATCCACGCTTTTCCCATCTCACGCAAATATGCACTTACCAACTCTGCAGGTAAGCAAACCAAAGGCAGGGCTGACAGAAGCCCCGCATTTACACCCCACCCAGAAATCTCAACTACCAGGCAGGATTCTTATGCTAATGCAAGAAACCTGCTGGGGTTCTGAAAATCATGGTGAAACCACAGTGGAATAATACTTAAAAGAACACTTTCTTTGTAGTCTCTAGGACCAACTGTTGGAAATGCCAAGTTTACTGGGCCTCAGCCTGCTTTCCTCTGTGAAAACTCTCCTATGCTTAAGGATGCAGACACCAACCTTAGGACAATTATGGTGAAAAGTGCCACAGAAAAATACCAAATAGTTCTCCACCTAGCGGTTCTTTCAGAACTTGTGCCACACACCTCTTGGAAAGATCGAGTTACTTTGGCCTAGCCTTCGATTGGTCTGGAGAAGGAATCCCCGTTCCTAGCTGATGAATCAAATGATTCTGAAAGGAACGGTGAAAAGTGTGGATCCTGTTTCAGTCTTTAGACTGAAACAGGATCCGCACTATTCACCTCTCCCACAAAGGCGCACTTCTCATGTCTGGCGCAAGTCCAAGCAACCCAGAACTGACAGAGGCCCTGCACTTGCCACCCCAGAAAAATATCTCATCTCCAAGGAAGGATTCTTACGCTAACGGTTGAAAAGGGCTCCCGTTCTTGGAATGGTGGTGAAAGGATGGTGAAGTAATACTGAAAACAATCCTATCTTCCAAGGCTCCGGTGCCAGGTATGGGAAATACCAAGTTCTCTGGGCCACAGCAGAGGTTTCTCTGAGAAAAGCATCATAGGCTTCAGGATGCAGAGACCGACCTCATGACTATTACGGTGCAAAACGCTATGGAAATGGCCAATAATTACCAACATACTGGTGATCTCAAAAGGGTCAGGATGAAATCTGAAGCACGATCCACACTTTTCCCATCTCTCGCAAATATGCACTTACCAACTCTGGAGGTAAACAAATCAAAGGCAGGGCTGACAGAAGCCCTGCACTTACACCCCACCCAGAAATCTCAACTACCAGGCAGGATTCTTATGCTAATGCGAGAATCCTGCTCGGGTTCTGAAAATCATGGTGAAACCACAGTGGAATAATACTTAAAAGAACACTTTCTTTGTAGTCTCTAGGACCAACTGTTGGAAATGCCAAGTTTCCTGGGCCTCAGACTGCTTTTGTCTGTGAAAACTCTCCTACGCTTAAGAATGCAGAGACCAACCTTTGGACAACTACCGTGAAAAGTGCTACGGAAAAATACCAAATAGTTCTCCACCTAGCGGTTCTTTCAGAAGATGTGCCTCACACCTCTTGGAAGGATCGAGTTACTTTGGCCTAGCCTTCGACTGGTCTGGAGAAGGAATCGCCGTTCCTAGCTGATGAATCAAATGATTCTGAAAGGAACGGTGAAAAGTGCAGATCCTGTTTCAGTCTTTAGACTGAAACAGGATCCGCACTATTCACCTCTCCCACAAAGGCGCACTTCTCATGTCTGTTGCAAGTCCAACCAACCCAGGACTGACAGAGGCCCTGCACTTGCCACCCCAGAAAAATATCTCATCTCCAAGGAAGGATTCTTACGCTAACGGTTGAAAAGGGCTCCCGTTCTTGGCACGGTGGTGAAAGGGTGGTGAAATAATACTGAAAACAATTCTATCTTCCAAGGCTCCGGTGCCAGGTATGGGAAATAGCAAGTTCCCTGGGCCTCAGCAGAGGTTTCTCTGTGAAAAGCATCATAGGCTTCAAGATGCAGAGACCGACCTCATGACTATTACGGTGCAAAACGCTATGGAAATGGCCAATAATTACCAACATACTGGTGATTTCAAAAGGGTCAGGATGAAATCTGAAGCACGATCCACGCTTTTCCCATCTCACGCAAATATGCACTTACCAACTCTGCAGGTAAGCAAACCAAAGGCAGGGCTGACAGAAGCCCCGCATTTACACCCCACCCAGAAATCTCAACTACCAGGCAGGATTCTTATGCTAATGCAAGAAACCTGCTGGGGTTCTGAAAATCATGGTGAAACCACAGTGGAATAATACTTAAAAGAACACTTTCTTTGTAGTCTCTAGGACCAACTGTTGGAAATGCCAAGTTTACTGGGCCTCAGCCTGCTTTCCTCTGTGAAAACTCTCCTATGCTTAAGGATGCAGACACCAACCTTAGGACAATTATGGTGAAAAGTGCCACAGAAAAATACCAAATAGTTCTCCACCTAGCGGTTCTTTCAGAACTTGTGCCACACACCTCTTGGAAAGATCGAGTTACTTTGGCCTAGCCTTCGATTGGTCTGGAGAAGGAATCCCCGTTCCTAGCTGATGAATCAAATGATTCTGAAAGGAACGGTGAAAAGTGTGGATCCTGTTTCAGTCTTTAGACTGAAACAGGATCCGCACTATTCACCTCTCCCACAAAGGCGCACTTCTCATGTCTGGCGCAAGTCCAAGCAACCCAGAACTGACAGAGGCCCTGCACTTGCCACCCCAGAAAAATATCTCATCTCCAAGGAAGGATTCTTACGCTAACGGTTGAAAAGGGCTCCCGTTCTTGGAATGGTGGTGAAAGGATGGTGAAGTAATACTGAAAACAATCCTATCTTCCAAGGCTCCGGTGCCAGGTATGGGAAATACCAAGTTCTCTGGGCCACAGCAGAGGTTTCTCTGAGAAAAGCATCATAGGCTTCAGGATGCAGAGACCGACCTCATGACTATTACGGTGCAAAACGCTATGGAAATGGCCAATAATTACCAACATACTGGTGATCTCAAAAGGGTCAGGATGAAATCTGAAGCACGATCCACACTTTTCCCATCTCTCGCAAATATGCACTTACCAACTCTGGAGGTAAACAAATCAAAGGCAGGGCTGACAGAAGCCCTGCACTTACACCCCACCCAGAAATCTCAACTACCAGGCAGGATTCTTATGCTAATGCGAGAATCCTGCTCGGGTTCTGAAAATCATGGTGAAACCACAGTGGAATAATACTTAAAAGAACACTTTCTTTGTAGTCTCTAGGACCAACTGTTGGAAATGCCAAGTTTCCTGGGCCTCAGACTGCTTTTGTCTGTGAAAACTCTCCTACGCTTAAGAATGCAGAGACCAACCTTTGGACAACTACCGTGAAAAGTGCTACGGAAAAATACCAAATAGTTCTCCACCTAGCGGTTCTTTCAGAAGATGTGCCTCACACCTCTTGGAAGGATCGAGTTACTTTGGCCTAGCCTTCGACTGGTCTGGAGAAGGAATCGCCGTTCCTAGCTGATGAATCAAATGATTCTGAAAGGAACGGTGAAAAGTGCAGATCCTGTTTCAGTCTTTAGACTGAAACAGGATCCGCACTATTCACCTCTCCCACAAAGGCGCACTTCTCATGTCTGTTGCAAGTCCAACCAACCCAGGACTGACAGAGGCCCTGCACTTGCCACCCCAGAAAAATATCTCATCTCCAAGGAAGGATTCTTACGCTAACGGTTGAAAAGGGCTCCCGTTCTTGGCACGGTGGTGAAAGGGTGGTGAAATAATACTGAAAACAATTCTATCTTCCAAGGCTCCGGTGCCAGGTATGGGAAATAGCAAGTTCCCTGGGCCTCAGCAGAGGTTTCTCTGTGAAAAGCATCATAGGCTTCAAGATGCAGAGACCGACCTCATGACTATTACGGTGCAAAACGCTATGGAAATGGCCAATAATTACCAACATACTGGTGATTTCAAAAGGGTCAGGATGAAATCTGAAGCACGATCCACGCTTTTCCCATCTCACGCAAATATGCACTTACCAACTCTGCAGGTAAGCAAACCAAAGGCAGGGCTGACAGAAGCCCCGCATTTACACCCCACCCAGAAATCTCAACTACCAGGCAGGATTCTTATGCTAATGCAAGAAACCTGCTGGGGTTCTGAAAATCATGGTGAAACCACAGTGGAATAATACTTAAAAGAACACTTTCTTTGTAGTCTCTAGGACCAACTGTTGGAAATGCCAAGTTTACTGGGCCTCAGCCTGCTTTCCTCTGTGAAAACTCTCCTATGCTTAAGGATGCAGACACCAACCTTAGGACAATTATGGTGAAAAGTGCCACAGAAAAATACCAAATAGTTCTCCACCTAGCGGTTCTTTCAGAACTTGTGCCACACACCTCTTGGAAAGATCGAGTTACTTTGGCCTAGCCTTCGATTGGTCTGGAGAAGGAATCCCCGTTCCTAGCTGATGAATCAAATGATTCTGAAAGGAACGGTGAAAAGTGTGGATCCTGTTTCAGTCTTTAGACTGAAACAGGATCCGCACTATTCACCTCTCCCACAAAGGCGCACTTCTCATGTCTGGCGCAAGTCCAAGCAACCCAGAACTGACAGAGGCCCTGCACTTGCCACCCCAGAAAAATATCTCATCTCCAAGGAAGGATTCTTACGCTAACGGTTGAAAAGGGCTCCCGTTCTTGGAATGGTGGTGAAAGGATGGTGAAGTAATACTGAAAACAATCCTATCTTCCAAGGCTCCGGTGCCAGGTATGGGAAATACCAAGTTCTCTGGGCCACAGCAGAGGTTTCTCTGAGAAAAGCATCATAGGCTTCAGGATGCAGAGACCGACCTCATGACTATTACGGTGCAAAACGCTATGGAAATGGCCAATAATTACCAACATACTGGTGATCTCAAAAGGGTCAGGATGAAATCTGAAGCACGATCCACACTTTTCCCATCTCTCGCAAATATGCACTTACCAACTCTGGAGGTAAACAAATCAAAGGCAGGGCTGACAGAAGCCCTGCACTTACACCCCACCCAGAAATCTCAACTACCAGGCAGGATTCTTATGCTAATGCGAGAATCCTGCTCGGGTTCTGAAAATCATGGTGAAACCACAGTGGAATAATACTTAAAAGAACACTTTCTTTGTAGTCTCTAGGACCAACTGTTGGAAATGCCAAGTTTCCTGGGCCTCAGACTGCTTTTGTCTGTGAAAACTCTCCTACGCTTAAGAATGCAGAGACCAACCTTTGGACAATTACCGTGAAAAGTGCTACGGAAAAATACCAAATAGTTCTCCACCTAGTGGTTCTTTCAGAAGATGTGCCTCACACCTCTTGGAAGGATCGAGTTACTTTGGCCTAGCCTTCGATTGGTCTGGAGAAGGAATCGCCATTCCTAGCTGATGAATCAAATGATTCTGAAAGGAACGGTGAAAAGTGCAGATCCTGTTTCAGTCTTTAGACTGAAACAGGATCCGCACTATTCACCTCTCCCACAAAGGCGCACTTCTCATGTCTGTTGCAAGTCCAACCAACCCAGGACTGACAGAGGCCCTGCACTTGCCACCCCAGAAAAATATCTCATCTCCAAGGAAGGATTCTTACGCTAACGGTTGAAAAGGGCTCCCGTTCTTGGCACGGTGGTGAAAGGGTGGTGAAATAATACTGAAAACAATTCTATCTTCCAAGGCTCCGGTGCCAGGTATGGGAAATACCAAGTTCCCTGTGCCTCAGCAGAGGTTTCTCTGCAAAAAGCATCATAGGCTTCAAGATGCAGAGACCGACCTCATGACTATTACGGTGCAAAACGCTATGGAAATGGCCAATAATTACCAACATACTGGTGACTTCAAAAGGGTTGGGATGAAATCTGAAGCACGATCCACACTTTTCCCATCTCACTCAAATGTGCAATACCAACTCTGGAGGTAAACAAATCAAAGGCAGGGCTGACAGAAGCCCCGCAGTTACACCCCACCCAGAAATCTCAATTACCAGGCAGGATTCTTATGCTAATGCGAGAAATCTGCTCGGGTTCTGAAAATCATGGTGAAACCACAGTGGAATAATACTTAAAAGAACACTTTCTTTGTAGACTCTAGGACCAACTGTTGGAAATGCCAAGTTTCCTGGGCCTCAGCCTGCTTTCGTCTGTGAAAACTCTCCTATGCTTAAGGATGCAGAGACCAACCTTAGGACAATTATGGTGAAAAGTGCTACGGAAAGATACCAACTAATTCTCCACCTAGCGGTTCTTTCAGAAGTTGTGCCACACACCTCTTGGAAAGATCGAGTTACTTTGGCCTAGCCTTCGATTGGTCTGGAGAAGGAATCGCCCTTCCTAGCTGATGAATGAAATGATCCTGAAAGGAACGGTGAAAAGTGCGGATCCTGTTTCAGTCTTTAGAGTGAAACAGGATCCGCACTATTCACCTCTCCCACAAAGGCGCACTTCTCATGTCTGCCGCTAGTCCAACCAACCCAGGACTGACAGAGGCCCTGCACTTGCCACCCCAGAAAAATATCTCATCTCCAAGGAAGGATTCTTACGCTAACGGTTGAAAAGGGCTCCCGTTCTTGAAACGGTGGTGAAAGCATGCTGAAATGATACTGAAAACAATCCTATCTTCCAAGGCTCCGGTGCCAGGTATGGGAAATACCAAGTTCCCTGGGCCCCAGCAGAGGTTTCTTTGCGAAAACCATCATAGGCTTGAGGATGCAGAGACCGACCTCATGACTATTACGGTGCAAAACGCTATGGAAATGGCCAATAATTACCAACATACTGGTGATTTCAAAAGGGTCAGGATGAAATCTGAAGCACGATCCACACTTTTCCCATCTCACTCAAATATGCACTGACCAACTCTGGAGGTAAACAAATCAAAGGCAGGGCTGAGAGAAGCCCCGCACTTACACCCCACCCAGAAATCTCAACTACCAGGCAGGATTCTTATGCTAATGCGAGAAACCTGCTCGGGTTCTGAAAATCATGGTGAAACCACAGTGGAATAATACTTAAAAGAACACTTTCTTTGTAGTCTCTAGGACCAACTATTGTAAATGCCAAGTTTCCTGGGCCTCAGCATGCTTTCGTCAACGAAAACTCTCGTAAGCTTAAGGATGCAGAGACCAACCTTAGGACAATTACGGTGAAATGTGCTATGGAACAATACCAACTAGTTCTCCACCTAGCGGTTCTTTCAGAAGTTGTGCCACACACCTCTTGGAAAGATCGAGTTACTTTGGCCTAGCCTTCTATTGGTCTGGAGAAGGAATCGCTGTTCCTAGCTGATGAATGAAATGATTCTGAAAGGAATGGTGAAAAGTGCGGATCCTGTTTCAGTCTTTAGACTGAAACAGGATCTGCACTATTCACCTCTCCCACAAAGGCGCACTTCTCATGTCTGGCGCTAGTCCAACAAACCCAGGACTGACAGAGGCCCTGCACTTGCCACCTCAGAAAAATATCTCATCTCCAAACAAGGATTCTTTCGCTAATGGTTGAAAAGTGCTCCCGTTCTTAAAACTGTGGTGAAAGCATGGTGAAATAATCCTGAAAACCATCGTGTCTTCAAAGGCTCTGGTGCCAGGTACGGGAAATACCAAGTTACCTGGGCTTCAGTTCAGTTTTCTCTGTGAAAAGCATCATAGGCTTAAGGATGCAGAGATGAACCTGATCACTATTGCGGTGCAAAACGCTATGGAAATGGCAAATAATTACCAACATACTGGTTATTTCAAAAGTGTCAGGATGAAATCTGAAGCACGATCCACACTTTTCCCATCTCACGCCAATATGCACTTACCAACTCTGGAGGTACACAAATCAAACACAGGGCTGACAGAAGCCCCGCACTTACACCTCACACAGAAATCTCAACTAGGAAAAAGGATTCTTCGGATAATGCGTGAAACCTGCTCTGGTTCTGAAAATAACGGTGAAACCACAGTGGAATAATACTTAAAAGAACAACTTCTTTATAGTCCCTAGTACCAACAATTGGAAATGCCAAGTGTATTGGGCCTCAGCATGCTTTCTCTGTGAAAACTATCCTATGCTTAAGGATGCAGAGACCAACCTCATGACAATTATGGTGAAAAGTGCTACGGAAAAATACCAAATAGTTCTCAACCTAGCGGTTATTTCAAAAGTTGTGCCACACACCTCCTGGGAAGATCGAGTTACTTTGGCCTAGCCTTCGATTGGTCTGGAGAAGGAATCGCCATTCCTAGCTGATGAAGCAAATGATTCTGAAAGGAACGGTGAAAAGTGCGGATCCCGTTTCAGTCTTTAGACTGAAAGAGGATCTGCACTATTCACCTCTCCCACAAAGGCGCACTTCTCATGTCTGGCGCTCGTCCAACAATCCCAGGACAGACAGAGGCCCTGCACTTGCCACCCCAGAAAAATATCTCATCTCCAAACAAGGATTCTTATGCTAAGGGTTGAGAAGTGCTCCCATTCTTGAAATAGTGGTGAAAGGATGGTGAAATAATCCTGAAAACAATCGTATCTTCAAAGGCTCTGGTGCCAGGTATGGGAAATACCAAGTTACCTGGCCTCAGTTTAGTTTTCACTGCGAAAACCATCATAGGCTGAAGGATGAAGAGACCGACCATATGAATACTACGGTGCAAAACTCTATGGAAATGGCAAATAATTACCAACATACTGGTGATTTCAAAAGGGTCAGGATGAAATCTCAAGCACGATCCACACTTTTCCCATCTCACGCCAATATGCACTTACCAACTCTGAAGGTGAACAAATCAAAGGCAGGGCTGACAGAAGCCCCGCACTTACACCCCACACAGAAATCTCAACTACGAGGAAGGATTCTTCGGCTAATGTGTGAAACCTGCTCTGGTTCTGAAAATAACAGTGAAACCACAGTGGAATAATACTTAAAAGAACAACTTCTTTATAGTCCCTAATACCAACAATTGGAAATGCCAAGTGTATTGCGCCTCAGCATGCTTTTCTCTGTGAAAACTATTGTATGCTTAAGGATGCAGAGACCAACCTTATGACAATTTTGATGAAAAGTGTTACGGAAAAATACCAAATAGTTCTCAACCTAGCGATTATTTCAAAAGTTGTGCCACACACCTCCTGGGAAGATCGAGTTACTTTGGCCTAGCCTTCGATTGGTCTGGAGAAGGAATCGCTGTTCCTAGCTGATGAAGCAAATGATTCTGAAAGGAACGGTGAAAAGTGCGGATCCTGTTTCAGTCTTTACACTGAAACAGGATCCGCACTATTCACCTCTCACACAAAGGCGCACTTCTCATGTCTGGCGCTAGTTCAACAAACCCAGGACTGACAGAGGCCCTGACTTGCCACCCAAGAAAAATATCTCATCTCCAAAGAAGGATTCTTTCGCTAACGGTTGAAAAGTGCTCCCGTTCTTAAAACTGTGGTGAAAGCATGGTGAAATAATCCTGAAAACAATCATATCTTCAAAGGCTCTGGTGCCAGGTATGGGCCAAGTTACCTGGGCCTCAGATGAGTTTTCTCTGTGAAAAGCATCATAGGCTTAAGGATGCGGAGACCAACCTGATCACTATTACGGTGCAAAACGCTATGGAAATGGCAAATAATTACCAACATACTGGTTATTTCAAAAGTGTCAGGATGAAATCTGAAGCACGATCCACACTTTTCCCATCTCACGCCAATATGCACTTACCAACTCTGGAGGTAGACAAATCAAACACAGGGCTGACAGAAGCCCCGCACTTACACCCCACACAGAAATCTCAACTACGAGGAAGCATTCTTCGGCGAATGCGTGAAACCTGCTCTGGTTCTGAAAATAACGGTCAAACCACAGTGGAATAATACTTAAAAGAACAACTTCTTTATAGTCTCTAGTACCAACAATTGGAAATGCCAAGTTTACTGGGCATCAGCATGCTTTTGTCTGTGAAAAGTATCCTATGCCTAAGGATGCAGAGACCAACCTGATGACAATTTTGGTGAAAAGTGCCATGGAAAAATACCAAATAGTTCTCAACCTAGCGGTTATTTCAAAGGTTGTGCCACACACCTCTTGGAAAGATCGAGTTACTGTGGCCTAGCCTTCGAGTGGACTGCAGAAGGAATCGCCATTCCTAGGTGATGAAGCAAATGTTTCTGAAAGGAACGGTGGGGAACATACACACATCTATACCTTTATATCAGGTGCTTATACTTTGGCCAGGACAATTCAACAGGCACATAAATAATGACAAATACATTTTCCTGTTGTTGGTTTTTTTTAAAGAATATATAAGGCAGAGTATTTGTATGTGAGCATATCAAGGAAGATTATTTTGGAGCAGAAAACATCTTCATTGACTCTTAAAGGGTAACAAAGGTTTAAACAAGCAAACATGAAAAATTGCATCTCAGACAGCGGGAACTGTATAAACAAAGGCACAGAGTCAAGGAATGAAAAGAAAGACTTAGGAAAGGATACAAAAGAAATAGGGAAGAATTAACATTTTGACAATTGACTAAATATGAAAAGTGAGGTAGAAGGTAGAATAAAAGATGACTCTAGGTTTTGGGCATGGAAGATGGGATAGATGTTCATGTCGTTAAGAGAAAGAATGATAAAATCTAGAGGAAGAACTTGGTATGAGAGAAAAAAAATGAGCTCAGTTTTAGACATATATTGACATATTTACACATATATCCTTTGCTTACTAAGGATAAAGAAAAGACATATATTGGGTTTAAGGCACCAGGAGAACATGCAGTCAGGGTCCATTAACTAAAAATGTACAATTATTGTTTAAGAAATATATTTCCTAATAGAGGTCATTGCTGAAGCCTTTGAGAGTGGGTGCAGAGGGAGAAGAAAAATGGCCTACTATAACTCATTCCCAAACAGGAAACTGAGTCCACTGGGGAAGCCAAGGAGACCAGTACCAGGCAGGGCCAGGGTTTGGCAAACAGACCCAATTTTAGGGCTGCACCTCAAAGAGGGCAGCTGGATGTTCAACTACAACATTCTGAAGGACACGACAAACTCAGGCTTAATCAAGCCAGTGCTGAGACATAGGAGGTTTAATCTAGTAGGTCAGGCACAGCAGCAGGAATTTCCAGTCATAGGCTCCCCTAGGACTAGCAAGCGCTGGGCAAAACAGCCATGTTCCACCCAAAGGGATGGGGTGCCAGGAAGGGACTAGTTCATATAGATTGAACAGATCTGGTAGGCCTTGAGGGGAGTGAGACAACTTGGTGTGGATATGGGTAACCAGAACTCACCTGCTTCCCCCCTCTCTCAACACCTGGCCTCCAGGAGCAAGACTGATTTGGGTCCCCATATGGTGCTGTAGATGAAGCCTCATTGTTCTTTCTGTCCTGCTCAGAAAAGGATCCAAAACTGAGTGAAGGTGATTGGGTTTAAGGAAGGAAAGGATAGAGCCATGCAGAACATCCACATTGGACAGGGCAAAGAAGGAAGAGAGAAAAAGACAATAAGGTGGAGAAAATACTCAGACAACACTCTGTACATCAGTAGGCAGTAATGGTGATGCAGGAGAGAAGCACATCAGGGAAACTGAAGGAGAGCACCCGAAGAAATGGTGGGTCACCACAGAATCCCTTTGATCTCCCTGGTTTTCACCAAAAATTTCCCTTCACTGTATCCAACAGTGACGGTCTGTCACGAATAATGCTTTGTTTGTCCATTTTCAAAAGCCTCTTCTGCTTTTGGCAACCAATACGTAAGAATAGCAGTTCCTACATAAGTACCTTTCAGTAAACACACTCAACCTTGACCTAGAAGCTTACTAAGGATAAATAAAAGATCAATTACGTAAAGTTGGAAAAACAGACTTCCAAAGGCTCTAATTCTTAGAGTAGCCAGCAAAATATCAGAAATTCTATAGAATGCCAAATCACAGCATGAATAATAAAATGTAAAATTCAGTGGTTATAAAATAGACAGATTGTGAAGTAAAATTTAAATAATTAAACCATATTATAAAAAGGTGTCTTTTGAAAATTTAAGATATTATAATTTTAACACACATAAAAACTCATGAAAATGAATAGTTGTTTTTTTCACCTTATCTTTTACTGAGGCAAAGAGTAAAACAAAACAAAACTCATCTTAACACCATGATCAAAAATAGAAAATTTCAATCAACGCTGCACTTTTCACAAAATTATAACAGGCTGAAAACTGCAAGTAGCATATGTCAAAGTCTTTGCATACTTCACTAACGATATATTTATTCAAAACAAAATGTCTCCAAATGATCCTACTCTAGAAGGAACATGAGTCATATATGCTGAAAAACTCTCCTCACAGTTTTAACCTTTTGGGGAAAAAAATGCATAGCTTCCAGCCCATACACTAGTAAAGAGCCTGTGAAAAACAATTTCACAGTTTAAAAAGCAAGAATCGCTTTGGCACTTTGAGGCCTGATATCCAACATTTCAGATATAGAAGCAAAGAACTCTTCCCAGTTGATGACTGCCTTATAACTCGAGAAGCAATTGCATAATGACTCATTCTGGAACTTGCACAGACACTGGGACAAGCATCACAAACCCTGAAAAGGATAAAAAAGAATCCCAGCAGATGATAAAGCAGTATGGTTGCTAAGGTACTCTACGTAATATCTCATGGAAAAGCTTGGTGGGTTCCTAACATCACACTGGGGCATCAGTTAATGACTTGAGGGGAGAATGCCACCTAAGCAATGATCAACGAGCCAGACAGATAGATCACTTAACGTTTACACATTCCTGTTTCATGGGTCTGATTTAGGGCTCTGCAGAGGAACACACATACCCCATGCCAGGAAAAAGGAGCAGAGAGAAGTATTTTCTCTTTCTAGGATGGAGAAAGTACCCTAGCACAATTGCAATTGCTAGAGGGGACATATGCTCCAGAGCGTTCCTAAAGTTACTCTTTTTCTAAATACTAAAGAACTTTTCTCAGGCTTTTTGAATGAGCTGAAAACCAGTTTTGAAAGATAAGATATTAAACCATTTCTTTAGGGAATAAGAACACTGGAGATTATTTACTTTGCTGTAATTACTCTGGCACACAGGGAGATTAGCTTTCAAATGCTACTAGGTTTGCATAGAGAGATTTCAATAATGAAGAAAAATTAGTTCATGTTTTGAATATTTAGGGTTTGAAGTATATATTACTGCTAAAGAGTAAACACTGACTTATACCTGTGCAGAGAAGAATAATTACTAAAACCTTTCATTGCTCCTAAGTCTGCACATCTTTCCCCACAAACCCAATGGGGGGGGGGGGGGTCTTTTATTTATTGATACATAATTGTTGTACATATTTTGGAGGTTCATGAATATTTTCATACCTGCACACAACGTGCAATGATCAAATCAAGGAATTTGATATCTACCATCTCAAATATTTATCTTTTCATTATGTTGAGAACATGCCAATTCTTCTCTTCTAGCTATTTTGAACTATACATTATTGTTTATTATACCTACCCTACTATACTATCAACTATACTGTCAAACACTTGATCTTATTTCTTCTAACTGTATATTAAGAACCATTTGTTTGTAAAAAGCATCTTGATTTTTATTAGAGCCAACAGTAACTGAAAATGCATTTGTACATTCACAAAGGAGTTTGAGTTTCATAAGTCTTGGATTTTAAAATAGGAAGCAAGACAGCCAACAATGCCATCTAGTAATGGCAGAAATAAAACTTTTGAGTTAAATGAACAATCTTCAGAAAGAGATAAATGGAATTTTAGAAATTTATTATTTAGTAGAATATTTTCTTGATTTTTTGAGATTGTGTTATGACTTTAAGCTGAGACAAAATTTATTGCTGAATAGGCTCTCATAGCATGTCTGCCTTTAATAAACTCTTGTTCATCCCCGTTTGTTATCTTTTAGGTGAGGAATGGCTTAGACTAAGCGACAATGTTTGCACAATTTTTTTTTTTAATTTTTTGTAAAAATAATTATCAACTCACAGGAAGTTGCAAAAATAGTACAGGGAGGTCTGTGTACCCTTGCTCAGCTTCTCCCAGTGGTAACATCCTCCAAAATTATCAAATCCAGGAAACTTGGCTTGGATCATAATACTGAAAGATACAATCCCACTGTTTAAATCTCAAAAGATTAAAATCCCTAAAGATCAAAATCCCTAAAGATCAAAAATTCCTAAAATCTAAAATCCCTAACACCTAAAATCCCAAAATCACAATCACAGGATAGTTGCACTATGTTAAGGGGAACTATTACCTTGTTATTGTCTGTATTTGGAACTATTACCTTGTTATTGTCTTCATTTGGAAATCAAGTATGGCTTAAGGAGGTAAATAGAAAATGAATACATAGAAAATGAATGTGAATGCATTCTACAAGGACTGCCATGTCCTAAAAGACAAAAAAAGCAGCTATTTGTCATGATGTAAGACCTCAAAATATAGTTAATGACTGAGAAAGTCATTACAGACTATCTCTGTGCAACTGCCCATAATCTAACCATGTAGTACACTTTTTCATAGGTCAAATTTTTTGTTTTCTTTTTTTCTTTTTCCTTTTTTTAGTTTTCTTTTCACTGTTTTAAAGTGTCAGCATCCCTTTTAACAATTCTCTTGCTATGTGTTTCATCTTTGCAGCATTTCCAATACTGGAAGTATAAGTTGTATATAGACTTTCAGAGAGTTCTAATTCATTTTATGAATTTTGTACAAATTTAACTTCATAAAAATTCATTATTACAACACTGACTTTGGGCATAAGCATTGTGCATATTTGTGAAAACACTGAAACTTCCTCAATCAATGAAGAGATGCCCTTTCTGTACATCTGCATTTGTGAAAAATAAAATTTCTCAAGATCTCTGTAATTAGAACAGTTGCAAATGCTTTGGCGACCCATCACGGTTTGTGATCAATCTTGTCCAAAGACTTGGGTTGTTCGTCACAGTATTTCATATGACAAAGTTATAAAGCTGGATGCACACAATTACCAACCATAGTAATGTGTGTTTATACATTTCCCTTTTTGGTCTACTTCTTTAAGAATACAATTTGTCTGCTCATGACTGTGCTGTCATTAGTATATGACAATGTTTATGCAAAATATGTTATTATTGCCTATTTTATTGTGTAAAGTAGCCTATAAAGTGTTCAGTCATGTTTTTATATGTTTCTCAAATCCCCTTTTGAAAATGTAAATAAATAGCTTGTAAATTATTTTAAAATTATTTTTTCCAGAAATATATTTTTGGAATTTTGATCTCTTGGGATTATGATTTTGGGAATTTGAGACTTTAGATACTTTGATCTTTTGGGATTATGGAGTTTGGAATTGTGTCTTTCAGGATTATGATTGGCTTCCCGGGAAACTACAATGATATATATAATACTCTTATATAGACTGCAAGCCTTACTCAGCTTTCACCAGCTCTTTGCATAAACTCATTTGTGTATAGTTCTATATAATTTTATCCCCTGCATAGATTCACATAACCACCACTACAATCAAAAAACAGAATTCTTCTATCTCTACAAAAGAACTCCCTCCACCCCATCTCTATGCCCTGGCCACCACTAATGCGTTCTCCATCTCTATAATTCTGTCATTTCAAGAATGTCATATAAACGGAATCAGATACTGTGAAATCTCTTGAGATTGGTTTTTTTTTCCACTCCGCCTAATGCCCTTTAAATCCATTCAAGTTGCTGCATGTATCAATAGTTCATTTTTACCCTTTTTAGTGCTCTGAAATATTGCTATCATTTTGATCATCATACAAATTGGCTAATACAGAAATATATTGTTGGGGTTTAAATGGATAGATAAATAACATTTCTCTCAAATTCCAAACCAAATAAGAAGGCAAATGAAGCAGGCAGATAGGGGTAAAGATATCAGTGTTTTACTGTTCACTCTCATTGGAGAACACAGCTTTATATCTGCAGCCAAAAGGGTTGGCTAACACTCTACTGCAGGATTAAACTCATCCATTGGCATAGGTTGAAAATTACTGCCAAGCACATCTGGAAGTTCAGGGTATGCTGAGTTCCTACTTTCTAACTCACCTCTCAGGTAATGCTATGGTTGGAATATGTGCCCCCCAAATTCATGTGTTGAAACTTAATGTCCATAGGTAGGGCCCTTAGGAGGTGAGTAAGTGACAAGAGCAGAGCTCTCATGAATGGAATTAGTTCTCTTATAAAAGAAGTCTGAGGGAGCCCCCTTACCCTTTTTGACATGTGGGGACACACAGAAGGCTCCATCTATAAGGAACAGGCCCTCAGGCACCGAATCTGCTGGTACTTTCATCTTAGACTTCCCAGCCTCCAGAACTGAAAGCAATAAATTTCTGCTGTTTATAAACTGGTATTTTGTTATAGTAGCGAGAATGGACTAAGACAGGTCACCTCAAACCCTGGAGAAGAATGAGTGGGGAGGCACAGAGAAGTGGGTAGTGTTCTTTCCACATCTCTCCTTCCTCAGGCATGGGGCACACATTCTCTCTCCTCTGTAGAAACACAAGGTATATGGAATAACCATTCCATCCAACAGTCTAGCTTTTTCCCTCTTATCCCATTCACTTTCTTTTAGCTAATCGCCTTCAGTTATGGATAAGCAGAAATGTTGCTATCAACCCTGAGTGGAGACTGCTCTTCAGGACCATAAATCCAGGCAGTTCCAGACAGTATTCTTAGATAACTCTTTTAGGCTTCTCTGGGAACATTACACATCTATCTTCCTTTCTATTGTCAGTCTCAGCCTGATTTCTAACTTAGTTCTATAGAATACCTCAATAATATTTCTTGACAGATTTTTACTCAGTGGCTTGTAAATTTACAGAAAAATATATAATAAACAAGCAATATGCTAGGAGTTAAAGAACTTACCTTAATTTCCAAATGAAGACTCTGTTTTGTTTTCTCCTAATGTTTGCCAAAAAGGAATCACTATTAAAAATACACTATGTCCACCAGTTCTATATCAGCTTTCCTTTAGAAGTTATTTCTTTATTAGCTTCTGAGTATTGCATTTTTTAAAAGGTGACCTCTGTATCTAATGAAATATATTTTATTTAAAAAGCAACTTTATGCAACTTATGGCAAAATGGTAAACTAGAACAGGCTGTTGTATCCCTTTCCCCATGCTCAAATCTGAAAAAAGTGTCCTTGGTAACAAAGAACTAAAATTCCAAAATACCAAAATGACAGAGATGGTGAAAGACACCAAGGATAGGTGTGTCGTTGTTCTTTTCTTGATAAGGAGGATTATGGATGACAATTAAATTACTGATAGAAAAGTTTTTTTAAATTTTCTATCAATATCTTAATAAGCATCTTAAGTTATGGAGAATCACATAAAGAATAAAATTGAATGAATATCTTTTAAACAAACAAAAGAAAATTTGATCTATTTTAAACAAATAAGAAGAAAAAAGAAAACAAAAAGGAAAAATAGTAAACAGAAAATATGAATAAGATAACAGCATTACGTCCTTATAAAAATACTTAAAAGCATTATAAACGGTATAAACCCACCGACCAAGTCCTCCAGAGAAGTTCTGACTTCTAGCAATGGTGCAGTAGCTTATAATCGACTACCACTCCTGCTGCAGACAGGTACAAATTCTACACAAAATATAAAAACACCTTTTTGAAGGTACTTAAGAGAAAACAAATGAAGAGGGAAACTATCCTTTGAAAGAAAAAACCCACACTTGGTAAGATTTACTTTTATATATCTTTTCCTCTAGGACAGTGTAACTGGAATTCAATCAGAAGTCCACAGTCTTACTGGCCTGAAGAGTCAGAGGACAAAGTTTGAAGGTACCAGAACACTGCAAAAAGCAGCTGGGGATGGGGTTGGGGATCCAAGAAAGAAGAAATGCATATGGGAAAAACCCGAAACCTACAACCCGCAAATAAATTTATGGCTGATCACTTAACTGCACGACTCTAAAGAGGAGAAAACCAACCAATTGAAGGCTGAAAGAACCAAATGGAGATTTTAGCAGCTGTACATCTCAGGCAGGGGCATCAGAATTTAAAATTCAAGTCCTGCCAACATAGGTGGGACTTGGGAAACAACTTGGGCTTTCCAGTGACATCACAAAAAGGCCACAAGTTAGAAGTAAAGAATATTTTGAAAGACTATTTGCCTTAGTATTAAAGGCAAAACAAAAATAGAACTTCCCTAACAAAATCTAATACCAAGCTTCTCCAAGTTTAATGAAATGGACTGGTAACATAATTGGCTGCTACAATAAAACAAAGAAATATTCCAAAAGAAATAAAATAATCCAGACTATCTACAACATATCATTCACAATATCAGTATGCCATAAAAATTAACGGCATATGAAAATAAATAAGAAAATGTGATACACACTCAAAGGAAAACTAAAGAAATGTAAATAATCCTGATGTTGAAATTATCAAACAAGAATTTTTAAATAACTATAATAAAGATGTTACAAAATCTACAAAAGAATTTGGGTCAAAAAAAAACTGAAAAAAAAAAACATATGAGCACTCTAAACTGAAAAACACAGTATCTGAAATTGAACATTTTAATAGATGAGATGAACAGCAGATAGCAACAAGAAAGTATCAGTACGCGTGAAGGGAGTTCAACAGAAATTATTCAAATGGAAGCACAGAAATCAGAAATAAATGAATAAAAAATTTATTATAACAGAGTCTTAATAAACTGAGGGACATTACAAAGTGGTCTAATACACTATAAATGGAAACTCTGGGGGAAAGGAGAGAGATCAAAACAGAAATAGTATCTTTAAAAAATTGGCTGATTTATACATTTTATCAAAAACAACAAATCCAAGACAAACAAAAAGAAAACAACATCTAGTGAAATCATAGTCACACTTCTAAAAAGCAAATATAAATGGAAAACAGTCTTTACTCACAGAAACATGTGCATACACACAGGCACACACACACCATGCAAAGGACAGCGATCTAGTGTTAAAAACAATGAAGACCAGGAGACAATGGATTAGAATCTTCATGTTGAAAGAAAAAAATATTAACCTAAAATTCTATGTCTCGCAAAAGCAGCTTTCAAAAATTAAAGCAAAATAAAGGTATTTTCAGATAAGCAATAACTATTGTGACAGACCCTCATGACAAAAAAGACTAAAGTAATTTTTAAGGCTAAAAGGAAATACTGAAATCAGATCTACAGGAAAAAAAGAGAAAATTGAAACACTTAATATATGAATAAATATAAAATATTGTGTATTTTCCTCCATTTAAAAAAGTCAGTTGACTAAAGCAGAAGCAATATTATGGGTATTATCAAATATGTAAAAGCATATAAGGTATCAAGAGCATAAAGGCAAGGAGGGATGGAAATAAAAGTGTACTATTATGTGGTTGTTTCATTTTATATGCATATGTGTAATACTGATTCAAGGAAGTTGGCAATGAGAATAAAGCTACATATTGTAATCTCTAGAGCAACCATTAAAAACCAACACAAAAGACATAGGTAAAAGACAACAGAGGATATAAAATGGAATACTAAAAGTATTCAATTACCTAAAAATACTACAAGGAAGGAATGAAGAAACATAAAATAGAGGAGACAAATAGAAATCAAATAGGAAAATTGCACACTTAAACACAAATATTAATAGTTACATTAAATATGTATAAAACTACTCCAATTATAAGGCAGATTGTTACACTAGATAAGAAAATGGGCATATACAAGTTCTATTAAAAAAGATGCACTTTAGATGTAAAGACATAGACAGATCAAAAACCAGAATGGGAAAAATATACCTCACATAATCCACACAAAGAAAGCTGGTATGCCTATATAAATATCAAATAAAGTAGATTTCATGCCAATGTACATTCAGAGAAAAGGAGTGTTATTTCACAATGATAAAGGGGTATTACTATAGACAGATGGCCAGTTCATTAATAAAGCATAACAACACCAAATATGTATGCACCTAAGACTTTTAATATATATGAAGAACTAGCAGAAATAATGGCAGAAATAGAAACATTCACACGTAGTTTTAACATCCCTCTCCCAAGAAGTGATAAAAAATATAGTACAGATATAGAAGATTTGAAAAACATTATCAATGAAATTTAACTTAAAATATATTTAGAATACTAAACTCAACAAAGCAGAATTCATATAATACACATTTTTGTCAATTACATTGAAGAATATTCAATACAATAGACCACATATTATTAAAAAACCTCTCAATAAATTTTTTGAATTATACAGATTATGTTCCCTGTCTACAAAGCATTTAATTAGAATTAAAAAGAACAATAAAATCAAGTCTTTTGCAGGAAAAAACAATAATAAGAGGTCTAAAAATTACTCTCCCCCCAAAATTTGGACATTAAGCAATGTCCTTCTAAATAATCCATGAGTCCAAAGAAGAAATCTTAAGAGAATTTAGAAAATACTTATAACTAAATAGTAATAAAATCCTAACATATAAAAATTTGTGCAATTAACTATAGCAACGTTTAGAGGAAAATCTGTAACTTTTAAAAACTTACATTAAAAACTAAAAAAGGTTTAAAACCAATGATCTATGCTGCCAAGTTAGGAAGCTATAATAATAATAAATTAATACAAACTAGAGAGGAAGCAATAAAGTGGAGCACAATTAAATATTACAGAAAAGAGACAAGCAATAAGGAATATCAGAAAAGCCAATTTTGGTTCTCAAAAAGAAACCAGAATAAATAGGTAGAGGGAGCATATCACCACACACTTTATTATTATTTTAACCCTAATGCCAAAACATGACAGCAGCATTATAAGAAAGGAAAATTACAAATCAATATCACTCATGAAGATGTAAAAAACCATACCAAAATATGACCAAATCAAGTCCAACAAAAAGTAAAAAAGATAACAAATCATGGCCCTATGGTATTTATCCCCAAAATGCAAGGTTCAAAGGGAACCTAATAAACCTATTTAAGAAAACCCCACTCTAATATTATAAGGAATGTTGAAATATTGGACAGTTTTCGCCTAAAGTCAGGAAAATATCCACTCTTACCGCATTGACCTAGCAGTACCAGACAATGCAATAATGCAAGAAAGTGAAATAAAAGGCATAAACATCAGAATAGAAGGAATAAAACTGTATTTTGTGGGGTTTTTTCCCCCAGACAATGTGGTTGATTACAGAGAAAATTCTAAAGGAGGCACACATATACACACAATTACTGGAACTAAAAAATTAATTTAGGAACGGCAGATGACAAGGCAGTATATAAAAATCAACTATTTCTATCTACCAGCAATGAATAATTGAAAATGAAATTTAAAACAATAGCATCATAAAACATAAAATATTTAGAAAAAGTATAATGACAAATATGCAAGACTTCCATCCTAAAAAGCATGAAATATTAGAGAAAAAAAGACCTACATAAATGAAGAGATGTTTCATCTTTATTCATGAACTGAAAGTCTCAATAATATTAAGCCGTCAGCTACGCCAAATTTGATTTATAGATTCAATGATATCCCACTGAAAATAGAAGCAGGATTTTTGTTATAAATGAGCAGGTAATTCTAAAACTTATATGGAAACATAAAGAACCTATCCTTATCAAAAAATTTTTAATGAGAACAAAGTTGAAGGAATTTTAAAATCTGATTCCAAAATTTTAAAAATTGCTGCAGTTATCATGAAAATATGGTACTGCTATAAGAACAGATAAACAGATCAATAAAATGGAATAAAGAATTGAAAACCATGTGTGCATATATGACCAATTTTCAACAAAAGCACCAAGTTAATTCAATACAGAAAGTACAATCTTTTCAACAAATGATGTTGGAACTATTGTAAATATATAATGAATAAATAAGCCCCACAACACAGAGAAAAAGTAAGCCATGATGATTCATAGATCTAAATATAAAAACTAAAAACATAAAACTGCTAGAGGAAAATATCTTTATGACCTTAGGATGGCAAATATCTTTCCACACATAAAATCCACTAAGGATTAGGGGGAAAAATGATATATTCAATTCACCAAAATTAAAACTTCTGCTTTTGAAATAAAAGATATCATTAAGAAAATGAAAAGGCAAGCCATAGATTCCCAGACTGGCTTTAAAAAGAGCTAACAATATCTTGTCTGTAAAAAATCACAGTTTTTAAAATAAGGATATAAAATTATGGGGGGAAAAAAAGAAAACATTCAAAATACATGTATCTGGCAAAGGACTTGTATCCAAAATACATTTGAAAATGCTACAATTCAATAAGAGACAAACAACACAATAAAAAATGGGCCAAAGAATTAAATACAGTCTTCACAAAAGAAGATACAAAGAGCCAATTAACACTTGAAAAATCTTCAATTCGATACCATTAGTCTGATGCCATGAATAGAGGAGATAAAAAGCAGGAAGTGTCTAGGTGTAAGAAAATCGGCACTCCAGTTTCTCATGGCACTCTCCCACAAAGTGTCCCTTATGGATGTCCAAACTCTTGGGTTTCACTGGTTCACCCCACTATGCCTATTTAGCTGCCATGTTTGGGTTTGTGGAGAGTGAAAGTACCTTCAACATACTTTCTGTCCCTCTGTTCACTGAAGGCACCTAGATGTGGGAGGGGAAACTGCCCCCACCCTTTCACTGGTCTCGGAGCCTCTCTGAGTTTGATGTGCACTGCTACTTCTCCTCTTTGTCATCTTCTTTCTATGCTCTGCATTTTTTTTCCATGGGACCCCCCAGATGTCTCTGTTGTCCTTTTCTGTGATCCACACCTGAGCTGCAACTCCTCTACACTCTCCTCAGTATGATATTCTACCTTCTGGCTGGGATGATCGGACAAACAATGTCTCTAGTTGGCCATCTTGGTTCTCTCCCCAAAATTATCATTTTAAATATATTTTTAAGGAAACAAGAAAGACTGAAAACAAGTAAGTTAAATAATCAACACAAGAATCTGAAAAGAAGAGCTAACAAATTCAGACACACACAAAGGAAATAAGAATGATGAGGGCAGAAATCAGTGTGGAAAATATTTAAAAAGGAAGGAGGAAGAGGAGAAAGAGGAGAAGGGCAAAAGAAGAAAGCAGAAGATGAACAAACCCTACAGCTAATTCTTTGAAAAGATTCCTAAATTAGGCATATTTCAAGCAAATCTGAGCAAGATAAAAAGATAGAAGTTTCAGATTAACAAAAAAGTAGAAAAACAGAAATAACTACAAAATTTCAAATGAGACAAGAATAACTGTCAAGGATTCTTAAAATTATTAAGTGTCAAAATTGAGATAAAATAGAAATCTTGAGTAAAATAATAAGCATAAAAAATAGAAATGGAAATAATTTAAATGATAATTTAAAAATCTCTACCAAAAACAAAAATTGGGTCCAGATCATTTTGTCCATGACTTCTACTTCCAAAGAACAGATCATTCCTATCTTATATGAGTTGTTAAAACATACAGGAAAAGAGGGTAAGCTGCCAACATATGGGATGAGAACACTGGTACCTTAACTCAACAACATAATAAGGGCAATGTAAGAAAATGTCACTTGTCAATACAGATGCAACTGTCCTAACATAAACTTTAGTCAATCACATCTGACAGAGTATTAACATAAGCGGGGAAAGATGCAGGGAGGAGACTGTGACAAAGATAACAATGACATCATGATCAAATAAAGCTTATACTGATATGCAGAATTATCCTATGTCTGGAAAATAAATATCCTAATAATTCAAGGATGGTTTAATATCAGAAAACCTATTAAAGTAATCCATCACATTGATGGATTAAATGAAAAAAAATCACATGGTTATCTCAAGAAATATAGAAATAACATTTGAGGAGTTTAAAAATGATTCATTTAAAAATTTTTAGACTACCAAGAATGAAGGTATAACTGCCTTGAAAAGATAAAGGTTATATACCAAAATCTACAGCAAGCACTATAATTAATTGAAAAACTTAGACACATAATACTATTTGCTATCACCACTTCAGGACAACACTATGAGACATGAAAACAAAATTGGAGGAATGATAATTTTGGGAGGAGAGAAAAAACTGATTATCATAAAATGTAACTATCAACACAGAAAAATTAACATAATCAATAGATAAATAGAATATGTGACCATCAACATTAAAAAAAACTCAACTAACGGAAAATAGAATCAATACCTAAACAGATTAAAAAATTAAAAATTATAATAAATTTGAGACAGGTGGTTGAATTCAAGACCAACTTATAAACATCTACCATATTGTTCCACAAAAACAATAACTAAATAGAAAATATAAAAGAAAATAAGATAGCATTCACAATGAAACAAAATATCTTAAAATTAACTTAAATAAGAATGCACAAGACCTCTGTGGGGAAACTTTATGACTATGTTAAGATTATATAATAGACACAATGAATTAACCAAGAAATATTCCCTACATAGGAAAAAATTATTGTCATCCCAATTTCTTTTTTCTACCACTATGCTTCTCCAGCTCTCCATGGGGAGGCAATTATTAATATTTATCCCCAGAAGCTCAGGACCTAATTCCAAGCTGATCTAGATGTAAGATAATTAGCATTTAAATCCCACTAGCCATCACTTCCTGAAGGCCTTGGAGCTCGTCACCCTTTCAGATACTGGTTTCCACAAAGATTCCTAAACCTCTTATAGATACTGCCTATTAGAAGTCAAAGGTCCTTCAGCAATGATAATTGTGTTCTTATACTTTACACTGATTTGTAGCACACTCCACATACACTCATTCACATACACATATGTGCACCAGCACTCACATGTTCAAGATGAGGTGTGGCTTTTGGTTTCTGTGTCTCTGTCTTGTTATAGCCTGCCCCTCTGCCTGGAAGGTGGAGCTGTTCAGTGCAGTGCCTGGGCATTCAGACTCCTCCTGAATCCTCCCTGTCCTACTGGTCACAATGCAGTGGCTGGGAAGCTGGGAGATAAGGGTAAGATCACAGGTGAAAAGAGTAGAAACCAGACATGCACCAAGTCCTAAGGCACTTCAACACAAGACAACTGGCTAAGCCCTCACCTCAATAAAAGGAATACAAAGGAGCAACTTCCAGAGAGCCCCACTGCAGCTTACCAAGCACGGAAAGCCTCAGAACATGCAATGGAACCCTGAAAAGACTGGCCCAGATCCTGAAAGGGCTTGACACTTCCTTGGCCATGGAGCTTGCCACCTAATGAGCCTTACTTCCTTCCCAACCCCTAGCTTGTCCAAATGAGTAAGTCTCTTGACCAATTCTGACCTTCTATCTCTGACTGCTAGAGAAGGTATCAGACTCACATCCTATTTTTGAGATATGATAAGGCCAACATTTGTAAATTTGCTGGAATTTTCATATATATATAAAAGAATCTACAGCATATTCACCTAATCCTCTCTTCAAGCAGATTTATTTGAAAAAAATTCAAGATTTATATCTCTAACTGTAATCATTCTAAAAGCAGGACAGAGAATTAATAGTATTTCATTTGTGGGGGGGAATTGTCTAAAGTTAATATAAATTACTTATATTATTATTGAAAAATCACATATATAAAAATCACAAGTCTGATGTTTCTCCTAGGACTGTGTGCAGATTTATAGCCCCTATGCAATATAAATGAGAATAAGGAAGCAATGATCTTATTCAATATTCTCATGCCATACAGAGTAAATGTTCTATAAACACACTTCTCTTTGTTTAGGCAGCCCTGGACTACAGCTGCTCCCTGAACCCTACCAGTTTCTGTACTTCCATCACTCAGTGCCTTAGCACAAGTTTTCCCTCATGCAGAAGCCCTTTCAATGCCTCTTTATCAACTTCCCTCCTCAATAGCTCCTAAAACATCACCTTCTCCTTGAAACTTTGCCCACTCTTCCCAGGTGCCCAAGCCCTAGAGATGTCTCAGTTATAGCTCACCTTCTATTTGCCTTGTATTAGACTAACCTATTTCTCCACTAGGCAGGGCTGGTGTTATGGGCCCATGACTTACGCAGCCACACAGAACCTCACTCTCAGAAGAGCCCACACTAGGTTTAAGGCTCTGCTGTTGTCATCTTGAAATTTTTAATAATTTTATCTTTGAATTTGTGTTTTGTATGTGATGTCTGATAGGAAGTTGAACATGTGCATGAGCAAAGGAGTGTGCACACATGTCCACCATTCCTGCCTACCTCAATGCCGCATGAAGATAGAACTCCAGTGGACCCACAATGGGTAGAAGTTTGGCAACACTCAAAGCAAGGTCAAGGTAAATGTATTACATTCATGACTAAGTAGTGAGTAAGCAGGGGCACTGACAACCCTGAGGGGACATGCTTCCCATTTGAGCCAGAACTTGGCTCACACGCAGAAAGGAGCAAAGGCAGCCTTCTAAATAGTAGCCAACCACTTATGCTGAAAATAACAACTTAGCAGAAAAGGGAAAGACAGGGAAACCCATAATTCATTTTCCTTTAAGTCCTTTCTCATTTATCAGTAGTCCAAAGGCACACAGTGTTAGGTAGAATATGCCCACCATATCAACACATGGAATAAAAACAATTGAGTTAGTTTTGTGCAGTGTTTACACTGCTCTGGTAAGAATGTAATTGTGTAATTTCAGTGATTCCACATAGAAGTTTAGTGCCCTTATGTTTACATTTAAAACCAGCATGGCATAACATTTTCGTTTTGCACTGAAACCCTGGAAATTAGGTAGACAGCCCTGCCACTAAGATATCGGTACCTGGAGCATAAGGACTCTGTTTCATTAATGGCTACATGACTGCAGCCCCTAGGCTCCTGCTTTATGTTCATTCAGTATTCAACAAACACTTGTTAAGGTGTTGAATATAATACAGAACAAAAGATCTTAGTGTCCCAGGCCAGGAAGACAATAATTTCACTCTCTACTCTGTGCTGGACAGACTATACCTGAGGTGTTATGCCCAGTTCTAGGAACCACATTTGAAATGGGATGTACAGAAGAACACATAAAAAGGTTCTGGGTTCAAATTCTTTCAGCAGCTTACTAGGTGTATAACCAAACAGATGTTAACTAACCTTTGTGAGCCTGAGTTTTCTCTTTTGCAAAATAGAGATAATAGGACATTTTAAAAGCAATGTAAGTGAAAAGCATTTTGCAAATTCTAATGCTTTATACAAATGTTAGTTATTATGACTCTAACTAGAAGGTGTCTCCAGAATGATGAGATGACATAACAGCAGGGCTTTAGGAAACAGAGAAGACCTAGTAGGAATACAACCAATAACTTCTAACAGTTGAGTGTCTGTCACAGACCTGTAAGAGCACAGCAGGGACCATTGGAAGGAATTTATAATATGCAGAAAACCAGCATAAGGAAGAATTTCCAAAGAGGCAAACATGGGCTGCCTGAGAATACAGTGAGCTCCCTGTCCCTTGAGAGAGTAGAGGAGTCTTTATGGTTTTAAGAAACATACAACATCATCTAACAATGGAGCATAAAATAATGATGATTATGATCATAGTAGGTACTGTTTCTTGGCACATCCTAAATACCAGACATTATGAGAGGCAACTTACATACATTATCTTTTTAAACCATGACAACAAATCCAATAGGTGGGTAACATTCCTTTCATTATTCTTAGTATCACTCTGAGGGTAAAGCAGATAGGTTAAGTAATTTATCCATAATTTAATTTATCATAAAGCTGGCCACCTTCCACTGAATTCTCTTCAAAGCCCAAACTTCAGGGATATTGAAAGACACCCAAAATGGCATCCTCAATTTCACACAAACATGACAATACCATCTGAATCAGGAGGAAACCTAAAAGACATACTAAATCTGTTCAAGAAAATTACATCATTATAAAGCAGAGCATTAAAAATAATCAAGGAGCCAAAAGGTTTTCTTCTAAGAGCATCAACACAGTTGTCTAAGTTTCTAGCCTTCCCCAAACTGCTCCTCCACCTTAAGAAACATTCAGAGCTCTACATGTGCCCATCGATTAGTTCCAAATTATCAGAGTACACATGGTGTTTGTCTTCTAGAGCCCCGTTCTCTATGAAGAAGATCCCTGAACACAGACCTTAGCCCCTGCCTCAGCAGAGCGAGTGGGAGCCCAGGCCTGCCAGACAGCACCTTTGTCCCATCTGACAATATGTTGTGTAGCTTTTGTACTTAAACATCTTGAAAATCACCCTAGGAAAGCCATATTCCAGCACTTAGAAGTAGAGCAGGTGTGAAATTACCTCTTGGTGGGACACTGATCTCTTCCCTACCACTTAAGCCCAGAACGTGATTGAAACCAAGATCTATCAAAGCAAAGCTGTGATGCTCACTTAATGTTTCTGTTCTCAAAAAATTACTCAGGAGCCTGTAAGTACTCTGTATTCTATCTGTTAGGATTGTTTTGAAATGACATCACCACAAATTTCAACTGAAAATTAAGAATTGGAAGACAGCTGACTCTATCTGCTATTCTTAAAAGCACTTCAAACTCTTAATCTTCTTATATTCATTTCAAGTAGGTAACAAACCATTCCATGAGTACAAATGCATTTTCAACATACTTTTGCAAAAGAAAAAGCCAAGACAGTGAGAGTCACCAAAGATACTCAAAATAAAAGTGAGTTGGTATCATACTATAAATGAGACCCAAGATTCTTTCTGTCCAGGTATTACTCTACTTCAAATTGTTGGTGGCATTTTAAGCATCTTATACAAATGCCTGAACACATACACATACACTCTCATGAAAGAAAGAATTGGATCAAAACTTTAAGCTACAAGTAGGAAAAAAAATAAATTAGACTCCAGAATGTTTCATTAGGATAAAAATGTCCAAATATAAGCTTTGCCACTGAAAACAGTTTTTCTGGGCTATCTGATCAGCAGTACAACACCTTATCTCTTCACATCACCAGAATGGTTTTTATATTTGAAACTACGTAATGTATTACACCCTAATACCTATCTTCTTCAAACACAGTAGAAAAACACCTACACAGCATAAATCATACATGACATCACATTAGGTCTTTTAAATAATGTTGCAAACACCAGGAAAAGATTCTAGAAATCCATTTTTCATGTTCTTTTTGCTACTGCCCATATGGAAGTGCCTACTTTGCCTCTCCACCAGTTCCTTTCAGTGAAATAAATGAAATGTATACAAAGGACTTTTCATGCATGAAAAGTAACACATGCTTCTGCACAAATAGGAGTGGCATATCTATCCTCCCCAGGCCCCCAAATGCTGAGTTCAAGCAGGCCTGGTCTGTCCTCTACCTGCTCTGTCCTTTATCCATCTGATACCTCACTTCTCCTTGTGTCCACCTTTTGACATCTGTTTCATCAATACCTCCAACACACACAAAGAAAGGACAGGAGAGGGAATTCCCACAGCACCTATACATCCCTCCCTCCTTGGCAGCACGATCATACCGCATTGATCAAATAATCTATTTACCTATACTTGAGTACAAGGACCATTTTATTCATTTATGTATCTTCCCTGACTAGCACAATAGCAGAAACTCAAACACCAAATGCATAAATATAGATTAAACAAAAATCAGTCAAGTTTTCCTTTGTATTGTAGTAGGTTTTGGAGAAAATTCAACTAAAAACCGATATGAACTTAAAAAATCTGGATTTTTTCCAATTCATATTTATCTAATTCACCCTTCCTCAAAAGAAGGCTCCTTCTTCCTGTCCTTCCCTTGTCTGTCCTTCCCTTTCCTTGTTCTCTCTCTCTCATACACAGCTTCTATTTAAATCAATGCGAGAAACACACTTTTACGTGAGTCAGTCACTTGCTATGGGTGTAGCATACATGAGATAGCTACAAAAGAAAAACTATCTGACTCTGTTATTCTCACCACAGGAGCACAGACCCACTGGGACAAGAGGAGGGAGAGGGCATGGCTGCCTCCATGGAGTACCCTGCTGTTTGGCACAAAGCCAACGTTAAGTTCTCTTGCATTTCCAGAATTCAAACATTATTACATGGACGCATGTCTCACTTCCTTTGACTATTAAGTTGTAACTCTAGAGCACTTGACCTTGGTAGGAAAGGATAAGCTTTTTCTGACAGGTATTTAGAAGGAATAGAATGTTTTATTTTTTTAATTCTGCTTTTATGAAGAAACCAAATAGGGTCTCCTTGCCTGCTGATTAAACAACTATCAACCCAATCATTCCGCACCCAACACAATGACTAAAAAAGACCCTTGGTTTTCTGAAATGCTTGAACCTTAAGGAGTAAGATATGGCTAACTGGGCCTTTATAATCATTGCCAACCTAAGGAATACAGACCTCAGAACCCAACAAGCAATGATGTTCTTCTATTGCTGTGATGTGTCCTAACAGAGGTCCTAACACAGAGTCAGCCAAAGCCATGATCCTCTCCCTGAGACAAGGGCACAAACCGGACAGCAAGAATTTTATAAATAAGAACGTATCTTTTGTCTCCTGTGTCAAATTTATCTTCCACAAGGAAGAAATTTCTGCAAGAAAAGTGACTACTGCTCTCTGCTGTTATCATTTCTACAGCCAGCTTATGCTCCTGACCAACTATGATCCACTTAGTTTTGATTTCTTACCTTTTGTGGCAACCAGATATGGTCCTAGGAGTTCATGATAACAATACTATTTTTTAAAGCAAACCACGTTATTCACACCACAAGGGAACGAAACAAAGTATGGTCATAGAATTGAAAAAATATAAAACCACAAAAAAGCACATACCTTAAGACCGCAGTCCCCAACCCCCAGACTGCGGACCAGTATTGGTCCATGGCCTATTAGGAACCAGGCCACACAGCGGGGGATGAATGGCAGGCAAGCAAGTGAAGCTTCATCTGTATTTACAGCTGCTCCCCATAACTCACATCACTGCATAAGCTCTGCCTCTTGTCCGATCAGTGGCAGCATTAGATTCTCATAGGAGTGTGAACCCTACTGTAAACAGCACATGTGAGAGATCTAGGTTTTGCTAGGGAATGGCTGCAAATACAGATTATCGTTAGCAGAGAGGTTTGACTGCACAGTAAATGCAATTCATTTGAATCATCCCGAAATCATTTCCCTACCCTCAAATCTATGGAAAAATCACCTTCCATGAAACCAGTCCCTGATGCCAAAAAGGTTGAGGACTGCTGCCATCAGACAAAGAAAACCCTGTGGTTTTAAACTCTGAATTTTGTTACACAATTTTTCAAGTTTCAACTTTAATCATTCAGTGACCATTCCTATCATCTGCATGAGCTTTAAAAAATGAACTGCTGGGGAACATCTGACTCACCCAACAAACATACACATGTTTGAAACAGTCAAGGGCAAGGAGAAGAACTGACCTTGGTAAGGGAACTAGAAATTCTCCCTGGATCACAATTCAGCTCTAAAGAAAGAGAGTGAAGAAATGCATTGTTTCTTTTAGGCAGGAGTCTTTGACTTTTGCCTCAAAGTCAAAGTCTTGCATCAAAGAACCCCCTACACTTCTCAGTGTTTGCTTCCCCCCTTTGCCGGTGTTGGCACTGACCTTCCAGCTCTTTCCTGGAGCACTTCTCACCACCTCAGACTCCAGAGTAAGGGCAGATGTCCCCCAATCATTTTAACAGACTCAAGTTACATCCTTTTTAAAAACCATTCTGGGGCTAGTTCCTCATCATGCATGTTAAGCCAGAAGGGAATAAGAGAGCATCGCCTTCCTCTAGATCCAGGATTGATGGGTAATTCTCATCCCTCTACCCCCAGCAGAAGTTCTGCTTTGTAAGGACACCCCAAATTATACCATCCCTCACTCTCAGCAGACAATGTAGACACAGATAAAAGTGAATACAATCCAAATTCTTTTCTTCTTAGGTGGCAGACAACATAACTAGATGGTCCTTATGAAGTTGTTCTGAAAAGTTTGTTTTAGGCATGGGGTTCCCTGATGTCAGTGGGCTTGCCATGAGGAGAATAGGGATAGCAAAAGATGGTGCTGAACCCCGTGCGTGGCTGCTGTGGAGGTGGAAGGGAGAGGAAAGGCCGGGCAGGAGTGTGGAGAGAGTGTGTCTGAATTAAACCTTATGGGCGGATGGCCAAGTGAAAGAGAGAACTGCTGCCCCTCTCTGCTCTCCCTTCCACTCCACCCTCCCCATTGTCCTCACCCCTAATTTGAAAAATATTATCAATTTGGAGGGTTTTCTTAAAATGACTTTAGGTGCTAAAATTATTACCATTAATATTATGCATTTGTTTATTCATATTTACAAAAATCAAATTTTCAAAAGGTTAGTTGCAGATCCAAAACAACCATATTAGCACATCTGGTATAAATACTAATATCACCAGTCCATAACAAGAAATCATTTTAAGTTTAAAACAAAAGCTCCCCCAACACTTATTTTCTACTAAAGAAAATGTACAATAGTTTAATGTACTAAAGGCGTTGGCACCAGCTGCCAGAATTTATTATAATACCCCTTGGGCTTTTATAAATCCAATTCCCCTTGCCTTATTTTCCTTTGCTCTTTTCTTTTCATCCTTCCCTGGAGATGGGTGAAGGGACAGGAATGAGGTACAGATAGGGCAAGTGACCTATGAATCAAACCAGGCCAGATTTTCACAAGTCAGAGTACATTCTTTTTCAAGAGTGGTCCTCAGAATAAAAGAAAAAAGTAAAAACCTCAAATTCATAAATTTTAATTCTATTCTCTTGCTTAGTATGGAATTAAAAACAATCTGAACAAAATAGCAGGACTTGTCAGTTTAGACTGTAAGGGGGAAAAATAGCACTTAGTTTTTTTCTTTCTATAGCCATCTCCCAGGCCTTTTTAGATTGCAAAAACTCATGGGGTGGTAACATACATCTGAGTCTACCACAGTACTGCTCACTTCTCTGCCATTTAATATCCTATCCTCTCAGTGAACATCTGGAGATCTTGGGCAAATAGATCACTGTTTCCCAAAATGCACAGAGACCAAGGGGATTCTGGGATGGTAATAGAGTCTGAGTAAAATAGGAATCTCATAAATTCACTTGGGAACCACTGTGTTAAAAAAAAAAAAAAAAACCTATATTTGTTTACAACAGAACTTCCTGGAGACTATGAGATGCATTGGGAATTTCTAAGAGAGGAATATGGTTAAGTAGCATTTCCCAAGACTTATCTGACAACTAACTCCTTTGGGGCTACGTGTCACTAACTCTTGTTCTATCAAACCCAAGCTGGAGGAAAAATGGACCACGTGATTACAATCCAATCATGCCATTTGCGAAATATTTTGTCTGAATTATTTTAAATGGCAAATGGAGGTATGTTTAATATTATTAAGAATTTGAGTGACTGGGAAAGAAAGTTAGGGAGAAAGCTTCTGCCTTTTCTTTGGCCAGCTAGGTTCCTGATATGTTCGCTCGCAGCTTTATTCATTTGATCAAGAATAATAATAAAACCACAAAAACCACTAACATAGTTCAGTCCCTTTGTTTCACACATGAGAAAACTGAGGTCCAGAGAAGTTTTCTGGTTTACTTGAGGTCGTTCAGTGAGAAACTGGCAGAACATGGAACAGAAAACCCAATATTCCACAATATCTAACATTCCCTGAAATTATATTTACTCAATATGTATTCTGGATATAATTATATATGCCAACATAAAGTATAAAATCTAAATAAGTATCTATTTAACTCAGATTAAAATGCTGCCCTTCTGATTAAATTATAGTAAAACCTATTAATTCCTACTCTGCAAATTTGGTATTTTGGATAATTCAGCTAGGTCTAGGTAAACCTTTCTCTTGCATTATTTATGAAGAAGGAACATGTCTATATAAACACAATTAGCACAGGAAATGCTTCATTCATATATGACACACAAAAACAATGATTTTCAAACATCTTAACAGTAACCCACTGAAAGCTCATTTTTAATCTACTTTTTGTCTATTTATTAATTTTTTTATATATATTTTTTTATTTCAGCTCATCATGGGGGTACATAAGTTTAGGTCATATACATTGTCCATGTCCTGCCCATCCCCCCGAGTTAGAGTCCCAAGCGCGTCCGTTCTCTATTTATTAATTTTTTAACATTTTGTTTACAGTATTTGTATCTTAAAAAATAAACTGGCACTAAAAATATTTTTAACAAAAGCAGCCTAGGGCTAACATTGTGCATTCTCTGTCATCTCCCCATTATCCCCTAGAAACCAATGTTTTGCTCAAAGTGGAATCAAGTTTTAGAAGTTAATTTACTAAAGGCAACCATAAAATGAATCAAATGACAAAATAATAGGCTGAAAATAAAAATGTCATTCTTATGAAGGAGGAAACCTTTGTCTTTATTGAGAGAAAGAAAGTAAATTGTGTAAACTAAATCCAGGAATCACTACAGTCTTTCTCCCCTGCACTGGCTCCCTTCTTGAGTTACCACCACTCTCTGGGGGGAATCCCTTCTACTCCTACTCTAAGAGACCTTCTCACTCATTTCTGAGTGGGATCCTCCTCCACTGTATAGGAAATCTCCCTACCCTTTGGGGGGGGATCTTCACCGTGCTCTCAGGAGGCATTCCCTTTACCCACAGGGAATACGGAGAAATCTTATCCATTCTCACAATTTCATCCACCACCCTTATGTTCATGGCTCCTAAATCCATTACTGTAGTTGACTATTTTAAATACTTCTTCAGTGAATCAGCAAAGAAAAGAAGGAAAGGAAGGATGGTGATATCTTTAGGCTGGCCTTGGACCTGAATACTGTTTATATCCCACAGGCATATCAAATTAAGCCTCTCCTCATCTTTGCCCATAAACATGATCCTCCAATTTTGTTCTCAATCTCAGTTGTTAGCACCAGTTATCCAAACAAGGACTTTGGAGTTCACTCTATTATATATTTCTCAATTGCCCTCAGAACCTACATTCAATTAATTTCCAAGGTTTGCTGCGTTTACCAACAAGATGTCAATTCTTCCCCTTTTTTGCCTGAATAACTCAGTAAGTTTCCTAACTCATCTGTATGCCTCTGGCCTTGTTCCACCCTCAAATCCATCTTCTAATCAAGAAACCAATCCCCAGAGATCTTTGCAAAACACAAAGCCGACTCCATCACATTCTTGATAACAACCTCAGTACTACCATGTCATCTATATGGACAAAGCCCAAACTCCCTCACACAGCTTCCCGTCCAGCTTCCGCCCACTGCCCAGCCTCACCATCATGCCCCTCACCCTGTGTGGTCCAAGAACTACTTGCAGCTTCCTGCAATGCTTGTGCTATTTGTGACCTGAGTACTTTTGTTCCAGCCATTCCTTCATCTTCACCTTCATTCTGCAGGACTCTGTTCAAGCATCATTCCCCCCCAGGAAGCATTCCCTGTCTTCTAGGCTAGTCTGGCTCCCCAGTCTCCATATCCCTATGATTTCCCGTAGCTGTCCCTGCTCTTTCACACTGCTTCCCAACTCTTTATGACGTGTCTCATCCTTGAGAACAGAGGCAATGTCTTACTCCTCTGTGCATGCCCCATTCCTAGCACAGTGCCTATGACATAATGGATGCCTTGTAAGTGTCTTCTGAATGAATAAAATGAATAACCAGGGACGACAAGCACAGACCCACTAAACCCACCTTCTCTCTAAATTCCTCCCCACTCCCGAGAACCCCTGCCAAGTTCTAGGTAATGGCCCTGGGTAATCACATCAATTTGTCATACACTAGAGATTACTCTAATTTAAACTTCACTAATTTGGTTGGCCTTTCCAAGTCAGTTTTAATTAACGAGGTTTTCTCTGTTGAGATATTTCAGAGAGTGTTTTTTGGACTGAATTATTCTGATATGTGCCTCAGTTCTCTGTCACCTGCCATGGGTACAGCTTTCTATAGTAAATGACAAAGTTTATAATTTTTAAAAAGTTCCTGTTGAAGAGATTTCTAAGCAGAATATTATGACCACCTGTTTTAACTCAATCATAACTCCTTTCCTCAGCAAAACCTTTTTAAGCTTGGTACCAGTCCTATTTTTTTCTTTCTTTGGGAATAATTTGAGAAAAAGATCAAATTGCCATTCTGGAGTGCGAGGAGATTGAAAATTATTAAAACATACTTTATATTGAAAAGCAACTGCTTTTGGCTCAGAATAACCAACATAATTCAAAAATATATTCAAACTACATTTCAATTTAGTATCTAGCTTAGTCTTCCTTACGAAATCACTGTCTAACCAGCTTAAAGCAAAATAAAATATTTTCAAGTTAAAAAGAACTAAAGCTATCACTTCTAAGTAAATGCAATCAGCATAATATTTTAGCAGAACATCATGATTATAATACATAATAATAATAAACATTTCTGCCATTGAGGTCCTTAGCACTGCAGAGAAAAGAAAAGAGCTTGCCCCCGGGCTTGTAATCTAAATTAAGCAAGCAATATGAACAACACAAGTTTCACAGGTGAGAGTTAATTAACATTTTATCCCAAGCAGAGAAGGAAACGGGAAAGAAAATTAAAATCAATATTAACAGCATCAGAATTTACTTCAAACCTTCCAGGAGTCATCTGAAACGTGAATATAATTTAAGACGCTTGTAACACCACCAAGCCTGCCAGATACCCCCTTGCTCCTGCACCTACTTAGCTAACTCCAAAACAGCGTTATTTGTGGGATTGAATCTTGTGCAGCCTTGCAGCCAATCTACAGAACTGCCTAAAGACACAGGATGGAGAAAATGAACTCCAAGAACCCATTCCTGTTTCATAATTCAATAATTTTCTCTTAGTTTTTTGTCTTCCTCCACTCCTTATGATTAAGCAGGCAATGACAGGAAATACACTGAACCCAATTGTGTTTGTTTGTAAGTATACACCCTCAAATCTTTATTACCACAATTAGAAATTGATGTATAAACAGTTTAAGCCTCTAGAATGTACTTCCATTCTCACACAGTTAGTTTCATTTTATACCAAGTCAATGAAAAACATGTAACAAGTAATGGTGAGTGCCCAAGCAGCCCCCTACTAATTTAAAAAAAAATGTGAATGTGAACTAGCTTCCCACTGCTAAGCACTGAAGAACCAATACCAAAAACAGTATGTTTAAGAAAAAGACAATTCACTACTAGGTAAGAGAATACTAAGATAAATCTTTCTCTAAGGGTTTCTTAAATGAGAGTCCCCGCAAGAATTAATCTGGTAAATTCAGACAGTTCGGTGTGGGTTCAGACAGTGCTGCCTACTAGCGATTTTGGTTTACTGGCCCTCAAGCCCAACTGAATTCTACCCAGCCCCAGTAATGCAAGACAAAGCAAGTTCTCCACCTGCCCGGCAGACTGCTCCAGATACGGCAAAGTCAGTGCTCAGCTGCACACAGTGACAGCTCACATCACTGACACAGATTACATCTAACTGCACAAAGGCACACACGTAGAGTAAAAGCCCATGCCTAACTGGCTGGGCCAGTTGCAAGACAGATCTTGCTATCACCTCGTCCCCTTCCTGGAAACCTCCCTCCATATCTGAGGTGAAGGGTAAATCTCTCTCCATACCTGAAGGAAGCACCTTCGTTCCTGGATAACCAGACTCCATTCCCCACAAAAAGCGTGAGTATAATGGGGTTAGAAAACAGAAAATATAAGGAATTCATACACTCTAAATAATTATATACCATCCACAGAAGGAAAGAATAATAACAATAACAACCCCCAAAATACAACAAATGGTAGGTGACATACTTTCTGTAGCAAGAGCAAAGAGCAGACAGCAATTGCTGTATGGAAGGTATAGTAACTGTGCTATTGAAAAACACCACCAGTTCAGTTATTTTTTACACAAAGAACTGAAAGATAATAACCTCTATGCACAAACGAATCTAGGGCTTTACAAACATGTCAGAAGCATCAAAAGGCATTAGAGTAAGCCACATCCTATGTGGTGATTTATCCTTGACTTTGTCTGAATACTTCAAGAAAAGCCAAACAAACAAGAAAAAACAGAGACCCAGTTTTTCAATACACCAAAAGCACTGCCCTTTAAAATGCTTTCTCATCTTTCCTTGTACCAGACACTTGTTTTCCAAATATATTGTTCAAATTGATCTTCAGGTTCAACCCTTCACCAAAAGACTTTCTGCGTCTTTAACATGGAAAAAAGCTTCAAAGTTATTGAAATTTGAATTATATCCCCCAAAAAGGTATGCTGAAGTCCTAAAGTCCAGTGGCTGTAAATCTGACCTTATTTGGGAATAGTCTTCCACCATGGAATCAAGCTAAGATGAGGTCATGAAGGTGGGCCCTACTCCAATGTGACTGGTGTCTTTATAAGAAAGAAGAAAAGATACAAGCAGAATATTTCGTGACAATGGAAGCAGAAACTGAAGTATTGCAGAGTAAGCCAAAACAGTCCAAGGACTTCAGGCAAATCACCAGAAGCCAGGAAGAGGCAAGGAAGGATTCTTCCCTACAGGTGCCAAAGGAGCATGGCCCTGCCAGCACCTTGATTTCAGTCTTCTAGCTTCCAGAACTACGAAACAATAATTTTTTCTTGTGTTAAAGCCACCTAGTTTGTGGTACTTTAACAGCAATCTTAGAAAACTAATACAAGGGTTGTCTCTTCCATCTTTTTTTACCTTCAAGCAGGACTGCATGAAAATTAATCCTAATGGGTAGACTGAGTTAGAGGCCATAGGACCCTTCTTTAACCTCTCCCAATAGGTAAGACCCTCCAAATCAGAAATTCTTATCAGTAATCAAAAGAAAAACAAAAAAGCATTAACTGCAATTCACCACTTCCAAACCTAAAAGTATCTCCGAAACCTGCTGAGGTCATCCTGCCTTCCTTTCCTAAGGGAATCCTCCTGAGAGAGGCAATGAGGAAAACCAAGAAGTCCCAGCAATCAACTTCTGAGCCTTGTCACTTGTTTTTCAGAACACCCAGAGCTACAACCTTTAGTAACTTGATGTTTTAATATCTGCAGGTATGAACACATAGACAATAACAACTCTATATCATTTAATAAAATCACAGCCAGCACCACTTGCAACTGGGAAAATTGAGCATTCCTATAGCAGACACTACAATAAAATGTGCTCTAAAAGAGATTCCAGTTTGTTCCATCTGGAACAAAGATACATGGGATATATTCATAACGATAGAAGACAGAATCAGAGAACCTGTTGTTACCTAGTTATATTTTCAGAGATCTCGTACCATAATTTTACAGATGAGAAAAATCATGCTCAAGATACATCTTCGAGACACCATTGCCAACCCTGGCCTAGGCAGGCTTTCTGCCAGATCACAATCCGTATGCTTCTCTATCTCCAACCAGAGGATGATAACATTTGCTTATAATATACTTCAGATATCCCAACTAAAACCAGTTTTGTTCCAAAGAAAGAAACTCAGCCAGCCAGCTGGCCTACCTTTTTAAAATGGAAAGTGGGGAACATACTTCTAGGCTATAAAATACTAATTGAAATACTCAATGTTTAAATGTATCAGAAAGCATGACATTTGAGGTAACAATCTAGTAACTGGGCTTTTAAAGACTGCAATTACAACTTGGCTTTTCTGAACAGACATAAAAATTCCTTTCTGCTATATATAACAAAAGAATAATATAATAAATAAAACACATTACAGTATTTACCAAACTGAAACAAACAGTACAAGTTATTACCACTCACTGCAAACAATACAAGTACTTGTGGAATAAGGAAGTATAAAAGGAAAAGGCAAAGCTGAGCAAAAATAAAATGTGGGAGAAAAAAGGCCATGGATAAAAATAATTTAAAACCTCCAAATTGGAAGGACAGTGAAAACACATATATAATCACACCATAAGGTCATTCAGTGTTAAGGCTTAAAACAACATCTACCCTTCCATTTAGTACTGACCACAGCAGACAATGATGGGAAAAATCCTTGTTCCTTCAAACTTCCCGTAAAGCTGCAACATTACAGAAGGTAAAGAGAGCAATAGAGAATGATGATCAAAACCCATTTTCAGGACTAACTTCTTCCATTTCCCTCCTTCTATTGATTTTTTTTAAACCCACTTTGCACCCTCTCAGTCAGCTTGGTTGCAGGGAACATCGTTTAATGTACCTTATTGATTCAATTGTACACATTAATACTTGTGTAGAAACTTTTGCTACAGTGCATTTATTGATCTTTTAATTATTAATGTAAGCCACAAAACCTGAAGAGCTTCACTGTAAATATTTTTTATTTTCCCAAATTATAGCAAGAAAATTATTAAAAATTATGAGCAAATGAAACATGGTGGTTTGCCTATTCCCCTAAAAATGCTAGTCAACCGGTATTGTTTCAAATGTGTTGTCAATGAGAAAAATTTTTTACAGTCAGAATCATACAAGCCTGAACAACTCATTGGATGAAAATATTTTTTTCTAATTTTCAGAAACATTATTATCATCATGCCTTTAATTTGGCCCTGGGAATGGCAAACAAGTGTTCCATTTCAGTGTGTCCATCTTCAGGTTATATAGAGCCACATTAGGTCAACAAGCTTTCCACCAAAATTGCCACAATATTAAGATCCTGTGCAGACAGTCCGAACAAACTGCGGAGTCACATGTATTGTCTGATGAATTATTTTATCCCACTTACGCTAATTCCTAATACTTTGCCTCTAACCTGCAGTATGGCCCTCTAGTCCAAGGGAAAGACTGACTCTCACTTAGAAAATTTGTACTAGGTTAACAATAAAAGTTAAGGGGACAATCTGGGTGGTAAACACCACAGAACCAGCCACAAGGCTATAACGAAAGGTGGGTTCTGGGCCCTTTAGTAGAAATGGAAGGGGTGATGTTGAGTTCTTATTGAAGACACGAAGTTCAAGGTAGAAAAAACATTGGTTGTCATGTCTTCCCACTCAAACTCCTCCCTCATCTCTCCCTCTAAATACTTTAACTACCCTTAAATATGCTTAACTTAAACTTGGATTAATCAAGTTCACCAGAAGATACAGTCCCAATGTAGGCTTAATTCCACTCTGCCACAGACGATTTTTAGTGAAAACCAGCTTTACATTTAGATTTTTTCTAATATTGACCAGCTAATATGTACCATTCCATCTAACAAGGTCCAGTGTCAAAGCAATGATGCATGTAATAAAATCAAGCACAACTTCTAAAAGATACTCCAGAATCATGGATAAAATTTGGAATGATAATTTAAATTTGTATTGCTACATTCCAGAGCCCTTTAGGTTTTCCCATTCCTAGACAATAACGAGAGAATCTGCCACTTCTGAACTGAACAGTCCTGAATATTAATAGATGGGCTACATATCTTGAAGCACTAATAGTAAATACCAGCCACCTTCGGCATTGGACTAGTGACAGAAGATGTCCTCAAGCAAATGTTGGTCTATATCTCTGAAAAATCACTGCAATGCTCACCAATGACAACAAATGTTTGAACAGTCTGTCAAGTTCTACTCTCTCCCCAGGTTCACTGTTCCTGAGTCCATGGAACCTCCTTCCATTTGGTTCAGACCTTCACGGAACTATTCCAGATAGATGGGACCCATTCCTCAGAACCCATCTCACTGGCCAAGGACATCACCCACTTGCACAAGTTATACACATTGCCCAGGATGCATATTCAACATATTTATACACTGTGAGTGAAAAGCAGGATAACATATCCAACAAGGAAGAAGATTAAGCTTGACCTTTTAGAAGGGACCACCTGGTTAAAGGTCTGGTATCCACAAATATAAGTGTCATCAAACAAGTCATAATTCGTGACTATTATGAATATACCTTGACTTCATTTATTAAAATTCACATAAAGGTAATTTGCTAATCACAATGAACACACAATGGGCACTTGCACAGCAAACATACCTAATAATGTGGGGTCTAAATCTTATCCTGTTCTACATCCCCCACAGCACATGGGGGGATCAGCCTCACTTAAATCAATTCTGATGGGAAAATTGGGGCCATGATTTTAAACCATTTTTATCTTTCTTCTGAAGAATTCCTACTTTAATTTATACCTAAATTCATCATCATAATTAGCTTCCTTGCAAATCCTGTGTATTTTAAGTAAAATGGGTAAGAACATGTTATTAATAAGATGGTATTTTCCAAATATGATTATAAAGCATTAGAAATGCCATATGCTTTATTTTACAGTATGAATATCTGCAAAAGCCCCCCCCCCCGTTTTTTTTACCCAAGCCTAAAGAGTACACAGTATATGTATGACACCACCTAGAGGAAAATAATTTTATAAATTATTTTAAATGTAAGAGTCTTTAATCAGTTTTTCAACATAACAATATGTAGTTATACAGCCAAGTATATAGTCAAAAAATCCAGTAACTTAGCGGAAAGTTCTCTGACATTAAATAAAGAAAAAATATCTTATATTGAAAACATCTGTACTATGGTTAACTACCTTTCTCTCATGTCATACACAGAATTACAATGGAATTAGTTCTTAAGTTATCAATTAAAAATTGGTAAAGTTAATATTAACCCTCTCTATTTAAATGACCCATCTTTCATCCACATTTAAACAGAAATCATATTTTTATTTACTATTTTTCAAAGATAAGTGCCTTCCAAACAATTCTTTAGTTGCATATCATTAGAAAGGTTTTGAAAAAAATAAAGCAAGTTAATGTCCAATAGGCAAACCAAGATGGCAACTGATTCTTCTTGGGTTACGTTTGCTCAGTTATTTTGTACGATAACTGACTAGCATATAGAGATGATTTTTTTGTGTCAAAAACTCTGAAACTATCTCATCTACTCACACTGATTTTGAATTTTAACTCAATTCTTAAGAAGGCACAACACTCATCCCAATTAAAACTGCAAACTACCTTTAACCCCACATATTTCTGCTTTCAGAATGTCCTTCCATTCCCTTTCTAGTATTTTCTAATAGTTTCTATGAACTATTTTCACAAATAGCACCCAGGACCCTACCCTCCATATTAATGGCTTAGTGAGGTTGCCCCTTTATGGGCAGTGCTCAATGCTCACCATTCCACACTTTGATCAATCTGCAAAACTGCATTAAAAAAAAGAAATCCATCCTATCTCCTATTTCCTCTGTCATCCACTGTTTCCTAGTTTCCAACTAGCTAATCAGATTGATACCGTTTGTTCGCTATCTTATACTGATTCATTCATTCAACAAATATCCACTGCATACCTAACTATGTGCCTGCATTCTTCTATACAACGGAGATATATTGGTGAACAATACCAGACCAAAATTCTTGCCTTCATGGGAGGCTAATATAATCAATTAATAATAAATTTCTTCATTTAAACATATATAAGTGTGTATGCATGCACTACAGTAGATGGCTCTAAGACCAATGGAGAAAAATAACAAACAAGAAGAGCTGATGCGATGAGGTTGCATTTTATTTTATTTTATTTTATGTTATTTTAGTGATATAGTTAATTTTTCTTTTTTATGGGGTACATTGTGATTTTTTGAAGGGGAACATTGTGATTTTTTTTTATTTCAACATATTAGGGGGTTACAAATGGCAAATGTTTAGGTTACATATATTGCCTTTGGCCCACCTGAGTCAGAGCTTCAAGCGTGTCCATCCCCCAGATGGTGCACACTGCACCCATTAGGTGTGAATATACCCATCCCCTCCTGCCCTCTCCCCAACACCCAATGAATGTTACTACTATATGTGCACTTAAGTGTTGGTCAGTTAAGTCAGTTAATACCAATTTGATGGTGAGTACATGTGGTGTGTGTTTTTCCAATCTTGTAATACTTCACTTAGTAGAATGCGCTCCAGCTCTATCCAGGATAATACAAGAGGTGTTATATAGATGCCATGGTTTTTTATGGCTGGGTAGAACTCCATGGTATACATATACCACATTTTATTAATCCACTCATGTATTGATGGGCACTTGGTGAAGACTAAAAGCAAGGGAGGAAGCCACGTAATATACAGTTGACCCTTGAACGTGGGTTTGAACTGTATGGGTCTACCTATACATGAATTTTCTTCTACCCCTGCCACTCCTGAGACAGCAAGACCAACCCCTTTTCTTCCTCCACTTATTCAGCGTGAAGACAATGAGGATGAAGACCGTTCTTGTGATACACTTCCACTTGATGAATAGTAAATATATTTTCTCTTCCTTAAAATTTTCTTAATAGCATTTCCTTTTCTCTAGCTTACTTTCTTATAAGAATGTAGTATATAATACATATAACATACAAAATATGTGTTATCAACTGTGTATGTTATCAGTAAGGCTTTAGGTCAACAGTAGGTTATCAGTAGTTTAGTTTTTAGGAGTCAAAAGTTATTGCAAATTTTCAACTGCATGAGGGGTCAGCACCCCTAATCCTCACATTGTTCAAGGGTCAACAGTATATGGGGAATGTGTTCCCAGCAGAGGGAACAGCAGATTCATAAGTCATAAGTTAGAAGATCAACATTTCTGAGGAACAGAAATGGGGCCAATGTGCCTAGAGTGGGGTTAATGAGACAAAGTATAGTGGGTATTCAAGACAGGAAGACATCAGGAGCTGTCGTAAGGACTTTGCTTTTACTCTGAGTGAGAAGGGAAACCAATGGAGGATTTTGAGCAAAGGAATGACCTGCCCTAATTTACCTGTTTTTTTCTAACACCTTTACTGAGCTATAACTGGCATAACATGCAATTAAAACATTACAGTGTACAATTCCATGGTTTTTATATATTCACAGAGTTTTACACCATCATTACAATTGGCTTTACAACATTTTATCACTCCAAAAAGAAACTCCTTACCCTTAGCAGTCTCGCCAACCCCCCCCCCCTACAAATTCCCAGCCCTAGGCAACCAATAATGTACTGTCTCCATAGATTTTCCTATTCTAGACATCTCATAAACATGGAATTATAAAATATGTGGTCTGTATGACTGAATTCTTTCACTTCACATAATGTTTCCAAAGTTCATTCTAGTGGCACGTGTAAGTACTTCGTGTCTTTTTATTGCTGAATATTCCATTGTCTGGATATATCACATTTTGTTTATCCATTCATCAGCTGATGGACGTGTTGTTTGTTTCTACTTTTTAGCTATTATGAATAGTGCTGCTATAAACATCTGCATACTGGTTTTTGTGCAGATATATACTTTCAATTCTTTTGGGTAAATATTAGGAGGTCATATGGTAACTCTATGTTTAACCTTTTGAAGAACTGCCAAACTACTCTCCAATGTGGCTGAACCTTTTTACATTCTACCAGCAGTTTATGAGGGTTCTAACTTTTCCATATTCTCAACAACACTTGTTATTATTGGCTTTTTTGAATATAGGGATCTAAGTTGGTGCAAGGTATATTTCATTATGGTTTTGATTTGCATTTCACAGAGGGCTAATGATATGGAGAACCTTTTCATGTGCTTATTGATCATTTGTATATCCTCTTTGGAGAAATGTCTACACAGATCCTTTGCTCATATTTTGTGTTATGTGTCTTCTTATTATTGAGTTATAAGAGATATTTACATATTCAAGACACAAGCCCCTTAACAGATATATACTTTTCAAATATGTTCTCCCATTTTGTGAGTTGGCTTTTCATTTTCTTATGATGTGCTTTGAAATACAAAAGTTCTAAATTTTCATGAAGACCATTTATCTATTTCTTTTCTTTTGTTGCTTTTTGTATCATATCTAAGAAACTGCTGCCTAATCCAAGATCATGAAGATTTACAACTATGTTATCTTCTAACAGTTTCATAGTCTTACTCTTATAATTGTCTTTAATACATTTTTAATTATTAAAAATTTTTGTACATGGTGTAAGAAAAGGGGTCTAACTTTATTCTTTTATGTGTAGAAATCCAGTTGTCCCAGCATCATTTGTTAAAAAGACTATTCTTTCTCCTATTGAATTATCTTGTACTTTTATCAAACTAAATCACATTTTAACAGGATTTCTCTAGTTGCCATATAGAGGATAGACTAAATGGGCAAGGGTAGAAGCAGAAAGACAAGTTAGGAAGAAGCTACTATCATAAACCAGTTATCTTAAGCTTCTCCAGAGAAAAAGGACCAATCGGGTATATAAAGAGAAATATGGAAAGATTCATTATGAAGGATTGGCACATGTGATTACAGAGGCTGATAGGTCTCACAGTCTGCAAGCTAGGGGTTCAGGAAAGCCAGCAGCATAGTTACAGCCCAAACCCGAAAGCATGAGAACCAAAGGAGCCAACAGAGTAAGTCTTGGTCCAAGTGCAAAGGCCTGAGAACCAAAAGCACCAATGGCCAAAGGCAGGAGAAGATGAGTGTTCTAGCTCAAGCAGAAAGAGAGAGAATTCACCCATTTTTCATTCTTTTTTTCTACTGGGCCACTGACAGATTAGATGACACCCACATCAGTGAAGACCATCTTTTTTACTCAGTCTACCACGTCAAATGTTAATCTCCTCCAGAAACACTCTCACAGACACACCCAGAAATAACATTTTAGCAGTTATCTGGGCATCCCTTAGCCCAGCCCAGCTGACACATAAAATTAATCATCACACCAGGTAAGAGATGATGGTGGCTCAACCAAGAGGGTAACACTGGAAGTGGTAAGAAGTGGTTGAATTCTGGATGTTTTAAAAGCTGAGTTGATAGGAATTTCCAAGAGACTGGATGTGGGGGAGAGAGAAAGAAAGAACTCAAAGTTGATTCTGATATGTTTGGTTTTGAAGACACAAAAACTGCAATTTTGGTTTGGGGAAGAGTGACATGATCACTCAGGCTACCATATTAAAAACAGACAGGGGCAGTGGGGAAAAGGGAGGCAGGACAAAAGCAGAGAAACCAGCCAGAAGCTATCCTGACAATCCCTCAGCAGGAACTTATTTGAAATGCCATTAGTACTTCTTAGAGACACCATGATGACTTATCACAAACAAATGATTAATTGTGAGAACTACAAATTTTACCACAGGTCAATGGAAAAGATATTACAAGGTAGATGGGATTTTAAGCACCCATCAAATCAAACCAGAACATTTTCACTAGAAGATTAAGAGATTCTTGATTCCCATTAACTTGGAAACTCTTTCAAGAATCTTTTGTGGTAGATTTTCTAATAGGTCCAGCCCAGGGGGTTCTCAGGCATAAATCCTCGAGTTCTATTAAAGCCCCTTGAGAAGATGGTCAAGGTGTAACTTGAATAGCTGAGACCACTGCACTGGAAAAAGCCCCTGCAGCTCTAGGATCCTTTGAAGAGATTTAATCTTCCTCCTCTGGCCTCAAGAGAGGCAGGTGAAGCAGGATAACTACTGTGACACACAGGGAGGAAGCAGAAGCTCTGAAGCTGTCTCTCTCTGCATTAAAAAGGATGATTTTCCTCCAGATTTAGCAGCTTAGTCCATTTTGTGCTGCTATAACAGAATACATGAGACTGGGTAATAAAGAACAGAGATTTATTATCTTACAGTCTGGAGACTTGGAAGTCCCAGGTCAAGGAGCCGGCATCTGGCAAGGGCCTTCTTGCTGCATCATCCCATGGCAGAAAACATCACATGGTGAGAGACAGCCATTAAGAGGGAGGCAAACTTGTTATAACAAACCTACTTTTACAATAACTCACTCACTCCCGTGATAATGACATTAACCCATTCATGACAGCAGAGACCTCATGACCTAATCACCTCTTAAAGGTCCCACCACTCAAAACTGTTGCATTGAGGATTAACTTTCCAACACATGAACTTTGGGGGACACCTTCGCACCAAAGCAGCAGCTTTTCACTCCCTTCATTCCTAGAAAACACTTCAATTTCAGTGAAAATCTCCAGAGTCCATAGAGCACAAGGAATGGCACTAGCTAATGTTCCTTTCCAGTGAAAGCATGAGGCTTCAGGGCTTTTCTGAAAACAAGTTCTGGGCAACCCTAAACTGGTTCTGAGAACCTTTTATACAGACAGACATAAAGAGTTCAGTTTAAGACCCCAATAAACCTCAAGTCATTTTTCTTTCAATGAACCATGAACTAATGAGGAAGATGTGCCTCTTAGCACTGGAAATATTCAGAGGAGAGAAGGCAAGGATAGCACGTCAAGGATCTCCAAGGCAAGCAACAGAAGATGTAAATCTTTCCTCAAGCCTGGAGAGAAGACAGAGACCAAATGAAATCCTGGAAGGGGATGTTTAGAAGTTATGTGTAGAGAAATGGAAGACATGTGATGAACCACTCCAAGAACTGATATTAAAACAAACAACCCAAATGTAAACATAAAGACTATTTGCTTCAATTAAGTCTAAGCTACAGGATGTGAACTTTAATATTTCCTCAGTGTACAGCTCTGCTAGTGCTTTCACCATTATTAAAGTATGTTTATACAAGGTTTGGCTTTTCATCTATTATGGAAAAATTACATCTTGCCAACAGCACTACAGAGGCCTAAACACAGTAAATCCTCCACTGACCTTGAACCCAAGCTAAAGCAAATAGTCACTCTCCTTGGTGCTGAACTGCCTAAATGATGCACTGCATAAATGGCTGTGAATATAAATTATATCTATAATGCATCTTAGCATTATGGATTACCAACAGTTTTTCCAGAAGGCAATGTTTGTAGAGGCACTGCAATGTGAAAAAAAAATATTGGGAAAGCACGCACTTGCAGACGAAGATCATTTATCTACTGAGCACGAAAAGTATGCTGGGCCTTGAGCCCCACAGAGGAGGTAGCCAGGTGCTGGCAACCTCTAGCAGAAGGTTTCACAAGAGTGGAGGGAAGAAAAGGCTGCTGAACAGAGGATATGCAAGAAGAGAGTAACTGCAATAGAATGCTTGAAGTGGTGAAGCATCACGAGACAGGTAACAGAAAACAGAAGAGATAGAAGAAGACAAGAAAACTGTCAACCAAAATATCAATATACTAGAAAATGACATTTCCATTAGAACTACCAAGAAAATTTATCAACATGGGAAAGTGTTCACAAAATAATATTAAATGAAAAAAGCAAAATATCAGATGATAAAGACATAAAATCACATATACAAAACGCTAAAGTCTGGAAGGGGATACAGAGAAATCAAAACCAGTGAATGAAAGTGGTAAAATTGTGGGCATTTCAGTTCTTTTGAAATTTCCTTTAATATTGTTGTAAATACATACACACACTCTATTTTTAAAGGCAATTAGAGCATATGTGAATATTCACTATAGCTCTGTGATGATAAAAGGGAAACTCAAATATCCATCTATATATAACATGTTAAATAAATTCTGACATACATATAAAATGACCGCCTAAACCACTTTAAAAATAGAAGTGTATTTATTTGAATTAATATGAAGATATGTCTATGAGATATCACCAAGCAAAAGTTTTAAAAGGTAAATTGAGAAAAATATGTATGGTGTAATCATATTTATATGAAAATAAATCATTATATTAATATATGTCAGTGTGTACACAGGAAAGAAAGAGTTTGAAGTAATACATACTAAATGGAGGAGAAATTATGAGATGAGAGATTTTTATTATATACATTAATATATTTCTATAATGTTTAAACTTTGTAACCTTGTATTATATGTGTCATTAGAAAAAAGACTTTTTAAATTAAACAGTAAAAAGTAAATTAAAAATGTTAAAAACAACTGGTATATGGGGAAAAACTTTTTGAAAGTTTATCTTAGGGTATTGAGAGAGAAAATCTAAGAAGAGCTTTGAAGGGCAGAGGGTGGTTAGGGATAGGGTCGGCAGGAGACATAAGTGGTAAATAACCTGGCTCTAACCTGGGCAATAGTTAACCAATCACACTAAGTTGAGGGGTTGCAGGAATGAGAAGCACATCTGAACATAAACGTAGGAGAAGGTATTTCATAGGGTAGCAAAGATCATTGTTCATCCACAGAGTTGCCAGAAAAAGTGACAGGGAATGTCTGAAAGAGAGAAGAAAAGAGGTGGAAAATAAATGAAAAAGTTAGGCTGAGAATTAATGGGTAACAGTGAATAAAACAGCACAAAAGAAAAACAGGAGGAAAGTACACAGAATTTATGAGGGGACTCATAACATATGGCCAATTTACCAAAAGCCAGTCAAGCACAAAGTAATCTGGATCCAAATCCATTAACCTGAAATCCACTTTCTGGTTTCAAAATAGCACTCTGAACTTTAAAATGCAGTTTGTCTGCCTTTAACAAGTTGAGCAAATTTCAGTTGAAAATCACCATGCTTGTATATCATGTTAGTCTGTGTCACCATGTCTCAGATGTTTGCGGGAATCAGAGCAGCTAGCAGCTAAACTGTTCAGTTATCGGGCCCTCCCTCCAGGTTATTAAGCTGGGAATGGTGACAAGAGTTAAGTGGTACTCCTCAGTATAAAAAGTAAAATGATTGGCTCTACCACTTATGAGCACATCACAGCCACTACATGCTTCAGGTTCCTAGATTGAAAAATGGGTATACTTTCAAAGAATCGTGAGATTCAAACAACAGATAATGACAGCTCAATAGCTCAATGCCTGGGACATAGAACTCAGCAAATATTAATATTTCTTTTTTTTTTTTTTTTTTTTTGAGACAGAGTCTCACTCTGTTGCCCAGGCTAGAGTGCCAGGGAGTCAGCCTAGCTCACAGCAACCTCAAACTTCTGGGCTCAAGCAATCCTCCTGCCTCAGCCTCCCGAGTAGCTGGGACTACAGGCACTCACCACCATGCCCAGCTAATTTTTCTATTTTTTGTAGAGACGGGGTTTGGTCAGAGTGGTCTCGAACTTCTGACCTCAAACAGTCCTCCCACTTTGGCCTACCAAAGTGCTAGGATTATAGGCGTGATGCACTACTCCTGGCTACTTGAAACACTTTTAAAAGTAAAAATGAAAACATTTGAGTATCCATAATAATTCTGATATGTAGGAGTTATTTATATTGACTAAAAAGCTCAAAGCTAATGGCATGACTTACATAATAGAGCAGCCTATGCATGAAACAGTCCAATTTGAGTTCTTTTTATTATCAAAAAAACCCTAAAAAGCTTAGGGTTAAAAACCTAAGCATTTCAGTCAAGTACATGGCTTTGAATCTTGTCTCAAATTTACTATCTGACCTTAAGCAAGTCAACAAACCTCACTAAGCCTCAGTTTTCTCATCTACAAAATGTGAAAGATAATACTTCCTTCAAAGTATTATTAAAAGGAATAATGCACGCAAAATACTAAATAACACATGCAAAGCACTTAGCATAGTACCTGACACATTACTCAATAACTTATAGGAATATTATTGTCCAATTTTAGTTATTAGTGTCATTTAAGTAATAATTTATATTGAGTATTTAAGATGACTTCTTTAAAAGGTTTTATACTTAAGAAGCAATGTAGCACATTGCTCAGAACACAGACTCTAACAACAGACCGCCTGGGTTTGAATTTTCCTCTACTACTTACAAGCTGTATGACTCTGAATACGTTACTTAATTTCTCTGAGATTCAGTTTTAGTCCTGTAAAATAGGGAAAATCATATCTATTTCAGAGGGTGGTTTGAGGGTCAAATTAGTACCCATATGTGCAGCACATTAAAACATGCCTGGCACATGGTACGTTGTAATTATCAACTATTATCATCATCAATAGTTATTATGTAATAGATTCTCATCAAGTGACACAGAACTACTTATTCCTCCTTTAATCTGAATTTTAGTAAGATTTATTACAAATGTAGTGGAGTCAGCCACATTTAAATGAAACTATTTCCGTGAATATAGTTGATGTTAATGAGGACGAGATAGGGAGCAAATTCAGCCACAATTATTCCCAAGGAGGGACTAGAAAGACCCCATTTCCTGTGGCTTCAGAACCAAGCGAAAGTCTGTGCAAGAAAGATTCTCTATAGTTTGAAATGCTTCTTTTATGACAACAGATCTGTGAATTCTAGGGATAAATGTAACTTTGCTCTTGTACCTTTAAACAGGTGCAGAGAGGAGCCTCTGTGGCCCAGGCAGGAGCTCACCTTGGAGAAAGGAGTCATGGAAATGCTGGGCTTGGTGACAACAGCAAGGACCACGTCAGCATTGTGGGAGCAGAGATGCACCTGTTTCCCAGCAGGGGACTGGCCTTGCTGCTCACCTGGCAATTAGTAGGGTTTGACTTAATTTAAAACCTACAAAAACTACTGATTTGAGAATGTGACTGATGTTATTTTCTAAACTGAGAGTAACAGTAGAAACAATAATGATGATGATAATAAGCACTTCACTCCCCTCCATCTTTTAAGGTGGTTGAGTAATTAGTAACTCAACAATTAATCATCACAGCAAAGCTACAAAGCAAGTGAAAGTATTCTCACCATCATTTTATTTCAGTTTTTTTTTCTTACGAGCTTTAAGAATTCAGAATTCTTTGCTGAATATAATATTAACCCTCCCAACATGTAAGACAATGAACATTAAAATCAAATTATGACACATATATGCCCCAATAATTCTATTATACTCTAAAATTAGTGCTCATCATCCCCAGGACTCACCAAAAATGCAAACGCAGGATCTAATTTTTTAGAATTATAACAATTAAAAGGTTACTAAATCACTAGTGTTAAAACGTCAGAGGCAATAAACCTTTAGGTTTTCACTGGATGAACAGAGAGGTCTCCCTTAGAGATTTAGTTTTCCAGCACAGATGGCTAACAGTCCATTCCCAGAAGGAAGAGAAAACAGGAAGCTTTTCCTCCTAGCAAGAAAGTAAAATCTGGCATACTTCGGATTTAGTGCCCAAAGATTATCAGGAAGTGGAAAAATTTACAGTGGAATCAAGACAGATGTGATCATTAGAGAGCTCTCCATATTTTGTGGCAGTATTATTATTTCCAGCTTCCCTTAACAGTGTCAAAAGTATGACATTCCAGCTGAGGGACTGACAACTGCCCCTACAATCTGGCTTTCAATATATTAATAGCAAGGGGCTTTTCAGAGCACCCCGGGGAGAGAGAGGCCTGGTCTTTAGTGCTTGACCACTGGAGCTCAACCACACTGAGATGCCTTCCACATCTCCAGGCTGATACGTTTGGTTCTCAGCTCCACTCTGATGTGATTCTGCAGTGGAGCACCTTTACAGTTCCTATTAAGGCAAGATCTCGCATCTGGAACCTTTTGTCAAGAGAGCCTTGGAACAGGATTGAAGAATGTGCCCTCTAAGTCAACAGGTGGCGTAAAGGGAAGATAGGAGAGAAACCCTGGAATGTGTATCTACATGTATGCAGCTGAACAGTTGGCATTTGGTGCATAATTTTTCATGTAATCAAATTTTAGGGGGACATACTCAAAATAAAATACTTTCAAAGGAAGTGTTCATATGGAACATTTATCAGTGGAAACTTCTCCTCTTATTTAATTAAAATCATACATATTCTTAATCACTGTAATTCAGCATTCATTCTAGTGTGGGAACACTCTTCCTTGAACACAAACATGGCCTGTTACCCCCTAGAGTACACACCTCCAGTATCTCCCCTGTGCCTATATGCTAAAATCCTAATACTCTGGGATGACAAACAAGACCTCTGTGGTCACGCCCCTACCTACTTCTCTAGCTTTATTTACCTCCACAGCTGCCAGGATGCCACACTCCTTGTAAGTTGCAAAATGTTTTGTCATGCTCCTTCTCACCTCTCAGCCCTTACTGACAATGTCTGTGCCCAGAATGTTTTTGTCTCTGTAGCAGTTTCAACAAATGCTTACTCATCATTCTCAGCTAAGGTCATCTCCCCCTGTAAAGCCCTTACCCACTCTCCTCTCCCAGAAGACACTCACCACTGATTTCTTTGTGCCCTCAGAATCCCCTGCACCACTCCTGCTCTTCTGGCTGCCATGGCACTTTACTGCATCGTTTTGTTAATAGTTTTACAGAGGAATAGTTCAAATACAATAAGCTGCACATCTGAAAGTATACAATTTCATAAGTTTTAAATATATTAATACATACACACACACCCCTGTGAAACCATCACCCCAGTCAAGATAATGAACATATCCACCACTTTTAGAGTTTTCCATGCCTTTCTGTCATCTCTCCCTCTCACCCATGTCCTTCCCCAACCCCAGGCAACCACTAATCTGCTTTCTATAGATTCATTAGCATTTTTAGAGTTTAAGATATATGTAATCATACAATACGCAGTCTTTTTATTTTTGTCTTGTTTCTCTCATTCAGCATAATTATACTGAGATTCATCCACATTGTTGCATGAATCGATAGTTCATTACATTTTATTGCTGAGTAGTTTCAGCACGGACATGGATATGCTACGATGGGTTTGCCTTTTCACCTGTTGATGGACATATGGGTTGTTTCAAGTTTTTGGTTATTACAAAGAACACTTCTATGAACATTCATATACAAGTCTTTGTATAGACACGTTTTCTTTCCTTTTGGGTAAATACCAAGGAGTGGAAATGGATGAATCATGTAGTAGATATATGTTTAATTTTTAAGAAACTGCCAAACTATTTTCAAAAGTGGCTGTGCCATTTTACACCCCCACTTATAGTGTATGAAAGTTTAATTTCTTCCAGATCTGCATCAATATTTGATATAGTTTGTTGCTTTAATTACAGCCATTCTAATATGTCTATTGTATTATTTCATTGAGGTTTTAATTTGTATTTCCCTAATAATTACTCATATTGAACATCTTTTCATGCACTTATTTATTATCCATATTTCTTCTTTGGTGAAATATGTGTTCAAATCATTTGCCCATTTTTAGTGGGTTGTTTTCTTATTAAGTTTCGGGAGTAATTTATATATTCTGAATTACAAAGCAGATATATGAGCTGCAAATATTTTCCCCTAATCTATGGCTTATCTTTGTATTCTCGTAACACTATCTTTTGAAAAGCAGAAATTTTTGATTCTGACTATGTCCAATTTATTAATTTGTTCTATGAAAAAATACGGTATCATAGCTAAGAAATCTTTGTCCAAACAAATGTCACAAAGATTTTTTTTTCTATGTTTTCATCTGCAAGATTTATACTTTTAGGTGTTGCATATATGTCTATTTTGTGTTCATTTTTATATATACTATAATGTATGGTTCAATGTTCATTTTTTTGCTTACGGATATCCTATCGCTTTAGCACCATTTGTTAAAAAAAAAAAATGGTCCCGGCCGGGCGCGGTGGCTCACCCCTGTAATCCTAGCCCTCTGGGAGGCCGAGGCAGGTGGATAGCTCGAGGTCAGGAGTTCGAGACCAGCCTGAGCGAGACCCCGTCTCTACTAAAAATAGAAAGAAATTATCTGGACAACTAAAAATATATATAGAAAAAATTAGCCGGGCATGGTGGCACATGCCTGTAGTCCCAGCTACTCGGGAGGCTGAGGCAGGAGGATCACTGAAGCCCAGGAGTTTGAGGTTGCTGTGAGCTAGGCTGACGCCACGGCACTCACTCTAGCCCGGGCAACAAAGTGAGACTCTGTCTCAAAAAAAAAAAAAAAATGGTCCTCTTTCCACTGGATTGCCTTTGTACCTTTGTCTAAAATCAGTGGTCTACACACGTGTGTGTCTTTTTCTGGGTCTCTCTTCTGTTCCAGTGATCTATTTGTCTATTGTGACACCAATACCACACTCTTTTGGTAAGTATAGCATTATAAGTTTTGAAATTAGGCAGTTTCAGTCCTTGAACATTATTATTCTTTTTCAAAGTTGTTTTGGGTATTCTAGGTTCTTTGCATTTCTATTGACTTCTTAGAATTCATCTTTTCAATTTCAAAACCTGCTGGCATTTTGATTGGGGTTATGGTGAATCTACAGACCAAATCAGGGAAAATTGACATCATATAATATTGAGACTTCTGAACATGTTCAAGTTATAGCTTTCTAAGTCTTCTTTAATTTCTTTCAACAATATTTTATGGTTTTCAGTGTACAAGTTTTATACATCTTTTATCAGATTTATCCCTAAGTATTTCATATTTTTGATGCTATTGTAAATGGCATTTTTGTTTCTGATTGTTCACCACTACTATATACTAACACAATTAATTTTTATATACTGATAATGTACCTTGGAATCTTGCCAGAGGACACTATAATTAAGAATTAAGATTAACATTTCAATGCATGGCAGTGGGGTCAAAGGAAGTTGATCACTACATACAGGAAAAAATAAACTGTGGAATCACATTTGCTAGGGGAGAGAAGAGAAGTAAAGACATAACCTCAGCATTTCTGTTTGTATGCCTTTGAGCCTTTAAGCCCATGAGCCAAGTAATTTGGAAAAAAGACAAAGATTTAATATCTATGGTTCTTCCTAACACCGTTTCTGAAATGTGAAACACTATAATCCTCACCACAGAAGACAGACTCAGAGGAACCAGTAACAGTAATGCCTCCCCTTTCTTTTGGTTGTGATTCTCGTAGGCTGGTTTCTGCTTCTGTTCCACATCCTGTGTGACCAGGTGTCCTTAGTAGCAATCTAGTCCCTACATTTCAGAACTGGGACATGAAGCTGCAGTATTCCCTCTATTTATCTACTTGTATTTTGAGAGATTGATCTTGAGTTTCTGACTTTGAAGCCTACATATTAATTTACATTGACTGCCTGTCAATCTGCTTATGTTCTTGTTGCCCCTGCATCCACGGATAAAATGCTTGCTTAACAATGCAGCATTTCCTATTTGCTGCATTGATTCTCCACAATTGAAAACTCACAGGTCACATGTTTCTCCATCCTTCACATCACCAGAACTCTATCCGTTCAGGACATAAAAGACAGAATACCATTGTTACAAATCCCAGAAAACAAACCACTTCTGTTCCACACTGCACAGAAAACCTCAAAGCATGTTCCCAATTGAAAGGATTTTTGGTTGAACATGAGCTTTTTCAGGTACCTCCACATCTCCAGATGACCGTCACTGTCAGAACCATCATTTTTGAGTATGAGTGACATGCTGTATGAAGGGTAGAGAGAAACAGACACCAGGAGAAAACATGCAGAATTAACATCAAAGAATGAAATCTGGTCAAAATTCCCAAACCTTCTTCCTATCTCTCTAGGTCGGTGTGACAGTCATTCAGAAGGCCTCTGGCACTGCTTTAATCAGAACCTCACGTACCAGTGAAACTCTAAAGCCTCTCACTCCTATGCACATGCTCGCTCTCGCTCTCCCTGTGGTTATAAATCATTACTTGTGGGCCTTAGATTTCTTTCATATAAAAATGTTTAAATTTTTTACAACAATAATATATTTTTACAGTATAAAATTAGCCCAAATAAGCCTAAATAAGAAAACTAAAATCTTCATTTAACCTACCACCCGGAAATTACTATTCCTAACATGTGATATATATTCTCCTATACTTTTCTCCTCTGTTATAACATTTTTGACAAAAATAAAATTATAAAGGTACCCACAATTGTTTTCTAAGTTGTCAAATATGTAGGGAGACATGTTGGTAACTTTTGGTAGGATCTTAATAAGTAAAACATTAGAGAGAGACCTTCAACCAAAGGCATAAACTAATTATGGTGTGAGATCTGAACTATCGCTAGCTAGCCCATGGTTTATCACTAAAGAGAAGGATTAACTAGAAAATGGAGAAGTCCCTTGCTAATTAGAAAATCATAACACTATCACTTACCCAGGTCTCAAGAGATAGCCTAGGCCACAGACAAAGCTCTAAGCAGCCTATAAATACATGTGGTGGACACTTGGAGGTGGCACAGTGGAAGAGAGTTGAGACCTTGTTGTTCCTGGTGAGAAGAACAAAAACTTAAGTGCCAGAGTCCGGAGAAAAAGATGTGCATGCAGTGGGGAATGCAACATACCACTTGCCATTTTTACGTTCATCCATGCCTCTCACTGGACCAGGAGTTCTCAGCAGGTATCTTTATTATCCAGTGCCTGCCACTTAGTAAAGGTTTGTTCAATTTAGGGGCTATCTGAGAAGCAGTTGAGCTGAAATTGAACAGGCAGAAACTAGTCTACATTACACACCTTACAAAAAGGATGAAAAATGACCTTCTCTAATTATAATTGTCCCATTGTGATTTAGGCAGAAGCCATCCTGGATATGTTATAGGTAAATGTTCATAAATAAGCCAGATAATTTTAGGGCTCTAGGGATCCTTAATCCAATTTCTTAATGTAAACACACACAATGTTGATTTTCTAACTCCCAGTTGAATATTTTTTTTCACTAAGACACACTACTTCCAAGGTTATTGTGTGTTATGAAGGAGGAAAATGGGTGGAAGATAATTATATCAGATAGTTGATATGGTAGATTAATTGCAAAATGGCCCTCAACTCTCCATTACTCTCTGTATTCATGCCCTTTGACGTGTGACTTGGCAGCTTCTCCCATCAAGAGGTAGTCTATTTCCCCACCCACTGAACCCACGCTGGCCCTGTGACTTGCTCCGAGTAACAGAATAGAGGGGAAAAGAAGGTGTACCAGTTATGAGACTAGGTCTCCAAAGGTCTTACGAGCTTCTACTCTCTCTCTCAGAATCCTGCCCACCACCACACTAGCCTGCTGGATAATGAGACTGGCTCATGATCATGTGGCTATGTGATCTGGCCACCTCATCACTCCAGCTGACAGTTAGCTAACACCAGACATGTGAGTGAGGGTGTCCTGGACCAGCCAGCCCTGAGCCACTCTGCCATGTTGGCACAGATGCATGACATTTCACCAAAGAATTAGGGAAATGCACATTAAAGCCACGATGAAATATCACAACACACCTATCAGGGTGGCTAAGATAAAAAATAATGACAACACCAAATGCTGGTGATGATGCAGACAAACAAGGTCACTTGCACTCTGCTAGTGGGAATGTAAAATGATACAACCACTGTAGAAAACATTTTGGAAGTTTCTTGTAAAATTAAACATGCAACTCCTCATTAATTGCATTCTTGGTCATTTATTCCAGACAAAAAATTACATTCAAACAAAAACTTGTACATGAATGTCCATAGAAGCTTTATTCAAAGTAGTCAAAAATTGGAAACAACACAGAAGTCTTTCAATAGATAAATGGTTAAAAACCTGGACTACTCAACAATAAAACAGAACAAACTATTGATTTACACAACTTAGGCAAATCTTCAGATAGTTACACAGAGTGAAAAATAAGCCAATTCCAAAAGGTCACAATCTGTATTTATGTAGCATTCTTAAAATGACAAAATTATAGAAATGGAGAACACATTAGTGGTTTCCAGGATGACAGATGAGGGTAGGGGCAAGAAGAGAGTGGGGAGGGTGTGTATAAAAGGGCAACATGGGGGATCCTTGTGGTGATGAAATGTCCAACATCTTGACTGTACCACTGTGCTATAGTCCAATATCACAATGATATCATTGTGATATCGTACTATAGTTTTGTAAGGTATTACCACTTGGAGAAACAAAATAAAGAGCAAAAGGGATCTCTCTGTATTATTTCCTACACTTATGTAGGAATCTACAGTTATCTCAAAATAAGTTTATACTAATTACCTGAATGGCTTTGGGCAAGTTACTAAACCTCTCTAAACCCTAGTTTCTTTATCAATAAAATGGGAGAAAAATAGTACTCCATAAGGCTTAAAGTAGATGATTAAATGATGTGATGTTTATAACATTCTTAGTGTGTTATTTTATTCAATAAATGTTACTATTGATAATATTAGTAGCAATAGTAACAAATAATAATAAACATACATGGTCATAAATTAAAATTATTTTTTATTTGTTTAAAGTCCTGCCAGATTCAGGGGCATGACAACAAAGCAGACAATGGCAGTGTGAGCCAGGGAAAGGAGGTCCTGTCTGTTCAAGGCCAACAAAACTGAGAAACAGAGCTCTACTGTATAATAGAAAAAGCTATAGAATAAAACAAAGAGGACCTGTCAGAAAGTTGATTAAATGAAAACCTGGGCTGGAAATTAATTAGTTTCTATAAAGATACATAATTAAACACATACCCAAAGAGTCACAGAACCTTGGAGTTAAATTAGAACTTAACCCAGTGAACTTTTTCAACCCCTCATAGGTTACACTGAAGAACTCTCTACAATGTCTACTGAAGAAATGGGTTTTTTTTTTTAATTTCCAGTGATGGAAAAGCCACTATCTTACAGAATAAAATATATTAATAACTGTTAAACTCTAAATCAGAGGCTGACTTTCCAAACTACACATCAGAATCATTTGGTAAGCATTTTAAAAATAAGGGTTAATGGTTTTCATATATATGACTTTTAATCACCTTGGAATGATAAAGAATGATGTCTCTTCAGTGTGTAGATATAGGCAACACTTAAAGATACAGTATTTACTTCTTGATGATATCTTCATCCAGCCAGGGTACGGCATAATCAAGCTACACCATATTGAGGTGCATCCATCCATCCCTCCACTGATTCAACAAATAATTATGTATTAGGTACCATGTTAGATGCTGGAGCTACAACTATAAGCAAGAGTGACATAATCTTTGCCTTCATAAAATTTATATTATATAGGGATATTCACATAATTTCTTAACTATCACAAAATTCATAATGGTGGGGACTATAGAGAAGCTATGGGAATACCTCACAGGATGAAGTAGCATCTACTCATCTGAAAGATTATCAACACTAAGACTCTCTCTTCCCTGCAGTTACACATCATGAAAATGCAGCTCAATTTTTTTTTCCATTTGGATAATGAAAATAAACACTTCATTTATCTGCTATCATGAAAAAGTATCCTGGTCTAAGTGCACTTTCTAGAAAGCTGGAATGTATCACCTTATGCTAAAAGTTTATTTAAAATTTCTAAAAACCAAATCCATCTAAAATGTGACATTATACACTACCCTGAATCACTAAAATAGGCAAATGATTATAATTTACACTATTTTCAAAGGCACCTGGTGAGTGTTATGAGTGTCAGTATCACGTGCTCATACCACGAAGACTTTAAACTCTCCTGAGGGATGTAGAGGAACAGAACTCAGTCTGCATGCTGTACCCTGCCATCTGTCTGTGCTTCCCTTACTCTCTGTAATCCAGGGTGTACATGAGCACATTTGCCCCTGCACTAAACATCCCTAGCTCAGCGATACATTCTGTTTTCTTTAGTGCTCACACTGGCACCTGTCCACACTGCCTGCTTCTGGCATCATTCCTCCCTTCTAACCTATTCTCTTCTGCTAAATTGTTCTCCTCCTTGTATTTTATAAGCTAGAACAAAAACGAAAATTTCCAAGGGAACCCAAACAACAGGCAACATACATAAATTTAAAGTAAAAAGACCCTTTGCCTAAAACAAAGTTCAAATTTGCACAGGATTTGTAGAAAATATCCTCAGTAGGCCAAAGGACATTGGGCTTTCCTGACTTTACTTCCAACATCACAAATATATTCCAGAGCATTAAAGTGGAAAAACCAAGCAAATAAACAAATACCACCTGCCTGGCAGTAAGCATTATATCAATTATGATTATACAGAATATTTCCCTAAAAAGATCTCAAATGTTTGTACCAACTATTATCTCACTTATTTTCCCCAAATTCATAAGATATAGAAAAAGGAAAATTTAATTATTAATACTTTGAGAAGGAAGCTAAGACCAACAAGATTCTAAGTGAGTTGCCCAAAGTCACAGAAAGAGGCCTAAAGCTCTTCCTGACCCCCTGCCCTCATTTTCTTTCTGGGAAGCAATGCTTCCAGAGCTGAGATGCCCATAAGATATCTAATTTTCTCCACAGATACTGAGAAGTTGAGGCACAAAAAAAAAAAAAAATCCCCAGAACTAAGATTAGCAAAAAAATTTAATAGATGTTTTGAGTCTGAAGGAAACCACCTTTATTTCACATGAAAACTTACAGAAAGTACTTAAAACTTATAAGGAAAATACCCTCATCTTTTTATATCACCACATGGACTCATCACCTTTCCAAAACCTTGAAATTACTTCAGATAAATGCAGTAACTCTCAAAGCACTTTTCATACAGTGAGAACACCACACCATTCCATGACAGTGTGTAAAATTACCTACACACCTTTACAGAAATGACTTTGTATTAGCATGTTACAAATATCAACTCCCTGCCCACTATCTTCGGATGTCTCTTCATTTTTGTGCATATGACTGGATTGTTTTCAAATGAATTTCATTTTGTTATGACCCACCTCTATGTGCTATTCAACTAGAGGTACCCAGATCCTCCTCTTCTCCCTCATTTGTGTCTGCTGAAGCTACTCATGATTCTTGGCATGTAACAACTTAAAGGCCCTACAACATTCTTGCTGCTTTAAGCAAAAACTGTGTAACTTTCCAGCCTCAAACAGTAAAATACTACAAACTTTTACAGGAGAGGAATTGAAAACAATGCTCCAAATAGCAGCAGAACAGGAAGAGAAACAAAAATAAAAGCATGTGTCTCTACCCTACTCTAGGGTCATGCTGCCTCCCCCTACAAATCTAACTAATGCACATCCTCCTTTTTTCACTTTTTCTACACCATATGTCCAATAAAGCCAGACTTATTGGCACAAGTAGCAGGGTAATGTTTAATGTGCATGGGTGTATCTGAGATGGATAGGACTGCTGAGATATGTCTTCAGGGATAGCATAGTGTTGGCAAAAGTCTGAATTCATCTGGCAACATCTCGATTAAGTGGGAAACTCATAAATTAAAGCAGCTCAGGGGCAATTTAAACTTCATTACCAAGTCGGTCCAGAGCTCTAGGATGAATGTAAGCTACAGATGTTAGCCATTTCCATTTCCTCCACGCATACCTCCCCCTCCAATCTTCCCATTGCTCCTTGTGCTGTCAACAGCCTACGGTTGTGAAGAAAGACGAAAAGGTGTCCAGGTTGGGAGCTATTATTTATTCTACAGGACAGCCAAGTCTCAGTTTTCTGAGATAATTGGGGGTGGTTTAATTAAGCTTCACTTTAACAATCAGATTTGAGTTTCTTTCTTACCAACTTCCTCACCTGTGCAGTCAATCATGGGGGGAAAATTTGAATTTAACTCCTTGAGACTGTCCCTATATTTGAACTACTCGGTAAAGCAGTACAACCTGAATCTCTTGCCTCCAACAAACTTAAGCCAGGGGTATCCATTTTCACCAGACGGAAGTTAATCATCTGGGGTAAGCTCTCACTTGGAATCCTAGAGTACTAAAAAAGCACTGTTGGTAGCCAACTGAATTAGGCAAGATGTTCACTCCTTACTATTTACATTGCAAAACAATGCTTATTCTCCCTAGAGTCAGAATATATTTTAATAAAAATAAAGTCTCATATTATATGAAGCCTGTGAAATATTACATGAAATATTTATGGAATATTTATATTTTTGTTAATGTAATTAGGAAGGTGCCTAAGCAATTTGGTCCATTCTCAATTATTCCTAGTAATGGAGTTGATCAATATAACAGATAGCCTAAAATGGCAAACTGTGTATTAATAGTTTAAATACGGCTCAAATTCACTCATTATTGGTATATGGTACATTGACTCTTCTTCCTGTTTAACCGAATCCATCATTTCAGAGAAGTTGAAAATCTTAGAGGCCATTTTGTCCAGCCCTCTTATTTTTTCATCCAAGGGAAGTTAGCCTTAAAATGTTTAAGAGACTTAAACACAGTTGTTAAATGGAAGAATTAGGCCTTGTCTTAGTCTGTTTGGGCCACTATAACAGAACACCATAGATTGAGTGGCTTTTAACAACCGAAATTTTTTCTCACAGATCTGCAAGTTAAAAAGTCTAAGATCAAGGTGCCAGCAGATCTGGCGTCTGGTGAGGGCCTGTTTCCTAGTTCATAGACGGCTGTGTTCTCATTGCATCCTCTCCTGGTGGAACGGTCAAGAGAGCTCTCTGGGGTCTCTTCTATAAGGGCAGGAATCCCATTCAAGAGGACTCCGCCCTCATGACCTGATCACTTCCCAAAGGCCCCACCTCCTAATACCATCACCTTGTGGGTTAAAATTTCAACACATAAATTTTGGGAGGACACAAACATTCAGTCTACAGCAGGTCTTAATCTAAACCACCCAAGTGATATCATAAAGTGGAGTTATGAGTACTCCATTCAAAAGAAGCCTGAAAACCAACTAGTTATCTCAGTGTCTCCCAACGCCCTCCTTAATTCAACCCTCAAGCCTTATTCACTTGCCAAAACACCAGTAGCAAATACCAGCTGAGCACCTCCTATGTAGTCTCAGACTGATCCAATACTGCAACTGTGGACTTAAAAATGGCAGTTGATTGACATCTTCCTTGAGGAAGTAAGCAATTAGCCATTTTGATTTAAAGAAAACTTTACTGAAAATGTTGCCAGCCTAGAATAAACAAGTGTTTAGGTCACTAATACAAGTGGAATGATGTAATAACTTAAAAATAAAATGTAAACACTATCTAGAAAGACAGTTACATGAATTATCACAGATATATAAGACCCAGCGAATTTATATCTAAACATATGAAAATGTAGCCTGTTCCTGAAGAATTCCTAGGGAGATTCCACAGCTTTTCAAAATATTACCTGGTAACACATTTCAGTGTTTACCACTCTTACCACTATTATAAAACACCTGTTTAAAATCTTCCTACTGCAGCTTAATAGGCACAGCATTTATTCTAATTTTGCCAAAATGAGGCCAATGCTGATATAAACGGGATATAGTGCCTCTCAAGTGTCACCCAGTATAGCTGATGAAAAAAATTCCCAAGACCCACCTCAACCTAATCCCAGCCATAACCCTTCAAACAAAAAATTAAAATGATTGGGAGAATCAGAGAAATCCATAAGATGTTTGTGAGAGAAAACGCTGCGTGAACAGAGGGCCTTATATCCCACAACGAAACATCCTCATAAACACAGCTGAGAAATGAGCCCACTTGTAACAGCACAACCAGAAGCCAGGATAATTACAATAGAAACACTTTATTTCAAATCATGAAAAGAGTTACACTTGATCTTCTTGTTAGCAGGGGCTGTGCAGACAGCAACATTTACTGTGAAATGTAAAGGCAGATAACAGCTGATTTGAAAGGGGACTGTGTAAATCTAGTTAAAGAGCAACTTTAGAAGATTATTTTCAATTACTGCGATAACATCATGGCTCTCAGGAAAAAAAATGGAAAGGTTTGTTCTTCACACCACATACAGTGTACAAAAATCTAACAAAACCGCCTGCTTTCAAGCAATAATATCAGCTAACAACTAATATGCCTTACCTCCACTTGTCCCCCTCCAAGTTGCTTTCAATTCTTTCTAACACTTACCTCTGTCAGCAAAAAGTCATTTTCAATCAGAAGAAACAGCTTTAAAAACACCTTTTCCATCAAAATAATTACTAAAGTTTTTATATTTCCAAGTGCCAAATATGCATAACCTGTGAGACTGATAAAGTAGGCCTAAGGTCATGCAGGGAGAATATCTGCAAATGACATATGCTTCACCTGCCAGGGCACTTAACTGAGAACATGTGGGCCTCAGCCCCACTCACTGCACCTTAACTAATCCACGAGGACACATACAGGTTTGTATACTGACCAAAATACTAGCTACAACTCTAGCTAAATGGGATAACTTTGTTAAGTGAAACCCCTAGTTGTCATCTTCTTCAACTGGACTGTACAGAGGCACCTCGGCTAATGATGTATTCAGCGAGAACTAAATAAACAAAGAACCTTGTCTAGAGGAAAAACGTCAAAGTGGAAAGCAGAAAACTTTGTACCTTCCCAATTCTATCATTTACAAGCTATGTGACCTTTCCAAGCCTCATCTCTCTGTACTTTCTACATGTTCTCAATGCCCCAGCCATTTAGTACTACTCTTCCCTATATTCTATGTTCTTTTGTTCCTCCGTATCTCACCTTTGAATGACCTTTTCTACCTGGAGAGCCCCTTGGAGCCTAGCTTAATTCTCCTCTCTATGAATGGCCCCCCAACTCCCTTGTCAGAATTAATCTCTCACCCTGCTATGCATTCCTCTAACACTTTGCAACTACCTGCTTCATGACGCTGATCACACACCGTGAGTTACCTATCGCTATCCTTTTCCTCTTGCAGCCTATGTGCTCCTTGAGGGCAGGGACCATGTCAGCTTTGTACATTCAGAGCTGCCATAACATTAAGAAGCACCCAGTAAATATTTGTGAAATAAAGGATAAATCAGTGAAGGAATGGATGACAAATTGATTTCACCAAATTTCATCACCTTTAAAATGGATAATCATCATTACCCAGTTCATTCAGAAATCATGGTAATCAAAACATGAGATGCCTTTCATATTGTTAGGTGTTGTATAAACATATGTAATGATTGTGATAAAGATAGCAATGTTAAAAATTCATGTACAAATAGAGTATGTCTTCAAATATAGTAAAGAAGTGAATATTCCCCATACATATCATATGCCTACACTAAACTCAATTTCATTACCCATTTTTCTCAGAAAGAGAAATTAAAAATTTAGCAAAAGGGGACAATTCACTGTCCAAAAGCTGTGCTTATGACACCAAAACAAAATATCTAAAATTAAGAGAATCATTAAAGTCATTTCACATGTGCTTCTCCTTCAATTAATTAGCCACATTTTTCTGCTTGGACAGGTAGCTATATACAGATTCTATTCTGATGTACACAGGTCACTACATATTCCACTCCCATGTTGCCACCTTAAAACATTTTAAAAGCAAGTCTGCATTTCTCTGAAAGAACAGGTCCATGATGCACTAAAGGACTGAGGCATCTCTTTGAAGAGAAAAAGATAACTCCGGGATTTTGAAGGTGCACAACAGCAGTGATAATGATCTCATTTCAGCTGTAGGTAACTGAGGATTGTATGTTAAACATTTTCCTTCAAATACATCTGTTCTTTCTAACCAAAATATTCTCTTGTCACAGAAAAAGAAAGAATTTTCTCATTTGATCAAGACTACTGCTGTAACAATGTCCTGCAGCAGTTTCATTAGCTTGAGCACGCACAGTATCCTAGCCATGCCTTCAAGCCAAAACACCACTATCCTCTCAGGCACCACCATAGCTCAGTTACAGAAAGATAAGCTTTGGTGTACTGAAGTCTAAAAACACATAATTAAAGGAAGAGTTGTGAGCTTATATTTCGTGATTATTTTAAGATGACAAACAATTAAATTTACATTCAAGTCCCAAATGTTCCCATTGCTCAGAAGAGCTAAACAGACTTACTTTCCAAACTTGTAGACATAGACAAGGTCAAGCCAGGGCCAGTCCAAAACATGCAAAAGAGTTAAACCAACCTCATCATGGAAGAGAAGGATGTGAACTGAGTTCTCACTAAAAGGATGAAAAGGATATCCCAGCTGCAAGTTATCATAAGCTAGTTGGCCCATCATCTGCCCGGCTGCAGCTGTATCCAACTCTCAGCTCACCCAAAGAGATTCAAGCTCTCGTGGTGCCAAAATGAATGTCTCTCTTAAAAAAAAAATCACCCAATTGAAAATAACTCTCTAATCTGCATCCTTTCAATAGAAGTGAAGTGCACTTCACCAACACAGAGCACGGGCATCTTGAATTAGCAGAGAACTATTTTTAACACATGAAGGATAAGATATGAAATTAGTTTCACGGGGAATAAGAACCTTGGAGATTATTTACTTTGCCTTAATTACTCTGACTCACCATTAATTTAGCTTTCCTAGGGTACTAAATATTTCACGCTAAGATTTTGAGACTAAAGAGACAGGAACACAAATTTGGAGCACTGAAAGTCTGCAGCAGCATCTTCAACACTGAGACACGGATGCCCCCACTGGACATTGAAGGCCATTCTTGGATGCTCGGCTCAGTGACATTTTCAGTTACTGTTTCTGTGTTGTCTTTAACCTGGGGATCAGAACCTGCATCCTGAAGTATGCAGACAGCCAAATTTTATTCAGTTTCTGCTTTACTCCTCAGCCAATAATATCTCCAGTGCTCAAAGCTACTCCCAGCAACTGCCAAATAGGGCAGGCAGCAACTGCCTCAAGCCAAGGAGAGAAAAGTTTAGACTGTGCATTAAAAGAAAGTTCCTAATGATCGGTGCAACTGGGCAATGGAGCCAATTCCCAATAAAGGTAGCTAAGGAGATACTGTAGCAGATATTCTTTAATGGGTTCATTACAGCATCAGTGGGAAATAATGCACTCAGATCCCACCAAAGCACTTACCGAGAGCAGGGTTTGTCATCCACAGCTGGGCACTTGCCAAAGCCCTCTACTCTCCCCCATGGCTCTTAATCAGTTGTCCACCGGCAGACACCACAAACACAGGCAGGGCATAGCAGCCAGCAGGAGCCTGAGGAGAGCAGTACACTCACTGCCAGATGCAATATGAGACTCACTAGGACCACTCAATCTGTCAGTGCCCTCCAGCTCCACCTGGCATTCAGCAATTAAAGAAGGGGAGGAGGAGAGACTAAGAGAGCGGGGGCGGCCCTGCTTTTGGCCGATGACCACAAAGAACTGTTCCATATTCTAAATGTCAAAGGAACTGGTTCTGTATTTTATAACTCCATTCCAGTGAGCTTAAGCCATTATTTTTCTCCACTAAGTACTCCACACCCTAACATTTTCTTTTTTCATACACGTATATCTTCACTGTGATAAAGTTGTGTTTTTATTTATAAATTTTCCTTTCTTTTCTGTTTTGATTACATTACTGTTTGACTTAATTGATCCATATCTTTCTAGCACTCCAAACCCAAATAAACACAGCAGACGAGTTCAGATATCTCCAAAACTCCACCAGTGCTCTATTTTGCAATCACATTTGGTCACAGACATATGCCTCCACGATAAACATTTCTAATTTGACAATAATAATTATTAATATTTAGCATATTTATAACTTTAAAACATACTCACATATACCATATGGTATAGTGATAGACCATATCACTATATCTTCTTTTTACGACTCGGTCTCTTTCCATGTGTCTCATGCTCATGAACACTTCCAACTGGCACAGTCATCTTCCACAGGTAGCCTGTTCCCTTGATCATCACTGATCCCACCTGTTTCCTGTCTAGGTCACATACCTCACCTGGGCCATTTACACTTTCAGTCATTATCATCATTTACAATTCTCAGGTGAATCTCTTCAATTACCATAGCTCAATTTCAATACTCAACATTGTATTTCTCCTTTTGTATCATCAGTTAAAACAAAGCAAGTCGCTATTAATGATTTCTATTTTGGGAGAGAAGGAGCATCATGGAGCACAATGAGGTAGAAGAAAGGGTTCAAAATTCTTGCTTCTTCCACTTACCAGCTACGACAGTGGACAAGTTACTTAATCTATGTTTTGGTTTCCTCTTATTATTGACGTAAAAAAGGCTGCCATGAGGATTAAATAGCATGGTATATGGAACCATGCCTGAAAATACTCAAAAGACGTTAACCATGGCTCTGCAATCTTCTTCTGGGCTTCCATTCAAATGCCCTTCTCATTTACACTCATAAAGACTGTGCAAGCAAACAGCAGCCCCCTGCCACGGAATCCCTGCAAGTGCATCATCTCCATGAGCTTCCCCATCCACTTCCTCAAAAGGAGAACAAAGGCACACTAGGTGCTGCCATCCCTGAAACTGCTAATTTCTAAGTTAATTTTTTCCACTAAATTGAACTGCAAGAATTTCAGAAAAACTACAGTTGAGAGCACAGAGTAAATGCACAAATGGCCATCAGCTCCCAGCACTCCCAATTATGCCTCTCTTGTTTTTACATCCTATATTGGAATGGGGGGTAGACAGTAACAGACTGGAGAGCAAGCATGTGTCAATGATAAGACAAAGGTGGGCACTCAGGAGCTCCCAAACAGCCTATCCCTAGGCCATTATCCACCAAGCACTAGGCTTGCAGCTGGTAGAATACATTCCTCTCCATCCTTTTCTCTTTGCCTTTCTGGTGAAATACTTTAAAACCATGGGAGCTTTGATTAACCTCAAATGATGTCACTTCCAATTTGTCTTGCTCAGAGAAATTGTGACACCTGAAATTCTGCTTTAATTCTGACGCCTCCAATTAAAGATTCAGAATCAAAAAAAAAAAAAGCTCACAGCAAGCAGTTGAGGGATATCAATGCATAATTGGCAAAAAAGTGTGGTTCCATAGCTCAGATGGCTATGTAAAATGCAAAATGGGCATACTTTTTGATTCCTCTAATAGGAATTTACCCAAATGAGGTAACTGCACAAGTGTAAAATGGTATACATACAAGTATGCTTAGAACAGCAATGAGTTTTAAAATGAAAAATTGGAAACAAACGTCTATCATTAAATCTAGAGTAAACTCTAACAGACACCATTAGCTGCCTAGTCAGCAAGGCATCTCTCCGTCTTTTCTAACAGAACTCTAAACTTCTACTCAAATCTGAGACAATCAGAAAATGGTAGTCTCCTGGTCTCATGACCTGAGATGGTCCAAGTAGGAGGAAGCCCAGGATTAAGGAAGAGAAGCTCTCTTCCTCTGGATAGTGAATGTGCCCCTAGAGCTGCAGTAATTTTGCTGCCATAAGGAGCATGAAAAAGAGCAGGAAATAGAAAATTATAAAGAAACAAATCCTCAATCCTGATTAAAACATGCCTGAAGCCCCTACCCACTGGATTTTTTCAATATATTCTTACTATTTATGGTAGTTTGCCCTGGGAATGATATTACTTACAATAAAAGGCATCCAATAAATGTATTCAGTCATTAAAAATATGTGTATTTATTGACATGGAAAGAGGCTCACTACATGTTATTAGAAAAAAAATAGCAGATTACATAACACATAGAGCAAATATCCCATTTATTTAGAATTTTATCTGTATACAGCGTGTGCATGTAAATACATACACAGACTCAGAGATATGCCTGGAAGAATTTTACTAAAATGTCAACAATGGTTATTTCTAGTAGGATTTCTGAGGAATTTCACTTTCTTTTTTGTATTCTTCTATAGTGTTTGCTCTTACGTAACATGTATTTTTATGGGGGGAAATAAGCTTTAAAAATATGGCTATTTACTGATTCTGTCTTTAGTCTAAAATAAATGGACAGCTTTGTTTCATATCCCTCTCCAAATTTAAGTGTTCCAGGAGAAAAAAAAAAATCAAAGAAACTAGCCAGGCACACAAAATATTATTTCAATATAAAATTCCATGATGAAGCAATGAAATCACTTTCAGATCTGAATTTATACATGCTGGAAAAACAGCCAGAGGTCTCTAAGTGTCTTTCTAGAAGAGTGGAAATAAGAGTAATCAAAATGAAACATCTTTTTACAGATGCTGAACACTCTGTATCTTTAAAAGTGAGAATCCTTGTGGCAAGGAGGGCAAAGGCACAGGCAATGACCTAGCTGCGTTGGGAAAGAGCAGGGACCACGGAGCCCACTCGAAAGCTGCAAAGCGGTGGCTGGTTTTGGGTGGTTTTATGGTTTCTCCTTGACTGCCGCTGGATGTACACACCCTTCCTTGTGGGATAAATCCCCAAGGACCTTCCCTGCCCCCTCAGCAGCAGAGCCTTACTTAGTCACTTCAAGCTCTCCAGAGGCAATGGTTTCAAGCAACCTAGAAGACTAGATGTTCTCTGTGACCCCTTTCAGTTCTAATTGTATAATTTAATTAAACACATTACATAAATTTGGAGGTGAGAGGTGATTATTTGAAAGATTTCAAACACCATTGGGTTAGAGACATCTGAGTGCCATAGATTCAAGCTGGAAGTGATAGGTCTAAGAGGTAGCACTGGGTTAGAAACACCTACCAAAGGCAGACAGAAAACAGAAGTTAAAGATAAAAATCTCAATTTGTTTATTGGTGATTTTTACTAGAGCTTGTAGAATCTTTCAAAAGAAGGTCTCAAAAACTCTGCCTTCTGCAATCAGTTCATTGGTGTGAACATCTCTTTAAAGTAATAGGAATCTTAAAGCTACTGCAAAGATACTGGGATGGTTTGTTTTACAAGTTAGTTTCCAGCTGTTATTTCTTGCTTTTACAATAAATTACTACATTATGCTTACACTGTATTTCATGATAATGCCATTATTCATAGTCAGGCACCTTTTAATTCTAGAAGAGTCACAGTACTCTAAGAAAGAAAAAAAATCGAAAATAAACACCCACTATCAAATAGTCCATGTTACATATTTGGCTTTGGGATCAAGTTTAAAATGCATCTTACAAAAGCATCCCTCCTATTCAAGATTACAAGCATGCCCTAGGTTATCCATTTGTTTATTCTGTGTCTAGTTCTAATTCACTCCCACATACATGGACTGTTGGCAGCCTTTGATCTCAAAGGGCATCAGAATGGGAAAGAAGACAATAATGAGTGGTTCTCAAACCTCAGGTCCAATAATAATCCCTTAGGGACCATCTCCAGTCTTCTGCATTAGTAGTTTGAGATGGGTTCAAGCAGCTATATTTTTAACAGGCATCCTATATAGATCTGAATAAGGTATGGATCATCCTTTAGGAAACAGTGATAAAAATAATTACAAGGTTGTTTAGTCACAGATAATTAAGCCTGATTACATAACTTTGTCTTGGATCATTCTACTCTTCTTCATATCTATGCTCACTATTCTCATCCCTCGTCCAGGAAGCTACCACCATCTATCCCTGGACTTGGCAGTAATTTCCAAGTTGGTTCTTTTGCTTCATCTTGCCCTCTCTAATCCCTTCTCTAGAAACTTGTCGGAAAGATCTTATATACAACAAATCAGACCACATCCCTTCCCTTAAAACCCTTCGATAACTACTTGATGAGTATAGGGTTTCCTTTTGGGATGATGAAAATGTTTTATAATAGATACAGATGGTAGTTGCACAACATTGTGAATATACTAAATGCCATTGAATCGTTCAGTTTAAAATTATTCATTTTATATGAATTTCACCTCAATTTTTTAAAAAGGCAAAGGAAAACAAAAACTAAACCCTGCAGTGGTTCCCCACTGCACTTAGGATAAGATCCAAAGTCCACAGCATGGCCTGGTAGGTCTGACATAAGCAGGCCCCAGCGTCCATCTCAGCAGCCTCTGTCCTCACCCCTGTCCACCCTCACTCTCTACTGTGCAGCCACACTGGCCGTCTTTCAGTTTCCACAATGCCAAGCTCTTTCTCATATCTGGGCTTCAGACGTGGGACTCCCCCCCTCAACCTGGATAACTCAAATCACCTTTCAGGTATTAATTTATCAATCACTCTCCCGTACAAGCCTCCCCCCAACACTCCTTCACCCTCATTATGCCCTTTCAGAGAAACACAGTCTTTTCCAAGTACTTATCATGAGTTCCAGTTACATAATTACTTTCAGGTTTATTTGTTTGATGTCCTTTCCAGTAAACTGTAAACTCCCAGGAGGACGGGAATAGTGATTATTTTGTTCACCACTGAATTCCCAGCACCTGTTGTGAACTTAGCACAGTAAATGTCTATTAATTTGGCACAACGAATATCTAGCATGCTTTTCTCCAAACACATTAAATCTCTACTACAAAATGATAATAGGGTTAGGTCACAATATTATATGAGACTTCAATATGCATATCAAAATTATCCCTTTAATAACCAGATGAGAAAAATCAGACACTACTTATGGTCACCTCAACACTATATAGAATGCATCAACCAGCGCACAGAAACCAGCTTCTCTAACTCATACAGCACCTGCTTTGTGTTACTTGACAGAATCAAGACCCTAATGACCAAGAAAATTCCACTTAAAAACTCTCTTCTCATGCCACAGCACATTACTGAGTAATAAGGAAGAAAGACACAATTGAAATGGGTAAAAGACTGGAACTGGGAAGGATGTCACAAGAAACTGCTTGCTATTCTCACAGGCATGACTTTCTTGAAGAAAAGTGTATAAAGTACTACCAGAAAATAAGAGCCCTTAACTCATTCAGTTCTGAGAGATAAAGAGGAAAATAAAGGAGAAACTCACATAAAAGCAGGCATGATTGGTGTTTTGCTACTAAACAAACTGCTCAGTGGTTATAGGTGTGCAAGTGGTTTATTCTTTCCTATCTTGCACTTGTATTAACTAGAACACTAATTTGTTCATGAGGCTGAAGTGTGTCTTAATTGCTTGCCTTCAAAGCTTATGTCCATTTAAAATAAGCTTATTTCTTTTCCATTGTCAGCTCACTCAGAGCCGCCTAATCCACAATTCTCTGGCCCAGCACTCACCACTTCTGATCATTATGGAGAGCAGAGGCAAGCAACGGCCTTACAGGCAGGTTCCAGAAAAGATCCATCTGTTCATAACTGTGTGCACCAGCCCTCAAAGCATTCCCCAGCCCTGCTCCCACCACAAGGGCAGAAGAACATCAAGACCTGAACACATTTACAACCCATGCCACAGGCTATTTTTCAATACTTAAATTCTTCTTTTGCCAGGGCTTTGGATTTTCCCAGGCCTGAGGTCTTAGACCTAATGGTGATTTGCACAGCTGTTAATTTTTTAAGAATATCCCCATGTGTGCTACAATGGCTAAAGGCACTCACTGCTCCTGGCACCTGAGGATGGAGCACCCACAACTTGCAGGGGGGAGGTGCAGTAGCTGTGCCCTTTTGAACATTTAGTTGGAGATGGCTCTAAAGCTTTTTCTTAATAGAGGCTCCAGCACCTAGCTCTCTGTGCTTGGCTGGGAACCCCTAGAGAAAGGATGAAGCAGCTATGGGGCCAAGATGCTGGCAACCAACAAGACTGCTACCCAACAAGGGGTGGAGCCTGAGCAGTCACTACATTGCCCCACCACCATCCCTAAGGATTCCAAGCTGCCCTTTTGTTCCCCTTTCCTTAAGGCAGTGTGTGTGTGCATGACTGCAACAGGGGCCCCCAGCTTGGCTTCCTTGACACACCTTCTTAATTTGCTCTATATTTGAAGATGCTACTTGAGTCCATTCCCTTCTTCTCAATGCATTCTTATTAACATATGTAACCTAAACTTTTGTACCCCCACAATATGCTGAAATAATAAAAAAAGAAAATTATAATATATTGTAGGACTACTATGCAGCCATTAAAATAGCTTGATTAAAAGACTTTATACCATGAGAAAAAACATTCTTACCATTGTTTTTGTTGTAGAACCACATAAACTTCCACAGAAGATGAGGCAAAGGAGACTGATAATACTATAAAAAAGCATCCTCATGCAGGAAAGTAAAGTGCCAGCAAAACCAAACCCTTATAGAGCAGAGGCATGACCTGTAAGCCATTCAGGAGCAGGTCATGAGACCAGTATGTTAATATGTTAAAGATATTACACATAGAGATGAGGTCAGTAAGAATTGCTGCCAGAAAATAAGATAGGGATGGTGAGAAAATGAGGGGCTGAAGGATCCAATAACAAAGACACTGGAGGGAGACTGCCAAATTGCCAAAAATATGTGACAAGAGGCAAAAATGGGTGATTGGAAAACCAGAGAGGAGGGACTGAAGAGTCAGTAAAGGGACTGACTCCTGGTGGCAGGGGTGAGAATATGCATGCGGGTACCTTCTGCCCCACCTGGAGCTAGCAAGATTTTTTGCAGTAGAAGAAACCAGAATGTCAGAAGAGAAAAACCTAATCAGATTTATACCATTTCCATGCTTTAAGGAACTGGGGAACATCCGAATAGGAAAACAGAAAACTCTTCAAGTATTTTCCACTGAGGAAATTTAATGCAGAGAATCGGTTACTCAGGTGATGGAGGCACAGAGAGCCTAACACCACACAGTGAGGTAATGGAGAGATTACCAAGGGCAGGAGGCCCCACCTCCCCTGGGTGCTGCTGGAGTCTGCGGGCCGAGGTCACCAGCAAGCAGCTAGAACCAGGGAAGGTCTGTGGAGCCACGGTGAGCTGTGCTACTGAGAAAGGACTGCCCCTGCCAGAGGTATCACCCAAAGCCAGGGAAAAGAAAAAATATCCAGCTTTGCCTTCTCACTGCCGCTTCCTACCAAGGCCCCCCATGGGTGGAACATAGCAAGCCAGCTGACTCAGAAATCTGGGAAACAGCCTGCCGGGTGAGCCTCCTCTGATATAGAGAGGAAGAGGGAAGAGGAAGGCATGCTGCACCCAACACAACAGGAAAGGATAGAAATGCTGGTGAAAGGAGGAGGAGTTACAGTGAACTTTGACAAGCAAGCTCCTTTTGCAATAGACATACTTTTAAAAGGTTTGCTTATTGCCATTCAGTGGTAAAAAAGGAATAAATAAAGTAGAAGCTCTACCTTGTGGAATAGCCTACTGACCTTCCTGCCATATTCAAGTGGCCCTGATGCTGCTGTGCGGAATCCAACTTGGAAGGGGGCCTGGGAATTTACTCTATAATCCCCCTTCCTCAGTTACAATTAAGTCAGGACTAGTCCAAGCACGTGAAAATTTTTTAAAACATCTAGAATAAAAAAGGCCCTAACTTTCAAAAAGAAAAAATATCAAAAATATTTCATAAAAGTAAATACACGGACATACATAGTATAAGTAAAACTCAGGAAATATGAACGCGGTTATAAAACTGTACACTACAGTTTTATAAGATGTTATTTTTGTGGGAACTGGGTAAAGGGTATGCAGGATCTCTCTATATTATTTTTTATATCTGAATGTGACTCTATAATTATCTCAAAATAAAAACTTTAATTAAAAACATAGTAAATATGTGCATAACATCCTAAATTACCAAGACCTCTTTCTTTGCGTTGTTTCACCACTAGTGTCCCGGGCCTCTGTTACACTCATGTGCTCAGTATTTCTACTGTCATGACTTTGTTCTCCCTGTTAAGCAAAGCCTGGTAAACTCTTTGCTGGCCCATTCCACAACTTCTCATAATTTAGTCTTCTCTTCGTCATTGACTCAATGCTGCTTTTATAAAAAGATGACGGTGTCACGTTGCTCTTGTTGGATTATTCAGCCTTCACATTTCCGACTACAAAGAGAGCCAGAATATTAGCATTCATGCATGGGACAATTAGAAGCCTGCCTTATCTCATACCATCTAACAAGCTTTTACCTGCTCATTTCATAACTAAGCATTTACTTAAAAATAGCTCGCTTTAAATATTTATGCCTTCTTTCTCTCTCTCTCTACACCCCTCGATCTCCTTTGGGAGTTGGTGGCCTAAGAACTGGTGGGAAAAATTGCAGACAAAAGCCTGGCATTATGACAGAACAAGAGGGAAAAACCAGCCCCATCCCCAGCTACCACTCATTCACTTAGCTAAAATATAGGCTATCAGAGCAGCAGGGAAAACAATACATATAAGTGTACAAAGAGTCATGCTAGGTCTTCCAGAAACTGACAGTAGATGAAAATCACCTCTTGCCCAAGAGCAAGGGGAAAAAAAAAATCACTATTCATCAAAAAATGGACATTCACCACAGATATCTCTCCCACTCCCTTTCTCTACAACTTCACGAATGCCTCCTGTAAAATACAACTGTCTTCTTTTAATGATCTGATAGTGAATTATTCATATTTTTCAATTTATCTTTCCTTCTTCTTTTATTTATATGCAGAATTGGGCTACTCAGTGCTAGAAAGCCTCACCAAGACTACAGGCAAGACAGAGGACTCCCAATACTTCCAGGGGTGCCATGTCTAACTGGCAGGACAGGGCAACTAGCAGGGTGGAGGACTGAAAGCTCATCTGAGGAATGGCCGTGAGCTGAATGACAGCATAGTGCAGGCCTCCATGTCGTGCTGACTTCTTTAGGCAGCAATCCATCTCAAATCCTTTCCTGCCTCTCCCTCCCCACTACTTTAGCTCAGGTACTCCTGATTGCTTGCCTGGGCAGCACCACTTACTAGCTAGTCTCCATGCCCCCAACTCACCCTCTATGATTCCATTCCCCAAATATCTGGCAAAGTGACCTTTATCAGTTGCAAATCTAAAGCAGCACTGCCCTCATCCTATGTAATCCTTCAATAGCTCTCTATCACCTGAGGATGGATACCCCAAACTTGCCTCATTATAATTTAAAAAACTGCAGATTCTTCCATATCTTATGTTGAATTTCCCCAGAAGCAGACCTTGAGACTGAATTTAAGTGTAAGTTATTTATTTGGGAGGGGATCCTAGGAAGTTCTGGTAGAGAAATGGAAAAGGGGAACAGGCATTTTTAACGCACAGGTTGTCTAGCACTGTGGTCCTCAACCTCCAGGCCACAGACATGTATGGGTCCCTGGCCTATTAGGAACTGGGCCACAAAGCAGGAGGTGAGTGTCCAGAGAGTGAGGGAAGCTTCATCGGCATTTATAGTTGCTCCCCATTGCTGGTCTCACTGCATAAGCTCCACCTCCTGTCAGATCAGTGGCAGCATTAGATTCTCACAGGATTCTGAACCCTACTGTAAACTGCCTGTGTGAGGGATTCTAGGTTGAGTGCTCCTTATGAGAATCTAATGCCTGATGATCTGAGGAGGAGCTGAGGCAGTGATGCTAGTGCTGGGGAGGAGCTGCAAATACAGATTATCATTAGCAGAGAGGTTTGACTGCAAGATAAATGCAATGCACTTGAATCATCCTGAAAAGATCCCCCAACCCCAGTCTGTACAAAAACTGTCTTCCATGAACCGGTCCCTGGTGCCAAAAAGGTTGGGGACCGCTGGCCTAGCAGACTGCTACTGTGGGTAACTGAGGCTCAGTTTCACAGGGGTGCTCCGGGATACAGTATAGAATGTGTATCAGAGTTTTCTCACACAAGGGTACAGGATGCTAGGGTATTACCCAGTTCTCTTCTGTCACTGGCTGAAGTCTACTCCTGAGGCATTAACTGTGTTGTACCACTAATCTGCCCCACATGTGGGAGAGAAAGCCCTCAGGTGGAGAATAGGAGGTGCTTGCAGAATTGTGTCCTGGAGCAGGGAGTGTCAGGGCATAGGAATATGACACTGACCATGTCTGCTCCACCAGGCCATGTCCCTGAAGATTTCCATTCAGTGGGTCTTGGGTGAGATCTGGAAATCAATATTGTGACAAACACCTCATAGGATTCCTATGGACAGGCAGATTTGAAAACAGCTGACCAATATTATGAAGTCCAAAATCTTTGGTGGACTCCACGGGTCCTCTGTGGTCTGTCTCCTGCCCTGCTTTTCAGACCAACTAACCCCCATGCACAGTTGCTTGTCAACTCACACTGAATTTGCGCACTTCCCTGCAAGCAGCATGTTCTCTTTCATATGCAGGAACTGGGCCTTAAGAATCTTTATGATCCCCAGAGCCAAATACAGCACCGTTCATATAGTAAATGCTCGATAAATATTTGTTAAAGAAATAATCCCAAAAGAAAACACATAGTATGGGATCGTTTAAGTAGTATTGGAAGGTTCTCTGGGCAAAACCATCTTCTCCATATATGAAAACAGTATTAATAGATACCATTCCACTATTAGAATTAAACAAATATATATTGAACACCTAATATATGCAAGACACTCAGGAATCCCTACAGAAAAGGACTTTAACCTTTTTATCAACTTACAACTTAGCAAAGATTTGCTGAGACACAACTGTGACTAGAACCCTTCAAAGGAGATACACAGGCAGTGACAGAAAGGTAAAGTGCACTGTAAGAGTAACTGGATGTACGTCTGCCTGTACCTGTCTCGTGATTCCGCCAGGGTTGTCTACAGAGACACTACCACCCTCCACTTCACAGAGATTCAACAAGATAAAGAAGAAAGCTTTATTTCAATGGCACGGAACATTAGGGATTATGACTTCTTCCAATGACTAGGAATTTTTTACTTGGGATCCAGATGGCAACTTTGGGCTCTAACCCTTAGGTGCACAATGGTTTCAGAAACTTTCTAGATGCTCAAGGTGCTCTCTTGCAAAGGAGACCAAAGCAGCAGCTCTGGCCACTTACAGTCATTAAAGACCTCATCCGTGGCTTTTCTCCACTGTTTGGGATATTAACCACAGCACCTTGGCTACATTCCAGCCTGGATAATTATATTGGGGCTAGCAAACTTCACCCTCCAGGGCCAACTAAATAAAGTATTCCATCGGACTTGCTGCTATAACCTTTGTTATGCTGCTGTGGGCTATTAAAGAGCTATTCTATACTTGGGATGGCTGTATTTGTGAAAAATCAATAGCCCTGGTATAACTTTCTACACTGACAAGAAGTATATTCCAAAATATCACTGGCTAAGTTAGCTATTTTGGCTTTTTAAAAAATACAGTGCCAGAAACAATTAGAGAACTACAGTAATTTCTTCTCCATTTTCTAAACATCTTACTATTCACATAAAGACTGAAATATTGGCAACATTACACCAAAAAAGAAGGAAAGTACATTAATTCCACAAAATACATACTTAGTGTACACCATATGCCAGGCTCTGTTGTAGGTACTGGGCACTGTTCTCAGTGCCATGGGTCGTATTTTCACCATAAATGTGAAAATTTTCCAAAGGGAATAATTCAACTTAATTCTCCTATGCTACTGCATTTCTAAAAATCTGAATATATCATCTTTACTTTAAAAACTACCAAACACAAGTCTACCAATCAAATACTATTTTTGTATCCCCTCAAAATAAGAGTCTATAGGACCTTAAACTCTATAGGTATGTGGAAGTAAATGTGTGTCTAAGAATGAGAAAATATGCTTTCCTGGCTAGCCTAGAGGGTAGAAAATGGGAGGCCACTTATATATTCATTTGTTTGCCTGCTTTTAGCAATCGTCTTATTTGGGTAGGTAAGAGTTTACAGATTATAATAGCAGAAGCTGACATAAGGAAATGGAAAACATAAATATTTCTTGTTTAAAGCTTCTCTTTACTGTATGGAAAAAACACAAATCAGGTCCTTTAGCATTCTACCATAAGAATGAAAAATGACAAAAAGGAAAAAATACAAGTATTGTGTATGTGTGTAGACATATCCATGCAAATTATCTTGTACATAAAACTAGGAGAGGGAAGTTAACTAAATCTTAAGATTCCAGTGGATTAAATTAAATGTATGAATTACAGAATATTTAACATCACAAGGTGCACATGCAGGAATAATTCAAAAAATTAAAATTAAAAAAAAAACCTTGAAATTCAGATTAATCCTAGAGTATCCAAAACAAGTACTTCTTCTGGACAAACTATATCCAGACACTAGGAAATAGTTTTTTAAAAAAATCAGTGATGTTCACTTGAAGTCTGCCAAATTATTATTCTGTTTGAAAATCCTTCTAGCCAGAACAAGTTAATAGCAGGCCTCTAAAACTAGGTTAAACATGCTGTAAATCAATTTATTCCCCCCTACAAATCTGCTAAAGTACATCTTTTCTGTTGAAAATGGCTCTTCAGTGGTACTTAATACTGTCACTACATTGTTTCTCCAATCAGCTCACTTCAGGTTTTTCTATTTAAGGTACATATTAAAATTAAATGCTTACTTTTGTCATAAATAATAAACAATGGAATGCAGATTCTTTAAAATACCATAAGGAACCTCAAAATGTATTACACATATATTTCCTAAGTTTAGAAGAAATGCTTAATAATGCATATATGATCCCAGTTTGCCATCCAATAATCCATTTGTTATCATTTTAGAGTTAAGAAACAATCTGCACTATCACCTCTCTCAGAGATAGATGACTCATCCTCCACTAACAGGCATTAGGTAACACCTTTGGCAAGATGGCTTTGATAAAAGACTGAAACGAATATTATTCAGGAACACAGCCGATCCCAGAAATCTAAAGAGCCTGGATCACTACACCAACAGTATATTTACTGCATTGCAGGACAGGAAACTGTAATAAGCGATTAATTAGCTATAATGTTTACACTCTTACTGGTATACAAACTGATCCACATAATCTTTAATCTTGCCCCTGTTAAAAATTCACACATAAAATAAGAGATGAGTAAATAACTACCAAAGCAAAGGTCTTGGCTTCCCAGTTTGAGGAAAGAGGTGGGAGCACAGGACTTTCAGATATTGAAGGCCGAATATACCATATACAATGCATTTAAGACCACAATGTAGCCTAGTGTGTCAACGCTGAATTTTTACTCTCAAATATTACTGTATTTTCTAAGTATGCTTACTATGATAAAAAATTTGGTTATAAATTTTATGTAAATAAAGAACAAAGAAATAAAAATGGGGGTGGGGATGTTCAAGTGTGACCCAAGGGAAGATATCCTGAGACTGGCTCTATCACCAGGGTCTAGCCACATTATTGCACTCCGCATCAGTGTCCCCTAAAGTTAAAGGGTTAGGCCAGAGCTTTAATCTCTGCTTCCCTCCTAGCAGTTAAAATTTTGCCATCTATTTAGGTATCATGGAGAACTCAAGGTTTTGTAATATCCTAAGAGCACCTGATGGCAGCAGAAAATGTGTTTACAATGTTTAATGACTATAAAGGAAAGAATGTGAACAATCCTCCCAATCTCACATCTTTCAGCTTACACTAGCCTTAAGAGGGCGATTAAAGTTAGATGCTTCATTTCATCTCACAATAACAACATAATTCTTATTATAATAAAAAATTGTAATATTCTTCTTAAAACATTCAAAAAGAGAAACAGCTTCACCTCACTCAAATAAAACTTAGTGGATCTATCTCATTTGGAGGGTTGCAATGCCTGAGCTACAGTGTGAGTATCAGGATGTGGAAGCAGCTGTCACTGCTTTGTTTTTCATTCACAGTAGGTGGTTGCCAGGCAACAAAATACTATTGTCTGTTTCCATGATCTATTGGCCAATTCTACTGGCGAATGCTTTCTACAGTTTAAAACAGGGCCACCTTTTGGACAAAAAGAAATGAGAAAAAATTCTAAGGATGACAATAACATATATATGAATAAATACACTGAATGTACCCTAAAATTATGTGTAGAAATATATAGAATATATATAAATATATAACTGTGTGCTGATATACATATGATATTTTGCATATATGCATATGGTACCTAAAAACCCAACTAAATTTGATAGGCCCGCAGCTGAATCTAAATCCCTGAGGGAAAATACAGGCATGAACTAGAGAAATGAAAACATAGCAAAAATTTTTTTCTTTACAATAGCAATAATTTCCAATTTGTCAGATGTATCAAGTCCTGTTCCTTTGAATATGAAGTCCTCCAGTCAGAAAAGCAATTCTGTCTTCTTATATAAAAATAATAAATGAAAAGCCTTTATCACCTACTTTGGAATCATCTAACATATTTAATATGTTGTTTCACTTAATATCATATGCTACCAATGTGTACAAAGATAATTCAAATAGTGTTGCTTGTTTACACCCAAGAATCTTAAAATATATTCATCTTAAAAACAATTGAATTGTTCTCCCTGGAATAGCCTCATGTGATTCTCCACTTTGTTTTGATATGAGTCCCTGGGGAATAACAGTCAAGCTATGTTACTCTTGCATATTTCACTAGCTTACAAATAAAATAACACTCACCGTACTCAATATAAAGTTGTCAACATTAACTTGCATCAGTTGCTCTTTGTTTTGCATTGACAAAGCTTCTAAAGTTAAGAATTGTAATATTCTTAGATATACAGACACAACATCAAAACAGCCTGGAGGAATTAAAGCTTGAAAATGCTAGAGGCAATCACGTTTTGAAATGAAGAGAAATCAGTATCATTTATAGGTACTATATATTTCTGCAAAGGCCCTAAATAATGCAGAACAATCTTTGCATTTTATGCAATGCTAATCCGTCTTCCTTCACAATTATTTCAAAAGCACATTAAATTAACTATTTAATGCATTTCTCTCAAGGGGTCTTTCACTTTTTGAAATTCATTACCACTTGCTAATCTGTACATTACAAGAAACTGTGATAAGAAACATCCATTACATTGATAGATACTATTAACATATAGTCTCTATCAAAGGGGCAACTCTGGCAAAACGAAAGCAAAGTGTGTTAATAATGAACTAAGTACCAGTCAAAATTACCACTTTCCCAGAGAAACGCACCCACCTCACAAGAGCGCCCACCTGGGTTTCTCCTTCACATCTCACCCCACAAATGACCACTTCCTTCTCCCTCTCCTTCCCAAGCTCGCTCACCTGTGTCTCTCCTTCTCCAATAATCAATTTCCTTCCCACTTTCTCCATCCTCTCCAGATCCCTTAAGCACCTTTCATTACTTTCTCCAAACTACCAGACTCAAATCTGCAGCCCAGTTTGCCAGGAACCTCTCCATAAACACTTATTTCCCTCATTCTCCTAGATCCGCTTTTAAAAATCGCTGCCACCGAACAAATACAATCTTAATAAAATTAGGGTTACTGGCCAGTTTTTTTTTTTCTTCTAATGTTACAGCAGTGAAAGATTGAGCGAGAGAAAAGAAGAAAAGCAGCAGACTGTTTGGGGGAAGGAGGGTGGCTAAGCGGGTACACACAGTGAGACGCGGCGATCCTACAGAGCTGGGCTTCCCCACCTGTCGACCCCACTTCCCCATGTGCTCGCCGCGGGATGACAACCACAACACTCCAGAACCACCCCCCTCCAAAAAAGTGGGCGGGGTTACGCCTTCAGCCAATCAGGACCCGCGAGCCCCGGGTGTCCAACCTATGGGGTGGCCGTGGCCGTGCAGGGGGAGGACGTGGGGTGGTCCGGGAGGTGCCGCGTCCGTGGGAGGCGCGCACGTGTCGAGTCCGGAGAGGCCGGGAGGCGGCGGATGTCCAGCTGCGGAGGCGCGGGCTCTGCACCCTGGCAGCCGCACTGTCCGGCTACCCACTGCCCCCTGTGCCTCAGGCTAGGCCGGGCAGGGAGCGCTCCCGCCGAGGAAGACCTGTCCAAGGTGTCCGACTTCCCCGTGAGAGGGGACACTCACAAATAACAACAATAGTATCTAGCACAGACAAGGCAGAGAGGAAAGTTTCCGGCCCGCACCGGAGCGGAGTCCGCCGAGGCAAGGAGGAGAAGGGAAGCAGGGCGGGAGGGTGACAACCTGGAAAGAAGAGGGCAGGGGGAGGACGGCCGGACGGGATCCTGGGCCAGATCGGGGGCGGCGGGAGGCGGGGTGCGCTGTCCAAGGTGCAGGGAAGGTGGCTGGCGCGCAGCAGGCGCGGAGCCCGGAGCCGACACAGGCTGGCGGGCGGCGGGGAGAGCGGGGAACAGCTGTCTGGGGCACCGGGCACCCCCGGGCTCCTAAAAGTGACCGGGCTTGAGCTGGGGGGCGGCAGGGAAGGGCGTGGGGGTCTGCACCGACGCCCCCACGCTTCCACGTACCTCTCCCTACCAGCCTCACCTCCAGCTCCACTCCCCTCCCCCCTCGCCCACTCCCCTCCAAGCCTAGGTCCAGGTGCCGCGGCGGGGGCGGGACCAGAGAACCCCGGCCCGGAGCCTGGACGCCCCAGGGATGCTGCGGGCTCCGGAGCTGCTTACCTGGGGCCGCGGTATGAAGAGCGGAGGCAGCCCGCCGCGCGGAGCCGGGCGCCGGGCGCGGCGCGGCTCCTCCTCGCCTCGGCGTCCTCCCCCTTCTCGGCTTCTCCCAGACTCTGTCCCGGGCAAGGAGCTGCGAGACGGGGCCGGGCTGCAGCCGCCGTTCCCTCCGCCGCCGCCGTCGCCGCCGCCGCGGACAGAGGACGCCCCGTGGCGGCTGGAAGCCTGTGTGAGTAGCGGCGCCCAAGAGAGCAGGGATCTGCTGAGCGGAGCTGGAGACTCCGCGGCTCGGGGCGCGCGGGCGTGCGCACGCGCGCCTGCGAGTGTGAGTGCGTGTGCGCGCGCGCGCCCACGGGGTGGGGAGTCGCGAGGGGAGGGGGAGAAAGGCTGAGAGATGCTCGTAGGGACCGAGGCAAAATTCTTCGCCCCCGGAAATCCGTAAACCCAGAGAAGGAGGATCGAACGCGTCTCGCCTGAAGGAACTGCCGGCGCGAGGCGGCCACAGAGGAGGAGGGGAAGGCGGCCAGGCGCGCCCAGACTCCGGGTCCGAGCCAGGCTGAGCTGAGCGGAACGCGCAGCCACCGATGCAGCAGAGGCGGCGCCCGCAGCCCATGGTCGCGCTGCCCCCTCTTGGGAGGGGCCGAGGCCGCTCGCTCCCGCCACCGCCGCGGCTGTCCAGGCTTCTGGGCAGGGCGCAGGGAAACAGAGATCGGGACCCCACGGTTGCCACGGCGACCTTGGAGGCGCCAGGCCCGCCGAGGGGCCACGCGGGGAACCCGGGCGCACTTGGCTGACTCGCCAGGGCTGCGGCGTTGGGTAGACAGTGGGGTAGGGCCGAGCTCAGCCAACCGCCTGGCCTGGGCAGAGGATGCGGGGTGTGGGACTGAGAGTGCGCTCGGCGGGGGCGCGGTAAGCCTGCACGATTGGTGCGGACTGCGGGGAGTCCTCACTCCAGGTGGAATGTTGCCCCTCTTTTTCCTCCCTGGAGTCCACTTTTCGTCAAAGTTGTCCACTTCCCAGATAAAAGTGCTGCCCCTCTCTTTGTTAGGATTCAACTTAGCTGTGCAGGAATCCAAGCAATGCCTCTGTCAAGTCAGGCTCATCCAAGCCACATTGTAATACCATAGAAATAAATTTTTAAAGCACAATTACATGTCCTGCCTCTTAAAAGATATATCGTCTTAGCGGTATACTTTTCCAGGCTTATTTCAAATTCTGAGTGGAATTTTATTCACCCAAGCATTTCTTCAAGGGTCATAAGGTCTGAGTAATAGTTGAAATAGGCTTCCTGGCAGGAATCCTCAGGGCAGTGATTGCGTTGTGTATACTTTTGCATGCCCTCCAGTACTTAGCACAGTACCATCCATGTACATTGTGAGTTCTCTACAAATGAAGGAATGGCATTGTTTTCTAGCTTCACGTAACCCGAAGGCAAAGACTTGGATGCTGGGAAAGTCATTACCACCCCACTAGGCTTGCTTGATTTTAACTTATGCGATTTCCCGGTGTGAGGCTATTTTCCCCTCTGGCGGCCAGAGCCCCAGTGCGGAAAAAAGAAAACAGAATATTGACCCATTGTGCAACATTAACAAAGGGTGCTCCCTAAGAGCACTCTATAGGGAACCCAATGGGGTCCTCTGGATGTGAGAAGGCTAAAGCCAGCTTTAGTTCGGTCCTGGGGGAACCTAACCTTTCAAAAAGTGAAAGTGTCCATGTATACTATCCCTTTTAGAGAAGGGTGGGGAACAGAGTTTTAAGAGAAATACATGCTTCAAGTAGTTTGTCAGGTACAAGCTTTTCTCTTGTGAAGAGCAGTACTTCGTGGACACTTGCCACAACAGGCAGGATCACCCCAGACTGCTAATTCTGCTGTGGCACCAAGCCCACATCCTTCAACCTTGGTATTTCTACAAGCATCCTCTTAGAAGCAAAAGTCCTCAATTTTATATTCCATGCTAAATTTCAATTCCTTTGAACTCAGGCTCTTCTATGAGCTGCTTCTTTCACCACTCATGATATCACAGCTGTGAAATATAACTGAAATAAAGTGAAAATTAAAATGGATTTATTTGGCTGCTGCTATGTATTCTCTAGTGGGGGTCCGTTTAAATGACTTCTCTACTGTCACTCAATTTACAATCTTCTTAAAAGACATTTGTTGTGATATTGGAATTCATGTGCTTTTTTTTTTGTCATGTTGAAAGCTTAAATATTTTAATTTTTTACTTGAAAGGAAGCTCTAAAACTTGCAGGAGAAGCAGAAAAACTCTGATACCCAAAATGGAGCCTTTACAGGCAATGTATAAAATCGGTATGAGTCAAAATCTTCCAAAATAATTTGAAAGTTTTGTTCTTCTTAGAATTTTGCTTTTAGGGTTTTGATGGGGCTCAGAAACTGATAAGCCAAAATATGCTGCTTTGACATGCTGGACTGGAGAAGCAGCCTCAAGGTCTCTCTGACCTTTTCCCCCACTTCTGTCTTTCAGTCTTCTATCTCCCCCAAAGCACAGGATGAGGTTATTCTCTGAGGTTTCCTTATCTATCTAGAAACAGGACCTGCCAAAGAACACAATTGCCTTCCCTAAGTTTGCCTTCACCTAACTCATATCACAGGAAGAAAGACTGAAGTCTGTCAACACAACTGGACAGACTTTTGTCACACTGCTCTGTGAACCCAACAGACTTCGTCCCAGACTAGTATATGTTCTCCAAGCCCATTGAATTCCCCTAAAGTCATTTACTATCCCGTTAAAAACATCCATTCCTCATCTCTGTTTTTCCCCTATACAGAAGGATATGTAGGCATTTGTACCCCATTGGGTTATTGCAGGTAATCATTCTCCTGCAATCCCCCCCGTATTATGCATGTTGAAATAAATATTGTATGTCTTTTCCCCTATTAATCTGCCTTTTGTCAGTTGATTTTCAGTGAAGCTTCAGAGGTTTGAAACCCCTACAGTGTCAACCACTTCCCAAGTGCTTGTATTATTACTTGGTGTGGTGGAAGAATGTTAAAACCGTAACTTCTCTGATGACCACCAAAGGGGAAAACCTTGTCTTTATAAAAATAAATACATTTATAAGAAGCCAACATTTAAAAATAAGAATATAGGTATACAGTGATCTTAATTTATATTAATTTAAAAATAAATAATGGAAATTTAAAAGATGAACAATGAAAAGAAAGAATAGCAACATAAGATGTATAGTGTTTTTGGACCACTTAAAAATAAAAGTTTAGAGGAACAACTACAGTGAAAACACTATCAACACATACCTCCTCTTGCTACTTAAATACTAGACAATAATAAAATGTACAGCTGAGAGATTCATTTTTATATGTTGTTATCAGTTGGACTGAGAATCAATAGCATATTTCTAAAGGTCTTATTTTTCTTCCTAAAAAGGGAATGCTCCTTAACATAACTGCTTTTTTCAATTTGCAGCAGTGCAATAAACTAGTCAAATATTAACTTCCTTAAAAACACAGGATCATGAAGGGGTAAGGTATGAAGTACTTTAAACTAATTTGATCACAACTATATAATCTATTCTGTCAGTCTAAATAAAAGCTTTCTACCTCTCAAGACTGGTAAATTTAGACCGTGAGATGTACCATGAATTCCAAACTCAACTCCCCATGCTGGGAGCAGATTGCCCCAAATTCTTTGAAGTGAGAAGTGAGGAACCGTTAGCTGAAGTGCTGCTGTGGATTTGAGTGGCTGTGAGCAAGCATAAGGATACAGGTAATTTGCCCCGTAATTAGGTCCCAGATCACTTAGTCCATTAGAGTTTTAAATGATAAAAAAAACACCTTGACCTACACCTGGAAACCAAGTGCCAACTCAGTACAGAGCGTAGCATAGGAACAAGGAGCAGTCTCAAGCTATCCTGTTTGTATTCATGTTTAATACATTGCCTTATTCCACATAATGTTCAGGACAATTTAATTCTGACTAGAGGTCACACATCTTCAGGAAAGTAAAAAATCAGAGAAAAATATTATAGTTTATTCTCAGCAAAAGGAGACAGATTTTCTTCCTTAATCATTAAGAAAGAATGCTGACATTTGGGGTGTAAGTGAACATGCTTGATGTCAGTGGTTCTAATAGTTTATAGAGGCATGGATTTCCTAGAAGCTGAGGAAAGCTATGGATCCTCTCTACAGGAAAATGAACATATGAATGTAGAAAAACTTTTGAATAAATTTTCAAGGAGTTAAGAGAATCTCCTCTGAAGCTCAGGTTAAGAACTCCTGCCTAAGGCCGGGCGCGGTGGCTCACGCCTGTAATCCTAGCTCTGGGAGGCCGAGGCGGGTGGATCGCTCGAGGTCAGGAGTTCGAGACCAGCCTGAGCAAGAGTGAGACCCCGTCTCTACTAAAAAAAAATAGAAAGAAATTATCTGGCCAACTAAAAATATATATACAAAAAAAAAAAAAAAAATTAGCCGGGCATGGTGGCTCATGCCTGTAGTCCCAGCTACTCGGGAGGCTGAGGCAGTAGGATCGCTTAAGCCCAGGAGTCTGAGGTTGCTGTGAGCTAGGCTGATGCCACGGCACTCACTCTAGCCCGGGCAAGAAAGTGAGACTCTGTCTCAAAAAAAAAAAAAAAAAAAAAAAAAAAGAACTCCTGCCTAATATAGATCCTTTGCACATTAACATTTTATGGCTAAAGGTAAATAAATTGGTAGATTTACTAATAACCTCACTTCTATTTTTAATCTAATAATTTATGTGATTGTCAACTCCAAGAAGATGCATAAGCAAATCAGTAAACCAAACAAGTATTTATTGAGTACCTACTTCATGATCAATTCTGTTTTTCATGCTGGTTGTTACCAATAAAATGTAAAATATAATCTATCTCTACTCCTAAGGAGCCTACACTCTGGCTATCATTGTTCTTGGGAACAAAAAGTGAACATAAGCATAATTTATCACTTGACCAGGTGCAACAAACTTCAATTTGAAGTATCAATAGGACTTAATAAAGGCATTTGTTAAAAAAACCATTTGGGTGATAATTGATTAATAGTGGCCAATGTATATATGCATATTTTCATATTCATATTCCCTAAAAGTAATCATTTAGATTTTCACATGATATAATGTAAATAGCTAATCTGTTGCTGTGTCTGAATTTTAGATTGAAGATATGAAGAAACTGACAAGGAAGGGTAGACCTTGTTAGCAATGGCTGCTATGGACTACCTATCCTTGGGGATCCCTGGGCAGAGTGGAACAGGTTATAGAATATGCTAGAGCTTATATTTAACCCATCACAAAACTCATAGGGCAACCTCTGTATAGTATTTTGAAATTTCCATAGCCACAAAGACCCAGCAGTCTATTCTTGGATAATTTTTACATAACATTATTACTCGCCCATGAATATCATAATTTTTTACTTCTCAATTTCTTTTCACTTATTAAGACAGAATTATTTTCGATTAACATAACTTCTAAAAACACAACTCCTTAACTGAATTCATGACAAAACTGTAAAGAGTAGAGAAGCAATAATCCAGGGAAACAGAGTTTTCAGTGGTTCAAAACAGTATTACCACAGACTCCCCTAACACTTACAGGGTGGCATTGACATAAAGCCATTAACCTAATGAAAGCTGTTGGAAGCCCAACCATTCATGTATTGAATGCTTTATATAATCTGCTTCCCCGTGGGCCCCAGAGGTTTCATGTGGGGTACATCTTTTGACTTTTCCAGAGGTGGTCTTAGTATGGCATGAAAATAGCTCCTGGCATGGAGTGAAAGGATCTGAGTTCAAATCCCAGCCTAGCCAACAACCTGCGTGTGGCCTTGGGCACCTCACTCTCTGAGCTTCACTTGCCCCACCCGTGAAATGTGGATAATAACACTTACCTCATTGGTTTGTTAAGAAAATTATATAAAGTAAGATGAGAAAGGGTCCCTTGTGTTGTAGGAACTTGTAAACCTTGGATCTAAATCAAAAGTGTGTGGCAGAAAATTGGAATGCATGCATGAATGAAGCTCCTGTAGAAATTCTGGAAACCTTTGTTAGATTATAACATTGGACTGAGTTGATGATTTCTGGGAGTCCCTTCCAAGAATATTTTAAGAAAACCACAGACAACCAAAAGTTGGCAGAAACTGACACATGCAGGAAATTGTGGATTCCATAATTCTAGAGGTGCTATGATTCTATAAATTCTGCTGCTGTTGCAAAACCCAAGCTTTTGTGTTCATTTGTTTTTAATTAGTCTCTATTTTTATTCTGTCACATAGATTCTGCTTCCTCAATGGTGGTTTGCCCTGCTAATTTAGCTATGCGAACATTCATTTCACAGATAAATACCAACCACAAAAATTCCTTTCTTTTAAACAAAATAGCTCACTGCCCACCCCTTAATTGTAAAAGCGTTGTGTATGCTTATGGGAAAAAATAGGCATTACAAAAATGTAAAAAATAGAAAGAAAAAAATTGCAGTAACATTACCTCTCAGGGACCAACCCCGGTTACTATATACCCTTCCAGACATTTTCTTGGCATACATTTATTCTCTTTAAATGCCATTCAAGTCAAAGTTCAGCCATTTAAATGCTACCATTTTAGCAAAATCAGTTAAACGCTTTCACAAAAAGTTTCAAATGTGGTTTTTTTTTTGTTTTCTTTTTTTCCTTTCATACTCCTCTCCAAGATGGGCTTTTTGCTCAGCAAGTTCTTTAAAACAAGATTGTAACTGGTCATCCTTGAATCCTTCCCTTTTTATTTCCCCGCATTTACCACCTCTAATAATGAATAAATATTTTCAATGGCCCTTTAAAAACTTAGTCTCACCTTGCCCCAAATGCTGGCCTGTTCTGGAGTCACAAGCCCTGGTCCTTGGCCTCTGGCCATTCTGTGGATGCTTTGCATTACTTAACCTCCACCCCCAAAATGAGGTCCAGGTTTCACCTTGGAATTGGTACTGCATTCCCTAATGGGGCAGAAAAGATTCATTTCAGTAAGTAACCAGAGTGTTCATTGGAGTGACCATCTATAATAGTTACTGATTCTGCAGAGTTTGGCCGAGAGGCGGTAAATTATTTGAATTCATGTATGTCAATTGCTGCAGGCAAAATTTGGAAAGTTTGTTGTAATTTTCTTTTAAGAATCTATAAACAGTCCTTAACAATTAAAGCAAATGATAGCCAAAATTCCAATAGAATTTCCTACATAGAGTATGCTCACTATTTTACCCAGGAAGCTATCATTATTAATGAAAAATATAATAATGTTTATAATTTTTCCAATTTACTAATTGTGTAGAGGGCTACTGGTTCCCAAAGTAAAACAACCTTAATCCAGCCAATCCCACTCTGCAGGAGAGAGCAGGATCTCTGGTACTACTCTTAAAATGAAAGCTAGAGAACTGATGGAAAGAAAGGAGGGAGAAAGGGAGAGAGAAAACAAGGTGAGATTAATTACTTATAGGACTTCTCTGTAGACTATACACCCTGCATCGTCTGGGGTCCCCAACTGCCTGTCGTAGACCCTAACAGGGCAGCACAGCCCTGCCTCCCCTCTGTCTGTGGAAAAATTGTCTTCCATGAAACTTAGGAAACGTGGGGGACAGGAGGGGAAGAGTGCAGAGAACGAAGCTTCACTGTTCCCCATTGCTCGCATGACTGCCTGAGCTCTACCTCCCCCTGCCCCCAGCCCTGTCTGTGGAAAAATTGTCTTCCATGAAACCGGTCCCTGGTGCCAAAAAGGTTGGGGACTGATGTTGTAAATTATGAAAGTTTTAAGTGCATATGCTACCACCTTGTATGTGCAACTGGTATAAGAAAATAATGAGATAATACAATGTAACATATGAGACAAGTGACATCTTGGAAATCATATACATGGCATGACAATATACATTGAAAAGTTTTGATGAATTCCAAATTGCAAAAGAAAAATCTAAGTATTGGTAATATGTTTCTAGCATTAATCAAAGGAGAGTCATCATATTTAGCAAATCTGAGAATTTCAGCAACTAGATAGGTGGACTCTTGTTGCACAAGATCACTTACCTTGATTCTTTCTTGTGCTAGATGCTACAAGTACTTATTGTAGTAAAAAATCTTGTGTTAATGTTAAAGATCTTGTGAGGGGGGGTGGGGAAGGAGGAGGAGGAGAAGAGAGAGGAGGAGGGGAGGGGAGGGCAGGAGAGAGGAGGGGAGAAGAGCAGAAATATAGCTGGAAAAGGCCAGATTACCCCAAGAGTTATTATAGCAGTTGTTGTCTTTTACCCTAACTTTGGTAAAGGGGCGATGAAGCAATTTGTTCCTGGACCAGAAAATTATTGGATTTCAAGAAAAGCATTACAGTTTTGCTAATAACAATGCTTAATTATTTGAAATGAATGTGTTTTATTTAATTGTCTTAATACAATTAACTAATATCCTGTTTAATTCTTGAAATTGAAATATCAGTTATGACTTTGTCTTATTTTCCTTTAAAGCCATTTTCACTTTTTTTCAGATTTCATTTTTATACATGACTACCTATAGATGGAGTATAAAAAACTTAAGTGCTTTAAACTATTTTGTGACTATCACATTAAGGCTCACTTTGGGGCATCCTAGTAATGCTATGAAAGAAACATGTGTTATACAAACACAGACCACAATCCGTGATTAAGCCCTCAAAGTGACATTCCTTAGGAGGCAGTGTTTGCCTGGAGGGACCATTTCATAAAACCCTTCTAATGACTGCATCACTCTGAAAACCAATGAAATTGATTTGTAAATTGTAGAACTAGAATAACGTGAGGGAAAATGTTTCCAAATTCAACCCATGCTTTGAATTTGGTTTTTTAATTTATTTTCCATAGTTCCTTCTTTTCCCAGCCCGTATGACAGTGCTTTATTTTAGATTATTGATGAATTTTTTGTGAAGATGGAAAATGCACATATGTTAGAATCAGAAAGCCTGGGCTCAAGCCATGGGGGGCTTCTACTTAGTGTCTTACTCTGAATTAATTAATTTTGCTAACTCCTGTCCCAAATTTTTCATTTGGAAATTGGAAATGATGGTGATACCCAACTCACAAAGTTGTTATGAGAATTGTTTGCATAAAAACATTTTGTAAAATCTAAGGCATTGTACAAATGCTAACATTTGGGGGGTTACTAGTATAATTGTTATTTTTAAATATTAATATTTTCAAAGCTAAATACTAGTATAATGGTCAACCATGAGTGGAACTACGTCACATAGTTTACTGAGCAGAGTCTACTTGCAAGTTGATTTGCTATTCATCTCACATTCACATCCAAGTTTCCGCTATCTAAGACTCAGTGTAATGTACAGCATGTAATAAGATGTTCTAGACACTTGTTGGACTCACCTGCCCCATGTCTCATTTCCTTCTTTCTACTTAATTCTATTCCTTTTCAATTCTCTTGTACCTTTCTTTTATGCTTGTTTTACATCATGTGGGTTATCATTTTTTCACAATAAGCAAATATCCTAAGAAGGATGAAAATGCCCATAGCACTTTTCATCTAAGAAATGCATAGCCCTTTTATAAACACATTAATGATCCTCACACAATATTGTCTACCTTGAAAATTTTCTCATCTTTTTATCATGTATATCTGCCTAGTTTAAAAATCACAGGGCAAGAACTCTGTCTAATTCTATTTGTAAATCAGGGAGAGAGCATTGTTGTTCGATAAATGCCAAGAAGCAACAGCATCCGTATGAGGTGAATAGGTGGAAATTATTATTTCTGTCTATAGCAAGATGAAAATAAAATGGGCGCTTTATAATTTCCAAAGCATTCTCATATCGATTATCTCATTTGTACATCATACCGACACTGTGAGAAAGCTAGATAGTGCAGTTTTACTGCTATCCTCCTTGTGCGACAGTGGAGGGTGAGATTAAGAGGTTAAATGCCTGGTCCAAGGTCCTGTGGCAAGTCAGAGGCACAGCTGGAGGGGAATCCAAACCTACAGATCTCTACCCTGCTCTTATTAACTAATGCTGCAGGAACTTGGCAATAACTGTGATGGGCCTGAAACATGTCAAAAAGTATATATCTATTTTGTTTTCGTTGTATGGCAGCACTGAACTCTGACCCTGGCCCACAGCAAGTGCTTAGTAAATACCTGTTTAATTAATTGATTGATTAATAACTGGTAAATTAATCATTAATTAATATTAAGTCAGCAGACTCAAGAACTAATTAGTGAATCTATGGCAAGACCCAACATCCTTGCTCTCTAGGCTGCTTCTCAACCCAGGAACACCATTGTTTGTATTGTTAATTTTCTGTTTCATTTAGTGAAACTTGAAATGCCAATTTTCCATACTATTTTTCCATACTACTCCGGTCATATTTTCCCAACTGCTGATACTTCTGCTCAGTAGCTCAGGTACATATGCACTTCCCTCTTTTGTTTTTTTCTTGTAGGCCCAAACAATGTGCCTATATGGACACTTCTTTAACAGACTTAACTATAACCTGCAAGATGCAATCAATGGAAAAGCCTTAAAAAGTTTAAGCTTAACCTTTTATTTCATTAAGAAAATGTGTGATGTGTTTACTCTTAAAAATCTTCTGGGTTATTCCAGAAACCCCCAGAAGCCAGACACTGATACCAGGACACACATGACTTACAATTGAGAGGCTGCCATTCATGTCCTCTGTTTGTGTTAACAGCATGTGAGAGTTCTGAGACAGGAATGTGTTACTTCAAGCTTTGAAGAGTGTTGGGCACACAAAGCTGGATTTCACAATAAGGGAGTTGGAGAATAGTAGTGAATAATGAAAAGGAGGATGTGAGAATGGCCATGCACTTCTCAGTGGCTACTTTCCTTAGATGTGGCAAGAAACAGTAGTAACCTTATTAGCTGTCCTAGATTTGGCCTGGAGGAATATTCACACACTAGTTGCTAGGAATGCCTTACAGCAACCCTTGATCATGCCAAAATCAAAAACAATGTATATATTTGATATGTGCACTTGCTCAGCGACCAAATCAACATCCTTTCTACTTATGCTAGCATCTTGCAGATGCATTCTCGTCTTTTAGGAGCTTTTAGCTAACTATCTTTTTCAATATGGTTCATCAAGGAAATTGGTGGGTGAACTTAATATGTCTTATTTCTCAGAATCATAATCAATAAAAGACCACCAACTCTTTCTCACCCACACAGTCTTTCTTAAATATATATATTGTTGTATTACAGCTCATGTCCTTAGTTCAGTTTTTCATTTTTCAACAAAACATCAATCAAACTATTTCTCTTGGAAGAAAGGCTTATTTAAAATGAAGACCTTATTATAACATATTCTAGGAATGCTTTAAATAATTATAGAATATACAATCCTGGATTCATTAATGCATTTCATGTCAGCATGGGGTAGTTCAATTTTACTATCCCTTTAACAAAGCCCTCTGAGATTTTAAGTTCTTTTTCAAGTTTTCATGCCTTGGAGGGGCATGCAGAGAAAATGACAGAGGAAAGCGGGTCTCAAGTCCTTACCTCAAGACCCTTACTTCTCCTTTATGTTTACTTTTCTTTACCTTTAATTTTCATATATTGATTAGCCACATATTAACTAACATCTCTGAACAAGGCAAAAGAATATATGTGTAATATATATGTACATATATGTAAATATGTGTATTATGTATATATTATATACATATTGACATCAGCTAAATTGACAAAGCTAAATATTTAAATATTGGCCAGTTCTATTTAAAGCAAATGATAGAAAAATACTTGTTAGGTATTATTCAAGGGGAGATTCATTTTTATTCACAAGAATAAACAAACGAATGGCCTAGAAACAATGCAATAGCATGTCCTTTGGTGTTCTGTGAATTCTACAAGTATATTTCACTTAATATTTTACACAGTGTTTTTAGATGCTTTCTAAAATGATTCTATTGTTATTTCTTTTACTATAACCCTTAAAAATATCTACAACTAATTTCTTATTGTGGCAAATCAGATTTTCATATATGAAATCATTTAAGGGCTCACCTATGCTCTGAGTAAATTTTTAATCACGTATTGAACATCTACATTTCAGGCATTGTGATAAAATACACCAATCACTTCCTGTAGGGCATGTATTATTATTCTCATTTTTTATAGATGACAAAGCTCTGCTTCAGAAAGGTTAAATAAGTTCCCAAGGTAAGAAAACTAATAAATGCTAGAATCTGTCTAGAAATCCAGATTTGTCTTTCTCCCAGGCCTGTGCTCTTTTCAGTATATTGTGCAGCCTCTCAAATTTTAAAACCATCAAGGTTTATACAGATATATGTACTTGCACACACATATACACACAGGCAGAGTAGGGTTCTTTCCTTTTAAAAATAGTCTTGACATCTAAAAAACAATTGCATTGGAAAGACATCTGTGGTGAACTTCTGACATTTTGGTATATACCTGCCTTGGTTTTAACCTTTACAAAATCTCAATTAGCTTTGGGCCAACCTTGATGAATCATCCTTGCTTTTAGTAAAGTAAGTATGATTTGTGAAGGAGACAGTTTCCCATTTTCTGCACCTCTAAAGACTTGTGTCATCAGGTACAGAAACTAACAATAGATTTAATAAGCTATTTATTTCTATAATGAGAGAAACCCTTATTATTCACTGGGAATAGGCTGCATTTGGGGATACTATAATAGATGGCAGAAATAACAATTGAAATTCTGAATATATTAGAACCACAGCATGTTGCAGACCAATTAAAATTGACAACCAAGTGAAGCAAATACACGTAGATAAATATAGAAAATTCAAGTTGTTGTTAGGGTGATGTTTTTCCTCTTTTCTCCTTACTACTGCATATTTTTCTTCCTTCTTGATATTCCATTTCATTTTGTTAATCTTTTTCTGCTTGGCTTCTGAATTTTAATTGAATTGAATGCTGATGGATAATCAAATTTTAATTCATCGTAGAATACCTTGGCACTTTGATGTATTTAGTGCCCTGATGTTGGGAAACTATCACTAACTAGAAATACTAGCTTTTGTAGACAATATGTAATTTTCATAATCTTAAACTAAGATGGGAAAAATAGATACCATGCTAAACATTTCAGCCATGTGTTCACCTCTCCATATTAAATTTGGTATTGGCAGCTGAGTAGGAGATTATAGGGTACAGTTGCTTTAACCTTCAACAGCAAATGATGCTTAGTGAATTGTCTCCCTGTGTCTCTAAAGCCCAGGAAGCTTAAATAAATAGGTTTGATGCTAATGATGAGAAAACGCAGTAAATTAGCATCACTTAGGTTGGAGGAGAGTTGGGGCTAAGTATATTGCTAATGGAGATAGGGGTTTTTTTTTCCTGAAGTTCTTGAAGAATGTTTTGTGTAAGGCATGCCTGACTATAGGACATTAAGTTTGATATAAAAACGTAGACAACAGACACCATTTATTAGGTATCTAGTATATATCATGCATTGTACTGGATGCTGTACATTACTTAATTTTATTTTCCTAATAACCCTATGGAGTAGGTGTTATCATCACAATTATATACTTGGTAAAACTGATGCTCAGGAAAGTTAATTACCATAGCTAGGGTCACGTAATTAGAGCTGTGACTGGAACTCCCAAGCCCATAGCTGTGCCCTTTCTGAGTTTAGTGACCTACCAACACCTATTATATATTAGCTCTTTCTCGTGTCAAAAGAGAGCAAAGTATTTGTTCATAAATGTATTATAATGTTTGAAAAAATAATATTAAAGAACAGCTAGGTGTAATCCTAACATTTAACACAAGTGCAGATCTGGCCTGAAACTGATTTTTAACTTTCATCTTTTTAAAAGAGATGGCAATTGTAGTGTGGATGGGAGTGAAGGGGTGGGGGAAGAAAAACAGCTGTCCTAGGAACACTGAAACAAAAGATCTAGTTAAATGCTTTCTACTCTCACACAAGATTAATAACCCTTAAAAATTTTCCTTATTTAATAAAATATGACAGAGTCATTCAATGCAGGCCCGGAAAAGGACATAATTATTGGGCTTCTTGTACATAATCCTTTTTAAAAATGGAGATTGAAGTTATATTATTCCAAAAACATGTTAAGTTTGGGGTGAGGGGAATATTTCCTCACAGAATTAATTTGTAAAAAGTAGCAAACACTGCCATCTACTGGGCTTTAATTTTCTCTTTGTTATAGGTTTTGCAGACGAGCATAATGTGTATATCTTGTGTACATAAATAAGAAAAGACATTTGTTATTGTCATGAAGATTTCAAGCTATTTAAAAATAATTGAGTGGCTATGTTTATTTCTTTCTGAATGTGTTGCGTTCTAAGCCACTTTATTATTAGTATTAAAAGAAATATTCGATAAAAATAAAATAATTACTTTCAAAGAAATCTATCTTGATATTTTGAGAAACCTTTCTAAAAATGAAGTTAAATTACCCTACATAGAGGCATCACCAAGTAAAACTTGAGAGACATCTGCACAGGTTTATGAAATAATTATTTCTGTTCAGCTGATGATTCTCTCCTTTCCCAGCTTGGTCTGATCTGCTTCAGAGGCTAACATATTTCCCTCTTTACAAAGAAGAGGAGGAAAAGAGAACCACTTTTTTTTAGCGAAGAGGTCATGGCCTACAGAGTAGGTACAAATGATCATTCTATGCTACCCACCTGGTAGAAAAGAAGGGGCTGGAAGTGTTGTCCCCAACCCTCTCCCCAAGAGGACTCAGCGCCCTGGGTCATCCGGCTTTCTCTACCAGTCATTGCCAACTCACCTGTGCACAAGATGGTTTATGACCCCCTCCCCAACCTCTGGCAATTCCCCAGAACAGTGTTTCTTGGATTGTGGTGACTGGACCACCAGCATCAGGACAACCTGGGTGCTTGCTGAAGATGCATGTTCCTGGCCTGAACCCAAGACACGCTGAATCATAAACCTCAGATCTGGCACCCAGGAATCTGCATTTAACAGGCTAGTTTATGCATTTTGGAGGTTGATAACCACTATCTAGAACCTTAGGACTCTTGATTTTGTAGCCTCTGTGGTACCTAAGATAGGACTGCAGGTGAGGGGCCTACAAGGCAGAGCAGTGTATGTCTCAAATTCAGGCCAAAATCCTGGCTTAAGGTTAACTATTAAAAATTAACATTAAAATTAATATAAAAATTAATATACAAGTATAGACACTGACAAAAAAGGAAACAGTGACGCAGATTATCAAAAATGCAACCAAATATAATTATATAGATACAATGTAGAGGAGTGTTATACTCTGCCCTACTTCTATTACCTTATGGAGATAACTAGAATCCTCAGATATTTTAAAAGTTTCAAAGGTAGGGCTCCCCAGATGGGTTTAAGAATTGCTTAGTGAATTATAAATTGATATGAAATGGAAAGCTCTGGTAAAACAAGATCTCGAGAATCTCTACCAATGTTTTCTCTCCCTAAGCATTTCTGTCAACCTCTAATACTGGAGAAATTAAGGAGTCAAGAGATGTGATTTGCTTTGAGGAGAGGATTGCCTTGAATAGAATTTAGAACACATGATTCCCACTCAAATGTGCTGCCCAGTAGAAGATGTTGCCAACAATTATATCAAACTGGGTTTACTGCCCACTCTGTACTGTTTCCAGGATTTAGATGTTAATTACTATTGAAGACAATAGCATGAGATATTTCTCAGCCCATCACTATGTTTTTCAGGGCCCATAAAGTGTCTGGGGTCTATGTGAATGGCTAATAAATATCTGCGGGTAATAGGTTTAGCTAAAATAAAATGATTCACATTAGGACAAAATGCCCTCCTCCATCCATTTGGAATTGTTTTATTTAATTGTATTCCACACTATTGGATCCCTAATATTTCTGTCAGTAATCAATGGAAATGATGATGGCATAAAATCTGCATGTCTAACATCTAATTTATCAAGAAAAATTAGCTGGTTTAAATACATAATTAGTTTATAAAATGTGTTTTTGAACACATTTAAAGAATGAGAGTTTTTATCTGCCAATTTCACTGAATAGGACTTTATGAGTGTTTGGGGAACTTTGAGGACAATTGTAAAAGAACTTGTAATCAATTGAAGGATGAGCCTTGGAAGAGTAGTATGGACTGTTGACCTCAAATTGTTATGAAACCATATCATCTTTCCAAAAACATATTCTGTGAGCGCTCAGAACAGCCATTTCTCCATTTCTCTTCCAACTTCTTTGCTTTCTGTTTCTTTTCTGAGAATGTTAACAGAGTTTGACAGGTTTAGGCTTTGTTACCTTTCTAAGGATTTGGAGATGTGTAATTGAAAAATCAAAAAGATTTGACAAATCAGAAAGCTGGAGTGAGAGACAGAATACGTAGAGGTGTGATTCTGGAGGGACCCCCAACCATGCCTCCTTCTTTTTAATTTGCAGACCCATTATGTAGGTTTATTTTCTTTGTTCTCTCTTTCCTGTTAACTAAGCATGTCAAAATTGACCCAGCAGCATTTAATAGCTCTTTAGAGATGAAGTGGAATACAGTGACATAGTAGCATCACCACTTTTAAGCACGAAATTTCGTTGTTTTAGAACTGTTATTAATATTGGGTAAATGCCTAGGTAACAGATTTTTTCCCCAGAACAGAATAAAGGGCTTTCTTTATTAACAGTATCCTGAAAATTAACAGAGAAGATCAATAGAATAGAAAATTGTCAAAACATGATGGTCCCCTGCTGCCACAGCAAAGACAAGGTAGACGGCAAACAGAAGCCAACTTTGTGACAATTAGTGATTAGCAGTGATTTGAGGATTTGAGCTACTGATCAACAGACTAAAAAAGAAAGAGGGAGGGCTGGAGAGGAGAAGGGGAAGAAACCTCTGTCTCCATTTTGCTCTACTGAAAAAGAAAATTCTGTTTTTAAACACTTGAATGAAAAACCAGAAGATACTTTTCATTGGATATCATAATTTATAAGATGACAAATTGGTTAGAAATCATTTCTTCAGCCTCTTATAGGATAATGGCAATTGACTTATCCTCCTCTACAATTATGCAAATTTCCAGGGAAATTTATTGCAATGGGCAAAACCTTCTTGGTCTACATTAATAGATAGATGATCAGGGGACAGCATTCATATAGATGACTTTACTATTTTATCAGGTATGACTCTCAAACCACAAACATAACGGTGCAAGTCTAGACTTCACATCATTCCTGTTTGGAGGAAAACTTAACCTCTGTCTTTCTTGGAAGCCCCACCCCACCCCCAAAATGTGTCATTCTTCTGGGATTTTGCACACCACCAGGTGGACACAGGGATTGTCGAGGATGGTTTCAGCCATCTCCAGAGGCTGCCTGTTGAAGTGGAAGGACCCCAGCAGAAAAAGGTCATTTGGAAGTTGTCTCACTGGGAGATGGTGCAGATTCGAATTCCCTGGTGGAGAGGTATTTAAATAGTCTGCAAATACAACCCAAGAAAGAGAGTCTACATTTTAATCACTGTTGAGTCAGAACCGCACACAGCAAAAGCTAAGTAAATAGGCTTTGGCTGTTTCTTCACAGCCCTCATCCTCCCCATTGGGGTGGCGAAGAGGTGGGGTGGTGTTGGGAGCTGGAGGTTAGAAGAAGACAGCAGGAGAAACAGCCTGCACTTGCTACGCCTAGTCCTGGTCCCCAAACAAAGTCATGTGAAATAAAGCTATAAAATAAGACACCAGGCTCTCTAGACCAGATGAACTCCCTGTGGATAACAGAGACACCCAAAACAAGATAACAGGAACTGAGTGGCCAGGGTGGGTGAGAGAAGGATAATCTTTTTGTTGAGAGAGAGAGAGAGAGAGAGACTCCAACCATCCTGTTTGCACCTCTGATCTAAGGTAGTTCTTGGAGCTATAGTACCAGGGTTAGAAAAGTCCCACCAGCCCCGAAGGAGACATCCAGCAGAGGCTTCTGGCTTCAGGCTTGAAAACTACCCAATCAGGAGTTAGTCATTTTCCACCAATCGGGACAGAGTGGGTCTGAATCCTTCATTTGCATGAACGCACCTAGTTTAGAGCTAAGGCGGGCACCTCCCCATGTTTAAGCAGGTCCCCTTTTGTTCCCTGGAGCACATTTTTCAGTTTGCAGTGGAGGCTGTGTCTCCTCAATCTGTAGATTGCTTATAGAAAGTTAAGCTCTCCCTTTATCCTCCACAGATCTCATGGTCTTTTGTTAACAGCCAGCAGTCAGACCTCAGTTGAGAGAAGGGGAGAAGTTTTAGTCTAAATAGGAAATAAAAATTATACTAACCTAAAGATGAGACTGCAGGTATGGTCGAAAATGACTAGAAATGCTATGGGATCTCTCTGAGATGTTGCTGACTGGTAGGGAGGATACATGGATGAAGACAGTGGTTTCCTGGTTGTATCCTAAAGAGAATGTGGTCTCTTTGATGGGCTGTGTCTCTTCCAGCCTGGCTGCTCTCTGATGCCTCCAGGTCCTCCTTCCTACCGGGTCACAGCCCTTACTTGAAGCCATTCTGCACTAGGCTCTTGCTACCCCCTTGAGGCTGCATCGGACTCCTCCCTACTCCAGGACCTTCCTTCCTGGAGAAAGCCCTCTCTTCCTATTTTTCTGATATCTGTGTATATCTCTGATTCAAGGATTCTCTTTTACTCCTTCTCCATAGTAGTTCCACCCACATGCTGAGTTACTGTGGTTGTTCCACAGCACACAACAGCTGTGATTTGAAATATCCCATCCTTTGCTTTCTTTTTCATCCAAATCCTGCCTGTCATCTCAGAGATAGCTCATGTTGTTCATTCCTCTGAAAATTTGTGAAACATATTTGGTACTTAATTGTATTCACTTTTTGATGTTGCTATACTGTTTAATGTCTTACTGGCACAACTGGGTGAGAGATAAAGGAGGGAAAGGACTGTATATTGCATATTATGCTGCAAAGAGATGCACTTAGTAGATGTACAATTGTTGAATAAATGATCCAGAACATCACCAATTGGAATACTTACTTAAATCAAGTTACACATTTATGTGGTGGGCACAAATGTCTGGCACATCTTAGATGTTTAATAAATATTAGCACTCTACTTGTAATCTGAGATGTTGGATTTGGTTTTAAAATAAACCAACAAACTAAACAAGTATGTTTAGGTATGTTTTCAGTTGTGTTTTCAGTTCAGCCTTATCTGTTACAACTTTTATATTTTCAACAATTCTGAGAGAATAACTATTTAAAATGGTGACCCTGAGATAAAAATCCACAGTTATGAATAAAGAAAAGTTAAAATGTATTTGACATATTGAGTTTACTAAATTCAATTTCCATCCAGTATTCTGTGCTTCCTAATCCCCGGAAACAAAACATTACTACACAACCACGGCCAAGCTGAGTTCAATGGGCTCACCATGGATTTACTCTAATCAGAATTTTAGATCATCAGTGCCAATCCCCTTTCTTATCCATGGCTTTGTGCTGTATGGCTGTTCTGTTCCTACCATTCATTCTCCTCACATGCACGAACTCTATGCTGTCTCCCTCCACTGTCTCCTTACCCTCTTTCTAAACAAAAGCTCCTTTGATTTCCGTCTTCCTCACTTTAAATTTTGTTTTTCCTTTACTCATTCTCTTTTTATTTTTCCCTCCTGTCTCAGGAGTGCTTTCTTCCCAAGGCTACACCTTCCTTATCCACCCAGGAGCCTGCACCCTCTCAGCCTTGTGGGATCTACTGCATCAATTATTTTCCACTCTCTTGCATCTTCAATGTTATGATTTTCATGAGCTCTACAAGCACGGTCAGATTTCCCAAGCTCTAAAAAATTCTCCTCTTTTAAATTATTGTGTCTTTAGCCTTTCATGGACTATCTCATTTTTCAAAAGTGCAGTAAACACAGGTTATCTCCATTTTTCTACTTCTTTCGTTTGAGGCATATCATCCCTCCAATTCTCACCTCTCAGGCCTCAAATTCCAGTCTCAGGGGGGTGAGCATGCATTCAGGTTCTAGGCCAAATCTAGCCACAAGACAGCTACCATCACCCCTTAGATTCACAGTTTTGAGTCTCTGTGTCAGGGCTCTAACCTGGAGTTCCAAATTCTGCCTGTGTCACTAGAGCTTGCTGAAGCCAAGCACCTTCCTGCTTCAGCTTCTTTCTGCCTGTGGCTGACACTGCTTTCCTCCCCTCTCACATTGGAGCAATAGACATTAAAATGTTAACTTCATTATTGATAAAGCTGATTGGAAACATGTGTTTAGATGTTTGGTCAACCTTGTTGAATTGAATTTTCTCCAGCAGCAGCAACCCAGAATGCACCCTTTCTGCACTTGGTTTGCAGGCTGACATGTGGGAAAGTCAGAGGCTACGTGTTCTTCCAAATTCACCAACGATAAGTCACTCATCTCTTGGGATAAAAGGAAGATCAGAGATAAGCTGAAAGCATTCCTCCCATAATTTTCTATCTCTGGGGAGTAGATTAGACATTTTCTTCCCTTAATGGAAACATGAGTCATGAGGAATAAATGTCCCCCACTGTCTATCCTCTACCCCCCTGCTGGGGCCTCTCCTGGCTCCTGTTCTGCAGAAACCTGTCTAATCTTGGCTAACACTGGTCCAGCTTGCACCAGCCCTGCTGCTGCTGGTATACACTTGCTCTTTAACCACACATACTGTGGTTTCTGCCCCAACAATCAACCCTAAGCTCTTGATTACCCAGTCTAGCAACCCTGTCTCAGTCCTTTTCTTCTCTGATTTCTCAGCTTTAAAATTTTGAATAGTTCCCATTTGATTATGGAAAAAGAGGCAATGATCATGGAGTCATGCACTGTATTTTTGCACACTGAGTTTCTTATTTAAAAATCATTATTTCTAATCAGAAAATAGTCCTCCTAACACCCAAGTCTGCTCTATTCTAGACTTTTCCAGAAATCAGCATTCATGTAAATATTACTTTCTACTGATGTAGTAGATGGATAGGAGCTTTGGGGTGAAAAGAGATTAGAGCTGGGCTTTGAATCCCAGTTATGACACTTACTAGCTATGGGACTTTTTCTGATTTCTCATCACTTTTGTAATTTTATTCATAAATTGGGGATTGACAGTGGCTAACATGTATTAAATATTTATGCTAATCACTGAGGACTTTATGTGCATTATCTATTATCTTTTCTCTCTTTGAGAGGGGCTCTCACTCTGTCATCCAGGCTGGAGTGTAGCCCCCCAAAGTGCTAGGATTACAGTCATGAACCACCATATCTAACCGCATTATCTTATTTAATTTTACAACAATTCCATGAAGTAAATTGTATTATTATTTTTATTTTACAGATTTAAAAATTGTGACTTAATGAATGTCAGAAACTTGCTCATAGTCACACAACCAGTAAGTGACAGAGTTTGGAATCAAATCTAGTAAAACATGTATTATAACTCAGGTTTTTATAACTCTGAAGTTAATGCTCTTAAAAACTAGGCTTTTCTTCTTTCTCTATGTGTAGTGTATGCAAAGACCCCCAACAGTGCCTGTATAGAGCATGAAGTCATTAGACAGTAGCTATCCTTCTCTTCCTTCTCCTCATTGTCATCATCACTATGAACAAAAGTTATATTCTAACTTGGCCAGCAGTCCTGTTGCAGCCTTTTTCAATTTGGTTTATTATCATGAATTTACTAAAAGTGATCAATCTCCCTTTTTCTCTGACCATTTTATAGTAGAATTGAAGACAATAATTATTAGATAAATTGACATGATGTTATTCATGTACTAGAAGAAAACATTGACATATTCCTTTATAAGCTAGGGACAGGAAAAACTTTCCTACCTATGACACAGAATATAGAAACAATAAAGAAAAATATTGATAAATTTACATAAAAATAAAACAGTTTTTGCATGGTAAAAGTAAGTATTATGAACAAAGTAAAAAGACAAATGACAACCTGGGAAAATACTTGCTACTCTATTACAAACAAAAGATAATACTGGCGTGAACACAGCTACATTGTCCAACAGGATAGAGTAGAATGCCCAGAAATAAAGCCTTACAGATATGGTCAGAAGACTTTTGACAAGGGTGCCAAGACCATTCAATAAGCTGAAGACAGTCTTTTCCACAAATGGTGCTGGGAAGACCAGATATCTACTTGCAAAAGAATGAAGTTGGAGCTTTCCCTTACATCATATACAAAAATAAACTCAAAATAGATTAAAGATCTACATGTAAGCACTACAATAGTAAAACTCTCAGAAGAAAAGATAAGGGAAAAGCTTCATAACATTGGATTTGGCAAGAATTTTTTTGGATATGACACTAAAAGTACCAGAAATTTAAAAAAATAGATAAATTGGACTATATTAAAATTTAAAAATTCTGTGCATCAAAGGACACAGTTGACAAAGTGAAAAGGCAAACACAGGATACAAGAAAATATTCACAGATTATATATCTGATAAGAAATTAATATCTAGAATATATAATGAATTCTTACACCTCAATAGTAATAACCACAACAACCTGGTTAAAAAACGGGCAAATAACTTGAATAGACATTTCTCCACAGAAGATATACAAATGGCCAATAAGCACATGAAAAGATGTTCAAACCACTTAGGGAAGTGCAAACAATGAGATACCACTTCACATCCATAAAGAGGGCTATTATGGAAAAAAAAAATGGCTAGTGTTGGCAAGGATGTGAAGAAATTAGGACCATTGTCCAATGCTGGTGGGAATGTAAAACGGTATAGATGCTGTGGAAAACAAAATACAGTTGATCCTTGAAGAACATGGGTTTGAACTGCACTAGTCCAATTATACACAGATTTTTTTCAGTTACTCTGAGTGCGCTGCCTCTCCTGCCTCCCCTTCCACCTGCCCCACCTATTCTGCCTCTGCCAGCCCTGAGACAGCAAGACCTTTCTACCTTCTCCTCCTCAGCTTGCTCAATGTGAAGACGACAAGATGACAAGGGTGAAGATTTATGATGATCCACTTCCCCTTAATAGTAAATATATTTTCTCTTCCTTACGATTTTCTTAATAACATTTGATTTTCTCTATCTTACTTTATTGTAAGAATACAGTATATAACATACAGCATATCTGTTGATCAACTATTTTATCAGTAAGTAAGTCAACAGTAAGCTATTAGTAGTGTTAAGTTTTGGGGGAATCAAAAGTTATACTCATATTTTTGACTATGCAGGGGTTGGCACTCCTAACTCCTGAGTTGTGCAAGGGTCAACTATAAACAGAATTACCATGTGATCCAGCAGTTCCACTCCTAGGTATATGTGTTAGTCCATTTAATGCTGCTATAACAGAATACCAGAGACTGGGTAATTTATAAAGAACAGAAATTTTTTTCTTACAGTTCTGGAGCCTGGAAGTCCAAGATCAAGGCCAGGTATGGCGAAGGCTTTCTGCTGTATCCTCCCATGGTGGAAAGTGGAAGGGCAAGAGGAAGATGGGCTCTGTGACCTCACATGGCAGCCAAGCAGAAAATTATGGGTGAATCTACTTCCTCAAGCACTTTTTATGACGGCATTAATTCACTCATGAGGGCTCTACCTAAACACCTCCCAGAAGGACCCACCTCCCAACACTATCGCTTTGGGGATAAAGTTTTTAACACATGAATTTTGGGGGATGCATTCAGAGCAAAGCAGTAATATATCCCCCCAAATTTAAAGCAGGGTCTCTGATTCTTATACACTCATGTTCATAGCAGCATTATTCACAATAGCTAAAATGTGACAGCAACCCAAATGTCCATTGATAGATAATGAATGGGTAAACAAAATGTGGTATATACATGCAATGGAATGTTATTTAGCTTGTTCATTGTAATAGCCAAAGATTAGAAACAGGCCAGATGTGATGGCTTAAGCCTGTAATCCAGCAGTTTGGGAGACCAGCGCAGGAGGATTTCTTGAGCCCAGGGGTCTGAGGCTGCAGTGAGCTATAACTGTGCCGCTGTACTCCAGCCTAGGTAACAGAGCAAGACCCTGTCTCTAAAACGAAACATAAATGAACAACACCCCCTCTCAAAAAATAGAAACAATCCAAATGTCCTAAATATCCATTAAGAGTTGAATAAGCCATAGACATCTATTAGAATGAAAAGCTATGCAGCTATAAAAAAGAAATTAGGAAGACCTCTATGTACCTCTATGGAAATATCTCTAGGATATATTTAGTAAAAAACAAACAAACAAGCAAAGCAAAAAAACAACAAAAAACCCCAACAAAGTTCAAAAGAGTATATGGTATGCTACTTTTTGTCTCATAAAGAGAGAAATACAGATTTTTTGTTTAAAAAGCAACAATGAAATGATGAATCTAAAACTAAATAAAAATGTTGTGCTATAGTGGGAACAAGAAAATAAGGAGAGAGAACAGAAATGGAATCCAGACCTCTCTAAATTTACCTCATTTTATAGCTTGAATTTGAAATTATATAAATAAATAATTAAAAAGCAAAATGAAATAAAGATATAAAACAAAGAGAAATGAATTTATATATTAATATCATTTGATGGCCTAGCTAGATATACAATTACTTTAAGGTATTTAAAAATACATATTTTCTCTGTTCATTGCTACTGGTATATCATAAGGGCAAAAAGATTTTTAAAAATCTCAAATTGTCTTATTAATAAAATTTTTATTGTTATTTTGACAACAAATATTTGTATTAATGTGATGTAGGAGCTAAGAGTTTCAGCATAAGAGAAAAAAATACAACTATAAAATTGAAGGTGTTAAGTAAAACTCTGTAATCTTTAATTTGACTTCTGAAAAATACAGTATAAACTGATGATTTTTTGGACCTAAAAATATTGATATTTCCTAGGAATAGTGACAACTCAGTTTTGATAAACACCCATAGTGCTCAGCTTGTGCGCTCTAAATATTATTTCCTAATACAGAAATAAGAGCTCCATGGTAAAGTGGCAGGTTTAAAGTCTGAACGGGGAATGTAGATGGTAAGGCTGGGACAACTTGTCTCTCCTTAAGGCAAGTCAGTTATGAAAAATTTGGGATTATGTCAAAGGACATAGAAACTAACTTGAGAAGCCCCCACTGGTCAAAGATAGGGCTATTTGAACATCAATAATAATACTGTCATTCATTAAAACATCAAATATATAAAAATCTATAGTTCATTATAATGCTTTAAAAGGAAAGCCTGGTTTCTTACCTTTGCATGTTGCTAGAACATTAGTTTATTATTCTGAAAACTGAAAATTAAAATGAGAGAATCAAGCATCAATCCTGCCTTTCTCATATGAACCATATTTCTGGTTAACCAAAGAGTTGATGAAGCAAAATTATTCTTTGCGTAAGAATCACAGCAAATAAATCAGTTTCTCATCTCTAAAATGGGAACATTTGTGATCTACTTTCTAGTGTTACTGTGGCTCACAGTGAAGGCTCAGTAAATGTTAGCTTTTATAATTATTCTTTTTGAAGAGTATACTTTCTTTTTTTGAAGATGTTCTGTAAAAGAGAACACATGTGGTATTGAGAATATTCTTGAAATTTGTATTCCTACTTGGAACAATGTTTTATTTCACCTGACAATATTACTATCCCAAACCAAATTTTATTCTCAAATATCATAACCCATATGCTATCCCATAAGGTCCAGGATGAGCCAATAAGAACAGTATATTAATTAACAATAAATATGCTGGAAGTTCCTTTCTCCAGCAAGAAGTTTAATCCTTTGTATGCCAACATAATCTCTCAGATTGGGGAAGTGAGTTCGACGTGAGTGAACAATATATGACTACCATTAAAAGCACTGGTAAAATTAGGTTGCATTAATAAAAAACTGAGTCCTAAATATGGGACAAGATAGGGCTCTCCTGTAAGCAGCTAATCAGACTATATTTTAAGTATCATTTTCTATCCTGCATCTTTCATAGGACAATGTCAAGACAGAGTTATATCCAAAGGGATGTGACTAGGATGGTGAAAGGATTTGAACTTATGCCACATAAGTTATTGTAGACCTGGAAATATTTAGCCCAGAGAAAACAGTACTTGGTCTGGACATGGGCTAAATATTCCCAGCTCTTTGAAACATAACTTGTAGTCACTTTTTGAAAAACATAATTGGGAATATATTGTTCGTAATGCTTTGTAGTCTACTTTTTCTTTTAACTCATTCTATGAATTCATACTCTTGGTAAGATGCACATTATTAAACTCTCTTTTCCCCCAATTTAATAAGGTATATTTGGCCTTTTTTTGTTCACTCTATACCAGTGCCCAACATATTAAATAGTGCTGTATTTTTAATTCACATTCCAAGGATGCATACAATTTCAGGGACATTGATATTCTTGAACTTATTTGTCTAAATTGTGATATATTTGCAACCATAATAGTTAATATCACAAAATACACATTTTCTCTTTGGTATATGGGATATTAAACCCTGTTACTGTGGTTGTTTATTTATTGGCTACTTGGTGCTTTTGCATTTTGCTGTCTATATTATTTCTCAAATATCCCTGGTTAAAGGCAGCCATAATTGTGCTAAACTGTATCTGAAAATTAAAGCATCTGGGAAACATCCTAATGAAAGCTCAAAACTCCCTTTGTACAAGAAAATTAGCACTCTCTAAGGCCTAATAAGCATGGTTAAGGATACCTCTGATGGCAAAACTCTGAAAAGTACTCAAAACCCCTGTGCCATCAGCTAATGGAATATCGTAATTCTAGAGAGAAAAGTAAAGAATACTTGAAAGTGATGAAAATAGAGGTTATTTTCTGTGGTGCAAAAAATAATTTAATAGACACAGAAAGATGGTTTCCTAAAAATGATTTTGCTACAGGTATAATTAGGAAAGATATAAAGTGTGTCATTGGGAAAAACTATCCTAGAATTACAGTTAAATTTCATAATCATGCATAACCATATAGAAACAATAAAACAAAGTGAAATTGCCCAAAATCATCTTAAATATTCACTAAATTTATGATTGTATTATATTCAGATAAATATAATGATTTCCATCTTTAATAAGAATTTTCCTTTCTATTCCCAGACAATCCCACTTGGCTAGCTATATTTCCATGAAGCTTAATACAGCTTTCTTTTTTAACAAAAAGATGGAATATTTTATATAATTTTTCAATATATAAAGCTCTTTAAAAGCATGGTTCAAAATATTTATAATGGAGGAACACAAAAGCATATTTCTTATGGCTTGTTAAGCACACTTATTTTCATTAGAGCTACCTAAAAGTATCATTACATTTTCCAGAGAAGCAATTTTTAAAAAAAGCTTTCATCTTTATAAACATTCATACATTTTGGCTTAAAATTATAAAAGTAGATTTTGGAAGTAGTCCAGGAACAAATAATTTTCATGTTCTTTTATAAATGGTAAATTAATTATCTTTTATTTGGTATCATCCTGTCACCCAAATGCTAGCCTGTCCATAATAAAGCCCTATGTTTAAAAGCTTAAAATTATTTTAACCTATTCTAAGCAGGAAGTTCTACATAGGTTCTTTAAAGTGAAGGCCCCCCGCCCCTCCCCGACCACACACACACACACACACACATACACACATAAATTTGGTTCAGAAATTATGATGTAGATTTCTTAGTACAGTTGACCCTTGAACAACACAGGTTTGAACCGCGTGGGTCCACTTTTATGGGGATCTTTTTCAATCAAAAGCGGATTAAAAATACAGTATTTGCAGAATATGAAACCCATGTTTATGAAGGGCTGACTTCCTATATGCAGGGCTGCCTGCAGGGCTTGGGTGTGTGTGGACTTTGGTATATGTTGTGGCGGGGCCTGGAACCAAACCCCTGTGTGTACCGTGGGACAACTGTACTCCTAAACTGTGGCATTACAAAGAAATTGAGGCACGTTAAATGTAGTTCAGCTTTACTGTAGCTGTAACCATTGCACATGGTCCTAAAGGCTGAGTTGGGCTTGACTCCTGGTTGTAGGAGAGAGTACTTTCAGGCAGAGGGAATAATATGTGAAAACACATGCTTAGAGAAGAGTTAGAATTTTGTTTGGGCTGAAATACAGGGTTTGTCTTACATAGAATGGGAAAAAATTAGGGTGGACAAGCAGGTTGGAGACAGATTTTTATGTGTTTGCTATTTACTTGTGACATGGATTTTGTGCCCATGGAAAGGTTTTTTGTCTTTCTTTCTTTTTAGAAGAGGAATCAGGTGCTCAATTTTTACTCAAAGAAGATAACTCAAGCAATAGTATCAAGAATTAAAATTAGAGCTAGAAGAGGCTGAAGATAGGAATGTTGGGGGATTTTGATAATGAGAATAATGCTTAATTGATTATCTTATTCACTAATTTATTCAACATACATCAGAGCACCTATTATGTGCCAGGTATCTACTAGCTAGTGGAGATGCAGAGGGGAATAACATAGGAACCTCCAGAGGAAGTTCTAACTGAGGAGTAGACACACCCATGAGAACTTACACTTGCTTGGCAACCCACTGCAAATGTCACCTCTTCTTTTAAGAATCCCCACCCCCAGTTGGGAGTAATTGCTCCTTATTTTGTGTTTCCAAAATAAAATATGGGCTTGGTTTATGCTTCTGTTACAGGATGTTTTACATTGTATTTGAGCCTATCATATATACATGTCTCTCTTTCCTACTAAATTGATGTCCTGGGTGAAAAGAATTATGTCATATTTATTTTTGCAGTTACCTAACACAGAGAAGGTACAACATGAAAATTGATTAGAATTCTTGGCCATCAGTTCCCTGTTTTTGGACCTAGATCACAGTACTTGGCTTCTTTTTTTAGCCTATATAACAAAAGTTGATATTCAAAGTTTGCTCCTGTTGCTGTGCCCCACTTAGGTAAGTGTAGGACATTTTGCAGCAGCTTTAAATTATTCATATATAATCTAAAAATTTTGAGGACTAACAACATTAATGTTTACAAGTGTTTTGAGGTCAAGGCTAACAAAAACAGTTAACCTAGGGTAAAATCATTTTTATAACAGTAACAATCATTTTTGATAAGTTGTTACTAATTTTATATTTTAAGTTTTGATATAGTAAAAACATCACAAAGATATTATATTGTTGTTGGCAATAAATACTCTTAAAGTTACTGCAAATTTTTTGTAACCGTGATGGCGGATGGTATGACTGATATTTCACAATGTTTTGTCCTATAGATTCATATTCCTTTCTAATTTTCTCAGCTACTTGCTCTTGATCTGCATCAGACTATTTTTCTAGTGTTTTTGAGCTGCAGATGGGATAATGAGTGATTAGAAGGGAGAATTGCTAATTTTAGAAGATGGAAAAGATGAAAAAGAACGGTTTAAGAGAACCAAGATGATCATATGAGAACACAGGACCAGTGGATGCGCACACATGATTTACTCCTGTCCCTGTCCCTGTCTTTGTCATCTTTTTAGCACAAGAGCAACCAAAATGTTTGCCCCCATTATCACTATTTTAGTCTGGTTGTACAAGTCTTTTAGAAAGTTTGTCTAAAATTATATGACCTCAACACAGTCAAAAAATGTCCTAAATTTTTAATTTGGGGTTTCAGAATCTAGATTTATTTATCAAATATATTGTTTGTAGCAACACAGTACTTCCTAAGGGCGCTAACATCAAACAATAATAATACAAAATAATGATTTGTTATTTTTGAAAGCTAATGCTGTACTTTTTGTACTAAAATAAAACTAATAGTATACTTTTATTAATGTACTAAAGTACATGGAATGAAATTTGTGCCTTTTGGCTTCCTTTCTTTAAAGCAAATAAATGATATCACAATTACACCAAATGGGATGGTGATTACATTTCAATGGCAAAGGTGGTAAGTTTCTTCCTTTTTTCTTCCTTCCTCCCTCCCTCCCTCCTTCCTTCCCTCCCTCCCTTCTTTCCTTCCTTCCTTCCTTTCTTTTGTTTTGGCTGTTGCTGGGGGTGAAATTGATCTGGGTCTGGGATGAGGGAAGAACAGGAGTAGAACAATAGTCATCTCTTGAAAATAGAGATTTCAATGTCTGATTAATTTTGCAAGGTGACTTAGTTTGGGATTCCCGGAAGCAGATTCTGAGATGAGGATTCTTGAGCAAATGATTTATTATTGAAGTCTTCCAAGGAGAAATTGGTAAGAGAAGTGAGACTGGTAAGGAGGAAAAAATCCAAGCAAGGCTACAATATCAAGCAAAGTCTTTTGAGGGTAGCAAACCTCCCAAAGAAAGTCTTAGGTAAGAGCTATAAGAGGCAGAAGTGTGCCTCAATTAGGAGAGGGCTACTCAAAAGGATTGAAAAAAAGGATCTCAGAGGATCTGGGCAGAGCATTGACTGTGTCTATTACACAATGTTTCAGAGAAAATTTTTCTTTGTGAGACATTTCAAAGTAAAGAAACAATTTTTCTCTGGCATAAAACAGTTATAAACAAAGATATTATTTTCAATGATTGAGATCTAACTTGAGAGCAGTGGACTAAGCTTTGGAGTTACAACAAAAATGAGCATTGGAGCCTGAAGATGATGCAACTTACGGCTGTGTAGGGACTGAAAGAGCTAAGATATGAATGAGGAACTGGCATCTATGATGGAAAGAGATGAAAGAAACATGAGAGAATTACACTAATTATTAGGAAAATGTGTGTGAGTAAATTACATTGACAGATTAATTGCAACTGGAAGGCTTAGAAGATGAATAGTCTGAAGAAGTGGAATATTAGAAAAAGGATGGATCCTTCTAAGAATTGAATGCTTTATACAAATATGTATGAACCACAAATTAAAATTAAAATATTATCAACATTATCTAACTGCCCAGCAAAGCCAATATTACATCTAAAGGATGGAAGTGTTCTCAGAGAGGTCTCACCTTCAGGAATGACACTTGTCTCTGTAGAAAAAGGTGGACAAAGAGAAAATCATGTGATGTTTTTTGCCAAGTAGATGTGTTGACATCTGACTGGATCACTGTACATAAGTTAATTAACACGAGGTCACTGAAGACAAAACAACTCATGCAAATTGTAGGCTTGCTGTTTTGTTTTTCCATGTTACATACACAAAGAAGCCCTAAGGATTCAGGGAGAAACAGTTCCGAAAGCACTTTAAGGAAGCTTCTCCAATAAAAGCACAGGGCTTACACATGTAAAATAATGTCTGGAGAGTAACAATAGCAGATACAGTGGATGATGCATCTTGACTCATTTATTTTGGACAAAAAATATTTAAAATTTTATCTTAGACTGGCAGTGTTATTACCACTGCCTCTGAATTACCTTGTGCTATGTGATTGAGCAATGCCGACAATTATCTGTAATTTAAGTGTTTTATTCCAATTTTGACATGGTTTTTATGCCAGAGAGGTTTTGGGTAAGAAGGCTTTTAAAAGTATTTATCACATGAACTCTGGTTTTGCTTTTGGAATACATCGTCTGATTAATTAAGAGGCTGAAGTTTCATTACTTCACGTCTGTCTTCACTGGATTATGTAAACAGCAACCCTGTCATTACCAAATCATATGCTATTTTTATTTTTCTAAAGATCTAGAGCTCCCAGCCGTCATTTAAATGGAACATTACAGAAACAGAAAAAGCAATTTGGAGTGTCCCATTCTTAGCTATGTGTTGAATAAATCTATTTCGCTTTTAGTATCTGTTTCAATTTATTTTTCTTGGTTTTGGTTATAGTTCAGTAACATTCAAGAGAAAGTGTTATAGGGTATCTAATGTGATATAGAAGACCCATTCCTTATATTGGCAAATTTATTAGCAGAGAAAAAAATGCTTCCCCTAGAAATACATTATAAATTCATATAACATACACTGTTTTTGACAGGCACATAACTTTTAGCTTCTGATCATTAGCTTTAGTAAGCACTAGTTTAGTTAATGAAAAATAAAATATTTACAAACATTGAAAATATGAGAAACTAAACTATAAGCAACTAAAAATCAAAACCATGTGTTCTTCTGAATCACTGACTGCCCTCCCCCAAAGAGTTCCAAATTGTTATAGTATTATTAATATAGCCCTTATACCTCTATGGATTAACAGTGAATTCCATATTCAATGTAAGATAACATAGAAACTTGGAGTTTTAGGTGAAATCTCCTATATGAACTTTAAAAGGCCAAAGCGATTTTTATAAACAAGATTCCATTTTCCTTAGCCAAAATATTTTACTGACACTGACCCTCATGTAGTGTTACCTATGCATTTGAGTGCTGTTTATTTTTAATAATAAAATTTCACTTTGATTAAATTTATTGTATGCCTTGTAATCTATCAAAATGATAAATGTATAATTATTATTTATAGTAAAAATGATGCTTACCTTTGGAATAATTTTCTTATAGTACCATGTAGCTAATTTAGGGCTTTGAATTTCAGTTCTACCTCTGATAACCTGTGTGATGAGATCTTAGGCAAGTTACTTAACTTGTGAAGCCTCAGTATCTCCCTCTGTAAATGAGGGATGCTAATATTTACCTTAAACCGTTATTTTGAGAATTGAGTAGAAAATAGCATGATTAATCACGTGACTGTAAGAGACATGGCCTAACAGAGAACATGTAGATCATTTTATGCTAGCCATGAAAGTGTTCATGATGGCGGACTTGACTGGCTCTAATGTGCATGATCTGGTGATTTCCGTAGTATCTCAAAAGTATGTATCATTTTTTTATATTAGTCAACTATAATTTGCCCACAGATTTCCCATCTAGTATTTTGAGATATTAACTGAGGTTTTTTTTCCTCCCTCTGCTTCCTTGCACTAGTTACCTTTCACTCATCATTTAGGTCAGCGGTCCCCAGCCTTTTTGGCACAAGGGACTAGTTTCATGAAAGACAATTTTTCTGAGAGGGAGGAGGTGGGAAGGAGAGGAGGGGGAGGCGCAGCTCATCAATAATGAAGGTTCGCTTTCTTTCCCGCCACTCACCTCCAGCTGTGCGACCTGGTTCCTGAGTTTCACAGAAGACAATTTTTCCACAGATGGGGAGGTGGTGGGGGGCAGGGGACAGAGCTCAGGCGGTGATGTGCAGCTTGGTACCGGTCCAGGGACTTGGGGACCGCAGATGTAGGTAATAGCACCTAGCAGGCCAGATACTGCTGAGAATTAAGAAGTTATTTGTTAGCTTTGAGCTTCATATTAGGCTTTTTAAAAAAGTCCACAGTAGAAATGATATGCTTGACATCATAGCTTTGCTTTCCTTTGCAGAAGACTGGGTATTTTGAGAAAGAAAATTTTTGCTGAGCTGTTCAAAGTGCTGAGAACCTTATAAAACTCAGTTTATACCAGAAAGCAGAGTGGGAAAGAATGCATGGATAGAATAACAGGTCCTGAAAAATAAAACTTGTCCAGCATACAGAGAAAATTAAATAAGACTAGAAGAGGTCTTGTGATTGGACAAGAGACTAGAGAAAACGATTGCAGGTACAGCATAGACAGAACATGATGCTTGCCACCAGGAAGAATGCATTACATCTCTGCAGGGTCCAGTGAGGTCAGAGAATGACACTTGGACCAGAGCTCTGTCCCTCTGATGACAAAACAATTTACCCACTAAATCATCAGGCTGGAGATGCTTCAAGATTTAGTTCTTCTTAATTAATCTGAAAACCTCTATTACCTGAAATAGTTTTCAAGATTAGAAAGAGCAAGGAAAAAAATGTTTCTCTTTCTTTTTTTTTTTTTTTTTTTGAGACAGAGTCTTGCTCTGTTGCCCGGGCTAGAGTGAGTGCCATGGCGTCAGCCTAGCTCACAGCAACCTCAAACTCCTGGGCTTAAGCAATCCTACTGCCTCAGCCTCCCGAGTAGCTGGGACTACAGGCATGCGCCACCATGCCCGGCTAATTTTTTGTATATATATTTTTAGTTGTCCAGATAATTTTTATTTCTATTTTTAGTAGAGACGGGGTCTCGCTCAGGCTGGTCTCGAACTCTTGACCTCGAGCGATCCACCTGCCTCGGCCTCCCAGAGTGCTAGGATTACAGGCGTGAGCCACCGCGCCCGGCCAAAATGTTTCTCTTTCAAATAATTTTTTAACTGTCAAAAATTTTTAATGGCACATGTATCATAAGCAAGAATATTTTAGAAAACTACGTTAAAAATTACTTTCACAATTGGGCACATTACCTTAAGCAGATTAAACCTATTTTCTTTACATCTTAATTGAAGAATAAACTTTCAAAAACATAACTCAAGGTGTTACCATGTATAAATATTTTGAATCTCATCATAAAATTAAAGAGTTTAGAAAGCTAGAATTTTTATTTTATAAGCTATAAATAGAATGAAGTATAACTACAAGAAAACCTTTTTAATACTCAGATTACATCAAAATATATTTATATAATCAGCATTTGGTTCAGCTTTGTCTTCAGCTAAACATAGTGGGTACTCCCCATAATCTGTAGGTTTAACCATTTTCATCTGTAGCTATTTTTCTGAGTCATAGACCAAAGCTGATTGTGTTACAGATAAACCATTTGAAGTGTTAGCCATAGTAAGCCATGATAAGCCATAATAAAACTATTAACGTTAGACATAATAAGATTATTAATATCAGGTTTTATATCAGCTATACTCTTACCAAATCTCATGCACATAGAAAGATGAGGAGAAAATGGACTTGAAATATCTTTTTGATGTTGTTTCAAATCACTTAATCCTGTAAGTGCATATTTAAAACCATATCTTCAATAATTAATATTTTGGTTTTGTTTCTAAATATTTAACTTAATGGAGCCATGAAAGGGGGCACTTTATCTTGAAAGGGACAAGAAACATTTGATTTATTGCCATGGACATAGCATTTACCTTCCAATGAGGAAAGAAAAATGTTAGTCTATAATAATTAACACTCTTAAGAGTTTACCTTACATGATATTATAACTTTAGTCACAATAAGAATAAAGAATTTATAGACAGAAAAGTGAACAAAAGATTTTATGTATTGCAAGACTCTACAATATGTCATTTAATAACAAAGAAAAATGATTGCTGTCTTCTGGATAAAAGAGAAAACTGAGTAGAATATCTGAAGCATTGAATATATAAAAACATCATTATAAATATCAATATTTATGGGCTACTGTGAAGGCAGCTGTAAATAAAATAAGTTCTAATAAAAAGTTTAAAACAGACAACCATTTTTAAATACCTTAACAATTTAAATCATTGAAAATCCAAATGTTTCCTTTCTTCTAAATTTTTACTTCATAGGGCAGTGAATGCAAACATAGTTATAAACATGTACTCATGAGTATAATTCATCTTACACAGTCAATAGCATTCCTATTGTCTATCTACTGCTATCAATTGTAGGGTTGGAAGGCACTTTAACAAATGGATGACTCATTCCAAAAATATATATATCTGTCATTAAGACAGGCTTCTGATAGTAGATGCTCATTATTAAGAACCCAAAAGATTTTCTCAACATTCTGTACCATAATTTTTGTTGGCATGGTCTATGTTCCACATTGCCCAATGGCAATGTTATTCTTGCATTCCAATGCATTTTCTGAGTTCAGCTGCAGTTTCTTCCAGTTGTTGAATGTTCCATTGCCATTGTCTTCTATGTGACTGAAGCTTGTTCACTTGACAACGCAAACGCTTAAGAATTGCATCATATCTCTTATGTTGAACCTATTAAAAGAGAAGGACATATCAATAGGGCTTATGAAATATAAATAGTAAATAGCTATAAAGGATATTTTGACTACTCTAAAAAGGAAAGCACTTATTTAGAAACTATTCACTGTAAATAATAATAAAAATAAACAGTAATTGTGTAAGTATTTATTCAACACTTATTACATGTTAGACACTATGCTGAGAGCTTTCTACATATAATTAAATTCTCACAACTCCTTAGGATATGGGTATATTATTATCCTCATTTTTGTGTGAGAAAACCAAAGATCAAAGAGTTTTAGTAATTTGACTAAGTTTTCATAGATAGCAAATGATGGTGTTTGGGATTTGAACCCAAGCATCCATGATGGAGTACGTTCTACTTGTCAGAGCAGTTACCAGTGTTAAACTAAATTTGGCCTGAGGGATTCTGTGCTTTGAGTCCCTATGTAAGGAACTGCAACCTAATTTAGTATTTAAACTAACTGAATACCTACCTTAGGAGTATACTTTTGTAACAGCTGAGTCTCAGCCAATGACAGCAAACAGCTAAGCTTCAATCACAGAGAGCTAACAGATCAGAACCATTCAAATAAAGCGACACTGAGCTGTAACCAATCAAGCTGTTTCTATACTTCACTTCCATTTTCTGCCCCTAAATGCTGCCTGCCCACGTTGTAGAGCAGAGGTCTCTGAACCTCTGCTGGTTCTGAGAGATGCCTAATTCTTGAATCCTTTGTTCAGTTAAGCTTTGTTAAATTTAATTTGTCTAAAGTTTTTCTTTTAACATCAGTTAAGACAAATGGTTCCATTTCCCATTTCTAGTTTCCATTGGTTCACTGAAACACAGATCCATAGATCTAAAAGATCCAGGAGATCATGTAGTTCCTTTCCCTGCTATTAACTATTAATAATTCACTCTTTATGCTGAGCCAGACGATGATACACTGGAAGGCAATGAAGTACAGTTGAATGTGCAAGGGTCTTGGTGTCAGGCCATAAGAAAGTAAATAAGTTAAAATTTCTGATGTCTAGTGTTGGCTATACATAGAACACTCAATATTTTTTTAAACAGCTATATTGAGTTATAATTCACATACTATATAAATCCATCCTTTAAAGTGTACAACTCAATTGTTTTTAGTATATTCACAGAGTTGTGCAACCATCACCACAATTAATTTTAAAACATTTTCATCATCCACTACCCATTAGCAGTCATTCTCCATTCCCCCACCCCCACCCATAGCAGTAGAAAACCACCAATCTTTCTCTTCATATACATTTGCCTATTCTGGACATTTCATATAAATGAAATCATATAATAAGTGGTCTTTTGTGACTGGCTTCTTTCACAAAGCATAATGTTTTTAAGGGTCATCCATGGTGTAGCATGTATCAGAACTTCATTCTTTTATATTGCCAAATAGTAATAGCCCATTGTATGATATACCACATTATTTATTCAGTTCATCAACTGACGGACATTTGAATTAATTCCATTTTTTGGCTATTATGAATAATGCTGCCATCAATATTCATGTGCAAATTTTTGTGTGGATATATGTTTCACTTCTCTTGGGCATGTACCTAGGAATGGAATTACTAGGTCATATGGTAACTCTATATATAACCATTTGAGGAATGCCAGACTGTTTTCCAGAATGATTGCACTATTTTACATTCCCCCAAGAAATGTGTGAGTGTTCCAACTTCTTCACATCCTTGAGAATAGTTATTATTTGTCTTTTTGGTTATGGCCATCCTCGTGGATATGAAGTGGCATCTCAATATAGTAAAGTGCCTACTTTTAAATGAACTAATAAAATGATAGAATAATAGGGATGGAAAAGATACCTATTTGTATGTAGTACGTGTAGTATGCTGTTATATAAATATACCACAATTTGTTTATCCATTCTCCTTCTCAGGTACATCTGGGATGTCTCATTTTGAGGCTATTAAGAATAAAGCTGCTATGAGAATTCATATACAAGTTTTTTTAAAGGCATATGTTTTCATTTTTCTTGAGTAAACACTTGGGAGAGGAATTGTTAAGAAATAGTGTAGGTGTCAGCTATAAGAAATAACGGTGATATGGCATCTCTTTTGCTCTCCTGGAGAGTTGGAACCCATTCTATTAAGTGAAGTATCCCAAGAATGGAAAAATAAGCACCACATGTACTCACCAGCAAATTGGTTTCCCTGATCATCACCTAAGTGCACATTTGGAAATAACACCAATTGGGTATCGGACAAAGGTGGGGGGTGGGGGGAGGGGATGGGTGTATACCTATGTGATGAGTGCGATGTGCACTGTCTGGGGAATGGATACACTTGAAGCTCAGACTGGGGGGGGGGCATGGGCAATATATATAACCTGAACTTTTGTACCCCCATAATAAGCTGAAATAAAAAAATAAAAAAAAAGAAATAGTGTAGGTGTATGTTAACTTTTCAAGAAACTGCCAAACCAGTTTCCAAACAGTTGCACCATTTTATTATCTCCCCAACAATACATGATCATTCCAGTTGTTCAACATCAGTATTATATCATTCATTGAAACGTTAATCATTCTAAGATTAAAAGGTGTGAATGGTATCTCATTGAGGTTTTGACTTGCATTTCCTTGGTGTTAAGGGTGTTGAGCATCTTTTCATGTGTTTATTGGCCATCCTGTGCTTTCTTTTGTGAGGTTTTTGTTCAAATACTTTGTCGATTTTAAAAAATGGCTGTATGTCTTTTACTATTGAGTGCTAGGAGTTCTTTACATATAAGTTCTGGATGCAAGTTCTTTGTGTGTGTGTTTGTGTGAGTGTGTGTGTATGTCTTGGAAATATTTTTACTCTTCCTGTGATTTTGTCTTTGTATTCATTTATTTTTGTTGTTGTTGTGGTTGTTGTTGTTGTTGTTGTTGTTATGTCAGAATATTACAGGGGTACAAATGTTTTGGTTACATAAATTGCTTTTGTACAGTTTGAGTCAAAGTTATAATAAGGGTGCCGATCCCCCAGATAGTGTGCATTATACCCAATAGGTGTGAATTTACCAATCCCCTCCTCCCTCCACCTGCTTTATTTCGATGAATATTATTTCCATATGTGCACATAAGTATTGATCGATTAGTTCCAATTTAATGGTGAGTACATGCGGTGTTTGTTTTGCCATTCTGGTGATACTTCATTTAGAAGAATGGTCTCCAGTTCCATCCAAGTTAATACAAGAGGTATTAGTTCACCATTTTTTTTAATGGCTGAGTAGTACTCCATGGTATACATATACCACATTTTGTTAATCCATCCATATATTGATGGGCACTTAGATTATTTCCACATATTTGCAACTGTGAATTGTGCTGCAATAAACATTTGAGTGCAGGTGGGGTTTTTTTGTTTGTTTGTTCATAGAATGTCTTTTTTTCCTTTGGGTAAATATCCACTAGTGGGATTGCTGGATCAAATGGTAGTTGTACATATGTTGGTGTGAATGTAAATTAGTATAGCCACTATGGAAAACAGGATGGAGATTTCTCAAAAACCTAAAAATAGGACTACCATATGATCTATCAATCCTTCTACTTGAATAATTCTTATCCTGCCTTTAGTTTACCTTTTTTTCCCTTTGCTTCTCTGGGTTTTTCTTGTGTAATCATTTCTGTTGCTGACTTCAATAAATGAATGCATTTGTTAATTGTGTAGCTACCTGTTGTATTGTACCAAGTTAAACATGCTTTGTTCATGACCCCCTATTAGCTCTGAAAGTACAACAATGTTTTCCCTATCCTTTTTAATTTTGAGCTCAGATTGTACAAAATTTAAGCAACAGAAAGCTATATGATTTCCACAATGTCTGTTACACAAAACATAGCTTACTGCATTCATCATTTGCTAAAAACTTCTTAACTGCTCTGGTAATCCTTGCTTACAAACTCTTGGACTTGGCAAATAACACATTTTTTTTTTTTTGGCTTGAACTAAAATCAGATTGTTGTTTAATGAGTTATATTTGAAGTTTTGTGTTTGTATGCTTTGTACTTTGCCAACTTTTTGGTCAATGACTTATAGATTACCTTTATTCTCTTCTCTTCTCTTTAGCTCTCTTCTTCCAAAATATATAAAGACAGGCAATGATATCCATTGCCTTTTACTCTATTTGGAGGAGTCTCTGATGTCTAGGAATGGGCATCCTTTTTTGACTAGATAACCTCTGCTTTATAGCCATTAATTGGATACCTAATTGTTGGTCAGATGAAAGCTAGAAAAATTCTGTGCTAGATTTAATAGGAGTGAGTGCTTGTATTGTTTGAATACATTCACATATTTGAACATCTTTGAATGAGAAGGTTATCTCTACTTATCTATTAATGACTTGTATTTATCCATTAAACTTTGTAGTTCTTTCTTGTTCTTTAGCTGTTTTGAGTACTGAGAGTAAACTACAGAAATATTAATATAAGTTTCAGAAATGGTCCCATAAAACAACAAAATCTAGATTATTAAGACTTACCTCTATTTCTTTTCTTAGTTTTTCATGTGTCTTTTTTTCTTCTTCAAGAAAACAAGTTTTTTCAATGATAGATTCTTTTACAGCTATAATTTTATCCTTTAACTTTGTAACGTCTTCCTGTATGTTTACAAAATTTGAAATATACAAGTCAAAAAAGGAACAGTCAATATAAATTCAAGATTTTCAGTGTTTCTATAAGAAAACTAGCCAAATCAAAATTTAATTTTGATAAATAGGAATAGGATATTACTTCTATGTGTGTGCAGAATAAAGAACTGTTATTCAAATAAACCTACCTTAGAGTTGAAAACATATAACTAAAAACCAAGCGAAAATAAGATATAAAGGAAAGTAATAGTTATGGTGGCACATGCCCAACAACAGTGTAAAGGATATTTTTTAATTCTCTAGCAAGAACTGATCTATATTTTAAGTTTGTATCTTCCACTGTCTTCAAAACATAGAGAAATAGATGCTTAAGGTGTAATTATTAATTCATATTGTTTGCATAACAGCATTAAGCATACTAAATTGATTTGAATTGGTCTGGATCCATTAGCATAGAAGCTAAGGCTTCGACATTTTTGTGAATGACACTTTCTGCAACAAATGAATTAATTGTTCACTGTGATTTTGTTTGACCATATATTTCCACAAATCCACAGGGGATTTGTGAATGTTTCCTTAATGCATTTGCACATTTGAGATAGTGTTATATGATAAATGTACTTATTCAAGTTTTTAAAAATTGTTAAAAGTTTCTGAATGTAGTAGAATAGCTATGGGTATTTTTATTAACTTAATGATGAATTTATCATTTAATATATGTACTTACAAAAAAGTAGTAATAGAAAAATTTTGCTAAGTAATAATTCAAACCTGTACTTGTGTTATTCGGTTCCCTCCTGGATTTTGGAGATCTTGCACAAGTTCCTCTTTCATTGTTTTTAGTTTTTTAACAAGATCTTGTTTTTCATGGAGTTCAGTCATAAATGACCACTTGCTTTCTACCTCCCCCAAACTATCTTTGTGAGCTTTTATTTTTACATAGTATGCATTATATTTTATCATGTGCTCCTCAAAATCTTCTTGGGCCATTTCTATGTCAAATTTGAGCTTCACATTTTCTGAATGCAAGGATTTGATCTGAGTTTCTAGGCTATCACATTGAATTTTGGTATTCTCTATGGCAGCATCTTGATGATAAATTTGTCTTTCTGTTTCTTTAGTTTCTGCAGAGACAGCTGCTATTTGTTTTTCAAGCTCATGAAGTTCATTCTGTAATATATTTTAATAGTATCATTATTAATTCATGATATTAAACATGAGAGGAAAGTCATTGTTTTGATTCACAATGCATGTAGAAAAATCACTTAACATAAAATATATATTTATCAGTTAAAAAAACTGATATATTATAGAAGAAAACATGCAGTAAAGTAACAATTATTTTATAATCTCAGAAGGATCTGAGAATTATAGATTTCTTATTTTTTAATGTTCATATAATTCTAAATATTAAAACTCCATCATTTTATCTTAGTATTTTATATGTAAAAGATATTTTATAATCATTTTAATAGTTATGGACATCAGAAGTACACACTCAAGAAAGACAATATGATAAACATGATAGAGCCCTGAGTTAAGAATCAAAAAATCTAGGTTCTAGTGCCCTTACTGCTATTTACTAGCTTGTATGATCATGCATAACAAACTTAATTACCCCATCCAAACTTCAGTTTCTTCATTTGTAAAATGAGTATAAAGATACCTAGTTTGCCTCCCTGGGGCATTTGGCATTGCTAGCCAGTGTCTTCTTATAAAGCCCAGTTTCCATTCCACCACTCTTTTCTGGTTCTCCTTAGATATCTCTGAGCATTCCTTCTCAATTGCAATAGTTCTTTCAAATATATATTTTCCTCAGAGTTTGGTCTTCATCATTTCCTCTTTTCATTATATATATACTCCTTGAATAATTTCATCTATGTTCACATCTTGAGCTATGTTATCTGCTGATGATTCACAGAATATAAGTGGCTGCTGAGTTCTACACCCAGCTGGCACCAGCCATCCCAAATTCATCATGTTTGAAAACTAGACTAATCCTTCCCCAGACCCTAGTGTATTCCCTCTTGTATCAGTTATCTATTGCCAGAACCATACCTCAGTGACATACAACAACAAATAAGTATTTATGGCTGATGTGAGTAGGAGCAGCTGGGGTTGGCTAGGTGGTTCTGCTGATCTTAGTTGGGTTTGCTCAAAAGTCTGGGGGGTTGACTGGTTATAAGATGATACAAGTTGGCTTTAACTGGGCTGGTGGGGATGTCTTGGCTTTGCTTTACGCATGTCTTCTCCTCCAGCGGGCCAGCCCAGGCATGTTCTTCTCATGATAATGGCAGACGTAGAAGAGTAGAAGTTCAATTATCTAAGAGTTTTTTAAAGCTTTCACTTGAATCACATCTACTAATACCTCAGTAAGTCACATGATCAAACTCAGAGTTACAGGGTGGAAGTGTGACCACAATTATGGGAGAGCACTGAGCATTGTAATGATATGGCAAAGGGTGTGGATATATAAAGAGGATGAAACATAGGTACCAAAAGTTTAAATTACCATACCCCTATATTCCTAAACTTAGGTAATGGTACCACTTTGGGAGCCACTAATTCTTCCTTTCACTTTATTATCTGTATCTAACTGTTCCTCAAATTCTTCAGATCCTCCAACCGAAATAACTCTGCAGGCCATCTGCCATCCTCCTTTTTTCTATCTAGTATGGTCATCCTCTTTAAATAAATAATTAGTTGCGAGGAAGGCACTATGTTAGAAAGGCAAACCCCTCTATCCTTCTGGTAGAGACAGGAGAGGTGAGTTCACTGAAAAGTAAAACGTACTGATGAGCCTCAGTTTTTACCTCTAGCTCTGATATTTCAAATGCCCACTTGACATTTCAATTTGGATACCTAAAAGACATCTCAAGTAGACATATTCAGGAAAAATCATTTTACTTACATACCAAACATATTCCTCCCCATCTTTCTGATTTTAATAAACTGTACCACTTTCTACCTGGATGCCCAAAAGCCTAGAAGTCATTCTTGATTCTTTCCTTTCCCTTACCCCTCACTATCTATTTCCCAGCAAGTCTGATGGCTGGGCCCCCAGAATAAAACTCCCAATTCACTTCTGAACAATTTTTGTAGCATGACCTAACTTCTAATTCACCTCCCTGTTTCCATCCTCCCTAGTCCCCTAACTAGGGTTCAAATGTCAGGCAGAAGAGTCTTTCTAAAACATAAATCCTATCATGTTATTTCCCTGCTCAAGATTCTCCAGTGGTTGTTCCATTGAATTAATAAAAAAATTTCTAATTCCTCAAAGTGGTTTACAAGGCCATGGATGCCCTAGTCCCTATCTACTCTGCCACCTTTCTCATCTACTACTCTCCTCTCTTCTAGCCTTTCTGTTGATTAAATATGCCTAGTTCCCTCCTACCTAAGGGCATTTTTAATTGTTGATTCTTCTACCTTAAAATTCTCGACCCCTAGTTATTACCCATTGGGTCTTTGTCTTTCACAGTTCAGCTTATTATTCCTCAGAACAGTCTTCCCTGAATCAAAATATAAATTAACCACCCACCCTCGTCCCTGAGTTACTGTCTACACATTACCCAATTTATTTCCTTTGTAACATATCAATCTTTGAAATCATCTTCATTTTGTTTATTTCTTTATTGCTTGCCTCCCTTGACTAGAAAGTAAGCTCTGTGGCTACAGGAACCTTGTCTGTCTCCTATACCACCATCATCCCAGTGCTTCAAACAGGAACTGACACAAATTAGATGCTCAATAAATATTTATTAAAAGAGTGAATGAGTGATGCACAAGGAATGGTCAGGAAAGGGACCCATGCACTGAAAGATACATCAGGCTATCAACTCTACTGATCAATATCATGAGAGATGACATTTCCACTAATTTGGTCATGACCTCTTCTCTTTCTTGGACAAATGTATTAATAATTGACTGTCAACTTTTCTTATTGGCTTTAGTGCCTTTCTCCTTTAATCCATTTCTACCCTTACACTAGAATTATATATTTTTTCCTCTATCTCCTCCCCTCCTCCACCTATTCCTCTTTTATTTTCCTCTTCTCCCTTTCTCTCTCCCCCTTCTTTCTTGTTTTGCTTATAGCTTTACTAAGGAAAAATTGCTATAAACTCAACATATTTAGACTTTACAATTTGATGAATTTTGACATTATTATATGCTCATGAAGCCATTACCACAATTAAGGCAATCAACATAGCCATTATCCACAAAAGCTTCCTCCTGATGCTTTGCACTCCACCCCACCCCCACATCTCCATTCTTAGGCAACCATTAGTTTGATTTTCAAGAACTTTATGTAAACAGAATCATCATTTAATATATTCTTAAGTCTCACTTCTTTCAGTTAGCATAATTATTTTGATATTCATCCATATTGATGTATATATCAATATTTCTTCCCTTTTTATTGCTGAGTAAGTATTCTATTGTAGTGGTAAACCAACTTTGTTTATTGATTCATCTAATTGATAGGCCTTTGGGTTATTTCCAGTTTTCCAGTGGGCCTACACATTTATTTCTCTTGGATAAATATCTATCAGTTAAATGGCTGGATTATATGGTAGAGATAGGGTTAACTTTTTAAGAAACAATAAACTGTTTTCCTAACTGGTTGTCTCATTTTACATTCCATCCAGCTGAGAGTCCTAGTTAGATGGAACTACTACACCAATGTGGTATGGTCAGTCTGTTTAGATTTAGCCATTCTAATGGGTTGTCTGTATATAATGCAAATTTAAATACATTGCCAGATGTGTTTTCAAATATTTTCTCCCAGTCTGTGACAACCCAAATGCCCAAAGGGCCTTAGCAAGGATACCTAATCTTTGTTTTCGTAACAGTGTATTTTGAGGGGCAAATTAAAAAAATTTTTTTTTGATGAAATCCACCAAATATGTGTGCCCTATTAAAGAAATTGTTGCCAAACCCAATATCAGTGAGCCTTTCTCCTATGTTTTCTTCTAGACATTTTGTAGTTTTAACTCTTACATTCAGGATTATGGGTCATATTGAGTTATTAGTAATATCTGTATAGGGTATGAAGTGAAATTTTAGAGTTTTTTTCACCTGAGGATATCCAATTGTTCCTCACTATTTGTTGAAAAGATTATCCTTTTCCAATGAACTGCCTTGGCACTTCTTCCAAAATCAATAGATATGTGTCCCACTATTTCTGGACACTTTATTTCATTCCATGGATCTATATGTTTAGCTTTAGGTCATATCATATTGTCCTAATTACTATAATAAATATTAAAGTCAGATAGTATGGTATCATAGAAAGATTATTTTGTCTTTGTCCCTGGTCTTGCTACAAAGCTCCTAAAACTCTTGTCTTTTAATCCATTTTGTGTTGCTATAAAGGAATACTTGAGGCTGGGTAATTTATTTAGAAAAAAGATTGGGCTCACAATTTTGATGACTGGAAAGTTCAAGATTGGGCATCTGCATCTGATAAAAGCCTCAGGTGGCTTCCACTCATGGCAGAAGGTGAAGAGGAACCAGTGTGTTCAGCAATTATTAATACGTGGCAAGAGAGGAATCAAGGGTGGCAGAGCTGCCAGGCTCTTTTTGATGACCAGCTCTCAGGGGAATTAATAGAGTGAGAACTCACTCACCCCCAAGGGAGGGCATTAATATATTCATTAGGGATCTGCCTCCATAACCCAAACACCTCTCATTAGGCCCCACTTCCAACATCGGGGATCAAATTTCAACATAAGGGTTGGAGGGGACAAACATCTACCATAGTACTTTGGAATTTCCTAAGCGATAAGGGTGACAGGAGCTTTTTTTGTTTTAATGAGTTAACTCTTGGTAGGTTCCTAGATAGCTTTAGGATAAGGGCTGGTTGTCAGAAAGATCAATCCTTGATTATTAATAGAAGCTTTGAACTTTTAGCCCCATTTCCACAATCTCCTGGAATGGGAGAAGGGCTGGAGATTGAATTAATAAGGAATCATCCCAAAGTGATGAAACCTCCATTAAAAAACCTTAAGCTATGGGGTTTTAGAGCTTTGGGTTTGTGAACACATCGAGGTGTTGGTAGAGTGGTGTGCTGAGACAGGGCATGGAAGTTCCATACATGCTCCCTCCCCCATACTTGCTCTATGCTTGTCTTCCATTTGACTGTTACTGAGTAGCATCCTTTATAATAAGTCAGTAATGGTAAGTAAAGTGCTTTCCTGAGTTTTGTGAGTCATTCTAAAAATTTTTCAAACCTTGCAGGGTGGGTTGTGGGAACCTCTCATTTACAGCCAGTTAGTCAGAAGCATGGGTGCCTGGGACTTATGATTGGTATCCGAAGTAGGGGCAGACTTGGGACTGAACCCTTTAACTTGTGGGATCTGATGCTAATCCCAGGTAGATACAGTAGTCTTTCCTTATCCAAGTGGGATATATTCCAAGACCCTCAGTTGATGCTTGGAACAATGGACAGTACTAAACCCTATATATTCTGTTTTTTTCCTAACATACATACATATCTATGATACTTAAAGTCAATGTCAAAATCAGGCCCTATATTATCCACCTGGACCTCACCAAGGATCCCTTACATATATTTACAAATTAACTCATTTAATCCTCATGAAAACCTTACAGGTAGTTCCTTTTATTATCCCTATTTTATAACTGAGGAAATAGGGGCACAGACAAATTCAATCATGGAGCTAGAAGTGGGCAAATCTGACCTTTCAAACTAGGCAGTTCAGCTCCAGAGCCTGTTCTTCTCATTACTATGATATATTTAATAACAACCTTTACAAAGCACAAGTAAAGATATGGTTTTCATTTTCATTTCTTTAGTCATATTTATAGAGTATAGTTATATCTAATTATGCTGCTTGCAAAAACCAAGCATGACTTCCATATTCCCTGTAGTGGGATTATGAATATATTATGAAAGGGAAGAAACAGAGAGAGGCTACTTGAAACGTTCAATGACAACAAAAAACTCACAAGCCACAGCATTTAAAACACTGGCTTAAAACTTAACCTTCCTTCAATGCAGCATTTTAGGAAAAACTATCAAATAAGTAAATTTAAAATAATTCTATGTGACATGTTAGGTTACATTTAGGTTAGTGCAAAAGTAATTGCAGTTTTGGCATTGTTGATATTTGCTGTTTGATATTGGAATACATTCTTAAATAAATGTGGTTATGTTATACATCATTTTAATGCACATTTCTCACTTTATGTTTTTGCCAATGACTTATTACTTGCTGTGTATTTTATATTTATTTTAGACTATGGAAATGATGTTAGACAAAAAGCAAATTTCAGTGATTTTCTTTTTTGAGTTCAAAATGGGTCGTAAAGCAGTGGAGACAACTCATAACATCAACAACACATTTGGCCCAGGAACTGCTAATGAACGTATAGTGCAGTGGTGGTTCAAGAAGTTTTGCAAAGGAGACAAGAGCCTTGAAGATAAGGAGCACAGTGGCTGGCCATCAGAAGTTGACAATGACCAACTGAGAGCCATGATCAAAGCTGATCCTCTTACAACTACACGAGAAGTTGCTGAAGAACTCAAGGTCAATCATTCTACGGTTGGTTGTTAGGCATTTAAAGCAAATTGGAAAGGTGAAAAAGCTAAATAAGTGAGTGCCTCATGAGCTGACTGAAAATCAAAAAAATGGTCATTTTGAAGTCTTCTCTTATTGTATGCCACAACAACGAACTATTTCTCCATCAGATTATGACGTGCAATGAAAAGCGGATTTCATACAAAAACCAGCGATGAAGCAGCTCCAAAGCACTTCCCAAAGCCAAACTTGCACCAAAAAAAGGTCATGGTCACTGATTAGCGGTCTGCTGCTGGTCTAATCCACTACTGCCTTCTGAATCCTGGTGAAACCATTACATCGGAGAAGTATGCTCAGCAATTTGATGAGACGCACTGAAAACTGCAATGCCTGCAGCTGGCATCGGTCAACAGAAAGGGCCCCAATTCTTCTCCACGACAACGCCTGACCACATATTGCACAACCAAGGCTTCAAAAGTTGAACAAATTGGGCTACGAAGTTTTGCCTTATCTGCCATATTCACCTGACCTCTCGCCAACCAACTACCACTTCTTCAAGCATCTCAACAACTTTTTGCAGGGAAAATGCTTCCACAACCAGCCGGATGCAGAAAATGCTTTCCAAGAATTCGTCAAATCCCAAAGCCGGATTTTTATGCTACAGGAATAAACAAACTTATTTCTCATTGGCAAAAATGTATCGATTGCAATGGTTCCTATTTTGATTAATAAAGATGCATTTGAGCCTAGTTATAATGATTTAAAATTCACAGCTGAAACTGCGATTACTTTTGCACCAACCTAATATATGCTTATACTATAGTTGCAATGACACTGTTGAATCTTTATATATTGGGAGAGTAAGCTGTTCCATAAAACTGAAATACTCATATGGACTTTACTTAGGGAGAACAGAATAATTGAGAGAGAGTAAATTTAATGTTAATTCCCAATATTAAGTATTCTTAATAATTTCCTGGTCACTAATTTAGTATACTTTTGAAGAACATAAAGACATTAAAAAACTATATAAAATAGGTTACCTGCATATGAAATAGAACTTTTTTGTTTTTTTCTATTTCTGAAGCTTGTGATTGTTGTTGCTTTGCAACTTGCTCTACAGCATTTGTTAATGAAGATGTGTCCTGGTTACATATAACTAGACAAAAGAATAAAGTACATAATAAAAATTAAAATACAGGTATTTTAAGAAAGTTATATTTCATTACTCAAAATCATGAAAATGTGATGCTTTTTTTCTCATAAATAAACTAAATTTAGAATTGGTAATTTTCCATTTCTAATTATAAACAAAACCAAAATCAAAGTCAATAATAATAGGCAATTCAAAGTTGCTTATTGCAATGTTATACCTGTTCCTTTAATGCATAAATGTTTTGATTGTTCTAATTTTTTCCCAGACCAGTTGCACATATATATACTATGATTACAGTGCTACCACAACAACTCTAGAGCAATTATAGTTGATGAATTTTCATTATAGGCCTGTATTTTCAGGCTGTTACACCTTTTCTAAACACTATGTATGTTTCTTCCTGGCAAAATTTAACTGCTTGCCTCTATTCTAATTTGCTATCAATTTTAACATAATTCACCTATCACAGTACTTTTTTGTTGTTGCTGATCTTTTAATTATTTCTTTCTTGAGATTGCTTCATTACCTTCTTTGGGAAGTCCCTGAGTCTTCTTTTCTATGTTGTCTGTCATTCTCCACGTCTGTAAACTCCTCTTTGCTCCTTTTTCATTTACCTTCTTTACTCCTACACAATAATCTCTATTGATAATCTTTCACTTTTGTTTTTTCCTGTCATGTTTTGGTGATTCTGAAAGTTAAATTAATTGTCAAACAGGTCAATGGGAATCTTGGTTCTCCTGCTTTTCAGCTGTTATGACCTTGAGTAAGTTTCTTAATTCCTTTGATACTCAGTGTCCTCATCTGTAAAACATTACAGGGCTGTTGTAAGTAATGTATGTAACATGCTTAGCACAGTACCTGATATATACTGAGTAATTATTATGGATTAGTAGCAGGTACCTCCAGTAGTATGATGAAATAGATTCTGAAACTAGAAGCAGAATCTGGGAGAAACAGTGATAAGAATGATTAGCAACTTCTGCCATGAATATGGAATGTAGGGAATACAGCACTCCTGTCCAGTGTTGTTTTGGCCAGGGTAACCCCTAGCACATTTACAATCATATTTTAGTCTATTTAAGAATAACTGATGAGATGAAGGAGTATTTTTCTCCTTAAATCACTAAATATCTTTACTAAAGATTACTCAAAAAGTGCTGGTGTACTAGTTACATGTATTCTCTAAAAACAAAATTGAAAGAATTGAAACCTGATACATAAACAAAAAAGAAAGAAAAACAAAGCTAAATTGCTTACTAAGTAAGCAGACTCAAATCTATCTAGAAATATCCTACAAAGCTAAAGAAATCCTGACAGCTTAACTAGCAGATTGTCATAATTATCCCTGAGAATTTATGATTCTTTTCTGTCACTTCATGTCACTTTCTTCAAATCTCACTTTGAACTTACCTCCTTCATGAAGTCTTTCCTGATTCTGAGACCATTCACTCTGTTCATACTGTGTCCTTTCTGCTTAACACACAGAAAGAACTGTCCCAAATTAGTGCTAATTAATCCAAATCTGATTTTCTTTCCAGCTCTTTTGTCTAGGTTTCACAGTCACAGACTTCATCCTTAATTCTATTTACCTCTACATTTATGCCCTTAATTCTACTTACCTCTACATTTAGACTTTGTCAATTAATAACAATGGTCAATAATTATATTTTTCTTACTTTGTGTTAGACACTGTTCTAAGTGCTTTAGATTAAAAAAAATTATATAGTGTTTACTCTATATCAGACAGTATTCTAAGAACTTCACAAACATTAACTCATTTAACTATATGAAGTAGGTATTCTTATTATTATTTTCATTTTACAGAAAAGTACAGTGAGGCACAAATAGATCAAGAAATTTACCCAGAGTCAGACAGCTATTAAGTGTCAGAGATGTGATCTGAATTCAGGTATTTTGTCTCCAAAATTCATGCTCTTTATGTCAGACTATGCTAGACTACCAAGATTATAAATTTTTTAAGGGAAGAACCATATCTTTACATATTACTCCAGAATCAAACAACAGCCATCCCTAGGTATATACCAGGAGATTAGTTCCAGGACACCAAACCAAAATCCCTGGGTACTCAAATCCCACAGTCAGCCCTTTGGAACCCGCTAATATGAAAAGTGGGCTCTCCCTATACTCGGGTTTCGAATCCCTTGAAGACTACATTTTCCATCTGAATTTGGTTGAAAACATCCTCATATAAGTGGCCCCACACAATTCAAAGCTGTGTTGTTCAAGGTCAACTGTATTTTGTATTTCTGTGTTGCTAAAATGCCACTTTAATCAACTTCCTCCTTTCTATTCTCATTACTACTATCCACATTTCTTCTTTGGAGAACTATTTCAGTAAAATGGATTGATAGAACTGTTGCAGTTTATAGACCTCCAATGGCCTAACGCCACAATATACATAACTGAAGAGGTAACCCAATGAGTTCTTCATGCTCTTACCTAGCAGTAAGTTCCTAAGTAAGTCACCCTTGTGGTGAGTCCCCATTTCTCTCTCCCCTGAATCATTGTGCCATTTCCACAATATGCCTAAGACACTGTGGGCACTATTCCCATTAAACTGTACATCTCTATTAACCTCAGTCTTCAGGAAAAGCTTAAGACTCCTTGGTCATCCCTCCTCATGAAGACCTACTCTTATTTGACTTGGTAAGTCCCTTAATTTGATCCTGTTACCCACTCCCAACCCTTTTATATCTTTCCACTGTGACCTCTGAAACTCATATATTCAGCAAAGTCCTATCCTCAATCTCTTCAGTGAACTTTCCCTTCACGTTTTGGATTTAAGTGAAATCCAAAGGTACTGCTTCCACATTCTCAAGCCACTAAGTCTAGAAGTGAGGCATTTTTCCTGTTACCACTGCCAAACCGTCATCCTTTTCTCCCTAAAACCCTCTCTGGTTTCTTTAAAATTCATACTATAGATTCTAAAAGTTTTACCTTTCCTCGTTGTTATCAATTGATTTCCAGATCTCCCCTCCTCGCTCCTAGAATATAGCATCTGACTTACTGTTTCTCTCTCATTCCTCTTCTTATTCTTTGATGTCTTCTCTCATCCATCCTCCCCAGCCACTTACAGAATATAATTGTACCTCATTCATAATCTCAGATTCAAACTACCTTTCAGTTTTCTAGCTCATTCCATCTGTAAGCACTGTTTAACCACACCAAGACTTCCAATTCCTTGACTCTTCTACCTTTGCATAATCCCTCAGCCTCTCATGTATTCTTCCCTCTTTACCTGGCTAAGATTCCTTTGCATTAACCCTCATTTCTGTTACAGTTCACTCCCTGTTATACTTCCCTGGAAAAACCCCAACCAGTTACTTTGCTTACACTCAAGTAGCTAAATATGCTTAAAGAAACACACATAACTGCACTGCAGTCTCACTTTAAATCAAGACCATTTAAGTCAAGTGAGCCCTCAGGAGTCACCAAGTTTTATAGACAATTGTTTCTCTCCTTCTCTGTCTGTAAACCTCCCACATCTCTTTTCCTTTCCTTTCAGTTGATAACCTACTTTTTTATTTAACTGAGATAGTAGAAAAAAAATCAGAGGGGTTGGTAAATTATCCATCTACCAGTCTTTTGAACCTGTACTCATATACTAGTCCACCCACTTCTTGAAATGAATAAGGTGTCCTTCCTCCTATCTAAGGCCAATCTTTCACTTCTGTATTCCTTTCTTACCTACTCAAGGACATTACTTCTTTAAATGGTCCTTCAACAAAATTTCCCTCTTTACTTGGTCAAATGTATCATCCTGAATGGCCCATCATATGTCAACAAACACCACCACCACCATCCTTGCTTGACACCGTAAACTCCTTCAGCTATTGACTCAATTGTTTATTCCCCTTTAAAGCCAACATCCTTGCTCTCCATTTCCCTTCCTCTCATTCTTGAACCCACTAGAACCAATCATTCACCATTCTACCTTTAAAGCTCTTATGAGTGTATCTATGACCTCCATGTTACCACATATAATGGAAAAGTTCAGTCATTTTACTTGACCTATTGGCATCACTTGACATATTTGAAAATTATCACCTTATTGAAATACCATACTTCTTGGTTTCCACAGCTGGTTCCTCCTTATCTTTCTCACTTATGTTACAGTGTCCTAGTATTCAGTCCTCAGGCTTCCTTCTTTTCTCACACTCATCCTACATGTGATACCATCTAGTTCTATGGCTTTAAAATCTATTTACAGGCTGACAACTCCCAAATTTATATCTCTACCCCAAATATCCCTTTTGAACTATAGACTCATATCAAATTGCCTACCTGATATCTCCACTTGGATTTCTAACAGGCATTTCAACCTAATATGTTCCAAACTGAACTCTTGATTCCTCTATTTCATCACCACCACTAAACCTGCTCCATCCTAGTCTTCTCTATTTCAGTAAATTACAAGTTCATTTTTCTTGTTGTTCAGGCCAAAAATCTTGGATTCATTAGCAAGAATGTCTCTCCAAGGGTGTAGAGCCCAGGGCAATTCAACCAGACTTGCCCAAGACAGTTATAAAGGAAATATTATTGTTAGTATTTCACAGGCTCTTTGGGAAATCCTAAGGACATCCCACAAGTAGGGAGCCCCAGGCTGCTGCCCCAATTAGGCTACCCAAAGGACAAGCCAGAACCTTGACTCTTTTCTTTTGTTACATGCTGCATGCAGTTGTTTTGGCAAAACTCACTGGCTCTACCTTTAAATTATATTGGAATCTAGTTGCTCCTTATCAATTTCAAATACTATCTTAGCAGAGAAGCCTTCTTTGATAACCTTTTTTAAAACATGACCTAGCCTCTTTCACCCTCCATTTCCTTGCTCTTCCTCAATTTTCTTAACAGCATCTATCACCACTGAAATCTTATACACTTGTTTCTTTTCTATATCCTTCTACTAATGTAAGCTCCACGATGACAGAAGTGGCTAGCACATAACAAGTGTCTAACTTTAGTCTATTCACTCCAATTCATCCTTTTCTGGCAGAATAATGCTCCCAAAGCACTGTTCTGATCGTGTCAACAACACAGACAATCTTTCAACTCCATTTTAGATGACATCTTCTTTGAGAAGTCTTTCTTGATCTTTCTGGGCAAATGTGATCTCTCTATTTTTAGAACAATTATTTCTATATCTCTATTATACCATGATAGATAACAGTATATGTCCTAGAGTAAGACAGAGCTAGTTTTTAATCCAGGTTGTGCCACTTACCAGCTTATTAGGTAAATTATTTCTAACTTGGGCCTCAGATTTCTTATTTGTAAAATAGGAACCATACTAGTACCTGCCTAATTAGGGTTATTTTGAAGACTAATGAAATAATGCATGTGGAGCATTTAGCAAATACCTGTCACACAGTGAATGATCAACAAATTTTTAGTCCTATTATTTTCATTATTTTATAGTATCTTTACCCATTAGACTATAAGCTTCAGGAATGCAAATACAGTGTCTTATTCATTTTTAATATTCCCTAAAATATTTGATGAAGTAACCTAAAGAATAAAGAAAATTAAATTTATAATACAATGAAAAATAAAGTAACTGGTACTTCTTTTTTTCTAAAGCAACATAAATTGAAGAACTCAGGTGATTATTTATTTAAGACAACTATTCATGAAATTCATGCTGTAAAATTAGGAAATTTTTAGTTTCTGTATTTCTGTCATAGAATGAAAAGAAAAATGAAAACAATCTACTGCCATCTACTGATAATTCATTAGAATTCCATAAATCAACCAAACAGACTTGAAAGACAAGACTGTCTTTTCAACTGTCTTTAAGAAAAATTAGAATAGTCATCCAAAAAGAATCACTTAATTGACTAATTAAAATGTATCATATACCTATTATATACCAGTGTCTTAGAATCTTCCGAAACTAGGGATTACTCCCTTCTCTGGATAGGCAATGGGATTAAATTTTCAGGACACTGAAAAAGAAACTAGAGACTTTGTACTATTCCTTACCTTCTTAAACAAGATAATATAGGCAAATTCATACATTATCCACATTGCTTCTAGCTTACTACCAATGGAGGGACGAATGTACAGACAGTGCTGAACTACCAATACATCTCTTGTTTTGGAGTATAGACATAAAGGAGTTGGTCTGCAGCTCAAATCTAAGCTTTAAAGGATGCTCAGGCAACTGTTTCAAAAGGTTTCTGCCTCTGGACCATAAATTATAGACTTTTGATGAAATATAGTCATAACTTATTTGCTTATATCATTCAGGATACTATGGGATAAGGTCTTTCTTTTTTTTCTCTAAACAAGAAAGCATGATTTCTAAGTCAAGAGGAGCTTTGTAATAGGTTAAATCATGGCCCCCAAAAGATATGTCCATTTACTAACCCCTAGAACCTGTAAATATGACCTTATTTGGAAAAAAGGTCTTTGCTGATGTAATTGGGTTAAGAATTTCTAGATGAGATCACCTTGGATTTAGGGTGGGACCTAAATTCAATGACAAATGAGAGACTGAATATGCAAATGGACAATGGCCAGAACATATATAAAAATAGAACTCTGACCCACACCCTGCAGCATCCAACCTGGAAAACCAACCTATTATCTACAGTAACCAATCCAGGGAGCCAGCCTGTTATCTATAAATCAGACTTGTAGAAAGTCAGACCACTATCTCCAGTAACAATCCAGGAAGCCAAACTATAACTACTTAGTCCAAATGGCTAGTGCTTCATTAATAACTGACAGCTTCCTTAACTTTTGTCCCCACTTCCAACTTGGGACCAATAAGAAAGAGCCAAATATGCACCCCTAACTAATCACATAGAATGCCCCACTTCTAGTTAGACTGCCTGCAGCTTCCCCCATGCCAACAGCCACTAATCAGGGCATACTCACTCCTCTGCCTCCATTTGACTCTGCCAAAGTACAAGAGATGGTGGCTGACTCCCTTGCAAGCTCTAAATAAATAGCCTTTGCTTGTTCTCATTTGATTGGCCTTCATTTATTTCCATACAAGTGTCCTTGTAAGAGAAAGGCAGAGGGATAGTTGAGACACAGACACACAGGGAAGACCATGTGAAGATGTAGGTATGGAGCCCAAGTCATGTAGGCCCTAGCAGAGAAATGCCTGGAGCCCCCAGAAGCTGCAAGAGGCAGAGGAACCATCAAAAGGTGCAAGGTCCTGTCAACACCTCAATTACATAATCTGGCATCCATAACTGGGAGAGAACAAGTTTTTAAGTCACTCAGTCATAATTTGTTATGGCAGCCCTAGGAAACTAATAGAAGCTTTTAACAAGGAAATTTGCATCTGTTACATGGCCTTTTCTGGAAAGACCCATAAACCTTAGTGTAAATGGCTTAAAAACAACTGTTCACAGTTTTTAAAAAGTTCTACTTTTTAGAGTGATAAGATTTGCATGCTATTATAAGAGTGTTTGGGGATTTCTCCAGTGGTTCCCCTTAAAGGCGGGGCACTATCTCTGCCCTCATAATTCTCTAAATCTCTATGATGGAGAAAGACACATAGTCAAATAATTCAAATGGAGAAGTAGAGTAGATGCTCTCTTAGCCCATCTATATTTAATCTCTAACCAGTTGACTTACTCTATTTCCTTTGTAAATCATAAGTGGCTAATTCCCATTTAATACTGAATGCTCATGGCTAGGAAACTGCTCTCTAGTAAATTTTCCTATTTCTGCTCTCCAGTTGAACTGTACAATCTTACAATGAGTTTCTTGTGTTTGTTCTCAAACCGTTTATGCCAATTGTACTTGATATGATGCTTTCATAATTTAATGTATGTAAATTTAATATTATGTAAACCCATGAAATACCATGGAAATAAAGTTTGTTTCTTCAAAAACCTATGTTTAATATTTTAGAAAGACCCAATAAAGGAGGTATGTGAGATAACTTAAAAAGATTATAAAGAATATATCTGTATTCAGATTGTTTCACAAGTGCCTTTAAATTATTTTCCTCTTAAAAGAATGAAATTTTGGAAAATCTTAGCTGATGGTTTAGAGGTATGGTTCATGCTAGAGATACAATGCAGAACTCTAGTCAGTAGACCATATGCAAAGAAAAGGCCTTGGACCTTCTCAACAAATGAGCATATAATTGTTTTAGATTAAAATAAAAAGTTTAAGGTATTTATGTTATACTTTTACATGATCCTCTGGTTTAAATGACTCTTTCCGTTTTCATTTAAAAAAAGCTTTATTTAGATATAATTTACATACCATAAAGTTCACCCTTATAAAGTATACAATTCAATGTTTAACCAACTTTTTCAATTTATTGCTTGGCTATGTGTTGAGATTGCATCTATGAGAGAGCTTCTTGAATATGAACAAAATACTAAAGAAGAAACTATTAATTCTACTTGGTGAGGGGATGGGAACTCAAAGATTATGTTTGTGCTTGAAGAGTCTTAAACGAGAAGCAGTTAAACAAGCATATAAGGGAAGGGTTTTCTAAGTAGAATGAATAGCAAATGTAAAGGATGAAATCATGTGGCTTATCCAAAGAACAGCCTTTATTTGAATGGCTTAGGAATAGGGAAGTTATTTTTTCAAAGCTAATTATGCATGTGAATCATCTATAGAGATGAAAACAAAACAAAACAAAAAAGCAAAACATGCTCAGGCCTGACTCCTAGAGATTGCAATTTAATGTATAGCTGGGGTGGAGCCCCTGCATTAATTTTTTTTTTTTAAATAAGTTCCACTTGTAGTTCTCATGTGAAGCCAGAAGTGAGAACCACTGGAGCAGGGTGATTTAGAGTGGGGTGAGGGAGTGTTAGGAGATGTGGCTAGGACCAGATAGTAATAGGAAGTGGTATGCAAATACAATATAAAAAATTCTCTCTTCCCTGACAGCTTCACTATTTTTAGATATTTTCTTTTCCATTTTTTATTGCCACTACTGTTGTACGAAAGAATATGAATTCCCATCAGTGTCTGAAAAAACAGAGATAAATGTTTTAATCCTGCTTTGTAACTAAAAGTCCTCTATTTTGGTTGAGGTAATATTTAACATAAAACAAGCTCAATGCAGAGAGTGCACTTTCTAATCAGGTGTACCATCTACAAAGAAAATAGAAATTTGATGAAAACAATTGCCAGGGATATTGCAGAGTGGGTTGCCATTTTAGGTTGGTGCTCCCATTCTCTAGTCAAGCACAAGAATACGCCCACCTCAATGGCTCCTCTAAACTCCCAGATATCCAAGATTTTCACATAAATGTTCTTCAGCACTTACTATATAAGCAACAACAGAGATAAAAGGGACCTCTCCTTCCATGATAACCAGTTCCACAGGAAGCCTCCTTTCTCTTACTCTTCAAAGGGTGGATTTTTCCCCCCTTTTCCCTTAGCACCTGCCTTCCATATAGTAGCTGCTCAATAGTTTTAAATAAATGAATGTCACACTCTTGAAGGACAGATCAGGGATGCTAAATTGTAACTTTTTCATGATTCTAGGAATTAGTGCCTTCTACTGTCCTATCAGTGGCACATACCTAAAAAGGAACATAGAGGCCGGGTGCGGTGGCCCACACTTGTAATCTTAACACTTTGGGAGGCCTCAGCCAGAGGATTGCACGAGGCCAGGAGTTTGAGACCAGCCTGAGCAAGAGCGAGACCCCGTGTCTACAAAAAAATAGAGGCGTGGTGGGGTGCATGCCTGTAGTCCCAGCTACTCGGGAGGCTGAGGCAGGAGGGTCGCATGAGCCCAGGAGTTTGAGGTTGCTGTGAGGTATGATGAGGCCACTGCATCCTAGCCCCAGGCGAGTGACAGGGCAAGGCTCTGTGTCAAAAAAAAAAAAAAAAAGACATAGAGGACGTCTGTGCTGTCAATGCAAGTGAAGGAACGAAGGAACTGTAAGTAATGAGTGTTGGTCCTATCGGCAAGGAAGGCTGGATCAGCAAAAAGCCAAAGGAAGAGAATCAACCAGCTTGTTTCTGGAAACAAATGAACAAACAAAAAAAACATGCAAAACTTCTTCCCAAGGAGGCCCATTACTTGAACCCTGGATGGGACAAGCTGCCAGAGCTAGCGTGACAAGGCTTGGGCTGTGGTGACTAAACCAAGCGTACTGATCACACTACTGTGTCAGCGAATCGTCCACAAGTGACCGGAAGAGCGGGCTTCCAGTGCGCTCCGGAAAGGGCTTCCCCTCGCAGAAGGCAGGCAGCGGTTTAGTCCCGAGGTCCCTCTAGGGCCCCGTCTGACTGGGCCCGCCGTCCGCGCCGCCACCTCCCTCCCACCATCACGGGCCCGCCGCCCGCGCCGCCCAATGCCCACCTCACACAGCCCGTAGCCCCGCCGCTCCGCCCTTCTCTTCCCCGGGCCTGAAGCACCTTGTGCCCCGCGACCCGTTTCCCGGCCCGGCCTGCCCGCTCCTGCCCGCTGACCCGCCTGGCTCCGGTCAGAGGGCCCCGGCGCTGCTCGGCTTTCCGTTCCTCTTCCCTCAGCTGAGCCGCGGGCTCCGCGGCCCGCCCACACCCGGAACTGCTGAGGCAGCGGCGGTCGCGCGGCGCTTAGCACAGCCCGGGCTTCCCCGCGCTCGCGCTCGCGCTCCGCCTGCCGCGTCTGCGCGGCGCGCGCCCGGCTGCCCGGCCCGGAGACCCGAGCTCCCTCCCGCCTCCTGCGGGGCCGCCTCAGCCGGCGGGTTTCCACGGGGAGCCAGCGACCTTGCCAGGCGGGGGGATCCGTGCAGCCGTGGCGAGGTAGGTGAGGCGAGGCGGGGCGGGTGTGGTCGCCACGCGGACGGGTTTGAGACTCCAGGTGACACGCTTGCCGCTTCTCCGTTTGGTTGAGGCGCAGGACGGGGTGGGGATCGCCACAGAGACCGCCACAGACGGGGTGTGCAATGGAAGGTGGAGCGTGAGGAAGCGAGGACCGGGGAATCCGCCTCTGGTGTGCGCTTGTCCCTCAGAGAGCCCCGCACGGGCGGCGAGTGGCGGGCGGAGGTACCGGCAGGTGCGGCGCCGCAGCCTGCACCCTCCTGAGCTGGGGGAACAGGGACCCGGCTGGGACACGCGGTGTGTGGAAACTCACAGTGCACAGGGAAGGAGGGCGGTCACCCACTCCAATCGGGCAAAATGAACTTCAGAGGGAGCCCGGTACGAGGGGGAGCGGAGGCTATGAGAGGCTGCAGGAGGAAACGGTCCGGGACAAATGGCGTGGCGTAAGGGGGTCACCGCGGAGAGACCCGCAGCCTGGGGTGGGCGGGCTGGGGCTGGAGGTGAGCAAATCTGCTCAGGGAGAATGAATAGCGAAGTAGGTAGGAAGCTCGTCTCCTCCAAATCGCAGTGGCTTTTGTGAACATCGCGAAGTGAGGAGTAGCATGTCGGTCCTGAAGGGAGGTCTCTGAGCCATCTCAGCTTTTGTCTCCCTAAAACGTGCTTTTCAGGTGCAGCGGCGTTTAAGCTCATGAACCTAAGTCCCTGCATGTGAAGTGATGTGACCTAACGTGAGTCATATCAGGATTAATGATATATCACTCAGGTTGACACCCTGTAATTAGAAAACAGGACTTTCTCTAAGTCAACAAGTAATTCTATACTTTTAAAATTGGCTCTGTACACAAAACAGAGGAACTGTTGTTCTGCTGGAAAGATGTTCCAACACTTTCACAGAAAGAATTAAAAGATGGCTTTATTTTAATTGTCATGGTTCTCTTATGACAAATAATAGACTAGCTTTTTGGGGAGGGGGTCTAGATTTACTATTTTGGTTATATTTTTAGATCAATGTAATTACTTTTTTTTTAATCCACTACAAATTTCTGTTGTAACTATGAGATTGAAATAATTTTATACTTTTACTAACACTAATTTTTCTTTGCAGGTGATTTACTTAGCATAAATACCTTCTTTGAAGGATGGCAGAAGTGGTTTTGATTGATCTCTTTGGCTTGAAGTTGAACTCTGAAAAGAACTGCCATCAGGCATTACTGAAGACATTGAATGCTGTCCAATACCACCATGCTACCAAGGCCAAGTTCCTTTGTATAATGTGTTGCAGTAACATCGGCTGTGAAAGGGATGGTGAACATGATAATTGTGAATTAGAAACAAGCAATGGATTATCAGTTGTCTTGGGAGAGTTTGAGACTGTTAGCAATCCCAGCATGGCTGCCTCTTTGTATACCATTAAACAAAAAATAGATGAAAAAAATCTGAGCAGCATTAAGGTAATTGTACCTAGGCACAGGAAGACATTAATGAAAGCTTTTATTGATCAGCTCTTCACTGATGTTTATAATTTTGAATTTGAAGATTTACAAATGACTTTGAGGGAAGACCTTTCGAAACAATCCACTGAAATAAACATAATCACAACTCAAGAACTGAAAGAAATCCAGAATGAAATAGAAACGTATTTGAGAAGTCTGCCAGCACTGAAAGGAGAATTAACTATTATCACTTCTCCTTTGATCCCAGGTATATTAAATGCTATTTATTGTTTTTATTGTGTACATGAAGATCCAGCTTTTCCTTAGAGGTTATTCACCTCTTACTTTTCTCCTTTCTTTTATTGACTATTGTGGGCTTATTGCCCACAACAGTTGCAACATAGACGTGTCATGAATGGCCTCGTGGTATCAGGGGTATCAAGGGATAACCTCTTCAAAGCCACCTTAAACAAATAAATTTGCTTTATGCAAATTAACCTTTAAGACAAACCCCCACCGCCCCCAGCCCTCATTTACAATGAGATTTATGACCCTGAAAATCTATTTAGGAAATTCTGAAACTTAACTCATTGGGACCTTCATAGAAGAGTGAAATTTAAAACAGTCAATCTTACTTCTTGGCTAAACAGTATTTATTTTGAGCTCTTTGCTGTTGGATATAACAGCATGGGACAGATGGGACAGAAGATATCCCTTAAAGAACAATAATGCCACAGGGAAGTTAAAACAAACACAAAGCAGAATTTAATAAGAACATCTTGAGGTACCAAATGCTGTAAAAATTAGAAGGCAGGTAAACAAGAGCAGGTTGAAGTGATCAGGGAAGATCTAATTGAGAGACTGGGTTTTGTAATGCTTTACAGTCTTGTATAGCATCTTTTTAACCTTTACTACTTATCTTCAACAGATATTTTCATACATGGATTTACTACAAGAACAGGTGGGATATCTTATATACCAACTCTTAGCTCATTCAATCTCTTCAGTAGCTCCAAACGGAGAGATCCCAAGGCAGTTGTTCAAGAAAATCTGCGTAGGTTGGCAAATGCTGCAGGATTTAATATGGAGAAATTTTACCGAATAAAGGTAAGATTTTGCTTCATGTTTTGGAAGATCTAAAGTATATTGTTGACTCTGCTAGTACTTAAATGGACTTTAATTAAGCTATTTAACTTTTGCATTTCGTGTTTTATCTAAAATTTTAGGATAATGTTGTGGTTGTTTTTCTTAGATTTATACATTATAACCTAAAGGTCAATTCTATTCTATATATACAATAAGTTCTCACTTAACATTGTTGATAAGTTCTTGGAAACTGAAACTTTAAGCAAAATGACTTATAATGAAACCAATTTTACTGTAGGCTAATTGATATAAACAAGGGTTAAGTTCCTACAGCATATTTCTGGTCACAAAACCTCACCAAACTTCTAAATAAAGACCATACATTTCCAATATTAAACGCTGAAATAAATGGGAGCTATACCTACATTTAAGAAAGATTAACAAAAACAAGTAAGATAACAAGTTACTCACTTATTCCAATTCAGGGTTGCTGGAGCCTATCCCAGCAACTCAGGGCCCAACTGTGGACAGGACACCATTCCATCACAGGGCACACACACACACCCACACTCACTCACATGGGGACCATGTAGACATGCCAGTTCATGTAACATGCACATCTTTGGGTTGTGGGAGGAAACCAGAGAAAAAACCCGTATTAGACATGAGGAGAATGTACAAACTGCACCCAGACAGTGGCCTAAATGGGGAAAGAATTTTTTTTTCCTCACCAACATTATAATGAATTGATGTGGAATGGAATAACATTATTCAAGGATGTGCTGTATATTTCATCTGGAGTCCTCAATTCTAAAAGTATAGTTAATTCTCAGAAAATATAGTGCCACTTCTCTTTCTGATTTAGGAGGGTAAGTGAATGGTGGAATAGAAAGGCCATTATTTTCTAACTCAACACTAGGAGGAACTAGGGTCATAACTGATGACATAATGTCTTGTTCCTTACAGAATTCTAGCTTTACTTGAGTCTAGGAAAAATAAAAATAGCATTAATTTGGTAATTCACTTTCTTTAATAAGAAAGTTAAATTTTCATTTTGTGGAAAGTGCTAGAAGGAGAGATTTATCCATCTATAGTGAAAACTGTTCATGATGATAGACTATATTGAATTTCATAATGGTAAAGCCTGCTTTTCTTTGAACAAAATATGCAGAGATTATAATGCCAAAAGCTTAAAAAGTTAAATAAGTAAATCTGATATTTTACCATATGTACAACTGGTGTATTTAATGAATGCCAGTAATCTTACACTGGTCATATAATTTTGTACTAAAATCAATACTTTCAGAAAAACTTATGGTAGGAGAAATCCTGCTTTCAAAACATTTTCATTGAACATGTTTGGTATTAATTAGACTGATCATGCCAATGACGTCTGGATTATGGGAAGGAAGGAGCCTGAATCTTATGATGGAATAACCACAAATCAGAGAGGAGTCACAATAGCAGCTCTTGGTGCTGACTGTATACCGATAGTTTTTGCAGATCCTGTCAAAAAAGCATGTGGAGTTGCTCACTCTGGTAAGTATACTTAATCAAGCGTTTAGGATTTTACTAATTTTGTAGTACAGGAAAAAATTATAATTTCTGGTGGGCATGACAAACAGTTAATTACATTACATTGTGATAAATGTAATGATGGGGTGGGGCACCAGCGTACTCTTATTATAGGGGCCGATAAAAGGAGTATCCAAGTCAAATTATATGAATCATGCTAGAATTCTCAAAGAAGACAGTACCTACGTTGATTGCTGAAGAATTTGTTGGATTTGGCTAGGTACCAGTGTTTCTCAGCAAGGGTACCATTAACATTTTGGGCAAGGTAATCTTACATTACAGATTAAGTATCTTTGACCCTCAAAATTCTTAATGTCAGTAGCACCTCCAGTTATAGTAAAAACCAAAACAAACAAACAAACAAACCAAACAACAACAACAAACATCTCCATGCTTTTCAAAACACTCCCTAGGGCAGTGGTACTGCCTCTGGTTGAGAATCCTTGAAATGCAGGCAACAAGAAATAGGAATGTTAGGCATGTTGCAGGAAGGTGTTCACACAGATGGAACAGGTGTAAAGCTAGGGAGGTAAAAAAAACAAGATGTTTTGTAAACTACATTTAGTTTAACTAACTCAGTGTATTTAACTGTAACTATTCTCTGAAGATAAGAGCAAAGAAGTATCTTTTGAATCTATATTATGTTAAGGTTATGGTATTTTATTTTCTGAAGGTCTTTTAAAATAGTATTTAGATTATCTAGTGGTTATGATTCTATAGGAAATGAGAGATGACCTTTAGAATTTTCTTCTACTTATAAATCTATGACTACTTTCCTTTTTAGTACATAGGAAAAAAAAGAAGCATATTTTTCTTTTGACTAGCTGAAGTATTGGAATTGCATGAGAAATCAAGTTTACTAAAAGAAATTGTCAAAAAGTTATTTAAAATTTTAGTCTTGGCTCTTGGATATAAAAGGGGAATATTATTTGTTACTTCTTGGGCTTTAAAACATTTATTTTAAAAATATCCAAGATAAAGCAGTCAAAATGAAGTTATAAATGTGAATTTTCAACTCAATAAATTTATTTTGAAATAGAATGTAATTAGGTACACTGTATACTTGTTATTTTATCAGATATAAAAAGTGTAAAATCCTATGGGACTAATTTAATAAAAATCATTTAACCAGATGTGTATATATGCATATACATTTGCTGTAGGAAAAAAATCAAATAGGATGTAGAGGAATTATAGGTGAAAGGAGAATTAAGGAAGATCTCTGAGGAAGAGAGCTGCTCTTATCTCTAGGAAATCCCTGACAATATTTCTCTTTAGCTCAAAATACCTATATCCAGTTGCTTCCCTGTGAATATCACTGCCTACATATTCATAGGTGCCTCAAAGTCATTGTGCCAAAAACTCAATATTTTTTTCCTAAAGCCTTCTCTACCACTTAGGTTTCCTATTTTGATTATTAATATCCCACCTACTTACAGACCCAGCTAGAAACTTGATCTTTTCATTCTTTTCTTCCCATAGCCACATATCCAGTGGGTTACCAGTGGAGGTTGGACCTGTAACCTAAGTACTTTTTGCTTTGGTCATCTCCTCCCTTTATCTGGAAAGATTGATCTCTTTGCCCGAGTGCCTAGCTTTAGAAGGGTATGTGTATGGAGTGCTGAGGGAAGGAGTAAAGGAACTCCTTATTGGCCAAGCAGATCAGCTGAATCAAACTCAGATACAGGGAATAAAGGAGAAATGCAATATTCTTAGCTTTCTGTCTTTGGCAACTAGATGGGAGCAGAAGTAAAGAAAATGATTTTATCTTGGAACTCCATGGGATCCAGTGCAGCAGAGACAAAACTAGCAAGGGTATGATAGTCTAGGCAAATGGGAAGGGTATGAAAGGGGACTATTAATTGAAACATAACAGATATATTTTAATATAAAAAGTGAGGGACAGATGAAAACTACAAAACATTGCTGAAAGAAATTAAAGAAGACACAGATAGATGAAGAGAAATCCCATGTTAATGGATTGGAAATTAGGAAAATATAAATCAAAACCACAAGGAGATATTTCCTCACATCCATTAAGATGACTAATATTAAAAAAATCTCAGAAAATAACAAGTGTTGTTGAGGAAGTAGAAAAATTTGAACACTGGTGTACTGGTGGTGGGAATGTGAAATAGTGTAGCCACTAAAGAAAACAGTAATTTCCAGCAATTTCCCTTGTGGGTATATATCCAAAGAATTGAAAGCAGGAATTCAAAAAGATATTTGCACACCCATGTTGATAACAGCATTCACCATAGCCAAAAGGTGGAAACAACCCAAGTGTTCATTGATAGATGAATAGATAAGCAAAATATAGTATATATAATACATACAGTGGAATATTATGCAGCCTTAAAAAGGTAGGAAATTCCGACACATGCTATAATATAGATGAACTTTGAGGATATTAGGCTAAGTGAAGTAAGCCAGTCACAAAAAACCAAATACTATATTGATTTCACTTATATAAGGTCCCTATGGTAATCAAATTCATAGGAACTAGAAGAAGAATGGTAGTTGCCAGAGGCTGGGGAAAAGGAGAAACAGGGAGTTATTGTTTAGTAGTTATAGAGTTTCAATTTTACAATATGAAAACATTCTGGATATTGGTTGTACAGCAATATGAATTTAACACTTTTGAACTATACACTTAAAACAGTTAAAATGGTAAATTTTATGTGTTTTTAATCACAATTTTTTTAAAATATGAAAAATAAAATGAGAGAAGATTAAGAAACTATAATCCCATTGGAAACTATAAGTATAGGACATCTTTAAAAGGAAGAGAAAGGAAACTCCTATTAAATGTGTCTTCTGTGTCAGGTGCTTTGTATAATATATCTCATTTAAAAGCTACACTATAATGTAATAATTAATTTTGTGGTTCATTTATTATTTATGGACTTTGAAAAATATACAAACTAAATCTGCTCATTGTTACCTTAGACATAAATTGTGTTGAAGTTCTGTTATATTTTAACTTTCCTTATCTCTTTTTCTTCTTATTTACCAGGTTGGAAAGGTACTTTGTTAGGTGTTGCCATGGCTACAGTGAATGCTATGATAGCAGAATATGGCTGTAGTTTGGAGGACATTGTTGTTGTACTTGGGCCATCAGTAGGACCTTGCTGTTTTACTCTTCCAAAGGAATCAGCAAAGGTATTTCATAATCTTCATCCTGCGTGTGTACGACTGTTTGACTCTCCAGATCCCTATGTTGACATCCGTAAAGCCACCAGGTATGTTTGATTTCATTCTGGAATTGCAAGTTTGGTTTTTGCTATTGCCCTAAAATGAAAATTATTTTAGAGAACAAAATAACATTAAGAAAAATTCAGGTGGCAGTTATTTAAGTAGCTGACATATACATGTACACAAAAACTCATTTTAAATATGAACTCTATTTAAGTTTAAATAACAGAAATTTTCCTGTCTGGTATCTCTTATTGATTTAAAAGTGAAGGAAGAAACAGTGACATTTAGTTTTAAGACATCTACTTAAACTTCATATAGAAAAGTTGGAATGTACTTTACTTCACAACCATTCCTCAGCTAAACTCTCCTAAATGTAATAAACTATCAGGAAGCTGATAGTTTGAAATTTTTCTTATTCTCTGATTAACTAGAGGAATATATTTCTTAGGAAAATATTAGATAATATAAACATGAGATCACTTTCAAGTTTTTTTTTTACAATTTCTTGCATTTTTCAATCTATGAAGTTTTGCTATTAGTATCTGTTGAAAATTGTTTGCCATTACTACAAAGGAAAATTGATATTTGATTTAAATCATGTTTCTATTCCAGTCAGCGAAACTTTACCCAGATTCAGCCTCATTTAGTACATAAGTAGAAAGGTTGAAATTGATTCTTGTATGTGACTTGTGGAATTAGGTATCACTAATTTGTAGTCATATTTCATATCATGAAGTGTTTATGGAGAAGCAAGTTTTCTGTGAAAAAAATTGGTTAGTAGAAAGAAATGAGATGGAGGACCAGATGACTAAAAAGTACACTCTTTCTGAACCAAATGAATTTTGTTTGGTATCCTGGTAACTTTAGAAGTTTCTTCAAAAATAAGTACTTGATTTTTACTATAAAATTATGAAACCAAATCATGTCTGCAGGACAATATGGAAGGTTGTACAGTTCATATATGAACTTAGGTGATAAATGGTGATAAAGTTAACCTTTTTCTGACTAGTCCATGTTCTGTAAGTGAATAACAATTTGCATTATTCCAAGAAGATCTTTCCCAGAACTCTTTCATACCAATATCCATACTTTTTTCATATTGCTTTGGCTATAGGTAAAATAAACTTTTGCTCTCTTGTGAAAAATCTTTATCCTAAGGATTCTTCTAGAACGGGGAGGAATTCTTCCACAGAATATTCAGGACCAGAACCAAGATCTCAACCTCTGTACATCCTGCCATCCTGACAAGTTTTTCTCTCATGTCCGAGATGGCCTTAATTTTGGTACACAGATTGGCTTCATATCGATTAGAGAATGAGGTACAGTTGGTTCTCTCTTCTCTTTCTGGTCTCTTTCTCTGTCTCTTGTCCCCCTCACCTTCTCTCCCTCCTTTTCTCCTTTTTCCTCTTTCAGTCTTTCCCTCCCTTCATTTTTTAAAATAATTAATTATATTTAACTTTACTCCTTTATTCCTATAGGAAGAATTAAGTTTTATTTTTTAAGCAATGTAATAGTGTTAGACAAGTTCATTTTCAGTAACATACTCTATTATAAAGAATAGCCACTCCTCTTTTGAGTTAACGAGGAATAATCAGGGTGGTTTATGTTAAAGTTATGAAAATAAAATAATTTAATCTTTAAAAATCCTATATTTATATTCTTTATCTCTACTATGTACTTGATATCTGTAAATTTACTATCATAACATTCTTATAGCTTTCATTTTTTTAAGAAGAAATCTTTGCATAAATATTCTAATTCTAGAATAATAAGTAATCTTCACATAAACAAACAGGCTTGGTTTTCAACTAGCTTTCCAACTGATTATCTATAGCTGGAGTTGATCAAATTTTTCTTTTAAGGGCCAGATAGTAAATATTTTAGGTTTTATGGGACATACAGTATCTGTCTCAACTACTTAAGTCTGCCATTATAAAGCAAAAACAGACTGATACTACAGAAATAAGTGAGTATGTCTGTGTTCCAATAAAACTTTATTTACAAAACAAAAACAGATGAGTAGCTAGATTTGACCTACAGGCTATAGTTTGCTGACACCTGATCTACAGTCATAGAACTAGATTGAGTGTAATTTCATTAAAATAGTATTTATGGAGATGGTTTTGTTAGAGCTATACAAAAATACTTCATGATAGTGATTTAGCACTATCTCTTTAGCATATATGTAATTTTCCTGAAGGTTGCTTTTAACTGAATGAGTATTATTTTCAGTCTTTGCAATGTCTTTAGTTCTTTAATATACAAAAAAACTTTAACAGATTCATGATTCTTACCTTTATATTCTCTTAGCACTAATAAGGGTCTCATATTTTATTTCTATATATTTTACAGATACTTGACTGGATTCTTGCATAAATATTCCCCGCTTCCTTTCAAATTGACTACAAGAGATAAATTTAGCTGTTTGATTTATTTAAAACTAAGAGGATTACAATGGATAATTTATCTGTAGGTTATATTTTTACTATTATGCAAAGCCAAATGATTTTCACTTAATTCTAACAATAACTGACAAAAAATCAGTATGATATAGTTTTACAGTAAATGTTTTATAGATGAAGATTATTCTTAAGATTTGTCCTCCCTATTTGTTACATAATCAAGAATAGGTTTGTTCAGTTCAGTATTTATTGAGCATCCTCTATTTGTCAGGCTGTGTTAAGCACAGGTGAATCAAAATGAATGACTTTTTCCCTTTGAGTCTGATGTAGGAGAGGAGATAAACACTTCTACAATTTTAATAGCAGTAGAAGAGTACAGAAGCAGTAGGGATTAATTTTGCCCAGAAGGCAGGATAGAGAAGTTATTACAGAGAAAATCCTATATCACATGGGCCCAAAAGATGTATAGACTTTTGACAAATGAGGAACAACCATAACAGGTAGAGGGAATATCGTGAACCAGGGCATGAAACTGAAAGTGCATAACATGTTATAGAGGGAGAAGGGTGTAGGCAGGTGTTAGGACCCGAAAAACAGTTTGTAAACAGATTAGTAAGGGTCTTAAATGCCATGTCAAAGAGTTTGGAGTTTATTTTGCAGGCAATGAATAGGCATCAAAAAAAAAAAAAGTAGGAGAGTGTGTTCATTTCCTTGGCATCGTATTTAACTAGATAGATTCAAATTGTGTGAGACCAAAGCAGAAAGACTAGATAAGAGGTGGTCAAAATATTTCAAAAAAGAAATAATGAAAATCCAGTGAACGCAGTGGAAATTAAAATGGAGAAGAAAGTAAATGGATTAAAGAGACATTTCAGAGATAGAATCAGTAATCCCATTACTAGATAATGGAAGTAAAAGGTAAGGAAGAATGGAGAAGTCAGTGATGACTGCAAGATTTGTCTGCTTGGTTAACTACCAAGAGTGGCAATAAAGGGAAGGAGGCAGTTTGGGACAAGGGAGAAGGATATTGAGTTCCACTTGACACAGAATGAAGTGCATTAAATATTTGGTCAACAGTTAGAAATACAGACCTAGAACTTGGGAGGGAGCCTGAGACAAAGTCACACATTTGGAAGTTGGCTATGCAGAGATAATGCTTGATTCTATTGGAGCAAGTTGGATAATCTACGCAGAAATTAGGGTGAGAGAAAAGGAGGTCCAAGGATGAAACCTCATATAGCACCTACATTTGAAGAATAAGAAGCTAAACAAGTAAGTCAACTGAAGTAAGAAAAAAAATAGGGTATAGTTGTTTAGTGGAAGTCAGTGTAGGTGTGGGAAGTACTCAAAAGGAAATCTTCAGGGTTAAAATAAAGTGAGAACTGAGAAGAAAGCAATGGTTTAACTGTATTAAAGCTATTCTGTAGGCAGTGGTGGCAGAGTCAGATTTCAGTGCATCGAGGAAGAGGGTGTGTAAAATGTCGACTCTTCTTCAACAGTATTTACTAGAGAAGAGAAAAACCTGGGGATTGTATCTTGAAGGAAGCAAGTTTGTTTTGTGGATGAATGGTTTTGGGTATGTTTGTAAGCTAAAAAGAGTTAAGCTACTTTTCATTTAGGAAAAATGGTATATTTGTTAATGTAAATTGTTACATTGCATCTTAAAAATTTATTTCATACATGTATTTCCTATATGTATATGCAGTAAAATAACAGCAAATAACATTTTTTGGTATTTACAAAGGACTTTCATGTACCTCACCTCACTTTACCTTTATGTAACCACTCTGAAATAAATAAGTCAAATGTTACCCCTGAGCCTCACTGTGGTGGAAGTCAAAGTCACATAACTTGTGATGAAGTAAGATTTGAACATACACATATTATGACTCCAGATCTGCTTTCAGATTTTACAGTTAGTAAAAACTATCTAAATTATATTTTTATTTTAATTTTTTTGTTAACATCGTTTATTCATATATTCAGTCCGAATTTTGTTGAGGTACTGGGATAAGTTAAAAAATACATAGTTGTAGCCTTCAAGATGTTTAATATCCAGTGAAAAGTGACAGTCAATAAACCAGCAATCTCAGTACTCTGTGTTGTGAGGTTGCCACAATCTTTTACCTTGTTTACTTTAATTCTCTGCATTCCCATAGCCTGGTGTGAAATTTAAATAAAATACCTCATTCCTTCCAATTCAGGGAAGGCATTAAACACAAATCATATGATAGAAATTTTGAACTCCTGCAAAATATTCTTTTTTGTAATGATAACAATAAAGATTAAGGAATACTTTCACATATTGACAAAGGTTGATAATTTTCTGATTCTCCACTGAACATTATTTTGTTTGAAGTTTATAAATTTACAGAGTGTTAGGCAGATATATTACACTTTATGTACCACAACATTGTAAAACCAAATAAAAATTATTTTTGATTATTTATGATTTTAGATTATCTGTGCCAAAGTATATAATGAAAAGTTGTCTCTTTGTTGTTTTGCTGAGTGAAAAGTATTGATTCAGTAACTCAGAAACAGAACTACTACGTTATTAAATAATCATATCTTATTTGCTTCTAACACACCTGTCACTCTGAAGCATTTGTATGTAGGTTTCTTGAACTTTTGGAATACAAGAACAATGATGATTTCTAGTAAGTTAAGGTTTGTTTTTTAATCTAAGTACTGCTACTAACTACACAGAGGAAATATTCTTTGCTATTTTATTAATAAGAGACATTAAGTTTATAAATAAAATGAGGGTTCATAACATGACTTTTTAGAAGTACTGACTATCAAACTAAAATTTCCTGGACCATTTATCTAATTCTAATTTTAACTTGTGAAGAATAGGATAGTGACTAAATATGCTATCCTCCAGTGCTTTACAAACAAATGAAATGATCTCACCACTAGGAGGCAGTATTTCTACAAGTAGCTCGCTCTGGTTTTTGGTGTAAAGTTAATCTCTGTATTTATGTGTACAAAAAAAAGGGCATTTAAAGTTAGTGAATTTATTGCTGTTACTTTAGGCACAGCATATTGCAGCTCAGGTAAATGAAAGCATTTAGGAGCCTTCACCCACCTCGATCTCACTTCTTTCGAATCTCTAGTAACTGCTTTTCTGTAAGTACACTCATGGGAGAAACTCAGAAAAGCTTATTCTGTGTCACATGACAAAAAATAAATAATAGCCATGTATTCAGAAGCTGGAAGAAAAGATAACAGTAACCATATGAGTTATATTATTTTATATCTCAAAGTGGGATTTGATATTTGTTTTCACTTGGTTGTCCTAAAGTTATATATACGATATATCCATCTTTTTAGTGAAAAAGTCATCTGTTACCAGTTATCTGTGTGTTTGTGTGTGTATGCAAGGGCCTGTTATGTATGTGCTAACTGGTGAACAAGAAATATGTGTGTGTTAAATATGATATATAGCCCCTTTGCCCTAGCTAATATAAATTCACATATACAAAACACATTGGATGCCGTGGAATCATAGATTTCTTCCTTTAACTTTTTTATAAATTGTGCAATAAAGAATTAGAAGCATGGTTCATATGCCTACTAGATGTGCTTATGGGAACCCTGGTCTAGGTCAAGTACACTTCCATTTTAAGCAGTGTTTTTAAACTTACTTGTGATTTTAAAGATTAGGCAGCTGCTATAAGCAATGCATTGTTCTGTGCTAGGTCATTGCTTAACAAAGAAAAAAGAAATCTGCCAGTACTACTTTTTCCAGATCAACACATTTAGCTTGAAGTCACAATGATTATATGTCAGCTGTGTTGAGACAAACTTTTTATACTCTCCTTAGATGCATTTTCTTTGCAGAGAAAGAAATGCTTACATCACATTCCATATGACCTTGTGCCAAGTGCCTGAGTTGAGCTAGGTCCCTTCTGTATTTGGAGCAGGCTTTTTGTTTTATTTAGTTCTCAGAAGGCTGGGGTGTCCAGTTACTGTATTTTATTAAACAATTAAAATTTCCAGCAGGCTCAGTAGCTCAAAATGCCACCTTACTTTCTAACCATAAAAAAGTATGAATTTCATGAGAAACATTTATAGAAAATAAATCTGTTCATGGTAACAAATCTATTTGTTTTTAATATCCTTCATTTTCTTAATTCTGCTTAACACATTGCTTTAGTTTACATCTCACTATGCTTCCCTTTTCCTTAATATCCTTAAGCACGCGTATACCTGATATTTCATATTCATAGGGTAAATTCATTCTTTGAATTTTCTACATTTATATTCATATCCAGATTTGGCTATATGGTTACCTGTTGGACCTATTCTATGGTTTCTCAAATACAGCATCCTCCAAACTTAACATCTTCCCTTCAAAACCTCCTCACTTCTGGTGTTCTATCTCATAGAATAAAATCATGCAGGTGCCCAGACAGAAACTCTGGAGTGTTTCTGAATGCCTCTCTTTCCTTCCCCCCTTCCCTTCCCACACTACTTACTTTTTGTACCTACCATCTGTTCCCATGTCTTTCTCTCAACTGCCACAGACATTCTGGTCATCATCTCTCACCTACGTCATTAGAGCAGCCTTCTAAGTAGTCTTTCCTTATTGAATCCCTCCTTACAGTGCCATTATTGATTGTTTTAAAATGGAAATCTGGTCATATCCCTCAAAATTTTTCATGGCTTCTCACTACCTCCAATATAAAGATCTCACCAAAGTTCATAAGTGCTGTCACAATCTTGCCCCTGCTTACCTCTTCAATTTCCACCCCTCCCCTCTCTACACCACATGCCATTCTGTACTTTTTTCATTTCCTAGAATATGCCATTAAGCTAGGTCAGACCAAAGAGGTTGGTTTGCATTCAAAGACTGATAGAACTCAGATTTTATTCAAGATTACTTTCACTTAGGCTCTTTACTCAATTAGCAAACAGGCATTACCAAGGACATATATAATATAAGCATTTAAGTGAATGGATCCAACACTCAAGTGTCTTCCTAATTTCTCATGGAGATTTGGCCAAAATCCAGTTGTCAATGTAATATATACATAGTGAATAGTATGCCAGGTCACACACAGAAGCTCAGTAACTTTTGTTGCGTTAGGCAGGGTGAGGGGCCATGTGAATGCTCAAAGTTCTACCTTGAACCATATAAGGAAAGTTTTTCTGTATCTAAAAGTATGAACAATACTTTTTTCTGTGTGACTGCGTCAATAGCAGTTATCACCATGATCTTCCACAGCCATGTTGTCTCTTGCCTTCTGGCTTTGTACATACTGCTGGCTCTATATGCACAGTAGTTCTCGACCCCACTTCTCTTAAATAACTCTTAAACATCCTTCAAGGCTCAAATCAGGGGTCACTCTTAAACATCCTTTAAGGCTCAAATCAGGGGTCACCTCTTCCAGAATATTTTCCTTGGTTGTTTGCTTCATTAGCATTCATCCTGAGCATCATTTTTTATGGTCCTTAGTGAAATGATTTTTAAATGTTGGTCTCCTTAAAACACATCTAACCCACAAGGATGCATTCAGACTCAAAGTGAAGGGATGGAAAACAATATTCCATGCAAATGGAAGCCAAAAGAAAACTGGTGTAGCAGTTCTGATTTCAGATAACTTAGTCTTCAAATCAACAAAAGTAATGAAAGACAAAGAGGGTCACTATATAATGGTAAAGGGTACAATTCAACAAGAAGACATAACAATTCTAAATATTTATGCACCTAACTCAGGTGCACCCAGATTCATAAAACAAAATGATAAAATGATCTTGATCTAAACAAAATGATAAATAGAACCATACTAGCTTGGGACTACAACACCCCTCTGACAGAAAGGACAGATCCTCCAAACAGAAAATAAACAAAGAAACAATGGACTTAAACAGAACTCTAGAACAAATGGGACTGACTGGTATTTACAGAACATTCTACTCCAAAACCACTGAATATATGTTTTTCTCATCAGCTCATGGGACATTCTCTAAGATTGACCATATCCTAGGCCACAAAGCATGTCTCAACAAATTAAAAAAAAATAGAAATTTTACCATGCATCTTCTCAGACCACAGTGGAATAAAATTGAAATCAACTCCAACAGAAACTCTCATCTCTACACAAAATCATGGAAACTAAACAACCTCCTGCTGAATGATTATTGGATTAAGGAGGAAATTAAGATGGAAATCAAAAGATTATTTGAACTAAATGATAAAGGAAACACAAGTTATCAGAATCTGTGAGATACAACTAAAGCAGTCCTGAAAGGAGAATTTATAGCCTCTCCTGTAGGAGGCTTCTGGTCTGATACAGGGAGCTGACTGGAGACTGTGGCCTTGCACTGGAGAGAGCACAATGGGGTCCTGCTGGCTTCTGAACCCTGGGCACTATGGTTAGTGCCATTTAGAGGTCCCAGCTCCCGAGCACTATATTTACCTGGGGGTCAGAGTCATTGCTGCCACCTCCCCATTGCTCCTGCCAGGCTGGAGAGGGAGCAGGGAGGCCAAGTGTTCTTGCACAGCCTGTGGCCAGTTGCTGCATACCCCCAATGCTGCTCGGGGACCCAGACAAAGCAGGTGCCCATGGACCTAGCACCTACTCCAGCCACTTGGATGGCTCTGCCCAGCCACAGCTGCTGCAGGTCTTAGGCAGAGGACATGCCTGTGATAGCAACTGCCTGGGTAGCAACACCACCACCTCACCTAGGCAGAGTGAATGCCCATGCTGCCAGGCACAGACTTCCCCCATGGGCCCATTGCCCATGGTGTGCCCATGGCAATAACAAGAGAAGAGGAGACGCAGGAGGGGAGGAGAATTAAAGGCTCACAGTACATCCACACCTCTCCTGCCTGGTCAATCTTCCGGAACAGGACTCAAGCCCGTCATCCAGGGACAGCTCCCTTTCTTCACTGAGCAACAGAGTTCCCAGCAGAGGAGATCAGGTGTCCTACAAAGCTATTAACATCTGTTTTGAACTGAGAGAAGAGGTACCAGATGAGAAGGAACCAGCATAAGAACTCTGGCAACATGAAAAAACAAGCTGTTTTGACACCCCTCAAAGATCACACTAGCTCTCCAGCAATGGACTCCAACCAAAAGCAAATTGTTGAAATGTCAGATATAGAATTCAGGGTGTGGATCACAAGTAAGATCAATGGGATTGATGAGAAAGTTGAAAACCAACATAAAGAAATAAAAAAAAATCAAGTTATGAATGAAAAATTAACTGAAGAGACAGATAATATAAGAAAAATATAACAGAACTTCTGGAAATGAAAGAGTCATTTAGGGAATTTCAAAATAAAGTGGAATGTTTAAACAGCAGACTACACCAAGCATAAGAAATAATTTCAGAGCCTGAAGAAAAGGCCTTCAAAGTAACCCAGTCAATAAAAAATGAAGATAAAAGAATCAAGAAGAATGAACAGTCTCTTTGAGAAACATAGGATTATGTGTAGCAAACAACCATAAGATTCATAGGTATCCCTGAGGGAGAATAAGAAAAAGCAAAAATCATGGAAAACTTATTTGAGGGAATAATGGAGGAAAACTTTCCTGGTATTACTAGAGATTTAGACATCAAGATACAAGAAGGTCATTGAACACCTGGAAGAGTCAAGGTAAATAGCACATCACCAAGGTATATAATCATCAGTCTGGCCAAGGTCAAAGTGAGGGAGAAAATCCTACAAGCTGTGAGATGAAAGCATCAGATAACTTACAAAGGAAAACGCATCAGATTTAGGGCAGACTTCTCAGCAGAAACCTTTCAAGGCAGAAAGGCTTGGGGGGTCCCATTTTTAGTTTTCTTGAACAGAATAACTGCCAGCCAAGAATTTTGTGTCTTGCAAACCTAAATTTCATAAATGAAGGGGAAATAAAGTCTTTCCCAGACAAGCAAACACTAAGAGGATTTATCACCACTATACCTACCCTACAAGAAATGCTTAAAAGTGCTCTATACATGGAGCAGAATAATCCATACCCACCAGTGTAAAAATGCCCAAAATTTAAAATCCACAGCTCTTGTAAAACAGTAACACAAGGGAGAAAGCAAAGAAACTAGGTAACAATCGACATGATGACCATAACAGTATCTCATATATCAACACTAACATTGAATATAAATGGTCTTAATACCTGACTTAAAAGATATAGATTGGCTGAATGGATTAAAACAAAACAAACAAAACTCAAGTGTGTGCTGTCTCCAAGAAACCCATTTAACTTGCAAAGATTCTCATAGACTCAATGTAAAGAGGTGGAAAAAAATATTCCACCCAAATGGAAACCACAAGTGAGCAAGAATAGCTATTCTCATATCACATAAGATAGACTTTAAATCAATAATGGTAAAAACAAAAAGAAAAAGATGGTCATTATTAATGACAAAGGGACCAATTCTAGAAGACTATATAACAATCCTAAGTATATATGCAACTAACACAGGAACTCCCAGATTCATAAAACAAATTCTTGTAGACCTAAGGAAAGAAATAAACAGCAACATCCTAATAGCCCGGGACTTCAACACTCCACTGATAGAACTAAACAGATCATCAAGGCAGAAAATCAACAACAACAACAACAAACAACACTGGACTTAAATAGGACTCTAAAACAAATGGACTTAACAGACATTTACAGAACATTCTACTGAAAAAATGCAGAATACGCATTCTTGTCATCAGCACGTGAGACATTTTCCAAGATAGATCATATGTTAGGCCACAAAACAAGTCTCAGCAAATTTAGAAAATCAAAATCATACCATGTATCTTGTCAGCCCACAGAGGAATAAAACTAGAAATCAATTCTAAGAAGAACTCTCAAATCTACAAAACGCATGGAAATAAAACAATCTGTTGTTGAATGATGCATGGGTCAAAAGTGTCTGATGTGGTGGTAAGCACATATCTCATAATATTTTTTCTCCCATTGCTGAAAGCCTCTGGTAATATTTATCAGAATCCTTTGAAAATGTATATTAAAATCTAGTCTGGCAGTCTGAATGAGTGGTGTGATTCAGTTTTGGATCACATATGATATATGGCCTTCACCTAAAATAAGCAAAGCTTTAACACTAGCATTGTGGTCATAATAACCTTACTGTCTTCCTTTGTCTTCTTCCTTTGCAAATGCTTTGTATATTATACACATTCATCCACTAGGGGGCAATATGTACTCAAAAATGTTTCTAGTTGCCTCAATCTAATGGAATTTAAGAGGTCCAAATTTTATCTGGAAAATAGCCATTGTATCAAATCTTAAGAAACTGTGTTATCTGAATGTCAGTTCCTACCTAGAGATAACTATGGAGATTGTAATGTTAATATTTGCTGTCATTTACTTTCAACTACATTCTCTCTTCTGTCTATGTATTTACACACCACACATTTGCAAAAATAGATTATCCCTCATGCTCTTTTCATTCCTCACCATTTTATGGTTTTTCATACCTCACTTCTTAAATATATATATGCTCTCTCTAAATTCCTCTAAATTATCTACCAACTCCAATACTCTTAGTACCCTACCTTTTCTTTCTGTGGCTCTTGCCTGACAATAACTTTGCCCCTTTTCCCTTTTGTTTCTTAAATATTACACCCACTCCATGGTGAAATCAAGAGATAGACCTGTGTGGTACCATATGCATCTCCTTTGGTTTTGTACTACATCCTAGATAAATAGAGCAAATTCTGGGTATTCATACAGGTTCTCTTTCACTTAATTCTGTCCAAAATGCAGAATGAGACCAATTAACTTTATGTGAGCTTTATCTTCAATTAAGAGAGGGAAAACCTTCCAAGAAGTTAAATTGTATATCAAGTATGATTATAGCTTTGAAAAAACTCACAGAAATATACGTGTTTTAAAAAATGAAAGTAAAATGCTAATTGTATTTGTGTTAGATGATAGAACTATAAAAACTTTTGTTTCCTTTTCCTGCCTTTTTGTAGTTTTTGTCTATATTTTCTTTAATGAACTCTACTTTTTTCAAATGAAGAAATATACATAACAGTTCTTAAACCATCCTTTATCTTTCTCCTTCCTAGACTGAAAAATTCCTGTTTCTTTTAAGTATCCTATATAATTTTCTGCTATCTAATTTTCCAGAAGATACTTAATCATATTTTGACATTTCCTTGAATCTCCACATGGTGCTGGTTACTGCTAAGTGTAATGGGGGAGGAGGGTTAGCTCATCTTTTTAATATATAAACTCTATTTTAGAATAGTTTATATTTACTTTTAGTTTTACATTTACAAAGAATTACAAATATAGTACAGAGAGTTCCTATACTACACCCCATACCAAATTTCCGCTATTATTAACATCTTACATTAGTTTGGTACATTTGTTGCAATTAGTGAACCAATACTGATGTATTGCATGCAAGACCTTGTGTTAGAAATATAATTTTTTTTAAAAAGTCTCTTTTCAGCTAGATCATTTATTTTAGCTGAGAAAATCTGACAAACATATTTAATATCATAATGCCATTTATTAAGCCTAATTTTAGCCTAAAAAGAAAAACAGTCCACATAGTAGTATTTATTCACCCTTCAATTCTCACCCATGAGTATACCCTGGATACTCATAGGAAGGTTCAAATGTGCTGTAGGAGGTGATCCCAGGGCTGAATCAAGACAGGAGGAATGGCATCTAAAAGGCCATCTTCAGAAACAGGTAGCTGAGGAGGAGCAATGATGACATAATCAGGAGGGAGCTTAGAACCAGCAAGATTCCTATGGTTGTGAGTTCAAATTCAACTGCCAGAAGTTTGCATGTCACTCTGATAGTCCATCTAATATTGTGAATGTCCAAGGACTTTTGAGCTCAGCTAATAATTTTTCAGAAAACCATGTGTATACATATATATTCAAAAAATCAAATAATATAACTATAAGAACTTTTTACGTATCATTTTTTTCAGATGAGTAAACTGAAGCCCCAATGTAAAGTCAAGAATGTTAGAGCTGGACATGACCTTGGAGGTCACCTACTTAGAGATGCTACATACCCCAGTACTAACGGTCAGAGAAGTCTGTGACTTTCTTAAGATCACCCCACAGTTAGTAGTGTGGAACTAGATGCTAATTCTCTTGACCTTCAGATGAGAGCTTTTTTTACCACAGAACTTTGACTCATTAAATCGTTTATTTATACATTTAACTCATTTGTTCATTCTACAAATTTTTTTTTTAATAACTGCTTCATGCCTGTCACTGTGCAAGGGTTTGCAGGTATAAATTTTGAGAGTGCACAAGTTTAAAGAATTGAATAAAAATTTGACCCAACTGCCACCAGGTGGCATAAACCCTCAGCCTGGCAAGGACATTTGTAGGTAATTTGTAGGTGACCATTCAGTTTTTCCTCTTAGACTATTCCCCACCCCCATATTCAGATAGTGAGAACTCATCTGAATGTACAATATGGACTTAGCGTTTTCTATCAAGGCGCCACCAATTGAGTTATGTTTCTGTTTCATTTCCTCTTCTACTTATTCAGACTGGTTCATTCCCTCACCTTTAGCCCCTTCATAAAAATCTCCAACTTAGCAATGTTAGGAAGAATAAAAAAACCACCTTGGGCTGGTCTTAGCCAACTACAGGTTCACTGCTGCTTTGGGGCCTTTGTTCCTCCTATTCTCATTCCTTGAAATTCCTTCTTTTAAACTCTTTCATCATCAACTCAACAATGTTCAAAAAACATTTGAATGGTTATTATGGTGATGGTTATATATGAAATGCCAAACTATCTGCTCTCCCCAACACCAGAATCTGCTGTGTCTCTCCCTTCCCTTCTGAGAGTAAATAAAGTCTAATAGGTAAAATGGGTGTATGAACAAATAATTGCTATATTGGAGGCATTTACCAGGCATAGTGGTGACCAAAGTATCAGCTTTGCAGAGGTGATCAAGAAATAAATTGGTCCTTGGGTTAGATCTGAAGGTAACTTAAACAGTTTAAATGGATATAGAATCAAAGATTGTTCTACATAGCAAAGTGACACTTTAGACAATTTTAGACTTTGAAAGTCTGACAATTTTCGACTTTGAAATTTTAGTTAAGAAGAAGATATGGTGTATATAAGCAAGTAGCCAAAGTTGATATCAAAAAGAAAGGCAGGAACCAGATTAAGAGGGCCCCTGAATGACATGCAAAGAAGGTAGGACTTTATCCTTTAGGCATTAGGAGCCATTACAAGATTTAGAAAAGAGGATGACACAAACAGATTTGCATTTCATCCCTGACCATATGTGGTGTGGATTGGAGGAGGTGAGACCAGATATATGCAACCAGTTAGGGAATGTCCATAGAGCCTAGGTGGGTGGGGATGTTAAGGCCTGGACCAAATAAAAGCTGTGCTGAAGGAGAGGTAGGGATGGATCTGAGAGATTCGGCAGAACTTGGTGAGGAATCAAATATGGGAATGAGGAGGGAGTGCTGGGTAGACTACTGGCTTCCTGGCTTAGGTCACTTGGTGAGTGCCATTAATTGGGATAAAGGACACAGGAAGCTGAGCAGTTTTTAGGAGGTGGTAGTAGTAGTGGTGGTGGTGAAGTTCTTGAGTTTACTTTGGGACATATTATATGATTTTTGCATTAATCAACTTCATATGTTAATGTGTAGGTTAAAATGAAAGGTTTCAGTAAAGAAAACTTTCTTATCACCATTCATCAATCAGTTTGTCAGTCAAAACTATTTAAGTGCCTCTTTTATGTCTCATAAGCCAAGGAGTTAGGCTCAATGGGTATTAGGGATCATGCATCTCAAATTTTCCAAGATAGTTTCATTTTCCTACAGTTTTATTATTTTTGACAAATGCAATTCATTCAATATTTAATTAATGTGATTAAATTTTTTATATCTTGTTAGACTTTTCTCATAAGTAAATTCATAAATCATTAAAAAGATTAAGGTATGAATCCTGCAAATGAGAAATCTGTAGTCTAATCCAGAAGAACTTAATACCCATTAGAGAACCTTTTAGTGGTAAATTGCCGTGTTATAGAGGTTTACAGGATGTCTAGAAAGGGGCTCTCATTTTGGGTAGGAGGAATTGAGAGGGCTGCATTGAGGAGAAGCTGGAACCGCAGCAAGGCTGTAAAGAATGAACAATATCTGAAAAGTCAGACAGTGGGTGAGGAGAGCAGCCTTAGGAAAGAAAGATACCCAGCTGAAATGACCTCAATGTGTTCAAAGCAGATGGAAGACTTTGTCCAGTCTTGATTAGCCTTTTGACTCAGACAGTGACTAAATCTGATAGGTTGTATGACTTCTATATCTATCTTCTCTTTGGGATTCACTTTGTGACGATTTTTCTAAGGTGAAATAATGAAAATTTTTTATTTCTTATTTCTTTCCGGATTCTGTTTTTCCATTCCTTTCCTGGCATTTTTCAATTTGCATCTCATTCTGAATGTAAGCTTTTCTTAGTCCCAAAAGCTTTTGATAAATTTTAGTATTCTCTAAGCACCTTAGTTTCTATTTTTGGTAACATCCCTATTGGCCTGTGAGGTCTACATGCAGCCTTTTGAGGTAATGTAATTGAAACTCCCATTAGAGTTAACTGTATGAGATACAATGTATTCTCAAGAGCTGTAGATGAAATAAACACTCGGTGCTGAAAATCTATACTATAATAAGGATATATAATAATGCCTCCTATGCATTTGATAAATATAGTAGGCATTCAGTACATTTTTATGAATGAATGAATTTTCCATAATAACCTACTAATAAAGAAGACTGTATCTTCTTCTTTGTTAGATACTTTACTCAAGTACTTTTTGCTGCCAGAGGGAGAAATACAGTAGGAAGCTCAGGGGATAATCTGCTGTGCCATGTGTTCTGCAGATTTCCTCTGGCTTCTCCTGCAGTCAAGGCAAGCTCTGGCTTCCTGGTGCTCTGAGGTGAGGTCAGGGACCTGGTGTGTCAACTCGCTTCTCTCCAAGGGGCCTTCACTCAGGGATCTCTATGAAGTGCATCGAAACGTGGGTCCAAGTGGCTGCCATCCACTTCAGCTATTTGTTTACAAATAAGAGCTCTAAATGCTTTGAAAACTGTTTTTAAACTTGGTAGGCATTCCTTTTATAATTTGTTTACACTCTTTTGAACAAGCTACTAATGTTACTAGTAGAGCAAAATTAAAATTCAACTAGCCTCACTTTGATGGTTGATCATAAATTCCAAATGAGTGAAGTTCAAATTAATGAGATTTTATTATCTATGTATAAATGTGCGTCTCTATAGGGTTACGTGTATGTGAATTAAGAATCATAGCAATTTAGCACTGGAGGGAAACATAAAAAAGAATTCTTTCTAAAACCTACATTTTGCAGATGAAGAGATATGTAACTGGTAAATTGTTCTTTTTCTTCCATCCAAGAGACTAGTTCTATATTTAAACACAATCCATAAATAGCCTCCTTTACAGATATAATTTGCTATGATTCCATGGCTCTGCTGAGCATGTTACACATTATGTAATGCTCTTACTTCTATTAGCTGTGTCTTAACATCTCCTGTAAATCTACAGGCACTTTGAAGGTAGAGATCCTGTCATATTTATCTTTTCATTCCCCACCTGCCCCAGCCCTTTCCCCACAGCTGATTCTGGACTGAGCATTAAGCATTTGCAGGCAGCCATGATTCCACACTGAAATCAAGGAAGCAGGTATCAGGGTGGTAGGTCTCTGGTGTGCTTGGAAAATTTTCTTGTGTTCCAGAATATCTGATGGTTTCCTTGGATAACCTTGCTTAGTATTTGGAGCCCCACTGTCTCCATTCTTCACCTGAGAGTTCAGAAGCTGTGCCTGTATGTTGGGGCCTACCCATCCCATTGTTCCCCAACCCCAATCTCAACTGCCTTGAACTAGACTGAATTCGCCACCCTTGGCTTGAACCACAAGTTAGAATTGCTGCCACTTCCCCACCCTTTCACCATTGTGCCCTTCAGTTCAGCCCTCTTGCATCTAGGCATGCTGCGTGGTAAATAACTCAGGCAGCCTGCAATAATCCCACTCTGAGAGCTAAAGCTATTGCTTGCCTGGCACTGTTACATAAAATAAATGGTGTTAAATGATTTGAAAGAGTAAATTTGGACATTCATTATTCACTCAACAAATACTTATTGAGTACCTAATATATACCATACTAGACCCTGTTCTGTGTCCTGGAGATATAGCAGGGAACAATACCAAATCTCTGCCCTCATGGGGTTTACATTACCCAGGGAGGGACACAATAAACAAATAAATGAATAGATATATAAGAAAGTCATTGCTAAAAAGTAAGTTGCTGTGACAAAACATAAAGCAAGGAAAAGGAATAGAAAATGACAGGAGGGAGTGCTATTTTAGACAGGATGGTTAGGGAAGGCCAGGACACAGATAGTAAATGAACCCATAGGTGAGTAACATTAGCTGGAGAATAATGTGACTCCTGAAGAGAAAGGTGAGGACTCAGCCTTGGGGAATTCCAACATGTAGAATGTTCCAGGAAAATCCCAGGAAAGTATAGAAAAACCATCTCTCCCAAACTGAGAGGGAACCAAGAGACCAGCTTGATCAGTTACATGAGTTTATTGGAAGTTACTTACAAGAGCACTTGCTCCTGGGTGGCACGGAAGTTTCTGGCCAGCAAAATCCACATCTGCCCACCCTGTGGTATTGCCTTAAATCACTTCCCAAAAATTAATAGAAAGTTTTCACATTGTATCTTTGTTCACAGTGAAACAAATCATGCAGGCGCAGTACCATCATCGTATGCTGTCATGCAAGCCATGTTATGTTAATGATATTACAATTTTCCAGGAGGCGGGGATTTTAATGTTGCAATTAACTAAAGGTCACTATATGACAACCAAAGTCGCTCTAAAGCAGACAGGGCCAGTTTGAGCTGGCCGTTTCTGGGCATGAAAATGCTGAGGCACCTAAGAAAATGGTGGGCACTCCCCAGCCCCTAGCTCAGTAGTTATCTTGGTACCTGTTTAGTCTACTTTGTAACAATTTTGCTGAGCACTCCAGCCTAGCACAGTGTTCCTGTTATGTGGTGGGGAACCTGCATTTTTCTCTCATAGATGTAGGGAAGATGAGGAGGATTCAGGAAGAAAGATAGAAAACGAACAGCCAGTGAGGTAGAAAGACAAACAAGACAATGTGTTGCTCTGGAAGGCAAATTGAGAAAGTATTTCAAAAAGGAAAAAATTGACTAAGACCAAGAGTCGAACTTTGAATTGACAATGAAGAAGTTAATGGTGATCAAGGCAATAGCAGTTTAATTGAAACGGAAGGGACCCTGATAGGAATCAGCTTGAGACAGAATGGGAAGAAGAAGAAATAGAGACATGAATGTGCGCTGTGCCTTTGAGGTACATTGCTACAAAAGGAAGCAGAAAATGGGCAGAATCTACAAGAGAGCTGTGGCACCAAAAGAGGCTTTTATTTTTCTAAGATGGGAGAAATCACAGTATTTTTATGTGGAAAGAACAAAGATGCAGTAAAGAGGGAAAACTGATCATACAAAAAAGAGAGGGGTTATTATACAAGCAAGAGACAATGAGATTCAGTGTGCACATACATAGACCACATTCCCTCCTGTAAAAACGTAACTTTCAGTCACAGACTTAGGACATTCTAAAAGAAGACATACAGGTAGTTAATGGTAAATTAACCATTTTGGCAAGTGCACATTTGATTTCTGGTTTGTTTTGGTTTCTCATCATTAAATTAAGTGGCAGTTAATAATATATGTGAAATTATAATGATAATAAAAATGTCGTTATGCAGAATTTTAGACAGTGACCCTTCAGTGAAGTCAATGGTATTTTAATGAAGGATTTGCAGTTTCTAATCCTAGAACAACCTGAAATTTTCATTGCTCAGTGTATGGTAAATAATCTATCACATTATTCACATTATTATAATTAGACACATGTAATTAAAACAATAGCAGCTTCTTTTCTGTTTCTGGCACTTCTACTGACAGGGCTTTAGTTCTCTTGAGTAAAGCCTCGGAGAAAACCCAAATGGAGAAAGCATGAGCCTATGATCAGAAAATACCACCTTTTCTGTTTGGGTTTCTCTCCTTATAGTACCTCATTTCTAAGTTCCCAGACATAAATACAGTAGAAATTGACCTAAAGTCCAATTTACCTTTGAAATAAATGTGTATTTCATGTGATGAAAAATCTAGGTACAATAAATAAGAAACAAGATTTTTCAGGGCATCAGAGCTGTGGTCATAAAGAGGGATTTCCCTCAGTGAGTATAAAACCTTAATTAAGGCAGCCATGATAGGTTCTTTTTAATGTAAAACTAGAGATTTTTGCATCTAGAAAAAGACATTCAAGATCATCTATTACAACCATTGTATTTTACAGATGAATAAACTCACTATCTAAATAGTTAAATAACTTATATAAAGATGCAGAGGTGATTAGTGGCTTTGTTGGGTAGATTTTTAAATTAATAAAAAGAAAACTAAAATAGTAATAATATTTATTGGGTGCTTCCATATACTAGGCACTGTGCTGACCACTTTATAGTCATAACTTCATTTAAAATTTACAGCAACTATATGAGGTGGAAAGTAAGAGATCTCTTTACCAAATGCCATTTAATTGACTTATAATTTCACCACTTGTCTCCATTTTCTTCTCTATAAAACATAGACTGATGCCAGTGCCATGTTATTAATAAATGCTTGAGGCTGGTAAATTTCTTTAAAAATTTCTTTCCACTTATCCAATTGGCAATCTTTAGGCATAATTTACACTGGTGTCAGTATCACCTGGAAACTTGATAAAAATGTAAATTCTCAAACCCCAAGCACACCTCCTGGATTAGAAACAGGTAGGATCCAACAATTTGTGGTTTAAAGCCTTCGCTTCAAGTGATTCTGATACTTGCTAAAGTTTGAGAACCACTGCTTCAGAGTAAAGGCTATTACAGAGACTAAGTAGAAGCTCCTGGAGCTCCTTCTTCATAATACCAAAAGGGTAATCCCAAAGCAATCCTGCATCCTTGAAGGACCACAGAGATCACTGCCACCATCAAACACTTGGAAGGTATGTTTGTTTAGAGAAGTGATTCCTATCATATTCTGATTTAACTCACTGTGTGACTGGATTTTGGTGAATGACAATAGATTATTAAAACTCAACCAAGGGTTACTTCACTTGAAGCTGCTTTTTCAGCTGTGGCCTTTTTTATTGAAACAAACTAACACCTCTCCTGGCACCTGATACATAGTCATTAAATTGGCCCATTTTCCCACTATTCCAAAAAATAATCTTGTCCAAGACTTATGTCAACTCTTCGGCTCTGTGCCAAAAGTAGGCCCTCAAGAACATTAACTGTTTTAACATTGCATAGAACACCACATTAGTATATTATATCTGTGATATCATACTGTAAGACTTGAATAGCAGGAGTAACAGATATCCTATGCCGTTAAGACACATGTGTGTCAGTAGCTGGGAGACAAAATCCATGAAAATTTAGGTACCTACCATCTCAGTGAAGTTTCTAGGATCAAGTTGTCTGGATCCCATTGAGATATTCTGTTCAGATGTAAATGTTGTGCACCTTTGTGCCCCTACCACTACGAAAGAGATACAATGCTTAGTAGGCATCTCTGGATTTTTTGAGGCAACATATACTACTTTTGGTCATTCTGCTCCAACTCACTTAGTCACTGAGCAAAAATATTTCCAGCTCATAATGAAGCCTAGTGTGAAAAAACAACTCCTTGGTTGGTCAGGCATCAGTATTAGAGGCCCTGCAATTTAAGCTTTTCTAAACCAGTGGATCATAGGTTCTTTAAGTGTCTGTGGTAGATAAAGGATCTAAATGAAGCCTATGGCAAGCTTAAATAAGAGAATCACAGTGTGGATACCTAGGATTTTGGAACAAGGCTATGATCTCTTTATTAAGTCACCATTTTCCTTTTGAAAACAGTTCATGACTTGCTACTGGGTCCTGGGAGAAGTGAATACATGATTATAGGTCTGCAATACCTAAGCTTTCCAATATGAATTGGTTGTTTTGGATCAAGGTCATCAGAAAGTTATATGTGCATAGAGGTGCTTCATTATCAAATAAAAGTGTTATAATATGACACTGGGCCTGAGCAGATCCTAAAGGCAATGGTAAGACACTAACAGGACTTGGCTCCCACTCCCATGACTAGAAGCCCAGCTCATTGCCTTTTTTCCCTCAATTTGCATCCATGGCCCCATGGGGAGTTCCCTATGCCATGTTGCCTGAGGAGAAAAAAATTTGGTCTTGGTTTATAGTTGGTTCTGCCCAAAATGCTGGCACTAGGCATTTAAGGGTGGCATGAGTGGTAGTGGAAAAGGGAAATATTCGCACCAGATAAAACTTCAAGCAGTACATCTCATGGTGAATTTTGCCTGGGAAAAAAATACCTCATTTCAGGAAATTTCTCTCAGGTCCACAATTTTAACCATTATAGCCCTTTAAACATAAGACACCAATAACACATGTATATTAGTAAGTAATCTACTGAGTTCAACTGAAAAATTGACCTAATAGCTTTAAAGTATAGTCCACTTTGAGAACTAATACCATAGCAAATGATGTACATTCTTTAATCAAACACCATCTGTATCAATCAGCTATACCACAATAATGTGGTCTAGCAAACCGCCCAAAACAGTGGCACAGAATATTAAGTATTTCTGGCTGACACATCTAGAAGTCAATTGAGATTTGGCTGATTTAGCCTGGGTCTGGGAAGTCTAGGCACCAAATGTCTCTCAACCTCCTTGGCCCAGTGGCTACCCAAGACATGCTCTTCTCATGGTGAAAAGCAGCAGTTCAAGAGAGCAAGCCCAATTGTGCAAGCTCAATTCAAGCCTCTGCTCAGGTCATGGCCACTAACCTCCTATTAGCCAAAGCAAGGCATATGAGCAAGACTAAAATCAATACCTTTCTCATTGAGAAGGGGAACAAGGGTGAATAGTTGCTGAATAATGATCTAATCTACCATACCACCTGAATTTAAAGCTCGTATTTTTGTCTGTACAAAAATGTTATTCAGTATGTTATCAAAGGGCTGCAGTAGTGCAAGTAGTTGATTCAATACAATTTGACAGATATTTATTGAGTGTTTTTTATTTGTTGGGCACTGTGTTAGGTATTCCAGATATAGAGATGACTAAGACACAGTCCCTGCCCTCAAGAAGCTCACAGTCAGAACTGTAAACAAGTTAAAATTTGATGTGATGAATAGAACAAAAGCATTTATAGCTCTCTAAGTCTGGTGTTATTATTGCCATTTTACACATAAGAAACTGAGACTCAGAAGGATTAAATGATTTGTCTAATATGATACAATAGACAGAACTGAAATTCAACCTCTTTGGGGGAGGAAGATAAAACCCTGAACTCTTCCTGTCATTTTCCAGCCACCTTCCGGAGAAAGTGAGCACAGAGGTGATCCAGTCCAATATTTCACTTGATACTGGGATCCTTTTATCCATCAGACAGCAAAAAGCCCAAATCTTTGTGACTTGAACCCCATGATAATAGATGTAGAATGGATTACGTATGCTTTCCTCTGCTCCATAATTCTACTCTTTTTACTTAGGTTAGATTTACTTAGATTGTCCATCATGTTAAACTTTATAATAATGTCAAGTAATAAGTTAGACTTGCATACCTCTTCTGGTCTGATAGAGACCTGAGGTGCTGGAGGATACTTTGGTTGTTTTTAAAATATCTGAGTCATAGGCAATAGCCTTTTAGTGAATTGAATTTTTGTTAATATAAACTATTTTGATGACAAAGGAATAAATCTAATGGACCACTGGTTCCTTCGTTTCTCAGAAGTAAAATGTTTGTGGGTAGTAATCAGGGATCTTGAGGACTAACGTGTAGGTGTAATTATGACTTTCAGCTCTGTGAGCCACTATGAAGCTATTACTGTAATGTTTTATGTCAATATTTTATTAGTGTGTATCATAATGGCTCCAATACAAAATGGCTCTTCATATTTGTTCAGAATATCCATGAGTTTGAAGAATAGTCACCATAACCCTGTTAAGGCAAATTATAGGTATTATATAATTGTTTCCATGTTAAGAAGGAGAAACTAGAGAGAGAAATAAAAAATTTGCACTTAACTGGGGTAAAGTAACAAGTCATTGGAAAATTCAAAGATAGGACAGGAGTCTAGTGATTACTAACCTGGATAGTAGGCTTTTGGCTCTTGAAACAAAACTTTTGGCAAATGTTAAAGGTACAAAAACAAATTCAATTCCTACGACTTAATTTTCTAAGACCTGCTAGAGACTTAATGAGCACATTTAGTGCTGGCACAAACCCGGAATAATTATGAAATATTAGAAAGAGTTTGTAAACTTGGTGGATCACTATAATCCTGTACCATCATTTTACACTGAGAGATATTTGTGTTCTGTTCGTTTTCACAGTGAGTTTCATGTAGGTTGTTTGGGGGTCTGGATTTAGTTGGCTCCAGTTCAGTGTAACACTGAATGCCAATATTTTTTACTTCAGTTTTTCCTCTTCTTTCTCAATTCCCAAGTTTGTCAGCACTTGAAGGACCACCCCCTTGAATGCTCAATTATTGAAAGTCTGTCCCAGTATTGAGAGTTTCTTACACAAACAGAAGCCCCATCTTAAGTGCTGAGCATTGGAGCTGAGTTGGCCCTGTTTTTCTGGTAGTCTTCACTATGAAATCTGCTAGAAAATACTTTTAACAGACTTCTGATGGAATCTGGAAAATAATGAAAAGAAAAAATATATACATCATTTCTAACTTCAAGGCTAGATACTCAGAGAATAACTAGCTTATTTATAGTAGGCAAATATCCTTAGAGAGCTTTAGGAGCGGTTCCCACTTAGGTGCTTTTCATATAGAGACTCAGGTGTTTCTATCTTGGGAGAGGGTATTTGCTTACACAAAAGGGAGGTGAGGGGTTGGCATTAGGTTTTAGAATGACTTGCCTATGAACATATGTGAGCAGACCACTGGCATAAGAAACTAGATCTGCTAGGAATTGATATACTTTCTTTTTAATTTTTTTGTCTTATTTTTAAAGAGATAAGTGGATGGAAAAACTTATTGGCTCTCTTCCTTTGGATCAGAAGGTAAACATTTTCTCATCATGGGATAAATTATTTGGAAAAGGGTACATTAAGGAATTAGAGCAATTTGAGATAGGAATGCTCTGCCTATTTCTATGTCAATAATGGATTCTACCTCATGGCTATGTTTAAAAATTTCCTCAGCCTATTTGGAAAGGCTGGAATTTATCAATTTAAACATTTCCATGACATCAGTTTTTTTCTTATTTTTCCATCTGAATTTCACCCAGTTGCTTTTAGGTAGAAGGTAATTTGGCTCTTTACAAAAAAAGGTTGAAATGGCAAAAGTTTTCAAGATCATTTTTTCATTTTTCTTTCTTTTGGTAAAATTAAACTGCTTCAATAGTCAATTACCAAATGGTCTATTCTAATTAAATGATTATTTCCTTAACTACCCCCATGGATTGCAGGATTATGGTTTTTAAAAAAATTAAGTCTTTACAGAAAACTCATGTAACTTGCACTGCCATCTTTTGGAAATAAGATCCTTTCTTCTTTAGAAATCCTGCCATGTCTCTCTCCCGCAGAGATTGAATTACTTGGGTACCCTTTGTATTTTAAGGCAGACTATTTGATTTCTTTGAGACTGTTTATTCAATCATCACATCCTCTATTATATGATTTTTTTAAACTCTTTCTTCTTTTTATTTTGGGGAATTGGATTGATATACTAATGCCTTTCCTTTCTGTGAGGGAGGTTTATTGTTCTTACGGTGAAGGTTCCTGATTTATTTGGACATCTCAAGATATAATTCAATTATTTTATGGTGGTTGAACTTTTCTTTCCTTTGGATAAACACCTATTCTATGCCTTTCCCTTTCTGTAGTTTTCTCTATTAGTGATTCAGATGGTATTGCTCATTTATCTTAAGAATTCAAACATTGTTCAGGTGTGATTCAGGCTCTTTTTGCACTATAATAGGAAAACCAGAAATGTTTATTAGATGAAGTTTATGCAAATAAAATCTAGAAGTTGAGATAGATGATTTTTCTAAATGCCTTTACAATGCCAGTATCAGGGTCAGAACCCAACTGCACGCACTCTGATTTCAGATCCTAGATTTGTTAATTGGCTCTGTTGTCTCTTTCCATTGACAAGGCTTATTTTATTCTGAGGGAGATCAGTGGCTGAGAAACAAAAGGAAACAAATTTAAATCTTCTAGTACAGATTTTTCTCTGAGGACTTCGGCTCCTTCCCCTAAGTTGTTATAAGTCCATTGGCACTCTGAAGGAAAGTCATTTGAATTCTTCAAAATTCGTACCTAATAATTAATCAACTTGTATTACTATCTACTATGTCGTATACTGTGAGAATAGAGGGATAAATACAAATAACAGCTTCTGTTTATTGAGAAAATACTTTTCTAGGAACTTTTCACATCTTCTTTCTAATCCTCACAACCATCTTTAAAGAGAGATATTCTTATACCCATTTTACAGAGGGGTAAACTGATGCTCAGAATGATGAAGTGACTTGCCCAAAGTTATACAACTAGTAAATGGCTGAATTGAGATTTTTTAACTCAAGTCTGACTCTAAACTCATTCTCTTTCTATATTACATACTCCATTCATTACCTCTTCTTTTTATGAATAGGACTTGGTATCTGCCTTTAAAAGATTACATGTACACAAAAGATCACATATTAGATGATCCCATTTATATGAAAAGTCCAGAATAGGCAAATTTATAGTACAGAAAGTAGATTAACTGTCTCCTAGGCCTGGGAGTAGGGGAGCAAGGAGTGACTGCTAATGGCTGTAGGATTTCCTTTTGAAGTGATAAAAATGTTCCAAATTGTTTGTGATGATGGTTGTACAACTCTGTTAATAGACTAGAAATTATTCAATTACACACTTTAAATGAGGAAATTGTATGGACTTATATCTCAATAAAGCTGTGTTTTTATGGTTTTTGTTTTCAAAGTTAATAGAGTAGTTAGGAAGATAGAACTATAAACAGCTAACATTTCCAGGCAACATAAAAACAAATATGAGCAATGGATTCTGGAAACTCAGGACAAGGTGCAGTTGTTCAGTCCAGGAGACTGGGAGATGGCTTTGTGAAGTGGATGGCATTGGAGCTGAATCACAAAATTAGAAAATGGTAGGCAGAGAAGAGGGGAGGCTGAGAAGACAGCATGGGCAAAGTCGCAGGTAGATGAGAGTACTGGGTTTTTCCGGAAGAATGGCATGTCATGGCAAGTCATCCGGTTGGAAGGTGGCGATGGGTGAGCGGGGGATGTAGAAGAAAATGAGGTAGGACAGAGGTCTGACTATTTGGAGGGTCTTGAATGCCATATTAAGGAGTTAGACTTTATTCTATACACTATAAGGAATCTTTTCCACAGGTGGGAGAGAGTATATTTTAAAACTGCATCTGCGTTTATGTTTTTCTACATCAGAGATCTAGTTTCAGCAAACCCACACCATACATTAAATTAATGTTGCAAATTTGAATTTTCCTTATTTTGTTTTAATGTGTTTATATGGATAAATAGATATAGTTAGATACAGATAGTTATAAATTTGGGGGGTTTCATAGTTCTGTGTTTAAAGGATAAGGAGTTTATACACAGTTTTTTGCTTTTATTGAGAAGTATAATAATCTGATATATATATATTTTCTTTTTAAATTTTCCTTTAAAGGGAATTTGTAATTTGCTTATGAGAAATATTTTCCTAGGAGACAAAATATTAATCAATGTCTCTTCCAAACTTGACCTGGGGAGCCCCAGTCTGTACTAGGGGGCACTCTGGTGTCCTATCCTGCAGATCTGAGAATCTGTACCAAAAATATCAACACCACGTGTACATTATAGTAGAGTTTTTACATAGCAGTGAAATAAGAATTTCATAGTTTGTTAATATGAACATAAAAGCAGGAAAATCTGACCTATTAAGAAATGAAAATGTAAATAGTTGAACCCTGTGAAGCAATCACTGGGCATGATCTTAATATAGGATGGAATCTTGGCTATGGGTTTTATTTTATGATTTTCTTTAGAGTAATATTGTTCTGGTCACTGCTATAGGTAGCATCGGGAATAACGGCCACAACATCCAGCAACTTTTTCTCCATGTCCACTCACTTGATTTAACATTTTAGCATACTCATTTGACAGAAACAAACTGGAGGTGCTGGCTGATCATTTAACCCTTGCCCCCTCACTAAAACAAAAACAAAAACAAAAACAAGAGCTTCATTACATTTTAGTTAACAGGCATTATACAGTAATAATCTCTCTCTTTCTCTCCCCCTTTTTTTTTTTGTCATTTGTTTGTTTCGAAGAGACAACAATTGACATATCCTTGAATACAAATCCAGAGTTCATTTTCTGGTGAAAAACATATAGGAACTTTGAAAGTGAAAATTTAAAAAAAAAAATTCAAGTTTTTTTCCACCTCATTCTATATTTCAATTCTACAAACTGTGATATCATAATGCCTTTCAAAAGGGTGCAAGAAACAGTTAGTATATTTTGTCAAATGAGACCTTGTTAGGATTTGAAAATTTCTAGAAAACTGTATTTTTAAGATTTCCTAAAACTTAAAATATTTTTAAAAATTCAAATATTTATATGTTCCCTATTATTAATATTTAAATTACAAAGTCATTACAAATTCGATAAAGAAGGAGGTAAAAGGAAAGTGAGGGAGAAGAATATTAAGTTTGTTATCATTACTCATTCCAATAGTTCCTTTTATTTTTATTGGTCTCTTTAACTCCCATTTTGTTACTCTCCACCTCCCTCAGTTTCTTTCTTCTTTTCTTCTCTTTATTCCTCTTCTCTATTTCCTACTCTCTCTTTTATTGCCTCCTCCCCTCTCCCTTCCCCCCTTAATAGACCATGCTTGAAACTAAAGGGCAATTTACAGAACTAATGTGTATTGAGAATGATTTAATATGATTTATTATTCCCTTAAAATGTGATGAATTAAACTCTTTATATTTTTTTCTTCCTAAGAAAAAAACCAATTAAGTTACTTTCTTTTGTGTTTAACCATTTATGAGGATGATGGAATTAAGGATGAGGGATGATAGATTCAGGTGTGTGCAGAAATAATACCTGTATGCACTCCCTCTAATCCTCTTTATCTACGAAAATACTTTGAGATTATCAATACTGTGCCTGTACCACGGTCTTTTTTTTTTTTTTTGTCATCTCCTATTCTCCACTGTAGTCCTGGCATTTAGCACTGATCTGTAGTTGAGATTATATAAATTTAGTATGAGTTCTGCTTGCATATTTATACTAATTCATTGTCTCTGACTCCAATTCTAAAAGCAAGATTAGCATGCATGATTTGGCCTAACTGCTCCTGTCATTGGTGAAGTAATCAGGAACTGACAGATGTGTGTGTGTGGGCTCTCCTTTCTGGGATGTCGGCAACACTGCTGAGAAGCAGAAGTGGATACGGATTCCTCAATCTCTCAGGATAATAATAGCCTTCCTTTTCCTTCTAGGACTCACAGTTTGACCCTACCCTCTCCTTTTGATGATGTGAGACTTCATATTGCTTTACCAACACATTCATATTAAAACTCTTGCCCATTAAGGAAGTGGAATTATTTCCACGTATTGACACTGAAGAATAGGAAGTGAGACTATTCTTGTGGTCACTGAGTAAATCAAGCCAGGATTGGTCCTTAGCGGCACTATAGGACCCTTGAGCATTCATTGCTCAAAGGAGGTAAAAAGAACACATGTAATTATTCTCCTTCCAGTGAATTCTCTAAGTGAAATTTTCAAATATCATGTGTGGGTGCCAGCCACATGCTTACACAAGTATAATACTAGGCTATAGCTCAGATTTTTCTAGTGGCATTTATGCTGGAGCCAGATTTTGTTATAAAAATACAATGAAACGAATAGGTAGTAGAACTGATTAGAAGTAACTAATCATTTCACTAGTGAGTGAGTTAAAAAAAAAACTGTGTATAGGCTTGGAGAAATGTTGAAATTTATGAAGCTGAAAATTTTTTGTTAAAAAGAAATTTATTTTGCAGATCTTATTTAGGGCAGTGGAAAAATCAGAGTCCAGAAAATCAGATAGCATTATTGATAGCTTTGTTTGGTAGAAGTGAATAAAAGAAAGGATAGCAAGATAGACATAGACTATTTATAGATATATATATATGATGGTAGAAAAAAGGATGTCAAGATAACAGTCTCCCATTGAGCCATTCCCCACTTTCTGCTACAACATTAATAAAGAGCAGAATTAACAAAAATATACTGGCCACTAATGAGATAATTTATTAACAATATCTTGTGAGAAATTCCTCCCAAAATGGGATCCATGGCACTGAATAATTGATTCATAATTATTTTTAATTGATAATTGACACATTCTGTGCCATGTAAAACATGGCAAACCTACAATTTATAAAAGGGAATAAAAATTTGCTTTATTTCTCTCCCACTGTCAGACTCAAGCATTCAGGGCTTATGACTGGAAAATTAGACTGCGGTGGGGATACTGATTTTTCTGGTTCAGCCAGAATACCTCTCTACACCACCTATCTTAACTAAACTGGGTGGTTTTGGGGGGATTCAAATCCTGTGGGATCTAATCCTTTTACAAAAAGAGAGTCTGTCCTGGGACCTTACTAGTTGGAGTTTTTGGTCCTCACCTTGGTGCCCTTCCTTCAAAAGGCCTTGGTTATACTTGTTTTGGGTTTTTTCTCTTTTTTCCTTCTGTAAAAAGACGTAGTCTCATGCGTCCTCATTCTGAAATTCTAAGCAAGGAAACTCATTTGGGTTAGGTGCCTGTCTCTGTTTCGATTTGCTTAATTAAGGAAGAAGAGGTAGTATGGTACAGTGGAGCAGCAAGTATTGACAGTGAAAGAGCAGTCGCCCAATAGGGGTGTGCCCTCAGTAGATACTCCAAAATGTGTCTGCTTCAGGATTGTAGTTTTTCAACATTCTACTAGTTAAGTTAGAGACAGGGCACTGGTGGTTTATAAAAAGAATCTAAGTTTAGAAGAGTCATAACAATTAAAGGCCCAGGAGAAGTGGAATTTGAGCCAGGTGAGGGCTGTGTGTCTGAATATGTTCTGCAGTTGTAGACCAAAAATGGGCCTAACACTGCTGAAGTAGGGAGTGAGTGGTCCCACTTCTGGCAGTATGACTGAGGATTCTCCAGAATTGATGAAAGCTGGGAATCCTCAGACTGAGGATTCATAATGTATCCCATGCCAAAAAACATACTAGACAGCATAGTAGTGAAACTGCAAAACACAAGAGATAAAGAGAAGATTTTAAAAGCAACTAGAAAAAAATTAAAATATATAAATCAATATTAAAAGTTAATTCTTAAAAAAGATATGCATTTGGAAATTTATGAAATCAATTTTTAAAAAAGATATGGGGGTAATTCAGGCTAGCTAATTCTTCTTAAGTGAGCTTTGGTTATTTGTGTCTTCTAAGGAATTTGTTCATTTTATCTAAGTTGTAAAATTTATTGGCATAAAATTGTTCCTAATTTTTCCTTTAAATGACTATGGGATCTGTAGTAATATTTCCTCTCTCATTCCTGATACTGGTAATTTATGTGTTTTATGTGTGGTCAGTATAGCCAGAGTTTATTAATTTTATTGAATTTTTTCAATAAAAATAATTTTATAAAAATTTTTTTCTATTAGTTTTTCTCTATTTCATTGATTTCTATTCTTACCTATTTTAATTCCTTTTTAATGCTTATTTTGGGCTTAACTTTCCTGCTTTCTATGGTTTCTTAAGGTACAAACTTGAATCATTCATTTTAAACCTTTCTACTTTCCTAATATAAGCATATCATGCTACAAGCACTTAAGCCTCTGATACTCCTAAGCACTCTTTAGCTAGATCCAACAGATTTTGATATGTTGTGTTTTTGTTTTCATTCAGCTCAATTTCTACTTTCACTTGTGATTTGTTCTTTGACCCTTTGTTATTTAGAAGTGTTATCTAGTTTCCAAATATTTGGAGATTTTCTGAATATATTTTTGTTACTGATTTTTAAATTTAATCACATTGTGGTCAGAGAATAGATGTTATGTTATTTCAATCCTTTTAAATTTATGGTGCTGTGGGTTGAATTGCATCCTTCCAAAATATATGTTCAAGTCTTAGCCCCTGGTACCTGTGAATGTGACCTTATTTGGAAATAGGATCTTTGCAGATATAATCAAATTAAGATGAGGTCATACTGGATTAGAGTGGACCCTAACCCAATGACTGTTGTTCTTATAAGAAGAGAGAAATTTGGAGGTAGAGACATACAGGGAAAATGCCATGAGATTGCAGTGATGTGTCTACAAACTAAGGAACATCAAGGATTGCTGGTAACCACCAGAAGCTAGTAGAGAGGCATGCAACAGATTTTTCTCTCAGAGCCTGCAGAAGGCATTATTCTTGCCAACATCTTGATTTTAGATTTCTAGCATCCAGAATTGTGAGAGAATAAATTTCTGATTAGTCACCCAGTTTGTGGTATTTTGTTATAATGGACCTAGAAAACTAATACATCTGACACATGTTCCATGTACATTAGTAAAAAAAAAAAAAAGTACAGATGCTCTTCAACTTATGATGGAGTTATGTCCTGATAAACTCATTGTAAGATGAAAATATTTTAAGTCAAAAATGCATTTCATGACTTACTGAACATCACAGCTTAGCCTAGCCTACATTAAACGTGCTTAGAACACTTACATTACTCTATAGTTGGGTAAAATCATCTGGCAACACAGTATTGCAGAAGTCCCCAACCTTTTTGGCACCAGGGACTGGTTTCATGAAGACAATTTTCCCATGGATGGGGGAGGCTGGGATAGGGGGTGCACAGACAGCGGTGGAGCTCAGGCAGTGATGCAAGAGATGGGGAGCAGCTGTAAATACAGATGAAGCTTTGCTGGCTTGCCCACCACTCAGCTCCTGCTGTGTGCAGTGTAGCCTGGTTCCTAAGATTCATGGAAGACAATTTTTCCATGGACGGGGGCGGGGGAGAGGGGTGGGGGAGGGGTGGCCAGCGGAGCTCTGCAACCCAGCCCCTAACAGGTGTTGAACCCTGTGGTTGGGGACCACAGAGTAGAGTATTGGTTGTTTACCCGTGTGATCTGGTGACTGACTGGGAGCTGTGGCTCACTGCTGCTGCCCAGCATCAAAAGAGAGTATCATACTGCACATCACTAACCCAGGAAAAGATCAAAATTCAAAATTTGAAGTAGCACACTTCTACTAAATGTGTATTGGTTCACATATTTTGAAGTTCTGTTAATAGGTGCAAAAACATTTGGAATAGTTATGTTCTCTTAAGGGATCACTTCCTTTATCATTATAAAATGATCCTCTTTATCCTGGCTAATCTCTCCTTTGAAATCCATGTTGTTTTATGTTAATGCAACTATTCCGGATTTCTTTTTTTTTTTTAGCGTTATCATGGAATTTCTTATTTCAGCCTTTCGCTTTTAACTTATCTGTTTTTTGATACTTAAAATGGGTTTCTTATGGACAGCATGTAGTTGTTTTTGATGTTATCCAATCTGACACTCTCTGCTTATCATTTGGTATGTTTAGACCAATTACATGTAATATAATTAGTGAAATTGTTGAGTTTAAATCTATGCTTTTTCTATTTATTTTAAAATTGAAGATCATAATAAATTACACATTTTAGAAAGCTGACAAGTACCACAAATATCATGAAATTCAGAAGAAAATCATGTTTTTAAATTAAACAACTGCCTAAATATATTTTTGATTGCATATCTTTTTACTCTTTGATTCTTCAAATGACAATGACTGTTATATTTTCTATAGAAATAGTAGAAAGATAATCCTGTTTATCTTCCAATGTGGTTAATAAAAATTTGTTTTTATTATTGATAATGGTTTAAATAGTTTCTTTTAGTTTCACAACTCATTATAGAAATGGTTATATATATTTTTAGAATTTTTTCTCAAATTTGGAAAAACCTTAGCCAAATTTCTTTCATATAAGATTTGTAGGCTTTGGAAGAATTTTCCAAAGACTAGCCTCTGGCTCCAAACATTTCATACCACATTTTTTGCTACCTATGTATTTCCATGCCAAGTGCAATATTCATATCACTACATATCCTCCAGCCATGCATTCTCACAATTCTAAGTGAATTGACATGGTGAGTGGTAGGGACATTCCTACACCAGGGCAGCTAGCAATAACTTAAGTGACTCTGAACCACGTAAAGATATCCCACTAGGCCCAAACTAAATGAATCCCTAACCCAACATCCCCTTAGAAGAATTCAAAAACCTTATAATTATATCAATTTTTTCTAGGAAAGTGTGATGGAGAGAAGTTGGAGTAGTCTTAGTGGTTGCATTTAAAGTATTTTACTATTGCAAACTTTATAAAAACATATGATTGTGAATACATTATTAAATCCCTGCCAAGAGCTTCAGCAATGGTCTTTGCAAGTGAAAGATCCTAAAAGTTACGCTTTATTAGCTTCATGGTAAATTTACGTCAGAGATGATTATTGTAGGGGAAAATCTGAAATTGTTAGTAAGCCCTAGATGAAATATTTAGCACAGATTACTGATACTTAATCTTTAGAATGTTGGGTACTTAGAACCAGTGATAATCAGCGTCAGGTTTAAGTGCCAGTTCTGGGTCAACAGGAAAAGTCATTGCCTTCCTTTGTTCTTTAGCATTCGTTTTGCTCTAGACCTTGGTGCCTTCTTACCCTACACATTCACCCTAGAACCTCAACCACTCTCATCTATTCAATTGCCACCTACATGCTAATGATCCCCAAATCTAAATTTCTAGCCCAGTGTCTCACCTGAGCTTCAGACCTGTATATTCCACTGTTAAGTGATAATCCTACCTCAACTAGAACCTCCTCCTTTTCAAACTGCCCTTCCCTCCTGTATTGACCAAAGTAGAATCCAGCAAATTACCCATGGCTCCTTATTCTCTGACCCCACCCCGCCAGCTACAGAGCACAGTGCCAGGCATTTAGTAGACACGTACTAGGCTTTTGGTATTATATTATGTTATAATTTTGTAATCATATCAATAACTAAATCCCATTGGAATTCATCCTAAATATTTCTAATCCACCACTCTCCAGTGCTACTACTCTCTCCAGGCTACCATGTTCTCTCATGAGGATTATTACAATATTCTCATCCCTACCTCCCGTTTCACCTCTCTCTTCTCAAATTCATCATCCACACTGTCGCCCGAATGCTTTTTGAAGATGGAACTCTGATCTAGGACACGCCTCTGCTGACCACTCTTCAAAGCCTTCATACTCCTGGGTATGAAGTTCTAACTCCTGACCCCTCTTTCAAAGGCCTATATTAGCCTCGATTCTACCTCTAGTCTCTTTTCTTACCACTTCTCTAAAATGAACTCTGTTCTGGACACATTGAATAGCTTTCGTTTCCTCAAATTGCCACACACTCAGTTTTCAGAACTTTTCAGTCCTTCATCATGATTGAACACCAATCTACCTCGTAAATATTTTTTCTGTTTCTCTCTCATTCAGTGTGGGAATGGTCCCACACTGCTGCTACTCTGGTTTTCATCACGTCTTTCTCTGCAATGATTTCCCAGTTGATCTCTTCTGGATCCTAGCTTGCTCCTTTCAATTCTTTCTTCACTCTGCCAGCAGAATGACCTTTCAGAAACAAAAATTTTATCTTATCTCTCCTTCACTTAAACACATTAAAGGCATGTATCACTGTGACTTTTAGGACAAAAATAAAAGTTTTTACTTAACATGTAGGATCCTTCCTTATCTGGTTTCTGCCCACCTATTTTTATCTTTTACCATTCATACAAACCATTTGGTAAAATGAACTCCTGCATGTCTCTAAATATCATTCATCTTCCTACCTCTGGGCGGTGGCACAAGCTCCACTCTCTGCCTAGAACATTTCCAGCTCTGCTTCTTATCCTTCTATGCATCTATCATCAATCAGCTCAACATCATTGCCACTCAGTTTCATTCAGATGTCTTCCTTTTGTGCTTTTATAGTGTCCATATCATACATTTATCTTTCCAACTAGACTGCACACTTCTAGAGTTGTTTCTTAATACTTTTATGTGTTTTCTATAATAGTCATTGATTATTTTTACATTCTAACAAAATAAAAGAATTGTGAGGGGGACACCTATTGAGAGACTTGGTGGTGTTCCTCAAGCTGCAGACGAGGAAGGTATGGAGGGGTAAGGTGGACAAAAAGATGGGTGGTGAGTCACAGTACCTGTTTCCAAACACTCAAGGGCTTTCCTGGAGAAGAGTTTAGATGACCACCTGACAGAGATTGCAAGGAAGCAGATTTCCTCTTAGTATAAGAAAGTTGAACAGAATTGTCTGAAGAAGGAATGGGCTGCTGGGTCAGTAGGAAGTGAATGAGTCACTTCTGGGTCTGTTTAGAGAAAGGACCACCTCTCCCTGATAGAGTAGAATTTCTGTTGGAAGAGGGATTTCAGGCCTCTCTTAGAGGGTCAGTTCACATGGTCTATGAGGTCTCTTCTACCTTTTGAAATTCACCATTACTTTCTAAAATAATATAACAGCTTCTGTACATTTATATGCTGAAAATAAATTGACTTAACACTATTCAGAGGGTTCCAGTATAGCCAGAGGAGCACTGGCCCCTCTCAGAATTCAAGTTTAGACTTATCTTCTGTAAGAAGAGTTGATAGAGCCCTTTTCCTTCTATGTGTTGTTCACCCTTTTCCTCATTTTTCTCATTCCTAATGCCCATAATATAACAGTACACTAGCAAATGAACAACTTTTTAATGTATCCTATGACACCTATCTTACTCTACCATGTATTATGTTTCTTTTTGTGCTTCAATTGTCTTCCCATTTAGAATGTGAACTATGTCTTAACTTTTTATGTAACCTCTGCAGCTTTTATATGTACCTTTAGTAAGGATTCCATAAATGATTGTTGAACTGAATTGAATTTAGGCAACAGAAAAACAGATCCAACAAATCCACTTTCAAATATTTCAGTAATCTATCAGAGGGATGAAAATAGATTTTTTTTTTTTTAAAAAAAAAGCCATGAACAAGAAACCCAAGTAAACTCTGGCATACAAAAAAGTAGTCTCTGAAATGTGGCAAGTTGGCAGTACCAGCAAGTTGGGAAGGTAGGTATGCTGATTGCAGGGTGAGAGGGTGAATAGTATCACTGAGAATTAGGAGTAACAACATAGGCTGAACTCCTATACCCTTAGTTAGCCTCAAATGGTCACCCTTAGAATCTGATAGGCAGACATGCTGGGATCCAGGGAATATTACAAATCCAGGGAGTTCAGCCCATTGTTAATGTTTGCCAGGAATCACACACACACACACACACACACACACACACACACACACACAGTATGAGTCAGGAAATACCAGAATTCACAAAGCAAGAATGTTTCCGTCTCTTTTGAAGGCACTAAAAAGGGAATTATCTGCCAATGGGAAAGAAAACAGCAACTAGATTCCTCAAGAAGAGGAGGAGAGGCTTTGGTTTATCTTTACTTACAGATTGCTCTATGTCCAGTAAAACTATGCTCATCAGTCCCTTGGTCTCAACAGCAAAGTATCCCAGAGTATTTACAAGGAGCTGTTGATCTGCAGGTCATCCACTTTCTCCCAGGCACTTGGAAGCCCCCTGCGGGGCAGCATCCTGTTTTAAGCCAGAAATAATTGCTTATCTTTATAGAGGCAGAGGAAGGTCTGAGAGGGGGCAGAATGAAAATAGAGTGGGAAAGGGGGAGAGCTTGAGCTTAGGAGAAAATTGACCAGTTTGCAAAGTAACCTTTTTCTTAAAAATCCAATTGAAAGTGTTCACAAATCTGCACATCCAGCCCTGTTGGCTGGTCTTCTAAGCAGTAGAGAAGAGATCAGAGATGATGACAAGGCTCTGTGAATCATGGATGGAGGGAAGATATCCCCGTGGTATGTCCCACAGGACCTTCTGCCTGCCAGCTGACAGCATTGTCTATGTTTCAAAAAATGTCTGCTTGCAATCAAGACTGAAGCTGAGAAATTTTCCTGACAGGGGTAGAAGTTGTAACATGCATGCCCTGTTAGGTTTGCTTCCTTTGTTTGGTGAGGGATAAAGTCATTACTCCATCATCATACTGGAATACCTAGGATATTCTCTCTTTCTCATCCTTTCGTACACACACCTGTCTCCCATCACCCCCTCCCTCACATACATGCACACACATCCATCTTATTACTCTAGAATCAGGTCTAATAGATGTAATCTTTTCTCTGCCTCTGTCTCTCTCTCCAATATTTCCTAGATTATGGCTAACTTTCCCCCCTGGTACGGCAGTTTTAAATGTAGGGACACTCTAATAGGGCAAAGGCTTTTTACCATTAAGGATATTTTTTAAAGCGTGCCACCAGTTATAAAGGTAATACTAAAAGTTCATTCCAAATAATTTTTTGGGCAGGAGTTCATTGTTGAAATCAATGAAATAACTGACAGTTTACCACAGTGGCTGATTTGAAGAGAACAAGAGGCACCTGAAAGTACAGAGTTTGCTATGTTGGATAAAAACGAAAACAGCCTCCTTACTTTATAATTACAGCTTGTTTTATGGGTTTTCTCCTAGTGGGAGATGTTGCCAAGGCAATAGCGTGGCAGTCTTCTGCATGGCTGCTTTTTACATTCACCCACACAGCTTCACGGATGTTAGTCTTTATAGCACACCTATGCAGTCCAGAAGGGCAAAATATATTTTTTTAGTCTGTTTTATATGGTAAGAAAAGAACATTAGAAAGTGAGCTTTTCTGATCTTCCCTCCCTTCCAGAGCATGCTGTCAGTGACCACCATGGATTTTGAAATGGCCTCAGGACCTCAGCCCTGGACTGTGGGGAAGAGAGCTGGAGACCAAAAGGGAATACACACAACAAACCAGATCAAGGACACAGCTAATGGTCAGAGGTGGAAGTTCTGCTACTGAGCCAAGGTGGAAGTCAGGAGGCAGAAGCCCAAAAGGAACCAGAGCCAAAAGTCACAGTTAGCAAAGCTCAGGGCCAAAACCTAAGACAGGAACCAAAGGGGCAATCAATACTGAACAAAAATGTCTAGTGTCAGCATTCGGGAACTGCCCTTGGTGCAACAGTGCTTCCTTATCCTAATTTGGGCCAGTTTCTTTGGAAAGTATCCACTGTTGCTGGGCTTTGGGAATGTGATTAATCTTCGAGTCAAGGTGAGCTGTTTAAATTTTCACTGATGTTACACTATGAGGAGACAGAGTAAAGACAAGTCCTTCATACCCCAGATGTCTCTGGAGTCATAAAGCTCCCCAAGTAGTAAGACTGAGGTAGGGTCTGGACTAGGTGGGTGAGTGAGCTGCCTAGAATGCAAAATTTAAGGAGGCATTTACTCTTAGGGTCATACGAACGCAGAGTCCCTGAAGCTCAGAGAGGGGAGGGGCCCCTCCCCCCGCAAGGCCAGGCAGCACTGGACCTGACACCTTGTTGTCTGTTTCTCTTTCATGTTGGGCCATGAGTCCATTCTGAATCAGAGTCTGTAGAGCTTGTGATGTTTCTTGAAACAACATGTATTATTAACATTTAGCTATTCTCTGGCATTTAATAATGTAGGAGGGATGAAAATAAACTCCTAAACTGGTGAAATAGGAAAAGTTTTGGTTAATACCATAGCAAAGACTTTTTTTCATATCCCTTTGCTGGCCAGAACATTCTAAATACTTTCCCAAGAGTACTTGCTTCAAAGAGAATAGAGAGGAAATTACTGTGAGACCCCACCAATGCTTGCCAAGTGAATAGATAATGAATTAGCACTGGCGAAAGGGAGAATGGAACTCACATGAACTTTATGAAAATAGTTAATAGCCTTTATTTTAGTTTCTTCTGGTGGTTAAAGTAACAAGTTTGTTTTATTTTATATATTTTCACATTTTTTATAGAGGGTATAAGAGATATCTATATTAAGTTCCCACAAACTTTTCCTCTGAAATATATCATTTAACACATTAACTGCTATGTGAGTTGTATTTAACTCATGCTGGTTTTGAGCCTGGGTCCTCATGAAACATATGTAAATCACATGTCTCTTTACCTTTGGAGCCGCACGGTGCACAGGCAAGTCACACTGCCATACTGTAGGGTACATGTTACCTGATGGGTGGCCCCCTGGGAAAAACCCTGCAGTTGATTCATGAAAATCTTACTTGTTGATATTCTTATTGTTACTATTAATATTGACAATTTAATTGCATATAGCTCATGCACAGAAAACAGTAAAAAAAAAACAACCCACATTTTTCATTAAATTAGAAAGGATCATTTTGTTTTTGAAGTTTTCTTCTATTTTTATAACAAAACACCATGACCTCAAGGAAAAAATTTTTTTTTCTAGTGTGGCAGTCAATGTGCTAAATCACTCTGGTTGACTCTGATCTCAACCAGGTAAAATGTTAAGAAAAGACAGGAACAAAAAAAAAAAATAGTATAAAGCTTTATCCAACCATTTTTTTATAAAAAAGACTTATTGGTTAATTTTGTTTTGGGTTGATTGTGAGCATATCCTCAAAACCCGTATTCAAAATCTAAATAGAAATTTCTTCAATTTTCCATTCAAGAAGAGATTTTCCTTTTTCTTTTTTCCTAGGCTCTACAGACTGGGTTGCATTCTCTCTGCTTCTGAGCCTGTCATCTCTTATGAGGATTTATAGTTGCCGACAACTTGCTTTAATAATTCACAAGGAATAGAATCCATTTTGTGCCCTCCCTTTTCTCAGTGGGTTCAGTGATGCAGACAGATTAAAACCATGCTTTTTGTCAGTGAAATAAATTGAGAGGACTCAGAGACACCCTAGGAGGAGTAATACTGAACAAGTTACCACTACTAAACATTTCCCACCAATGTACAGCTAGTTAAAACCAGAGATAGACCAGGCTCTGTCATGAACCCTGGAACCCAGCACGCCTGGTACTGAAATTAAGCCTCCTCTCCTGCCCACCTTCCAAAACATTGAGTTTGTTTACACTGGCAGCTGAATGTACTGCCTTTCAAGTTTTAAGGAAGGCAAATCATTTTAAAGACAAAATGAAATTCTAAATTCACACAGTCGCAATTTAAAATAACCTGTGACATTTTTTGCTAACTATGGTAGTCAACTGTGTAACTAGCAACTGTAAAGCATTGTTTATGTAACTCTCAAAAGAAGATACCCTTATTTCTCAGTAGCGTTAGACAGGGCAGAAAAGAAAAGGAAAACAGGAAAGAGAACGATGCCTGGCTGTAACTTCCACTCCACAGTATCCAAGAGGAAGAGCCTCCTGGGGACTTGGTGTTGTTTCATGTTTCTTTAATATTAAATGTAACAAGTTCTGCGTCGGGCTCAAATCCCCAGTCTGGCCTCAGCTCAGAGGAGACCCAGAGCCTGTCAGGCCTTGCAGTGCCCTGACTGTGTTGATAGATTCCTCTCATTGAAATTCAGAGGCAGAGGAAGGTGTTTCCTCCTGGCAGCCAGCTTTTCTCCCTGAGCAAGCAAGATGGGGGCTCAAAGGCAATGGGCACCACATTGTCTACAGCCAATTTCAGGTTCCTCCCCAAAATCAATAACCAGATCCATACCACAAGATGGACACACTCCTCTAGGCAATGAATGTGCCTAGAGGCAAAGATTTATAAATAAATCTTATATTTATTTATAAGAAGCCAAAGAGGAAATAACAGAGCAGATGAGAAAACCCTATGGTGGACTTTGCAACTGAACTGAGAGCTGTTCCGTGAGTCTGGCTGATGACCTAAGCTCACTAATGTGCACATATAATGCCCTTGGAGACTCTGGCATTCCTTGAGTTCTCATTTGATTTTGGTCCCAGCTGTTTTCATAGATTTTTCTTCATTGTATTTTTCGTGTTTCTCATGCCATTAGTAAAATTAAGTGTGTTTTAGATAGACTGGTCCTAGCAATGGAGTCAAAAAAATGATGCCTTTGAAAAGTAGTATTTTCAGTAGACTGTTACAAACTTCACTATCTGGAACTCTGGAAATCAGCTGACATCTGGTATATCCTTATAAATCTATATACGTAAATGTACCTAGATATAGAGTTATAGATGTAAACTATTAACCATAGTTACATGTGGTTTTCTTTAAGTAACTGTAGATAAAAACTTCAGATCCACTTGGCTCCTGGTAACATGTTGGTATCTGTTTTTTTAATCTAATTGGTAAATGTATATAATTTAAAAATAAGCTTAATATAATTTTTTCTTTGTTTTCTTTAAAGTGTAATTTGTGTGATTGGAGTCAAACAGAGTAAATATCAGTGGAGGCCCGAACCTTCCATGAATTTTACTATGATAAGCCTTTGGTGCTTGGAATCATAGCCTTACTGGCTGCACTGCCCCAGAAATGTCAATCACCAAAGGATAAAGTTTTCTCACTCCTCCATCACATAGTAAAGCTTGTAGTGGACTTAAAAGGGTTGCCAGTTTACTCTTGCAACTTTTCCCCAGGCTGAAGAAAGAATTTATTCCCAGATGTGCTCTCTGGCAATAGCATTTTTCCAGCCCTTGTCTCACACAAGTAAGGGGGGAAAATATCCTGGCTCCGGACGCAAGGAATGTGTTCTAAGTCTCACCATAGTGGCTTTGCTGGGAGCAAGTAGTTCCCCCAGGTTTATGCCACATAGACACACCCAATTACTTCAGTTCAACTTATTTTTCCTCATACCACTACCCTGAAATATTAATTCCTCCAGTGGTGAGCATACTAATTCCCAAGACTATTTCCTTTTATTTTCTTGCCTTCCTCCCTTCCTGCCTTCCCCTCGCCATCTTCCTCCCCTCCTTCCCTCTCTCTCTTCCTCCCTCCCTTCCTCCCACCCTCCCTTCCTATCTTCCTTTTCCTTTCTTTCTTTCTTCCTTCCTTCCTTCCTTCCTTCCTTCCTTCCTTCCTTCCTTCGTTCCTTCCTTCCTTCCTTCCTTCCTCCTTTCCTTCCTTTCCTTTGTTCTTTCTTTTTCTTTCATTTTTTGGTAGTTAAAAGCCAGAATATAAAGGTCTAGAAAAGTCACAGCCAGATACCTCAAAGTCATTCATTTATTGAATGTCATCTGGAGAGTAGCAGTTATTTGGAGAAAGAAAAAAGGTAGGAAAAGAAAAATAAATAAACAAAAACACACCAACCTCCCCCAATTTATCAGTGAAATCGTTCCCTCAAATAACACTCTATAAATTATCATTGGTTATTTTGATTGAGATTGTAATCAGTTCTAATTTATTCATTCAAAATCCATTGCTATTTATTGAGAATCTACCTACAACATGCCAAATAGATAAATTATCTGTCTCATGATGTTTAGTTTTAGTTAGGGTAGATATTTAATAAATGAGAAAAAACATTTTTAAGTAAAAAAATAAATTCACATAATGACACATGCTTGTAATGAACTCTATGATGACCTTCTCAGATATCCCTTCAAGTCTGATGTTCTTCTCTCCCCAGTCACTGGGAGTGATGTCTCCAGATATCTCGCACCTCTCAGCCCCTGTGAGGGTTAACTTTATGTGTCGACTTGATTGGGTCAAGGGATACCTAGAGTTGGGAACGCATTATTACTGGGTGTGTCTGTCAGGGTGCTCCGGGAAGAGATTGGCACTTGACTGAGTAGGGAAGATCTGCCTTCACTCAGTGTGGGTGGGCATCACCCAACCCAATGGGGGCCTGGATAGAATGAAAAGGGAGAGGAAAGGTGAATTTTCTGTCTCTTCTGGAGCAGGGACACCCATCTGCTCCTGCCTTTGGACATCAGAACTTTAGGTTCTCTGGTCTTTGGTTCTCAGGCTTTCAGACTTGGATTGACCCAAGCTGCTGGCTTCCCTGGTTCTCCTGCTTGCAAATGGCCTATCATGGGACTTCTCAGCGTCTATAATCATGTGAGCCGATTTTCATAATAATTACCCTCTTATCTGTCTGCCTAGCTATCTATCTATCCATCCATCCATCCATCCATCCTATTGGTTCTGTACCTCTGGAGAACCCTGACTAATACACCCGCCTTTGGGAATTACCTTACCTGAAGAGAGTCAGCTTGCTCAAGGTTGTGTTCTTTTTCTGGGATAGTCCATATCCAATAACTAGGTAAAACAGAGGTATAAAGGATGGACCCCTCACCCAGATCAGGACAACTCTGAAGGTCTATACTAGCTTTCTGTAGGATTAACTGAGGCCTTTGTTGAGACTACATCACAGCCCACTTTCTTCCTCTGCCTAATCCTGTTTCCATCCTTTCCATAGCTGAGAAGCCAAGAGTGCTCCTTAGTAAGCCTTTTTCATCCTAATAAAGCTGCTTCCAGAATTTACACATAGCAGTGGATTCAAAGGACAGACTCTGGTGAGGTGCTACCAAGATCCCATTCATCTACAAAAATTACTTCTCAAACTGCTGAAGGTATTACAGACAGTTTTAGCTGTCAGGCTTCTTTGGGAATTGTTTCAACTGAAGGGCACTGCTGTGCCTTCTTGATGTGGGGATATAAAGACTTGTCCCTTTTTGATGAAACTTGCTATATTCTAAAGGGTCATTCTAGCTTACGAACTTCCTGTGGGGTTGGCTGAGGCCTTCGCTGAGACTGCAGCTGTAGCCCAATTTCTCCCTTTGTCCAACCCTCTTATTTTCTCCCCTTCCTCAGGTGTTGATCAAGAGCACCTCTTATAAACTTCTTGTAAGCAAACCACTCCTCAGTCTCCAGTTCCCAGGGCACCCACCTGCAACAGGACTATATTTGAAAAAACAATAACCACAACAGCGTGATGGAATAGAACATCAGATACCAAGAGTGGCTGCTCTAGTTACAATGGTCACGCAAGTCTCCTCTGAGGAGTTGATATTTGAGTTGAGATGTGAATAATAAGAAAGAGCACAAAAAGATCTGGGGGAGTAGCATTCCAGACAGAGGGAAGTTTGAATGAAGGCCTTGATGTGTGAATGAGTTTGACATGTTCCAGAAAAATCAGGAAGGTCCGTGTAACTCAGACATGATGAAAGAGAAAGAGGCTGATAGAGAGAGTGGCCAGATCATGGAGTTTGAACTTATTCTAAATACAATAGGGAATTATTAGAAGTAATTCAATGTATCACTTTGACTTTTGGGTAGTGGATGACTTGAAGGAGTTGAAGAGTAGAATAAGAGAGAACAGTTAGTTATGAGACTACATGATAGCCCAGGAAAGAGATGGGATATTTTAGACTAGGGCTGTACAGTGATGGTGACATGTGGTTGACTTCTGGTATTTATTTTGGAGGTGAATATAAAATAACTTGTGATACTTTATAATACAGGACAATAAAAAGAGAATAATTAAAGATGACCCCTAGATCAGCTGGGAGCAAGAGGAGCAGTCCTGCTAATTGGGGTAGGAAAGACTCATAAGAGGAGTGTGTTTGGAAGCAGGGGATCTAAAGTCACCTATGGATGGGGAGCAAAGTTCCCCCAGAAGAAGAACAGATTGGAAGACTAGATTATCTTTTTAATGAAGTAGTGAATTCAACTTTGGTAACCCTTTTAGTACCTCTATGCTTCAGTTTCTTTTTTCCATTCTTTCCTGGGCCACTGTGAGTTTTGATAACCTCAATCTATCATTATCTGTAAGTTTCTCAGAGCTTCTGCATTTCCAGCCACCTCCCAAGTAACACTAATGCCGTGGTCTGAGGACATTTTGAGTAGAGAGACTTCAGTGAAAATAACATTGTTGGGTCAGACAGACCTGGTTTTGAATTGTTTCCCAGTCAATTATTAGTTGTGTAATATTGGACAATTTAAAAATCTTTTCTGAGCTTTAGTTTCTTGTAAAAATAGGAATAATATACCTACCTCATAAAGTTACTGGAAGAATTAAATGATGTCATGTCTCTAAAGCATAAAGCCAGTAACCCAGTTCCTTATTCACAATAGGGCTCACTAATTCAGTCTCCCTCCCTCTCTCAAAAAGGCTGTATATTTACAGATTTTATTAGAATCTTAAAAATCATTGTAAGACCTTAGGCATTCAGAAATTTAACATGTGCACTTTTGACTATCACCAAGTAAGTCCAATGGTCCCCATGATGTAATAATTTGAATTTTGCCAAGGTGCACATTTGAATCCTGTATACTGAAAGGAGACTGGTTTGCAGGAGTGAGTAACTTATCCGGGGTGTCGCCTATTGAATGGCAAGCATCCTCATCTCAGCCTGATTTTGTAGTTCTTAGCATATCTTTTCATCCATGTACCTTTTGTGAAACAAGAAAATCTCTGTATCTTATGGAAAATGCCTCTATTAAACAAAGGAACAAACACAAAAAAACAAACAACTAAAACCAATCAGCAAATAGTGTCGGCACAGAAGCAAAAAAAAAAAAGTTAAGAAACCTAAGAAATAGATTATGCTTATGCAGAAAAATAAGAGTTTAGGATAAATTATAGAGTGGGAATGCCATATTGGCAGTGGCTTGGATCCATGATATGAATGCTTTTACCATGTGCTCTGTAAGGAAATAAGGAAAGGCAATTCACAAACTGTTTCAACAAATTTTCCAGACAGAAATTTTATTATTAGATTTATAAATGAGTCTAGTCCTCTACTTATAGAATTATAAAGGTCTCATGGGGTCAATTAAAAGTTTTTAGTGATACTTGGCTGCATTTTATAAGAATAATTCTGTGCTATAATGGTATCTATGATTTTGGGAATTTGTACATGTCTTAGGAAATATCTTTTAAGAATTTCAGGGTCTCTCAATTATTTTTAATACTACTACATAGTTCCTGTTGTATAGCAAATTGGAAAATGCAAATTATTAAACCATCAGGTGAGTAATCACATTGTAAAGAGAGAATTTGCATCTTTAATTTCCTGTTTTACAATGAGGCTATGGCATTTGTCAGTAAATACTCAATATCACTGTACACAAAGCTCTGTGCTACAAAGTACTTGGACAAATAAGACATGGGTCCTGCCCTCATTTGAGAAAGGGAAAATACTGGCTCCATGATGCAAATATAACCTTGACAACTGGGAGGGTAAATTATCTTAGGGAAAAGATATTATTATCTACGACTGGCAGAAGGTCATAATATTGGCACATTTAAACAGTCATTAATCCCCCGGTTGTCACATAAAGAGACAAAAGGGAGAAATCACTTATTTTGATAGTAAAAGCACAGAGCTAGTTCTAAAATATCTGACATATCCTAGTCGTGCTAGCAAATCCTAGCACTTTTGCTTGCTATAATGTCACTTGACGTTGACTAGATACTCCCTGTGGTAGGTAGGACTAACACATCTAAAGATAGATACATTTCCACTAAAAATGATTTTTACACTCTCGTTCATAAAAAACAGCAGTCTCATTATCACAAGGCTCTGAGCAGTCTAAGCATGGTGTTCCTCTCATTTGAACTTTGCAGTCCTTGTAGGAATGATGAACCTACGTTCCATTGTTGTTTGAAGAGTCTGCATTCTGTGGATAATTCTCAGAAGAGTTAGGCCATGTTGCATGAAGACTGATATTTTCTGGGGCAGGTCAAGGGGAGTGAAACACAGGATTGATTAAAATTCAACTGGATGCTAATTCCTTTGTATTAACTTCTGGAATCCTCATTTAAAATGCAAATACCCCAGGGAGAGTAATACAACAAAGAGCATTAAGAAGTAAAGCCATCAAGAAAGCTGACAAAGTCTATTTCCATCTTACCCCTAATAACTTCCACAGAATGCCACTGATTGCTAGAAGTCTTTTCAAGATTTTCAATGATTCACTTGGAAGTCTTACCAGAGGAGACTTCCTGGTCTCCTGAGAGCAGGTGCTTATCTACTGATGTTGCCCCAGTTAAGTGGGGAGGAAAAATGCAATGTGGTATTCAAGTGCTTTTAATCAAAAGAGGAGAATAAACTTTTGTTGAATTTTCCCCACGTGCCCAGCTCTGTGTTGCATGTTTTATATATGTCATCTCATCAAATCCTCCCTTCAGTGCCATTATGCTGTTGTGATTGTCAGGTCGTAGTCACTTCTCTGTTCTTGGTGAGCTCTTGACCAAAGAATGACCAGACACACTAAAAGCAAGGCAAATGAAACAAAGTTTATTGAGGAAGGACAAGACAGGTTTACAGAACAAGAGCAGGAGCAAGATACAAGCTTACAGAGTAAAAGCAAGATATATCCGTCACAGATGATGAAACTTGCCATAACAAAAAAGGGTCTTGGTTATGGTCTGGGGTCTTGTCATACCATTAATTCTTTCTTGAACTCTCTGCCAGAAATACAAGTGTCCTCTGAATATATTAAATTACATTAGGTAACCTATGGTGTATTTTTTTCCTTAAAACATCTCTCTTATAGCCCTCTCTCTCCTCTCAAGTCTGGACTGGCTGATCGCTAGGTCTTCAAGAAATGTCACATGTCATCAAGGAATCTCCTTTCATGTCTTAGTCCACAGAGTACCACAGACGGGGTAATTTATAAGGATGGAAATTTATTTCTCACAGTTCTGGAGGCTGGAAGTCCAAGATTAAGGTACCGATAAATTTCATGTCTGTTGAGAGCTCCTCTCTGTTTCCAAGGTGCTGCCTGTTGCTGCATCCTCTGGAAGGGAGGAAGATGGAAGGGAAAGAGAGTGAACCCACTCTCTCAAGCCCTTTCATAAGGACCCTAATCTTATCCATTAGAGCTCCGTCCTCATGACTTAATCACCTCTTAAAGATCCCACCTCTTAATACTATCACATTGGCGATTAAGTTTCAACATACGAATTTTGGAAGACATATTCAGACTATAGCATTTTATTACCATTTTGGGGATTCTCTTCTCTCTCCTGTGTTGGACCCTTTGATTCCAGGATGCCATGTCTTCCTCTTTCTTGGTTTTTTCCATTTTTCTTTCTTTTGTTTTTCTTTTTTTAAGAGACAGCGTCTCACCCTGTCTCCCAGGCAGGAGTACAGTGGAAGGATCATAGTCTGTTGTAACCTTGAACTCCTGGCCTCAAGCAATTCTCCCTCCCCAGCCTCCCCCAAGTGCTGGGCTTCCAGGCGTGAGCCACCGTGCCCAGTTTCCTCCATTGTTTTGATGGAGCACATCTTGTAGTTGCTTTCTAGGAAAGTGTTCATAAGAGAGAAGTTTTTCAAGACTTTACTGTCTTGGTTTTAGTCTCATAATTAAGTGATTATTTGACTAGATAGTTAGATGGAAAGTCATTTCCCTCTGGGTTTTTAAGGCATTTCTCCATTGTCTTCTAGTTTCTAATGATATACTTGTTATTTTCCAAGTCGTTGTATTAATAATATCATGATGCAATCAATGTCAGTTTGATTACTGATCCTTGTATGTTTTTTACCCCTCCCTCCCCGCCAAGATTTTAGGAATTTGTCTTTGTTCTTAAACTTCTAAAATTTCCTGACTATAGGAACTATTGTGGATCTTTGCTTAGGCACTGTGCTGGGCATTTTGTGGGTCCTTCAATTTGGACCCACTTAGCTAATTTTTTAGTTTTGATACATTTTCAAATTATTCCTTTAATAATTTCTATTTCTCTGTGTTTTTTTGTCATTCTGAAGATTCCATTAAAATATTGTTAGACCTCTCAGTTGATTCTCCATTTTTTAATCTTTCTTCCTATTTTCTTGAACTGTCTTGAGGTATCTGTTATACTTTCTATTTGACTTACTAAACTTTATCTGCCATCCCTTCTATTAAAATATTCATTTCTGCTATTTTTCCCTAATTTCCAAGAGTTTGTTTTTCTTCACTAAATATTGTTTTTTTATAGCCTCCTTTTCCTGTTTTGTGGATGCTATATCTTTTTTATTTCTCTGGAATTATGAGGATTAGTGAATTTTGTTTGTTTGATGGTTCCTTACATTTCACTCAATGTCTCTTTAATTTCTTTTTTTCTGTTTTTGGTTTGTTTTGTTTGGGTTTATGTCTTTTATATCATAGATCTTTCTCATATTCAGTGTTTTTTTTTTTTTTTTTGGTTGTGTGTTTATGGTTAAGGTACCAAAGAAGACTGTTTATAAGCTCAGAATGAGTGGATGGGCCTTCTTGAGTAGTGAGTGTTACTTGAAGATAAGCTGGCTGAGGTATTTTCTTAGAGGAACCCCAGCTTCAGTACCTGCAGGGTTTTATACTGGTTCAGTTTAGTACCCTATATATGAATCTTCCAGTTTCATGCCTGAGGGCCATGAGTTCCTGCCAGCATTCTGGGGCTAAGTGTGAAAAGAGGCTGGGGTGGAGGTGGAAGTTTCACATTTGGCATGTTCTCCCTGTTTTTAGTACAGTTCTTCTGTATTATATGTGGCAAGATGAGGATAGAGTCTCTCTGGTTCAACCTTCCAATGAATAAACATTTTGTTTTCTTTCATGGTGGGAGAAGAAGTAGTGATTTGCCTGAGCAGGCTGGGGAAAGGGATCTATGGGTGTAATTGTTTCTTATATAGATTCTCATCTGGGCTTCTGGCTTTCAACCTCACTTGAACCCCCACCCCCACTTTCAGAGGTACTTGATGCCTCCAATTACTGAAGATTTTTATGGTTTTGTAATATACAGTGTATAATATCTGCATTTTTCTGGATTTATCTTGGAGGTTCCCCCACCCCAAAACTGTTCCAGGCTTTTTCTAGTTTCCTAAGTTAGTAAGCGCTCATCTATCTGATTTCAAGCTGTCAAAATTTTATTGTCATTTATTTTCCTCTTTTCTTTGTACTCGTGGATTTATATATTTTAATATCTCTACTGCCTTCCTAATGAGGTTTCTGGAGGGAAAATAGTAAATGATTATGTTCAATCTGAATTTTAATTGGAAGCTAGTTTGCCAATATTTAAGAATTTAAATCTATCTCTTGCCCAAAAATAGAGTGATCAACTCTTGATAAGATATCTCTGAAACAGAAATAAGAATTATCACTTTTTCCACTGTTGTTCTAATAGCCGATTGGTGAACAAAGTGTCCCTAGTTAGCATGTCCTTTTGGGGAATGTAATAGAATGGAATGGGAATCAAGAAGTGAAGCCTTGCCAAGGAGACATTTTGGGACTGGCTGTCTGGTCATATTTAATATCAAATCCCCACAAAAAGATGGTAATATCATAATATAAAACTGCTATTCTGGATTTATTACCTTAATTATTATAGGACAAGTACAAAAGAAATAATAGGATATAATCACATTGAACACATGCTGTTTATTTACAAATGATGATTTTGCTCATTTGATGCAAAGATTAGAGATCTAATTTGGGTTATCAATGGAATGTTTAGATTTTATTTACCAGATATTCTTTAAGTATGTGAGCATATTTAAATATTCTCTGCTTACACTTTTAGTTCTCACAGAATTATTTCCACATTTTACAGATAAAAATGTCAGTTGTGTTACAACCAGTCATGGATGGTGATTTTGGATATTGAAAAGAATACACTTTTGTTAAGAAACCTCACATCACTTTGTGATAATGTTCTCTGTTTCCATTTTGTTGTGTGCAGCTAGAAAACTGGGCTGTATTTTTTTATAAGTATGAAATAAATCCTGAATGGGGGTAGTTTAGTGACACATTGCCCACATATCATTTTTAGTGACTTGTACAGCTTTATTTGAAATAACTGGTCCATTAACCTCCATTATTATTAACGAAGATTTATTTAGCATTGACAGTGGATAGTCTGCCAAAGCTAGATGTATATGCTGTTATGATCAATATTACATAGCCAGAAAAAGTATCAGATAGGAAAGAAAATGTGGGGAGTATGCAGCATATTGGGGAATTGAATCTTTCAGCCATGGGCAGACTGGACAGGGAAACTTCAGATACTCAGGCTGATTAAAAGGTTACTGCCATTTTTCAGATGGTTTAGGGCCCTCTGTGGACACAGATGGAACCCCTCCTCCAGTAAATTTTGGTACCAGTGTCTAGACTAATGATGTCACACACATACTAAGAGGCTTACTACTCACATAATGAGGTTTTCTAGGGAGTTCCCAAGCAGTTCCAAAAATGGCCTGAGAGAGCAGGCGTGGGTGACTGTCTTGAAGTTTTATGGCAATGGGTGCATAGGGCTGGGGTGGGGGTTCCCTCACATGTGCCGGGGCCAACATGATTTGAATGTCCTGTCGGTGCCAGAGGAGGGAGCACCCAGGTGTTTTGAACAGCTTGTCCAGCTATGGGGCAGAAGGAGAGGGGAATGATGTGGCTTGAAAGCTTTCAGCAAACAAACATCAAAAGGGAAGCCAGACTCTATTACACAGACACAGGTTGTAAGAGTGATAGAGAGCTAAATGAGAGTGGTACATCAATATTATAAATGAGCTATAAGCTTCTACTGGATAGCTCCTGCTTTGTGGGAGGCAGCTCTTCAGAAGAAAGGATTTTCATGAGCATGAAGGTGTATAATATTCAATTTACAGGCTCATTGAGGACCTTTGAAATGTCAAAGAGGAGGTCTCTGTGGTTTTGAAATAGATATCTCAGCAACCCTTGGCTTTTTTTGTTCACCGCTTCTCCTTTAAAAAATAATTCTAATATATTGCTTCTGTTTGGGGAAAGATTTTTAAAAAGATGCAAAACTAGATGGAGATTGTTTGCATCTGGGACCAGAATTATAAATTTTTTTTGTTCAATCAATCAATCAATTAATCAGTTTTGTGTTTTGAGATTGAGTTACATGTTCTCAACTTATGTGTGTAGGAAGAATCATCTAGGGAATTTGTTTAAAATGCCTATTCCTGCCCTCGACCCCAGGCATTCTGGATGAGACGTCTTGGGCAGGGCTCAGGAATGTGCATTATGACAGGTGTTTCTGATGCAGAAGTTTATGTGTTTTACGTGAGTAACATTGCCCCACTGTGTACCAGCACTACCTCGGGTATTGCAAAGGCTTCAGGCAAAGTCTAACACGATCCCAATTAACAATAGGTTGACTGCTTTCCTGACTGATTTCTCTACATAACCAATCTTTTACCTTCTGTACTTAAGAAATTTATGAAAGCAAAAATAAAAGCCAAGACTACAGTTCTGTTTAGTTATTGCTCAGAATTTAGCAGTAACTTAAAGATTGCTCTAAGAAAGAGCTTTATATACTTTTCTAACTTAACTTTCACAAAGTCAAATTATTAACACATTACAGTGTATAAAATTGAGACTCAGTAAGATTAACTGACTTGCCTAAGTCATATAGCCACTAAGTGGGAAAGCCAGGTTTCCAATACAGTTTTGCCTAAATCAAACTTGTGCAATTAACCGTGATACTGTTTACTTCTGGGAGCCTCGTGCCAGCTTCCCGGTCTCACTTGAGTGATGATGGGATGCCATGGCACTCGGAACAGGGGAAAAATTAGTCCCTTGCCCATTTATCTTTCTCATATATTGACAGTAAAATAACAGATGTAAATCTGCTGTCATAAGGGTTCTCCTACCTACCCAGAAGACAGTTTCTTATTAAATATTACCAATAAACCTGTTTCTTCTCTAAAGTTTCTCTTCAGGGATCTTGGTTGTCTCTGTCTTTCTGTGCATAGCTTTTTGCCTCCTTTCCTTCATATTTTCCTCTCTCCCTCCAGGTCTATCTTTTCCCCTTTCTGGTAAAGAGCAGTTTCATGCTCTTCCAGCTCTGTCTTCCTCCAAGTTACAGTCTATGCAGTTGGCTCAGGGAATAGCCTGGACTCTAGGATATTGATCCAGAAACAACCTTTTCTCCCCTCACCACCATCTGCAAATGCGATGGCATCTCCCTTCCCTTTTCTTCCCCTGTGGTGATAACCACAGATTCCTAACACAGGAGAAGACTGAATTCCCTCAGCAACAGGGCAGATCTGTTAAAACTAATGAAAAATCACAACATGAACAGAGCAATCAGGAGGAGAAGGCTGCTGAAAGCCACTCAAAAATAAGAAATGAGCAGGTGGGTATCCAGAAGACAAAATTCCTTCTGCAAACTGTACTGATACGTGACTCACCAGATGAGATACTCACAAAAGTAGGCACTAGTTAGCTGCTCAGCTCTAGTTTCCACAGCTAGAATTCCAAAGGCATATGCTTCATTATTAATGAGATTGACCTTTACCTAACCCATGAGGGTACTGATCTTCTAATGGTTTTTGATTTGGGGGGAAATAGCTTTAATTATTTACTTTGCTTAGATTTTAATTCCCTTCTTTTTATGTAACGTCTCACTTCTCCCACATCCATGGGTTTCAGGCCTCTTTCTTGGGATTAAGGAATGGAGACAAGACCCTGATGGTCAACATCAATGCCTACAGATCTCTGAGCAGAGCCCTTTCTCTCTGAAGTAGATTTAGAAAATAGGCCAAGCACTAATCACGACCACAAGCTGCTTGCATCAGTAACCCAAGGTGAAAAGTAAAAACAAGAGCCACCTTTAAAAAGTATTTAAATATATTCCTTCTCTTCCCACTCTTGATTTGTTTGATTGCTAATATACTCTCGTGAGTTTCATCCAGTGACAGAAGGCCTTTGCTGGCTCCGGTCTCATGAGGAGGAGAGGTCTAGGGTGGGGCACAAATTGATTCGTATGTGAGAACACCACCAGCCAAGTGATGTGATTCTGAAGATTTAGTGAAATAACTTTATTAACTGTGAAGTGTTATACAAATGTCACTGGATTTAATTTTCTTTTTCTGAGCTGCTGGTTTACAAGGCTTAGGACTATTAATGTAATTAAGTACTTGATTATGTAATTGAGTGCATATAATGACAACTTTAGGTCATTGCTTAGGACTTATTGAAACGTATACTTTAGAATAAGTGATGACTTTGTGTCTATATATCTGTGTCTTTCCTAAGTATGAGTAGCTTGTATGCATGAGTTTATTTGTAGGCATACTGTACTTTTAGTCCTTCCATTTGTGAAAAACAAAGAGACACAAAAAGCTTTGCAAATAAGTTTTAATTATGGAGGTTTAAGACTACCTTCAAAATAAAAGTACATTTTATTTTCCTCTGATTAGAAAACCTCATAAAAATGTCCAGTAATTCATACAAGTATAAAGAAAATGTTAATAATTACCTATAATTTTCTGTTAACATATAACTTCTATGGCCTTGACATTTTAAATTCTGCATTCTGTATTTAATTCTGTATTCATTTGTATTATACAATGTCCCTCAGTCTCGGTCTGTTCAATGATTCTACCTGCTCAGACTTGGGCATCTTGGCTGCACTACCCCAGATGTGACGCTGTGCTCCTCTCCAGGCATCACACCAGCGCACAACATGGTTCTGACCCATCCTACCACGGTGATGTAAACCTTGATCATCGCATCAAGGTTTACATCTGGTAGGCAGACTACTGGCCCCCAGAGATGTTCTAGCCCTCATCCTAGGAACCTGCAAATATGTTACCTTAAATGGCAGAAAAGGACTTTTCAGATGTATCTAAGGTTAAAGACTTTGAGATGGAGAGAGTATCCTGATTTTCCAGGTGGGTCTAATCATATCACATCAGACCTTTATAAAGAGGAGAGCCTTTATCAAAACTGCAGAGAACTAGAGAGATGGCAATGTGAGAAGAACTCAATCCACCACTGCTGACTTGGAAATGCAGGAAGGTGCTATGAGCCAAGGAATGAGGGCCTCTAGAAGCTGGAAAAGGCAAAGAACTGGATTCTCCCTCCACCCCTCCAGAAAGGAACACAGCCCTGCCGACACTTTGATTTTAGTCCAATGAGATCCGTGTTGGACCTCTGACCTACAGAACTATGAAGATCATAATTTAGTATTCTTTAAGTCTTAAGTCACCAAATGTATGGTAATTTGTGACAACAGCAGTCAAAAATTGATACACTCAGTCAAAATGATTGAAAGCCACTGAGATGGACTGGGTTTATCTAAGCAAAAGAAGTTATTAAAAGAACATTATGGTTCTCACAGGCTTGAGTATAAGGGCTTGGCAATGGTCAGAAACCCAAGGAGATCTGAAATGCCAAGAAATGGGACATAGAAAATGTAGTACAGTAACAGTTTCATTCTTGGACCTTACTCCACCAAGTCTGTGCACAATGGGGAATGGCAATTTGTCAAGGAATTAGGTAGGAGGGTAAGATGCTAGAATATCGAACAAACACAAATAGATACGCACTTCCAAAAAGGAGTTTTGATTTTATCCTGGAGGCCTTGAACATTTTGTAACTTCACTCTGTAAAAATGAAGTTTTTCACCCAGCTTATCCCAAAATCTGTATGCTAGTTTTCCATTTTAAAAGATAGCTTCTGATTTTTAATTAGATTCCAATTCCACACTAAAACTCCAGACCACTAGCAATCCTGAGTCCTTTTGTGTTTTTTTCTTCTTTCCTTCCTCCCTCTCTCCCTCCCTCTGCCTCTCTTTCTCTTTCTTTCTTTCTCTCTCTTTCCTTCCTTCCTCCCTCCCTCCCTCCCTTCCGTTCTTCCTTTTCTTCTTTCTCTCTCTCTATTCCCTTTTTCTTTATCTTTTCTCAGTCTTTATGAAAAATAATGCATGTCCCTGGAAAGTTCTCCAAGCATGTGTTTCTGATTTTTCTGTCATATCTTTGCACTTACTGCCCTCCCTGCCTGAGTTGCCCCCTGCCCCCATATTCATGCTTGGCAAACTACCCCTCATCCTTTATCATCAAGGTTAATTCTCTGATGTGTTTTTTAGGTGCCCCAGGGTGGATCACTTTCTTCTTTGAGGCACTACTATATCTTGCCTATTCCTCAGCTATAACACTGTGTTGACATCATTTCTCTTTTCCTCTCCTTTTTCTTCTGTTAGACCCTAAGCTCCCTCTTGGAAGGTATCCTCAGTGGCTTAGTACTATACCTGGCCTGTAACAGACATTGATTGAGTGAATGAAAGAAACTGCCAAGGACTTTTTCTGAAATATCCTGAGGTCTGTATATCCTACACATACAGTTCATCATATGAAATATAAGATGCAAGTCACCAGCCTAATGAACTGTGGTACTGGCATCCCAGAGGGAGGATGGACACTACCATGCCCTGGCTTAAGACACACTGGCCCTACTCGGACCCTTCCTGAGCCCAGGTTCCAGCAGGGGCCAGAGGGCAGCAGCAATCTCTGGGAAGGGTCAGGAAGGGGAGGTTGGCATGGCCTTAGAGACCAGGGAGTTGGTGGCTGAGAACATACCCTAGGGAAGTGGCAAGAGATAGGCCCTCCTGTGGGCTGAGGCTCCAAGCCACCAGCACATGCTCCGTTGTCTTATTAGACTTCATTTTTAAAATACAAATTCAAAGATAAAATAAAGAATTTCAAGGTGACAACCACAGAGCATGAAAACCCAGGCAAAGGGCCCTTGTGAGCATGGAGCCCTGTGAGGCTGCACTGGTGGCACACTCCTGAAGCCAGCCCTGGTTGGGAATGTTCTGTGAAAGCTTATCCCTACCTTTAACCCAGCCTTCCTCTGTTGCTTGGGTCCTTTTCTCGTGTTGAGCTCTTTCTTGCTTCAGCCTTTGTGTTTTGATGCTTTATGCTTCTTCTTAAAACATGGCATTCTTTTTCATGCCAGTAATAACTTTAACAATTCCCCATGTCTGAAATCTTCCATACAAAAAGCAGAATGTACTGCTAATTTTCAAGGATAGTGCATTGACATTCTTAATTTAAACAAGAAATACTATTGTATTGACCTTAACTGGGTTGAATTAAATTTTGTCTCCATGATACACCACCTTTTCTTTATTTTGATCATCAAAGGCACCATTTAATTCTCCAAGGGACCTCTTTTGACATACTAGTTTTCATGGTTTATTTTGAGTGTAAAATTAGAATCTCACACTGGTTTGCAAGTCTGAGTCTGATGAATGAGAATATTGTAGGTTGAAGTTCTACTTAGAAAAATACATTTCAAACTCCCAAAGAGGTGGCTATGATTTTTCGGTTGGTTGGTTTTATTTTATTTTTCGTGGTTTCTGTTAAACAGTGAAGCCCAAAGCCAAATAATCCTACTAAAAACACTTCAGGCTAATATTGACTAATTCCTGTAAGGCCCCTCTTTTATAAATTTGCACGATATTATCTCTCACTTGGGCAATCAAAACAGGATCTTGAAATGATAACTCCTCATGGCACAGCTGGCATACTTTGTTTCCTGGCCCCAAAGAAAAATGTAATTTTAACATGTGTCTAATACTTCTTAAAATATGCTCTGACTCACCCCCTATACTTCAGGTCCCATATGCCTGCTTGTAAATTTGATATCTAAATACACATATTGAAGCCTTAGGGGATGTGAACTTGGTTAGAGTTAAACCTTACTTACAATATGCAATCTCCACTTGTTTTCCTTATCTTTCTGAGAGATGTCTGGCTCTTTCAACAAAACTGGGTTGGAAATATTGTTGAAGAACTCCATAGCTTAGGCAATGGAAAGGGAAAACAAGTCTTTGAGGAAGGAGTGAATACCTCAAGGGCAGGAAAAATAGACATGAAGCATGTACAACTGGATAGAGTAGTTTTCTGCATGCTTAATTAGGTTCAGAAGTCATTCTCTATGGATCCAATCCCTGCTTGCCTAACCTCCTAAAGAACACTTTGTTTTACTTGCAGAGTGCCTGGGAGGGGTACAGTATCTGACATGATGTGGTGTTGGAAGGCCTTGGTGATAGAAGAAGAAAGGGGGTTTCTAAAAGTTGGGCTCACACGCTCTCATTCAGTGGTATGTTGAATGCGTAAGTCTTGCATTCGCTCAAGAGAGCCAATTGTTAAATACATTGGTAGCTTGAAATTAGCCATGAAAATCCATATATACTACAAATCAAGTCTCTCCTGCACCCCCACCTCAAAGAGCTGGTTTACCAGCAAGCCACTGTTTGATTTTAAACTCATACTATTCTCTAGAAATGGTCTCTGACTCCCACTGATTGCCAGTGGCCCTTATCTCTATTTGTCATCGTTATTTAGGTACCTGCCTCAACTTCTGGCCATAAGGGCCACAAAGTCTGGCATATAGTAGATGCTTAAGAAATCTCCCTATATAAATAGACACATAAAATGCATATTTTTCAAGTTCACATTAAAACTAAGAAAAGATAGATCTTTATTAGAAGCATTTTTTCATTCCTTTATTCATTGATATAATATTTGGTAAGCTCTTATCATGTAATTGTACTAGGCCCTGGGGACTTACCACATAGTAAGGCATGCTTCTTTTCTTCGAGAAGCACATAGTTTCCTGAGGAATCCATGTATTACTCTCTCTTTGATGTGTCTCGTCTATGTATTTTTTTTATGTTTGCATTAGTTTGTTTGCTAAGTTATGATGTTACTCTTATACTAATATATAAAATTTATATATTGAAGAAGATCTGAACGGCCACATACTAAAGCACTAATAGTTTACTTCTGAAGTGGAGATAGAATAGGGGAAAATAATATTTTTTCTTTGTACTATTTATGTTGTTTGAATTTTTGAGTATGTATTACTTTACACTTAAAATATCCTTCATCTGGTGACTTTCATAGGGAGGCTAATCTCCCCTAGGGTGTGTTCAGGTGAAAATCACTGTGTGAATGGAAGGTGGAGAGAGTCCAGTGGGGTACCAGCCACTGCATTTGAAGCGACCTTATGTGTGGTGAGGTGACCCAGAAACCTGTTAGGTTCCTCCAGCAGAAGAAGCAGCAGGCAGTAATACATTAGTTTATTTATTTTACTCCAGAATATTGCCTACTCTAGTTGGCACACACTGCATGTTGTTCAGGAACGTGGCAGTGAGACTGGGTAAATCCCTCTGCTCTGACAGAGTCCCTTCCTGACCTAGACAATCCTTTTAGGGAAGGTCACTTCCTGTCCGTTGCTCAGTTGAGATAGCTTCAGACCATGATAAGGCTGAGGCCCTCATTGTTTCCATGCATAGAGATGGTTTCTTTCATTATATACCCAGCCAGGTCCTAGGACAGACCTTCCCAGGTGCGTTAGGTCAAGACTGGTTCTAGTGCTTGTCACACAGAAATTAAAGAACTATCTCACGTTCTGTTTCTAACTCAAATCCAGGACCAGTCTACTGGCCCCATCTCTTTCTACCTTGTTGTTGACTCTAATTTGGACATTTTGTTGTGTTCTCTGTCCCTGGACCTTGATTGTTGCAACGCTAAGGAGGTCTTCTTAACTCATTCACTTATCTTTTCGACAAATACTGTATTTATTGAGTACCAATGCTGTGTGAGGCAGTAGGAATGTAACAGTGAACAAACAGAACCAGGGTCCTTGCTACAATGTTGCTGAAAGCCTAGAGTAAGATTGAAATATTAAACAAAGAATAACAATGTCAATGCAAAGCAACAACTGTGATGAGGCAACAATGGAATGATACAAGGTGAAATTACATAAAAGGAGAATCCTCTAGTGAGGAAAGTCAGCAGATGCTTCCCTGGGGAAGAGATGACCCCACGGGAGCTCTTGCTTTAGGGCTGGAAGAGCCTGGGCTCTGGGCAAGTTGATTTACTTCCTACTAGAAAGTGAAGCAGCATTTCCTAGGTCAGACTAAAAAATGAGAGCTAAAGGGGTCCCATTAGACCTGTGGTCCACAACCCACCGGCTACGTGCCAGTACCAGTCAGCTAGGAGCCAGGCTGTGCATCACTGTCTGAGCCCCGCCCCCCCCAGCTCCACAGCACCCCCTGCCTCCCGTCTGTGGAAAAATTATCTTCCATGAAACTTAGGAAGCGGCCCATGGAGCTGAAGGCGAACAGCCGAGAAACAGGTGAAACTTCCATCTGTATTTACAGCTGGTCACCGTCACTCGCATGACCACCTGAGCTCCTGAGCTCCACGTGCCTCCCCTCTTCCCCACTTTCCTGTCCCCTCCCCTCCACCCCCACACACCTCCGTGGAAAAACTGTACTCCGTGAAACCTGTCCCTGGTGCCAAAAAGGTTGGGGACCGCTGCATTAGACCATAGCTCTAGTTCAATGGGCTTACTCACCCATCTTCAAGTAACTGAGGGCTACTCAAATGACTCTGAAGGACAAAAAGATAAGCTTTTCTAGAATAAAAAGAAAGCAAAAAGATGTGCCCTGCTAAATTTATTAAAATGTTGCTGAATATTTATATAATATCACAGTGTATAGTCCCTTCCTGGAGCCAAAAAGGCAACCATTTTCCACTTACTTTGGGTACTTTTCTCCCTCTGAATGTTCTGTTTTGTAGCCAGCCTACTAGAGCCTGTTTCCAATCACTTTTTCCAATTTTTCAAGATCCTTTTAGGATTTCTAAACAGCAGTTATTTCTTTTCTCCTCATAAAGAGACCTGCTTTAAGTGGTCTATGACTAGAACTGATTCAGTTATTTAATTATAACGCTGAAAGAACATTGCAGTGTAAATGCAGTTGTTAGGTGACAAATTCTGCTTTCTGAAACTCCCAGGATAGATTTTTCAGCCATAACCAAGGGTGCCATTTGGCAGTACTGGATGGGAAGTCAGAGTGACAAACTCACTTCTCAGGAGCCAGGAGTGCTGATCGCCTGGTACCGGTTATTATCAGTTGCATGACGGGGCCCCATCGGGGATGTGTCACCAACTCCTCTTCAGAATTACCCCCTTGAAGAGAAGACTCATGAGTCAGAATGCTGGGACCTGCACAGGCAGGCACCTTGATTTTGAGGGAAATTTGTCGGGCTCACGAATCTCAAAAATAAGTAAATGATATATATTTGGAAAGAGGTACAGGGCTATGTGGAGGTATCAAAATATAGTGTATATATATATATATATATATATATATATATATATATATATATATAAACTCCCTATTCACCAAAGAGCCCCTAAAAATGATGGCTTTCAGAGCAAATGCATGAAAAGAATCACAATAGTTTGAAATGTTCAACATTTGTTTGCAAGTCACTAAATGCTGTACAAGTCACAACCTAGTGGGTTTACAAATTAAGCAGGGCTCATTGGTAGTAAAATAACAAATTAAGCAATGTAGGGGAGTGTTTGATTGTTATTAAGAAACTAACCAACTCTAACATGTATGAGTAATTAAAATGATTTCAAAATAATGGAACTTATTAATGTTGAAAACAGGAAGAGATAGTCTAACTGTATTTATTTAAAATACATGTATTTTGTACTTAAATCATGTGTTTTTTCCATTATTCTGTGTGAACATCATTACAACCTTTTTTTTACATGTTGATATGAGTTTACTTCCAATTTCTGATTACAAACAAAACCTGTTCATCATGAATAATTCAAACAGATATAAGGAAAGAGATAAAGTCAAAAGCAAAATTCACAGGGAAATCCCAACTGAGATAATTATTGTTAAGAATTTTGTCAACGTCCTTGCAGACACTTCTGTGTATATGTACAGTAGAAACCAGAATAATAATTCTGCATTTGCTGCAAGGTTAAGACATTGTAGTATATGCGTATTCAATCTCTTTTCCTTCTACTCCCTGGGAAGGATATTTTGTTCACTTACCATTTTCTTCTTTTCCCATCTTATTATTCAGATTTTCAGTGAAGAACCAAAGGAAGAGGAAAGAGGAACAAAAGAGAAGTGGCTGATCAATTTGGGTATCATTGTGAAGTTTCTGGTTGAGATTGGAAAAGGGCGTTGTGGGAAGAAAGCCTTCAGGAGCTATTATAACGTGAGAGGAAGAGAACAAGATGAAAAAGGTGGGATAAAGAGGCTATTTTAAGATATGATGCTGTGGGTTAGGAATTGCATGTTCTTTAATGTTTTCTGAAAATTGAGAGCAAAGACTGAAATTGCTTTGTAATGCCTTTTGGTTGCTAGGCTATTTCTGTGAATGTGGCACTGTGCTGAGATTGGACCACAGTGGGATCTGGGATTTATTTCATTTACACATAAATAGGATTATATCAACCATACTGCTTTGTAATTTCTTTTGTCTCAAAAGCACGTCATGGAGCCTCCATTTTCAAGTCAATAAATATAAAGTACATGATTCTCTTTAGTGGATGCATAAATTTTCTTATATGAATACCCCATATCTTTTTATTTTATTTTATTTTTATTTTTTGAGACAGGGTCTCACTCTGTTGCCTGGGCTAGAGTGCAGTGGCATCACCATAGCTTACTACAACCTCAAACTCCTGGTCTCAAGCAATCCTCCTGCCTCAGCCTCCTGAGTAGCTGGGACTACAGGTGTGCACAACCACACCTGGCTAGTTTTTCTATTTTTGGTAGAGACAGGGTCTTGCTATGTTTCCCAGGCTAGTCTTGAACTCCTGGCCTCAAGCAATCTTCCCACCTCGACATCCCAAAGTATGAGCCACCATACCTGGCCCTATATCTTTTTTAACTAGTCCCATGTTGGTGGCTGTTTAGGTTATTTTTAATTGTGATGAAATCTTGGTATATATTTGCATATTTATGGGACTATTTCTTTGGGATAGATTCTTAGATATAGAATTTTCTGTATCAAATTGTATGTACATTTTAAATGTTATTACAAAATGCCAACAAAAGGTCATGCTCATTTATATTCCTGCCATTGTGCATTAAAGTCCTATATCTACACAATCTCATTCTTATCATATCATTCCTTATTAGTTGGTGAGGATTACCACAATTTTGACAACATATCCAGAGCATAATTATGACAAAGCTGAAACCCAGGAGATTGAGGGACTCTTGTCTGAGGTGTTAGACCTGAAATAGTTCTGATTCGTTAGCCTCTCTAGAGGTGTCATATGCCTGGAAGAGCCAAAGGACAATATGTCAGTCAGGTTTCACAGAAACTAATGCAGCCCAGACAGGAAAGGAAGATACTTAAAACTGGCAAGTGAAACTGTCTTTAGTTCAATCTATCTGTGTGACAAGGGCATACACACCCCTGTGATGAGATGACATGTGTAAAAGTACTTTGTAAATCACTAAAGATTGAGGCACTATTTGGGGAAATAATTACCCCTTTCATCTGGATAATTAGGACTGTGTGTTTAGCTAATAGAAGAGAATTATAAATGTTGTGGTTTGACCTTGCATTTGAGTGTCATTTTTATCTTCTGTAACCTGATAGCCAAATTCCTAGTAAATGAATCATTTATTATAAAAAGTGCTGACACGGTACTAATCTGGACCACTTTTCCCTGTGATAGCCTGATGATTAAAGGCCAGCATGTCCAATTCTGTACTTCTTGTAGCAAATGTACTATAGATAATGCTCTTCCACAGTAAATCCATGTCCCCGGGTTGCCACTTACCTTGCCCCAGAAGGCCCGTTGACTCCATGCTCAGTTATGCTCATTTTGTCTCTAGAAACACTGGTCCAGGCAGCCCTTTCTGAGTTCATTTTACTAACTCAGGTCCTGCTAGATGCTGAAAGATTTCAGGCACCAGAACAGCTGTGTTTAACCTTGTCCATTAAGTCCTCACCCAAGAAACCCATCCAAATTGGCAATGTTTCTGAAAACTCGAGACTAAATTACAAATGGAAAAAGTGTCTGGGTTAAAATAAACTGTCACCAGACAAAAGCAATCCCCTTCCATTTTCTTTTTTTCTGTAAGAAAAACAGGTTACTGGCTTTAGTCGTATTTAGATGAAATTTGTTGTTCTAGTCTTTTTAAAAGCACTTATCCCCGAATTTCTAATAGCAATAAGAAGGGGTGGGGGCCCAGTTATCTGCTTGTAGTAATAAAGATCCAAATCTAATTTCTGCAGTTCTGCCTTTGGTATTCTTATTTCAAACTAGAATAGCACAGTAAACGTGGATCGAGGACCTCGCAACTGGAGCATGACTTGTGTTGCCTGGTTACTGGGACTCTCGGGAGATTAGATTGTCAGGAAATTTAGATGCACAGAAAAGCAAACAAACAAAACTCCTACCTTCCTGGTAATTCTTCTGTGAGGACAGGGTAGCTTCTAAGATTAGAAACCTAAGTAGGGGGAGAATAGTTTCTGTTAGGAGAAGATGAGGAATAGTAATTATCTTCAGCACTGCTTCCCTTAAGAGGTGGTCTCACCATCGAGGAGGCAAGGACAGTGGGAAGTAAGTGTCTCATCAGTGTGATGAACTTCACATTGCTTCAACTCCAGAGACCCTCAGATGATGCTGGGGGGCCTGCTGATCTTCAGAAGCTGCCTCGTGCAATCTACAACAAAAGAGGAGAGAGCCTTCCAATTCACCGGTTTTGAAAGAAGTGAAATAGAAGCAGGCTTTCAAGTATCCCTAAGGAGGGCACTATAGGATTTGTGTTGGAAATGGATCTGACGACTTAGGAGAGACTAGATCAGAGATGCAGACAGGCCTATTTGCTTCTGCCAGCTAATTTAAAACTGTCTAAGCCTTGGCTAAATTATCTGCTTTTAGCTCAGCGTCATCATTGCCCCTTTCTGTATTCTTCCCTAGATAACAAAAGAGAAATCCAGAATGACATTTTCCTGAATCCCTTTCCAGTAGGATTCTGGGTTAAAGCTCTCAGTGAAAAAGACTTATGTTGTGAGATTTGGAAAGTGGAAGAGAAGGAGAAGGTATCTTTCTCTTGCAGCAGCCTTGGATGGGCAGCTGAGATAGTCATCCCTGGCTTCCTTTGGTTCCTGTGGACAGGCAGCTGAGGTCACCACAGTGGCTTCCCTGGGATCACTGCACCTCCAGGTCTCCTAAGGAGGTCTTCTTGACCTTTGCTCCCCCAGCCCTTCCAATGGTTATGTGAAACTCTAATTCTCTATGTTAAATATCTTTCAGCTCAAAATACATAGAGTCACCCCCACCCCCCACAGTGAACAATCCTGAATGACATAAAAGCCTAGGTTCAAAGGCCCGATACCTTGGTCATCTATGTTGACCAGTCTGAATTTTGATTAGCACCAAATTATAGACCAATGTATGGTTTACAGACATCAAAAAAATGTATATAATACAACTTCATTTTTATAATGTTTAAAAGCAAACTAATTTGTGATGTTGGAAGTAAGGATAGTGGTTATGTTTGGGAAGGACTGAGGGGTTATAATGACTGGATGGGGCCCTTGAGAGGGGCTTGGAATGCTAGTAATGTTTGCTTTCTTCATCAAGGTGGTGCTTAGATGGTTAAGTTCTTTTTGTGATAATTCATTAAGCAAGATCATCATAAGATGCGTACTTTTCTTTATATGTTACATTTTAATCAAAATTCTATTTAAAAAATTAAGACTGGTAGGAAACTTCATTTTCTTAGTGACAATCCTAAAATGACAATTTAATCATCGAGTCCAATCTTACTCTTTGACGTATGATACAACTGAGACAGCAAGAGACTAAGTAACATGCTCAAGGTCTACCTTCAAGCCCAATTTTCATCCATTTATAACCTGATTTAATGTGACAATTTAAAAAAATCAAGTTTCCTACTTAGCTTTTCCCCCATTTTTTTCTATTTATAGTCAAATAGAAATAAACTTTGCATAAAAATAGATGAGAGGGATCATTCTAAGCTAATTTGTCGTCTAAGGCATTACTTGAGAAATGTCAGACTCTCCAGTGAAAAGATCTATGGGTAGAGAATGTGCCAGCCTTGCCAAGGTATTTAGCATTTAGGAGTAGGAGGCAGAGGAACTGCTTCAACAATGGGCCATTGTGAATGGGATGCGGCTCTAAATCAAGTAAAAAACGCACATTGTAAAATGTTACCAAGAAAGGTAAATTGGGTACTGTTTAAAAATTCACACAAATTTTGTCCATTTATCCATTTCCTACAGCTTCTGCTACCATTGAGTCACTTAGATAGTCACCCCTTAGTTACTGGGGAGCAAAGTCCTCAGGCCTAATGGCCCCATCGGCTCAGTGCTACTTTGCCTGCTGTTCTTCCCCAGAGAAAATGGGCTGACCTGTAAATGCCGCGCAATGAACCACACATTACAGGGAGTTTCACCAAAGGAGGGCTACTTCCTGGGGAGCTGTGAATTTTATAACTAACAAAGGACAAAAATGTTTTTTCTGTAGAGTTCTTCTCCCACCTCCCCCTATCCCCACCACTGGACCCCAAATCTTAATATATTTTAGGACATTCTAGGTCCATTACAACACATATATGGTTTTGTAACCTTTTAACCCATTACTTTTATAGGTCAGCAATAGTGTGTGTTTTGGAGATCCTTGGCTTTCTCTGAACTTGCATCCAGCATAATTCAGAAAAGAGGCCTTCTGTATTCTATTTATTCAACATATGTTTTTTAAACTTTCACTACATGCTTGGCCATGGGCTAAGTACTAAGGACACATGATGAATAAGACGCAATCTCTGTCCTCAAGAAGTTCTTGACTGGTTGCAGAACAGTCACACAAAATAATAGTTTAGTTACAGGAATGAATTTTGATGCTGTCTACAGCATATCATTTAAGTCCTAACTATGAGTTTTAAATTCTGTTTTCTTGATATTCCTTACTGGTGACCTTCCCATACAAGGCTCACTGCTATTTTAGATAAAAGAATTTTTGAGAATTCATCCTGCTTGACTTCATTTAAATGTACCAAATTTGGGCATAGTTTGGGAGTATCACAAGTTCAGATGATGAGAAGAATATATATATAGGAAATAGGCTGAGACTTCTTGCATGAAATTGTCTAGAAGTCCTAGGAGTAAGGAATTTTGTGGCAAGGAGCTCCTATGATGGTGACTTACAAACTAAGTTTGAGAAGGTTCCTAAGAGACAGGCTGATGTGCTGAAAAGAAAGATCAAAGATAATATTGAATATGCTTAATTGCCACCTATCATCAGACACTACTCCAGGGAAAACATCTTAGAGATGGAAAATCAAGGACAGCTTCTCTAGACTGAGTTTCTGTATGCTCCTGGAATAGGGAAATTGTGTCCCATATCAAGACATACCTACTTCAGCTATTCCTGATTTGTTGGGCAGACAGGTTATCTGCCAAATGTGATCCAGGACTTGAACAAGAATGGATTATCAGTCACTCAAGATGGTGTTGACCTAAGTTTTATTGCCTGTAGGTTTACATTCACACTAATCAGAATTAGGTTAAAAATCTTGCCGCATATGGAATCTCAAGGGACCCCCAATAGCCAAAACAACCATATAAAAGAACAAAACTGGAGAAGTCACACTTTCTGATTTCAAAACTTACTGCAAAGCTACAGTAACAAAACCAGTATGGTACTGGCATAAAAACAGAGAGACCAATGGAATGGAGAGCCCAGAAATAAACCCTCACATATATGGTCAAATTATTTTTGACAAGGGTGCCAAGACCATTCAACAGGGAAAGGACAGTCTTTGGGAAAACTGAATATCCAAATACAAAAGAAAGAAGTTGGATACTTACCTAACACTGTATACAGAGATTAACTCAAAATGGATCAAAGACCTAAAAGTGAGGCCTACAACAATAAAACTCTTGGGTAAAAACATAAGGCGTAAAATTTTGTGCATCAAAGACACTATCAACAGAGTAAAAAGGCAACCCATAGAATCAGATAAAACAGTTGTAAATCATATATCTGATAAGGAATTAATACCCAGAATATCTAAAGAACTCCTAAAATTCAACAACAACAACAGCAACAAAAAAACCCAACCTGATTCAAAAAAGGGCAAAGGACTTGAATAGATATTTCTCCAAAGAAGATATACAAATGGCCAATAAACACTTAAAAAGATGCTTAGCATCACTAATCATTAGGGAAATATATGTCAAAACTATAATGAGATATACAACCTCACACCCATTAAGGTGGGTACTATCAAAAAAACCAGAAAATATTAATAACAAATGTTGACAAGGATGTGGAGAAACTGGAACCCTTGTGTACTGTTGTTAGGAAGGTAAAATGGTACATCCTCTGTGGAAAGCAGTATGGCAATTCCTCAAAAAGTTAAAAATAGAATTACCATATGATCCAGCAATTTCACTTCTAGGTATACCCAAGAGAATTGATAGTAGGGTCTCAAGGAAGCATATGGGGATTCATGTTCACAGGAACATTATTCACAATAGCTAAAATGTGGAAGCAACACAAGTGTCCATTGATAGCTGAAAGGATAAACAATGTGGTACAGTAATTCTCCTTATCTGCAGGGGATAGGTTGTAAGACATTCCCCAGTGGATGCCTGAAACTGTGAATAGTACCTACCCCTATACAGATGCTCTTCAACTTACAATGGGGCTATGTCCCAAAAAATTCATCGTAAGTCAAAAAATTATAAGTCAAACAAACCTTTATAATTCAGAGACCATCAGTACATACTTGCCTTTAATGCCTTTTCCATCGTAACTAAGCTGTTATCATGCACCATAGTTCTAACTTCTACAGTTTGCATTGCAACAGCAAAACTAGCACACATTTCTTTGTCCTTCACAATGTCACAGAAAGAAGATTTGTTTGGTTAACAAAATATGGTATACCTTTGTAATGGAATATCATTCAGCCTTGAAAAAGAATGGAGTACCAATGCCTGCCACAACATGGTTAAACCTTGAAAACATTACACTAAGTGAAAGAAGCCAGTCACACAAGAACACATATTATGATTCCATTTATATGAAATGTCCAGGTAAAGCTGTAGAGCTAGAAAGTAGATCCAAGGTTGCTTAGGGCTGAGGAGGGTGGGGGAGAAGGGGTGCTAACTAAAGGGCACAGGGTTCTTTTTGAGGTGAGGAAAATGTCTGAAAATTGATCATGGCGATGATTGCATAAATCTGTGAATATATTAAAATTCATTGAATCGGACAGTTTACATGAGTAAATTGTATGGTACGTGAATTATACCTCAATAAAGCTGATAAAAAATTGAGAAAAAAAAAGAAAGAAAGAAAGAACCAAAAACAAATGCTGCTGTAAGACTCTGCTTCAGCCCTGATGGGAAGATTCGGTGGTGGATATCCAAAAGACTAGGAATCACAGGTGGTGGGACTGGAGCTGGGTGAGGGGAGAGCGGAGACTGGGTTGAAGTGGGGGCTGCCCACCATAAGTAAAGGGGCAGCTCCCACTAATCAGTGCATGTAGGAATGCAGCCCTTGTGGGTTCAAGACAGCCTACTTTCAGGGGAAGCTGGAAATTTGCATAATTCTTTTAGTTTTCCTAATTTTTCATTGTTGTCAGATTAATTCAAAAGCTAGAGAAAAGAAGGGAAAACACTTATTCTTCCAGCTAAGATATAGAAGAATAAGAAAGTCCTTTGCTCCCATGGTAACAAAAAGAACACCCATACAGAATTTAAATCATGCTTTTCTATAGGACTAGCAAAGAGCAGTTGACTCAAGGAAGCGTTGGTGAACAGAATTGGCCCCACAACTCTCCCTCCCCATTCCAAACTCCAATTTTGCTGAGAAGGCAACAGTGAGGAGGATGGTAACCAGATAGGAAGTAACATAGTACCTTGTGTTCTTATGGTAATTGGATTCCAGGGCCCTGACTAAGTTGAATCCAAAGACAGACCAAAAATATCTACAATTGCAGCCAAACTTTTTCTTACCTCAAGTACTGACAAAATAAAAAAGGCAATGGCAAGGAAGATTAGGCTGTACTCTACATTAATTTTCATCAGAGAAATACAAAGTAAAACCACAATAAGATACCATTTTGTACCCACTAGAATGGCTAAAATTAGAAAGTATGGCGACACCAAATGTAGGCAAGGATGTAAAACAACTAGAACTCTTCGACACTGTTGGTGGGAGTGTAAAATGGAACACTCATTGGAGGTTTCTTATAGTACCTATCTATGACAAAGTAATTCTATTCCTATGCATATAACTAAGGGAAATAAAAAAGTGTGGCCACAAAAAGACTTGCACCACTCTGTTCTTACTGTAGCTTTATTCAAAGAAACCACTCCTGAAAATAACTAAAATGTCCATCAATAAAAGAATATATGAATAAATTGTGGTATATTCATATAGTGGAATATTATATATCAATAAAAAGAAACAAACTACTAATATATTCATCAACAATATGTCTGAATCTCAAAAACATTATATTGAGTGAAAGAAGCCAGACATGAAATAGTACACCCTGTAAATTCCATTTGTATGAAGTTCAAGAATACACAAACTAATATATGGTGGTGGAAATTAGAACAGTGGATGCCTTTAAAAGGTGAGATCAATTTTTGACTAAAAAGGGACACAAAGAAACTTTCCAGGATGATGGAATTGTTCATACTCAACGTGCTTAAGATATGTGTATTTTTCCCTACATAAAATTATACTCTAATGAAAAAATTAAAATGTAAAATAATCATAAGTATGTGTGGGCCAAATAGAACAATTTATGATCTGTTTTCATCCCTGACTCCATTCTGGTAGTACCAACCCAGAGATTCACCGACAGAAGGATGTTCATTAATTATCCCTCTAGGCTTAGAAGGATTTCCCTTCTGTGGGGGCTGCTAAGAGATGCTCAAAATTTTCCAGGAAGAGCCGGCATGAGAGTTATCACAGCTGCTGGGTTCCTTTCTGGTCCAAGCCTGGGCTTATCACACCCCCACAATTGTGGCCCAGGCCTGCGGATGAGGTTTTGGTGCTCTGTGCCTGGGCTGGGATGCTCTCGTGGGCTGTCTGTTCCTGTGTTTACTCCTTCCACGAGGCTGCCCAAAGTCCACAGTGCTTGTCCTGAAATAATTTGCTTTAACCATAGCCAAGATCCTCCCTAAATCAGCAGATCTCAACCTGGCTCTGACCCCTGATGGATCTCCGGGTAGAATTCAGGAGCCCATGAACCTGAATGGGAAAACTGCATCTTTCGTTTTACTAACCTCTGATGGAAATTCGGCATTTCCTTCAATTATGAATGTAAGCAACAGACTACAATAACATTAACAATAATGAGATTACAAATAAAAATCACAAGTAATTTCATATCATGTCACAGCTGTGGCAGATATCTTAAAATATTGTTTATGACTGTCACTACTTCAAAATTATGGTAATTATTATGCCTGCCATAAAATCTTCTCATCTAGTGAATTAATAAAGGAGTACATACATGTCACTTAAAAATATTTTGATAATTAAATTTCAATTTAGCTGCTTTCTACAATGCAGTGCTGTGCATTTTATTTATGCATTTACTAACATTCTACAAAAGGTCTGTATTAGTTTTCTATTGGTACTGTAAGAAATTACTAACTTAGTGTATTAAAATGACTCAAATTAATAACTCCCTGTTCTATCCGTCAAAAATCTGAGACTTGGAATATTTTCAACTTACTGTGGGTTTGTGGAGAAGTAGCCCCACTGTCGAGGAGGGTCTATACAGGGTTTGGTACTACCCACCGATTCAGGCATCCACTGGGGTTCTTACTGGGATAAAATCAAGATATCAGTGGACTGTGTTCCTCCTAAAAGCACTAGGGGAGAATCTATGTCCTTGCCCTTACCAACTCCTAGAAGCTTCCTGCATTCCTTGCCTCATGGCCCCTTCCTCTGTCTTCAAATGCAGCAATGAGGATGGATTCCATCACACATCACATCACTCCAACCTTCTCTTCTACCTCCCTTTTCCACTTGTAAGGACCTTGAGATCACACTAGACCCATTTGGGCAATCCAGAATAATATCCCTATTTTAAGGCTAGCTGATGAGCAGCCTCAATTCCGTCTGGAACCTTGATGCCCTTGTCACGTAACAGGACATATTCACAGGTTCTGGACATCTGTGGGGATGTCATTCTGCCTGCCTACCATACGGCTCTCATAGATTCCGTCAGATTACCCAGGGCTCCGTGGCATGGAGTCTGCCATCCTGCCCTAAACACTGGTCCACCCTGTGTTTGCCTGGTCCCGGCCATCCTGCTGAACTGTGCTGGCCTCATTCCAGCTACCTCTGCAGCCAAACCAGACATGATCACTGTGAGAAGCATAGCCTTACCCTCTTGCTGACTGACCAGCTCCTCCGGCAGACCTCAGCTCATCCTCTTCCTCTCTGTGTTGCCTCCTTGATCATCTGCCTGATGAAGGTGGCCCTCCTGCATGTACCTCCAGATCTGTATTTGTCCTCCATGGAGGCCTCATTTCTGCTTTGAGTCATTTGCTTTTTGTTTCTCCAATTGGACCATGAGCTTCTTAAGGGCACGACTGGGTCTTTTTCACTGTGTGTCTCTGGCTTATAGCTAATTGTATCCAAACCATCATGAGAATTTATGTTTGGTGGAATGAATAAACAAAGCAGAACTTCCTAGAAAGAGAAATAGAAGCAAGTAGAATTTAAGAAAAATGCTAGAAATAAAACTGAGATTTGAAAATATTTATAAAAATGCTTCTATATCTGGGCTGTCTTCAAAATATATTTCATTGTGGGGTGTCCTAGAGCCCAAATTCTGCTACCCAACTTCATCCAGATCCTGCCCAAATTTATCCTGGGGCAGCCCAGGGTCTGACAGAGGAGATCACATGGACTTCAAGCCAAAGTGGCTGGGAACCCCCTTTACTGTGGGTAACACTGTGGAAATAGCTCAGCTCACCACTGACTTGTCACTGCGGTCATTGCCAAAGCAAGACCCTATCCTAGATTTGTGGATACTCTGGGGACAGGGGACATGGGTGTGCTTCCTCTATTGCCTTGCAGTAAATGAGTCCTCTCCCTTTGAGATACCTGTGAGTTCTGAGAGAGCCCAGAACATGGACAAAGAAGAGCTTGGAGGTCTGAGGTAGGATAGGCTGAATTTCTGAATTGTTTGTTACTAGTGGACTGTGAAATACTGATTATTTAACTCTGCGGATTTGTACCTTATACTGTGTAGGAGGATAGCCTAGTTTTACAAAAAAACTTGTAAGGTTGAAAATAGTTATTAAAACTAGAAGGATAGCATATGGTCTTCCAAACTACAGCTTTAAGTGATCGCTCAGTAATACTCTCAAATTCCCTTGCCATCTAGCTTCATGTAAATATAGATGCCATAAAGATACACCATCCTGTATTTCTTTGCCTGATGGCTTTAATTGCTATTTTTCTGCAATAAAATTGGATGCAGCACAGAATTGTCAATATTGTTGGTCTAGAGGTCAAGAAGCCTGGATTTAGCCCTGGTTTGATCCCAAGCCAGCAATATAATTCCAGGCAAGTTATTTAAGTTCACCTAAAGAGCTTGTTAAAAATTGAGGTGCCTGAGGCTCCAGACACACACAGTTTTAATCAGAAATGTCATTGAAGAGCACTGGTAATCTGTATGTTTACCAAACACCTGGATGATTCTTAGTACCAAGGGACCACTGAATTCAATAACTAGATTCAGCTGGTGGATGTGCTCACTTTCTTAAAGAAAAGCACCAGGAATCTTTGCTGTTAAAATAACAGGGCACCTTGGGGTCAAGTAGTGGACTTGGCTCCTGTTGGCTAACATCTGAGTAGTGCAAATGGCATTTACTTGCATCGGTCTCTTTAATGAACGGCAAATGTCTTTCCTCTGACAATCGACACTGGGGATTAGTTTGCTTTTCATCTCGCTTGGATCTGGAATAAGACCAAGTTGAAGTCCTCCTCGACAAAGACATGTTTACCAAATATCAATCTTTGAGCAGACCGTTGAGATTTACATTGCTCTTTAGTATTATTCTTCCATCTTCCAAACAATTTGACCAGAAGATTTTTGTAGAAATGGAAATGTGAAGCCCAGGGTGGGGTGGGGGTGGGGGCTGGGATGAGGCAATTTTACAGGGTCTGGCGGATGAGAGCTGGCATGTGAACCCACATTTGCAGTGTGAAGAAACGCTATTCACTGAGTTTGAAATAGCAAATGTATTATTTCCCCAAACATCTCTCCTGACCACTTTTCTGTAATTGTCATTTATTCATCTTGTGCTGAGAGTCTGAACCCAAAGAACAGACTTTATTTCTGTGCTGGTGATTGAAAGAGGAAAGTGTGCCAAGTAATGGGTACTTCCATCTAAGGAGACTGACAGCGTCCTTTCTTTTCTGCTGAAGAAATAAGGAAAAACAAGAGAAATATGTAAACTGAATTGTTTTCAAGCCCATCTCATGCGCACACATGCATGTGCATACCTGTGTTGTATGTGGATCCATGTGTGCATGCGTGTGTGTGAGCACACCACAAATGCAGTCTAAGCTAAGTTTAGCATCTTCCAGATTACAGTGGGAGGCCTGGAGCATTCCCTCTGTACCCTGGCAGGTGAGTGCATGAGGACACAGGACAATGCCTGGCAAATTGTTCTTTTCCCTGATATTAGCCTGGCTGGTGTGCCAGGCCCTGGGGAAGTGCTGTTACAGGTATGGACATCTAGCCAGGCGAAGCCTGTCGGGCTGATGGATAGGACTGAATCTCAAACGTCTGTCAACCCTGCCTGTCAGAAGCCTGCCAAATGAAAGATATGCCAGGCTGACTCAACAAAAAGCTCAGTGTCACCAAGAAGGAATGGCTGCTGGAGAGGTGAAGGAAGAGAGAATGGAGGGAAGTAGCACTGGTTTTACATGGGAAGAAGCTGTTTGACTTGTTAGGCCTGATTTCTGGGAACAGTCCAAGCAGTTTTTCTTGGTGTCATCTTAATTATCTTCTGTGCAAAAACGAGGGGGAAAAAAAAAAAAGGCAGTGAAGTGTCAACAGTTAATTTGCATTGTCAATTGATTATTTTTTTTTCTTTCTAGGAATTCTTCTCACTCACAAACCATATTATATAACCATCTGTTTTTCCCTGAAGATGGATTCTGTTAGCTTTATTCATTCCTCTCTCTTCAGAAGATGTATTAACATTGCCAATATTGAGCATCTGTGTGTGAGAGAGGGAGGAGAGAGAGAGAGAGCGAGAGAGAGAGAGAGAGAGAGAGAGAGAGAGAGAGAGAGATTGATTTGGTGGTTTTTCTTTTTTAAACAGGTAAGTTTTATGTAACTTGACATAATTTCTCTTCCTTTCTGGTCTGCAAACTCCAGTGGCCATTTTTACTTAGGACCAGATGCTATGCAGAAATCAGAGCCAAACTTATCTTACCCTGGGGCTTAGATGGGAAGGAGAACCTTTCTCGAAGTAAAGATGGGAAATTCATGCAAATTAAAATTTCAAAGGAGATCTGGGTTCTTTTCTTGTTTGGCACTGTCCTTAGAAGGTACATCATTTACCCACTTGGTGTCTATTTTGCTTCTTAGAAAATGGAGAAAGTTGTGCATCCTCTCTCCTTTTGGGGGGAAAAAAAAGTAAGAACAAAGGAACATAGTCATTTTCTGCTGTCTGCCTTTCTGATTCCACTTTTTTTTAAGCTGGATAAGAATATTTTATTTTATTCATCAAATAATTTTTTAATTTACAATTTTTATTTATTATGGTTACATAATAGTTGTATATCTTTATATGATGTTTTCACACAGGCATACAATGTGAATTAATCAAATCAGGGTAACTGGGGTGTCCATCACCTCAGGCACTTGTCATTTCTTTGTGTTAAGAACATTCCACTTCTACTCTTTTAGTTATTTTAAAATATGCCCTAATTTATGTTGATTATAGTCACTTTGTTGTGCTATCAAATATTGTTCATTATATCTAACTATCTAACTATATTTTTGCACCTATTGACCATCCTCACTTTATCCCCCCCTCCCTGCTACCCTTCCCAGCCCCTGGTAATTATCATTCTACTTTCTGTCTCCATGAGATCAATTGTCTTTTATATTTAGCTCTTATGTATAAGAGAGAAGACCCAAATAAATAAAATCAGAGAATGGTTACACCTTTTTTGCTTATTTCCTTTTTTTGTACCCTAGAGAGTGAGCAAGGGGATCTGAGAGGAAGCCCTCAGGCAAAGCTCCTGAGCTCCTTGGGCCACTGATAATGAGATAAGGTTTAGGGAAATTCAGTGGTCCAGACCCTGGGAAAGGAGGCTCCTTGGGATGCTGGGGCTTTCTGCTCCACTAGCTCGGAAATCCTCAAACAGAAGCATTCATGATGACATAGGCAGCGGCCAGAGGAGAGAAATTCTCAGTTCCACTCAGAGTCTGGCTGGTCTCATCCTCATCACTGTGATCTTCAGAGCTTGTTGTGGGTTAGAAGAGATTCTTTTAGCGAATGGTGAAGATGGGTTTTCACCGTGCCTTTGATTGGAGGGTTCTGCAGGCTCACCCTGACCAGTGGATCTGTGCTCTGCATATGGAGGTAGCAGTGCCAGGTCAGAAAGGGGGAGTCATCCTCAGAAGCATGAATTCAAGTTTTGTAACAGCATGCAGTGTTCTTCTAATGTCAACCTTGGGACACTGTGGATGGAATCTTCTCTACCTACTATGTTCTTGATTAAGGCAGCACCTTCGGGCATCATCTCTGTAGTTGCTCCTTGCTTACTAACAAACTTCTCTGAAGTGGCCTCCATGGTTCTTTTAATATGTGAGCAATATGACCATGAGCAACTCATTGTTCTTTAGAGGTTAGCAATCTCAAATATCATCTATTGTTTTATCATCTGAGTCAGAAGAGGCGTCTGAGGATCTGTAATATGCTACACTAAATGTAACAACAGAAGAGCAGTTTGTCTTTCAAGGATATATTAATATTTGCTTATTACTTTCTGGAGAGGCTTTGGGTAAAGCCTGTTTTGAACTTTTATCTCCTTCAGCCAGGCAAATAGTTGCATGCTCACAACTTACCTCCTTGTGCTTGTGTCATTCTGAAGATGTTTTCCTAGCCTACCCTTTTCTCACTCAGCCAGTCTCTTCTTTCCTTTACATTTTAACATTTAAAACATATCCTAAAGCTTCTGGCCTCCTTCAAGCCTTTTCAGAAAACCCCTCTAAATCTCTTTGGATTTGGTTGGCTCAGTCAGCGCTTATTTGAAGACAAAACAAACTATTAATATATATGTGACTTCCATTTCTTATTTGCACATTATCATGTCTTTTCATTTAACCTAGACTTAGTATCTGCCCCAGGTAGGCAAGCAAGTTCTTTGACACTGCCAAGATATTGAGAAGCATGTTCTGCACATGGTGGATGACATTAATGGAGTCTAACTGCTGGATGAGTTGGGGGGTCAGATTTAGCTTGGCAGAGAGATAATGAGACATGAAGGCTGGAAGGGTGGCTGATAAAAAGGCACAGAGTTACCTGAATGGGCTGTATTCCATTTTAAGGTTTCTGTCCAAATGTAATAAAGAACAGTGGTAGCTCCAAGCACTAGTATTACCATCTGATAAATATTTGGCCATTTCCTGCTTTGAGCTCTTAGTCTAGTTCCTAGAGGACATATGCCCTGCAGACTTCAAGTTACAATTATCTCTTTAAAAAATACAATTTGCAAAAATATAGCTAAATAAAACCCAGTGCCGAAGGCAGGAAGAAAGAACAGTCTCAATGCTAAGTTGAAGTAGCTTCTACAGCACACGGGACACTTTGTTCAGTTCTTTTACTGAAGACAGATTGGAGAAATAAGAAGCAGTTGAGTTTGAGAAATTAATTATTATATCATTTTGTCAAATCCTGTAATACTTTAAATGTAGGATTAGATAGACCTCATCTTGGAAGTAGGAGCTAATATGCAGCAGGAGATAGACGAGGAAAAGCAAAATGTTCTTGAGTAAGCCATTAAATCACTTTTCCTGAACAAAGGATAACCTTGTGCTAAAAGCATTCAGGGTTACAGAGTGAAAGATGTGTTCTACATCCTCATGGACACCAGGGGCATAATCTGACCCAGGTGCAACCCAATCCATGAATAAAAAGGTGTTTTGCAACAGGATTTAATTGCACTTGTCTGGAATTTTGTCCCTCATTCCAGTTGTAGGATTTAATTAATCCCTACCCAGAGGTCAGTCACTTCAAGACAAACGCCACAGAAGGGCAAAGAATTATCTCAATGTGGGTCACAGTTAGATGCAGCCAGTTTTCATTTTATTACTATTATCAATTGTTCAAAGAACCTTGCTGAATGATTTCATTGTACATGTACCTCCAGGCTTTCTGGAGCAATTTGGAAAATACATTATAGAATAAACCGCAAGATTATTAAAATGACTTAAAACAGTATGAGTCCAATTTTCAAAGGAGGTTGTAATATCCATATTTACTCATATTTCATCCCCTTGGATAATTATTTGCACTCCGTATTTTGAGGATAGAATTTATAAGCATGTGTCCCCACCTAATTATCCCTCCCCCTCCGCCCCCTTACTTTTTTTCCTTTTCTCTCTTTTCTGTTCAAGCAACTCTGGCTTCTAGCAAGAGCTCTCAGGGGAATTTAAGAACTAGAGGCTGAGTGATCTAGATGAGAACACCAGAATCCCTCTTTAATGTGCTTTCCTTTCAACATATCTAATTTTTTCCCTACCAAGGAATACCTTTTGAACACAATAGAGTGGGTTTGTCCTCGCCACAGTTGGCAAAGGCTTAAATTAAAGGTTTCTTCCTATTGCTCTTCCATTGCCTGTTTCTTACCTGTCTCTGCTGCCTTCTTCCCTGAGGTTTTAGAGATTGAGCTACGATGGCTGCTGACTGCCAATGAGTGAAATTAGGAAGGGGATGACGTGAGTAATAACGCCCTGTGGTTGTCTGTCTGCGGATCTCACCCCCCACAATCCTAGGGGAAAGGAGAGCAGATTGGAGGTGATTTGCCTGAAGCAGTTGCTTGGTAACCTGTTTGAGACCAAACAGAACTGCAGCATGAAATATAAAACTTGAAAGAAAAGGAAATTTATTTAATAAAGGTTTCCTTTTAATTGCACATGAACATTTTTTTTCTCCCCCTTCTCTAATTCATCTTGCCTTTTTGTCTCTCTCATACAAACTGTCATAGGTATATTTCACTCAAGATCTTTATCACAACCCCTTCCTTATTTCTAGATAAAATGTTGGATGTAGAGGTATGATTTATTATAAAAATATAAAATAATTTGTCTAGGTAAGTTTCCAGAGTAGAAAGAGTACTGGATTTACAGCCAGAACACCGGAGTTCAAGTTCTAGCTTAGCTATTAACTACTGAAGTTGCTTAACCACACAATGCCTCAATTTATTCAATTGCAAAATGGGCATAATATTATACTTAAAGTCTCTTTCTATTTCACCAGGGTTTGGTAAGACTGAAATGAGATAAATATGTATAAAACTTAACATGAAAATTATATACTATAGAAATGTATAGTGCATGGTAAAAGAGCAGTGTCACAACTTGTTCTTGGTTTTTCATTAGTTTTGTGTCTTCCATTATACCAAGCAAATAGTAATAGCTAATATTTGTGTTTCGAGCACTATGCTAAGTGGCTTGCACGTATTATTTATTTATGTAACTATTGGGTACTATTGCCATCTCTGTTTTACCAACAAGGAAACAAAGGCATGCAGAGGTAATGTAAATTGCCCAAGATCACACAGCTGGTAATGGGGGGCCCAGAGTGGGTTAAATTTTTCTGTCCCCCCCCCCACCTCAAGATATATCCAAGTTCTAATCCCTGGTACTTGGGAATGTGACCTTATTTGGAAAGGGGTCTTTGCATGCAATTAAGTTGAGGGCTTTCAGACGAGGTCATTCATACTGGATTAGAGTGGGCCCTAAGTCCACTGTGAGTGTCCTTATAGGAGACAGAAATGGACAGACAGACACACAGGGAGAAGATGACCGTGTGAAGATGGAGGCAGAGACTGAAGTAACGGTGCCACAAGCCTAGAAATGTCTGGGCCACCAGATGCTGGGAAGAGGCAAGGAAGGATTCTCCCCTACAGCCTTCAGGAGGAGCATGGCTCTGCCAACACCTTCCTGCAGGACTTCTAGCCGCCCAAATGGTGAGAGAATATATTTGTGTTGTTTTAAGCCACCCAGTTTGTTTTATTTTCCCTTTTTATTTGAAATGTAAATAAATTCAGGAGAGAAGAAAGTTATCCAAGTGAATGTGGTATAATTGTTTGTGGTGAAACAAAGTGGTTATTTAGGAAGTGTTCTGTCACCCAAGCTAAGTTGTTACATGGGGATGGGACTGCTGGAACTCCTAGTTCCACGTTTATCAAAATGTCCAGTCCAGAAGCTTCCTAGAATAAATGTTTAAAAATTAAAGATCTCTCTTGGAAACAGGAAATAGTGCGTTAATACCCAGCAAAGATAAATAAAGTTACTAACAAGTAAACTCAATTAAAGCAGAATACAAAAAGATTTTACTTGATGAGCTGAGATTTGTGTAATTATTATTAATAATGACAATGTCAATTTTGGATCAATATTGTTTTGTGAATTTAGAGGGAAAATAACTATTTGTTTCTTAGAGATACTGAGCTTTTTTTGGACCAGACTAAAACGTCTCTGAACAATCTAGCATTTCCTAGTGTTAGGTTAAATTATTTTATTCTTGTAAAAATTTCTGTTCTGTAAAATATTTTCTCCATTCTCACTGTTTTATAAATACACCTAAAAAAAACTTTTAAAAATATAATTCTCTAGTGGTTGAGAAAAGCTCTGGGTGAAGACTGCCCCTTCTCTTGCCGTGTGTCTTGGACCCATCAGCTTTGCACGGTCCGGCCCAGCCAGGTGTCTCGGGAGCCACTGCTCCATGGAGCTCGCTCACCTTCTCTCAGGGACAAGAGGGACCAGAAGCCTCAGCAAATGAGCAATGAGCGCCAACACCAGGATCCCCATCCACCTATGGAAATGTCTGGGGCAGCTACTAAGCTACCTTTTTTTATGCTCAGTAAAAACTTAAGTCTGTTTGAGCTAATTCTCTGTCTCCGCCGTCTGTGATTTCTCTCGTCAGCTCTGACCTGACATTTGCAATTCTGTTGCAACTCTCCCCTTGGTTTTCCTCCTAGTCTATCCAGCCATCCTGCCTTTCTCCTCCCCACACCCAACTTGACCCCAACCTGGGCCTTTTCTGAATTACTCATTTCTGTCAAGGGTACCCCATTCTCCCTAGAGCTAAGGCTTTCAGCTTTGCCATCATCTTGGATTGTGACCTCCATTCCATGTGCTTCCAAGGGTTACTGAGTACATTGCATAACGTCCTTCACGTCTAGACCCCGCTCCCTGTTCCCACTGTCACTACCCAGTTTGGCCTTTTAGATCTTCCTGCCCAGACTATTGAAACAACTCTCTACCGGGCCTTAAACCCTTTCCCACTTGCATTTTGATTGGTCAGACCTTGCCATTCTATTTATTAAATATTTTAAATATCCCTCCTTCCTGTTCTACTATCAATAGGTAAAAGTTTGGCATTGATAGAGATGGGGAAGGAAAGCATTAAACCCCACCCGACCAGGGCTTCACCCAGCATTCCTCAACCCGGGTTACCCTTTCAGGGTTGATGCTCTTACCTGGAGTTGGTGCTCTGTGATTGCAGAAAACCCATGTTGATGTACATTCCCCTTAAAGTGTTTCTCATCCTGAAACAAACTATTTCCCATTATTCTGCTATTTATAGTGTTTTTGCATTCTTTCTTGTGTCTTGTACATTCAAGACCCTGCCTAGGCTTCTAATGCTTCGATGTACAATTGACAAAGGTAGTGAAGTAATTGGGTCCTATAGATTTAACCCATGATTTTATTAAGTGTTTGGCAGGAAAGCATTACCCAGAGATACCCCTTTTCTTCCAGAAAGGGGAATTTCTTTCTGATGGCATGTCTTGCTCCAGTCATTGCCATTCTTCCCCAGTGTCCCTGCTGCCACTCCTGGACTCCTAAATCCAGAGACCTCTCTGGAATCACTGAAAGAGTTACTGTTTTGCTTGACAGTCTCACTATTGCCTGCCGAAATTTTACCAGTGAGTTCAAGTGACAGTTGGAGGACATAACAGAGAAAAGGTTTCCATTATCAGAGGCCTTAGTGAGATGTACTCATTATCACGCTTCAGAGGGGCTGAAAACTCAAGTAAGTTCAGTCTCAGTAAAGGCCAAACATAAAATCTCAGCACACTGTCAACACCGTGGGTCTTGCCAATTTCTTACACAAAATACCGCTGTTTTTCTCTAAAGCAGTTTATGTGCTCGGCAGTATATCTGAGGCATGCTCACAGTTTGTTTTTGTGCCTTACTCTGGGACAGGGTCTTGGTCTGCTCAGTCTACAGAGGTCTGGGCTGGGTGGGCACAGTCTTTTCACTGGTTAAAGCTCTAGGTGTTTGGCAGCTTAAACCAGTTCCCACGGCCCCTGAACTGACCCTGGGGCTCCAGAGGCCAAGCCGCTTTGTTCATCGTTTCCCACTGCCACGTCCCCCTTCCCGGCCCCTCTCTGGAGAGAGACGGTGAGACTAGTACTGCCACCCCATAGCCTGTTGGCACCCTATCATTTACCAGGGCATTTTCTGCTCAATCAAAATCAGATAACACAAAACAAAACAACACAACACCAAAACTCAAGGAAGCGTAGGCTAAAAGGGTGTGTCTGTGTCGTCAGAAAAGCAGTCCCTAGGTCTTAAGGCTGTTGCAAATTGATTTCCTACCCTATTTTCATCTTATATTTGAAGACTTTGTGTCCCAGTAGGTATTAACCTTGTTCTGTTCCTTCCTGAGTTTGGCGCTTAAGTTCCCTGCTGTGACTGGTAGCTGTTCTGAGATGTTTCTCCTACATGACCTATATTTTCTAGTGCTGAACATACTGGTTCTGAAGTAACTGCTTTGTGTCTATGTGGGTGTCTGCTATGGTTGGCATATGTCACCCAAAAGTTATGTGTTAGAAACTTAATCTCCAGTGCAACAGTGTTAGGAAGCAGGGGCTTTGGGGAGGTGTTAGGGCTCTGTCCTCGTGAATGGGTTGGTGCTGCTATAAAAAGCGTTTGTGGGAGTGGGTTTGCTGTTTCTTTCCCTTCCTCCTCCTGCCATGTGAGGACACAGTAAGAAAGCTGTCCCCAGATGACGATGCCTTGATCTTGGATTTCCCATCCTCCAGAACTATGAGAGAATAAATTTCTGTTCTTTATAAATTTCCCAGTCTCAGGTATTCTGTTATAGAAATATAAATAGACTAAGACAGTGTCTGTCTTCTCTGACCCGACAGTTATCCTGTATTTTCCATCTTTGCTACTTATCCTTCCATCTAGTCTGCACCGAAACTAGAAACTTCAGAGCATTTCTCAACTACTCCCTCTTTCTGTAACCCACTACATCTCATTTGTGGCCAATCTTGAAGATTTTGTTTTTTAAAATGCTCCCATGTAAGGCTGCCTTTCCTATGTCCACTGACCATGGCCAGGCCCTCATCTCCTTGACCCTAGAGAGAGAATCACCTCCTAATGGCATTGCCACCAGTCTCACCACCCCACACCACCCCTTTCCTCTCGCTGCTCTAGTTGTGTTTATTTATCATTATTTCATGCCTTAGTTCTTGCTATTTTCTCTTCCCTCAAAGCACTTGTCCACCTGGCACGTCCTAACTCAAAATTACTTCAAATCCTTGTTGGAACATGATAAAACACAGCAAAATATGAAAATAAACAACATAAACAACCAAAGAACAAAAGTCTACTCGTACTCAGAATCAACGTGAAATGCTGTATTTTCAGAGCACTTCTGGATCCCCAGGTGGCTCCTTCCTGGTGCCCCCACAGGACTATGATGAGATATGGCCACTTTCCACACGGGCTGAGAAGTGTGCTGGCTGTGGGACAACAGGGACCCATCTTACTCATCTTTCTGCCCTCACTTTCCAAATAGTCCATGTCCGGAGGGCCTGCTATGTCCAGCTGATCTCCATTTGACTCCGCATCCCCTGCACTGCTCTTCTGAGGCCCACCCTGGTGAATCAGAGCCTGGAAGAGAAAGGCTTTTTCTGTACAAGCACAGATTTTTCCTCACTTGGCCACAAGCCATGCCCTTTTTGATGCCATCCTCTTTCTTTGCTGGAAATTACCATTATTCCTGGCTATAATACCTTTATTCTCTCCAGAGTTCAGACTGTGTCTGATATGAACATAGTTTCCTGCTTTCTGTCTGGAGTAGTGATTACAAACTTTCTCAGTGAGCTAGTTGAACATGCAGATTCATGTTCAACTCCTGTGCTTTCCCCCAAATATTATGGATGAATACTCTAGCAAACAGAGATACATGTGTCCCTGTTCACACCTGGGGAAGAGAAGGACATCCTTTGCCTCGCCAGGGAACACAAACTGTGAGCTTTGCTCTGACTGGCTCCACCCACCCCAAACCAATCCCAATGGCTGGGTCCAAGTACGGAATGTAGCCATCCAAGCTGTTGATTTGTCTGCCCAACTTAAAGGCCTTAAAATCTTTAACCAAATTGACAGAACTTAATTTGGCTGTGTGTAAACATAATAATGAAGTGATAACACCTGAAGCCCTAAACATTTAAGGAGAAAGAAATATAATCAGCAAGAATCATGGCTCAAGAAGAGTAACAATATATTTCCCTGTCGGTTGCAAACATAGCCAGAAACAGCCCGCCAGGCAGGACAACGTACAGGTCTTGTGGCATTATATTGAACATGCTGAAACTCAGCTACAATCTAGCATGTGTTGAATTGATCACAGGAGTCACCAGAAATGCTTGCAAAGGGTGCATGTTCCCAGACTCTCCCTTAAAGATTTTAATTCAGTAGGTCTGTTGGGACTGCTTATAAAATACAAGAATCTATATTTTTAATAAATTCTCTAGGAGATTTTTATGATCAGGCAAGCCTGGGGAGCAGTGTTCCAAAAAAAAAGAAATCCAATCACTCTGTGGTAGAAGGAATAAGAAAACATCGAGACCTAGGTAGGCATTTATTAGAGGCACTGATTAATGGGGTACAAAATCCTCAGGAAGTTCCAACTTACTGGGTGGTAACTCTCCCCCCTCCCCACATACACACTAATTTCAGTCTAATTTGGTCCTATCACTTAAACTGTGTCCTTAGGGTTAAAGCAATGCTTTGGGATAATTGCTTAGACTTTCGAATGTTTCCTCTTTTCTTGGAACTCTGTAAGGTGGAGTCTGGGTAATGGGGGATGGGCTCTCATAACCTTGGTGAGTGGCCAGCACCTGCTTGGGAGACTTAGGCTCCTTTCCTTGTTGACATCTGTGGCCCATGCCTCTTAATTGCTCTTTCTTAACTTGTACTGGTTCAGGGCCTCTTTCTGCAGACCCTTCTTGCTCTGGGCTTTCCTGGACATGTAACTCGCTCTGACTCTCCCCACCTCTGCCATGTGCCCCTGGCCGAGGCTGTGTCCCCTACAGCTTCTACACAATACTCTGTCCTGCCCCCTGCCCCAGCGCCAGCCTAACAGGCCCTAAAGTTCTCAACCTACTATCCGTGCCAGGCAGAAACCGCAAGAGGTTAGACATGACACAGAAACCCCTACGTGCTTTACTCTGTTCTCCATCCTCCTAACTGTGCTGGGGCTCACCGCATCGGGGAACAGGGTGGGCAGGAGCCCCTCTGCCCCACGAGTCCCTCTCAGCCTGTCCAGGGGCCCTCCAGGCTGTGTACTGCACTCCCAGGGTGGGGACATCAGATTCCAACTTCCAACTATCTCCTTCCCACGGCCCTATAGTTGGTCCATTCCCCACAATACTGCATGGATTTTCTTTGATGTTCTCTTCTTGTCTTCCCAGGCGTTTCCTTATACAAACCATGGTTTTATCCTCCTGACCAGCTTCTTGACTAAATGAGGCAAAATTGACATAGATACATCCTTTCTCTGTGGCAATTCTTACCTCTCCATTGCACTGCCTTACTGCACATGCCTCACTGCAATATCAGAAGGGGACTTGACATTGTCCTCTGACTCCTCTGATGGTCCCATCTCTCTTCTCCCCATCAGCCCTTCCCACCGTTCTGTCTGTGCTCCGGCTGCCTAGTCCCGCCTGAAGAGGGGAGAAGGTCACATACCCAGAAAGGTAACAAAATGGAGTAAGAGTTTTAAAAATATTATCTGATTATTCTGATGAAATAAAAAAGAGAGGAAACTTTCTTTTCAGCTTGCCATCTCAAATAGGCAATTTTTAGTTCCTACCTCTTCAGGCCACATAAATTTCTAAAACGTATCAATATCAGATTCCTTAATGTTTTCTTTTTTCCCCAAAAGAAAATGCTTTTCATGTGAAGTTGCAATAAAGATTACCTAAGTTTGCTTCCACAGGGATGAAATAGTGGAGTCAGGCAACTTAGCTCCAAATCCATGTTCCTTCAACTTTGGGCTTCAGTCGCATCATGTCTGATGTGGGATAATGATGACTTTCACTGGGTGGTTGTGAGGATTAATTGAAATGGTGGTGTGGCTGCTACTTCTAACCTTTAAAACATGTCAATCTTTATGCAAAATTCAGTTCTAGTGTATGCACGGTTGTAAAGCACAACTGAAAAGAATTTCTGGGTGTCACCCTATACATTGCATTTCCACTGTCCTTTGTCAGCTCCCTGGTGCCAAAACACAGGCATCTTTTTTTTTTTTAAATCATTTCAAAAGTTTTATTAAAAGTATTTGCAAAATCAAAACACATATGATAGAAACTCGAAGCAATACACAATCAAAAGTGTGCATCTCAACATAAGAAAGACCATATATAATGAGACCTGGGATACCATTATACTCAACAGGGAAACACTCAAAGTTTTTTCTCTAGTATTAGGAACAAGAGAAGGAAGCCCTGTCTGATCACTTATAATCAGCACAGTACTGGAAGACTCAGCCAGAGAAATCAGGCAAGAAAAAAGAAAAAGACATTCAGATCAGAAATGGAAAGTAATATTCTCTCTGTTTGCACATGAGGTGATCTTATGTACAAAAAAACCCCAAAGACTATAGCAAAAAGAAAAGTTAGAACTCATAAACCCATCCAGCAAAGCTGCAGATCAGAAAATCAACATGCAAAAATCATTTGCATTTCTATACAGCAACAATCAACTATCTGAGAAAAAAGTTAAAAATTAATATCATTTACAAAAGTATAAAAAAGTTTATAATTCTTATGACTCAATTTGACAAAGGAGGTGAAAAATCTGTTCAGTAAAATCTATAACATATTTTTTTATTTCAGAATATTACAGGGCTATAAATGTTTTTGTTACATAAATTGCTTTTGTAGAGTCTGAATCAAAGTTATAAGTGTGTCCCTCACCCAGATAGTGTGCATTCTACCCATTAGGTGTGAATTTACCCATCCCCTCCACACTCCTCCCACCTGCCTGATTTCCGTTGAGTTTTACTTCCATATGTGCACATGAATGTTGATCCATTAGTTCCAATTTCATAGTGAGTACATAAACCACAGGCATCTTTAGGACCCTACTAATTTGTCTTAGGCTTACCAAAAGGCCTTCACTGGGAAGGCCCCTGACTCTGGGCTCTCCCTAACCTCCTCCTTCAAGTAATACCTTTCTACCTACCATTTCTTGGCCAAAAACAGATTCATCTAATAAATTAACTATTTTAGGAATCTTTTGGTTACAAATGGCAGAAACCCTGACATTTGGGCTTCAGCAAACAGACAGGAAGTATTAGCTCATGGAGCTTGCATCTACCTCCAGTGCCTGATGAGTCCCTTCATGTCTCTGTTCCGCTTCTTTCTGCATTAGATTCACTCAGAGTCAGATAGGTCCCTCCTGGCTGCCCAGTGAACTTCAGACTTACCCCGTTTAGCCTTCAACCCAGGTGAAAGAGAAGTTCTCACTCCTGGTAGCCATGAAGAATGTCTAAATTTTCTTGGCTTGTATCTACTGCTCAACTCCAAGTCAATTATTGGAGCCAGGAAGAGCAGAGTGGAATGTGCTGCATGGGATAACTGGGCAGCAACAAACGTATGCACAGACAGTGGTTCCTGAAAGGAGAAGCAAGGTGCTGTTAGCAGAAGTAAGGCAAACACCACACAAGCAAAAATCACAGATCTACCACAGTAGCTAGCCTATAAAGGACTGGCCAACATGCATCCTGCTTTCTCAAGGGTATTCAGCCCCTTAATCCCATGAAAGTGCATGAGTCTCCATAGTGATTTCTACCCCATTGTGGATAGGCAGGGTAAGTGGTTTCAGGTCCATTAACCCAGTTTCCTCAGGTATACAGGTAGAAATGCTTACAGACAAGAGTGGAAGATATTTAAATCCAACTAAGAAGAAAAAGGCACAAGGTTTTCCTTTGCAGATGATGCTATGGTTTGAATGTGTCTTCTCCAGTTGCCAGTGTATAGCATTAAGAGGTGGGGCCTTTAAGAGGAGATTAGGCAGTGAGGATTCCTTCCTTGTTAATGGGATTAAGACAGTTACAAAAGAGGCTTCACCTGAGTGATCAGTGTTCAGGTAGCTTGTTCACTTGCTCTTCTGCCATGTGAGGACACAATGTTCCTTCCCTCCAGAGGATGCAGCCTTCACCAGACAGCTGAACCTTGATCTTGGACTTCCCAGCCTCCAGAACCGTAAGAAATAAATTTCTGTTCTTTGTAAATTACCCAGTCTCAGATTCACGTACTCTGTTAAAGCAGCACACAACAGATGAAGACAGAAAGACAGAGTTTAAGCATGGTTATTTGTTATTATCCACCATGCCTTATTATTTCTTCTTTATGTCTAGCCACTAGCAGGTGCTTGACACTTGGTTGAAGCAAATTATGTATTTATTGAGTGAATGGATAAATAAATGAATAAATCTTTGTTGTAAGTGCTTGAGATGTGCTGCAGTAAATTTATCAGTTCTCTAGTGTTTCATTTACTTCAAATTGTGTGAGATTTTATGTTGATGTATTCTGTCCCATGCTGAACATCTTTATGGCATGTAATCACAATTCTCTCTGTATAATATAATGTTCCAGAGAAATTAAACCATTAAAACAGTCCATCATGGAGAGACATGCAATTGAAAGCAGACATGTCAAAGGTAACTCCCATGGTAGGAAGAACATTATCATTTGAATTGGCCACTAGTGCTCTGTTTTTGTTATTAATATCATTATTTTCAATTTTAAGCCTGCAGAATATTAATTTAACAGAGCTTGCTGCAAACATGAACATCAAATTTATGTTTGCTGTAAAGTATTGCCTCTCCTAAACAGAATCTGCTTGCTTCAATTTCAAAATTGATACTGGATTAAGGAGTAATCATTTTTAGCCTTTGGATTGCATAAAAAAAGTACTCTGGTTAGTTGACTGTATCAGTTATATTTTGCTTCACAATAATCCACTCTAAAATGTAATCACTTAAAACAACAACAAAAAATGTATTTTGCTCATGAAAATGCAATTTTGTCAGGGCTTAACAGGGCCCACTCATCTACTCAACATGGGGGACAGCTGGGGAAGCTTGACTTGGGGCTGGTGGATACCATTATTTGGTGGTTCACTCACATGCCTAGCAAGTTGATGTAAACCATCATCTGGGATGTCAGTGAGGCTATGGGCTAGGGATCTTGCTTCCTCTCCATGTGGGTCTCTTCGTATGCTGCTTGGGCTTCCTTCCAACGTGATGGTTGGGTCTTAAGCATGGGCATCCCAAGAAATAGATAGTTTTTACTCTCTTAAAACTAGGGTATAAAAACTAGCAAGTAGTTCTTCCTCTGAATTCAATTAGCCAAACAGTCATAAAGGCAAGACTTAAGGGGAGGGGACATAGATGGGTCTCTTAATAGAAGGAGGGTCACAGAATTTGGAGGACATGTTTTTAAAATTTCAGTTATCTCAAACTTGAATCTTCTTCATCGAAATTAAGTTTTACTGATGAATTGAAATAATGTCAATTTTGTAAGCCTGTCAGAACTAGGCCAACTTTTTAGAATATTAGACATCTCCCTTTGATTCAAGTATATGGCTCCAATTCTTCAATGAAACTATTCCCAAGATTTGTAAATTCCCCTTGGGCCCTGTGTTGACACACTCCCATAGACCCAAGTGCCCCTGATCACAATACTCCCCTGAAATTTGGTTCATGGCTGTAATACCCTTCACTGTAGCTAAAGAAGTGAGAGCTGAGCTTATTGAAAGACTCATCAGCCAAATGATGCCTACTCTTCTTGTGTGAGAAATAGCCCTAACTTGGGACCTTTATTTCTTGCCAGAAAATTGTCCAAAGCAATTCAAATGTGAACACTTTACAGTACCTCTTTGCTTGATTTATTTGGGGCTGTGGTTGATTAAACACCAAGTGGACACATGAACATCTTCCTGAGAAAATAGTGAAGCTACTCAGTGCCTCCACAAGAAACACCACTCTTTTTGTAAGGCTGGGTCTTTTCCTGAGAAAAGACTTCAGAGATTATGCAAACTGTGTCTCCCCTGCCAGGGAAGTACGCTAAGGTTGCGAGTACCATACAGATATAAGAATGGGGTGAGGAGGTGGAGGAGAATGGGAATATATTTCTTTGTAACAACCAGAAAACTTTTACACATCTCCCTGGAATGTATATATTCATTCATCCACCATGCGATGCCATACAATGGATTTGGGAAATCCTTTCTGGAGTTCCAGTGTGATTGAGTGCATAATAGAAAGGAAAGCATCTTTCTGTTTTACTCTTCTGGCTGTTTCCATACAGGCAGGATTACATCTGAGGGCTTTCTCATGAATTGACAGAAATCAGTACTGGTCACTGTGTTTGGGAAACAGCTGACATCCAGTTCCTGGAAATTCTGTAATCCTAGAGGGGCGTGGGCAGGGGGATAAAGAACAGTGTGGACATTGACACTTGCATTTTGCCTTTTTCTACCCCTCAAAACCAAGATTTATGCAACCTTGGAGAGATAAAATCCTGAGACTCCTGTTTTCCTATGTGGAACCTTTCATTTGTCAAAGATGTATATATGTATTCTGACATTGAGTAGGGAAAGTTTTCTAATATAAACACAGGGAAGCACTCTCGGGATGTGTGAAATGCCATCCTCCAAACTTGGCCAAGATCAGATGATGCAGATTTCAATTTCCCACCTTTCCTTTTTTCATGCTTTGACACTCCCCTGGGATATTCTAGTCTTTGAGCACAAATTACGCCAACACTAGCAGAAAAACCTGTTTGCTTCCTTGTGTGATGGTGGCAGAATGTCAGATCCTTTGAAAAGGTAGAATGCAACTTGGTTATGTTTCCCTTTCAAGAAACACCCACAGCTAATTTATCAAGGGAAGTGGAAAGAAATCTAGGGTGAGACTACTGTTAATTGGTTTTTAATTAATGATTCTGAAAAACTTATAATTATGAGTAACTAGTTCTTGGAGTCATACCAGATTTGTTCCAAAACAAGAAGCAAATATTCTTAATGCCTTTGAAATGCATTGTCCCTGTATCTTCAAACTTGACTATACTTTTGCTGTGCCTCCAAATAACTCTCATATGAATGAATTTATTGTGTTCTGTTTTTAACCTTATACATTTCTTGGGCTAATGTATTTCTATTTTAATCTAACTATTATCCTTTTAAATATCAGATCTCAATGCAGCACATAAAAAAATGAACAGCATAGCTCTTCTTTACAAGTTATAAAGGTGATCTGCCTACACCGTTGTCTTGGCGATTGGGTTTTCTTCTTCACTGTGTTCCCATATGGACTCCTAAGGCCCAGAAGTTGTACCCTCAGTTTAGTTGGCCTTTCTTCTCAGAAGAAGGGGATATTTCTCTTATTACTGAAACATAATCTTGTACATTATCATCTTTATTTGACCTGTTGTTTCAAGAATCTGTCTTATGCTTCAAGGCTTTAGATTTATTTTTTAATTTAATCTAGAAGACCATTCATAACTTTGTTTTCCAAATCTTCTGTTTATTTTATCTAGAACATTGAATGAGAATTCTGCCTTCTTCTTGGCCAGTTTCTCCATGTCCTCTTTCTTTTATTTATCATGACTGTGTTAAGTTTATGTACTGACTTCCCAAATTGGGTTATCCGGGCCTTCCCCTTGATGTATGAATCCTGGGTTTTCTCTCTCTCTCTCTCTCTCTATCTATCTCTATCTCTCTCTCTCTCTCTCTATCTCATAGAAAGGAGGTACAGAGTGAGTGAGTGGCCTGTAGATGTGAGTTTGGCATGCCAGTTTTATATTTATTTAGAAGTTGACTGACAGGATCAGAGGATGGAAGGACAAATAGATTGAATCATAGGAGCTATATGTCAGAGAAATGTGAATTATTTTCAGAAAATTTGTTTATAATGTCTATAGAGAGGGGGGATGCCAAGGTAAAGGGTCTGATGATGGAGATACCAGGTGAACACCTACAAAGGATAAAAGAATAGGACTATATCCCCATGGTTATGAAAATCTAGAGGGGAAAAGACTAGTCATCAAAGAAATGGAGAACTGAAACAGTGGAGGTGGGGGTGAGGGTGAGGTGAGGTCATAGTTTCTGATCATAAACCCAGAGGATAGAGCAAATTAGGTAACAATGATTCAGGATGTAATTAATACTAGATTCAAACTAAGGAGAGTGTATCTGCAGTCCCATGAAATGAGTATCTCAAGAAGAGTGGCAAGAGAGAGATTGAAATTTGAAAAAGCCAGATTTGGGGGTATACTCTGCAGACTCAGCAGCTGGCTGAATACCTATAGTTTAGGCCTCTGGGTGGAGTTTGTGACGTGAAATAGCAAGGCCTCCAAGACAAAGTAAAGGAACAAAGTAAAGAAGTTTGAATATGAGATTTTAAATCCTGGCTCTGCTCCTAACTGCTGGGGAATCTCTGTAGAAACAGGAATTTGGAGAGCCCACTGTTTCAAGGGGTCGTTGGCAGATATTTTCCATTGTTGTTCTTTGACTTCTTTTTTATTTTTCTATGCTCCATACTCTGAGTCATCTGTAGGAGGAATTCCTATATTTCTCCTTCATTCTGTCTCCCAGTTGTTAGGAGCTGGGGATATGGTAAGGATTAAATGAGACACAGTGTGAGGAAGCACTGTATGAGCAGAGGAGCACGTAAACTGAATGTGATCCCTCTGAACTGGGACTGGTTTTCTAGCCTGTCCTAATGCTCTCACCCTCTGATTACATTAAGATTAAGTGAACCCTTATGTGCTTGACATCATAAGGTTTTAGAGATGATATATTTTTCAACAAACATTTGTTGAGCATGCAGTGGACATCTGGGCCTGGGCTAAGCCATGGAGCTAAAAGGCAATTGAGGCTGTTCTCTGGGGTCTGCAGGAGAGGTCAGGGGCATCCAGGTTTGTGGAGCCTGAGGTTAGTGTGATTTACAGGGCTCTCTTTTAAGACAAAAAGTTTAAAATTACAAATATAAATTTAAGGATACAAGAGAAATTTTATTTAGGTGAGAAAATAAGTTATAATCAATTTAAAATTTAAAAAAATCTAATACCACAAGTATCACAAAATCCAGAGAACAAAACCCAATGTGCTATTTTTATTAAGTAACTGCCTAACAAACTTTCACTATATTTTCCCCATATATTGACTGATGCCAAGGGAATACCCTTTGATCACCTCTTCATATAACAATGACTTTTAAATATCATTTTCTATAGAGAGACCAGAAACACAATTCAGTGTTTCCTCTTCCATAGTTCATGGAACTTCTTTTTTTCACTATTGATATTAATATTTTTGACTAGGTCTGATTGAAGGCCAAATCACCCACTTACAACTTTGTATATTTAAATACTGGAAAAAAGTTCAAAACATTTAAAACCTTGTTTCACTTAACTACCCCCATAGTCCTGGTGCCAGGCACAACAGGCCGTCCTTACTGTGCTGTAGCCTCTGGCCTCGCCTGACCCTGGGTGTCACAGGGCAGGATGAATCAGCCCCAAGGGCAGTAGGAAGTATTCCTGGAAGCCAATCCTACACCAGACAGCTAATGTCACTTAACTGTGCATTGGAGTGATTATGAACCACATAAATATATCCCATTACATCCAAACAAAAGTTTCTCTAACTCAACCCTCCCTGAGCCTGATCCCCAAAGTGGCCTCTGCCATTCCAAGCTACCCAACACGAGGAGACATATGCAAAGGGAATTGGGGGCTGGTCAGAGTAGAAAGAGACAGTAGACTTAACTCATCACAATTAAAATAGATTACAGCTGCAAACTTTGCAGAGATCTTTGACCTCATGAACACACAAGGGCCTTGGAAGGAGCCTTTGCAAATTAAGGACCCTAATACTTGATACTTAAGTTTTATTAACCTCCATATAAATTCACCTCTGGGAAAGCACGATTTGAGTGGGTGGGCAAAGACTTCACAGTAGTATCAGACTTTGAACTGAGGCCAGGTGCAGTGGCTCACATCTGTCATCTCAACATTTTAGGAGGCTGAAGCAGAAGGATCGCTTGAGGCCAAGAGCTCGAGATCAGCCTGAGCAACACAGTGAGATCCTGTATCTACCAAAAATAAGGTAAAATAAATTAGCCAGCCTTGATGGTGGCGTGTGCCTGTGGTCCGAACTACTTGGGAGGCTGAGGCAGGAGGATCACTTGAGCCCAAGAGTGCAAGGCTGCAGTGAGCTATGACCGCACCACTGCACTCCAGAGCAAGACTCTGTCTTGAGAAAAAACAAAAACAAACCAAAAAACTTTGAACTGAGTCTTGAAAGATAAGAAGAGATTTTTCAGGAGGTCGTTGGCAATGGCCAGACCTAGTGGGAGGTGTTAGCAAAGTAAAGAAAGAAAGAATGTAAGAGGAAAGAAAGGAAACCAGGTAAAAATGACATCGTTGAAGAATTTTAGAGAATATTTCAGCAAGGGATTGTTAAATGCTGTTACGTATTGTAATAGGTCCAGGTAGTCGAGAACATGAAGGAGTCTATTAGATCTGGCAATTGGGAAGCTACCTGGGGACCTTTGCCAACACAGTCTCAATGATGCAGCTGGAGTCAAAGCTTGATTTTGATGGGCTGAGAAGTGAATAAACTATAAGGAAGTTGACTTTGATTCTATTTCTTCAAGAGGTGTGCTTGCGAAGGGAAGAAAAGGCATAGTGCCGTGGTTGTAAGAAAGTTTAGAGATGAAGAACTCTTCATTAGTATTATTTTTACTTAAAGAAGAGTTTGACCAAGCATGTTTAGAATGCCCTGTAAGTCAGTTAGTAAGTGGAGGGGTTTTCATGGTCTGAACAGAGGGCATGCGGTCTCCATTTGCTCATAATTTCACCCACCTGTGCTTTTCAGTACTCTAAAATTCTCTAGACTAGCTTACCAACACCAACTGAGCAAACGAGCAAGTAGACAAGTCCTCAGAGTCTGTGTGTGTCCATCTTGACATTCCAGGTGGCAGCCCGCACCTTGCCTCTTCCCTGTGATCTCACATGTCAAAAGTACAGCTGCTCATGTTCTCTCCTCTCCCACTTTCTGATCCCACCTCTCCCCTAACTCTCTCTCTCTCTCCTTCTTTCCCTCTCTACATACTTTTTATGTGATATAGAATGTTCCCTGTGCAATTAACTATTCCTCAAAGTTTTTAAATGGCTGCCTAGTGCATAGATTCTGTGACATGGATTAACCATTGCTTATCCTAAATCTCCTAAATCTCCTTTTGTGGATATTTGATTGTTCAGTCATCTAAATTTTTGTATGTAGTGGTTATTTCTTGGAGATAAATTTCTAAAAATGTTAAGAAATGGAATCACTTGCATAAAGAAAGTCATGTTTTTATGGCTTTTGACACATATTGCCAAACTGCTTTCCTGGTAACTCAAAGGTTTGATGATAATGAGAGAACGTAAGCCTCTGCCTTCCATTGAACACATTTACATAACATGGTAACATGCAAAACCTGAAGCAATCATCCGACGCATTTGGGTGAAAACCAGATTTGATTGTTTGTGCCCACATTTTGAATTTAAGTAATTCAGTGCTAGCCTCCACATTTTCCACTTATTGTGAAAATTTCTTAAGATAAATTACATTGCTTAAGATAAAATCCATTACATGGATCTCTCTGGTTCCCAGACTGTGGTTACTGCCATGACGGGTCAGCCTGTGTGAAAAACACTTCCTGGCAGCCAGGAGGTGTATTGTGCTGGAACCTAGAAACATAAGAACCAGTAAGAGTTTTATTCACCAAGTAAACAAAAGGCATGGTGGATACATTGGGGTAGCAGCCCAGGACAATAAACCTAACTTCAGGGAGAGAGGCTGAAAGACCCACCTCCTGGCTAGCACCCCATGGGGTCCCCAGCCTGCCCCCTTCCTGGGCATTTCCTGCTCCAGGTTCTAGGATCTTGCTGAATAGCATGAGGACAATGGGAGCAGAGGTTTCCAGAGGCTTCCCCTCAGATTGTTTTGCAAAATTTCTGGGAATATGTAGCTTGAGCTGCAGAAACCCTGGGTGATCCATGAATATAAATACAGCACTAGGGGAAGTCCAGTTTTATATTTGAAACAAAAGCCCCTTTTTAAAATGTCTTGGTTTTCAAAATGCTACCTTCCCCAAATTATACTTATGTGGTGGCATCCAACAAGAAAGCTCTTTGATAAAACCCTGCCTATTTCTGGAAGGGTGGAGATGGGAAAGATGTGGGTGGGAGCCACGTTTTGTCACAGCCTCCGAACTACTGCACTTTGATCATTCTGAGGAGAAGGGGCAAGATGGTTATGCCACCAATCCCCAGCCTCAGACTGAACCTTGTTAATAAGTCATGTCTTACCCGCTCCATTAATGATCAACAAATGACTGGAACTCTGGCCAAGAGGCCTAGACATCAGTACGAGTGTCAAATAACAGCTGACACTGCCAGCTAAAAATAGTACTTTGGATTTAAATGGGTGACTCAGACTTGATTTCCTATGCTTGCCTGGGATAATACTGTACAGAGAAGGGTTGTTTTAAATTATTTTTCTTTTATGTGAAAGAAGGGTTTTATTGCAACCATCTGGGCAGTGAGCTCAGACTCAGCTCTGTGGGAGTCGAGTGCACCCACACTTCCACCTCCAAGGCTCTGGGGGGCCCTTGGCACTGTTGGCTTCCTAAGCACATCTGTGCACTTGATTTTGCAGTCCAGGTCAGTAAAGAATGAGAGGATGGTTCAGGAAGCTCTGTCAAAGTTTAACATCATTTCCAGAAACTTCTCCCTTTGTACTTTCCTCATCATTCTCCTTCCTCACAAGATGAGAACAATTAAAAGGTTAACTAGTCAATGACATATGAAACAAGCCAAATAACCCAAAATCCCCCTTGGCAGAGATGGCAAACTAAAGAACCGAATGTATCTTTCCAGAATATGTCCATATGTATAATGAATTTTAAAATGTTGGCCAGGCCAGGCCAGGCGTAGTGGCTCACACCTGCAATCCTAGCACTCTGGGAGGCCAAGGTGGGAGGCTTGCTTGGGACCAGGAGTTTGAGGTTGCAATGAGCTATCATGACTCCATGGCACTCTACCCAGGGCAACAAAGTGAGACTCTGTCTAAAATAAAATAAAATACAATGTTGGCCAAATTGACTGAATAAGTTTTTTTTTATAAATTCTACAATGAAATATACATCTTTCATTCATTTGAGTTAAATATTTTTTCACTGAAATTGTTAATTAGTATTTGCTAATCAGATTGGTCAATGTGGTTTTCCTAATTTCAATCAGTATCACAATTTGTCAGGCCAAGGGAGAATGATTAAATAAGGCATTCTCAAGATTTTTGCCCCTATCACATGTAAACTCCTCAAATCTAGAGGAATTTCTATTTTATGCACAAGCTTATCCCCTCAGACATCTTCCCACCCTACAGCCAATTGCCAGATCTTAGCATACATAGAGAACATTGTGTCTTTCACACTCCCTGCTTAGCTTTTGGTGTTTTGGGTCCTCCCTACACCCGAGAGCAGAAAATAGAGCCTCGAGAAAGTACCCTGAGTCCATTTTCCACAAGGATCAGGGCCAGCAGTGCCAATTCTGAACCCAGTACCAACCCAAGTGGGACAGCACAGCAAGGGAATGTCAGATTGTGAAACCTATTAGCTAGGAGTTGGGCAGAGCCAATGCATGATGAGGTTCAGAGTTTAGGACTTGAGGAAAATTCCCTGAGCTGAAAATTCACAACAGTTTTACGGCAGCTTCTTAGGCGTCAGACATAGGTGGGGGAGGAGCACTTAGAGTCGATGGACCAGAGTGACACAGCCAGCTGCTGGCACTGGAATTCACAATCAGAGCCCCTAACAAAACATTATTAAGAAATCACACCCTAATCACTTCTTGGCCTTTTGTCTAAGATCAAGTGTGAAGAAATCGCAGCCTATAGACCCCAGCCCAAATAAATTGAGCTCTTCCCACAAAGCGCTGGCCTTTGCAGTGAGCCTAAGTATTATACTTTAAGGACGTATCAGTAGCATCAGTGCCACCATTGGTTCTAGATCTCACCGTTAGGCTGTGTTCAGATGGGAAGGTAAGTTGGGAAAAGCCTATGTGAGGCCCAGAGACCCTTTACTTGGTGGCTGGGAGTGCCTCAAGAAGGGAGAAACCCCTCTGACCTTATTTCCGTCCAAGGCCTGCTCTCTCCTCTGCTCTCTCTGCATGAGTGCCTCTGAACTGTCAAATGCCCCAGCTCCTTAACCCCAGTGTTAAGGCCCCATAGAAGCCTCTTGGGCACATCTGCTGAGTGGCCAGTCCCTGGCAGTGAGCCATCCACCTGTCTGATAGGGCTGGGCATGTTCTTTCCCCCTGACCTCTCCAGCCCTCCAACCCTCACACAAAGACCCTGATGCTGACATCATCTTGTCTTGGTGCTGGTTTTGAATCTTGGTCAATAGAACAGAGTTAGAGCTTGTGCCACACACAGTGAACATGGTCCCTCCTTGGAACCTGCCCACCTCCTCCCCAAAGGAGGAACAGCGGACAGTTATGCAAACAGGAATGGAGACTCTATTACATGAGCCAGGAAGTTCAGTATCCCTAAGAGGGAGAAATGGCACTCACTTGTCAAGAGGGAGTGGCTGTGTCTAACTGTGCCTTTCTTGATTTGTCTAAATGAGCCTCTGCAGTGGCTTCTCAGGAGAGAGACAGAAGGGGCAGAGGAGGGAGAGAACAGGAGAGATACATGCAGGGAAGGGGATGACCCTGGGTCTTGTTATTGCAAAAGAAGTTCCATGGAAAATAACAATGTCTGGAGAAAAGTAAATAAAGTACACTGTGGCTCAAGGGGAAATGGGGTGAAGGAGGGACTTCCTCTTTAGAAATTGAACTATGGCCTTGAAAACTGGTTGCAAGTCACTCGGACTTGTACACCATGTGAGCTTCCAACAGGTTGGCAGGTGGATGGGTTACTCCCAATAAATCACTTCCAGGGGTTTCACTCATTCCTTGAATTCTTTCCTGAGTAGATCTGTGATAAACTCCTGAATTATCGTGCCAGGCAGGAGCTGCAAACGCAGCAACCTAAATAATGAACAAAAACAAGAGAAGACCCAGCAAAGGGCAGGATCTGAATTTTCTGGCACCAAAACAAGAGCTTACAACCCAGATCCTATTTTTCTGTCGGTTTTTACAAAACCACAGCTACCTTGTCTAGCTGACACCTTAGAATTGCCTGTTATTATAAACTTTTAAATGAGTCTAGTATAAAGCAAAATTCATTCCTGATTTGTTAGACTCATTATGAAAATATTATTGGTAATGCCGACTTCAGGTAGGCAAATAAGACAATATTATATAACGGTCTGAAAGTGACTTGGCAAACTCTAGTTAATTCTGGCTGTCTTGGATATATGATCCCCACATGACACTTCCTTTTTTGGAGATAGGTTTAAGAGGGCTTAGCAACTGATGAGATAAGGAGGAAAATGGTAACTATGAGATTTCAAACACAAGTAGCCAATGAAATAGAGTTTTTATTAATGGAAATAGGAAAGACCTCAGGGATTACTGGCTTGGGAGAAAGCTGATGTATTGCATGCTGAGTATGAGATGTTAATAAGACACCAAGTTAGAAACAGTACCTTAGAGGCAGGTGTGACTTGGAAGACGTTTTGGGAATTAGTCATATAGTAGAACCCAAGAAGTAGATGTGATCAAGAGAGAGATGGCGAGGGAGCGCACAGGAGGATGAGAAAAGAGTGTCGGGAAAAGCCAACTGTGAGGGGATTGGCCAAGGCAAGCATCCTTGGAGGAGGAAACGAGGGAAGAAGCCAAAGAGGGAACCAGCACAGAGCATTTTTGTGAAGGCCCAGAGAGAATGTGATCCACAGTGGCTTACAAGGCCTCAGGTGGCCTGGGGTTCTGCAGCTCTCTGTCCCTTTCCTAGGATTCTCCCCTCAACCCTCTCATCTCCAGCACTCTGGCCTCCCTGCTGTTCCCTGAACAGGCAGATGTGCCCCACTCTAAGGCCTTGGCCACCTTCCACCTGGAGCACCTTCCCCAGAGGGCCCCATGGCCCCCTCTCCCACCTGTGTCAAGTCTTTGCTTAAGGGCTGCCTCTCAGTGAAGTCCTCCCCACCACCCTTGGGGCATCGAGACATCCCACCACCTGCACCTCCCAGGCTCCCTGCCCTGCTCTACTTTTTCTTTTTCTCTAGCACCTTTATTAACACTATTTAATTTACTTACTCATTTGTCTACTAGGTAATTAGTAACTGCTTACTAATGTAATTTACATAATTTATGATGTATGTTGTTTAACGTCTGCCTCCATACTCCAATGAAATATAACCCTCACGAGGGCAAGGGTCTTTGTTTTGTTATCCGAAGTGCCTAAAGCAGTGCTTGGTACAGAAAGAACCTCAATGACTATTTGTTAAGGAAAAGAATGAAGTGTTGGATGGTGCTGAGATGGCAAGAAGAATGGGACCCAAGCAAGGTCGTTGGATTGATGTTTTAGGGAGCCCTTGGCCACGCTAGTGAGAGCAGTTGCAGGACAGTAATTGGAGTTGGGTGGTAAGTAGGGTGGAGTCCAGGAAGCGGAAGCAGCAAGGCTCACAGTGCCTAAATTATAGAGCAAATTAATGTTTGAGCATAGTATTTAAAACTCCAGAACTATAAATAACCGTACCAGAACTTTCTCATGCCGGTATTGAAAGGCAGATGGAAGGCACGGAACTAGTAGGCAATCACGGTGGGCTGGCCTGCCAGGAGTTGCAGTTTAGAGGGCAGAATATGACCCTCAGCGTATCCAGATTCATAAGATAACGCGCTGTTCTATGAGGGAGGTACACAGTGTGTTCAAGTATGACCTATTTTAAGAGTTCAATTTTTGCAAAATATAAACCTACAAATCACATGCGTCAAGGGTGATGGATTTAGATGAAGATAAGAGAGGAAGGGGAAGTGGGAAACTGAGAAAGCAGCTAGAGCTAAACAAAAAGCACAGGAAGAAAACAGCAGGGACAAGACGCCCCCCTGCTGAGGAAAGGCGACAGTCTGGGCCTGCCCCAGGGAAAACAACCCTTCCAAGGGCCACAGGGGAAGGGAGGGCAGGAGGAGGAGGCGTTCTTGGAAGTTAAGACAGCCAGAGGAAAACAACAAGCTCAATTATAGAAAGATTGGCAGAAAGGGGATCCGCTGGAGGAGGGAGAGATTGGAACTTGAGACAGTGAATAAGCCAGAAATCAGGGAGTCAAAGAGGAGAGGGAAAGAGAAAACCTTGAGGGCAGTCAGAGGAGGAATTAAATCTATTTCAAGAACGTGCTCCACGAATAGGAGAACATACAAGGCCACAGGGAGAGGTAAAGGACAAACTCAAGAAACAAAACAAAACCCAAAAACAGGGAATGAAAATCTGAGTGTACCTTTTGTATGAGAAACTGGGGAGTGTTCCAGTGTGTGTGGAATTTGATGATGGGTCATTAATTCATTCTGTTGTGCTGTGCACTTGCGTATGTATAATAACATAAACATCAAGAGGGTCAAATACAGAGAGGTGGGGTCCGGAAGGGGAAACAATTGTCTAAGTTAGATCCACATGATGTTCACCTAAGGATTCAGTAGTGTTAGACCCCAGAGAATCTGGAAAGCGGGCTCACCAGGAGCCCATTAACAGGGAAATATGGAACCTCTTGGGAAAAATTCACAACACTTTGCTTATCTGGGATGCAAGGCCTAATCAATGAGCTAGACCAGCCTACTGTTTGTCTTGGAGAAGATAGTATCTCCTTTGGTTGAGAAGTGACCTTCCTGTATCTTAGGCCTTGTCAGGGGGCTTTCCTTAACCAACCATAACCACACAAGGAAAACAACAGTTAGGTTGGACATGGTGGCTCTCACCTATAATCCCAGCATTTGGGAGAGGGAGATGTGAGGATCCTTTGAGCACAGGAGTTCAAGGCTGCAGTGAGCCAAGATCACACCACTGCACTCCAGCCTGGGCCACAGAGGGAGACCACAGTCTCAAACAATGACAACAACAACAACAACAACAACAACAACAGTTAACACTTACTGGGAAGTTCCACGACATGTACTGTTCCAGTGCTAAGCTCTTAATGTATAGTCAATACTCATTACACATATTGGGTATTTATAAAATTTATCTGTGATCCTAAAATCAATACTGGAAACACTGCCATGGTCATTCATGGATAAGCACAGAGCAGGGGAACATTCCAGTCCCCCAGCCGAGGTGGGACAAGACATCACTCTGCCTTCTTGTTTCAGCTCTCAAAAACCCGGGGTCATTTGGGTGGTCTATTTAGTGCCACAGTTTTTATGCATTTTATGCTTTTGGGGGGATATTTCACTGTTTAAAATGGTCGCTGAGCATATTGGTGAAGGGCTGCCTGGTGTCCCTAAGCACCAGAAGGCTGTGAGCTGCTCTTACAGAGAACAATGTATGTGTTAGATAAGCTTCCTTCAGGTGTGAGTTATAGTGCTGTTGGCCATGAGTTCGATGTTAATGAATCAATAATATATACTAATATTAAATAGTGTCTTTAAACAGAAACTCACATAAAACAATGTAAAGTATTGACTGTTTGACAAAAATGTGACCAGAGGCTCGCAGGAGCCTAACCCCCCAAAAGCGATCATTTGGTATTGGATAATTCAGTATTCATAGCGACTTTATAGAACAGAGCTACTGCAAATAATACGAATCAACTGTACATTATTGCATTTCACAGGCATAGGTCTATAAAGTAATTCTATAAAGGGCCCATTTTATGAAAATACAGGCCTACAAGAATTTTAGGCTTAGAGAGGTTAAATACTGTGTTCAAGGTCATAATACCTGAAAGAGCCTAGAGCCCAGCTCTGACTCCAGACCAGCTTGTGGTGTTTATGTTGCCCTGGTAGGAAGGTGGAGGTAAAGGAAAAGGATGGATTCCACTCAGTGGAGGGAGGATTTTATTCATGAACAAACATGAGCTGACCCCAGGAGACTCCTAGGAATTGGTTAACGGGAATTTAAAGTACAACTGGAATTTCTGAAATCACAGGTAAAGAAAGAATGAGGGAAATGCTATTTGTTATTGTTATGACCTTAGTTTATATTCCGGGATTGTGTGGCTTGGGGAAATTTGGGGCTCCATGAGGTTGTGACCTTGCTTTGAAAAGAATAAAACACTATGCAAATGTGTGGTGCACCACAAAAACAATGGGTGGGGAGCAGGAAATCCTAGTTTCTCCTCCTCATTCTGCCAGTAGCTTGCTGTCAGCTTTGAGAAAGTCACCTTCCCAGTCCCACACTTTAGCTGTCTGACTTGTAAAATGAAGATGTTGGTAGATGATACCGTCTGCTGTAAGTTTCTCTGATGTAAAAACCGTACATCTCTGTCTGGCTCCTAGCTAGGTGATTATAAATCCTCTGTTGCATGGAACAGGCTTGGTTTATACCTCTTGTCCTGGCATAATCATGAATAGCATCTTCTTTCACTCTCAAAAGTATGCCAGTTTGGAAAATAAATTATACAATTATCCTGTGCTTAACCAATATTTGTTCCTTGAGTCTTCTTGGCTGGGTGAGATACAAGAAAATCCTTCCCCTAGTCTCAGTAGTGGAGACCAGCTGGGATAACTTCTTCCAGACTCAGTGTGTTCTTGGTGTCTGGTTGGTGAGCAGCTTGGTTCCTACCTGCTGCCAGGTTCCCAGCCCATTTAACCTGGTTCTTGCCTCACCCCTGGGACCTTAAATATGAAATGTCCTGCTGCTTAAGCTGAGAAACAATTCTGTCCTGCTATTTGCCTTCCCCAAAAAGAAATTATATCAGCTGGACTGTGAAAAGACAAAAGTTTTTAATATAAAGAAAAAGTAGTTTGATATTTTTGAATAGCATAGCTGATTTAAGGACATAGTATGCCATAATAAAGTCATTCCTAGTCAGATTAGATTTGGTGTTTTTTAATCAAATTACCTACAATCATAATACAATTATATCAATACCGATTGAATATAACAAAAATTAATTTTAAAATGTAGAACTAACAAAGCTAGATTGAGAAGTGAGAGGTTGAAACAAAAACTTCTGCCAACTTTGAGTCTTCCAAAACACATATTCTTTCACTCTCTTGCTATCACATAAAAAAGTTACATTAACCACTACATGAAAAAAATCATCTTCACTATGAAACAAGACATTCTACAGTGTATTCGCCATCACCCATTCAAGGTCTATAGAAATAAAACATAAACAAGAAAATAGTTATACCTTATTCTTTCTATAGGTTAAATGCACTATATAATTATAATATTATTAATTTGCTTAACAAAACATTTCCTCCTACATGGAAAGTGAAAGACAAACTTTAGCCAAGGCCAGATAAAATAATCCTAAACTTTCTGAATGTTTTCGGGAAACTAAACAATTACTCTAATTCTCTAACCTGTGTTTCCAGTTCAAACTCTCCTTCCCTGTCTTTCTGGGTAACCTTCAGCTGTCCAACCCAGAAAATGTAAGGTGTTAATGATTGAGCAAACATTGAAACACCGGCATCCTAATGGAAATACTGTTTCTGCACACTGCTCACAGGTTTGAAATAACCAATTTCTCAGTAGCAGTTGCTTGATTTCCAGGAAGAGCTATGGATCAGGAAGAAGGGCTGGGGAAGAACTTATATTTGTTGCAAATACAATTGGCTAATGTTAAGGTGGAAAGGCTAGCAGTTGCTCACCGAGTGGGTGGAGAAAGATTTCTCACTCAGAGATTAAGATATAAAAGTAAAAAAGTCTATCTTGTCAGAAGGATAGAGAGAATGAGAGAGAGAGAGAGAGAGAGAGAAGTAGAAAGAGAAAGAGAGAGGGGAAAGTGGGGAAAGACAGCAAGAGAGGCATGACATCCCCCAAAAAGAGAAGGGGATGCCAGCAGCGAGGCCAAGTAGCTCGCTGAGTTTAAGGGGGATGAAGAGAGAAAGACAATAGTGATGGCTGTCAGTTGATAACAAAAGCGGCAGCAGGTAGATAACAAAAACTGCAAGCATGTCAAAGTCCATGAGTTGGTTTCCTGCCTTCGTTGGAGAAGGGATTATCACAGAGATGTGACTCTGTCCTCAAAATCAGTAAACGCAGATTCTCAAAAAACAATTTTGGAAGAGAGAGATTTATATCTGTTTTCCATTCATTCAGCTTTTTCAGAAGTTGTGCAAAACAGAACTGCTGCAGGGTACCTGTGAGACAACTCATAGGATTGATCTTTAATTGTTACTGGGGAAATTGTAGGATTAGGTATTTTTTCCTTTGTGGGATTAGGTGTTTTCCTGATGTTTTTGCAAGGCTGCCCCTTTCAGCTAACTTCTATCTTAGAATCCTTTAGAACAATATTGAGATGGGTTATCGGCTAGAAGATCATATTCTTTGGAACTTGCCAACCAGAAAGTCAAATGGAAGACTGTGTCCTTGATGCTCTAACACAAAGATGTCAAAGTAGCTTCATGTCCCTCCACAGTGCCTGCTCTGTGATTAGGAAATGACCCTGGGAAGATGCAAGGCCTGGCAGGGCCTTGGCTGACCTACGCCCTAAAGAGGAAGAAACCACCAACAGCTTTTATCTGATGCAGTTCAGAGTTTAAAATATCATCCCCTGTCTGTGCTGAAAAGGGACAATTTGATCTTATGAACAAAGTAAAAGTAATTTTGTATTAAAAAAAAAAAACGTTGGTTTCTTACAGTTTCCACAATTATCTTGAGATGCTAAATGTTAGGATACTTTTACTTTGCTTCTGAGATATGTGTTAAGTAAAAATCTTTTTATGATGTTGGGCATTTATGCTCAATTTATTTTCTGTTAATAATTCTTCTTATTTTATTATTAATATTTTAAAAAAGAAAAAACGAATTTCTCTTTGTCCAGGGTCTGGTTCAAGATTTTGACTTTTAAATGTTTTCCTAAAGAACAGAGAATGAGGTTGCTATTTGCTTAGCCTGGAAAGACAGAATTCATCATCTGTGTATTTAAGTCATTGGTACGACTGTCTTTCTTGCTCGTCATTATTCTTCCCAGCCACTTTCTCCGTCTGCAAAAGTTTCACCAACGGAGACCTCTCACTTGTAGGCATGAGGTTATGATTACATGTCTGTTTTGTCTTTCTCTTATCCAACATTTGGGATAAAATGAAGGTTATGTAGTAATCAGTTCCTATCTTGAACTATCAGCAAAGATTGACTAGATCAAGCCCGGAAACACACACCAGCTCTAAGGCCAAGACACAAATTAAGGTAGTGAAGATCCCAGTTCAGAACCCAGCAGGCCACAGGCTGGAGGGATGACGTGAGTGATCAGTAACACCAAGAGGAGGGCTCTGCTGCTGGGTCAGGGACAGTTTCTCGCCCCGCTTTTGGATTTTCTACCCTGCGTGGCTATATTGGGGCCCACCTCTGGTGAGCAGCCTTAGTGGAAGTGGGGGGACTACAGGTGTCCCTGCCACTGACTGGAGTAGCAGCATAGCTGCTAGGAATCGTGGAAGTTTTTGCCTTCATCACCTGTATTTTCTTATGATTAGAAGTAAAACTAAGCAATTTAAGTAATTCTGTTTAACAGAAGTCAAGGAAAAAAAACAGGTGGCTATGAAGTGTTATGGACCATAATAAGTCACCTAAATGTGAGAGAATGCCAGGAACTGAGAACCCTCTGCGCAAGGAAGTAACAAAAGCAAGTAGGTCCTCCGAAAAATTTTTGACAGACCCAAATATATTTCAAGTAACAAAAATAAGAAGCGTGCCCTTTTTGAGTCATAAAATGAACATTAAACAAAGAACTGATTCTATGCATGCTGTACAGCGTGGTTAAAGGAAGCATGGGGAGGAGGAATGCATTGAATGAGTGCACTGAGTTGGAAGGTAGCTTTCCTGATTGGGAGGACATTATCAAGGGTGAGAAGCCTAGGAGGAAGGAGACATGTTTTGATCAAGTCTCATTCATCTCCCCCTATGGTCTGGCCTTGAAAAGGGCCAATTACAGAATGGGGTGGGGGGGAGTTTGAAGCTTCCCAAGAGATGGGTAAACAGCTGTTTTTCAGAAAAGGATGAGCTCTTCCTGAGATTAAGCAGGTGACCAAATGAAACCTTAAAGAGCTTTCTAGAAGAGGAAGCAGTGGAGAGGATTTCATCCCCAGCTACTGGAGGTGTCATCGACAGGATCAAGATCTGAGACTTGTTTGTGATCAGAAAGTACAGGTGATGAGTCAAAAGTGCTTGAGGAGGAGCAAAGAAGGCAGACTAGTTCTTCTGCAGTAAGTAATGACTGACCACTGTTGAGTTGTGATAGAGAGATTACATTATAGTTAAGAATATTCCCTCAAGTTTTATTCTGTGGTATGTTGTGCCTTATATATGTGGAATAATTTAATATGAAAATGAAATTGCTTTCTGATAACTTCTTTTTTTTAATTTTAAAAAGCATAGTCAATTGTTTTCCTGCTAATTAAGAAAAGCCTATCTGCAGACTCTCTGTACTTGTAGCAGATACCTGTGTTTATATGGTGGGAGACACTATAATTTCAGAATTACTGCACTTTAAATAAATAATCAGCCTCCATAAAACTGGCTTTGAATATCTATACCTATTAAGTGATGGCAACTGTTATACCCTAGGAATAAGAAATACCCATTCAGATCATCAGAAAAGATTGTAAGTTTTGGAGGAAGAGAGATGTGGACTCAAATCTCAGTTGCAGAGAAACCTACTATGTTGCCTGTAACCTCTGTGAGCTTAGTTTTCCCATCCGTATTAACTGTAATTTCTGATAAGCTATACTGTTGTAGGAATTAGATATGATACATGCAACGTGCTAACACAGAGCTTTAGGGCCTCAATAAATACTCCTTAATGTTATTATGGGATACCATGGAACCATTCATATTTTTAGAAATACAGATACTAGACATATGGAGTATCTTAAACCTAGTTGTTTTAAAGTCCCATTGCTCATCTAAACATAAAGTGACAACATTGCATTCTTGAAAATAGTTTTCAGAAATATTAAGAACTACAAAATTTCTACTGAAACTAGAAATATGTCTTGTCTCACATAGAGTGACCAGCTGTTCAGGTTTGCCTTAGACTGAGGGAGTTCCTGGGATGTGGGACTTTCTGTTCTAAACCTGGGAAAGTCCCAGGCAAACCAGGACAAGTTAGTCATGCTAGCCGCACCTCATAGCTATCTGGACTTGCATTACAACTGGGGTTCCCAAGGTGGGGGCCTCAGAACAGCCACACCAGCTTTACCTGGAAACCTATTAGAAATCCAAATCCCTGGGTCTCACCCCAGACCTGTTGAGTCAGAAACTCTGGGGATGGGGCCCAGAAGTTTGTGTTTTAATAAATTCCCCAGGTGATTGTGGTGCATGCAGCATGCTAAAGTTTGAGAAATGCTGGTCTATGTCACTTATGCCAGACTAAGACATTTTACAGTGGAGAATAGAAAAAAGCAATGTATTAAGGCTGTTTCAATTTCTTTAAGACACATAAGTCAGTATTTTCATAGCTAGCAGCCCCCATCATTAAAATTTCCCAAATTCTCTATCGTTTTATTACTGAGCTCTGATAGGAATGAGAAAGACAAGATGCTACAGCCAACACGACAGGTTAGCTCAGGAAGGAAGCTGCATCTTGTTCAAGTTTCCAGGGAAAGAGAGTGGAGTTATGCAAACTAAAATGCCGGTGATAGTCAAATAGCTTCCCCACCTTTGCAAAATGTCACACGGTTGGTATCTGGAACTGGGACTTGGGCAGGAAGTTTACAGGTATGGCCAGATCCTACCTTTGGAGGGAAACACCCAGGAGCCTCCCCTTTTAATCCCTCTAACAAATCACATCAGTCAGTTCCACAGGAAGGCTCTGGTTTCTTTTGCAAAGCAAACCAGGAGAATTTTCATAATACCTGATCACTGTGAAAGACTTTGAATATTTGAATTTCTAGGACACCAAAATGTATAACAATTCACTTTTTATCTTAATATTGACATCTCTTTCACATACACCTCTCAGCACCTGACAGAGCTTTCTCAGTGAAGGGCTTTTTGTAGGGGGTGGGGAAGGGCAAAAGGAAACTACCAAGTACAATAATATAATGATGAGTATAAACGAATAGGTGGGAGGTAAGTTACATTCCGGTTGTCACCACTATTCTAGTGGGAGTTGTGGGAATGTCAGCAAATGACCAAGGTCATTTGATCTGATCATTTCTCATCGATTGGCTTGATTTTTGGATGAAAATGTGACCTAAGTACATGTCATCATTATATTTGCCACCAATTCTCATCTTTTCTCCAACATGAGGCCTAACTATGACCTTCTTTCCTAAAAAACATGATCTCTCTGGTCAAAGGAGTGGTTTCCTCAGTTAGAACCTTTCTTTTTCATCCCACCACAAGGTCGTAGAAGTCAAGACCTTTTCTTGTTAAACCTAAGAAACGTAAATGTCAGAGTTGCTGCTGTGGTGTGTTAACTTTCATCACGGTTACACACCCTGTCTGCACTGGCTTACAATTGAAATGCTGAGTAAACCATTGAAATGTTTTTATACTATTGAAATCTTAAACTTAATTCTAAAAAAAATATGACCTCAATGGTCTTTCACCTACTTATGTTTCAAAGGCCTTTCTGTCTGATTCTGGGAACCAAAGGCATACTCCAGGTAGGCAATAGTTAATGGTATTACTGCTCCAGAAAGTCGGTTCTATTAATACTCTCAAAGGCAGTCATTGAACAGATAGTGGGTAACCTTCATACAGTCTCATATGATTTTCCGTTAATTACCAAAGAAACATTGATGTTGAGGTTTCTTCACAATGGAGTAAGTTAAATCACTCTCCAAACACTGCATACTGAAGATAACCACAGCTTCTTGTTCTCTAAAAACAATAGAAATGGCATCTTTACTTTGTTTCAATTACCCAACCCTAGTGGCAGTCCAAAAGTTATGGCAGACAAAATCCCTTATGCCACTATAAGGAGGATGAGTAAATATTGTGTTAGCAAACTTTAAAGTGTGACTACTCAGGGGTGGAATTTCAAGCTTCATGCCCACTTCCCGTTTCTGTCCTAGTCTACCTTTTCTGACCTCTAAGCCAATGGGAGAGAGGGAACGACCACAGTTTTGTGACTCTTCCTAAAGAATAGTGTTGAGTTTGGGAAACAAAGATGGATTCCTGAGAGGGCAGCTGAGGATGGAGTGGAGGCACAGAAGAAACCAGCTGGCGTGTCCCTCTCCTAACTAGCAGACTCATCTCCCTCACTGGCTCACAGTGCGTGGTTCCTGAGGATTCAAGGAAACACCTGGAGTTTTTTCTTTTATTTCTCTTTTTCTTGATCTGGGGCCAATGCAGGAATAAATCTAAAGTTGAATGAAAGACAGAGAGTTCAATGCTGAGCAAGTCCATGCTGGAGAGGGGTAGCATCACCATAGTCCCCAAGAGAAGGTGCCAAAATGCCCTGGGTAATGCTCATCTGGGACTGTCACTGTTCCCAATCATTGTTAACATTGCTGAGCTCAAGCTTTAAGCCAGGAACCAAGCAGAGCTGTCCATAGGTCTGTCTTACTCAGTCTTTGCCTCCATTAAGCTCCCTTTGACACCTTGTCGCAAGTTGAGGGAGAGCCTTTGTAAACTGTTCAAGGGGCCCTGTCAAGGCATGTCTTCTGTCTTGGCCCAGAAAATTGCTTAAGCACAGAGCCTAACCGTAGCGCTGCCAGGATCTGTTCACTGGAGTTGACCACTTACTGACTTCAATGTCACACACCTGTTTGTCACTTTTCCTTCCAAAAGGAGAGCCAGGCTGCACATCAGTGAGAAATGTTCTGCTCTCATCTGCCAGCTGTTTGTTTGTTTTTGCTATCTTCCACATGAGAAGACATTTAATCAGGACCCACTGGGCAAGCAACGTTGTCTGGCCTCTGAAGGCTGAGCTTTTAGCTCTTTCATCAGAACAAATGTGAAAGAATTGAATAATGAAATTTGGAAGATACTGAGTTGCTTCGAATCTAAAGATATTTTTGTGTCTTTCTCACCTTCTTTAAATAATATGGTACACTGAATTGAAGCCAAAATAACAACTTTGAATTCCAAAAAGTTTTAACAGTTCATATGGTCAAATTTCTATTTTGTAGTTCCTCTCAAGGGCCCAATTACTACAACCCAATCATACAATTAAAAAGATCCTATGCTGCTGAAAACAGTTTTATCAGATGTATTTCTTCCAATGGGATAAATCTACTCAAAGATTTAAGCCATGAAGACCAAATCTCTAGAATATACCAACTCTAAGACGTCTTATTTACACAAATTTAGTTTTATTGTCAATACCTCTGAGATGTTATAAAAATAAAATTAAATACTTTCAATAAAGAATTATAAAATGGGAAAGATATTTATATTTCTTCAATAAAAATACTTCAGAAAAGTTGGATCATGACTAACAGAGAAAAACAGGGAAAGAAACAAAAAATTGTTAAATGCTCACTAGGTGCAAAGAGGCTTATATAGTTTCTCTCATTTCACTGTTAGAACAGTCCTATGAAGTGAATATTATTATTTCCAGTTTGAAGTTGAGGAAACTGAAACGCAGAGACTTTGAGTAACTGAACCAAAGTTATACAGCTAGTAATTGAAGAAACTGGGATTGAATCCAGATCCGTGTGCTTTCAGAATTCACTCTCATTCTTTTCGAGTACGAGGGGGGCTAATTATTACAAAAATACCCCTTGCCTCTCCTCTGACTTTGAACCCAATTCAGAAATAAGACAGAGCAATGGAGATCAAAGCATCAGTTTTCTTACTTTTATAAAAAAGACCAGAAAATGTGCCTTTCGCTGTGTGGCCCAACAGGCTTGCTGTAGCTCACCGGGCATTAGAAATCCTTGCCCTCTTGGTTCCTGGCTTAGCACGGCCCCCGCAGGGCCATGCACCAGCCCCAACAAAGACTGTTCTGGAAGGTTTAGGACAGGCGTGAAGAGAAGATGAGCCACAGTGGGCCAGCTGGCGGAAGGAGAAACCAAGGCTCGGAGCCAAGCGCAGGCTGCAGCCTCAGCTCGTTGGTTCCTGCTGCTCAGAGGAGTGAGTGGCTGGGGAAGGGAAAGGAGGGGGCTGCCTCCCATTCTTTCCGTCTTAGAGGGAGGTAGAAATCTCCCTCCAGCTAAGGAAAGGAGAAATGGAAAAATATTGTTGCTTCTCCAAGCAATCCACATCACCACACTATCCAAGGGCTGAAGTCCACTTGCTGCTGCTAAATTGGGCCAGGAGAGAACATTCTGGTCCTCCTTCTCTGTTGTAGGCATGGCAGTGTGGCTCAGTGCTTAAAGGCTTGGGGGTTTTGAATTGCAGACCTGGGTTTGAGTGCTGGATCTACTAGCTGTAGAGCCTTGAGCAAGTTTCTTAATTTCTCTAAACTTCATTTTTCTCAGTCTAAGATAAAAATCAGGGGGAGTTGTGAGGGCAGTGAATGGCATGTAGTACGTGCCTTTGGTGTCTTAGCAATTATCCTGGACATATTTTCTTGTAAGTAAAAGAATGAATTACTGCAGAACCTAGAAGCTCTGAGAAGTCACTGGCTACTGCATTTCACCTGCAGGAGACAAGAAGAAATGAGGTGAAGAGTTTAGACCAGGGAAGGCATAGGAAAGGTGAGCCTGTTTGCCAAACAACCTGTTGGGGACTGAACTGTGTCCCCACTAAATTCATGTTGAAGTCCTAACCTCCCCCCCATACCTCAGAATGTGACTATACTTGGAGTCTTTGGAGTCTTTGGGGTCATTGAAGAGGTAATTAAGTTGAAATTAGGTCATTAGGCCCTAATCCAATGTGACTGGTGTTCTTACAAGAAGAAGGGGAGACACCAGGGAGGTGCACACAGAGAAACCGCCATGTGAGGCACAGCAAGAAGGCAGGCATCTGTGACCCAGGAGAGAGGTCTCAGAAGCAGTCGAACTTGCCTGCACCTTGATCTTGGACTTCCAGCTTCTAGAATTGTGAAAAAACAAAAACAAAAACAAGTTCTGTTGTTTAAGCCACCCAGTCTGTGGTACTTTATCATGGTGGCCCAGGCAGACTAATACACAACCCAGAAGGAATGCTCCTTCCCCTTTCTCCTTCTTCCACATTACAGTTGTTTTCTTCTGTTTTCTTTCTTGTTTCTTTTCCTTTCCTTTCTTTTTCTCTTCTTGCCTTCCTTTTTTAAAATTTTTATTTAATTTTTTTTGTCTTCCTGTGCCTGCCTTTGCCTTTCCATGAAGCTGAATTCCACCCTCGACTAACTATTCATCTTGTCCAGGTCAGCAAAGCAAATGGCCTCAGTTGTTTCTTTCATGATTTGATTATTATAGGATCAGAATGGGACTTATTTCTCTGGGAAAAAGAAAACATAAAAAATTCATAAATCAAGCTGGTTTCCTTGGTTTTCGGAGAGGGAAAGGAGGGGACTCACAGGGTTTGAGGCTGGGAAGCACCGTGTGGCTGGATCTGGCAGACACTCTAGGGTTTATGTCTTGGTTTGAATCCAGACTAGAAAAGCATGACTTTCTAAAAGCCTTGACGGTTTGGGTCTGGAAAAGTTTATGTGATGAGATATTAGTTTTAAAAGAATTTGTGATTTTGTGGAACTAGAGGAAAGTTTCCACCATTGCCTTTATTGTCCTAATGGAGAGCATTGTTGTTCCATCTGTGTCTTGGCCCAGTCCGCGCTGTGGGTAAGAGTAACCATTTATAACGTCTCCCTGGCCAGCGCTAAAGCCCTTTAGAAATAGAGCTCGAGGCAGCCCTTGCAGCCAGGGCTGCGCTATCATGGCAGGAGTACAGCTCCTCACCAGGGTCTACCTCTCTGTGAAATCCATGCCTTCCGGAAGGCTGTTTATAAATAGATACTAAGCATGACTATTAAAAAGTAATTTATCTCTGACCATCAAATAATGAAATAGTGTAATAGTGTATCGCTTTCATTATTATATAAGCACACATGACCAAATATAGCCAGAGTGGAGTCTTGGCTCAAGTGCTGAACTTGGATTTCCCCCAGTGAACACCTTCCCCATCATTCATATTGAAAATCTTTCCATTTACTGTGCTTGGACTATTTGCAGAATTCTCAGGCTGGGCTCCGTGGCCCTCTGTTTCTGTGTGCTGGTATAGCTGAGATTACTGTATTGCTGAGGGTCTTCCCTCCCATGTGCTCCTAGAGTGTGTTCTTTGATTTGCAGCTCTAACCCCACAGCCCAAGGATCACATCCAGCTTGGATTCTTCTCACTGTCTTAGCAGCTGCACTTTGCTTGAGATGAGCTGCTCCCATCTCTAGTCACTGCACTAGTCCCCTGCCATTCTTCTTCTTCTTTTTTTTTTTTTTGAGACAGAGTCTTGCTGTGTTGCCCAGGCTAAAGTGAGTGTCGTGGCGTCAGCCTAGCTCACAGCAACCTCAAACTCCTGGGCTTAAGCGATCCTACTGCCTCGGCCTCCCCAGTAGCTGGGACTACAGGCATGCACCACCATGCCCGGCTAATTTTTTTTTTTTCTCTATATATATTTTAGTTGGCCAGATAATTTCTTTCTATTTTTAGTAGAGACGGGGTCTCGCTCTTGCTCAGGCTGGTCTCGAACTCCTGACCTCAAGCAATCCACCCGCCTCGGCCTCCCAGAGTGCTAGGATTACAGGCGTGAGCCACCGCGCCCGGCCTCCCTGCCATTCTTCTTACCCACTGCCAGTAGGTTAGCTGTTTAAAGTCCCATACCCAGGAGTCCTGAGTGTGAGGACAGTCTTGACCATGCTTGCTTCTCTTTAGTAATGTCATTCAGAAGTTCCTCAGTCTATTAGTCTCCAAGGACTGCTGAAACATATTACCCTGAACTGGGTGGCTTAAAACAATACAGATTTATCCTTGAGAAGATAAATAAATACTTTGAGAAGTTTTGGAGGCAAAAGGTCCAAAATCAAGGTGTTAGCAGGGCTGTGCTCTGTCTGAAGGCCTAGAAAAGAACGCTTCCTTGCCTATTCCTAGCTTCTGGGGGCTCCCAGCATTCCTTGGCTGGCAGCTGCGTCACTCCAACCCCTGCCTCTGTCATCACGTGGCTTCTTCACTATGTATCTGTATCTGTCTTTCCTCTTATAAGAACACCAGTCATTGGATTTAGAGCCCGCTCTAGTCCACTATGACCTCATTTTAACCTAACTAATTACATCTGTGAAGACCCTATTTCCAAATAAGGTCACATTCTGAGGTTTCAGGTGGACAGGAACTGGGGGATGGAGCCCCATTCAGGCCAGTGTATTCAGGGACTTGCTGATTCCTCTCTCTCTGCCCAAACCCACCACATAGAAAACAACCAACTACTAAAAAGCAACAAATGACTGTTTGTCCTGGATTCCAAACTGGCTCAGAAGGACCCCAGGAGCCACATGAATATGAAGTGTTGTTTCTCACTGTGGAAATTACGGCAGAGCTGCACTGAGCTCCTTGCTTGAAAGGTACTTCTTATGAAACAGGTACTAGACTTAAGTAGCTTTGAAGAGTGGAACATATTTTATAATGCCTGATAGATGGTTCATTATGCTTTAAAGCAATAGAAAAAAAATACCCTGAAGATGTTGAAAGTAAGGCATGAAGTCAGTATGGCTGTCAAAGAAGAACACAACAAAAGATGATGGAAATAGCTTTTTTAAAATTGTCTTTACAAAAAAGACAATGAATTGTAAATTGTGCTTGCCAGAATACAGCTCTCGTAGTCCATCATGTACCTGATATTTTCTTTCCAAGTTGAAAATGAATCAGGGGGTTGAAGTCACTTGAAAGAAAGATTTTTTTTTTTTAAATTCAGTTACGTCTAAATTGTAGCAGTTCCACCCACCATTATATACAATGCCAACTGAAATTCTGGCAAGCTGCTCCATATATGTTTAAAGTCAGGATTCGGATTTTATGCTATGATATATAGCTGAGTTACATTGAAGAGAAAGCAAGGACACTTTCCTTATTATCCTCCCTTAGCCAAACAAGATTTATAGCTCAGAACAGAAATCATGGTAAAGAGCGGGCTAGGAGCTTGGGTTGATGAAAATCACTTCCATTTAAGTGAACCCTAAGAAGCTTGCTGGATATAATTGTTATAATAGCCTGAGAAAGATCACTTTGCCAAATGTTTTCATCTGAAAAGAAGTAAGCCAGACTGGAAACGATCTGGAAAACCCTACTTTTTCTATATTGCCTTTTCCCATAAGAGCAGGAGACCTCAGGATGTAGAGGGGAGTGAACAGAACCTGTCCCTCTCTGAATCTAGAGATTTGCAAAGAAGTAGAAGAGACAGATATTGCTTAACAGGCAGAGGACATGGACAATTTGAAGGCTATTTTGAAATCATGTAGGCTTTTGGACTATTTGAGCTTGTCTAGCAGGCTGTGTGAATGCCTTAAACAACATTCATCAGGAAGCACCACAGGAGATTAGTTACCATCATGGACTTGAGAACCAGACAGAAGTGTGAACGAGTCTCTCCTTTGTCTCCATGAGTAAAGAAGTTAATTTCTTTATATTTCATCATGTCCAAATCAGGGCTTACAATGGCATCTATTAGGTAGAGTTGTTATAAGGCTTAAATAAGATAACACATGCAAAATGGATGGCAAATACTAAGTGTTTAGTGAAAGTTGGCAATTACTAGAAACCTTTTCTGATTTGTTTTATTTTTCCACTTCTTTCTAGTGACTTAGTTAATTCAAAGACAAAAGGTAAAAATCTACCTTTTCAGTAGAATTTGCCCTGCACGATGTTTAGGCACAATGCTCAGGGGTTTGTATCTCTGGCTTTGAAGTCTCCTCAACTGTTGTGTAATGGGAAGAATGATGAATACAGAGCCAGTAGATTTAGATTAGAGTCTGGATGCTACCACTGGCAAATCAGCCCAATTCCTCATCTGTGGGTGAAGACCTACAGAATCACAGGTCTGTAGCTATAGCTAATATGACAGGTAAGCCTACAGAGAGAACAGGCAGGAGGCCATGGAACTGAAACAGGGACAGAAGGTCAGTGGAGCCAGGATAGAGGTGAATGGTAAAGTTTAAGAGAAAATAGAAGAGGGTAGAAGAGAAGGAGAACCAAGTGGTCAGAAGGGGAAGGGATGAGGAAGACAAATGAGGAAAATAGAGGGAAAAGGAGGAAGGAGAGTGGGAAGAAAGAAGAAAACAGGGTGCAGTGAGAATCTCTGCTCTGCTTGGTTATGTAAGTGATGGGCAGTAGCTGGATCCTTGTAACCTGAGTGAGAGTCCAGGGCTGTGGCTGACAGTGTTTGACTGGCCTGTGTGAGTAAACCCTATGATGTCAGCATTTCCATGTTTTCCTTTCCAGGAATTAGGATTTGAGAATGGCAACTTTTTGGGGTCAGTGTGGGAGCAGACTTAAAACAGGACTTCTTGGAACATTCTTAGAAAAGGGAATCGAAAACAGAGGAAATTATCATATAAATAATGCAGAATTTTTTTCCTGAAGTGAAGGACGTGAGAAGTCAGATAAAAGAGCCCTTCTTGCAGTGCACAGCAGCACAGTAAAATGAAAAGACAACAAAGCTCCCAACATGCTGAAATTTTATGACGTTCATTAACAATAAAACATGTTACAAGTTTCCAGAGAGAAAACACAGGTCACACACTACATGTTAGTAATTTAAATGGCACCTTCAAGATAACACAAAGCTTGAGGACAATAGAACATTGTCTTCTCTTCTGCAAGAAAATAATTTCCAACCTAGATTTTTATATCCAACTAAACTCTCAATTAAGAATGAGTCATTTTCAGATGTAGTAAGTCTCAAAAATTTACTTTCCATACCCAATTTCCTAGGAAGGAACAAGATAATGTGTTCCACCTAAATTAAAAAAAAAAAAAAACCAAACAAACAAAAAAGAGAAATTCAGGAAACAGGGGCTCTATCACAGGAGAGAAGCAAAGGGAATTACCAATCTGTTGGTGAGGATAAGTCCTTAAGAGTCCATGGAAATAGTAATGATTATAGCAGAAAGACAAAGGACTTCAAGGAGGTTGTTGGAAGAAGAAATTAAAACTGATACGACCTGATGTATTTGACCAGTTGAAAGGATTTTTGTAGTTCTGTGGAGATTTGGAAGAGGAATTAATGAAAAGTAATTAAAAAATGGCATATATACAGACATAAAAATGGTATGGGAAAAAGTTTTCTGAGCAAGAAATGTCATCATAGTAGATTGCCTGGCTCAATTCTGAGCGTTTTTATTGTTATAATGATGTAAGCACAAAATACTTATGTAATCGTGAATTGTAATAAAAGCTATTTTGTGAGGCTGGTTGAGAGGAAGTGTGGGTGTTGAAAGTGGTGTATCTTCCAATTTAGGAATTCAATATACAATATCTAAATGGAAGGAGACATCCAGAAATTGATATTAATATAAATACATAATAAAAGTGGAGGTAAAGGACAAAATAAACAATTAAAAGAATTGAAAGTGGTTGTCCCTGGAGAGCAGGAATTGGGGTGGAAACTTCTGGTTTTTTAAATTGCTGTTGTCTGGGGCTTTGTAGTAATATTTGAATTTTGAAATTGTACATGATGATACTATGAAGAATGCAAAAATTAAACGTAAAGTATATATGGAATGTAGAGAAAAACATACCTCACTATGATGACTGATATGAAAACTCAGAAAATCCCTCACAAATAATCATTCTATCTTTACTTTCCATCTAAGGAAATTGAGGCCCAGAGAGACTGTGCAAGTTGACCTGGTTATGAAGTGGCAGAGACAGGGATCAAACCCAGTCTTTCTGCTTTCCTATTTCAGACTTCCCGGTAATACCTACCCACTTATCATTATCTTTTAGCTTGCATTGGTCATGCTGCTTTAAATAATATCCTCCATACTTAAGAAAAAGCCTAAATATATAAAATACATCCTTCGTTAGGCATGTCAGAGCTAAACAAATAGAATCTTATGTTATCTTAGGTCTGTGTTGCACTCCTAGTTTGGTGACACTCTAAGGAACAAAGATGAACATTCAGGTGGGTAGTAGATACAGCTTTGGAACCTAAGCCTTTCCTAATGGAGAAATTCTTCTCATCAGATCATCCCAAGACACAGGGAACTGATCTCACCGCTTAACAAATGTTCTCAATTTGATTCAGTGCACCTGGGAAATAACATTTCTATTTGCTGCCAAAATGTGATTGCATTAAACCTTAATAATGTACCTGTCATGGGGATTAGACAGAATATTTTAATTGAATGTCAGCTGTACCACTGGAGCACTCTTTAAGATTTACTTTTTCAAAAATCTAGAAATGAAGATGAACTCTTAGTTTTCTGCTATTAGTTTTACATAGCCACTGATTAATATTGCCTCTCTTCCACAAGCACAAGCCATCATTAGACTTCTTGGAAACCAGATATTTTTTGTGTCCTTTGGCACTAGTTCCTGGAATTGTCATTAGGATGTCTGCAATTTGCAGAATTCAATGGCAGCTCCAGTTAAATAAACAAAATCTAATTATGTCAAAATTGGACCTTGCCTAAAGTAGGATGATTGGTTTTCATTCTATGTAATACATGAGCACCTGCAAAAATGGTAATGTCAAGATGTTTCTCACAAAACTTTTGAAAGAATTGGTGGGGGAAATTTAGATTGAGTTGCTACATGTACTATCAGTTTGTTATTTCTAATCTACATCCTTGGGTTTTAGATTTACGGCTCTTAAAATTTTATGCCAAATGATGAAGGAATGTACATCTTCAAAAAAGATTATCTATAACTTTCCTGAAAGTTCTATAAAAGTTCATAACCCCCAAAACATACAAAACAATTTCTCTGCATAAAGAAATGGAGTCCATGTAGAATCCTTTAATTAGGTTCTTCACAGTGGAAACACAGGATTTTTGCAATAAGTAGTAGTAAATGTCTAAGAGATAGAAAATACTAAATATACCTTTTATTTGTACTATTTAATTCCTTTTTTATCTCTAGAATGATGCATATCAAAGTTCATCTGAGACAAATTTCATCTCCCCTCCCACCTCAGCCCCCAATTTTTTTACTGGCTTTTGAGGAGTCATATGGATATTTCTAATAGACAATACTCCTTATCATGGCTTGTTCCGTGAAAGGGCCATGTATGCAAAGCAGCCCCCAAATGCCGAAGGAGCCTGGAAACCAAAGGGCAAGGCAGTCAAATCCAGTTTGTCAGTAAAAGGTGTTTTACTCAGGTTGCTTACAGACAGATGTGTGGTCTTGGGCAGCCAGAGATAGGTAGATCTCTGCGCTGTTACTCCCCAGACCGGCGGCTTATATACTGTGGGGAAAGGGGGTATGTGCTCCATATAGGACAGTTAAAGTCAACCCTTCAGAACAGGCAAGAATGCTATATGCACCATAGCCCATAATTTGTGAGATAACATCAAGGTTCCTTTGATCTAAAGGCAGGATTTACAGTGAGTACATGTTCTAATACCAGGACAGTAAATAAAGTAAAATCGGGAAGCATTCAAGAGACTGGGATTAATCGGAAGTCAACATGGCAGATTAGCGTCCAAGATGGAGTCACTTTTGTCTCCCCATGGCTTCTAATTGAATTTTCTGCTTCTCTGTCTAGATCACACGCTGAACATATTTAATAGAAGTGAACATCTCAAACATTTACATTATTTAGCAATCCCAGTAGAGTGACCCTGTTCACCTTTCTCCTGGTTTCTTTCATTGATCAGAAGCAGCTTTTGTGCCATCGTTGCTAGTGATCTCAAAAGACGTTTCCATTAAGCAATTATAGAGCAAATAGAAGGTCAAATCAATGATAGACGTGTGGCCTGGATTTATGGACCTTTTTTTTAAAAAAAAAAACATTATATTTACATACTTACATTTATAGCCAAGAGACTTTATCATTGTTAAATTTAATATCTAGCAACCTGAACACATCCCATAAAACTTCTGGGAAGGAAATTTAATTAATTATTCTAGTTAATTAACATTTTTCTTTAATATTTTAAAGATCAACTGTACTATATTTTATATTGATAAGAAACACAACACATGCTTTAAGAAACTTGATAATCTATTGGGAACAATCTATGAGTTTAAAGTTCCTCTTTAATATGTAGGATAAAGCTGGGTTTTCAGGTATAGTAATAGCAGATGAGTTACCGCACTGTGGAACCACTTTCTTACTTTTCCACAACTGGAAATTAAATTTTGACTAGGCTTATTTGTTTCGTAGATATCAATTCATGCTAATCAAATTAATGAACACTAAGGTATAAATCACACATGAATATATGTATTTCTAGAAAGCAGAATATATCCATGTCTGTTATACTTGTATCTTCTACTTTTAATACTCACTTCCTGGAACCTAGATACCTGGGAAGCAAAAGCAATTAACAGTTGATAGCTGACATAAAATTGTACCAGAGAAAACTGGCTATTGGAAGATTCGTAATGAACGACCTTGGCCCCACCATAGCACAGTTCTCCAGAGATGGGGTGATTTCTTAACTGCCTGGTGACTTGGTCCAGATTTCTAAATTTGTAAACTGGCTCTGTCACTTTCTAGCATCAAAACCTTGGATAAAATATTTAGTATTTCTTAGTCTCATTTGCCTCAATTATCAGTATGGGAAATAGCAGTATCTACCTCATAGATGATTACTAAATTTGAAATAAGAGGATACGTATAAAGTATTTAGCCTCCTGTTGGTCCATAGTTAATATTAAAAAATTGCATCCATAGACCACTCTTTTCTCTTCTCTTTCCTTTACCTTTTATTTTTCCTTCTTCCCTCATTCTTAATCAACTACATCTATTTTTTTCCTTAAAAAACAAGACAGAAACACGTCTTGAGATACGTGTTTTATGTGTATGGTTTGAAAGTTTTACATAAGTGACATTGTGTTCTAGATCTCATTCTGTTTCATACATTTTTCATGCTACTATATGAGAATTCATTACCTCCAACTGTCACATAGTATTCTGCCATGTGTATGAGCCATAATTTATGCGTCTCTTCACTTGGTGATGGACACAGGCGGCTTCCGACTTGTTACTAGTCCCCAGACAACGCTGTGTTGAACAAAAACGTGCATAGTTCCCTGAGAATCTGTATGAGCTTTTCTCTGGAGTGTATTTCCAGGGGCAAAATTGCTAGCTCGTAATGCATACATTTATATGGTGGACCTGGAAGGACAGGACATACTTTTCTAGTAGAGTGGGGAAGGATGTAGAATGGGTAATAGAAGATAAACCGAAAAGTGTTAAAACAAACCAAGGACCTTCCTTGGATTAATGCTACTAGTGTGTCTTTGACTTAATATTTATGATCAGTTCAGGGCTGTTCACTTGAGGTCCTTAAAGATGACATAAAAAGAATATGGCTTAATGCATCATCAATGTAAACGACACACCCACTACAGTGGCTTAGCATCACTATCTGTCCTCCATGGCCAGTATGCCAGCCGCCTACTAGTCTACCAACATGTTACAGAACATCATTAGGTGATGTTTGTGAGGCCCTTAAAACTCCTGAAACTCGGGCTCTCTGTGAACAATGCAAAACTGTTACTCTGCAGTGATAGCGTAGGAAACTTTAACTGTACATCTCTCCGTTAATCAGCCTTGGAGATTGCCGTGACTTAAATAGTCTCTTCAGCCCTGACTACTGCTGATTCCCGATTAGCCTGTAAAGATTTCTTGTAAGGGGACTATTTTGCCACTTTTGACCATTTCATCCAAAGAACAGAAGGTCTCACGCTCAGGAAGTGTACTGTTTGTTAATACGTTATTTGGTCACACATACATTAGCAAAAGGTATGAAATCAGGAGTTTTGAAGTAAGCAGTGCAAAAAGAAATGTCAAACCAGGATTTGGTGTTAGTTTAAATTTACTCTCACAAATGGGTATGACTTTTCTTTTTTAAAGAAAAGAATGAAGTATCATCCAAGTAACTGTTTGCCAATGCCAAAAGATTGAAAATAACTAAACCTTTCATTTTCAATAACATTTTTTGGTTTTTCATAGGCCCGATGCTAACTGACAAGTATGGTAGCTTTTCAAAACTGGACAAGGTGACTATTTCTCCATTAACTGAGGAGAGATAGTCCTGGAAAAATTGTAATAACTTTCTTCACAAGTAACAATAAGAGAAATAATGTGAAAAAGAGGAATATTTCCTGAGACATGTCCTTTAATTCAGAGCAGGATTATTTTAATTTTTAGTAGTTTAGGATATAATAGATAAGTTAATTAGTTCATTTTTCTCAAGCTGTTATAATATTAATCCATTGTTATTTTTGGTAATACATATCACTGTAATTGTCTTACTATTTAGAAGCCAGAAATACACAATGGGAGGACACATTCAGAAGTAACAAACACCACTAAATTTTTAAAACTTTTCTATTTTATTGAGTTGGGTTTTATTTAAATTTTTTATTTCTCTTCTTATATCTTTGTCATTATTGTGACTAATATGTTTTCATTCCTCAAATTGGATCTGTATATAATATGTTCTGTTCACAATATTTAAACATACACATTTTATCTCAAACTTTATATCAAACAAATTATCTTGCTGTATTCTAGATTGCAGAAATTTTCAAAAATGTAGGTTACAAAGAATTAATTTAATGTGTAAATACCATTCCTATCTGGTTATCTTTATCTAAGAAAAACAGTCCTTCATCTATAAACCCTCTATGAGAGTTAACTGTAAACATATCAAAGCTGATGGAGGGGATTTAGGACAAAAATTTATGATTAGACTCAATCTTTTAACCCAGCGGTTGGGAGTTAACTGTGAAACCCCTGTCCTCAGAGCTTTGCCCCTTTAACTCTAATTATTTGTGTACTCATTGATTTAGGGAGCTGGAAGATTCACCTCCTGAAAAAGGATCTTCCTGAAGTGCACTTCTTTTAAAGATGTGTTTTCCATATCATGTAGCTACAACCCTTTCAGCCAGAGGCGATGGTTTAAAACTGGTATAAAACTCATATTCATTTCTGTTCTGTATGTGTCCACATACCCAATACTGTGTATCTATAGTATAGGCTCATTTTCCATATCTAATCTAGCCTGGACCTCTTGGTGAGGCAAGAAAAGCAACTTGTAAAATAATCTTTGTCATAACCCTTAAGTAGCATTTTCTGGGCTGGAAGGTATGCTGGAAGTCCTGTGGCTTGGCTCAGCCACTCAACAGGAGGTCTGAACTGTGCTCACCTCTCTATTCCTCTGTCTCATCGGGAAATGCACCCAGAACATTCTCCAGATTGTCTTAATTCATCTGCCTTCTGCCATGTGTCACTCAACTCAAACAGAAAAGATTGCACTGTTCCTTTTAGAGATGCCTTAATTCTATAGTGAAAAGATTGAAATTTGACACAAAAATTCACTTTTTCTAGCTCTAACCATTCAATATTAAGGTAAGAAACAGGTTTTTTTTTATTGTTGTTGTTTGTTAAAAAGTGTGATCCTACAATTCTGTAGCATCATCTTTATAAGCAAAGCATTGACAATCACCCATTTGCTGGCCACTGTTCTGCTTTGGGTCATCTGAAGTCAATTACCACCATCCTTGGAGGATGGTATAAAACATCAGTGAATTGTGAACTAATTCGATGACATGCCCATAGTTCCACTCAGTTCAGCAAGTGGTTTTCTGAACAGGGAAGCATTTCTCATATGCCTAACAGTACTAAATTAACTCAGAAAATTTAAGGGTTAGACCTCTTTGCTGCTTATCTCTAGTTCTCAGCTGTCACTCTGAGGCACAAGACCCCCAGAGTTGTCTTGATCATGAGGGCTTGAGAGCATTCAGAAAAGCCTAAATTAACTATAGTTAGGTCACACAGGTTGGGAAGCTGGTGCATATTCTCTGGCATGTGTGGTTTTGCCTCTGCAGAATTGATACCCTTAATCAGAGGTAGCAGATGGAGCTGTGAGTGAGTGACCTTCCAGGGTCCCTTTCCCAAATAGAGCTATCACAATTCAAAAGCCATCCAGGTCAGTCTGCAGTGCCGGCCAGGGTCCTGGGCTGTCAGATACCGGCTAGGGTTGAACGCCTCATCTCCCTACTCCCAAACATAGATAATGCAAGAGAGAAAGAGAGAGAGAGAGAGAGAGAGAGAGAGAGAGAGAGAGAGAGAGAGAGAGAGAGAGAGAGAGAGGGGGAGGGAGGAGAGTCATAGCTTTGTAGAGCTTTGAGTGCTTAAACGCTGATGGAAACTACCATGTGCTGCACTTTGGTCACTCTAGAACATAAGACACCTGAGACAGCAGCTGAGGCAGCTAAGGAATAGGCAGGCCAGATTTGTTGAGACTGTTTTAGCAGATTGCAGAATCCTAGAATCCTCATCAGCGCCAGTCTAACACATGACTCAGGCACGGGGAATGGATAATAAAAAGGACTTCACTTTTCAGAGTACGAATTCTCTGCCTTCAGAGAACACTGGCCCCCACATCCCTGCGGCAAAATGCTTTTCTCATCTATAGAACACTGCACGGCTCAGGTTCCCTGAAGCCTGTTATGGTTTCTCCACCCAATAACCCACATTTATGATTTCTTGTATTAATAGAAGGGCTGCATGGACGGAGATGGAGTGCAACACCTGAAATAATAAGATTTTACAGGAAATAATGTAAATGAAGCCTTTTGCCCTTAATGACCTATAATAAAATGCTCTTGTTACCAAGCTCTGCGGCAACCCAGTGCAGGTTGCCATGGAAACTCCCAGCTGCTCCTCTGCACAATTGCTTAATGATCAGTGTGATGTCAGGCTTTGGGGAGAACCACAGCTCAGATAAATCTTTACAGCCACCATGACAGTCCACTTGGGACTTCAGTTATGTCTGGGTGAGGGTTCCTGTGTCCAGGTATAATTAAAAGACACTCAGACCTGTGACTGGAAGTGCTTTCAGCAGAGAATTAGGTCACCTTTTTAATTTCTCCATTCATTTTCATTTCTCCACATGACTACCCTGTCAGAAGTGAGCCAGACACAGGCCGCCACAGCACGTTACTGCGGAGGGTACTTCCCGTGCTGTGACCTGGCTGCTGTTTTGTGTGGGCGGAACATGAGGCTGGTCTACCCTGGTCCACACCACAAAAGGTCACCTTTTTGTCCCCTATTCCCGTGTTCCCTGCATCCATCTTCCACTGTAACTGGGCCTAAAATTCCCACGATTACTCATGACTTGATTTAGACAACAAAGGCAGGAACTTTTCCCCCCAGTATAACTTTCAACATGTATTGATCATCTAGAAGGAAAAGACAAGACCTGGGGAATTTGTCCCTGTCCTTCCCTCCTTTTATTCTTTTCTCCTTTCTTCCTTTTCGTTCACTCTTAAAAGGGCTTATTAGGTGCTTGTTATCAGCAGGAAATTACCAGAAACACAGGGATGAATAAGGCTTGGTATCTGTCCTCTAGGAGCAGAGAGGTTATTAGAGGGACAGGCCCGCAAGCAAACACGGAGCTAAGGGGACAGAGGGGAGCACGGGGCCCACGTAGATAAATTCCACCTGAGGGAGAGCAGGAAAAGCTTTCCAGGGGAGGAGATGCTTGGGTGAACTCTTGGGAGGAAATTAGTGGGATTGTGGATTAGTGGGAGGAAGGGAAAAGGAACACTGTGAGTAAAGACTGAAGGCACGAAATGGCCTTGTGTGTTTGGGAAATCTCAAGCAATCCAGGGTGGCCAGAGGTTTGGCCATGAGAGCAGCCTAGGGAGAAATATTAACACAACCGAGAGACAGGCAGGGGCCAGAATGAGTTTTGACTGTATTTTGCGGGCCAGTAGGAGCTACTTAAGGGTTTTTAGGAAGGGAGGCAGAGCATTTTAGCTTCCTTTTAGCGAGATCATTCTTTCAGCAAAAAGCAGCATGAACTGAAGAAGCAGGAGACACGGGGCAGTTAAGAAGTTAACAGAAGAATGTGCTTATAGAGGACAGCTACTGTTTTTTGTCTAGCATGTCTTTTGGAGGAGAATCACCCTTCTCTCATTGCCTGTCCCAACCTCACAGGGGTGGACATAAGACCCAAACCCAGGCCATTATAGTACCTATCCCTGGTTCACTGTGATGAGTCCAGGTGAGCACATAATCCAAGCAGCACTAATCAGACTTTTCTAGTGAAATTTCATCTATGGACTCCTGGACACAGGATTCTTTTTTTGCTTTCCTTGAAGATAAGAGGATGTAGCTTTGCTGTTTTCAGAGGCCATGTTTCCTGCTACCTGGAGAGGACCCTTCGATCATTAAGCCAATACTCAGAGGAAAATTAACTGAAAGATGGGGAAACAGAGTTTCATTGATATTGTTCGGGCACGTAACAATCTAGAACCTAAATCCAGCTGTGTCTGAAACCAGTACACCAACGGTTGCACACAGCAATACATTTCTTTTTGCTTGAGCAAGCTTAGTTTTTTGTCACTGGTGACTGAATGATTCCTGACTAGGAAACCAGGTAAACATGATGAGAGCCTGACGTGAGGCTGTAGGGGATGGAGAGGATGGTTTTGGCAAAGTTAGTGAAACTACTCAGGAACTAGAGAGAATGATGCAACTCGGTGGGAGGGGAAATCAGCCGGAATAATGCCCAGGTCCCTGGTTTAAGTGGATAATGATGGCACCTCATAAGATGTAGAATATAAGAAGAAGAACCATTATTTTCAGAAAAGAGTTACATTTTTTGACATCGATTTTTTAGATATTTGAGGGATATCCAGTTGGAATTTTCAAGTCAGTAACTGAGATTTCCTGTAACCCACTCCCTGAAATATGTGCGATTTATAGAACCACATGATGGTAAGTCTTCAGGTCCTGCTCCTCATCTGATATTTTAATTCCTTCTATTGAATATTTATTAAGTGCCTGCTAGTGCCATATACTGTGCTAGGAGGGAAGACAAAATATGTATTCACAGTCTGTGTTCTCCTGAACACAGTCTAGTTTAGGCGTAGACAGACATTGTATCTCCATGGGCTACGTTAGATGAGCTGATAGAGGTACCTACAAAGTACGAGGGTGACACAGAGGCTGGACCTATCAGCCATGGACCTACAACTCTGACCAAGGGGTTGTGCAGTTTCCGCGTTGGTCCATCGATTGGTCAACATGTCTTCTGGAATAGCTTGCATTCCTTTGGGATGACTAGATTTATAGGCAGTCTTATCCTATGTTGAGTGAATTGCATCTCTCACTGGCCATGGTTCTCTTCATTAGGTCCTAAGAGAATATATTTAGTTCCTCTCCTAGGCAAAATCAATCCCTTCTTTTATGTTAATAAGACATTTGGGTGTCCCTTTCATCTTTCCCTTTTCAGTCTAAACATAACATCTCTAGTTCTTTCCAGTGTGTGTCATGTGATGTGGCTTTTGGTGGTTTTTAAAGTAGCTTTTATCAGTATGTAAGGTTATCTTATCAACTATTTGTTTATCTTTTGTTTCCTGATTGAAGAGTCATCTCCACTGAACAGGGACCTTGTCTGTTATGTCCATCATTTATCCCCAGCAGGGAAATCGGTGACTGAAACAAGTAGGCACTCAGGAAACATTCGCTGGTGCGTAGTTTCTAGTGTCTCATCCAGCATCATCTCCGCAGATCTGTTATGACTGGCACTTGTTTGTCAGTGGCCCTACTAATGTGCAGGGTACAGTGGAGAAAACAACGCTATGATATCAGTAGTAGCTGCCAATTTGTTTTGCTCCCGTATGTCTATACGATGCACTCCACCATTGCACTGGTCTTTCAAGGAGGTGCATCACATTGTCACCGTGTATTGGTCATCTCAAATCCTTAAGTCTTTTCCATGAAACTGATGCTATTATAAGGTATAGCTTCCTCTTTTGTAACAGTGTTACTAGGGTCTTACATTTCTTGATCCTGAGCTCAGAACAGCACATATGTTCCTGATCAACTTAGCCCAGTGAATCTCTGCATGGTTCTTGCTTGTGATTCTGTTGTTCAATCTCTAGGCTTCCAGAGGTCAGACTTTCTGCATTGCCCACTATGCTGCTGTGCCCAAATCCTAGCACATGGCCTGTCATCTAGAGCATACTCACTTGAATGTTTATTGGACAAATTTCTAAAGGCATGCCTTCTGTATTTTTCAAGTTATTAATTAAAATGTAAGGAGAAATATTTTAGCTCTCTTCCAGAAATATCCCTCTTTTGGTATCCATCCCAAATCCAGTGCTTTTGGATTCAGTTCATTTTTCTCCTTTATCTTTCAGGATGTTTTGCTATCATCTAGATATACTACATTTGCACTGTAGTACCAATTTCAATGAAAGAAATGGATTTGGACTGACATAACCTAATATTAAGAAACCCACACCAGCTCCAGGTGGTCACCAGTTACTCTTCTATCCATTCCAAACCCACTCTTTGTGGGAAGAATGTCACATGAGCTTCCTTATGGACACTGTGGTGGGGAAAATAATCTGTAGGAATCAATTGTGAAATTACATTGACCTTTCACATTTCCACAGCCAACAAGGATGTGTGTGTGTTGGGGGGGAGAGGTTGGAGTAAAGAAGCAGCTACCAAAAAAACAAAACAACAACAACAACAACAAAAAACCAAAAAACTCAACAAAACCCTAGAGGGTATATTTTTAAAGCCTATTTTGGGACTACATAAATTTTCATTTTGTTTAGAAAAGCATCACATATCCAGTGTATATTCAAAATCTACCCATTGATTATTATGATCAGCAATGTCAAGATGGAGACCCCTCCTCTCTAAGCCCAAGGTTATTTCTGGCAGACTCTCACCCTAACCATGGGCTTAGAGGGTGCTGAGTGGAGGAGACAGGGAGTAGAGGTAGGGGTTCACTGTGCCCCATAGCCGCTTCAAAGGTCCCATTAAGATTGCACTGGTTACATCAGAACTACTCTTTTCTCTATTTATGCCCCGGGTAATGATTCTGGAACACTATAAAGGAAGGACTTCCTTAGATTTCAATGCCCCTTTAAAACCAAAGAGCATGTGGCAGTGGAGCCAGCCAGTCGCCACTTCCTGTACAACACAGCAGGGTCCTCTGGTTTTGAGTGCCTTCAGCCAGAGTCCATCAGCATACAGAGCCACATCTCCATGAAATGTATAGGACATTTAATAACAACCACGGTATTTCCTATATGATTTACGGCTGCCTTTTTTTCTGTGGGTTTTGGCAAGAAGATGAGAATTCAGATTTGGCTATGCATGGGGAAACTGAACAGGCTTGGAGAGTCATTTCGTTCTTGTTCATTTGAGGAGGCTGTTTCTTTCTTCAAATCTGTGGTGGTTAGGATGTTTGTTATCACGTTTCTGCTCTCCATGCCTCATCTCATGGGGATATTATTTTTTCTCATAAAAAAATCTTTTGGGCACCCTTAAATGGTATGAGACAAAGTGTCCCTAAAACTTCATTTTTCTTTATTTGTTCTGTAAGGCATAAGAGAGTCTCCCCATTTCTCTCTCCCTACTCCCTTTCTTTCTCTTTAGAAGTGTTTAGAACAGCATCAACATCTTGGGGCCAGAATATCATTATAAAGCAAATTACTACTAAAATGAGCAAAGTGTTGACCTCATAGTTGTAAGGAGTCCTTGCCTTGCCCCGTGTGTTGAACTGATTGCTGGAAAATAACTAAACTGTAGGGGAGCTTTCAATTATGTAATACTTTATTACTCTTTCTGGGGACAGGGACCTAGTGTGGCTAATTCTTGAGTATGGCATTTACTAGTGCCATACTCGAGAATGTGTTTCAATGAGTGCTGTTTGATGAATAATAATAGTACCCCTGTAGACATTTGCTGACCCACACATTTATGGATTCCATGAAGGAACTCTTGGTTCGTGACTTAATTTCACTGCTTCCCTAATTTCTCCACCAGATGGCAGAAGAAGGGCCAGGATATTGACCCTGAAATATGTATTGATTCTCAGATATTAAATATGAGATAGTATCAAAGGTTGGAAATAAAGGCCTAAATATATTCTCATGATTTTATTTTCATTATAATTACGACATAGAAATATCTTGAAATAAAGAAAGGGTGTGAAAAATTTAGGTGCTGGTTCAGAGGTTAAAAGTTAAGCTGGGCATTACAGACCAGGGCATGTATTAATGCTCTTTCTGGCATCCTTATGACATGGGACTAGGGAGAGGGAAGCACTTAATGAGAGTTTTTCACTCATTCTCCCTTTGTACCTGGAGATGTATGTAGGGAAGATGTACAGATATGCTCTCTTATCCAGTGCTGTGGTGGCTCTAGGCCTTATAAGAATTATATCCTCTACTCCTATTCAGTGTGACTTTTGGGAATATACCCTTAAAATTCAGCTCACAGGGTAAAATGTATAAGAAAATTAAAAGAAGTATTCAGGGACTTAAATGCCATCAGCCAACAAAACGAAGAGTCTGAATTCTTATAGCTGGTAAATGTTTAACATCCTGGCATTGTTAAGTGCTGCCCAGGTTTATTTAGTAAGTTCTTAAACAAACAGGGGAAAATGTTTTATTATTCCTGTATAAATGGATTTAAAGGAGAAATTTAAAAAAGATAGTTTGTTTTAGCCAGGAAACAACTTCATTCATATTCTTACTGGCATGTGTCTCATCCATATCTAAAACCCAAAGCATTTCTCATGGATTTACATAGCCTGTCTTTTGAGATAAATGGCTATTAGAATACAGTAAAGAGAGAAAAGGACTGAGTTGAAAGAGATTATTTTGAGAATATTCTTTTTAGGCAATAACCTGCCTGCTAGAAATGAAACATTAATTTTAAGGCAATGGGTCTAAGATTTTTCAAATCCATATTTGAGAAGCATATTTTAAGAAGCACACACACACACTTAGGATATTTTATCGCATAGCTTCTCTGTTTTCTGAGGCCCTGGTTTAAACCTTTTCTAGTCACCATGGCAACAAGGACACAAATACAACATCCATACCATGAGCTGGATCTAATGAGGAAGAATTTCCAACCATACACATAGTATGTATATTTGACCTAAGTGTTGCAGAAAGAATTTAAATGCAATTTTAAACACAGTAAATTGTCTGAGTGAGTCATAAAATGGAAATAGTGTGTGCAGCTAGGAAACTGTAATCTCATAAATGAACCCAGGGAAAATAGTGTTGGCTCCCCCTTCTCTAAAACCTCCATCTTGCCTTCCCTCATCTCTCTTCCTGATGTAAAGAATGTCGTAGAAAACTTGAAGAAAATCCTTTTAAGCCTTTGTTTTTCTTCTTTCTAAAGTCCAAGCCTAAAATAAATGATTTATTTTTAGACATTGATCTTGCAAAAACACTTCAGTGCTTCCAATTACTGACTATAAATTGCTTTTCTAAAAAACCCTTCTAAGTGTTCACTCTGCATTCTGAAAGGAGAAAACAGACCGAAATGTCATTGCTCTTTGCTCTGATTCTTGGCCGTGATGCTCCTCACACACAGGCTCAAGGAAGCAGAGATGGGCACGTAGACTCTACAATGGAGTAATGGTCAGGTCCATTCCCAAAGTTCTGCCCTGGAGGTAGAATAACATCTCAGGAGGAACCAAAAAGGGATCCTACTCTGGTTAAGACAAGGGTGACAACCGGTGGTGAGATGCCTGTGCACTGGGGAGTTTTCTCGGGCAGGGGTGAAGAGCCACAAAGAAAAGCAGGGAACTGTGAGTGCCAGAGACACAAAGAGAAGCCCCGGCAGGGAGCCTTGCACAGATGCTTCATAAATGCTTTTTGATTTGACTGAGTGATCAAAGTGTGGTGTTAGTGTCAAGCAGCCTTAGCACCGCCGCCTATGAATGCCTTTGGCAACCCTCATCCTGGTCTGTCTGGGGGTGTGGGGTCAGACTGTCAGAAGGGATGCCGTGCCCTTGTGCCTGATGTGAGTGGGCAGCTGGGGCCAGACGTGGGAAGGGACTGCATCGTGGAGTCCTGTCCTTGCCAGAGCCACATTCCTCCCTCGGAAGTGTGTATTGAGTGCTTGCCCCGAGAGGAGCACAGCTAAGTGCATTTTTGAGACTCTGTGAGAATTGCTGCAACTCAGTCCCTCAGTTTTCTGATGTCTAAAATGTGGATAATGGTAAATAAATAATAAGTAATATTAATTTATGTTGATAATCTAACTCATAAAATTCCGTGATGCTAAAAAAATTTTTTTTAAGCAACAGATGTAAAAATATAAGGTCCTTTTCATCAGAATGTTCTGCTAGCATCCTTTCAGGATGTAGCATAGCTGAGGGGAAAGAATGTTGGTCTGAGGGGCCAAAGAAATAAATTCAAGTCCCAGCTGGGCACAGACCAGCTGTAACACCATGAGCCTCTCAGCTTCTCTGGAGTTTGATTTTCCCTTCTGCAAAATTAAGCTGCTGATCTAGAAGATCTTCTACCTAATAATATTTTATTATCCTACAGAGTATTAAGAAAGAACTTGAAAGCCGGGTTTCCCTGGGAAGGTCAGTCTTACTTCTGACTCTCTCAAGAGTCTATACATCTTGAAAAAAGAGAGAGGCATTTATATTCAAAATTTCCAGTTGGATTTGGGAAATCAGAGTAAAAGTTGTTACATTTTACATGCCCAGAAACAGGGCCCTAGGTTGGGAAGGAGAGGAAAGCATTGCCACATAGCAAACACCTGCCTCATCTCTACCCCTGCCCTGCCGTGGCCACACATCCCTTTCCAGGTGAACCACCTGGGATGGCCAGCAGCCGAGGAGCCATGTGCAAAAAGGGTGTGGGGAATGGAGGGTAGTGGGAAGAAGAAAGAGAGAAGAGATTTTTCTGGACCCATGGTAAATATAATTTCCTTGGTGTCAAGTGGAGAAAAATGGGCATTACTTTTGATTACTCAAGTCCAATTTTCAAGACTTTTAACAATTTTAGGACTTTTCAATGGGAGAAAAGTCTTGTGTATGTGTGTGTATGTATATACATACATATGCACATGTGCGTGCACACACAAGCACACATGTGCACATACAACGTATATACATATTTGTGTACAATGTATATGTACACAAATACATGCATATGTACACACACACACACACACATATGTGTGTGTGTGTGTGTACATATATATCTCCTAAATAAGAATCCTAGGAAAAGATCTCATCTTCTCATCAGTGGTCTCTGCTATATCTTATTCTTAGACTCTCCCCATAAGGCATAAACCCAATGAAATTTATACTGAGACTTGAAAAGTACAGAAATCTCTTCTAGATATTCCGGTGTGAACATTCCCTCTGGCCTGGTCCCTGCCCTTGTGCGCCCACCATCACAAAAAACAGGGACAGAACTTGAAAATTCTAGCTAGTTTGGAAAACGATAAATGCCCACACTTTTTACATTTGCTACTGTTTCCATGACAAATTTTTCTTTTCAGATGAAAAGAACATTTCTAAAAGAACAAAATTAAATCACTTTGAAGACTCAAAAAAGGATTGTGGCTGGGAAAGTATTAAAATGAAATAACACTATATGTATCTAAAATCATTTATGACATTTATGAAATTCCCCAAGCACTTCAAATGCTTGGGGCTTAGCTAAGTTTAAAGTTCAGTCTTCCCCCTGTGTGTTTCTTTCTATTGGCACAGAATACAAAAGGGAAAACATCTTTAGAACTTTTTGGTAATGCAACAAAATCGGATTTTACTGATGGGGATCATTGCTGAGTGAGGTACTTTATGCTGAAGAAGTAATTGCTCTTTTAGCATAGAGCAGAGCAGCTATATCTATATACATGCATATATAGAATCAGTAATATATATGTATATGTGTTTAGATAGATAGATAGATAGACTAATCCTCATTCCGACAAAATGCCTCTTTGCCTTTCTCGTATTATTCTTCAGTTACTCATACAAGGATTTTAACACCATCAATCTATTTTCCAATTCTTTCTGTATTTTATCATCAGTTTTGGTTTTCCTCCTAGAAACCGCTGTGAAATATGTGATAGATGCTAATTTATATCCCAAAGGGGATATTGCTCTTCAGCCTAGACAGACAGGATTGGATACTTTTAAGAGACCTAGCTGAGAATACATAGGCGGCCACCACACACACACACACACACACACACACACACACACACACACACACACACACAACCCCCCCACCCCGCCACATTAACAGCAACAAGAAAAATAACTCCCTCTCCTCAGTGCTTGTCTTATATTCCTCTTCCTGACCTTCCACCAAAACGGTAAGAAATAATATTCTTCTGGATTAAGATTCCCACTTGTGGCCATACCTTTGCATAAGGCAGCCCATAATTGATTATCTCCAACTATAAATGAGTTCATCACAGTTTCTGGGCCCTGGCAGAAAGGAACAGATAACTTGTTATGAATCACTAAGTATCTGAAAGGAAAGGGGGAGTTAGGTTAGTAAAAAAATGATTTAAGTGGGGAGAGTAATGAAGGAAGGAAAGATAGGAGTTAAAGAAGAACTTCACAGTATCATACGGAGTCTAACAGAACTGGATCCAACTCTCGGCTCATCATTTCATGTTTGTTTTGTATACTTGAACCGGTTACCTAATTTCTAAGATTCTTAGGTTATTTATCTGTAAAGGAGAATACAAATACATGTACAACTGATTTGTTTTAAGGATTGTGTTAAATTACATAATGAATATAAAGCATATAATACAATTCCTTGTGAAATAATTTTTATTTGTATTAATTTATAATTTCCAAGGATAACCACTGTGTCCATATAACCATGGAAAAACTTTGAAACATGTCTTGTTTGAAGGATGATAACTAAATGAATTCCTTATTCTAAAAAACTAATTAACCATCGGAAGAGAAACTATGCAAAACAATGGTTAACATAAATAACCAGCAATAGAGAAACAAAAAGTAATTGTGTGCAGGTTTGTGCTACAATGGACATACTTTAGAGAACTATGTTATGCAAACAGTTACTATAAGAGATCTGGAGTTACTGCATCAATATCAGACAAAATAGATTTTAAGACAAAAATTATTCTTAGAGACAAAGAGGGACATTTAAGAATAATAAAGAGATCAACATATGGCAGGAAGATATAAGAATTATAAATGTACTTGTGCCTCACAACAAAGCGCCAATATACATAAAACAAAAAATTACAGAATTGGTAGTAGGAACAGTTGGAGCTATAGTTGGCATTATAGTTTGGAATGATAGTTAGAGATTTATATACTCCTCTTTCAGTAACTGGTAGAACAACTAGAAAGATTTGAACAACAGTATCAAACAACTTGATCTGATTGACATATAGCAGACTGCACATTCTTTTCAAATACACATGGAAAATTTTCCAGTATAGATTTTATGCTAAGTCATAAAACCAGTAATAATAAATTTAAAAATTAAAAGACCATTCTCTATGATCCACTAGGATTCAGCCCAGGGATGCAAGGGTGGTTTAACGTATGCAAATCAATAAATGTGGTACATCACATTAACAGAAAGAAGGACAAAAACCACATAATCATTTTGATAGGCACAGAGAAAACATTTGACAAAATTCAGCGTCCCTTCATGATAAAAACTCCGAACAATTTAGGTATAGAAGGTACATACTTCAATACAATAAAGGCCATGCAAGACAAACCCACAGCTAACATTATACTAAATAGGGAAAAGTTAAAAATTTTTTCTCTAACATCTGGACCAAAATGAAATGACCACTTTCACCACTTCTATTTAACATACCACTGAAAATTCTGCATGGTGCAAATAGGCAAGAGAAAGAAATAAAAGGCATCCAAATTGGAAAGGAAGAAGTCAACGTGTCCCTGTTGGAAGATAACATAATCTTATATGTAAAAAATCCTGAAGATTCACACAATGAAATAAGATGTCTCACCAAAAACCTGTTAGAACTAGTAAACAAATTCAGTAAAGTTGCATAATACAAATCAACATACAAAAATCACTACAATTTTTATATGTTAACAGTTAACTATCTGAAAAAGAAAATCAAGAAAACAATCCCATTTACAATAGCACTCAAAAAAGATACTTAGGAATACATTTAACCAAACAGGTAAAAGATCTCCACACTAAAAATTGTTAAACATTGATGAAAGAAATTGAAGAGGACATCAAAAATGGAAATATATTCCATGTTCATGGATTGGAAGAATTAATATTGTTAAAATGTCCACAATACACAAAGCAATCTACAGATTCAATACAATCCCTATCAAAATACCAATGACATTCTTCACGGAAATTGAAAAAAATCCTAAAATTGGTATGGAACCGCAAAAGACCAAAATAGCCAAAGCAAACTTGAGCAACACGTGAAACAACAACAACAACAAATGATGGAGCCATCCCTACCTGACTTCAAAATATACTCCAAAACCAAAACATAAAAACAGACCCATAGACCAATGGAACAGGATAGAGAGCCCAGAAATAAATTCACATATCTATAGCCAACTGATTTTCAACAAAGGTGCTAAGAACACACATTAGGGAAAATATACTCTCTTCAATAAATAGTACTGGGCAAATTGGATAGCCATATGCAGAAGAATGAAACTGGACCCCTTATCTTTCACTACCTATAAAAATCAAGTTAAAATAGATATGGATAAAAGACTTAAATTTTAGGCCTGAAAATGAAACTGAAACTACTAGAAGAAAGCAGAGGGGAAATGCTTTGTGACATTGGAGTGGGCAACAATTTTTTGGATAAGACCTTAAAAGCACAGGCAACAAAAGTTATTTCTACAAATAACATACAAATGGGATTATATCAAACTAAAAATCTTATGCACAAGAAAGGAAACAGTAGAGTGAAGAGACAACGTAGAGAATGGAAGAAAATATTTTCAAACTATCCATTTGACAAGAGATTAATATCCATAATATATAAGGAACTCAACTCAATAACAACAAAAATAAACTCAAATAATCTGATTTAAAAATGGACAAAAGACCTTGATAGACATCTTCAAAAGAAGACATGTAAGTGGCCAACAGGTATATGAAAAAAATGCTCAACATACTATTGAAGAAATGCAAATCAAAACAAAAATAAGATGTCTCACTCTAGTTAGAATGGCTATTATTAAAAAGATAAGACATAACAAGTATTGGCAAAGATGTGGAAAAAAGGGAACTCTTACACGCTGTTGGTGGGAATGTAAATTAGTACAGCTACTATGGAAAACAGTATAGAGATTCCTCAAAAAATTAAAAATAGAACTACTATATGATCCAGGAATCCAACTACTGGGCATATAGGCAAAGGAAATGAAATCAGTATGTCAAAGAGGTATCTACACTCCCATGTGCAGCACTCACAATAACCAAGGTATGGAATCAACCTAAGTGTGGCAATGGATAAATGGGTATAGAAAATTTGGTATGCATACACAATGAAATATTATTTAGCCATAAAAAAAGAATGAAATCCTGTCACTGTGGCAATGTAAGTGAACCTGGAGGACATTATGTTAAGTGAAACAAGCCAGACACTTAAATACAAATACTACATGATCTCACTTTAGATTTGTGGAATCTAAAAATGTTGGTCTCATAGAAGTAGTGAATACAACATTGATTACCAGACACCGGGCTAGGGTTGGGAACAAGGATTGGTTGAAAATAGTTCAAAGAAATTTTTTCATTTGATAGAAATGTGCTAAAACAGGATGGTTTATGAATGTTTATAGCAGCTTTTTCATAATTGCCAAGAACTGAATGCAACCAAGATGTCCTTCAGTAGGTGAATGGATAAATAAACTGTGGTATAACCACACAGTGGAATATTATTCAACTATAATATGAAATGTGCTATTAAGGTGCAAAATGACATGGATGCATCTTCAATGCACACTGCTATGTAAAAGAAGCCAGTCTGAAAGAGCTGTATTACTGTATGATTCCAATTATGTAACATTCTAGAAAAGGCAAAATTATAGAGACAGTAAAATGACCAGTGGTTGCTAAGGGTTTTGGGCTGGGCAGGGGGGAGTATTGAATATATGAAATGTTGGGGATTTTTTAGGGTGGTGAAACTATTCTGTATGATACTATAATTGTGTATACATAGCACATTTGTCAAATCCCACTGAACTCATTTGAATAGCACAAAGAGTGAACTTTAGTTGATGTAAATTGTTTAAAAAACATCATTTAGAAGGTCATAGGATACCAGGAAGGAATGTAGAGTATGACAAGAGAATCTAACCATGTTACAGATGTATGAAACAACCTCACCAAGGGAGGTAGGGAGGAAAAGTGTAGGAAATGAGTGAAGTCTGTAAGACCAAAGGCAAAAGAAACTCTGCATAAGCACTGCACTCTGATAGGTGAAGCTGTTTTCCATAAGGGTAAGAGTTAACAATTCTGAAATCACTGTATGCGTATACTGGAATTGAACAATGAATTAAGTGGATAGTGGATGGCGAGAGCCAGGTGTCTCACTGTTGGAGCAGAAGTTTAGACAAGCAAGGGGAGAAGGCTAACCTCATTGATGTGATATTGGATCAGGGTTGGAGACGTCAACATGAACTCATGTTTAGCTTAATATAGAATAGATGGCTATATATCAAAATATTGATAGACACATGTAAATACATGGGTTCGTGTACACACATAGATTTTCTTACTCTGACAGCTGAGGTAGCTCAGAAGCACTGATATCCCAGTAGCAACAAGCAAACCTAGTACGCTGACCTTGGTTTCTAATACCATTCTCTAGAAGGAACGAGGGCTCCCTGGAGAAATGGCTGATTATAGAACTGGAGCAAGAACTGCTTAGGATGAGCCTGGGGTATCTTATAGTGTAAGAAAGTAAGGAAATGTCCACAAAACAAAACGAACAAAACTCCACAATAGGAAGGTATTATGAAGGAATACAGGAGCCAATTCAATGAGCTCCCAGTGGCCAAAGCTGGAACAATTTGAGCAAAAAATTAAATAAAGTAGTATTGGATGATAATCCAAAGTATAAAATAAATGTTTATAAATCCATAACAATATAAATAAAGCAATAAATGAGGTGCAAGGGACACATTTCTCATGCAGAACAATTCCAAATAGTTTCCGTAGACACTTTACCTTCCAAGAGGTGGGCCTAACCCCCCAACTCTGGAAGTGTGGGTGTGGTCTGCACATGATGACTGCCTTCGGGAGAGTACAGTACGGAAAGGAGGAAGGAAAGAATAACTTTACATTGGAGAAAGCTTCTGAACACTACCTCAGCCAGGAGATCAAAGTTAACAACGGTGGTAAGTAAGTGATGAAAATGGCATATTATCTCTGTGGTCTTCCTCTCCAAAACCAGTAACTCCAGACGAATCATGAGGAAAACATTAGACACATCCCAGTTAAAGGACATTCCACCAAATTCCTCAGAAATGTCAAGGTCATCAAAAACAAGGAAAGCCTAAGAAAATGTCTCAGTGAAGAGGAACCTCAGGAGATGTGACAGCTATTAATAAATGTAATATAGTATCCTGGTGGAATCTTGGCACAGAAAAAGGACAGTAGGTGAAAACTAAGGAAATCTGAATAGAGGGAGAACTTTAGTTAACAATAATGTATTAATATTAGCTCATTAATTGCATCAAATGTGCCATAATAATGTAAGGTGTTAATAACAGCGGAAACGGGGTTTGAGGCATTTTAGAACTGTCTTTGCAGTATTCTGTAAATCTAAAACTGTTCTAAAAATAAGGTTTCTTTTTACAAAAACAAAATTACCTCTCTTTTCTGTAGTAATGTAAGAGAGATCAGAGAAGGCCCATATAACAAAGTCTAGGATGAACTGAAGTGGCATCATAAAGGTAAGTCCCCCCAAAATGTGTACTGTCTAACTTTGTGGAGCTCAAATGCACTGGCTTAGTGCTAAAAGTGGCAGCCAGGAAAGGTTTAGAATACATGTTATTATTAATACATATTTGGCAGCAGGAATTTCCATTATTAGCAGCTGAAAAAACATGACATGAAACACTTGAACAGAACTGTACAGGAAAATACAAACTCTCCCAGCTTTGCTTTCTTTACGCAGCTGACATCTCCTAAGGAACGAATAGCTGAATTTTTCTTTTTGGAGCCCGCAAGATTTATTTCTTTTAGGAAAGTCTAGCTTTAATTATTATAGAATGCTTTCTTGCACTCGAAGACCCTGAACTCATTTGATGGCTAAAAGGACTGTATGAACTGGGCCTTGTTGTTATTATTAATATTTACAGGAAGAAACTAGTTAAGAAAGGGTAAGTGATTTGCTCCTGACGATGCATCTGATAAGTAGTGAAATTAGAACTTGAACTTAGGTCCTCCAAATAACAACTTAATGCCATTTCTACACCTAAAAATGATTTGAGAAGGCTTTTGTCCTGTTGTTTGGCACATGTTAGCAGGCACCAGACATCTAGAAAAAGTGTCACCTTCCATGAGCGAGGGCACCAAGGTGGGCTTTGTCCTCCCCAATGGGCTTAGGTACAAACAAACCAGGGAATTCTTCTGGGCAACACTCAGCCTCAGTTTTAATCGTTTATTTTCTTTTAGTTTGTTCCCCAAATGCTTTCACCATCTCTGCCTCTTGCATGAGTCTGAGCAGACTTTTTATGTCTCTGATTCCCACCTGGCTGGTGAGCGCTCGCTCTCTACCTCACCTGAGTCTGCTTCCACACCGCAGTTCCGCTTCCATCTCCTCACACACCCACCCCACACCGAGACCCTGCTCCCTGCTCCCATTTTGCCTTGGTCTTGACCACATGACAAAGAGTATTCGACTCTTAGAGAAGACCCAAATGCTATTTGGATTAGAATATCTGCACAATTTTTAAAGGTTTGCCGGGAAACTGAAGTATTGAGAATTCACAGAGTTATTATGAATATCTAATTCTACCTCATCTCTCTTCTGAGGGAGATAAGTCTTAATATGTGTCACTTCTATTGAAGGAGATGAGGAATGGGGTCATTATTTTCAATATCATGGAAATATTTCACTGACCTCTAAAAATGGCTCCTATTAAAATGGTATAGAAACCAATTCTTGAGCAGAACTCAGACTTGAATAGAAGCAAAGAATAATACTGCACATTAGAAGCCTCTCTTCAGAATAGGAGCTTAGGTTTTAACAATCCAACCAGCTTAGAGACAATGGCACACCTTGGGATGTACTTAGATCTTTGTTGGTGGGTTTTTCAAAGAAACTTAGGGCCACCCTTGTTGGGGGTGTCGTCAAAGAGATTCATATTTCACATGGTGGGGTGGAGGGCCTGGGGAAATGGCGTTGATGACTTTTAAAATCAGTTGTTTAAACCTATATATAAAATGAGATTTCATGTTGAGTTACTCCATCTCAATTTGTGTTGCCAGAGTGCAGTGATTTGCTCCTTCTCATTGCCCTCTGCTAATAATTCTGAATTTGGATCTACAATATCCTTCCAGAGGGGTTGAGACCTTTACACTTCTAAAGTTGCAGAGCCAGTGGCTTTGTCTCCATGGGACTGTGCCTCAAGGGGCAGCCAGATAGCTGGGGAAGAGCAATGGGATGGAGCATGCTGGGGATGGGGAGGGCAGATCAAGAGCTAGGATTGGGGGAGGGAGAAAGGTCGGCCACAGGTGCTGAGAAGAAGCATAGTCTAGCAGACAGAATGCTGCAGCAGAATGTATGGAAATAGGCCCCACATATGGGGAAGAGGGCATTGGAGGTAGAGAGAATGTTTTGGGGGCACAGAGCTCGAGGCAACACAGTAGGCCAATGACGAGAGATAGGCAGAGAAAGGCAGGGAAGACTGAGGGATGATGTGATACTCAGAAGTCCATGCAGGCAGAAAACAAAACATTTGTAAGCAAGTATCAGGGTTTTACCTCCTGTGTTCAGCTTCAGAAATAAGACTCTGGTCCTTGACTGGTCTCTGTGGCTAGAGAACAAAGAAATGGCAGGCAAGACTCAGTTCAAGAGACAATGACAATGGCCAGAATGCAGAAAAGGGGTTACCAGGAACTGGGGCAGGGTGGAAATAGGGAGTTACTGTTTAATGGGTTCAGAGTTCAAGTACGAGGTGATGAACAGGTTCTAGAGACAGAGAGGAGTGATGGTTGCCCAACAGTGTGAATGTACTTAGTGCCACTGTATGAGACATTTAAAAATAGTCAAAATGGTAAATTTTATATTATGTATATTTTACCAAAATAAAAAAAAAGTTAAAAGAAAAAATAAATTAAAAAAAAAAGATAGGCAATTGAAGCACCAGGTTTCCCATGCAGAAACTCAGGTACCAGGGACGAGGGAGCAGCCCCATTCTCAGAATTGGCACATGAAGTAGAGACCAGGTCTTGCTCTGTGACAGAGGGCCTGGTGCACTGCTGAGCACAGGTCAGAGCTGAACTAGAGGTATGTGTGACCGTGTGTGGAGATTTAGGGTGTGTGCTAGAACATCACTGCTGCCTAAACCCGGGAAACGCTGACCCTGAAAGTGGGCTTAAGTAGCCTCTACTCCGGAGGCCCAGGGAGCTTGAAGAGGCTGGGTACTGGGCAAGACTAACACATGCTGGTTCTCTGTGATCTCATTTTCCTCACCCGGAACAAATGTTGAGGGTGACAACAAAAAACATTAGCCCTGAGGAAAACCAGCTCCCACCGAAGGAAACAATTTTATGATGAACAGAGTGGGAACAGGATATAGAGTTCTTTATATTTTAGGCCAACTCACTAACTGGTAGACAATTCTTCCTTTCAAAGAACTCTATGCCTTTTCACTAATGAATTCATGTCCCCATAGAGCCACAAAGGATGAGAATTTGGCCCAAATGTATACTTAAATTGGATCGCCTTGTAAGAATGCTTTAAAAAAGAAAATGCAGCCACCTGTGACATATTAAGACTGTTAATGTACTCATTGACATAAATACCTGGAGGGTTTCTATAACAGCTGGAACAGGGCTCAAAGATCTTTCGCATCTGCTTTTTAATGTACTTCCAAAGTGACTTCATAAAATTGCAACCACTACCACCAGTGGGACTGAGGTTTTGTTTAACTCCCTAAGTCCTCATCTCCCACCACTACTGAGGCACGTGATTACCATTACCACCTACTCTAAAGGTCCTGAAGATAAAAATCAAACCCCAAATAAGTTACCAATTGAGAGACAAGACTTAAAAGGCTTAGGCAATCAAGACCCCATGTCCCTGGCCACAACAACTCTCACAAAATGACATTTTCCTGGCTCCATTCTCACTCACGCTATAGAATCTTTAGCCTCCTCAAATTCTTCCCATATGGGTCCTAGCAAGGCCCAAATTCCTCCCATATGGCACCAACCAAGGGTTCAAACAACGGACCTTCTCTGCCATGACTGGACCCCACACTGTCCAGCCCACTGTGGTGCTGCACCTGCCTGGGTTGTGCCTGATGTGAGAGCTTGCCCTCTACTGCCCCCCAGGCAGGCCGCTAGCTGAGGATGCCCACACTGAAGCTGACGGGGATCGAGGTAGAGGCCACTGACGTCTGGGCCACTGCAGACAGTGATGACAGACCCTGTGCCATCCCCAGGACCACCCTTCCACTTCCTCTCCACCCCTTTGTCCTCAAGCTTTGTTCAACCATTTGTTGACAAATGTTTATTAAACATCTGTTATGTGCTGGGCACTGACATAGGCTCATGGTGTATAGTTAGTGCGAAGAAGCATCTTGGAGCTCACATTCGAGTGTCTAGACTGACAGTAACAGGTGAACACATTGATAAATGCATAACTAATTATGTGGAGTGCTAAGAAGGAAATAGTCGAGGTGCTGTGATCATGCTCAAAGCTGATGGAGAAGTCAGAAGGGACCTCGTTCAGGAAATGACATTTAACACATTGAATGCCACACTAGACAAAAAAATTTTTTCCCTGGGGCCATGGTGTTTTATTATGAAAATAGAAAAAAAAAACATCGAAAACAAAACAATCCTTTCTAATTTGATGAAAAATTTGTTATTTTTTATTATTTTCTGTGCATGAGCTGTATGCAATTCATGCGGCACTAGTATCAATTTTTACACTGCACACCACTTGAGTTGTATATGACTCATGATATACTTACTGAATTTGTTTCAGAGAATTGAGTCTTCATATGCTTCATGAGGCCCCAGGCTCAAAACTAGCCTGAGATAAATACAACTCATTTGGCAATTAATGTGTTAAATTGAGACCCAAAGGGTGAAAAGGAAATAACCCTTTGAAGAGCTGGTTGAAGAGTTTTGCAGGCAAAGGGAACAGCCTTAAGGAAGAAAAATGAGTGACACATTCAACAACCTAAAGTTGGAGTGTGGCTAGAGCAGCTGCCAGAGAGGCAGAATGGGAGGAGGTGGGGCTGGAGCCCTAAGGAGGGGCCAGGCTATGCTCAAGATTTGTGAGTGAGGCCTGAGATGCCATTTTAAGGGCAGGAGATGGCATAAGTTTTCTTTATGTTTTGCAAAGAAATGTAAAGGTCATCTTGCCTGCTTTCCAGAGAATGGATTGGAGAGAACCAGGAAAGGAAATGGGGACATTATTTGTAGTCATCCAGGTGAGAAATGATGGTAGCTCAAAGTAGAACAGTGACAGTGGAGATGGACATAGGTAAATGCAAGATGCGTCTTGGACTAGGAAAGATTTGCTGATAGATTCAGTGCAGACGGATTGTGAGGGAGAAGAATCAAGATCAACTACCACATCTCTGGCTTGAGCAACTAGATGGATGACGATGCAGTTACTAAGATCAGGAGGGTGAAAACCAGACTGCAGAGGGGAAATCAAGTCTGCCACGTATTAGGTTGGGTTTGCTCATGAGGCACTGAAGTGGAGCACTGAGTAGGCATTTGCTTGTACTCATTTGTTAACTTAGATTTTTTGAGTCCCTCCTGTGTGTAGGAACTGAGCCTAAAGCAATAAACATGACAGAGATGGTCCTTGACCTTATGAAGTTTACAAACACACAGGTAGGAAAAATCTTGGACAAGTAACTGAACATGATGTAGGTCTAATGTGCAAATCGGGGGCTTAGGGAAGGAAGAACAAGGGGAGCTGGCAGTCTGGGTGGCTAAGGAAGATTTCTAAGGAACTCAGCTCTGAATTATAAATGAAATCAGCTCAGTAAAGAGGTGGAGGCACTTTCATAGAACATGTGCAGAGCATGTGTAGGGGCCTGGAGGCAGGAGAGATTAGGTCTTTCCAGGAACGAGTCTTACAGAACTAATTCTTTTGCAGGAAGTTCTCAGTCCTCATGCAATTCCCCTGTTAGAGGGTTGGATGTGCTGGAGTGGCTAGAGGGTCAACACAGCTTGCACCCCAGCCAGGACTCCTGCTATGCGATGTCTAAAAGATCTAAGTTCATTCTTTCAATCAACAATTCCTTGAGCACCTGACTCTGGACCATGGAACTCTAGATAAATTTCTTGCCTCTAAGAAAGACTTGTCTCTTAGCAGAGGAGTGAAGAGTGTTATATTAAACTTAGCTGTAAAGAACTATGGGGAGAGTGAACAAGGATTGACTGGCCCTCCTTGGAGCCACAGAGGAAACATCACAGAAGAAGAGGAGAGAGAAAGAAATGGCAACTGTGACATCAGGTGAGCATGTGGGACACATATGTGTGCTTGAGAAATGGCAAGCAATTTGGGGGAGCAGACCGTTCTTATGAACTCGGTTTATCCAATGAACATAAGTAATTTCTTCTCTTGGATACACAATCTTCTTTAGCCCTGAGAAGATCTCTCTGCGTTTGGCAATAGCTGTGATTTTATAACCAGCAGGTTTCCTCAAGGAGCTACGCTGGTGTTGGAGGCTAATTAAAGGATCTAATGCCTGCTGGTCACATGAGTAAAGGAGCCAAGCTGAAGGCCACAAAGCTCTACTCCCGCTTGTCACGTTTCAGTCACCTTCCCAGGTAGCCCAAAGGAAACTAGGCTAGAGACTATCTCCTTACCAGTAAAGACAAGTCATCCACGTAGCAATGCCCCTGCCCTGTCCCACAGAAAGACACCTGGCCTTTTGGTAGCTCTCCGCCTTCCCCACTGCCCACCCCTAGAACCAACATTAGAGTGTCTGCCGTGGGGAGACTCTCAAGCATAGCCTCCCCCCAGGACTGACTAGAAAAATCTATTTGCTTTTGGCCATTTCTTAATTGAAGTGGCATTGCATAAAAACAGATTTTTTTTAAATCTCATTAACTCAAACCTGTTAGAAATTAGAGACAAGAAGAGAGAGGGAAAAAGTGGGAGTGGGGAGAATGCTAGAAAGAGGAAATGAATCTACGTGAGAAACTGTTTCCCAATGAGCTCCCATGTTAATCACAGCTTTCAGACGTCAGCAGCGGAGACCGCAGCCGAGTGATAATTAGGAACCAAGCGATCTTTCTGAAAGGAGTACAAGATGGAACACAGTAGGTGAATTGGGTTTTCTTTTTCTTTTTTTTTTTTTACCCAAGAAGTGAGTTGCTCTTCCTTAATAGCTTTGAAAAGCAAGAGCACTAAACATAAAGTCAATGTGTCCAGAGAAGCAGAAAACTCAACCACGGGCTTTCTCTCATCTGCCCTGGGAAGAGTCTCATCATCTAGTCATAAAAATTCAAATATTCCAGTGGTTGCCAGGGGTTGTGGGGGTGAGGAGAGGGATGAATAAGGGGACAGGGAAATTTTAGAGCAGTGAAACTATTCTATATGATGCTATAACGGTGGATACAAGACATTATGCATTTGTCAAAGTCCATAGAACATACAACTCAAAGCGTGCACTCTAATGTCAAGCGTGGACTTTAGTTAATAATAATGCATCAGTATTGGCTCATCAGTTACAACAGACACACCACACTAACGCAAAATGTAGATCACAGGGGAAGCTGGTGGGGAGGAGAGGGAGTACTTGGGAACTGTCTGTACTTTCTGTTCAATTTTTCTGCAAACCTAAACCTGCTCTAAGAAATAAAGTCTATAATTAAGAAAAATTTAAAACACTTCAAAGTTAATTGCTAAACTTGATCTCTTCCTTCGTTTAATATTAGACTTGATGAAATGTGTAGAATATTATTTAAAGTCACCGTCTGGATGAGATGTCGAGGGAGCGAATCTGGATCAAGCGGAGTCTGAGGACTTGCCCCAGTGCGCTCCCGTATTCAGAAATCAGGAAAAATAAAAGAGGCCCCATGGGAGGAGAATGCCTAGCAGCTAGTAGAAGCCCGTGAAATCGGAGACACAGAGGCAATTAGGTGTCTCTGTTGTCAGTTAAAGAAGGTTTGTCAGAGAGTAGGAACCTGCATCAAATGCTGCTCCCTGAGATAAGTATGTGGAGGTGACTGCCGGATTGGGTGGCTTTGGTAAGGACAACTGAAGAGGAGCAGTGGGCACAATATCCTGACTGGGGCAGGTTTAAGAGAAGGGGTGGAGAGAGAGTAGGGAGAACAAGCATAAAAATCTCAAGTTTCTCTATAAGGAGAACCGGAGTGATAGTGAGAAAGCTGATGTTTGCAGCCTTCATAATGTAAGAGGAAAAGGCAAGGAAGGTAAGGGGGAGACAGAGAGATTATAATTAGGGGCTGTGGGTTGTAAACCCAGTGAGGTGGTGAGTTAAGGCCAGGAAGAAGGTGGTGGGGTAGGGCTAAGAAAGTAGATGTTCTTATTTCTGAATAACTGTTAAAGTTGTAGTACAAGAAATAGCACACTGATCAGTGTCACGGTCATTGTGCCACTAATTAATTTCTCTGCTTCTAATCACTAGTGACAAAGAACTAAGCCTAGACTGAAGTCTCATTGTATTCAAATGATAAATGGAATACAAATCATAATTCCAAAGACTACCCTCAGTTTGATTTCCTTCTTTCTCAGCCTTATAATTTTTAATTTTTCATTTCCCCATGAGAAATTTCTAATTAGTTCTTGGTATGATGTATTATGAATTCTTTTAATAAAATCATTATCTCTTTGCTGATTTTATATGACTCCTCTAATATAGAAATGGAAAGTTCGTTCTGAAAGAATGAGGCAAATTATTACATGAAAATAAGTAACTAAATATTAGGTTGGAGAAAGAAATAACAAAAATACCAATTATTTATTGAGAACTTATTTATGCCTGTCATTTTGCTAGGAAATTTCTAATCTGTGTAACAGCGTTACAGAGTGGGTATTATTATTCTTATTTCACAACTGAAGAACCAGAGACTCAGGCCATGTGTCTAAGAACGTGTAGCTAAGAATCTGGGAATTTGAACTCTAGTCACTTATGTCTCCAAAATTCCTTCTCATTCCTCTCCTCTGCCTTCATATTTTTTCCATGCATACCTGCTTTGTGAACTGTAGCGTCACTCTCTGGTGGCTTAGCATTTTTGTTGTGAGAGGACAAGTTAGTGGTTTGCTGTAGGTTGATAACCCAATTAAGGCCCCAGAGGTTATGTTTGTTACTTTCTTCCCTCATTCACTCATTCACATAACTGCCCTTACTATAGACTGGGCACAGAATAGCACTTTTCCATGAATGCTATCATGCTGCACTGCCTTTCACCATAACTGAGGCACCTCTGATTTTTCAGTAGCTGGGGAAGGGGGTTACTCAATTCTGACATTTTATTTTCAAAACTTCAGCAGACACAGAATGATTTCTATTACCTCATTCTCAACATTTCATTTTATGAAATTACACTGAAAGATCATAGTGCTACCTGATAAATGGTCATATTTTTAGAATGACAAAGATAGTTTCTAAAAATAAATGAGTTATTAATGGTTTTTCCTTCTCCTACACACACCCACACTGACATTGCAGAGCTTTTTTTTTTTGGTAACTTTTCCTTTGGTTTCAACTAATAACTTGTTGGTAATATAATCTCTTGGTTTGTTTATTTCCTTCTTTCGCTTGGTTTCTAGCATGACTACATCGTAGTCATCTTTTAAAAATGTGGTTGTCAAGTAATAGGTATCTTAACTTCAGGTTGTTATTTTACTTGGCAGAAATAGAATGATGGTTTGATACTTAAATACAATTTTTATTGAAATTATAGTTACAACTAAAAGAAATTTAAAAGTACAATTCATCTTTGGTTTTAGGAATCAGAAAGTAGCTTATATCAAATCAACTGTCTTTCTGATAATATCAGTGAGATCTGGACAAATACTAAAATGCAGCAATTTGAAGGCATTAGAGAACAATCAAGGGAGAAAGGAGTTAGGGGCTAAATATCCTGAAAATAAAGGGAATACAACGAGGCAAATTGACATGTTCTGTTGCTTTTCCCCTTGAGACATTTTGCCATTGCTAAACTGTGCAGGGAAAAAGGATAAAAAGACAAACAAAAAGACACACAAGGAAATTAAAAATGCAGGCAAAATTTTATTGGTATCCTGGTGCTGGAAGCTACAAATTTGAGTTCAAAGCCCAACCAAAGGTGAGAGGCAATGGTAAACATTCTGCTCTTTGAATTGAGACCCATAAAGAACTGCATGCTGAGAGTAAAGGTAAACTGGAAATAGATACACCTTCACAAAACTGGAAACTCAGCCTTGATTTCTCCCAATCCCCCACTAGGTTACATGATCCTACTCTAATTCTCTGCAAGAAGAAAAATATATCTTTTATGTAAGAAGATATATCACCAGAGCCACTACAATTTTTTATAGGTAATACCCATATTCAGTTGAAAATGACTGGGCATGCCTGGAGACAGGACCAAATGATTGACGATCAAGAGATAAAAAACAAGTGGTAGGAATGGATCCACAGATAACTCACATAGTGGAGTTATCAGAAAGAGACCTCAACTTAATTGTGATCAATATGTTTGAGAAAACTGATGATGAGCTGGAGAATGTAACCAGGAAACTGGAATCTTTAAATTAAAAAATCCAACAGAAATTTTAGAATTGAAAAATACAGTATCTTAGATTAATAATGTATTAATAATAGACTAGTTTAACAGAAGATTAGATGAGTAGAAGAGAGAATTAGTGAACTGGAAGATAGGCAAAGTGAAAGAAATTTTAGATTAAAGCACAGAGAGAAAAAAAGATGAAAATACAGAAAGAGTATAAGGGTATAGGAAATATAGTAAAAAAGGAGGGTGGCTAATATCTATGGATTGGGCTTACAGAAATAGAGGAGTGAAAAAATGGGACAGGACCAATATTTGAAGAGATAATGATTGAGAATTTCCAAAGTCCATGAAATGTATCAACCCACATATTCAAAAAGCTCTAAGAACTCAACAAAGATTAAATACAAAGAAAACCACTCCAGGAATAATGTATTCAAACTGTTGAAAGCTAAAAATAAAGCAATTTAAATGCAACTGGAAGAAAAAGACATTACTTTCAAAATAACAATTATAAATTGATTGCATCTCGACATAAATAATGACAGTCAAAAGACAGTGGGGTAGGATCTTTAAAGTGCTAAAATAAAATAACTGCCAATCTAGATAGAATTCTATCTTGGCTGAAAATATTCTTCAGAAATCAAGGGGAAAGAAAGATATTTTCATATGAACAAAAAACTAGAGAAATAATTACCAGCAAAGCTACACAACAGTAAATATTTAAAATAATTCTTCAGGAAGTCAAAAAATTATTTTAAATGGAATCATAGCAATGTATAAAGATGGGAAGAGTACTGGAAAGGGTAAACATGTGAATAAATATATTGATCATATAAAACAGTAAATTGAAATATAAACATAATATGAGGTTTAAAATATATGCAGAATTAAAATACATGACAAAAATAGCACAAAGGCAGTAGGGAATAAATGGATGTAAAACATTCTAAGGTCCTTGCATTGTCTGGGAAGTATTAAAAATACTAATCTATTATAGATAGTAATGAGTCTAGTGTGTATTTTATAGTCCCTAAATTAATCACTAAAATGATAACTAATATGTTAATGAGAGAAATAAACTAATAAAAATACTTGATTATTCCAAAAAATGTAAGAAATGAGAAATAAAGGAATGACAGTTAATGAAAACAAACAATATGATGGTAGGAGAGGCAGAATAAACATTTAAAAAAATCACATGAAGGCATATCATAATTAAATTTCAGAACAATAATAAAAGAAAATCTTAAAAGCAGCAAGAGGAAAAGACACATTTACAGAGGATCATATATAAGAATTACAGAAGACTTCTTTTCAGAAGTTACGCAAGCTAGTAGACAATAGAATGAAGAGCTAAAATAAAGGGGGAAAAAAAAAAAAAAGAAACATTAGAATTCCATACCCAGGAAAAATATATTTCAAAACGTAAGTAGAAATAAGGACTTTTCAATAAGAAGAAGTTGAGAGAATTCATTGCCAGTAGACCCACAATGAAAGAAATAAAATCAGAAGGAAATGGTATTATTTGAAATTTTGGATCTACGCTAAAGAATGAAGAATGTCAAAAATGGTTAATATGTGGGTAAATATAAAAGTTTTTTTTCATTTATAGTCTACTTAAAAGATAATTAACAATTTAAAGCAAACATAATAGTAATGTACTGTGGGGTTTATACTATGTAGAAGAAAAATGCATCACAGCAATAGCACAAAAGACAGGAAGGGGGAGTAGACTGTTTTTATAGCATGCATTAGGTAGTATTCTATTATTTAAAGGTAGAAAGTGATAATTTAGAAATGAATGTTAGGACCCCTAGAAGACCTGCTAAGAAATAAAAACGTATAGTTAATAAGACAATAGTGGAGATAACATGGAATCGTAAAAAGTATTCATTCTAAAAGATAGCAAGAAAAGAATAAAAGAAGAAAACAGTTAAAAACAAATTAAATATCAAAATGGTAGATTTAAGCCCAATTATATACAAAATTATGTTACATTTAAGTTGTTTAAACACTCCAATTAAAAGGTAGAAATTGTTAAATTGGACAAAAAAAGCAAAGTCCAATTATATTAACATTTGATAAAAGACATTTTAAGAAATATTACCAGGGACAAAATAGGATATTTCATAATGATTAACAAACTGCTTGGGAAGATATAACAATTATAAATACTTAAGCCTTTATAATAGAGCTTCCAAAAATGTATGGAAGAAGATGATAGAACTCGTAAGAGAAATGAGCATATCCACAATTATTGCTGGAGATTTCAACACATTTCTCTCACTAGTTGGTAGAAAAAAATTAGAATATTTTTAAGACTATAGAAAACTGAATAACACTATCAACCAACTGATATAATTGATATTTGTAGAATTTCCATCATAAAACAGCAGAATATACATTCTTGTCAAGTGCATACAAGATGATTACTAAGACCACATTGAGTGCCATAAAATGAGTCTCAATTTTGTAAAATAGCTGAAGTCATACGAAGTATTTGCTCTACCCACAACACAATTAAAATAGAAATCAGCAATAAAAAGGTATGTTGAAATTCCTCTAAAACATTGAAGACTATACAACATACTAATAATTGGTTGAAATCATGAATGAAGTCTTACAGTATTGGCCAGAGCATCTTTAATCTTTTCTTACAAATGAATAAATCACATTAGAAACTATTGAAGCAACCTACCTCTAGACATATATTAAATTCTGGAGTTTATAATGTGTGGAAATAATTTTGGAATTTCAGGTAGATGGGGAAAATATAAAAAGAGAAGAACATTATCTGAAGTGAGCGTTACCTTTTAGAGCCAGACACAGACCTTTCACCATCAGAGAAAGAATATCTCTGGGCAGGAAGTATGATGATTCTGGGATATAAAGACTCTCTCCACTTTTGAGGCATCTGCCATCTTCTAATATTAACTATTAGGTATAAATTGTTCTTTTTTTCAGGGATAAACACTAGCCATATTGGCCTCTTTGCTGTTACTCAAACAAGTTACATATATTCTTGTGTAAGGCCTTTGCACTAGCTGTTCCCTCTGCCTAGAACACTTGTCTTCCTCCATAAATTTGTGTGACTCATTCCTACAGGTCCTTGCTCAATGTCACCTTCTTAGTGAAATCTTCCCTGACCATGATCTATCACCTTCCTAAATTAATTTTTCTACATAGCACCTCCTTACTAAATTTTTCTACTTAGCCCTTATTTATTTGTCTACCCCCACTAAAATGGAAACTGTGAGGGCAAGAATTTTGACTAATTTGTTCACACTCTATCCCCAGTACCTAGAATGGTACCTGGTGCACAGTAGGCCAATTGTGGTGCATAGTAGGCCAACCTACCAATACATATGCTTTTTTTTTTTTTTTTACTGACAACTCATTCATCAGTCATGCATATGCTATTCTTTTTTTCTTTTTTTTTTTTTTTGAGACAGAGTCTCACTCTGTTGCCCGGGCTAGAGTGAGTGCCGTGGCGTCAGCCTAGCTCACAGCAACCTCAAACTCCTGGGCTTAAGCGATCCTACTGCCTCAGCCTCCCGAGTAGCTGGGACTACAGGCATGCGCCACCATGCCCGGCTAATTTTTTCCTATATATATTTTTAGTTGTCCAGATAATTTATTTCTATTTTTAGTAGAGACGAGGTCTCGCTCAGGCTGGTCTCGAACTCCTGACCTCGAGCGATCCACCCCCCTCGGCCTCCCAGAGGGCTAGGATTACAGGCGTGAGCCACCGTGCCCAGCCTTTATGCTATTCTTGACACAAGAAAGGCTCCTTCCTACCCTTTAGGTTTCAGTTAAACATTCCATCCTCAAGAGAAGTCTTCCTTGACCACAGGATTTAAAGTACCCCCACTTCATCCTACTTATTCTCTCTTTCAATATTCTTTTGTATTTTCTTCACATACTTATACATATCTGAAATTATTTTATTATTTGTTTATTTCTTTGTTGTCGAGTTCTCGCTCTTATAATATATAGGACCAAGTCCTTCTCTACCTGAACTCAGAACCTAGACTACTAGAACATTGCCTGAGACATAATAGGTGCTCAATAAATCTTGATGAATGAGTGAATAAATAGGTTTGAGTCCTTTGTGCTTTTCATTATCTCAGTATAATGCTCACATGAACCTACCTTTAAGTTTCACTTTATAACTTTTTGCTCTGAGTATTCGGACTGTAGTTTCTATATAAAATATGACCACATATGGTGACCAAGTGTCTTCCAATCTTGTAAAACACTCCAGCCCTTATGTAAGCAACAACAATAACAAAAGCCTAAGTAGAGAAATGTACCCGACTACCCTCAGGCTAACAAAGGTACATTCCTCCTGTTCAAACACTTCTTGTTTCACCCATAGCCATTCTACTTCTGTATCTTTTACCTTTCTGAGATGAATTTACTGGGCAGCAAAAGTGAAATCCTTTAATCTTCCACTTTTGGGGCCTATGTTTGAAAGGGATTAAAGAGTCAAACAAAATTAGTTTCCAAACCTTCAATTTTCCAGGCCCGCAGGCATCCTCCCTCTCACTCAGAAATGAAGGTGGCTTTGAGCCATCTGTTAACTTCCCGTGAAACATTCCCACCCCCACCCCTGGCTATTGCTGCTTATTGCTGTTCTTCTATTTTATATAAGAAGAAAAAGAAAGAAAGAAAGAAAAGAGGACAAAAAAAAAAAAGACATCTCCTGGCTGCGGCATGCACAGCTTTGTTTACTGGTTCTCTACTTTCCTTGGAGACCCTGCCAAGGAGAAGCACCACTTAGCTGACAACAGCCATTTCTCATTAAACCCCCAATTTAAACAAGACCCAGAGTAGAAAATTGCAGAACAGGAAGCTTGAAAATTGCATTAAGCAATGTTATTAGACATGGGAGTAAAAACCCTTTATGATGCAGGCTCTTGGTGCGAGACCTAGAATCCTAGAGGAGAAATTTAGAGTTTTGTGTGCAGGCTCCTGTGGGAACTCCCATTGAGTTACAAATATCCTGGAGATGTGTGAGCCTACTGGCAGTCATCCAAGTTCTTCTGAGAGGTGGAAACATTGACTAATGGTAGAGTGACCATATGTCCTGATTGCCCAGCAAGGACGGTCTCATATTATGCGTATTGTCCCAGGGTCATTATTAACAGTACCTCTTTTCTCTTTCAAAAGTATCGGAGTTTGGATAATAAATTCTATGGTTATCCTGAATAAAGATCAGTGTGGCTGACGAAGCAATAAAAAGCTTATGTTGTTGTCTGTGGTGGATTGCAGACTCGTGTGGATGGCAGGGACACATCTTGCCAAGTTTTGCCCACGTGCATCTAAGCCTATCCACTGATTGATCCTTGGTGGGCTGGAATCTTGGGCAACCCAGCTCAGACTGTCTGAAACCAGACCTTCTAGCTTTGGTGTTGCAAAAACTGAAGGCAACCAATCCCAGAAAAACTTTTACAGTTTTCCCAGTGAGCCAAGAGAACTGAGCTTGGCCTCTCTCTTGTTTGGTTACTTTCTCTTCTTGCCTAATTATTGACCCTGTACTGCTCAATGTGGTGGCCACTAGCCACATGTGCTTACTGAGCACTTGAAATGTGGCTTAGTTCAAACTGAGATGTGCCAAAACTATAAAATATACACTATATTTTGAAGACTTAGTACAAAAAAGGTAAACTATCACAATAATAATTTTTGTATTGATTACACATTAATGATAATTTAGATATACTGATTTAAATAAAATAATATTAAAAATAATTTCAAATGTTTTAGTTTCACTTTTTTAAATGGCAATTAGAAACTTAAAATTACCTATGTGGCTTGCATTATTTTGCTATTATTAATAGATAGCACTAATCTAACCCTCTTTAATTTCTACCCAGAGAGACCCACTGAGCTGGAACTAAGCAAAAGATTCAGCTTTATTTCAGACTGCTCTTTGGAAACCTTTGTTTGTTTTCCTTGTATCAGGTATCTGGTAACACTTCCAGACTTAAATGAGGTCACATATATTAACCATCTACCACAGGTAGGAATTCAATAAATGTTGATGCAATTCTCCTCCTCTAGGGTAATTGATTTCATCTCTCTTAAACAAATCGGGTTGTTGTCACTAAAGCACACTGCAATTTAATCAGTTAGGAAAAAATTGCTTAACATGAATTCACCTTGTCAATCACTCATTCGTAGTCCCTTACTTCAGTGAATATGACTAGCAGCATCTGTAGGTGGTTTGTCTTATTTGCACCTGCATTTATATATGCACATATGTTCTATTAGTAAAAGTTGCTGAAATTATCAAGTTGAGTAAGCTATGAGTATGAAATATGATTCATAGTCAAGGATTTCAGTGAAATGTGGTGAACTGAAGAGCATAAATAAGGGTTTAAGTTGTTTTTCAGGAAGACAATTTCAGGAGAAATAGGAAATGCCTTTAATGTGTACCCGATAAATATAGAACCTATATTGTAGGTCAGATCAAGCAAGTTATTGTCAACCAGTGAAGGATTTTGGATTTTATTCTGTTTGCAACAGAAAGCCAACTTATTAAGAAGGGTCCAACTTATTTAAGAAGATCACCCTGGCTAATGTTTAGATAATGAGAAAACTATGCAATGGTGAAGAAAGTGGAGAGATCAGTTAGGGGACTGTTACAATAGACCAGGCAAAAGATAATGGCCTTAAAGATAATAAGTTTGGAATATAGACTATGATTTTAAAAAAATTAGGGTAAAAACACATAAAAAGAAAAAAATCTCCTAAGTGTAGCATTTAGATACAACTGTAAATAACATTGAGTTATAATTCTTTCCAGTAATTTTTATGTACATAATTTCAGCCTAGTTGCAATTTATATTGTACATATAATTTAAAATAGTGCCTTTAAAATTGAATACTGTAGATAGAATGCTTTCATGTTACAAAATACTATAAATATAGCCTTTAATATCTGTGTCATATTTTGTCAATAGCTGACATTAGCTGTTTAATTATCTTCTACTGTTGGTCATTTTAGTTTTCATAAAACATTTTGCTATTTTAAATTACATTGTTTTTATTGCTACATTCTCAGAGTTGAATGCCAGAAGTGTAAGTAGTGGTTTAAAGGTTATGAGCATTTTAGGTCTTTAAGAATGTTTCCAAATAGCTTTGAAATCAGGGAAGATTTTTAAAGACAAGTATTTTTATTACTTTCAAATTTAGGCAATAGTAAGACTAGGCTAACTGTTTTCAAGTCAAATACTCTTTGGGGACTTTCTTTATTAAATAAATGATTGTTAACATATGAATTATTTTATTCATTCAATTGTTATCTATTGAACACTCATTCTGTACTAGGAGGGAGAACACAAAGAGATATAGATTACCTCCTTTCTGTCAGGAAGAGATTCTTAATAATTCCAAAGGAGTACAAGATTATTTGAAAATGACTTGTTTCTCCTGATGAAATTATTAAATACTACAAATTAGTAGAGTCAAATTAATACATTTTACTTTTGCTGTACATGAAAGTGCATAAGTCTAAGATGTAGCTAGTGTCACTTAATGGGCTATCTAGATAGAAAATTAAGCCTCTAGAGACTCTTTGTATCTAAAATCTGAGTCAAAAGCCAGTAGCCACTATTTGATGGATGTTTTAGGGCATTAATTGACACTGTATTGGAGACAATATATTCAAGTATGAAAAACTAAAATGTTAACAGAAAAAGAGAGAGAGACATTTTCTTCTTTTACTTCTTATACTTTCTGCTTCTTTTCTTTCTTCTTTTACTTTAGTTCTTCTAAAGAAAAAAGAAATTTTTAGCAGAAATTGTTAATAGAGACTAAACAACTCACAAAACCCAAGTGTCTTGTTTTCTGTTGTAATTTACGTCTTGAATTCAGCCAAGATCTAATTTACAAAGGATTATGATCTAGAAGTTTTCAAATATATTGTTTGGGGGTGAAATGAGACTACCCACTCCCCACACCTACCCAACTTCCAGAGAAGTCAGAGTCGTGAGGCTTTGTCATGTAAACTGGAATAGAGAAGGGATAAATACTCTCTGATGTTTGTCTTTTTCTTAAAAGAGCATAAAATTCAAATTATGCTAGTTGAAAGAATATGAATCTGAGGTACAGACCAGAGAAGGGCTTTCAGTAGGAGATGAATCCTCTCAAGGGACATTGTGCTAAACACTATGCAGCAAAGACTTACCTGGCTGGGACTATCAGCAGGGCCCAGGCAGCACCATGAGAGAGGTGGAGTCAGAATCTGCGAGGGAGGCCCTCTCATCCTCTGCCCCATTTCCAACAGGACCAGAATTCAGTCTTCCCTCACTTATGCACCAGGTCTCATTCTAGATGCTGGATATATCAGTGAACAAAACAGATGAAGGCAAAGAATAGTAACTACATAATAAATAAGTCATGATGTAGGCTGTCTGTAGGTGCAGGGAGAGCAGGTAAGGTGGCTGAGAGAGCTATGCCAGGGAACAGGGAGTGTGTCGTTAATTAGGATGAGCAGAATAGGCCTCACTGGGAAGCTCACGTTTGAGCAGTGACCTGAGGGAAGTGAGGGAGGAGAAGGAGGGAGGGAGAGGAGAGAGGTAGCCATTTGGAGGATGTGCAGGGAAGAGCAGTCAGGTAGAGGGGAGAACCAGTGGGAAGGATCAAAGCAGCACACCTGCTGTGTCACAGAACTGCAGGGAGCTGTGTGTGGCTGAAGCCGGAGAGCAGGGGGGCAGGGTGGCAGGAGCCAGAGCAGAGGCGCACAGAAGGGCCAGGTCACATGAGGCTTTCAGGCCTTGCAAGAATGTCGGATTTGATTCTGAGTAGAAGGAGGAGCCTTGCAGGGTTTGGAGCTGAGGACCCTCATGGTCTGATTCATGTTTAAAAAGGGTCAGTCTAGCTTCTGGGCTGATAACAGAGGTGGGCTGCAAGAGTTGAGGCAGGGAGCCTGACAGGCATTTAGAGCAGTGATCCTGGCAAGAGACAAAGGTGTCATCGACACCTTGGCAGCAGTGGGGGTTGTGAGAAGTGGTTGGATCCCTCCCTCTGCCCCCATCTCACCCTTGTTTCCATAAACGCTGCTCCTCCACTCAGCAGAGCCAGCAGAAACAGGAGAAAAGAGAAAAATCTTGATATTCTTGTGCAATGGAGGCTGTAAAATTGGCAAGATGTGAGTGGACTTGGGGATTGATCATCTTTGTAGGGTTAAGTAGTATGTCCAAGGAAGTAGGAGAAGTCAGGATATCAAAAAAGGAAAGGAGTAAAAACAAGACCTCAAGAAGAGAGGGTTGGGGTCTGAGAGGAGAAAGAGAAGAATCTACATGGGAAACCCCTAAATATCTAGGCCTCGTTGTTAGGTGCAAAGGAAAGAATGAGCGAAACGTCCAACCCTTCTCTTGATTCTTTGACCTTTGGACAAGGGTTCTTAATGGGTGACTTGGCCCCTCAGGGGACATTGTTCTGACTGGGGGAAGGGAGTGCTACTGGCATCTACCAGGTGGCAGAGGCCAGGGACACTCCTGAACATCCTCCAGTGCCCAGGACAGCCCTTCACGAGGAGCTCTCTGGCTCAAGGTGTCAGCAGTGCTCTGGCTGAGAAACCTGCTTCACACCCGTCAACTGACCCTTGTGTTACCAACTGGTCTTGTTATTCTCACCATCTAGTGTATTTATATCATTTCAGGGGAAGGCAGATGAATGGTTTGAGGAAAGGGAGGGCTGGGGACTCTCCTCTGCAGTCATTGGTGCACCCAGTGGAAGATGTTCGACTCTCCTGACCTCCGCACTCTGAGCCCCACGCCTGCCCTCAGCACCAAGGCTGCCAGGCGGCTGGACGTACTCATGAGACACAAGAAGTAAAGTAAGAGAGGTGCAGGTTACACTTTCCTGACACTCGGAATGATCCTGATATTGGTTATTTTTGAAAACTAGCTCACAAAATCTGCTGAACTTATTATGTGGTCAAAATATTATTGTAATTAGATTGTGGATTAATAGCTGTGGTGTGGGTTTAAAAAAAAAATCTGAGAAATAACTCAAAACCCTAAGCAGCACAACATGGATGCTATGGAGAAACGTATTCCAAGTCAAACACGGCATCAGTGCCGCAGAATGTGACGCTGAAGAAACCGTTGGGTACTCTGTTCCACAACCCCCTTCCCAGACCCACTTCACACACACCTTGAAGTCAATGGCTGTTCGGTACAAGGGTCTCCAAAGTAGGGTGTGGCATCCCCAGGGGTGAGCATAACATATTTCTATTTATTTATCTTAAACAATAAGTGAGGGATTAAAATTCACCATTAACATAAGGATTGATACTGGTTTCTTCGCTTGGTCCAAGTGTCTGAGGTTTGTATAGCCTGCAGTCTGCAGGGTTTCACAAAACAGAGGTGTTAATGGTAGCATCTACCAGCACTAGTTCATTTTTAGTATGTTCTGACATTTTTCTAGTTTACATGTGCCTGTGACCATAAGATTCTTTTGCATGACACAGAGGTTCCCTTGTTACCTCATGGCAATTTACTTAAAAGAGCTGTTGAATTTTAAAATGAGTTGCTTTCTTCTATTAAAACATGAGCTGTCCAGAATTGTTCACCACTGATACCATGACAAGTGGCTAATAGTAAGCTAGTTCAACATTTTAAAAATATTGACACACTTATTTTATTTAAAAATTTCTTATCTGTACCATTATAAAATTAGAGATAATTTTTTATTATGTTAAAAATCTTTCAGACAGAGTTTTAGTGGATTTTTGAATCCATTTTATCAAAAAATAAAAAGTCTAGCACCTTCCAAATTGTGAGAAAAATGGATTGATACCAGAGAAGATGGAAATTTAATAGCCAAATTTTAACCAAAAAAAGTTTTTATATATTTGTGAACGGGACTGAAAAATCAGAGCACTGTATTTATTATAAACTCAGTCAATAACTTTCAATTATGTCTTTGTAAGATATCTTTTTAGCTTGATAGTCATTAAAATCAAGTAATGAATTCAATTGCAGTTATAACCCAGAACTTAGAATCACTATATCACTAAGGACAAAACTCACACAAAAAACAATTACAGAGTTCTGGTAGATTGTTTATAAAATAGCTGCATAATTCCCTCTGGGAATCAATGCCTTTGGCATATTCTCTTCCCACACTGACGTGGGCCTTGGTCATATGATTTACTTTGGTAAAGGGATCACTAGCAAATATGATGCAAACAGGCTTGAAAACATGCTTACATAAATTCAAACAATAATAAGATATTACTACACCCCTACTAAAATAACTAAAATCCAAAACACTGACAACATAAAATGCTGGCAAGGATGTAGAGCAACAGGAAACTGCTGTTCATTGCTGATGCAAATGCAAAACAGTACAGTCACTTTGGAAGACAGTTTGGCAGTTTCTTACAAAACTAAACATAATCTTACCAGATGATCTAGAGTCACACTACTTGCTATTTACTGGTGAGTTGAAAACTTAGGTCCACACAAAAGTCTGGATGTGAATGTTTATGGCAACTTTACTTCAATAGTGATTGGATCAACAAACTATGGAACATTATAAAATGTAATATTATTCAGTCATAAAAAGAAAAGTGTTATCAGTCATGAAAAACATGGAAAAACCTTAAATACATAATGCTAAGCAAAAGAAGCAGTCTGAAAATGCTGCATACTATATGATTCCAACTATATGACATTCTGGAAAAGGCAAAATCATAGAGATAGTAAAAAGATCAGTCATTGCCAAGGGTGTAAGGGGAGAGAGAGAGGGATGAATAGATGGAGCTCAGGGTATTTTAGCAGAACTATTACATATAATACTGTAATGCGGGGGCATTTGGCAAACTGCATAGAACTACACAACAGGAAGAGTGAACTCTAATGTAAACTACAAGTTTTAGTTAATAATAATGTATTGAGATTGGTTCATCAATTGTAACAAAAGTACCACACTAACATAAGGTGTTCCTGAAGGGGAAACTGTATGTGGAGGCGGTAGGTGTATGTAGAGAGTGGGTGTTTAAGTACTTTGCTTTCTCCTCAATTTTTTCTGTAAATATATAAATGCTCTAAAAATAAAATCTATTAATTTTTTTAAATGACTACACATTTGGGCTTGCCTCTCTTGCTGCCGGGGAGCCCTGGGACCATGTGAATAAGCTCAAGCTAGCCTGCTAGAAAGGCACATGGAGGAAAACCAAGTCATCTAGGCTGCCAGTTTCCATCTTTGACCATTCTGGCCCATCCAACCCCAGCTGGGTTGCCAGCTGACTGCAATCACTTGAATGAACTTAGATGTGAGCAGCATATGAACCTCCCAGAGGAGCCCAGCTCAAGTTTCTGACCCACGGAATTGTGAGCTAATAAATGATAGTTGTTTTAAGTCACTAAGTTTTGGGGTGCTTTGTTATATAGCAAATGCTAACTGATGCAGAAGTATATTCAATAATAATGTTTATAGTGAAAGTAAATGCATTCTTTTCCATTAAGAAAATATGCTATTATTATAAAAGTATGATTTATTTTACTCATACTTCATCTTTTAAAAAATATTGTATTTGGGCATAATAGATGCACATTATATAAATTCACATATATAATAATAAATTAATATACATATCCATGTTTTATAATAGAAGTGAATAACCAAAACACTTAGAAGAACACCTCATGCTGGAGATAAGGGACTCTGGAGAACCAGGAAATTCTTTTCCCTCTTTACGTCCTAGGAGTGCTCCTCCTCCCTACTAATCCTTTTGTGTCTTCAGCCATTTCTTAAATATGAGATAGTAAGACAGGTGAGTATAATCCAGAGTGACTTGCAATTATTTATGCCAAACAGAACTTAAGCTAATGAATAAAAATAAAGTCTACTTAAAATGTCTACTTAAACTTGTGTTTTAAAAAAACAAACCTAGTTGTCTTTATATTTGTAAATCTGTTACTGATTCTAACCTGATGTGAAAATTAGTATGATGAAGTCCTTGATGTGAACTGCAATTTTTTCAAGTGCAGTCCCCAAAGCAGTAAGATGTGTAACTTGAGTGACATCAATTTTTATATCCAATTAACATCACTATTCTTCTAAAGAATTCTTACTCACTTGGCTGTTTCTCCTCTTACAGAAATATATTGAATTAAAAAACATCAATCTCTGCATAAGCAAAGTTGGTGTTAATTCTATCTGTTAAATAAACTATGAGTATCATCTTCCAACATCAACCATAAATTGATCTATTCTTTTCAAGCAAAAATGCTTATTTTGCCATAAGCAAGAGTACTGGGATATTGTTGCTTTAATCCCAATGTACTTCATTTAGATGAGGGGCATCTACTTCTCCCATTCTTATTTTACAGATGGAAATACAGAAGTACTCCAGTGAAAAAGGATTTATCCAAACCTCACAATGAGTGGATAGTAGGTTGCACAAATGGAACCTGTGCTGCTATGCTGTTTAGATTTCTCTCATGTATAATACCTTCCACATCCGATATTATAGCAACAAAGAATGGTAATATATTATTTTATTCAATTGGTTTTTAAATTTAATTTCTATGTAGAATGTATACTGTTGCTTTAGAATTCAGGCATAATAAATTCAGCAATGAATGTCTATTGTGCCTTACAAATAATGACCATTTTGATAACCTTGATTCAAGGTGTGACACATGTTGTAATGAAGGTTATGTTAGGTTAATTATATTTCGTTGCAGGCATTGCAAATTAGATTGCTTATTTACAGCCATTTATTACAGTTAGAAAGTACTGTCATCAAATTTGATTTAGATGGATTTTATTGAGCAGTAGGGAGTTACTCTAATTGAAAAAGTTTCTATTTTAAAATATATGTATTCTATTTTCTGGGTTTGAACATGTAAGGCCTATACCTGCTACTCCTCTACTATTAATTCTTCCTGGAAGTACTTGATTTAATTAAATTGAGTAAAGAAACTTATACCCAGAACAGAAATTTCAAATTAGAAAGGTGCACGAATATCACAATTATCTGAAGAGATATAAATGTAGCAGTTATACATCAACCTATCTTCGGATAATACAATCGTCTACATTAAGTGATTTCATGTCTTCAAGTAAAGGCCCAAATCTTACATTGTCTCAAAGGGGTCAAGAGAACACATTTGTATGAGGACTAAGATCTTGACTTCATGAAAGTGTGTCAGGCCACATTGCTTCATTGCACACTGAGTATACAGCTTCTTATTTCCATCAGTATCTATTTGACACAACGTGCCTAAAAGTATACTGCGTCTTGTGCACAATGCAGTGCAGAATGGAGGCGGCAAATTTCAACGGAGCATCAGTTTTAACTGATCAGAAAGGCTCATTTGAATGGCATCACAGAAATCAGAAACAGACTCAGATCCAATACAAAACTAGTTACAAAGACTATTCTACTTCATATTTATTTTTCAAAGAGATGCTTTTTTGTGACATCAAAGGTCCTTCTTAACTTGAGTGTCCTACTGCTCCAGTCTCCTCTCTCATGACAGTCCACCTCTAAACCTGTGTTCCTGCTATAGTGCTTTCTCAGGTCATGACACATGCTGTAGACTGAATGTCATATGTTGAAACCTAATGCCCAGTGTGGTGGTATTTTGAGGCATCTTAATGTGACAACTTTGATAGGTAATCAGGTTATGAGGGCTCCCTGTGGGATTAGTGCCCTTATAAAAAAGATCCCAGAGAGCTCTCTCATCCCTTCTGCCATATGATGACACAGAAAACAAAACAAAACAAAAAAATAAAAGAACTGTCTATGAATAAGGAAGTGGGACCTCACCAGCCCCTGAATCTGCCGATGTCTTGCTCTGGGACTTTACAGCCTCCATAACTGTGAGAAATAAATTTCTGCTGTTTATAAGCCACCCAGTCCATGGCATTCTGTTATGGCAGCCCAAATGGACTAAATGCTTTATCTCACTGCTGAATCTCTATTCATAATATCCTTTTGGACAGAAATTCCTATTGCTCCCTCCTCACACTCTGCCTAAGGAATGTCTACTCATCTTACAACTCAACCTTCAGATAATCCATGAAAGCTTTTCTAAAACATTTCACTCTTCATATAAAAGAGAATTTACTGTTCCCTTGTATTAATTTTCTAGGGCTTCCATCAAAAAGTACCATAGATTGGGTGGCTTAAATAGCAAAAATTGCTTGTCTCACAGTTCTGGAGGCTAGAACCCCAAAATAAAGGTGTCAACAGGGTTGGTTCTTTCCAAGGACTGTTAGAGAAGAATCTGATACAACACTCTCTCCTTGGTTTGTAAATGGCCATCTTCTCCCTATGTCTCTTCACACTGCCTTCCCTCTATGTGTCTGTGTCCAAATTTACCCTTTTTATAAGAGCACCAGTCATATTGGATTAGGACCCCCTACTGACCCCGTTTTAAGCAGATTACCTTTATAAAGACCCTATCTCCAAAAAAGGTCACATTCAATGGTACTGAGGGTTAGGATGTTAACATATAATTTTGGGGGGACACAATTCAACCCATATTGTGGGTTGAAATAACACCCTATTTTATATCTTTTCCTCTATTTATATTGTAATAATTTCTTGCACTGGTGCTTGAGTTTTTGCCTGGCATCTTTCACTAGATCATAAGTGTTGTTGAAGTGGGAACCACATTTAATTTTTCTCTGTACTCTTGACCTATTATAACTCCTAGCACAAAAGGCTGATTTTTAAAGTCAGTTGGTTGATTTGCTGATTGAATGATGAATCAACAAAGATCCAAATGACAGTAGTAAAGCTTCTCCACTTAAAGCATAGGAAGAACTACAGAAATAAGTGTCTGGAATTCTACATTTACCTTTTTATAGGTTTATGTCTCTCACTAGACTACAGTTTCTTTGAGGATAGAAACTACATTTTATTCTTGATGTGACAGATAGCTTTAGTAGTTTATCTGCTATCCATCCAACTCTTCCTTTTTACAAACAGAAACTAATTTTTCTTGGGGAAGTCGATGTGTCTCAGACTCTCTTGCAAATAAATGAGGCTATGTGATGGAGTTCTGGCCAATGAGATGTAAGTGGAAGTGTGGAAGGGACTTCCAGGAAAAGAGGAGCTGGCCCAGTTGGCATCTTTTCTTGCCCCTTGTCATTTCCCTTTTTCCTATGCTCAATGCACAGCCAATGCTCAGAGATGAAGCAGCCATTCTGTAACAAAGTAAAGATGGCTAAGCAGAAGGATAGAAAATATCTTTACTTCAACTTCATTCTTGAAAGATGTTTTCTTAGTATAATATTGTAAGTTGACATTTATATTCTCTCAGCATGAAGAAATTATTTTTGACATTGTTGCTGTTAAGAGTTTAACCACTACTCTAATTGCTTTTTCTTTGTAGGTGGCTGTGTCTTCTTGCTGGCTATTTTTTAAAATCTCTTTTTTGTTTGGTGTTTTGCTTCACTGTACTGTGTTTAAATATGAATTTCTCTTGCTTATCATATTTGTGACTCATTGACCCTTTTGAACATGAGAAGTGGATTCCTTCAACATTTAAAAAATTCTCAACCTCTATCTCTTCAAATATTGTCTTTTTCTCATTATCTCTATTATTTCTCTCTGAAACTTTCATTAATGTAAATCAGATATTTCTATTCGATTGTACATGTCTTTAACCTCTCTTGACGTCTCTGAACTGTATTCTGTATAGCTTCTTTAGCTATATCTTCCAATTTACTAATTCTCTCTTTAGCTGCATCTGTCTTATCTGCTGTTTACATTGCCTTATTAATTTAAATTTGTATATCTATTAAGTCTAGAAGTTTTTAAAGTTCTCTATTGATTCTTTTACAAATATATTTGGTTCTTTTAAAATTTCTCATTCTCATTCATATTCTCAAGCTTTTCCTTTATTTCTTAAAACGTTAAATATGTTTTATCTTTAGTGTCTAATAATTCCAATAAATGAAGCATTTGCAAGTCTGATTCATCTGTTTATTGTTTCTTCTAGTTTTCATTCATGGTGTCATGTCTCCTTATGTGTTTTATAAATTTTGACTGTAGGGTGCTTATTTTTCTTATAACATTATTGGTGGGAATTCTTTGAGGTCTGGCTTGAAATTCCTGTAAGAATATTTGGATTTGTTTTGCTTACATAATATGACTAGAGACAATACTAACATGGAGTCCCTTTATATTCTTTACTTGATGTTTTTTGAGACACAAAGGCATCATGAATTAGATTGCAAACCCACATGAAGTCAGTTTTGTGGTTTTGAATTTTTGGGAGAGATTACCTTCATTCCCTACCCAGCACCCAGGTTGAGCCTGGCAAATTTTTTTGTTGTCTCTTCTGGATGGTGCTGTTACTTCTTGTTTATTGTTACACTGAAAGTGTAGCCCTTTGGATGCCAGCTTTTTTTCTATTGGCTTCTTCTCCTTACATAGACATTCAGTTTTACTCCTGACTTGTGTTTACCAAACAGTAGCTCAAAGTTTCCAGGATTCAGCAGAAAACCTCAGCAGAAAAGACAACTTTGGCAATCTCATGCTCCATAGGGTCTCTACTTTCACTTTGTTTTTGACCTTTGAGGATTCCTTCCTTAAAGCACCAGTTGATAGATTTGTTTTCCTCTAGTATTCTGGTTTTTTTCAACTAGAACATCATTCAAGGTTATCTATAAGCCATACCACCAGAAACAGAAATAAAAAACATTTGTTTATATTAGTGAAAAAATTGAAAATCTGAATATTTACTAATAAAAAATTGATGGTACATGGACATCATTAAATGTCATGAAATCATGAAAATAAATGTGGTTAGTATATATGTACTAACATAGAAATATATTTAACACATACTTTTAAATGAAAAAAGCTAGTTGCACAACAGTATACACAACACAACTCTGTTTATGTTTTAAAAAATGAGAAATGTATGTGTTTTTGTAAGAACACATATTTTTATTTATATGCACAGAAAAAGATCTAAGTGTATACTAAAAGGAATTTTATTTATATCTTTTTTTTACTTTTTAAATTGAGAATATATTCCTATACTACTTGAGTTTATTTAAAAGTAAACACAAATTTAAAGGATTAAATGAGATAAAGCATACAAAGTAGTTAGTACAATTCCTGACACATCATAAGAACTTAATACATTTTCACTTATATTATTATATCCATTTGAAAGTAAGAGTTATTGATACATTGTGGAGTATAGCATGATGTGATGTTGGTTTGTGATGCTCTACAAATCAATAGCAGACCTCATGCAGAAAACTATCTTTTAATGAAAAATATTGATCTTCTCTTAAACTGTTATATAAAGATCACTTGTTTCACTTGCTACTTTCAGATATTAATAGGTATTATTCCATAAAAAGTATCTGTGATCAAATGAGTTTTTAAAATGCTGGGTTATACAAAGGATAATAGTTTTTTGGTTTGTTTGTTTTTTTTTTTTTTTTTAACAACAGGAGTTGTCAGAGTTGCAAAATCCCAATATGCATTGTGAATCTCAAAGAGGGAGAGCTTGTATGAAACACTCCAAATTTATTGAACCCCAGAACCCTTTCTCTGAAGCATCCCCAGGGACTTCTTTTCCATGAAAAGCCTTCTTGGAAAAAAATCACTAGACCATAGTACAGATAACAGGTACTACAATATCCATTTACTGACACTGAACAAATTGTGAGTTTTTGTAGCCAGGTTGTCTTGATGCTTAATGGATAGTGCATTCTCTTTTGTCCTTTAATTAGTCTAGAACAGATTCCACGTACAAACACTGACTGGTTTTGTAAATGAAGGCAAGAGACCTTTCCTGCCTGTATCTCAGTGCACAGAATGCTTCTTTGGATTAGCATTGATTAATGGGTGGAAAATATGATGCTGTCTAGAGCTGCTTCTCGGCATCAAATATCTTAAAGCCAAACAAAAAGGCAGGCATGGAAAATAAGAGGAGACAAGAACAAGACCCCTGATGTCCTTGTTCCTGCTGACTGTTACCACACAACCAAGGACCCTGCTGATTGGGAAAAAATGCACTGCCATCTGTAATCGGATGAAAAAATATTTGTTGCACATGCTTGGACTGCATAAAGGAAAACTCAATGAGATCAGAGATATCAAAACAAAATATGCAATTTGTTAACTGTAAGCTACATAAATAAGCTATGTAAGTAATTAATGTATACATCATGCTAAATATCTCCTTCCCGGACCTTTTACATCTGCCAGTTGCACCACGTTTACAGAGAGCTGTTGTCTTGGCATTCTTCATCCTTTTGAAATATGCCATTCAAACTGGTAAGTTTGTTCTTAAAGCATCAACTAATCAAAGGGCAGTCATAGAGAAGAAAAGAAGACAGAACAATATCCCTGATATCCTTGTTCCTGCTGGCTGTTAGCACCCTTCTGATACAACCACCCCCAGGGCACAAACATTTTTGCTACAGGTGGTAGATTACAAAGAGAGAGAAATTGCAAGCTGAAGATGTAATTTAGACAGAAAGGAAGTGCTTCCATTTGTAACATTGGAGATTAGCAGAGTTTTGCTTCTATAGTAGTGCAACTGAGCTTGACTTAAATGATTTCCGATTGTGATGAAGAAGTGGGTCTTTACTTCTAAGAACTGTCTGAAAAACAGAGAACCCTCTCTGGAACATGATTTTTTAAAAAGCTCTATAGAAGGAAAAGATCTCTTTGGCAACATCAAAAAACTTTCTCATTCTAATCCATAAAGAAGTTGAATTGAAATGAATAGAAGCTCTTCCACTGCCTGAGATTTGTACCACTACTTTTTTCCCTCAATTATGTAGAAAGCAAAGAGGAATTTGAATTCTTTAATTCTTGAAGCATGAAAGTGGTAACTAAATACAGTATTTCCTGACTCTTGCCTCTGAATGGGTGTGGTGAGGTGAGTGCACGGGTGAGAAGGGGGTAGACAGATTACTGTCTGAGTCTAGGAAATTCTCCCCTCTGACAAGGCTGAATTGGATCCTTCTAATAATAATAAGTGACAGAGGCAGAAATATGTCTTCTATTGTCCTGTATTTGTTAAAATTATTCATCTGTGCTCTCTTGCTACCCATGAAAATGACAGTGAAAAATAGCTGTCTATTAACACAAAAGCAAACGTAATGCAGTAATGATGTTTGAAGCTTCCAGCAATGCTGAAGTTTTTAGAACTCGTTAATAATAAATTACCTGCAATGCCATGGACAGCTGATAACTCCTTTCTTTGGTAAGTAAAACTCTCCTTTATAAAGTAATAATACACTAAGTCATGTGACACAGTCTTCAGTAATTTTTTTAAAGCTATTTTACTTTAAAACCAGGGTTGCCAACATTGAATTCATTTTACAGATAGGAAAACTGAGGCTATTTTACCAAATGATTGTGTCAGAATGGATCAGAGTATTGAAATTGAGATCACTGGTTTAGTTCCAGATGTAAATAAAGCCTCTGGCATATTTCTTTGCATGACAGGCACAAGTACAGATCATTGGTTAATGAGTTGAGGCTGGAGTGGAGATGGGGTTCCATCAGCCACAAACTCTAGGTCACTTGTTTCATTCATCAAATTCAAGAACAAGAAACAATTAAAAGGTGGACTTGGGCCATATTTCTCTAAGTGTGATTTGGAGCCACCTGGGGAGTAAGCAAATGTTCTCTTAGAGGAAAGGAAACAAACACAAAGCTTGCAAACAGGAAGGCAAAACACTCTCAAGTCCAAGACCCTTGTTGATGAGCTCACAGGCTCAATCCTCAGTTATTAGTTTACAGGAGGGGTCCAAGGCAAATAGCAAGTTCGGACAACTGAACTTGCTTCCCTGAGATGCTTATGCTTTCCTCCTCTCATTTCCCTTAATTCTACTCAGCAATTATCCAAGAACCTGATGGGTTCCTCCTAATGACAGTGTCTGCAGGAATCCAAACGGGCCTAAGCACATCCAAAGCCCAGAGCCCAGGGAGAGGGACTTTATGCAGGACTGTTCTTCCCAGGGCTGTCACCTGAGACTTTCTCTTTGTGTGTGCCAAATCAGCCTGCTAGATAAAGGCTTGCTCACACTGCTGTCAGTTCTTTTCTCTGAATTCATAAGAAGATGAATTCTGAGATACAATTTGTGTGACTTTTAACTGGATGCTTCCTTGTGGGCCTTTGTTTCCTTATGGATAATGGGAGTGGGGAGGATTAAAATAGGTCAGGGTCCCAAATCACCTGACCTCCAGGGAGCCGTGACTACCTGGTGGCTTAGGTTCGTCCCTGCTTCAGAATTCGATGGTGCTTTTGTGTTAAGCAGCATTAATATTAGACAAAAGCCTGGTTCATTGACCACCCAGTTCCAGGTTAGATCTATATAGCCTGTTATTTTATAAATTCCTAAGGTTGTGATCCTCAGATACTTCAGAAATACAGAAAACCACAGACATTACAAGCTCCTGGACATGTACCACATGTCCTCCTCTGACAATTGAGTTACGGTTAATAGCTTGTGAAACAGTTGCAAATCATGTGTCTACTGCTATCTTCTTTGTATAGTTAGAAAACTCAGGATTCTATTCCAAGCAAGGAAGTAGATCTTCTCTCTAGTTCTCCAACTGGCAAAACTTTAGGCAGACTCAATAATAATGATTTGGAGAAAAACCTTGAAATTCAAGCTCTTTTCAAGTAGAACACATAATTTAAACCATCCTTACAATCCTCTTTCAAATCAGATATCATAACCAAATTTCTTATCAGACCTTATTAGATTGAAGTTCCATTTCTTCTTTTAAGCAATTAAAAGACATATAGGGCAGAAGGTAGGATAAATGTGTTGAACAAAAAGGGCCTGATACATCCTCATAAGGTTGTTGGCCAAAATTCCAAAAAATGCAGAAATACCCATGAACATATGTTCTTTCTTTTTTTTTTTTTTCTGGATATGAATTGACCTTGCACAGACTGTCATAGTCACTGTGTTCTATCTCATAGAAAAGATTTCAAAATGACCTGCCGATAGGATCTCAACCAGCTTAAGCAAAAGAAATGGCATCTCTCATTCTGGAGGTTTAACAGGAAATTGCTTTGCAAGAGTTGATCGGCCTCTCTTTTCATATGACACCTGATTCATATCCTTGACAGATTTAATTTTCAATGAAGGGAGAGCTCATTAGTGATTCTCAGAAATAGCCCTGTGTATTGAGAGCCAATTCTCCTAACTTGGCTTGCCCATCCTCACGCAGTATCTTCTAGAAAAGCAGCCCTGCCTCCTTGGTTGGCTTTTGACACCCAAAGCCAGGGGAGTTCCCTGACACATTTGGACTCTGACTAGGGTCAGCATCCAGCATCCTGCAAACACTCCTGGAAATATCAACAAATTTTCCATCTTCTCTCTTGTTTCCATTACTCCCTGGGAAGGTTCAAATTAGGCAAGCATCAATATTTTGATGTGGTAACATGATAAATAGCCACAGTCAGGGCTTGCAATTGCATTTTTGAAATGTCAGACTAAATGGGGTAAAACAAGCAAATAAAACCAACCAAAAACACCACAAAGAGAAAACCAATTAAGAACCCTGAGAAGAGGTCCTATGGCACAATCTCTAGCAGAAAAAAAAATCCTCAATCTCAACATGTACAAAACTCAATTTACAATCTTCCCTGCAAAACCTGGTCTGTGTTTCTTATCTCAGAAAATGGCATCATTACCAAACCCATTTGTACAAGCAAGGAACCAAGAAGACATCCTCGAAGACTCCCTTGCCCTCAGTCACCACGTAGAATCCTTCACCAATGCCTGTGGATTTTACTCCTTAAACACCTCTTGAGTCTGACTCCTCTCCATCTCGACTGTTATCATCATCGCCCCCCATCTCTAGTCACTGATGAAAATGGCCGGGCTGTCTAGCCTCTTCTATGGACACTGACCTTCTACATTCCATTCTCCTGCCACAGCTAGAAGAACCTTTTCCAAACATAAATCCAATAATAACATGGCTCTCTGAATAAAGTCCAAGACCTGTAATGGCCAACACAATTCTGAATGTTCTAGCCTCACCCACCTCTCCAGCTTGGTTTTGAGCCAGTTTCCTTCATGCACTGTGCCTCAGTCACTTGCACCTCCTTCCGGTTCTTCAAACTCATATGCTTCCACCTACCACAGGATCTTTGTGGGTGACTTGCTGCCCAATATCTAATGCTCTTTGGTCCACATTTCCACCTCCACTTACATAATTAATGGTTGTTCATCCTTCAGAGCTGAGATACTGTCACTTTCTCAGAAGGACCTTTTGTGATTCCCTCAGTCCAGCTCATGTTCAATGTCATAAAACTGTGTTGTGTTCCTTCAGAGCACACAGCTAACTTGCAATTTCACATTGACTCATGTGCTTATATGATCACTCCCTGTGTCCTGTACTCTAATGCAAGTTCAATGTAGGCAGGAACCATGTCTGAATTTGTTCTTCATTGTATTTTGTTTGTTTCTTTGTTCTACTAGTTTCTGTGAGAATTATGCTTAAAAATGTCCACTGTGATTGTGGATTTGCCTATTTCTCCTTTAATTCTTTTTTTCTTTGTATATTCTGAAGCTACATTATTAAACAGAACAAATTTAAGACTATTTTATCGTCCTAGTGGATTGACCCTTTCATCATTTTAAAGAATCCCTATTTGACTTAGAATTTACTTTGTTTGATATTGGTCTAACTATTAATATCACAGCTTTCTTTTAGTTAGGTTTTGCATGGGGTATCTTTCTCCATTCTTTTATATTCATTTTTTCTGTATCTTTGTATTTAAGATACTTCTCTTGTAAACATTGTATTATTGGGTGGTGCTATGTTTTAATATAGTCAGACCAGATAAATTTTAAAAATTGTTTACATTTAATATAATTGCTGAAACACTTGGATTTTTGACAATTTTTTCCTGTTTTGTTCCATTCATTCTCTGTTCCTTTTTTTTTCATACCTTCTTTTGGGATCAATTATATTTTACCACTCCATTTTTTCACATCTTGGGAGTTACATAATCTTTTGACTTCCTTTTAGAGGTTACTTTAGAGATTCAATGTGCACCCTGCATTGATAAAAGTATAATATAAATTCATATTTTTATCAATTCTTTTACAATGAAAGCACATTTGAACACTTTGACTTTAGTTCTCTTCTTTCTTTTATGCTACCATTGTCATGTATTTTAATTCTGCATATATTTAAAACCCTATGAGAAATTACTAGTGTTGGTTTATATAATCAATATTTATTTACATCTACTTAAATATGTATTATTCTTTTAATATTCATTCTTTCCTATATATATATATATATATATATTTTTTTTTTTTTTTTTTTTGCTGTCACTCAACATTACTTTTCTTCTCCCTGAAGATCTCACTTGTGTATTTACGTTGAGCAAGTATTGGTGGAAAATTCTTCCAGAAAACACAGCATCCAAAACTCTGGATCCAACTGAAAATTTGCTAGAAACACAGAGAAGAGAGGACTTGTACCATGATTTTAAGATTAACAAAATCCAGACTTAAGGAATTTTATAGGTTAAATAGCCCTACATCTTCTAAGGAGAAGGAAGGAATAGAGGAAGTTCTAGTGGATTTAAAGAGACTTACGTCAAATATCAAACATTTTTTAGTGGGCAAGACTATAGTGTCTAAGCATGCATATCTAGGTGAGAAAATGATAAACACAAGAATGAAATTACAATAAAAGTATAACAAAAGGGTAAAGGCAGTGCATTAGGATCAGGGTAATACATGAGGAAAGCTTTCTAAGTGGCTGGGAAAGTTCTATTTTTTAATGGTAGTTACTTGCTTAAGATAGTTCATTAAGCTATACATTTGTTTTGGGTGGTTTCTTTGCTGTATTTTATTTTATAATAAAAAGACACAAAATTTTAAACAATTTAAAAATCAGTAAAATTTAGGTTCAGTATTGAGGGACATTTTTTATAATCCTAGTTTGGCAGATTATTTTATACCTTAAAATGGTATACCATTGTCTTTAATGTCCATAATTTTTATTAAAAATTCAGCTGTCAGCCTTATCATTCATCTTGAAGATAACATGTCTTTTCCCCCCTACCTGCTTTTAACATTTTTATCTTTGTTTTTGGTTTTCAACAATTTTATTATGGTGTACCTTGCTGGAGATTACTTGTATTTGTCTATCATTGGATTCATAGAGTTTCTTCTGTCTGTGGCTTGATGGTTTTTATCAGTTTGGGAAAAGTCTCTTAAAGTATTGCTTCTTCCTATTCTTTCCCTTTTTCCTCTTCTGGCACTACAATGTCTCAAATATCTCTTGCCCTCTTTTTCTCTTGCTTGTATCCCTTTTTCTCTTTGTGGTTCAGTCTGGATATTTTCTACTGACCTACACTCTTATTCATTATTTCTCTCTTCAGCTATGTCCAATTTAATTCATTTATTGAATTTTAAATTTTATTGATTGTATTTTAGTTCTAGAATTTTCTTCCTATTCTTTTTATAGATTCCATTTTTCTGTTGAAATTCTCCATTTTGTCATCAACCTTCATTGACATATCTAACACAGTATTTCAAGTATTTAACACAGTATTTAAAGTATGTGTCTGGTAATTCCAGTATCAATATAGTGTCTGTATCCTCTAAGGATCTGTTTCTATTGTCTCCAAATGATTTTGGTCATTTGGCTTGTCTCTCAATATGCTAGAATATTTTTAATTGAATGCCAGACCTTATTATATGAAAAATTATAGAGATTGTTTAAGACTCTGAATGATACTATCTTTCTTAGTAGATGATAGTGCAGGCAGTTAAACTAGGCAAGTCTCCTTAACCCAACCGAGCTTAAGCTGCTGTTAGTTTTTGTGAGAGCTAGTCTATACCTAATTTGCCTTTATGCTTAAAGCATTGCCTTTTAGTAGTCCCAGCTGAAAGTCTAGAGTGTCTCTCAGTGCCCCTCCTCCTTATTGGACCATGAACTCCAGTTTTGCCCATGAGTTTGCTGAAAACCATCTTCTGCTCTTATGAGTGGGCAAATGCTTCAAGGAGAAAGCAGAGCTGCATTTTTGATCTTAGTTTGTTGGTTTATCCTCCCTTTGGAATTTTGTCTACCTAATGCCCTTGCTGCCTTGGTAGCTCTATATTCCTTCAAATAGATTTATTTTAAATATATCATCCATTTGTTCCCCAGTTGTTCTTTGTGAAAGGATCTGTCTCATAGAAACTAGTCTGTTATGATTGTAAAAAAAAAAAAAGTCTATCTTTAAATATCTACTATTTATCGATCATTTATGCAGAGGCCCTTAATTTTCTCAAAGTACTCTGAGTTCTTTTCTTTACAGAACTCTCTGCAGTTTATAATTAATTATTTTTATGTTTCTTTGTTTGACATCCATTTCCCTCTTACAGTGTAAACTCAGGTCATATCTGTTTTGCTCACCATTGAATCCTTGATATCTAGTCCAGATGAGGCACTCAATAAATATTTCTAATAAATGAATGTAGGCTCTTGGTCTAAGTATTTTATATACTTTATGTCATTTAATCCATTCTATAACCATATGGAGCAGGTATTATTATCCTGTTTTAGAGAAGAGATAACAGAAAATTAGAGAGGCAAGTAACTTCCCAAGGTTACTATATATTAAATGTTCTGTAAAGCTCCTCTTCCTGGACACTTAATCCTTATGCTTTTGCAACCTGTACATGCAGCCAGCTTTTTATTTTTCAATATGCAGGATATAAGCTATGCTTCAGTTCCTTCTCTTCATTTTCCTCGTCTTTCTTTTTTCATATTTCACATCTTGCATTTTGAGGCCGTCAATGCTCATAGGCATTTCATTAGTGCATGAACTGGAAAAATAAATGACAATGAAGCTCACATAGCTGAGCAAGGTGTCTATGCACCAACACACTCCTCTCCCCTCGTGGCACAGTGGACAGCTTTGGGACTTGGAGTCGTCCATTAAGAACTTTTACAATTTTATTTCATTTTAAATAAACTTTATTGTTTAGAGAAGTTTTAGGTTCACAGCAAAAATGAGCAGAAAGACAGAGAGTTCCCACATACCACCCCCCCACACACATACAGAGTGGCACATTTGTTACCATAGATGAACCCACATTGACTCATTCATTTTTATGCTGTAGGAAACCATCTGGGATTGTGTGTTTGCCCGGTTTCAGCTACCTTGTGTTAAGAGTCCTCTTTTGACCTACAGTTAAAACAACAAAGTCTCTGCTTCTTTGTCAGCACTTATTCTGTTCTTCACATGCTGAAGTGAAGTTCACTTACCCCTGAACTTTGGCCGTTCTAGCACATTGCAGTGTTTGCATGCTCAAAACCAGGCAATTAACTTTAATAGCGCATTCTTTCAAGGAAATCAGGTACAATCTCTGAAAGCCATAAATGATCACATTGTCACGTTGCGTCTGAAATCCTTGTGATGCTGCTCACACTCGCGGTGCTCGCTCCTCCTGCCCACAGGCCAGGGTCTGGCGCGGATCCCACCGCAGCTGCGAAGCCTGTCCTAACAAGCTCCAACCCACAACAGTTTTTTTCCCTCTTTGGCACCATAACTGGCACTAAACTCTCCCAGGGAAAATCATTAACCCTCTCTGAGCTTCAAGTCTCTCATTTGAAAATGTGGATCAAAGCACTTCCTAAGAAGCTTGTAGATAAATTTAAATGTGTCCAAACCTGTCCATGCGAGGCACATGGTAGATCCACAGTAAACATCAGAACCCTCTCTCCTTACCTGCTCCAGGAAGTTTGTCTGGAGGACAGGTCACAGTGCGGGAGACAAAATTATAACACTCTATAAAAATGTGCTTGGGCACACATTATAGCAAAGAGAACAATAGCTCAGTGATATCAAGTCTTTTCTGGGTTTGTAAAGACAGGGAACCCAGAAGTTGCCAGAGCAGGGCAACTAAAGGACAGTGGGGATTCCAGTGAAAAGTCAAGGAAAACGTGGGAACGGGCACCATCTGGCCTGAGGGTAGCTTATTAATCTCCATCCATTTATGAGCAAAGGGAAATGGAGCAAAAAATGATCGTTCATCAAGACAGATAGCCATGTGCTTGTCTAAGTGGAGACTGAGCTTCCAGCTGCAGCAGACCGAGGACGTGCATAGGATTTGGACAGACATCAAGGCGGAAGAGAATGGTTTCTGTGGGGAGGGGCGGGGGGTTCAGAGAGATCTATGGCCCTAAGCACAAAATGAAGGTCCTTTAACACTATCACAGGACAACGAGACAATCAGGAAACCCACTTGACAGCGGTGCAGTCCCTGAAAGTGAGGAGGAATCTGAGAGTAAGGCTCTTTGAATGTCTGGATGAGGAGGATGGAATTTTTCCTGCCATCTGTGAGGAGCCATTAGGAAAGCTTGAGCTGGCACGTCACATGATCACTGAGACACCTGAACAGCACAAACTGCAGGGGAAAGAGGCTGGAGGAGAGAGAACAAGGGCAAAGTTCTCACAACAGTCCTGGCATGAGCTACGAAGGCCTCACCCCAGATGGCAGCAGTGGGAATGGGCCAGAAGGGATTCAAGTTCAAGCCCTGTCTTCTGAAATATTTCTGTGGCCTCCACTTCTTCTGGATTCTTTCCCAACACCACTATATGGCAGACTACAGGTGTTTCCATATTTTTTTTTAAGTTGATGAGCATTAAAAAATCTTTTTAAAATTAAAAAAGAAATAATAAAACGGACCAGTTAGTGCACTGATCCGCAATCCCCAGAAATCAGCATTTTGAACTGGTAGGAACATAGTGATCCTTGAACCCCTGTTCAGGAACATTTCAAAAACTCCTCAGAAATTGGCCTGGGGTGGTGATGGTTAAGGAGGAGGTGGGCATAGAAGAAATGTTAGATATTGGGTGACTGGAAACTGGGCTTTCGCAGTTCCAGACACACATTTAAAGATGAGGAGGAAGCAAGGAAATCCCAAAGGTCAAGAGAATCTCAGGAAAAGCAGGGGTGCTGCAGTGGGCCACGCTGATGTACCGGAGGGGTCCCTGAGCTTCACAGACATTGCCAAGGATCCCAAATGGCAGAATCAATTATGTAACTGGGTGGCTCTTGGTACAGCCTGAGATTGGAGCCTTTTCTCGAGTAGCAGTGGAGGGGCTGACTCACCCCACCCTCTCATCTCCCCATGGAGGCCTGTCCCAGACATTTCCAGAATGGTGAGGGAGGATTCTGCTTAGTAGCTGGCCCACCTGGGGACTTTGCCCCTGACGTCACTCTCTTTAGACCCAAATACCAGTTCTCAAGGGAACCATAAAGCACGGCTACCGTTTGTTGAGACGCCTTCTGTGCCAAGCCCTAAGTGTCCTGCTGCTGTCATCTCACCCTGTTCTCACACTAAAGTGGATTCAGGGATGTCCTCAGTCCTGCTTTATATATAAACACCGTACAGCTCAGAGACCTGCAGTCACAGTCCCAGATCCTAAGTGGCAGAGGCAGGACTGAAATCCAGCCAGGCCTCCCTCCAGGGACTTATTTGTCTGCCCTGTTAGGACATTTAGTATTATGAAACGATGCTGACCAAGGGGGGAAAGACAGCTTTCTGCAGGCCTGTGCTTTGGGCATTGCTGGCCTTATCTGAGTCTCGTTTACTGTCCAAAACACCACACTCCTCCCACCGCACGGCCGCCTCTACCCGTGCCTTCTTGGGAAAAGCTCTTTGGTGTGGCTGGCTGGACTTTAGAACTGCATGTTTCTGTTGAAGGAAAAAAAAAAAAATCTGGGTTAGGAATTTAGTTGCACTTGGACTCAGCCCTTTAGCCTGAATGTAGAGAAGGAAGTCTAAGTGCCTGGAATCTGGAGAAGGAAGTTTCTGGAGCTAAGCCAGGGTGACCTTTCAACAAGGAACACTCTTCTTGAGGCAAAGGATGAAATCTCTGCTCCTTTGCTGAGGCTGCCCGTCCACTTAGAAAACCATCTCCCCACTGTCCACCTGGGGACCCCTGCTAGGCATTTGGGAAATCTCAAGTCAGGAATTGTCCCTCCAGGAAACCGACCCTCTCACCTCCCGACTGGGCCCAGGGCCCCTCCTGTGTTCCCACCACATCCATGTGTCTCCTGTGTTACACTGTGAGCTCCTTAGGGTCAGGAACGGGTTTTATGGCTCTAAGAACCCCCAGGGGTATAAACCCTTCATAACAGCTGGTGAATAAATGAATGCGGGTGGCCAGGCCACGCCATCGTGGGGAGTGTAAGAGTAGAGTTTACATCTGGAACACAGAGGGGGCTGGACACCTCCCACCCCAGACTCCAGAGACTTCTCCCCTCCTTCCCTCACCCTCAGAGTCTGACCCGTTCACAGCCACTTGCAGTGATGAGCCCAGTAATGCCTCGGGAGGTTCACCTTTGTCTGTGAAGTGGGAGGCCTCAGAGGAGTTCAGTGCCTTGATTTGGGGCCAAGCTTCATTCTGGAAGGCTGAGAGCTGAGGGCCCTGTCCTGGGGGGCTCCCAGCAGGGAGGAAGGAAAGCGCAGCTTCGGAATCCTCCTCTATTATATTAATATTTACTGTAGATAGTTAAGGCCAAGGTGCTCGTGGTTGGGGAAATAAGAATCAGAAGAGGGTGCTTCCTTCCCATTCGATAGTCTGTGACAATCCACGTGACTTTCTTGAGCTAACCCCAGTGTTTTAGAAGTATGGGTTAGAGGTCACCTAGAGAACCCGGAGCCAGCCCTGAGCTGACAGCACAGGGCGAGAAGGCAGAAATCTCCCTGCAATATGACGAAGCACAGGGTAACCGAGCATGCGTGGGGCTGCCTGCCCCAGCCAGGCCAGGCCCTGTTCAACCTCCTGCCGGGGGTCTCCTCTATGCCACCCCCGGGGCTGCACAGAGGCCAGGCCCCACCACAGTCATGACGGCCTGTTGTCTGCCCACTGGGAACCCTCACCGTCAGGCAAGCCCCACACCGCACAGCTGGCTCAGGGTTGGCATGGCACCTCCACTCACAAAGCTCCTGGGTCCCTGGGGGACCCAGGCACCCTGGCCCCCCTTTCCCCCTCCATGTGCTGTCCCTGTTTACTCTTTACACAAAAATCCACTAACAGTGCGGGAAGCAAATTGGAAGCAGGGGGTTGGCGGCCAGACAGACCCAAGGTTAAAGTCCGTGATCTTACACTTATGCAAGCTGTTTGTTCTCCCTGGTCCCTGTTCTCTTTATCTATACAAGGAAGCTAAAAGTCCCTCTCTCCCAGGTTGCAGTGGTGATGAAAGCCGTGGTTCTCAACCCTGGCTGCACGTTAGAATTCCCTGCGGAGCCTCAAAATGCCAATGTCTGGGCCCCACCCAGGCCAATGACATCAGTCTCTGGGGGGTGCGCCCAGGCATCAGTATTTTAAAACTACCCAGGTGATTCATAAGTGCACCCTAGGCTGTGACCCCTGCATGAGAGTTCATGTAGATGACCTGAATGACACACTGCCTTCAGAATAGAATATACCATTTGTAAATGATACCAATGTGAGTAATATTGCTATTATGTTATTGCTGCTCTTAATCTTACTTCTGCCAAAAACGAAGTCTGGTTATGGGGCTGAAATATCCAAATTGTACTTAGCAGAGCACATATAAATGATGGTCACCGGCCTCCAAGCTTCTCAGTGAAATGATAACAAGGAGTGACTTGAAATTGCCCATCGGCGGTGAAGTCCCCAGCTCTTTGAGATCCGTGCTTGCGGTCCCTCGGTCTCTCCCGGCCCGTGGCGTGACCCTCGCTGCATTCAGCCTGGGGCTGCGCCAGTGGAAACATTGCGGGTTGAAGCCGGGTTCGCTCATTTCCAGCACTGGCCGTCTCCTGGGAGGCAGCTGTCAACTGATGCGTCCCCAGTTACCTTTGCTCTGCAGTAAACAGATGAGTCACAGTTGGCTCCAGCAGGTCCACTACGGAGCAGCCCTGGGCCATCCTGTCTGGTGGCTTAGGCTGCCCCTGGTGCCATAAAGTTGGGCTTGACACTCTTAAAAGTTATCTTTGTTTGCTGATGGTTTGGCGAGAAGGCCTGGCGTTGAGCTATTCCCAGCTGGTTAGGGCCCTGCTCTGACAAGCGATGCTGAGCGTGAGTGATTAGGGCAGCAGCCTGCAGGCCCCAGTAGGCAGTGGCTGCCCCAGGGGGTGTCGATGTCAGTGGAAACCCCCAAGCTCCACTTTAGATATCCATTCCCTTCTTTTTCCAGACTAAACCTGTGCTGGGTGTTGACAGCAGAAGGGTGGACTGTAGGTTGATGTTTCCACTTATGTTGGTTGGAGGGGCAGGCAGGGCTAGCTTTAGTTTTATGGCAAATATTTAAATACCTCTCAAATCTACCCACTTCTTTGCCTCAATCCTTCCCCACCCCGAGTCTCGGCCAGAATCAATAAGAGAAGTCACACTAGTGGCTGCTTCATGGCCATAGCCTCACCCCGGGATGTCCCATTCCCTCTTAGCTCACACAGCAGCCAGGACGATCCTTCCCGATGTCAGCTCGGACCACTCCACTCCCCCATTAGAGACCCTGCGGTGACTCCCGCACCCTCAGGATGAAGCCACACGCTCCGTGGTAGCCTGGCTGCAGGCAGGAGGCCTGCGCTCCTCTTTGCTGCGAGGTTCTTTCCCTTCTAGGTCTGGGAACCACAGTCCTCTACCCACCTGGGCGCTTTCTCAAGTGTAGCTGACTCTCGGAATCCTTGGGTGTTGAGCTTGAACTCTACTTACTTCCTTAGGGAAGTTTTCCTTCCTCCTCCTCCAAGCTCCTCACACAGGAACCCCTTGCATTCTGAGTTTCCCAACCTAACACTTCTCGGGCTTCTTTGTCACCCTTTGCATCTTCACAATTCAGGTTCCGTGAAGGAGGGACCTCATCCACACACCCCGTGCCCATCCATAGTCTCAGCGCCAAGGTGGTGAATGCATTTCGCATGAGCCTCAAAAGCACTTGCCCACAGCAAGGTAACAGCAGTGGGGTCAACAAAAGAGGACGATGTCATGCACAGAAGCAGCAAGAAATGTCACCTGTTCACACAGCAATCAGGAACCAAATAGTTACCCATCTTGTGTAAGGTCCACAATAGTGGGCAAGGTCCCTGTCGTGTAAGGTACATGTTAGATCATTGTATCTACATGAAATATACACTCTATTGTTAATTGTCATTTCACCAAAGAATTTTGGTTAGTGGCTCAGAAGAAGCGGCACAGTAGCTGACAATGTTTTAGCTCCTATAGTATGCCAGGCACAACAACCTTATGAGGTAGGCCCTATTTTTACTCCCATTTTATGAATAAAGAAACTGAGGGACCTAGGAAATTAAATAATTTGCCCAGTGCCTTACAGCTGATCTGTTGAAACCATATCTGAAGCCGGGCACTGCTATTCCAGGGCAGGCACCTATTATACTGTCTTGCTATGGAACCGCCTACCACCTTCCAGAATTTAGATTCTCCCACATTTGCAGGAAAATCGCATGGGCTGAGGCTGTGCAGTAAGTTTTATCTGCCCCTTTCAAGAGGTGGCGCTCCTGTTAGTGCCTCAGAACATAAAAGGGTGCGGTTTGATTTCTCACCTCTGTGCATTATTTCTTCAGAAAACAGTTTATTGCATAATCAGCGACCAAGTCATTGCGGCCCTGAAGTGATATAAGGGTGTTTCACTACATGTAGTGTAATCTTTAACTTCATGGAAAGGACCCAGGGCTCTACGGCTTCTCATCCTTTTGCAACCTGGAATCGTGCTGATCTGAATGAGCTCTGTGACTTGGGGGAAGTTGTTATCAATCAACGTTAACCACAAGTCCCCTTGGCAAATGGATCCAGGTGCCCTCAGAGTCTGGCCGTTTCCATGCCAGCCTCCTGGTCTGTAGAATTGACACAATGCTCCAACTCCCCAGTGTAAGTGAAGAGCACAATGGAAACACTATTTTTGGCCTTTCCACTTTAATTAAATTTCCTACAAGGAGCATCTGCTGGTTTTTCCTAGTTTTGCTGGTGCCTCTTGTATGATTAGTGCAGATCCGCTGAGCAGGGGCCTTAGCCTACTAATTGTTACAGGCACATAGACGCTGTGAGGGCTCAGCTGTCAGCAATATTGTGCTTATTACTATTTATTAGCTAGACGTCCTCTTCCGTATTTTGTAGGTCTTGTGTTCCTGAGTTATTGGAGTCATACTGGCTTCCAGTAGTAAAATCACTTGCTGTAGCTCTAAGCCTGGTGACAACTCTGTTGTGATTAACTCTCTCCCAACTTATTGGACCTCAGAAATAGATCATTCCATACAAGGAGTTCACAAATGCTACAAATATCTTCTCCTTTTGATAATAACATGCTCCTGTAAAGTATCATATGCACTTTCTCATTTAGTCTTCACAACATCCTTATGCATACTTGTTATTCTTGTGTCCATTTTAGAGAGGGAAATGCTGAACATACAGGGTTTGCTTGTGTGTTTTGTTTGTTTTTAAGTGGCCAACCTATCAAACGTCACACAGCCAGTAATTAGAAGACTGGGTTATAAACTCAGGCAACTGACTTCAAGCTTAACTCTTTTGTGATTAACTATTGTGCTGTGCTATTCTACTTTACATTCTTGTACTATTTTTAATTTGAGTCATTTTATCCATTATAGTTGTAGCCATGACTACTTTTTTATCAAAAATATGATCCTGAGTAATTAGGATGTATTTTCCAGCATCATTTACTTTCCATTACATATATTCTCCCAGCCCCAGCACACACAAAATTATGCACACATACACCCTGTATCCAGATTATAAACTTTAGTATGTTTTCTTTTTCATAAGATCAAATTTTTCTCTTTCTCATACACAATCGCCTTACCAATTCTTCCACGGTGCTCTAGAACCTATTACTTGTAAGCCTTTTTGGAAATTAGGGGCACCTTTTTGAGAAGAGAACAAGTCCCTGATCTATATGGAATTCCAGGAAAGGTACATACAGGGTCTGGAAGCTGGACAGCAAGTGCTTGTCTCTTCAAATAGGTCGAAGTGATGTCTGAAACTTCTTTGGACTGATGTCATTTCACCTGGAAAATTAACTACATGACACATTGGGTTGAATCAGCCCATCTATGCCTCTCTCAGAGCAGAAGCAGTGCAGAACGTCCCTTCTAAGATCCGTGGCAGGCTGTGACAATACCCGGACAGTTGTACACAATGGGAAAGCAACAGCAGGGAAAGCAGGAGTCCTGGGCCAAACCTCGGCCCCATGCCTTCCTAGTCTCGTGCCCCTAGGGGCATTACAACCTCTTTGAGTCTTGCTTTCGATTTCTTCTAAATGAGCCTGACAATACCTCTCCTCTCTCTTGACACCGCAAAAGGTAGGATGAGGTGGCCTTGGGAAAGTGGCCCCAGGATACGACAGGCCCTTGAGAAATGTGGAGTCTCAACCTGGCACCTCACTGAGGCTGACTTAAACACTCCGGGAAGCGTCCGAACATTTATTCTATAAGACAATTTGTTAACATGAGCACATTGCTAGATCTCAGACCCCCAGATTCCAGAGATATAGCAGAAATGAAGTTTCAGTCACTTCACAATGAAACAGCAAAGAAACTAAACAGAAAACAAGTGATTTGAAGACTCAGAGACACAGGGAAATAGTTTCTAAGAATCATTTTCTTTCTTCCCTTATAGATCTTAGATTTGGGGAATAGATTATTTAGATTCTTCCTTTTTCTAAAAGTTAATTTAACTAACTTTAAGGGTTGGACTGTTTAAGGTTACAAGGAGTGAGGATAGATAAAGGTCAACAATCATTTGACGACAGGACAAAAAAGTATAAATCACAGTAACTGTAACAGAACGAAATCCATCTTCCCCCCCTTTGGGACAATGACTATTATGTGGACAGAACCCAGAGAAAACACTTTACCAGTATTGTTTGCTGAAGAGAATTCCCGTAACTAAATCGAAAACATTATTTTTGTGGGCCTTCTCCCAAGGCATAGAAATAATTTTGTTATTACAGGCTCACCTTTCTAGAGAAGATTTTTGTGCGAGGATTTCATGAATGGTCATTTTTGTCTTTTAAGGATAAATGTTGATGAAGACATAGAGAAATCACGGAGAATCTTCAGGGCATGTATGAGCGAGACTCAGCACCTTCATGACCTCTTTCTTTTTCTTCTGAGAAATGGGAATCTCTCCTGTGTGTCTGTGCTATTGTACAGAAATGAAAATTTGCTTTCTGTCATGCTGGGTAGTGGAGTGGGCAGAGGTGGACCCATCACATTTGGTCTTCCAGCCATTTTCCCTCTTCCTCTCCCTGCAGAAACCCACCTGCAAACCACTGCTCCCAGTATTTCAGGATTCCAAAGAGTTATTTTTGTTATTAGTGGTTTGCAATTCACCAGAAGAAGGTGAAAGATGACTCTGTGGCTCTGTGGTTATTTAGCTTCTTGAGAATTGCTTACTTATGAAATACAGCAAGACGGGAGGAGGTGCTCTTGACAGTGAGAGAGACCCAGGATCAATGATTTTAATTAGCAGAAGCAGTGCTGACTGGCAAGCCCAGACGGCCACTTGAGACCACTAGAACTTCCCTCGCTGGTGCCTGTTTAAATGGTAGATGCTGGGTTGTGTGTTAGGTGTCGTTTTGCTTTTAGAAAAAAAGAGAGAAAAGCAACCAAAAATAATTCTGCTGGTATTCATTCATTCATTCATGAAATATGGATTGAGTGCGTAGCGATGGGCAAAGACCTGTGCTCATAGCTATGGCGATCAGAGCCACGCCCAGCGTGAGCAAGTGAGGCGCTCATCTCAGGGACACCATTTAAGGGGATGCAAAAAGAAAGCTCAAGAATCTAGATAAGTCACACCTTAATGCAATATTTAAAGAAAAATTTAAAAATTTTATTTTCTCAGTTTTAAATTGACAATAATTGTACATATTCATGGAATACATAGTGATATTCCACATACATAATGTATGGTGATCAAATTAGAGTAATTAGTACATCAATATAATATTTTAAGAAATCAAAATTAATGCAAAAACTATGATGAACAAAGTATCAAAATTTCTAATAAAGAAAGGTAAAAAGTGGTAAATGCAAGGAAAAGTGTTATGGATAAATGTCATATGTGATGAGAGAAAGGAGAATATATTTCTACATGGGAGTCACTGAAGGTTTTGGAAGAGGCTGTGTTTAAATAGGACCTTACTATTCTCTGGCTGGAGATTAATATAGAGAAGATTCCAGAAACCCAATCAAGACTGTAAGAAAGAAGCATTGCAATGTCAGAATAAGGGAAGGGAATTCACAGGCTACAAATGGGGAAGGTATGCCAGGTGTCGATGAAAGCGTGTGTTTATAGGGTGCAAAGCGTGTCTGGGAGCCTTCCCAAGGCAAAGGAGGGGGCCTTGCGGGGGCGGATCCATTTTACAACCACCTTATATAAACAAGACCCTTCTTTCCAGTTCTGCGGATGGAGATAGAAGCCAGTGTATGGAAACGACCGAATAAATCACACTTGTGAATGGTGAAGGAGGCGCCTTGTACCTAACAGGTATCTTCATTCACCGAGTTAATTCCTGCGGCAAAGACTGGTTTCTGGCCCGGCAAGCAGCGGTCGAGAGCCATGCCAGGGACAAAAATCCTGATGTAGAAAACCAAACTATTATAAGCCACAATTACATAAAAACGGGAGAAAGCATGAGTTCAGAATCTCCAACAAATTAATATCTGAGATAGACCCCGGGCTGAGCCAAAGCATTTGATTCTGTAATTCATTCAGGGCCCACCCTCTTTCCCCTGACCACCTTTAACGGGGGGTGGGGACCTGCGGCCTCAGGGCCACACGTGGCCTTCTGCAGCCTTGAGTGCAGCCTTTTGACTGAATCCAAAGTTAGGATTCGGTCGAGGGGCCCCACTGGGGATCTGGAGGGCCACACGTGGCCTTGAGGCCGTAGGATCCCCCACTGCTAGGAGGGTGCTGCCCTGCAGAGTGGAAAGGAGTGTCAGAAATAATTAGCAGGGATCACCTGATCCACAGAAAGTCTCGCCTGGACTGGTGGTGGGCAAGCCGCGGTATGGTCACCATAAGCAATTATTTTGTTCAGTTAATAAATAAACAGCACAAACCCTGCAGATGGAATTTTTCTAAAATTAGCTCACAGTCACATAATATTTAATTGGGAGGGAGAGAAATAAGCCACTTGAAGATGAAATCTATGGCATTTTATGCCCCCCAAAGACGTTCGCATTCCTTCTCCACGATGGATTTAACACATTGACTGCCACATTAGAAAAAAAATTTTTTTCTTGGGGCTACAGTGTTTTATTAGGAAAATAGAATAAAAACTTTGAAGACAAAACGATCCTTTCAAATTTCATGAAAAATTTGTTATCTTTTATTGTTTTCTGTGCATGAGTTATACGCAACTTGAAAAATAGTTCTCACAGCTCCCAGTGAAGAGACATGTGAGTTACATGTGCTTCATGAGGCCCCGGGCTCAAAGCTAGCATGAGTTAAATACAACTCATGTGGCAGCTAATGTGTTAAACCCGTATCATTAAAGCTTTTACCACACCCAGAGGCTCTACTGTCTCAGAAAACCAAGTGATCAAGTTACCAGATTATAATAACAATGTTTTTTAAGAATGAAAAATTTTGGTGCTCGCTTCGGCAGGACATATACTAGAATTAGAAGAATAGAAAGGTTAGATCTAAAGTGTATTGATTTATTTACTTTGAACAGAGCAATAGGAAATAATTTTTTATAGACTCAGAGGGGATGAGCACTGAAAGGCAGCGTGGACTTCACTTAGTCCAGCAGCTTTTAGACGCTTTATAGACGCCTTACAGCTGAGGAATCCTTTTCCAGGGGGGGCCGTCAGCTCCCCCAGTACATGAAAGAGACCAAAGGGAGCTGCCCTGGCCAGAGTGGGGGAAGGGCTAGAAACCTGAAATCACTGCTTTCCCCTAACCCCAAATAAACCAGATTATTAAAAAAAAAACAAAAACCTGAAGAAAAAAAAAAGTTCCCCAAGGAAGCAGGAGCCCAGCAAGTTTGGATGATATGCTCAAAGTCACACAGATGTAAGGGATGGGTTTGGGAAACAGCTCCAGACTCCAGGTTCCCAGCTGCTCCTGCTGTGCTCACAGATAGGATGCCAAATCCAAACAGAGCCTTTCCCAACATATGGCATTTGTGAGGCGCATTGCGGTGAGGACCCAAGGCCACTGGCCCCTGGGCCACCCTGAGGGGTAAGAGGGATTTTTCTCTCTGAACACGAGCTGGGAAGCTCTAGGCTATGTAGCTAGCCTGGCTTACTACTCCTGAGAAAGTCAAGAGAGGAAAAGACTTTGGCTTGATCATGTTCTCACTGTGCTCTCAGTGTGTATCATGCACTGTGTCCCTGTGCTTGCTCGTAGCAAGATCTGTGCACCTGGGACAGCAGAGCCTCCTGTCTAAGGCATATAGACAGGCGTGTTATTTTCATTCCACAAAATCCTCTTAGCTCCTGCTTGGCCAAGTCCCCCTCCTAAAGGCTGCGGTGGAAATGAAATTGAATGAGGTCATGAAATATGTATCTGACCAATGCTATCTAAGAAAGATCAACCAGGTGTCACTAGAGCATGGGCAAGGCTCCGTGGAGAAGGGACATCTGGACTGCCTCTTGAAAGTCAGTAAGATTTCAGCAAGCAGAGAAAAGGAGAAGGGCCGTCCAGGTAAGCAACCGGCTACGCGGAGTCATCAAGGTGGGGAAATTAAAGAGCTGCTAAGGGAAAAGTTTGCTCTGTGGTTTGCAAGAGAGCAGTGGCCATGAAGCGGTATGCCAGCAAGAGGGGACAGGCCGAGATAACGGAAGGCCTAGAGTGCGCACCAGGAGGCTGGACTTTACCCTGCCTTCATTCCCAGAGCAGGATACTAGACCCCGCTGGGGTACTCGGCACCATAGTAGGTGTTGGGGCTGCAAATGTCAAATTATAGTCTTGGAGGTGGGAAACAGATGTAAAGAAACAAATTGTTATCAGTATTAATATGGGAATCGGTATGAGAAAAAATAGGTAAGCCGTGGGTGGTTGTGGTCAACTCCATATGCAGTTTAAGAAAGCCTTTGGGAGAAGGCATTGAAGGTTTAAGAAACTGCACTGTTGGGCCAGGAACATGAGTAGAGTTGCATTTTAGCAAGGTCACCCCCACAGCATCATGTGGCATGGCTTGAAGAAGGGAGCAATTGGAGACAAGATTCCTATCTGGAAGTCATTGCATTGTCTGGAAAATGGACAACAAGGGTAATGGCAGCAGGGAAGGATTTGGCTGGTCCATGTGTCCACACAGGGAATGAGCGCATCGCACAGTAACTACCCACGGCGAAGTCCAGTTCCCATAACTAATGCTGGAGACCAAAGTTAGGTGGATTCTCTACCAGCTGCAGAGAAGTACCAACAAACACTGATGTATTCCAGATACTCAGACTCACAAAACTTCTCCCATCCCCATAATAATGAGCTGCCATATTATCCTCTCAATCTTAAATAAGTAACTCCTCTTTGTAAATACACCCCTTTTAAGTCCCTCTCCTGGTATTTCAACTAAGATCCTTTATCAACCCTTACATTCTTTGTTTCCAAAGTAGCTAAATCTTTCCAAAGTAGATTTATGGGGCTTACATATGTTCTTCACGTGGACGGAAGAACAGACCTTTCTGCCTCTGACCCCCACGGGTTTGCTATACTAAATGATAATAAATCCAATAAATCTTTCAATGAACCATTTATGCACCATGCCCTATCCGTACTATAGCTCAGAGATGAGCGGAAAAAGGTACTTTCAAGAAATTAATCTGAAGATCAGGGCCTCAAGGTAGAGGTGAAAGAAGCTTGGAGAAGCTGCTAGAACTGGGCAGACTCAAGAAAACGCCTTTTTCCTTCTCAATATGTGAGAGGAAGGTGATTCTGCTGATGGGGTGGGGAGGGTGGGCATGAGGCTTTACAGTATTTGGATCTGTACATATTCTTTGTGCCTGAAATGGTACAATTTGCACATAGTCACTCAAAAATATGTTTATGGAACTGAATTTCAAGGAAGCAGATTTCAGACGAACACCGGGAAAAACTTGGAGAAGGATGGATAGACAGTACCTTAAAGGATGGATATCATTTTGATAAGATGGGGGATGGATGAGCAGAGGGAAACTCAGGCACCAGTCACCATGTTTGGGCTGGGGCGGGGGGTACAGAGAGCAGAAGACAGGGTTGGAAATCTTTTTGGGATCAAATGGCAAAGTTTATTAGGGGCAAGGGTGAGCAGTTTGCATTGGGTCTGGGTAGCTACTTATTATTTTGTTACAATAAAATGGTAAGATTTAAATTATATTTTGGGGACAGTCATCTGGCAACAATGAAACATAAAGATTACAGGGGAAAGAGAAAAGGGTCAGGGAGATACGTTGACAGATAATTGTCCCAAAGGAAGGTCATAACTATCTGAACTAAGGATGGAGAAAAGTCAGCATGGGAAAAATAATAAAGTCAAAGAGAGGCGCTAAATGAGATGCAGGGCCTGGGTAACTCTAGGGAAGTTAGTTCTGCTGAAGGAGATACAACATGGAAAGGACCATCACACACACACACACACACACACACACACACACACACACACACACACAAAAGGTGGAAAATGAGAGGAAGGTGCAGAAGAATTGCTCATTTGGAAATGCGTGGAAATGGATACCTACCATGCCTGCTTCATCTAGATTTTAAACACGTCTGAGAAGCAGCTCTTTGGTATTTTGAAGCTGATTTATTACAAATAATGGTGGGAGTGCTGAAGGTAGCAAATAATGTACTATTTTATACAAATGGGTACGGATTCAAAGTTATGGCTCTAATAACTACCCGGTATCCACATGCATTGTGACAGGCCTTCTTAAGTGGGACAGGAGGAAGCAGAGATGTAGCAAATTTATCACAGCCCTGAGTACACCCATGGGAGTGTATCATCCATTAGAAGAAAACACATCCATTATTTCACATGTGAAAAGTAAGAGAATCACTGCTTTAAGAGATTAAGACCTGTGAATTTCTTTGAATAGTATCAAAGAATGTTGAGTGAACCAGTGAACAATTATCTGGTCTTATCGCAGGCCCTGGTCAGCTGCTCGGGCCTAAGCACCCTTTGTGCTCTCTTTGTCTGTCTGGCAATTACTTGGAGGTACCTGAAGTTCTACCTCTTTCTTACACACATGTAAATGAATGACTAGAGTCTTGTAACAACTCATCCTGGCCTGGAATTTGACTTAATCTGGGTCTGTCTTCAGTCATCAGGAACACAGGCTTTGGAGTCAAACAGTCCTAGGTTGGAAGCTTGGTGCTCCCCTCAGCAGCTGTGAGAACATGAGGAAGTTAACTAATCGCTCAGTGCCTCAGTTTCCTGATCTTCAAAAAGAGCGTGCGAGTACCACCCTCAGAAGTCGATTGTGGGGATTGGGAGGGATGATGGATGCTGAATATCCAACATGGTGCTGAAAATAGGAGGTTCTCATGAAGAAAGATCCTCTCCCACCTCCCAGCCCACCTCCAGAACTGCAATCACTAGCAGACTCTAAAACACAGGAGGACATGAACACTAACTTCCAATAAACCAGCCTTGCCCAAACTGCGTAAAAGGAAAAAAAAAGGAACTTTTGCTTTAGACATAGCTTTAAGGAGAAACATTGTTTCTCTTTCAACTAATACAAATATATTTAATATTTGAGATGTTGCCTAAATCCACTCAACACGGTTTTGAAAAATTCAAGCAGTAACAGACCAGAAATTGAGAATTACAGGCTTCTGCAGACATGCTAGTTCAGCTACACTACTTATCCCGTGGACTTTCTGCTCAGAGATTAACCGTAAGCGTTTCATTTCATTTCACACTTTCTGATTTAAAATGGTGTGTGGCTGAGCTAATACACTTAGCATGGCTATTTCCTGTTTGGTTTTCCATTCCTGTTTAAATACTGTATAAGATATTGCACTACTCCCTGTGTGAGCTCTAATCAGTAATGATAATTTTATTGTGTACACTTACATAACCAATGACCCACAGAGGCATCTGCTCCTTGCCAGTTGTGTGACCTTGGGCAATTTACTTATCTTCCTTGGTTTCAGGTCTTCAGCTGAGAAAATAGTTTTAATAATGCCTCCATCGTTATGAAAATTAATTATTGGGAAGATTGGTATGGTATAAATGCCTCTATCTACATCTTCAGTAAATGGCATAAAGTACATATATTTCTTAGCATATAGTCCCCTTCCCAGATTCCTGTAGTGAGGCAAGGTAATAATTCAGATTCTGAATGTGCTAGAACTATTTTAAGTGCTTTCTGCACATTAACTCACTTAATCTTCTCAAGGAACTTATGAGCCAGGATCCATGATTATCCCCATTTTATAGAAGAAGAAACCAAGACATAGAGACATTGAGAAACTTGCATAAGGCCATGTAAACATAAGTCCATGCAGTTGGTTCCAGAGCCTGGATTCATATGCTCCATGGCCCTTGTCAAATTTGGGTTCCTGACATTAACATTTTTGGATGATGCCATATGTGTGTGATTCATAAATTTTTGTGAATGAACTCCAGGCTTTCTTCGAATACAGTCAAGGTGCTTAAAAATTCTATGGGTTTAATCTCTTTTCCCAGGAATAGTACCAGATCCAAACCAAGTCAAGTAAATGGCAGCCTTACCACCTTCCCCTACTTTTCTAAATGTCCTCTTCATTTAATCACCGTATCAGAGAAAACCAAAGTCTGTCCTTTGAGTTTCACATGAATGGCCTCACGTTCCCGTGTAAGGGAGCCTTGCATCCCTTTTGCCTGCTGGATTCTGATGGAGAGGGAAGGTGTGCCTTTGATATTGCTGGTCAATTCCAGTTCCTTCCATCGAAATATTAAATCTATGTATAAATATGTGTATGACCTCATTGTCCACTGTGGGCTTTCTCTAACATCTAACACGTGGATTTGGGTGTCAAAAATCCCGTCCCTTTCTTCAATTTTCACATACACACACACAATCTTTACATGTACTTTATGCCATTTACTGAAGTCGTGGATAGAGGGGTTTATATCATGCCATTTAAAACAATTTAAAATTGATGTCATATAATTTTTTTCCATCAACTGGGGTCTATACCAGGTGGTGCAACACTTTCCCTGCCCTTCTACCCAAATCCTCACAAGTGAAAAATATTACACTTTCATTTCCTTATGCAGAGCAAGGTAACCCTGTATTTGTTCTATCTTTTCCTTTCACAACTTTCCTGAGGCCTTCTTGCTCAACTCTTTGCATCATCAGGTTGGCTCATGAAGGCAGGAGAAGCTCCGAAGCCAGCTGCTTAGCTAGTGTCTTTTCACCCTCTTAGCTGCATTCGGATTGTCCACCACCTGAGTGAGTGATGCATCTCCGTGAATAACCAACTTTGACCTCCCAGAAATTGCCTGTTTCTTGGTGTGAAACCTGTTTTTAATTTTCCCCAACTCTTGAGGCCTCTGGCTGGAGGGGAAGAGATAGAAAGCGAGGCCAGAGAAGCGGCTACCTGGAAAGACTCTCAGCAGCCCGGGGGTGGGAGAGACAGGGCACTGATGGAAGGACTGTGGGGTAGAGTTTAGGTGGCACCACTGGGAGTGACTCAGAGAAGGGACCCTGACAGAAAGAGGCCCGGAGCTGACTCGGCTGGGAACCCTACAAGAATAATTTTCCATTTTCAGTAACTGAAAATTAGGTCCAGTTCTACCCTGTTTCATCCTTTGCTGCTGTGCAGCAAGCTGCCATCTTCCTCCCTCTCCTCTATTTCTTTGATCTTGTGGTCAGCATTCCCAATTGATATTTGTTTAACATCAAACATAGGGTAGGTATTTGGAGAATAGATTGAGAAGGAAAAGGCTGACTCCTGCCCTGGAACACTCTTGGGGTCTTTCCCGGAGCGGCCGCGCTAGGTAACTTCAAAGCAACTGTGAAACCCATTTAGCCCAGACTCAGTCCCGCCCAGCTTCCAATGAGGAGATGAAGAACACAATAGGAATTAGTGACATTTCCAATTATGCCCAATACATGGACCTTGGCACACAATAGGAATGTATTTGTAAAAGTTAAAAATGCCTTAGGAAGGTGTACGCTTGCAAAGTGGAAAGCCGTTGAACCCTGTTGCCATCTGCCCTGGGAATGCAGACAGTCTCAGCCTATAGCACAGTGCCCGGCTGCTGTGAAGTCTTCCAGCAACACTTCAGAGCAGATGCCATCAGCCAGTTTCTCCTCATGGAAACCATTTTGCCATCAAAGAAAAATTACATTTTCCCCTCATTTAATTATATGGATTTTTGCTAAATTAAATGCACGAAGAGGCTGGGAGCCAACATCTACAAAGGAGAAATCTCAGACTCCTCTGTTTTCTGCTGGTCTGTGCTTCCTTGAAAACAGGCAATGGAAAATGTGGTAAAAGTTTTAATGCTCGTGCTAAAAGGAAAAAACACCTCTCCTTTCCTTTACGTTGGCCAGCCACACCTGCCAAGGCAAGGACCAGCTGAGTGAAAAGTCACTTGTGCAAAATCCAGCCCAGCTGACAGTTGAGCTTAGCAAGCAGTGACTTGGAAACAAGAAAATCAGGGAAAAGAACCTCAGCTTAAAATATATTTTCTTTCTGGTATTTGAATTTTTTGAATTGACAAGAAGTAGGTCATTCACCTTTAAAAAAATGTTCTCAAGAAAATATCCCAAAGCATACAATTTTAGTTTATATTATATTAATGACTGGCACACAATGAGAGGAAATGAAAAGTAATGGAAATTATTTTCCATAAAGTAGGAAATATTTGCTCTAAAATCTCCAATGTGATGCCAGTCCTTTGTGAAGCTGAAGAGAGGAGGAGGCAGGAAATAGGGACACCTAATAATTCTTCTCAGTCTCCTCTCTAATTCATCCAGAAAGGGATTCACGTGTTGTTCTTTGCTTGATCCTGAAACATATGTCCCCAGGTGGGAAAAGAAATCTGGTTGTTGGGAGAGGAGAAAATTCTACTCTTAGCTTTTCCACATGGCTTTATTCAAAAATTGTTTAATTTTTTTGGAAACAATTTCTCTCTTTGAAAAATAGAAACACAGATGCTCCTACCAGATCCTGATGGCCCTATGTCTTGAAATTGCGCTCAGAACGGTGAAGCGAGTGGAGATGCTTCTCTCTGCTCGTGGGTGCATGGGGTGGTGCCACACGGTCACTGCCCCAGAACTGTCACCTCCCTGTCCAGGCGCCCAGGCCAACCTGAGATGCTTTGGAGTCTGTACATAACACCAAAGTCTGCAAAAGCCTTCCCTAACATTAAATTCCCTAGTCGACTCTTAGGCCCCTTTAAACTGTGAACAAGACGACCCTTGTTCTGGAAAATCTATCTATCTTGCCAACACACACACATATACAAAAACACAACTGTTGGGCAAATAAATCTTTCCAGAGAAAATAGATTCCTTTCCAATTCAGTCAACTGTACTGAGCTGGAAAGCGAGAAATGTTATTTTTCCAGGATGAAGGGAAAACAAGGTCTCTCCTTGTCTAGCCCATTTCAAAGGGAGGTCAGTTTAATGCCTTCATTAAAAAAAAAAAAGTCTCAAGTGTTGTTTATCAGGAGACACTTGGTTCCTTTCAGGCTGGGAGTTGCACATTGGAGCTCTGTGCTTTTCCCCTTTGACCTAAGACACACATGGCAGGGCTGAATCCTCTGCTGCTCTGGAGACGTCGAAAGCGTCAGGAGTGGGAAGGACAGAGGGTGGGGACAGAGTCTGGTGATGTGGGATTCTTCACCACTGGCCAGCCTCCCCGTTGCCAGCCTGTGTCCCACCTAAGTTACTGTGCATGAAAGACAGAGCTCAATGAACTGATCCTTACTTCACACACGGTGGCACACATTTCCCAGGCTTCCTTCTCCAGATGCCCCATGATCTGAGGACCTGGATCAGCCCCTCTGAGAGTGAGAAAACATGGAGTAATGAAATACCTGGCTGAGGAGCACGGACAGGCTCTAACTTGGACATATTACTTGTCTATTCCTTGTCATGTGCTTCAGAGCTTATTGGAGCAAGTCTCAGGGAAGTCCTAACTACTGCTGTGTTAACCTGACACTCAGGATTCCAGCTTCCTAGCTCCTCAACATGGAAATAGGCTTCATGTGTATAGCATGGAGTACATAGTTGTTGTCTAGTAAAAATTTGGTGGAAAAAAATCAAATGTGTTTTAAAAATGGCAAATCTGGGAGATTAAACTTAAAAAAAAAAAAACCACTTATTATAACAAATCTTCCCTACATAATGACTTCAAAAGCTAGAGAACAGTAGACTTGAAGTAGATCTGAGAGAAGTTATCTGGTCACATTCCCAGCCAGAGCAGGAAGCCCCTCTCATGTGGGCAGGATGTTCCATAGACATTGCAGAGAAAGGCAATCATTTCATATATTTTCATGTGTTCCAAGCGTGGTTAGTCCTTGCCTTACTCAATGTGTGGTTGCTATAAGCTTAGGCAATTGCATCTCTCTTCTCTGCCTTATTCCAAAATGAGTCCAAGCAGCACAGGCTAATATATAGCTGCCAGGCCACAGTGGCATGTGAGCCAGAGCCAAATGGAACTGAATGGTTGGCTCCCTCCGTATCTTTGTGAAATGGCTGGTGTAGTTTGCATCTTCCTAGGTGCTCAGAAGGGGTACGATTTGTTTCAGAATTAATATTTTAAACTCCAGGCTGGGCGCGGTGGCTCACGCCTGTAATCCTAGCACTCTGGGAGGCTGAGGCGGGTGGATTGCTCGAGGTCAGGAGTTCGAGACCAGCCTGAGCAATACTGAGACCCCTTCTCTACTAAAAAATAGAAATTATCTGGCCAACTAAAAATATATATAGAAAACAATTAGCCGGGCATGGTGGCGCATGCCTGTAGTCCCAGCTACTCGAGAGGCTGAGGCAGTAGGATTGCTTAAGCCCAGGAGTTTGAGGTTGCTGTGAGCTAGGCTGACGCCACGGCACTCACTCTAGCCTGGGCAACAAAGCGAGACTCTGTCTTAAAAAAAAAAAAAAAAAAAAATTTAAACTCCAAGGGGAAGAGGCAGAAGACCTGCAGGTCCCTCAAGGTGCAGTCAAAACTGCTCCATGGACTCCTGGCTCCAGAGACACTTCTAAGGTGAAAAGGAGGCACGTTGGCAAAGACTTCCTGCCAGAAGCACTAACGACCCAAGGACTATTCCAAAGAAATCTCCATTTGTAATGACTGAAGTGGGGAAAAAATATCATGCTGTTTTCTTTGACAAACTCTTATTATCTGACAATGATACAGATGATCTTGTCCATTTTAAAGACAGTGTTTACATAATACAGGATTTTAAAAATTGCATCTAGACCTGTGCTGTTCAATGCAATAGTGGTTGGCCATGTGTGGTTTTTTTAACACTTGAAATGTGGCTCTTCTGGACTGAGATGCACTCTAAGTATAAAATACACACCAGATTTAGAAAATTTAATACAAAAATGAATGTTGAATATCTTATTAATAACTTTTATATTGATTACATGTTGATGAGATAATATTTGGTATATACGAATTAAATTAAATATATTATTAAAATCAATGTGATCTATTTCTTTTTACTTTTTTAATATGGCTACTAGGAATTTTAAATTACATACATGGCTTGCATTATATTCCTCTTAGACAGCACTGACATAGGCTACTCTGCAATTTAGAATTAATAAGGTAAGAAAAAGGTAAGTGCCCATGATAATAATAATAACTATTATTATTATTACATAATAATAGCCTTTGTGGCACATCTACTATGTCTGACAATCCATATCTTACCCTGATCTTAATTAATCCTAATAATATTCATGAAAGGTAATTATTATTAGTCCCATGTATTGAAAGGCTAAAATCCTGCCCCAAATTGCATAGCATGCTAGTAGCAGAGCTAATATTTAAATTCTGAGTTTCTGGCACCAGAATAAATGAGCTTTCATTCTGAAATGACCTCTCTTAAACATTGTTTATCTCATTTTAAAAAAATATCCCCAAGAATGTTGACATTAGGTGACCCAGAAAAAAATAGGAGCATCTACTCCCTCTCCTAACTATAGCTTAAAAGTTTTGATTATCTGAAAAATCAGTGTTATCTATTTATTCTTCTATTATTTAGAATGAATTAATAAAAACATTGGTTATTAATAAAAAGATAGTTTTCAACTCTGAAAACTCACAGAATTTTAACTGAAGGAAATTACAAATTAAACTTCAGTCTTTCCTAAACACAGAAGAAAAAGGGAAATGATTTGATGGGGAAGAAGTTAATATTCATTGAGCACCCACTATTTCTATCAGGATGTCCCATAAATTCATAATTCACAACAGGTCCAAAATGGAAAACATCATCTTTATCTCCAAACCACCTTCTCCTCCTCCTTCATTCTTTATCTTGGACACAGTCAACTGAAACTACACAGTCACCTAAGTCATCTAAAACTCAATCTTTTCTCAAGTGCTCTCATTTCTTTACCCTCCTTTCAATCTTGCCAGCTTATAGGACGCAGGTATGCTTACCTTGCCTGGGTGGTACAGATCGTGCTTCCCCATGGCTGTGCCAGTCCTTGCTCTCACCAGCAGGACATAGTCCCATAACCCACCAACACATGGCGTCATTCAGCTTGCTAATTCTTTCCAAATAGGTATACAATTACATCTCATCATTATGTTAATTCACTGAGTTATTTAAGATTTGTTAGCTTTTGGGGTTTATTGCTCCGTAAATTGGCTGTTCACATATTTTGCCCATTTCTATAATGCAGTTGCTGCCTTTTTCTTCTTGTTTTTGAGTTCTTCTTGTCTATTCTGGATAAGAATCCCTTGTCCATTTGGAACATTGTAAATCTCTTCTCTTATATTTAAATACATTTCTAACTTTATCCATGTTTCTTCTATAGAACAAAAATCTTTAATTTTGATATATCTCAATAATCAATTTTATACCATATGGGCTTTTTGAAGTTTTTAAGTTTTGTTCAGAAGTTCTTGACTGCCCCGACATCATGTACATTTTAGAACAAATTTATCATGGATCTCCAACTGGAATTTTGATGGGATTACATTGTACTTACCAGATAAATGGGACAGTTGACATCTTTATGATATTAAATCTTATCATATAAAAATAAGAAATGTTTCTCATTTACTCAGGTTTTTTTTCTGTGTCCTTTATTGGAATATTTAAGGAGGCCCTATGTATTCTTGTTTGAGTCAATTACCAGATATTTTTAGCTGTTGTTGCTATTGTGAATGGTAACTTGCTTTTTTGTCCTGTAACATTTTAGAGTTGTTAGCTGTTGGAAATCCTCTTATAGTTTGATCCTATATCCACCAAGTTCTTACAGTTTACCTGTTGATTCTATTGTTTATTCTGAGTAGATAGGTATATCATCTGCAAAAACTAACCGTTTATTTCTTCCTTTCCAATTACTTTATTTCTCTTTCTTCCTTCACTGTGGGCCAGGTCTTCTAACATGATAGTATTAGTTGTATAATAATATGTGGTGGTTTATCACAGTGAGAATACTTGTCTTGTTTCCTGTCTTAACAGGAATGCACTTAAAACATTTCTCCATTAAGTATGATGTTTGCTGAGGGTTTGGGAATAAAACCATCATCCATTTAAGGGAATTAAGGAAATTTCTTTTCTACTCTTAGTTTGCTAAGAGTTTTTATGATAAACAAGCAAGGAATTTATCACATACTTTTTCTGCATCAATTGAACTTATCATGAGATTTTTAAAAATCTAATTTACTAATGTTCTGAAAAGTGTTGGCAGAATCCCTAATAATGAATCATTCATTAATCAGGCTGCATTATTTTAAAACTGTTGGAATCAATTGGCTATCATTTTAAAAGACTTTTTCATCAACTTGCATAAGAGGAAGGGACTATAATTTTCTTTCTTTTTAAAATACCACATTCATCTGATTGCACCAATATCATAAAATGAGCTTGGCAGCTTTTGCTCTTTATCTCTTTTGGAATAACTTAGAATACAGATGGGAATTTATTGTTCCTCAAGAGTTTGACAGAACTCACCTTTAAAATCATTTGGGCCTACAGCCATTTTTGAGGGGGAGGTTATTGATTGCACTTGATCTCTTTACAACATATTGGTCTAATCAAGTTCCCTATTTCTTATGCCAATTTTGGCATTTAATATTTTTTCATTTTGATGAAGCTTTAGAAATTTTTAGCTTGTAAACCTCTTTTAGTATTTTAATATGTTTTGAAAATGGCCCCTGCTTCTAGAAAATTCAAACAATATAGACAATTTTGAAGAAAAAATTAAAAACCCACCCCAAATCCTAGGCCCCAGAAACAATCATAATGTAAACTTCTCTAAATATGTATATAGTTATAATTTTATAGCAGATATCTTTCCATGTAGGGAATTATATTAATAGAAACACAGACAATACTTGCTGCTATATACATCTATTGACAGAAGAATTATGTACATATATAGACAGAAGAATGGATGCTTGTAAAGCTGTATGATGGATAGATAGGTAGATCACCCTGCAGGTATTCCTATTATACTCAGAAGAACTGGGTTTTTTTGTTAGTTTGTTTTTTGCATTTAATGATTTCAAATACATCCCTCACAGGCTTCTGCACTCAGTGAGAGTGGGAACCTATTCTATATGTCACTGCAGCCAGCCTGATTTCTGGCACTTATTCTGGGCTTATACGATGTTTACTAACTGAGTGAGTAAATGAATGAATATTTGATGAGATGTGCAAACATTGTTCTGGGAGCTACATACACTTTCCTCATATAATCCTCCCCAATTCCTTGCAAGGAAGAGAGTATTATCCCCATTTTACAGTTGAGGAAGCTGAAATGGGAGGTAAATAACTTGCCCAGGGTCTACAGAGCAACCTGTTGGACCCTGGCACGGGCTCTGCCTGACTCTGACACCCGCTCTCTTTCCATGATTTCATACTGATACTCAGAGCAAATATCGCAGCATAAGGGAATGTCAAAAATGCAAAAGGGCCAAAAGAAATACCAAGAACCTGCAGTTCCCTCGTTGATCAAGTACTTGTTAAGCTCCTCCTTATCAGCATAGGAACTGGATTTCAATGACTCCTAAACAGGGCTCCTGCTTTTTATCCCCAACAAAGCCAACAAACGGCCTTAGGGTTACGCTCTGCTCTGGAGTGTGGGCTGGGAGAGAAGGAAGAAGTATAAGAAAGGTTGTTTCCAAGGGAGGGGGAGGTGGGCAACTGGAGGAGGGAAGACAGCGCTCCAAGTCAAAAGGGTTCCAGCCGTGGAAGTGAAGAAAGAGGGCCCTGTAGGACTGCGGTCCCCAAGCCTTGGGCCGCAGACCAGTGCATGGCCTGTTCGGAACCAGGGTGCACAGCAGGAGGTGAGCAGCGTGTGTGAGCCAGGGAAGCTTCATCCATATTTACAGCTGCTCCGCATCACTGCATCACCGCATAAGCTCTGCCTCCTGGCAGATCAGCTGCCCCACTAGGTTCTCATAGGAGCGAGAACCCTACTGTAAACTGCGTGTGCGAGGGATCTAAGTTGCACACTCCTTACGAGAATCTAATGCCTGACGATCTGAGGTGGAGCTGAGACAGTGATGCTAGTGCTGGGGAGCCGCTGCAAATACAGATTATCATTAGCAGAGAGGTTTGACTACATAATAAATGTAATGCACTTGAATCATCCTGAAACCATCCCCCTGTCCCCTTCATTCCCCCCTCCCCCCTCCCCCCGCCCTGGCCCCATGGAAAAACTGTCTTACATGAAACCAGTCCCTGGTGCCAAAAAGGTTGGGGACAGAAGCAGCCCTGCTTAGCCTTGCTTAGAAAACGCACCCATTTGGGGCCCACCAACAGGGAAAAAAGGCCCTCCCTGGGCTGGCCATTTAGAAAAAGGCTCCCTTCTTCCTGCTGATATGGCCCCAGGCTGCACGCACTGCAGGGGGAGCCAGGCAAGAGAGAGCCTCAGCCCCCACCGCCCCGGCTCGGCTGGGTGCCCTTGTCAGAGCAGGACCTGCACCAGCACCCTGCCCCTGGGAGAAGCTTGCGGGAGGGCAGCCCTCCTCATAGCTCCCTTCGTTTAAGGTCACTTTAACAAGTCATTAGAACAGATCCTGGTTGGTCTGATGACATCTGCCATTTAAGATTAACAAATATGTCAGTCAAGAAGATTATAACCCAAGGAGGGAAGGGAGGCAGAATAGGTTATTTTCTGGTGACTTTCATATTACCAGAAACTCCAATTAAGAATTTCAGATTTCTTACTATTGTTTTCAGATACCACCAGTTCTCTAAGAAGGTATATACTCTGGAGAAAGGTGTGTCTAAAAACAATTTTTTGTATCCTCCTCATATCTTTTTAAACATTTTTAAATCTTTGTTGAAGTATAACACATTCACACAGTAAAGTGCACAAATTGTAAGTGTACAGCTCAATACATTTTTACAACATGAATACACTCAAGTAACGGGCACTCAAGACAAGAAACAGAATTATTACTAGCACCCAGAACCCTCTCCCGTCTTCTTCCAGCCACTGCTCCCTCTCCACAGGTAACCACCACTTGCTTTGCCTGTTTGTGAATTCTAAATAAATGGAATCATTCAGTGGGTTCTCTTTTCTGTCTGGCTTCTTTTCCTCAACCTTACGCTTGTAAGATTGATACATGTTCCTGCCAATGGCAATAGTTCATTTATTCTCATTGCTGTATAGTACGCCTTTGTAGGAATGGGCCACAAATTATTTCATTCATTCTACTGTTGAAGGACATTTGGGTCATTTCCAGCTTAGGGCTAAAGTGAACAGTTGCCAGCCTGTTTTTAATGTTTGATTGTTATTAACATAGTCCTGCCAAAAGCCACACAAAATGTGAAATTCAAGGGCTGATAGATTGTTGTGGCCGTAGGAAGCAAAAATAACTGGAAAAGATCTTTTTTTCTTGCTTGGAAAACTTAAAGATATGGTTACTCTATCAGGCAATTATATGCTGTATAAGCAATTATATGTAATTCCTTGCGTAATGCTTCTCATTAGCCCATGAGAAGTAAACCAGATTGATGAATTTGCAGGTAAAGAATGTAGGACTGTGTGATTCCAGCAGCAGCTGGTTAATCATACCCCATGCCTTTAGCAAAGCATAATTTTTTCATGCTATGACAATGTGACATTTCTATAATAGTATTCAACATACATCCCTCGCTGATCGACTTCAAACTCTGTGAGGTAGGTGGCAAATGGCATCGCTCCCATTCTCCAGAAAAGGGAGTTTAAGCAGATCGCTTTCCCTCTCTCCTGACGTGATAAGGGTGGTGATTCGAAGTGGGGCTCCCGCCTGTGAGCCCAGAGCTGTCTCCCGCTGTCCTTCCGCAGTCAGCCTCGCAGGACGCCCAGTAGTGGCGGGAAGGCAGTGGGAAGAACCGCAGCCTGGAAGTGGGAGGAATTCTATTAATACCTTAGATTTTTATAGTCCTCTGTCTCTGGAGTACTTGGAACATCCTTTCAGAAGAGCTGGCCAAAGTTTGTGACTCATATGCCAACATGAAGAAGAATGTCACCTTGGAGATGGGCTTTCACATGGCTCTTGCAACTTCTAGGACTCTTTACAGGGCGGATTTCTCATCCCTGGTAATTATGTTCAAGAAATTGATGAATTAATCAAGGGATAATCCTCTTTTCTCCTCTGAACATTGCTCACAGCATCCCAGCTATTAGGCTTCCTGGGTGTCTCCAGACAGCCCACCCTATCCCTGGGGCTCTTTGCTTTTGTGCTGTGGACTTCTGTCCTTAGCCATCTGCTGACACCTGTGGACTCCTTCTCAGAATATTGTTCTAAAATGTGTAAAATAAAATACATGGGACATCTTCTACAACCAGATCGAGAGGTAGCAAAAGAATGAATATAATTTCAAGTAATGATGAGTATTCACAATATTTGAAGCTATCTGCAATAATGTAATGTGATATTAAAATATTTTCATTTCTATTGGTGATAGTCACAGATACCACTAATACTTCTGTGGTTTGCTGCCTGTATTCATAGTTGAAAGAGATTAAAATTACAAGTAGAGCTTACTAAAAACTTAAGAGGTATACTTTTTTCCCATCTAAATTCACAGACCCCTGAATTCTACTTCTACTTTACTGCCCCCAAGATGGCCTGTACCCTGGGTGCACACATGTGCATGCACATGCATGCACGCGCACACACACACACACACACACCTCTAAACAGCATCGGCTATCTGGGACCTGGCAGCCTTCTCTAGGGAGCTAGAGAGACAGTGGTACAGCCAGGCCAGAGATTAGCCAGCTATGAGCTTGTGACTGTGATTCTCAGGCCTCGCTACTGCTGCCAGGTGAGAACTGACCTTGGATGTAATCACAGTCAGTTCCCAGCATGGCTCCCTGTGACAGGGTTGAGTAACAGGCCTTCTTTTTAATGGTGTTCTAAACAACTGGGGAACTTTAGATGATACCCAGGAACTATTGCTAATATATGGATGCTAATTGAGTTGATGAAAGTATATGGTTATGAAAGAAAATGCCTATGTTTTTAAAAGATGCACACTGAAGTATATAGAGGTAAGTAACACATCTGGGATTTATAATTAAAACTTTTTAATTACTCTGGGTAAAAGGGTGATGAGAGAAGCAAGAGTGGCGAAAACTTGAAAATTCCAGACTCTGGGTGATGGTTATATAGGAGTTAGTTATACTAGCCTCTTTGCTTTAGTGTATGTTAAAAAAAATGTTTATTATAAAAACTATAAAAATAATTTTTGGACCAAGAAATTAGGCAAAGAATGATTTGATTTTTATAATAATCATTACTTAAAACACAGTGACTTGTAAATACACAAGTTCTAAAAACTGATTTCCCTCGTACCATTTGCCAGTATTCAGGCCTGGTCTCACCCTCCAGCAGTTTATGTTCAAGCTGTGAAGAGACAATGTATACACATGAGACCCGAGCTGGGAAACAATGTAAGGCGGAGTATGATGTAAGTGCCAGCACAGTGATAAGGATGGGAAAAGTGAGAGGAGTTCAGGAAAAGAGGAGACCAGGAAGGGCTGGAAGGCAGGGCTGGTGGCTTTGGGCTGGAAGTTGTTCACTGTCTGTTGGTCTCAGAGCTTGGGATTCATTGCCTCTTGCTGGTTTAGGCATCTTTCTCCGTGCGCATTTCTCCATGATAGAATTCCTCCTGGGTTCTTAAAGCACGTCAGCAACAACATTCTTACTCTCAGTATCTGCCTGTCTCCCGGGAGGCTGTTTGGCACATGTCTGGTCTCCCTGGATGTGCACCTCGTGCAGCTCACGGCTGCCCCAGAGCATCCTTCTGTCCCAGGCGGTGAGCTGCAGCCCAGGTGCAAACCACCGCCACAAACATTCTGACCCGCTCAACCCAGCGCACCTGGCCTTGTGTGGCGGTGACGCTTGCCAGGCCGGCAGCCAGGGGACTAATGTGTCTGAATCTAACAGTGGCCTCAGAGGAAAGCCCCTTCCTGCCAAGTGCTAGGGAAGGGGACGCTTCATTAGCAATAAAGCAGAGGGGTGAATACCTAACCACGAAGGAGAACCCAATTGGTGCTGAAATCACAGCCCGTTGGATGGGCTAAAATTGTTTCTCAAAACAGAAGGAAAAAATATCTCTAGAAACCATTCAAAGAAGACCCAAGTTCAAGTCCTAGATGATCTAAGTTAAAAAAAAATTTTTTTTTCTTACACTTCCCAGGTCATCTACTCCAAAGAAAGTTTTTCTTTGCTTTTTTCTTGTCTTCTTTTATTCTTAGTCTGAATTATCTGAGGCACCGTGACCAGGTTACTCGGCCAGGCTGAGCTGGCAAACAGGTGCAGCCATGTGGAGAGGAGACGGGATGCAACACCTGGACCGTTCATTCGCACAGCGCTGGGAGACTGCTGTGACCGCAGGAGCCATTGGGTCCTTCCATGGCTTAGAATCACAGGTGTGACGTAAAAGAGAAAACATACCAAATCCACGATACTTAGGGGTGGTAGGGTTCAAGGAGTCTGTCCAGGACACACTCCCTGACTAATGGGCAAAACTTCAACCCCAGCGGCCACCCGCCGTGGAGCCCGCCTTCCGTGGGCTCCTTGTCGCTGCCCACACCTCCCTGGATGTGGGAGGCTCCACAGGAGACTCGGGGCTACAGGGCTTAATTTTATTGCACCTCTGGCGTGTAAGGAGATGAAAACAAAATGCTTTCACAACGATAACAACCAAAGGACTACTGCTGTTCTGTGTCTAGGGGAGAAGCTTCTCAAAGGAAAAGACAGCAGGATACGGCCTTGACGTATGAAAGCAAGGTCTGAGTCTGGCGCAGAGAGGCTGCGACACGGAAGCACTGAACTTCTGTTGTTAAAGTCACCAGACTTTTGAGTTTGTCTCCAGGGGCAAACAGACGTGAAGGTCACGTGAAGGTGTCAGGCAAGGGGCTCAAGAAAGGCCATGAGAGATTTCTTGGGGTGAGAATGGCTATGACACTTTTAAAGAACAGTGGCATTTAATTTTCTATTCTAAATGGTTTTTCTTCTGCATCATCCTGTGACCCCTTCCATAACCCCAATCCTCCCATAAGTCTTTACGTACGGCAGCTTTGGGTGAGGGGAAGTTGGAAAAGAATGCATGTGAGATGCCGTCCAGGGCGATGGGAAGGAGGGACAGGTCAGTAATTGTGTGCAATGTGTGGCTACAGTGGAGACAAGGCTGGAGCACGGGCCACCCGGCCTCAGGCACAGATGTGACATGACCCCCCTGCATTCAAAATACAATAGAAGCAGGTGGCTGATTTCTCTGCTTTGGATGAGAACCCCCTCCACAAGCGCACACGCACACACAGTTCATCATTCCTAGTTCTTGGCTTCTCTGAAGTTCTATTTATCTTCCATTGCAGAATTTATCACATTATACCATATTATTTCTGATAGACTCATATGTTTTTATAAATATACTTGTGAACTTTTCTTTATATCTTTGTGCCAATAAGGTGCCCGGCGTGTGTTACGAATTGTTTGTTGAATGCAATACTTGAATAAACGGCTGCTACACACAGGTGTTACCAGGATGGACCTGACTCCCTGAGCCGCATCAGGTCTCATTCATCATCAAGCAGCTGATGCCAGTTCGCTCCCTCCTCTCGGCACCTCCCTGGCTCATTTAGATGAACCCCAGGCTCCAGGTAGCATCGTTCTGGGATGTCCCACACTGGAATCCACAACACTTCTCCACGTGCCGCAGCTTCCGACCGAGGAGGAGGTGTGGACAGGCTGGCGTGGGCTTGTCACTCTCACAGCTGCACCGCCTCATGCAGGGGTCAGCTTATGTCTAAGAGCAGCAGTGGCCTCGTGAGTCAGCCGAGTGGGCAGGCACAGCCTCCCAGTCTCCTGGCAAGTGCCCGGAAACTGACTGTCCCACAACCCCCACGTTGAGCTCCCGATTTCCTGTGACAGTGTCCAAAATTCCACCGTCGTTACCTATTCATGCTTTGGCGTCTTTCAGCAGTCCCCCAATTAGTGAGTGATGTCTTAACTTGGTATCTGTGTAGGCTTCTGAAATGCGGGCGGGGGATAGGTATGGAGGACAGACAGAAAAAGAAATGGGAGGGATAAACAGACAGGCTTTGCCCCCTTCCCTAGTTCCTTCTATAAGCACAATACTTTCTAGAAAGAATAGCTTTGGCCCTTCCAAAGCTGCCCAGACAGCACTGAGAAGCCCACGTGGTCAGGACTCATCACACATCTTCTTAAACACATACTTTCTCTCCCAGCCACACGTCACCTGAAAACTGCAGCATGAGAGCAAGAGGAGAGAGGAGGAGAAGATCAAAACAAAGTGTGCGGTGCAGTGAAGGCACTGTGATCTTGGCCTGATGCCCCTGCTCACACCGCCAGACTCCTGCTCCGTCCAGGTCAGACCTAGGCCCTGAAGATGAATTCTTTTCTAGATAAAGGCTAAGAGCTGAAAAGGAAACACAGGCCTGTGTTTTCCCAATCCCAAATGGGAATGCAGGTTCAGATGAATCTATAAATTGTTTTAACTATGAAGCCTTGAAAAAAAAGGAAAATAAATTAAATCGCTGTAGTTTATATGTAATAAATCCCCTTCATTGATTAATAAATTTAACTTTTTGTACCCTAATCCAGGACAGGGCTGTCAATCAGGTCACCTACTTCATCAAGGCCACTTCTGGATCGACTGTCCCTGACCTACGCCATGCCACACGCACAGGGCGGCCCCTGGCATCTGCATTTCATTCACCTTCCGTGACCAGCTTGAACAAGTGATTTTTTCTGCTTTCTCTTCTCATCCTAAATGAATATTCACTTTTCTACCTGTTTTTGCGATTTTGTTTCTTTTCAGCAAGAGGGGCCCCATATTACATAAGTTTCAGTGCCCGCAAAGTTGGCTCTGCCCTTACATACATTTACTCATGCGGTGTGTGTTCTCAGTTTGCATATTACATAAGAAATCTCAATTACTGGGTATCCTCATAACCATGATTCTTAATTAACCAGAATGTTCTCTGCATAATGCTCCTAGAAGGAAGTAATGAAATTAGAAGAAAGAAAGCAGATAGTGGAGATTTCTATTTCAAAAATGTAGCAACTGTTCCACCTAGTCCCCAAACTTTTCTCTGTCAGTATGCACAGAAATGCATGATAACAGCTAACGGTACATAGTGTAAACACTGTGAGCCAGGCCCTGTTTAGTCCTCACAGGCACCCACTGAGGTAGGTACTAACGCATTTTACAGGTAAAGAAACTGAGGCTCAGAGACATTAAGCATTTCCAAAGTTACACCTAACAGGAGATAGACCTGGTTGTTGGCCCAGGCCATCTAGGTCCAGAATTCAGATCTCCACCTCTACACTATATCACCTATGTAGGAGCATCATTTATGTTCAAAATGATGATCCAGTGGCACAGAAACAAATCTTTGCTTTGTTTTCTTCTGACAAATGCTCTCTTTTCCTCTTAGCGTGCTGACTAGATGGAGTCATGGCTGCTTCCCTTTCAGTTTCCTCCCTTCCTCAACTAGGAATGAGAGAGATCTCTGGAAACCCAGGGTAGCCTGACACAGTGTCAGGGGCCGTAGTTGGCTGAGTGGTGCCCCCAAAGACATCAGGTCCTATTCCCTAGAATCTGTGAATATTATTTGATATGATAATGTCTTCACAGGTATGACTGTATTAAAGACCTTGAGATGAGGAGATCATCCTCGCTTATCTGGGTGGGCCCTAAATACCATCAGAAGTGTCCTTGTAAGAGAATGGCCGGGGGAGATCAGACACTCATAGAGGAATAGGCAATGTGAAGACAGAAGCAGAGATTGGAGTGATGTGGCCACAAGCCAAGGAATACCAAGTAACGCTGGCAGCCACCAGAAGCCAGAAGAAGCAAGGAACTGATTCTTCCCCAGCACCTTTGCAGGGAGTGTGGCCCTGTTGACTCCTGACACCCAGAACTATGACAGAACAAATTCCTGGTGCTTTAAGGCATCAAGGTTGTGGTCATTTGTTACAGCAGCAACAGGAGACAAATACAGGGGTCAATATGGCAGCCAATACTAATCATAGCTGCCATGCACGGCACCTGCACAATAGATTGGGTATGTGGCGTGTGACAGACAGTCCTCTATTGCATTCCAATATGGCGAATGAAGAAACTGAGGCCACACAGCTGCCACGTGGCAAAGGAAGGATCTAAACCCAGGTCTGTCCAACTCCAAAAACTACAGACAGAAATACTACATTACACTGTCAATTCCCACATTTTATGTACAGGTTTATTATTACAACTTAAAATGAGAGCTAAAGCATGATAGTCCTTAATGATTGCCAAGGCTAGAGTTATGTCTTAAACTGTTCCTCTTTGCCCATATACCCTCCCCATTTGGTTATGTTAGTTCTTCCTAGTGCCACTTAAAAAAATAAGGTTTAGGCTGGGCATGGTGGCCCATACCTGTAATCCTAGCACTTTGGGAGGTTGAGACAGGAGGATCACTTGAGGCCAGGAGTTTGAGACCAGCTGGACAATGCAGCAAGACCCCCATTTCTACAAAAAATAAAAATAAATTAGCTGGATGTGGTGATGTTCACCTGTAGTCCTAGCTACCTGAGAGGCTGAGCCAGGAGGAGCATGGGTTAAGTCACTTGCTAGAATCCATCCCACAGAGCACCCCTGCACTTCAGCCTGAGCAACAGAGTGAGACCTCGTCTCTAACTAAATAAATAAACAAGGTACAAACTACTATTAACCCATTTTCCAAATGAAGAAACTGGGCACAGAGAGGTCAAGTCACTTGCTGGAACTCATCCTGCAGAGCCTGGTCCTAGAAACTCTGCTCTCATTACTCTTCTTTACACCCCTTCAGAATCTTGGTTTGGGTCAGTGAGAAATAGCTCCCAACTTTCTACTTTTTAAAAAGTGGCTGGGTTCATGGAGCAGGTGTGCCAGTTCTCTATGCACAAAGTTTAATCAAACCACTACAAAATGCAAAAGCAGCCAGGTCTTTGTCTCTGAGACAATAAAATCACAAATGATTCCTGTTCAAAATGAAGCCTGTAATATTCTGTTGCTAGTGGGTTGTGTGCATTTTTCCTGTTTTAACAGCGTGTACTTCTCTCTCCATCAGAAACATTAGGTCACAAAAGCCAATCTCATCTACATCTTTACAATGTTGTTTATCATCTTTTTGCATGCGGGAGATAGAACTGGTAATGAAATAGCCAAATTGGATTCCAGCGAGGATTTGTCCTGACTTAGAATACTTTCAGAATCTATTCAGAATGCCTCTGATTTATCATTAAGCCCCCTGAAGCCATTTATTTCGGGCCAGCTTTTCTAGGATAGGACATCAATTGTGTGCCAGTTATTGGGAATTATAACACAGCTGATGAAGTATGACAACACAGAGTCCATTGGATTTGTGGGAGATTACAGGAGGGTGTTACAGAAGTCAGAAGCTATTATGCTGAAAATGGTTCTGAGCGGAGAGAGAGAGCGTGAAAATAAGGAAATACATTCTGTCCTGCTGCCTGACATCTTTCCTGTGGCCTTTGGGTTGAGCTCGTATGAGTTCCACTCTCACAATTCCTTCCCCTACCCTTGCAGTTTTTTAGCATCTACTTTTGCCCACTCTCTCTTCCCTCAAGTAGGTATCATACAAAACTAGGAGCAGAGATGGGGGTGGATTGATGCTTACGGCTGTGCAGTGGTGGGTGGTTAATTCAGCTACATCCTAGATACAGTTATGTTAAGAAAAGGCAAGACAGCATGTTATCGAATGAGGTTTTAGCTGGTCCATAAAGTCCAAAATATTTCACAAACCATGAATTATGTAGTCTTTTCATACACACAGCAGCAACGACTTGAAGGTGTTCTAGGTCAGCCTTCTCCCTTCCCATAATACACATAACCTGTCCAGAAGCTTGTGGAAAGGCAGTAGTGAATTGTTTCAATCTTTTTGGCAATATTTTCTAAATTTACCAATGTGCACACATTGTGATTCTATCTTAAGAAAAGAGAAAAACATGCCCTACTACACAGGGAAATATGCACAAGAGCGTTTATCGAAGCCTGGTGCCCCCTGGTTAAAAAAATAAATTCTGGTAGGAAACAATCTGTATTTCCAGCAATAAGGAATGTCTGAAGAAAGTGTGGTGAATATGTGTTACAGAATATTATGCAGCTATAAGAAAGAATGAGTTAGATCTATGTGCATGAACCTGGAAAGATGTCCACATAGATTAAGTAGACAAAGTCAGTTGCAGAATAATGCACACAATACTATATGATCAAACTTTAAGGCTTAGTGTTCCCAGAAAGAGTGCCATCATGATTATATCATCTGTAAGTTTGAGGTGGCTCATCAGCATACCCATAATGCAAAAGGAGGGGTTGGTTTCAATCTAGCTCTTGTTGGAGACAGGGGATGGACTTCATAATATGTTCAGACCCTGCCCAAGCTTATACTACCCTCGTAATCCTCATGAAGCAAATATACCTTTTAGTCTCCAGAGAAATCCCCTAAAGCTGGGGTTCTGGTGGGGTGATAAGTTTAGAGGTAGGATGAAAGAAAGCATTTCAGAGTTGCCTGTTCAAAAGACCTGTGGGGTCTTAATTTGCAGAAGGTTGAAAATGGAAAATGGGGAAGAAATCCAGAACCTCAGGTGATCTGGCTACTTGTCCCTCCTTTTTAAAAACCTAATTGAAAATAACATTCTTAAAGGTATATGGTTTGCTTCAATTAGCAAGAGGCAGCTGTAATGATGATAGTGACAATACCATTAACAATGTGGCAGACACTGATCTAAGGGTATTAGCATAAACTAATTCACATAATACAACAACCTACAAGGAAGGCGTTAGTTATCACTATCCCCATTTTATGAGATGAGAATAGACGGAGTTAGCATTAAGAATCGTTACAAAGCTAGTTAGTCATAGAGCCCAGGTTCAAAATCTAGGAAGTGGAGCTTTAGAGTCTGTATGGACAGATGTGAGTCAGAGTGAGCAGAAAAGGTCAGGCTCACAAGCTCAAGGAAACATTTTCATGCCCAAGTTTCCCATTTACCTTGTCCCTCGGAGGAGACATAAAGAGTTGTTGTATTTCTCAGAGCTCACCCACGGCTGCACTCCTGGTCACTGAATTGCCCTTGCCTGTTGAATTGTTCAGAGAAATGATTCTGAGAAAACATGCTCTATTATTTCTCTCTCTCTCTCCTCCCTCATTTCCTCCCCTGCCATGGAAACAGACTCCTTTCATATGCAGAGAACTGTGTTGTGCCTTCCATTAGAGAACTGTGCAAAAGTGGGCTGGGATTTCATGATGTCCAGCTCTTCTTGACCATGTTCCTGAACAGGTGTTACCTTCTAGACCTCTGTGTCTATCAAATTAGCCTGTGGCTACTGCCTTGCCTCTGAAATCACTTGCTTCGGGGAGGAGGAGGTGAAGGAGACAAACATGTAAATGTTTTCTCTAAATAAGACTTGTTCTCAGCCTAAAACGTGGAAATTAAGCCTTTCTTGCTTTCAAGAATTATATGATCTTGGGGACGGGGGGGGGGTCCTAAGAATTAAGAGCCAGTTCTGCCACTTTGTAACAGTATCTTCAACTAAGTCACTTAAGCTTTCTGAACCTTAGTCTCGTCATTTGTAAAATGTAACCATAAATTGCTGCCCTACTTACTTCACAAAGTTGTTATACTGATCTAAACAGGAACCTAGATCTGGCTTCATGTCCATGGCATCCATTCATCCACCCATCCATCCATCATTTCTTCATATCTTCATTCAGCGTGTATTGTGCCTTCTAAGAGTTAACTAGGTAAAAACATACATGTACACTGTGAGGTTGAGAAAGAAAGGGAGAGAGGCATCCCAGATTGAGAAAGGACATTGAAGGCAGAGAAAATGAGGTTATCAGGATGGTGGTGGGAGCAGGGATCTATGGCAGCCCATGACTCCACATTCTAATATTTTACATATATTCCAATTCCTCGGTGGGCATTAATTTTCAAGGTTTAGAGTCATCTCTAACTCATCCAGGCTAGGCTCCTTAGTTGCCAACTTCTTTTACCTTTTCTCCAGGTCTCCACGGCTCCCTCTGTTAAGCACGACTGGTGAGCAGAAGTGGACAAGGCTTACAAGCCAGGCCTGCTCCTCACATCCAACCATAGGAAATCTGTGGGGTGATTTAAATCCATGCCTGATATAAAGATAAACTTTGAGTATTACATATGGTGGATAAAATGCAGGTTCCACATGTACCAAAAAGGATTTTAAAGGTAATTCATGGTGTGCACCTTGGCATAAGGGACATGTATTGATAATACTTTGAATCTGTAAAGTGCTTCTCTGTGCTCTGTTGGATTTATCTTTGCAGTATTTCATAAAGATAAAGAGATATGAAAATAAACGTTACTTCACTGTCTTTTATTTTCTAAACGAAGGAATGAGACAGGAAGCAGTACGTGGCAGATTATGCAGTGAAATCAGTAGCTGAACAAAGACAAGACTTCAGGTTTCCTGGATTCCAGGGCAGTTGACTTCCCCATCTGAAGTGATAACTGTGCACGATAGCTTTTCCTTGTCATTTAGATTATGGGGAGTTTCTTCTATTCTGATAATATTGCTGATAACTGTAGAAACAGCTCATTCATCCATTTATCAGTATCACAAACCCTTAACTGGGGGAAAGGGAGTGGAAAGTGGCCAGAGACGGGGCTGGAACAGTAACCAAGAAGTCAGAACCTCCATTGCCTTGAAAGCCAAGTTCAGTGTTAGGCCTATATCCTGAGAAGCCACGAGCAACCCCATAAGGGTTTTAAGTAGGGGGACGTGGCGACTAGACTTGCACTTTGCAGCAATCACTCTGGGCTGCAGTGGGCCTCACTGCAATGGGCAAACCTTGGAGCAGGAACTCTAACCAGAAGATTATGGTGACACAGCAGGTGAGCGATGGTGGCAGCAAGGAGCAAACTGAATAGATCCTATCAAGTTGTGAGCGCTGCAAAGTCCTCCCTTCCGGAATTCCACTGTTTCTACATATCTCCTTCAAGGAAGCCTGCAGATGTCTGATTGCGGTAGGAAAATCCGTCCCGCTCCTTCTCCAGCCTTCTCTAGTTCCCAGTCGGGCCCTGGCCCTGTAACACCGAGGAACGAAAGGGGAAGAGGAAGGCCCGTCTTTACTGAAGCGAGTTACAAATATTTCCCCCAGTGCCGGGATTCCAGAGCCTGAGGATCCCGTGGGGCTGGTGACAGACGAGGCCACTGGCTCCACTTCGTGGCTTCACCAGCAGCCTGCTCTTCTCGCCAAGGAGATTTGGCCAGGTCCCTCGGACAGAGAGCAGGTGCACAGAGCCCCACAGGCCACGGCGCACTGACGGGGGTGGAGCCAGGCCACCGCCAGCTCTCCCACAAGGCCGCGCGCGACCCCGCCCCCGCGCCTCCCACAGCCCTATTGGCCAGTGCGCCTGCCCCTCAGCCGCGCGCCCGCCCCAGCGCCCAGCCCGGAGGCGGAGTCCCGAGTCTCCTCCAGCGCTGGCGTGGCATCTGCGGTCCTCTTTCCAGGAGGTTGCTTGCATTCGGCGTCGTGGCTCCGATGCCAGCTGCCGTTTCGTTACTTACAGCGGACTTGCATAAACACTTTCTCACCCTGGGAGGCGGGCAGGGCGAGGATATGCCTGTTTTACAGCAGAGAGCAACGAAAGAGATTTGAACAGTGGCTCCCCGTACAGGCCCCTGTTTTCTGTTTCGTAGCGGTAACTCAGTCGTTAAACCATTCTGCACTTACAGGGGTGGCGGGTGGGGGCGGGAATAATACCCACTTTGCAGAGCTGGTGTGAAGAATTCATAAACCAGGTCTTCTGATCTCTAGTCTGGGACTCTTTTTGCTAAACCAGTGATTCTCAGAGGTCAGAAACTTCAGGGATCCAGGGGCATGTTCAAAGGGGCACTGTGAGTTCTCACATAGGTGAAACACTGCACATTGCAGAATATACTCTTCTTATGGCAGACGGAAGATAAGAAACATTATTTCCATTACAGATGCTACCGATAATTTTTTTTTTTTTTGGTCGACTCTTTGCCAGGCACTCATCTAAGTGCTTTATATACATTAAGTCATTTGATCTTTACAATGACTGCTAAGATACATCCTATTATAATTCCCATCTTACAGATGAGGAAACTGAGGCACAGAGAGGTTAAGTAATCTATCCAGCAAATATGTGCGGGAGCTGAGATTTATACTCATGCAACCTAGATGATAAAACCACACACATTAATATTTGTGCCATATGCTATGGCAAAAATGTTGTTTGTGCAAGAGCTCTCTTTAATAATGATACTTGCATCACCATTTACAAGATGCCTCTGACTTTTATTAAACTTCCAAGGGGCAGGAGAAATAAAAAACAAAAACAGTGACAGGAACCTAAGCCCTAAATTGTAGAGAGGCTACGTACAGACTGATTATTAGACACTCAAGTTGTGAGTGCTACGTTTGGAATTCTGTTTTAGCTGAGTGCTTTGGACCGACATGTGTCAGTGGCTCCTTGGAGCTGCCGGCTATGGAAGAATGGTTGAATGACAGGAGTGGAATGGAATGTAGCAGTCATCTTATCTGACCACACAGACAACTCACAGGAGATGAATCCCTCACCTCCTCATGATAATTTTAAAGACTTTCTGAGAAAGTGATAATATTATCCAATTACCTCATAATCACAAGGAACATTGCAGTGACTGCAAACTCTATGTGCCTCATTCAACAGGTGTCCCAGAACAAGGAAAAAGAAAGAACGGAAGGGCAATAGGAGCTGGTAGACCAAAGGACATCAAGGACTTCAACTGAAGGTTAAACCATGTGAAATGGGAGCAGGGACCTATTTGCCTAGAGGGTGAAAAAGGGTAGTACCTATAGGAGGAAGCTGGAAACGTTTCCCCCTGAGAGCCAGGTTAGAGTTCCTGCTAAGGTGCCATTGGCCTCTGCAGCTGTGGTGGCCTTGAACCTCACAGCACACTTCTATACACATCCTTTGTATGCCCAGAGCAGTCCTGATGCTTAATGATTAAGGTAGCCCTGGAAAATACGGAGTGTGAAGAGGGAGCTAAGTGGAGGCTGAATTTTGACCAATGTTATACAACATTTGAATCTGGCTGGTGACAAAAGGAAGATCCTTTGGGAGGCCTCTGTTCCAATCCCTTTTCCTGCCCCTTTGGATCAGTTAGCTGTTGGGGGTAAAAAATATCAATCCCTGTCTCTGTGGCTGGTATAGAGCACAGAGAGACATCCGTCAGCATCAAACAAGTAAAAGTAGTGCTAGGGGTTGGGTTCCAAGTGATCTGTCCATATCCTGAGATGATATTTCCAGTGACCAGAGACAATGTAGTCTCCATTAAGAAGGGAAATCTCGGGTGATTCCTCTAGAGAAATACTGGTTGCAAGATTTGAGGAATAAAAGAGCAGACATAGAAGATGAGGCAAGAGGCTGGGAGTCAACGGCACCATTTTCTTTGGAAATGGAACAAAGACTCTGGCAAAGGCTGTGGATTAGATGGTTCACATGCCCTTGGTCCTGGGTGGGGGGCAGGGAAGGTTGACCACATGGGTGAGCAGGGCAGCAAAGTTGAAGGCCCGGAGATGAGCAGTCAAAAAGTGCAACTCTTTTTCCAGAAAGAATGGGATTTCCCACAAGTCCCTCCATTCAACCAACTGGAAATTGTCTCTGGGGTATGAATAATAGCTGTTATGCTGCTTGGTATGCAAAGACATTTATTGCACATCTGCTTTGTGCTGGGCCTTTGCTAATTGGCTATAAATGCTTACCTTTCATAAATGACCATAAAAAAGATGATTTCTGCACAACACTGCAAGCATCTGTGGGCCTAGCCAGGAAGACTGAAAGAAGCAGTTGGCTTAGCAGACCCTTCTAAATAGCTTTGGAGACATAAGCCTGGGAAACCCAGAATGAGATAAGGAAACCGGTCTTCTTACTAGGAACTTGGAATGTTTAAAAGTGGGTGCTTTGCTGTTCACCTTTGCATCATCGTTATTGAGCAGATTTGTTAAGTATTAGGTTGAACCATATGATGTGTTGATATTCAACTGTTTTTGATGCACAAAAATGGCAATTTCAAATAGCTGAATTTAATAAAATCCTGAGATAAATAAGATATTTTATGGGATGTTTAACTTAGTTGATCGGGGTCAGGGGAAACTAAGGAACTTTGGAGGGCTAGGTTTCTTGGAATGAATATTCCTAATTGTAAGTAATCCATTAAAAAGAGTCTTACAGTCGCCACTTAAAAATTCTAGTTTTATTTATTGATTCATTCATTGCTACAACATAAAAAATCGTTGCACAACTCCTATGTGTCAGTCACTGTGCTAGAGACAGAGTAAAACAATGACCCCTGCCCTGAAGGGGTACACAGAATAGGGGTAAAGGAGTGAGGCTGGTGCAGAGGGTAGAGCTATGGGGAGGGGCCTGGGAGGAAAGAAGAGGCCACAGAGAAGGCGCCATGAGGGTGGGGAGCTGGAGGAGGAGAGGAGGAGCAGGAGGGGTGTGGTCTTAATCAAAGAAGGTTTTGATGTGGCAAAGATAAGCAATAATTAACCAAATAGGCAGGAAGGAAAGTTCCAGACAGAACCAGGCAGAAATGACCATATGATTTAAAGAAACAAGTTGTATTTAGAGTGAAGATAGGTTTATTAAGTCTACAGAAAGGCATTTCTCAAAGGGCTTTAGGCATCTCAAAGTTAGAGACCATGTCATATGCATGTCCATATAGCCCATGTTGTGTCTAGGACAGTGCCTAGCACACGGGTCCTTAGTAGATCTTGAATTACACTGACTGGGAAAAAAAAGTTTAAAGACCCTCTTCTGCCCTACCCCCATTAGTCTGAGTTGATAAGGTTTCAGTGATATTGCTTGAAATGTCATGCAAGAAAACATGCACTTTCAGCCTGTCTCTAGAGAGGTGGTTATGTAACCTTTTAATCTGTGTGTATAAGTAGATGTCAAAATGTATCTTGCTTTGGGGACTTTCTTAGTCTGTTCGGTGTTGCTGTAATAGAATACCTAAGACTGAGGAAGTTATAAAGAAAGGAGGCTTATTTAGCTCATGGTTCTGCAGGCTGGGAAGAACAAGAAGCGTGGGACCGGCTTCTGCTCGGTATCTAGTGAGAGCCATGTGCTAGGTCAAAACATGGCAGAGAAGGTTAAAAGGCAGTGGACACGGCATAGAGGCAGAACCTGAGAGGCATCCTGGCTTTACAACAGCTCACTGTCACGGGAACTAACCCATTACCGTGAGAACCAATCCAGTCTCTTGAGAGTGAGAATTGCAGAAAGGAACCAAGCCATTCATGAGGAATCCACCATCATGACCCAAACACCTCCCACCAGGCCCCACCTCCCAAACACATGGGGGACTACGTTTCAACAAGAGTTGTGGCAGGGACAGACAAACCATATCCACACCATAGCAGAGACTTTTTTAGTCCCTGTTTTGAGTATTTAGTATAATCTCTGTACAGGCCAGGCTATATAACAAGCCTGGGAACACAGTCATGAATAAGACAAATACAGTCCCTGTCTTCAGTGACCTTAACATTTAATAGATAAAATTAACAGCTATTTGTTAATTTATCATATATAACATATAATTAGACAAACATTTTCTAATTATAAATGGGATATATAAAATGGAAAAACATAGCACAGATGCCGCGGAACATATGCAGGAGGGCCTAGTCTGTCTGGTGACAGTTAGAATGGTGTGCAGTAAGAGCTTCTATAAGGAATATGCACTAAGCTGAAATCCTAGGAAGAGAAGGGAAAAGTGTTCCAAGCAGAGGGAACAGCACATGTGAGGACCATGAGAAAGGGAGGCTGAACTTCTAACACATGTACTAGGTGACTATGACTACAAATCGATAATGAAAACCATTTCTCATGATCATTCTAAAATGTAATTGATTCATCTGTCGTTTTAATCCTAAAAATCCTAACACATGTGGAGGAAACCTACTTCCTTCACTTATTCAATACATACTAAAAAATTACAATATGTCTGACACTGTACCAGGTAGTGGAAATTAAAGAGAGACGAACCTCATGAACTTCTAGTTGACAGTCTTGTGAGGAAACAGATGAGGCAACTTGCTCAACAACTGTGTGGTTGTTTCTACGCTGGATGTGGAACAGGCAGTGCACAGGAGAGAGATGGTCGTGTTTGCCAGGGTGAATCAGAGAAGGCTCTCCGATGATGCAGCCCCTGGGAGAGGAGGGTGTTGCAGGGAGGAAGAATGGCACATGCAAGGGCATGAGGCAGGAGGAGACAGCACGATCTACGTAGAGAAGAACAAATACTGAGTCATACACAGGGTTATTGGAAATGAAAGGGAAAGGAGAAAGGAGATGAAGTTTAAAAGGCAGGCAGGGGTTAGATCTTAAAGTGTCTTGAAAAGAAGTTTATATTTTTATTGTATTCTGTAGTCAATGAGGAGCCATTGGAGAATTTTGAATAAGGAACTGACTTAACTGATGGATTGGAGTAGTCTGAAAGCAGAGGTGCGGAGATCACGAAGTTGGTGGTTGCAAATCAGTGGTAAGGAAGGTAAATGCTTAGAGCCACGATCAGGACCAGAGAGGAGACAACAGAAGAGAGATGCTCAGTAGACAATTGAGGGACTTTGAGAGTGACTGGAGGTGGAGCACGGGAGAATAAGTGAGATGGAGAGATCTGCATTGACCCCAAGGCCTGCAGCTCAGGAAAGTGGGTGGGAGGTGGCATTCACAGAGACCAGGAGCACTCTTATCTTTCAGAGCCCAACATGCAATCCCCAACAGATGACTTATGAATAAGATCTTGGAGTTCTTGAATCAGCAAATCAGTGGTATTTTTAGGATTTAACATTCTTATAGCCTAAGAGAACCCTCTGCAAACAAAAAAAAAAATGTCAAGAAAAATAAAATATTTATCAGGCTCCAGCCTTTCCCAAACACCTCCTCCTTCCCGACTCCCCCCTAGTTGTATAGTTGAAGCAATAATAGCAGACGTGTATTAAGTCATTACCATCGATAGCCAAATAACTACAAAACCACAAGAGGGCAATGAAAATGGCCGTAAAGGCACAGAGTAGTAATTATTTTCCCATTAGCACCATCTACACTAATATCAACAGAGAACAATTAACATTCCTAACCTCCTAGTTATGCTGTAACCTCTGTGTGTCTTGCAGGAGGAATAAGCAACAATAAGGCAGCCGAGCAGGGAGGAGGCTGCATCCTGACCGTGTCTGTGGGTGAGCAGCTGCGCTGTTGGGTGGAAAGGCAGTGGGAGAACTTGGTTGTGATCGCCACTCATCTAGCCAGTCCCCAGCCAAAAACCATCTAATTCAGCTGCACTTTCTTTGGGCCCCAGGAAGTGAGCATTTGAGTGGGAGCAAAGCTACAGCAGTAATAACACAGCAGGCAGAGTGAGTCCCTCGCATTTATATCTCTTCATTCTGTCCATTACTAGGCAACCATTCTTTGTGCTTAAAACTATACATCCTTGTACATTGTAACACCTTATTCTTTGGAGTGCCCGCTCTGCTTTGCAGTATGCCAGAGAATATCTATTCTACTAATTTCTGTTTAGGCCAACCACAATGAAGAACAGGCCATTTCAACCTCCATCCTGGTTCATATTCTCTGTGTTCTCGTAGCATCGTGTTACAGCATTGGTCAGGAACTCCATCACAGTTGCCTATTTGCTAGTCTGTTTCTCCCCCCAGACTATGAGTTCCTGGAGGGCAGGTCTGGGTCTTATCTGTGTTTGTAGCCACAACCCCAGCACCCAGCATAGTGCATGGATACATGGACACCACTCTGTAACGGGTGGATGAATGAATGTATTAGTGAGTGAGTAAATGAATGCTTTTCCCGAAATTCAAACCTTGGTGGTTCAAAATGTGATTATTTAGAGGACAGGCCAGGCTAGTTAAATAGACTTGGCCGAGCAGAATTAGGCAACATGTAAGATAAAGGAGACTCAGTGTACCAGCCTGCCTGATGGAGGAGGTCAGCTGCTGATGAGCCAGGTCCAGGTGCCAGCTGCAGATGCAAGGCCATTTTCCTCTTCCAGCTAGGAACATCCTATGGCAGACAGGCACCCCGGCTCTGAATATCCGAATCGCACTGAACAAAACGGCTCATTATTGCACAGGCAAAGAAAGGCTCTCTGCAAGTCACTGTTAGTGACTTGAGTTGGGTTCCCTAGAAGCAGAGCCTGAGAGAAGGACTCTTGTTGCAATGATTTATTGAGGCCTCCCCTCTCCCTCAGGAGAAAGGGAGTGAGGGGAACAGAAAGGGTAAGCGGAAAGCCAAAGGGAGCTCAGCGGGAGACTAGCTACAGGGTGATCACCGTGTGCTGTGGAATCTGCCCCACCTCCAGGCAAGGAGCTGCATGTGGGTCATTCATTCCCTGCAGGTTACCCCCTGAAAGCAGGAATCCCCCTGAAGGCAGGAACCATAACCTCCCAAGATCACAGCTCTTGTTTCAGTGGAGGGAAAGTCCTCTGGGGAAGTGGGCAGCTGAGGCTGTTGATACTCAGCATCCCACGATGGAGGATGGGTGCGTGGCTGGTAAAGGTGCTCTGGCCATGGCACCCCCAGCATCTCCTAGAGTTGGATAGTGTGAAATAATGTTTATTGTAGTAATCACTACCATTTATCTAGCACCTACTCTATTTCAAGTGCTGTGCTAAATTACTTATATACACACATATATATTTCATATTAATATATATCTGTATATATATGCTCATGGGATATACCTATCAGAAAGGTAATATACTATCATTACCATTGAACAGATGAGGAAACTCACAATATACTATAGTTCATGCTTAGAACAATTCCTTTCTTGCCTACATTCCTCTGATAGAATCATGTATTGTACATCCAACTGGCCTGAATTCCATGCATTCATTCAATTCATGAATTCTACTGATGTTTTTGGGCACCTATTACAAGCCACAGCTAAGCTAGGCCCTGGGGACTTATCAGTGAACTGGTATTCTTGGACCCTGTTCTCAAAGGATAGGACTAAGCCTCAGGCCTAGATCCAATACCCATGTGACCCAGTTAAAAAATATTGTTTGGGCACCTGCTACGTGCGTTCTAATCCATCATGCCCTGATGGAGAAAGAATCCAGACCCCATGCCTCTGTAAAAATCCCCTTGAATCTCTCACACAAAACATACTACCAGGGTAGGAAAACCTGTTTTCTACATTTTGTACATACCAAGCACCACAAGCCCTTCCCTATGCATGGTAGAGATTGAACTTGGTGACCTCTAAACTCCCTTCCAGCTATCACATCCTCAAGATTCTTACCTCTTTTGGGGGGGGGGACATCCTCCTGCTTCAGCCTCCCTAGTAGCTGGGACTACAGGCATGCACCATGACACCAGCTAATTTTTCTGTTTTTTTGTAGAGGTGGGTTCTCGCTATATTGCCCAGGTTGGTCTTGAACTCCTGGCCTCAAGCGATCCTCTAGCCTTGGCCTCCCAAAGGGCTTGGATTACAGGTGTGAGCCACTGTCCCTCAGATTCCTACTTCTAAATATCCGTAGTGCTACCCCTTTACTGGGGACGGATATGGTCAGTTTCATGTGTCAGCTTGACTAGGCTGTAGCCTAGTCATTCAGCCACTCATCTAAGCGTTGCTATGGAGATATTTTGTAGAAGTAATTAACATCTATAATTACTTGACTTTAAGTAAAGATTATCCTCAATAATCTTGGTGGACCTCATCTAATTCATGAAAAGCTTTAAAAGCAAAACTGAAGTTTTCCTGAGGAAGAAGAATGTCTGCATCTGGAGTGCAGCTTCAACTCCTGCCTGAGAGATTTCAGCCTGCTCGGCTGCCCTACATGTCTCAGACTTGCAAGCCACCCCCACAATCTCTTAAGCCAATTCCCTGAAATAAATCTCTCCCTCTCTCTCTTGATATATATATCTCATATATACATATGTTGATATATATATATCAACATATATGTGTGTGCATATATATGTGTGTGTGTGTATATATATATATATCTCCTACTGGTTCTGTTTCTCTGGAGAACCCTAAATGACACAGGGACCCACCATGTACTTTTCTTCTTCTAATATCATTTGATATATGTAGTCTTATATCTTCTAGTGTGTAGCTAGATGAGCTATAACTATTTATGGCCCATCTAGATTACTAGTAGGCCCAAACAAAACAAGGACACCAAAACATGAAACTTGTTATCTTCAATTAAATTAACTTATCCAAAATTTTGCAATCAGAAAGTTTAGAATTTGTATATACATGTAAATTCTGTGTTTTTTAAATCTTGGTCTGTATAGGGATGAGAAGGACTATAATCAGTTCAAGTTGGGACCTCTAAAGGTGTTAATCCAGCTCTGTATGTCCCCAGGTGGAATGTAAGCTCCATGAGGTCAGAGGCCAAGTCTTGGTTTCTTTGTGACCCTGTAGTACCCAGTATGATGCTTAACAGAGAATCACATATGTAAGAGGTACTGAATCAACCTATTACCTTCCTTTTTTTTATTCTCCAGAATGTGTTACCTTTGGGAAATGGGAAACAGGCTCAGAGAAATGTAGGTTGGTTTGTTTTTAGGCAAATTGATTTACTATTAATATCTCCAAGGGAGAGGCTGCTGCCTCAGTATGGCAGGAGGTTTATCATGTGGAAAGCAATCCAGAGGCCAGCTCTTCTCTTGTGTCTGTGTCCATTGGCAGGTTTCTTGGAGTCCAGATGACTGACATGTTAAGTTAGGCTTTGCAAGCATTTCAAAAGCGATTCATTTCACAATAGCACATAGGCAGGCTGTCCCAAGCCAGCTGCAAGTATCGTTGGCAGTGGGAAGGATTAAAAGGGACTTTTGCTGAAACTGAGAGTCTGGACTCCTTCTTGAACACAACGTGGAGTAGTGGTGTGATGTGTAAGCAGCCAGTGCCCAACAAATCTGTGTTTATAGGCCAGCTGACCCTTGATTCCTGGTTATTAACAACCTTGATGAGTAAGTAAAGAGAGGTCCAGGTTCTTGAGCAAATAACTGCAGCTTCGGGTGAGAATCTATCAACTAGAAAAGAGAAAACAGAAATTCGTTGTGTAGGCCATAGAAGAGGGACTTCAAGTTGAGTCCAACCTGTGATGTGAAACTTGGGTTAACTTGCATGTACACCCTGCGGTCTCCCATCCCAACTGAGGACAGGAGTGGCCGTGCAGCCTGACACTACGGAAACAGAGGACGGGACTCAGAGCCCTAGAGCATGTATGGGAAGGCTTCCAGAATAAGAAAATTAAGAGAATCAAATTACAAGACAACTGTGTGTAGTAGGACCTAAAAGGCACTGAAGAGAGAAAAGGAAGGAACACAAGGATGGAATAGACTGTCTCCCACCTGTCTCTGGAAGCTTCTCCACCAGCTTTGCTGCTGCTGCTGCTTCTCCGCTGGCCTCGCTGCTCCCGGCCTGCCCTCCTTCCATCCATTCCCCACACTGGCCAGAGTGAGTCTCTTTACACCCCAGAGCCCAGGTCCTTCACAGGATACATGGAACCTTCCAGAACTAGCCCCAGCCTCTCTCTAGCCACGTCCCCTCACTGTGTCTTTCTCCACAGAACTCGGTCACACAGAACTATTTCACATTCTTTTAACTACTCCATGCCCTTCCGTCTCCCAAGCCCAGAATGCCCTCAGCCAACCTTTCAAAAGCTCCCCAACCCTTCCAGGCCCAATTCACAACCTGACTCTCATATCCTCAGGCTGAGTCCCAGACCAGCCTGGGCAACATAGACAGACCCCATCTGTACAAATAAATAAATAATTAGCCAGGTGTGGTGGCATATGCCTGTAGTCCCAGCTACTCAGGAGGCTGAGGCAGGATGATTGCTTGAGCCTGGGGTTCAAGGCTGTAGTGAGCTATGATCATGCCACTGCATGCCAGCCTGGGCAAGGCCCTGTCCCTAAAAAAATAAAAAATCTGTTAGAAAGCACAGGTAATGGTTTATTCTTTTTTTAAACTCTTGGTGCTTTGTTTGGTACTTGTCACTTAATAGGTCCTCAATAAATAGAATTGGATAAAGACCCAAGAAATCAGTCAAGTGACTTGGATCTCCAAGCCTGCCCTCTAACTCACACTCAGGTATCTCTCGGGCATTCTCCATTTGACTCCATCTGAAAATCGATGCTCGTTAGTATGTCTGACACCACTGCCTCATATTTCCGTATATGCACTGTGTCCTCCACGCAGGCTCCACACTCCTGTTGCAGGAAATAAGCTTCTCAAAGACTGTACAGCATCCAGCACCAAGTGACGAATATGGGGTGTCTAATAAATACTATTTAATTATGTTAATGATTTGTGATACAATTCTGCCAATCAATTCTGCACTTTGAAAAAAGGTGACGTCACACAGGGTCAAAGGCTGGTCTGAATTCCAGGGAAATCCACTTTTTAGAGGGGTGGGACGTGGGTCCACTCCCCGCCTTCCTGCAGTGGCTCTCCGGCCCTCAGACACACAGGGACCCCACTGCGGTGCCCTGTTTGGGAAGGGGCTCATAAGTGACCTCCCAGAAGTCAGGCGCAGCCCTCAGGCTAAGAAAGAAGCAACAAACACGCTGTGGCGCCCCCTCCCAGGCCTGCAAAACCCCTGCATCCTGGTGGCTGGGTGGGGGACGGGGGCTGCTCTTCCACTAGAACTGAGACATAATCTAGCTTAAATCAACGTTCAGAGCAAACCATAATAAATGACAGGTTTTTGTTGTTGCTGTAGCTCCATAAGCAAGATTATCTAAGCAGTTAGAGGATAAGCTTTGTCTATAATGAGAAGGGGAGAAGTGTCAGAACGAGGCCCGCAGAAGCGGTGACGTGGTGGATCATTTATTAGATGTTGAGTGGCTGTTTTTCTCTCTCCAGGCCTTTGTGAGAAAAACACCGAAATGCCATGAGTGCATCCCCAGGGAGCAGCAGGGCGGTGGGAGCCTAGGATGTGGAAACATGATTGCCCTTTACCTACTCTGATTTGGGCTTTATCAAATCTTTTGGCTCCCAAAGCCTCCCGCAGCAAAAGTATGCAAGATGTTCCAGGCCTGGAGCTTGTTTCTTAGGGAGCTGCCGGCGCTGGAGAGTGGAGGGTCTGCAGAGCCTCCCAGCCCTCCCCTTCCTCCCGGGCTCAGGGCCTGTGCTGGCCCTCTCCTCCCCAGCGATGACCTTGCATTCTCCTTAAGTTCTCTGGGGGCTCCAGCCTTGTCTCTTTTCATTCCACGCTGATTTCTTCTGAGCCCTGCACCTGTGGGAGACTTGCAAGGCTAGTGATAAATAAAGAGTACTCATGGTAAAAAATGAATTTTGCTCCCTTAGGAGAAAACAGTGGGGCTCAAGGGCTTTTGTAGGATTCTGAACAGCCATCTGTCCATCCATCCAGTAGAACTCTCTTGTGCTTTATGTGCTCAAAGAACAGGAAAGCTTTGCACTGAGGTAGCTCACAGCAGAGAGCAGCACAGACTAGAAACCAGATAAGCACCATGAGGTGATCAGACGTAAACGATCATTCCCCTCTATCGTCAGCCAGGAGGCCCTAAAGGGACACGGATATACCCACAAGCTTCCCAAGGACAAAGCAACAGCTTACACATGGCATTTCAGCTTCCCAGGAAGATTTGAGTAAGCGAAACCCTACTGCTGCCAGTGTTTGGTCACAGAGAAGGTGCCCTAAAACCTACAGTGGCAGCAAAAGCTGGTGGTTACTGAGGCCTCTGGCTTCCCTATAGCCCCACCCTCCTACACACACACACACACACACACACACACACACACACACACACACACACACACTCCATTTGCCCCTGCCAGTCCCAGCTTTGGCAGCTCTCTGACACCATAAGCTGTTTCATATCTTTGTTGTCTTTATGTCTTGTTTTCAGGGCCTGGTCTGCTTGGTGAGACCTCCTGAGCAGCTTCAGAATCCACTAGAGACCTCTCAGGAATCTCCCGGGCAGATTCAACCCCCTCCCTCACTGCCCTGTGCAAGTCCTGCTTGTACTCAGCACTCTGCATGTGCGAGTCATCACGGGTTGAGTGTGCACTTAGAGAGCTCACTCATCCTTGCATCCACAGGGCCCAGGACAAAAGCAAAAATAAATTTTTGAATTAGTGAATTGAGCACCTACTATATGCTGAACAATATGATCAACCCAACTGTCATGTTCTCTTCCCTTAAGAATCTTCTAAACCAGCATCTCAAAATTAACCTTGGGTGTTGTGCTAATGGTGTGTATTCAAGTCTTGTGATGAATAGGAGAAAAAATATCATCTTATATCAACACAAGTGATGTATTTTTCATAAAGCATTGTAAAGCCCTTTGGTTAAGACCTCTCACAGTTGAATAAGTAGAGTCGTGCCCATTTCTAATCTAGGGAACCACGAGAGGCAACATGATTCCAAAATCTGAGCTGCGTATCTTCTCTGGGCGCTCACGTGCATTTGCTAGCTCCTGACCCCACTTTGAGACAGGGATGGGTGACAAGTGGCATCCATGCCACTCCAAGAGTGGTAAGTAGCAGTCAGCCATCCCTCTGTGGAACTCTCACTTTGTGTGTTTGTTTTCCTCTTTTCCTTTTGCTCTCCCCCATTTCCTAGCGTTTGCTCCCTCTTCCTGTACATTCATACCCTGAGGCATCGCTTAGCATCTGCCACTTGGCTCTTAGAGGTCTGCTTCCCTAGTGAATCCCTTACATGATGCCCTAACCCCCTTGCTGTGAAAACTGTTTCTTTGCCTCTTGGTAGCTGTGAGGCCCAGTTGAATATCTGGCACTAATGCACAAAAGGAAGCTTACTTGCCACAAGATGTTGCTCTGAGGCTAGATCAAACCCAGACTCTAGGAGGTGTGGTGAGGGGGAGGAAAGGGACAGACTGGCACGGCCTCTGTGTGCATCGGGCTATGGGGCACCCCATCCGCACCAGGCCTTCTGCAGTGAATGAGCCGAACCCGCAGCTCAGGCCTGGGCCATCGGCAAGAAAGAACCCAGGAAAGAAACACTGTTGCTTTGTCTGGTTTAAGCACTCAGCTGTGTGCAGGGCAGACAAGACGCCTGGCAATTCAGCCTGGCCCCTGCCTAGGCTTTCATCCACACCTTTGCAAAGCCAGGGAGCAGAAAGGCAGAGATTGCTTTCCCCCAGTGCACACAGAGAAGCCTTCCTTAACACTGCCCAGGGGGCAGTGAATATTGCCTGGCCCTGATGTATTGGAGCAGAGGAGGAAAAGGCAGGCCCTAAATGCCAAGGGAGGAGGAGTGTAGCCTGGCTGTTCTCCGGGCTGGAGCACGTGACTGCGCTTCTCAGGCCTGGGGGGACCAGGAGCCAATTCACGGGGGAGGTGTCGGAAATGCAAAGTCGGCTGTCTACTCACCACGTTAGTTAAAAATGTCAAGAACAAGGCAGGGAATAACGCAAGGGGAAAAGTGCCTTCTGTTTCGTGGGAGGCGGGTTACAGAACGTTAGAAGCACACGTTTGCTTTCATGTGCCTGCTTGGTTGCAAGTCCAATCTGCCGTCTGCTGCAGCGCAGGAGAACTGAGAGGAATGCACACCCAGCAGCCCGATCCCACTCGCGCAGTTCTGACGCCACCGCCCCGTGCTCCAGAGGGCTCTCCTGCCACAGCTCTGACAAGTTTAGAGAGCAAGTCCATCCAGGCGTGCCCAGGGGAAGCGAGCTCTCGCAGGCACGGCTTGTCTGCTGAAAGGCAACGAGGAGCCGCTGAGGCTGCCCAGCAGCCTGTGTGATTAGCAAGACACCAAGCTTGCTTCAACTTGGCATTGTTTTTAGAAGATGCAGAGCTCCCATTCTCTGTTTCTCATCCCTGACACCCTGATGCAGGGGCCTTCCTGAATTTATAGGACATGAGATACTTCCAGCCTGAAGAACTCTATTTCTGCCAAAGCCACATTTCGCTGGCCAATGGTTGAAAAGGGGCAACGCCCAACCTGCAAATGCACACCTGCCACTCTTAGCGGGAACCGGGCTGTGCTGAAAGCCACCACCAGGGAGACACTCCCGGGAGGCAGGGACTGGGCCATTGCCTTAGTTTTGATTCCTGAAACAAGAGTCTGGATGCACATGCTTATAGGGGATACAATCCCAGGAAACACAGGGAGTGGGGCAGCAAGACAGAAGAGAGGGGCTAGCCAATAAAGGGGGTGTTGATGAGCAGGATACTGCTGAGAGCAACTGGGGTTCACTCCCCCTGGAGTTCCTCTCAAAGGCTGTGTGGGACACATCTTGATTTTCCTGTCGGAAAGAACCTGAGACATTTTTCCACCAGCTCCATCCGTTATTGGTTAAGTGTTGCTCCAAGCACCTTTGACTCTCGGGCTGCTCCGGGCTGCCCCATGCAGGAGCTCAGCACATTCCTGTGGCCAGACAGAGCCATCAGGCAAAGATGCAGAAGCTTGAGGTAAGAAGCCATCGTGTGTCCATGAAGCTGCAGATGACCTTTAAGGGGATCTGTGACAGCGATGGTGACAATAATGGCTCCTCCTCATTTGTGTGCCCAGACATGTATATATGTGTGCACAAGTGCATACATGCGCGCACACACACACACACACACACACGCATATCACTCTACCTCCCTCTCATTTGCACTCCTCTTACCGTGGCCTCATAGACAGTGAGCCCCGAAATTGTCTCAGCCCTGCTGAGCCACGAAACTGTGCCTCGCCACACAAGCAAATGCCACATGCACGATGGCAGCATTTGCAGCCTGCCAGGCCCCAGCTACCCCAGCGTAAATCCATGCCCGCTTCTGACTTCAGAGTAACACGGGGTAATGGAAAAAGTGGAACAGGTGTCAGGAATTTGAGGTTTCTTATCTCCTGTTCACCAGTAATTTACTTAGTTGACTCTAAGGAAGTTATCTAAACTTTCTGGAACTTAGTTGCCCCATCAGTAAAACTGGAGCAATAACACCTGTCCTATTTACCTCCAAGAGCTGTAGAAAGACTCAAAGGAGCCGATTCATGTACGTGAGCGCCTTCACAGGTAGAGATCTCCTTGTAAAGCCTCACCCTGCTCAGCCTTAGCCTTGTTACGTTGGTTTTAGGCCGTGAGGCAGGGCCGGGCCCTGCTGCCTGACCTCCCAAAGCCTCCCTTTCCCTCAGCCCCAAGGGCAGCATTCTGCCCTGGGAGCACAGAGTGCCCTCTGGTCTAGAGGAAACTAGGCCTTCACTTGCAATAGGTCCAGGCAGGTCAAGTGGAGGAGCAGGCCCCTCGTGGAGGGACACGAGAAGTCCCCTTGGGATGGGCACAACAGGTTTGCTGCCTCAATGGTGCCCGGTCCCTTCTGTCTCTTCATTTGCCCTGTGTCAATTAGCAAATCACTATGTAAACTGGTAGATGGGGCAACACAATTTCCCCCAAATATTAACAGGAACCAGTGAGGGTATCAGCTGTTGTGCCTGGTACCTGTCATTAAGGCCGTGTGATGTCAGCAGAGAAGCAAGTGTCAGCTGGACCAGACGCCTCTAGCTAAACCAGGGAGCATTTGTCAGTCACTCTAGTCGGCTCCCCAAAAGGGTGAGCATGGTACCCAGGGGCTGGAAAAACTGACAATTCTGGAAGAGGACTCAAAGTCTATCACACAATCACGGATTGCAGTTGATGCTCCATGCTGTAACAATGGGAACAATACCCATTGTAGTATTCACTGTGGGCCCAGCCAAGGTCCTTGGGGAGTGGGAGTGGGGGGGAGGGTGCCCAGCCCTTCCACACAGGCTCGGAAAGAAAGGCTCTTATCATCATGCAGTTGAAAACAATGGAAGCAAATTCACCGGGACAGAAAAGTCATCGGTGTGGGAGAGACTTGAGGGAGATTCTAAACAGTTCCCAGAATAAATTCCCATGTAAACCCGAAGAATGCTAACGGAGAAAAGCTACCACTGGCTCTCTCTTTTCAGCCAAATAATATCCTCCTGCCGGAACAGAGTTGTTCTTGGCACTTGGGAGCAAATGTGAGGAGGGAATCAAAACACGACGCCTGAGAAAGGAATCCATAAGAAATGTGCAGGCAGGGGCGTGGTGAGAAATAACAGAGAAGGACAGGTCTGTGACAGGAGCAAAGATTAACTGTACCAGAGAAGATGGCAACTGGGCTCTGGAAATAAGGTCGAGTGAAAGTGGGACTCTGCCGGAGAGACACAGGAGGAGTCCCTCGCCTGCCCCCCCAGGGCTCAAAGGGCAGCCCCTGCCCCTGCCCCTGCGCCTGGTGGCCCCAAGACAGGCTTCTAGAAGTGGAGGCTCAGCCCTCGCTGCCTCCTTGCACTGATTGTGGAAGGACACTCCATGTCGGATCAGCACGGCTTCACCCTCGGATGCAGAAGCTCTGCCCCTGTGAACGGCCCACACAGAAAGCAGCGAAACCTGGTAGAGAGAGTGTTCTCTTCCCTCCACCTTCCCTTACAACCAGCGCTGCCTCCAGGGGACTTTGGCAAGTTTGACAAATGGCAGAAGAAT